>NC_081409.1:356300478-358805478 GCF_030272615.1 Cryptomeria japonica
GAGCTGATTTTTACAAGTTTAGGGGCATAATTTTGTATATTTAACTGACAATGAGCTAATTTGTACATATGTACGTGCCAAATTTTGTATATTTAAATGGCGATGAGCTGAATCTCACATATTGTAATGCCAAATTTTGTATAAAAGCCCATGAGATGATTTGTATATTAAAATGGCGATGAGTTGAATCGCACATATTGTAATGCCAAATTTTTTATAAAAGCCCATGAGATGATTTGTAAGACATTTTTTTGTATAATCAAATGGCCAAGAGCTGATTTGACCATATTTTGTGTGTTAATGTTTTGTGACTATGTTTTGAGTATATGTGATGTGTCCTTGGTCAATCATGAGCATTCTTGATTCTTGTATAATCATGGAGAATTATTTGAGTCATTATCGGGTCATAGGGGTCATAGATTGAGACTAGATACAATCTAAGCAAAAATTGTCATTGTTGTCAAAAAAATTGTCAAAAAAGTTGTCAAGCAACTTCTACATTGCGTCAGTAGGGTATGACTCTCGACATTTTGGTGCTTTGGGATGCATGTCATAGGCATGCCTAGCGTAAACCTTCCCACCCGGACACGCTCGCGATATCAGTTTGTGCATACGATGAACCAAATCAATTCTAGCCAATCTTGCAACTTTTCATTGCATGCAACTGACGGTTTTTGGAGCAGGCGAAAAAATGCTACTAATTGAAAATGGCTTCGAGTCATCAAAAACTAAGATAGGCCATTGTAGAGGAGCCTCATGCAACCCCACGAGATCAAATGGATCGATCGTATGTATCCTGGATTGGAAGAAACAATCCGTCAAGTTTTGACAATTTTTTGGACTTAGGGCACTTGAGAGATTGCACCGGTACGGTATGACTCTTGATGTTCCGGTGCTTTGGGATGCATGATAGGGGCATGCCTAGCATAAACCTTCCCACTCAGATGCGCTCACGATGTCGGTTTGTGCATACGATGAACCAAATAAATTCTAGTCAATCTTGCAACTTTTCCTTGCATGCAACTGACAGTTTTTGGAGCAGGCGAAAAAATGCTACTAATTGAAAATGGCTCCGAGTCATCAAAAACCAAGATAGGACATTGTAGAGGAGCCTCACACAACCCCAGAGATCAAACAAATTGACCGTATGTGTCATGGATTGGAAGAAACGGTCCGTCAAGTTTTGACAATTTTTTGGACTCAAGGCACTTGAGAGATTGCACCGGTACGGTATGACTCTCGACGTTCTGACACTTTGGGATACACAACAGGGGAATGCCTAGCATAAACCTACCCACCCAGATGTGCTCGCGATGTCTATTTGTGCATACGATGAACCAAATCAATTCTAGCCAATCTTGCAACTTTTCCTTGCATGCAACTGACGGTTTTTGGAGCAAGCAAAAAAAATGCTACTAATCGAAAATGGCTCTGAGTCATCAAAAACTGAGATAGTCCATTATAGAGGAGCCTCACACAACCCCAATGGATCAAACGGATTGACCGTATGTGTCCTGGATTGGAAGAAACATTCTATCAAGTTTTGAGCATTTTTGGACTCAGGGCACTTGAGAGATCGCACCGGTATGGTATGATGCTCAACGTTCCGATGCTTTGCGATACATCACAGGGGAATGCCTAGCATAAACATACCCACTGAGACGTTCTCGTGATGTCAGTTTGTTCACACGATGAGCCGAATCAATTCTAGCCAATCTTGCAACTTTTTATTGCATGCAACTGATGACTTTTGCAGCAGGAGAAAAAATGCTACTAATCAAAAATGGGTCTGAGTTGTTGAAAACCAAGATAGGCCATTGTAGAGGAGCCTCACGCGACCCCAGGGGATCAAATGGATTGACCATATGTGTCCTATATTTGAATAAACAGTCTGTCAAATTTTGACAATTTTTTGAACTCAGGGCACTTGAGAGATCGCATCGGTACGGTATGACTCTTAACGTTCTGGTGCTTTGGGATGCATAATAGGGGCATGCCTAGCATAAACCTACCCACCTGGATGCACTTGCAACATCGTTTTGTACACACGATGAACAAAATTTGACCATTGTGAGCGTAAGGGTGCTCTCGCACCAAACACATTGTTGTTTATATTCATATTGTCGATTTTTGTTGTTTATATTCATATTGTTGATTACATATGCAAATATTCATTTATTATAATAGGGCAGCCACCAAATACAATGAATACACAATAATGAACTGAATACAAGGAGTTTTGTAGGGTTAATTCAACATTTTAGAAATTTTATCAAATCATATTCCACGATTGCAATGTTTTATATCATATATTTTTGTTGTTTATATTCATATTGTTGATTACATATGAAAATATTCATTTAAATTTACGAAAGGATAACCACAAAATACAATGAATACAAAATAATGAACTCATTACACATTTATTGGATCGAATATCGATATTTATATATATAAAAAAATGCATGTCTGCCAAGTCAATACAAGTATTACAAAAATGTGGCATATGCCATGTCCAAATCGATATACAATAAAAATGTAGAATATATCTACATGTATTGGTCATTCTATGACCAAAAATAATACTATATGATCCTAAACTTGTGGTGGATCATCAAAATCAAGCTTGTTCAATGCAGTACGCGGCTCTGTAGATGGCTGCAAAACCACAATTCAAATTCCAAGTTAGAATTCTTTTGTAGAAAATAGTTCAAAATTAACAACATAACTATGCATTTAACTTTAATTCCTTTGCAATTGAAATGTAGATTACCTCATCGGCTGATCTAGGAGCTAATATCTTCGCTCTCCTCTCCTTGTCACTCTTAGGAGTTTTCTTGAAGACATATTTAAATGGATCCATGTTATGGCCGTACCGCGAAGGGGTCTATTGTAGAATAAATGTACAATTAATACAATGTACTAACATAAATATATCAAAACACTTAAAAGCTATAATATAGAGAACAATGACGTACCTGTGCCTGAGATGCTTCTCCAATGGATTGAGGATGGCTCACCATTGATGTAGAAACTGTTGCTATTACCTATACAAAAAATATTCAAAGATTAAATACAATTAATATAATTATAAGTATTGAAGGTAAAAAAACAATTAATTTTACATATCAAACAAATGTGTACCGGATTCTGAGATGCTTCTCCAGTGCAAGGAGGAGGGTTTGCCATTGACGAAATAGGTATGGATATTTCCTCTATGAAAAAATTATAAGATTATAATATATCACAAGTTCACATGTATGCATGCATATAATTATGAAATCAAGAAAATAAAGTAGACATACATACCTCCTCCCTCTCTTGATCCGCAGGCGAATCAGGGGCATTCAACAAATCCACAAAGCTCAATGGTCGTTATACATGTAAAATAGACAAAAAACACTAATCAATCTACAAACCCCAACTAATACTTGATTTTAACATTTTCAAACAAGTGTACAACTAAAAATGTGTTCAATTACCTTCTTCCCATGTTTTGGCATCTTTGAGGAATTCTTTTTCTTAGGACGAGCCCTAGACACGGAGGGGGTACCCTAAAAAAACAAAATTAACATGAGATATTAGTATAGATAATAAATTGAACATAATTTTAAAAATCTAAAATGAAATGACTTGCATATTCCATCAAAACAATACATAAAAAGAGTTGTACAAAATATGATACCGTATAGCCTTGTAGGCCAAAATCGATTGGTGAGAGCGTAATGTCATCAATTTGGGACATTTTGTCCCCTTTCAACACCTACAAACCAAAAATTGGACCAAGCATTAAAGATAGTTAGTATATCTTGTATTTTTTTGAATTCAAAATGTACTAGTTTATTTTAACATGTTACAAAATTTATACCTCAAGCATCGAAGTTGCAGCTATAGTAACTAGGGGAGGTGTATGGGATACTGCTGCTGCACCCTGAAATGCATATTATTTGTCTTAATTTAAATCGATGTATAAATGAAAATTCATTTATGTAATTACAAATTTAAAGTGACTGATAAATAAAATGTTATGAATTCAAATCAACACACCTGTGTATGTGGCTCATGGGAAAACACCATGTTCATCAACTCAACTATTAGCGCGACATCCTCAACCATGTGAGACTGACATCTACAACCACAAATCATGCATAGATGATATGAGGATCCATCTGCACCGGCTGCATCATCTATCCCCGAGCAACTGACACACCTATGCTCGATGGGCTCTATGTCGCCCTTTAATGGCTCATCATCCAATACAATAGGGTGTGCTAATGATGTCCCATGCTGGATGATGGCACCAGTCAATGTTGTGGCCGCCTGAAGAGTCTATAGCTCCATCAACTCTTTCAGCTCTAATGGGACAACATGATGCACCTTGGGTTTGGGTGCTAGGGGGCGGCGACTCTCTGTGGCTAATCGCCTATGGGCTCCAGGTCTATCTTGGGTAGAGCCACCACCTCTGCCATGAAACTCTCTTATGTCAAAATAGTTTGGCCACACGTTGAGTACAAACTCACAATATATTTTTCTCAAAAAATATAATGGCACCTCATAATTATTACAAGGTGGATCATCAAAGACCATCCACCACCTCTGCCAAAAAAGATTCTTCATTTGCACATTGGTACACCAATGTATGGGAAACCTCTTTGCATTAAGAGGTAATGACTGACCAGTTTTGGGATCAACAAAAAAGGTACATATTTATTGTTTAGTAATATTTTTGTTTTTTACTCCATCGTATGATAGCCCATTGGCATAGAATTGATGACACCTATCCCTAAAGCTTCCCCATTTGGTAATTTTTGTGGAAACAACTATGACACCACTAGATAATGTTTCTAGGCTAGAGGCGAGGGATTGATGATGGTCAAGTTCAGAAGTTTTCAATTTAACAATCAGTTTATTGATTTTAGACGTATTTTGTCCTAACTGATTAATTAATTCTTCTTGTGTTTTGGGTGTCCGGTCAAAAGGAGGAATTTGGGGTTGTTGTTGTGTGTTTTGATGAGGTACATTTGGTTGTTCTTGTGGGTTTTTAGGAGGTGCATTTGGTTGTTCTTGTTCTGGATTAGAAGAATCTGGTTTTTGAAACAAAAAATGAAAAAACCTAATCAAAATTAATGAAATTAAATTCAAAATGTAAAACAAATTGCATAAACCGGAAAGAAAGACAAAAATAAACAAAAACTAACCTTGATCCATAGCTTGCAAGACAAATCTAGCACCCCATTCGCGGTTTAGGAGAGGAAATGGGGAAAAACGAAGTTAAAAACGCGTTATTCATGGGTAAATGAGACCTATTTTTTTAAAAAAACTTTTTTTACTAGGCACCGTGTACGCGGTTTTATTTGGATTATTAGTGCGTACGCGCTCATTTTCCTATGAGCAGTGCGTACGCGCTCAATTCCCTAGGAGTAGCACGTATGTGCTCATTTTCCTAAAAGCAGCATGTACGCGCTACCTTTTCTAGGCTCGGGAAGAAAAAACCTAAGTGCGTACGCGGGAATTTCAAATTTTAAAACCGCGTACACTCTGCTTGTTTTTCCATGTTTTTTTTTGGGTGGTGTCCACTTTTCTGACCACCATCTTTGTGCACACGCCTTGTGGTTCTTTTTAGGTACCCAAATGAGGTGTGTTCAATTTTATTTAAACAAGAAAAGAAAGAAACTTGATTCTTAGCTAACTTAGAAAAGTTAGTAAAATTTAAACTACTTTAATTCTAGCCTAAATAGAGTAGATTCAAAACCTACAATCAAAATGTTAGTAACCTTCAGAAAACTAGTCAATTAGTTAGCAAAAAGGTGAGTTCCGTGGACTTCCACAAGTCTAAATTTAATCTCAGTTACAGATTAATTTTTGCCTTCTGTCTATGATGCGCTACAAAAAAGACTGTATGTGCTATAGGATAATCGGGATGCGCTATCAGACAGACCAGAAGCGTTGTACTATTTTTCGAATGCGCTTCTCTGTTAAGTTCCCGCGCTGAGATCTACAGGAAAACTTTTAAAAATGCTTATGCATTAAGGGATGGTTTCCACGCGCTAGGATATGAGTCTTATGCGCCGAACAATAAACTGGATGCGCTGGAGTGTTAGCCAGATGCGCTAAGGGATGTTCCCTATGCGTCGATTCTTGTTTCCCGCGTACCTGCAAAAGTGGTCAGATTTAAAAACCAATTTGATTAATGGGGTTATGCCCCATGGTGGGCGCCATAAATATATGCAGGAAAAGCGGTTCAATGAAACTCAACATGTGAAAATATTCAAAGGACTTGTCCACACACCCATGGGACTCTTGGTGCAAGTTATGGAGTCATGAGGAATGACTCAACTTCCCAAGGTGGGTTCCATGGTTCTCTATCTCACAAGGTCCCTCAAGCCAATGCCTTTGCTCTCAGATCACTGAGCAAAGTGACTTAGGGATGACGAATGCAAGAACGAGGGATGCTTTAGATTAATTTTAACATGAATACATCCTATCTATGCATGATTCTATGAATGAGTTAAACTAGATTATAAGATGACAAGATTAGTAACAATACCATCCTAACATGATATACTAGTTATATGATTTAAGCTAATGATAATAGAAATGCTCTAGAATACTTATTAGATTAATTCCTATTACAAAGAGAGGCTGGATGCATACTAAAATTGAGTATAAGTGTGATACTAAAAGCTTGGATCTTTGAAATGGAGGAATGAGAGCTCTATTTATAGGGAAAATAGGGAAATGGATGGTCAAGATTGGAGGATCTAATCAAGGGTCAGGATTGAAAGTTATCAATCCATGTTTACAATTTCCACCAATGAAATGGTGACAATTGTCAAAATAAGACTAGTTGAGAGGAGAGGTAAGAAGCATTAAATGCTTGAGAAGACCTCATGGTTACCTTAGAAGGTAAGGGTTAAGGTTAGGTTAGGGTTATCCAATGGATAAATCTTTTACCCAATGGGTAAACTCTTGTGCAAAGGTTAAAGGGATAACCATGGTCAAAGCAATGAATGCTTGATGAGACCCCTGGGTTAGATGAAGGTTAAGTTAGGCAAAAAGTTTCTAACCATGCCACTAAGGGTTAGTTAACCATTAATGGTTTGAAGACTTTGGGGACAAATTTGTAAGATTCCTTCCAAATTTGGGGGTATTCAACAATTTAGCTTGTTGAAGGCATAAAGGCTTTAATGCCTTTGGAAGACTTTACTCCAAAGTTGAGAAGTGACCTCCTTAAATTTAGGGAAAGGGGATAATTGATGGGTTTAGGCTAATTGATTAGGATTAGATAGGTTCTAGAAGAATTTAGGAAGAGGTTTAGGATGCAAGTGGGAGATGTAGGAAAATACAAGTGGATGAGGGATAATATGATTTAATTAAAATAAATTGTTTTATTTCAATTTGGTTGCAAATTGGGGATTTAAATAAATTAGATTTATTTAATTGGGGTAGACTATTTAATCAAAAAGTAGAGAGAAGGGATTTAATTAAATAAAATAATTTATTTAATTAAATGATATAAAGGACTTAAATGAATTTAAATAAATAAATTGAATAATTTATTTAATTAAATAGAAGAATGTGGATGATTTAATTAAATTAGATTTAACTAAATAGAGGAATGAGAATAAAATGAACATTAAATATTCACTTACGAATATGGTCATTTTTATACATCTATAGATGGCACCATGAGATTGGGAATACAAAAGCAAGGAAGATTAGAACCTATTTTTCCACATGAAAACCCAAAGAATCAAGGTTTGGGATATAAACATGTACCACAAATAACAAAAGCCAGGCAACGTACATTAGATATATTGAACAAGCCTAGGTTACCCTTGGAATACATACCTCAGAATCAGTCATCAACAAGAGTATTTTCCTCTTCATATCAGAAAAGAAGGAGAGCACCAACATCTCCTAATATGGAATTAGATGGTGAAGACATGAGGCAACTTCTACAAGAAACTAACACAGAGTCATCTAGCAGTACAATACCTGAAACATCTGCACAAGCAAATATGATAGCAGATATAGGCTTAACTCCAGCAAATGAGCCAAATCCTTGGTTGTTGTCAATAATTTTGCCAAGAGAAACAACTCTAGCTCATCCATTTGATTCAGATGAAGAAAGACTGCAAAGACTGATACCAGGCTTAAGATGGGTATCCACAATACAAAGAAGATCCACTAATCTATAACAAACTCAGTTACTAGAACAAGAGGAGATGAGTGACACAGAATCAGAAAGTGAAACATACATAGAAAGTGTCACATATTCTCATGACTATGAATTCCCATATGGTAATGAAGACAACCCACCACCAATTTATGATGAGAACATATCAGGTCATAACCAAGTATGCATGGTATCAGGATCTTCTACGACAACAGGGAACAAAGATTTGCCCCTTATACATCCATATTTGATTGATTGGGGGCAAAAAAGAAAGCCACAATTAGATTGGTTTCAAAATGATGAAGCTATAGTTGAATTCTTGGGTGAAAGGGACAAAATCCCTTATGATGATCACAAGGCTAGCTTTGCAATAGATATAGACAAAACTACATATTTCAGAGAAGCAAGCTCCTCTCCTAATCAAGACAATGATAATGAATCATAACACATTCCTCATAACATAATAGATGCTCTTCCTATTGATAAAGAACAATCAACATTATTGGTAGAAGAAACTGAGGAAATCAACATCGGTGATGCTGAGAAAGTTTGTAACATTCACCTAGCAAAGTCCCTAAATCCAATAGAAAAAGAGAAATTTATCCAACTCTTTAAGCAAAGACCAATCAATTTTGCATGGTCTTATGCAGATATGCTTGGATTAGATCCTGAATTGGTCTTACATCTTTTGCCATTTCTTCCAGGAGTAAAACCATACAAGCAGAAGCTTAGAAAGATACACCCTCACATAGCCTTGTTAGTCAAAATTGAGCTACAAAAATTGTTAGGTGTGGGTTTCATTAGGCCCATAGACTATGCTGAATGGATTTCAAATCTAGTCCCAGTATCCAAGCATATTGGAGGTATCGGGATCTATACTGACTTCAAAGATCTCAACAAGGCTTGCCCAAAAGATGACTTTCCACTCCCTAACATAGACATGATAGGGGACTTGAAAATTGGAAATGAAATGCTATCACTCATGGATGGTTTTTCTAGTTATAATCAAATTAAAATTGCACCAGAAGACCAACCTAAAACAACATTCACTTGTCCATGGGGAACATATTGCTGGAATGTGATGTTGTTGAGATAGATCCAGAGAAATTAAAAGCTATTTTAGACATGCCATCACCTATTACGCTCAAGCAACTCAGAAGTCTGCAAGGCAGATTACAGTCCATAAGGCTTTTAATTTCCCAATTGGCAGAAAAGTGCTAACCATTTCAACATCTTTTAAAGAAAGGTGTCACATTCAAATGGACACAACAATGCCAAGAGGCATTCGAGACACTAAAATAATATCTTTTGTCCTCGTTGATCTTGGTTCCACCTGTGCATGGGAAACCATTACTCCTGTATATAGCTGCAACAAACTCCTCCTTAGGTGCTCTCCTAGCACAACATGATGAACAAGGAAAAGAGAGAGTTGTCTACTACATCAGTAGAACACTCATTGGATATGAACTCAACTACACACCAATAGAAAGAGCATGTCTTGCAGTAGGTTTTGCATCACAAAAACCAAGACACTATACGTTGAGTCATAAAGTCCAGCTCATTACACAATTTGATCCACTCAAGTACCTGATGAATAGAGCAGCGCTAACTAGAAGACTTGCAAAGTGGGTTATGATACTTAGTGAATTAGACATTGAATATGTCAATAGAAAAGCCATAAAGGGACAAATCATAGCAAATCAACTTGCATAAGTACCCCTACAAGACAATCATCCAACAGTGATAGATTTTTCAGATGAATCAATATTTGCACTATCGACACAAACAAACTGGAAACTATTTTTTGATGGGTCTCACACAAATCATGGAATAGGAGGAGGAATTTTGTTCATAACTCCTCAAGGAGATTCAATTCCCAAATCATTCAGGATCAACTTCCCTTGCACCAATAACATTGTTGAATATAAAGCCTTGATGGTAGGACTACACATTGCACTAAAATGGAAGATCATGGACCTACAAGTCTTTGGATACTCACAACTTATTATTAATCAAGTGAATGATGATTACAATACAAAAGATTATAAGCTAACACCGTACAAACAATTGGTGGAAGAATAAAAGCAACACTTCACCAATGTAACATTTGAACAGATACATTGGGTGCAAAACAAGGCCGCAAATGCAATGGCAATGGTAGGTTCTCTCTTCGATATACCAAATGATGGAACTCACTTTGAATTTCAAGTGGAACAACTCATTGTCCTAGCTTATGAAATACCATCCATTGAATATGTATGTATGATAATAGGACCTGAGTCCCCATGGTACATAGATATATATGCATACCTTCATGATCAATATATACCTCCTGATCTTTCATGAAATCAAAGGAAGGCACTCATCCGACAATCGTCAAAACATTCAATTATTGCTGACACTTTGTACAGAAAAAGTGTAGATGACACCTTACTTAGATGCCTTAATGTTGAGGAGGCGCAGATCGCCCTGAAAGAATTTCATGATGGCATATGTGGGGCACATTCTTTTGGACTTGCTCTAGCAAAAACATTATTACGAACAAGTTATTATTGGCCTACAATGAAAAAGGACGCTTACAAGTATGTCCAAAGATGCCAGCAATGCCAAAAGCATGGGAGCTTGATCCATGCACCTGCTCAAGATCTTCAACCAGTAACATCACCATGGCCATTTTCACAGTGGGGATTAGATATTGTAGGGAAAATAAACCCTACCTCCTCCAACATACATAAGTTTAATCTCACAACTACAAAATACTTCACAAAATGGGTTGAAGCAATCTCTATGACCTTCACAAAAAGAAAGAAAATAGCTAAATTCATTTTGAATTATATTATTTGCAGCTATGGAGTACCTATGTGCATTGTAACTGAAAACAGACGACCCTTCAAAAATCAAGAAGTGAGTGAAATTTGCGAACAATTTAACATCCAACAACGTTTTGTGACACCCTACTATCCCCAAAGCAATGGTCAAGCTGAGGCAACAAATAAAACTATTTTGAAATTTTTTAAGAAAGTTGTCAACGACAGTGGATGATATTGGCATCTCCAACTGAATCCGGCTCTCTGGGCCTATCGAACTAGTGTTCGTACAAAAACTAGTACCACATCATACTCTTTGGTTTATGGTTCAGAAGCTATTTTGCCTATTGAGGTATAATTTCCATCACTAAGGGTCTCTCTGAAAAAAATTATCTCAGAAAAAGACTATAGAGTAGCACATTTGCAACAACTATAATTCCTAGACGAAAAATAACAAAGTGCTATGAATCATTTACAAGGATATCAAAATAGAATGAGAAGAAGCTAAAACAAAAGAGTTAACCCATGTTGCTTCAAAATAGGAGACATCATTCTTAAAGAGAATCAAAGGAACCTCGTTGAACGCAAAAAATGAGGAAAATTTGAGCTTAACTGGTTAGGTCCTTTTGTCATAACAAAAGTAATTGGAAATGATGCTTATCATTTGAAAATAATTTAGGGAGATCCACTCCCTAATCCCATTAAAAACATGCACCTAAAAAGATATTACATCTAAGGGAGGGTTCTTTTCAATTTTCAGTACTGCATTTGCATATTTCTTTACAACATTGCATTTCATATCTTTATTTAAGAGTACATCATAGTTGCTTGCATATCGCCATTGCACAACATATAGTTGAATATCATTATTGATTTCTCATATAGTGGCATCAAGAAATCAAGGAGGTTGTTTGAGTCATTCACTTGTCTGCACTGAAAGGAATGAAGGTTGTCTCATTTCCTAGATACTTGTTCATGAAGTCTTTAGGAGGCCTTTAGTCATTCATCTTCAAAGTCACCTTGTGATTAATATTTATCCTTGGTTGGGTAGAGGTTTCACAAGTCTTGTTACCTAAAATCTATCAATTTCTATATCTCACACATTAATCAAAAGCTCTAAGTCATTACAGATACCTAGTTGAACCTACTTCAGCGCCACTGTAATTGTCATACCCAAGTAGGTTTCATTACTTACAAGTCAAGGCAAGAAAAGAAAAGAGAAAAAAATACCATGCCAATATCCATCTCAAGGCAAAATACAAAAAAAAATGATATATTACTGAAATATCACGCATACAAGTACGACAATAAAAAAGATTGACTATGGGACCATGCAAGTAACTCCATCAGGGTTATGGACGCTTGCTGGCAATGGAGCAATATTTATGAGATTACAGTGCGTAACCTCGTCAGAGCCCTAAAAGCTTACTGGCAACAAGGCTCTATCCAGGATGCTTTTGAAGTCAGAATAACTCACATAACTAGCCACATAGGATTCCAAGGGTCTTTGATGGTTATAAGAGTCAAAATGAATCCAAATGCACACACATGGGCAAAAGAAGATCAAAGTTTCAAGAATTGATGGAGAATTTTTCCGCACCTCCATTCATAAATCTTGGTTACATAGTGTGTTAGGTTGGATGGTCTAAGATTTTTTGAGAACGTATTGAACTCCTATCTCTAAAACGTTTCATGCCTTCAATTCAATCAGTACATGTCGAAATGAAGGAAACACACAATCATCCTTGTTCGAATGGGAACTATATCTTCATCTTGCATACTACATTAGTATACCTCATGTCAAATTTCATTGTCTCCACATACATGTTGCATATTATCATACAGGGTTGCATACCTGGGGGCATAACTAAAAAAAAAAACCCCTAAAAATCAGATAGAAGCCCTAAATTTTTTTTTTCTAAAAATCATATAAGTCCTGAAAATCCCTAAAAATCAAATAAAGTCATTAAAAGATTCTAAAACATTTAGATAAAATTCCTGAAAAAATAAAAAAATCCAAAAACATTCAAATATCAATTAAAAAAAAATTGCAATAAATTGTCTCACAAGAATCCAACACCCTAGTAGATATCCATCAAACACTTCACATGAAGTTAAACAAAGGATATAACTATCTTGTCAAAATGCCTGCAATCAAGCCGATCAACTGTCTAATCTATCAATTCACTATCAAACTATCAACGTGATCAACATCTTGTCTTAAACATAATCGGTACACTTGAAACCAGACAGGTCAGTCTTAAACGGGGTCCAAAACTTCTAAAACCAGACATTATCAAAATCACATCAAACATATCAAAGCAAAGACACAATCAGTCCAACCACTGAGTTTTGTCTATTTTGGTTGACTCTTTTTATCAAATTGGCAAAGATCATTGATTTTAGCTACTCAAAGATGTCCAAAAAAGTGACTAGAGGAGCCATGATGGGTATGATCCTTTTCTTTGTTTGTTGTTTGTGGTTTGAACCAATGAAGTTATGGGGCAGTTGCTCTAGTGGGTGTATGTGATAGGAGCATTCAACTTGTGAATACCACACATACCTTGACCCTTAGCGTAATTCCCAGAATGGAGGGTTCATTCCTTGTCTGCTACGTGTTTGTTTCTTTGCAATGAGGTATCTATACATCTTGGTTCCTCATACCCTGGTGTAATAAGCTCCACTGTTAAATAATAAGGCTCAATTATGATAATGTATTCTACTACGAGTAAAGAAATGAAGACTTCTCATCAAAATCCTATCAATCAAATTATTCCTATCATGTCTATTTCTAGAATAAATAAAGGTTGATTCAATTAATTTATCATTTCATATCATTCTACGTCTAAAAACTAACAATTCTTCCAAATTCATGATTTTCAACACCTATTTTGACACAACAAAAAAATAAACATCATCACATTGCATTTTCATATAAATCACTTCATAATATTAGTCCATTGCATTATAATAAGAATTTCATCGACCATTATATATCGCAAAATAAAGGTACATCACACCACTGCATGATATCACATTCACATTGCAATCATCATCACATAAACATAAAAAATAACAAAGAAACATTAGACCATGAAATTCATCATCAAATAGCTCATCAAGAATGCATATCATATATCTAATAGAAATGTGTCAAAATACATCGTATCTATGATACAACATCAATAACAAAACTCTCAACCTATGATGCCTCTATCACTAGGTGCATCTCACCTAACTGTCCTAAGGACGCCCTAGGTGGACCCGTCACTCCTTCACTACTAGTCTATCGAGAGGTAGATCGACTCAATCTTCTCCCTATGAAAGCACTAAAACTAGGCTCCCTTTGGCCCTCGGGAATGACTCCCTCATAAGCCTGCCTATAGTAAATAGCCTCTTGTGCAACAACAAAATATCTATATACCTAGCTCCGTGCCTCTGTCATTGGCCCAAATAACTGATCGTATGCATCCATGGTGATTTGAGCTCTCCTAACTGTCTCATCCCTCTCCCTCTGTAGTCGATCTCTGTCAGCGGCTATCTGATCCCTCTCTGTAGTCAACTCCTCCATCGCTCACCGATATTGATCTCTATCCTCCATCCGTCACTGCCGCAAAGTAGCGACCAAGTCCTCTAAACTCCTAACCCGATCTCTCAATCCCTCCTCATCTCCTCTCTCCACACCTCTTGACTCCGTAGCCTGGGGAATGCCAACATCATGTCCACTGTCCCCACCCTCATCCCCATCGCTGCTCGATGAGCCTGATGCTAACTCATTTCCCTCAGTATCACTCCTATCAGAACTTCTCATAGATGCAGTCTCTCCACTAATATCCACATTCTCCTCTCCACTCTCTACCTACTCTGCAAACGCTGCTATCAGATCTATCCCACCTCCACCTCTCCCTCCCCCATAGCTCCCTCCTCCATCTCTCCCCCCATCTTTTCCCCCACCTCTCCCTCTCCCCCTGGGGCCCCTGCCATGTCTAATCTGCTGAACAACAATCGAAATTGTCAGATTTGTTAAAGGTATAGGCATGTGTTGTATCCACCATACACTATACTGTGTTGTGGTCCTCAGATCCGCTACACCAACTCACCATCCCCACTGAACATGAGCAAGAGAATCAAACTCAACAATAGCAACATGAGGTTGCACACAAACACCCCAATCACCAACCTCTTGAGTAGTGTGAGCAAAATAAGTTGTCACATCCGGAATACCATGTATCTCCCTAAACTGTCATAGTACACGGCCGGGAAGATGCATATAATAACCCTATGACCACCCATGTCTCGACCAATAAGGTATCTCTGCTGTCGACAAATAGGAAGATGTTGGGCATCATCAACCCAACCGGGGCAAGTGAGATAAGGTGTCCATGAGAAATACTGTAAGATATCAATCTGATGACGCTAATACAAAATGTGACCAGATGCCCTATGTCTCACACCAACAGTGTACCCATAAGCATATGGCTGATTTGGCTCTAAATCAACATGTAACGTAGGAAAAAAGATAGCTATGTGCTCCCAAGCCCATATCTGGAGCAAAGTGATACCACATCCAACTGATTTCTGCCGTAGGTAAACAATCCCATGCATATGATGATATAAAGTGGCAAGAAGACAAAGACCCCCAAAAAAACCCGTCTATCAATAATCATATCATGCATGAATCATCCCCATCCAACAGGGAAACCATGGGTACGTGTACCAGGGATCAATAATCCAGCAATAATGCAAGCAAGAACAACTATGAGATCATCATAATCAAAATCATCCTCGCAACGACCACAAATATGGAGACCCTCCTCCAAACACTCAAACAATGTACACAAAGTAGATACACCATCACGACGATCAAAAGTAACTCGTGTACCACATATTGGAATGTGTAAGATACGCCACACATCCTCAAGTGTGATGGATGCCTCACTTGTCGGTAGATGAAAAGAAAATGTGTCTGAATGCCACTGCACAATCAAAGCAGTAATCATGGCCCCATTGGTCGTAACCTCGGGAAAATGTGCTATGTGATACAACCTAACCCGTCGCAACAAAGCGGTATCCTTTTCGTCCAACTCATGACATCGATCAAGACCATTTGGCCTTGTTTGTTTAGCAAGAAATATTGGACAACGCTCTTGCATTTGAAAAGAAAAATGAATTAGTTACATCATTCGCATTATCAGGATGCATGAATAAATGCCTATCATTAACAATTATAAATTTAAAGTTTCAATTGCAAAATACTTAAACCAATTGTGAGATAATATTCACAAGTACGAATTAAATTAAGCAAGTATGAATTAGTATTGTCAACTGTGAATCATAATTTTCAAGTGTGAATTGATTTCAACAAATGCGAATCAATAACTTCAAGTGCTAGCTAAAAAATCAATTGCGAAATATTAAAAGCAAATGCGAATCATTAATATCAAATGTGAAGAAATCAACATGCAATTGCGAAATGCATAAAATTTGACCTATCAAACATCGATGAAAAAATTGGAAAAAATAGATAAAAGCGAGCAAAAAATCACGACAACTCACCATGCCACCAATACCAGGAGGTCTCTGATACGATCGCACTCGTTCGGAGTAATGCAACCTCGCTTTGTGACCCGCCATCTCACTCCAAGGACGTCAAAAGCACTAATATCTTTAAGGATTTCTTACAAAGAAAAAGAGTGTAAATGAGCTCGAATCAATACCAATTTTCAATTTATAGCTCAAAAGAAGGTTTTTTTGTCACCCTAATGGTCGTGGACCCCTTCAACTTCAATGCAATTGTAGACATACCAAATGAGATCGAAACCTTACCAAACTTCACATTATCGATTACTACCATATTTTCGAAAAAATGGTCTTCATTCCATAATTTTTCAACCACTTTTTTTGAGGGGGCATATTTATACCCTAAGTTTCACCAGGGCATACTGGGGCAATTTTTTTTCATTTTCTTTGAAACAACGCCGTTTCGACATTGTGTTAAAGAGGAGCAAATGTAGACACCTAAAAATGTCTCATTGATCTTACACTAATTATTTGTCTATTTAATTAAGTAATTCTTTAATTATTTAATTAAACTAACCTATTCTTCTAATCAATTCAAATCATTATTAATTGTCCAAACTTCTGTATCATTCTAATTAATTAACCCTATCTCAATTATTAATTAAATATCAATTATTTAATTAATTGCCACTTTTTCCTTAGTTAAATAATCTTTATTATTTAATTAATTCAATTTCCTAAGTTTAAATAATTTCATTTAAATTATTTAAATTAATTAATTATTAATTCCTCCAATTCCCCAAATTATAATTCCAATTAATTCCATCTAATTTCATTTCATTTCTCCCAAATTCTAATTCTAATTAATTTCATTTCCTCCAAATTCACATTTTCACCAAATATGAATTTCAATTAATTTCGTGTGCATTTCAGCATTCGAAAGCCCAAATTCAAATCCAAATTGAAAATAAGAATCAAATTCAATTTCAAAATCCTACAACACATACTAAAATTAGAACTGATTGATCAAATCAATTATCTAATCAGTTAACTCAGTTAACTCATCAATCATCATTTTTAACTCTCAATCACCTTTTTCTGATTAATCCATCTAATCAGTCATCTCCCTAATCAATCCAGTCAACTAGCTAGTCAATTCAGTCTACTGATCAATCAATTGAGTTTATTAGCCAATCTATTTAGTTCACTCTCCAATCTATTGAGAACAAATCAATCAACTCTGTTAACTGGTCAATCTAAATCAGTTATCTATCAATCAACACTTGAGTTCTATTTCTCACCCCCTTTGTATTGAAAATCTATAAATTCAACCTCTTTTCACCAATCAATCTAGCATCTAGAATTAGAGAATCACAGTCTTCAAAACTATTGTCCATCTTATGCAGGAAATCAGTGCAATACCTGAGAGCCACCTACATCAACAATAATGGAGAAGAGCAATGGAAGCCTTGCTATGTCAATTGAGGGAGTTTTAGATAGGTCTTCCTTTCATTTCAATAGATTTTGCATTATTCCAGTGTAATTTAGGAGTAATATTAATTAGATTAGAGTTGTGATACGCTCTTTGATATTTGATTATGCAATTTATGCTTAATTTACCCCTGAATACAAATCTTATTGAGAAAAGAGGAAGAAGGATTGCATAAATTAAACCTACAAACTAACAGGTGATGCACCAAATTATACTATCCAAATATGCAAAATCAGCACTAACAATAACACAATTTCAACTAAGAGATGAATAACTTGCACAACTTCACTCTGTATACTCCTACATAGATACTTTACAAGAAGGCTTTTACTGCGAATAACCGAGAAGGAAGAAAGACTTTCACAACTTGGACAACTGCAACATAATACAACTCATAAGAATCTATAACAACAATAAATTCTCTCTGCAAAAGATACTTAATGATTGCACAAGACTATAAGGAAGAGAAACACTTCACAAATAGAATTGTTGAACCACTTAACTGGATGCAATATGACAAAAAATGCAAGAAGGCAATACTTATCTATTAATCTCAAAAGGTAGTCCAATACACAAATCTAGAAAATGAGTTACAAATCTTTCTTTCTACAACAAAGAACTCTCAAAAAATGAGTTACAATACTGCTTGTGAATGACAAGAACTAATTTCACAAAAGAAGTTAGAAGCATACTTAATCTTTACTTGGGCAGTTACAAGAAAATAGGAGTCTTAACCTCCTTGATCGAATTCAACTAAAAACCCTTATATCTAGCCACTAGATTTCTTCAAAAAGAGCTCATAATGTGTTCCAACATGATGACTCAAGAAACTGCCCACTAAAAACTCTTATTTACTCTCAAAAGCAAATAACCTCCCCTATATCTCCTCCAATGCTATTAAAAGCACAAATCCAACCCCTATATCTTTGGCACACATGCCCTATATACTTGGTCTTTGTCATTATTTTTCCCTCATAAATTATAACAACATTTCTTTTGACTATTTAAAAAGTAATAAATGTCAACCACTTTGCATCCCTAAATGAATAAGTGATTTTTAACACATCTTCAATAGAAATTCGATGCAAGTGTTACAAGGCGCATTATATAATTTTCAAGGGGAATTAATTCAAACATGGAAAATGTTAAAAACAAAGGCAAAAATGACTAAGTTTTTGTCAACATCTTCTAGAATAAAGGCAAACCCTAAAACAAAAGCTTTCATTTCATTTACTTTCGATGCATTTTCATCTTTCAATACATTTTCATCTCTCAATGTTTTGGCCACCGAGGTTGCTGCAACAAGGGTTTCTGGAAAATTTCTGGAGCTTAACCATCGCGAAATTTTGAACACACAGTGACATTTCTTCATCATTTCTGATAGAAAAGTACTTCTATGTTCTTTGGTAAGCATTTTTTGTTATTTTACTTTATTTTCGTGACTTCATATTTCACTTTCTGTCCACTGGGCTTCATTCTCTGAGGCGCCTTCTGAACCTCTACTCCTTATTCTCACGTCCTATGTGCATGGCTTTACACAATCAAGGGTTTCATAGTTCCCTTCATTTCTGTCTGTAGATCTCTGAAAAATTACTGTGTACTGTGCTTCTTGTAACCTTTGATGTTTGAATGCGCCATATGCATTACTGTCGTTTTAGTCTCTGTAGGTTGATATAAGCTTTTAAAAACTCAATTGGCTACAATTTATGAAGCTTGCCCTTCTTAATTGTTGCTTTATCAGAGACTTTATTCATTGTGAAAGTCACAGATCTAGGGTTGTTTTTTATTATTGTATTCCCTTTTTAAACCCATGACTGCTGCAAAAGACTGTTTTCTGACTTTGTGACAGTCATATATCAATATAAACAGAATTTCCAAAGGACGTTAACACTATATACTCACATTCTTCATATTATTGTTCCTTGCGCTGGCTAGGACTGCTACAAAGGATTTGGGTTGGTCGTTGATATCAATGTATGGTGTAACTTTTACAATCTCCATATTGTGTTTGTAACATGTATCTTTTATAACTTGCATGGTGACTATTCTGTGACTACAACAAAATTTGATAATTTTTGATACCCACTTATATTGGACAATCTTTTGATCAATTTGAGTCCTAAATATTCTCTTCTCAACTTTGTCAACAATAGCAATCTTTGAACACCGAGAACCTTCATTAAGCTATATTACTTACTTCTTTGGGAATGTATTTTCTGCCCTATGAATGCTTTGTATGACAATAATTATTGTCCTAACCCACTCGAAATAATTATTTCATACTCAACATTGCTTTTGGTGTAACTGAGACTCCATTCTTTACTTCCTATGAGCTGCATCTCTGATTTGGGATGCTTTGATGGATCATTGCTGTTCTCACTTTTTTGGATCTTGACCCTCTTAAAGTGATCAAAGGCTATTCTTGTGTCATGTATCCTGCTTATGGTTGGTTTTTAGAGAGTAATTTGAACACTGTTATTTTCTAGACAGATATTGTTAAAAGACTACTCATTGTGTTCTTGACGACACTATCATTAGGTTGTTTGTACATGATTGTTGCTCTTTTCCTATGACTTAATATGTCTTTGTGTCTACAATCTGAAATCAAAGCACATTACTTTGTATTTTTTCTATGAAAGTCTTGACTGAATCTTCTTCCCATTGTGCTACTACTCATGTGAGAATACTTAAATGGTTAAGAGAGTTGTGCTTTGTTCCTCTTGGTCGCTATCATAAAGTTTAGGATAGTCATTGTCCATGCTGCTTTGTATTTTGCTACCCTTAGATTGCTCACACAAATCCTTATTATTTCTCATGTTTGTGAGTTATTATCTCTAAAACTGTGGCATGAACTTGCTTGAGAAGAGTATAACCTATGCCTTTGACCTACTATCATTGCAATGATGAATTCCTCTTGTATCGGCTTGAATGTTCTATATTAAAGCATAAATTCATACCTTTGTCCTCTTTACTAAACAATTTTGATGTTTAACTCATATTATTGCTCTAAATTCTTTGGAGTTCACTGTTTTAAAGAATTTAAGCTTTGTTGCTACATCAATAGTTGACTGTGCTTATAGGACTGTTCACTGCCTTTAAGTCTTGTGATAACCATAACATGCTCTTTGAAGGTCTCTTCTAAGATGATTGTATTTGAGTTAATTGTGAGTGTGCATTGACATTGATGGCTACTATTTCCCTTTTGTGACTGAAATGGTTCAAGGACTGTTATGAATCACACTAATGCTCATTGATTCCCTATCAAACAAAGTACAATATACTTGAAAATAAAAACCAAAGCCAAAAGCCTTGGATCTACAACTCTTTTGAATGTGTCTTGACTGCTCATGTTGCAATAAGGGCTGCTCATCATTTGATATCTGCTTTTGGTATTGAAAATGCTCAAAAATCACTGTCAAAAGCTTTGGCATTGCCTTGATTAATCTTTAATCACTTTCAATAGCTTCATTATTTATTCACTCTCCATGACTGGTCTTCATGCTACAACGATGGATGTATTGCTTTTAGGCTTATCAATCATGCATATGACAATGAATATGGTGCTATTGTTTATTGAACCATTGTTAATAAAACATTGTCATTACTCCCATCTTTCACTTTATTATGTATGTAAATTCTTGTAAGCTCAACTTTTGCTGCTATGAATCTTTGTGTATAGGGATTGTGATGTACCCTTCTAGTTGACATCTGTTAGTTGAGTAGATTAGCCTATCACTGGCCCTCGTAGGCTGATGAGGTTGGTTAGAGGGCCCTTCGGAGTTTGTTCTTCATCTTCAGAGTAAGCACTCTAAGATTGACTTTCGTTTGGAGTTTCTAGGACTTCAGTTGAGATAGTTTCTATTTTTAGCAATTCTGCTCTTTATAGCCAGTGGGTTGGGTAGGGGCAGAGTATGGTTTGGCAGTCTCTAGTTCTGATGGATACTTAAAGAGATATTAATATTTAATTACTTTAATTAAATATTAAATGGTGAATTTTAATGTTTTAATGTTTTAAAAGTCACTTTAAGTTATAACTTAAGTGAAAGTTTATTTCTCATCAGATGGGGCCAATTTTTATATTAAATTGAAAGTGATTTATTGTGATATTTCAATAGTAAAAAATAAGTAATAAAATTTAAGAATTTCATCTAATGCCAAAATTGTACATTTTTTGAAAATTGTGCCCAAACCCTAGGAGGAGATAAAAGAAGATTTTTGGTCTTCTTTTCATTATGTTAAATTGTGATATTTTGTTTGGAGCGTTGAGAGGAGTTTTGGCCAAGGGTTTCAGCAGAAGATTCTTCTGCAGTGATAAGAGGTATCGGTACAAGAAAACATGGGATTCTTGTGCAACAACATCAGAGGTTGTGAAATATCAGTTGATCTTGCTCTTCCAGTTGGTTTCATTCAGCGACCAAGTTTGTGCTTATTAGTCAGGGAGGCATCATTATTTTTTAGTATTTTGTTGCAGCAGCAAGCATGGAAACAAAAGTACCCAAATGAGATATTTATTGGTGGTTGTACGATTGTTTGGGAAGTAGCGCCAATCACCTAAGGGTCTGCGATTTGTATGTTGGAGGAATCAAAAAAATATTATAAAAATAGCTGGAGGTGCGCTTAGCCTGGAATCATCTATTGATCCATCATGTTAGCTGTTCGGGTCAGTCTGGAGTAAGTTACAACAGGATGTCATTATGGACTGTGTGTGACAGCAAGGAAGGAATAAGGGTTTCTAGAATTTCATGGTATTTTTCAGTTCCTATCTAATAATGTTTGATAATGTATTGAGGGTAGATTAAGGTTGAATAAATGTAATAAGGGTTTGATCAGGCTACCACTGAATTATTATTGATTTCTAGCATTTCTCTATAGTTGTTTTTTGAGCTTGTAATAGTTCGAGTATACTTGTCGTTCAAAATTTGCAAAGTACAAACTTAAAACGCAATAGGGTCAACTAAACTGCAGTTGTCAGAGTTGAGGGCCTTTGAGGTTCTTACAGTGGTATCAGAGCTAAATCCTGCCATCCTAAGGGTTTAGCAATTACATGCAATCACAAGAAACAGGTTCATATAGGTCCTACACATGCAACAAGGCTCTCCTTGAAGGAGAGCAGAGTCTTGACAGGCAGTCAAATACTATGGGTAAAAGGCATACAAGCAGCTCACCCAGAGGCCACAAAACTGAGGATGAAGAGACTAGAGAGTTTTTCAGGACTATGGCTACGGGGCAGCAGCAGGTTGCTCAAGCTTTACATGCACTCACCACCATGATGGAGCGTATGAATCCTCCAAACCGAAACAATCAGGAACCAGAGGATAATATGAGTGTAGCTAATGTTCCTGGACCTCACAGGGTAGTTACACGCACAGTTGACAGACTTTCCAGGCCTAATTTCTTGGCAGAAGAGCCTGAGGATGTTGCTAGAGCTGAGGCAGAGCCTGTCTTTGTTGATAATGTTATGATGATACATGATGAGTGAAGTCTTCTTCCCCTTGATGTTAAGCAAAATCTGAATTTTGATCAGTTCATGAGGCAAAAATGAGAAGTAGAGAGAAACAGGCAAGAGAGGAGGCCACGTTTCCAACATAGAGATCTTGAGTTTGCCACAAGCAAGCTCACTCTACCTTTTTATGATGGCAGTGGTGCAGTTACAACAAGATCTTGGATCCATAAACTGGATACATACTTCACACTGAGACCTATGACTGAAAGAGATGCGATTAAGTTTGCAACCTTACACTTGGACGATACTACACATGAGTGGTGGCATGATAGACTCATCACTCTCCAACATGATGAGATTACCACCTACTAGGAGTTTGTTGATTTGTTAGTAGAGAGGTTTGATAAGAAAGATCCCGAGTCTTACTTTTGGGAGTTAGAACAGCTGAAACAAACAGGGAATTTGGAGGCGTATGTTTTAGAGTTTTTGAAACTGTCGTGCATGGTAAATAACATGTCAAATCAACGGTTAGTAGTTTTGTTTATAGAGGGACTCATGGATCCTCTAAGAGGTTGGGTAAAGGCATTTGATCCCCCAACACTTCTACTTGCCATTAAAAAGGCATGGAGTATGGATGTGACAGCTACTCAGAAAAAATTTGGGCCAAATAGGTCAACATCTTTCAAAGATAGTAGGAATTTCAGCAAAGGGAAAGAAAAATCAGACTTTAGAAATGATTACAAACAAAAACCAACAGCCACCCCCTTAGATCGTGAGACACTTAACGACTTAAGGTAGAAGAAACTATGTTTTTATTGCAAGGGTCCATATGACGCCAACCATGACTGTCATTTGAGGCCTAAGGGCAAGACAAATAGAGTAATGTGGGCATGTTATGAAGATTCAGAATCTGATCATGAAGGTCAGCGTGTTGGTTATGACGATTTAGAAGCTGAAAATGACACACAAGGTGCACCGAGACTTGACAAGATGGATGCAGAAGGTGATGAACACCTTAAGGAGGCACTTCTCACGACCATTCAACAGGAAGGGTCATTCAGAATGAGAGGAGTACTTGCTGGTCAAAAATTTATTACCCTACTGGATACTAGAGCCACACATAACTTTATTGATGCTAGATTAGTGGAGAAGAGAGGAATCCAAACAGAGGAGTTTGAGGGCATCCGTGTGAGGGTGGTAGATGGTTGCACTTTAAAGTGTAATAGAATGATGACACAACTCCCATTGCGTGTAAACAATTATGAGTTTAAAACTGATTTCTATGTGGTTCAGATGGGAGATACAGATTTGGTCCTTGGTATGAGGTGGTTGCATGAGCTAGGCAAGTTTACACTTGACTTGCAGGAGATGGAGATGTATTTCACTGTTGATGGGAAGACACATGTGCTGAAAGCTATTAAGGACAACAACTTCAGGATGATTACATTCAGGCGGATGGAGAGGCTTGTACGCCATGATCAGAGTGAGTGGGTAGCAGAATGTATGATCATGCCCATACAACAAGATGCTCAGAAAGTTGAACACCATCCTGACATTCAGATACTGAGAACCAAACATAACAAGGTTTTCAATGACATACCATCAGGGAGGCCTCCAGATAGGGGTTTTGAGAACATCATTGAGCTAGAGGAGGGTGCGAAGCGAGTGATGATTACTCCATATAGACAGTTGAAGCGCCTGAAAGATGAAATAGAGAAAACCATACAGGAGCTTCTGGCTATGGGACATATTCGGCCTAGTAAGTCCCCTTTTGCTTCTTCAGTTGTTTTGGTGAAGAAGGATGGCACATTGCGGATGTGTATTGATTACAAGATCCTTAATAAGCGGACGATCAAAAATAGATATCCCATTCTGCATATTTATGAGCTCATAGATAAGTTACATGGTGCTTGTTATTTTTCAAAGATTGAATTGAGATCAGGCTATCACCAGATTAGTGTCCGCAAGCAGGATATCGAGAAGACTGCTTTTCGTTGTCGTTATGGACATTTTGAGCTTGTGGTTATGCCATTTGGGCTAACCAATGCACCCGCTACCTTCCAGTCCACAATGAACAAATTCTGACATCAGTTGAGGAAATCAATATTGGTGTTCTTTGATGATATACTAATTTACAGTCGCACTTGGGAGGAACACCTTAGTCACTTAGATACAGTTTTGAGCATTCTGGATAGGGAGTCCTTGTATGCCAAGGAATCCAAATGTGACCTTGGAATGACTGAGTTATTGTACTTAGCCCATATTATCAGTGCAGAGGGAGTGCAGATGGATCTAGAGAAGATCTGTGCTATTGTAGATTGGCCTACTCCTATGAACCTTACTCAGTTGTGTGGTTTTTTGGGCCTATGTGGTTTCTATTGCTATTTTGTTAACAGTTATTCACGCCATGCAACACCTCTGATAGACTTGATGAAGAAGGGTGCTTTCTTATGGACTCTTGAGGCCCAGGAGTGTTTTGATAGGTTCAAGGAGCTCATGACTTCATGTCCAGTACTTGCTACACCTGACTTATCGAAGTCATTTGAGTTACAATGTGATGCCTCTGGTGAGGGCATTGGACCTATTGCATACGAGAGCAAGAAACTCTGTGGACCTGAGAGGAGTTGCAACATTTATGATAACGAAATGTTGGCTATAATGCATGCTCTGGCCAAGTTTAGATAGTACTTAGTGGGCAACAAGTTTTGCATTAAGACTGACCACAATAGTTTGAGGCATTTCCTTAGGCAACGTGACTTAAATGACAGGCAACAAAAGTGGGTTAGCAAACTTCCAGCTTATAACTTTGATATTCCCTATATCAAAGGCACACAAAATGTAGTTGCAGATGCCTTATCACGTCGTCCGCACCTGAGTTCTATGGTCTAGATAGCGGAGGATTGGCAACATATTATATTGGCAGAGTATGCCAAAGATAGCTAGGCTGGAGGTTTGATAGAGGGATCAATAGTGGACAACAGGTATACAGTTGTAAATGACTTGATCATTTATAAGGGCAGAGTGTACTTGATCCCAGGATCAAAGTTGAGGAGTAGGGTACTGCGGTTCTTTCATGATGAACCAATGGCAGGACATCTCGGGTTTTTCAAAACCTACAGACAGGTTTGTGAGCACTTCACTTGGAAAGGGCTCAAGGCGGATGTTCAACAGTACGTTCAAGAGTGCCTTTTTTGTCAGTAGAATAAATAGGAGCATACATACCTTGTTGGTTTACTTCAGCCACTTCCAATCCCTGACAGGAAGTGGGAATGTTTGTCTATGGATTTCATCACAGGGTTGCCAAGAGCACAGGGACGTGATTGCATATTTGTGGTTGTGGATCATTTGACGAAGTATGCCCACTTTTATCCCATCACCACCACTTATTCAACTATTTAGGAAGTAGAGTTGTTTTTCAGAGAGGTATTTAGATTACATGGCTTTCCTCGGACTATTGTCAGTGATAGGGACACTCGGTTTTTGAGCCACTTTTGGCAGGAGCTCTTTAGACTCTGTGGGAGTGAGCTTACACCGAGCACTAGTTACCACCCCCAAACTGATGGACAGACTAAGATAGTTAACAAATGGGTGGAGGGATGCCTCAGGAACTATATTTCAGGGCAACAAAAGGCATGGGTGAAGTGGATTTACCTTTGTGAGTATTGTTACAATACCACGCACCACATGTCTATTCAGATGACACCATTTACAACACTGTACGGGTATGAGCCTCCTAGTTTCATTGACTTATTGTTGAGTGACAGTAGAGTGCCTAGTGCGGGAGACATGATATAGGAGAGCCAGGACATTGTGAAGACTCTTAAGGAAAATATAGCCAAGACACAGAATCAACAAAAGCAATATGCTGATTAGAAGAGGACAGAGAGGTCATTTGAGGTAGGAGACATGGTGTATTTGATGTTGCAACCTTATCGACAATCTACTCTCAGGAGTGGAGTAGAGAAGCTCAAGCCACGATATTATAGCCCTTTCAGAGTGACCAGGTGCACAGGTGAGGTGGCTTATGAGTTGGATTTACTGACAGATAGCAGAGTACACAATGTGTTTCACGTTTCATGTCTCAAAAAGGCGTAGGGACACCGTATTGTACCTTACACGGTTTTACCACCCCTGGATGATGAGGGGAAGTTGATACTCATACCTGAGGCTATCATTGAGTTCAGGGAGAGGAATTTCAGGAGACACACTATCACAGAGTATTTGGTGAAATAGAAGGATTTGCCGGTAGAGGATGCTACATGGGAGAGCGAGGAGATTTTACAGCATCCAGAGTTGAGATTGCTTGAGGACAAGCAATTTCAGGAGGGGCAGACTGTGATGTCCTCTTCTAGTTGACTTATGTCAACTGAGTAGATTAGCCTATCACTGCCCCTCGTAGGTTGATGAGGTTGGTTAGAGGGCCCTCCGGAGTTTGTTCTTCATCTTCAGAGTAAGCACTTCAGGATTGGGTTTCGTTTGGGGTCTCCAGGACTCCGGTTGAGATACCTTCTATTTTTAGCAGTCTTGCTATTTATAGCCAGTGGGTTGGGCAGGGGCAGAGTATGGTTTGGCAGTCTCCAGTTTTGACGACAGGCAATTTCGATGGATACTTAGAGAGATATTAATATTTAATTACTTTAATTAAATATTAAATGACAAACTTTAATGTTTTCATGTTTTAAAAGTCACTTTAAGTTATAACTTAAGTGAGGGTCTATTTCTCATCAGATGGGGCCAATTTTTATATTAAATTGAAAGTGATTTTTTTATATATTTCAATAGTAAAAAATAAATAATAAAAGTTAAAAATTTCATCTAATGCTAAAATCGTACATTTTTTGAAAATCACGCCCAAACCCTAAGAGGAGATAAAAGAAGATTTTTGGTCTTCTTTTCATTATGCTAAGTTGTGATATTTTGCTTGGAGCTTTGAGAGGAGTTTTAGCCAAGGGTTTCAGCAGAAGATTCTTCTGCAGTGATCAGAGGTATCGATACAGGAAAACATGAGATTCTTGTGCAACATCATCAGAGGCTGTGAAATATCAATTGATCTTCCTCTTTCAGTTGGTTTCATTCAGGGACCAAGTTTGTGCTTATTAGTCAGGGAGGCATCGTTATTCTTCAGTTTTTTGTTGCAGGAGCATATAGGGAAACAAAAGTACCCAAAGGAGATATTTATTGGTGGCTGTACGACTGCGTGGGAAGTAGCGCCAATCACTTAAGAGTCTGCAATTTGCATGTTGGAGGAATCAAAAAAATATTATAAAAATAGCTAGAGGTGCGCTTAGCCTGGAATCATCTATTGATCCATCATGTTAGCTGTTCGGGTCAGTCTGGAGTAAGTTACAACAGGTTGTCATTATGGACTGTGTGTGACAGCAAGGAAGGAATAAGGGTTTCCAGAATTTCATGGTATTTTTCAATTCCTATCTAATAATGTTTGTTTATGTATTGAGGGTAGATCAAGGTTGAATAAATGTAATAAGGGTTTGATCAGGCTACCACTGAATTATTATTGATTTCTAGCATTTCTCTATAGTTGCTTTTTGAGCTTGTAATAGTTAGAGTATACTTCTTGTTCAAAATTTGCGAAGTACAAACTTAAAACGCAACAGGGTCAACTAAACTATAGTTGTCAGAGTTGAGGGCCTTTGAGGTTCTTACACAAACTTTACTCTCAAAGTATACAAAACTCTCTCAATACTACCCTTTCTATGCACTGTTCTCTATCAATCCTTCAAGGCATCTTTGAGTGCTTTTATCAGGATCATCTTCACAGTTTTGATTACTATCTTACATCTTTGGGCTATGATATACCCATCTTTAATTTGATCTGTGTTGGCTTTAAAGCATAACAAAGCAGCACGTTGGGCTCAACCCTTGTGGGAGTCACATTTATCCCACGTGCTATAACCAGATGAATTAAATTTGTAACATTACCTTTCCTATACGTGCACATGAAGTTAAAATGTTAGAAAATATGTGCATATCTTAGGTGTGTTTGATGACTTTGATGGTTTCCTTAGACACCTAAAGTATGCATTGCTTATTTAATGCACATTGAGATCAATTTATACATGCATAGGTGTTTGTTCATGTAAGGTTATAGACTTTTCATTGCTTAGAGCATTGCTCTAACATCATTGTTATTGTTAGATGCAGGAACTGGGAGCAATATGGAGCTAAGGAGACTGTAAGAAACTTGAGGCACAACACAGAACATGACAACACGCTGAACCAGTCATTCAGGCAATGACTGGTCTCTTTTCTTATATGCACATTTATATTTGTTTACTTATTCATGTATATGCTTTTTCTTCATTTGCATTGAATAAGCAAAGTTAGTCTCACGGCTTGTGTGAGACAATGTACATTTTTTACATTCAATAAAGACTACTACTTTGTATAGAAAAGATTTGCATAAATCCTTTCTATGTTAGTTGCACTAGTATGAATGCAATAATTTGTTAATGTAATCTTTTGATTTCTGTTTATGCACTTTAATGTAAAATAGGAAATATTAAGAAATGTACCTTTTCCCCTTTCAATTTAAAATAATAAGCTCTACCTAATTGAGCTGTAAGTGAAAATATGGTAACAACTACCAAAGAAAGATCTAGACTAATAATATTCAGACTGCAATCATTAGGTAAAATATTAGCAAAAATTGGTAAGTAGATTGATCTTCTCTAGCCATCAAACTATGGAATGGACAAGTCAGGCAAGATAGGAACTACTCTTGTTGTGGGTCTGAGCCATAGGAATTCTAAATAATTCTAGAAAGAACAACATCTTCATCTTGCACTTCCATCATGGGAGACCTGTCAATTGTCATAAGAGTTTGCAGATAATATTGTTCCTCTTTCTTCAGTGTGGTCTAGATCAATTGTTCCAAATCTAAATGAGGTTTCGTTGGAGGATAAAGTACCAACAAATGAAAGCGTCAATAGTGGCCAACCATTCCCTTCTTGGAATCAATGGATACCCCCCAAACTAACTTTAAGTTGTACAACTACAAAATCAGCAAGGTATTCATATGAATTTATGTTTATCAGTTTGTCTTCAATTATTCCTTCTGGTTTAATAGTGGACCTATCTTCTAGTTGTAATACTATTGTTGTTGGTCATATGTTTTTCAACTACAAATCATTCATTATCTACTTAGTCATGGCATTAATTGTTGCTCCAAGGTCTATCAGTGCATACTTAATGAGGGTATCATTGATGCTTTCATCTACTACTGGGCTTCTTATGTCTAAATACTTAGGAACCACTAATGTGCCTAGCATAATGTCAGCCAACTTTCCAATGACATGTACTATTTTGGGGTCTTGTTTCTTCCTTCCCAGTCGTCTAAGGCATAATTCTTTGATAGCTTTGGTATAAATGGAGACAATCCTTGATGGCTTGAAGGAGATGTATCTTCACGCATACATTGTTTAGTTGTCCTAAGAGGTCAAACTCAGGTGCAGGTTGGTATTTTTGTTTGGCTAATCTCTCTGGAAAAGGTGGGTTCCTATTGGGTAACTCAACATGTGTGTTGTCTACTCCAATGGTTTGTAAGTGATGTCTATCATTGGGTTCTCATCAGAAAGTTATGTGATCTATGGGGATGTAGGACCAAAAAGAGTCTTTTTTGAATGTAAGTGGACATAAATGATCTCAACTATATAGGGTTGAGTACGAAGTTGTCTCATTAGAGTAATCCGAGTGAATAGGCTTAATTTTAGGATTAGGTGTAGGTTGAGCAGGCAATTTGTGGTTCTCGTGGTGGAGTAGAGGAAGACCTATTTTAGTTATGTATTTTGGTTGGGCATAATGGTTGGTTGTTGTGGAGGTACATTGGACATAAGTGCAGGTTGATTGGATGCATGTTGTTATTGTTGTGGGTAACTAGCACTAGGTTGTTGCCATTGTTGGGTTCCACACCATGATTGAGACCATGGGATTTGAGGACCTTGACACTAGTTAAAATTTGGATAATGGTATTGAGGTGGCCATGAGACCTTACAAGGCATGCAGTTTGATGTATTACCTTGCCATTGTAGATTTTGCATGGTATTCCAAGGCTGAAAAATTCCAATTTGCAACATTTTGTTGAACTCCAACAAATGAAGGATTGAAGGATTGAAGGATAATGGGTCTAAAGGCATACCTTGTCTTTTTTGTCATGTCTTGCATTGTGCTATGTAGAAGACTTATGCATCCTCATCCTCTAATGAGTGAAACATTGGACGAGCAATCTTCTCCTCAGAGATGGCAACAATCTTCTTACACTTGCAATTAGACCTCTTTAGTTTGCAATAAGGACAATACTCTGCAAGAGAAACCTTTGCTTCCTCTTGTTTCTTATTAATGTGAAGAGTGTCCAACTGGGTTGCCAAATGACTTATTATATCTTCCTTCATATTCGAGAGGAGGTTGCTCAGTTCCACCGCTGAGACTCCAATAATTGTCTTAACGGTAGAAAGCAACCTTGAGCTGCCAGCTTTCCTCAATGTAGCCCCGAAGTAGTTCCTCACTAGCTTGCAAATATCTTGAAAAGTTGTTTTGGTAATGTCAGCACCACCCATCAAGTTGAGTGCATCAATGCAATCTTCATTAATGCCCCAGAGGAAGACTAGCTTGAGAGACTCCAGAGTAAGCCTATTTTGTCTTGATTTCTTCAAATAGAACTAGAATTTGGTTATGTAATATTCAAGGGGTTCTTCTCTCTGTGACGTCTTGAAGATATCCTCCTTTCTAGTATCCCCACCTCTGCAATAGTCTTAATATTTTTACAGAAACTTCTCTTTCATAGTACCACAGTTGGTGATTGCATTGCTACCTAGCCCCATAAACCACCTTAGTGTGAAATCCTTCAAAGTGGCTAGAAAAAGCTTTAGATGATGGGAATCAGAAACATAATCATAACTTCTACATAATATATCATATTCAAACAAAAAAGTATCAAGATCTTCAATGACCAAGCCAATGAAATTTGATAGAGCAAATGGGGTATATTCTTCAATGATGTTGCCCTCTTCTGGTTTGATATTGGAAATGTAAAGGTGACTGGTATTGTAGGATTTTCAAGTTCATCATCACCCATTGTTGCTATTGTTTCATGTGTATACTCTAAAGTAGGTTCATCTTGTGTATGCTCAGAAGATGTATAATCTATGTGTGCGCTAAAGGGTCTTACAATATTTGTGTTGACTCTAATGTGAATTTTGACTCCTCTTGTCAATCCAAGGTGTTTCCCACACGACGTATAGGGAAGAAACCTTCCTCTAGCATCCCTTTGTCGATGCATGCAGTGAAAGTGTTGAGCTTATAGGTTGTCATCCTACACTTGTTAGTAAAGAGAGTGATACTAGTCTTAAAACGTTACGTTCCTAATATTGAAAATAAACACCTATATTATTGGAAAGCAAATAATAGAAAGGAGATTGCAGAAAATAAATAACAAAAGCAAATCTAGAATCAAGGGTCCTAAACCTTAGCACCATCCTTGACAATGGCATAAAAAATGACTAACTTCCACTATGTCCATAAATTTGGTGTTGTATATCATGCACTTCTTGGTTGATGCATTTAATGGGGCAACTTTATGTCCAAAATGGAGGTTCACTTTTAAATTGACTAGGTACATATCTTCAAATATGGCACTTGCACAGTATGTGCAACAAAAGGTCTCTTGAGCTTCCTATCATTGCATGAAGACATAGGAACTAATGAAAGTATAAATAGTGTTGAATGAAAATCTTTCCTATGACAGTTGTTGTAGAAGGCTCATGAGCAACTCAGGAGTGGTTGCGGGTAACAGTTAATAACTAACAAAAAGTAACAAGTTGATAACTAACAACAAGTAACAAGTTGGTTGCAACGAGACTAACTACGACAACATTAAGAGAATATAAGAATGAACTAATAACAACTAGGAAACCAATAGTAATCTAGCTATCACATTTATAAATAACTCAATTAGCCAAAAAAGGAGGATTACATTACCTCAAGTGACCCTTTCTTGATGCATGTAACCTCCGAGAAGTAACAATACACTTAACTCATAAGATAACAATCATTTTATGTTCTCATTCATAATGTTTAATCAAGATAACATGATTATGGTTACACATAAAATCTATCAATAATTATTGTTTGCATTGTTTATGAATCTAAGATTCATTAATTGGAAAAGAACTCTAACGCTAGTTGAAGAAGATAGCAACTAACACAACACTCACTTTTAAAACAATTCAGAGGAAGTGGACCATTACTTCTTCCAACTAATCCTAAATAGGTGTCACATCTCCCTAACATTGAGGCAACTTATTAATTAAGAAAAAATAGAAACAAGCAACTAGATTGCAGAGTCCCATTCTAGAACGAACTCCTTTATTCATCAATAGCACAAAATTAGAAATGTGGGTTACTGCATTGAATCTAATTTAATGATGCATAACCTCCTCGTGTGCCAAAAAGTTGGATATCCTCCATGTTTGCTTGAAGAGATAGAGGCAACAAGGACTCTAGCATGACCACAACTCTCCTACCACTTCTTAACTACTTCCATATAGGCTGGTAGAGTATATCTTATTTGGCTACAGGTGGCTTTGGACTCCCATCAAGCTCCATGTTAGCTCTTTACAATAGATAATAACCTACACAAATTATCATCCATAACATTCAACAACATATCAATCATTAAATGACATAAAACATTCTATATTAACATGTCATTTATACATCATAACTAGATAATAATGTAACTATGAGGATGATTAAAACATAATTAATCTGATAATGGTCTAATAAAGTTTGATAAAGTAGCAGAAATCAAGTAAAACTAGAGACATTCCTAGGACTCATCAACCACTAATACCTATTTCTTCATCGTCATTAAGCATGCCATGTCTTTTTCTTCTCCAATGTCTAGGAAAATAGATACAAACATAGATGAAATATCAAAATTCACTCAATATTTGTGGTTTGTAACCAATAATTTCTCTATTAGTAGCTACTAAATGGTATATAAAAAGAAATCCAATAGAGTTTTGAACACCTTTTTGAGCCCCAACTCTAAGATAATCTCCAAAAAAATCCATCTATCATGTGGCAGTAGTTAACTAGACATAGGTATCCATCATTTTCTTGCATCTAGTGGTAGGTGGAGATGAGTTTATAAAACCAACGCACTTCAAAATTATTCTATTCTTGCATCACATCTTATAATGGCAAGTAGATTTATTATTTCCTTATTCCCACTTTACATGTGCAAGGAGTCTTATTCCATCTAGGTCATAGGTGAACATGGCCAAATACCATTAATATGTATTCCATATGTTTCTACAATCAACCTCATAGAAGTTTGAGTTGATATTATATTTAATATTGATAAGATTGTGTAGTTCTTCCTACTCATTCACAAGAATGCTGATTTTATTTTCTTGCAACATATCTATGGCATGGTTTGGCAAGTAATTTATTGCCATAAAGACTTCCCTACAGGCATATTAGACTCTTAAAGAATTGGAAGAGTTGAAATATGGCCAAGCCTAAAAAAATAAAAAGATTCACGTTTTCATTTTTGAATTGAGTTGATGATGATAATTGAATCACCCTCTATTTCAATATTCTTCAATCTAAATTAATGGCATGGTCGAATACACAACACCAATGCATGTGCTTCAACCTTGTTGTTTGCTCCTTCTTTGCTTTTTTAAATGAAGCAATAGTTAGGTTCCCTTATAAATCTCTATTGATTCTTCTAGCCCCGAAGAGATTGAGATTCCTCTACATGCTCCATCAAAGTTTAGTTTGGCCCAAGCACTTGGGGGTGGTAGCCATTTTACTTATTTCCTTTATTTATGTAATTTTCTCCACCAACTCCATTATAGGAAGCTTATCAAAGAACTTATTGTTAAAGGGAAATAACCTATTTTAAGTATTTTATTCTAAGGTAACATTTATGATATGTTTGGGTGTATCATATAGGAAACAAAATAAAAAAGAGAGGTACATGTTTAAAAAAAAAAAAAAAAACCTCTAGGCAACACTAACTATTCACATTCTTCACACAAATAAAAGAGCAAATAAAACCTTGTATAAAATTAGTAGTTACTAATCACAATTAGATCAAATGGGTATATGATATGGGCGCCTTTCTAAGAGATGTCAGGGCCATAAACCATTCTTAGGAACTATTACTCCCACCCACCCAATTAGTTGTTTTTGTTGGCTGGGAACTAAATATGGGTGAGAGGAATGGAAAGTCGGCTCAGGGTGGGCCCTAAAATTCTATGGCGGAGGCTATAGTTAGGTTGGGTGCGACCCTACTATTCTAAGGGTTGCTGAATCTATTGTCCGTTGGCATGTTACGTATAGAATATGTTTGGTCAACTATCAAATGGAATAATTAAAGTTTAATAAATTATTTCTTACCCAATAAATAGTAGGACTTTCAAAAGAACTTTATTTTAGTTTCAAAATTTTAACGAAAAATAAAAATTAGTTTCTTTCATGTTTGGGGTGGGAGGGAGATTATAATGGAGGTAGATTAACTATGGGGGACTAAAGTCTTTCAGAAATAAAAGTAAGACTTCATAGTTGATAGGTCCTTAATTTGTTTATCTTTTATAAGCTACATTGCAGATTTTAGTTAAGCTTCATGACACAAGTATTACAAACTCTAGTCATAGTGTGACTTATTATGGTATTAAGCCATCACTCAAGCACTTTTAATATGTTTAATTAATGAATATAATATAATGCATACATGCTTATAACTGGGAATGTGTTGGGTGAAAATTTTGTAAACTGATGAAGGTTCACAAAATGTGTGTTTCAGGACAACACACGAAATGATATCTCTCAGAAGGCGAGATGTGATTTCTCCTAAAAATAAGGGAGGCTCCCCCTTGCTACTGCAACTATTTTCTATTTTTCCTACTCGCTAACTTTACACTAATCTAGGGTACAATAACAACTTGGTTCTCTTCTTTCAAAACTAGTTATATCCAATTCTCTTTTAAGAATAGACTTTCCCTTAACTTAAATAACTTTAAAAACTTGCAGTAATTATACTTAACTAGCTTGGAAAGTAAAGTGTCTGTGAAAAAAATAAAGTCTTATGTTACTTCCCTTTTCTGAAAATGACACAGCGACGAGAATTTGCACACTTAAGAACTCAAAGATTCTTTTTATGTACTAAGATTCCTATCAACCATTGTGACCCAAATATATTGTCAGCTCAAAGACTCACAAATATATTAAAAAATATTCTACTCTAGCCAGATAGTTTGTATAGCACAAAAACTCTACTTTCTATCCTTCAAATACAACTTTAGGAGATGACTTGTATAAGCTCAAAGACTTAAAGCAATTCCTTCTCAGCTAATTCCCAATTTTTGAATTTCCAAAGTAACTCAAAGATTACTTGTAAACACCCAAAGTTCTTCAATATTCAACACTAATAATTTTAACTAATTCTAATCATTCAATAACATATGATATAAATTACATAAGAACATTCATACCACATAAAAGATTGAACTCTAAACAAAGTTTGAATACCAAGCTCTTCTCTTTCTTGATTAAATTGTAAATTTACAAAATAAACACCAAGCCTCAATTTTCTCTTTACTTTGGCAGAGTTTTGTTGCATAAACAAACATGGAAAAAACATCCTTATTACAAAGATAACCCTCATATATATAGGAGAGGTGTGTTGCATGAAAATAGGAAATTATAACTAATTCTATGATTAAGTCAAAAGTAGAGTTCGATTTGACTTAAGACTTGTGCACTCAATAGGTGCACATGCACAGTTACAAAATGACACCTAAGGTGTCAATAGACATAATAAAATGTCACTAGAAAAACACAAAAATGACTAAGTGTCATTCCTTTGAGCTAAATCTCGCTTCTAGAGCTCTTCGATCTTTTGCAAAGAATTCTTCATTTGAATTCTATCAGGTCCCAAGGTGTTTCCTATGATGACTTTGACCCTTGTGATAGAATCTTCTGACCCAGTACAACACTTCTTATGTTTCTTTAAAAGTGAATCAAGAAAATCCAGAATTAATTGAAGATCAAGTAATTTATCAATGGAGAACAGAGAGAAGTCTTCCCTATCAACCTCTGCGGTCAAGAGTAAGCTAAACTCTTTGATGATTTCATCTTCATTGAGCACCTTTTCGTTTTCATCAAGGAAAGCACATGGGATTTCAGAGATTTTGGCAATGATCTATGTTTTCTTATCATCACATTCTTTTTGTGCCTTCCTCATATCCTTAACTAGGCACTCGATAATATTCATCTAGTACTCCAAATCTTATCACTGCTTGATGTACATGCATTGTGAAGGAATGACACTTGTAGACATATAAATCTGACCACTTTCCTAAATGAATATTTAATATTTATTTTAAGCCCATTTCTCTTATTAATTAAATTCTATTAAATTAATTTCTTCATTTTCATCTATTTGATTAAATGAATTACTCAATTTATTTAATTAAATTCACCTAAGGCTTTTCAAGCCTTTAATTAAATAAATCACTTTATTTAATTAATTCCCCTTTCTCCCTTTTTAATTAAATCTATATTTAATTAAATTAATCCTTGCAAATAAATAAATCTAATTTATTTATTAAACCCCCCACTTATATTTATGCAAGTTGCATGTGTTTTGTTGAAATAAAGTAATTTTATTTTAATTAAAATCCTCCTCCATCCACTTGCATTTTCCTACATCTCCCACTTGCCTCCTAAACCCTTTCTAGATTCTTCTAATCACTTCCAATTTAGCATAATTCATCTCCTAATTATTGTCACATTCTTAAGCAAAGAGAAGTCACTTCTCAAAGCCTCCAAAGTCTTTGAAATGCATTAAAGGCTTTATGTCTTCAACAAGTTAACCCTCACAATCTTCCTAACCATTAATGATTAACTCAACCTTCTTGCAAGGTTAGATACTTTCTAACTTAACCCTCATATAAACCAAGGGTCTCATCAAGCATTCATGTTTTTAACTTTGTTTATCCTATTAACCCTTGCATAAGAGTTTACCCTTTGGGTAAAAGCTTTATCCAATGGATAACCCTAACCTAACCTTAACCCTTACCTCCTAGGGTAACCTTCATGTCTTCTCAGGCATTTATGCTTCTTACATCTCCTCTCAAGCAACCTCTTGTCGGCAATTTTAACCATTTCATTGGTGAGAATTGTAAACATGGATTGATTAGCTTTCGATCCTGGCCTTTGTTAAGATTATTCAATCTTGACCACCCATTGCCCTATTTTCCTTATAAATAGAGATCTCATTCTTCATTTTTCATATCTCCAAGTTTTCATGCATCTACATTATAGCCTAAATTACTAAACATTTAGTCTCTCTTTGTTAAAACATCATAATAACATTTAGAAGCTTTTTAATATATCATAGAATATTCATGATAGGATAGTATATCATTTGTTAGTATAATTTGCTAATCTTATCATCATCTTTATGCTAGCTTAATCATCATAGTTTCAATATCATACATCTTAGAAAACATTCATGCATATAAATCAACCATCACTCGTTCTTGGAGTTGTCATTCCTAAGTCACTTTGCTCAGTGATCTGAGAGAAAAACATTGACTTTAGGGTTCCTGTGAGATAAAGAACAATGGGACACCCTTTCGGAAGTTGAATTGATTGAATCAATTCATATAATTGCACCAAGAGTCTCATTGGTGTGTGGGTATTCTCGATTTGAGTTATTCATTTTTGTCACCACATTTTGCCACATACATTTCTGGCACCTAGCGTGGGGCGCATCCCCATAAATAACATCATTTTTTGTGCAGGTTAAGGATTACAAGCACGCTGAAATACCCTTTTAGCGCATCTAAAGTATACTTTAGCGCATCTGGTGCAAATAGTAGCGCCTTCATCGCACTGTTTAACACATAGGAGCCTCCTTGTAGTGCTTTGGAGCTTACCTTTAGCACATAACACTTTCTGTTTCTTTCTTGCGCATTGAGGTATCAACATAGCACATTAGGAAATCAGAGTAGTGTGTAGAAGTCATACTTAAGCGCTTTTGTACCTTTCTATAGCGCATTTGTGTAGAAGTTCACTGCATAACTCTGATAGAGAGAAGGGATAATTTGTAACAAAGTTAGAAAATTAGGCTTGTATAAGCCCGCCTAAGGTCTTAATTCTTTCAGTAACTTTCTTTTATGGCAGGTTACTAATCATTTCTTGCAGATTGGAGGAGTTAGATTTAGGAATTTGATTGTTCTTTTTTTTTCCTAGCTTTTCAAGTTGGTTTAAAAAGAATTCATTTCCCATTGGTTAAAAATAACCTCATCATTTCTTTAGTGCTTAAAACAAGACCTTACTTTTTTATTTTTGGAAAAGGTTAAAAAGAATTGCAAACAAACCTTTATTTTTGCAAAGTTAAAAAGGATCTCACTTTCATTTTTGGTACAAGTTAAAAGAACCTCATCATTTCTTTGGTGCTTAAAACAAAACCTTACTTTTTATTTTTGCAAAAGGTTAAAAAGAACTGCAAACAAACCTTTATTTTTGCAAAGTTAAAAAGGACCTCACTTTCATTTTGATATAAAATAAAAAGAACTTCATTGACGATTGGTTGCACGATTTTCATTTTATTGACCAATACACGATTTTATTTTGTTGACCAATTTTATTTTCCAAAGTTTTGAAACACACATTTTTGCTATGAAGGGCTAAAAATAACACCATGCTTGTTGGAGCAACACCTCCAAATATATCTTAGCAAATCATTGCCTTGGAATTTAAAAAGAAAATTATTTGCCTTGTCTCGAAAGTAGAAGGTATATGCTCTCCCCTTAATTGGGTGACCAAAAAGCTAAACCACTCTTATGCTTTATTTTACTTCGAGCAATTAAATGCTTTAGAAGGCTTGCCCTCCCGAGTTGCCCTTAGGGAGCCATTAATGGTCAGTGAGAGGGGAACGACCTAGGTGGGAAACAAATTTATCGCCAAGTGTTCCAACCCACTATAATCAAATGTGGACGATGAGAAAAGTCCCCTTGAACGGTTTTGTTCAGTGATTCATTTTCCCCCAGTATCTTTAAGATACATAAATCCTTTGTTCTAAAGGTTGGGAAGCCTCCCGAAGGATTTTATCACTGAAGAGCGAATGAAAGCCTGATTAAAAACCTTAGCATTAGAAACTTTGAACTGAGTTAGTTGCCAAACATTGGCAATATGATAGTGCAAGGTTTGGGAAGAATCCACCCCCAAGATCACTCACCATATATGTCCCAAGATAACTACTCAACTGTGAAGCAATTCACTTTGGGTTAATTTCTGGCAAAAGGCAAAAAAAGGGGCACCCCTTACGAGGTGACAAGGTTGTTTGAGCGGACGCAGTATTGAGACTAGTGGGCTATGATATTATTGATGACCTTTGAATAAAAAGTTTGCTTGATGTATCTTTTTTGTAATCTGAACCAGTGAAAACGTCGAGGATTTGAAAACATTCTTAAAAGAACATACACTACTCGTTTAGCATAGACAAACTGTTATCTCTTCTATATGTCATGTTTTCAAGTCATTTTCAGAAAATCATCCATCAAATCACAAGTGTTATTTTTCAACATCATAGCAAAAGCATCAAACAAATAAATCAGGATAGTTAGCACATAGGAGCAACAACCTAGCGCATCACAAACATTCAATAGCGCATTTGCACCAAAACTTAGCACTTTCATCACTCAACCTAGCGCATAATCAGTATCATACTGGTAAAATTTCAGGTAGCGATTATCAACATCGTTGTAGTACATTCAAGCATCGGCCTAGCGCATCCAAGATATATTATAGCGCTTTCATATAAAAAATTAGCGCGTAATCGGGACATATTAGCGCATAACCTAGCCAACCAATTCATTATCAAACAGTCTGAAGTAGCGTGTGGGAAAGGCAACATAGCGCATAGTGAACATTCTGTAGCGCTTCAAAAACTTTCTTTAGCGCATTGGGTCTTTGTTTTAGTGTATGATCAATATTAGTGAAAAACAGAGAGAAAATCAATCACTTTTGGAAGTTTTTATCAACAGTTCCAAATACCCTTTCGAGTCCTTTAGCAAATCCAGCAACAAAACTTCAAAAAAGATCATTAGTGAGAAAATTTTCAAATCCAACAAGGAACTCTTAGAATGAGTTTTTCAAAACATTAAGTAGCTTAAGATCAAACTTTATCTAACAAAATTAAGGAGTATCAGAACAGTGATCAAAGTTCCACCATCCAGCGGATCCTATCAAAACAAATACCTAGTTTTGTCTTTAAGTTGTCAAATCAAGTTTCCATATTGGGAGACTTTATCCATATCATTTGACACACTTTTTCGTAGAGGTGAATCGAACTAAACCTCTACTTGATAAAGTAAATTTGAGTTTTCAAACGAAGTATCCAGCATCAAACATCAACATCAACATCAACCTTTGATCATTTGTGTATGACTACTCCTCATATTTTGAGAAGAACAAGTCTTAATCAAAAGACTAAGTTGAAGAAGAGACAACCTAGTTCTAAAACACTTGTTAAAAGGAATAAATTTCTCTATATCAATCGTCAACTCTTTGCATCACATCGCGCATTCTTGCGTCACATACAATTGTATATCCAAGGGAAAACAAATGAGTTTGACAAGGAGTCTTTAAGAAGTAGGGCTTACATTCAAAAAGCGACATTCAACCAACGCCTAAATGGTGGAGGAAAGATCAACCCCACTTTGTTCCCAAAGTTCCTTATCACTTATCATGAAGCTCGACCTGAGCCACCAACTCCACCAAGAACCCCAATAGAAGAAGAATAATTCATCATAGTAGAGATATATTAATGCCCGCTATCACTCGATCTCAGATAAATAAAAAGACATAAACTCAACTAGAATCGAGTATGGGTCGTAGATTGTCCAATCCATTTGATGAGTATGCAAATATGGGAGAAACATAGATCACCGAAGAACTTCTCCAAGAATGTCAAGAAAATGTAGCTATCCAAAAACTCGTGGAAAGACTTATAGAAGCAAACAAGGAAAAATATCTACTCATGCTAACTAGCAAAGGCATCAACATTCCTGAGGATTTTGATACAGAAAACTTAAGGAATATAGATGAGAGAATTTCAAGAACAAGGTCAAGAAACTATGCCTATCAAGAACAACAAAGAGAAGAAGAGATACCTGATCCAGAAAACATACGCAACCAAGATCGCACCCATGAACAAGACCATGCCCGCAATCGAGACAATCTTAATGAACGAGGGGAATCTCTCCATCGAAGGACAAATGCACCCATGGCTGCTCTTGCACAACAACTCCAAACACTGCAAAGACAAATGCAGGACATGCAACAAGGAACTACAATATGATACTCCTTGGAGGAAATCTGTCCTTATCCTTTTGATAGGAGATTGAACATGGTACTTTTTCCCCCAAATTAAAATATACCAAAGTATGACAAATACGATGGTACAAGTGATCCCCATGATCACGTTCGGGAATTTTGTACCATGAGTTTATAATTTGCTCACGATGACACTTACTCAATGAGATTTTTCCCAAGAAGTTTGGGAGGGAAAACAATGGAGTGGTTGTCTAAACTTACACCTCCCATTAGATCATTTGATAATTTGGTAAACAAATTCATAACACAATACTCCTATAACATTCAACACGTGATCACCATGCTGGATGTATGTAACACAAACCAAAAGAGCAATGAAACATTCATGGTGTTTCTACAACGATGGAGGTGCATGGTTTCGAGATATCCTTGAGACGTGCCTGAAAAGGAAAAGATGGAGATCTTCATCGATAATCTAAATAGTGAGATGAGTTATCAACTCAAACTCCAATGCATACCATCTTTTGAAAAACCGATAGAAAATGGTATTCAAGTAGAGGAAGCTTGCATCAAGAAAGGAACATTGAAGTTCTTTAAAGAAGGTGTTAATTCGTCAAATACTAACACCTTTAACAATCAAAACAATAACAACACATTGGATAAATCCAAATTTTGGACAAGGAACAAAAACATTGTTAATGATGGGGTAGTTGATGCCAACAATGTGAAGTCTAAACAACCAGTGTTGACTTTATCAGGCAATCCACCATCCAATAATGATAAAAAAAAGTGCTAATCAAGGCACTAATAGTTATCCGCGAAATACCAATCAAGGAGCTTCAACATCAAACACCAACAAAAATCATCAAGGCAACAACCCTAACCAAGGCAACAACACTAACCAAGGGAACAACACAAACCAGAGAGACAACACCAATACTTTTCCATATCGACGCATGTACATGCCATTAGGACAAACCTTAGAATCAACATTTCTGGAACTCTTAGCGAATAAGATCATCACATTGCCAGCCACAAGCAACTTTGAACCATAGGTCAAACCACCTTGGTGGAATGACTCACATTATTGTGATTTTCATTGAAACAAAGGACATAACACAAATGATTGCATGAGGTTAAAGAACATCGTTCAAGACATGATAGACAAGGGTGATTTAACAGTTGATGGTCACAAAATGAATGGTGACCATGAAGCCTTCAAAAATCCTCTTCCAAATTACGACAAGGGAGGAGCTTCAACATCAAACAATACCAAGGGAGCTCCTATTAATCACCTATACGAGAACACCATTAATCATATATCGACATATGACAATCAAGTAAATATCATAAAAATCAAGGACAAACAAGAACATGCATCGGTAAATGTGACAACCAGAGTGCAAAAATATGTCTTGAAAAGGAACACATCAACATCCACAACTCTCCCCAAAACTCAATATAATTTAGTTGATCAACTACGGAGAACTCCTGCTTAGATATCCATACTTGAGTTAGTAAAACTCTTGCCAAAACACAAAGATATCTTGGAACAAGCACTTATCGAAACAAACGTTCCCAATGATCTGGACATTGATCAATTCCAAGCCATGGTGGCTCATAGGACGGGGCCGCATAACATATCTTTTTCTGAACACGATGATGTCTCCTTAAGTCATCCAGATAACACATTGCTCCATATTGAAGTCTTAGTCTATAAACATCGAGTAAAAAGAGTGTTAATAGATGGAGGAGCTGGTCTCAATATCTGTACTCTAAAGCTTATCCGTGCATTGGGCTTCTCTGAGCAGTCTATTGATCCAAAAAATAAGATCACCATCAAAGCCTATGATGAAGAGAGATCATCCGAAGGAACGGTAATACTACCTATTCAGGTAGGTCTTGTACAAAAAGACACCATGTGCCAAGTCTTGGACATAGACTTAACATGAAATATACTATTAGGTCATCCATGGATCCATGAAATGCAAGCACTGTCTTCCACATACCATCAATGTATCAAGTTCCCTTACAATGAACATGTTTTCATATCTGTAGATAATAACCCTTTTCAGTATTACAATGCTATGGGGGCAACTCAAGATAGCCTGGTTCCACACAACAGGGAGGCCCAATCTTCCTTAGCATACAATCATCATCAATAAGAACTCAAATTTCTATCCATAGACTTTAAGTAAAAGATTAAAATCAAGGACCAAGGCATGGGGGAGTACTCTTTTGAACCCTTATGTCTATCTAAATTGCCAATGCCACCAAAATCTTATGGACAACCTTTTGAATCAAGACATCAGGTAAGACAACCCATCACCAAGTTTAATGGTAAATTTATCCAGTTGGGCACATTGGCCGATGAATTAGAAGAGAAAGACATCCTTAGTTGGCTATACAAGGATGAAGAAGAAGTCAGAGTTGCTACCATAGAAGTGGTCATACCAACAAAATAGTATGGAAATGATTTTCGGATCATGCAATGAATGGGACACAATGACAAAGGACCTATTGGCAAGCACTAAGAAGGCATTATAGAACCCTTACAACCTCCTTCATAATTTGTAAGAGAGAAAACAAGACTTGGGTATGGACAACATGTGCCACCTACGTAGAAACAAAATAATCATAAAAAACGTCAATGGAGAGAAAAGAAAAAATATAATGAAGACTCATGGCAAGAAGCACTACACCAAGCAGCAGAAACAACAAGAAAATATCACAAACATAAAGAAAATGAGAAACGACAAGAAGAACTAGCCATTCAAAGGGAGGAAGCTTCTCATAAGAAAGTGCATCATGTGCAAGAACCTGATCAAACCAAGGTGGAGCCACCACCTAAAGAAATTAATACTCACTAAAGGGAAACAATGTATGAACAAATTCAAAGAGTACAAGCAAGCACTGATTTTGAATCAGAAAAAGCTACAAAACTGGTGTCAATTGTCAGTGATCTTTTCTCACCATACAACATACCTGTCAGAAGCAACAAGATAACCTGGGACAGTAATTTTGAAACCGATTCTAATGAATATGAGTGGGGTAGCTATTCTGATGTTACTGAGGAAATTGAGGTAGATACCATCCATTCATACACATCCCTTTCTTAGGAGGGACAAGGCTTAGAATCTCGACCGCTTGAATTTGGACCACGACATATCTACGAGGCTAGTGAGAATGAGCAGCGACAATATGAACAAGGCAACATCGAAGATAATACCATCAAAGACCTTGACAATATCATAGACCTAACCAGTATCCCAAACAACTATAACGATGACTCTATCATGACACTTACCGCAGCTGATCTTAACCCACCAAATGACTCCTTGCCGCTCATATACCCTGATCTCATAGACTGGGAAGAACTCGAACATCATGATATACCAATATTCCCAAATGATGAATCCATTGTCCAATACCTGTGTTCAGTAAACCCAAAAACATGCTCTACCAGTGAACAAGATAACGATGTCTTCAATCAGGGGAGTGCCAAGTCTCTCAGTCGCAAAAATGAAATAAACAACGGATCTAATGGTGAAAACCAGTCAATGGTAGTATTAGATCACAAAAAAGTAAAAATAAAGGATGCATCTGAGGGTGAAAACCTTTATAAGGCACCTGAAGATGGGAGACTTGACACTCTTCTTGAACATTATCAAGAAAGGTCACCAATATTGATTGAGCCAACTCAATCAATAAATATCGGTACTGAAGCAATAGTCAAAACCATACATCTGGCATAATCACTCACAGAAGAACAACCAGATTTGATCAAATTCTTCAAGGAAAAGCAAATTAATTTTTCTTGGTCTTATGTTGACATGCCCGAAATTGGTCCAAATCTAATCATGCATCACTTATCCATCACTCCAGGAGCTAAGCTGGTCAAGCAAAAATTAAGAAAGATGAATCTACATGTGGCATTATTGGTCAAAGCACAACTAAAAAAGTTATTAGAGGTTGGATTCATCCGGCCTATAGACTATGTTGAATGGATCTCAAACATTGTACCATTTTCAAAACCCAACAGAAGCATCAGAATATGCACAGATTTTAGAGACGTCAACAAGGCATGTCCGAAGGATGACTTTCCTTTGCCAAGCATTGACATAATTGTGGATCTAATAGGATGCCATGCAACATTATCATTAATGGACAGTTTCTCTGGCTATAATCAAATCAGGATAGCCCCAAAGGATCAAGATAAAATTGCATTCACTTGTCTGTGGGGAACGTATTGTTGGAACGTCATGCCTTTTGGCTTGAAAAATGTTGGGGCAACTTATCAAAGAGCCATGACAAAAATATTCCATGATATGATGCATACCTTCATGGAAGACTATTTGGATGATTTGTTGGCTAAATCATTCACCCGAGTAGAACATCTGGGCATACTAGATAAAATATTTCAAAGATTGGAGCAATTCAAGGTCAGACTAAACCCTAAGAAGTGTTTCTTCAGGGTCACATCAGGCAAACTATTAGGCTACGTTGTATCCGAAAAGGGCATCAAAGTAGATCCAACAAAGGTACAAGCTATCATAGAAATGCCACCTCCCAAGAACATTAGCCAACTCATATATCTACAGGGACGGTTGCAATCCATTAGATGAGTCATCGCTTAACTAGTAGATAAATGTCTCCCATTCAATCATCTACTTCATAAGAATATACCTTTCAGATGGGAAGATAAGTGTGCAGAATCATTTCACCAGCTCAAACAATATCTGTTGAATCCGCCAGTTTTGGTACCACCGATAGTAGGCAAACCGCTCATTCTCTATATATCAACAACAAAAGTATCATTGAGGGCACTGCTAGCACAAGAAGATCTAGAAGGCAAAGAATGAGCTATTTATTACATCAACAAAATTTTGAACGAATATGAGCTAAATTATACATTCATTGAGAAGGCTTGCTTGGCAGTGGTGATTGCCTCTCAAAAGTTCTGCCACTATATGCTAGCCCATACAATCAAGCTGGTAGCGAAAACCAATCCTCTCAAGTATCTACTCAGCAAGGAAGCTCTCATAGGACGGTTAGCTAAATGGGTGATGATTTTGAGTGAGTTTGATATCCAGTACACATAACGTCGAGCTATCACAGGACAAGTAATTATAGATCAACTGGCAGAAGCACCACTACCAGACCAACAACCACTGCAGGTGGAATTTCCAGACATGGATGTACTCACTGTCACACCCAAGTAATGGACCCTGTACTTTGATGGATCCTATACACAACATGGATCGGGTGCCAACATCCTTTTCGTTACTCCAGAGGGTCACACAATTCCAAGATCTTATAGACTGATGTTTCCATGCACCAACAACATTGCTGAATATGAAGCCCTGGTAACAAGAATCAAAATGGTTGTGGAATGGAGAATGACATAATTGAGAGTCTATGGGGATTCTCAATTAGTTATCAATCAGATCAATGATGACTATTAGATAAAGGATGATAAGCTCATGTCTTACAAGAGAATGGTGGATGATTTCAAACAGTAGTTTGTGCACATCATCTTTGAGAAAATCCCAAGATTGGACAACAGAGTGATCGATGCAATGTCCACCTTCGCTTTACTACTTCTAATTCCAGATAAACAGAGTTGTTATGAGTTCCTGGTAGAGCAATTGTTTTCCCCTACTAATGACAATTCCACATCCCAAGTCATCTATTCCCTAACTGGTTCAGATTCACCTCTATACAGTACAATATATGATTATCTCAAAAACAATACTCTCCCACCCGACCTATCTCACAACCAAAAATGCAACTTCATCTGCCAAGTCCCCTTCTATACCTTAATAGCTGACACACTTTACCGTCAAGGTCTAGATGGTACTCTTCTTTGATGCCTCAATCATAACGAATTTGACTTTGCCTTACACGAGCTTCATGAGGGTATCTATGGTACACATTCAAGTGGTCCTACTCTCGCCAAGAAACCTCTAAGAATGGGATATTACTGACCGACAATGGAGAGAGAGTCCTATCAATTTGCTAAGAAATGTCCTAAATGCCAAATTCACGACAATCTTATCCATGCACCAACACAGGAGTTGCAGTCGTTCACCACATCTTGGCCTTTCTGTCAATGGGGACTTGATTTGGTAGGGAAAATTCATCCTTCTTCTTCAAATGGGCATAAGTTCATTATCACTGCAACAGAATATTTCACCAAGTGGATTGAAGTAGTCCTAATGACCACTGTAACTAGAAAAGAGATCTCATCATTCATTCTCAACTATCTCATTTGCAGCTATGGCATTCCCAGTTCCATCATCACAAACAACGGGTGCCCTTTCAAGAATCAAGATGTGAGAGAGATATGTGAACGATTCAAGATCCAACATCGCTTCTCCACACCATAATACCCACAGGGGAATGGTCAAGCGGAGCATCAAATAAAACAATCCTGAAAATCCTCAAGAAAACGGTAAATGATGCAGGCAAGGATTGACATGTACAATTCAATCCAGAACTTTGGGCATACAGGACTAGTATCCGGACACCTACGTGGGATAGACCATATTCATTGGTGTATGGTTTAGAAGCAATTCTACCTCTTGAGGTTGAAATCCCATCTCTCCGAGTATCTTTGAAGGCCCTCATACCAGATGAGGAATATCGAGTAAACAAGATGCATGAACTAGAGCTTGTTGATGAAAAATGACAACATGCCTATGACCATCTCAAGTCATATCAACAACAAATATGCAAAAGATATAATCCCAAAGTCATCCCAAGGGCTTTCAAAGTCGATGATCTCGTACTAAAGGAAAATTCCAAAAATCAGCAAGATTGAGAAAAAAGAAAGGGAAGTTTGAGCCTAACCAGTTGGGTCCCTTTGTCATCATTTCAGCCTATGGATCAAGAGCATATCAGTTGTCAACTTCAGAAGGAAGGGTGCTTGATGAACCGACCAATAGTATCCATTTGAAGAAGTTCTACACTTGAGTCGTCCAATGCACGGAAAAAATAAAAAAGCAAGAAAAATACAAAAAAATAAAACAAATAAAAATAGTGCAATAACAACAAGTGGTGAAAACTTGTCAACGAGTGCTATTTGTGAGAGAAAGGATCCTCTATCTATCAGTACTCATATATTTGATCCATCTAGTCTCAGCTAATAGCCATCACCAGAACACTTGTACACACAACATTATCCCAGACATACTTAGCGTAGTCACTGTCCTTGATTATCTAAAAACAATTTTTCATATCACATCCCACCATGGCTTGGTGATCAATGTGTATATCCATATTGACAAATATCTGTGACTGGGGGAAACATTCCTCTCATTTAGACAATAAACGAGGATCACAACATACTAGACAACCAATGTCAAAACTGCTCATCGGTCTGGAAAACAAGATCATTCTCCAACTGCAACTTTAACACACACATGATGGATGATTTTTTGAATTATGATTTGTTTACACTTTAGCAAGAAGTTTTGACTATTTTGTATATTAATTTCTAAATCATTAGATCTCCTAAGATACTCAAGGATGCACTGAGCTAGAGAAGCGACGGAGGAATCTAATATTTTCTTTGGTTTTCTGTCTGTGAGGTGATCATTCGTATGGTACAAATTTGTCTCGAGACATGATTGGAAACATATCATTAAAGACATTTTCCACTTTTTCACATACAAATGGTTAACTCTTGTCTATTTTACGCAAGCAACACTTAGGTCATCTTGGTTCAATTATACCTCGACGCTTGTGTCGTCTTGCAATATCAAAATCCATGTAAGTTATACTTAGGTCATTATGGTTCAATTATACCATAATGTTTGCATTAACTTTCAACATATCAAAAACTCAATGATGACAAAAAGAGCACAAACAAGTGACTAAACGGGAATGACAACGACAAAATTAAAGTGATCATTTAGTTGCATATCATTTTAAATTGCATTAGATTGCATATCATGTTAATCTTGCATTAGATACATCTCACATCATTATCATTATCATACATCTCATTTTCAAGATACATCTCATAAATCAAAGTAATCAACGCAATACATCATCACATTATCACCCATTCCATCATGAATCATACATTCACATCATAATCAAAATCAAGAGCATTATTATCTAAGCATCAACTCATCCTCATAAAATCATCATATCAAAACATACGGCATATCATAAATCAATCATCATCAATAAACACATCACATGTGGATAAGAGAAAATCAGTGCCATATATATATATATATATATATATATATATATATATATATATATATATATATATATAAAATGGTTGAAATGTACAAGGGATATAATGTCTGTCAAAATACAACAAAATGATCAAAAACAACAGAGATGGGTCTCTCAGGTATGACTATCTCCTAAGGTTGACGTTCTAATAGTAGATGTCCCAGCTTCTGGATCTCCACCATGTGGATCACATCAGGCAGGCCCCATAACTCCTCTTCTCTCTATCCTCATATGACTATGGCCGGATCGACTGGATGCCACTGTAGCATATCTAGGAGCTCTGTGATCTCGAGGGACCACCTCCTCATATAGACGCCTATAATACTCCACCTCCTTGGTTGAGTATTGTATCTCTCTTAGAGTATCTTGAACTGGGGGACCAGTCGTCGCTCTCTCTAACCTATCAGCAAGGGCGTCTACCCGACCTCGATGCTCTATCTCCATATCCCGCTCTGTGATAACCTACATAATCTGGCGCTGTTGTGCTAACACCTGTGCCTATAGCTGCTGCACCAAAACCTGTAGCGCTCTAATCTGTGAATCCTATCGATGGGTGGGCACCCTGATCTAAATGGGTACCCGTGTCATGGTCCCACCCACACATGTCCCTGTCTGAGGCATCGGTGGAGGTAGAATATCAGATCTCCTCCTCTGGGCAAGTCGCCTATCATCCTCTATACCGCCCACCGTCCTCTATACCACCCACCGTAGCTAGCACCACACCTACCCTACCAACCCCACTAGCACAAGGCACGAGACCTCACCCTCTATTTCCACCACCTCTCCCTCTATCTCCATTACCTCTCCCTCTATCTCCAACCCTCTCCCTCCACCTCCTCCACCATCTCCACCTCCCTCTCCTACCTCCTCTCCCTCCTCATCTATCCATCTGGCTCCTCCTCGCATCTCTAGCCCATCCTCTGCCCATACCTCACAATCCATATACCGTCTCCAAATGACCGTATCAATATCATCCATTGCCCTCCCCCAATGCACTAGTTTGCCCAGCTTACGCTAGATAACTACACCTGTATACCCATAAACATAGGCCCAACCAACTAGCCTATCCCTGTCTGCAAGCAGTCTCGACCCGTGAATATGCTCCCAAGCCCAAACCTGTAACAATGTCACCCCAGCTGATAAAATAATATATCCTATATATACCACTTGGTGAAGCTCTATGTATAGATGGGCCAACATACAAGACCCCCATGCAAGCTTCCATCCCTGCGTCACCATGTCCTCAAGCACCAATCCCCATCCAATGGCTAGTCCCTTCGACTAACAGTCGGGACATAGAAACCCACCAATAAAACCTGCTAATACTGATGATAGTAGAGTGTAACCTAAATCCAAAAAATCCTGCCACGTGATCTCATAACCACTAATCTCATAATCCTGGAAGATGTGTCGGAAAGCCTTTGTCCCACCCTCCTCAATTTTCTCTTAAGGAAATAGAGCCCCAACCACAAGAATCTGTAGAATTCGATAATAGTCCTCTAGTGTGACTATCATCTCACCAGTCCCCAAGTGAAAGGTGTTCGTATCACTATGCCACCTCTCTGCCAATGCTATCAATAAACCCCGGTTAATGATATACCGAGGCATGTCTAATAAGGAGGACAACCCACATCTCTCAATAATATCTTTGTCAGCCTGTGACAAATGTGGAATCAGTGCCCATGGCTTCAGAAATCACTCTCGAGACTGAAGCACGCCAATCTCTGCCTGCAAATCAACAAGTATCCATCATCAGTTCTCAAATCCATCCAATATATCTGTGAGATTTTGCCAAGATCAAGAGGCAATGGAAAACACAAATAAGAGAGAACAAAATAGATGATAGAAATAAACTGTATTCTATCAAGATGAAAATACTGATCAACTGGATCATTAAGCATTCATTACATACAATGAATATGAGCTTGCTTATATAGGCAAGGCTATATGGATATGTGAGCACACAAAAATGACATGTGGCTCAATAAGAAACAAGGGTAGGTAGGAAATAGGTGTGGGTAGGTAGGAAAAATAATATAATAGTCCACATGAGGTGGAATGTAACAATAAGATAAGAGATTTTGCCAAGATCAAGAGGTAATGGAAAGCACAAATAAGAGAGACAAAATATATGATAGGAATAAACTGTATTCTATCAAGATGCAAAATATGATCAACTGGATCATTACAAGATATAGATTGTTTGCGCGTACAAATAATGTAGATGAGTCTACTTATATAGGCAAGGCTAGGGATATGTGAGTACACAAACATGACATGTGTCTCAATAAGAAACAAGGGTAGGTAGGAAATAGGTGTGTGTAGGTAGGAGAAACAATATAATATTCCACATGAGGTGGAATGTAACAACAAGATAAGATCAACACCATAAAAGGTGGAAATTCTCCTACACACACTATCCCAATCCCAATGTGACACAAACACCCAAGTGTCTCATACCCAAACTACTATTAAATGCATGTACCTAAGTAAACTTAAGTAAAGTGTAATAATATCCAAGATGAATAATTATTTACACCAACACCCCCCCTTAAGTGCAACTTAGGGGAATGCACTAAAGTCTACAATGCAACTAAGAAATGCAAGATGGTTCCCGACTACTAGGCCATGTTAGGTACCCATGTACAAATGAAAATGCATGCAAACCAATGCAATGAAATCTCTCACAAAGTGGGGAAAGATAGAAAAACCCAATGGGAAAAAACCCTCCCCCAAAAGAGAGATGATGAAAGAACACAATGCTTTCAATGATGAATGAGAAGAACAAAACTATGTCCCCCCCATAAGAGAGAAGAAGAGACCATGAAGCCCCCCCTCAATGTCGAATCTTCTGCAAGGATGGTCCAATGAAGATGACCAAAATACCTCCCCATAGGGAAGAAAGAGAGCCTATGTTGCACTAAAAATGTCAAAGTGTGACAAAACCAAGTACCAAGTCGATGACGATGAATCACTCGTTGCAACAAAAAGAAGATCAGACATGGAGACAACTTGTTGTGAGCATCATCTGGATACTCAGAAATAGCAGAAATACTAGTACAATCTAAGTCTCATGGGAGCCATGCACAAATGTGTACAATCTAAGTCTCAACCAGAGCCATGCACCAAGTCTCACAAGATATTCCTAATCTATGTGTACAAGAGGACTACATCAAATAGTCAACAATGACAAGATACAAAGAGGTGTGGCACTTTATGATAGTGCGAGTACAATATTGCTCAAGAAAGAGAATACATTATGATAAAATATTCAAATTTGGAAACATGTAAATGATTCCACCAACAAAGAAGCCTTGTAGAATACTGCAGATGAAGATGCCTCTGAATGAAATTTCACCAAGAGATATAAATGAACAATTGACCCCCAATAAAAAGATCATATTGACACTTACAAATAATAATAATGTAGACTTCTGATTTCAACTTTACAACTTCTCAAATGAAATATAAGAGACTTCAACAAATACTGCTAGTGATCTAAACTGAGATCCAAGCAAAATACAAGTACCAAATAGGCCAAAAATGACCAAATAATGAAAGTACAATATCCACTCAAAATCATTACAAATTAATGGCAGATTATGAAAGTAGAAAAAAAATTATGTACTTTAAAAAAAAATGACACTTGAAAAGGAGTCCATATGAGCCCAAATGAAGCCTCCAAAGTTGTAAAAATCGGGATTTCATGATTTTTGAAAAACCTGTATCTGAAAATCAGAAATCTCCTACACCACTGTATAGATCACTAAATTCTACCCCAAAACAAAAAAAAATTGCTCGACAAAAGGAGTCTGGATGAGTGAGATATCGCTATTTGAAAATTGTCTGCAAAATTATAATTTCTGGAAAATTTCCGCTGCAGCTTCAAACTTCAAATGCCTCTAGATTTGACCTCAGATGTCGGATTTGGATGAAATAAAAGGCGATTCTTAATTGCTTGAACCTCCTCAATCCAATGATAACCTCAGATCTGACCCAACAACCTCCAATAATAACTTGTAATAGAAATCTCCAAAATGCAAACCCCAAATAACATCAAATTTCTCTCAATTGGCAAACCAATGGCACTCTAATGGCTCTGATACCATGTGAGATTTTGCCAAGATCAAGAGGCAATGGAAAGCACAAATAAGAGAGACAAAATATATGATAAGAATAAACTGTATTCTATCAAGATGAAAAATATGATCAATTGGATCATTACAAGATATAGATTGATTGCATGTACAAATAATGTAGATGAGTCTGCTTATATAGGCAAGGATAGGGATATGTGAGTACACAAACATGACATGTGTCTCAATAAGAAACAAGGGTAGGTAGGAAATAGGTGTGGGTAGGTAGGAGAAACAATATAATATTCCACATGAGGTGGAATGTAACAACAAGATAAGATCAACACCATAAAAGGTGGAAATTCTCCTACACACACTATCCCAATGTGGCACAAACACCCAAGTGTCTCATACCCAAACTACTATTAAATGCATTTACCTAAGTAAACTTAAGTAAAGTGTAATAATATCCAAGATGAATAATTATTTACACCAACAATATCAAATCAAAGAAAATCAATTTGAAACAATGAAGCATCTCAAGAACACATCAAAGGCTCATATCGAAAATCAAAATCAGACTCATATCGAAAGCAACATCAATAATCCATATCAAAATCAAAATTAGACTCATATCGAAAGCAACATCAATGCTCCATATCAAAAAGAAGAATCAAAGACCCATATCAAAAATCAAGGATCCATATCGAACATCAATTAGGACTCATATCAAAAATCAATCAAGAACCCATATCGAACATCAATCAGGACTCATATTGAAAATCAATCAAGAACCCATATCGAAAGCAACATCAATGATCCATATCAAAAAGTAGAATCAAAGACCCATATCAAAAATCAAGGATCCAAATTGAACATCAATTAGGACTCATATCGAAAATCAATCAAGAACCCATATCGAAAGCAAAATCAAGACTTATATCGAAATCGAAAAATCAAATATCCAAATCGGAAATCAAGGACTCCTATTGAAATCATAAATCAAGATCCATACCAATGATCCATATCAACAATCAGACCCATATCGAGAATTACCGACCCATATTGAAAATCAAATCCGAACTCATATCGAAAGCAAAATCAAGACCCATATCGAAATCAAAATCCAACCCATATCAAAATCAAGGTTAAAATTGACTTAGCAATCTATATCGAAAGCAATTCATATCGACAACAATAGTATCCATATCAAACCCAGACCCAGATCATACTACAACAACATATCAGAATTCGACATCATCACAAAGAAGGACTCACAATGGATCATGAACCATATCAGAGCAATCAACGGAACCATATCAACATCTACATAATCTATCTAATCTACTCGACTCATGACACATTCTTCACAAACACTTTTTTTTACCAACTCTAGACCCTACGCGCTAAACCAGGGCTCCTAAGTGCTAAGCTGCCACCTATGTGCTAGTATTTTCCATCAATGCGCTAGAACACAAACCCTACACGCTAACTGGAACTCTATTTGCGTTACCCTATTTATCCAATGCGCTAGGTTATCCTATGCGCTACCCAACCTACCCATTGCGCTTCTATGCAGACCCTATGCGCTAACCTACCCCCTGACCGCGCTACAATGTGGTCCTTAGATGCTAAAAATATTAGGGTTTTTCTATGCGCTAACACTCCTATCGTATGCGCTGGACAACTTACCCGACAGGCTAAACCGACAAAATCCGACCCAAAATTTAAAAAACATGACCAAAATAAATAAAATCTATCAAAAATGAAGATGGATTTTGGTCACTTACTGGTGGGCCATAGGAGGCGGGTCTCCGATGTCACCTGACGCGCTCAAATCGGTGCGAGTATGGATCAACATCATTGTCAGAGCTCCAAATGTCACAATCACAAAGAGACAAGTGTGCAAATGATTTTTCAAAGTCACTTTTTACTTTTTAATAAGGTAAAATAAAAAAGGTTAATAAGTGGGACATGTATTTTCCTCCCACTTTTTCATTTTTAACCTTATCAACATAATTTTTGAGAGATGAATCAATCATACGCATTCAACACTGTCAATATTCTCATATCACATTTAATTAAAAAACGCTCACCAACTTGACAATTTTTCATTAAATCCTTGATTCATCTCCCGAGGGGGCATCATCAATATCGTTCATCAAATCTACATTAGGGGCATCATATCGACAACTTTGACACACAATATCATATCGGCCAAACTTTGACAACATATCCGACATATTTTCTTTCAATCAACATGTGCACACATGTCACTTCAAAGAGGGGCAAAATGTAGACATATAAATCTGACCACTTTCCTAAATGAATATATAATATTTATTTTAATCCCATTCATCTTATTAATTAAATTCTATTTAATTATTTTCTTCATTTTCATCTATTTGATTAAATGAATTACTCAATTTATTTAATTAAATTCACCTAAGCCTTTTCTAGCCTTTAGTTAAATAAATCACTTTATTTAATTAATTCCCCTTTCTCCCTTTTTATATAAATCTACATTTAATTAAATTAATCCTTGCAAATAAATAAATCTAAGTTATTTATTAAATCCTCCCACTTGTATTTATGCAAGTTGCATCTATTTTGTTGAAATAAAGTAATTTTATTTTAATTAAAATCCTCCTTCATCCACTTGCATTTTCCTACATCTCCCACTTGCCTCCTAAACCCCTTCTAGATTCTTCTAATCACTTCCAATTTAGCCTAATTCATCTCCTAATTATTGTCACATTGTTAAGCAAAGAGAAGTCACTTCTCAAAGCCTCCAGTCTTTGAAATGCATTAAAGGCTTTATGTCTTCAACAAGTTAACCCTCAAAGTCTTCCTAACCATTAATGGTTAACACGACCTTCTTGCACGGTTAGAGACTTTCTCTCTAACTTAACCCTCATTTAACCCAAAGGTCTAATCAAGCATTCATGGCTTTAACCTTGTTTATCCTATTAAAACTTGCACAAGAGTTTACCCCTTTGGTAAAAGCTTTATCCAATGGATAACCCTAACCTAACCTTAACCCTTACCTCCTAGGGTAACCTTCATGTCTTCTAAGACATTTAATGCTTCTTACATCTCCTCTCAAGCAACCTCTTGTTGACAATTGTCACCATTTCATTGGTGATAATTGTAAACATGGATTGATTAGCTTTCGATCCTTGCCCTTGTTAATATTATTCAATCTTGACCATCCATTGCCCTATTTTCCCTATAAATAGGGCTTCCATTCTTCATTTTTTCACATCTCCAAGTTTTCATGCATCTATATTATAGCCTAAATTACTAAACATTTAGTCTCTCTTTGTTAAAACATCATAATAGCATTTAGAAGAATTTTAATATATTTTAGAATTTTATGCTAGGATAGTATATCATTTGTTAGGATAATTTTCTAATCTTATCACCATCTTTATGCTAGCTTAATCATCATAGTTTCAATATCATACATCTTATAAATCAAACATCACTTGTTCTTAGAGTTGTCATTCCTAAGTCATTTTGCTCAGTGATCTGAGAGAAAAACATTGACTTTAGGGATCCTATAAGATAGAGAACAATGGGACACCCCTTGGGAAGTTGAATTGATTGAATTAGTTCATATACTAGTACCAAGAGTCTCATTGGTGTGTGGGTATTATGGATTTGAGTTATTCATTTTCATCACCACATTTTCCAGCATACAACACCATTTTGGATGAGGTCATCAAGATCATAATCTTCAAACTTCAACCAGGCTTCAAAATCATTTTCTTGTGTTTCAAGTTCCTCGGATAAAATTCCTATGGTATTATTTACCTCTATTCTTACAGTGTCAAGATTGTTGACAAAGGTGTAAGCTAAACTCAGGGGCCATGTACCTTGGCTTAGCATTCGATCCATCCATTCTCCTATGACTCTGCTTCTTGATGTGGCCTGCTCAGATTTCTTAACAACTTGGTCATCCAAAGAGGTTGCCACTGGTTCAACAACTTCTGAAGACTTGGTCACTTTGATAAGAATTGAGGTGAGTTGCTCAATTCGTGCCTTAAGTTGATCTTTCTTGACCTTATCCTCATCACACCTGGAAACTAAAGCCTCCAAAGCGGACTGAGCATCTTGTGCCATAGAATAATGAGTTTTCTTACTTAAATCAATCCTTTGAATGGTATAATCTAAGTTCTAGACTTGTACAATGATAGCATCCTGAGGAGGAATAACAATCTCAACATATTTATTCCTATTCTTATCAACTTTTACCCTCAACAAAATTTTGGGTTTCTTGACCATCTTGGGTTTCATAGGAACAAGCTGATTGAAATCAAAGTCTTCAGGTGAAACGACTTCTTTCTTTCTTTTAGGCGCATTCGACATCAACCAAGAAGGTAAAGTTGTATCATCATCCTCAGCTGATACCATCTCCTGAGAGGGATTGATAGAATCTTGAATAGCGGTGGTTACTATAGGAGAGGTCATGGTAATGACGTGGGGAGGATTCTCAAGGGATGATTCATTGAATCTAGGGACAACTTCATTCATGAATTTATCAAAATCATCCATCATGGTTCCAGATACTTCAGACAACGAGGGAAAATCAGAAAATACATTATTAATATTGTCATGTGGCGTGTCCATAGCAGACTCACTAGCACTAGTGGAAAATACATGAATGACACTTGAAGGGGAAATACATGTGACCATTGGAGGCTCGGGCTCAGAAGTAGAAACATGAACTTGTAACATAGATGAAGGAGAAGATACCTGAAGTAAGGATTCATATGCTCGTGGTATTTCTTATTCATCAAATTCATTTTGATCTTGATCATCTCCTTGATAAAAAATTGACTCTTCATTAGGATGTTCACCCTCCTTATAATGGTCACTTTTACTCAAGCGGACATCACTAAAAAGTAGCAACAATTTTTTTTTTAAACAATCACATATTACAACATTACTAAAATATTAGGATAATACACATTGTAACATAATAAATTTTGAATTAAGAAACACTCAACAAACAAACCTATCACCTCATACTTGAGATTTCTCTTCTCAGTACAACACATGTCTCGACCTACCACACGTTCCTGCACACAAGCCTACACCGCTAGATGCACACATTAGATCTATCAAATGTTAGATATATGTTCAATAGGATAATATAATACAACAAGTTTAACTGGATCAAACATCTTCATTGAACTCACAAGGATAAACATAAAACATAGGAAGAGTGACAAGACCAGACAACTCAGAAGAGCCAGACCTAAGGGATAGACCTACAGTCTCGGGGGCTCATCACATATGGCCTTGCCTACGTGAAAGCGCAGAGACTTCATAGTTCGACTAAAAAAATCATAACAAAAGCGGGCACGCAACCCTTTCTAGGGCCTCCTACCCCAGACAGTTCTCTCATCGGTTGCCACCCACTTAGGTGAAACATAGACGAAGTCCTAAATAGATTTGATATAAAGATTATTTATACAAAAGTTTCCCCACAAAACTACACCAAGGATGCCAAAACACCGACTCCAACCCTAATAAGAACCAATATGATACCTTGGAGCATTAAGAAATATAAAGAGCTAGTTATAACTTACATCTTACATTAGAAGTAGATTAATACAAAGAAAATGCATACCTAATTCATCGAAAATGAATCTTAATTTCCCTATAATATCTTCATACAAGAAGATATTTGGGATAACTAATGCTTTAAAAGGATAGCCTCTAACATATAGGATTAGCACTCTTCCTCTTGGTTCCTATCCACTCTTAGCCTCTTAAGAAAAAGCATTTACTTAATGCTAAACTAAAGGTAACATGAATGCAATAAAAAAGATTTACATACTCAACTAACTACCTCACACCAAAAAGAATTCAGGTACAAGATTCACCTAGCTACAAACACACTTTACTTGCTACTAACGAACCATAAATCAACAAAGATTCTTCTAGATCACTTCCTAAATTTAATATCAACCTATTTAATGAGACTAACCTGATATAAACATTATCATTAACATTGGGAGTAATAATAAAATCAATATATATGAATAATCCAACTATTCAGTGCACCATAATCTAACATTATGAACTAAGCATCACCATTATACTCACATCACAAGACCACTTGAATGAAATGTCAAGCGTTGAAACAAAACAAGCCATAACACTAATACAAGGTAATTTAATGAAGACACAAACTTAATTATGAAAAACATTTCACACAAGAAGAACACACATTCCCTTTTAACATTATTCCAATAAGTTCCCCAAACGGATATTTTAACCAAATAAACAATCACCCCCTCATACAGGAAGTACACCAAATAAAAACTTAACACATAATTCCATTTTAATTTCCATTAAATCCGCAAGCTTATTCATATAAAACACAAATTGTATAATTTTCATTTTAAACAAATCATTCAATTATCATTCAACAATAGAAAAATTTATCATAATACTCATGATTCATTATTTAAAAAATTTCATCTAATAACCCACCGAATTAACATAATACATAAGATTCAAAAAGTAATCATACAATATATATATATATATATATATATATATATATATATATATATATATATATATATATATATATATATATATATATATATATATATATATATATATATATATATATATATAAAATGCATTAAATACAACTTAAACAATATTAACCGCCATTTAATTATATTATTCAAAACATAATTATATACATATATAACACACACACACACACACACACACACACACACACACACACACACACACACACACACACACACACACACAGATATGTGTGTGTGTGTGTGTATACATATATACATACATACATATATGTATATATATAACTAAATAATAAAAAAAAAAAACAACATAAAAACAATAATAAAAAAAAACTGTTTTATTTTAATAGTCCGCAGACTACCCACTAACTATGGGGTTAACACTCAACCCACAGTTTGTGGGTTCCTCCATGACTATGGGTGGGGGGGTGGAGAGGGGAGCGAGAGGGGAGGGGGGTGTAAACCCCATAGTTCGTGGGCAGTCTGCGGATTGTTAAAATAAAACAATTTTTTTTTTAAATATTTTTTTTCAATAAAAGTGGATTATTCCACTAAACTTTTTTATTAATATTTTTTATTTTCTACATAGGATTCAAAGAGCATACTGGAGGAAAGAACCTTGGGAAGAAAACCTCCAGTCACAGCTCATAAAATAAACCTATAGTATCTAACAGATCAGTTTATACACCCCGCCCAAAACCACATACAAAATGTGATCACAACACATATAATATCAATTTTACATAGAGCCCATATGGCAATTTGCTTTAAAAAAACAAAAACCCATCGGATAATTTTCAAATGTAGACTCCACAACTGCTATCAATGGAAGAAGACAAAATTTTCCAAAGCCCTGTGCCAAATCCCATGAGCCAAAAACCTTCCTGCCAAAAAAGAAAGTATCAAAAAACCTTTGGAAAAACACTATTGTATCAAATACCATGAACTCGAACTCTCCTCCAAACAACAAACATGAATACTTCAAATGAAAGGGGAAAGCAGGAATAATTATCATCATAAAATTTTACATCAACATTACTCAAGAAAATCACATAACTATTGCTGCAAACCTTCCCATACCCTAGATTTTTTTTAATATTATTTAGTTATATATATATATATATATATATATATATATTGTATGATTAGTTTTTTAATCTTATGTATTTTGTTAATTGAGTGGGTTATTAGATGAAATTTTCTAAATAATGAATCATGAGTATTATGATAAAGTTTTCTATCATTGAATGATAATTGAATGATTTGTTTAAAATAAAAATTATTCAATTTGTGTTTTATATGTTTTACATGAATAAGCTTATGGATGTAATGGAAATAAGATGGACTTATGTGTGATTGTTTTTATTTGGTGTATTTGGTGTCTTCAATAAATTACCTTGTTTGAGTTTCTGGCCATCTTGCAATGGTAGGTCTTGAGGTCTTCAACCGGTTATCATTTATATTCTTTCGACATTTGTCAGAATTCATATCAAAATAGGCTAAAGAAAATTGAATTGTAATGTCCGAATACCTCTCAATACTAGGACACTTGAAAATCGAGTCAAATAATTCCTCATCTAGCCTAATCAATTTCTTTCTAGCTCCATCCTTTACACTTCTATTGACGAGATCAAAGTGATTTGCAACTGTCACTACGAACTCGGGGTCCTGAGTTGACATTGGGAAAGCGACCACTAGATGAAATCCACTGTTGATAACAACTTCCATGCCATGATATGAGGGTGGTTTCTCAATCCTCTTAAGAAACTCAACTAGGTCAACATGACCTATCTCTATATCTCTTATGTGATCTATATTTGAACTGACTCAAGAAGGAGGAAAAACTAGATGAGGGTCTTGCTTCTTGAATTTCACCCCTCTTGTTTGGAGAAGCTTTTGTCATTGATACAATAATAACATTGAGAGAAAAAGACATTCATCAACATTATATTGATACATTTCATTAATCGTTTTGTTCATATGACCCAAACAAATTTTAAAAATAATTCAATTCAGTCATTAGGGTTTCCAAAACCCTCTTTGAAATCTTTGAAATCATTGAGATAGATCGATCATAAAAACTGTGTGATAAGTAAAATTTCACGATTATAATCTAAGAAATATACTTATTAAAAAGTGTGGATGAAGGTGTAATTCGGGTCCATAAACCTGAATTACACTTTGGAAAATAAATATAGGTGTAATTCGGGTTTATAAACCCAAATTACACTTTGAAAAGTGAAATTACAAAATAGGTGTTGGGTGGGGTTACAAACCTGCCAAGCACCATGTTTGGGCATTTAAATAATTTAATATAGGTGAGGGTCGGGTTTACAAACCCACCGAACATCTAAAAGACAAAGGAAGAACAAATGGTGGTTGGCGGGGTTACAAACCCACCAAACACCATTTTTGGTGTATGGCGGGTTTGTAAACCCGCCACCCACCAAGCTTGGCTCGCCAAAAAAGTAAGGAATAAATAGTGGTGGTCGCGGTCACAGACTCGCCACCCACCACTATGTGGTGCGGGGCGGACCTATGACCCCACCCAACACCAAGATGGTAATTAAGCGAATAGTTTATGAAATTGGTGGTGGTCGGGGTCGTCGACCCACCAGACACCACCATGTGGTGTGGGGCCTACGACCCTGCCCAACACCGAAATGGTATCGCAAGTAAAAATAAATGATGGTGGTGGTAATTGGAGTCTCCGACCTGCCACACACCACCATGTGGTGTGTGACAGGCCGAGGGCTTTGCCCAACACCATAATGTGTAGAACAATAACACTTGGGGAAGCAATTTTATGGTGCAGGACACAGGTTGCAGACCCGCTATGTACCACTATGTGGTGTCTAGCAGGCCTACGACCTCTGCCTCGCACCATTGCATGGATAGTGATAGATAAAACGCTATAAATTCAAAAATAAAAAGGGTTTTCAAAACCCTAAGAATCAGGAAAAACAACATACCCGAATTTGATGAAAAATCATCTCCCAATTTCGAATAAGATAAAAACAAATGAAGATTAGAACAAAAAGGCAGTTTTAAAGAACTAAGTAAAAGACTCCTATTAGAATTACTCAAAGAAGTAATTAAATAACTGAAGTACAATAAATGAGTGCAAATCTGGATGGGCAAAACATGAAAAATAAGTGTAAATCAGGTCCATAAACCCGATTTATACCAAAGGGACACACTTGGTGTAAATGGGAAAAATAGGGGAAAAGACATGCTAATGATAATAATAATGTCTCAAAAAGCATGCAATTAGCATCAAAAACATGAATAAGCGTAAAATTTGTGGGGTACCCTCAGATTTTCAAAAAATGTTGAGGATAACAGAATGTTATAGATGGAAATGGTTGATTGTTATGATTCCCAATGTTGTATGTACTAACTTGTTGTGCAACACTTTCTCTTAGGCCAAAATCAATCATTCCTCTAACCAAGCACTATGTTAACTCTTGCAGCCATAGGTAGAACTAGTGTAGATTCAATCAAAAGCAATTTCAGGTGTTCTAAGCTATATATGTCAACACTCACACATGGACATTCTCTATACTGATCTGAACCACCTTAGGACGTGCCATTTAGTAATTGATTGAATTGATTCAAGTTTATGTCTTCATGGTTGTTTGGAATTTCAATCTTAATAGGACTCTTTCTTAGTTTATGGTTTCTCTATTCAATTAATAAATCTATCCCTAGATGTGGGGATCGAGTATTAGTTCGTTAGGAGAATCAGTCATAGGTTTGATTGTATAAATAAGTTCGTAAACAACCTAAAAAGGTTAATGACTTTGTGACTAATATAGCTCTATTTTGAAGAAAGTATGCCTAATAGAATACAATACATTTCTAAAATAGTTGTGTAATCTCATGATTTTTTAGTGAGTACTTACCCAAGGGGTCCCACTTGAGGTAAATCTACTCTTAGTTTAGTTTAGTTTAGTTTTAGGTGTTTAACATTGAAGTAATCTTCTTGAATTTCAGTAGGATAAAAGTTCTATTGTTTACTATTTCATATAACAACTACAATCAAACTAGAATAGATAGTGCAAGTAGTAGTTAATAGTTGTCTTATTTAAATAGTAATTAAAAGGTTGTTTTGCTATAATTTATTTAGATTGGATCGTAGCATAGTGATTAGTCTACATTGCAATTGTTCTTTCTTCGATATTTCTATTTCAGTAATAGTCATTTTTAGTAGCTATTTTTTAGCACTTCCCTTCACTACCATTTTTGTAGTCAATATAGAATAGCAACCCAAGATAGGTTTGTAATGCACATATAGTGTTGTACCATTTAACGCCATATGACCCCTATTTCACAAGTAAGTGTGGCCTTTAATCCATGAAGGATTGGTCAACATGGATAGATATCCTTGAGTTGCAAAGACCAATAACCTATCCCGAATCTCAATTGGAATTATAAGGTTCAACAATAATTACTCTATAGGCGGGGTGAATTAATCTAGTATAATTTGGGTGGGGGCATTCGATCAGTTTGACAATCATGTGACCTAAACCCATATCTTCAATTTTCAGTGAAATGGTCCAATATCCTTGAAATGGTTTGACGAGACTATTACAAGTTTGATCCTATTGCTATATTGTCCATGGAATGACTATTGTGATTATTCAAACCATATTTAGGACTAGTATTATCTCAAAGTTCTACATATATGGGGTTTGATGGCCTATATAATAGAGGGGTCAAGCATAGCATATAGTTGTGTCGGATGAGAGGGAGATTTAGCATGTGGAGGTCCCATATAGTGTTGGGATAGTCATGTGCATAGATGGGATAGTTTCCCTTGATCCCTGATGAACAAGAATCCTCCTCCCATATATTATCCACAGTGGAGTGAGTGTATATAGGGATAAGTGACTATAGTGACTATATAGGGATAAGCGACTATAGAGAGGGCTTATCTATCTATATAAATAGTTTATGGTCCCCTTATAGAATAGATATAGGTGCCTCACATTGCCTATTTTCTCCTCATCATATACTTAGAATCTAGAATCTAGAATCTTGTTTATTAATCTCCTAGGCCATGAAAAATAGGTTGCCTATGACCTGAGGCCTACACACTTCTAATATTGGGGTGGATTGTTCCCAAATTTTAATATAATCCCAATGGACTACAAAATGAATGGGAAAGTCCCAACCCACTTAGCCCCCAACTATTAATATTGGCTAGACTTGAGGGTTTAGTGGGTGGGAACCTTAGGGTTTCTTCCAACATATTTCAATATGGGTAGAAATGAAAAGATAGTTGTCTTAGATATGGGTGCCAATTCATTAATTTAGATTTCTATCAAAATAGTGGTTGGGTACGTTTAGAACTAGGAGGATTATAACCCTATGACAATGCTTCTATTTACTAATGGGATTATTATGGCCATGGTGATTTAGTGAGCTTGTGGTAAATTGAATCTTGGTGATTTGGTGCTTGATTCATTGTATAATCACTTGTACATCTCACATTACTCTCATTTGACATGGTTATTAGTATATTGTTGGATTGGTATGTCGCATTGTTGGGTCTTCAAGTTGTGCAATGTTGTTGGTGGTATATGCTTATAAGTTGCATATATGACTTTGATGTGGGTTGTATGTAACCATAAAACCTTCAATTTTAATATAGATTTAAATTAGTGGCTTGATTTAGTCACTTGATTTGCTAGTTTGTTTGTCATATTGAGGAGGAAAGATGGTGTTATCGGGTACAATCATGATGTGGAACCTATGTTGTTGACTATGTGTGATGCAAATAGGTGTGACACAATGGGAGTTTGATGTTGGTACAATTGGTGGTGATCATGGTTTCATGGGTGTTACTTGGGCTTTAGGACTTTTATATGACATGATTTTTTATGTAGGTTCTTTGTTGGTAGTGTTGGTTTGATTCCTAATTGGTTATGGTGGTGTATCTTATTGTTTGAGGATTATGGTTTTACTTTACCTTTTGAGAGAGATGTTGGTTTCCAAATCAACAGATTGTCAAACCCTAAGAATATTCCAAGTTCTATAATCAAGTTCAATAATGGATATGGCCAACAAACAAGAATTAACTAAGAGGGTTAATATCGTCTACTCTTTAGGCTCTATAAGACCTTGGCAAGTGTACCATCAACATCATCATCAACAATTCTTATACAATATACAATGATGATCAAACAGTTGAAACCCTCATACAATTTTAGAGGTTTATTGTATTCAACTTTTTGAGTAAATATCCCCTTTATATTCCATTATACACGGGCATGAGGTGCAAAATAGAAAATTGAACTGAAACTAGAAACCTACTATAAAATTGAAATATGTATGTATGGAAATTTATGAATTTGTACTGGGAACAAAAATGATCGATGCCTTCTCCATAGGGCAACAAATTAAAACTTGTGATTGATATGAATCTCCTCTACTAGTTATAATTCTAGGTATTTTGGCACTTTAGTGTTTATGTCTTGCATAAACGTGCAAGCAGCTCAATTACCTGGTTCTTCTTTTTGATCTAGATAAATATTTTAGGTTATTGTGATTTGTTTAAATGAATTTATTTCTTGCTTGAAGAAACCAATTAAATAAATCACACAGAGACATGAACTTGCCTCGACAAATTAGACATATCCTTAATACACTAATTCATATAACAAGAAAGAAGTAAATTGGAGACAACCAAATAATATTATTCATTTATCACAACAAATTAACTAAAATTAGAGATTTGATACCAATTTATTGCATCATTTCTATTGCCACTCTAAAAAAGGTTCTTTTATAATACAAGCCTTCTACCATAAAAAAATATCTATTTGTTCTGAACCCCTATCTCAGTCATAGTTTCCTTCTTGTAGAAAAATGAAGGAAGCGACAAGCTTCAAACAATTACAATTCAAAAAATTGATTGGAACATTCCCATTTGAATATAAAAAGTCATGACTATTACTTAATTAACATATCATTTAATTAATTTTTTACAACATAACATAATATAATGTTACTTGATGATGTGGCATTAAAAGCAATAAACAAGTTGAAAATGTCTAAGAGAATTGGTAAACAAGAACGATAGTTTATTATCTTCACTTTGCAAATAGACACCCATGGCTATATGTGCCTAGTAACATTCTATTCTCTGTGGAGCACATCATACCATGTTTTCAAATGAGCCATTATAGAAATGCTATGTTGATGTTGTAACAACAAGAAATTGAAAATCATGAAACCAAACTCTGAGAATTATGCAGTATGGCTATTCATCAAAAGGGGCCAAATACTTTTGTTCCCACTGGAATATTGTGTAATCATTTGGCCATTTATATTCTTGGATTTGTGTCACATTTCCCAAATGATCTATCCATTGTTTGCCTAGTACCCCTCTAGCCTCTATGATGAACCTTGAATAGCCTAAATCCAATGCATTTATCCTATCCAGAAAGAGATTAAAACCATAAGCACTTGTGTCCTTTTCCTCTTGCAAATAAGTAATGACATTGGGAACCATTTAGATAAATTCACCTCTCCATTGCTCAAAATCTTTGAGTTGATCATCTCTTCCAAGTATCTCTAGAATAGACCAATGTTTGAAAGTGTGACAGGATTCAATCTTTTCTTTAATCCTTTGTTCTTGTTCAAATATATATTTATTTTCATCAATGACCATCTTCACCACTTTCTTAGTGGGATTCAAGGTTGTTGGAGAATTAGTATTTCTTTGCAAAACTCTACATAAAGTGATCAAGGTATGGTGGATAGGTTTCCATCTTTTGGACAATGGATCCAAGATAGGTACACGCTCTTTCAAATTTTGTAATGCTTGCAACAAACTAGTATAGCTCATATGCACCTTTTCTATCTTATTCATGACAAATTTTACCCTATGCTCCAAGATCTGTTGAAATACAATATAAAACTTGCTTACCAACCTCCTTTTGGGTAACTTCATTCAATCTCTTTAATTTTTTTAAAAAAAAATTCTCAATTCCTCTGCAAAGTGTAAATTTGTTCAACATGAACTGCACCAGTACTAGACTTCTGAACTACACGTTGGAAAATAACAACCTCTTTTCCATGAGATGTCACTGCTCCTTGTAATTACTACTTCAATTTTACACTTTCCATGAATATTCTATTGATTTCTTCATTCATGTGCAGTTGGACCTTTTCATAGTCAGCTAATTTGTGCTCCATACTTTTCACAACAACTTGGGTGAACAATGTTGAATGCATTGTCATAGTGGCAGCTTCTAATACTGAGGTATCCTTAAGTTTTTTTACCATGATTGACCCCCTCATTTCTTGGACAGTGTCCAACAACTTAGGTTTCCCTGTATTTTTACGTTTTACCCATAAAGAAAATGTCTCAATTTTAGGGTTATACCCAGTGCCACTCAATCCTTTCTTTGAATCAAACTGTGAGACTAACATTGGATCCTCCCAGTGTCTCACTTGATCAAGCAAAAAAAATTTCTACATAGCCAATATAGGAGTGATAAACATATCACTTTTCAAAATCATCTCCCTAGCCTCTTCCAGAGTAATGTCAACCTCATATATCCTAAGCTTCATGAAGGTCTGAGATGCAATCTCATCATGTTGGGATTCATTTGTTCCCATCTTTTTCATCTAAACCCTCTCTTCATATCTTTGCATTTTAATTTTTATCAAAAAATATCTAAACTCAGGCGTCTTTATAAACACATCATCCTTCATGAATCTAAGAGAAGCTACAACCCTCTCATCTTCATGTGGCTCATGTTCTCCTTCTATCTACACATCCACCCTAGCTTCAAGCTTATGAGCCTTAGTCTCAACCCTAGGTGGTGAATTTGAAGGCTGGTCTACTTCCAAATCATTCCTCATTTGCCTCAATGCACTGGTAACCTCCTTTATATCCCCTACTTCTTTAGTCACATCATAAGGCACAAGAGGATTAAGATCATTGATTTTTTGTCTTTTCGACACTGGGTGATCAAGTGGGCTTGGTGAGGATTGTTCCATTGAAACTGCATCTGTGGGAGGCTCTATAATCACAACTCCTTTTGGTGTTTTGATTGGGAGCCTGGTGGGTTTTGTTGGTTGCCCCTCAATCTTAGCTATTGATTTACTATATATTCTTTCAAAATTATCCAATATCAAATCAATCCTCTTAATAGAATTACTTTCTTTTGCAAAGAATCCTAAAAAACTTGGGTCTTTCTTCTTCTTCTCTTCTTCAAGTTTTATTAGAATGTTCCATTTCCTCTTTCTTTGGAATACTTCAGGCACTGACACAATTTGTTATAACATCTTCATCATAATAGATGTCATGTGGAATTTTCACTTTGGTCAATATCTTTTGCCTTACAAATTTCATGTGGCCTTTAGGGTCAAAGTCCCTTTCCACTCCTGACCTCAAAGAATACATATTTTTTAAATAATTTTGCACTTCCTTTAAATTATCAGAACCAATTGAAAAACTTGGAAATTCAGTCACATGTGGCAAGAAAGTGCCTTTTTTTCTTCTCCATAACATTTTTTTCCATCCACATCATCTGCCACATGAATTCCAAAAAGGCTACCCTTGTAGAGACAAATTTGGGTAGGTGGTGGGGGGCATGAGGTAATCCATAAACCCTCATGAGGGTGGAACTAAGCATGAAAAAACAATCACCAAAATTGTGTGTATGTCCCTGTTCTATCTTCAGTGCCAAAGGCCTCAATGCTTCCATCATCTATTGGGGCAGCCTAGGTGAAACATAATACAAAGTAACCATAATAGTAACTGAGAAGTCCTTATGGAAAATTACATAATTATTTCTTCAACACCTTTTGTCCCATCTGTAACACCACTGTTGAACTGGCAGCCTATTACCTTAATCATCAAGTATCCTCAAATTTATCCTCGGGCTCCACTTGTTCCTTTTCTAGTACAAAATCAAATGACGAAACAAAGAATAATGTCTGAAAAGAAATGGACCTTTCCCTTCCTTCAACTTCACCAATTGTTCATGTATCCTTCTCTCAATTTCAAAGGCAACATCAAATTCTATTCTCACCTTTGAATTCTATATTCTCATGGCCATCATCATCGGGCCAATAGGCATTTTGTTTGTTGCATCCATTCCAAGCACTTGACACAAGACAAACTATGTACTCTTGAAATACATCTAAAAGTCATCCACTAAAAAGGGTTCACTGTCCACAATGGCCACTATTCTATTGTTTAGGCCCCCTTCTCCTATACAATGGAAGCTCATCACGCCTATAGGTGTTTCTTAACCTCTTATAGTCCTACTCAAAATTTCTAAATCAACTTTAGTGAGAGCTTTCTTATTCAACATGAAACATTTTGTGGTGGCAGATTTGGTTACCATCACCATAGGAGACCCACTAGGCATTCTTATTGTCATTGTGATTGGATAATAGTTTCTAGTTAATAATCCAATGAGATCAACATCCACAAAAACATCCGCTAGGCATTCTTATTGTCATTGTGATTGGATAATAGTTTCTAGTTAATAATCCAATGAGATCAACATCCACAATAACATTGGACACTATCAGCTTAGCTAAGTCTAAGGTCCAAGGGTTTGACATAGGAACCTTACCATTTCTCTTGTCATAAAAATACCAGAACAAATCCCAACCTGGAATGGGAATTGTAGCATCCCTACATCCCTGAGCTTCATAACTAAAAAGTTTCTTTGGGGCTGTCATCAGAATGAATTTACCAATATATCCAATAGAGACTATTGCAAAGGTCTTTTCTTTTCCTTAGGGGTTGAAGACTCCCCTTTTGTTTTGTAGATTTCGTTTTATGGAAAATTGTGAAAATTCACTCTAAACCAGCTCTAATTGAATTCTACTTCACAAAATCATTGTAATTCAGCACCGCGAATGAGCCTTTTCACTACACGGAAGCAAGTTACTTGTTTTAAGACCTCGGCCTAGTGCTAAGTTTATTCCTCAAATTGCGCAGAGCTCTAATTCCAAATCTCCTTGAATGCAAAATGACAAAAATGAGATCAAAATCCAATTTTATTCGTGCCTGCAGCCTATCACTTTTCCATTAATGTTAGCTTGTGCCAAGGTGGTCAGCTATAAATTTAAATATTTACCATATATCTTTATCATAACTAGAACTAATTACCACCAACCTACTCATATTTCAAAGTCAATGCTATACCACAACATGTTTGTTGATCAACTCTTCCATCCTAGCAAGGTAACGGTAATAAAAAATGCACATACCGCCTTACCACAATCATCCTTCTAACCAGCTCCTTCCTACTTGCGAGATCATGAGACTCATTAGATTGCGTACTATCTTCTCACCGCCATCTTGCTGGCATGTCTCATAATCTTCGCGGGTTTTATCACTTGCCCACCACATCCTTTATTGCTCAGGATAAAGACCGTGCAGAGTTGTGCTAATTTACCATTGTACTACGACTTATTTTTGAACGACTATGTAACTGTTGTGGTCTCATGAGCTCACCATTAACCCTCTGCATGCTTGTGAACAAACCTTCTTATCCTAGCAAGCCAATGGTAACCACAAATACTCATATCATATTACCGCTCACAACCCTTCAGCCAGCTTCTCCTCCTTTGCGGGACAATGACATCTTATTTGAGTAGGCATTCCCTTTTTTACCTCAACCCTGCAAGCCTCCTTTGCTCATGCTCTGTGAGCGTCACAAGCTTGTGGTTTCACCGTTTTCCCGCATCACTTATCATGTCTTAAATTTTCAACCATGTGAGACTGTGGTAAGGCTTTGTTTACTTACTTTGAAGCACTGCTACCCCACCAACAACCTTTTGGCTTAATCATTGACTCTCGCAGTACTGCGGGAAATAGTAATAAGGATAGGATATAAATGATAATTTTAGAAGGAAAGATTTATAAACATGGGCTCAAAGACATGATGTTGTCTAATCTTGTAAAGGAAAAATAAGACTGGTTCTTGGGTTTAGGATTTAGGTTTTTGTAATTTTAGGCTAACTTTATGCAAAATTTTGAAAGTTCTACCAAAATCATGATGTTGCAATTCCATTTTTTAATTGTGTCAGGGCCTTGGTTGATCTTCAATCAAGAGATTATTATAACAATGTCTTAGATATCTTGATACATATTTCAGTGGGAGCTTGTGATAATGGTGTTTGGCGGTGTTGTATCTTCTTGGTTTGGAGATCATGGTTTGACTCTTACATTTTGGAGCTCTAGGTGTTGAATTATTTGATCATGTTGGAGTCACAATTGATCTTCATTTAGAGGATGGTTTGTCATGATATTGTGGAGAGCTTGGTATCACGATTTAGTCAGGTTTGTGGCAATGATTTTGGATTCACCATTTAATGGTAGATGATCTTCTACAATGTTAGTGTAATGGATTAACTATTGCATTCTAATTCTTCTGTGCAATGTTTGACATCTTAGGTTTTATTAATAGGAGACGATTATCCTCATGTGATTCACAAATTTTGACATCTTGGAGCCATGGAGAACTCTTTGAGTCTTTGGTTGAGGCATTTTTTATGTTTTGGCCTTTGACGTGTTATCCTTGTTTGATAGGATGTTTTCTAATTCTTTTGATGCTTATGGATTCGATTGTGTGAAAAAAAATTATCATCAACATTTCAAATCACACTCTGTGATTCATCATCAGGATGAGATTTCAAAGGATTTGAAAGATTGTAAGTTGCAAATTTAGGTCGAATATAAAGATGAGAGAGGGGAGAGAGAGAAAGAGAGCACGCAAATTGATGAAGGGAATAAAATTAAAACAGAAAGACTCAAAACTGGAGAAAAAAAAGAACAAAACACACAAAAAAGACAATTAGCATAATTAATGCTAATTGTAGAGGGATTGAGGTCTCTTTGTTTAGGGTCAACGCCCTAGTTAACATTTTATGTGTGTATATATAGTGTATATATATCTGTGTGTGCGTGTGTGTGTGTGTGTGTGTGTATACGTATGTATATGTATATGTGTATATGTATATATATATATATATATATATATATATATATATATATATATATATATATATATATATCTGTACGTATGTATATGTATGTATGTATATGTGTATATGTGTGTGTATATATATATCTTTTTGTTATGTTGTTTTTGTGGGTTCTTTTTCTGTCTTTTTTGTGTGTTTGTTCTTAGTTTTCTCCTATTTTGAATCTTTCTATTTTTATTTTATTCCCTTCCTTAATTCGTGTGCTCTATTTCTCTCTCCCCCCTCTCTCATCTTTATATTCGTCCTAGATCTGCAACTTACCATCTTTCAACTCCTTTGAACTCTCAACCCGATGATGAATCACAAAATGTGATTCGAAACATTGATGATAACAAATTTTCACACAATCAAATCTAGAAGCATAAAAAAAAATTATAGCATGGATTGTGTAAATCTGATAGCATTAAAGGATGTTTTATTTTATGTCATGGCATACTCTTGTTTGCATAGTTTGAGATGTGACATTGATCTTGTTTGGTTCTCTTGGTATTGAGTACATTATCACTTTCTTGATTGCTTCATGATAATGTTATGTTGCATTTTAGAGTTTGGCATGAATTGATCCAACCCAAATGACATTCTGTAGTAGGCGAAGGTACCCCACTTTGTAGTGAATATCATTTCCATCCTTAGTTTTAGGTGCTCATGAATACTTGGAGTCTTGGACACATAGATGATGCTTGGAGTTCTCTTATGATTAGAGACATGTATTAAGATGATTGCTCTTGTTGAGGTCTCAACAAGAAAGTCTAAGGAGTCTATACCTTGGTTGGACTTGAGTTCAACAAGGACCTGTGAGTAGATTGTTCTTGGATGAGTCATGATGACTTAGATATCTTAGAACAACATTATCATTCCCTACTCTTGGTTTACTTGGTGGTTTACCATTTGAGCGGTATTGCCCATTATTTCTTTTAGATGCATTATGTCTAATGCTTTGTCTTCTCATGCATATTATAGATCTTGAGCTACAATTATCTAGCTCTAGAGAGTTCATTCAAGTAGTTGTTAATATGTTTATCTCCATATGATTGTGAGTTCTTTAATTGATGTTGAGTTTAGGAGATGGTATTGAGCTTATTCCCTTGGATTGGGAATGTTTTATGTTTGATCTTCTTTGGTATGATAGGCTCACATCCAATTTGGTTACATGATATATGTTTTATTTGATCTATGGGATTGACTTGATGTGTGTTGTTAATGTTATTCTCTTTGGGGTTTTATGGAGGGGATCATAGATATCACATGTTTTCATTTAGAGGTGTCTGTAGAAGGACATGTTACAGGTTTTGATTTCTAGGTTCCCTTTGGTCTTTGTTATCTTTTTGGATGTTTGGATTCACATGACATTGGGGTTGAGGTCTTGTGTGGAACTATGTTGATCACTAGGTTTGTGGTCATGTGTTGTTTGTTGAACTTCATTTTTTTTTGGTGATGACATGGAGTTTCCTTTGTCTCTTTCCATTTTTTGAGTGTGAAGAACTTGTGAGAGTTGTATTTGCAACTTATCAATTTGTATGTTTTTCATATCATTGTGGATGTTCCTTGGTACTACATGATCATGATTGCACTTTCTATGTGATTCTATTAGTGGATATTTGGATGTCTTTGATCATTTCAATATTTGACCTTACCTATACAACAAGAGTTCCTAGGTATGTATGTTCTTCATTATCAAGTTTGGCATTTGGAGCTTGTAATTGCATGTAATGGGTTGTATAAGTTCATGGTATAAGAGTCACTTGTTATGACTGGTATACCTGTGAGGTATGAATAGTTGGATGTGTTAGCACTTATTGTGGGTATTATTTTATCTTTGGAGATTTTTTCTTCGCACTTATTGATGCATATTTTTATCTTTGGATTGAGTGGTTTGTGTTTCAAATATCAATTGAGGTAAGACTTGTGCTTCTTTGTGATAGTTAGTGTAACATCTTTGGATGGCTTTTTATCTTTATACATTGTAATGATGGAGGATGAGAGTATTTGTGTTTGAGATGGTGGTCACCTTGTTTCTTGTTATAGGTATCTATAATGGATCGCATGGAGAAATTTGATCCCTTGATAGTATATGTGACTATAGGGCTTGTTCCATTGTTCATGTTTGAGGTTTCTTGTTACCCCTTATACAATGTATACAAAAAGTGGGAGAACATAAGGATATTGGGCATTATACACCTTGCATGATTTTTATAATGTTTAATTTATTATTATTATTTTTGGTTCACCTAAAGAACCCAAGTATATGCGCATCACATGGGTTTAACATTATTGGGTCCACTTTATTTGTTGTATGTAACTTTGGTAAATATTTAATGTGAGGCTTCACATGGGAAAAGTATTCAATATAATATTGGGGAAATATATTTAATAAAGTGAAAGAAAGGCCTTGGGACCATGGGGGGAAGGCTAAAACAAGGGTTGACATGGACCTCAAAACATGATAAGGGTATCGACGCCATACTAAATGCAAAACATAGGATAAAATTTCAAGGATGTGCAAATTTTTATGTTACACAATCTTAAATATCATCTTCTTAAAATATTAAAGGCATAAATAACTTCACATGGACATCACATGAGCACAACTAATTGGACTCAAAATGGAAAACATAACACAAATTATCTTAGACATCATAACCTTTGAAAACTCATATCCTCAAGTATATCACCCCAAAATTGAATGTCCAAGTCATGCAAGTATCTTCTTGGCATATAGGATTGTCACTCCTTAATATTAGCACCTAGAATTGGGAAAGTTTATTTAGTGATCAAAAAGTAAATTGTAAGTGATGAAGACTAGATCTATTTGGGAGGGATAAACATTGTTCAGAGGAGGTCGATGAAAATCTCATCAAAACTCTACTAGAAGCTCATCGCAAGAGTAGAAGAGGTAGTACATGGACCAAAGTCATAGATGAGGTAGGGGTTGATAGCATTGAGATTGATACTACTTGGTTACTCTTACCTTTTGAGGATGATTTTTACATAACTCTCATGGATCTATGGTTGAAGGCATAGTAGATCATCCTCAAAAGGGTTGACCTATATGATTCTATTGGTAATGATGAACTTCTCTTGGAGGAATATGCTTTTGAAATGTCACATGTGTGTCTCCTCTAATAGATCCACTCGTCTATCCTCACTCAGGTAATTAAGGATTCCCTCTTAGGAAGGGGTTTCTACTTCCCTCTCCCAAAGGTTTGATGCTGGTGTAGGAGAATGTTCTTTTTTCCCCTCAAACTATCTTGTCCACTGTTATTTTTGGTTATACAATGGTTCATGTAAGGAATTTTGTGACCTTACCACATCTAGTTGTAATGAAGCTATAGATGAGTTTCTCATTCATGTAGTTGGTCCAATTAAGAAGGGTTTTGTGTCTTATTCCAATGTTGTTTGGGGTAGGGGTTCCAAGGATTTTCCCTTTTTATTAGTCCAAGTATAAACTTATGACTTGCATTCGTTGGAGCATCATCCAAATGTTAATAAGGTTTTTGTTAATGATCTACTCCCCCGAGAGACCTCCCCTCACTCGGATGTGTTGCAGGTGTGCAAGGAAGGGGATTTCTTTTTTTTAATATCCCTAATGTGTGTGTGAAAAGATATTTTGAGGACTTTGGTTCTTCTCTTATTAGGAGGTTCTTTGTCCTTAGACTAAATATTGAGTTTACTCATAGCTAGGCTTCCAAATAATTTCTTGCTCTTGGTCATGTTCATGTGAGTACTGAAGAAAATAAAATGGTTAGGGTGTTCACTTGCATATAATAAACACAAAATACAAATAAATCATTAAGTATGCAAACAAAACCTTTATACCTATTTTCTTCTCCTTCGAATTGAGCCTTTGATGAAGTGAAGAATGCGCCCCTTCCTCACTTGATTGGATTGGCTCTTTGATAGGATTATGGATTTCTCGCCACTACAAAACAATAGGGATTGGATGGATGGATAGTGAAATTAGGTTGTGTGGGATGATTTGGGAATGATAAGGATGCAATGGATGTATTCTAGAGTGAAAATGGACAACATTAGCTTACTTAGATGATTGATATGGAAATGAGGGGAGGAGACCCCAATTTATAGATTGGAGAAGTTCCAAATGAAGGGCCAAGATTGATTTGGAATGGAGGGTGGAGATTGAAAGAAAGTGGGAGAGGATTGAGAGGACAAGGTGTGGGATTCAAGAGATTTGTTATAAAGGCATTTCTTGTCTCCAAAAACCTCAAGTACATGGGTAAGAGGTCCCCAAGTACATTGGAAGAATAAAAAGGAATTAAAAATTCTTTGGGGGAGGACAAAGGAATTAGAAATTCCTGAATAATGGATTGTGTGGGAAGAATAAAAGGATAAAGGAATTAAAAATTCCTTGGGAAGGGAGGGCATCGGGATGTGCAAGGGATTTGAAATCCTTTGACATGACCAAAGTTGGTGCATTTAAGGTTTGGAAGGTGAGGGGGACAAACCATTTATGACAAATGGTTGACTCATTCCTAATCAAGGTGATTAGGAATGTGCAAGTGGTTAAGAGGAGTGACTAGGTGAGTTAATGAGGGATTATAATGCAAGTGGGAAAGTTAGGAGGATGTGACATGAGGAAAGAGAATGAGTGGAGGAATATAAAATTGGAGGATAATGATAAACATGATTGTAGAAGAATTAATTAGGTTAAGTGAGGATTCAAAGAAGTGATTTGTAGGAACCACATGATTAGGTTAATTAATTTAAATTAATTAACTAAGTGGAAATTAGAAGAAATGATGAATGAGGTGACTTTAGAAGAATAGAGGAATAATTAATTTATTGACAAATTAATTAAATTTGTTTTAATTAATTTTAAGAATGGTATGGACATAATTAAATAAATCAATTATGTGGGAAGGCTTAAATTAATTAAATATTTAATTTATTTAATTTTAGACGCCTACAAGTACCTTGATGAATAGTTTTATTTTATTCTCCTTTCAGTCTTTTAAGGATAGCTATAACATTATTCAAGAGGAGATCCCTAGTTTCAAGGCAACACTTTTTGTTATCTAAAAGGATGGTCTATTGGTTTTGAAGCTACAAAGATTAACTTGGCTTCTATCTAGGTTCATCTCCTAGATCTCCCATTCAAGTTTTGTGATGAAGGTATTACTCATAGATTATTTTATGTTGGTCAATTTGTTTCCATAGATATTGTCACAAAACCTATATGCAAGATTTTGTGTTTGCATTGAAGTTAATTTGGAGTTGCCCAATAGGGTTAAATTACTCTCCAAGCTTCGTGTCTAGGAGATGAGTCTCCATTATGAACTCTCTTAGTTGCATCACTTCCAAACTACTAGGAACTTCTCCTTTTTGTGCCAAGTTGTTCATGGGAAGGTTCTTTCAAATGTTATCATGAAGTCTAAGATGGTGTTTTCCAGATTTGGAATGTGGTGAAGGCTTTAGGTTCCTCATGTAAGGAACATGCTGTACTCAAAAGACCTTCTATTGAGAACCTTCTTTCAAAATGTCCTTATTTTACTTTTAATGGGAAGGACTTGGAATCTAATGGGACAACCCACTTTGATAAGGCTAATGTGAGCAAAGAATCCCCTTGTAAGGTGAAGAAAAAACTTGTAAATATCTTTGAGAGTGCTCCAACTAAGTTTGTAAATACTTGTAATTCTTTCCCTCCCGCAATCAAAAGGAGTTGTGTGAATATGGGCTTCAAACCATATTGATATTCTATTGTTGGTACTTGTTGTCCCATTAGTCTTTTGAGGGCTTCTTTCAATTACATGCTATGGCCAGAAACATTTTCTATTTTTTCATTGGCCCATATCTCTCCTCTTGTGAGATATGTTTTGTTTTCAATTTAGGCTATTGTATTTTGGCTTTTAGCTCAAATTGTTCTTTGTATATATGGGTTTGAGCCCTTTTCCATGTTTACCTTAATCAAAACTACAATCAATATTTTAAGGGAATCTAAACATTAAAATAATTTTCAATCCCACTCTAAGTATCCTAGGAACACTTTATAAAAGCATTAAAGATATATGAATAATAAACAGTATTGCAAGGTAAGTGGGAAGTTAATCCTAATAAATCTTTATAAAATTCTCGCCTAGGGTTAATTTTTTAATGTAATCATGCTTAATATCTACTTCATATTCTCAAATCCTAATCAAGAATCTCAACTTTCTCTTAGGTTTAAAAATTATTAGTATACCCTTCCTTTTAAGGATTTTCAAAATCTTATTGGACAAGCCTTTGATGTAAGAAAGGAAAGCAACAAAGGTTCTCAATAATTAATTTTCATTGCAATGTTTATAAATTCATAATATAGCTTGTTGCACTACTCTTAAATATTATTTATGAATGTCCTCATCAATCCTAAAAACTCCACAATAGGTGAGAAATGTCTTATTCAATATGATCCCCATCACATTTTTGAAAACATATTATCACAAGTGTCTTGATAAATATCAAATTCTAGATAGGATGATGATGTGATGTAGGAAGATAAAGTTTAGTGTGATTAGATTTTCTATAAATTTTATGAGATAATTATATATTCTATAAACTTGATTAATTTATGAGATGGTCCCATTTCATTCCCCCAATCAACAATATTCTTTATTTTGAAATGGGTTTCTCTAGATCACCTTTCTCATATATATGGGAAGGGACTATTTTCATAATTTGTAAGATGGCTCATTACATTCCTCCTATTTTCTATATTATTTAGTTTGGAATAGGTTTCTTTAAATCACTTTTCTTAGATATTTGATAAATTTAGATGTTACAATGTGTTGTCCTATTGTATTTCTTATTTTTTCAATATTATGATTAATCAATATTTACTTAGAAGGAATATCAATCAAACCTAAACAAGTATAATAGTGGATATATCCTTAATTGGGTCAGATGCTTAGGACCACAACTTTATAACAAACATGAGGCTTTCATGAATAAAGTGTATAGACCGAGAAATTACCTTAATGATATTTTGTTTTGTCAAAGATTCATGGGTCCATTTACTTAACAAATAAGGGTTAAGGCATTGTTACTCAATATTATTTTCTTAAAATCCTTCATCATAGTGCCCTTATTTTTTCTTAACAATTGTACCACAAATACCCCCTTCTTGTCCTTTAGATGAACACAACGTCACCTTTAAACCATAGAATTTTGTCAAGTCTAAATCTAAGGAGATCCTCCAAATATCTCTCCTACAATAAAGCTTTTGGATCTCCTAAAATGTATTAAAACATATCACGTAGACATTTAAAAGGTATAAAATGCAAGAAAACTAAAAAAAATTTAAATGTTTATCTTAAATAGATATACCTCTCTAGAGCCATTAGTAACACAACCAACCATATAAAACTGGTAACTTTTAAGGATCACAACCACATTAATAGCATTCCACATTGTCATATACAATAATAAAAGAATTTATAGACTTTACGTACACTTGCATTTGTTATTGGAGGTGTTTTTAGAGGATCGAGGGATACACTTAAGAGGTTTCTCAAAGGATTGGATGCTAGAGTTCTCTACTAAAGGAAAATGAGTTACTCACAAAAATCTTTAACATTACAAGGATACGAGATCCACCTTTGAGGTATCAAAAGAAAATTATCATATTGCATACTTGAAATACTTTATTTTTTATTTTATTTTCTTCTTGTTGACTTAAAATATTCTTCTTAGCATCAACATTAATTTAAATATTCTATTTCATTTATTAAATATTAATCACATTAATCATTAATCATTTATTACTTAGCATTTATTACCATAAATATCATTTTTTGCCTCATTCTAGTACTATTTTCTATTCATCTATTTAATTAAATAATTTTTATTTTTTTAATTAAGGTAAGCAAGAAACAAGGATCTTAAACCCTTTACAAAGGCTTCCAAAAGGTTGGATGAAATATGCTCAAATATGCCATAAATTGTAAAGAAACAACACAAAGAGACAAAGAGGAATAGTCATATCCAAGTTGTCAAACAAGACAAGAAAAAGAGAGAGAGTGGGGGTCATCAACACCCCACTTAGATTATCCCAAGTTAGTAGGGAGTTAACCTATCATCCATAACACAAATATGAGATTGGGAAGAGGAAGAAAAAAGACCTTTCCTCATTCTATGGACAACATCCCAAGCAATATTGTCATCCAAATGCTCATTACAAGGGGAAACATGAAGAGAAATCCCCACAAAGGGCCCATCAACACATGAAGATGGAGCATCCACATTTGCAATATGATGTGAATCAAGTGGGGATTCCCCCATAGGAAGTCCATCAATTTGAGAAGAGCAAGGAGGTTCCAAGGTCAATGAAAAATCACTCTAAAAGGTGAGGGCAAGAGGGTCCACTATAGAATACAAGAGCATTGGAATGACACCAAAGCAAGAGACATGTCATCATTCTAGGAAGAGTAATTCAACAAATCATCAAAAGCATGGATATTTCAGTGGTCAATAGTAGCATCCTTCCACCATATAGTAGAGCTCTTATTACGCGAGACAAAAATCTACAACAATTTGAGCGATGGATAAGAATCAATGACATCTAAAAGGGAGTCTCTCATAATCAAGAGGTGAAGTCCAAATCATCTTATTGAGCTACTAAATGTTTTTTTGGTGGGAAGTTCAAAAGTCTAACTCACACCAAAAAAACATTTAGTAGCTCAATAAGATGATTAAAGAAGGTTTTCCAAGGCTAATTACTAGAGAGACTGCTCTCCCCAAGCCCACAACTTGCCCAACACCAAATCTCTATCCTCGAAAGAGGAAAATGAGAAAATAAAAAACTCTCAACATATGCGAAAATTTCAATCTTACCTACCATAAGAGGTATCCAAGAACTCAACACCTATTTGTGAACATCATGAAGAGAAGGCCACGGATTGGAGAATCTACACATGAAACCCCTACATTGGTAGAATCCCTCATTTTCCACCACATCTTGGCCACAAACCACCATCGGGGATGATTTGGCATGAGGAAGATGAAAATATTTCTTCCTCAAAGGGTGAGTAACACTACAACTAGAAACCTAAGAAAAGTTGTGTCCATCAATAGTACAAGTCATCATAAAAGATGCAATAATAGCAACAATAGAACACACTCGTCATAGCAATAAAAGAACCTATGGCTACACCAAAGGTAGGAGGTCCACCTGCAACAAACAAAACCAAGCCAAATGATGCAATAACAATTGTAGAGATAAGCACAGCCACCAAAAAAAAAAAAAACTAATCGCGAAAGAAACAAAGCCCAATGCACTAACAATAGACATAGAGGAACCATGGATCCATATGATAGACAACAGACGAGTGAGAGTAGGAGCGGGATAGCCTACTTCAAATTATGCTTAGGTAGTTAAATAGTATTTGGTTCCTACTTAAATAAGAGTTAATTGTCCATTTGTAAATAAAATTTTCATTTTCATCTCATTAGTTAACTCATTCTTCAAGTTAGCAATTTCCTCATTAAAAAAACATTAAACAAATTAATAAATTCATTATTATCTTCTCACAAGTTAACTTCGTCTTAGAATTAGAAATTCCTTCTCTCACTAGTTAAAATCGTCTTTGAAAAATTAGAAATTTATTCCTTTCATTTATTCATTTAATAAATTGAATAATTAATTATTATCATGTCATGAGTTCAAGTGGAAATTTTTTTATTTCAATTGAGATGACTCCATAGTTAGTCTAGTTAATTTAAGAAATCAATATTTTCCTCATCCACCCATTTGATTTTTCCCAAATCAATCTATAAATTCCCTCACCCTCTCATTATTTTCATTTATTGAAGTGTTAATCCAAATCAACCATGTTGAAATAAATTATCAACTAAATTTAGTATATTGTATTGTTGAGTTTGGAAGAGCCAAGAAATGGATTTTGATGTATAAGACTTTATATGTTGGTGAAGGATTGAATTTTAAACCAAAAATGTGTTTTTTAGACACTTTCTTTTATAATCCATACATTTGTATGGATTGTATTTTTAAAACTGTATTTTAAATGCTACATATGTTAAACTCTATTAATAATTTATTTTATTTTATTTATTAATATAATATTTCATTCACAAATATTAACTACTTTGCTAAGTCCCTCACCTTCTTTTAGTCTACAAAACAACATCATTACTTTGAAATAGCATAACTTTGTGCTCATGTATTCAATTGGTAGTATAAGAATTTTGTTGTGTGTGAGGTATTCTTTTTGTTATTTACTCATATATCTTCAAGTATAATTGTTTGAAATTAGCCCTTATTTTCAATCTTTAAATGCACGTACATTTTCCAAATTAAAAAAAAAAAGAAATTGATGAAAAAAATTAAAATTTCATAGAAAACCATGAGGAATGTTGTGATGAAATTTATTTTTTTGTATGCTAACATTTTTTATTAATGTTTGGGGGATTTAAATTTTATCTCTAACATATTCCCTTACAGAATATTGTGAACAACCCAATAGTGCAACTTATTTTTATGTTTGAGTTTTTATTATTTTTGGCTAATCTATTAATGCAACATCCTTCAACCAAATTGTTAAACTCAAAAACCATCATTTTTGCAAACCAAAGAATAAAAAACCATAAAACTTCTATCTTAGTGGTTTTGTAGGATGGCCTTGAGAAGACACTTTTTATAGACTATTTTGTATATTTGTTTAGTGTGCTTGTTTTGCGTATTTTTGAAATCATTGCTTTGAGAGTTAGAAACACCACTTCCTCCAAATCTACCTTGGATTTGATCAGCAAAGGGACAACCTCAACTTCGATGTTCTAGTAGAGTATAAAAAGTGGGGGGTGAATCAAGAGACACGTCCTTTAGAAGTTGTGATTTTTCCATTTGGGCTAAGCCCCAAAAAACTTTATACCTTAAGAATGTAAAGTAGAAGAGTGGGTTACCCACTTCTTCCAATTGTTTGACATCTTTGCACTTTAAAATTCATAGAATTTTCCTCATGTGCCCTAATGGAATATTGAGGATCCCCTTAGAATGTCTATATAGCCTAGATAAGGCTTTCAATTTTCATCTTATAGTAGTGCATCAAATAAATATTCATCCAAGAAGTTACAATGTACTTTTAGGTGGTAGAGGTACGACTCAATTTAGCAAAGGCCTAAACCTTCAAGGTTCACAAGAGGTGTCAATCCTTTGATTAACTATAAGATTGTTTTATGTCTTTTATGTTTGTCATTGTTAGATCACAAAGTCCCGCTTTAAATAAAATAGAACTTATCATTAGACCCATAATTTTTCAAAAATATTTCTTTTTCTTAGTTTCAATTTTTTTTTAAAAACTAAAATTTAAAAAGTTTTTGATTGTTTGCCTTTACCTCTTGCTAAGATTTATAATTCAACCATTATCCACCAAGCACACAAAATTCATTTTATAAACACTGGGATTAAGCATCATTTACATCCAAATCCTAAACACTACCAGTTTATCCAGCCAAATCTTGTATACAAAATTGAAATCATACCAATCCTAATCCAAATTCGTAAGCATGCTTCCATCCTACTTTGATAAAGTTCTCTAATTAGACTAAAAACCCTTCTTTAGCAATGAGGATGATGTTAGACTTGCTGATTAACTAGAATATGACCCTTATGATGATAATGAGAGTCTTCTAGATCAAGATGGATACTATCAAACCCTAGAGTGCATTGCCTTAAGCAAGTTTATGACAAGCTCTAGTCACCCATCTATCAATCCTGAATACCAATAGTCCACAAGCTTTATCACCCATGCATATGTCCTTGATACCATCAACCCATAATCTGTTCCCTTATCCATCTCCCCTCAATAGGTCAAGAATCCCCCAAGATTAGTCACCCATCTATCAATCCTCAATATCAAGATCTAGTTAGCACAAGCTATATCCCTAATCCACAAAAATATTCAGTAATTCTTCTTCTCCTACCTTTGACAAAGGATCCATCTTTCATTCAATGCTTCCTTCAACACCAATCCATCTCCCTAATCCCTATCACCTATCTATACCAAAAATCCTCATCCCCATCACCAAACCAAGAAAGCCTTGTAGCATCCACCTCCTATCCCAATCCTTTAATATTTAAACCATTGAAATCCAATTTATCTCCATTTGAAAAATCATCCAATAATGACAAGTTTAGGGATTTTCTCCAAGGATTAACAACAAAGGATCTTAAGATCCAATACAAAAATAAAGCTTTGTCATCACATCACATCACTAATCCTATACCATCCAAACACCTCATTAAATATGTAGTCCTTAATCCCAGACCCCTTACATACCTCAAATCCATTAAGTCCAACATTCATAAGAATAAAAAATCCTCATTCAATCTGTGTACACAACTTAAAAAGTCCTTTCACACACTAATCACTAGCACAACAAAATGTCAATCCTCCTTGATATCATCCAAGAAAATCCATGTGTCACGAACTTTCTCAAAACTAGACCCAACTATGTCTTATCCTAAATGAAGATCTTGGCCATGACCAAGAGACATTATATCAAACATCATCATTAAATGCATCACTAATCATGACCCCTCAAGAGCTTTCTCTCCAAAAAACATTATTGCAATTCCAAAATATTGAGTCCATGCAAGAATCCCCCATAGATATGACATTCATGATAATCTAATATTTAATCAAAGATATTATCTCTAACTATGAAATCCATGATAATCCAAGCTTTGACCAAGATCATATCTCTAAACATGACATCCAAGATGATCAAATCTTTGACCAAGATCTTATCTATGAACAAGAAACCCAAGATGATCCCCTCATCTACTTTTATATCATAAATGATCATAAAATTGAATTTGATCCTATTCATACTCCAATAACCTTCATTTCCCATGATGAGATTCATTCTACACAATGATCATTTAGCATCCTCCTTAGAAAAACCAATCACAAAAAAAATCTATCAAATAAAGTAATGTCAAGGATTGGGCTTGTATGAATAAGACATTTTAGAACCAATACAAGTTTGTGTGAAATTGAGATATCAAGGTCTTGGCTACTTATCAATCAATAAATCTAATGATGTTAGTGGTATCTCACTTATCAAGGGAAAACCCATCCAATACAAACATCGAAATAAGGGACATGTGTACTCCTTACCATAAGGTTGATGCCAACACTTCTCCCATCTCCACCATAAACTATCATTCTAAATTACGTAAACCACCCAATTGAAACCAGTAAGAACAAAAATATTACAAACAAAAGGTTCAAAGTCAAATATCCAAATTCATTAAATCACAAATCAAATTAGACACATGAAGTTAAAGTGGATCTTAATGCAAACTAGATCAAGCAAAGAAAAGAATCCAAACCCAATAGTCAATCAAAATATGGATCCATAAGAGGAAGAAAATACCTCTTACATATAACAATTGTCCACCTCATTCAAAATGCTAGTTGATCCCATCACACGAGACATATAAATTGTTCATTCCAAACATAATCAAAATCCAAAATATAAACTCAATCATCCACCATCACAAGTTTGGAAAATAAAAAATTCTACATCTACAATACCAAATAATCCATCCACATACCATCACTGATCATAATCCAACATCTTGTTTAAAGTCCACTTTAAAATATTAACTCACAAATCCATCACATTCTAACAAAAACACTTTATCATAAGAGCTCTCATAGCACTCTATCACAATGTACACATTTGGATAAAGTCAACCCTAGTATCAACAAGCTGGATCACAATCATACATGGGTTGTATACAAGCATTGTGACGATAACAAGACAACTCCTTTGTACAGGTCACTATTGACATATCATGACACAAATATATCCATAAATATCACTAAGTGGACTAAAAAAGTTAATGATCATCTAAAGATCAATGCCATTCAAAATAATACAAAACAAACAAAAAAAGTTCCTTGGTGAAAACCATTTCTATGGCATCTTAGAGTAGTCATCATGATGAAAACTTGGCAAATAGTCATCAAGTTTGATAATAATTAAAAAAAAAGTAGAGAAACAATTTTTTCAATAGTGAAAACCATTTTCATAGTGTTTTGGACAAGTACCATGATGAAAAACTAGCAAAACAAGCATCATGCATAAAATAAATTATCTTTGTTTACCAATACACTTCAGGGAAAAAATGTCTCATCCATCACATTTTTTGTCGTGAAATTTCCATCCATTCATCTCATATCATTTACTTCCATCTTCCTCACCCATCCTGTTCTTAACAAAGACTAGGGCACAAACTTAAACATGCTTTGCAAGCTCTTGACATGTCTATCCATCAATCACACACTATTTATTGTCACACCATTGTCTACATGACATTATCTAACCTTGAAACTTGGAGAAATGAGATATTCTTATGTGAAATAGTCCTTTGAGATCACATCCTAATCATCCTTTCATGCGGCACCTAAGAATTTTTGTTTAGCATTCTTGTCACAAAACTCAATTCTTGCTTGCAATCAATTCCAAGCTTCTGATCCTAAGCAATCCAAGTACCCTCCATAATCTAGTCAATCCCAAAATAAATCCATCCAATTGCAAAAATCACAATCCATACAATCGTACTATACAATGTAGTAGATTATCCAAAACATCCCTTGGTTTTGTTTGCAACCTTGCTATAAACCTTGATCCATTTTAGTCATATTATCAAACCTTGTTTGTAGCTTGACTAGGAGCAAGATTATATTTGTATTGCATCGTTATGCATGCTTGCTCACTTTCTTGTGTATATTTTTTATTAAAATATATTTTTCACAATCCTTGCAATATATACCACCCTCAATATATCAACCACCATATTATCACCAAACACCAAACATCACATCCATGGAGAATAACAAAGATAGTAACATCTCTCCCACCCTTCACTAAAACCCTACAATGTTCAAAAAATGTCTCCTTAGAGCTACTCAATATAGAATTTGGTGGCATATATGGCTCTGGTGGCATTTATTATACAAACCCTTTGCATGGTTTGTAAGTCGACCCCTAGTTCTCCCTAGTTTTATTGGAAGATGTAATCCTAGATAGAATGACTATGATGTTATGTCCATGGCTCAAGGGTGCTCTTCTTAGCACTAAATAGTGATTTGTCTAGTACTTCCTTTGTTGTTGGCTAGGTTTGAATGTGCTCTCTACTGGTCTATATAGGAAGGCTCATCCATCACCTTGTTCTCTTGCTTTACCAATTGTGGTATGTGGTAAAGAGGTAGTTGAAAATGAAAATTTTCATTCTTTCCATAGTCTCGTTTGAATATTCAATAGGTTGTGGCCTTCCCCCCTAATTCACATTAATGGCCTTCAAAATTATGGAGGCCCCTCACCGAGGATGTTATTAAACTTTACCCCTGTGCAAGGGGTTTCTTTATTGTAGGCTTTATTTGTGTTGAAGACAAGGAGGTTGTGTTGAACGGTGAGTTGTGGTTTTGGGGAGCACATTCCCTCTATCTCAAACCATGGTTTCCCTCTTTCAACCTACAAACTAAATCTGTCAAGGTTGTTAATGTTTGGATAAGTTCCTCTTACCTTGCTTTCCATTATCAGGGGAATTGTTATTTTAAGTATATAAGTAATGCTTTTGGTCATTTTTTGAAGGTGGTTGCTACCTCAACAAATATTGGGCATTCAACCTATGCAATGGACATAAACATCTCCAAGCATCTTCGTGGAGAGGTCGTTTTGATGGTGGAAGACAGGAAGTGGGTTCAACCACTTTATTACAAGAACCTTTAATTTCATCTTAGATGGTGCTTTGCCACCAATAATATGGCTTCCAAGTATCCTTATGCTCGATGTAGGAGTGTGAATTATTTTACTTGGTGACATGATGCCCCTTCTAACCATTTGACTATGAATTCCATTGTTGCTACTCAATTGGTGGTCAAGGATTCCACTTCCCACTTGACAAATCTTGTTATTTCTCCTTTTGAGTCTTCTCCTCAAATTGATGTGGATATTTCCACTAATAGGACTTCTTCTATTCTATCAACCTAATCAAGAGACTTTGGAAGGTCAGGTGTGATGTCGCACATTTGATAGAACTTTCTACTCCATTCGATATTCATTTGTCCTCTTTGCAAGAGGTTTCCTTAGAGGTGGTGGTGGGGAAGAACAACATCCCATCTCCTCATTTAGTTTATTTAAATGAATAATTTCTTCAATAATTGTCCAAAGAAGGAAGAGAGATTTTCCTTAATCTATTTTGAATTCTCTTCCCAAGGCCAAGGGGATGAGAATTGATATGAAATTTTCAAGTATTATTTAGCTACTTATTATTTTTGTTGTTTTGTGATTTGTGGACTTCAAGTCCCTTGTTTTTGTTTTGTTGTAACTTAGTTGTAGTTTTATTGTGTAAAGGGTTTTGGGGCCCTTTCAAAACTTTTTCCCCCTCAATAAAACATCAACATGCAATTTCAAATTTTCAAACAACACACTTGAAACATACACTCTCATTTTAAAACTTCATAAATTTGTATTAACCTTCATAGCATATGGTCAAAAAAATCTATTGTTATTTTGAAATTCTCTACCATCTATCACTTATCTTGAAGGGGATGTTTCCTTCCCTAATAAGCCAGACATGATTCAAAATTATCACTTTGTCTTTCTTCACACTTTAGCATGAGGTAACACTATTGTGTGTCAATTGGCAGTTGCTTGCATTTTTTATTTTTTTTATCCTTTGATATCTATTTTGATTTATCTTTTTTAACCATACTATGCCTACATAAGGTCATCATGATCATTTCATATCATGGTGTTTTTTTAATGGTATATTTGTGTGGCATGTTTAATAGTTTTTCTCTTAGTTGACCCATTGAGGTCAAGTATATTGTGATGAGTACAAAACTCCTTATGTATGTTGGTTGTCTCATCATGGATCGACCAAGAGCATTAGATGCCTTGTGAGTGTTAGGACATCTTCTTGTTTGTTGTTTGTTTAAGATTCAAACCATGATTTGGATACCTAATCACCTCGATCTTATATACATTGATGTATAACATACATTGCTATATCAAATAAAGGTTGCTAAACTCAAGTCAACATAACACATTCATCATCAACATTTCATCCATAATAATGTTTCTTGCATATCTTGCTTTTTCCATTTTCCATTTTTCATTTGATATTTTCTTCACATCTCTTCTTTTGAGAGCTTGCCCATCCATCATCAATCATTTCACTTTTATAAGTCCTTTCTTACTCGATTGGGGCATATCATCATTTTCTTCATCTCTTCTAAATATGTTTCTTAACTACCTTTCTTTTCTTTAAAACAATGTCATTTCAAACATTGTCTCAAAAAGGGACAAAATATAGCCACTAAAAAAAACCACCGACGTTATCATTAATTAATCACTATACTATATTATTTATTAAATAGTTGTCACTCGTAATTATTCTTTATTATCCATTACATATCATTTATTATTTATTACATCATTATTATTATTTTCCATTTATTCATTTATATGTTTCATTGATAGAAAATTATCCATTTTAAACAAAAAAATTCTATTTTCATCTTATCGATAAGCTCATTCTTCAAATTAACAACTTCTTAATAAAAAATATCATTATATAAATTAATAAATTCATTATATATTCTCAATAGTTAATTAAGTCTTGGAATTACAAAACTTCTTCTCTCACCAATTAACTCCATCGTCGAATTAGAAAACTCTTCCTCTCATTTATCTATTTAATAAATTAAGTAATTTGTCATTACCTTCTTATGAGTTTGAAATGCAAAATTTCCAGCTTCAGTTGAATTGAATCCATATGCAATCAACTCAAGTCTTTAATATTTTCCTCATTCATTGATTTTTTTCAAAATAAATCTATAAATACCCCCATCCTCTGGCCATTTCCATATATTCAAGTCTTAATGCAAGTCAACTCTATTGAAATCAATTATCAACTAAATACAATGTTATATTGTTAAGTCACAACATCATTGAAGTCACTATATTTAGGATTTAATCTCTATTTTATATTTTAAGTTCTCATATATTTCTTGTTATTTCAGTTTCATTACATACAGATTGATTTAGATTAATATTTTTTTCTTGTTAAATCAAGCGAAGGGCAACAGTCCTCTCCCATTATATTAGCATTTGAAAGATTTTACATATAATTTTATCTCTTGAATATGTGTAGATAGATACAAAATTCATCTTGAGACAAAATAACTAGAGAAAGCCAAGAGGACCACATACAAAAAAGAATGTGGACAACAATAGACCATAACCTTGTCTACAGTCTATAAATATAGAATTGTCATGAAACATCACATATTATCAATATTGATGAAATTGGAAATGTAGGTTTCTATAGGAATCTAATTGCCTTTGTTATCTTGATATGTTAAAAAGCCCTTAGAGTGAGAAAGTCATTGTCATTGTGCAAAGCTCTAATGAGTAATGTGTAATAAACCCATTTGGCTACTATAATTTAATATTAACCATTTTAATCACATTAAAAAACAATTAGTTATCAACTAATTATTTTCTTCCATCCCAACAATGAACACAAATATTAAAACCATCATAAATACCTTAGGTTTGATTGATCAATAGAGTTGGTGCATTTCCCCTTAGTAAGTTTGCACACACTCCTTGGTTTGAATGTTAGGTTGCACTATCATCCTAACCATGTAGATAAGCAATCCTTATCCACCCCATCCAAGAGATCTATGGTTTTCTATGGAGGATGAGGTTATCAAGGCCATTAACCAAGGGAATAGGGTAGTCGTAGTCTTGGTAACAAGTAGACTTGTTCCATTGGCAAATCATGCTCACTGATTTCAATCATATTGGGACATCAATAAATTCTATGAAAGCTAGATAAACCTAAGATGCAACCAATTAGTTCCATTGGCAAATCATGCTCATTGATTTCAATCATGTTGGAACATCGATAAACTCTATGGGCACTTAGTAGGATATACTAATTTGGTGATCACTCTAAGGGAAGGACAACTTGTATCTCAATGGTGTTGTAGCCCTCTACCTATGCCCTCAAATAACCTTATCTCCACCCTATGTGTGTTGCAATTGAAGTTGGCTCCTATATCAAACTCGAATTTAGCATTAAAGAAGTTGTTATAGTCAAATAAAGATCGAAGATCTTGGGTTTTATTTTAATCATGATAGTGGGTACTTTTTCAACCACCTAGATAGGTTAGCAAAAGAAACAAAACCAAGTTATTCCTTAATTTTCACACCCTAAGTAGGTCAATTGGACCATAAACCACTAAAACAATTATCTTGTTACCTCATAATCCTTTGAGTTACATTAGTTAGGTTTACTAACTAAGCAAAAATGCATTAATATTGGAATATTTAATCGTTATTTTTAGTTGTGTTTATTAATGGTCATTTAGTTATATTTTTATAGTTGGTTATATTTTAAGAGACTTTGTGATAGAACTGAGAGTAACTGGGAGTTTTCTATTTTAGAGTTCGTTTTAGATCAGCTTGACTTTTGTGAACGGTTAGTCCCAATTTGGACAACCGCCTTGTAATTGCCTATAAAATTCTTATTATTCTTTCAATATGTACAATGAATTTTGGCTCCATGGTATCAAAGCGGGTGACAAGCCTCTATCAGCGACGTTTTCTTTTTGTGGCCACGACTGGTATTTTTCCCAATGACCTCGCGTGCTTTTTTCTAGTTTCTGGGCGTTGCAACTATTTTTTTGCGCACGATTTTTTTAGGGTAGCGTGATTTTTTTTCTTTCCGCAGACAATTTTTAGTCCATTTTTTTATCTGCGTTGGTTGCAACGGATTTTCATCGCACGTTTTTTTCATTTTTTTCATCAGTGCGATAGATTTGTGTTCATTTTTTGCAGCTTTTCGCAATTTTTCAGTAGGTTTTCTGATGGTTTTTTAAGTTGTCACAACCCAATATTTTTCTAGGTGCCACGATTTTCTGGTCTTCAAGATTTTTTCTGCCACATGGATTTCCGTCTTCTGCAACCAAGCTTTTCAGCACATAGGTTTTTCTGTGATCTGGGCGTCATTTTTTTTTGCAGATTTTTGTGTGGGTTTCTGAGTTTGCTGCTTCTGAGCTAGGCTTTTTAGCATAATTTTTTGGTTTTCAGAAAATATTTATGCGTTTTCAAAAATCTATGACTTGGAATTCGTAACAGAGTGGTTTGACTGGTTTGACCTTAAAATCAGATTTTTTGAAGTTTGTACCAACTATTGTTGAAGGTTTTACTTCATTTTTCATGCATAAGAAAACGGGATGGATGGCATCGTTGACCAACATCATGTTGGAAAGTAGTTGACACTTCAACGATGAGAACTACAATACTTGGAAGCAGCAGGGGCTCTCTATTTTTGAGTATCAATGTCTTGAGCAGATTGTTATGGGTAAAAAATCATGCCCTGTAGTAGCGGGCGACAACTAAACCAAGTTTGATGAGCATAGCCAACAAGCGGTTATGTTGCTGAAGTTATCAGTCATTGACGATATGCTTCTAGAAGTGCCATCGGGTAAGAAAGTTAATGAGATTTGAGATCACTTGAAGAATCTTCATGAAACCTCCGACAACAACCGAGCATTCTTTCTAAAGAACATGTTCTCAATTATGATAGATGAGAAGATGTCCCTATAGGAACATTTTACAAAGATCAAGGAAATATGTGATTGGTTGGAGGCTATTGGTCGCAAGATGGAGGAAGAGGATATGGTCATGATCACACTGAAGAGCCTGTCCATATCTTACAAGCATTTTATTGAGACACTCAACGTTACCTCCACTAATGTTGACTTGAAGTTTGATGAGTTGTGCGATAAGCTATTGTAGCAAGTCAGGGGGAGACAATAGTTTGGTAGCAGCATTGACATGGCTAGTTGGGAATAGGTGTTTACTACCAAGGACAAAGGAAAAGGTGAGTCCGCTCAACAGAAAGGATACTGCAACCCCAAGGAGGGGTTCAAGAAGAAAATCACTTGTCACTATTGTGGTGGACCTAGACATATCCAGAGGTTTTGCAGAAAGAGGTTGGCTGATCAGAAGTCCAACCAGGGAGTGTCTCAGGAGCAAGAGAAAACTCATGTTGCAAACCGTTTTAAAGAGAAGGATTCAGCCTTCTATTCTTTTTGATAAGCATATTTTGTCATCGACTAGGTAGTTAGAATAACCATTAAGGGAGGGTATTAGAATATTTAATTATTATTTTTAGTTGTGTTATTAATGGTCATTTAGTTATATTTTTAGAGTTAGTTATATTTTTAGAGACTTCATGATTGAACTGGGAGTAACTGGGAGTTTTCTATTTTTAGAGTTAATTTGACTTTTGTGAACAATTAGTACCAATTTGGACAACCGCCTTGTAATTGCCTATAAAAGCCCTGTTACACTTTCAATAAACTACATTGATTTCTGGTTTCAATTTATCCATATTTATGCATAAATATTCAACAAGATACAATCAAATAATAAATTATGTTTATACAAATCTTGTCTTGCACACAACTCCTATTACTACTAGACATCGATTAAGAAGACATCCATCATAACATGAATACTTGCTTTTACAATACTAGTCCCCTTTATATTATGCAACACGTATCTTGAAAAAACCATTGTTGTGTTATAGTATGTTGGAGCTCTTATTAATTAAAATTTTAGTGTAATTCGTGTCTAATTCACACTATAAGGAAATTCCTAAGGCTATAGATTTGCACTAAACTCTATGGCAAGTCCTATTCCACATAGAGTCTCAAGCTAAGTATGCACTAATCTTATTGGTAAGAAGGCTCAATATTTTCCTTCTTGCCTATTGTGAAGGCCTAACACTCAAAAAAACATTGGTTTAACCATTAAAATTCCACCCATCAATATACAAAAAGATAAGTTGGGATAGATTGGAGACCTCCAAACTCTAACTTCCTTCATGTAACTAGAATTTCCAAACTTGCTTTTGACTACAATTTTAGCACAAATATGTTCAATGCTTCAACAAGGCTCTTACCATAGCTAGCATTATATTAATACCAGTTTGGCATGAGCAATTTGTCGATCAATTTGCATCACTTTTATGAATAAGCATTTTACAAACATTCAATAATACCAATCATAATAATAAAAAAATTATTAAATTATATTTAATAATTTCAATTGATTTACATTACCTATTTCTAAGATCTCATACTTGTGTATGTTCAAGGAATGGTAGGAAAGGCTACCCATGTTGGAATAATAAGCCAGCTAAATCTTTGATATTTCACTTTCAATAGTAAGTGGGGTACGTTAGCCAACATGACAAAGGCATTTTGTCATATAGTTCATGTGTGAGTGTTAATTTCATCATGCAAATGTATGTCTAACACAGTAGTGTCAAATTGAACTCCGAACCTGAGCGATTAAGTGGGCTTTATAAACCAATATGTGTTGGCTTGTGTTGGCTTAAAAACTCAAATTATATTGTCATGCCAACTATTTTGACAACATATATCTCCCATTCTTTAATATGTTCCTCATTAAGATCAACATCATTTCTACCGAATATGTGTGGGGCATCCATTTCTTAAGGTGTGACAATTTTAGAAATGCTATGTTGTGAAGAATAAGATGTGACTTAATTGAGATCATACATATCTAGCTAGGCTTTCAACTAAGACCATCATACTTGGATTTTTCTTAAAAAAAATGTGGATTACATAATACTACCCTTAACAAGATTTTTTTTGAATATTTCCCCTTCACTACATATGGCATACGCAACAATTCATGGAAGTGTATTATAACATCTAAGAATGACTCTCATTTACAAATAATATTAAGAGTAGTGCATATGCCAATATGTCCACATAAGGAAAGATGCTCATGATGTCGAAGTTTACTTGGGCATGTCATGGGATCAGCCAACAATTTAGTTCATTGCTATCATTTCCTTGTCATTGTCAGTATCTTGATTTGATAAGCAATGTACAACTCTAATCCCCTTTGCAAATAGTAATGGCTAACTATGAAGAATAATGATAGGTTATTCAATATTAACCATGCCTCACTTAAGATGGTAATTCTCTAATCGGGTGATTCTCTCTTAAAGATACATAGTATAATTGCATTACAATTGCCTTCAATCTTGATCAAACAAAGATTGTAATATTTCACCAACTAGAGACTGAGTATGGAGGCTTCAATTTCAACTCCATTGTTTTGATTGGGCTATGGCTTCTTGGAGGTCACTTTTATCATCTTTCCTAGAGTCTTTGATGACCTACACCTAATGGTATTGGGTTACTAATTTAAGCGCCACTGAAATTTAGGTTGAACATGCCATTGTGAGTGGAACCCAATAGATTTGATCCCTTCAAGTGGGTGGTTGGGTCAACCAAGGATCCTATTAACAAGGGAATTTGGATTAATAACACATGCACGCACATGCACACACACATACATAGACACACACACGCGCGCGCACACACACACACACACACACACACTATAATGTCCCATTTCTCAGTGGTGAGAAGTCCAGTTGGCCATTAGCCTATTCCAGAAACTCGTAGGCTAATTGGAAGCAGAAATTAGGGTTTCCAACTTTTGCGGAGGTTTGCAAGAGTTGTTTGATGATTGACAAGTTGGAATTCTACAATTTAGATTGTGGATTCCTTCTCGGTTTTCCGAGAGCTTTGTGGGGTCTGACATGCATTCAGTTCAGAGAAGATTTCCGAACTTACTATTTTTAGTAAGTTGGAGGCAGCTATCAAGATTTCCTGGGTTTTTCTAGGTTTTCTGAGTTCACCCACGGGGTTCGAAGAGAAATCATTTTGGTGATGTTTTCCGGACTTACTATTTTTAGAAAGTACTATATTTGGCAGTACAATTTTTTGCAGTTTAGTTCAGATCTCCAACTCAGTTCAGTTTCGGTGATTTCTAGCACTTCAATCTTCGACTCATTTTGGCAATAATCAGTATTTGAGGAGAAGGTATTTTTAATATACTAATACCTTAGGCATAAGATTTTAATATTGAATTATTTTATGGATGGACGACTTAGGAAAGGAGGAAATAGTAATTTTATCCTAAGTCTACTTGGACGAATTATTTCACCCTCTTGTTGGACACCAAAGTACAAATGCATTATTATTATTTTATAGACTTTAAGTTATCTCCAAAAGTTCGACTTAAGGGGGTCATGTTTGGACACCATATGCTAAGGTATGAAATGCAACGCCTAAGGAGGCGAAATGAAATGTTAATGGAATTTGGGCACCATTTGAGTGGATTTTGAATTTGAATATGGCTGGCGAAAATTTATAAATAGAGGCCTTGGGCTCTCATTTGGATCATCCATTTTTCTTTGATAACGAAGTGTGGTTGAATTTCTGTCAGAGTCTTGCTTCAAGGAATGCATACCTCCTAGTGGCTTCAATTTCGTGATTGACAGATAGTGCCTACCTGAGTTTGTGGTTGTTTCTCATCCAAAGGAGCAAATTGAGCTCATTGAAGATGAAAATTTGTGTGGTGTTATGATTTTGGAGTGTTGTAGTGTGTGTTTTTAGGTTGCTGGATTGGTGTGGCTAAAGTGTGTTTTTGTTCGTAGCTCCTTTTGTGTGTGTCAGCTCATTCTGAGTATTTACTTGTTCATTTCCTATGCCTTAGGCGATTCATCGTGTAAATTTCTATTAATTATCTTGGAGTATTGAATTTTATTATGCAAGTTGAAATTTTTGTTGTAAACGCCCTATGCTGGGAGTGCTTGGGTTTGCATGCCATGGGTTTGGGCATTGTTAGTTGATGTTTATCAGTTCTATCCTTGTCGCCTTCATTGTACCTCTCATTTACACCTGTTTGGGGGTGATTTTGTCCTATGTAGAAAGAGTTATGAGCGAATTAGTGAGTTCTTAGCTTGTTGGTCTGCGTTTTCCCAATGTGTGTTTATTAGCATTTTCAAAATTCAGAGTTGTTAGCGTGGAGAGCATTCTTGGTGTGTTCGGTCTTTGTTGGTTTGGGAGTGAATATCTATTACTGTTGCAGTTGTTGGGCTTGTTAATCAGCACTGGATTATCATTCTATACACTTTGTAATGCTGGTTAGTAGTACTAACAACAAGTTTCATGTTTATTCTTAGTCCCATTGGAAGAGGTTGGCTTGTCGCCTTTCTTATTTATTGTAACATTGTCCTCCTGTTGAATAAGTTGTTGAGTTGATTGTAATTTCATTTTAAGTCCTCCCATTGGATAAGTGGTCGAGTGGTTGTTGTTACTCTCAGTTCTTGTAATTTTCTAATTGGATGGTTGCACCACCAAGTTGTTGTAGAAGTTTCTTTCACTCGTTGTATAAGCGGAAGAGGTTGGCTTGTCGCCTGGTATTATATTTGAATTATCATTTCTAGTAGTTTATTGAGCTAGCGATCCCCTTAACACCGTATGCTCTCACCCTCCCACATTGGGCTCTCGATGATCATAAAGTGAAAGGGTTACTTTCTTCAGTGTTTGATTTTCATTATCTAACCCTAAAGGGTGTTTGTGTTGATTGTAATTTGGTAAAAATTGAAAAAAAAATTAAGGGGCATATTTTAGTGGTCTCAGAGTTGGTTTTCCTACCAACTTGTGTATTCAGAGTGATTAGAGTTCTCCATGAGTGACAGAGACATATGTTACTACAACATAGAACAAAGAAGACAACGGTATCAGATTCCTACAGTGCCAATTGAAGAGACCTTTTCAGAGGTTTTGAGAAACAAAGAGAAAGAAGTTGATTCAGCTAATTCTACGACAGAGAGAACAACTGAATAGAATGAGGCTCCTGATGTTAGAGAAGAAAGACAATTTAACTCCATGATGGATATGATGTCACAGTTATTGGCGAAACTTGATAAGAATGTGGTTGGAACTCCTAACCAACCCAATAATGGCCATGAAGCCATCACTTCCAATAACCCTAGAGGAAATGAAAATGAGAGTAACAATGGGAGCAACAATGGAGGATCAGTTTCGAGACCTTTACAACCTGTCTTCCTACCTAGAGAAGTGCCACAGCCTGAAGTTGAGGTCCCAACAACTCATGAGATAAGGAATAGTTACTTGGAGTATGCTTCCCTTCCAACTGAGATCCAGAATATCCTCACTTTGGACCACTTCATGAATCAAAAGATGAAGAGAGGTAGAAGATATGACAACTACCCTCATGCTCCGAGAGACTACCAACAAGCTCTTGGGAAAGTGACTCTAGCTCATTTTGATGGAAGTGATAAGTGTTCCGCTAAAGCTTGGGTGCAGAAGTTGGATAATTACTTGTCTTTGAGACCCATGTCAGAGCAAGATGCCATCAAGTTCACTACCTTGCACTTGGATGGAGCTGCTCATGAGTGGCGGTATCATGGGTTGGTCACCCTTGGCCATAGCTCGCTTGTCACCTACAATGAGTTCACCAATAAGCTCATTGAAATGTTCAATACTAAGGACCCAGAGGTGAAGTTTCGTGAGCTTGCACAACTGAAACAACAAGGGTCATTAGATACCTACATTGTTGATTTTCAGAGATTAGTTGTGATGGTGCCAAACATTACAGTGAAGAGACTTGTGGTCCTCTTTATTGAAGGATTGGAGGAGCCATTGAAGGGGTGGGTGAAAGCATTTGATCCTCCAACACTTAATGAAGTTGTCAAGAACTCAAAGAGTATGGAGTTGGCTGCCCCTAAGTCTAAATTTCAGTCCAATTCTTTCTCCTATCGGAAGGATAAAAAGAAATTTACAAATCAGACCAAGAAGTTCCCTTCTTGGATGGATGATGAGCTCTGCCAAGAGCTCCGAAAGAAGAATTTATGTTACTCTTGCAGGGAACCTTGGGCCTCGGTTCATAGGTGTCATGGAAGGGGCAATGCACGTCAAATGGAAGCCTATTTAGCTGATAGATCAGATTCTGAAATTTCAGAACAGCAAATGGACATGGAGGAGAGTGAGTATGAAGAGGTTCCAGAAGGGCCTAAAAGTGATCAAGAAGATAGGGGTGTAGTTGCTCAACTATCTAGCATTCATCAAAATGAGTCATTCAGAGTTTGGAGAGTGCTTGGAGAGCATCGAGTTATGGCCCTTATTGATACTGGAGCAACTCACAATTTTATTGATGAAAGGATTGTTGCAAAGAGAGGCTTGATAACTGAGGAGGTTGATGGATTCAAAGTTATGGTAGTTGATGGTTCTACTATCTTGCAACCAAATGGTTTCCAACATGTCTCTGAAGTTGAGAAATTATGAAGTTAAGGATGACTTCTTTGTGGTGAGCATCGAAGGTACTGATAATACAGTTCTTGACATTTAGTGGATGCGATCTCTTGGTGAGATCACTCTCAATCTATAAACAATGGAGTTGAAGTTTATGTCTGAAGGGAAGAGAGTGCTGTTACGAGGGATGTCTAATGGAGGCCCTCGAATTGTATCATTGAAGAGGATGGAGCGGTTGAACCGTCATGACCAAGTGGAGTGGGTAACATAATGCATGATCATGCCATCCAATCCACTCAATGAAAAGAGAAACTATCCTCCTGACAATCAAGCATTGATCACCAAAAGGAGTAAGGTCTTTGAAAATCCACCTCCTGAGAGAGAGGGACCGAGCATATCATTGTGTTAGAAGAAGGAGCTAAGCCGATCATCATCACTCCATACTGATACCCAAAGAAGCAGAAGGATGAGATAGAGAAAGTGATAAAAGGAGCTTTTGGATATGGGATACATTAGGCTGAGTAAGAGCCCCTTTGCTCCAGCAGTGGTGTTAGTAAAGAAGAAGGATGGGACCATGCACATGTGTGTGGATTACCGGGCTCTCAATCAGAAGACCATCAAGAATCAGTATCATATTCCTAGGATTGATGAACTCATTGATGAGCTGCATGGTGTTGTTTACTTTTCAAAGATTGATCTCAGATCCGGCTATCATCAGATTAGGATGAGAGAATTTGATATTGAGAAGACAGCCTTCAGATGCCACTTTGGGCATTTTGAGTTTTTAGTCATGCCCTTTGGCTTGACTAATGCATTTTCTACCTTTCAATCCTGCATGAACAGGATCTTTCAGAAGCAGTTGAGGAAGTTCATGTTAATCTTCTTTGATGACATCCTCATTTTTAGTAAGTCACGGAAGGAGCATCTGCAACACTTGGATGAAGTACTTAGTATTTTGGAGTCCGAGTCATTGTTTGCTAAGGAGTCTAAGTGTGATTTTGGGATGAAGGAGTCGCTTTACCATGGTCATATCATCAGTGTAGGAGTTAAAGTTGATCCTACGAAGATCAAGGCAATAGTTGACTAGCCTCTACCTGAGAACTTGATGCACCGGAAGGGGTTCTTGGATCTATGTGGCTTCTACAAGAGGTTTGTGAAGGGTTACTCTTAGATGGCTACCACCCTCACGGATCTCACTAAGAAAAGAGTTTTTGCATGGTCAGAAAAGGCACAAGCGGTGTTTGACAAATTCAAGGAGATTATGAGCTCGTGCCCAATTTTGGCTTTACCTGATTTCTCCAAGCCTTTTGAGCTACAATGTGATGCATCTGGAGAGGGTGTTGGTGTTGTTTTGATGCAAGAGAAACACCCAATTGTGTTTGAGAGCAGAAAATTAAGAGGAGCTAAAAGAACTTATTCCATCTATGACAAACAGATGCTTGCAATCATGCATGCATTAGCCAAGTTCAGGCAATACTTGGTGGGGAGCAAATTTGTTGTCAAGACAAATCATAACAGTCTCAAACACTTTATGCATCAGGAAGATTTAAATGAAAGACAACAGAAGTGGGTAAGTAAGCTACAGGCTTATGATTTTAACATTAAGTATGTCAAAGGCAAGAACAATATTGTAGCTAATGCACTATCAAGAACACCCCATTTGAGCTCAGGTGCGAGCTTACTGCTGATTGGAAGGACTTGTTGCTTGTTGATTATGCAAAAAATCAATTTGCAACCAACATTATTGAGGGTACTTTTCATGATGAAAGGTACAAGGTAGTTGATGGGTTGATACTTACAAGGGTAGAATCTTTCTATTACCCAAATCTCAACACAAAAAGAAGATTCTATAGACTTTCCATGGCATTCCTCTTGCTGCCCATCAAGGATATTTCAAGACCTATAAGCAAATCCGTCAGAGGTTCTCTTGGAAGGGCTTGAAAAATGAAGTGTTGAGCAACATAAAGGAGTGTCACACTTGCTAGATGAACAAAAATGAGCATACTCACCATGTTGGTTTATTGCAACCTCTACCTATTCCCAATAAAAGATGGGAAAGCATTTCAATGGATTTCATCACCGAGTTGCCCAGAGCTAATGGCAAAGATTGTATCTATGTGGTGATGGATAGATTGACTAAGTTTGCTCATTTTTTTGCCATTACCAGCTCATTTATAGCAGCTCGGGTTGCCGATGTGTTCTTTCATGAGGTGTTTAGATTGCATGGGTTGCCCAAGAACATTGTAAGTGATAGGGACAACAAGTTCCTAAACACTTTTTGGCAAGAAGTTTTCAGATTGTGTGGCACGATGCTTACCCCAAGCACAAGTTATCACCCACAAACTGATGGGCAAATGGAGATTGTGAAAAAATGGTTGGAAGGCTATTTCAGAAACTATGTCTCGGAGCAGCAAAAAGCATAGGTGAGATGGCTACATTTGGGGGAATATTGCTACAACTCTTCATATCACATGTCCATTAGGATGTCTCCTTTCATGGCACTGTATGGTTATGAGGCTCCCAGCTTTGCTGATTTGATGTTTGGTGATAGCAAAGCCCCTCAAGCTAGGGACATCGTGCAGCAGTGTCAGGGTATTCTGAAGGCTCTGAAGAACAACCTCCAAATTGCGCAGAATCAACAGAAAATGTAGGCTCATCAACAACGTGTAGAGCATTCATTTGAGGTTGGAGACATGGTCTATCTTAGACTTCAACCTTTCAGACAGTCTACTCTCAAGAAAAGCAAAGCAGAGAAACTCAAGCCATGTTTCTATGGGTCATTCAGAGTCACCAGGAGAGTTGGTGTAGTGGCTTATGAGTTGGAGCTACCAACGAGTAGCAAGGTGCACAATGTCTTCCACAAGTCACGCCTCAAGAAGGCGCTTGGACAAAATGTTGTGGTCTCTTCAAATTTACCTCCCTTGAATGAGAAAGGACAATTGGTTTTGATCCCAGAGGAGATCATTGATTCACGAGAACACTCTTTGAGGAGGACAATCAAAGAGTATTTGGTGAAGTGGAAGAATTTGCCTATGGAGGATGCCATTTGGGAGAGTGAGGAGATTTTGTAGCATCCAGACTTGCGGCTGATTGAGGACAAGTAATATTGGGGAGGGCGGACTGTAATGTCCCCTTCTCAATGGTGAGAAGTTGAGTTGGCCATTAGCCTATTCCGGATACCCGTAGGCTAACTGAAAGCAGAAATTAGGGTTTCCAACTTTTGTGGAGGTTTACAAGATTTGTTTGATGATTGACAAGTTGGAATTCTACAATTTAGATTGTAGATTCCTTCTAGGTTTTCTGAGAGCTTCGCAAGGTGTGACATACATTCAATTTAGAGAAGTCTTTCGAACTTACTATTTTTAGTAAGTTGGAGGCAGCTGTCAGGATTTTTCTAGGTTTTCTGAGTTCACCCACGAGATTCGAAGAGCAATCTTTTGGTGATGTTTTCAAGACTTACTATTTTTAGTAAGTACTATATTTGGCAGTACTATTTTTTGCAATTCAGTTCAGAGCTCCAACTCAATTCAATTTTGATGATTTCCAGCACTTCAGTCTTCGGCTCAATTTGGCAATAATCAGTATTTGAGGAGAAGGTATTTTTAATATATTAATACCTTAGGCATAAGGTTTTAATATTTGATTATTTTATGGATGGACGACTTAGGAAATGAGGAAATAATAATTTTATCCTAAGTCTACTTGGGCGAATGATTTCACCCTATTGTTGGACACCAAAGTACAAATGCATTATTATTATTTTATACACTTTAAGTTATCTCCAAAACTTCGACTTAAGGGGGTCATGTTTAGATGCCATATGCTAATGGAAAAATATGAAATGCAACGCCTAAGGAGGTGAAATGAAATGTTAATGGAATTTGAGCACCATTTGAATGGAATTTGAATTTGAATTTGGCTGCTGAAAAGTTATAAATAGAGGCCTTGGGCTCTCATTTGGATCATCCATTTTTCTTTGATAACGAAGTGTTGTTGAATTTATGTCAGACTCTTGCTTCGAGGAATGCATACCTCCTAGTGCCTTCAATTTCGTGCTTGTGAGATAGCGCCTAGCTAAGTTTGTGGTTGTTTCTCATCCAGAGGAGCAGATTGAGCTCATTGAAGATAAAGATTTTTGTGGTGTTCTAATTTTGGAGTGTTGCAGTGTGTATTTTCAGGTTCCTGGATTGGTGTGGCTGAAGCGTGTTTTTGTTCGTAGCTTCTTGTGTGTGTCAACTCATTCTGGGTATTTGCTTGTTCATTTCCTATGCCTTGGGCGATTCATCATGTAAGTTTTCATTGATTATCTTGGAGTATTAAATTTTTTTATGCAAGTCGAATTTTCTATTGTAAACGCCCTATGTTGGGAGTGCTTTGGGTTGCATGCCATGGGTTTGGGCATTGTTAGTTGATGTTTATCAATTCTATCCTTATCGCCTTCATTGTATCTCTCATTTGCACCTGTCTGGGGGTGATTTTGTCGTGTGTGGAAAGAGTTATGAGTGAATTAGTGAGTTCTTAACTTGTTGGTCTGCATTTTCCCACTATGTTTAGCATTTCATAGTTGTTAGTGTAGAGTGCATTCTTGGTGTGTTTGGTCTTTGTTGGTTTGGGAGTGAATGTCTATTATTGTTGCAGCTGTTGGACTTGTTATCAGCACTAGATTACCATTTTATGCACTTTGTAATGCTGGTTAGTAGTACTAACAGCAAGTTTCATGTTTATTCTTAGTCCCACTACATAAGTGGAAGAGGCTCGCTTTGCCGCCTATCATGGACAATGATTTCTATTAATTCTAGAAAAATCCATATTGTGCATTGTAAAGCTGGTTAGTAGTACTAAGAGCTATCTATTTTGGATTGTTGCTCTTAGTCTTACTATATAAGTGAAAGAAGTTGGTTTGCCACATTTCTTATTTATCATAACACAATCCTCCCACTGAATAAGTGGTTGAGTTGAATGTAATTTCATTTTCAGTCCTCCCACTGGATAAGTGTTCAAGTGATTGATGTTACTCTCAGTTCTTGTAATCTTCTAATTGGTTGTTGCACCACCTAGCTGTTGTAGAAGTTTCTTTTACCCACAGGATAAGCGGAAGGGGTTGGCTTGCCGCCCAGGATTATATTGAATTATCATTTCCAATAGCTTATTGAGCTAACGATCCCCTTAACACCGTATGCTCTCACCCTCCCACATTGGGCTCTTGGTGATCAGAAAGTGAAAGGGTTACTTTTAGCAGTGTTTGATTTTCATTATCTTACCCTAACAGATGTATGTGTTGATTGCAATTTGGCAAAAAATGAAAAAAAAATTAAGGGGCACATTTCACACATGCACACGCACACGCACATGCAAATAGAGACACAAATTTTTTTCATGTATCTTGGTGATAACCATAAGACAAAGGCACCCACAAAGAACGAACAACTCTAAGCATTCATTACTATGGGCTAAGAATGGTGAGTGATCCACATTTATGAGCTTTCAACCCTTTAACCTCTTTCCTAATTGACAGATCTGATTGTTGAGCCATATCAAGTAATTCCTAAGATGTAAATGAACCTCTACTCACCAAACTATAAATTATGTAGCCCAACATATGGTTGACATTATTTGCAGTTTCAAATGTCTCCTAAACGTGCTGGATCCAATCATAGAATCAGCTTTCCGTTTGAATTCTTTAAATAAATGCATATGCAAAAACACATTAATGTGATGTGGTAGATAAAGAGCTGCTCCATAAGCCATGTTATTAAGGAAGAAAAATGACACATTATGAAATTCAAATGAAACATAAAATGCATGTTGACATGTATCAATGTTAAAATAAGCGTAAAACAAGTAGGTGCTCTAATTATTTTAAATGCATTGGGTGAGAGGTAAATGAAAACCAAGTAGTCATATGTAAATATGTGGAATGGGAATCTTTCTTCATCGAGCAATGTTAATCTATTCATTCTGGTTTTGGGTTTGTTGCCTTTAGATATTGATTAGTCCATTCTCCTTAAAATTGATTAATCCTCGTTTCAAGCAAAGCACCCTAATGCTTTAAATGCCACATAATAGAGTTTATTGGATAAGCCAATAAATCCTACATCACGAGGCAAGCATGCCATTAAAATTTTCATATTGTGACATTAGCTTGCATTTTTGGTGTTGATACATAACAATTGGTACAAGCTAAAAATGGCATTTGCATGGATGTTAGCAAATAAAGATCAAATGAATAACAGAAGATTGGAATTCCAAAAAAATGTTTAGTTTACACATAACCCACCTAACTTAAAAATTATTTTTTTGCTAGTAAGTGTAACACCAGATTTTGTGCCCAAAATGTATCCACATAGAGGCCCAGGGAAAGATGACGCAGGAAAAAATTTGTTAAATTAAAATTGGCTTAGAAACCATCACATGTGACAGTGTTCTAAAGGATTCAAGGATTTGGAATTACAGTACAAATATTTTGTTGCATAAAACAAAACAATTAAATTAAATTAAAAAATACAGTCTTGATACACAAGTACAACTAATGCTCAAAATTTAGCATCGTTGTAAGCTATTTTTATACAACAAAAGCTAAAACCTTGGGTACCAAAACATGCCCTTTATGCCTTCTGGATCAGCTTCAAAACCTAAATTACGATAGAAATCTACAACTGCAGAGAATAGCAAGCATATATTAGAAGATGACCACTCAATTTCCTTTTAAAAAACCTAACAAGTAATGGCAGTATGTATAAAAAATAGCAGCATGCCCTATACATATTAAATAGAGCATATGGAGGCATAATTTATGAACACAAGCTTAAGGCATGAATGAAAATGCAAACTTACCAAACTATTATATCCAAAACGCAATTCACGGGCCTTACAGATAAATAAATAGATCCCACCCTCTACGTGGTTGAGCGTAAATGTCCTCCTCAACCTAAAGGTCAAAACTATAGAGCACTGATCTAATCCATCAAGTTTCTCAACCTTATGCCTAAAACCTAAATTACCGGTTCTTCCCTTTTTGGCCTAGGTCCAGGTCCTGGTTCGTGCCCGGTCCTGGTTCGGCCCGGGTTCAACTTGGGTTCCACCCGGGTCCTTCCCAGGGGGCTAGGTTCCCTGTGGATCCTGGTACGCAGGACCCACAGGGAACCCGACCACCTGGGAAGGACCCGGGTGGAACCCAGGTCGAACCCAGGAGGACCCGCGTGAACCCAGGCCTGTGGGTTCCCAAAAACAAGGCCCACAGGTCAAAAAAACAATAAAAAGCAATAAAAGAAGACTTGAAACTTGAATATTATCTTTTTTGTAAATTATCTTTTTTGAATAAAAAACAATAAAAATGCAAAAACAATTAAAAACTTGAATAAAAAACAATAAAAAAAGAGTTGAAACTGAAACTTGAATATTATCTTTTTTGCAAATTATGAATATGATATTAGACTTTAGTTATTAGTTTACAGATTACATTTGCGATATATGAATATTTATTGGCATTGGCAATTATGGATTTATCATTTATCATTTATGTATGGAAAGACACATTGTATATTTTATTTTTGTATGGATTGTATATATTGAACATACATATAATATATGTGTATATATATATGTGTGTGTGTGTGTGTGTACGGACGAACCCGTACCCGTACCCAAGAATTTTTTTTTTTGCCGAATCCGTGAATCTGTACCCGAATCTGAACCCGAACCGGTAACTTAGCCTAAAACTTCTAAATTTACAATTAAATTCAAAAAGAAACAATGGAAGAGCAAAAAAAAGTCTTGTGAGATGAAAAACATGCAATGGCTCCAGAACTTCTATTTTTAAGTGGTCATTGTGGCATGGATACAAGGAATAGAAACTATGAAAAACTAAGTGTGAAAGAGGCTTACAGCTATCATGTTACAGCAAATAAACCAGTTTGTGAAGTAGCTTCATCAAGTCAGCCAGCGGTTATTAGTTACTAACAACAAGAAACCAGTCAGATTCCAACATAGCAATCAGGAAAGTTCACGGTTTTAGTAGCTGCATGGTTGGCCAGTTGTAGTGTGATCAGCTTCTAGGCACAGACCATCTTTTTGACAAAGTGACCAACCTATCATGTCAAGCTAAAATTTGAAAATATTCTAAAGAAAAACCTCAATGCGACTCAAATTGTTGTAAACTCCTTAAATATTTTATTGAACCTTCCCTTTGAAATACTAGCCAGAGATTGAGTTTTGTATTTCTTTGCTTCCTATGTCAGTCTGACGCATCATTTTGTGTTCATGCATTTTTGTTATTATTTTAGCCTTAATGGAATCATTTAAAATAAATTATTTTCAGTGCCAAAGGAAATCAAAGGCATGCCTAGCATTGTACAAAAGTAACAGATATCAATTTTGAATTTATCCTTGACAAAATTATCGCCCCGGTACACCATGATGCATGCCAAAAAACACATATTTCATCCAAAGAATGATGCTTTTTGTTAGTACTAACTGCAGTGTAAATGAATTGCAAGTAATCTACACGTTCATAATTATACCTTGTGCATCTGCAAATAAGGTGATATTGGCAATATCCCTTCTGAGCAAAGCACGTATCATTTGCTCAACCAAAGCCTTCCCAAGTCCTTGGCCCTGAGTGATATCAAAATCTTCTGATTGGTCAAAGCAATTACACACTGCATATCTCCAGATAGCAAATTAATTTCAGAAGAATCTGTGACTTTTGCAGAATAGGTCTTACAGTTTAAAAATTATGATAATACTCTCTTGGATGCATCATGTTACGAACAGACATTAGGGTTTGGAAATACAAAGGTCAAGTCCATATAGGTGCTTGATAATGAAAAAGGAGACTACATTTGGAAGCCCAATAAGACAAAACTTGTGAGAGGCTATCAAGCGAAAAAAAAAGCAACTTTTCACAAAATAACATAAAGAAATGGGTTCTTCTGAACCCTTATGGAAGATTTGACATTGAAATTGTCTCAATATTAACAGTCAGCTGATTCCAAAAAAAGATATCACATAATGATGCATCAGCAAACACCAAATGAGCTCAAACTCTCACTCTGTTATCCTAATATGATGAAGAGAATATATCAAGTCATAGTAAGCAAGGAAGATACATCAACATGCAATGCTTCAAATGGAACAGGAAATTGAACTTAAGGGTTTGGAAAAATAAAATATGTTTGTTCAGATTCACAAAGAACTGAAGATAATCTTCTTAATGGTTGAAAGGCTGTTTGAGAGACTAAAAAGTTTCTCTTGGAGGAAGCCATAATAAGGAAAGAGGCTCCAAACATTTTCAGCTGTACTTCTACACCTTGAAAGATATTCACATGTATGTTTGATCCAACAATTGCAAACTGTACAATGGGCTTGGGTAGGCAAATATTATATTAGTATTGACCATCCCATCTTTAAATAAATGACTCTTTAATTCCAGCGCTTGTTAGCAATTCTATTGTAACTTTCATAATCTGGTCAAATATAAAGCGAAGCCTTCCTCAATCATTCGCTGTGAAAGTTCGGTGGCCAGCTCCTGGATTCAGCATGTTTCATGCTATTGTATTCTATTAAGGCTGATGGAGCAGACTTGAAACAGATTCATGTGACTTCCAGCCCTCAAAATGTAAACTGGGCCCTTCTAACTATACTACAAAAAATAAAGTAAATATTATCCAAATTATAATTGCTAGCAGGTACCTAATATGGATTGAGTAACCATCCGGCATAGTGTCATTTTCCATGATTATAGAGCAACCATCCCTTAACCAAACTTGTCTCAACTCCATCATTATACTCATAGTTGAAAAACTCAGACTCGGCAATGACTCGGCAAACCCAAAAAATTTTAAAAACTCGGCAATAACTCATTAACTTTATCGAACAATTGAAAATACAGTCATATAATCATATTACATTTTAACTAGTTATTTAGTCATAATCATATTACATTTTTATTTGCACTCAAAAACCAAATGGAAACCTTGGTGCATCCTGTCTCATGGCCAAAAACTAGAAGTTGCGAATCAAATTTGTAATTCCTGACGAGTTTTTCTCGAGAAATAGGGTTTTAACCTGCGAGATTTCGCTAGTATTTCCTCAAAAAACGCTGTGTGTTTTTATAGAAACTCGGAGCCAAGTTTAATGGCAAGTGACCTGGCTAGGATTTTGACCTGCGAGTACTCGCGAGTTTTTGAAAAACCCGCAGAGTCTTTCATCTATGATTATACTCACCTTGGAATACTCCTTATCAAGAGGGAAGCGCATAGCTTATGATCTATAGGGGGCACATATGAAGGACCAACTGGAAGTGCATCTTTCAACATTTGTTTAAAACATGAAATGGTATGGCATTAGCATAGAAAAATTTGGCAACAAAACTATTGGCTACATCTCATGATTTCATATTAAACATTCATGCAACACTAGTGGATCTTTTCTTTCCTGTTTGACTCTCACGCTCAACACTTCTAGGTTCAGTAGCAGTAGCACTAGACAATGACCCACTAGGCTGCAAACACTAAATTGACATTCCTTTTTTTTTATCCACCCTCCATGTGCAACCTAGTCACCCAGGCCTTCTCAACTAATATTATGATTTTACATGCTTTTACACTTGGCAAGGTATGCATAAAAGATGAGAGTAAACTCTTGTGTAGCTGCCCCTATAGTCCTCCTTGCAAATATGTCACAGCCATACTCTACTCCCCATGATTTATTTTTCTTAATGTCTAGCTGTTGCAAATTGTAAAAGAGGTTTTTTTGGGTTAAATGGACCCTTCGCATAATTTTTCAAGAGGCTAGAAAATGGATTGTCTGAGCTAAGTATCCCTGAAACACTCACACTCCTTGAAAAACTTTCATGGCATGCTTATTTAATTTCAATTTCTTGACCCTCACTGCTGCTAGTGCTCATTGGTTTTTTTGTTTAAAATGTAAATAGCTGCTGCAAGTGTGAACATAGAGCACAAACAAACAAAAAAACCCTCCTTAGTATTTCAAATTTTGACAAGAGCAAAAAAAAATGCAAAAGAATTTCCTCAAATGATAGAGACTTTATCTTCTTTTGCCTTCTCCTCACTTCTCTTCCCTTCTTTGACATGGTTTCTCATAAATGTGCTCTTCTTTTTTCTTCTCTTCACAACTTGCAAAATGACATAAATAAGCTCTTTTTTTGGTTTTGAATGTTATAATGCTTGCTTAAGGTTTAGGTTTCACGTTAAGGGGGGGGGCGCACAACCCTTTATTTCTTTTACCTTTTGTGTTTTTTAAAATTATATGAAAACTTATTGGGCCATAGGGTACGGCTAGTTGTCTCCTACAGCTTCCTAGAATTTTACAAGCATCCCCAAAGACGTTTTCGGTTTCAAAAATTTTTTGGGGATGACACGGATGTTTATCACCCCCGCATCCTCGGAATGTCCCCTACTATGGACATCCCTGTTTTGGCTAGGGACGTGTCCCTAAGTTAAATAGTTTGAAACTTGTTTCCTCATGTAGAGAGAAAGGCTGGATAGAAAAATGGAAGCCAGGAGTAAGCCATTAACTGCACCACTAACTTCCTTAGAATTTTTGGAACATGGTAGACTCAGACTTGAAAAAAACTTGACAGACCCAAAATTTGCAACTCGGCAACTTAAAAAATTGCTTAAATTTCTTTAAAAACATTATTTTTTGCAAAATTTAATGACAATATATCCAATGAGTACAAAGGTGCTTTCTATTAAATTTGATTCACTTGAATACAAATTGAGTACAAAATTGCATCATCATGCAAAATCCTGATACAATACTTAGATGAAAACTATTATGAATTGATGATGATTGCCTTTGAAAATCATCATTATAATTCATAAATTGCATATTACAAATTTTAAATCTTCCTCTTCCTTAGTCAAGTGAAATCTTGGGGATCGGTTCTAATCCTTGCACTCTGTTGCAACTCCTTGCTTGACGTTGAAGGCTGTGTTTGTGGTTCTGACTCAACCAAGTCAATGACCTCCTCTGATTTGTTGTCTACCTTTCTTGTGCAAAGCTGAAGGTCATGTTGTATTGTATAATAATAATGACATTTGAATCTTTGATACTGATACTTCATCATTGATCAATGATATTATGATAGTGATAAAGATAACTGTCCAAGTTGTTGATTCTAGTCTCCACTCCAAAATCCCCTCATTGTAATCAAATTTTTTATCTAAGAAGAGATCCCAATAACTAGTGGGGGTCTAGAAGTGGAGACTCCAATGGGGTTGAGGAGTAGCATCCCTCATGGGGGTCTAGGGGCAACACCCCTAGCAGGGCCAAGCGGCAACGCCTCTTGTGGGCGTTTTCGGGAAACAACCCTCATGCTGGTCTAGGGCAATGCCTCTCGTGGGGGTCTTGGGGCATTGCTCCCAATGGAGTCAAGGGGCAACGCCCCCACCACCAAACCCAAATTAAGGCCTTTGAAACCACACAAAATTTCATGTCACACCATTTTCACTATTTTATCACTTACGGGAGAAATTAGGTATTAGGCACAATTTTGTGAAAAATATTTGCTCTCCAAGTAAGTGTGAGGGGCATTCACGCATTTATAGAGTGAAATCATGATTTCACTATTTTTCAACCTTTTTTGCTAATTTTTTTGTGTTTTGCATTTTTAATGAATGTGGCAAGTTTTCTTGTAAAATTTTGATGAGTACTTGCCAAAAACTCGACGAGTTAACTTGCGAGTACTCATCAAGTTTTCCAACTGGAATGCACATGGCTTTCTAAAGGAAATCGATCAATGAAGATGTCACCAAATAATTAACTTCTCACCAACTAGAGCTTGTTGGTTTGACAATACTTTACAAAACAAGGCACTACCACAAGGTCAAAGTGGCTAAAGCCTTTCAAGCCTAAGAATTTAAAAATTGGACCCTTATGGTTTGGCTCAAAGTTAGAGATAAGGTTTCAAAATATTATTTCAACATTTCCAACTGAGATATTCATCTAACGAAATAAAAGTTGTGAAAGATGCTAGGGAACAATTTACTCATCTCTTGTCATCTTTTAATATTTTGTGGCCCATTATAAGTGTGCCAAGCTCAAGCTTCCACACTTAGCAAAGAGGATGTCGTTGAACATGTCTTAGCGCAGTGCCTTGCAAGCTCTCCATTGATAAGCTTCAAGATACCACTAATCAAATGACATCCTCGACCTAGGTATAGATGGTTTCCTATACAAAGTTTATCAAATTCTTTGGGAAACACTCAGCCTAGATCTTCATAACATGTACTTGGAAGCTCTACATAAAAACACATTGAGCAAGCTAATCGACAATGGAAACATTGTGTTCATCCCCAAGGCTAGTGACCTTAGGTTCATCATCAACTAGAGACCCATCACTTTTCTTAGCATCTCTTCTAGTAAAAATACACTTTTACATATCGTTTTCCTTGAACAAATCAATCTTATCTGTAGTATGTGTACTCTTGACCACATCATTGTTGTGTTTGAGTACGTCTGGATTCAACTATGTTGTCGGGAATAATCATTATGTTATGTTGTTATGTTTATGTTGTCGTCGGTAATAATGAGTTACGGCGGTCAGTTAGTTAGCCGACGGGTAGGTAGTTGGAGTCGCGACGGTTGTGTCGCACCCCTTCGGCTGTCATATATTGTACCACCTCCGGGTGTTGGGGGACAGGTAATAGTGACGACAGATTATAATATGAACATCTTTTGACATTAATGGCAAGCTTGTTCTGGTACTTCTTTTGTATTTGCATTGTGCATTGCTGTTCAATTTCTGTATTCTTCCTGTTTACCCAGTGAGGTAAACATTTGGCGCCGTTGCCTAGACGAACTCGGGAACGGAAGACACGGATGGAGCACAATGGGCCTACCCGTTGGTGAAGTAAACCCGGAGGCCGACGACGCCCGAACAGAACTGTACACAGGGGAAGACGCGCAACGCGAGAATTTTCAATTTTGCTCCAGGTGGCCATTCAGACATACGTTCGACGAGAAGCAGCGGAGGCAAAGATCCCACCAAGTGCCGTGTGGACAGCGCTGGAGGTTAGCCCGACAGTGAACCGGTTAATGAACCACCTCCCCCGGTTGCTTGCACAGGCATCGCTAGCGCAACAGGCCCGCCTGGAGGAGATTGCCCAGGAAGAGCGACGACAACAAATCCTGCAACGATACGAAGAGAACAACCGACAGGACACGGAAAGAGATGGCGACAGGCCAGGAGGGAATTGAAATGTGAACCTCTTATTTTCAAATAAAAGTGTCATTGACACGAGTTGTACTTGAGCAAATGAATTAATAAAGACATGTTTTGATTTAAAGAATTGAGAGTGAAGGAGATGTGTTACAATTAATGCCAAACTTGTTGAATAAAGATAGAAATAGAAAACCGGAAACGAACGAGTGGGAGGCCGCGCAGAGGGCTTTGATTCTGGAACAGCAAGTAGAACGTAGACGGAGGCTGAGGCAACTTGCCGAAGGACGACCTGCCGAAGGGGGGCCCGAGGGGAACCAAGGAGGTGTCACGGAAGGTGCAGAGGCCGACGGAAATTTCTACCCGTCGCTAGATCATCGTAGGACGCAGAGCCACGAAGAATTTCTAGAAGAAACAAGGTTAAGGCGAAATCTAGTCGAGGAGACGCGGGATCAGTTTAGGAACTTATCCCTCACACCATGGAGTGAAGATCACCAACGGGAGGCAGGAGTAGGAGGGTGTCCGAGCGAAGGGGAGGGCAATAGTACGGGTGTAGGTGCCACACGCGACAGGCAAAACACCGTACCTCCAGGACACACCACCAACACTACCGGAGGTAGCAACGCAGGGCCACAGACACAGACACAACCGCCTCCAGGAAGACGACCAGGGATGGCGAGCAAACAAAAGTTACCAAAGTTCACAGGGGACGGCAAGGAAGACCCCTTACGGCACTGCCGTACATGTGAGACCATTTGGTCTGCCAACGGAGTAACAGACCATGATGACTGGGTACAACAGTTCCCAGCCACGTTACAAGGAGTCGCCATAGATTGGTACTCCGATATAGATAAGCAAAAAGTGGCCACATGGGCTACCCTACAGAAGGAATTCACGGAGGAGTTCCGGTTGCTTCGTGATGACAACGAAATTGTGACAGAGATATATAGTACCAAGCAAGGTACTAAGGAGACAGTACGGGCATACAATCGGAGGCTGAAAGAACTCTTGGGTAAAATGGAAAGCCAACCCACAGATGGATTGAAGAAACGATGGTTCGTTGAAGGGTTGAAATCCTCCCTAGAGGAAGATGAAAATTGTACCCCTGACGTCATATGACGACGCTTATAATAGGGCGATGGACCTGGAGAGCGAACACAAAACATCAAAGAAGAAGAAAAGTAATAAATCCTCATCCGAGGACGATGACTCTTTAGAGGAAAGCAGCAGCGACGACGAGGCTGGCAAACAGGTGCAAGCGCTCCAGAAAGACATGGAGCGAATGAGAAAGGAATTCAAAATAATGAGAAGCACTGGTCAGAACGAAGGGGACATATGGTGCACTGAGTGCAAAGAGGAAGGGCACACAAAGGGTACTTGCCAAAAGAAGGCATTCTGCGAGATTTGCCAAGTGATGGGACACTCCACCAAGGAGTGCCCATACAACATGAAAACCTGAGGTACGCAAATGAACCAAGTGCTGTTCACAGAGCAGGCCACAACATCCGCACCAGCGGGTACCGGCCAACATACTAACACAACGGCATCATCTGGAGGATATCGGGACAACAGACGCGGCGGCGGAAGGAATAGCAACAATAACAATAACGGAAGCCGTATCCAGTATGACGCCAAGGGCCGGCCAATTATCCAATGTAGGGCCTATAATCAGTGGGGGCACTTCGCCCGTGATTGCACGAAGGAAGCCACCCCTCAGCACCTCTGCCGTTGGTGTGGGCCAGGCGACCATGAGGACGCAAATTGCCCGCAGGCAGGGGTTAATCTCCTCAACATTGAGAAGGCTGAGAAGACTCGTGAGAAAGAAGTACTGGCGATCACCCGCGCCCAGACGAAAAAAGCCACTTATCCCGACCCCCGTACGGAGAAGGAGAGATTACGGGAGGCAAAGGCCAATATTGAACGTGAGATGACGACCGAACAACGGGACAACGAGGTGGCAAGTACATCATTCCGTACAGAAGCGGAAAATAACATCATTGGGCAAATATTGCAGATGGAGGTGCCGATAAAGGTAAAAGACCTTCTAGACTCTATGCCACAATTGAGGACTGCCATCCTCACCAATGTGCAAAGCACTGCATCGTCGAGTGCACCACAGGTAGGGGTTCCCGCCACCGCATCATCGAGTGCACCACAGGTAGGGGTTCCCGCCACCGCTACGAAGAGTACACCACAGGTGGAGGTTTCCGTTAGCCCTTCGACTGACCCGATGTTACTAGCCGTGAGCAGTGGTAGACACCCAACTGTGGTAGAAATGGGTATCCGTGGGACCATTCTGAAGGACACCATTGTGGACGGTGGATCTGGGGTGAATGTACTACCAGAAGAAACATGGAAGTGGCTGGGGAAGCCCACCCTGTGGCCACCCACATTCAACCTGGTGGGAGCGGACCAACACGGCATTAAGCCACTCGGCCTGTTGATGGCCCAGCAAGTGACAATTGGTACGCAACCATTCTTGTTAGATTTCGTGGTCATTCCCTCGAAGAAGAAAGGCTATGACGCCATCCTGGGGACAGTGTGGTTGATCAATGCGAGGGTAAACCACAACTGGAAGAAAAATACACTTTCCATGGAGAAGGGAGGGCGGAAATATACCATTGACCTACACACCCAAGATGTCGGCGAAGAGCTCGCCTCTTCCGACTCGGACTCAGAGGACTCTAATAAAGGGGAAGGGGGTCCCGATGAAAGTAAGGGCAAGAACGCGATGGAGCCGAACAGTGAAGGGGTGCTCGAATTGGAGGGATGTTCTGAAGATGAGGTATGCTCACTTAATGGGCTCTTCCACTGGCAAATGGGGGATTATGAAATGTTCCAAAGCTACAGGCTAGAAGTAGAGGAACCAGAGCAACCAACAGAGGTGTACCTGCCGGAATACAAAGAATATTGGAAGGGAGACGCCCCAAACCCTTGCGACGTAGATAATCCGAAGAGTGTTGGCAACAATTGGAACCTTGTGTGGAAGGCCGCAGCCTTCAAAATCTTTATTATCCTTCTTCTTCTTATGTACGGGAAGGAGGTCGTGGTCCCTGTAGAATTTGTGGTTCCAGGTCTTCCGATGGCCATTGGAAATAGATTGGCCACCAATGGGTACAAATTGAAACCCTACCACGCGAAGCGCGCAGGGGTCCTGAGAGGCCGAACGGACACCCGAGAGCCCAAAGGGGGACCTGAGCAGATGGAAGGGGACCTGAGAGGCGAGGCAGGCGACTCAAGAGGCACAGGAGCACAACAGGAGACCCTTGGGCAAGGAAAACTGAGAAGGATGAAGGGCGATCTCAGAGACAAGGGACTCCAGCAGAAGACTCTCTAGCAGAAAAAAAAAAAGAAAAAAAACAAAGAGAAAAAAGAAAAAAAAAAAAAAGAAAAAAACGTATGGCCGTACGGGTCAGCTGACCGTACGAAAAAAAAAGCCACGGTGGAACCACCGTACGGTAGCACCACCGTGCGGTGGCAACACCGACGGTGGGGCCACCGGCGGTGTAACCACCGTACGGTAGCACCACCGTGCGGTGGCAACACCGACGATGGGGCCACCGGCGGTGTAACCACCATACGGTAGCACCACCGTGCGATGGCAACACCGACGGTGGAACCACCGTGCGGTGGCAACACCGGCAGTGGGACCACCGTGCGGTGGCAACACCGGCAGTGGGACCACCGTGCGGTGGAACCATCGTACGGTAGCACGTCCACCACCGTGCGGTGGAAACCACTGCTGTCACGGAGCACGAAGACATAAACGCAGCCCCCGCACAAACAAACACAGTCGTACGGTGGAGAGTGTTGACCGCACGATCGAAGGTGCCAGTGCTGTTGTTGAACGTACAGAGAGGTTGTATGCCCGAGCTGCCCCAGGACCCCGCGAGGGGCGCTGCCCCTCGACCCTGCTGGGGCATTGCCCCGGACCCCGCGAGGGGCACTGCCCCTCGACCCTGCTGGGGGCGTTGCCCCCAGACCCCCAATTTATTTTGAGCTACAGAAGACCACGGGAAGTGTTGTGGTTGTCCGTCTTGTGAGAAAGAAGCTTGCAGCTAAGCATTGGCGGGGAAGCCATAAGCCGTAGAGGGAGACGGATTTGGAGGTTGGGAACAAACAGAGTTTGAGGTAAGGCATTGCAGGTCCGCGCAGTTGTATGACACCAGGGAGTTATTCAGTTCAGTTTTTAGCCTTTGGGGAGTGTGATGGAGGATTTAAGGTGTCTCCTAGCATTTGTGCCAGCGGATTGTGGCCACCTCCAGGCATGACTGGTACGCTTTGAGGAACTCGGAGGATGTCTCGGTTGGACGTGAGGTTGCCGTGGTGGATGCATAGAGGGCTCGGGAGGAGCTGACCACCAGGTTGGAGGCAATAGTCGCGTGAGACTTAGTTCAGCGTACCCAGGAGAGCAACACGGGTGGCTATCGAGGACAAATTGGCTAGGGAGACAGTATCATTTGAGTAGTAGTTGGTGGAAGCTGAGACTGAAAAACATGTTTTACAAACAAGTTTGGGTTAGGCACAGGAGGACTGTGATGGCAAAGGAAGCAATATTGGTGAAATCCGCACTTCAGCATCGGATGGTAGCAGAAAAAGGTTTTCAAGCGAGGACGCAGCAAGTGTATAAGATCCGAGCCCGACTGGCGTCAGTAGTTCCTGCCATTCATCTCTATTTTGTATTAAGTCGTCGGAGTCGACTTCTTTTCTTGGGGGGGATGATGTTGTCGGGAATAATCATTATGTTATGTTGTTATGTTTATGTTGTCGTCGGTAATAATGAGTTACGGCGGTCAGTTAGTTAGCCGACGGGTAGGTAGTTGGAGTCGCGACGGTTGTGTCGCACCCCTTCGGCTGTCATATATTGTACCACCTCCGGGTGTTGGGGGACAGGTAATAGTGACGACAGATTATAATATGAACATCTTTTGACATTAATGGCAAGCTTGTTCTGGTACTTCTTTTGTATTTGCATTGTGCATTGCTGTTCGATTTCTGTATTCTTCCTGTTTACCCAGTGAGGTAAACAAATTATGCATATTTTATGGGATATAAAAGATGTAAATTGATAAGCTAGGTATTGCTAGGCCTCAGGAGGTAGATGCTTTTGAGAAGACCATGAGAAGAAGTCCCTAATAAGAACCCTTAATCGAAATCACATAAAGAGGTGCAAGAGGGCATCTTTGTTGCGCAGACCAAACTAGGCTAGATTGTTCAAATTGATGGTCATATTGGTTAACCAAGCTAGGTGTTGATACAAGAAGTACTCAAATACATCTTCATGGGCTATGGAAATGTCATTGTCATTATTGTTTTAGGAGGGGATGGAGTTGACTTATTCCACTTAGCAAAAGGCCATGTTTGTCAACTTGACTTTCTAGATGCCTATGATTGCATTGAATGACCCTTCATTTTGGTCATGTTGGAAGCTTTAAATTTTGGGTCGATATCTATAGCTATCTGCAAACTCTTTTCATTAATAACCAAGCTTGCCTCACCAATAATGGCCATCAATTTGAACAATATAGCCTATTTGGTCCATGTGGCCAAGACGCCCTCTTGCTCCTATGTATGTGCTTTCTACTGAGGGTTTTGCAGATATTATCAAATACGCATCTTGTCTCAAAAGCATCTAGCTCCCTAGGACTTGCAACACCCAACTTATTGATCAACATTTTGCAGATGATTCATTTCTTACCCTTTTAGAGGACGAATTCCAAATAATTCTACTGTGTGACTTGAATTTTCTACCTTGCTTCAAGCACACTCTTTTGGCCTGTAATGTCCCCTTCTCACTGATGTTCTTTCAGAGGTCCATTAGCCTATTCCTGAGACCCGTAGGCTAGGTGGAATGAGTAATCAGGGTCTAGCATCGATGAAACGAGGACTTACTATTTTTAGTAAGTCAGGGGATGACCGTTCTAGTGCCATTGTCCGACTGAGCACTCCTTGCTTTGCCTCTGGACGCGATGATCATATTTTTCTGAGCATTAATTCTTGACTTACTATTTTTAGTAAGTGGCTAGGTGGTACATTTCTATTTTTGGCAGTAGACAAGGGTCTGAATTCTGCAGCAGTTTGTGGTCGTCTGGGCTCAGTTTCATCTTGGAGGTGATAATAATCAGTGCGGGAGACATTTGCAACATAATTAAATATTATTTCCTTTCCTAAGGTTAATATTTAATTAATCTATTTATTGGCTACTGGTTTATTAAATTTGGGATTAATGCCTGTTTAATCCTAAGTTTGAGCGAAATTCAGTTATTTTATGGGATGTGAAATATTTTTTAAAAAGGGATATTATTTCACTTTACATCGCCATTTTGTGCCTAAGTGCCCAACGTGGGTCCTCCCCTTTCTTGGGCGTGACTTTTGACTTAGGAAGTTGGGCGCTACACTTGGGTCCACATGAAAGTGGAATGAAATTCAAATGCAAGCGTGGAATTTGGAGGGATGTCATTTGAATTTGAAGAATGAAGTTATAAATATGAGGCTTGGGTTCCCATTTGGATCATCTTGAAAATCTGTAATGTTATGCTGCCGGATTGGCGACAGAACTTGAGGCTTCGGAGTGCGTCTCCCTAGTGCTACCCGGTTTCATACTTGAAATACAGTACCTAGTTGTGCCTTGTATTCTTCTATCGTTTTCAGAGCTTTGCCATAGACATCTTGGTGTTGCAACGATTCTGGACTTGCTGGTTTTGCTTGTGGCTGAAACACATTTTTGCTCACATCTCTCTGCTTGAGCGTCTGATAGTTATGGCTATTATTCCTATCTTCCTTCCCAGCACTGGCAAATAAGTTTGTAAGTTTTTAGCACATTTGTTTGAGTATTGATTTAATTATGCAAAATCGAAATTCCTAGTCTAGGCGTGGTTTTTTTGGGTTGAATTGGGATGCGTGCAAAATAAAAAAAGGGTTGTTTGGGGTGTGGCTGTGATTGGTTATCATTGTATTGGATGTACGGTGGGATTGGGCTTGATTTGAATCAATTCGGGTAAAAATTGAGTGAGTTATGAGTATTTTCATGTTTTCATGGGCTGCTGGAACTATACTTTCAGCCTGCAAAGCAGCGTAACAGAAAATTACAGTATTGTGTAGAAATCTGCAGTTAATCTTCTCATCTCATCTCCATATTGTAAGGTTGTTTCAGTAGTACTGAGCATCCCATTCTATCTGCTTTTATTTGTAATTCCCATTGCATAAGTGGAAGAGACTGGCTTGCCGCCTTCTCAGTTTTGTAATTCAGTTTTCTTTGATAAATAGTCCTCCCGCTGAAATATGCGGTAGAGTGATGGTTTAATGTAATGTCCTCCCACTGAATAAGTGGTCGAGTGATAAATTCAATGTTTTGGTCCTCCCGCTGAAATATGCGGTAGAGTGATTGTTAATGTAATGTCCTCCCGCTGAAATACGCGGTAGAGTGATTGAACTTCTATTTCTTGTAATCTTTCCCTTGGTCGGTTCACCGCCAAGAAGTTTAGTTTCTATCCTGCTGGATAAGCAGAAGGGGATGGCTTGCCGCCCATGCAGTTGTAATGTTCAATTTGTTTATTGATGCTGACGATCCCCGGAACACCGTATGCTCTCACCCTCCCAGTCTGGGCTCTCGGTGAACAAAAGGTGGAAGGGTTCCCTTTTAGTTGTTTTGCTTATTACTCTAACCTTAACAGGTTAATTGTTGTGGATGAATTGCTATTGGCCTGAAAAAACAAAAAAAAAATTAGTGGGATATTACATGGCCCCAAGCCTATATAGTTGGAAAAGTCTTGGAAGCGGCTCCCCTATCAGGAGATGTTTGATTTTTTGAGTATTTGCTTTGTCTTCTGGGCTTCTACTTTGATGATCCCAAACTATTTAATATGGAGAAGATCTCTTAGTAGATTACTATTCTTCCTATTGAGCTCCCTCTAAGTCTACCTACAATAGGTTAGAAAAGCTCCTCATTTTTAAAGGCTATCATTGAATAAAAAGGGAATTTACAAAGTTGATTAGGAGCTTTGTTGTTGTCATAACAATGTGAGTGGAATGGTCCTCATTGATATTAATAAATTGCTGAGTAGATTTGTCAAACCATTTAAAGGAAAAAGGCCTGGAAAATTCTACTTAGACATTAAATATCTTCAAGAAATCTTTATAGCCCCACAACTAGGAAGTAGCTTGGTTTTCATACCCTTTTTGTTGCTACTACGCCCATTAAAATCATCGGAATTTTCATAAGCAATATCATTTGGAAGGCCTAGGGATCCATCAAAGCCTAGTTTGTTTGGAAAAGGATCAAATTTCAACGAAGCATCTCTAACACCCACTCTCTACGGTGGTTACCTACTATCTGCTTTTATGGCATATCTTTTACAAAAAATGACATGGAGCCAAAGCCTTAATTTTTTCCAAAAATGCAATTCACATCGTTCTTAACATCTTCAATTGACACATAGGAAAATGGTCTTCTTTGCCAAATCTAAAGGTCAAGTTCAAGTTTGATCTCAATGGCAGTGATATTGAGCCCTTTCATGAAATTCAAAAGGATGTTCCTAATGATACGGTTCACAAAATTGACTGGAAATCCCTAACATAGTGATAGAGGAAGTGAAGGTATTTGTTCTTCTTTCTAATAAAATTAATAACAAAAATAACAATGCATACAAGGCAAGGAGAAAATGTACATCTTTATTCACACAAAGTTATTACAAAAGTAGACCAAAGATGATCAGCCAAGAATCAGACTCCTTTCCCTGACCATGCAAAGGCTATTTTAAAGACTCAAAAGTTGCCACAAGAACACAACCATCTACCAACCAACTCCTATAACTACCTGAAGTCAACAAACAATTAATACATAGTCGAGTACAACCATATTAACAAAACATAATAAAGGTATATATACTAACTACATCATTCCCCCTAAAAGAAAAAGTTGTCTTCCAGATGACAAAAGAAAATTAAGAAGGATCAAGTTACAATAGGTAAGACTTTCCAAACTTGTGACCATGTTGTAGAAAAAGAAGGATCTTGTTGTCGATGCTTCAATGTCATAAGCCCTGGTCTTCCATTAATCACATTTGCATTGTAACAACATTCTTCTTTGGTTGCTAGATATAAAGTTACTACATAAATAATTGGCGAGCCAAAATGATAAGGTCTAATTGACAAAGGACAAAACACATATAGCAAAGCATAACAATGTACATATAGAAAATACAAAATGATTTAACTGTTACAAATTTCAGGCTTATGATGTCAATCATGTGCTTTAAGCGCATAGGAACTATCCTTTAAATGGGATCATATTCTGTATAAAAATGATCTTAGCTACTTTCTTTGCTTTACTATAGATCAAGATACATTGAACATTGCTTCTAGTGTAACCAGTTTCTTTTAGTTTAGAAAGATGGATGATAATATTTACCTGATAGGAAGGATCTACTAAAACATCCCAAATTGTAGCATTGAATACATGATCTGAAGTAGCACGAGCCATGCCTATTAGTTCCCGTTGTTCCTCACCATCTGTTAGATAAGAACTTATTTAGGTACTAATCTTTGTCTACATAATTAATTGAATATCAACAACCAATAAAAACAGCCAACAGGTAAAGTACAACCAAGATAAGCATTACATAGAAATTTTTGATAACTATGTACATTAATCAATATGGCAGTTGGCACATATAGAAAATGTATATATTAGAGAGAACAAATATCTAGGCACCTGGATTTGATGGTTGTGTAAGCAAATGCAAGGAGGCCACCATGTAGCTGTTTTTCAACGCTGCTGCTACTTTTGTAGGGGGTCTCCTTGGCCAACCTACCTGCCCTAATCCCACCCAGAGCATTGACAACACACCATAGGTACACAGTTTAGATGTAAAATTGTGATCACATGACTATAGATCAAAATTAATTAAAGTCCAAAGTATGGAGCTACTATTGCTATTATCATAAAATAGGATGACGAAATGACACAAGGTCTTATCTAATGATATGATGATTACAAGCGGAATTTCTGTAGCAGCAAACAAAACATAAGATTTCTCTGTGCATGTAGGCACTTCAGCATTTCTCAATGCTTCATATATTCTAAAAGATGAGAAATTTAAAACTAACTTGTTATAAAGAGGTTCTAAATTTCTTGAAATAGTAATTTTATCGGATATCCATTTCAAAATTTAATGAGCCCACCAAGGAAATAACATAAATAGGCAGCAAGGAGCTACTATGCTATTATTATAAAATAGGATGACAAAACGACACAAGGTCTAATCTAATGATATGAAGATTACAAGAAGAATTTTTGTAGCAGCAAACAAAACACAAGATTTAATGTAATTTAACAAGAAGCCAATGTACATGTAGGTACTTTGGCCATTTCTTAATGCTTTATATCTTCTAAAAGATGAGCAAATTTAAAACTAACTTGCTATAAAAGGGTTATAAATTCATATTAATGCCCATAAGCAACCAAAGAAGGTTGATTAGACACAAACGTACAACCAATAACAATTCTATGTGGGAAACAAAAAGAGCTCCAACCCTCACAACAAACTACAAGATAAAAACTCAAAGAATGATTCAAACCAACTCCAGCTTGTAGACCCAAAATCAGTAACACTTAAAAAACTCAAATAATAATAATGCCATGTATTCCATACAATCATAAGTGAACAAGACCCATCACCAACAAAAAAGGTAAAACCAATGAAAACCTGGACAAGGGACAAAGGCTGGTTCTAATCTGTATTAAAATGAAGTACCAACATCTCCATCAATTACCATGAAATAGCAAACATTAGATCCAACAATGTCCACAAAAGAATGACCTGGGCTAGGTGATCTTGGGAGCACAAAGAACATCTCTCAGTGGTTCTCCTCACATTCATGCTCAGTGGTCCTCTAACAGTGGATAGGAATCTAGTAATACTGTAATACACATTTGACTAGATCTTCTAGAATGTAGGTGAGAAGCAGTAGATCATCTATGCTGAGAAAAGAATTTACCATGAACAGCATGTGGGAGGAAGTAGATACCCTTATAACTACTTCTGGAAGAAGACGTGGTCTTGCCAATCTATCACAGTGCATGTAGGCAATAAAAGCATCTAAAGGACATTTAACACCACCAATTATTGGAAAAGGTTGGACAAATGAGGCAACTAACCTAGCAGTCCTTAGAGTCCCCTTCAAAGGTTGATGCCTAAAGGTGAACACTTCCCAGAAGGTAAAGACCTACCCACTTCTTATCAAGATAGCACAAGAAGGTAGCAAGCACTACTCCTAAATCTCTGTACAAGCAATAATATCTCCCTTGGATCTTGCAGTAGATAGAACATCTAAAAATAAAGTTCCCCTCCATCTCCACCTCCTTAAGAATGAAAAGGAGATGGATTCTATCCACTCTGGCGATTTAGTGGTCAGCCTCAATCTGCAAATGATGAGAGATAACCCTCAGCTGCCCAAGCAGAATCATGAGACCAATGGACTGAATAATACCATGAACAATAAGGAAATGATCCATATGGGCAGCCAACTTAGTGTTGATTCATAGGGTGCTTGTGTGAGAGAGATCCAAGTATCCTCAGTATATTGTTTGCGTGTCCTTCCTAAAAGCTTTATTGACCCTCTTTTCTGGAAGAGGCATTTAAAACTTACTTGAAAGGTGGAAGCTGATTCATGAAAATGCCAATAGACTGGACAAGCAGAATAGTCTTTGCATAGCAACACTCCTGTTGTCCATGCAGAGTTGAGGAAGCAACCATATCTGAAGAACAAAGGGCTAAATACAAGTATCTCTCTCATCCTAGGGCAAAATTGCCCATGAATCTAAGTCAATGGAACTGGAAGATGAGCTTGAACATGCTCTCCACTCAAGGAGGTTGAGAAGCAAATTTGGTTTGGACAACACACTAAGGGGCCATCCACTTGCATTGGAACAAACATAGAGCAAGATAGTCTACAGAATCTCAATACATGTCAGACAAGACAAAATTAGATTCATTTGTTTGCTATTACTAATAATGTGACTTGATGAAAGTTAATGGAATGCCTTCTAAAAAGTTGTATAACTTTCAACAATCCATAAATTATGTCCTCCACCCTGAAATTACAGACACAAAACCATGGGTCTAATCTTCCAGGTTTCATTTGTTTATCGTGGTTGGCACAGGATTCAACTTCAATTTCCCAATAGGATTCTTTCCAGAAGAGCTCTTTAATTCTTGGCTTGACACAGCCACTTGTTAACTAGAAATAGTGGGAATGGTACTTGAGTCACCGAAGATAAATCATAAGAGCTGCAACAATTTGTAGGAATAAGGTGAGAAATTGATCTAAGGACATGAGACTATTCGAGACCCACATGCTGAGAGCTCCAAAAGTGTCAATTACATGCTCATAAATATGGAGAGTTTAGACAATGGCCACACAGGAAAGCTTTTGGCACAGGCCTATGGTGATCAAGGACATAGGAACCTATGCCATCCCCCTCATTTAAGAGGTTCCTCAATCATTGTGGAAAGGATTGTGGAATTGATGGAGCATTCAATCGAAGCAATGTGTTACCATCCCTATCATGGAAACTAAAATACAGTTGTAACTGCCCATGCTGCGCCAGTAAATAAGCTAATATCTCTGATCCTATATACTAATTTCTCTTAGTATGCTTTCTCTAGTTCCTTATGATGTCTATTTGACATCCTATATGTTGGTTACTTCTGCTATGAGCCATTTTTCTGTGTTTGGCTCCTTGAATACAATCCAGGTCTATCTATCTAACTAAAGGAGAAATTAGTATATGTTATCAGACCAATATATTTTAACAGTAACAAGATTCAGTAAAATTTTATAAATTTCCTCAGTGATATGTTTTGCAGGGCTTTTGCCCAAAGTTAATATAATCCAAATATATTAAACTTGTAGGAAAAATAACCCTGATACAATATATTTTACTCCATATTTTTTTTCCTTTGCCATTGCACCTCTGTGTGCTATGTTAAGTTCATCACTCTACATTCCATGCGACCTTCAAAAACTTCTGAGGGTTTGTCATGTAAAGTAAAACCGCAAAACACACAATGTATGAGCAACAACAGCACAAGACACAACAAAAAGGTTAAAAAATAAAAACAATTGAGCTGAAAATCTAAATTGACCACCTATTATTTAATTTTTAACACAGAAAATTGAATAAGCACAATCATATAAATTACTAGAAGGAAGAAAATTCTTTGTATTGAATTGAATCAGCAAGAGTACCTTGTCACATAATTTCTGTAGATCATGCACATCAACATCGCCACCAGATGCAAATAAAATCTTTACAATTGTTCCATCTGGTTGTTCCTTTTCAATCAATACAATTTCTTCAGGCTCGGATTCCTCCTCCTGCTTCTCCTCTGGAAGATCTAAAAGAGGATCCATAACTTGGGTTGGATTGTTCTTCAGCAAACTGCCAGGAAGATGGTGCCAAAAGGTGAGCACTAAACCATAAACCTCCTGGAGTTGATATTTTTCTTCTTTTAAAACAAAGAAATGCAGCAAAGACTATTTGACTTCAAGAAGAAAATATGCATTGACATTAAATAATCTTACAGCCCTAGAAGAAAAAACTTCAATATAGCTAGATAGTCCAATGCAATCTAACTCTATTCCACAAGTTGGTAGTTTAAGGGCATGATGTCTGCTAACATTATTTTGCACTTAATTGGATTTAAGTGAGTTTATGTGCATGGTTAGAATTTTAAACAGTGCCCATGCACATATCTATTTCATTGAGTGTCTTGTAATGTCCCTTATTGGATACTCTTGGTTTTACACCTGTAAACAATATTAATCACTAAAAACTGATATTAGTTATATTAAGTATCAAGAATTAATGATAATATTTAAATCAGTACATCAAAAATTTAAGGTAATAATCAGACCAACAAATCATAGCACAATCCTCAAAACCAACCAAATCATGAATTCTTTGGGAATTATCTTGCCTGGGGCATGAAAGGGATAGCGCATTACCCCCCCCCTCTCTCTCTCTCTCTCTCTCTCTCTCTCTCTCTCTCTCTCTCTCTCTCTCTCTCTATATATATATATATATATATATACATATATATATGTGTGTGTGTACAAATACACACACACACACACACACACATATATATGTATTTATATGTATACATACATACATAAATGCATATACATATATATATGTACATAAATACATATATATATATATATATATATATATATATATATGTATATGTACATATGTATGTATACATACATAAATACATATACATATATGCATACATAAATACATATACATATATATATATGTGTGTGTGTATGTACATATATATGTATGTATAAATATATATGTATATATGTATACATACATATGTACATATACATATATACACACACATATATATCATATACATATATATATGTATACATACATATATACACACACATATATATGTGTACAACATATATATATGTATGTATACATATACATATGTATATATGTATGTATATATATATGTATAAGTTATATATATGTGTGTGTGTGTGTGTGTGTGTGCACACATACATATATGTATGTATATATGTATATGTGTATATATGTACATAAATACATATATATGTATACACACATATACATACATACACATATATATATATGTATACCTTATACATGATACATATATATATATATACATGATACATATATACATATATACACACACATATGTATATGTGCACATACATATATATGTATAACATATACATATATATATATACATACATGATACATATATACATATAAACATATATACACACACATATATACATATACATAAATACACATACATATATATATATGTATAACATATACATATATATGTATGTATACATGTACATATATACATATACATATGTATATATGTATATATATATGTATATGTGTATGTATATATATATGTATATGTGTATGTATGTATGTGTATGTATGTATATGTATATATACATACATACACATACATACATACACATATACATATATATATATGTATGTATACATGTACATATATATGTATACATATATATATATATGTATAATGTATATATATACATATATATGTATATGTACATATGTATATATACATATGTATACATATATATATATATATATGTTATATATGCATATACATATACATATATATATGTATATGTATATGTATATGTGTATATATATGTATATGTATATGTATATGTGTGTGTATATATATATGGGGTCTTTAGGATCAACTGCAATGACAAGGTCAACAGGGCAAAAATAAAGTGGCAAACTATAATGAATTTTGACGGTGCTTCCCAAGGCAACTCAAGTACCTTCAGGGCTGGATGTATCATTCAAGATGAACTATATGTTGCAGGCTCCAAAAAGCTCTCTTAAAACAAGTAATGAAGCCAATTTGTAAGCATACTGCTAGGATTAAAGGTGTGTGATAGTAAAATTATAACTGATATTCAGATAGAAGGTGATTCAATGATCATGGTAAATTCCATTCAGAGCAAGAACGCCCCTAGTTGGAAGCTAAGAAACATATTAGAAGAAATGTGGCCAATAATGAACAAGCTTGATAATTACTCCATACGACATTGCTATAGGGAGGCAATAAATCAATGGACAAACTAGCAAATTAAATCATCAAACAAACTTAAGAGATAATTATCATGCGCAATATCACCACATGGAATGAGGTATGCTCGTAGGATTAACAAGGTACTATATTGAGCACATGAAATATCCTTTCGAAGCACCAGAAGAAGCACTTCACATGATGAAGATCTAAATCAGATTCAAATTGGGATTAAGAGTACAAATTTGCAACCCTAATAACAATGGAATAATTTCTCTCACACACCAAATGGAAAGATGCCACCTAATATCTCTCTACCAGCTGGAGATTTTGTACGCACTGAGAATTCCAAGTCAAAGCAAATGAGGTAGATTTTTTGCATTGGCTCTTCACACACTACTAATATTATCTATGCCATCACCAGGAATCTTTCTGTCCAACGTTATTGCCATTACAAGGGACAAAGGAATATCCAAATCCATTGCAGACAACCATGTTCAGAGAAAAAACAGACGTGAGGCACTTGAAGCATGGAAGAGTATAATGTTCAGGCAAATTCGGACATGGGTGGTGTATTCCCCATCAAGGCTAGTTGAATCTGCAGCAATGAAAAGAGCAAGAGGGGCTGATCAAATGCTTCTTGGATGAATTGCATACCACCTTTTTGAAGATATTATGGGGCCTGCATGCCTTGATTTTTGTGGGCCTGCCTGCATGCCATAGATCCATATTAGGATCTAATCTCTACATCTGGTGCTCCATTAAAGAACCATGATGTAAATATTTTTCATAATTAATAAAATGGGAGCTGTCCCAAAGACAGCAATTTATATATCAAATATATGCGTATCTAAAAACCATGATTGGTAACAATAGAGCATTACCACAATGAAGACCTGGCTTCACCCCCACCCCCGCACCATGAAACTACTAGGTAAGCTCTAACGCATCAACAAGTGCATGCTTTGTGTGTCTACATACTGGGGCTGGGCCCTCAGTTGTGTCGCATGGGCTGAAGAGCTAATAATCCCTCATTAACCAATCAAAAAGACCAAGAGTAAACTGTAATATTAAGGAAAAGATACTTTTGAGAAATATGCTTCTAATAACTATTTATAATGGGTTTGTGGAAGATGGGCAGCAGAGCAACAAATAGTGTAATGTCCCCTAATTGGGTATGCCCTAAGATTGCCCTGATTTTCTAATTTCCAAGTGGATGAGTGGATTTAAGGAATACCTTTCACCCTGCACTTGCAGCAGATTAGATACTTCTTACAATAATAATCTCAGAAATCAGAACAGTAATCAGATTAACATATTACTAAATTCACAGCAATATTATTAAGAATTAATAATGTCTACATAATTAGTAACAGAATTAATGATCCATCTATTAAATATCCTAAATGCCTTGGAGGCTCAACCATAGGAAAGCATAGGGGAAAGTGGCCTTGATGGGGTGTCTTGCACCCTCTACCCTGGGCCCTACCATCCCTCTTGGCCTCATGTGGCCCATGCCATCCAGATGAGGTGGCCTACCCAGTGAGGTATCCCCTTTCCGTTATCCCCTCATCTTGCCAACCTTCTCCTTCTCTTTATGATTGGTCCCTCTGTACTTATGCATCATGACATGAGAGAGAAGTTGCAAAAGGGTGCCCTGAAAACCATCTCCTCTAGGCCCAAGGGCAGTACCCACTGTACCCCCTTGGCCTCATGGGGACTATCTGGTCCCCTCATAGAGGTGGCGTACCATAGAGGAATGCCTCATCACCGTACCCGTCTTGCGGACCCTCTTCCTTCTATCACAGAATGGAAAACACACAGAATGTATGAGAAAATATATATAATATGAAGCCACTGCAGAAAATAATGGTCTGACTTATATTTGCTATGATATAAACAGTCATGTCACAGTACACAAATAATCATAAAGATGCTGAAGTAGTTATGTAGACAGTGATGCACAGAAACAGACAAATATAATATTGTTACAGCATTTAGGAGTTTATACAGAATGGCCATACCACACAGCAGTAGTCAGACAGCTGCCTGAGATGATGTTTTAAGATGTATCAGATCCTCAATCCCAAAAAATTATCTCTCTTGGATGTTAGAGTGGTTTAAAATACGCTTCCTTCATGCTGGAGGATCGTGCCTTTTCCCTTTGGTCATGTCATTTGTGAAGAGGCACCTTTCTATAACTAATTGTTGCCCCTTCATAATCCACGTTTTATCCTTATTGGATCGATTCACTTAATCTTTGAGGATTAATAACTTGTTTAACAAAATTGTTGCACTCTTGAATGCTAAACAACCCGATATGCATTAGGAGATGACTAGCCAATAGGAGCAGGGTGATTTGACCATGGGTTTCAATTTCATGAAATTGTGACATCTTACTTTGTAATACAATTTCATGGATTGATTCGCTGATTAAGATTATTTGTTTGAGGGCATGACAAATAGAAAAGAGGCTGTGAATCCTTCTAGAGTTTAGATGTAAAATGGAATCAATAGACGAGTTTGTCCCATTACATCTGTTGTTAATTTTACAAATGTTCTAGGAAAGTAATTTAGTACACTCGTTAATCATACCGGCACTAATGCAAACAATTTAAGCATATGCTAACTTCCTTATCTTCAGGTCAGAAAGGAAGTTGCCAAAATATTATATGCAATCCTTAATATGTGGTAAACATTGAAATTGATACAAAAAAAGATAGACATTTCCACCAGTTTTAATAGAAAAACTAACGACTCCATATGGTCATTGGTATTCATTGAAAAGGGTGAACCTCTAGTAGGGATGCTCTCCAGATATTTTAACAAGGTTACCTTGGTAATTTAAGTTCAATTCAAAAGACTCAAATAATCATCAGTATTGTTTAGAATTTAGAGTAGTTTTTATGTGAATATTTTTTTCCTAGAAGCATTCAAATTATTGAAAAGGAAATTTTAAATTCACATTAAATTTAGTAATACTTTTATAAATAGTTAGTATTATTTTGCTTGTCTGTTGTAGAGGAGTTTCAAGACATTTGAAAAGACTATTATTTTTTAATAAGTTAAAATAGCTTTGGAGAGTCGCCACTATGGGAATTCAACAATGATGCCTTTGGAAGTTTCCATTTAATTGGGAGTTTCATTTCATCACATTCCTATTTTCATATCTTAAAACCAACATTTTTAATTTCCAATCATGTATGACTTCAACTTGCTCCAACTCTATCCATTCTAATATTGCATCATACTGCTGCAAACCACTTTCCATTTTAATCACCAGAAAATCTACCTGTAATGGTTTCAACGCAAAGATAATCTCTGTGCTGGGAGCACATCTACTTGAGTAACTCTGATCTCATTAAATAAATTTTTAATCTAAATGTTATGGATATGAAGGGCGGTCTCTTCTCTCAGAATTACTTTGCTCTCCCCAGTCCTGAATTAGTTGCTGCCCCACAGAACATGTCCTTTTCATTTGTAATACAAAACATCAAAAAGGGCATGAAGTTATTTCAGCAATGAACCACTTGACAAGTTTGGTACAAGAAAAACAAGTTCCTTTCTAGGAGGACAGCTAGGATGGTCACACTTCTCTCACAAATCTTGGGCTGGATCAGTCAAAGACTCTCTACCACAGGAAAAGCATACAAATATGAAAAGCTGTATGATAGTCACAATGTGGAAACCAATTGAATGAGACCCTAATACAAAAGCATCCAGTCATGCTCTCTAACCAAGGACAGCAGTTGCTCCAAGAGGTGGCATCCAAGGTGATTATGCTTCTCAGACCATTGACTGGATTGGATGGCACCACACAGATTTGGGTGATATCTAGTAGCCTTGGCATATGCTCTCATTCATAAAAATACTCAAAGTCTGGTTAACCACTGGAACAAATTGTGGGTCACCACAACATAGCCTAAAATCAGAACTTTTATTTGTATCATTCTGTATGCTAAAATGCTTACCAAAAATCATTTGCAAAAGAGAGAGTGGATTGGTTCAAAAGTCTGTCAAGTTCGGCACTGCCAGCAAGATGTTGAAGCAACTGAGCATCTATTCTTCAAATGCAATCATGCTTTGTCTTGGTGACATCAAGTTGCTCAACTTTCTATTGCCAAATCCCAAAAAGAACCACAATCATCACATGTCTAATTGAACAGTAATCTATGACTTTGGGTGATACTAGGGTGGATACTATTTTGTCATCTGTCATCATAGATACAAATGAAACACTTTTGCTTTGACCTTTTACTGCAAACATGTTTTGATTAGGAAAGATACGAGCTAGTTTTGGAGTCTGTAATTGACTTCTATCAAAAGCAATGGTTCATCCCACAGTTATTGTTTTAATGTTTGGTATTCAGATACTATTGATAGTTATGGTGCCTACAAGAGACCTGTAGTAACCCTTACTAAATGCACAAATAAGTATCAACAGACTACAAAATACTCCAACAACAATTATACATGTTTATACTTTTTTATTTTCTGCTGACAACATACATTAATATGGAAGTCTACCAATCTAATACACTTATTAGGTACTCCTAGCTTACAAATTCTATACTAACTGATATGTACTGCTCCTAAGGGTTTCCATCCCAAGATAACAGGTTCACACCTCAAGGGTTTCATCTCCAATGCACCCAGCTGCTGTAGAAGTGCCATTACATTGAAATGAGAGTTGAACGTTTGTTAATTTGTAAAAGATGCCTTCTCTTCTGCCTTATGCTCTGTTTCATAGACCTTGTTCCTAGTGATATTCAATCATGGGAAGTCAGTCCACACTTAACTTATTAGTCCTTTCCTCGATTCAACACTTAACTAAGTAGTCATTTCCTGTGTTTCGGCACATAACTGAGCAGTTCTCAATTGATAGTAGTATCTTAAAAATCAACTGTCAAAGCCACTCCTACATCGATGCAGAAACCAAACAGTTAACTAACCACCTTATCCCAATCCACTACAAACCTAACTATCCAACCACAAGTGTAATGACTACGTGTTTGCAGGTTTGAGATATGTGATCAGTGGTTCAGCTTCACCGTTTTCTTTATGGGTTTTGGTTGTGTCTCTGTTCTTGCTGAGTGCAGTGTTTGGACCACCTGCATGTTTGAGCTGTGGTTCCTTGCTATATCAGATGTTGGTGTTCTGTATGCTTATGTGAGACCTATATGCTTGATGTATCGTAATAATTTGGTTATGGCTAATTTCATGAATAATTATTCTATGATTAAATGTTATCATGCTTAATATGATGTTTTGATGCATTGAGCTATATGATGTATCTGTGGTTTGATTTCAATGAATTTATTATCATGGATGTATGGATGTTAAATTTTATGCCCCGTGTTGTACCCTGTTGGGTGATATGTTGTGCTTTGGCTATATATACATTGAGTAGGTACCCTTGACATGTGTGGAGTGGTTATAGGTACAAGGTTATTTTTCCATTGTTTACCGCTATATCCAATAAATTAAATATAGGAAGTAATACTAATAACAGAGACGACAATGTATACCAGATACAGGAGTAACATATATCTTTATTCGCAGATGAAATTATTACAGAGAAGAAGACCAGAGCTGGTCGGCAAAGGGTTACAGTTGATACCACTACATCATACTAGATTCCTCGACGATACACAATGTATTTAAATGACCCAACGATTTCCAAGAGGAATGAAATATCCTTAGCTCATATTCAATGCATATTGTTTGAATGTTTGCATGAGAGCATATTGTTTGAACGTTTCATGAGGTTTATTTCAGAGCATGGGTAATTTGAAGCATGTAACAATATAGATTTATAATGAATTCCAGAAACAATATTTCCAATGAAACTGTAGAACTTCAGATAATTTATTGAAACCAGATATTTGACTCTCAATACAAGTTCATTTGTAATGCTGTGATTAATTTAGGAATACAATAATGCTGTAGACCACATACCAGATTCAGTTATATTAAACCATTAAATTCAGCACTGGCTGTGATTTTGACAGTAGATTGCCCTCGTAGAACAGTCCCACGACTTGCATGTATGGCGCCTCTCCAGACTTTGCTGTGGCTACGAATTTGACAGTACAGCTCTTAATTCAATGGACCAGCTCAATATAAGTGCCTGCAATTTGTATGTAGAAGGCACGACTTCTTGTATAATGCACCCTTCAACCATTAAAGAAGCCAGCTAACAAAAGCCAGCCTTGCCTAGTAATCTCTGAGATTTCCTTGACTGAATCCGACTGATTCCTTCAATCTATATTCTGCAATTTGAATGCTACAATCATCAGATGATCTGGGGTTTTCATCCCACACATCTCAAGACCAGGGGTTTCGTCCTGGAGAAGACTTTCTTCATAGCTCGGTAGAGAGAATAAAATCAGAGTGAATTGTGAATGAATCCTCAAACGCCACGAATTCTCCTTAATAACCTTTCATTTGCTTTTTTCCCTTCATCGACTTGAATCATTAATATTTAATATTGCACATTAAATATGAAGACATCCTTTTTAATTAATTCGCCCTCCTTCATTAATAATTGCCTTGACTTCTTATAATGAGATCACCTAGGAAAAAGCACCCCCTTCATGCATAACGTTGGCCTCGGTAGATAACAAGTTATGACTTAAAGTGGCCCCAATGAATAATTAAATGTAATTGAATTTCACTTTAGCTTTTTGCTTCTTATATTTAATTTTCACCTTATTCCCTTCTTAATTCCTTGGCTCCATATCAGGGGCATTACAGGAAACACAACCGACACTTATAACTACCCAAGAATGACAAGCAACTTAATACAAACAATTAATACATTAAAGTTGTCCCAGTTTTGAATGTTGTAACTATTGTCTTTTGCAACCCACAATCCCACACATGAACTGTCCAACTTCGTAAAATCATTTTTCATCGATTGTTCTTCACTAAGAGTTGTAGAAGATTCAAGAAAATTACACGTTCATGAAAATACCTCATAGTCCTCCATTTGCCAATGAAATAGGCAACAGAGAGAATTTATTTCATCCTTCAAGCATGAATGTAACTCCAAAATTCCTTTATCATTCAGTTCTATCTGACCTTGACTCGCTGTTATTTTAAATTTTAATTGTTATTAACTTATTAACAGTAACACTGTTATTCACTGTAATTGAATAACAGTGTTACTGTGATATAGATAGGATTAGAAATGTAATAAGTTAATAATAGTGTGATTGTTCTCTGAATGTCGTCTCTCTCTTTTGCTAGGTTCTCTTCCAATTTTTTTGAAAGAAAATGGCTTCTAGTTCTACAGGTAAAGGTGGTGCAGAAAGAGAGACCTTTGATGGAAACATGAAGTACCAGGTCCAAAACGAGGAGATGCCATTTGTAACCATTGCACTAAGATTATAAAAGGTGGCACTAATAGGTTCAAATATCACCTTGCACAGATTGAATGCCGGGATACCAGAAAATGTTTGTCATGTCCTAAAGAGGCTACGAGGGATGCAATAGCAATGCTTGAAGCTTTATGATCAAAGGAAGGCAAAAAAAAAGAGAACAGCCGAGGCAATGGCAGCCCCAAGGGCAAATTTAAGTTCTATAGGGTCACATACAGATGTTGGGGCATCTAGTTCTTCCCTTGGGCCACGGATACGAGGAACGGGAAGTGTGGGCAGCCATATAGAAAACTACTTTGTTCCACATAACACTCCTGGTGCACAACCTGGATTGCAAGGCACTGCATGGAATAAAGAGGCTCACCAATAGGCAAAGGTGGCGTGTGCTAGATTTTGGATCTACAACAATATTCCGTTCAATGTTGTTTCTAGTCCATATTGGAACCATTTGGTCACCGCATTGACTGTGGCAGGTAAGGGGTTCAAGTCCCCAAGTTGTTATGAGATGAGTGGGCCGTTATTGTAGGATGAAGTCCAAAACACTCACGCATTAGTAAAAGAGCAAAGGAGTATCTGCGAGCCATTCTTTCTGATGGGTCGACGGATGGTAGGAATAGGACACTCATCAACTTTCTACCTGCTTCAAGGGGGCGGTTAGCATTTTTAAAATCAATTGATGCCTCCAATGAAGTGAAGAATGCAGAGACCTTGTGCAACATGTTGCATGAGGTGGTGATGGACGTGGGAGTGCGGAATGTCATCCAGATTGTGACTAATAATGCAGCTGCATATGTGGCAGCCGACAAACTTCTAATGGCTAGGCATCCGACATTATTTTGGAGCCTTTGTGCTGCCCATTGTCTTGACTGTTGTCGGGTAATTATGTCATAGTGAAATTAGAATGTTACGTGTGTTAAGGATCGGTGTTTATGTGACGATTGTCGGCAATTGGCACCATGTTGGTGTCTGTTTTATCATCTACCAAACATTAGAATAGGATACCCAAAGGCATTCTATCCTCTCTTGAAAAATCACTACTAATTCCAAGGTTTATATGTGCGAACAAGCGACTTTAGTGAAATAGCTTCTTGGGTAGTGTATGCTGAAAATCTCAAGGGGGACTTACGTTTAAAAATGTCTTGAACTGTTGGACTTAGATGGATTTAGCAATTTTAGGCTCTTTTTTTGGGGGGGATTTTCGGGGATTTAGACTTTCAAAAAGGAGAAAAGAGATAGGGTTTGAGAAAGCTAATCTAATCCTACGAACTCTGGAGACGGTATCAATTGGGTGCTCTCGGGAAACCAAACTTTGCTTCGCTACACTAGGGACAACTACACAAAGCCGGTGCAATCTTCAATGGATTGTGCTTATGATTAAGATGTTGGGATGCACAGAGGATGGGCTCAGACTAATTTTGCACGGTGAAATGGAAATCATCCATTCACCAAAAGTATGAGCGGAGATACACCATTGATTGACACTTATCAAATCCTTCATTCAAATTAACAACAATGAAAGCAAATCTAAATTAACTTTAACTAGGTGTTGAGGAAATTGAAACCATGCAAATCATTCAAACAATAGGGATTACAAAGCTTTAAGAGAAAGCGCACATGCAATATATTATCTGGAAATGACCTTACGCAACAATACATCAAAAACCTCACACTCTCCAAATGAGAGGAGGTAGCCTTATATAGTTTTTCAAAAAATAAATGAACTGTCGAGATCAAACAGTGATCAAGGGCCAAGATTGAAAGCTATAAACCCTAATTAGGGTTTCCCAAAACACTATCAACATGCATGAATAAGAAAGTGACATGTGGTACAGCTGCTAATCTCACTGAGGTGAGCGTCCACTTTCCTCCTTCGCAGATTCGATGTACCTGGACACAATATGCTTGACCTCCTCCATAGTGACACTTGGCAAACTGCTAATTTGGAAGTCGATGATGTCCACATCATCGATACATGTGGCAAGAACGTTCTCCCACTCAACTGCCTAGGCGAGAAAGTTTTCATCAATGAAGAGAAAGTTTGCAATCTTCGAAAGATCGCCCTTGTCAATCATCCCTGAATCCTTGAAGAAGCTTGACTGAATCCTGGCTCTCAGGTTCTCTGCTTGCAAATGCTTCTCCCTTATACTCTCTTTCTTCCAGATCTCAGACGCTACATGAAACACCTTGCTCAAAATCTCCCTAACACTCTCCTCGTCTCAAAGCACTTGGTCTCGGATTTCTTCAAAACTTAAATCCGAGTGACCAAGGCATAATACCAGGTGTTGAAGTCATACCTATCTCCGGCCTGTATGACACTTGCATCCACTAGACTTCTCTTCGACAAGCCTCGGATAACCTTCAGATGCGGAAGTATTTCATCTTGAATTTCCTCCACGTCATCCCAATTGGTAGCTAGATCCTGGATACGGCTGACCAACGAAGAGGTTGACTCATGTGCTGACACTAAATTTTCTACCAATATATCAGCACGTGCTGAAGCGTCTGAAATCCACTCCTTGGCCTGTGTGAACGTGCCCTTCATATCCTCATAATCCTTCATCGATTCCTGATGAAGAGATTGTGGAGGGGTAACCGAGATCTCATGGTTAAGTGGCCTGGTAAGATGGAGGACATACTTTCTCCATTGCTGGTTTTCTTCTTCAACCTTCTTTCTCTTCTCTCTCTCCTGAGCTAAACTTGCCTTCAGGGCATTACAAGAGTCATCGAAATACTGGACCTCTTGGTCTTGGGTGGGCTTACCCAACTCTATGGTGGTGATCTTGTAATCATCTACGGCGACATTGTCCCTAGTTTTTCCTTCTTTAGGCACCTCTATCTGGACTGTCCTGAATCTTGCACTGTCTCTCTGAATCAAAGAAAACATTCTGGCGGACTTGGGTGGTTTAGCTATAGCTGGCTCATTCACCTTCTCCAGAAATGCTGCTGTGATTTCTTCAAAACGGATCTCCTTGGGGACCTTAGCCTTTATTCTTTCCCTTAACCAATCAGGGATAGTTGATTGCTCTACAGTATTCTAGTCAAATGCATCATCTGTCCCTCCTGGGTTTGCAGCTATACCATCCAAGAAGACTACAGGAGATGTAGGCGTTTCAATTTGCTCTTTGTCCGGACTTTGGACAACTTCTTTCATTACTTCCTCAATTGAAGGAGAAGGCACTCTTACTTCATCATTAACCATGCATATGTCCATCTCCTGCTCCTCAACTGCATTCTGATCAGGTACGATAGAAGTGGTACTTAGGATGGACTGGCCTTCGCTGGACTCTTGTCTTTCCCCTACAATCTTTTTTCCTATGAACTTTACAGAGCTTCCAACTAACTCCTTCCTCTTTCAAGACCCAACACTTTCTGGATTTCGGGCATTACCTGCAGAGGTATAAGGATTGGAGGACAAAGAGTCATCTACTCCCATCAATTCATAGGCCAAGGCCACACCTTTGGACTTTAATTGCCTTGTCCTTTCAAATGTCCACCACCTAAAATACTCAACCACCGACCTCATGAGGTCTTGCTAGATCTGATTTCTCTCCCTCTGCCCAATCTATCAAAGCTAGTGGTTCATTCTTCATCTTTTCAAAGCCCGACTGCTGAAGCTCAAGGTTGTCCTCTACTTGGTGAGCAACTCTAAACACCTTCGTTGCTCTTACCATGCTCAAAGGGATCCTCGACCAAAATCTCTTCCTGATCTCGAAACTATCGGCTGCGTTAGCCCAATAATCTTCTAGATCAACTCTGTGCTCAAATGTCATCCCTTCAACCCTTTTTATTTTGCGAAACGGATCAAAATTCTTCCTCGCCTTGTACTGATAAAAGGGATACCAAGCCAGCTCCTTCTCAGCAGTCGAAGCAGCTTGTGACGATGGGCATGTTTCCAACCCATTACCAATGGTGAGAGAGGAAGTTTCGGCCTTCTTCTGTTTATCTCTTTGAATCGCCATGTACCCCTCTAGTTGCCTCACAACCTCGAGTAACACAACTCGGTTGGTAGGGTAAGCTGGAAGCTTATAGGGAGACCCACAGAATCCCTGAATTCTAAGGTAAGTGAACTTTGGATATTGGATATACCAATACCCGAATCGACTGATGAAGTCCATAGACTCTTGAGAGAGCTACAGTCCACCTTGCAACATCCGCGTGATGTGCATGAGGAAGGTATCATTCACTCTTTTAAAATGGAACTTTTCTTCCATGTGGAGCTAGGGATAGCAATCATAGACTGGAAACTGGTTCTCTTTGTTCCCTACTTCTCCTCTGCAAGTGAGACCTTTGTATCTGTAAGTTCTAACCAAGGAATAAAACAGATACGAGCTCATGAAGAAGGTCCTATTTGCTTCTAGGATCCTCAGCTAACCATCCAAGTTGTCACTTATCATCCGGGCCCAGTCTATCATTTTTATTCCGTTCATTATTTCATTAATGAAATAATACATCCAGGGCTCGAATGAAGCACCTTGAGGATTTCCCATTATCCTATTCAGCAGAACGATCATGTCTCCAATGTCTTCCTTGAAGTATGCTCTCACTAAGCGCTTCCTTTGAAGTTTGGAGGCGCCTTTCCTTGGCTTGTCCAGCCAGGAATGGTTGACGATGGTGTCATACTCCTCCAAGTGGTCCTGATACATGCTATCAGCTTCGTCCTTTGTCACATACACCGTGTTGTGATACTCTGGGATCCTGAAGGCCTCTCTGATGGCCTCATCACTGATGTTCGCCAGCACTCTTCCATCAGGTGCAACAATGTCTTTACTAGTGGGGTTGTAATGCTTAGCACATTCAACTACTAATTGAGTGCATTGCATGGTGGGGAGAAAACCAGCAGCATGCACGATGCCACTCTTCATCATCTTTCGTGCGGTTGTGGTAGGCACAAGGTTGTCCAAACCAAACATCCGCTTCTTAAATTGCCTCAGATTGATATGTCTGAGGTTGGTGTCGCTAACATTTATCCACTTCGAAGTCATCCTTGACTCAGGAGGAGTGTCTTTATCCACTTGAAATTTCATAGTGCCTAGAATCTGCAATCAGACAATGAAACCTAAGTTAGGAATTGATTCGTAAATTGAAGAAAATAAAGGGGGCTGCGAATGGCTAAGTGTTTGAAGATTTCATTTTTATTTTTTTCATACTTAGCCATAAAAACTGAATTTCATCTGTAAACTCTTCAATCTCAAGGATGGTTGTGATCACAATACCATACTACGTGCTATAACTCAAAACTCTCCTAAACTTGGTCAAAAAAAATGATTTTTCTTCACTAGAAATTCGAATAAATCCACTAAAAATCATTTTTCACAACTCTGAAAAAACTCAGAAAATACAGAAATCTGTATCGTAAATTCAACTTCACCTTCGAATAGATTGAAGTAAGGCTAATAAATTCTTTAGAAAACTCAGAAAGGATTAGCTATTCTTTCTTATACCAGCTGGCTTCACACACAAAATCTGTGAATCCTTCATCACGAAGTTTGCCCAACTACAAGCAATATCAAAATTTTCTCCAAATGAACTCCAATCTGCCAACACTTTACTATGCTCTCCTCAAGAACTTCGAACTTCTTGGTGTGTAAAAATGAAGTTACAAATGAAGTATTTGTGAATAAAGTTGAATTCCCAATTAGAAACACGCAAAATCCTCCAACTCATATTTCTAAATCTAACTCGTATTTTGGTAAAGTGTTGTCATCTCCTTTAGTTCGAAAATCCTTCAATTATGCAAGTTTCTAATTTGTTTTCAGTTGATTAATTCGAACTAGGCTCATAAAAGAATATCTTCCAAAGTTTCTAATTTAGAACTCAGTTCGAAAATCCTCTTGATTTTGCAAAATATCGTCTTTCCCATTTTAATTTTGAGTTTCCATTTTAATTTCCCAGCTCAATGATCTTTGAAAATCTCTTTTTCCAACTTTCTGATTTTCTTGGAAGATTTGATGACATCACTCAAAATTTTATTGACTTTGCTTGACTTTCAAGTTTGGGCGGACTTTTGGAGGCTCTCTAACATGTTTACTTGTCTTTAATCTCATGCTTGGGCGGACTTTTATGACTCCACCATCTCCTTTGACATCACACTTGGGCGGACTTTTGGTCTACCTCTTCAAGGCATAAGGTGGACCTTTTGAACACCTCCTATACTCAACATGGGTGGAGCTATGGCTACCAAGGCGGACTTTCAAGGCATGGCGGAGTTTAGAGTGTTCCCCTAGGGCGGACTTTTGACTCCCTTCACCATGGTGGACTTCTATGACATCTCCACCATAGGGTGGACTTTTAGACATGGTTACCAAGGGCAGAGTTTTAAGGCATCTCCTTCAACATGGAGGGTGGACTTTAGAAGGCCTCCTCCATCCCTCTTCAAGGCGGGCTTTCATGAGACATCAAAGCGGACTTTAGGCCTCTCTCAACATAGGGTGGAGTTTTGAAACCACTCTGAAGGCGGACTTTGGAGGACACCAAAGCATTGTGGAGTTTAGATTCATCTCCTATGGCGGACTTCAAACATCTCTCTAGGCATGGCAAAGTTTGGAGGTGACCCTACCTAAAGCATAGGGCGGAGTTTTGAAACCACTCCCAAGGCGGACTTTGGAGGACACCAAGACATGGCGGAGTTTAGAGTGTTCCCCTAGGCCGGACTTTTGACTCCCTTCACCATGGCGGACTTTGATACTCCCTTTTCAAGGCGGACCTCTCCATTGCTAGCATCTTGGGCGGACTTTGATGCACCTCCAACATTGCTACCATCTTGATCATCTTCCAACATGGCGGACCTTTTGAACACCTACCATAACACTCAACATCATCCATTAGCCAGACTTCGAAAAAATTTGGAAAATTTCAAAATTTCACAATTTAACCAATTTTAACCAAATTAACTTGAAATTTGAAACCCATACTCAGGTAAATCATCTAAAGCATTATGACCCCTAGAATGTAGGGAACTAGCTTTTTAGGTCAAAACTTGGAAATTTTGGATCCCGATCAAAGCAGGTCAGTGGTATCAGTGCAAACCCTAGATTCCCATTCTGAAAAAGCAAAAAGCAGACATCCCTAAAAAATAGGAAAAACTTTCTAAAAATAGCCATATCAAGGATCGGGCTAAAAATACCAAAAACGAAACTTCCTAAAAAATAGGAAAAAAGCAAAAAAGCAAACATTCTAAAAATAGAAAGTTGTCCAAATTTGTCCAAATCAATTGCGATCTCCGTCCTTTGGCTTTTCTAAGCACTTTGGCGGTGTTTAGAGTCTGGAATCACATGGTTTACAAAAACTAATCTAAGCACTTTGGCGGTGTTTAGAGTCTGGAATCACATGGTTTACAAAAACTAACTTTCAATCCTTAGGACCTGAACGCTCAAAACTAGGCAAGGCTTGGCAAAACTGAAGCGGAAGGCCACGGGACACTAACAAGAACCCTAGAAAGCAGGAAAAGAGAGGGTCCCTATTTGCAATGGGGCGATGTCTGAAAAAGGTCACAACACACCGGACAACCTGCACCAACACCTATATATATGTACTTGGTTTCCTATTTCAGTGTGTAGATATTGTCGAAGAAAGCTATGTTTTGAATGTACTAGCATTTGGCATTAATGAATATAGACATATGAGTTCTTTTGTTTACTTGCATTTTTGTATACTATCACATTTCCTACATTTTTGTACTGTTATGCACTGAATGCACACACACCCCACAGGGGGAAAACATCTGGCTTCGTTGCCCAATTAAACTTGGAATGATGGGAACATACTACATGGCACAGCGATAATGGGACAACCAGTGAGCAAGGAGACAAGTAGCAATCCCGAGGAAGAGCCAACAGAGTTGTTCGAAGGAGAGAGCACTAACAAGGGATTTCACCTGCATCCTACAGGCATCAATCGAAACTTACGTACGGAGGGAGGCCACGGCCGAGGTCGTCCCTAAGAGCGCAGTGTGGATGCCCTTGGCATAAGTCCGGTCGTAAACCGGTTGATGAACAACTTGCCTAGCTTGTTGGCACAAGCGTTCCTTGCTCTCCAAACTCGTCGAGAAGAAACCTACCACGAGACCCATCGACGACAAATTTTGCAGCAATTTGAAGAAAGGAGTCGACGAGAGGAGGAACGTGACAAAAGTCGTCAACAAACCTTCAACCCCACGGCAAGAAGGAATCGATGCCCGTGACACTGAACAAGGATAGAAACCATGTGTTGAAGGGGCAGGAAGAAGACGCACACGAGGCAGTCACAAGGACGCTGAGGTTAGAACAACAAGCAAAACATCGATGACAACTAAAGAAACTTGGTGAAGAAAGCGCAACTGGCAATGATGGCTCGGGTTCTGAGGGCCAAGTGTCCGTACTAATAGAAACCACCAGAAAGCAGTTGGGGGACCTGTTGATGTGTTTTTGTACACATGCGAATACAGAATAAAATACCAAGGTATCTTATCCTCTCTTGAACAAAGTTTCCTGACTGCTGAAGATCTCGCCGAAGGATCAATCGGAATAACTCCAAGGTTCTTGTATGTAGGGTCTCTACGTGTGGATAAGCTTCTCGTGGTATGATGTGATTTTGCTGGAATCACAAGGGGACTTACATTTGACTGCCTGAACGTCTCATTTGCTTTGGATATTGCTGGAACGTGAGATTTTAATGGCCGTTGATTTTGAAAAAAAAAAAGGAAAAAGGAGAAAGGTTGAAACGGGATCTATTTCTAATACTAAGAATGTAAGAGCAACGAATGACCTTTGATGAAATTCTAACTAAGTCTTGCTTTGACATCCCAGGACCATCTCCACAAGGTTAGTGCGATCTTCTGAGGAAAGCTTTATGATGTTCAGATCACCTCTACAAGCATGGACAGCATCAGGCTGATGCATATCAATGAAGAAGCGACAATTGAAGTTAAGCTTAAGCTGAATGATTCCAGTTGACTACACAAGGCAAGTCTGCAATCAACAAACTGCTAGTAGTATGGATATACTTATTTCACCATCTATCAGACACATTTCTTCCACTCATCTAATAACATGAAATCAAATTTGAGAAGTATAGAGACCATGCAAATTGTTGAGTCGACCCATAGAATTCACCATTTCTTCAATGAAGTTTACAAGTCCTTTACAACAACATCTTGGCAACAATCTTTGCCTTCTCTTTCTACTCTACTCTAACTATTTCCTATTCTCTGACTATTCACTATTATCTATTCTCTATCAACCAACTATTAACTATTAGCTAGCTATTAACCTTTACAAATGAGGAGCCAAGGCTTATATAGAGAAACCCTTTACAAATAGACGGCTTTGATTGATTTAGAATCAATGGCTAGGATCACAAGATAGAAACCCTAATTAGGGTTTGTTACAACAAACTTCCTTAGCCAATTAGAAAATTACATTCCACGGGTGAGAACCAATAGGAAGCAGGGGTAGGTGCCTCGAAGTTTGTGTCGTCCCCGATGAGTCAGGTACATTGAATCTGGACACGTTGAGGTGGACCAATCCGACTGGAGGAATGATGACTGGGATGCCACCTTGTCTGACACGTGTAACTTGGTTGATGTTGAATCTGATGATGCGGAGAAGCTAACTTTAATTAACTCTTCTGAAACTATTTGCTTCTTAAACGGACCCAGGTACCGACCTTGGTTGATTCTTCTTTGTCTTTGATGTGTTTGATGAATGGAGTACCTCTCCTTGAAATGCTGGCAATGCCTTTCATTGTCATCTTGTGGTTCCTTAGTGAAGATTCTGGAGGTAGCTGGCAATTCCTTGAACATCTTGAGTCTTCCCTTTTGCCTGTGGAACGTCCTTGACGATGATGGACTGGAAGTGGTCGTCCTTGATGATGCTGGACTGGAAGTGGTCGTCCTTGATGATGCTGGACTAGAAGAAGTCGTCCTTGCTCGGGCCTGGTCTTCTTCTATCTACAAAATAAACCAAAAGGTGATCAAGTACATATGACATGTTCATTTCAACAAAGCGTTTTCCACCTTAAATCATCAACAAGAAGACATCAAAATGAAGCTCTCTTGAAATCCTTCACAGGGACAAGCCCCATAAAATTTCGCCCTAGACCCTGGCCAAGGACAAGACCTATTTGGGATTTTCGCCCTGGACCCTCTGGAAGGGTCAAGAGCGAAATTCACTCTTTAGCTCAAAATCCTTACCTCTTGGACTCAAAACCTATTGAAACACATGCCTATGGCCATCTTTAAGTCCAATTTGCCTTGATCACCGTCCTTGCCTAGCACAACTTTGAAGGAAAAATGACATTTTGAGAATTTTGCTCTGGACCCTTTGGAAGGGTCAAGAGCGAAACTCAAGTTTTAAGCTTGATCCTTCATCTTCTTCACTCCAATCTATCTTGCAAGGCTAAATAACATCATTCCACCTTCAACCATGCCATAGGTATCAAAGTTTTAGCCTCACTCAAGGAGGAAAAGGGTGGTTTGAAGAATTTCGCTCTGGACCCTTTGGAAGGGTCAAGAGCGAATTTCTTGTTTTGCTTGTTTTCCTTCACTCAAATCCATTTCTCTCCACCTTGCTTCTCACCTCTGGATCCTTCTCTCAACTTGACAACACTTGTTTGACCCTAAAAAGGCTTGAAAAGGAAAATTCGCTCAAAATCCTAGCCAAGGACAGGACCTATCTAGAATTTCGCTATGGACCCTTCGGAAGGGTTAGGAGCGAAATCCTTGTCCTAGCTCAAAATCTAAATTTTTGGTGGCCAAAATCCATTCAAGGGAAATCTTAAGGGCTTATCTTACCTAGCTCTAGGCTTGGCTTGGCACAAATTTTGGAAGATAGGATGGGTTTTAGGATTTTCGCTCTGGACCCTTTGGAAGGGTTAGGAGCGAAAATCTTGTTTTGAGCTTATTTCTTCGTTCTTTCAACCTCAATCAGCTTCAAAAGGCAAGGACACACCTTCTCACTCCCATCCACGCCATAAAAACCAAAAGTTTGATTTGATCCAAGGAGAAAATGATGGATTTGAAGAATTTCACTCTAGACCCTTTGGAAGGGTCAGGAGCGAAATTCTTGTTTTTGCTTAATTCCTTCCAATTCATTGATTACCAGCAACTCAAAGTCATTCCTGAGGACATCTCCAATCTCAACTCACTCCGATCCACACTTGAATTAGCATAAACTTGAGAGAAAAGAGAGGCTTGGAGAATTTCGCTCTAGACCCTTTGGAAGGGTCAGGAGCGAAATTCCCATTCTAGGCTTGATATTTCATCTTTTATTACTTTCCATCATTCCCCAAGGCAAGAACATGTCTATCCTTCTTCAAACATGCCTTGGACACTAAGAACTTGGCCAAACAAGGAAGAAAATGAGGTCCATGAAGATTTTCGCTCTGGACCCTTTGGAAGGGTCAGGAGCGAAAATCATGTTTTAGGCTTGATTCTTCATTTCTCCAACTCCAAACCACCTCAAGAGGCAAAGACATGTTATCTCACTTCCATCCACACCATAAAAAACCAAGGACTTGACCTCCTCCAAGGGAAAAATAGGTGTTTGCAAGAATTTCACCTTGGACCCTTTGGAAGGGTCAGGAGCGAAATTCTTGATTTGGCTCAATTCACCTTCAAACTAACTTGACTTTGTCTTAGACTTGATCCTAGATCTGTTTCCTTCCATATCCTTGCAAATTTGCTCAACCACTCTTTGACTTAGGTGAGATCCTGAGTCCTTGGTGAATTTTCGCTCTGGACCCTTTGGAAGGGTCAGGAGCGAAATTGAAATTCGCTCTAGACCCTTTGGAAGGGTCAGGAGCGAAATTTGACATTTTAGCCTCTCCGTCAAGATTCATTTATGGAATATAACATTTAAGTATAAGAAAGAAGAAAGAAAGTTATATTCCATATATACTGTCAGGATGTTTGAGAGTGGTTTCGGACCTCCAAGAGTTATAATGCAAAATCTAGTTTTTGGAGGATTCTTCAATTTTAAAGACTTAGCCAAATTTCAGGATCAGGATGACGTTCCAGACTTAGCCAAATTTCAGGACATTTGAAGATTAGGATAACATTCCAGACTTCATCACTCACCAACTTGACCTAACTCAGACCTTCAAAGAGGATATTCACTCACCAAGCAAGACACAATTAGCAACAAGAGCAAAACCCAGGCCCTAAGGAAGACTTTCAAAGAAACCTAACCCGGAGCATCCACTGACTCACCTATAGCTAAAACAGAGCCTGCTCTCTTAATAATCCCTCTGGCAACACTCACCATGCAAAGGCTAACAGACAAAACCCTAAAAGACCTAGAAACAAACCCCAGAAAGCAAAAAAGTAGGGGTCCCCATTTGCAATGGGGCGATGTGTGAATACGTCACAATAGGACCTTTCCCTAACATTGGAAGAGATTGGTGATGGGAGTACGATAGAGTCGTACACGCCTTACAGAGGTGTCAAGACCAGGAGAGAAGAGGAGACCGAGACAGAGAACAAAGAGGTGGAGGATACCAGTGCAACCGAAGGTGTCGGGAGGACACAAGGTCACAGTAGTAGAAGCAATTTGTTCGGTTCAGGCTCATCACACCCTAGTAATCAAAGTAACTCGGTGGGACACAACGTACCAAATCTTGGCGGAGTACCTTCTAGAGGACCAGTGTCTGGAGGAGTTCCTGGAGGGTTGAGTTCGAGTTCTGGAGGACAGACTGGGCTGCCGCCAAGGAGCGTGATGGCGAATCGGCAAAAATTGCCTAAGTTCAATGGAGACAGGAAAGAAGACCCGATACAGCATTGACGTACATGTGAAACAATCTAGTCGGCCAATGGCATGACCGATAGGGCGGAATGGGTGGTGCAATTCCCCACCACCCTATGAGGGGTAGCCATCGATTGGTACTCCGATGCTGATAAAACGAAGCTGGCAACTTGGGATGAATTACATAAAGCCTTCGAAACAGAGTTTCGACTTCTCAGAGACGACAATGAAATCGTGGCGGAAATCCTGAGTACCAAGCAAGGGAAAAACGAGACCGTCTGAGCGTATAGTCGGCGCCTAAAGGAATTGCTTGGAAAAATGGACAACCAGCCCAGTGATGGATTAAAGAAAAGGTGGTTTGAGGAGGGTTTGAAATCATCCCTCAGGAGGAAAATGAAAATTGTACCACCCACCTCCTACGAAGATGCCTATAACCAGGCAATGGACCTGGAATGTGAAGGCAAGACATCCAAGAAGAAGAAAGACAAATCCTTTAGGGAGGACTCCTCCGAGGGAAGTAGCAACGACGAGGAGTCGAGCAAGAAGGTGCAAGTTCTCCAGAAGGACATGCGTCGGATGATGAAGGAATTCAAAAGTATGAAGGGAAGCACCAATAAGAATGAGCAAGTGTGGTGCACGGAGTGTAAGGAGGAAGGTCATACAAAAGGTACCTGTCCTAAAAAGGCCTTCTGCGACATTTACCAAGTGTTGGGACACTCCACCAAAGAATGTCCCTACAACATGAAGACACGAGGGAATCAAGGGCTCTTCACCTAGGAGCAGTCATCACCCTCCACTATAGCGGGCACATCCCAACCTCAAGCCAACACCACGACATCATCTAGCAGTTACAAAGGTAACCGAAGGGGAGGGAAAGGCAACGATAATAATAACAATAACTGGAGTCAAATGCAGTATGGTGCCAAAGGACGGCCAATGATTCAGTGTTGAGCCTGCAACCAGTGGGGACACTTTGCACGGGATTGCCAGAAAGAGGAAACACCCCAAAACTTGTGTAGATGGTGTGGTCCTAGAGACCAAGACGACACAAATTGCCCCAAGCCAGGGATTAATCTTCTCAATATTGAGAAAACAGGGGATGATAAAGAAGTGTTGGCAATCACCCATGCTCAGGCCAAGAAGGCGACTTATCCCGACCCCCGTACGGAGAAGGAGAGATTACGAGAGGCAAAGGCCAACATTGAGCAGGAGATGATGGCAGAACGACGAAAAAATGCAGGGGTGGTGAGTACCTCATCCCGTACTGAAGCAGAAAAGAACATTATTGGGCAAGTCTTGCAGATGGAGGTGCTGATAAGGGTGAAGGACCTTCTGGACGCAATGCCACAGCTGAGGACCGCCATTCTCAATACCGTACAAAGCACCGCACACACACCTTCAGGTATGACCCCGACGGAAGTCCCGGTCAACCCTTCGGCTGATCCAATGTTGTTGACCTTAAATAGTGGTCGGCATCCTGCAGTAGTGGAAATGGGAATCCTCGGGGCTATCCTCAAGGACACCATCATGGACGGAGGATCTGGGGTGAATGTGTTGTCGGAGGATACATGGAAGAAGCTAGGGAAGCTGACACTATGGCCACCCACATTCAATTTGTTGGGAGCAGACCAACACGGTATCAAGCCACTCGGCACACTGATGGCCCAACCCGTGACCATTGGCACACAAGCCTTCTTATTGGATTTTGTGGTAATCCCACATAAAAAGAAGGGCTATGACGCCATTTTAGGGAGAAGGTGGTTGGTCACAGCAAAAGTGAATCACAATTGGAAGAAGAAAACCCTTTCCATGGAGAAAGGGGGGCGGAAGTACGTTATTGATCTGAGGACCCAAGCCATCAACGAGGAACTTGCATCATCTGACTCCGACTCAAAAGACTCAAACAGATGGGAGTGGGATTCCTACGAAGCCAGGGATGAGATGGAACCAAATAATGAAGGAGTGCTTGAACTCGATGGCTGCTCACAAGACGACATCTGCTCATTGAATGGACTCTTCCATTGGTAGATGGAAGATTATGAAGTATTCCATCTTGCGTGCCACGTGCTGCAAATTGAAGAAGAGCCAGGTGAGAAGATGAGTTCCCGCCAGAATACAAAGAGTATAAGGAGGGAGACGCCAAAGTGTATGATGTTCCGGCATACGAGTTTTCAAAGGACAAACCAATGCGGTACGAAGACCCCACCATGAAGGAGATGAACTTGGGAGACACTGCCACCCATCGAAATATCTGGGTAGGAGACGATTGGAGCCCGATGCATCCATCGGATACCATTGGTCCCTAGAGCCCAGACGGTACGGAAGAGGCTGTACCGAATGAATAAGAACTATGCGGCTAAGGTGAACGAAGAAATCGAACGGATGGCCGGCATCATATTTCAGGTAGAGACAAGTGAGTGGGTCTCGCCGATCGTGATCTCGATGAAGGAGGCCAACCAGATCCGCATCTGCGTAGATTTTCAGTGCCTCAACACAGTCATCATCAAGGATCCGTTCCCTATTGTTGACGTGTATTTTGTACACTATCAAACATAGAATAAAATACCCGAGGGTACCTTATCCTCTCTTGAGTAAAGCCTCTGATTGCTGAAGATGTCGCGAAAAAGGATCAATCAGGATAACTCCAAGGTTCTTTCGATGTAGGGTCTCTACGTGTGGATAAGCACCAGTGGTCGTTGTAAATGTTGTTTCATCAAGGGGCCTTACGTTTCCGAATTGCAGGAACAGAATTTCCTAAAACTAACAAGTTCTCAAAAAGATCAAAAGATAGGGTTCGCAAGAGATGAATTCTAATCTAATCCTAAGAATGACTCAATGTAGGCTAGACTTGGCAAGATTCTACCAATTTCAGTATTGCTAAGGAATTACAACTCTACTGGAATTGATGCGATCTTCTAAGGTGATTAGTAATTTTCAAATCATCAAGAATTATAGACACTACCATGAAGGTACATATCAATAGTTCAATAATGATTGAAGGTTTAAGCAATTCAAATATCTCCAGTTGACCACACAAGGCGTTCTTACAATTAGTAAGAAGCTAGTGGTTTGGAACATGAATCTCACCAAAGATCAAGCCCAACACTTTGTCCTTCAAACTAAAATGCTACTTCGACCGAGAATGATTCAAGAAAGTAAACAACCATGAAAATAGCCACAAGAATTGCAATAAAACACCATAACTTCAATATTTTATTGATCTCAAAGCCAAAATAGACAACAATTGTTTGAAATTCTTTCTTCAATGCTCAATCTTGCTACAAAATAACTTTCTTCTCTCTAATATCTAATTGCTAATTATCTGACTATTTCTCTATAATATCTCTTCTAATATCTAATGACAAAATGAAAATGAGTGAGGGTATATCTAGCATCCTCAATTACAAGGAATGGCCCAGATCAAAAGAAGATCAACGGCTGAGATTTTGACACCTAAACCCTAATTAGGGTTTATTACAAAAAGTTCCCATTTTAGTTGAACAAAATTAAATGCATGGCCAAATATTTAATTGGCACAAAAATCTAGGAAACATAGACCAATGATAATTAAGATGCCACATCATCTACAACAACCTCTCTTCTAGAATCTTATTCGCCTTCCAATGTTTCTTCTTAGCATATGCAATGAATCTGGACACAATTCCCTCCATCTCAGCAATAGGAATCTCGGGAAGATTCCTCATTCGTTCCTCCAAGTGAATAACCTGATCAAAGGCCTTGAGAAGAGTCGCATCCCATCCAGGTTCGAGTTCTTTGATCTTCTCAATCAGGAGCATAGTAGTGAACATTTGATCTCGTTGCCCATCTATGATGACATTCTCATCTTTGCAAAAGATGACCTTGACTCTTTCTTCCAACTCTTGAAGGTCCACATCTGTCTCAACTTCGATCCTCCTGCCAAGAATGGTACATAACACCTCAAACACCTTGTCCTGAATTGGATGGATGACGCCTTCAACTTTATTGCATTTGGTGTTGATGTCCTCAAAAAGAACCTCTTTCATCTGGAGTAGAGTTGACCACTGAAGTAAATTATGAGCTCCTCCATCCATTATCTTTTCTTGTGCTAGGATCTTCCTTGGTGTTTGCCTAATCACTTGCAGAACAGGAATGATAACATCTCTAGTGTGAGCGAAAGCGGCTACTATTATCATTAGGTTGTGGACGATCTCAAGGACCTGGATAGCTCGGTGGATTGTCTGCATCATTCTTGTTGCGAATTCAATGGCAACTATATGGGATTTGTCAATCCAAGAGCTCATAAGCTGAACCAAGCTCTTGACTCTCTCTGCCTCGCCAACTGATTCAAGGGGAAGTGCTTGCACAGGAGACACTGCTGGATCCTGACGTCCCAAGGGCTGATTGAGATGGCTAAAGTAGCCTCTCCAAGCACCGACCTCTCTCTCAAGCTTTCTATTCTTTTCCATTTCTTCCTTAAGCTTGTCTTTAAGTACTTCAAATGAATCAGTTGCCTCATCCAGTGCCTGCTCAGCAGTGAGTGGACCAAGCTCAAATGTTTCTACATCATACTCTTCTGCGAGAATTTCACCTTCATACTTGTCCACTGTTGGTGTAGCTATCTGCAACTTCCTGGACTCTGTCTCATCTCTGATCATCTTGGACATCTTGGTGGCCTTCTTCTTCTCCGTTACTTCCTGAGAATTTCCTACAAGGCTCTCTAAGTCAATTACATTATCTTCATCTTCAATCACAATTACCCTTGTCAACCTCTCCTTCAACCAATCGGGAATGGCGGATCTTGTCTCTCTAACTTGTATCTCTTTAGGCAATGGTTCGTCTTCTCGGAGAGGAGATGTCACTTCATCATCATTCTTGTCTTCATGTAGCTCATTGACTTGGGGAGATCGACTTGACGAATGCTGAGGTGCCTTCCCTTTTTCAGGTTTATCATTTTGTACTATTGACTCCATAGATTCATCAACCTCAGGCATCGTCATCTCTTGTCCTTCAACTTGACTTGTCCTTTTCTCATGTCGAGATGATGTACCTGATGAGCGATCTCAATTAGCCTCTTGCTTCTTCTTGGAGGGCTCCCTTTTCTTGGGTCTTTCTTTCCTCTTTGCGCCTCTAGGATGAGAATTGTCTTCACTTGCGCTTGCCCCTCCTTCTTCTGGTCTTTCCTCCAAAGTATAAGTCATTGGTACATTTTGTTCTCTTAACTTTTGATGTTGTACATCCACCCATCTGCGAGTACATGACAAAACTGGAGCCATCAAAGCTCTCAAGTCTGTAATCTCAGGCTCGTTCCAATCTATCTTCACTGCTTTGTCTTCTCTGTCATAGGATGACTGGAGATGTCTGCCACTGTCCTGAGCTTGATCGGCCACTTTGTAAATTTTGCATTTCCTGATGAAATCTAAAGGTAATTTGGAATGCATCTTTCTTTTCACTTCTAAATCACTTGAGAGATTCATCCAAAAGTCTTCTACCTGAAATTCGTGATTGTACTTCCTACCATATGTCTCTTCTATATACCCATAAGGATCAAAATTCTCCCTTGAGGCAAAGAACGTGAATGAATATGAGGCCAACTCCCTCTCTGCATCATCCAAGGCTAGAGCATTAGGACATACCTCAACTGAATTCCCCAATATGATGGGCACGGGAACTCCATTTCTATGCCTGTGTCTGAATGCCTTCGCATAGTCTGCCAACTGCCTAGTCACCTCGAGTAGCACTATCTTGTCTGTCGGATACCTCGGCAACATGTAGGGAGGTGAAGGACACCCATGAACTCTGATATATGTAAACTTTGGAAACTGGATGAACCAAGCACCATACCTCTTTACAAGCTCCTGTGCATCTGGAGATAGTCGATTGTGAATCCCGCCTTGCAATATCCTAGTGATGTTCATCGTGAAGGTATCATTGACTAACTTGTAGTCACTTCCTGGTGGATGATGCAAATGAACATAAGAGTCACAAACTCTGACCTCTCCGGGTCCTCTTCCGATCACTCCTCTGTGAGGTAGTCCTGCATATTCGAAACTCCTGATCAAGGCATATATGATGTATGAGCTCATGTGAAATGACTTGGTAGGCTTTAGTCTTCTTAACTGCACATCCAAGCAATGGCTAATAATTCTAGCCCAATGAATCGTTCCTTTTCCTTGAACTATCACTTGGATGAAGTAGAACATCCACTTCTCAAAATAGAAGGCTTGAGAAGCCCCTGTAACTCGATTGAGAAAAGTCATCAAATCTCTGTACTCCCCCTGGAAGTCGATCCTGTGTGGTGTGTTGGGAATCTTGCTCAGGCGAGGACGACTTTTGAGTAACCAATTCTTATTGATGATGCTCAAGCAAGAGTCTGGATCATCTTCATACATCGACCTGGCTCCTCTAGGCTTTTGTAAATCATATCTTTATGTTCTGGGAGATGCAGAGGTTCACTTATAGCCTCCTCCGAAAGGTATGCCAAAGTGTTCCCTTCCTTGGATACGATCGATCTTGATTGTGGGTCATAATGGCGAGCACATTCGATCATCAGCTCATGGCACTGGACTGCTGGAGGGAAACCGACCGCCTTGATGATGCCGCTTTCAATTATTTTCTTTGCAACAGGTGATGGCTTGCCAATGTAAGGGACCTCTCAAAACTTCTTGACACTGAAGATTCCCAAGTTGGTATCTCCAATGTTGCTCCACTTTGACACGATCTTGGTCTCCAATTCTTCATTCCTCTGATCTTCCTTCATGACAGCTGGACAACTAGTGGATGCTCCTGCCTTTGGGGTCGCCATCTTAACACCTACACAACATTTCATAATGAGTAATATATTTAAGATAGTAGCAAGGATGATAAAAGACACTAATTAGGAAACTTCATGACAAATCTTGAGTTATCATTTCCTAATTGACTACGCAATTTTCAAAAAACTTAAAGTTCAAAATTCAAAACTTCAATAATGGGCCTAGGATGATCTCGCCATACCTCTCCTTGAGAATTAATTCTAAAAAATGATGCAAAAATAAGGTGAATTTTGGCTAGGCAAAATGTAGATCGAAGTCCTTCCTTTAGCCAAAAGGTGCCTCCTTTAGTCTTCAACACTTGAGGTAATTCGCTCCAACTAGACCAGATTTCGCACCTTCCTCTTGCTCTCCAAGTTCGCACTTGAAATCATGAATGAATGATTATTTAAAATTGCTCAAAACACCCCTATTATATAGGGCGCTCACCACTTCACCTCCCCATAGGCCGACTTGATAAAAATAGGCCAAAAAATAAATAAATTTGCAAAAACAAGAGGTCGACTTTAATAAAATAAATAAAAATAATACCTCAAGCGCTCTATTTTTAATTTTAATTTCACAAAAACTAATTTTAAATGCCTTAATAATAAAAAAAAATCGATTTTTTGAGGCTCAAAATTAATTTATTAAATGCTATGCGCCTTTATTAAATGCCAATTTAATTAATTCTTTTTTTTTATTTCGAAGTTGATGATTTTGGCATTTCATGCGATTTGGAGGATGTCAACATTGGGATATGGCAAAAATAAAGAAGGCCAATCACTTCGCTCTGGTCCCTTGGAGAGGGACAGGAGCACTTTTTCATTTTTAGGCTAGGATCCTCAATTTTTTGAAGTCAAACCTTTGTTCACCATGCTTTAGAAGATCCTTCCCATCTCAAACAACTTTGCCTTAGCATAATCTCAGAGGGAATTTGTTGTTTCATAAAAAGCGCCCTGGTCCTTCAGTGAGGGACAAGAGCACTTTTGAGTCCATTGCATGAATTCTTGATCATATCAACTTCAAATTATCCTCCAGGCGTAGAATATCACATTTCACTCCATCTTGAGCCTTGGTAATAAAAATATCATTTCAAAATGCAAGGTAAATGGTCATATTTGGAAATTGCGCCCTGGTCCCTTGGTGAGGGACGGGAGCACTTTTGCCAGTTGTCGTCAAAATTTGCAACTCTCGCATCTCAATTCCACTTCAAGGCATTTTAAACACTTTTTCAAACTTACGCCTTGGCCTCAATTTGTCCAAAATTGGTGAGAAGGGCTAGATAACATGTTAAGCGCTCTGGTCCTTCAGTGAGGGACAGGAGCACTTTTTCAACATCAAGCTTATCCGTCCTTTGCTAGCTTTCCAAATTATCTTCAATGGGGTAATCATGTCTTTTTCCATTCATTTCAATCACAAAATTGCCTTGGCCTTGCAAGAAATTTACACTTTTTTAAAAAATCGCTCTGGACCCTTGGAGAGGGACAGGAGCACTTTTTGGAAAATCGCTCTGGTCCCTTGGAGAGGGACAGGAGCACTTTTTGCCTTCATGGTATATTTCCTTGTCTTTTAAACCTTCAATCGCATCTAAGGCATAAAACATCATTCGTCCTTCCCATCCAAGTCAAGTTTTGCCATAAAATCTCAAACAAAGAAGAGAAACTTGAAAAAGTGCCATGGTCCTTCAGAGAGGGACAGGAGCACTTTTTGTCATTTGAGTTGATTTACTCCTTTGTAGACCACTTAAATTATATTCAATAGACAAAACATGTGTCCCTTGACCTCTTCAAATCATAAAATTGTCTCGATCCTGCAAGAACAGTGCAAATTTGAAAATCAAGCCCCCGTCCTTCAGTGAGGGACAGGAGCACTTTTTGTCCTCTAAGCCAAATTGTCTCACTTTTCACCTCGAAATTCCTTTGCTAGGGAAGATTTCATCTTACTTCATGCTATGAATAAAAGTTGATGTCCAAGAAAGGTCTAAAATTGTGCATATAAAGAAAAGCACTCTGGTCCTTCAGTGAGGGACAGGAGCACTTTTGACCTTCTAGGCAAAAACTCCATCATTTCATTGTTTTCAATCAAGTCTGAATGCTTTATCATGTTCATTTTGCCGTCCACCATGCCTTTGATGTTTCAATTCGACCCAACAAGGCCAGGAATGACTCAGATAAGTCTTTTCGCTATGGTCCCTTGGTGAGGGACAGGAGCACTTTTTCTTTTAACCTTCAAAATTCATCATTTTTGTGCCTTCAAAATCTTCAAAAGTATCAAATCATGTTCGATCATCACTCCGGGAGACCCTGCACAAAACAAAATAGAAAAGTCAGTGACAAATATGCTTTAAATAACATTGGCGCCCTAGTCCCTTGGAGAGGGACGGGAGCACTTTTGTCCTTTCTGGCTAAAATATTCAAAATTTAGGTCTCCAATCATTTCACAAGGCAGAATTAGGTCATCTTCAAGGCCAGGAATCAGTTAGCAAGCCCTCACAAAACAAGAAATTGCACTTAGAATGAAATTCGCCCTGAGCCTCCAATGAAGGACAGGAGCACTTTCTCTGTTTCAGGCATCATCTTGCCTCCGAAATTTGATCAAAATTTACCTAGGCAAGAATATACAATTTCATCTTCAAAATGCTAACACTTAGACAAAATTTGAATTTTACCCCAAAAGATTCCCGAATCTAGACTTAACCTGAGACTTATCTGACCTTCCTGACAGACTCACCTTATTTCAAAAAATCTCAATCTTCGGGAGGATGCTTAATAACTTACAAAATTTGACTGGACTCATCTTGAAAAATATCCAAAAGAAACCCTTAAGGCTTAGCCCTAGCCCAAACAGACCACTCACTCACTCAAAAACCCTAAAAGCAGAGAGAAGAACAGGCAAAAAAAAAGCGAAAAAGAGGGGGTCCCCATTTTAATGGGGCGATGTGTGAAATGGTCACAACACCTATACCTTTCACAGACAGCATCTTGGAGGAGGTGGCTGGCCATGAAATGTACTCATTTCTGGACGGCTTTTTCGGATACAATCAGATTTCGATAGCTGAGGAGGACAAGTTGAAGACCACCTTTGTGGTGGAGGACGGAGTCTATGCGTACAGCCGAATGTCGTTCGGTTTGTGCAATGCTCCGGCAACATTTCAGAGGATAGTCCTTCACATCTTCGATAAGATGTCTGTGGGAAATTTTAAGGCCTTTTTGGATGACTGGTCGATTTTTAGTAGCGAAGACACTCACTTGGTGGCACTGCAAGAATGCATGGAGAGATGTCGAAGGACCAAGCTGGCCTCAAATCCGAAGAAATGCAGATTTATGGTACCGCAAGGAAAGTTGCTGGCCCATATTGTTTGTAAAGATGGATTAAAAACTGGCCCGGATAAGGTACGGGTAACTGTGGAGATGGAGTCACCCATTGATGTAATGGAAGCAAAGTCCTTCTTGAGACATATAGGATACTATCAGAAGTTCATTAAGAACTTTGCTCAACTTTCATTCCCATTGGACAAACTAGCACGGAAGGGCGAACCGTACATATGGGGACCGGCACAGGGGGAAGCGTTTGAGGAACTCAAGAGGAGACTAGTGGCCACACCCATTCTGGTCTATCCAAACTGGGACCGAGAATTCCACGTACACGTGGATGCCTCGAACTATGCCATTGGGGCTACGCTAGCACAGGAAAGGGGACGTGGGTTGGACCATCCCATCTACTTTGTCAGTCGCTTGATGTCGAAAGTCGAGAAGAATTGCAGTACCACCAAGAGGGAAGCCCTTGGAATGGTCTATACCGTACAAAAATTTTGGCACTACTTGTTGGCGACACCTTTCACTTTCTATGTGGATCACCAGGCATTGATGTACCTGGTAAATAAACCTATTATCCAAGGCAAAATAAGCAGGTGGCTACTGCTCCTTCAAGAGTTCACATTCACAATAATTGTATGGCCAGGCAAAAGCCATGTGATCACTAATTAGTTATCCGGGTTAGGTCGAGAGAGCCACTGGAGGGAGTCAATGATAATTTTTCTAACGCACATTTGTTCCAAATTACGGCACTACCTTCGTGGTATGCAAACATTGGGGAATACTTGTCCACCTCTCGGTTCCCAATCGAGATGTTACCGAGTGAGAGAAGGAAGTTGGACTTGAGAAGCAGGACATTCCCACTAATTAATGGGTTGTTGTATAAAATGGGACCCGACCAAGTCCTCAGAAGGTGTGTGATGGAAGAAGAGACTTCGGGAGTGCTCCGGGAAGCACACAAAGGGCCCGCAAGAGGCCACATGGGTCCAGACACCATTGCGGGCAAAGTATTGTTGGTTGGACTATGGTGGCTTTGCTGGACTATGGCGGCCCACCCTGTATAATGATGCACGGGAATGGGTGGTGGGTTGTGATACTTGCTAGAGGGCAACAAAACCATTGAAGCGGGATTTTATGCCCCTCAATCCATCCCATGCCCAGGAGTTATTTGAATGTTGGGGTCTGGATTTCATCGGACCCTTGAAGGCCAACAGAACACGGAGATGTCATTACATTGTGGTGGCCACAGAATACCTTACCAAGTGGACTGAGGTGCGAGCATTGTCGGATAACTCAGCTTTGAGTATAGCCAAGTTCATTCATGAACAGATTATCACAAGGTACAGCATCCCAATCCAACTGACGAGTGATCGCGGTGGGCACTTTGTGAACCATATAGTCAAGCTGCTCATGACAGAATTTAAGATTTTTCATTCCTTGTCAAGCCTGTACTACTTGAGGGCCAACGGGCAAGCCGAGGCCACTAATAAAATATTGGTGTATGTGATCTATAAGTCCTGCGGAGTTGAATAGGAAGATTGGGAAGAGAAGTTGCCATCCGTACTATGGGCATACAGGACTAACTAACAAGTCACGACAGGCCAGACACCCTTTCAATTAATGTACGGCCAAGAGGCCATTGTGCCGACAAAATTCATGGTTCCGAGTTTAAGGATTGCAATCGAGAATCGCCTAGGAGATATGGAAAGCCTGCAGGAGCGTTGTACGCGTTAGGCAAGTTGGATGAACATAGAATGATGGCCCAATGGGCCACCAAAGCCACCCAACAACGACGGAAATTTCGTCCAGGTCAATGGATGCTGAAGTATAATGGGCAGAATGAGATTAAGCCTGGGAAATTTAAAGTCCGATGGCTGGGGCCATATAAAATCTACGAGGTAGCTGCGAATGGAGCAATTAAGTTGTCCACATTGGGTGACCAACCGATAAAGGAGACGGTAAAGGGGTCGAAATTGAAAATTTACCATCACAGGTAGCAACGAAATGACCCAGTTTGTCCGAAGGCGGGGCCCAATCGGACAAATTGAAAAGGTAACTAAATTTTTGTCTGAAGAAAAAGAAAAAAAAAACCCAAGGAGGCAAATAAACACAATAAAGGTTGATCGTACGATATATTCCTTAAATCCGTACGAAAAAGGGAGGACGATAGCATACGGTCACGTCATAAAACATCCATACAAAGGCAGCATAAAAACAGACCAAAGCTAATCTGTACGATAGATAGAAGTCCGTACAACCATGAAGAACGAAGTTCGTACAGCCACGAAGGAAGCAGATCGTACGGCCACAAAACAGGTAGAAGACCGTACAGTCGTGTGAAGAGATCGTACGATGGAGCAAATTGCAGGTCGTACGGCCGTTGGAGGAGGACATCAGTCGAAGGATGCAAAGGACCGTACAACCACGTACAACAAAAATTTGTACGGTTTGATAAGAGCTATTACGTACAACTGTCGTACACGCTAAACAAAGCCGACTGTATGGTACAGTGATTGAAGCGTTCCGCATAACAGGAAAATATCATTTGAGCCTACAAATAGGAAAATAACGGTAATTGAAAACATTTAAGTGTGGATACAGGCAATTGCAACCAGTTGATGGAGTTAGGAAAACCAAGATTAGGGACGCTGGAATGGTGAAAACGGTTGCAGCAGTTAGACCAACCGTCTAAGTCAAGGAAAATAGCAGAAGAAAGCACGGCAGCCAAGGAAAAGGGTAAGCGAGTGTTGCAGTCTGTAGTAAAAGTTGCAGGGCCAGTAGATATAGGTAAGGCCAAAAAGAAGGCAATGCCAGAGAAAATCACACCTGACACTGTTACATTTGAAGGAGTGTGGTGCAGAGTGCACACAACAGGAAGTGTCAAATGGACTCACAGTCTCTCAGACTCAAAAGGTGACTATTCCAACTTAGTCTACCTTACCCACACTTGGTAAGGAAGTGTAAGACCACCCTCACACAACCTTAAGACCTATCCAAGGCCAAACCCAATCCCTTAAGGGTTACTCAACTTTGACACAAAAGTAGCTTCAGGGACTCAATCCCTCAATGAGGCTCAAACAAGGAAAATGCCTCAAATCTGTTGTCTGATGCTAAACAGCAGTAGGGACACCTTCTATGACCCTAACCAACCCAAAATCCAACCACTAAGTGACTGCCCCAAACCTTACTATGCCAACTTCACCTTTTGGGCTTACTCGGCTACTAGGTCTGTCAGCAAGGAACCGATCAATACAAGATAAACTTTACAAAGGACATAGTACTGTTTTTGTTGATTTGGAACCTCCAACATATGGTTAAACATTCCCCAAGAGGACAGAGCCTCACCTTACTCCTGCACTATCAAAACTCTCACTTGGTTCACAGTTCTAATTGGCCAATTCAGGCTTGGAACACCAGCAAGCACTTGAAGATGGGTTCATAAGGCTTGGACAGAGTCTTGGGAAGTTTGTTCAACTTGTTTGCTTGCCTCTCAACAGCTTTCACCAGCCCCTTGGTCCTTCTACTGATCGGCACCCTTCAAACATCAAAGTGCAGGCTAAATACATGAGGATATTTAGCCTATGGCTTGCACAAACACCAAGCAATCTTCTTCACCAGGTCCTGAGTGTTTAGGATGTTATAGTACACCATCAAACCTTGCAAATTCCAAAGGGACTTGAATTGACACCCCTAGAATTGCAAGATATGTGCCATTTAGCAGTAAAACCCCAAAGCCCTAGGGTTTGTAGTAGTTTAGAGAAAAAAATCGATAACTTCCTCAACTCAACACCAAAATCTATCAAACTGGAACCAAATGAAAGGTCTTTCACATGTTCACCCAACCATGGGCCTGTTTCAAACTTTCAATTCCGTACAGAACCGTACAGTCACGAGTTTGCTCAGAAAAACTGGTTTTTTTATCAGAATTTTGTGCAATTTTACATCTCCATCACTTCCAACCCTTTGGAAGTCGAATTCAAAGCCTAAATAGGCTTCCCCTAACAGGCTCAACCGAACCAAGGTGGTTGGGAACCGTTGGAGCCTTTGTTTAACTAAATTTCAAAAGTTGCACAAAACTGTCGAAAGTTGTCAACTCCATTTTGACAGTTTTTGCATTTTTTGCAATTTCGACATTTATGACCCCTAACCATTCCAAAATGGTTCTAACATGATCATATGGTCTACCACACATCAAAATCAACCTCCTAATGCCAAAACTAATCACTACAAGAAAAAAATGCCTACTAGACCTAATAGGATCCAAGTGGACTAAGGCAACTCTAGGTTTATAGAATGACCTAAGAGTCCCTTGACCACACAAAAAGGATCACCAAGGCATGGATGGTCATCATACATCCTTATTACAAGCAAAACATGAAAAAGAAAACAAAATGCCACAAAGACAAGTCAAAGTGCCCTGCACCAGAGTGAGTGGAAATGTATGCAGGACCTGGTGGCTGGAGACCCCAGATAATTATGTAATTAAGGAATCTCTCAGGAAAGCATGGGTGCACTGGGCAATTCAAATGCCCATCTTTGCCATCAAGGATTTCGAATCATGTCTGCGAATGATAGTGGCTACATATGACAGTGCGACGAGGGCATCAACTTTCTCTTACCAGCAAAGCACTGTGACCGTCTCCTTTGCACCCAACGATTTTGCTAGGGTATTTGGCATACCAGATGAGGGACAGAAAATAGACAAGAATGCCACTAAGATGTCGCTAGAGAGGAAAGAGCAACTGCTATGATTGATTTGTCGAAGTGATCTCTCAAAACAGGAATGGGCTGTGATCAAGGCACCTAAGGGCAGAGGGTTGAAAAAGTCGTACATCATTCCAGGGGATTGGTAGTGTCTGTTGGATGTTATAAAAAGCAGACTTACAGGACAGCAGGGCATCAGACACGGCGGTACCCATAATTGCACTTATGAATGGCTTGAGGAATGGGACAATGTACAACTGGGCAACAATTTTGTCCGACAGAATTCATGAATTCTTGATCTAGCGACACAAGGCTTTTTACATGTCGTTTCACACCATAGGGTTGTTCCTCAACGTTGTACCCACACAAGTATCGCCAGAGAAGCATGTCTGGGAACCTCATGAGACGTTGGACCCTTCACAGCCAACCATTTTCTATTGGACCCACCTAGATACCATGGCTGGTAGCGGGGAAACCCATTCCAACAGGAAACAAAGGAGACCACCACTTGTAGTAGTGTCAAAACATGAGCAGGAGACAGAGACAATTGACTAGGATGCAGAAGAAGAGGACGATAGTAGTGCAGAGGAAGGGGAAGATTATGAGGACACTTCTTCTAGGAGTAGCCACAGTCACGACACATTCCGCCTTGATAGCTGGAAAGAAGTAGAGAAAACCCCTAGTACAGAGGAGAGTAGTGGTCGTGCAGTGTCTTTTGGGCACGTCACGAGATGAATCCGTGGATTACTGGCGAGTGGAGTGCGACCCGCGGGAGCAGGCCGACTGGTGTATGCACCAGTAGTATTGACTCAGGATGGAGGACCGACACCTCTCCCGACTTCGGGGGTGACAGTGGGAGCAATACCAGCCATACCCATCCCAGGATTTGGGCAGTTGAGACCACGACCTTCATTGCCTACACCCTCTAGGATCGCCACAGCAATTTCGGCAGAGGAGGTTCTAGCACTATCATTGGTTCCCAGCGAACCTCCTTGCATTGGGTCTACCATACAGAGGGAACTGGTACATACAGAGGTCACAGTAGTAGAGGGCACGGTGACCAGAGATGATGCCACCATGGATGCGTGGTTGGGTAGCTATGAGATGCCTCCTATGACACCACTAGGACCTCCGCCTGCCTCACCCCATCCACGTCCTTTTCCTAAGATTGTGGACCTCGATGAGGGTAGTTATCATCAAGAGGCGAGACAGCAGGAGTTGGCGATGGACTTCCTGTAGGACACCGTTGGGTTTGAGGAGGAGATGTCAGAGATGCAGCAACAGGAGCAGGCCACTACCGAGAGCCAGTCGGAGGGCATAGAGATATTTTTGGCAAAGATGGGAGCCAGTGCGTAGAGGATGGCAACAGAGGTTGAGGCCAGTGCACGGAGATTGGCAGCCTCTATTCAAGAGCGAACTGTTGGGTAGTCTGTCGTTGAGGGACTCATCACCTTTGCCACTGGAGGGTGTGCTGAGGAGTTTGGAAGATGTTTTGAGGCCAGGGGTTGGCCTGTTGTGGAGACTCCCAAGATGTTGGCAGATTGGAGGAGGAGACGGCTGGGGTTAGTGGAGTACACTTGCTGCTACAACGAGTAGAGAAAGCCTTCCGGGACGGGTACTACCAGCTCAAACGTACCCAACATGGTGCCTCAACAGCAGAAACAAAGCAAGTGGCAGCCATCACAACTCGGGAGGAGCTAGCCACTCGCTTGCATACGATGGAGATGGAGTTGGCACAACAGAAGGCCCAAGCAACCAGCCTAGAGGAGGAGTTGGCTCGTGCCAATGCATAATTGGCCCAGGAGACGGCGGGGCGTGCACACGAGGTAGCAGAATGGGCAGCCCTTGAGACCCGTCTCACATCTACCTTAGAGGAGTTGGATATGAAGCAGAAGGAGCTTATGGAAGCAGTTTTTATGGTGAAACGATCTAGGGAGAGCCAGTTGGTAGCTGAGCGAGATCTCTAGCATCGGACACAACAGGTTCACCAACTGAGGGAGTAGTTGGCAGCACCACCACCACCAGCCCCTTCTTCATCAAGTATGCCCTCTGTACCCCCTCAGCTTTGATTTTCATGTTTGGTCTTGGTGTCATTTCCCATTTTGTTTGTACGTCATCAAGAGACGACCTTTTTTGGGGGGGGGGATGATGTTGTCGGGTAATTATGTCATAGTGTAATTAGAATGTTGCGTGTGTCAAGGGTCGGTGGTTACGTGACGATTGTTGGCAATTGGCACCGAACAACCTGCACCGACACCTATATATATGTACTTGGTTTCCTATTTCAGTGTGTAGATATTGTCGAAGAAAGCTATGTTTTGAATGCACTGGCATTTGGCATTAGTGAATACAAACATATGAGTTCTTCTGTTTACTTGCATTTTTGTATACTGTCACATTTCCTACATTTTTGTACTGTTATGCACGGAATGCACACACACCCCACAGGGGGAAAACATTGACTTGCTCCTTGAGGACATAGGGAAACTAAGTTGGGTGAAGAAAGTGGTTGAAGATGGAAGGAATATCACCAAATACATCTACAATCACACATGGGTCTTGAAACTTATGAGAGAGCACACTAATGGTAAGGGTCTTATGTGATTGGGTGTCACATGCTTTGCTACCAATTTCTTCACCTTGCAAAGCATCCTAGCTACATTGCCCAACCTAAAGTGGATGTTTGAGAGTGAAAGATGGTTGGGGAGTCCTTATGCTACGAAGCCCGAAGCAGAGAAGGTTGTGGTTGCCAATTTTTTATTCTAATTTTGCCAAGATGGTGGAGGAGATCATCAATGTAAGTTTTGAAACTTTAATTAATGATTTATTATTTAAATTTATAATATTACAATCTGCTGATTTTGTTAAATTTTTTATATCTAGGTGTCGGAATCGTTGGTGAGGGTGCTACGAATGGTGGATGGGGATCATAACTCCATGGGGTATCTATATGAGGCCATGGATAAGGCCAAAGAGGCGATTCAACACTTGTATGGGTCAAACAAGACCAAGTATGAACCCATATGGCGCATAATTGATCGGAGGTGGAACCATCAACTCCACCAACATATTCATGCTGCTGCCTACTACTTGAATCCCAAGTTTTTCTACTCCCCGAGTTTCAGAGCAGATGCAGAGGCTAAAGTTGGCCTCAACACATGCATTAGAAGATTAGTTGATGGTGAGAACCTTTTAGACCTGATACTTGATGAGTTGCAAAGCTATAAGAAGGCCATGAGGCCATTGTTTTCTTCACCTAATTGCAAACGTAGGAGAGACAGCCAACAACCAAGTAAGAAAAACATATGTTTAATTTTATTTTACCATTTATTTCTCTTTAAGATTATTAAAATCTTTACAAGTTATAAATGACATTTTTTATCCTTGCAGATTTGTGGTGGGAAGATTATGGTGCCACAGCGCCTAATCTTCAAAAGCTTGCCATCCATATATTATCGCAGCCTTGTAGTGCTTCTGGTTGTGAGTGCAACTGGAGTGTTTTTCTGGACATCCACACAAAAAAGCACAATAGGTTGACTCAACAACACTTGAATGATCTTGTCTATGTGTGGTACAACCTTTGATTGCACGAGACGAAAGTGCAAGACAAGATTTACATGAAGCACTTGACTTGGATGACATTGATCCATATTAACCAAAATGGGTTGCTGCTCCTAATGATGTTGATAATGATTTGGATCCATTCCTTACTGATGAGCAGCTAAGTGAGTTGAAGAGGGCAGGAGAGGAATGGGATGCGGAAGTGGCAGCATGTGAGGAGGAGGAGCACAAGGTTGATCATGCAGTAGAGGCACCTATTGAGGAACCTATCACTATGGTCGAGGCACCTATTGAGGATGTTGCCACTACTTCAGCACCACCCCCCCAGCAGCAACAATCTGTTTTGAGCTTTAGTCATAGGTGCTATTTATGATTTCTCGTTTTCATTGATACCAAAACTTGAACTTGATATGTAATCAAAAATTCAGAGGTTGTAGTTGTTTTGTGGTCTATGTCACTATGATACATTGATATGTATTTAACTCTTATTCACATGTTGCACTTGTTTTTTGGTTATGCTATGTATTTAACTCAAACTTTGATTCATATATCATGGAAATCAGTATATGTTATACAAATTTGGTGTAAATGTGTGTTTTTAAAAAATATTTTTTTTAAAAAAGTATTTTCAAATGTTCAATAAAGTTGCCGAGTTATTGCTGAGTTATTGCCAAGTCTTTCCGAGTCCCGAGTTTTTAAAAACATTTGGGCTTGCCAAGTCATTGCTGAGTCTGAGTTTTTCAACCATGATAAACAGTATAACAAATATTATCAGCATACCATTGGCAGCCAGATATAAATCGCCGACATCCACTGACTCAGCCTTTTCCTCTTTCCTATCTTTCAATGCCTTTTTGCAAGGGAAGACCCCACTATTTAACATGGGGTAAGGGCCACGATTATTGGGAGAGTCGTGACTATACTTGGAGTCACGTCCTCACAAAACAAATCGCTCTCTTCCTTGCCATTAAAGTATCCACAATAATCATCTTTATCATTGTATACTGATATTCTTTTATTATTAATAACTGTTGTCTTTGTATATTAATGAAATCATTGACTTCATATTAATTTCTACTTTTAATAATCATAATCGTTGCTGTTGTTAATATCATTTCTGCTCTTAGTAAATTAATTAATGCTCCCTATGGTCGGTTAGCAAGGGTGTAGGAGTTGGCCTTCAATATTTAATTTTCTTATTATTTATTTCTGTTTTCTTTCGTGCTAGAAGGGGGGTAAGAAGTGGTTGATAGGCGGGGACATGACACCTAAACAATAAAAATCAGACCTAAAGCAAGTTAACTTCCAGCTAGAGGGTGGAGGTTGATTTCATTTCAATAACATCAATTCAATTCAGACCTGAGTGGTTTTGAGGAGCAAAAAATTCAGATCAGATCTGATTGCAAACAAATTTCATCAGCAGATTGTCATTTCCAGATTTGAATTGATTTTTAAAAACATGATCAGTGATGCATTAGGGGTGTGAAAGGTTGCTTTATTATCATGATTCTTGATTCATTGTGTCTCCTTTCAGGTTTTGATGCAAGGATGGAAGGGTAGGAAAGATGAACGTTCAAGGAGGAATGAAGAATTCAGCTATGAGAGGGAATTTTCAACATCAAGAGGGAAGATCAACACATTCAAAGGAATGAAGATGCAAATGCAAAGGACTTTCAACATCAAGACATTCAAGGAGATAGCAAGGAAAGATTTCACAACTGGAGTTAGAGATCAAGTGATCCAAGGAGGCGAATCAAATGAAGAACTCAACCAAGAACACTTCAAAGGCGTGAAGGGGAGATCAAGACAATATTGCAACACAAGGAGGGATACTATTACAACATCTTGAATTTCTTTCGGAAATCCAAGATCCTAAGTTCAACATGGGAGATTGCTCTAAGCCAAGGAAATTATGAATTTTCATGATCAAAGGGGATGGAGATCTCAAAGACACGTTCCACAATTCAGGAACTACATCAAGGACATTCCACCTTTCAAAATGACGTCAAGATTCCCATACTCAAGGCAAGATGATATTCAAGAAGAGGAATCCTAAGGATGAATGGACATTGCAACATGAAGAATGCCTAAGGAAGTAATTCAATATTCCAAGGTTGAAAGTAATCAAACACCATCAAAGAGAGAACAAGGATGAAATTCCCAAACAGGAAGATGAAGAGTGAATATGGTCAAGGAGTGAATAAAAGAGTCAAGCAAAGTTAGATACTCGATCATTTAAGATGATGCAATTTGGAAAAATGTCCCATTTTCATCACACCCAGCTTGGAAATGTTGAGTATCAAGAGATATTGCCCCAACACAAAGCAACTTCTTTGTGGTAATCTACAAGGTGCAAGCTAAGGTGGCATCCAGTCATAACCAACCACTCTAGTTGTGACAAGTCAAAACATCCAGGTTCAATGTGTCAGACTCATCCAATGATGGAGCAAGTGACACATGGCACTGCATCAAATATTGTTCTACACACCTAACCTCATTTCTTATTGGTTCGAATCCAAAGAAGGACATATGTCCTATTTATTGAAATTATCTCATTGGTCGAATGGAATTAGTTGTAACTAATCCTAATTAGGGTTTTGTCATGTAATCTCAGCCATTGATCTTGAATCAATCTAAGCCATTAAATTGTAATGAGACCTCTATATAAGGCTCAAACCTCTCATTTGTAAAGGTTAATAGTGAATAGTTAGTAGTCAAAGAATAGATGATAGTTGGTAGTAGTAGAGTAGGAGGAATGGAGATTGTTGCCAAGGCTTGTTGTAATAAACATACATCTTCATTGAAGTTATGGTGGATTTTGTGTTTTGTTTCAACTTGTTGCATGGCCTCTACTTCTCATAGTTTAGATGTGTTAGGTGAATGGAAGACATTATTGTTGATGAATGGTGAAACCTAATGTTCATACCACTTGGAGTTTGTTGATTGCAAATTGCAATGTGTGGTTAGACTGAACTTGATTATAAGCTTAACTTCAATTGCTATATACTCGTTGTTCGTAATGTTGGTGTGCATAGGCGATATGAAAATCATCTTTATGTAGTTGTTTTTGCATGACGAAGCAAAGCTTGGTTTGGTTGCACAAAGTCAACAATCATTTCTTACATTGTTAGGAGTAGCATAGACTTTCTTAACCCGTATCTACTTTTATCTTTTATTTTCCAAGCTAGTTAGTATAGATTCCACAATCCAACTGTGTTCATAAACGTAAGTCCCCTTATGATTCTAGCAATATCACATCATACATCACTGAGTCTATCCCGAGTATTAAGTCAATTGTCCGCATTGTAAACCTTGGAGTCATCTCACTTGATCATATTATTTAGCATGCGAGGTTTCTTTGTTCAAGAGAGGATAGAATACTTAGTATTTTATTCTGTGTGCAAGGTGTCCTAAAAAACACATCAACAAGTCCAAGCTAGAGTCAAAAATCAGCTTGCTCAGTCAAGGTCTCGTAACTATGATGTGTGCATGTTTGTGTGTTTTCAAGTACACAAACTCACTGTAGATGGAACTGGAAGATCATCAAACCTGACAGGTTAAAACCAAAAAAATGTTCATAAACCTTACCACAATCTAACTTTAGGATAACATGAGCTAAACAGTACATACTACAATTTTAAAAAAGATTTCATGGATACCAGAGTTCACACAAATAATTTAGAACTGTAGATATGGTATTCAACTGAATCAGATGTCTCTCCATCATTTGTTTTAGTTTTGAAACTAGCAACAATCCATTATCAAATGGAGTTTGTACATGAGTAAAAGAAGATAATATATCAAAATGCTATTTTTCAGGAGCTGGTAAACAACCAACTCTATGACATTCGCCTGTGCTCTAAACTTCTATATCAATAATTTGTTGGTTTTTTATCAGTGCTGAAAATCCCCTTTAAGCTCCTAGTGACCACCAGCCCACACATCTAATAGAACGTTGATCTATATATACTGCATACAAATACAACAGTATAATGCTTGCAAGGAGCAAGACAATGCACCAAAAACAAAAATGCTATCTTGAATACTTGATTTAAATTTTAACTAGCTTAAACAGGGCATACTTCCTACAGTTATGTGAAGAAGAAAAATTCACTTTTCGATGTGTATATTATATCCTAAACACAGATATAAGATCTATCAAAATAAATGCCAGTAATGATTAGCTTCATTCTGTTCCTTGTCTATGGAGTATATATACTAAAACAGTTAAAACATCTTGTAAGATGATGCTAGGATAAATACTATTTAATTCCTATTTTCTTTTCCTTAACTAATGTAGTTAACGTGGTTGGTACAAAAGTTGTTTGATCACGAATACATACTCCCAAACATAGATCTATATGGCAACAGAATAATGATGAAAAGTATCTAGAAAATATCTCATTTAATTCCTTGGATATTTGTTCTCACCCAGATTTAATTGAGTCCCAAAAGTTAGCCTTCAGGCTAGTAAAACGTCGCCTTTGCATCCCTGCCCATTGCAGGATGGTATGGTTAGAACTTAACAAACATCCTTAGTCTAGAATATAAAAATGGGAATTTCCATTTTCTTCTAAAATTCACAATTTTGTAAATGTGTTACCATCCAAGAAGTGCGCATGATTAAGAAGCAAAACAATCTGGTGTTCCATTAAAGTCAAGTTAGTGCAGAAGCAAATTTATGAGATATACTAGGAAGGAGGTTACAATAAGTCAGCAAACTCTCATTTTATTGCACACTAATGCAACATGAAATGCTGCTCAGTAGCAATATAATGCTGCTTGGTAACAATGTATAATATGCATTTCATTAAGTAAAGAAGTGAATGATAAACAACAACACAAGGGAAAGCAGAAAAAATGTCCACAAATATATATTTCTTAAAGTAATACTACTGTTGAGCTGTTTAATACTGTTAAAATATTAAGTGCCATTTCCCAACCTAAGGTGGAGTAACAGTTGGGATAGGACAGGAACATGCATGGGGTCAATGCTCGACTTTGAGAGAGGAATGGTGGTGGTGTTGTCTGAGACCTGCAATTCAATAATACAAAAGTAATGAATTAGTCATTTGTGGCAACAGCAACAATTAATTATTAAAACAGTTTGTAAAACTAGATAGCTTTAAATTTTCTTGTGACGCTCAACAAAGAAAATGGAAATGACATGTCATAGCCTTTTTTAAGATGAATGAATTAAATTACGATTAAAATAATGACTGATCAGAAACACTAAAGCAAGTGTATGTCTTCAGAAAAACTTTGACAATCCAACATATTTCCAAATCCACAAGCAATGTACATAAGCCATGTTGTCTTTCCAGCCAATGCATAAACTAATCAGAAGGAATACAGAATAATCATGTAAGCACCAACCACTCAATCAAAGAAACACATTGTATAGTTGAGCACAAACATATGATTGATACATCTGTGGCAATATCAAAAGAACTGAGGCCACAAAATCTTCATAGTGAGAGCGCCCACATCATTCTAACTGAACAATGTCTGTTCAATAGGTTAGATACCTCTACTCTGCATTGTTCTTAGGTTTTATCATCAAGACATTGAAAAAAGTCTCAAATATATTCAGCTTTAATAAAAGGAAAGCAAAAATTAATCAAGCATTAAGATTTAATAAATGTTTACTTCAAAATGCAATAGGAAGTGTTTCCATGGATTCCCCATACAAACTAAATATCACTCACAAGTATATGTGCCACAATGAATAAAGAAGAATAGACCATAAAGAAGAATAGACCACTATATATTCTATGTTTCCAACTGTTGTTCTATACTTCTGAATCTCCTATAGAAATTTTCATTTAATTCATCTTTCAATCTTCCTATTTATGCTTCTACTTTCTGTAATATCCATCAGGTTACTCCTAGTTTTATACCTGCAAACAAATACTAATCACTAAAAGCTGATACTAGTAATATTAAGTATCACGAATTTATGATAATAGTCAGATCAATGCATCAAAGCGTCATCAATTTTCAGATCAATAACATCATTAATATTTGGATCATAGCATATTCCTCATAGAAAATCACATCATGAATTCCTTGGAAACGCTTACAAATGGCAATATAAAGGTTGGTTGTCCTTGAATTGCCGAGAGCATGGAAGGTGGGCCGCCCTTCCACCTCTCAGTCCACCTTGGAGGTTTGTCGTCCTCCTTGATCAAGCCCAAGAGCATGAAAAGCTGGCCATCCATTCTATCTCCTGTTCAACTTGATAACAGTATTAAGGTGGGCCATCCATCTCTCGTGAACTTGGAAGGCTGGCCGTCCTTCCTATTTGAAAGACACTTCCACAAATTCAAAACTGATTTCTCAACGAATTTGTTAGATGATTGCCAACTAAGTACCTCTTGATGAATTAATAAATTTATCCTCAAATGGCTGCAACAAATTATTTTCTGAATATCATTTATTGCTGCTTTCAATCTATATTCTGACTTGATGTTTTGGATGATTGATCGATTGATGGATTGCTGTTAAATGATTGATATTTGAATGATTTGAGGCTAGAATGGTTGAGGCTTGAATAGTTGATGTTTGAATGATTGATATTAAATTGTTTGAGTTGATGGAAGAATTGATTTATCATTGATGCCTGCTGGTTTAATGATTGAATGGATTGACAATTTATGATGATGATTTATTGATTGATTGTTTGCTTCATTTGATAATTGATGATTGCTTTGATGGATTCATGAGTGAAAATTGAATGAGTGCTGATTTCATTTATTGGTGAATGATGATTAATAAGTGCTCCTTGAATGCTTGGAATGATTTCTCCTTTATACTTCATTGGTGAAAGAGTCACCACCTTTCATAAGAATTGAGTCACCATCCTTCATAAGAATTGAGTCACCACCCTTCTTTGCTGCGTTTTGAGAAAAAACAAATTATCTTCCAAATTGATCTCCCTTAGATGATCATCTCAAATGAAATCTTATCCCCTTCATATATTCCAATGTGAGGGGGAAGTCACACCTCTCCATCATGTCTGCTCTTTGCAAAAGTCATAACCTTTCACAATTTACACCCTTTGAAAGAGGACAACCCTTCACAATTTCTGCTTTTTGAATGAGTTACAACACTTCATAATTTCTGCCTTTTGAAAGAGTCAAAACTATTCATCCTTAATTGCTGGTTTTGAGCCCTTTTAATTTTTAATTAAATTTCTTAAGGAATGGCTGCCCATGAAACACTAGATTTAATTTTAATTGTATGCTATGAATCACTGTCAAATGATATTTTGTAGTCAATCTTAATCAACCTTTTAATAGGATCACAACCATTTTATTTCATTTGCCTAAGTTAAAGCTGCGATCTGGATTTTTATAAAGTCGCGATCTCTTGTATTCTGGACAGGGTCATGACACTTTCAGCCAATTTCATTTAATTCATCATAATTACAAAAAGAAATAGGCTTCATAGAATTTAAAATGAGTACCAATGTAGCATACGTGGTTTAAATTTTGATCATAAGGAGCATAAATAATCAGTAATTTAACAACAAAACTCATCCTATTCAGAAACAGGATCTATAAAACCACAGCAACACTCGATTGAATCCTCATAACAAACAAAATTTAGCTTGGAGTTTTCAATAGAAAAAACTATTTCTGCTACTCTTCTAAACATAAAATTATTCTCAAATCCAGATACAGCCTACACCAAGGATAGAGCTCTTCCATAGCTTTCCAACACTTCAAAAAGAATGGAAAATGAAACCCATATGACAATGTCATGCCTCCAGAAGTTTACTTTTGTAATCTTCGCCAAATCCATGGCATCAATGAAGGATTCAGACCTGACCAGAAGCATAAATCCTGGCTGAAACTCTCACCTATGCATCAATGACAGATTTGGTCACAGCTGAAGACGGTAATGATACAAAACTGCAGAGTAACACATAAAGCCAGCACGAACATGTCACTTAAACATCAGTAATGAATTTGAGCATGATCTAATGCATGTCCCAATAGGAGAATGAAAGATGGTGCATTTTCCCTTCAGGTCATTGAGATGTCATGTTTATTGGGTTCTTTTACATTAGTTTGTAACTTTATGTGCCCAACGCACACAGATATATGTTTATTAGGCTCTTTCCATAATAAAAAAGGGAATTAAATAGCAGCAGATCTTCACCTAGAGCGAATTATGGAAACACTACATTCCAGCTGAGCATGAAGCTGTCTAAGAGATTGTCAAAGCTGGGCAAGCTTATGAGAGCATGTTTGTAATGTCCCCTTTTGGGAGGACACTAAATCTTGCCCAATATACTTGAATTATTGCAGGTTATGTATTTTCAGTCTGCTATGGTAATTTGGACAAATTCAATTCGATGTTGTTACCCTCTTTAAATGCAAAAGTCTTCTGTTTATATCAATCTGATCTGCTGCCTATACTCAGATCTCTCTCTCTCTCTCTCTCTGAGAATCCTTTCTATTCCATCAGGTCTGATTCTCTGGTTATTGATTTAATGTTCCCTCTTCTTTTCCTTTGATGCCTGCTTTATTATTGTTTGCAGATTGTGTTCTGATCTCTTTGATAAATGTTCATATCATTCTTCCAGATTTTCTTATAATTCTGATTTAGGTCTGCTCCTAAATCTGCTTTTAATGCTTCAGATATTTGTTCTATTCCATCAAACCTTCCTTCTTAAATGAAAACTTCTCCACTTTATATCCTCCAATGCGAGGGAGAGTCACATCTCTTCTTAATGGTCATAACCTTTCACAAGTGCCACCCTTCAAAAGGGTAACAAACTTTCATCATCACTGCCCCTTTGAAAGAGTTACTTCCTTATCATCTTCCCATTAATGCTTCCTTAATAACTTTGCTCCCTTCTTTCTACCTTTTTTCCTAAATGAAGTTCCCTTCTCTCCCTTTTATATCTCATGTTTGAGGGAGTCACAACTTTTCATTTCATGCCTTTTGACCATTCATTAAACTTAACTAAATTTTAATTATATAAATTTTTATTTTTATTCTTTTATATTTTAATTTATTATTATTATTTATTAATAAATCCTATTTCAACAAGGGGACATTACAGTCAGCCCTTCCCAAAATTGCTTGCCCTCAAGCAATGTAGGTTTCTAAGAACTGAATAAATCAACCCTTGGAGATTGGTATTTCTTCTTTAATTTGGTTGACCCAAGGCTTGCACCATACCATGGATATCTCTTTGTGTTAAATCTTGGGTGATCTTAACATTTATTAAGATGAAAATTAGAAGCATGACACACATCTATGACCTCAAATGCAACTTATATCTTTCTAGTTATTCACATCTCTAGAACATATAAAGTATGAACCAAACACAGAGCATACACATAAAAACACGAAGTATACACATAAATATACACAAACACAGAGCATACACATAAAAACACGAAGTATACACATGAACATACACAAACACGGAGCATACAAACAAATACACATGTTGTTAGATCCCTTCAATGGACCTAACCCTATCTTTCCATTTGAGCCAGAAAGTGGGCCTAACCCCAATCCTTCTGCTCCTAATCCATTTTGAGTCAAAAAGTGGACCTAACCCGTTTCATTTTGCTTCTAATCGATTTCGAATTAGAAAGTGGACCTAACCCCAATCTCCTAATCCACTTAGAGACAGAAATTGGTCCTCACCCCAATCTTTCTGCTCTTGTATGCTCACTGATGTGTCGCAAACTTTCTCCAATAAGCTTCAAACATTTGCTTAATATGTCCCATAGATCCTGGGGATGTAAGGGTGCCATTATTACTAGATTGGCTCCTCCACAAAGCTTCATTTGTTTATTGTCCTTTCTTCTCCTACCTGGATGCTTTTGAGATCTTCCTCATCGTGCCTTGTTTTCTTACTTGGATTTCCTTTTGTTTCACCATTGAACATTGCCTCTATATTACATAATTAGCTTTCTTCCTTTCTCTTTTGATAGCCCTTAAAGCTCGTTGACTTAATTGCATTAACTAAATTCCCTCAGGCTGGCAAGAACATGCTCTGATACCACTTGTAATGTCCCTTTTGGGAGGACACTATACTTGTAGAATTATTGCAGGTTATGTATTTTCAGTCTGCTGTGGTAATTTGGACAGATTATATTAGATGTTGTTTCCCTCTTTAAATGCACAAGTCTGCTGTTTATATCAATCTGATCTGCTGCCTATACTCAGATATGTGTGTGTGTGTGTGTGTGTGTGAGAACCTTTTCTATTCCATCAGGTCTGATTCTCTGGTTATTGATTTAATGTTTCCTCTACTTTTCCTGTGACGCCTGCTTTATTATTGTTTGCAGATTTGTATTGTGTTCTGATCTCTTTGATAAATGTTCATATCATTCTTCCAGATTTTCTTATAATTCTGATTTAGGTCTGCTCCTAAATCTGCTTTTAATGAGTCAGATATATTGTTTTATTCCATACATCCTTTCTTCTCAAATGAAAACTTCTCCACTTTATATCCTCCAATGTGAGGGAGAGTCACACCTCTTCTTAATGGTCATAACCTTTCACAAGTACCACCCTTCGAAAGGGTCACAACCTTTCATCATTGCAGCCCCTCTGAAAGAATCACTTCCTTATCATCTTCCCATTAATGCTTCCTTAATAACTTTGCTCCCTTCTTTCTTCCTTTTTTCCCTTTTTTCCCGAATGAAGTTCTCTTCTCTCCCTTTTATATCTCATGTTTGAGGGAGTCACAACTTTTCATTTCATGCCTTTTGACCATTCATTAAACTTAACTAAATTTTAATTATATTAATTTTTATTTTTATTTTTATTCTTTTATATTTTAATTTATTATTATTATTTATTAATAAATCCTATTTCAACAAGGGGACATTACAATGTTAGATACATAAATTGGTTCCACAATGTCCTGGAGGCTCCATGAGAGAAACTGGCTAGTAATCTTGTTAATTCCAGTATTTATAAGGAGGCATGGCCCCATTTTCATGCTAGAATTTTCTAGCATCCTCCACGATATATCTTGTGTCTGTTCAATATTGTTTTGTGTTCTTTGTTTGCCACATACGGGTAAACGATTAAATGCAGAAAGTAAATGCACAGAACATAATGGAAATATATTAAATAACCAGTCTCTGTATTAATTCAACAGTCCATGTACATCAAGTGCTTATAACATTAAACCCAGATACAACTATCATGATGCCACTACGAAGGAACGGTATGCAATATATAATACCCGAAGGGGTGTGACCAAACGTCGCGTCCAACTGCCCTTCGGGACGACTAACTAACTAACTGCCGTAACTCATTATTACCGACGACAACATAAACATAATATGACAACATAACATAATGATTATTCTCGGCAACATCATCCCCCCAAAGAAAAGAAGTCGTCTCCGGACGACTTAATACAAAATAGAGTCGTCTCTGGTACAAAATAGAGAAAATTGTACCCCCACCTCATATGATGACGCATACAACCGCGCGATGGATTTGGAAAGTGAGGGCAAAACATCGCGGAAGAAAAAGGACAAGTCCTCTGCAGAAGAGGAGTCCTCGGGAGAAAGCAGCAGTGATGAATCATCAAGTAAGAAGGTGCAAGCTCTTCCAAAGGTTATGCACCGTATGATGAAGGAATTTAAGAACACGAAAGGAAGCACGAGTAAAAACGAAGACGTGTGGTGCACGGAATGTAAGGAAGAAGGTCACATAAAAGGCACCTGCCCGAAGAAGGCATTCTGCGAAATTTGCCAAATGTTGGGACACGCCGTCAAAGAGTGTCCCTACAACATGAAAAAAAAAGGGAACCAAGTATTCTTCACGCAAGAGCAACCCTCACTGTCCGCAGCAGCGAGCTCCGCCCAGCCGCAAGCCGACGCCACTGCATCATCCGGTGGTTATAGAAGTAACCGAAGAGGAGGGAGAGGCAACAACAACAACAACAATCAGAGCAGAATGCAGTATGACGCTAAGGGGCGGCCAACAATTCAATGTCGGACCTGCAACCAATGGGGGCACTTCACTCAGGAGTGCCAGAATACTGAAACCCCCCAGAGCCTATGTAGATGGTGCGGCCCCAGTGATCACAATGACACAAAATGTCCTAAGCCGGGGGTGAATCTGCTCAATATTGAGAAGACGGGCAAAAACAAAGAAGTATTGGCGATCACTCGCGCGCAGGCAAAGAAGGCAACATTCTTCACATGCTCAACTATTCATTCCTTACATGCTGATTTCCATTACAGTACTTGATTAGTGTTCAAATTCTATAATAAACTGACTTTAAGCATAGTTCTCTATTTACAAAAGCAAACAAAAGATAAGTAGTCATTACCATTGAATTTATTATATCGGTACAGATAAAAAAAAATACAGGTACAAATTACAAATTTTGAATGAAAAATGTAGGTAGCAGTCATAGCTGTATGAGATAACGGTTTTCCCCCTTACACTGTTCATTTCATTAGCAAATTGTACTAGATCAGCATGCAAGTCAAACCCGTGTTGAAGAATTGGACATTGGAATATCCAGGTCAACTACAGCTCCATATGAAGTTAAGAAGATATCAATTTATAATTTTATTTCTTTTTTATTCTAGAGGTATCCCCACAACCCAGCCCAGCACCCAACTTGCCTTACCTTGGTCTTACTTACTGCTAGGTTGGGGCCAGGAAGGGGTGAGCTGAGGCGAGACTAGTCCTCCAGGGATGTACACAGACACCCGCAAGCCACGTGCATCAGGTGAACCCAAGCCTCAAAGTCAAAACCAAGACCAATAGGGAGCAACAAACCCACAGCCCAAGCCAACTCCGCTACTCGTGCCAGCTGATATCAATTTATAATTATTTATAAGAGAAACCATTTCAATCATAAAGAGCACTTGACTCTAGTAACCCCTTATAATTCCAAGGAATTTATCTTTTGTTTTCTCAACGTCCATATTATTGTAGCCTTACAGGGCATTCATTTTCTTATTAATATTTTGGATATGTTTTAATAATAAAAAGAGGTTTTTACTTTGTAGAAAGTAATCAGATACAGTTTGCTCGAGTCCTTCTCTCTTACCCCTGATGGTTCTTTTAGTGTTGTGGGATCTGTTAGGTGGCAGTCTTTAGCAGCATCAAACCAAGTATCTCTGATTCAGCCTGGAAATTACTACTATACTTTGGGCATATACATTTCACTTGTAGGATATAGCTAATATCTCAGTTATATCAATCTGCTTATGTTAACCTCTAATATTCACCAGCCTACTTATGTTTATCTCTGAGTGTCGATATCCGTTCACTATGTATCTATAAAGGTCCCTGTTAGTTTTAGACTAAAGAGTTTTTTTGGGTCAAAAGTGAATTAAACTACTAAAAACAGAATTTTATTACCATCACAGTACAAATTTTATAGAGAACTACAATGTCAAATTTGTTATATATTTTGTAAAGTTCTGGGCAGATGCCCCTTAAATTGAGCCTCCTTTATCTAACGAAAAGCAAAAGGCATCAATAATTACCATCATCCATACATCACAGAATGAGTTTCTCCAAGAAACAACAGAAAGCCAATATTTTGGGAATGCATCTAAAATGGTTGCAAAATTCTGAAGTTTTCCACAGAAAACAGATGTTCAAATTCCTGGCATCAAAAAATAACCAAAAAACTGTTTGATGACCATGATATTAAAGGAATTGCATTTAATAGCAATACCATTGTTTCATCCTAATACTAACATGATTTGCAGAAACAAAACTATAAGTTTTGGTTCTGGGCCAAAAATTGTCAAAGAATAACATCCCTTGTCTAATGCATAAACTTTGTCGTGCAACTTAACTAGTATTTTTTTTTTCTTGGAACACTAAAACCCAACATCTTATTTAATGCACAAGGCAACGTACTATTTAAGACAAGATTTCAGCATGCAAATGAACCAGGTTCAAACCCCAGAAAGCATAGAGCCTCTATGTGTGTGGACTGTATTGAACTCAGACGTTAACCCAAGAATCCGCAGTCTTATAGCTATTAAAATAAGAACGACTATTTGTCAATTTCCAGAGAATAATGGAATGAGTTATCTTTGCACCCAGAGGGTTATCTAATATTTGTTCTATCAGAGTTCAGCAGGGGACTCACACCCAGCCTTCTCTAGCATGGTCAGTATTATTGTGGCCTCATTAACCCAAAAAAGCATATTCAGACAAGCTTCGACCATGTGCCATATTGGGTAAGGAAAACCCTCCTGCCAGCACACAAAGGCAAAACTATTAGGCATTTACCATTTACGGGGCCGTGGCAATTTCTTTGGAATCACCAGTCAATATTCAACAGTGTGTGTCTCTGTTGAAAAATTTCTCAAACAAACAAACCAGATCTTGGGAAGCTAATAAAGACACTGTCTATACAGCATTTCAGATGTACAGAATGATGTAGATTCACTCAAACCACATTGCAGTACATCTGTACCCAATTCCATATCATATAGAAAGGTGTGTCCAGAATACTCTCTAAAAAGTTCAGCTAATAAGCGCAACTTAGTGTTTTATCCTTGACGCTCCCCAGCTTTAAATTTTAAAAAGCATGGCCATTTCTCCACTTCACAACTGAACTACAACCCATTGAGCTTAAAAATAGAAAAGATGCTACCAAAAAGAAAACAACAAAAGTGCTATCAAGTAGGGTCTAGAATTTTATAAATAATAAATCTGCAACTTCATGATTTTACTGTAAAAAGTTTGAATAAAAGCCATCTAACAAAAGAAAGAACAGAGGCATAATAATGTTACCAAAAAAAAAAGCTTTGTGCAACCTTTTGCATTTTTTGCCATTTCAGTTCTGCTAAAATCAACTATGCCTTGTAAATAGTGACATGGCCTAAATCAGGCGCAAGGTAAAGAAATAGGCTTCCAAAGTCTACATACTCATTATGTAAGAGATAATAAAGGACTGGCATAGTCTTCAAAAAGGCTCAAGTCCCATGAAGGCAGATTCATTCGTAGAACGTAATGTTCGAAGAACAATCTAAACTTTGGAACACAAAAGATAAGTAACCCAGCATCAAAACAGCCCAGCATGCTAAAGGAAGGTTTTATATTTTGGTCTTGTCTGGTCCATGGAAACTAGCATTGTATTGGAGCTAAGTTAGAAAATGGATTGAGGGGTCGGTGGGAGAATAATAAATACCCCAAACCACATAGTACCGTGTACTTCTGTAGAAGAGCATCTTAGCACAAAAATGTGATATCTTGAATTCAAATCCTAAACAGTCTATGAAGAATAACATTTAAGACTAAGAAAACAAGTTTTAACGAAAAACTGGGTAAAAAATTTCTTCGATATTAAGAATCTTCGATCAAAAAATTAAACAATACACTTTTTTCAGAATCTTGTGTTCCCAATTTCACTTAGAACTTCTACAGAATTTTGAGTCTCGTTTTCTATAACTTTTCTACATATTTGTCTTGGAATTTGCTTTGCTTTAATGTGTTGGGAAAGCTTGAAATCTCTAAGACATAAAACATTAATCCAGTACAATCAAACACAGTTTCAAAAATTTAACTTTGATAATTATAAGGGTTTTTTTAGACCGGCAGTGCTGAACTTAAGGCTCAACTATTTGTTAACAACAAAAAATAATTGAACTCACTGAAATAGGCATCCAGCAGTGAAAACAGATCGATTTGTAACGTACTTTAACGAATGCCAAAATTGATTGTTAAAATGGTTTAAGGACTTACAGGAGCGGCACAGAATTCCTGTGCAATCCCAATAAGTTGGAGGAATTTAGCATCATTTTTTCTCAAAATCCGCGCATTTCACTCTTTCACCTCACAACGTTCAGAGAAAAACATTCAACACGCCTTATCCAAGTTGAAATGCATGGGCGAAAAATTATTGTTGAAGGGAGCAGCTTCATTGTACACCATTCGTGAAGATCCTTAATATTTGTCCTATGGTAGGTTTGCTCATTAGGCAGAATCTTTGGGCTACATTGGCATTCATTGGTATAGAGGGAAAAGTGCCCCTTCCAAAACTTCCCTTTCATATTATTATTTTTTAATTATATTAATTATCTTGAAGGTGTATTACATTTAATAGATGCAAGAAGTTCAATAATAAAAATTAGAAACATTTAATTTGACATGTTTGTGACAATTATAGACATGAAAAGTAAAAAAAAAATTTATTCTCTCTGTCATGCAGTAATTAACTTCTAATTCTCCCAATCTATTATTATAATAGTAATAATATGATGATATTTAATATAATAATAATAAAGTAGTTGTAATAGATTTTTTCTTTGATAAAGTGTTTAATATAAATATTAAAAAATTATTATATAATATCTTAATAATAATTTAATATTAATTACAATATCATAACATAATAATAATTTAATTGTAGTTACAATATAATAATATAATAATTGTTTAAGTGAAATAATGAACTATTATGATATATTTCAACATACTTTACATATATTCATCTAAAGATAGGTATGTTAGTTATATATTTTAATTATATGATTTTAACATTTTCTTTTGACCTTTTAGGTCACTAGTTGATTTTATTTTTAAAATTTTCATTTGAAATATTTTTATTATCTTGGTTAAGCTTTAGGGTTGTGATCTCGTCTCTCATTTGTAAATTTTAATTTTTTAATATTTCATAACTGTCAATTGTCAATCTCAAATATAATTGTCCTTCATGGGTGTATGTAGCAAATTATTAGAATTGTGTATATAGGGCTTGTATTTAAAAGAATCGCCCTTGTGTCATTTTGATCATCAAAAAAAGTCGCATTAAAAGCATGTTTTAAGACAATACATTTGCACTTCTCTAATAGTTTGTAAGTTCACAACAACCTCTCTCTACATCAACATTAATATCCAATCGCACAATCTATTTTGATTATGTTGTTAACTTAGTATTAGGGATTGACTAAGGCACACAAAAGTTGTGAACTTCAACCATTGCATACCAAGCCCCATGTTGCTCATTACCACCACAATTGTTTCCTCACTTCAAATATTTTCAAGTGAATAGATGTTGTTAGTACCAAAGACCTAATTTTGTGATAGATAAAATCATACTTCCTAAGACAAAGATCATACCACTAGATAGGATCGTTATTCTATCTCGAACTCAACTTCTCAAATACTATTCATGTTTACCTTCTAATCTAATTTATTGTCATAGCTCTCAACTCATAGCTATTTGGCACTATAGACGTCTAAAATTAATTAAATTAATATTTAATTAATTTATCCTTTTTCACATTATTAATTAAATTAATTATGTTAGTCCTTTTTCTCTTAAAATTAATTAAATTATATTTTAATTAATTAATTTTATTACTATAGCCTTTATAATTAATTTATCAAAATTAATTATATTTCTTGTTCTTCTAAAAATATTTATTCCAATATTCCTTCTAAATCCTAATTAGCTAATTAATTCCAATTAATTGATTGTGTTGGCATTATGTGAACCAGTATGAGGACATAATGACATTGTATGTTGTCATTGATGTCAATATGTTGAAGAGGTGTGAACCAACATATGTGAGAACCGGTATAACACTGTGAACTGGCATTTGTGCCAAAGTGAAGCGATGTGCTTGTTCATGATGAACCAGCATATAGTTATGGGAACCGGCATATGGAAGTATTGTATGACTACCGGTTGGTAGTCTCAACTTTAGGGTTTCCAGTTGAGGTGCTTCAAGCTTGTGTGGCTCAATCGATGATATTGTGTGATGAGTTAGCATTGTAAAGAAGAACAAATCGTGTTGCCATGTAAGCCTATGTGCGTGAAGGATCTTGCATGAGGGAGATTGTTCCTATCTACCTCAGGAATGTGCGAAGTCTGTAAAACGGTGATAACATGTGATGGGTTATCAGCCACCATAAAATCGGTGGAAATGGACGATGGAGAATGTCTTGAGTTTGGATCAAGATCTACTGCATTTAATGGAGTGTGCTCAACGGTCAGGATTGAACCGTTTAAATTCCTTAACCTAACATGTTTAGGGTTTAGGGTTTATGCTACCGACCTATCTGTTTTCCTATAAGGTTGATGTTGTGTCTCTTTCTGAGGTTATTGGCAAAAGTTGTGTGTTTGTATCCAAGAGAAGGGATACGTGATTCTTGCCAGACCAAAAGGAGAGAAGTGATACCTGCAAAGTGTAAGTGCAGAAGGTGAAGAGGAGCTTAAGCGGATCTGCATTAGCATTGAGTGTTGTTACCAAATCATTGTAATACCTATTGATCTCTAACCACCTCAACAGCTGGAAAATCCCTTAACAGGGTAGCCTTAACCGGCTTGTTGAAAATCTTTTAACAGGGTAATTCAAAGCTACTAAGTTCGGAATCCTTTAGCTATTGAGTTCTTGAAATCCTCTAACAAGGTAACCTTTAACAGGGTTTAACCCTTAACCGGGTATTGTAGCCATCCCTTAACCGGGTGATCCCTAACAGTATCAGTTCCTAGCAGAACCTATTGTAATGTCTCTAACCAGACAAGGCTTCTAACAGAGCAGACTTCTAAAGAGTTCAAAAACAATTTGTGGGTATTCATCCCCACTGTGGTTTTTCCCAGTTGGGTTTCCACGTGAAAAATATGTGTGTCATGTGTGATGCTTTTATCTTGTGATACTTTGCTATTGTCTGTCAAGCATATGATGGTTATGTGTTTTATGCCTGTCAATAAAAACATGTTGAACTAGTTGTTATTATGGTCTGATGATAGATTACCTGTTTATGCATAAGGGTGAAATGGTAGTGTAGTCTCAAGTTGAGTGAAAAGCTAAGTGAGTAACTGGTTAATGCTTGACTTAGACATTCTTAGATTTACCAGTTGCACTCTGTTTCAAACTGGTATCACTGTCTGCCAGTCATTTGAAGTGTTTGTTGTCAAACCGATTTTGGACTGTATTTTTGCTTGTACTGATTCACCTCCCCCCTCTCAGTACCGGTTTGGTACTGTAGTCACATAAATCTGTCCACTTAATTAAATGAATACTTAGTATTTATTTGATTATTTAACCATCAATTAATAATTAATTAAATTAATATTTAATTAATTCATCTTAACCCTATTCTCCTATTAATTAAATAAATTATTCAATTTATTTGATTTAATTCACTTAACCAAATTCAGACCATTAATTAAATAAATAAATCATATTTATTTAATTAAATCTTCTCTCACATTTAAATAAATTAATATTTATTTAAATCCCCCAAAATCCCACCTCTCACATTTAAATAAATTAATATTTATTTAAATCCCCCAAAATCCCACCTCTCACATTTAAATAAATTAACATTTATTTAAATCACCTTTATCCTCTACCCACTTGTATTTTCCTACAAAAGCAAGTTGCACAACTATTTTAAATAAATTATTTATTTAAAATCCTATTTATCCTCACCCACTTGAAACATTTAATGGTTTCCCTTAAAGTATTCAAACTTGATGGCTTTAAAGTCTTCAAACTTGATGGCTTCCTTCTATAGTCTTCTTAAGACTTTAATGGTTTTCCTTAAAGTCTTCAAGCCTTTAATGGTTTCCCTCAAAGTCTTCAAGCATTTTAAATGCTTTATCTTCATTTTTCTCATTTAAATAGATTAATATTTATTTGAATATTTATCCAAATGCAAATTACACCATTTAATTGAAATAAATGATTTTATTTTAATTGAAAATACCAAAATTTCTCCCACTTGCATTTTCCTACAAAATCCACTTGCATGCCTAAACCCCTTCTAAATTCTTCTAAACCCTTCATAATTAGCCTAATCCATCCCCTAAATATTGTCACATTCCTAAGCAAATTGGAGTCACTTCTCAAAGACTCCAAAGTCTTTGAAAAGCAATTAATGCTTTGTGTGTTCAACAAATTAACCCTCAAAGTCTTGGATAACCTTTGAAAGCTTCCAACCTTCAACCACTTAATCCCCAAAGTCTCCAATAACCATTAATGGTTAATTCAACCCTCCCACATGGTTAAAACATTTGTTTTGACTCAACCTCTACCCAACCCAAAGGTCTCATCAGGCCATTAATGCTTTGACCATGATTATCTCTTAAACATTTGCACAAAGGTTTATCCTTGGATTAACTCTTAATCCAATGGGTAATCTTAATTTAGACTTGACCCTTACCTTCTAGATAACCATGAGGTCTTCTCAGGCCTTTAATGCCTCCAACCTCTTCTCTCAACCCAATCCTATGTTGACACTTGTCACCATTTTATTGGTGCCAATTGTGCACATGGATCCCCAACTTTCAAACTTGGCCCTTGATTAAACCATTCAATCTTAACCCTTCATTTCCCTATTTCTTCTATAAATAGAACCCTTCTCCTCAAGCAAAAAAAAGAAGCATTTTAGAGTATTGTTGTTATACTGGCATTAGCATAGAGCTTTTTCATAGCATCACTATCTACTCTAGCATAGTATTTAGCTTTTCATTTCATATTTGAAGCTTAGTATTAAATCTCAATCCTCCATAAGCATCCATAGTGCAAAAAGCTGCTGAGAGCTACACTCATTTGGGACTTGGAGAGGAGAGGAACAAGGGAGGAGCAACTATGAGCATCTTGATTAGCTATTTCATTTTATGTTTATATGCTTTCTATTTCATGCTTAATATCTCTCTTGATATGCCTGTTTAGGATAATCTTTTGTTGCTAACACTAACGTTTGTTTCTTGTGCTCTTGTGTGTGTTGCCATCAAACAGATTTTCTAATCCTTTTTGCAGAGCATCAGGTACTATTCGTTCATCATTGAGTTATCATATTGATCTCCTAATTCCTACAAATCACCCTTCTTAATCCTATCATCTAGCCTAATTAATCCTATCTTGATCATACTTATCATTTCCTCCAATTTTATATTCATCCACTCATTCTCTCTCCTCATGTCCCATCCTCCTAATTCACTCACTTGCACTATGATCCTTCATCAACCCCCCTAATCACTCTCCTTAATCATTTGCACATCCCTAATGATTAGGGATGGGTCAACTCTTTGCCATAAATGGCTTTCCCATCCCACCTTCCAAACTTTAAATGCACCAACTTTGGCTCTTCCAAGGAATTTCAAATTCCTTGAATCTCCCCATGCCCCCTCTTCCCAAGGAATTTTTAATTTCTTTATCCATTTATTCTCCTCACACATTCTATTATCTTGGAATTTTTAATTCCTTTTGTCCTCTCCCAAGGAATTTATATTCATTTTCTCTTCCCAAGGTACTTTGGCAGCTCTTCCCCATGTACTTGAGAAGTGTGGAGACAAGAAATGTCTTTATGGCAAATCTCTTGGATCTCCCACTTTGTCCTCTCAATCTTCTCCCACCTTCTTTCAATCTTAGCCCTTCATCCATCTTCAGTCTTGACCCTCCATTTTGGGCCCCTCCAATCTATAAATTAGAGTCTCCACTCCTCACAAATCATCCAACATTTGAGTATTCTTATGTTGTCCATTTGAATTCAAAATCCATCCATCATACCATTATAATGCCCAAATCTTGTCCCAATCCAATTTTATCATCCAAAATCACTCTTGTTTGTGTAGTGGAGAGCAATCCATAATCTCTCATCATAGGAGCAAATCAAGTGGAGCATTGGGCACATTTCCACTTTTAGCTCAATCGGAGGAAGAAGAGAAGACAAGGTATAACAAGGTTATTTTGTATGTTTTGAATGCTCATTTGTATTTCGTGTTTTGATTTATGCAATTAACCTTCCTCCTAGTTTTTCCCCTCTTCAAGCACAATATTATGTCGATCAAAATTCATATAGAAAGGTACATAACCCTAACCATCTCATTTACATTTCACAACATGCTCAATTACAATCTATGAGCTTACTTCAATCATACTATTAGACTTGGCTCTCATATTATAAGGTTTTCATTTCAAGTTAATTTTATTAGCTCTAAATATTTTGAAGAGTCATTTTATTTCTCTATTATTTTGGTCAACCCTTGCATAGAAAGTGTTATATGTTGGGATTAAGGTGTCTAGAACTTAGAGTCCTAACGATGATTTATTTAATTATTTGGTGCATATATTATATTCTAAGTTGCTAACTTCTATTTTGTCATATCACTTTGTGGGACATCTTAGTGAGGTGGCATCCTATGTGGCAGGTGATGACTATGACAAAGTTCCTATATTCTAGGAAGTTAGCACCCACCTTGGAGGATCAATATTTTAGGTGGCAAGTGTCATAAGTCTCTATGTCAATTCTATGACAAATTGTGACAACTTGACAATTTTATGGGCTATACAAGTTAATTGTGAAAGTTTCTAATTAATGCTAGGAATGTGTAAGAGTTCATATTTGGCAGATTACTATGTGCAAAGGGAAACACTTGTTCTCAATGGATTTAGCAATTACTATGTAGAAGGTACCTTGCATGTAGCAAGTTGATCATTGCTGAAGAGGTAGGTGTTGGTTTTGGAAATTGTTATGTGCAACATGTCTTATTTATGACAACTTGCTATTTTGGACACTAGTTAACCACCTAGGCATTGGAGGTGGTTTTTGAAACCATGGGCACCTACTCTTCATGTGTGAGCTCTATAAATACTTGGTGCCTTAGAGTATTTTATATGACAAGTTGATATTTTTTCTGAGATGTCGTTACATTGATGGAATTACTCCATAATTTTGTTGTTGTTATTACTCTTGTAGAGAATTGGCTTTGTGCATTGTATTGTAACTCCTTTTTTTGGTAATATAATTGAGCTCCATGTTTTGGAGTGTGTGTTTTTCCCACATAAACCTAGTGTTATGGTTTGCATTATTTTTTAATGTGTTTATGTGCATCTAAACTGTAATGATTAAGGCTTGTAAGAATTTTTGCATTCACTCTCTTGATTTGATTAGTGTTGGAAGCATTTTTCCCACCTAAACTTCCTTTGAGTTGGTATCAGATCCTTGCCAACATTCCTATCTTTGTTGGGTAGGATGTATTTTTGTGCTAATCTCTTTTGAGTGGGATTTTTGTAAAGTTTTATGCATAACATTATTCCAATAATAAAATGGCAAGCATATCCAATATATTTGAGATGAAGAAATTTAATGGAAGCAACTTCAAACTTTGAAAGTTGAAAAAGGAACATATGATCATGGATAAAGATCTATGGGTTGCCATATCTACAACAAAACCTAATGCTACACCACAAGCCAATTAGGATGTTATGGATCAGAAAGCTAAGGGTTTGATGAGACTACAAATTAGTTGATTCAGTACTCTCAAATGTCCATGAAGAGAAGATTGTAGCTAAACTTTGGAAGAAACATGGAGACAACTATCAAGGGAAATCCTTGGTAAATAAGTTGTTCCCAAGAACTTAGAAGTTGTATTCTTTGAAAATGGAGGAAGGAGGATCCATTGCAAATCATCTAAATGTGTTCAAACATGATTTTTGCTCAATTGTGTTTTGTTGGTGTGAATATTGAGGATGAGCATCATTGCATGCTTTTGTTATGCTCTTTATCAAACTTTTGGGACCACCTGGTAATGGCTATTGGAAGTACCACAACCTGCTATCAACTAAGTATGCACCCTCGTTAAGTTACCAACTCAACTACATGTTCAAGCATGGGAATACTTCTCAAAGTGTGGGCTTTGATATTCTCAAAGTGTGGGCTTTGATAAATAGAGGTCAACCTCCAAATAGGGTCGGTTCCCATGGAGCTTACCTAATCTAACTTGACTTGTTGATAAAAGGGAAAATTGAAAACATAAAATGAAACCTAAAAACTACTAATGTGATGCACCAAAAAGAGTTAATTTCAAAACCTATATGTTTTAAACACATAGTATGACCAACTTTCTCAAGCCAAAAACTACACAACTTAAGATTTTAGATGCACTTTGCATAAATATTTCATAACTAAGTTGAAGACACTAAGGATAGCGTTAAGAAGGAGCCAGATCAAAGCCTAATATCTATCCCTGGTTAACACAAGTTATAACCTACAAAATAAGCATCTTTCTACATAAAATCAATGAAAATGAGACAGAAATCAAGGAGAAAGAATCACCACAAGACTACATTAATCATCTCAAACAAACTTTCACATTGAAACAACTTTGAGAAGGTAAAAGAGCTTGATTTTATTGATGAAAAGATGTTTACAACTACTACAAGTACCAAAAATGAGTTACAATACATAATCAAACAAAAAATATCCCTGTTTCAAGTTACAATTCATGGTTTGAATAGCAAGAACTAACACAAAAATGAGCCCAAGGTTGTGCTTTATGCTGAGCAACAACTTTCTAAACAATAAGGCATGTGCTGAAAAATAAATGGCATTTGTTAAATAAGTTATTGAGTCAAACTCCTCTAAGTGTACAACTAATTCGCTACTACTTTTGAGGCCATTAAAATTATCCAAAGTGGTGGGAAAATGTATAAAGTCTCATAATTTGACCCATTTATTGATGAGGATCTTCGTACAACTCCTAGATGCTCTCAACTAGCTCCAACTTGGTCAAATATATTTCAAAATCCTCTCAACAACTTGAAAAAGTCACCAAATTGCCCTATATTCTCTCAACTACTGCAACTCCTTTCCATGATCATAGGACACATTTTTTAGAGTTTTCGGAGTTTAAAAGTGATGGGGTCAAATGGAAAGAGAAAAGGGTCATTTAAGACCTTTCAAATTGCTCTAAAATCAGTCATTACTACTTGAGACTACCCCTTGAATGCATTAATACGTTTAAGAAGTCTTTATACATATCAAAATGTCTCTTTAAGTGTCATATAGTTGATATTATCACTAACCTAATGTCTCCTTGATGGATTTCATGGAACTTGTAGACAAGTTCATGACGTTGAAAAGACTTATCATAGGTTGAGGTAATGTATGGATCTATTGTTATTCATTTCTATAATATGAATTTCAACAATGTGCATGAAATATTTGTTTCCAAAATATGTATTACTCGTGGTCCGAATTGCAAAGGTTGTTATAACAGTCCTAATAGCAACAAAAATCAAATCCATAACATCATATAAAATATCAAAAGTCTCAAGTACAAGTTTCCCAATAACAATGCACTTCTAGGTAGAGACCCATGACACTGTCTACTTGCAGAGAGAGATTGTTTTAGAAGTGTTTCAAGGAGGAAACTATTAAAAAAAATTAGTAAGACTCCTAACATAGTATAAAATGCAATAAAATATTGTTACCCATTTATTTTCTCTTTTCACAATGTTGACTTAGCATGTAAATGTGCAACATTCTTTGAGGGGGTGGTTTTTTTTTTTTTTTAAAGATATGATGTGAAAAGAGAGATTTTTTTCCTTGTGGGTCTAGTGAAAGAAAATAGGAGGGAAAGTGGATTTTTGAGACTCCTCTTTTTCTCATAAAGTATTTGCATCTACATAGCCTAAGGTCTAGGGTTTAATTGATAGAGTCTTCCCTTCACTTCTAGTCACTAAATAGGGTACCCGTTGTTATGCATGGAGATGACACATTGTAGGAGTTTGATAAGGAGGGAGATCAAGCATAGTAGTGCCCATGTGCCCTTGAATCTCTCATGTGTAGCTTCAATGTGGAGTTCTCCACTCTTTTATTTCTAGTTTTAAGGATTCGAGGCAGGCCTGGAATTTGACGGTCACCCCTGCGTGTTATATGAATTTTTTATGACGGTTTAGTCATTCTAATGCCTTTTGTTTTACGTTTTTAAAAAAATGTTAAAGTGTCAATTTTTTTAAAATTTGTGAATAGTAATATATAAATTCTTTAAGCTTTACAGAATTGAAGTTCGAGTAAAATTCAATTGCAGTGAAAAGAAATAATTCCATGGAAAAAAATGTAATAATTTAATAAACAATGATAAATTAGTAATGCACTAAAAAATCTTAAATTTACTTGTAAGTTTCTAAATTCATACCCAAAAATCTTGTTTATTATAAAAATAGAAACTATTTTAGATTTTTTTATTACAATATTTTAAAAATAGAAATGATAATATCTTATCATTTCAATTGTTAGAAGTTTCTATATTCATATTTAAGACAATCTTATAAAAAATATTAAAAAATAAATTGACAAAGTTTCTAAATTTATATAAGAAAAAACATACTAAAAATTCATATAAAAATAATATAAAATTAGAGACAATTATATCTTAATCCTACCATTTTAAAATATTCTAAATAAATTCATATATTTATAATAAACATTGTAAAGTAATATATATAAATATATATTACCTATTATAATTTTTTACATCTTATTAATAACTTTAAGTGTCACATATACAGTTTTTGAAAAAAATAGCATGTCGATACATACATACAGTTCATTAATTGTATTAGTTGTAATATACGGTCTAAAAGTATGGTCCATTAATTGTATTAGTTGTAATATACGGTCTAAAAGTACGACCATATAACCTGTCAAATTCCAGACCTGATTCCAGGTATGCATCGTGGTTCTACTCCATTCCCACTTAAGTCTTTATTTTCTGGTTATGAAGCATACGTTGCACATGGGAAAAATAGGCATCAAAGGAGTAAGAAGAGTTTGTGAAGTGTGTAGAGGTTAAGACCATTTAAGTTTTTGTTTTTTGGGCACACATGAACTTATATCCTTCATTTCATTAAGTTTGTGTTGCACTTATGTTGGAGTTTGGCATTTGGTTCTTGATTGATGGAATTATTATTCAAGGGACTTATTAAAGATCGCCTTTTTATTGATAAGATCAGTCAAATGGTAGCATTCAATTAATGACACAATGATAGCCTTTTTAGCTGAGCACATTTGATAAATCATGTTCTATGTGGCATAGGAAGGCCTTACAGGCTGAGTCAAGGAATGACAGCTCTTGTATGGGTTAAAAGATAACATTTAGCAATCATATTTTGATGGGATTTCCATCAAAAGAGGGGTCAATGCACAATGCAAAAAAGAAAAGAGGTTGCTAATGAATGAGCAGCAGACATGAAGTATGATTGACAGAAGTGCCATGGTGATAAAAATACAGAAATAATGCCAAGAAGGCTGTGAAAAATTAACCTCAGGTCCGAGATTGCAACAAAAATACAGCCTTCGAGCTTCATAATTAGATAGTGAAGAATAGTTCAAATTCATAGAAAAGGATATCAAAGTAATGTGCAACTAAAGTGTCATGACTCATCAAAGACAGTGCAAGACCAATAAAGATACAATGGTGTTGGCTAGACAAGGAAAAACTTGTAGAATTTCTTGAAGTCAAAAGAGTAAAATATAAACCTATTAAGGTCTCAGGTTGGCGGTACCCCTATGATAGCATTGAAGTGTAGTCATGTATCTATACACACAATTCATCTCCCAAAGAGATAGTGAAGACTCCTAGGGATACAAGGTGACAGTGAAGATTAAAGGCGATCCTTTCTCGTATCATGGTCATAATGGAAGCATATTGTCAAGAGTAATGATAGTCCCAACCAAGACAACCTTGAGATTAAAAAGGCAGTATTAGTCACCATTAAGGGCAACAACCCTTTGCATGAGTATGAGAGCCTTCAAAAGATATTATGTGCAACAATGGACAAAGTAAGATGTCACAGTGATAATAAATAAAAAGCAAGCTTCACAGGCAATGAGCAGCATTCATTGTTGTTGTCAGATGAGAGGGTACAGTCCAGAAGGATTGATGTGAATGCAGATAAATACATCTCCAAGACAGTGAAATGTACATAAACTTCCCAAAATGGTGATCCAAAAGGAGGGTTATATTGCAGTCAAATAGATGAAAAGAATTTATCACTGTCCTACGAATACAGCATCAATAAAAGAAGCCACGTTGGCACCTCAAGACTGTCTTGGGCAAAGCATAATGGTAGGATAGGAATAGTCCAAATATGACTATTGTTCACCTTTACAACAGTCATATTATGCAATCATATTGTAAAGGAGAATGAAATCAAAGCAGCCTCATAGTCATTAGAACCAGTCATATGGAAATGAAAGTAAAAGAAGGATACATAGTAGGATTGGGATATGCCACCAAAGTCATGTGCAATACAAAAATGACAGAGGCATCCATTGAAAATATAAAGTAGTGGATGAATAAGACAGTACAGCTTATGGAATGATAAGATACAGTCATCACAGTATCAAGAGAAGTTTCTGTCAATATGATAGTGAAAGAAGCAAACACAATGACAATGTTTGATTCAAGATTCGATCATGATCATAGAAATATCATAAGTCAAGAGTTAAGTTTCGTGATAGGGCAATGATCCATAAAAAGACAGTAGTCTTATGGTTTTGGGCAAAGATTTGCAGTCAAAAGGAATAAATGGCGGAAAAACCTCAGTCACACGCAACAAGCAGAGACAGAGACACCACAATGTCATAGCTAAAGCATTACAAGGATTCATTTACTGTCAGGGAAGTTGGGGACAACCATCTTGCATTACTAGTACCTTAGAATAGGTCCATCGAAGGAACATTTTTTGAAGTTCAATAACAGTCAAGGACTGTGAAAACAGAGATAGTCATAATGCTACCAAACATAGAACAGATCATGCCAAGAACAGACTCGGAGCAAATGGCACTAAAAAGATGACAAAAGGACACAACCACTTTAAGAAGTCATACACAGTATTAAGCAAAGATAAGAATATTTGGCATCAAATTAGTCCAGATGACTGTTATAAAAGTAATAAGGGCATAGGGGTTTATAAGAATAACAGTCAACACAAAAGTTATGAGGGCATCATTGTCAAAGATGCAGTTCAATGTATGAAGTACATTGATCCTATTCATTGTTATTAAAAAAGGAAATGCAGCCAGATAACAGTGAATGGAGGTTTAGAATAGTAAGAATGGTGATTGGAACAAGACTTAGAAGTAGGGAAAAACTCATCCTAAGACAGTCTACATCACTTCAAGATAGTGAATTGAAAAGAAGTACTGGTCATTACTATAAGAGTGCAATTTTAAGTTATAAAGAGTAGATAAAGATTTGTGTTTTGCAGAGATAAGTGAGGAATGAGAATGACACAAATCAAGGTTTATAATGGAAATAGGCTCAAAGATATAATGATAAAAGCAAGATAGTGGTAACCAGTAATTAATGAGCAAAAGAAAAAGATTTATGATTCATACGTGTCATGTTGGGCATGTGAGAGTGTGCTCAATGGTTGGGTTCACATATAGGAGGTAGTTTGAAGTTTTTATGACTCAGTTACAAACAGTTTGAGGTGTATTTTTTACCCTTAATTAGTTGAATTTGACCCAGAGCAGCTGAATCAAGTAGATGCATCATGAAGAGAATTTTTTGGAGTGGTTTGATGAGATGTACGGTAGAAGGAAGGAATCTAGGAGTAAGTTATTGAGTTGTCAAGATGATGGAGGAAATATAGGGGCAGTTATAGACTTTTCTAGCCACTTCCAGATATCTAGGGCTTCTTTAAGGCTACTCAAGGATGTGGATATGGTCAAAAGGCAGTTTCAAGCATTTAAGACACTTTTTGGAGCAGTTTGAAGACCTTTTTGGAGGCAAATTCAGTTGTATCCGCCCAGCAACAGTTGGAGACTTCTTCAAGCATTCAAGGCAAGATGATGACACATAATGCAAGCATTAATAATCTTTCTTGTACTTAAGTACTCAGTTGTAGTCTTATTTCTGTAGTTCTTGCTTCTATTTTGCAGACATTGTAGCTTTATTCAGCTCTTTTAAGCAGAATAATAAGACTTGTAACTCATTTTCAGTCATTTGGTGACTATTACAGCATTGTAAGCTCATATTTTCAAAAGACAAAGTAAGACATTTTTAGATTTATACTGTTGTAAAGCTCCTATACTCAATAAAGTTCGAGTATTTGCCTTCCATATGGAAGATATGTTTTAGTGTTTTCATGCATATACATAAACAGTTCTAAGATAATCATAAGCAAGTTATAAAATATGGTTTAATATTTTCAAGGTTGTCCTATTGTGAAAACTCTTCATTTTCCTTTAAAATAGCATTGTGATAGACCCTTTTTATGAAGCATTTATGTAAGTGATGTCAAAACCCATAAGTTGTGCATCCAACATGGGTTTTCTTGAGTCATTGTGAAATTGAACGACAAGTATAAGTTTATATTATTCAAGTGTATCACCTCACATAGTTAGCTTTTTCATCTTCAAGCAAGCTCTTACCCTTTTCTCATCAAAGTCGTTAGTTTAGTTTAGATTTGGTGTTTTTAGTAAAGGAGCTAGCGTTCTCTGGAGGTTGGCCTTTGATTACAGGTTACACATAGCTTTAGAGGTCCTCGAATGTTTCAAGAGATCGTTGAACTCTAAGTTCAACAGGGTGCAAGTTTTTAGCATACACGGTGAGACAGAGAACTGATTCTTAGTTCATTATAAGAATTTATCTACTGTTGCTTGGTGTGTGCAGTTGTATTTCCATCCTTTAAGAGGTAAACAAGTTACATACCTGGCAACTCTGAGCTCTAGTAGAGAAGATTTAGTGCATTGCAACTTATGAGAAGAATACAAACAAGAAGTAGTTCATTATCTTTTGAGTATTTGTAGTTGTCCCTACCTAGGAGGAAAGGGAGAACTTCTCATAGAAAAAAGGAAACTTTGTTTTATTCTAGAAGAACCAAGTCTACCCCTCCTTCTGCAAGATTCCATACTGTTGCCCTGTATTTTGTTCCACCAAGAGTTCAAGCTACAATGATTCCTGGATCAAGAAATCAGCCTTTTGTTCCATTCAACCAAGGCAGCCCATTAAATTTGACTTAGCATGATGACATCTCGATGGCTACCTTGAAGAGCATTCCATTCTTTATCGGTGAAGACTAGACCACTCCTATTGAGCACATCAAGGATGTGGCCAACCTTTGTGTTGTTCACTATGTCATAGAGGAAAATGTTGCAATTATATTGTTAGTAGCTTCCTTCAAAGGAAAGGCTTTGTAGTGGTTTAAAAGTTTGGCAGTGAATTCCATACATTCATGGGATCATCTAGGTGAGGAACTTTGCAATTTTTTTGAAGATAAGTTTAATCACTCATCTTTGGTGGAGCAGCTAAACACTATCAAGAGAGCTTCTCATGAGCTCATGGCAGACTTCAACTTCCATTTTCAAAAGACATGGGATAGGATTCCACAAACAATAAGACCTACTGTTGATCATGAATTTATTTATTATTTAAGGGCTCTAAATAGTGATATTTCAATAATGGTCAATCTATGGGAGAAAACACACTTCCAACTGCTTATGCTATAGCTATAAGAGCTGAGAACAGCCTCATACAGGTTGGTAAAATTTCCCCAAGACCTCCTTTGCCAATATTCCCTACAGTTCAGCCACCAACACCTCTACAAGTACCTCCTATAGCTATCATCCCAACTGCACCAACATTACCAACACCCAATACTCAGCCCAATAACTAAGAAAATGATCCTTCAACTCAATCTTTCGAGTTACAAGAATTTAAGGGGCTCTTACAGTCTTTTGGTAATGAGATTATGAACCTTAATAGGCAACAAAATCATAATTACAGAACTTTTTAGCCTTCATACCAGTCCTCATACCAACAAAATCAATCAAGTAGACCCCCTTACCAACCTAATAATCAAGGCCAAAGACCGACTCTTAACTCAAGGCCTTATCAAGCTTATAATCCCAATACTGTCAACTCTTCAAAAGAGCTTGTTCCCATTCAAAATAATCTAGCTCAGGATTTTGAATGGTTCTTCCCATGCAATCAACTCCATAACCAGAGTACTTATACAAATGGGGTGATTAATCAAGCACTTGTGGTTCAAAATAGTCCTAGTATGCAGTATAATGTGCCTCCTAAAGCCTCCATACAACAATAAAAGGAGCAAACACATGAAACAACTCTTCTTAATTGGCAAGGTGAGGATTTTTGTGGTTTGAACCAAGCCAGTTCATCTATTGCAGACAACACTAGAAGCAAAAAAAGAGCTATGGTTGGAGGACAATAGTTTGTGAATACTTTTACATCAACAAACCAAGTGTTAAATAGAAAACAAAGTGCTCCCAGTCCTTCTACTAGTGTTGGTCCTTCAACTGGTGGTGCCAACTTGTCAAAGGATGCTAATATTTATTGGCAACAAGGCAACAAACTAAGAGGGGGGGGGGTGGTGAATCAGTTTGCTCACAAAAATTTATTCAACTCAAACACAATCTCAGATCTGATAATTAACAATGAAAGCACAAATCAACACCACATCAATAACACACATAACACCAATATTTTTGACATGGAAAATCTAGTTAGGGAAAAAACCATGGTGGGAACCTACCCACAATATGATGATACCTGTTAGAAGTATATGAAATATTACAATGGGGAATGCACATGCATTCAGGCACACTACCTAGAGCTCACTACTCAAAACACATAACAAGAAGGACTACAACCCTTGGGAAGACTCACCGTCTTACAAAAACATTCAAATAACATCCAGAAGATCATGAATTGAGAAAAGAGCATCTCCTCATGTCTGGTTACAGTTTCGATTAAGCATGTAATATAATTTGCTCTGCCACACTTCTTCACACTTCCTAAAGATCAAAACATTTGTTCGCACACTTATCTGATCACACACATTCAGATATACTCGCAGATACAACTCTTGAATATGATTATTACATATATTTATACAAATCATCAACAAATATTTCAAGGTTGGCTCAACAAACATCACAAATTACAAGAAATAACCACACACGCTACAATATAACGTGCAAACCAAAACAATGTTAGCTAAGACATAGTAGGACCTAAATCAACACTTCGAACATGAAACACCTCCAAGAATTATGCCTTGAACATCCGCAACACGCTACAATCATCGTGTTAGCCAAGAACATTAAGAACACCACCAGATAAGGAAAATCATCAATAACACACACATCGATCAATGTAGACATCAACATGGATATGACATGATATAGAAACATCCACAAGCATCATGAATTACCACAACAACAACCGCAACATCACCACTTACTAGAATATTCATCATCATTATACCAAACTTCAAGAACACTAACTGAACTAACTGTCAAAATAAAAGATTCACTTGCAGACCTCCAAATCATGAACCATCTGAATTGAGGACACATATGAACATCCCAAACACTGCCAAATATGCAAATCAAGATATTTCAATGTGGATCAAAATCCAGAATACCGATCAACACTGAACAACTAAGAAACAAACTGCAATACTGAATCTCATAACTCAATCAAATTACCATACGAACCACTGAAATTTTAACTGAATCAACTAAAGATACTTATCTCAAAACCCTTTAATCCACAACAACTCATCTGCAACATACTAGCTAAACCAACTCATTTTTATCTGATTGCAACATTGCACAACACAAAGGAATATGTTGACATCAATGACAACACATCATTCCAACAAACTTCTCAACAGTATCCAACAATCTCCCCCTTTGACATTGATGGCAACATATGAATTTGAAAAACAATCAATGCAAAGAAAGAATTCAACTACCAACATTCTCACCATAACTCTCAACAATCTCCCCGTGAGATCTAGCACATGATATGGCAGTTTTTCACATGGTTCTCTCCCCCTTTGACATCAATGCAAAAGGCATAGATGCAAATCATGATTATCTCCCCCTTTTAGCCAAACTCACAAATTTGAACCACATCACTGACTACTCCCCCTAATTAGCAGCCACCACTAAAATTTGACTATTTTGTTATCTCTATGAAGTCCACCGTACTGATGCAAATCCATGCATCTTAGTTCTCATCAGGAGGGGCAATCACCCCTAGCTTCTCTCTAAAATAGTCAAATATATCCTTAGGCAAAGGCTTCATGAAGATATCTGCAATTTGTTCCTTTGTAGATACATACTCCAATCTGACTTCCTTCTCATTCAACTTTTCTCTCAAGAAATGAAACTTGATTGATATATGCTTAGTCTTAGAATGAAACACCAGATTCTTATAAATGTTGATATCACTTGAGTTATCACAATATATAGTAGTAGGTTCATCAAAAATAACTCCGATATCCTACAACATCTACTTCATTCACATCACTTGAGTACAATTGCTAGAAGAAACAAAGTATTCAGCCTCTACAGTAGATAAAGAAATAATATTCTGCTTCTTACTCATCCAAGAAACTGATCTCTTTCCCAATAAAAATGCACCACCACTAGTACTTTTTTGATCATCAACATCACCTTCTCAATCAGCATCAGTAAAAGAACTCAAAGTAAAATCATCATCTTTAGAAAACCACAAATCAAAATCAACTGTCCCTTTCAAATATCTGAAAATTATTTTCATAGCTACAACATGAGATTCCTTTGGATCAACTTGAAATCTAGCAACAAGACAAACAACATTCATAATATTAGGTTTAGTCTAAGTCAAATATAACAATCCGCCAATCATAGATCTATATCTAGTCTGATTTGCTTTCAGAGAATCATCATCCTTTGTCAACTTACATTCAGTCACCATAGGAGTACCAACTGGCTTTGAATCATCTAAACCAAACTTCTTCAATAATTCCTTCACATACTTAGACGAAGATATAAAAATACCTTTACCCAATTGAGTAATTTGCAATCCCAAAAATAATTCCATTTCACGTATCATAGACATCTCAAACTCATTTTGCATATCATCAACAAACTTCTTGCACAAACCATCATCTCCACCAAAAATAATATCATCAACAAAAACTTCAACAATCAGAATGTTATCATTATCAATCTTGAAATACAAATTACTATCAGGAGTACCTTTATTGAATTCTAGCTTCATCAAATACTTATCCAAACTAGCATACCAAGCTCTTGAGGCTTGCATCAATCCATACAGTGCTTTCTTCAATCTGCAAACCATATCTCTGATATGTCAACTAAAATCCATCTGGTTGCTCAATATAAACTTCCTCTTCCAGCTTACCATTAAGAATGGCTGACTTGACATCCATCTGATAAACCTTGAAATCTTTGTAAGCAACATAAGCAAGATATAATCTAACAACTTTAATTCTTGCCACCAAAGCAAAAGTCTCCTCAAAATTAATTCCTTCCATCTTAGAATAACCCTTACAAAAAAGTCTTGCTTTATTCCTAACAACTTCACCTTTTTCATCCAATTTATTTCGGAAGACCCATTTAGTTCCAATCACATTCTTATCCTTAGGTCTTGTAACAAGAATCCATGTATTATTCTTTTCAATCTAGTTCAATTCTTCTTCTATTGCTTTAACCCAACTTTCATCTTTGCATGCTTCACTAACATCTTTAGGTTCACTCTTAGAAATCAAGCAATATTCTTCAACAATTCTTCTCCTAGTCATCACACCTTTATTCTTATCACCTATGATTTGATTTTCTTAATGATTCAATTTCACATACCTGAGAGTCTTAGGATTTACTTGATTTTCAAACTCTTGAGCTCTCTTTTTGCACTAGCACTTTTACCTTCTCCTTCATTCTCATAATTTTCCGGAACAATCTAATTTTGATTCTGGGTCTGCACTTGTTTTCCTTTATCTAAACTGACATCTCAATCATCTGAATCATACCTACAGGATCTAATCTGTCTCACATTGCTTTCATCAACTTTCACTTTAGCACTCTGAACTATCTTCCTCGATCTCTTATTATAACATCGGTAGCTCTTAGTAGAATAACCAAGAAAAATTCCTTCATCACCTCTAGCATCAAACTTTCCTAAATCTTCATCTCTTCTAATATAGCATTTACTTCTAAATTTTTTGAAATATCTAACTGTAGGAATATGACCAAACCACAACTCATAAGGAGTCTTACAAGTATCACCTTTGATATGCACCCGATTAAGAGTATATACAACAACACTCACAACTTCTCTCCAATTGATATGCAAAACATTTCCTTCCAACATCATGGATCTAGCAGCTTCCTGAATTATTATGTTCTTCCTCTCCACAACACCATTCTACTGAGGGGTCCACAGAGAAGATAATTGTCTCTTTACTCCATGTTCTTCACAAAATGTATTGAACTCACCGGAAGTGAATTCACCACCTTTGTAAGATCTCAGACACTTCAACTTCAGTCTATTCTCAGTCTCAACCATGGCTTTGAAAATATTGAACTTCTCTGAGGCTTCAGATTTCTCCCTTAATAAAGTAACCCACATCATCCTTGAATAGTCATCAATCAACAACATGAAATACTTGTCTCCCTGCAAGCTTCTTACTCTATAAGGACCACATAGATCAGTATGGACAAAGATCCAATAATCCATTAGAACTATACTATTTTCTTTTAAAATTAACTTTTGTTTTCTTCCCTAATTGACATTCCTTGAATACCGGATTAGTAGGCTTTACCAACTTAGGAAGATCTCTCACTGCTTGAGTAGAACTTATCTTAACCATGCAATCAAAATTTACATGACACATCCTTCTATGCCATAATCAACTTTCATCAATCTGAGCAATCAAACAACTTTTACCACCAACATTCAAGTGAAAGATATTACCTTTTGTCTTTGTACTTGATGCAATCTCAATTCTGAAACCATTTAAGATCTTACATTTGCCATTCTTGAATTATAAATCATATCCTGTGTCAACCATCTATCCAACACTCAAAATATTATGCTTTAGACCTTCTACATACAAGACACCATCAATATTGTGCTTACCATCAAGATAAATGGAACCTCTACCACAAATTATACCAGCTTTGTCATCACCAAATCTTACTACACTGCCATCATACTTTTCCATACTCACAAACTTACTCTTATCACCTTTCATATGATGAGAGTAGCTACTGTCAATAACCCATTCATCTTTCTCTTCAACTTTAGTAGCCAAAGCTTTCTCTTCATTAATGCAACTAGTAGAATCAGTAGTCACCGGAGCATCTTCCTTGATAGCAATAAACACCCATTCATCTCCTAAATTTCCCTTATCAGATTCATCATCTGTCACACCTTCATCAATAACATAATAACATTTCTTCTGATATTTAGGCTTGTATGGCTTGGACTTAGGAACTCTTTCTGGACACCTTGAGGTAAAATGTCCTATCTTATTACATGAAAAGCACTTAAGAGGCAATTTTCCTTCATACTTATTGGCTCCTTTAGGCAATCTTTTGGAAATCAGGGCTTCAATCTTCTCAAGCTCTCTTTCTTCTTCTTCAAGTTCTCTCATCTCCTTCTCATATCTAGACACCCTTGTAGAACTTTCTCCCAAATCATATTTCTGCTTCCCGAAAATAGTAGCTTTGAATGCAAATTTTGACTTAGGAAGATTTTCACCAAATTCGCTCAACTCAAAGGCAGCAAGCTTTCCAATCAACATTTCTCTAGTCATATTTGTCACCATCTAAATCTCCTCAATAGCTACAACTTTGTGCTTGTAAGCAGGAGGCAAGGATCTCAACACTTCAGCTACAATCTTTGATTCTTCCAATACACCACCGACACATCTAATATTCAACACAAACTCATTCACTTTCTGTATAAAAGAGGTAATATTCTCATCTTCGTCAATCTTCGGCATCTCATGATTTCCCTTCAAGCTCTGCAACTTAGCAACTTTCACATGGCTATCACCTTCATACAAAGTTTCTAGCTTCTTCTAGATCTCATGAGCAGTCTGCAAGTCCATCACATTAGTCATCTAAGAATCAGTCAAGGCACTCAACAATGCTTCCTTAGCTCTAATATTGAATTTAGCTTTTGTTATCTCATCTAGAGTTGTAGGACCATTCAGAGGAACATTATACACATTCTTCACTAAGCATCTCAAGTGACGCTCCATCCATTTTTTCCAAAGAGTGTAATTCATTCCATCAAATCTCAAACTATCCTTCTTATAAGCATGAGTTGCCATCTTGGATCACCTCAAGTGGTCAAGCTTCTTTCAGAGGATCTAGCTCCAATACCAATTGTTGGCAAGAAGGCAACAAACTGAGAGGCGGAGGGGGGGTTGGTGAATTAGTTTTATTCAACTCACACAAATCAAATCTGATAATTAACAATGAAAGAAAAAATTAACACCACATTAATAACACACATAACACCAATATTTTTGATGTGGAAAACCTGGTTAAGGGGAAAACCACCTACCCACAATATGATGATACCTTGTTAGAATTATATGAAATATTACAATGGGGAATGCACATGCATTTAGGCACGCTACCTAGAGCTCACTGCTCAAAACACATAACAAGAAGGGCTATAACCCTTGGGAAGATTCATTGTCTTACAAAAACATTTGGATTACATCTGGAAGATCATGAACTAAGAAAATAGCATCTCCTCATGTCTGGTTATAGTTCTGGTTAAGCACACAATCTAATCTACTTTGTCATACTTCTTCACACTTTTGAAAGATCAAAACATTTGTTCACACACTTATCCGATCACACACATTCAGATATACTCGTAGATACATCTCTCATATGATTATTACATATATTTATACAGATCATCAACCTATATTTCAAGGTCGGCTCAACACACATCACAAATTACAAGAATATAACCACACATGTGGCAATATAACATGTAGACCAAAATAATGTTGGCTAAGACATAGTATGGACCTAAATCAACACCTCGAACATGAAATACCTCCAAGAATTATGCCTCGAACATCCACAACACGCTACAATCATTGTGTTAGCCAGGAATGTGATGAACACCGCCGGATAAGGAAAATCATCAATAACGCACACATTGATCAATGTAGACCATCAACATCAATATGACATGATCTAGAAGCATCCACAAGCATCATGAATTACCACAACAACCGTAACCTCACCACTTACTAGAATCTTCATCATCATTATAACGAACTTCAAGAACACCAACTAAACTGACTGTCAAACTGAAAGATTCACTTGCAGACCTCCAAATCATGAACCATCTGAATTGAGGACACATATGAACATCCCAAACACTCTGCCAAACCCGTAAATCAAGATATTTCAATGTAGAGCAATGCGGAGAAAAATCTAGAACACTGATCAACATCGAACAACTAAGAAACCAACCGCAATACTGGATCTTATAACTCAATCAAATTACCATGTAGACCATTGAAACTTTAGCTAAATCAACTAGAGATACTTATCTCAAAACCCTTTAATTCACAACTCATCTGCAACGTATTGGCCGAACCAACTCATTTAATCTAACTGCAACACTAAACAACATAGAGAAATATTTTGACATCAATGACAACACATCATTCCAACAAACTTCTCAACAATATCCAACAATATTCACATAGTGCAAAGAGATCAGTTTGTGGCAAGTAAGGAACAACCCACAAATATATTGCAACCAACTTCCATGCAAGTTGAAATTGTTGCTCTAAGGGGGCAAACAAAGGTTAGTGTGTCTCCTTTTAATATTCTAGAGCATATGAGGAAATAAAATGTGTCTATGTATATGTGGGACTCCTTGAGTATTCCTAGCCAAAAGGACCTTCTCCAATTAGCCTTATCAAATTTGAGCATATCTAGTGAATCTAATATAGATTAGTCCAAGATTGTGTTGACAAATACTACTGAAAATAATAAGAAACAACAAGTTTCAAAAGTTAAACCCCCACCATTTTATGTTTCCTTGATCATAGGTGACCATCTAGTTCATAATTGTATGATAGACTCTGAGGCTAATAGTTTAGTTATGCCTAAACAAATTATTGATAAGCTAGGAATTGAGTATGAACCACTAGAAAAAGGGGTAGTACAGTTGGATGGTACAGTTGTTAATGCAGTGGGAGTCAAAAAAATTAAGCCTTACATTGCATGCATGTCCAAACTTCTCCATTACCTAAGATATCTATTTAATAGAGTTACCTGCATTCTTTGCCATATGCTTATCTAGGGATTTCACTGCTAAAATTGGTGGATACTTGTCCTTTGATTGGTCACACATTCTCTTTAGGACTAGATATGGTACCAAAGTCACCATAAATTTAGAACCATTTGCTAAAGACCATCTTGAGCAATATGTCACTGCTACTATAAATGCAAATTGTACCATTTCAAATCTAGAAGACAATTTTGTAGCCAAGGAATTGGGTACTCATGTTGAGCACACACCTGATATACTTATAGATGAGTGGGCATCTGAGAATTCTCAAAGTATCACAAATGAACAACAAGAGGAGGTAAGCTTGGGAGTTTATTTCATGCATGAACCTGATTCTTTTGTACCTAACCTTGAAAAGAGTGATGAACAACAATGCAAACAACATGAAAATGAAGTATGGAAGATGTTCTTTGATGGATCAAAGAGCAAGAATGGTGCTGGTGGAGGATGTATGCTTATATCTCCCAAGGCTGACCAGTATTACTATTCATTTGGGTTCACTTTCAGCTACACAAACAATACATTAGAGTATGAGGTTCCAATCCATGGTTTCGAATGGACAATAAAGAAAGGTATTAGCTATTTGCAAGTGTTCAGAGACAACGAACTCATTGTCAATCAGGTAAGAGGTATGTATACCACAAAGAATAATATTTTAAAGTCATATAAGCATAGAGTATGGGACCTCATAGAGGATTTTGAAGCCTTTAATTTGTTGTCCATACCTAGAAGTGAAAATAAACATGTTGATAGATTAGCTGCAGTAGGTGCTCAATATGATATACCTAATGAAATTAGCAAGAATAGAAAACAATTGTATGTTAAGGTTGTTGTTAGGTTTGTAGTCCCTAATAATAACATTCATTAGCAAGTGTTTGATAGTGATCAATAGATGGTAAATTTTTTGAGGGAAGAGGCTAAGTTTTCACATGCAAACCAAGAGAAATTTCAACAGCAGTATGGTGAGAAAGTTATTCAACTAAAAACTAACAAAGTGCCAAAAGGTTTGGTTAATTTAGAGTCTATTTTTAACTCTGATGACCAAGCCAAAAGGCCAAAAGCCAGCATGCAAATTTAGTAAGATCATTATGAAGAGGTGGAGGTTTTCAAGGGTAAATTGCTCAAATTGGGTATGGTATATTCAAATGAAGAAAAGAGTGCTTTAATTCAGCTTTGTCAAGATTTTAATGATATCTTTGCATGGGAGTATAGTGATCTAAAAGGGTTTGATACCCAACTTGCCCAACATACTATTTGACTGGAGCCTAATGTGAAGCCTGTAAGACAAAAAGAAAGGCCCCTCAATCCTAAACTTGAGCCCCTTTATGGTCAAAGAATTGAATAAACTCATTGAAAGCAATATTATATTTCCTATTAAAAATACTTCTTGGGTGTCCAACTTAGTACCATTAAGGAAAAAGAATGGATAAATCAGACTTTGTGTGGACTTTAGAGACCTTAATCAAGCCTCCCTAAAATACCATTACCCACTTCCCTCTATAGAATAAATCATCCAAGTGGTTTCACGTTCAAAGAGGTTTTCCTTGCTTGAAGGATATTCTAGTTATAATAAGATTTTGGTAAAAGAGGAGGACCAATTTAAAACCGCCTTTACAACGAAATGGGGTACCATGGCCTGCAAGAAGATGGCATTTGGTTTATCCAATGATGGGGCTACTTTTCAAAGAGACATGTATATGGCATTTCAAGGTTTGATGTATAAAATAGTGCTACTATATTTAGATGATATCATTGTTAATTTTTCTAAAGATGCTAAAGAACATCTTACTCATTTGAAGCAATTTTTGTAAGATGTAGAGAGTTGGAGATATCTCTTAACCCCAAAAAATGTGTGTTTGTTGTTCATGAGGGTAAATTGTTGGGTTATGTAGTGTCAAAGCATGGTGTTATTATTGATCCTGAAAGAGTAAGTGTCATTTTGGCTCTTCCTTTGCCAACACTTAAGAAAGCTTAACAAAGTTTCATTGGTAGAATCAACTTTGTTAGGAGTTTTATACCTGATATAGCTGATTTATTAAGTTCACTAACACCCATGTTGACGAAAAATGTGCCTTTCAGCTGGACCAAAGATGGGAAAAGGAGTTTTGAACTTATTAAAGAGGCTTTAGCAGCAACACCTACACTATTAAACCCATATTTTTCAAAGGCCTTCATTATATATGCTTATGGAAACATTGGTTCCATCTCAGCAATGTTGGTACAACAGAATGATGAAGGGTTGGAGCAACCTTTGGCTTTTTTTAGTCAAGGACTCGAAGACTATGAGCTTAGGTATACTTTTATAGAAAAACATGTTCTTGCTATTATAAGAAGTTTGAAAAATTTAGGCACATGCTTTCTAATAACAAGATTATGTTGATGGTTGCTCAACCAAGTGTGAAAGAGATTCTATTGAGCAAGGATTTAAGTGATAAGAGAGCTAGTTGGGTGACCAAGGTAATGGAGTATGATGTAGAAATTAAGGTCACTAAGTTGGTTAGAGGCAAAGGCTTGTGTGAATATATTGTTGGGAGCACAAATAGCAGTCAAGATGATGAAGAAGAAGTTGTCCTAGTACTCTAGGATGAAGAACAAACTGTTGTGCCTCTTTCTTCTACAAGTTGGGTGCAAGATATGGCCCATTTATTACAAACTGGTGAGTATCCTTAAGGTTTGGATAGAGCCAAAAGAAGGTATTATAGGCTGCAATCTATTCCTTATATGCTTCTCATTGGCATTATTTTTAGGAAGGATTTTAATGGTGTATTATTGAGGTGTGTAGAAGTTGATCAAGTTGATAAACTATTGCATGAGTTTCATGAAGGGTCGTCACTTTTCACCAAGAGCAATGACTCTTAAGGTCATGAAGAGTGGCTATCATTGGCCTATCTTATTCAAAGATGCACACTAATGGGTGAGGAAGTCTAAAGAATGTGTCATGTTTGTAGGAAAAGAAAAGTTAGCATCACTTCCTTTGTAGCCCATACAAGTAGAACAACCCTTTAGGAAGTGAGGTTTGGACTTCATTGGGGCCATAAATCCTCCCTAAAGTGCTGGACATAAGTGGGTGCTCACAACCACAAATTATTTTTACTAAATGGATTGAAGTCGTGGCACTTAAAGAAGCTAATGAGACTGTTGTTTTGAACTTTTATGAGGAGTTGATTTCAAGGTTTGGTGTCCTGGAATCTATTGTTTCAGATAATTCTCTTACTATTATGGGCACTAAAATAACCAATTGAGCTATGAAAAATGGTGTTTACCTGAATACTTCTTCTAACTATTACCCTCAAGGTAATGGACAAGTAGAGTCCACAAATAATAACCTAATCAAGATCACCAAGAAGAGGATTGAGGGTAACCAAAGAGCTTGGCATACTAAGTTAAAATCAACTCAATAGGCAGATAGGATAACTCCCAAAAGAGCTATAGGGCACTCACCATTCAAGTTGGTTTATGGTAAAGAGGCAAGGTTGCCTATCTCACTTGAGCTTCTAGCTCTTCATTTGGCAAATCAGTTAGAAATGATTGAAGAGGAACCTATGACATCAAGGTTAGCTCAGTTGATTGAACTAGAGGAGACTAGAAATGAGGCTATGAGGAAGATAGAACAACACCAAGCGCAAATGAAAAGATATTTTGATAACAGAGCTTCCTCAAGAACATTCAAGGAAGGTTATATAGTCTTGAAATGGGATGAGTTGAAGAGAAAACCAAGCAAACATTACAAGTTTGATTCTTTTTGGAGTGGACCCTATATCATTTTTGATTTCAAGCAGCACAATGCATTCTAGTTGTCCAAGTTGGATGGATAGGTTGAACTGATCCCAATCAATAGGATTCATCTTAAGCATTGTTTATGAGGTAAACACAGTCCTTTGTACATATTATACTAGGTTTTGAGTCAAATAAGTATTGTTGCACACTATCTTTCTTGATTTTTGTTTCCTCCAAGTGTTGGTGCACATTGTTTTGATTTGATTCAGTCATAGGAGTTGGTTTCAGTTAGCTTGCTTGTTGTGTATAATTCTTAGTAGCAACGAGTCAAGTCTGAGTAAGAGTTTGTTGGAGGTTCTTTATGGCTCTATTTCCCAATGGATATGCAAGGCAACTGGTCTTAGTGTTTTAGCAGACAAAACATGAGAAAAGGTCACCAAGGATGTTACCCATTTATTTTCTCTTTTCACAATGTTGACCTAGCATGTAAATGTGCAACATTCTTTAAGGGTTTTATTTTTTATTTTTAAAAAGATATGATGTGAAAAGAGATAATTTTTTCCTTGTGGGTCTCGTGAAAGAAAATAGGAGGGAAAGTGGATTTTTGAGACTCCTCTATTTCTCATAAAGTATTTGCATTTGCGTAGCTTGAGGTCTAGGGTTTAATTGACAGAGTCTTCCCTCCATTGTTGGTTACTAAAGAGGGTCCCTGTTGTTATGCATGAAGATGACACATTGTACAAGTTTGATAAGGAGATCTAGTGTAGTAGTGCCCACGTGCCCTTAAATATCTCACGTGTAGCTTCAACATGGATCTCTCAACTCTTTTATTTATGATTTTAAAGATTCCAAGTATGCCTCGTGGTTCTACTCCATTCCCACTTTTGAGTCTTTATTTTCTAGTTATGAAGCATACTTTGCACATGGGAAAAACAGGCATCAGAGGAGTAAAGAGAGTTTTTGAAGTGTGTAGAGGTTAAGACCATTTGAGTTTTGCTATTGTAGGCACACATGCACTTATATCCTTCATTTCATTAAGTTTGTGTTGCACTTATGTTGGATTTTGGCATTTGGTTCTTGATTCATGGAATTATTATTCAAGGGAGCCATTAAAGATCACCTTTTTATTGATAAGATCAGTCAAATGGCAGCATTCAATTAATGACATAATGATAACCTTTGTAGCTGAGCACATTTGATAAATCATGTTCTATGTGGCATAGGAAGGCCTTACAGGTTGAGTCAAGGAATGACAATTCTTGTATGGGTTAAAAGATAACATTTAGAAAGCATATTTTGATGGGCTTTCCATCAATAGGGAGTAATGCACAATGCAAAAAATAAAAGAGGTTGCTAATGAATGAGCAGTAGACATGAAGACTGATTGACAGAAGTGCCATGCTAGTTAAAATACAAAAATAATGCCAAGTAGGCTGTGAAAGATTAACCCCAAGTCTGAGATTGCAACAAAAATACAGTCTTCAAGCTTCATAATTAGATAGTGAAGGATAGGTCAGATTCATAGAAAAGGCTATCAAAGTAATGTGCAACTAAAGTGTCATGACTCATCAAAGACAGTGTAAGGCCAATAAAGATACAATGATGTTGGCTAGACAAGGAAAAACCTATCAATGACAATGCAAACTTGTAGAATTTCTTGAAGTCAAAAGAGTAAAATATAGACCTATCAAGGTCTCAGGTTGATGGTACCCCTAGGATAGCATTGAAGTGTAGTCATGTAGCTATACACAGTTCATCTCCCAAAGAGATAGTGAAGACTCCTAGGGATACAAGGTGACAGTAAAGATTAAGGGAAATCTTTTCTCATATCATGGTCATAATGGAATCATATTGTCAAGACTAATGATACTCCCAACTATTGAATATATGGGCAAATGAGAGAGGCGGGGGGGGGTTAATCAATTGACAATAAATTTAACAATTTTAACCTTAATGCACATATCTGGAATATTAAGCATAATTAATGGAATTAGGAAACACATGCAAAATTCAGATTAGACCTAAGGAACACCATAATTTACGTGGAAAACCCAAGAAGGACAAAACATGGAGAATGCTAATTCTCAATATATAAACATCGATTAAGGTGATTTTTACAATGGGTGGCTCACTGCCAATGTTCTCACTGTTGGTGGGCGCACTACCAATATGCTCACTATAGATGGGCTCACTGCCAAAGAAGAAAGAAAGACAAAGGGAATCCACCACAAGAAAAACATAGTCTGTACTATCGGAACTACTTTCAATAAATATCTCACATAGTCACTGGATTCCTTCAATCTCTCATGTATTCAACATAAAAAGCCATATATTGAATCATCAAATCAAGCTCCTATATATATTGTCTCTGAAAATTATAAATTTCAATGTTGGTTGAGACATGGATCTAAAATAGATCTCCATTAAACATTTTGATGGTGGCAAGGAATGAAAAGTGAACCATATCACATCGTTCCTCCTTGAGCACATCAACACACTACATACATCACCAAGGTCAGACCTAAAACGCATCTGCACATTATGCAATCTTAATATCTAGTCTAAGGCCTTGAGCTCCAGATCACGCCAAACCCAAAAATAATACAAAAAAAACATCTTCTGAGATACCAAACGCATCCAGTGAAACTAAGAAACCTTCAAGTGCACAAAAAACCTAAATTGAACACTCTGCTCATCATACCACGTCCGGATTTAATCTGGACCAAAGGATTTGACATCAATGACAACAAATAATGCAATGCTAACAATCTCTCCCTTTGTCATTGATGGCAACATTCATCGGCAATAATATGGAAAATGAAAGATCATCATTGAGTGCACAACCATCTCTATCTCCCCCTTTGACAACAATGACAAAGGTGGTCAAAAATCCCCTTGAGAAACTCACTCTTGTTCCCCTGAGAGGAAGAAAATTAGCATCAGTCCAAAAAAGAATGTACATGCTGCTCATTGGACCAATGCATGCCTAAAATGCACATTAGTTGAAACTGGTAGGGGGTAATTGTTCTTGTGAGGATATGGTTATTACTGAGAGGGAGGGGAGGGGGGGTGGGGGTGAATCATTAATAGCAATAAACTGAATTTTTTTACCAATTTGAAAACAGTTCATAACCAGTACCGGTAACTACTCAATCAATCACTTAAAGCAGATTTCCCAAACTACTCGTTCATGTGTTCATCAACATGTAAGCAATGTAATGATATCAAATCCACACATAAAAAAATCAGCCACCATACGAACACAAATATTTTTCATGTGGAAACCCAAATGGGAAAAACCATGGTGGGAATTGGTACCCACAAAATTTGTACTCTTTCGGAATGCGCCCTTTTAAAGGCCTAGTCAGATTAGGAGCTTTACAATAATGCCTGGTTAAGAGCAGACCCGATTTGGAGTCAACTGGTGAAGGTATTTTAATCTTAGCCCTGTTAGGAGTTATACCTTGTTAGGAGTAACCTTGCTAAAGGATTTAAACCCAAGTTAATGAGCCACCTGGTTAAGGGATTTACAATATCAGGCTTGTTAGGACCTACCGGGTAAAGGATTTTTATACTGCTGAAACTATTAGGGAACAATAGATAAATGATCTAATCAATGTACTCTCTACTTGCTAATACAGATCCATTTCAGCTCCAATTTGCTTCACACATGCAAACATATCAATCTGGTTTGACACACTCTTCTTCTTTGATCACCGACACACTAAACCTTCTCAAACTTGACCTAAATACACTTTACAATTAGGTCAGTTACAAAATCCTAACCAAATTCAAAATACATTGAATTTGCATCATAGATCATATTAGATCATTACAATTCATTACAGTTCATCATACAGATCATTACAACAAATTTCAAGACAATTACAACCGTTGAATGATCATAACAAATCACCTCACATCGATCTGATAACTTGTCAAACCCTTTAACACATTCTGCTAGGAACTTCGTTGTTTCCCAATAAATTTTCTCATTGTATGCACTTAAATGCAATCTTATCATCACACACGGTTTCTGACATGTCATCACCAAGTAATGAACATGATAAGATTTACCGCCAAACCATAAAACATCACTAGTTAAAGATCTTCTCACCCATTCTCAAACCCTGCACTGAATATACAACAGTCAATTACAAGCATGACTTCCAGTTCTCCAAACATGATGCAGTTCTAGTCATAGACTCATTACAATGTCATAAACATACATTCCAAACCGCAACACCTAACTCAACACGGATCTCCACCGCAACCATATTCATCTCTGTTCCTGCTTACCGATTGACTGCAACTTAGCAGTTTTGTTGTCCAACTCAATTCATTACCAGTTAGGCTATACTTAGATAACTTAGATGATATACCAAACATAAACAAATATGGTTGCCATGAATGACAACACAAATAACTGATCATAGATCATCATATCACAATTATATCATCACCAATAGTTCATCAATATATCATCATTAACAGTCCATCAATATATCATATCAACATCATCCTTTATCGATACATCATCATCTCTATCAGTTATGCCAATATGCCAATATTAATACCCCTAGTTTCTGCGAGAGATACTCAAAGGCATCTTTACACAATTCCTTTGTGAAAATGTTTGCAATCTACTCTTTTGTGGGCACATACTCAAGTCTGACCTCATTATCTAGAGCTTTCTCCCTCAAGAAGTGATACCTAATAGATATGCATTGTTTTGGAATGTTGTACCCGATTCTTGGAAATGTTTAATGCACTAGTATTTTCACACATGATTGGAATGGGGTCATCAAATTTCACACCAATGTCCTTCAAAGTCCACTTCATCCATAAAATCTGAGTGCAACAAGAAGATGCTGCAATGAACTCTGCCTTTGTCATAGATAAGGACATAAAATCTTGCTTTTTGATTGACCTAGTGACTAACTGGGAGCCAAGAAAGAATGCTACTCAACTTGTTCTTTTTTTGTCATCAACACTTCCAGCCCAGTCTGTATCTGTGTAAGGTGTGAGGTTAAAATCTGAAATTCTGGGATACCACTGACCAAACTCTTATGTACCTTTAAGATATCTAAAAATCCTTTTTACTGCCACAACATGTGATTCTTTTAGTTCTTGTTGAAACCTTGTTGCCAAGCATATTGCATACATGATATCCGATCTGGTAGGAGTCAAATATAATAGTCCTCCAATCATTCACCTGTAGTGACTTGCATCTACCTTAGGTGATTTATCGTCCTTAGTTAACTTGCATCTGGTAGTCATAGGTGTACATACCAATTTGGAATTCTCCAATCCAAACTTCTTCAACAGTTCTTTGACATACTTATATTGACAAATGAAAATTCCTTTATCATTCTAATTAACTTGTAATCCAAGGAAAAAATTCAACTCGTCGATCATGGACATCTCAAATTCTTTCTGCATCTCAACAACAAATTTTCTACACATACCTTCATTTCCTCTAAAGATTATATCATCAACATACACTACCACAATTAGAATTTTACCTGATTCTGTCTTGAAGTACAAGTTACTATCTGTTGAACCCTTTTGAAATCCTTGATCAGTTAGATACTTGTCTAATCTTCCATACCAAGCTCTAGGAGCTTGTTTCGGTCCATACAAAACCTTTTTTAATTTGCAAACAATGTTCAGATCATCCTTCAACTTGAATCCTTCTAGTTGTTCAATGTAAACTTGTTCTTTTAATTCTCCATTCAAAAATGTTGATTTCACATCCATTTTATAAACCTTAAAATCTTTGAATGCTTCAAATGCTAGGAACATCTAGATTGCCTCCATTCTTGCAACTGGGGCATAAGTTTCATCAAACTCAATGCCTTCAATTTGAGTGTATCCTTTGAAAACCAACCTTGCTTTATTCCTTACAACTTTTCCATCTTCATCTAGCTTGTTCCAGAATACCCATTTAGTACCAATTACATCCTTGTCTTCCAGTCTACTAACTAATTCCCATGTCCGATTTTTCTCAATCTGATCTAATTCCTCTTTCATTGCCTTCATCCAGTTTCGATCTTTGTAGGCTTCTTCTATTGTCTTTGGCTCAGTTTCAGATAGCAAACATAACAAGATCCATTCTTATGCTTCTTTACTTCTTGTGATAACTCCTTTTCTCTTGTCTCCGATGATCTGTTCTTGTGAGTGGTTCTTTTTGATATACATTGGAGTCTTGGATGCAGATGCCAATGCATCCTGATCATTCTTTTCTTCACTCCTTGTTTCTTCCTTCCTTTCCTTTTCTCCAAACTCATCTGAGTCATATCCAGTTGCAATTTTTGACTCTTTTGAAGTATTCTCATCAACTTTTACACTTTCACTTTCAACAATTTTATTCAATCTTTTGTTGAAACATCAATATGCCTTGCTCCTTGTTGAGTAACCCAGGAATATGCCTTCATCTGCTTTGTTGTCAAAGTTTCCAAGATTATCTTCATCTCTCTTAATATAGCATTTGCTTCCAAAAACATATAAATATTTTACTATCAGAGTTCAGCCATACCATAGTTTCTAAGATGTATTGCCATACTTCCTTCGATACATAATTCTATTGAGTGTGTACCCTATTGTATGAATTGCTTCTTTCCAATAGACTTCAAGTAACTCTGCACCCTTTATCATGGATCTAGCTAATTCTTGTATAGTCTAGTTCATTCTTTCTACTACACCATTCTACTGAGTTGTCTGAGGAGCTAATAACTGTCTTTTGATGCCATGCTTTTCACAAAAGTCTTTGAACTCATTCGAGATAAATTCTCCTCCTCTGTCAAACCTTAAACACTTGATTTTCATGCCAACTTTATTCTCAACTTTTTCCTTGAAAATCTTGAACTTTTCTAATGTTTCAGATTTTCTTTGAGAAATGCAACCCAAGTCATTCTATAATAATCATCAATCAGTAACATAAAATACCTCTCACCTTGCAGGATTCTTGTCCGAGTTGGACCACAAAGATCTGTGTGAACCAAATCTAGTTATCCAGTGGACAAGTACTCCTTTTCTCTGAATGTGCTTTTGGTTTGATTTCCTATTTGACATTCTCTGTAGATATTCTTCTCTGATTTAGACAATCTGGGCAAATCTCATACTGCACTCTTTGAACTCATTTGTATCAAGTTATCAAAGTTGATATGGCACATCCTCTGGTGCCATAACCAACTATCATCAAGTTGTGATATCAAACAATGTTTTGTAGCTCCTTCCAATCGGTACATATTTCCACTTGTCCTTCTTCGAGCTGCAATAATGGTTCTGGAATCCTTTCAGATCTCACATCGATTGTCTTGAAAGATAGAATTGTATCCATTTTTGCACATCTGTCTAATGCTTAAGAGATTATGATGCAAACCCTTCACATAATAAACATTTCTAGTGTTATGCTTTCCATCAAAGGTAATTAAACCAATACCAATGATTTGAGTTTTCTGATCATCTCCAAATCTAACTGAACCTCCATCATACCTTTCAAGTTTTATGAATTTGCTTTTATCACTAGTGATATGATTTGAGCATCCACTATCAATCAACCATTTGTTCTTATCTCTTCTAGCATAAAATGTGTTAGCAACAGTCTTAGAGATATCATACTTAGGAACATCCTTTTCTACCAAAAATAAACAATCAACACCCTCATAGTCTGATTCATCATCTCAGATACCAACATCATCCTTAACATAGTATGCCTTCTTATTAAACTTTTCATTTTTTTCTTTAAACTTTTGTCTATTTTCCTTTTTTGGACATCTAGTTGCAATATGACCAATCTTACCACATCTAAAATATTTAAAGGGTAACATACCTTTGTATTTTTTAGTGTCTTTCTTCAACTTCCTTACAAAGTTTGCTTCTACCTCATCTAGGATTTCCTCATCATCCACATTGTCTTCAGATGCCTTGAATGTGGTTTATGACTTGTCTTTCTCCTTTCTGAATTTCCTTTCTTGAAATGCAGTTAGGGTACCAAACAATTGCTCTTTGGTGAACTTCTTTGGGTCATAAGTTTCTTCAATTGCAGAGATCTTATCACTGTAGCTTACCGGTAATGTCATCAGAATCTTGTCAATCACATCTTCATCACTCAAAGTGCCTCCGAGTTCTTTGATCTCATTCGTTGCGATATAAACCTTCTCAAAATAGATCACAATGTCCTCTCCTTCTTCCATCCTTAGGTTTTCATATCTTCTCTTAACAATTAATCTCTTTGTCAGCTCGACTCTCTCTTTCCCTTCATAGATGTCATTCCCTTCATAGATGTCTTTAACTTCTGCTAGACTTCATGAGCAGTATTCAAAGAGATAACGTTAGTCAATTCAATTTTTGATAATGCACTCAATATAGCATACCTTGCTTTTTCATTTTCTTCATAAGCTTGAATCTCATCTAGAGTATTGAGTCCATTCATTAGAAGAAGATAAGTATTGTAACTGAGAGAAATGAATAACCTCTCATCTTTACTTTCTAGAAACTATAATCAAATCCGTCAAAGATAAGAATGGATAACTTGTGTGTCATCGGATCAGGACCTACCTTAAGTAGTTAAGCTCCATGTCAAGGAACTACAACTCTGATACCAATTGTTGAATATTCGGGCAACTAAGAGGGGGGAGTGAATCAGTTGATAGCAAATTTAACAATTTTAACCTTAATGCACATATCCAGAATATTAAGTAGAATTAACCGAATTAGGAAACACATGCAAAATTCAGATTAGACACAAGGAACACTAGAATTTACATGGAAAACCCAAGAAGGGAAAAAACCATGGAGAATGATAATTATCAATATATAAACACCGATTAAGGTGACACCGGTTAAGGTGACTTTTATAATGGGTAGCTCACTGCCAATGTGCTCAATGTTGATGGGCTCACTACCAATATGCTCACTACAGATGGGCTCACTATTGAAGAAGAAAGAAAGACAAAGAGAATCCACCACAAGTAAAACATAGTCTGTATTGTCGGAACTACTTCCGGTAAATATCTCACATAGTCATTGGATTTCTTCAATCTCACATGTCTTCAACATAAAAACCCATATATTGAATCATCAAATCAAGCTCCTATATATACTATCTCCAAAAATTATAATTTTCAATGTCGGCTGAGAAAGGGATCTAAAATATGTCTCCACTAAACATTCTGGTGGTGGCAAGGAATGAAAAGTGAACCATATCACACTATTCCTCCTCAAACACATCAACATGCTACATACATCACCAAAGCTGGACCTAAAATGCATCCGCACACTATGCAATCTTAATATCTGGTCTAAGGCCTTGAGTTTCAGATCACGCTGAACCCAAAAATAATACAAAAAAAACATCTTCTGAGATACCAAACACATCTGGTGAAACTAGAAAACCTTCAAGCACACAATATACCTAAATCAAACACTCCTGCTCATCATACCTCATCCGGACTTAATTTGAACCAAAGGATTTGACATCGATGACAACACATAATGCAATATTAACACCAACCAAGATAACCTTGAGATTAAAAAGCCAATATTAGTCACCATTAAGGGCAACAACCCTTTGCATGAGTATGAGATCCTTTAAAAGACATTATGTGCAAAAAAGGACAGAGTAAGATGTCACAGTGATAATAATTGAAAAGCGAGCTTCACAGGCGATGAGCAACATTGACTGTTGTTGTTAGCTGAGAGGGTACAGTCTGAAAGGATTGTTGTGAATATAGAGAAATACATCTCCAAAGTAGTGAAATGAATATAAACTTCCCAAAAGGGTGATCCAAAAGGAGGTTTACAATGCAGTCACATAGATGAGAAGAATGTATCACTATCTTATGGATAGTGCATCAATAAAAGAATCCACATTAGCATCTTAAGACAATCTTAGGAAAAGCATAATGGTATGCTAGGAATAGTCTGAATGTGACTATTGTTCACCTTTATAGCAGTCATATTGTAAAGGAGAATGAAATCAAAGCAGCCTCATAGTCATTAGAACCAGTCATATGGAAATGAAAGTAAAAGAAGGATACATAGTAGCAATGGGATATGCCACCCAAGTCAAGTGCAATACAAAAATGACATAGGCATCCATTGAAAACATAAAGCAATGGATGAATAAGAGAGTACAACTTATCGAATTATAAGATACATTCATCACAATATCAAGAGAAGTCTTTGTCTATCTAAAAGTGAAAGAAGAAAACATAGTGATAATGTTTGATTCAAGATTCAATCATGGTCACATAAATATCACAAGTCAAGAGTTAAGTTACATGATAGGGCAATGATCCATAAAAGGATAGTAGTCTTATGGTTTTTGTCAAAGATTTGTGATCAAAAGGAATAAATGGTTGAAAAAACTCAGTCACATGCAACAAGCAGAGACAGAGACACCACAATATCATAGCTAAAGCATTACAAGGATTCATTTACTATCAGGGAAGTTGGGGAAAATCATATTGCATTACCACTACCTTAGAACAAAGTCCATCAAAGGAACATGTTTTGAAGTTCAATAACAGTCAAGGACTATGAAAACATAGATAGTCATAATGCTTCCAAACATAGAACAAATCATGCCAAGAAGAGACTCAGAGTAGGATGCACTGAAAAGATGACAAAAGAAGGACACTACCACTTTAATAAGTCATACATAGCATTAAGTAAAGATAAGAATGGTCAAGGGGAATCAAATCAGTCTACATGAGTGTTATAAAAGTCATAAGGGCAGAGGGGTTTATAAGAAAATCAGTCAACACAAAAGTTATGATGGCATCATTGTCAAAGATGCAGTTCAATGTATGAAGTACAGTGATCCTATTTATTGTTATTTAAAAAGGAAATGCAACCAGACAACGGTGAATGGAGGTTTAGAATAGTAAGAATAGTGATTGGAACAAAACTCAGAAGTAGGGAAAAACTCATCCTAAGACAGTCTACATCATTTCAAGACAATGAATTGAAAAGAAGTACTGGTCATCACTATAAGAGTGCAATTTTCAGTTATAAAGAGAAGATAAATATTTGTGTTTTGCAGAGATAAGTGAGGAATGGGAATGACACAAATCCAAGGTCTATCATGGAAATATGCTCAAAGATATAATGATAAAAATAAGATAGTGGTAAATGTATACACCTAAAATTGGCTTGAGAAAATTAATTAAATACATCCTATTTAATTAATGCCTAATTCCCCCATCTATAAATAATTTCTTTAATTTATTTATATGATTCATGGCATTTATTATTCTTATCCTAAAATCATTTCCTAATCATTCAACAACTCATCTTATCATGCCACATCAACACATGTCTCATAAATTAAATATTTTCAAATACTTAATTACTCAAATACCTTCAACAAACTTGGAAGTACACATGGCATTTGCAACCAATTGAGGACACTTGTCATTCCTTTTTCCTCTCCATCCTCCACATAGCCCTTGTTTATCCTTAAGGAAACATGATCCACTTTTCTCTCTGACTTCTCCATCTCCAACCCTTCATCTTCTCAAATCAAATCATAACCATCCATCTTTGCCACCTAGGACACGAGCCTTGGAAAATCTATAAATAAACCTTCACTTGCACAAATCAAAGTCTAGAAGATCATTTGCGCAAATTAGGAGCATTAATCATTTCCAACATTTTAGCAATCTTTCAACATTTAACATAACATAGCATAGATCAATGAAGCATTTCATCATAATGTAGATCAAATTGTATCTCATCTAGATTAATCTCATACAATTGTAGGAATAATTTCTTACATTTGCATTCAATCTCGTTCTCTAGGTTGTCATTTTGAAAGCCACAAGTGCATAAATTTGAGAGCTAATATGGCTTGATAAATCCTTGGAGATAGAGGACAATGGGACATTCACAAGAGGGTTGAGTTTGAATTACTTTCTCTTAATTTTCTTTCAATTTAGTCTCATTGGTGTGTTTTAGTGTTTAATTTGTTTGACACATATTTTGGTACACATTTTCTGGCGCCCACCGTGGGGCCCTGCCCCGTTTTTAACATTTTATCATAGGTTTTTGATAGATACAGATCTAAATTTCTGTTTTAGTGCATTCAACTTAAAGTCTAGCACATTCAACTAAAACTCTGGTGGATTTAATCTCTATTATAATGCATTTAATAGTTCTTATAGCACATTGAATCCTTGTTTTAACGCATTTGATATATTGTGTTGCGCATTTGATGCATTCTGTTGTGCATTTAATATCTCTTGTAGCGCATTTAATTTCTATTTTAGTGCATTTGATACAGAACCAAAAAAAATTCTAATCAGTGCTTTTGTCTTGTTTTGCAGGTGAAATTCTGACAATTAAACACCAGACAAAGAAGAATTCAAACTAGTGATAGTGTGTTAGAGGACCTAGCATGGAGATCTTTTCAAAATAATTGTTTATTTCTTTCATCTACCATGCTTGTAAAGTGATTGGCATATGTTCTCCCCTTAATTGGGTGACCAAAAAGCCAAACTCACTATTTTTTATTCATTGCATTAGGATAACACCTTTAGAAGACCCGCCCTCCCAAGTAGCCCATAAGGCCGGGTGAGAGGGGAATGACCTAAGTGGGAATGACTAAATCCAAGTTACTCCAACCCAGTATTATCAAATGTGGTGGTGATGAAAATCACCTCCAAAGGTAGAGTTCATTGAAAGCCCTCCCACAATATCCTTGTGATGCGTAAAGCCTTTGTTCTAAAGGTTGGGAGGCCTCTTGAGGGAGTTTATCATTAACGCACCAAAATGAAACCCGTATTACAAATCTTAAGTGTAGAAGCTAGTCAAGTTAGTAACCAAATGTTATAATATCACAATGCAAGGGTGGGGGAGAATCCACCCCCAATATACTCACCATAAGACTCCCAAGAAAACAATCCAATTGAGGAGAGATTCTCTTTGGGTCAACTTCTGGTAAAAGGCAAGAAAATGGGCGCACCCTAGGGTGTGACATGGTTGTTTGAGATGACGAAGATTCCAAGTTGTGAGCTGTGATATTATAATAACCCTTGAGAACATGAGAGTCTGATTGATTTATCTTCATTTGTTCAAAACCTCTGGAAATCATTGGGATTTGAAAAGATCCTAGAACTTACATTTGATGTTTAGATTAGTGAAAAACCTGTTGATTGTTCATGTCTGTGTTTTTGTCAAAAATCATTAAATCATCCTACAAAGAAATCAAGAAAATAACAAAATTCACTTAAAATTCCCAAAACACAATAGATTAGCGCATTTAATCATTCTGTCAGCACATATACCACTTCTAATAGTGCATTTGACCATTTTGATAATGTATTTGACCATTTTGATAGCACATTTGATCTCTATTGTAGCATATTTGATCTCTATTGTAGCACATTTGACCTCTATTATAGCGCATTTAACCTCTTTTATTGCGCATTTGACAAACCCTATAGTGCATATACCAATTTTGTCAGCGCATTTAGTCTGGCACATTTGAAATACAGAGCACTTCCTGACATTCTACAGAAAATCCAAAACTTGTTTCAGATACCCTTTTCAATGCTTTCTTGGTTCACAACAACACAAAATTATTTTATGAGAAAAACATACCAAAATTATAAAAAGTGGCACAATTACACACTCCAAAACATACAAACCAAATACTTTGTTTATCCATTCAAGTCAATTAAGTTTCAAAATCAGGATCTATCATCCTAAATCAGGAAACTTCATTAACATCTTGACATACATAGTCTCATCAATAAGAAAACACCACAATTTCCTATTTTGACTTTGTAAACTTGATACAAACAAGTGTTTGAAATAAAAAACATTTCAGAATATTCACAATTGAATCACTTGCATGCCTATATTGACTAGAGGTCAGAAACAAAAACTCAAAGAGAAGGAAAAAGAGACACAACCAACCATGGAAGCTAGGGAAGAGAACCCTTTACACAAACATCAAGGTTCTATAAACATAGATGTGGATGAGATAGCTGATGAATTGATCCACGAAGCTCAACAAGATCCTAAATTTCATAAATTCATGGAAAAGGTCCTAGAATCTGATAAAGAGAAATACTTTCTCATGTTGGCACATCAAGGTGTTAAACTACCCTTTGATTTCGATGTAACCAAATTGAGAGAGGATCAAAGGAAAAGAGATGTTGATTCAAGGAATAATGATGACAATCCATTAGATGCCCTGAATCAAAAAATTCAAGCCCTCTAATAACAAATGGTTGACATGCAAAGAGTATGATGCAGGAGCGTCCTCGGTTCACAACAATCTTGCATCAACCAAAAACATATCCTTTATGTTTTATTTGCAGTTTTAGTTTTCCTTTCTGTGTGTCCTGGTTTTGGCTCATCGGATCCTGTGGAGTTGGATTCTACTTGAAGACTTGATCATCTTTCTTACTTTTAGACCGCATCTCATTTGGATCACTTTTCAGCAAGATATCGCTACCGGTTTCCTAGACACTTTCTTGTTCCCGGTTGTTCCTTTGTTATCGGTTGCCTGAGACCTATTCTGGTGATCTATCAGAACCCATTCTGAAGATTGTGGAGCCTTGGACATTGATCTCGATGTTGCTTGGAATGTGGCTGACCTTCTACATTTCATCCTTTGGATTTTTTTGAGGAATCTCTTGGTGGAGGTCGACCTTGTTCATTTTGCACGTTAGGTCTTGTTCTTTGGGGGTTTTGATCCTTTTTGGGCTGACTAGATCCTTTGGATCGATATATATATATATATAATCATGCTTAATAATGTAATCAATTAAGAATCAAGAAGTATCAAACAAATAGACTGTGCCTAGACTGTGCCTAGAAGCTAGATATTTCGATTCAAGGTCCCGGTGTGACCTATTCTACCAGGCTTGTGTGCCGGTATGTTGTAACCCAATTGTTACTGGTTGGATGTAATTGAATTTCATGCAATAAAACTATCTGTTCTGTATTGCCTATATCATATCTGTGTGTTTCTGTTGTGTTTACTCTTGCTGACCAGTTTGGACTAATCTCCCTGAGGTCCCTCCTCACCGGTGACTGTTTCAAGTGGTATCAAAGTGAAGTTTCATTTTGGAGGTTGCGTGTCCTAAATTTTGTTATAGGGTGGCGGATTATGGATCCGACCTGCAATTGCAAAGAACTAATCTATGGCATGAAAAATTAGGAATGGTGGAGTCTGTGGGAATGTAGACCATGTTGTAATGGAGATGTTGTAAGGAATAGCAGTTTGGTTAGAAGTCGTGGAGACAACCCAAAGAAGAGGCAGACATATTGAAGATGTAAGTGAAGATGAAGGAGAAGAAGCCCCGATAGAACAAGTGAACCTACTGGTAGTTGATTCGAATGAAGAAAGGGTTTTAAGGGTTTTGAGTAGGGTGAACACTAAACCTCATTTTACCCCACCAGAATATGATGGAAAGTTAGACTCGGATGAATTGATGGACTGGATCTTGGAGATGGAGAAGTATTTTGATTTTGAAAACACTATAGAAGAGAGGAAGGTGAAATATGCCTATACCTGGTTGAAAGGTCATGCATCTCTTTGGTGGGAGCATTTGCAAGTTGATAGACAAATAAGAGGTAAATAAAAGATTAAGACATGGGATCAGATGATTGCTAAGTTAAATTCAAAGTTTTTCCTGCTGAATTAGCAAGTGGATTTGTTCCAGAAGTTGCAAAACCTGAGACATAAGGAATCTAGTGTGAAGGAATACAACGAAGCATTTTACAAGTTGAACATCAGATCGAGACATGTTGATGATGAAGTTGAACAAATTGCAAGATATGTGAACGGGTTGCGTATGTCTATACAGGATGAACTCAATATGATCAAATTGGAGAGTGTTGAAGAGGCTTACCAGTATGCACTAAAGGTTGAAAGAGAAATTGAACAAAAGACATGAGCATAAACAAAGAGGTAGAGGTGGAAGGTTTACCGAAGGAAGATTTCAAGGAGGAAGAGGATATACCAGAGGAAGAGGAACCAATATAGATTCAAACAAGGACAAGGAAGTGAGAAAATAAGGTAATTCATACTAGAAGGATGATAGAAACTTCTACCAGAGGAGAGAACCTGATGCTTACCAGAATGAGAACTTTGGATGACAAGATAAGAGGACATTTAGAGGAACTTGCTTTAAGTGTGGAGGAGAAGGACATCGTGCATTTGAATGTAAGAAGACAGAGGATACCGAAAGAGAAACAATGGTGGAAGAAAAAACCACTAGATCAGATAATAAACTGAGAGATGGAGAACTATTGATGATGAGGAGAGCTTTGTTTTATACCAGAGAAGATGAAGAACCCTTGCAGAGGAAGAACCTGTTCAAGACCAGATGTAAGGTATCTGGTAAGTGTTGTAAAGTTGTTATTGATAGTGATAGTTCAGATAATCTTGTTTCAGAAGAGATGGTGAATAAGTTGAAATTGGAGATATTGAAACACCCTAAGCCTTATCAGATAGCATGGATTTAGGATGAACATAAGTTGTTAGTAAGTGAATAGTGTCTGGTAAAATTGAAAATTGGGAATTATCATGATGAAGTATTGTGTGATATTATGCCTATGGATATTTGTCATCTTTTGTTGGGAAGACCTTGGCAGTTTGATAGACAAGCAGTACATGATGGGAGGAAGAAAACATACACTATTGTGGCCAATGTGATGAAGCAAACCTTGTTACCTTTGGAGGAACCTTTGAAGAGTGAAGTCTATACAAATGCCAGAATCTATTTAGTGGATGGAAGGAAATTCATGGATGGACTGAGACATGAGAATGTGTGTTTTGCCTTGATTCCTAAGAAGACTGAGAGATTGGAACCGGAAGGAGAACACCCAACATAGATAAGAGATTTGTTGACAGAAATTGAGGACATCATTTATAATAATGTACTTGATGGATTGCCACCTGTTAGAAGTATTAGTCATTGCATGGACTTGGTTCATGGAGCTAGTTTACCTAATCAAGTTGCACACCGGTTGACACCGACGGAGAATGAAGAACTGAATAGACAAGTGTAGGAGTTGTTAAGAAAATGTTTAATCAAGGACAGTATGAGCCCTTGTGCAGTACCAACAGTATTAGAACCTAAGAAGAATGGATAATGGAGGTTGTGTACCGATTCAAGAGCAATAAACAAGATCATAGTGAAATACTAGTTTCCTTTGCCTTGGATGGATGGCATAATGGACTGTTTGAGTGGAGCAATACTTTACAAAGATAGATTTGAAAAGTGTATATCATCAGATCGGGACCAGAGAAGGTGATGAGTGGAAGACAACATTTAAGATAAATGAAGGACTATATGAATGGTTGGTGATGCCTTTTGGATTGACTAATGCACCGAGCACTTTCATGAGGCTGATAAATGAGGTATTAAAGAAATTCTTGGGTAAGTTTGCTATTATGTATTTGGATAACATTCTGATTTTTAGTAGAACAAAAGATGAGCATTTGTTGTAGTTAAGACAAGTTTTACAGAGGTTAAGAGAAGAAAAGTTGCTGATCAATATCAAGAAGTGTACTTTCATGAAGGATGAGTTAGTCTATTTGGGTTTTGTGATATCCAAGGATGGTTTGAAGATGGAAGATGGACCTTAAGAAAATGAAATCCATTGTTGAGTGGCCTACACCGGAAAGCATTGGAGATCATTTCATGGATTGGCTAGTTTTTACTAGAAGTTTATCAAAAATTTTAGTTTAGTTTGTAACCCTATGACTAAGACCATGAGGGGAGATTTGAAGGAATTCAAGTGGACCACCGGAGCAAACAAAAGTTTTGAATTGTTGAAGCAGAAAGTGACTTAGCAGCTTGTGTTAGCTTTATCAGATTTCAATAAGGTATTCCAAGTGGATTGTGATGCAAGTGGAACAACAATAGGAGCAGTTTTGAGTCAAGAAGGGAGAGTAGTAGCATATTTCACTAAGAAATTAAATGATGTCCAGAAGAGATATTTAGTGTATGATCAATAATTTTATGCCATATTTCAAGCCTTGAAGAAATGGAGACACTACTTGTTGCCTAAGGAGTTTGTGTTGTATACAGATCATCAAGCTTTGTAGTATTTGAACAATCAGAGTAAGTTTAACCAAAGACATATGAGATGGGTAGAATTCTTGTAGAGTTACACCTTTGTGTTGAAACATAGAAGTGGGAAATCTAACAAAGTTGCTGATGTATTGAGTAGGAGAAGGAATTTTCTGACAGAAATGAGAGAGATAGTATTAGGTTTTGAAGATTTGAAGACCTTGTGTGATGAAGACCCAGATTTTGTAGAACCTTGGAAAGCATGCAAAGAACCGGTTATGGTTGATAGGAGAAAATGTTTGGATTATTTCATTCAGGATGGGATGTTATTCAAGGGAGTTCAGTTGTGCATATCTAAGAGTTCCATGAGAGAGAACCTAATCAAAGATAAGCGTAATGGAGGTTTAGTTGGACATTTTGGCATTGATAAAACAGTTGCATTGGTGAGTGAGTAGTACTTTTGGCCCTAGGTTCATAAGGATATTAATAGATATGTTTAGAGTTGTAGAGTTTGTCAAGTTGCAAAGGGTAGCAGTCAAAATGTGGGATTGTATAAACCTTTGACAGTACTGGTAAGACCTTGGGAGGATATAAGCATGGATTTTGTACTGGGATTGCCTAAGAGACTGAGAGGGAATGATTCTATATTTGTGGTAGTGGATAGATTTTTGAAGGTGGCTCATTTCATACCTTGTAAGAAGACATTGGATGCATTGCATGTAGCAGACCTATTTTTCAAGGAAGTGGTGAGATTGCATGGATTACCTAAGAGCATATTTTTTAGACAGAGACACTAAGTTTGCTCGCTATTTTAGGAGAACACTTTGGAAGAAGATGAAGACAGATTTGAAGTTCAATTCTACTTTTCATCCACAGACTCGTGGACAGACAAAAGTAGTTAACCAGAGTTTGGGAAACTTGTTGAGATGTTTAGTGGGAGATAAAACTAGAAGTTGGGATTTGATCCTTGCACAAGCAGAGTTTGCCTATAACAATTCAGTGAATAGAAGTACTAGAAAAACACCTTTTGAGATTGTTACCGGAGTGCATCCTAGAGGAATAAAATAATTGAGAGACATTGGTAGTGAAGACCGGAAGAGTTCAGAAGTAGAAGATTTTGCATATCACATGGTAGCATTGCATATTCAGGTTAAACAACATTTGGAAGACATGAACAACAAATATAAGGAGAAGGAAGATGAGAAGAGGAGACATAAAGGAATTTGAAGTTGGTGATGAACCGGAATTCAGTAAGGATGGTGTTGTAGATTGGAGAAACAATTGCCCTGGAAGGAACTAGGTCAGATTGAAGAGATTTTGGACAGTAGGATTGGGCATAGTACCCGAAATAGTTAGTACAAAGAATATCTTGTGAAGTGGAAGAGAAGACCAGTTGAAGATTCATCTTGGATTTCTCAGGCAGAGGTAGACTGCCTTCATTTTCCTCTAACCCCAACAAAGTGAGAGGCTCACATTTTCATTAACCCCAGATGTCTGATGCAGGAGCATCCCCAGTTCACAACAATCTTCCATCAACCAAAAACATTTCCTTTATGTTTTGTGTGCAATTTCAGTTTTCCTTTCTATGTGTCCTGGTTTTGGCTCACCGGATCCTATGGAGTTGGATTCTACTTGAAGACTTGATCATCTATCTTGCTTTCAGACCGCATCTCATTTGGATCACTTTTTGACAAGATATCGCTAATGGTTTCCTAGACAGTTTCTTTTTCCCGGTTGTTCCTTTGTTACCGGTTGCCTAAGACCTATTCTGGTGATCTACCGAAAGCCATTCTGAAGTTTGTGAAGGCTTGGGCATTGATCTCAATGTTGCTTGGCATGTGGCGGACCTTCTACATTTCATCCTTTGTATTTTCAGAGGAATCTCTTGGTAGAGGCCGACCTTGTTCATTTTGCACATTAGGTCTTGTTCTTCGGGTTTTGATCCTTTTTGGGCTGATTGGATCCTTTGGATCGATATATACATATATTTTTAATCATGCTTAAGAATGTAATCAATTCAGAATCAAGAAGTATCAAATAGATAGATTGTGCCTAGAAGCTAGATCTTTCGATTCAAGGTCCCGATGTGACCTATTCTACCAAGCTTGTGTGCTGGTATGTTGTAACCTGGTTGTTACCGGTTGGACGTGATTGAATTTCATGCAATAAAACTATCTATTCTACATTGCCTTCATCATTTTATGTGTTTCCGTTGTGTTTACTCTTGCTGACCGGTTTGGACTGATCTCCTTGAGGTCCCTCCTCACTGGTGATTGCTTTAGAGGAACAACAAAGACATTCTCCTTGGAAGATATATGCCCATATCCTTTTGATAGGAGCTTACAAATGATTTCATTTCCTCCTAATTTTGAAACCCCTAAATATGACAAATATAGGGGAAAAATGGATCCACAAGACCATGTTAGAGAGTTTTGTGCAACAAGCATGGAGGTATCACATAATGAAACTTACTTGTTGAGGTTATTCCCAAAGAGCTTAGGAGGACAAGCCATGGAATGGTTCTTGAAACTTTCTCCTGGTATCAAATCATTTGCAAAATTAGTGGATAAATTTGTCACTCAATATTCATACAACATTGAACATGAAGCGACCATGATTCATCTATGAAATGCAAGACAAAAAAGTGGAGAGCCTTTCTTCACTTTCTTACAAAGATAGAGACAATTATTTGCCAAATATCCTTGACCCATACTCAAACAAGAGAATATAGATATTTTTATCCATAGCCTAAAAAATGAGATAATCTATTCACTTCAATTGCAATGTCCACCTAACTTCAACAAACTCATTGAGAATAGACTCAAAATTGAAGAAGCCTTGGTTAAGAAAGGGGAAATAAAGATTTACAAAGAAGGGGAAAACTATTGTAATAATCCTAATAAAAATAATGACAATGATAAATCAAAATTTTGGGTAAGGAACAAAAACATTCTTAATGATGGTGTGGTTGATGTACGCAACATGAAACCAAAACAACCCATCCTAAATCTATCAGGTCCTACACCCACAAACAATCAAGAGAACAATAGACCTAAACCACCCCCTAATACACCTCGAAGGAAATTCATGCCTTTGGACTAGACACTTGAATCATCTTTTAAAGAAGTTCTTGCAAATAATCTCATAACGCTGCCGGATACACAAGATTTTGAACCAAGAGTCAAAACCTCATGGTGGAATGACACACATTATTGTGATTCCCATATATGCAAGGGGCATAGAACAAATGATTGTCAAAGATTAAAACATTTGGTACAAGATTTGATAGATAGAGGTGACATAACTATTGAGGGACACAAGACAAATGATGAACATGAAGCCTTTAAAGATCCACTTCCAAATTATGAAAAAGAAGGACCCTCTTCATCAAACAACAAAGGGAGCAAGGTAAACTACATCTATGTCAATATGATTAACCACTTTTCAACATTTGACACATAAATTAATGATATCAAAATCAAAGAGAAATAAGAAAATGCATTGACAAATGTGACTACAAGAAGTCAAGCTAAAGTCATTTTCAAAAGTACCATATCCAAAACATCTGCTCCTTCACATAAATACAACATAGTGGATCAATTTTACAAAAATCTACAACATAGATATCCATATTAGAGATTCTCAAAATATAACTCGCACACAAAGACATTCTAAAGAAGGCTCTACTGGATACCACAATACCTACCAATTTGGATACCACTCAATTCCAAGTCATGGTGGGGCATTTAACCACACCTCACTATCCATAATTTTCTAAGAATGATGATGTATCCTTGAGTCATCCACACAATGCTCAACTCCATATTGAGGTCCTAATCTATAAGCATCCAGTCAAATGTGTTCTAATAGATGGAGGATCCATTTTAAATATATATACCTTAACTCTTATCCGTGCATTGGGATTTTTAGAAAATGCAATAGATCCTAAAAGAAAGATCACCATAAAAGGCTTACGATGATGAAGAAAGATCCTCCAAAGGACTAGTGGTATTACCAATCAGAGTGGGACTAATTCAAAAGGAAATAATATGCCAAGTCTTAGATAGACTTATCCAACAACATACTCTTGGGTAGTGCTTGGATTCATGAAATGCAAGAACTACCATCAACATACCACCAATGTTTAAAGTTTCCTTATAATGGACATGAAATTACAATTTCAGCGGACTCTAATCCCTTCCAATATTGTAGCAATCTCAAACCAGTCCAAGATGTTATTGTACCACATAATAGGGAGGCTCTTGATTCTAGTTCCTCAAGTGATGAAAGTAAGGAAAGTCTATTAAATTCCTTATCAAAAAACTTTGAGAAAAATATTCAATTGAAGGACAAAGGGATTGGATAATATTCCTTTGAGCATTCATTATGTCTCTCAAATTTATCGTAATGGTGAAAAATTAGGGTTTCCACCATTAGAGAGATGAAAACCACTAATTTGCCTTTACTTTGAAAAGAGGGATGAATCCAATAGATCCAACCCCAAATTAGGAATGATAGGGACTGAATACTTAATGGATTTAAGGGGGGTGTGAGTTTATTGACCCTCTTTTGTGAGTTGAAATGCTAAATTAAGGTAAAGTGCTGAAAAATGAAGGTAAAACCGAGAAAACAGTGAGCTACAAACACAGGATTTTCGCATGCACCTAGATTTGAGCAATACATGTAGATTCAGACCTGAACCCCAAAAAAGCTCTAAAAATGTTGGGACCATGGTGGTGGGGATTCTAGTCCTCCTACTTTTTCACACATCGAAAAGGGTTGATTCGTCTCTGCAAATAAAGCTTATTCTAAAGATCGCAACTCCGTACCTGTTTCCTGCTCACACAAAAGAAGGGGAAATAGGTTAGGAATAAGGGTTTGCCTAAGTCAAATCCCAATTTAGGAATTAACTTTGAATGAAATATTGCAAATACTTGAAATAAATGATGGAAAGGTATACCTCACATCTGCAATGACTGATAATGATGCTTTGCTTATTGAATGTAATCACATATGTTGTATGAAAATGACATGAACATGACAAAACCCTAATCAAACACACATGCTTGCAAATAGATGATGTAAATTTGTTCCATAATTGATAGATGAAGAATATGCAACCTTAAAGACCTCTAAATTTTTTTCATGATGGATGTTTCAGTACTTGAGTGCTTGATTGCTTGATTTCTTGAATGTAAGTCTCCTTATTATCCACCTATATGCAAACTAAGAGGGGAAGACCTCCTTATATACTTGCCCATCGAGAAAACATTTTTATTTTTTGATATAGGCTGACACAAAGAAAGATTTCCTACTCAATTTTGAGATGGGGAAATGGGTTTAAATTGGGGCCCAATTAGGGAGGACCATGGCATGGTGCCATGGTCCTAGTGAGGACCAAGGCACCGCACCCTAGTCCTACCCCATATTTGGGCTAGGGTTAAGGGTCCCGACAAGGTGAAATGTGAAAATATGGCCATTATTGCATGGTGCAAGCATAAATAAGTCTTGATCAATCACAAGGATGTGAACACTAAAGTGAGAGCCCCAAATACGGTCAAAATTGCAAAGGGTGCAATTTTAGGATGCTACATTTACCAAATTCGCCAAGGTCATATGGACAACCATCAATATCTAGACAACAAGTTTCACAACCAATCAAGATTTTTATGGTGCATTTGTAAAAGAAGGTACTCTAGTTGATGAAACTAATGAAAAAGACGTCCTACAATGGATCTAAAAAGATGAAGATTAATCTAAGGAAGAGGCCTTAAATATCAAGTTACCGACATATCAAAATGGTCACAGATTCAAGATCATGCAAAAGATGAGATATGATGGAAAAGGTCCTATATGCAAACAAAAAGAAGGCATTGTAGAACTAGTACAACCTACTTCCTTCACTACAAGAGAAAAGAAAGGACTAGGATACAAAGAAGAGATAAAAGAATAAGCCACCTAGAATATTTATCAACAAATCCTCAGATTACAAGCTGGTTCTGAAATAGACTCAAATGAATGGGAATGGGATTCACCTTCTGAATAATCCTGTGAAGAGAAAGGAATTTATGCGGTACAAACATATGCACCTATACTCTATGAGGGATAAAGCATAGGGTCTCAATCATTTGAATTTGGATCACAACATATTGACGATAACTCTAGTTAGGATGATCAGATACTGATTGGGATAGACAATCTTGAGGAGAGTAACATTATAGACCTCAACTTTACTATAGAAAACCTTGACAACATTCAATTATGACCATTATGACCTTTGACCTTAACCAACCAGATGATTCCTTACCCTTGGTACATATGGAACTCATTTAGTGGGAACAAATGGAACCTCTTGATATACCCACCATTCATGATGATGATGCTATTGTTTTCTATCTCTATTTTGTTAATCCTGAAACAAGTTCCACCAGTGAATTCAATAACGAAGCTTACAATAAGGGGAGTGCCAAGTCTCTTAGTCACAAAATGAATGAAATAAATAATAGATCTAATGGTAAAACCCATGCAATGGTAGTATTAGATCAAGAAAAAGTAAAAAGAAAAGGCATATCCAATGGTGAAAACCTTTTAGAGGTGCCAAAGGATGAGAGACTTGATACTCTTTCCAAACATTATCATGAAAGATATCCAATATTGATTGAGCCCAAATAATCAATGAACATTGGCACTGAAGTGTAGTGTTATAAAACTGCGACCCGAGCAATTTTAACCATATTTGAGGTCCTCGCCTTGGCGACAACATCTTCCTTCCCAACTGATTCTTCTCTCTGTATTTTCACCTTGAACCTTTCCTTGTTTAAGCCCTGAGATTGCCTTAGGACCCTGTCCGGACCCCAAGATAGGGTAGGACAGGGGTGTGGCACCCCTGTCCCCCCTCTTAGGGTGGCCCCAAGATAGGTCCCTCCAGTGTTATCTGCATTTCAGGATTCCAAATCCCCCAGATGTTGGCCTTTGGTGAGATGAATTAATCTTTTGAGACATGTATAAAAGGGGAGTTAGTCCTCTCATTTGCATATAGAGGATAGACAAGAAATACATGAAATACACGATAGGCGAAATTCAAGTGAAAGGTCTTCATCAAGCATTCAAGTCTTCATGCATTCATCAAGTTTTCTTCTTCACGTGTCTTCCTCATTCATCCATTGGAGCAACATTACAACATTCATTTGCAAGCATATGTATGTGTTAGGGTTTTGTCATGTTACATGCCATTTCATGCAACACTTGTGATTACATTCAAGAAGCAAAGCAATCATCATCAACAAATTGTAGATCTACAAGGTATACATTTCCATTATTTACATTTAAGTATTTGCAATTACTTTCTTTCAAGGTTGATTCCTCAACTGGGGTTTGATTGAGGCAAACCCCTATCCACAACCCTTCTTCCCTTCTTTTCTGTGTGTGGTTATAGGTGTGCGACTGTAATTACAGGTTTGGGATTCATTTACAGAGGTAGAAGAACCCTTTTCGTTTCGCGGATTTTTCGGAGGATTGTGGACACTTTCAGCATGGTCTCATCAAATTTTCCTCAAATTCGCAGAGCAGATCCATATTAGTCTAAATATCTCAGATTTGAAGTTATAGCGTGATCCCAAACCAGTAGCTCCTTATTTCACTCATTTTATCTCTCTTTTCTACATAGTCAACAAGTCAACTTTCTCATTTACAAAAGAGGGAAAATTACATTCCAACACTTGCAATCCACTTGGAATTCACATCCTTGCTTCCCTTGGATTTGGATCTAGTGGATTCAACCCCTCTTTTGAATGTAAAGTATCTCCCAAGTGAAAATCATCCTAGTGATTTCCTTTCTCTCTCCTAGGTGGGGAATCACTAGTGTTCAATTTTCCATTTTACATTTTGGTGAACTCGACGTCCTACATCTTTAATTCTGATTTCTTATTGTTAGATTTGAATAATTACAATTTGAATTTAAAAATTTCATTTCCAAGTTTGATCTTTTTGCAAACTTTAGAGGTTAATTGCATAAAAACCCTAATTTTTCATTTTGAGGAAATTGAGCTTGTGAAGTGTAGCATTTTGGTTGCTTGTTTCAAATCTGATTTCTATTTCAAAATTGTAATTCAAATCTATCTTTTCATTCTGAAAATTAAGTGGTTAAATGGTAAAGCCCTAATTTTTAAGAATCTCCTATTTTTGACCTTTGATTGCCAATTTGACTAATCTAGACATCTCCAAATCAACTGTTTTTTTGGATTCTGCAATAAAATCATAATATCTATCATCCCTGAAAATTTTGAAAAAAGTTAGTCAGACCGTGTGCACTTTCAACACGGTCCCTGACATTTTTCTCAAAATTTCGAGAGATGAAATTGACTGTATTTTTCTACTTCAATAAAAAAATTGGCTGATTTAATCAATTTTTAAACCTCCTAAGGCCGAAAGCAAATTCAAAATTGAATGTTTGATTTTCTTGCAATTTACAAAAAAAATCTTGATTCGAAATTGAATTTGTGCAAAACTTGGATCTTACTTCAATTTTCAGATCTATCATTGTTGTCAGACTTGTCTTCTTGCCTAAAATTCAAATTTTCAATTTCCCTCATTTTCCCAAAATTCAAAATTTAAAAATTAAGTGGTTAGGTCCTAAAACCCCAATTTTCAAAATTAATTGGATTTTTTGCAAATCTCAATCATTTTCCCACAATTTTGATTTTCTAAACATCATCTAAGGTGGCCTTATCCATTAGGTGTGACCTTTATCAAATGTGCAATTCAATTCCTCATTTTTCTCAAAACCCTAATAGGGTCCTATTTCGACATTCACACCTTAATTTCACCTATCTAGAGATTGTAAAATCAATCAATTTTTTTGGGTTATCTCTCAAATAATTGTAGCTTTCATCCCTGAAAATTTCCAAAAAAGTTGGGAGGACCGTGTGCACTTTCAACACGGTCCCTGACTTTTTTCCCAAAATTTTGGGAGACTATTATGACTATATCCATTTGCTTAAATCCAGAAAATTGGTTGATTTTGTCAAATTTTTATCCCTCTTAAATAAAAAACAATCTCCACTTTCAACATTTTAATTTTCAAGATATAGTTTAAAATTAAGTGGTTAATTAAGAACAACCCTAATTTTAAACTTCAAAATTTCAATTCAACAACTTTCAATTTTTAAAATTAAGAGGCTTTTCAATAGGCCCTAATTTTAATCTATTTTGGATAATTTTAAATTTTAAAATTAAAAGGTTATTTTTTTACATAATCCTAATTTTAAAATTTCAATTTCCTAGGAGGTTGCATTATTATTCTTTCAATCAATTTGTTCATTTAATTGAATAATCATTTTTCCTACAATTTTGAATTATTCAATTATTTTGCAAGTTTCAAATTTCAGATTCAAATTTCACATTTGCAATTCAAATTCCATTTTCCCTCCTTTATTCAATTTTCTATGCATGCATGGGGTGAACATTATTATGGTTAAATTACATATGAGTTTCTTGCTTGATCATAAGTGCATATGGAGTTCTTATCTTATCTTGCTAATTCAATTTCAAGTTACATTAAATATGTTCATGATGTTCCGTTTCATGCATATGATGATAATTTAGTTCTCCCTTTCATTCATAGCTATGATTTACCCTCTCCTAAAATTGATCTCATTAACGAGGGCACATTGGTGCAAAAGGGGAATATGAACACTTCTTTCAAAGATCTCCCTCCTAAAGATGAATCTTTGGAGAATTGTGTTCCTTCTCATAAAAAGTACCTCCCTCATAAGGAATATTTTGTGCAAGAGGATGATATTATGGCTACTTATCCTAGGGATACCATACCTTCTTTTCACGATCTTCCCTCTAAAGATGAAGCATTAATTACATATGATAGTCCTTTTCCTAATGAGTGTCTTGAACATAAAGATACCTTAGAGAAAGAGGATGATATTATTTCTCATCATAATTCTCTCTCTCCCAAAAATCAAGAGCCTAACAAAAATCAAACCAATTCCATTCCGGTTCCTAGGAAACCAAAAATTCTTCCTGATTATCATGTTATGCCTTACACATATACTAATGAGGTAGTTGATGAGAACATAAGTGAAGCACCATATGCTTTCTTAGTTCCTACAATTCTCTCTTCAATTCACTCAAATACACCATCTCTTACCAAAGAAGTTCCTAAAATAGAACTCTCAGAGGATGATTGGGGGTCTTTAGATTTCACTCCTACCTTTCCTAGAAATTCTAAGATGCTTGAATTTCATATTCCAATTTTTTATCTTAAATTTGATTAGGCCTCTTTAAAATTAAATCCCATTCCCCCTAAGAGTGAACCCTCTTTCGAACATACACATGGATGTAATGGACAAATGCTTGAATGTGAGCGACAAAGTCATGATAAATCACACTTTCCTTTGTCCACATCTTCTTCTCCATTATCTTGTAAATCGACACCTTCTCATTCTAATTTTGAGTTACAACAAGAAAATGTGTTGACCAATCTTCTAAATTCCAACCTAATATCTCCTCTTTGTCCTAAACGATGAATAAAACATAAACAACATTCTCAAACTTCTTCTTTTTGTAAATATCATCAAACCCATGGCCATTCTACTAATGAGTGTCAAGCTTTGAAAAAACAAATACAACATTACATTGATTCATGCATGTTACAAATAACACCTGACAATGAATGGCATATTCATCATGATCATTTAAAATAACATTCAAGTTCCTATTATGTTGCTCCTCACTATGTTTAGAGGGCGAACTCACAATGTTGGTTCCCACTTTTTTGGTATGTCCTGATTTTTGCTGAAATCATATATTTCTTAGAAAATATAACTATTTAACCTTTAAGAGGTCCCATTTGAAATAATTAATTGAAGAGAGTTAGATCAAAGGCTCTTAGATCAAAATTTCTTGGATAGAACCTCTCTACTTCTAAATCATACTTGCACTAGAGTCTCATTTGCGTCTATCAAATGCTGATAAAAAATCAATTTTACATTAGCTTTTGGGGGGTCAAATGAATTCATTTAGAAGTTTTATTTTTTAAAGTATTTAGTCCTTATTATAAGCTTTCCAAATAGTATAATTTTTAATATATTTAATTTCATTCATATATTTTTATTTTATTTCTTATGAATGTAGGTTTTTCACTGAACATGAACTTATTTGTTCAATGCATTGGGAAAAATAGTAAACTAATTAAAAAAAATTGTGAAAAATATCTATGCACTAAGTATTGATGTCTTCTTTCTAAAAAAAATAAAATAAAATTGAATTTTGATATATATAGAATAAGTTATGTGTTCAAACGTACACCTATATCTAAATTATAATTAGTCAGACTTCAAAACTTAATAACATAAAAAATATTCAACATATCACTATCAAACCAACTGCATGCCCTGGTTATTGATGTTACAAACCAAAATTCAAAATAATTAAGTTTTTATCATTTATATAAAAAGATTTATGTGTTTTGGGATGCACATCACTCTTAAAAAAGGATGTTTGCTGTAAAAAGTTACTTTTTGAGGGAGATAGAAAAATCAGTAAAATTTTATTCAAAAAAAATTGAAAAAAAAAAAATTTAGAATCTACAAACAATATGTTACAAAGCACTAGTCTACATCATCTTCAAATTCTTAACGATTTAAAAGCTATAGGTGTCGGAAAGTGAAGGTTTTTTTCAAAATGTTCATCTAAGTGTCAAAGTTGGTCAAAAAGTGGGAACCAGTATTGTGAGTTCACCCGTGACATAGTTAGCCTACCTATTGGGGGCTTCTTGTCATTCGTGGTGGTACAATTTTAGGTGCAATCATACTTAGTGAGCAACGCAATAGTCTATTTATTCTTGCCTCTATGCTTGGGGGGAAAGGATATTCCTTTTCTTCTTTCTAAGGTTTCACTATTCTCTTTATGGAGTACATTATTAATAAACTTGATGTCATTTCTTGCATGGAGTATTCCTTCATGCGATTTCATGTCTGTTCTGTGAGTGGGATCTTCTCCTTGGTTGAAATGGTACATCTATTATGAACAATCTCTCCTCAGAGAAATTTTGGGAATCTTCTTCTTTCTCTCTCTTTGCAAATTACCTCTTCTACTGTGTTATTCATAACTTGATGTCCTTTCTTGAATGGAGTTATCCTTCATGCGAGCGCATGTCGGTTCCTTGGTTAGGATATATTCCTTGCTTGAAATAGTACATCTCTTATGAGTAATCTCTCTCTAGAAGTTGTGTAATTCTTCTCATTGTCCTACACTTGGGGGCAATGATCTCTCTCCCTCTTTCTTTCTCTAAGGATCCACTCTTTCCTATTTTACGGATGGTGTGAGTTATATTAGTTGATGTCATTACTTGTGTGGAATTGTTGTTGTTCATTCAAGGGTTCTCTCTTATACAAGAGGTTTAAGTCCTTGACTACAATCTCTTTCACACTTGGTAATGTACATCTATATTAAATTCACCCATCCCCATTGGGATAAAAGTGAGTCATCCTTCATCAAGAATCCTTTTCACCTAGCAATAGGAGGAAGGATTTAAATCTTGTTCTCTTCTGCACTTCGTTATAGAAGATTTTATATTTGTCTAAGACAACTCCTCTTAGAGGAAGATGTCTTTTGAACAAATATCTCTTCTCCTTCAAGGATCTCCTTTACACTTACAACAAGATATCTCTTTTCAACTATATTATCCTTTCTTGGAGAGTATTCCCTCCCTTGCTTGGATCTATGACATTGTTTCATAATGGATGTCTTCTTTGTAATGAAGGTAGGTATCCTTGTTCTTATTTCCTTAAGATATCAACATCAACCCATGTTGACATCTTAAGGGTTGGGGGGGGGGGCACCCACATGCTCCTTTGTACTATACTTCTCTTGTGCATTGTACAATGGGACATTATTGGAACTAGAGGGCAACCTCTTAGAGAAAGATGTCTTCACTTTTCTCTTGTACAATAGGTCATTCTCGGAACCAGAGCACAGACTCTTAGAGCGAGATGACGCTGCTTTTTCCTGGTACAATGGGTCATTCTCGAAACTAGAGCATAGACTATTAGAGTGAGATGTAATCACTTTTTCCTTGTATAATGGGTCATTCTCAGAACCAGAGCACAAACTCTTAGAGAGAGATGATGCCAGTTTTCTCTTATGTAGGGTGATTATTCTCAGAACCAGAGCACAAACTCTTAGAGTGAGATGTCACGCCTTTCTTGACATTTGTACTATACATCTTATACAGTTTGTAGCATACTCAGGCATAGAATCCTATGAGGCGCTTCAAATCTCACTTGCACACACGCACATGAGGTTGGGTGGAACTAATAGTGTTCTCACTCTCCTCCCTTACATGGATCACCCAGACAGACTCTAGGGGCTAGATTTACCTGTCTTTCTCTCCATGGATCACCTAGTTTTAGGGGCAAGATGTCCATGGTTTCTCTCTTGTTTTAATTTCTTCTCATGGATCACCAAAGTGTGTATTCATGTCCTCTCTCTCCTTACTCTCATGAACCCATAGTTTTGCTATTGATGGTTCATGGATGATGTTAGCTTTGCTCTTTTATTTGATTGCTCGTGTTTATGTGATGGCATTGGTCTTTGTGTCCAGATTAGTTGTTGAGACATCTGAGTATCGAGGTCTCTTCGGCTAGTTGGTTTGTCATTTTGTGTCTTGTTTTTGTCTTGTGTCTTATTTTTGTCTTGTGTCTTGTTTTTGTCTTGTGTCTTTTGTGCTTTATCTTTGTTTTGCGCATCTTGTTCCTTTTTTTTTTCTTGTGTGCTCTTGCATATGTTTGAGTGAGTTAAGATCCTAAGATTGGGGGCTTTGTTCCTCAAGATTAGTGTCATCTTATACTCCTTGTGGTATTGCTCCACATATCTCATATTCATCTCTCTTTCTTCTACTTTACCAACAGTATTGGCGTAAGCTGTACTCCCGCTAAAGTGGGGGCTAAATGTAATGTTATAAAATTATGACCCTAGCAATTTTAACCATATTTGAGGTCCTCACCTTAGCGACATCATCTTCCTTCCCAATTGAGACTTCTCTCTACATTTTCACCTTGAACCTCTCCTTGTTTAAGCCCTGAGATGGTCTCAGGACCCTGTCTGGACCCCAAGATAGGGCAGGACAGGGGTGTGGCACCCCTGTGCCCCACTCTTAGGGTGGCCCCAAGATAGTTCCCTTCGGTCCTATCTGCATTTTAGGATTTCAAATCCCCCCGATGTCAGCCTTTGGTGAGATGAATTAATCTTTTGAGGCATGTATAAAAGGGGAGTTGGTCCTCTCATTTGCATATAGAGGATAGATAGAAAATACATGAAATACACGATAGGCAAAATTCAAGCGAAAGGTCTTCATCAAGAATTCAAGTCTTCAAGCATCCATCAAGTCTTCTTCTTCATGTGTCTTCTTCATTCATCCATTGGAGCAAGATTACAACATTCATTTGCAAGCATATGTGTGTGTTAGGGTTTTGTCACGTTACATGCCATTTCATGCGACACTTGTGATTACATTCAAGAAGAAAAGCAATCATCATCGACAAATTGAAGATCTACAAGGTATACATTTCCATTATTTACATTTACACATTTGCAATTACTTTCTTTCAAGGTTGATTCCTCAATCAGGGTTTGACTGAGGCAAACCCCTATCCACAACCCTTCTTCCCTTCTTTTCTGTATGTAGATTATAGGTGTGTGGCTATAATTGTAGGTTTGGGCTTTATTTACAAAGGTGAAAGAACCCTTTTCATTTCGTGTATTTTTCGGAGGACTGTGGACACTTTCAGCACGATCCTGACAACTTTTCCTCAAATTCATAGGGCAGATCCGTAGCAGTCTAAATATCTTAGATCCAAAGTTACAACGCGATCCCGAACCGGTACTTCCTCATTTCACTCATTTTATATCTCTTTTCTACATAGTCAACAAGTCAACTTTCCCATTTACAAAAGGGCAAATTACATTCCAACACTTGCAATACACTTGGAATTTACATCCTTGCTTCCCTTGGATTTGGATCTAGTGGATTCAACCCCTCTTTTGAATGCAAAGTATCTCCCAAGTGAAAATCATCCTAGTGATTTCCTTTCTCTCTCCTAGGTGGGGAATCACTAGGGTTCAGTTTTCCACTTTACATGAACAAACAACAAAGATCATATACCTAGTTGCATCACTGGCACATAAAGAAAGACTAGATTTCACCAAGTTTTTCAGGAAAAGACAAATCAATTTTGGTTGGTCTTACGTTGATATGCCAGGACTAGATCCTGATTTGATAATGCATCACTTATTCATAGCTCCCAAAACAAAACTAGTGAAACAAAAAATAAGAAAGATGCACCCGCACATAGTTCTACTAGTGAATTTTTTTTTGAAGAAGCTATTAGATGTGGAATTCATTCGACCAATTGACTGTGCATAGTGGATATTAAACATTGTACCTATGGCTAAACCAGATAAGAGCATCAAAATATGTACAAATTTTAGGGATCTCAACAAGGCTTATCCATGTAGTGTCATAAAATTGCAAGCCTATCAATTTTTGACTGCATTAAGGTCCTCATGGACGCGAGATCGAATCCTCTAGTCCGATCGGAGACTGGAGATTGCTTAGACCTAAAAAATAGCTTCTTCCTTGGCTTCTGCATCACCCCGTTCGCACTCTACCCTGGAGATAGGGGCGTGGCATCCCTGTCGCCCCTAGGATAGGGGCGTGGTACCCCTCTCCTTGCCCTATTTTGGGGCAAGACCCTTCCTAGAGCATGCATTGTGGGTTGTGCAGTGAGTGGGAAACTCCCTCGATGTCGGCTCATGATGAAAATCAAATTCACTGGCATTTATTTAAGGGGAATTCGTCCTCTCATTTGCACAAGTTGGATAATTTATAAGCGATCAAGCATTCAAGAGCATTCAAGCATTCTTTTCCAACATTGAGCTTTCTCAAGTCTCCCTTCAAGGCTAGGTGTTGTATTCAATTCAAGGATTCAACCATTGAAGAGGAGATTGATTTCAACATTCAATTCCACACAAGCATTTCTATCAACATTGCTACTACAACCTCCCTTGAGGTGATTTACAATTCAGTCTTTCATTTACAGCTACTTGCAATTACTTTCTTTCATCACTTGGTTAATTCCAAAACTAGGGCTTGACCTAAAGGCAAACCCCCAATCCCAACCCATTTTCGTCTCTTTTCTGTGTGTAGGTTGCAGGTGTGCAACTATACTTTCAGATTTGGGCTTCACTTGCACAGGCGGAAAAACCTTTTACATTTTGCAGATTTTTCAGAGGACCATGTACATTCCTGCCATGGTCCGGACAACGTTTCCTCAAATTCATAGGGCGACTTTGTCTTGACATATTACTACCAGATCCAGGTGCACAACTTCATCCCATATTCCAATCTCAATTTATAATCAATTCTTTGTCACTTTTGCACTACATAATTCAATCAATTCCTTTCCATTTCAAACAAGGAAGAGGAGATCAACTTAACATTCCCAATTAATTTAGAATTCAATCTACCATCTTCATGTGGAGAGATTGAATCTAATGAATTATCCTCTCCTCTTTCTAATGTAACATGGTGAAAAATGTTTGAAGGATAATCAATAGTCAAACTCTCATCTCTCTTTGAGGGAAAGGGTAGTTTTCCTCTCGATCTATCATTCACCATTTTTCCACCATTACATTTTGGTGAACCCAACATCTTTCATGCTTTCCTTTGAATAAAATTGCATATTTTTCATTTACAAGTTTCAAATTTCTACAAACTTAGTGGTTAAATCATTAAAAACCCTAGTTTTTAATTAAAATTGAACTTGTGATTTGTAAAAATTGCTTGTGGTTATCTTAGATCTGAAAATTGTTTTGTTTGTCAAATTCAATTTCCTCCTTGTCATGTTCAATTTACAAATAAAATTTATAAAATTAAGAGGTTACTTGTTAAAACCCTAATTTTAAAAAATCATATTGAACTTGTGCAAAGTTTGGATTTCAACTTAATTTTTATATTTCTGATTGTTCTTAGATTTGTCTTCAATCCTGCAATTCAAATTTTCAATTTCCCCCCTTTTTTCCCAAAGTTCAAATTTTAAAATTAAGTGGTTAGGTCATAAAACCCTAATTTTCAAATTTAATTGGATTTTGTGTGAATTTCAAATCAATTTCATTTCAATTCAGATTTTTAAACATTTTCAAGGTGTCCCTATCTATTAGGTTTGACCTTGTTCAAAATTGCAATTCAATTCCTCTTTTTCTTAAAAACCCTAATAGGGTCCTATTTTTACATTTGTGCATTCATTTCGCCCATCTAGAGATCATAAAATTCACTAAATTTTTGGGGATAGCTTTAAAATCATCGTAATATCCATCCCGGAAAAATTTCAAAAAAAGTTGGTCAGACCATGTGCGTTCCCGCCACGATCTTCGACTTTTTTCCTGAAATTTCAGGAGATTGTTATGACTGTATTTACTAGCCTAAATCCAGAAGATTGGCTGATTTGATCAATTTTTGATCCCTCTAGAATCGGAAATACCTCCCAAATTTAACATTTCAAATTTCAAGATTTTTTTTTTAAAATTAAGAGGTTAATTATAGTTTGCCCTGATTTTAAAAATTCTAATTTTAAAATTAAGTGGTCTTCCCTTGGCCCTATTTTAAAATTCCAATTTCAATTCATTTTTGGAAATTGTGTCATTCCCTTCCTCCAACAAAGTTCAAATTGTGCAATCATTATTTTCTTAAATTTTGCATTACTCAATTTTGTAAGCTTTGTTCCACAATTCAAAATTCAAAATTTCCCTCTAGTGCATGAGTTTTACCACTATTAGTCCTACCTATCCTATCCCCGTTAGACGAAGCATTAGAATTAAGGATTCCCAAGGTTTAATTACTGAGGAGATGGAGCCTAATTTGGGTGACTTCTTTAATGAGGATCGGCTTCCCATCCTAATCATGTGCCTATTCACCCCATGATGAAGAAGAAGCTTTAACTAGGGTTTCTTTAGATCAAATTTCCACACTGGATAATTAATTTGATAGATTTCAACAATGGATGTCCCAAGAATACCCTAATAGTGAAGTTCTTCCATTAATTGAAGGTCTTAAACACATGCTTCAAAGTGATAAGAATAGAATTGATATATTGCGTGGCATTGCACATATTGTTGATTCTAATGTCATGCCTATCAAGAGTTATGCCAAAACCCTAGGTTACTCACAACCTTCAACACAAGTCAATTCTTCTATTCCTTTGACTACTCCTATGACTAGTATTCCTACTTTCACATCTTACATCATGGCTACTTCAACTCACAATGTCATTCCTACAACCATAGGTCATGGGGGCAATCCTTCTTCTTCATGTAATCCTCCATCATTACCTATGCCTTCCATGAATATTCCTACTATTCCTCAACCAATTACTGTGACACAAGGGGGCCATTACTTCAACAACTTTGTTCCTCCTTTAAGTGTCCCTTTTCCTACCCAATCCTCACCCATGCCTACTTATCATAATGTCCCACCACCTTATTCTCAGTCCATGCCTTCTTTTAATAACATCGTACCACCTTCTCAATCACCTATGTCTAACATCAATTCTTCTACTAAAGTGACAATTAACAATCTTGCTCAAACCGTGTCTTCCTTACAACAACAAATTGCTTCTATGACTCAATCCAAGTTTAGTGTGCCCACCTTTTATGTTGTGAGCCCACTTTCTCTTGATATTGTTTAAGTCATGCCACCTAAACATGTTGAGATCCCTCAATTGGAACTCTATAATGGAAAAGGTGATCCTCTTACGCATGTCAAAACATTTCAAACCTTGTGTACTGATTTTTCTTACGATCAAAGATTGTTTGCAAAATTGTTTACAAGAACACTAAGAGATAAGGCTTTACAATGGTATTGCTCTTTGCCTTCTTATTCTATCACTTCTTTTCAACAATTGGAAAATGATTTCATCCAACAATTTCAAAACAACATTGGTCCTAAAATCACTTTGACTGATTTAATGCATTGTAAACAAGGTGTTAAAGAAAAAGTGACCAATTTCATTGGTAGATATATGCATTTGTGTGCTCAAATTTATTTTCATGTACCTGATAATGATATTCAAAGAATTTTTATTTCTAATTTGCAAAAAGATATCAGGGAAAATCTTATTTTGTTCGAGTTTACTTCTTTTCCGCAATTGTGCGCAACACTACACAATTATCAACTGGTTGTGAGTCAAATGGAGTAATCCACTCCCATGGCTTCGAGTGATAAGGGGGAGAGAGTTCAACAACTGTTTGCAAAGTTGAAACCAATACAAAGATTCATCAAGTTTAATGATCCAATCAACAACAACCATGTGAGTGCTACAATAGGTGTGCCTTCTATTTCTAAATTTTTCCAAAGAGAAAGACAATTTACTCCTTTGAATGAATATTTACATAGTATTATGTCTCAGTTGTTGCATAGAAATGTTATCAAACTTCCTTCTATAAAACAAATTGATCCTTCCAAACTTGCATCCTTTTATTTCGATAACAATTCCTTTTGTCAATTTTATTGTCAATCTGGTCATGATACTGAGAAGTGTTTCACATTGAAGAATAAGATTCAAGACTTGATTGATAATAATACTATATATGTGGTAGGTGTGAATGATAAAGGGAATAAATTAGTAGCTCCTCCTAATCAAAATCTTAAGATTTTCACTGATCCCTTGCCTTCTCATACCTCTAACGTTATTGAGATTGTGCCTATTTCTCTCTTTTGAAGAATTCACTTCTATGGCTCCAAACTTGGTTACTATGGTAGAAACACAAGATTCGCCTACGGATCCTTGTATTACATTTGACCCTAGAGAGACCATTAGAGCACTCGATGGCCCTTTATACATAGTTGTGAAGGTTAACGATATCCCTTGCCATGGTGCCCTGATTGATCCCTCTTGCATGGTTAATGTCATAACTGAAGAGTATCTTTTAACTTTACAATTGCATAAACCAATATATGATGCCACTAATGTGGTTGTGAAGTTATTTGATGGATTCTCTTGTCCTACCATTGGTTCTATCACCCTTCTTGTTGAAGTTCATACTAAATCCATAGATGTTGACTTTGTTATCATACCTTCTTTTGAGAAATTCCATTTGAAGTTGGGATATCCTTTTCTATCTTCCATGAAGGCTATTGCTTCTCCAATCCACAAGTATCTAAAATTTCCTCACAATGGAGAAATCATAACCATGTACCATAGCTTATTTCTTCCATCTGAAAGAAGCCCCAGTGTTCCTATTGATCTCTTTTGGCCTAAACAATTTCAATCTCTTCCATCAAGGAGTGATGCTCTTTTTCAATCTTATCAAAAATGGAAGAACGATATGATTTTATCCTTAAATCAACCTAGATCCCCAACACTTGGCATTCCTATTATTCTTCAAGATGAGGTTCTTTCCCTCATGGATAGAACCAATCTCCCTCTTTAGGAAGATTGTCCACCTATACCTATGGATGTGACTTTACCTTCTCTTAAGGAGAACACCAGTAGTCTTCCTAAGGTTAGACCTATACCTCCTCCTCATTATGGACCTGGTCTCCTTCCTACACCTAATATTCCTCCTTTCTATGGCGCAGTTCCATCTCCTTCCTCTTATCGAGAGAAGAGGCCTGCTTCTCCTATTGTTCAACCTAAAATACCTCAACCTAAACCTTCAATTGTCAAGGAGATAAACATTTCTACTTTTTCAAGTGTTCCTCCTCCTTCTCAGCCTTCCACTAAGATTCGACAAAATCATTTTGTGAGAGAATGCTGATGAAGATGTCGTGTTGGAGCTCATGAAGCTATCCCTCCAAACACTCATTCTCCTCAGACTCCGACAGTTGTCATGATTCCCTTTTCTCCTAAGTAAGATGTTCAACCTACATATTCAAATCATAAGTTGCATAAAGCATGTGATGGTTTTACTCCTATTCATGTCCTTGCTCCTCTTTCTCTAAACTTTGATGAATAAATGGGTGAAAATGTTATTCATGATGGTAATACAACTCCTAATGCTTCTAATAGTGAGTATGAGTATGTTTATCTGGACAATCATTTATTAGATGAGTTTTCACAAACCCTAATCCTAGCTCCTAGAATTGAACAAAGTGACTTACAACATGAGCATAGTCCTTGTTTGGATCTTGTGATAGCTCCATCTGCTGTGCTTAATGTCACTCCTCTGGCATGTTGCTCGCTTTCCTGAAATAGTGAATAGCAAGATCAGGAGGCAGATGCCATGCTACTGTAGATATTCTCTCTCCCTCCTTTCTTTCTCTCTTGTGACCATTCTTCTATATGTATCCTTGTTCTTCTATTTGTTCCTTTAATGTCTACTTGGGGACGATGCAAAGAATTGAGATCTTTTCTTGGTCTCTTTCATGTTGACTCAAAAGACATCCTCTCTTCCCTTTCTTCTAAGGTAGTTTCCTTCTTTGGGGAATGACAATTATTATATGCATATACATACATGATATATATGAGTTATCATACAACATACTAACCCCAAGGAAAGCGACACTACCTCGTGTTTTATGTTTATTATCCTTGGGTTTATTCCTCAATTGGGGGCTAAATCTTGTGATAATGTGCTCCCTTTCTTCTCTCTCTCTTGGGTGTATCCTACCTTAAAGAAATCGCTCCCAGTAAGGCACGCGCGATCGCTTTAACATGGGGGCATACACTCAGCTCATATTTTCCTTCTTGTGATACTTAGAATTACTTAGTGAACCTTGTTTTGATTTGTAATCTTTGGTATTCTTGCTTTCATGACTCATAGTGAAGGAAACTTTGCTATTTGCAGTCATGGTTCTCCCCGTCTCAATCTTCCCTTTTACTTTGTCAATTGAAGTAGTAAGATCCTAAGTCCACTAGGGGTGTGGCGCATCTTGCCTCCTTGACGTGGTAAACATATTTCAATCTTGTTTCCTTGTACTTTACTGATAGTATTGGCATATGCTTATACTTCCGCTAAAGTGGGGATAAATGTAGTGTCATAAAATTATGACCCTAGAAATTTTTGACTGCATTAGGGTCCTCACACACACGAGATCGAATCATCTATCTTGATCGAAGATCAAAGATTTCTCAACCCTCAGAAATAACTTCTTCCTTGGCCTCTGCATCACCACGTCCGCACTCTTCCCTAGAGAAAGGGGTAGGACAGGGGTGTGGCACCCCTATCCCTACCCTATTTTGGGGCAGGACCCTTCCTAGAGCATGTATTGTGGGTTGTGCACTGAATGGGAAACTCCCGTGATGTCGGCCCATGAAAAAAAATTAAATCCACTAACATGTATTTAAGGGCCATTCATCCTCTCATTTGCATAAGTTGGATAAGATTGGAGTTTGTCAAGTTGCATAAGCAATTGAGCATTCAAGAGCATTCAAGCATTCTTTTCCAGCATTGAGCATTCTCAAGTCTCCCTTCAAGGCTAGGTGTTGTATTCGAGTCAAGGATTAAATCATTGAAGAGGAAATTGATTTCAATGTTCAATTCCACACAAGCATTTCTATCAACATTGCTACGATAACCTCCCTTGAGGTGATTTACAATTTAGTCTTTCATTTACAACTACTTGCAAGTCTTTCTTTCATTACTTGGTTAGTTCCAAAACTGGGGTTTAACCTAAAGGAAAACCCCCAATCCCAACCCATTTTCCTCTCTTTTCTGTGTCTAGGTTACAGGTGTGCAACTGTACTTTCAGATTCAAGTTTCATTTGCAGAGGCGAAAAAGCCCTTTTCGTTTCACAGATTTTTTGGAGGATAGTGTACATTCCCGCCATGGTCCAGACAACTTTTCCTCAAATTTGTAGGGAGACTTTATCTCAACATATTACTGCCAGATCTAGGTGTACAACTTCATCCCATATTCTAATCTCATGTTATAATCAATTTTTTGTCACTTTTGCACTAGATTATTCAATCAATTCATTTCCATTTCAAACAAGGAATAGGGGATCAACTTAACATTCCCAATTCATTCAGAATTCAATCTACCATCTTCACGTGGAGAGATTGAATCTAATGAATTATCCTCTCCTCTTTCTAATGTAACATGGTGAAAAGTATTTGAAGGATAATCAATAGTGAAACTCTCATCTCTCTTTGAGGGAAAGGGTAGTTTTCCTCTTGATCTATCGTTCACCATTTTTCCACCATTATAGTCCAAAGGATGATTTTCCTTTGCGCAACATAGACATCATTGCAGATTTAACAACAGTCCATTCTATGCTATCGCTCATGGATGGTTTTTAATGATATAATCAAATCAAGATAGTACCAAAAATTCAAGATAAAACAACTTTCACATGCCCATTGGGTACATATTATTGGAATGTCATGCCTTTTGGATTAAAGAATGGGAGGATGACTTATCAACATGCAATGACTAAATTTTTTTCATGACATGATGCACCCATTCATGGAGGATTATGTAGATGACCTGCTAGGAAAATCCTTCAGCAGAGAAGGACAACTAGAAATCTTAGATAAGATATTTCAATTACTAGAAAAGTTCAATGTGCGACTCAATCCAAAAAAATGTGTATTTGGAGTCACATCTTGGAAGCTCTTGGGATACATAGTTTCAACTAAAGGCATATAAGTAGATCCAATGAAGGTTAAAGCAATCATGGAAATGTCAGCTCCTAGGAACATCAATCAACTAAGGACTTTACAAGGAAGGCGACAGTCTATCTGAAAATTCCTCTCACAACTAGCTGATAGATGTTACCCTTTTACTCATTTGTTACATAAGAATGTTCCTTTCAAGTGGGAATAAAAATGTGTAGAAGCCTTCAGTCAGCTGAAACAAAATTTGATGAATCCACCCATATTGATGTCACCAATAGAAGGAAAGCCACTTTTTCTCTGCATATCAGCTACTGAGGTATCTTTGGGAGCTCTGTTAGCACAAGAAGATTCTATAGGCAAAGAAAGGGATATTTACTATATCAGCATGACACTAAGTGGCTATGAACTTAATTACATAATTCATTGAAAGAGCTTGTTTAGCAATGGTGTTTACTTCTCAGAAATTGAGGCACGATATGTTAACACATATAGTCAAGCTAATAGCCAAGATTGATCCACTAAAATATCTTCTTAACAAAGCCACTTTAATAGGTAGACTAGCAAAGTGGGTGATGATATTGAGTAAATTTGACATTGAATATGTGGACAAAAGAGCAATCAAAGTTTAAGTAATCACAAATCAATTAGCTGAAGCACCGTTACAAGATGATTATCCTATGCACATTGAATTCCCAGATGTAGATGTTTTCACAATTACGACACACCCCTAGAAACTATACATTGATGGATCTTACACTCAACATGGAAATCACAGAATTACAGGTCTACGAAGACTCTCAACTAGTCATCAACCAAGTAAATGATGAATATCAAATAAAAGATGACAAGCTGATGCTATACAAGAGAATGGTAGATGACTTCAAGGGATACTTTGTTGAGATTAAGTTTGAACAAATCCCAAGATTAGACAACAAAGTTGCAGATGCCATGGCAACTTTTTCTTCGCTTCTACAAATTCTTGAAAAGAAAAATCATTACGAATTCCTGATGGAACAATTGTTTACCCCCGCATATAATAGTCTCAATTCCCAAATTGTTTTCCATGTAGTTGGTCTTGATTCATTAATATATGGGACAATCTATACATATTTGAAAGAGAATACCCTTGCACTCAATCTATCCCAAAACCATTTATCGATGAGGTCTTGATGGTACTCTCCTTAGATGTCTTGAACATGAGGAATCTGAAACTTCCTTAAGAGAAGTTCATGATGGTATTTGTGGTACTAATTCAAGTGGTTCTACTCTAGCTAAGAATCTCATACAAACAATATACTATTGGCCGAGCATGGAGAAAGATTCTTTTTAGTTTGCTAAAAAGTGCAAGAAGTGTCAAATTCATTGAAATATCATACATGCACCAACATAGGAGCTACAATCGTTGACATCTACATGGCCTTTTTGTCAATGAGGCCTTGAACTCGTGGGTAAGATTAATCCTTCTTCCTCTAATGGTCATAAATTAATTATCACAACCATTGAGTATTTTACAAAGTGGATTGAAGCTGTCCCATTAACCACTGTCACCAGAAAACAAATTGCCTCTTTCATCCTGAATTACATTATTTTTCGTTATGACATTCTTACCTCCATTGTCAATGACAATAGTAGACCCTTTAAAAACCAAGATGTGCAAGAACCTTGAGATAGATTCCACATCCAACATCGATTTTCCACACCCTACTATCCCCAAGAAATGGCCAAGCAGAAGCCTCAAACAAGACCATTCTGAAAATCCTAAAGAAAACTGTTAATGATGCTGGTTGTGATTGGCACATCCAACTAAACCTTACCTTGTGGGCATACCATACTAGCATCCACACACCTACTAGAGCCACACCATATGCCCTTGTGTATGGATCAGAATCCATCTTACCCATCAAGCTTTATCTACCTTCACTTCGAGTACCATCGAAAGGACTCATCCCAGATGAAGAGTATCAGGTATCCAAACTACAAGAGTTGAAGTTTCTAGATGAACATTGTCATCATGCTTTTTATTTCTCAAAGGCTTATCAACAAAGGATGTCAAGAATCTATAACCACAAAGTAAGACCAAGGATGTTTTAGGTTGGTGATTTGGTACTCAGGGAATATCCTCGCAATCAACAGGATCGAGAAAAGAAGGGAAAATTTGAGCCTAATTGGCTAGGTCCTTTTGTCATCATATCAACATATGGATCCAGGGCATATCAGTTGTCTACACCTGAAGGGGGTCTGTTTGAAAAACCTATCAATAACATGTAGCTCAAGAAGTTATACACTTAACTCATCTAATGCACAGATAAAATTTAAAAAAACAAACAAACATAAAAGATCAAAAGGTGCAATAAAAGTAAGTAGTGAAAACCTGGAAATAGGTGTTGTTTGTGATAGATCAACTCTTCCATCTATTGGTACATATGTTATGCATCCGCATTTTCACCATCATTATACATATCCATAATAAAGCCTTATGTAAATATTCAGGCATCACCATTGCATCTCACTATGACTTGGTGATCATTGTATATGTCCATAGTAAAAGGTTTGTTTATCGACTGGGGGCAAAATCCTAAACCTAGCTGGGGCAATCCTCTTTGAGCTTAAACCAATAGACAACCAAACAACAAGACCGATGATGCAAAGAAAAAATCATGAAAACCAGTGATGAACATTAAAAACAAAACTTTGAACACACATGTAAAGCAAATCAAAATTCAAATCAACTAACATGATGATTTTTTCTGACAAATGACATGAATAAGCATGGATGTTCCTCTATGGTATCTTGATTTTTGTTATCATGTTTCCTAAGCAACTCAAGGATGTCATTGACTAGAGGAGCAAGGATAGGGCATGATATTTTATTTGTTTGTTGTTTGTGAGTTGATCTTTAGACATATGTTAATAGGTCCAAGGACAAAAATCCACACAAAGATCATTGAGGACCTTTCCAATTCACATATGAAAAGGATTATCTCTTGTCTATTTAACGCAAGTAATACTCATGTTATTGCGGTTAATCATACCTAGATGCTTGTAAAACTTACAAAATCAAAATCCATGTCCTCAGGTCATCATGGTTCAATTATACCCTTTTGTTTGTACTATCTTCCAACATTTTAAAGATCAATGATGATAATAAAAAGCACAGTGGGATGATTGAAAAGATGACTTTGTTGTATACATTATCAAGTTTGCATTCATTATATTAAGGCGCATTTGCATAACATATAATTAAAGAGATTTTCCACGGTTTGATATCCTAAGATCTTTATTCTCCAGGTCCTTATCTTTCTTATTGATGAATGAGTGTGCTTGGTATTAACAAAAACATTTGCATTCAAATCATTACGTTTAGTTACATTTTTAATAAATTGCATTTATTATCATTCTTAAAGTGCCATGAATTTCATTTTAGTTGCATTCAATAATTACCATCACTGCATCATCACAATCACATGTATATAGGATAATTACATCATTTCATAAATCTCATATAGGCAACTTTCATGCATCATCATATATACATATAACATCATCACATGAACATAAGCATCATATGTAAATAAACATCACTTCCAATGCATAATCATAACTATGTATAAATTTCATCATCACATTTCATAGTCATATGTAGCTAAGCATTGACATCATCACATGTCCCACACAATCATAAAACATAAAACATATAAGCATCCAAACATATAGAATGCATCCATCCATCATGTACGTAAAACATATAAGCATCTACGCATATACAATACAAGTCACATGCATCCATCCATCATGTAAATAAAGCATAAATCATGTAACATATAGTATGCATCCAACCATCTGCTGCATATCATATCATAAAATGAAAACCAATATCCAAGTGTATAGTGATGTCAAATAAATATGAGAGATACATTTAAAGACAAAATGAATCATCCAGTGTCTACAAGAGAATGCAGACATAAAAAAAAGAGCACATAATCTAAGTTGTGCTCTCTCAAGATATTGTTAGCCTAGCCGAACCTCTTGTTGCTTCTTCAGATGGACCAACATCTAGATCTATGCCTGTTGGATCCCTACGAGGTGGACTAGTAACACCCCTTCTCTCTATACGAGATCGACTCCATCTGGATCTAGTCCCAAAAATAACTACGTAACTAAGGGCACGTTGACCAATAGGAACAATATCCTCATATAACTTTCAGTAATACTCAACCTCCTTGGCTAAGTACCAAATCTCTCAAATGATCTCGACAGTGATAGTCCCAATAGCAGTCCTCTAATCTATCTTCGAGGGCCTCAACGCGTCTATAGTGCTCAATGATTGTATCTCTCTCAGTCTGTAACTAAGCAACTTGTCCCTGTAGTTGTCCAACTTGTCCCTGCAACTGCTGAACCATCCTCTGTAATGCATCTATATGTGTTGGTTGTTGTTGTGGCAACATTGTAATCTGAACTACTTGTTGTTGATATGACTACGGATCCTATGCAACCTATACTAGAACATCCTACAATAGAACCGATGCTAGAGGCATATCTGATTACCTCTTCTAAACCAAGGGCTTCTTCTCATCCTCTTCACCACCACTAACACCCACATCTCCCCTCCCTCTACCTGCCTCCACTCTCCCAACATCTCCTCTCCTTCACCACCTCTCCCCCTGCCTCGACCACCTCCCCCCCTGCCTCGACCACCTCCATCTCTCAATCTCCATCTTTGAATCCTCCATTGAGGTCCATCCTCATCATCAACCTCCTCTAATGGAGGTATAGGCTCTCCAGGACCTATCAATATAGGAAATAAATGCTATACTAGATATTGAGAATACTGTGGTGTCATGCCCCCATTTAAGATATCAAGTCTTATATCCCAAGCTGAATAAGGAAGTGCATAAAAATCTGCTCTAGCTGCCTCAAAAGACAAGGATGATCTGCAATCTGCTTTGTCCTTGTGTGTTTGGGCATACAAGGTAGAACCCTAGGGCATACCCTAGGCCCACCCATACTGCCTCCACAGAAGCTTTAAAATGAATCTCTCAACAATACAGAGTGTGGCCAATCAGATACTGAGACTAAAAAAGATATGGTACCTCTATAGCATCCTCCTACCATACCTCACTATCGAGATAACATCTCCATATCACCCTGTCAAGATCATGTAAATCTTGTCTCCAGTACTCTAGTTTTCCTACCATCAGCTGGGAAATCATACTACTGTATGCATGAATGTAAGCCTATCTGGGTGCATGTGATCAAACTGCAACTGGATGTGTCACCGCTATATGCTCCCAAACCCATATCTATAATAAGGTTACTCCTACTGATAAACTGGTTGCCCTATCATACACCACCTAATGCAAATCATGATAAAGGTGGGCCAACATGCTGACCCCCAACATAATAAGTACCTTGTGTCACCATGCTCTCAAGAATCTGATCCCACCCCACCATGAATCCATGAGATCTCCTATCCAGACATAAAAATACTCCTACCAAACTAGCTAGTACAAATGGAAAAGGCTCGTAGAACTCCACCATGTACTCCCAAACAACGTCAAGCCCCTCAATCTCCTTATCTCCAAAGATGCTCCACAAAGAATCTATTCCCCCCATCTCATGATGATCATACTGAACCAACTCTCCAGTCAATGGATACAAAGAATCCTATATACATCCTCAGGTGTGACAATCATCTCTCTAGTAGGAAAGTGGAAAGTGTTGTGGTCGCTATGCCACCTCTTAGCTAAAATAGTCAACAAGGATATGTTCATTATATGCATGGGCATAAATAAAATGTGTGATAGACCACAAGATGCAATAACAACTCTATTTGCATCAGTGAGATCTCCTGTCATCGAAAAAGTCTTTGGGTTTCGCTCCTGAGACAACAACACATCTAAATCCTCCTGCAAAGTGATATCAACAAAACATCAGTTATTTATCCAATCAATTAATCACATCACTCAACTATCCTATCAACTCACTCAAGATTTTGATCAGTCTCTTTGAGTGCCTATTAGTGATGCTCATCAATCATGAGGTCACACAATCGATCAACCCTACCCATCATCAATATTTGAGTTTATATCATTGATGCTCATCAATCACGAGGTCAATCAAACTCAACCTATCAGTGATGCTCATTAATCATGTGGTCACGCAGCTGATCAATTCTATCAATCATCAATTTTTGGGTTTATATTATTGATTCTCATCAATCACGAGGTCAATCAAGCTCAAACAATAATTCAATCAGGCAAAATTATTAAAGAAAGCAAAACATTGGCCATTTACTTCACAAAAATAAGAAAATAACTATGTTTTAAATGTGACAAAATAGTGATTAAAAGGGATAAATCAATAATTAAATGTGTTAAAAAATTCATCAAATGCGCTAGAAACATCATCAAAGGCACCACAAGCTATCAAATGCGCTAAGAACCCTAACTAAATCAAATGCGCTAAAATAGTTCTCAAAGGCACAAAAATGCTTATCATATGTGGCACAAAAAATTAAAGGCCCCAAAATATCTATTAAATGCACAACAAGATTTTAAATGCAAAAAAATCCACTAAAAGCCATGCCAAAAACTTTTTCAAAAACACAAAAAAATCGCACAAAAATCAAAATCTAACAAATCTGAAATGGTTAAAATCCACTCACTAGAGGTCCATACACTGTTGGCCACTTGAATCGACAAATATTCTCGAATTGATGTTGGTGGTAAGGTGGCACCATCTTGCTTCAAGCTCCTCTCCTCTCAAATTCTACAATCACAAAACTCCAAATGTGCAAACGAGTGGAAAAACCAAAACCAGGGATAACTTTAAGAAACCACCCCCTGGGCAAAAGTGTAAAATCCTCGCGAATCAAACATTATTTTTGCGGGGAAATTTTCATATTGATGGTGAATTTTTTTTTCAAAATAGGGAAAAAAAATATTTTGTATTGGCGATTTTTTTCTAGGGTACGAAAATTCCATAAAATTTTGGCAAATAATACCTTGTTCTATGGGGAAAATATATATTGTAGGAGGCAAATTTTTTTCATTTAAAGGAACAAATATATAATTGTATGGGTGAAATTTTTTAGTCTGAAGGAAAAATTATTTAAACGTATTGGCAATTTTTATCCACTGCTTTAAAATTATTTAATTTGTTTGGTTAATATTTTGTTATTTATGGATTTTTTTATTTATTGGCGATTTCATGAATTCATTGCAATTAATAGACAAGGAACATCACATCACATCACTACATCACAATGAGTCCGGACTCTACACGATGTATCAAAAAGTGTGGCCTCTTTGACACATGAAGGGTGACATGTACCTAAAATCCATCAATGATTTGAAACCGTTCGATGATCGTAGATCAATGGCTGAAGTTTAATTTTGGCCCAATTTTCTGAAGAGAACATAGTTCACCAGAAAGTGTCTGGAATGGTATTGGATTCAATAGACACGTATCAAATGTCACAATCAATAATGTTGGTCATTTAATATATGTCTAGTCATTAACTACAATCCACTTTGTCCCCACGACTTCCAATGTGGTACTTGCCAACTTGGTACTAGTTTATAGTTGTTTCCAATTTCGCACGCTAGTGCATTTATGGAAAAGATTTGCAGAGATATACAAAAGATTTAAATTTTTTCAAAGAAATTAATATGGTTAGAGAAGGTATTGTTACAATCAAGAGCTTCAGCTATTTATATACGATCTTTGCTTCTTTCATCTTCAATTAGCCTTTGCCATTTGGTAGATAAATTGTCGGAGCTCACGGTATTTAAATTTTGTCTCTGGTTTAGGTCTATAGGATCAGGTTGTTTAATTTGGTAATTTGATTTGTCAAGATGGACACTCCTATCCGCTTGAGAAGCATTTCTGTGGAGGACTTGAGGGCCTTTTTGGGCTTCGTTAGAGATCCAACCCTCCAATCAGTCTGGAAGGAGGTTGGGATGTTCACCAATGAGGTTGTGAGGATGGTGCTGGGTAGAGACTTTCTGCATAACAAAAATAGATACCGTGTTAAGATAGACATTACATCCCGGTTCTTGGCCTTTCTTTTGGACCTCAGAGGAGATAAGGTGGATATGCTGATGTTGATAAGGAAGGTTTTTAAGGAAGACTTCTTGGGAGACGATGTTACTGTTGTCATCCTTGCAGAATTAGGGGTGGGGACCCCTTGGACGAGTGAGTTAACCAAGCTTCTCCTCCCTGACTAAACAGTGCCAGTGGCCAGGCAACTATTCCTTTTGAACCTGAATGCGGAGCAGTTGACGCGTCATAGGAAATGCGTGCGGATTGGCAGGGACTTTCTCCGGAAATGGTTGCTCCTGGATGACTTTCCAAACTACAGTTGGCTTGATGAATTCTCTCAGCTTATGTTGTCTGAAGAATTCTACATGGAGGAAGGGCCAAATTCTTAGGGTAGACCATCCACTACTTGTGCCCTAGCCCCGACCCCCTAGTAGTTTTTTTTTTGGCTATGTCCTCGTAACTTGAACCTCACAGGCTCAATGGCTCACTCATTTTGGCTTTAAAGTTTTCGAGGGATTCAAGTCTCAGACATTTTAAAATTGTAAATTTTTGAAACCTAAATATTAATGATAATTTTGCAAATTCCAATTCGTTTCAGTTTGCCTCTTATGGATATAAAAAGATTTCTATTTCATTTTATTAATGATAGTTTTGCAAATGCTTTTTGTCTATGAGCTACGATATTTCAATATTTTGTTAAACAATGGAAATAAATTTAATACTGTGATCTTTTTTATGTAATGCTTCTTCCTATATATATATAATCTAGTTCGTTCCATTAATTATGCATGCATGGGTTGGTACATGCTATGCTTTATAGTTAAGATTTTGTCATTATGAAGAAATTTGAGACATTTATGAACGGTACATGGGATCGCTTTCATGGAAGAGAACCAATGATGTGAATATATTATTAGAACAGTTTCAAAAAATAGAATTGAGAAGTGGATATATTTTATCATTTATATGTATCAATATACAAGGTGGTAATTGGTCCTGTAGTCACATAAATCTGTCCACTTAATTAAATGAACATTTACTATTTATTTGATTATTTAACCATCAATAATCAGTTAATTAAATTAATATTTAATTAATTCATCTTCAACCCCTTCTCCTATTAATTAAATAAATTATTCAATTTATTTAAATTAATTCATTAAGCTACATTCTAAATCAATTAAATGAATAAAACATATTTATTTAATTTAACCCCCTTTCCTCTTTTAAATTAATTCATTAAACCACACCTCTAAACCAATTAAATGAATAAAACATATTTATTTAATTTAAACCACTTTCTTCTTTTACATAAATAAATACATATTTATTTAAATCACTAAACAAATCCCCCCCCCAAGTTGCATTCTCCTACAAATGCAAGTTGCACCTATTTTGTTGAAATAAAGTAATTTATTTTAATAAAAATCCTATTTTCCCTCACCCACCAAACCCACTTGCTCACTAAACCCACTCTAGATTCTTCTAAACCACACCTAATTAGCCTAATCCCATCCCCTAATTATTGTCACATTCCTAAGCAACTTGGAGTCACTTCTCAAAGCCTCAAAGCCTTTGAAAAGCATTTAATGCTTTATGTGTTAAAAAAACTAGCCCCTAAAGTCTTCCAAACCACTAATGGCTCTTACATGACCATTAATGACTCTTACATAACCATTTATGATTAATTCCACTTGCCCACATGGTTAGAGGCTTAACCTTTAACTCAACCTCAATGTAACCCATGTGTCTTCTCAAGCATTCATTGCTTTGACCATGGTTATTCCCACTAACTCTTGCACAAGAGTTTATCCATTGGATAAAGGCATTATTAATTGGATAAAGGCTTTATTCATTCAACTCAACATTAACCTTACCTCCCAAGTTAACCTTCAAGTCATGTCAAGCATTTAATGCTTCTTCCCTCTCCCCTCAACCCATCTCATGTTGACATTTGTCATCTTGGGATTGGGTTGAAAGCCCTTACATGGATCATAAACCCATCAATCCTAGCCCTTTGTTGAGATTAATCAATATCAACGATCCATTGCTCCATTTTACCTACAAATGGAGCTCACATTCCTCATTTTCAAATCCTCAAGCATCTAACATCATCTAGCCATAATCCAGAAATCTTGCATGCATCTAAGTTATAGTGAATTTAGGAGAGCATTTTAGCATAATCTACATTTGTCTTTTGGCTAAAATTAACATGTTAATTAAATAACATCTCATATTTAGCTAGTTTTACACTTGTATTGGCATAATTAATCATTTTCAATCTTGAATCTCCTTAAGACATCCAAAATAGTGTAAAAAGCTACTGAGAGCTACACTCATTTGGAACTTGGAGAGGAGAGGAACAAGGGAGGAGCAACTACAAGCATGTTGGAGGGAATTTGGGGATGTTTCACAACATTCCTTCATTTTGTTAAGCTTGTCATTTTACGTTTGGTATCTCTCTTGATATGCTTACTTAGGATAGTTTTTCATTTATGATTTCTGACACTAACACTAACGTTTGAATTGCTCTTTGTGTTTGTGTGTCTTCCTAACATCCTTTTTGTAGAGCATCATTTGGTGAACCCGACATGAATCGAACATGCAACCTTCTGATTGATTTTGATAAACTACTAACATTTTGTTTTTGTTTTAATTGACACACAGGTCGTGCTTTAGCACTTTTGAACTTGCTCTAGAGCCTTTTAAAGTTTGTGATTTAGCAATATTATTCACCATAATCGCTATTGTCTTCCAATTGGTGCTATTGTCCTTCTTATAGCACTATTGACCATTAAATAACGCTATTGTGCCTAGTTTTAGTGCTTTTGTGCTCTTTGTTTGACAGTCTTTTAGTGCATTTATCTTTCTTGTAGAGCATTTGTATTTAGTTTAGCACTTCTGTCATTAATATAGCACTTTCGCATTAAAAAATGCTTTTGTTTCCACACAGAGTGGTGCTATTGTAATAGAAAGTTGTAAAATCCTTTTTGTAACTGAAAAATTAAAAACATTTAGGCTTGTAGAAGCCCACCAAAAATCCTTTTTTCATTCACTGATTGCTTTTTTGTGCAGATTCTTGACTAACCCCATTGTAGGATTTTTAAGAGTTAGATTAGGAAGCAAAATTGGTTTTTACTAACTTTGTATTTTAAAGTTGGGTTTAAAATGAATTCACTTTCTATTTTGGCTTAAAATAATTAACTTCACATTTCCTTTTGGGTCCTAAAATGAATCACATCTTTTAAATTTGGGTTTAAAAGGAATCTCACTTGTCAAAATAAAAAAAAACCACAAACTCAAACCCAACAAATTTGCTTTTTTGCAAGTTAGGATTCATTTCATTTTGGGTTTTAAAACAAGACAAAACAAATTTTATTTCTTGCATCAAGCTAAAATCCACAATCAACACTTCATTTGTGCGAGTTAAAAAGAACCCCCAATTTGTCCAAGTTTTTTTCAAAGCGATTTACTTCAAAGCAAAACGTGTTTCAAATTCAGTTGACGAGGATTTCAATTTCCTAGATTACATAAACATTTTGCCTTGAAGTTAAAAAGAACACCATTTTTGTTGGAGCAACATATCCAAATAGCTTTTAGATCACATTGCTATAACTTGGTTAAAAAGAACAAGTGTTTTCAGTGATTGGCACACTTGTGCAAAAAGTTTGTCGAGTGGTCCTACTTCTAACACACACTATCCTCTCCCTTGGCTTTCGTGGTCCTAGATGCAAAATAAAATTGTTAGTAACATCAAAGTTTTATCTTCTTAAGAGAGGCTTGCCAAGAGACACATCACTCTTGGGAACGACCTCGCGCGGTAAATCCTTCGAGCCGCTATAGAAATTAGGTGAGAGCGAAAGTTGTAGCCTTGGGTATAGCTGTTCCTACAGTGTAACTTGCTGAAAGGACATATGGGTCCCACGACAAGTTACAAGGCTCTTAAGTGAGTCACTGTTGAATGAACTTATGTCCAAAAACATCAAACATTACTAGACACCTTTTTATATAGAAACCCACCCGTTCTATTGATTGAAGATATTTGTGAGAAGTTCAGTGCAAGAGCATATATGGTTTTGTTCCCAAGATACTCACCATACATATTTTCTTGTGTAGAAACAAGGCTTTTTGAAAGGCTACTTGTAGCTTGATAAAAGTGGTGACTCTCCCATCACAGGGATCATCTATCTGTTATTCTCACGCAAGACTTAGTATATCACATCCTTACCTGCTATGACAGGATTCATAAGGTATGTAGTACTAAAGTTGAAGAAATATCAAGATGTAGGCTGAAATTATCACAACTGGCCATTTGACCTTAGGGATAAAGTGTGTTTGAAGTGTCTTTGTTTTGTGTTAGACCAGTGATAAATTGAGCCGACTTCAGGCTTTTGGAAAAACATACAAAAATATTTGAAAAGGGGTCAAAAAGTTCAAAACATTTGAAAAGGGGTCAAAAAGTTCAAAGATTGGGTTGATTTAACCTATTTGTGCCTTTTAAGGCAAAAATTATTGTGCTTGTGTGCTTGCTCTGTTTTCTTGTCAAAGAAATTCAAAAACAAATTCAAACCAAGTATTCAGCCAACATAATTTTCCATCAAACATTTGACCAACAAAACAAACATCAAAACAAAGTGCAAACAAGATATCAAATTATATGACCATCCTTCAAATCTTGAGAAAAAGGAATCTTCATCAACATGTCAATTTGAAGAAAAGAACATTAAGTTCAAAGGCTTTTATCAAAAGAAGGAAATTTTTCTATCTCAATAGACAATTTTTTCTCACACAGAGCCTTCTTGCGTCATATGCATCTATATCTTCAAGGAAAATCCACCGAGTTCGATAAAGAGCCTTTGAACAACAAAGCTTTTACTCAATATAGAGCTTTGAGTTATCACAAAAACAAAGGAGGCAAAATCAACCCTGTTTTCTTTCTAAACATCTACATTACATATAACATAGCTCGAGAAGAACCACCAACCCCTAAGAGAGAAGAGGAAGAATTTGTCCCCTTTGTAACACAAAGTTTTTATTGAGGTCCACATTCTATCCACTCTCACATTCATACATCATCAATCCATTTCAACTCTCGAAACATAAAAAGTCTTGTCCCAAGTTATTTTTAGATATTGCTTAAATCAAAACAACACATCACTTTTTAGAGTGTCTCTACATCTAGGATAAATCATCCTAAGAGGCATTTCTATGCAGGTCAAAACTAGTCTATGAGTGAATCCTCTCATTACTAGGTAGCTTGGTTTGTAACACATCTCAAACCTTGCTATACCTTATCACATCAACATTGTTGACAACACAAAGATCAATTCACAAAAAACTTTGGTAAACATCCAACCTTCATTGTTAGAGATCCATCTTCTAAACACTTCACAAAACATTTATCTCTCATTTCATCACCAACGCATAATCACTTTCATCAAACCTAAAAAACTTTCAACACAAAATGGATCAAACCAGATCAAAAACTAGACAACTAGAGACTGAAGAAGAAGAGGACGAAAATCTCAATGACTTTGAAGAAGCCATTGGAGGAGGTCCAAATGATGAAGATCCTATTACCCCAACTCCTGAAGCAATAGAAAGAGCACAACGCAACCTTAGGTTCAATCGACTTTTCGATGAAATCCTTAAAAATAATGCAGATGATCATTTTTTAAGACTTGCTCAAGAGGAAGATAAACTACCCTCTGATTTTGATACCATGCAAATACAACAAACATTAGAACATCATATCCATAATGAGGGTGGAAGAGGTAGAGATTATTTTCAATATGACCTTAATCAAGGAAATCCCCCACCTCCTCCTCCTAACAAATTAGACATGTTGAGGCAACAAGTCGAGAATCTCGCTTGACAACTCCACAATGGTGTGAAGACTACCCAATTTTCACTTAATGATATTTGTCCCTATCCCTTTAATAGGAACCTACATATGCCACCTTTTCCACAAGGGTTTGAAACACCTAAGTTTGAAAAGTATCAGGGAAAAGGAGACCCTAGAGATCATGTCCGAGAATTTCACTCAGCTTGCCTCAAAGTGGCATATGAAGACACATATCTAATGTGCCTCTTTCCTTAGAGTTTGGGGGGAACAACCATGCAACGGTTTTCTCGATTACCAGGCGACATTAGGATATTCAAAGAACTAGTCCAAAAGTTCATCACACATTATTCACACAACATAGAACATGATGTTACTAGGTAGATTTGTGCAATACCAAGCAAAAGCAAGGGGAGCTATTTTCAGCTTTCCTACAATGGTGGAGGCAACTGTCTAGCAGATGTTCTCTTCATCTGCTTGAACGAGAGCTAGTGGAAATATTTATTTCCAACTTAAACAATGAAATGGAATTTCATCTAGACATGAAGGGCACAAAGTCTTTTGAAGACATGATCACCCAGGGATTAAAATGTGAACAGGCCCTTATCAAAAAGGGACTTATCAAAATATACAATGAACCAAAAGGTGGCCCTCATTCACATTTTAACAATGATAAACCCAACTTTTGGAATAAGAACAAGAACATCATCAATGATGGGGTCGTAGACTCAAGGACCATAAAAAGTGCACAACCTATGGTCAGATTTACGGAGCAAAATCCCCTCCTAAAAAAACCACCATTGCACCTCCACAAAATCAAGGTCGCAATGCGCCACAAGAGGAACCAAGACAACGACAACAAAACTATAAACCAAAATGTACATACACACCCTTATGGGAACCCATTTAAACAATATTATGTCAATTGGTCTCTTCAAATCTGGTCACCTTACCAAAGACATCTAACTATGAACCTCTAGTCAAACCTCTATGGTGGAGAGATAATGAACATTGTGAATTCCACCAAGGGAAAGGGCATAAAATGAGTAACTGCCATAGACTGAAAGATCTTGTTCAAGATCTTATTGAACGAGGAGAAATTGAAATCGAAGGACACCACCCACAAACCTCAAATGATGATCACTTAATGTTCAAGAATCTGCTTCCATCACAAGATCAAAGGGCTCCTTCCACCTTAGGGTGAAACACAAGTACAACTAATTATACACGAGCTGCCTATAATTATACTATGAATCACCTCTATGATGCCAATGAACAAATTGCAACCCTCACCATCAAAGATCCGAACCCTACCTGCAATGTTGTTACGCATCGTAGCAAGATCACTATTAAAGAAGCTCCACAAGGAACAATGTCCATCCTCAAGTAGTATAACCTTGTGGAACAATTGGACAAAATGCCCACACTCATCTCCATACTAGAGCTCTTACGTCTATCTCCATCCCACAAAAATATCTTGGACCAAGATCTACAAGAAGCGTCAGTCCCTGTCAACCTTAATACAGATCAATGTTAAGCTATGGTTGGTAATTTGAGGTCATCACCATGTCTCACTTTCTCTGAAAGCGACAATACATCCTTCCAACAACCTCATAACACCTCACTCCATATTGAAGGATTTGTGAACCAACACAGGATCAAGCGAGTCTTGATTGACAATGGTGCTGATTTGAATATATGTACATTACAGTTGGTCACAACATTGGGATATGCAATAGAATAAGTGGACCCCCACAAAAATATAACCATAAAAGCCTAAAATGATGCAGAGCATTCTTCCAAAGGAGTAGTTGTGTTACCAATCTGCGTGGGCCCAGTGGTGAAGTACATCATCTGTCAAGTTCTGGATATATAATCTCTTGTTAGGAAGACCTTGGATACATGCCATGCAAGCCGTTCCATCCACCTATCATCAGTGTATCAAGTTTCCCCATACCGGTGTAGAAATCACAATCCTGGGTGATGCAAATCCATTTGCATATTGTAACAATATTAGCCATCAACCAGAGATCACCGTTCCTAACAATAGAGAAGCCATCCCATCCACATCATATGTTAGTCTAGCCTCTCTTTCTAGTTAAATCACCCCTATACCAAAGCAAGAGAAGTTGAAAATGAAAATGGTCGAGGAAGGTCCTAGGGAATATAATCGAAGCCAACTCTTTTGTGCTGGGCAATTACCCACTTCTCCTAGAACTTATGGCAAGCTTCAAAGGTTACTTCAACCAACACTGGTCAAGCCAGCATGCACTTTGGCAATATTCATCCTTGTAAAAAGTTAGGAAGAGGAGACCAAAGATGAGAACCTAGCATAATGGATCTACAAAGACCCCATCAAAGACATCCCACAGGCTAAACTACCCACTGATAAATATGGCAAAGGTCTTATTATCATGCAGAGAATGGGCTATGATGGCCAGAGTGCTTTGCGACTTTGCAAGCAAGGATGACACAAGCCCTTACAACTAGAATTAAAACCTAAAGATAACATTGGATTAGGTTTTCAAAAGGAATCTCTTCCTAAGCTCAAATTCAAAGGGAAACCCAACAAACCTCTATATTAGCCTAATACTCTAAAGAGGCCACCCTTGATTATATCGACAACACCAAGAACAACACCAATTGCCCCAACAAGGCTAAGAATTCCATTAGTAGCATCCACAACACCACTCACACTGCTAAAAATACCTGCAAAACCTATAATCCCACTAGCAACACCGATAACATTACCTACAACACTGATAATCCTACCTGCAACACCAATCATCCCACCAATCAAACCAACAACCCCATCAATAGAAACAACCACATCAACAACACTATTATTAGTATCTATACCCCCAACAACATCAACAAAAATGGTAAACCCATCAGCAACATCAGTGGCACCCACAGTACCAACAATTCCATCACTAGCAGTACATCAGCCGACCACAACTGTAGTGTTCAACTCAAAAGATATCCCAGTTTGGTATAGTAATCAGATACTAGAAAGCGACTCAGAGACAGACTCCCATGAGTGGGAATTTGATTCCGTACATCTCAATACTTCAGATGAGGAAGATGCATCACCACCTCCACCTCACAAAGAAATCCCTATTTACGGAGAGGCACAAATTAAAACCTCTTGGGTTCCTAAACTGGAAACACCTTCCACAGACCCTATGTCACATCCTATGCCTAATTCTGATAGAGAGAGTACCATCAACAACCTTCACCATAGTGTCTTAACCCTCACAATTGCATCCCATGAAATTAACCTGATCGATGAGGTAATGCCCATTATCCATCCTAAACTCATTGAATGGAACCAACCTAATCCCCCATGCCTTGACAAATTCCAAAACGATGAGGTGATCATTGACTTTTTGGAACTACAGGATAACATACCAAGTGGGGATCACAAAGCTGGATTCGCCATCGAACTTAATAGCGTAACATACTTTGGGGTGGATGCCAAACCTTTTAGCTGCAAAAATATCACAATAAAATATGGACCTTCCAGTGAAAACCACACTGTGGAACTGTTTGATCCCCAAAAAGTAAAAAGAAAGAGCGTATCCAATGGTGAAAACCTCTCTGAGGCACCTACGGATGAAAGGTTGACATCCTCCCCTCTAGTACAAATCATGAGAGATCAATGATCCTAATCAAGGAAACAAAAGAAATCAATGTGGGGACCCCTGAGACTCCTCACCAAATACATTTGGCATCTCTACTCACTCCAGAGGAACAACCAAAATTTGTAGAATTCTTCCAGAAGCATCAAATCAAATTCTCATGGTCTTACGCAGACATGCCTGGTCTAGATCCTGATTTGGTCATGCATCACCTCACCGTGGTAGAATGAGCTAAACCGGTAAAACAAAAGCTCAGAAAGATGCACCCACAGATTGCTATACTAGTCAAAGTAGAACTTAAGAAACTCCTGGATGTTGGTTTATTAGACCAATTGATTACGTAGAGTGGATCTCCAATATAGTACTTGTTGGTAAACCAAGTGGGGGTATTCGTATCTGCATAGATTTCAGAGATCTAAACAAGGCATGTCCCATGGATGATTTCCCCCTACCAAACATTGACATGATCGTGGACCTAACAACAGGACATGTCATGCTTTCTCTTATGGATGGCTTTTCAGGGTACAACTAGATAAAGATCTTTCCAGAAGATCAACATAAGGTTGCCTTCACATGCCCATGGGGAACATACTATTGGAATGTGATGCCTTTGGTCTAAAGAATGTAGGGGTGACCTATCAAAGAGCTATGACCACCATGTTTCATGATATGATGCATACCATAATGGAGGATTGTGTTGATGACTTACTGGCAAAATCATTAACAAGAGAAGGTCATCTTGCCATATTAGATAAAATCTTTGATAGACTAGAACAATATCATGTTCGACTCAATCCAAAGAAATGTGTCTTTGGATTAACCTCAGGGAAGCTTCTAGGATACATTGTCTCAAACAAAGGCATTGAGGTCGATCTGGCAAAAGTCAAAGCAATCATGGACATGCCACCTCCGAAGAACATCAACTAGTTAAGGACATTACAAGGGCACCTATAATCAATTCAAAGATTCATTGCACAACTGGCAGACAAGTGTCATCCCTTCATGCATCTGTTACATAAAAATATCCGCTTTCAATGGGATGCCAAGTGCCAACAAGCATTCCAGATGCTTAAAGATTACCTAATGAATACACCGTTGTTGATCCCACCAGATCCAAGTAGACCTCTATTGCTATATATTTCAGCTACTAATACGACATTAGGAGTACTACTGGCACATCACAATGCAGAAGGGAAAGAGTGTGCTGTTTACTATACCTCTCGCACACTGTCGGCTATGAACTCAATTACACACCTATTGAGCGAGCTTGCCTAGCAGTTATCTTGGCAACCACCAAATTAAGGCACTACATGTTGACACATAAGGTACAACTCATTGCCAAGATTGATCCACTAAAGCACCTACTCAACAAAGCAGCATTGACAGGCCACTTGGCCAAATGGGTGATGATTCTGAGTGAATTTGACATTGAGTATGTGGACTGTAAGGCTATCAAGGGCCAAGCTATTACAAATCAATTAGCTGATGCATCCCTAAAAGGTGATCATCCTCTCGTTTCTAACTTCCTAGATGAAGAGATCTTCATGATCACGACAACACAACCTTGGAAGCTATACTTTGATGGCTCATATACTAGACATGGCTCGAGAATAGGCATTCTGTTTATCACACCTCAAGGTGACAACATCCCAAAGTCTTATAGGCTAACTTTTCCATGTACAAACAACATAGTAGAATATGAGGCCTTGATCACAGGACTCAGACTAGCCATACAATGGAAACTGAAAGAGCTATAGGTATATGGTGACTCCCAACTGGTCATTCGACAAGTCACAAATGAATATCAGACCAAGGATGATAAGCTTATGCCATACAAACAAATGGTGGATAGTTTAAAAACATCATTTACAACTATCACCTTTGAGTAGATACCAGAGATCAGAATTAAGCTGCTGATGCCATGGCTACAATTCCATCTCTCCTAGATCTTCCACAAAATTCAACACGCTATGAGTTCTTGGTAGAACAACTTCGGATTCCCGCTTATGATATCCCCGAATCTAAGATGATATGTCACCTTACCGGTTCTTATTCCCCATGGTATGGTGAGTTCTACACCTACCTATGTAATCACACACTTCCTCCTAACCAATCGAATAACCAATGCAAAACCTTCATCCGATAAACCGCTCGATACACCATCATTGCTGAAACCCTATACCGACGCAGTCTTGATGGTACTCTCCTTCGATGTTTGGAACAAGATGAGACAACAAAGGCCTTGGAAGAGGTACATGAAGGAATTTGTGGGACTCACTCAAGTGGTCCTTCCTTAACAAAGAAGATCATGCGTGCTAGATACTATTGGTCATCCATGGAAAGACTCCTACTATTTTATCAGAAAATGCAAGAAGTGCCAAGTTCACGGAGACTTGATACATGCACCAGCACAGGAATTGCAACCAATCACAACACCATGGCCCTTTTGTCAATGGGGACTTGACCTTGTGGGTAAATTTCATCCATCTTCATCCAACAACCATAAATTTATCATTACCACCACTAAATACTTCACAAAGTGGATCAAAGCCATTCCACTTACCTAAGTCACTAACAAGCAAATCGCCTCATTCATCCTTAATTACATCATCTACCGGTATGGTGTACCCATGTCCATCATCACAGATAAACGTGCTTCCTTTTTAAAAATCAGGATGTCCGTGAGCTCTGTGAGAAGTTTCACATCCAACATCGCTTTTCCACCCCCTATTACCCACAAGGCAATGGTCAGGCTGAAGCATCAAACAAAAAAATATTGAGAATCCTCAAGAAAACAACCAATGATGTTGGCCGTGATTGGCATGTTCAATTAAATCTAGCACAATGGGCATATCGAACTAGCATTCGAACCCCTACAGGTGCAACTCCCTACTCACTGGTCTATGGCACAGAAGCCATCCTTCCTATTGAGGTTGAGATACCATCTCTACGGGTTTCCTTGCACAATCTGATAGATGATGAAGCATACCGATTCTCCCGTCTTCAAGACTTGGAACTACTTGATGAAAGGCAACAAGCTGCATACAACCACCTTAAAGCCTATCAACAGTGCATGAGCAGAAGCTATAATCATCGGGTTAAACCTCATACATTTGAGGTAGGTGATCTCATTCTTAGGGAGAATCCTCGTAACAAACCAAACAAAGAACATCAGGGAAAGTTTAAATCAAACTGGCTGGGTCCATATGTTATCACTCTTGTATTTGGGTCCGGGGCATATTAGTTGGCTACTTCAGAAGGAGAACCGCTAGCAGATCCGATCAACAACATACACCTCAAACAGTTTCATACATAAGCTATACAAAACATCAAGCTCCAATACATTCCAGAAAAACACCAAAGACATTCAGAAAAATGTCTTGAAGAAAATACAAAAAAATCAAAAAATAGTATAGAAAAATCATTCATCCAAATGGTGAACAACCACTCCAATGGCACCTTGGGTAAGTGCGATGGTGAAAACCTGGAAAATAGGTGCCACTTGTAAAGGCTATGGATCCATTATCTTTCAGACTTGTTGTGATCACATTCATTGCATCCATTCATCTATCATTCAAACCATGACTTGTTATTGATCTACAATCAGAGATAGTACTTCATGCGTCCTGCATTCTGCTTTTCATAGTAATGTCTAAATTGGGGGAAATACACTTAACCTATTGATGAAAGTGGATTCTACATTACTTGTGATTCAATTGATTTCTTCATTCAAAATTGTCTGAAAGTAATACCAAAAACGTTAAAAAACACTCACAAAATCCAAAAAACATGTCAAAAACATCAAAATTCAATCAAAAACCTTGCAACATATACATATTCTTTGTACATACACATCACAATGGACATCAAACAAACATTTTTTTGAGCTACTGAAATGATGATCACTTATCAAATCAACCAAACAATCAACACAAGTACACACAATTGTCTTAAAGACATCCTTCCTTACCAACACAAAGACATGATAACATTTTCTTTGACAAGAAAATTTTGTTTAAGCTATCAAGTACTTGGTTGGTTTGTTAGTTATTTATTCATTTATATCAGGTTCCTACGATACTCCGGGATATCCACAAGTGATTAGAGTAGCCAAGATGGTTCCTCAATATCATTTTGTTTATTGTTTGCAGATTGTTCCAATGAAGTTCTGGGGCATGTACTAATGGTGTCTACGTGGGAAGTTCACTAAGCTACATGATCTTATGCAACAATATAGTCATGGATCACTATGGCTTGCTGACTACAACATATACCTTGACCATTTGAATATGAACCAGAATGGAGGGTCCATATTCTTTGTCTGTGATGCTTACTTACAGGTACAATGCTCCAAACTTGGTTCCTACTACCTCGTCCAAGATTGATACTACCATGCTCAATGATGAAAAATAAAGCACTATGGATTGTCATTCCATCTCAACTGTATATATTTCATTCCATTGCATTCCATCCATTCATACATTCATATAGCTAAATATAATTCATACATAGTAATGACAATGCATACTCTTTTTTTTTTTATCTTCTTCCATAGGAATGAGTCCTAAGTCCTCCATATCTTCTATCTAACATTGAATCCCCCCCCTCACCCTCCCTATCTTGATCATCACCATCATATACCCTACATTGTGTCCCATCAAACCAATCCAGCCATGTTCATCACCATCTATCTCTAACAGGAGAGGCTACGTTTCCCATCCTAGGTCATCCTATAAGAAAATCTAGTTACTATATCTACACAGGCACATCGATTCATGCACACATAGACTATCAATAGATACTTTGATCAAGTATCTTCGGTTCTCAACAAGTAATCAATCATGACAATCCTAGACTACAATAAACATTTATCACAAATGACATAGTCTCAACGAGGTTGCTATGATTCATCACACCCAACCTACAACGCAAAAACTATCAATTGATCAACCAATCAAACACAATCAACACGGACAATTACATCAATTGTCTAAGTCTCAACGAGTATTTTGCTGCATATACCTTGACTTCATCAGACAATTATATCAATTGTCTAAGTCACAACAGGTCACTTTGACTCATTTACTCAAACTTTATCCTATCCAAGCAAACAACTGACATCAACTGTCATGCTTTGACTCGATCGGGGTAATTAAACCGATTGCACCATGATTGTCCAACCAATTTTGATCAATCGTACAATATCAATCAAAAGCACAAACATCACATTTACACTGTATCTCTTGCATGACCTAAGGGTACTCACTGGCTTGCCATTTCTCCGTATTCACCCCGTTTTCTCCCATTCTTTCACCATTCTTTCTAATTTCTTCTATTCTACCTCCCCCCAACTTCTTTCTCCTTTTCTGAGAGATCGCCCGTTTTTTTGAAAAAAAATTTGGCCCCTCTCTCAAGGGGGCATACCACCCACTAAATTAACATTTATAGGGCATATTTCTTCACGCCTATTTTTCTTTCTTTGAAACGACGCGATAAGCACCGTCTCAAAGAGGGGAAAATGTAGTCACATAAATCTGTCCACTAATTAAATGAATATTTACTATTTATTTGATTATTTAACCATCAATAATCAGTTAATTAAATTAATATTTAATTAATTCATCCTCAACCCTTTCTCCTATTAATTAAATAAATTATTCAATTTATTTAAATTAATTCATTAAGCTACATTCTAAATCAATTAAATGAATAAAACATATTTATTTAATTTAACCCCCTTTCCTCTTTTAAATTAATTCATTAAACCACACCTCTAAACCAATTAAATGAATAAAACATATTTATTTAATTTAAACCACTTTTTATTTAAATAAATAAATAATATTTATTTAAGTCACTAAACAAATCCCCCCCACTTGCATTCTCCTACAAATGCAAGTTGCACCTATTTTGTTGAAATAAAGTAATTTATTTTATTAAAAATCCTATTTTCCCTCACCCACCAAACCCACTTGCTCACTAAACCCACTCTAGATTCTTCTAAACCATTCCTAATTATCCTAATCCCATCCCCTAATTATTGTCATATTCCTAAGCAACTTGGAGTCACTTCTCAAAGCCTCAAGGTCTTTGAAAAGCATTTAATGCTTTATGTGTTCAACAAGCTAACCCCTAAAGTCTTCCAAACCACTAATGGCTCTTACATGACCATTAATGGCTCTTACATAACCATTTATGGTTAATTCCACTTTCCCACATTGTTAGAGGCTTAACCTCTAACTCAACCTCAATGTAACCCATGTGTCTTCTCAACCATTCATTTCTTTGACCATGGTTATTCCCACTAACTCTTGCACAAGAGTTTATCCATTGGATAAAGGCTTTATTCATTCAACTCAACATTAACCTTGCCTCCCAAGTTAACCTTCAAGTCATGTCAAGCATTTAATGCTTCTTCCCTCTCGCCTCAAACCATCTCATGTTGACATTTGTCATCCTGGGATTGGGTTAAAAGTCCTCACATGGATCATAAACCCATCAATCCTGGCCCTTTGTTGAGATTAATCAATCTCAACCATCCATTGCTCCATTTTACCTATAAATAGAGCTCACATTCCTCATTTTCAAATCCTCAAGCATCTAACATCATCTAGCCATAATCCAGAAATCTTGCATGCATCTAAGTTATAGCGAATTTAGGAGAGAATTTTAGCATAATCTACATTTGTCTTTTGGCTAAAATTAACATTAGTTAATTGAATAACATCTCATATTTAGCTTGTTGTACACTTGCATTGGCATAATTAATCTTTTTCAATCTTGAATCTCCATAAGACATCCAGAATAGTGCAAAAAGCTATTGAGAGCTACACTCATTTGGAACTTGGAGAGGAGAGGAACAAGGGAGGAGAAGCTACAATCATGTTGGAGAGCATTTGGGGATGTTTCATGGCATTCCTTCATTTTGTTAAGTTTTTCATTTTATGTTTGGTATTTCTCTTGATATGCTGCTTAGGATAGTCTTTTATTTATGATTTCTGACACAAACACTAACGTTTGAATTGCTCCTTGTGTTTGTGTGTCTTCCTAACATCCTTTTTACAGAGCATCAAGTCCCATTTGTTTTGTATCAAACAAATTAAAATAATTAATTACTTTAGTATTTACAAAACACCCAATGAATTAGGTATTTTACGAAGAAAGACACGTCCGCTTATTTGGTCCTATCACTCATTTGATCTTATAATCTATCTTTGAATTTAATATCAAAGTTAATCTATCTTTCGTATATCTTTTAATTTAAAGTATATTATAAAGACTATTTAATATACTTTTGATATGATAATCGACAACTTACCCTCTTTTTTGTTCCCTTTGGTGGGCTTGTTTTTTCCAGCAATTACAATGCTTTTTTTTTTTTTCTATATTCAAAATGACAAAATTTTAGAAATTGAACATTTCACATTTAATTAAATATAATTAAGTCTGTAAAGCTTTATTTCGAGCGGAAGTTGAAAATGATTAAACAGACTTAAAAAACAGTCTAGAAAAGTGACTCAAGTGTGGTGACGTGCCCGAAAAATGGCAAAAGTCATGGGACCCATGACAATTGACAACATATACCATTGTCCGTTGGATGAGCACAGATCAATGACTTAGGGTGGATTTTGACCCGAATGTGGGAAGTAAACACATTTGTGAGAACTTCCCCTAGAATGGAACATTTTACATTTAATTAAATATAATTATTAATTAAGTCTATAAAGCTCTATTTCAGGCGGAAGTAGAAAATGATTAAAAAGACTTAAAAAACAATCCGAAAAAGTGACTCAAGTGTGGTGACGTGCCCGAAAAATGGCAAAAGTCATGGGACCCATGACAACTGACAACATATACCATCGTCTGTTGGATGAGCACATATCAATGACTTAGGGTGGATTTCGGCCCGAATGTGGGAAGTGAACACATTTGTGAGAACTTAGATCAGAATTCAACAATTTACATTTAATTAAATATAATTATTAATTAAGTCTATAAAGCTCTATTTCAGGCGAAAGTAGAAAATGATTAAAAAGACTTTAAAAATAGTCCAAAAAAGTGACTCGAGTGTGGTGACGTGCCTGAAAAATGGCAAAAGTCATGGGACCCATGACAACTGACAATAGATACCATCGTCCATAGGATGAGCACAGATCTACGACTTAGGGTGGATTTCAACCCAAATGTGGGAAGTGAACACATTTGTGAGAACTTATCTCGGAATTGAATGTTTTACATTTAATTAAATATAATTAAGTTGATAAAGCTCTATTTCTGGTGGAATTTGAAGGATTAAAAAGACGTAAAAAACCGTCCAGAAAAGTGACTTGAGTGTGGTGACGTGCCCAAAAAATGGAAAAAATCATGGGACCCACAACAACTAACAATATTTACCATCGTCCATTGGATGAGCACAGATCAACGACTTAGGGTGGATTTCGGCCCGAATATGGGAAGTGAACACATTTGTGAGAACTTCACCCAAAATTGAACGTTTTATATTTAATGTCCTCATAATTTATACTGAAGCAATGAATGTTCTGTCCTTCAGCGGTGAATAGATATTAATAGTAATTAATAAAATTACAACAAGCTTCTAGATATTTTGCCCTTTAGGTATTACTTTTGTACTTTTGAGTGTTTTCAAAACAAGCGACTCATAAATCATAAATTATAATCGTATTTCATTTCATGGACAAACTTGAAACCAGTAAATCGAGGGAGATTCAAAAATGACTACTAGATTGAGGAATACAATTTGCAATAGAGACTATTTGCACCAATCTAGTGAAAAAGAAATTTCAGGTAAAATCTAGAGCACCTACATCCCACCTTTTTTACTTTTTTTTTTTATCTTATGGTTCAATTTGAGGGTTAGCATTTTTAGGCTTGTATCTAGCATTATTTTGAATTATTAACAATAACAATGATGGGGAAAACGAGAAGCAGTAGTTCAACAGGAAGGCAAGTGAGTTTTTTTTTTACCTAACTGAACTGGTTAAAACACCAGGTTTCACTGATGAATACCATGATATTTATGACCTTGCTATCCATGGTGAAAAGTGTATCATAGATATTAGATATGCATTGTCTAGTAAGGCGACAATTCCAACCAGGACAAAATTTAATGTTTTCAACACAATGTTAAAACAAAGAACAAATAAAATCGCATCGTGGGATGCTGGATTGGGAAGCATGGTGTTACCTGAAGTATTCCCTTGCCCTGATTTTGTCATGGTTTGCACCAAAAATTATGATGAAGATAAAAAAGAAATTGTCAATAAAAATACAAAAGAGGAAATTCTATCCATAAACGTGGGAGAATTTGCTCGTTTGTCGAACCTAGGGTTTGAGGTAGAAAACTCAAATGTCTACATTGACCTAGGAAAGCTGGCAGAGAATTATGAGAGTCTCGATCCAAGTCGCAAAGATTCATTTGTCAAAGCTCTAATAATGCGTGTACGGGTATTGGTACTCTGTTGGATCAGAATCATAAGCCTCCTTATGATTCTAACATTTTTGTTCCATGGGTTCGGGATACTATTTCCTTGCTGACATTTTTCCTGGGATTGGAAATTGATAGGGAAGTGGGTGCTAGCATTCTTGAAATGATTTTCAATATCCATTGTGTAACTCAGCTAGTAAGATATAATTTTATTGAGAACGTTGTTCAATCCATGCAAAAACAATTACTAATGATAAAAAAAGGTTCCTGTAAGACATTTAGGTTCTCATCCTACTTGTGTTATCTCCTTCTATCCAAGTATCGTGCAATATTCAAGACCAACAATCTTCAAATTGTGAACTATAAGCTTGATGAGAAGACTCGGAACATAACAGAGTGTCCAATATATGAATCGGTGCCAATGTTTATGCACCCGATAGTAAGTATGTATCGACAAATTTAACCCGATAACTTATAGCATTTAATATGCTATCGGGTTAATACCCTGATAGCATATTAATGCCAATTAACAATTGACATTAATATGCTATCCGGTTGTTAGCCCGATAGCATAATGATAACAACCCGATAGCATAATGATAAGCAATGTTTGTACAATCCGATAATCATATGCAATATAAATCAGACATGAAGCATGTAGATAAATAACAGAACAAGGAAGGTTAGGAAGATCTTATCTTGCATAAGCTACCATGCATTAACACTCCCTCTTAGCTTTGGAAGATAGATAAGGCAACCTGTATCACATTTCCTTTTCATAACTAAGATAATGTCAGTTAGCAAAAATCATTTATACATGAGAAGTACCATCAAGACATATGATACAAAATAGAAGAACATCACCTGAGCATGTGACATAAAGTATTATTTTAACATGTGATAAAAGTAAGAGAATCATCACCTGATCATGTGAGAAATCACCAAAACATGTGATCTGTAAGATTCATCAAGATATCACCTAACACGTGATATCAATATTGCCTAACACGCAATACTTAAGGATAAGTCTATGAGAAAGGTTAGTTTCTCATCATATCCAAGTTGTGATAAGTGCAATAACATTTATAAATGTTTATCACAACATAGTCATGGCACATCCATGACTTACCAGAGATCCAACATGATCAATGGTTGAGATATCACCTACACGTGATATCAGTATTGCCTAACACACAATACAAGGATAACCATATGAGAAGTGCTTAAGTTCTCATCATATCCAAGTTGTGATAATGCAATAACATTTGTACAAATGTTGTATCACAACATAGTCATGGCACATCTATGACTTGCCAGTGATCCAACATGATTACTAGTTTGACTATCATAAGATTGTCACCTTATGATGTCTACATACAAGTGTTCAGTATCTGAGAGATCATCACCTCTTAGATATGAACACAGGTGGCAAGAAGCCAAGAGATAGTCCAAACATGACAAAGAAGTTTACACCTTAAACATCTTAAATATATGTAAGTATAGATTACAAAGCAGATTACCTTTCTATCATACCTAAACCCTTTTTGAAGTGATCAACCTTCACTCTGGAAAGTGGTTTGGTCAGAATATTTGCAGTCTGATATCTTGTACACACATATTCTAACTATATCACATTCTTGTCAACCATATCTCGTACATAGTGATATGGAATCTCAATATGTTTGGACCTGTCATGAAATACTGGATTTATAGAGAGTTTTATACAGCTTTGATTATCACACTGAATGATTGTAGGTTTCATAGGTTCTCCAAATAATCCCACGAGCAATTTCCTTAGCCATACTGCTTCTCGAGCAACCATTGAAGCTGCAATATATTCAGCCTCTATGGAACTCTGAGCTACTGAAGATTGTTTTCTGCTGATCTAGGATATCATGGTTGACCCTAAACTGAAGTAGCACCCTGAAGTGCTCTTTCTATCAGTCACATTGCCAACCCAATCAAAATCTATAAATCCATGTAGATCTATGTCAACCTTTTCATATTTAAGACCAAGCTTTAGGGTACCTTGTAGATATCTCATTATATGCTTTACTGTAGCTAGGTGTATCTCCTTAGGTTCACACATGAACTGACTTAAGGCATTAACAACATAGCAGATATCTGGCCTTGTATTTACTAGATACATCAGGGACCCAATCATCTGCCTATATTGGGTGGGGTCAGTAGGTCTTGATTCTACTGCTGCTTCTTTAAGTTTATGGAAGTTGATTTCCATAGGAGAGGTCATGGGTCTACAGTTTAGCATTCCAAATCTTGTCAATATGTCCAAGGTGTACTTCCCTTGGTTCAGTACAATATTATCAGAATTCTACCATACTTCCAATCCTAGGAAGTAATGAATAAGCCCCAAGTCTTTCATATCAAATTCTGTGGATAGATATTTCTTGCATTGATCTATTAGGTGATCATCTCTTGTGATTAATAAGTCATCAACATATAAAATTAATATTAACATATCACCTTTATTTCTTTTGAGGTAGAGATTAGGATCTGCATCATTCTTAGAGAAACCCAGCTTTGAGAGATAGGTGTCAATTCTTTCATACCAGGCTCTGGGAGCCTGTTTGAGCCCATAAAGAGCTTTCTTGAGTCTACACACATGAGACTTTGCATCATGAATTTCAAACCCTTCAGGTTACTCTAAGTAGACTTCTTCCATGATCTCACCATTTAGGAATGTTGTCTTAACATCCATCTGATGTACCTTCCACCCCTTTGCTACTGCAATGGCTAGGACAACTCTTACTGATGTGTACCTGGCAACAGGTGCAAATTTTTCTTCGTAATCTATTCCTTCCTTCTGTGAGAACCCTCTAGCTACAAATCTAGCCTTGTGTTTTTCAATACTGCCATCTGTAGCATGCTTGATTTTAAACAACCATTTAGAAGACACAACAGACTTCTTGGTTGGCCTAGGAACAATCTCCCAAACATCATTCTTCATAATGGACTGATATTCTTCAGTCATGGCATCTATCCATACTTGATGTTTGAGTGCATCTAAAACATTGTTAGGTTCAACTTTAGAGAGATCATTCATAAGTGCAACATAGTTGATGAATTTATTAGGCCTCTTGCTTTCCCTGAAGGTTCCTGAAGGAGCAGCGAACTTCTGAGCTTCTGCTATAGTTTTGGTGGCCCATAGTGGTCTTTTCTTGCGATTATCTATAGGTGGGTCTTGTGTTTCACTTATAGTTTCCTCAAGATACTCCCTCTGAAGCTCAGGAGTAGGTTCTTCTTCTAGGTTAGGAGTAGGATTATGAATTTCAGGTTCTATTGTATTTTGGGCCCTTTTGAAGGCTAAATCTTCTTCGAAGATTACATCCCTACTGAGTTCAATATTTCTTTGCCCTTGTACATAGATTCTTTAGGCTTTAGAAGTTTCACTGTATCCTACAAGTATTCCCCTTTTTCCAGAGGGTTCTAGTTTTAGTCTTTTCTCTTTAGGTACATGAATATAGACCGGACACCCAAATATCCTAAGATGGTTGATATCTGGTTTTGTCTTGGTAAAGACTTCCTCAGGAGTTTTATCTTCAAGGTGTGAATGAGGACATCTATTTTGTATGTACACAACATCGTTAGTTGCTTCTGCCCAAAGGTTCAAGTTTAGATTTTGATCTAGTATCATGGCTTTGGCAGCTTCTACTATGGTCCTATTTTTCCTTTCAGCTACTCCATTTTGTTATGGATTATAAGGTATTGTCAACTCCCTCTTCATCCTAGAATTTTTACAAAAGTCTTTAAATAGTCCTGATGTGTATTCCCCCCCATTGTCAGTTCTTAAGGTTTTAATTTTGTTTTCAGAGAGATTTTCTGTTAATGACTCTTTAAACCTACTTAGGATCTCTTCTGATTCTTTACATTTCAGAAAGTAGATCCACATCTTCCTAGAGTAGTCATCAACAAAAATTACATAGTACAAAAATCCCCCTAGCGAGGGTACGGACATAGGTCCACATATATCAGAATGAATTAACTCCAAAACTTTGCTAGTTTTCCTAGTACTATTTTGAAATGCATTTTTGGTATTTTTACCTAAAGCACACCCTTTGCATGCCTCTGAATGATATTGCTTCAACTTAGGTAGACCTGTGACAAGGTTTCCCATAGTTGACAAAGCTCTATAATTCAGATGGCCTAATCTCCTGTGCCATACTTCATTTGCATTAGTTGCTTCATGGATCAATGTTAGATTGGGCTCTGTACATAGCTCATACAAATAGCCTTGTCTTCGACCAATGACCTTAGCATCTTTGATGGAGGATCTCTTTGGCTAAGCCAACACCTTGTTTTCCATGAAGGTCACTCTGTATCCTTGATCTTCTAGTGCTGATATGAAGATTAGATTTCTTTTGATGCTTGGAACATATAGTACTTCTTCAAGTCGTAGTGACATGTCTGTCTTCAGTTTGATGGTGCAGGTTCCAATTCCTCTGACCGGATGTGAAGAATCATCTCTGATGGTTACTTCCTCATCATCTTTCTTTATTATGGAGTCTAGTATTTCTCTAAAGCCGGTGATGTGTTTGGATGAACCACTGTCGATCACCCATGAGTTAGATTTGTTTGAAGCAGGGCTTGTAAGTGTTGAGTAGAGGACATAGTTCTCGGAGTCATTTTCTCTTCTAGATTTCCTCACTTTTGCAAATGTGGCTTGCTTCCCTTTCTCCTGACAGTTTGCAACATAGTGTCCAAATTTGTCACACCTATAACATTGAACATGTGATAGGTCTTTCTTAGAAGTGTTCTTGCCTTGTTTAGCTTTTCTTTTCCTGAATTGCTTCTTTTTGTACTTCTTATTGATGTTTGCATTTAGGACTTGCAAGTCTTCATCTATATTCTTCTATTTTATTCCTACCTTGTTCAATCTAGATTCTTCTTGTAGACAGTCATCTCTTAGTCTTTCAAACTTAAGATATTTGGACCTAGCACTGATGCCTTGGATGAATGTGTTCCATCCACTAGGCAATCCATCTAGAGTAATGAGTGTTAACTCTTTGCTTTGGATGTCATATCCAAGGGAAGCTAGGTCATCTCTTAGGCTTGATATCCTCATGAAGTAGGAGTTAATTGTCTCCCCTTTGTTCATACTGATATGGTTGATCTCTCATTTTAATGCCAGAGTACGACTTGCATTTGATATCTCAAATGTCCTTTCAAGTGCCTTGAACATTTTATAAGCCGTCTCCTACTTTCTAATGATGGGAATTATATTATTTCTTACCCCATCCACTATTATTTTAATAGCCTTATCATTTCCCTCGATCCATGTGGATTTCTCGGTTTCATCTTCTGGTTGTGCACTTTTAGTTTGGACATATGAATCAACTTTGTTTTCTCTTAAAATCCTTTTGATTCTAAACTTCCAAGCTGAAAAATCTTCGCTACCTCCAAGTCTATCTTTGAATCTGATAGCGTTGGCCATTATGGAAATGTGATGTAGTTTGTAACTTAGTCCTTGAATTTTATCAAAATTGAATAGCCTTAGGTTCGATTACCTTGGCTCTGATACCATGTAAAGTTATTTCAATTTTAATTAAAGAACAAATTATGAACTATGAATGCTATATATGGATATGAGGAATTATGTCAATGTCTAATAATTCTGATTTTTATCTACAGGTCTGAAGGAGAGAGATCATTTAATATTTTTTTTATATCTTCTCCAAATGAATTCAATTGGCATATATATCATTTGGGCAACTGGTCAATTGGTGTATTGACCGGTCATGCCTTTTAGGCATAACCGATCAATGCACCCATTGATCGGTGCCTTTACAATTATACCATTAACACAATGCTGATTATCGGTTCAAAAACCCCCGATAGCATATTGTAATATCATAATATAATGACTGATCAATTTAATGAATCGGTTCATATAAACACTGATGATTCAAAGTGCACGATGTATATAATCCAACCGGTGCATTTGTTAACCAATGTTAATGCCAAATGAAGCGGTGTATTCATTAAACCTGATGACAAATATGCTCGATATAATTAAGCCCGATAACAGATGTGAATCGGTGCCAATGTTTATGCACCCGATAGCATGTATCGGCGAATTTAACCCGATAACTTATAGCATTTAATATGCTATCAGGTTAATACCCTGATAGCATATTAATGCGAATTAACAATTGACATTAATATGCTATTGGGTTGTTAGCCCGATAGCATAATGATAAGCAATGTTTGTACAATCCAATAATCATATGCAATATAAATCAGAGATGAAGCATGTAGATAAATAACAAAACAAGGAAGGTTAGGAAGATCTTATCTTGCATAAGCTACCATGCATTAACACAAAAGATTATAAAAACTACACATGAAAGTGACAGTGGGACAAGATCAAGAATGGTTGGTGGCAATCCTAGTGTTGCATTAGTTAAAACCACAGGCATAGGTGGAATTGGAGCCTTTGCTATTCCTATTTCACCTTTCAAACATTCAATTGCTTCAACAAGCCTAGATTTTCAATTTCATGATTACTATGATAAATTTAAACACAAAAAAAATGCAAATAAATAAAAAAAGAGAGCATTTCATAGGGTTTCCCTGACTGAAGTTTTAGATGAACAACCTGAAAGGAACAAGTTATTTCCAACATATGAAACACACAAAGATATGATGGAGTTCATGGTTGTTATGCCACCAACTAAAGATAAAAATCCACCACATAGTCAGATAGATCCCTTTGAATTTAAAGTTAGCACCCTCCAAATGGATGTTTCCAAAATACATAATGTGGACAAAATTAGTGTGTCAAAAAGGACTAACGAAGTGGTCTACACTTCACTGCTAAAGTTGGAGAGAGAAAAAAATAAACTGGAGAAACAAATAGAAAAGTTATAGGTAGACTTGGCAAACAAAAAATGAAAGAGGAAAGCAACATATAACAAGTGCAATGATTTACAGAAAAGGATAAAAAATTTGGAGAAAGAAAAGATGGATGCAAAATTGAAGGACCCGAGAGAAAAACTAGGTAAAATCAGTAAAAAAAATTGATGAGGAAAGAGGCGGTTTTAAAAAATTATACAAAAGTTATGAGCCTGTTGCTGCCGGAATAAGAAAAATACATGACCTATTGGATCATGAGAAGGAAAAATTAAAACATTTGGAAGAGGAAGTAGAGGAAGAAAGGAAAAAATGTGCACAAATGAAAGAAGACCTGTACAATGCAAATGATAAAATCAAAACTTCCGAGGATAGATTGAAAGATAATATAAAAAATACAACGAAGTATATACAAGAAAACATTTTGGGGCAAATAATGCAAAGGAGTGACAAGTTGTGTGAATGGTTTGAATTGAATGAAAGTTTGAGAATAATTTATATGAAAATCAAAGGGTACATTGAGAAGAGTATACATGTTTATTCAAAGAGGATATGGAAAAACAGATTTTGCAAGTAGTCTACAGTACCAGTGACAGCTATTTGGCATCCAAGGGAATTAAGAGCCATATTGATGCCACAATTAAGACATCATCTATCCTTCAAAAATGCCAGAAACTAAGGGAAACATCAGAAATTATGGATAAATGTGGTAAAAAGATATTGAAGCTGCAAGAAAAGACAACTACTTTGATTAAACTTGGTTTGCCTAAGACTGTTGACCCATCAAATAAATTCCTTGGAAAATAAGCTTACAAAAAAAACATGGATATATAAATAAAGTCTGATTTAGACTTGCTTCCTAAGAACACAACTCCCCAAAGCTTTCTAGAATTCATCAAACCATTTACAACTCTGAATGCGGTATTGGGTGAAACAGTGACGTGAAGTCACTCTTCTAAATATGGATTGTTGACAAAGTTGCAGTTGACTTTTCATAGTTTAAAGAATATTGACCTTCCATCAGATGAAGAGTGGAGCACCCTACAAAAATTGGCACATAAAGCTTAAGAATCATGGTATGTATTGCATAGTTTTCTACTTTTACTCTTAATTTCAAGGTTTTATGTTTTTCTATTTGGAATTCGGCATCACTTGAAATAACTCTTTTTTATGAACAAGAAAAAACTAGCACTTGCTATTGCTAATCCAACCTATGAATCTATGATGAACCTTCAACATGTAAATTTGTATTCTCAAATTCTCCCAAGTTTTAACATTTCTACATTTCTCTTTTTCTGATTACTAGGTTTTGGACACTGCTATTATCTATATTTGATTTGTCATGGATTGAATTAATATTTAATTTTGAACTCTGTTTTTTGAATATGAGACATCAGACATGTAGTAGTTGTTAAATTGCTAATCCGACCTGTGATGGCCATGTAAAACTAAATTTGTGTTGAAGCCTGAGTTTGTGATTTTGATGTTGAGTCTTAGCATGTTGCAAATTGAATTGAAGCTGTTGTTGCTCCCTTATTTCTATAAAAGGGAATTTAGGGTCATCTGCAAAGGGTTCTGAAACTTTGTATTGACTTTTGCATGGAGAATCACACAGAGTGGTGTATTGAAAGAATTAATAAAAATCTAAGTTCTCAAACATGTCTAAATAAACATCTATGTATCAATAAACACATTCTGGTCTTTTATTATGCTATTTTAAATCTGGAGATAGAAAGTTGAAAAATACAATTACAAATCAATATTACATTCTAATTGCAAAAAAATGAGACTCATAAAATATCATCAAGTTATCAACCATAATAATATGCTTTTGTAATATGAATGATGAGATACAATAATAAGATTAATAAATACCAATCTCTTATGGTTGCCATTCATCCTCATCAAATTCAGAGCTTTCTTGATTCTTGTCTATGTTTTCTTCACTTTGAGTCTGCATATCTTTGTTGAACTGCATCTCAATGCTACCAGTAGGTCCAGTACACGAGTCAATAGTCCCACTGACACTTTGGTTGGAAGTGTTTCCCAAACCTCTTCTTTCACATTTGGACCTCCAGATTTGCAATGCCCTATCGTAAGGAAAAGTGTGGACATCATACCTAGATGTATAAAGACTCAAGCAATTTTCTAATTTTTTGTCTAGTTTGTTTCTTAGCTTTGATTTTAGGAACCCCAAAGCACTAAAAAATCTCTCATCTTCCACCAAACCCAATATCATGGTAAGACATAAATAAAAAAGCTCCAAATATTCTGGCGTTGAATCACGCAATGCTGCGTTCTCAGCTATATATTTCCAAAGCCTTGTTACCGATCCCTCTTCACGGGGGTTCTCCATTGTGCCATATTGTTCCCTCATAGTGTATGCAAAATGAGATGATTTCTCTTGAAGATGAGTTTTGTTTAATATTCCATTTATAGTTACTCCATTCAATTTTGTGGATATGCAAAATTGTTTTATCAAAGTTAGTAGCTTACTTTGAAAATCAGCTGCACTGTTGAGGCTCCAATATTGAGGAAACACAATAGACATGGATTCGAGAAGGTTGTCAGGAGGGAATCTTCTTATAATTTGTGAGGAAATATCATAGGCAATTTTCTTCACAGAAGTAGTTACAGGATCAACAATCTTGTCGAAATCTTCCCTTGTAACTCTTGCTAGTTTCTTCCTGGGGTGCTTTCCTGGTTCCTTGGGGTCGACCATGGCATAGAAGTGCATTGGTATCTCAACTCCTCATACATTGGCACATACCTTCCTGTCTGCACCGATTTGTAAAAAGTTATCAGGATTGTTCAAATCTGTGAGTGTCCGCCACTTAACAAATTTTTCATCAGATAGTGTTGGTTGATTTTGATAGAGATTGTTGAGGGTCATGCATGTCATCTTACACAACGTAGCATATTCTTCAATATACAAAACTCTTTTTTGGGCAGCCTTCATAATATTCCTCATTTCCTCTAGCATGGGCAGAAGAGGTGCTAAAGTTAAGAGTGTCTCTAGATTACTTAACCTCCGAAGAAGGTCAAGAAATTTTGATTGATCTGATTCGTCACGAGTTGTGTGAAATAGTCCAATCAAGGATGGATATTATGAAAAATCAATGCACTGGACCATCCAAAGAGATCCATTTGGTGTCATTATCCTTGAGAAGCTTGTTCCCATCAGTTATTCCATCAACAAAGTGTTGAAATTCCATAAATCACTTGGGACTTCGACATAAGTGTGAGTAGAGATTTTTGATTAAAATTTCAATTTTTTTAACCGAAGCATACTTGCTCACAATTCCAAAAGATAGATTCATTTTGTGAGCCATGTAGTGAATTGCAGTAATGTATGGTGTAAATGAAGTTTCAATCTTTGTACAAAGACCATTCTTGTGACCTTGCATTACTGAAGCTCCATCTGCTCTGACACAAACCAAATTTTTGGCAACCGCCATGTCATCCATACCTCCATATTCAATTAAACTTCTCTTTACTAGTTGAAATAAATTTTCCACTGTTGCACTCTCCTTCATTTTAGCAACAGATAGTAGATGAGGTTGGCGTGCATGGTTCTCTATAGTATAAACATGCATGCATACCCATGAAGTATTGTTTATTGTCGTAACTTTGTCTAAAGAAAATGCAATAAAGTTTGACTCTCTTATTTTTTCCTTTACATTTTTGTTTTCAACCTCAGCAAGACAACTTGCCCATTCCCATCCACTATTTACTGACCAATGTTTATAAGGATAGTTAGAAACTTTCAAAAAGTGTAATAAACCGCTAATTTATGGGAAATCTATCATAGCACGCCCTTTGCTCAAAAAATAAAAAATAATGCTTAATTGAACAACTTTATCCAGTTGTTCTATTTGCATTGCTTTTCCAAAAACAACTTCAATAGAACCTTTAACTTTAGCAGGCTTCGTCTGCATTTTCTCATAAAAATAATACTCTTCGACATTCCTCACATGCTTACATTCCTCCTTTGTTTTCCATCTTATCACTGATATTTCAACTTTGTCTATCATTTGTTTTTCATAAACTTTACCCATATGCTTTTCTATGGTGTCAAATTTTAGCTGCAACCTAATTTCCTTGTTATGTTTCCAAGTGTAAATCTTACACCTGCATTCTATTGGAGGCTTGCCTTCAATTGGATTCTCCGCTAGTTCAATGAATGGATACTTTGATGCCCAATTAATTTAAAAATTCCTCACTGACATATCCCACTCTCGATCCTTTTTTGATTTTGGTTGATCATTTTTTGATCTGGCTTTTCTTTTCTCCTTCCATGCATTATCATCACTGGCATTATCACCCAAGTCAATTATATTATTCTGGCTAACTTGGGCATCTACCAGATAATCTTCTTCAAGATCATCCTGATCTAAGGTATCAGGTTTGCCGTCATCTTCAACATGCGGTGTAGGTTGCGAATTTTGTACTTGTACTTGTGATGATGTACCTTCCTTATTTTCACCATAATCTTTTCCAAAGCCAAAGTACAAAGACAACGTTATGCTTTTAGTTGGCCTCTCATGGCCTTCCCCACATTCAGGTTTCCTACCCTTCTTCCTGTTCGACATCTCCAACGAAATAAAGGCTGCCAAAAAAATATCAATTTGTTGAAGAAGCAATAATAGACTATAAAGTATAAGATATGTTTCATTGGTCCTACAACCTACAATCTAGATGTCTGAGGTCTGAATCTCCCGGTTGACCACTTGGCACTGATAGGTCCCCACTGAATAAGAATGATCTCAATAGTGCAAACAAATATAGATGAATTCAGAATAATATTATAACACATCAAAAATATGATCGCTCACCTTTAGATCACTAGCAGTCGCCAATGCAGTCAACAACAATGTTTTTCCTTGGTCTGAAACTTCGCTATAAAGCAGAATTCAGAGCCTAGAACCCACTAGATTGTGTAGAGATAGATATGATCTTTGAATTTATTTATACCAATCCTTATATGGCGAATTCCACGGGAATTTTATATGGTATACAAATATTTGGCAAATCCTGCATAACTATAACATGACTTATGTAATTTTTGAGGTGATTATGGGTCATCCAAATAATTGGCAAATACAATATAGTTGGCGAAAGTTGGGGTGAATGGAGACACGCGTCGACAAAATGTCGAGCGAATTGGGTCCTCCTAGCTAACAAATCTTCATATGCCTAAAGGCGAATTATGGTCGTCTATTAAGGAAACTGTAAAGCGGAAAAATCGCGATCGAACCCTAGTTGCTCTCCCCTCTTCCAACTCCGAGGAGAGAGAAGGGAGGTTCGCTAGGATTCGATGGTTTTTCACTTAGGGGAGAGACTTTACATTCAAAAGAGGGGTTGAAACTCATAAGATCCAATCCCACACAATGTAAGATTGGATGCTAAATGAATTTCAACGGTTAGAAAAGCAAGGCTACCCTCTTTTGTAAAGAATGTTGTTAAGGAAAATAAGCTAGGAATGCATAGAAAGTGACAAAGATTCGCTTATAAACTGAGTTCGGGTTATAGGATGAAGCTGCAGACCTGGAATTAGCAGTAGAGTGTCGATATGGCACTGTCCTACAAATTTGAGCAAAAGTTGTCAGGATGATGGCGCCCGGCGCCACGGTCCTCTGAAAAATCCGCGAAACGAAGTGGGATCTGTTCGTCTCTGCACAAGGATTCCAGATCTTCAATTTCAGCCGCGTACCTACAACCTACACACAGAAAAGCGAAGACGATTGGGGGGTTAGGGATTAGGGGTTTGCCTTTAGGTCAAACCTCGGTTTTGGAATTAACCAAGAAATGAGCAAGTGCTGTAAATGTAAATGACTGTAATGTAAAACAAGTACTAATACCTTGTTCTAAGGATGTTTGTATCCTTATGTGCGAAGGTTTAGATGTTGTATGTTGTTGTATGGTTGTATGTTGTAGCATGTAGTAAGTGATCTCCTCTTCAATGGTTGAATCCTTGTCTTGAATGCAACACTTATCCTTGAATGGAGACTTGAAATGATCAATTGCTTGAATGCTTGAATGCTTGAATGCTTGAATGTTTGAATCTTGCTTTCGCCTTTTTTTCATCTCCTCAAATGAGAGAGGAAAATGTAGTTTATATATTTGTCAATTAGGGCTGATAGACTGATTTTCCCGACCTTAGGCCGACCAGGAAAGTATATTTCCAAATTGCAAACGAAAAGACCCGAGACCCCTTAGGAGACCGGGCCCAAAATAGGACCCAGGGACCAGGGCACTGGGCAGGGACCAGGGCGCTGGGCGCTCTGGTCCCACCTCCGGGACAGCGGGGTGCAAGGAGGTTCAGGCCAATGGTGCTTGAAAAATGTAGTTTTTGGTCTCATGAGCAAGTTTCAGGGTCTCCATTCAGGTTGCGTGTTGCGTCTCCATCGTGAAGACCGAGATGCAGTCGAAATTGCAAGTGTCGCAATTTTAGGACACTACATTTAGCCCCCACTTTAGCGGGAGTATGTATGCTCATACTTCCGGTAAAGTACAAGGAAACAATATTGAAAGACTTTCACCACGTCAAGGAGGCAAGATACACCAAGCCCCCAGTGGACTAAGGATCTTACGACTTCGATTGACAAAGTAAAAGGGAAGATCACTAGGGAGAACCATGACTGTCAGTAGTAAGGTTCCCTCACTATGAGTCATGCAAAGGAAATACCAAAAATTTTCAAGGCAAAGCTAAGTTCGCCAAGAAATTTTCAAGTATCTTGAAAGGATAGACAGGGTGTATGCCCCCCTACGTTAAAGCGATCGCACACGCCTCAACGGGGGTGATTGATTTAACGTAGTGATACACATAAGAAATGAGAAGGGGAAGGAGCACGTTATCGCAAAGATTTAGCCCCCAAGTGTGAGATAAACCCAAGGATAATAGACACAAAACACAAAGCACAAGGTGACTTTGCTTTCCTCGAGGTCAGTATGCTGTATGATAAGTCATGTATATATATCATATGTATGTATGCATAATTGTTCTTCATTCCCCAATCAAGGAAGGTCACCTAGAAGAAGGGAACACATGTGTCTTTTGAGTCAACATGAGAGAGACCAAAGAGATCTCAATGCTTTGCATCGTCCTCAAGTAGACAACACTAAGGACGACAAATAGAAGAATGAGAATAACATATAGAAGAAGTAACAAAAGAGAGGGGGAGAGAATCTGCTATGCTAATGTAACTAGTCTAGCACGTCATCTACCCCCTGATCTTGCTGATCAATGTTTCGGGAAGGCAGGGAACACGCTAGAGGAGGAACATCCAACACAACAGATGGAGCTATCACAAGATCCAAACAAGGGCTATGTTCATGTTCCGAGCCACGTTGTTCTTGTCTAGGAGCTAGGATAAGTGCTTTAGAAAATTCATTAGATAAATGGTTATCAACATCAACAAGTTCATATTCACTATCAGAAGCAAGAGGAGTAACATTTTCATCATGAATAACATTTTCATCTATATCATCATCAAGATTTATAAAAAGAGAATCTTTAACTCGCACAGGATCAAGACCATCATGCATCTTATGTTTAGGAGATTTAGGTTCAATATCCGGCTGAGGAGAAAATGGAATAATGCTTGTTGAAGGTGTTTTTGGAGATTGTAAATTTTGAGAAGCGGCTGCTTGAGCCCTAAGACGACGCTTTCGTCGGCGTTCGCGTGCAGAACGATTACGTCTAGTCTTAGTAGGAAGTGTAGAAGATAGAGGAGGAGGAATGTTCTCATCCTTATCACTTGGGTGTTTAGGTTGTGGTCTCTTAGGCTGGATAATAGGAGAAGAAGAAGGTCTCTTCTCTCTATAAAAGGCAGGAGGAGGAACTGCTCCATATAAAGGAGGAATTTTTGGTTTAGGAAGAAGACCAAGTCCATCATGACGAGGAGGTATAGGTCTACTTTTAGAAGGTTTATCAGGCATAGACATAGTCACATCCATGGGGACGGGTTGGGAATCTTCTTGAGGAAAGACATTAGTTTTATCTTTCAAAGGAAGAATTTCCTTCTCAAGAATGATAGGAATGTCAAGTTTAGGTGTTCTAGGTTCACTTAGAGATAGGATCATATCTGTTTTCCACTTTTGATAAGATTTGAAAAGATGATCACTTCGTAGAGGAAGAGACTGGAATTGTTTAGGCCAAAAGTAATCAATAGGAACACTAGAAGTTCTTTCAGCTGGTTTAAAGAGACTATGATTGATAGTAACAACTTCACCATTATGGGGAAATTTTAAACACTTGTGAATAGGAGAAGCAATAGCCTTCATGGAAGATAGCCAAGGATAGCCAAGCTTCACACAAAATTGTTCGGAAGAAGGAATAATAGCAAAGTTCACATCAAGAGATTTGTTATGGACTTCAATAGGCAATGTAATAGAACCAATTGCAGGAGAAGAAAATGCATCAAATAATTTCACAACCACATCTATTTTGTCATAGATTACTTGATTCAATTGCAAAGTAAAAAGAAATTCTTCAGTAATAACATTAACCATGCACGAAGGATCAATAAGCACTCCACGACAAGGCATATTCTTGACTTTTGCAACTATGTATAAAGGACCATCAGGTGCTCTAATGGTTTCACTAGAATCAAATGTGATGGAAAGTTCTTTAGGGTTTTCTTGCTGCTCTACAAAGTTAATCACATTCGGAGTCATAGACACAAGACCATCAGATGAGAAAGAGGAATCATTAGCCTCAATCGCATTAGAGGTATGAGAAGGTAATGGATCAGTAAAAATTTGAAGATTTTGGTTAGGAGGAGCTACAGATGTGTTGCCTTTATCATTCACTCCAGAAACAAAAATAGTATTATTATCAATCAAATCTTGAATTTTACCCTTTAAAGAAAAACATTTTTCAGTATCATGACCAGGCTGACGATGAAAATGACAAAAAGCTTTATGATCAAAATAAGGTGAAGTAATCTTTGCAGGATCAATTTGTCTTATAGGAGGAAGAGTAAGCACATTTTGTTCCAATAACTTATTCATAATACCATGCAATGATTCATTCAAAGGAGTATACTTTCTTTCTTTCTTGAAAAATTTAGAAATAGGAGGCACACCCGACGCTGCATTCACATTGTTGTTGATGATGTTTTCATTGAATTTGATGGAATCTCTGTTCGGTTTAATCTTCCCAAATGGTTGTTGACTGCTATCACCCTTATCACTCGGAGCCATAGGATGTGATTGTTCCATTTGACTCACAGTCAGTTGATAATTGTGAAGAGTGGCACACAACTGTTGGAAAGAAGTAAACTCAGAAAACAGAAGTTTGTCTCGAATATCTTTTTGCAAATTAGAAATAAAGATTCTTTGAATATCATTATCAGGCACTGGAAAAGAAATTTGAGCATACAAATGCTTATATCTACCAATGAAATCAGTCACTTTTTCTTTAACACCTTGTTTACAATGCATTAAATCAATCAAAGTAACTTTAGGACTTATATTGTTTTGAGATTGTTGAATGAAAGCATTTGCAAGTTGTTCGAAAGAAGTAATAGAATAAGAAGGCAACGAGCAATACCATTGTAGGGCTTTGTCTCTTAATGTTCTAGTGAATAGTTTCGCAAGCAACCTTGGGTCATAAGCAAAATCAGTACAAATTGTTTGAAAAGTCTTAACATGTGTTAGAGGATCACCTTTACCATTATAAAGTTCCAAATGCGGGATTTCAACATGTTTAGGAGGGATAGCTCGAACAATGTCAAGAGAAAGTGGGCTCGCAACATCAAATGTGGGCACACTAAACTTAGATTGATTCATAGAGGCAATTTGTTGCTGTAAAGAAGAGACAGTTTGTGCAAGATTGTTAATGGTAGCTTCAGTCGAAGAATTCATATTAGACGTGTTAGATTGAGATGGAGGTGTTATGTTATTGAAAGAGGGTAAAGAGTAAGGTGGTGGGACCCTATGATAGTCAACCATAGGGGATGATTGGATAGGAGGAACACTACAAGGAGGAATGGAATGGTTAAATGAATTGCCCCCTTGCGTCATGTTCATTTGTGAAGATGTAATAGGAATACTCATTGAAGGAATGAATGAAGAAGTCGGATTGAATGAAGGAATAGGGTTAACTGAAGAAGGAGGATCGCCCCCATGACTAGTAATCACAGGAGGAATGTCTTGTATAGAAGTAGCCATGATGTTTGATGTAAAGGTAGGTATACTAGCAATAGGAGTTGTCAAAGGAATAGAATGATTGACTTGTGTAGGAGGTTGTGTATAACCTAAAGTTTCAGCACAACTCTTTATAGGCATCACGTTCGAATTCACAATGTGTGAAATACCATGCAAAACATCAATTCCATTCTTATCACTTTGAAGCATGCGTTTTAGACCCTCAATTAAAGGAAGAGCTTGACTATCGGGATCCTCATGAGACATCCATTGGTGAAAATCGTCAAATTGGTTATCCAATTTCGAAAGTTGTTCAACAGAAACCTCATGGAGAGCTTCTTCATCATTAGGAGGATTAGAGGAATTACCCATGTCCTCGTTAAAAAGGCTATTCAAATTAGGTTCCATCTCCTCGGTAATTAAACCTCGAAAAGACTTAATTCTATGGCTTCGTCTAACGGGAATAGTGTAAGTAGGGCTTATTGTTGTAAAACTCATGCACTAGAGAGAGAAAAGATTTTGATTTTAGAGGTAGCAATTTTTAGTAAAACCAGCCAATCTTCCAGATTTAAGCTGTTAAATGCAATCACGACAGTCTCCCGAAATTTCGGAAAAAATGTTCGGGACCGTGGCGCTCGGAGTGCAACACGGTCCTTGCAACTTTTTTCAAAATTTGCAGGGATGAAAGGTATGATGATTTTAGAGCTAATCTGAAAAAATTGAGGGATTTTACGATCTGTAGATAGGCCAAATTAAAGTTGCAATCTCAAAATTGAACCCTATCAAGATTGTCGAAAAATGCAAAATTTTGAATTTTGAAAAATAGAGGGAAACTGAAATTTTGAATTTTATGATTTTAGAGGGAATGTCAAGAGCAATGCAAGTTTTGAATTTCAAAAATTGACTCAATTTCACGCAAAATTCAATTTTGAAAGCGGAAATCAAAGTTGTTGTAATTAAGCACTTAATTTCAAAAGTCACAAAATGCAAGAATTTGAATAAAGCATTGAAATTTCGAATGAATGCAAATACACTTTTCAGATTTAGGACAGTAAGAACACAATTTTGACACAAAATTTCAATTTCGATAATTTTTGAATGATTAGGAGCCCTAGACCAAGCAATCACAAGACCAACTTTGACTGTAATTTTGAAGGTGTTATAATTGACAAAATCAGCCAAAATTCTGGATTTTAGCAGGAAAATACAGTAAGATCTCGCTCCCGAAATTTCAGAAAAAATGTCGGGGACGATGGCGCTCGGAGTGCACACGGTCCTCGCAACTTTTTTCCAAATTTTCAGGGATGAAAGATATTGTGATTTTATTGCGGAATCCAAAGTTACAACTGATTTGGAGATGTTTTGATCAGTGAAATTGTCGGACAAAGGTTGAATCAAGAGGGTTTCAAAAATTAGGGTTTTGACACTTAACCACTTAATTTTCAAAATTAAAGCACAAATATGAATTGATAATTTGTAATAGAAGGGCAGATCTGAAACAAGCATTAACAATTAAGCATTTCACAAGTTCAATTTTCAAAAAGAAAATTTAGGGTTTTTATGCAATCACCTCTAAAATTTTGCAAAAGATCAAACATGGAAATGTAATCAAGGAATCAATTTTCAGATCTAAGCATGAAAAATCAGAAAGGATGTTCACGTCGGGTTCACCAAAATGTAAAGCGGAAAAATCGCGATCGAACCCTAGTTGCTCTCCCCTCTTCCAACTCCGAGGAGAGAGAAGGGAGGTTCGCTAGGATTCGATGGTTTTTCACTTAGGGGAGAGACTTTACATTCAAAAGAGGGGTTGAAACTCATAAGATCCAATCCCACACAATGTAAGATTGGATGCTAAATGAATTTCAAGGGTTAGAAAAGCAAGGCTACCCTCTTTTGTAAAGAATGTTGTTAAGGAAAAAAAGCTAGGAATGCATAGAAAGTGACAAAGATTCGCTTATAAACTGAGTTCGGGTTATAGGATGAAGCTGCGGACCTGGAATTAGCAGTAGAATGTCGATACGGCGCTGTCCTGCAAATTTGAGCAAAAGTTGTCGGGACGATGGCGGCCGGCACCACGGTCCTCCGAAAAATCCGTGAAACGAAGTGGGATCTGTTCGTCTCTGCACAAGGATTCCAGATCTTCAATTTCAGCCGCGTACCTGCAACCTACACACAGAAAAGCGAAGACGATTGGGGGGTTAGGGATTAGGGGTTTGCCTTTAGGTCAAACCCCGGTTTTGGAATTAACCAAGAAATGAGCAAGTGCTGTAAATGTAAATGACTGTAATGTAAAACAAGTACTAATACCTTGTTCTAAGGATGTTTGTATCCTTATGTGCGAAGGTTTAGATGTTGTATGTTGTTGTATGGTTGTATGTTGTAGCATGTAGTAAGTGATCTCCTCTTCAATGGTTGAATCCTTGTCTTGAATGCAACACTTAGCCTTGAATGGAGACTTGAAATGATCAATTGCTTGAATGCTTGAATGCTTGAATGTTTGAATCTTGCTTTCACCTTTTTTTCATCTCCTCAAATGAGAGAGGAAAATGTAGTTTATATATTTGTCAATTAGGGCTGATAGACTGATTTTCCCGACCTTAGGCCGACCAGGAAAGTATATTTCCAAATTGCAAATGAAAAGACCCGAGACCCCTTAGGAGACCAGGCCCAAAATAGGACCCAGGGACCAGGGCGCTGGGCGCTCTGGTCCCACCTCCGGGACAGCGGGGTGCAAGGAGGTTCAGGCCAATGGTGCTTGAAAAATGCAGTTTTTGGTGTCGTGAGCAAGTTTCGGGGTCTCCATTCAGGTTGCGTGTTGCGTCGCCATCGTGAAGACCGAGATGCAGTCGAAATTGCAAGTGTCGCAATTTTAGGACGCTACAAAAACCTTAGAGAGTGTAGGCAAAAAAATTAAATTTACTGTGTGTCGATCGTATATTGTATTGGCGAAATCCTCGCATAGAAACATTTAATTACATACAACATATGGTGATCGGGCCGTGAATTTGACAAAAATTGATAATGCTCTGGCGACATGGCCACTCCCAGTCGGTACAAAATATTCTCCATTTCCCAGGTCGCCGACGTGAAAAATTCGCCACTAAAGTAATCTTTGACCAAAACTTAGTGCCTTATATAACCAATGTGGAAGTGGGGTGAGTGTGCCACCATGGTAGATGTGTGGGGCATGTTATGTTGAATGTGTAATCACATTTGCATTGATAATGAAATAATTTTATTGTGAAAATTTCAAAAATTTCAAAAAAATATAAAAAATAAAAAATTTAAAAAAATCAAAAAATTCAAAAATTAAAAAAAAATAAAAAAATTCAAAAATTTAAAAAAAATCAAAAAATTCAAAAAATTCAAAAAAATTGAAAAAATTCAAAAATATCAAAAAATAAAAAAAAACATAAAAGTTAGAAAATTTCTCAATTGATCTTCTGAGGGGGCATCCATTCGTAACCAAAAATAGAATTTTTGTCCGGGGCAATTAATTGGATTTTTCTTTGAAACAACGTGTCAAAAACACATTGTCTCAAAGAGGGGCAAAATGTATACACTTAAAATTAGTTTGAGAAAATTAATCAAATACATGCTGTATAAGGTGAAAATGGATAACAATAATATTGAAAGGCTAAATGAATTCAACCACAAAACCCTAGCCTAACAACAACAAAGATCCACCATAACATATGAAGATTACCTAAGACAATGCAAATCAAATGAAATCACAAAGATTATACCATCACATGTCCAATAGGGTTTTGATCTCCATTCTTCCTATCTCCATTGATCTTGCTTGATATATTTGCTCTCAGATTTTATATGCACAAGAGCTCAACAAAAAACAAAATGTGGTTGCAAGTATGATCGTAGTGTAGTCCAGTGTATAAGATTCCTTAGAATGTATCATTAGCGTTTGATAATGAAGGAAGCATCTCCTTATATAGAAGACACAATATGAAATGGAGGGATAAGATTGAGAGGTGTAAAAGGAGGTCGGCTATGATTAGAGGGTAGGTAAAAGAAATAATAAAATAATGAAAGGGGTAGATAGTGTATGAATTAAGAGATGAATGACATGTGTCATGGGTAGAAAAGGTTAATGACTTAATTAAATAAATAAAGATTTATTTAATTAATAGAAGAAGTGGGATCAATTAAATAAATAAGATATTTATTTAATTTAGGAAAAGGATAATTTAAATAAATAAATGTATTTATTTAAATGAGAAATAAGGCTAGAAGAGGATAAATGAATTAATTAAATAAATAAAGATTTATTTAATTAATAGAAGAATTAGGCTAAAGATAATTAAATAAATAAAATATTTATTTAATTAAACATGACAATTTTAGGTGTCTACATTTTGCCCCTCTTTGAGACAATGCGGCTTATCGCGTTGTTTCAAAGAAGATAAGATGAACTGATACAGAGTTGCCCCAGGATGGGAATGATATGCCCCCTCAAGAGATTGGATGAAAATGTTTGAAAAGATTGCAGACAATCTCTTGATAAGAAAGAGAGGCTAGAATGGACTGACCGGATAAAGTGACAGAGTCATGGGATAATGAAGGCTGACTTGGGAAATGAGGGCTAGGACTAGGGCTAGGGTAGTCTATAAAATAGACCACGAGGGAAATACATCCTCATTGTCATCTACACCTCCAAGAGATTAGAGTGCAGAGAGAGAAAAGAGCAGCAGCAGTCAGCAGCGATGGCCTTTGTTCATAGATTCGACCGCGTTCGTCGATTCCAGAGGCCAGCAGAGGCAGGAGAGCCGGTAAGTACCGCAAAACCTCCTTGTACTTTGATGCATTTATTATTGTCATTAATGCATGCTAGGTAATGTAATAAATGTGCGTTTATTTTAGGAAAGCGCGTTTGTGTCCAAAAATGTGAATTTGTGTCTTCTAGGTCAAATCGGCAGTGTTGTGATGAACATACGCTGTCGATTGGATAAGCTGCTAAGAGGATACACTCAAGCAGGTCCTCTAGGGAAGACTAGGATAGATCAAGGCACTTTGTGATGAACAGTGAGTACCAAGATAGAGTACTTTATGATGAATAGGGAGTACCAAAATATGAGCAGCACTTTGTGATGAACAAGGAGTGCAAATGTGAGTAACACTTTGTGATGAACAGTGAGTGTCACACACTTAGTACTTTGTGATGAACAGGGAGTACTACTAGGATAAATAGCAACACTTTGTGATGAACAGTGAGTGTCACTAGGATAGAATGCCATATGCATTTAGATAAAAAGTAGCATTTTGTGATAAACAGGGAATGCCACTATGACTGACATGAGTGATTTGCTTGACTGCAGGAGTATTTGCCGATGCTGGAGTCACGGGAGAGATTCCTGTCTACTCAGAGGTTGCAACCTGAGTTGACCTTTGAGGATCGAGCGGTTATTGAGGAGATGGGATTGAGACATGTTCTGTATGTGCCTGAGTTTTGGGCGAACATGGGACTGTTGACTGTGCTGGTGGAGAGATGGCACTCCGAGACCTGTACTTTTCATTTGCCAATGGGTGAGATGACAGTCACCCTTGAGGATGTGTATAGGATACTGAGGATACCGATCGATGGGGAGCTAATCCCATACGATCGAGATGGAGACAGGGAGGCCCTGAGATGAGTATTCCAGGACACAGGACTGGAGATGAGGGCAGGACACGTGGCGTGAGACATGTGGCCAGAGATTGAGGATGCCGACATGGATGCTAAGTACACAGCATACTGGGCAGAGCATCCCTTCCCACGCTTGATGGATCCGGGAGAGCCATTGGATGGAGATGGGGGTGGGGATGATGATGATGGTGGAGGTGATGGGGGCAGAGGTCGACAGAGGAGGAGGGGAGTAGTTGGAGAGAGGAGGGTTGCACCTCGGAGGGAGGGTGGTGAGGAGAGACAGGCTCGGGTGGTGAGGGGTTGAGGTGGATTGCCGCTACAGGTGCCAGCAGCACAGGGTCCTAGACAGGTATAGGTACAGGGATAGGGATAGATATAGGGATAGGTACTAGTATAGGTATAGGCACAGGGGCAGGCACCCGTACAGGGGGAGCCACAAGCAGAGGCGGAGGGGGCTAACGCAGAGGAGGATGAGCTGATAGAGCTGAGGGAGATCTGCCAGGGCCAGGCAGATGAGATCCAGGAGTTGGAGAGGGAGAGGGATCAGCTCAGGAGGAGGCTCAGAGATATTGAGCGGGAGCGGGATCAGGCTATTCAGCGTTATACAGAGCCTGAGACAGCACAGAGGGCAGGGAGGCAGGCAGTGGAAGACACAAGCGCAGGATATGCTTATGTCCTGCGAGCAGGGGAGGAGATTTCCTACTGGCGAGATCTCTATTATGGTGCAGTGCCAGCAGATCAGCGGGCGAGGAGCTTCCATAGACTGTCGCGTATAGCGACAGCTATGGGAGGGAGTCGGAGGAGACAGGCATCGAGTGGTGGGGTTATGGGTCCTCCACCAGCATCAGATAGAGGGGACAGACAGGATGATCCTGGGGTGGGTCCTTCAGGGGCTCAGATTCCATCGAGGTCGGGCGGCTCCGAGGGAGGGAGTTCATCATAGCCATAGAGGGCTCCCTATGTATCAGTATTGTACCATTTTTGTATTGTAGACACCTGCGGGTGCTTTTGTAGCCATATGATTTTGACATCATTGTATCATGACACTTATGATTATATATATGAGATGATTCATCTTTGCGGCAGCTATATGCATGTGTACTTATATGATGAGATGTTCTTATTTGATGTTTGTTTTATGCTATGGATGCGAATATTTATATGATGTAATGCAATATTTTTTCTTTTATGTTTTTATATGTTATGCCAATGCAAATGTGAATGTATGTAATGCAAATGAATATGATAATGCAAATGTAAATTGTGCTAACAGGTGTTGTGTGCAGGATGCGATGCAGTTGTGATATCTATATGTATGTATGAAATGCTTATATGTGGTAATGCAGGTGCAACTACATGAAATACAAATGTGTTTGGTGTGTCATTATACTCAGTCATGTGATAGCAGGCTACGCGGACTCAAGAAGGACTATGGAGGTCAATCAAGAAAGGGGGATGGAAGACAGAAGATATGAAAGTGAAAGAGCTTCTTGTGCATTATCATCATTGAGCTTTATTATGGCAAGTAGGTTATGACAATCGAGGCATATGTTTGACCCAAAAAGTCATTGTACCTGTTTGCATGGAGATAAAACAGTTGCAAACAAGGAATGCCCCAGTTCACACTAGACTCATAGTGTCCTCATATCCTTGGACAAGTCATAGCATTACTAAGAGACAATCCATAGACAACAAATACAAATAGGTGACGATACCCCATCCTCGCCTTTCTAGTCAAAGACATCCTGGAGATAGAATCTCTAGTCAAAGACATCCCAGAAAAGCTAAAAGACATGTCACCAAAAAAAAAAAAAATGAAATCAAAAGAAAACCAAGACTCGACACCAACATCCACTGTAGTCCTCAAGTTTAGTGTCTCTTGTCACTTGTATAAGTCTTATTTGATTGTGGTCACAATGTTTACTTTCACAAAAAGGATAGATAGCACTGAACCATAATGTTGTCTGAGTCTGTTGAAAGATTTGATTTGTTGAAGCCCATTGTTTTTGCTGTCTCATCTGAAACTGACTGAATCCATGAAACTGATACTTTATTGTGGAGAAGATGAAACTTTATTGCGGATCTATGATGCAAATGTTGCTTTATTGCGAATTGTGCGCGGATAGACTGAAGGAAGCTGGAAGAAACTATACTCCTAGAAATATGTGATGTTCTCAGTTCCACACCCATCACTAGACGTAGGATTTTGCCTTAGCCACAGATAGGATCTGATTTATTATGGATGGAAAGGGATGAAAAGGGAGGTTTATTATGAATGGCTAACCAATCTTAGGGAGATCAATAACAAGCCATGATGGGAATGGGTAAGTTTATTATGAACGAATAGGTTGTGAGTGTGTGCAAAGTGACATGATGAAAGAGAATCCTGAAGGAGGGAGGAGCAATGTCTCTACGCATGGCGCTGGTGACCCAGTTTTCACCATGGTACTTGCCTAGGGCGCCACCGAAGTGGTTTTCACCGTTGGATGAAATTATTTCTCTTTACTTTTTTTGATTTTTCAATGTTTTTTGTGTCACAAGGCGCCTGTTTGCCAGGTTTTCACCAAGTAACAATTTTTTTTATATTTTTGAAATTTTTGATTTTTTTTTGTATTTTTTGAAATTAGGATATTCCGAAGAGCTATGTGTAAAACCCGCAAAGGTGCATGCTGTTGATAGGATCCTCCAAAGGTTCACCTTCTATAGTTGAGAGCTGATATGCACCAGATCCATATGCTGCTATAATGATGTAAGGACCAAGCCAATTTGGTTCAAACTTGCCCCTCTTCTCTCTGTCTTGTTGATTTTTAGGATTTTCTTTGAGAACTAAGTCCCCTACCTCAAATGTGCAAGGCTTGACCTTGTGATTGTAGCTGCGACTCATTCATTGTTGGTAAGCTTTGAGATGATTAAAAGCAGTTTGTCTTCGTTCATCCAATAGTTCCAGCTCTTGTAAGCGAGAGACCCTATAGTCTTCATCACTGATGATGTGTTGCAAAGAAACCTGTAAAGAGGGTAGCTCGACCTCAATAGGCAAGATGGCTTCAGTGCCATAGACAAGTGAATAGGGTGTAGCTCCTGTAGGTGTGCGAACACTTGTGCGGTAGGCCCAAAGTGCAAGATTAAGTTGGATATGCCAATTATGACCAACATCGTTGACTATCTTCTTTAGGATTTTAAGGATTGTTTTATTAGATGCCTCAGCTTGGCCATTACCTTGGGGGTAATATGGTGTGGAGAAACGATGGGAAATATGGAAGCGGTCACAGAGTTCATGAACATCCTAATTTTTGAAGGGACGCCTATTATCAGTGATAATGGAAACAGAAATACCGTATTGACAAATGATATAGTTAAGGATGAATGTAGCAATCTGTTTTCCAGTAACTTGTGTGAGAGGCATGGCTTCAATCCATTTTGTAAAATACTTTGTGGCAGTGATAATGAATTTATGACCATTGGAAGAAGGAGGGTGAATCTTGCCTATGAGATCGAGTCCCCATTGACAAAAGGGCCAAGGAGACGCAATTGGTTGAAGTTCTTATGCTGGTGCATGTATGAGGTCTCCATGAATTTGACATTGCTTACACTTCTTGACAAACTGATATGAGTCTTTTTCCATATTGGGCCAGTAATATCCAGTCCTGATGAGTTTCTTGGACAAGGTAGGACCACTAGCATGTGGACCACATATCCCTTCATGCACTTCCTGTAACGCAATCTGAGCTTTGTCACTTTCTAAACATCTAAGAAGAGTGCCATCTAGACCTCGTCGGTATAGGATATCAGCTAAAATGACATATCGAGAGGATTGGTGAATGAAAGTGCGACGTTGGTTATTTGATAGATCAGAAGGTAAAGTATTGTCATGTAGGTATGTGAAAATGGAACCATATAACTGGGATTCGGGAACGACAATGCATATCATCTCAGTAGGCATGATCTCATATAAAGGGACCAAAAGGTTATCCACCAAGAACTCATAGCGGGTCTTGTTTGGAGGTAAATCAATCAGGGAAGCAATTGTAGCCATGGCATTTGCGGTACGATTCTGCTCTCTTGGTATCTGCTCAAAGTCTATCTTTGTGAAGTGTTGTTTCAGGTCATCCACCATTTGTTTATAAGGCATTAATTTTTCATCTTTTGTTTGGTAATCATCAGTTGCTTGACAAATGACAAGTTGAGAGTCCCCCAAAACACGAAGTTCCTAGATCTTCCATTGAACTGCAATTCGTAATCCTGTTGTTAATGCCTCATATTCTGCTATATTGTTAGTGCAAGGAAATGATAAGCGGCATGATTTTGGTATAGAATATCCTTGAGGAGTTATAAAAAGGAGGCCAGCTCCTACCCCACGCTGTGTGTAGGAGCCGTTGAAGTACAGTTGCCATGGCTTTGCATGTGACATTGTCAAAATGGATTCATCTGGATATTCTGAACTTAGAGGAACATCATCTATCATGGGAGCATATGCTAATTGATCTGCGATGGCTTGTCCTTTTATTGCTTTTCTGTCCACATACTCGATGTCAAATTCACTTAGGATCATTACCCATTTGGCCAGTCGCCCAGTAAGTGTTTCTTTATTGAGAAGGTATTTCAATGGGTCCATCCTTGCAACTAACTTAGTCTTATGAGTGAGCATGTAATGTCATAATTTTTGCAAAGCAAAGACCACGACGAGACATGCACACTCAATTGGTGTGTAGTTTAGCTCATATCCCACCAATGTGCGACTGATATAGTATACTGCTTTTTCCTTGCCCTCAGCAATTTGTTGTGCTAAGAGTGCCCCCAGTGCTGTTGGAGTAGCTGATATGTATAGTAACAGAGGCTGATTTGGAACTGGTGGCATCAGAACTGGCAGATTTAGAAGATAATCTTTGAGCGTCTGGAAAGCCTGTTGACAGTTATCATCCCAGTTGAATTTGATGTTTCTATGTAGCAGGTGCTGAAAAGGATTACACTTATCTACCAGTTGTGCTATGAATCTTCGGATGGACTGGAGTCTGCCTTGTAAGGATCGAAGTTGACTGATATTTCTTGGTGGTTGCATTTCCAAGATGGCCTTGACTTTTGCTGGATCAACTTCAATTCCCCTTTTGGATATAATGAATCCTAGGAGCTTCCCAGAGGTTACTCCAAAGACACATTTCTTGGGGTTTAATCTTACTTTGTATTTTTCCAACCGATCAAAGACAACTGAAAGTATGTCCAAATGTGTATTTCTATCTATTGATTTTCCCAAGAGGTCGTCAACATAATCTTCCACGGTTACATGCATGAGATCATGAAAGATAGTAGTCATGGCTCTTTGATATGTCGCACCTGCATTCTTTAGCCCGAAAGGCATGACATTCCAGCAGAAAGTTCCCCACGGACAAGTAAATGATGTTTTGTGTTGATCCTCAGGTGCGATCCTTATTTGATTATAACTAGAGAATCCATCCATCAATGATAACATTTCATGACCTGCTGTGAGATCAACAATCAAGTCAATATTTGGTAATGGGAAGTCATCCTTTGGACAAGCTTTGTTGATGTCTCTGAAATCTGTGCAAATTCTAATGCTGAGATCTGGTTTACTGACAAGCACTAAGTTGGAGATCCATTCGGGATAATTGATTGGGCGTATAAATTCGACATCCAATAACTTCTCAAGTTCTACTTTGACTAGTAATGCCACTTGTGGATGCATTTTTCTTAATTTTTGTTTTACTGGTTTTGCCCCCGGTTTGACTGTCAAATGATGCATTACCAAATCTGGATCTAATCCAGGCATATCAGCGTATGACCAGGCAAAATTGATTTGTCGTTCTTTGAAGAAGCTTATGAACTTTGACCTTTCGGACTCTGTCAATGATTGAGCTAGGAATATGTTGTGTGGAACCTCTTCTGTACCAATGTTTGTTTTGATAGTCTCCTCTACCAACATGGATGACTTTTCCTCATATGATGCTGGGAGAGTGTCGAGCCTTCCATCTTCGGGTGCCTCAGAGAGGTTTTCACCCTCAGATACGTCCTTTCTTTTTACTTTTTTGGGGTCAGACGGCGCTACAGTGTGTTTTTCGCCATAAGACCCTTGATTTGTTCTTATTTTCATATTTTTGCGACTGGAAGGTCCGACACCCTCACCAAAATATGCCACGCTATTGAGTTCTATAGTGTATCCCGCTTTATGGTCTCTAGGGGGAAGATCATCCCGTTTCCCCAGGTAGTCAATAAAAGCTTCATCATTTTGGAATGTGTCAAACTGTGCAGGTCCTTCATGATCCCAGTCAATGAGTTGGTGGTGAACAAGGGGAAGGCCGTTAATGTCTTCAAAGTTAGCGGAGCTAAGAGTGAAGATGTAGTTATATTCGGGTATGTCAAGGTAATTATCGAGGTCATCGATGGCACTCTCCTCATTAGTCTTGATCACGAGCGAATCCAAATTATCATCACTAGTAGCGCATTCTGGGATAGGTGTTCTCATCCTATGTGATTTCAACCTAGAACCTTGAGACAAGGACTGTGCGGACTCCTCATGGGTTGTTTCTTGACCAACTCTGAACTTGTTATAAAATTCCTCTTCTTCTGTGGGTTCATCTGGCTCTTTGAATATCTTGGTGAGCTCGTAGTCATTGGAAGACTTGTCTAAACCCCATTCCCATTCGTTATAATCTGTGGAATAGCTATCCTCTTGTTGCATTTTGGTAGCTTTGATTTGTAAGGCTTCTTCTGTCCTTTGGGTGTGGACCTTGGAAGTTAAGAAACCAAGTCCTTCGAGCGTTCCTTCTTGAAAGTCAATTCAGGTTGTAAAGGTTCAATGATGCCTTCCTTTCGTAACCCCAGAGGGATTTTTCCATCATACCCGAATTTTTGTAGAATTTTGAAGCCTTTGCCATATTTCTCACATGGTAAATTGATGTGGTCTTGTGTTTCCTCTTCATTGTCTCTGAAAAGCATTTGGTATAAATCTTCCTCTTCTAGTTCACCCCATCTTTGAAAGGTAGTAGGGTCCCATTTGAGCCTCATGATGGAGATTTGCTTGTTAGGATGTGGTCTTCCATATTCTTTTGGGGAACTCATGACTTGTCGTAAGTACATGGTCTGATTTAAAGTATATTCCCCCATGCCTTTGTCCTGAAACTTGCCTTTAAGCTCACCTTGTTTTGATGTTGAAGGTTTTAATGGCTCAGGATCAATGTATGCTGACGAAGGAACAGCCTCACGATTACTGGGAATGATGGTCTCAGTCTTTGATTTCAAGTTATTGTAGTATATGAATGGATTAGGATCACCGTTAATTGTTACTTCCACGCCATTATGAGGAAACTTAATGCATTGGTGATAAGTGGATGGGACTGCCATCATTTCATGAATCCAAGGGTGTCCTAGCAATATGTTATAAGTGAGATTTAAATCCAGGACTTGACAAACCACATCCTTTGTAACTGGCCCAACTCTGAGAGGTAAGGTGAGTATGCCCTTGGATGAACACTCTTCGTCGTCATATGCCTTAATGGTGATTTGATTTGTAGAATTCACAGCTTTATCAGAATATCCCAATTGTGTAATAGTGCTTAATGTGCAAATGTTTAGACCTGCTCCTCCATCTATCAGGACTCTTTTTATTCGATGTTTGTGTATGAAGGCTTCAATGTGTAATGGTGCATTATGTGGCTGACTTACGGAAGCGTCATCAGCTTCTGTGAAAGTAAGGGAGTGTGGAATGGAAAGGTATCCCACCATGGCTTGAAACTGGTCCACGTTCAGATCAATAGGAATGACAGTATCTCTCAAGATTTTGTCAAGAATGGCTTTATGAGCAGGGGATATGTGTAATAGCTCAAGGATGGAGATGAGCACAGGTGTTTTCCCTAACTATTCTACAAGGTCATACTCAGGTTTGGTTGATGAAGAAGTGGTGTTTTTAGTTGGAGCACCTTGCAAAGTGATTTTACCTCAGCAGGTTGTAACATGACATTCAGAGGTAGGTTCAGAAGAAGATCCAACACCTTTTAAGACAATCCTAGGTCTTCGAGTAGAATTCTCAAATGCTTTGTCCTTGATGATAATGGTAGAGACATAATTGTCCATCGAGATGTGATTGATGGTTGAATCATAGTTTTAAGATGCTTTGGTATAGTTGGTTTGATCCTCTATGGCTTTAGCTTTTCCCTTGTCATGTTTTGGGAATGGTTCCTTAAACATCTCATGTTCTTGATTAGACGAATGTCCCTCAATCTCAATGTCACCTCTATCAATGAGATCTTGTATGATGTTCTTCAGTCGATGACAATTTCCTGTCTTATGACCCTTGCTCTTATGAAATTCACAATACTCATCATCGTTCCACCAATTTGGTTTAACCTTTGATTCATATGGAGGAAAATCTGGAACTATGATTACCTTGTTGGCCACCAGCTTCTTGAAAAATGACTCAAGTGGTTCTCCCAATGGGGTGTACTTCCTTCATGATCTGGAAGTTGTTTGAGTATTCATTTGATTGTTTGTAGAACTTGATCCTGAAAAGATGAATTTGGGTCGCACTGTGTTGGCATCAACAACACCATCATTGACTGCGTTCTTGTTTTTATTCCAAAATCTTGGCTTGTCTTTTCCTTTAAAGTCATCTTTGTTTTCCTTGAATATCTTAATGACTCCTTGTTCAATTAGGACCTTTTCTGTCGCTAAGCCTTTTTCAATAACGTCCTTGAAGGTGGACAAGCAAGCTTTCCTAAGATCATAGCCAATGTCTTTGTTAACATTCTGGGTGAACATTTCTACCATTTGTTTTTGTGGAATTTCACAAGAGCATCTGCTGGCTAGATTTCTCCGTCTTTGTAAAAATGATGCAAAAGACTCTCCCTCCTTTTTCTTGGTGTTGCACAAAGTAGTGACTGATATGTCTGTCTCTATGTTGTAGGAGAAATGTTGGATAAATTCCTTTGCTAGATCACCCCATGACTTAATTCCAGGTGGAAGTTGGGAGAACCATTCCATAGCTTGATCACCTAAGCTCTGTGGGAATAATCTCATCAAATACGCCTCTTCTGCTGCTATCTCAATGCAAGTTGTGAAAAATTGTCTTATGTGTGCCTTAGGATCCCCTTTTCCTCTATACTTATCAAATTTAGGTGTCACAAAGTGTGTAGGAAAAGGAGGCATTGGAATGCTCTTGTCAAATGGATAAGGACATATGTCTCTCATTGTGTATGTTGGCTTCGGTGTATTTATGTCCTCCATTTTCTTTTGTAAGTCCCTGATTTGTTGCTCCAAATTGCTCTTAGGTGGAGATCGACTTCTTGGACCATACCCCATGCTTGAGGCACCAATATGAGGAGGAGCATGTTGCATATATGGATGATATTGATCATACACATGTTCATATGGAGGAGGTCTATAGTGATGCTGTGTATATGGACCACTTGGTATAGATTCATGTTTAGGAACACCATATCTATTTTGTGCATGTATACCATACTCTACAGGCATGTCATGTTCTAATGTGTTGCCCCCAAATTTGACGCGGGGTTTCCTTGTGTCCAAATTTTGAGCATGCCTTTGAATATCCAATTGCTTTGGTGGTTGATCCTTAGCATTGATATGTGATTGAGCATATTTCTCTCCATAAGATTTCCATAATGGTTTGCGAAGGTGAGTATCATATATTTGACCATGTGTATGTGGGACCTCTGGTTTTTGAAGCAAAGATGATGGTGATTCAGGTACCATATGTGGTCCTCTATTGCCTCCACTATTAGGTCTCCTTTGATCCATGTTGGAGTGAGGTTGTTGCAAAGGTCGATTTTCCATTATTTGAGACATGTCAAAATCATGAGGTATCTTGGCTCCACTTTGTGCCATCATTTGTAAGAAGTATTGTCTATCCTTTCTCATTATTTCCTCAACCAATCGATTGAAATGGGGATTCATAATGGATTCTTCCACATCTGCTGAATGTACTGAAAAGTTGTCCATATTGTCATTATGTGTAGCATTGTTGTTTGTAGTGTCCATGTTCTCAACATTTGGAATGTTTCTATAGGCATCCATGTCAGGTAATGTAGTATGATCAGAATTGAAAAAGATATCATTGTCATACTCATAAGAACTCATGTTTGCAGACTCTTGAGCCTCTTTAGTTTCTCTCCTAGATTTTTGAAGACGGGTTTCAACCATGAACTAGGTATTGAACAAGATGTGAGAGACTAGATGAAAAATGGAAAGAGTATGGAAGACCAAGAGTTGGATGGAATGTAAATGAATCTAAGGTGTACTTGCAATGTCCAAAGTGTAAGACCAAGTATGTATGTAGTAGAGTAGGTGTGACTTCCAAAGAGAGGATAGTTTCTCTTGATGAGGTAAGTTGACCTTGACTCTAAGTAAGACCAAATGAGACCCAAAGGTAAGAAACCTTGATGAGGGACCACTTAGCAAAGTGTTGTTGTATGTAGTGTGTTGACAAATTATAGTGAGGACAAGCAAGTGACCTTTTGACTCAAGTTTAGACAAGTGTGAATGTAAAGTGAGATACAAAGCAATGATGGATTTTGTGAGACCCAAAGACAGGTTGAATGCTAAATGAAACCCTAGAGAAATGACCTAGGAAGCTCAAGAATTCTGAAACTGACTGTGTTTGTTTGTTGGATTGTAACAGTTTTTCAATTCTGAACACAGACGTGCTTGTAAACTTCACAGACGCGGTTTCCTGACTCAGACGCGGCTCTATTTAATACAGACGCGTTTTTGAGATTTTTTTGCAAAGTGTAATGTTGACTGTTGGAACACAGACGCGTTTCTGCCCTTCACAGACGCGGTTATACAACACAGACGCTATTATGTTCGACACAGACGCGTTTCTGTAAAATTTGTGCAATTTTTTCCAATCTGTGAAGTTGTTTTGTTGTGACCAAATTTGACTGTTTGACTATTTTTTTGTGACAAGATGACATAGTGTTGATGAAGACCCAATGTTTGCAAGTGTCTAGACTCAAAAATGACTCCAAGAAAAGTGTGTTGTTTGATGTAAAAATGTTTTGCATACACTTGAAGACACAAAAGACACAATGTTTTGCTGTTTGGTCTTGAATGTTTTGAATGTTTAAAATAAGTCAAGCACAATTCTTATGGCTGGCCAAGACAATAGTTGTTGATCCCACATGTGGTTTTACCCCCGAGGCTATGCTATTCAGAGTGGATACTTAGATGCTTGACCTCACTGGCTCCACCCTCGGCACTCACTTCTCAGGTCAGCCAAGCATTAGTCCCCACGAAAACTCCCTGTGGTGAACTTTGTATCTCTACTAAGAACCGTATGTGTGTGGGCCGCTACCAGAGGTCCGACCTCCTGCCCCAACAACTAGAAGGATTTGGGCTTCTAAAACAAAAAGGTGCTAGTAAGGGCATCTGCTTGTGTGGCCAAACATGCGGCACTTTCAGCTCTGTAAATACAGAAGGCTCCCAGCCAGTAGGGGTTATGCCCTACAACTGATCAAATAAATTTGATCAAACAGGTTTATGGGGAGACATAGTGTCAGTATGAACTAATCAACACACATTATCCATAGTTTTCACCATGAATACATTTGTTTATAGTGGTTCGGAAGAGGTAGGTTTTCCTCGCTACCACTTGGGTCATTCTCTTCTCACTAGTAGTCCTAATGACCACACGGGAAGACAGGCCCTCTAAAGATTAAACAAAAAGAGCCTATTGCTCAAGACACAAAAGACAATGATTCAATTTTAGTGCACCAATTGAAGTGTTTGCTAGTCTAAGAAAACAAGGCACACAATAAAAATCCAAAAACCCTTGCCAAGGACCTGCAACAAAGAGTTGTTAGTAGTTTGGATTGTTTCAAATGATCACCCCTTCTTGCAAGCACACAAGTTAGGTAAATTTTAAACCCAAAAGACTTTGTGAAAATAGGGGCCTTCAACCAAATGATTTAGCTTTCAAGACAAGATGCACCAATTTTGTTAGCTAGATTTGAAAATGTTAGCTCAAAATAAACCATATCTAAAACCCTAAATGCAAAATCCGAAAACTGAATCAATAAAAACCCAAAATTTGAAACTGGTGAACACAGACGCGATTACCCTCAACACAGATGTGATTTAGTGACACAGACGCGGTTCTGTGAGACACAGACGTGACTACAGAACGTAGACGCGTCTTCTGGGCACAGACGTAGCTAAAAACAGCGCAGACACGACTTTATAACACAAACGTGCTTTCCTGGAACCTGCAATATAAAATATTGCCAATAACACAGACGCGACTCCAGATGTCGCAGACGCGCCAGAAAATCAAAAACGCGATCCAAAAGTGTGTAGACGCGAAAATATCAAAATGCTGCCGAAAACGTCGGATCTGCAACTTCAAAATACAAAATCTGCAACAAGGATGTTAAATGCAAAAGGGACAAGAGTCCCACCGGGCGTGCCAAAATGTATATGGTGAAAATGGATAACAATAATATTGAAAGGCTAAATGAATTCAACCACAAAACCCTAGCCTAACAACAACAAAGATCCACCATAACATATGAAGATTACCTAAGACAATGCAAATCAAATGAAATCACAAAGATTATACCATCACATGTCCAATAGGGTTTTGATCTCCATTCTTCCTATCTCCATTGATCTTGCTTGATATATTTGCTCTCAGATTTTATATGCACAAGAGCTCAACAAAGAACAAAATGTGGTTGCAAGTATGATCGTAGTGTAGTCCAGTGTATAAGATTCCTTAGAATGTATCATTAGTGTTTGATAATGAAGGAAGCATCTCCTTATATAGAAGACACAATATGAAATGGAGGGATAAGATTGAGAGGTGTAAAAGGAGGTCGGCTATGATTAGAGGGTAGGTAAAAGAAATAATAAAATAATGAAAGGGGTAGGTAGTGTATGAATTAAGAGATGAATGACATGTGTCATGGGTAGAAAAGGTTAATGACTTAATTAAATAAATAAAGATTTATTTAATTAATAGAAGAAGTGGGATCAATTAAATAAATAAGATATTTATTTAATTTAGGAAAAGGATAATTTAAATAAATAAATGTATTTATTTAAATGAGAAATAAGGCTAGAAGAGGATAAATGAATTAATTAAATAAATAAAGATTTATTTAATTAATAGAAGAATTAGGCTAAAGATAATTAAATAAATAAAATATTTATTTAATTAAACATGACAATTTTAGGTGTCTACACATGCTATTTAATTAATGCCTAATTTCTCTATCTATAAATAATTTCTTATTAAATTTATTTATATGATTCATGGAATTTATTCTTCTTATCCTAAAATCATTTCCTAATCATTCAACAACTCATCTTATCATGCCACATCAATTTGCCACATCAGGATGTGTCATCAATTAAATATTTTCAAATATTCAATTACTCAAATATTTTCAACAAACTTGGAAGTACACAGGGCATTTGCAACCAATTGAGGACACTTGACATTCCTTTTTCCTCTCCATCCTCTACATAGCCCTTGTTTCCCCTTAAGGAAACATGATCCACTTTTCTCTCTAACTTCTCCATCTCCAACCCTTCATCTTCTCAAATCGAATCCTACCTGTCCATCTTTGCCACCTAAAACATGAGCCTTGGAAAACCTATAAATAAACTTTCATTTGCACAAATCAAAGTCTAGAAGATCATTTGCACAAATTAGGAGCATTAAGCATTTCTAGCATTTTAGCAATCTTTGAGCATTTAACATAACATATCATAGTTTGTATCATTTTAGCATAGATCAATGAAGCATTTCATCATAATGTAGATCAAATTTTATCTCATCTAGATTAATCTCATACAATTGTAGGAAGAATTTATTGTATTTGCATTCAATCATTCTCTAGGTTGTCATTTTGAAAGCCACAAGTGCATAAATTTGAGAGCAAGTGCATAAATTTGAGAGCTAATATGGCTTGATAAATCATTGGAGATGGAAGACAATGGGACATTCACAAGAGGGTTGAGTTTGAATTACTTTCTCTTAATTTGCTTTCAATTTAGTCTCATTGGTGTGTTTTAGTGTTTAGTTTGTTTAACACATATTCTGTATACAATATCCAATAATTAATGAGCGAAAGAGAAGATTTATGATTCATAGGTGTCATGTTGGACATGTGAGAGTGTGCTCAATGGTTGGGTTCACATATAAGAGGTAGTTTGAAGTCTTTATGACTCAGTTACAAGTAGTTTGAGGTGTCTTTTTTACCTATAATTAGTTGAATTCGGCCCAGAGTAGTTGAATCAAGTAGATGCATCATGGAGAGAAGTTTTTGGAGTGGTTTGATAAGATGTACAACAAAAGGAAGGAATCTAGGAGTAAGTTACTGAGATGTCAAGATGAAGGAGGAAATATAGGGGAAATTGTAGACTTTTCTAGCCACTTCCAAGTATCAAGGCTTCTTTAAGGTTACTCATGGATGTGGATATGGTCAAAAGGTAGTTTCATGCATTTAAGACACTTTTTTGAGCAGTTTGAAGACCCTTTTGGAGGCAAATTCAGATGTATCTTCTCAACAACAACTGGATACTTCTTCAAGCATTCAAGACAAGCTAATGACACATAATGCAAGAATTAATAATGTTTCTTGTACTTAAGTACTCAGTTGTAGTCTTATTTCTGTAGTTCTTGCTTCTATTTTGCAGACATTGTAGCTTTATTAAGCTCTTTTAAGCAAAATAATAAGACTTGTAACTCTTTTTTTTGTCATTTGGTGGCTATTACAACATTGTAAGCTCAAATTTTCAAAAGACAATGCAAGAAATTTTCATATTTATACCGTTGTAAAGCTCCTATACTCAATAAAGTTCAAGTATTTGCCTTCCATATGGACGTTCATGATATGTTTTAGTGTTTTCATGCATATTTTGTTGTGTTTTAAGTTCAAAACCTCTGAAATATGGTAATACAAGCATACATAAATAGTTCTAAGACAATCATAAGGAGGTTATAAAATGTGGTTTAGTATTTTCAAGGCTATCCAATTGTGAAAATTCTTTATTTTCCTTTAAAATGATAGTGTGATAGACCCTTTTTATGAAACATTTATGTAAGTGATGTCAAAAATTGTAGGTTGTGCATCCAACATGGGTTTTCTTGAGTCATTGTAAAATTGAACAACAAGTATAAGTTTATCTTATTCGGGTGTATCACCTCACATAGTTATATTTTTCATGTTCAATCAAGCTCTTACCCTTTTCTCATCAAAGTCATTAGTTTAGTTTAGATCAGGTGTTTTTAGCAAAGGAACGAACCTTCTCTAGAGGTTGGCTTTTGGTTATAGGTTACCCATATCCTTAGAGCTCCTCCAATGTTTCAAGAGATCATTGAACTCTAAGTTCAACAGGGTGCAAATCTTATTGACAACAATTATTTTCTACTATTATTTTGAACATATTATTGGGTGATTAGTTTGTGCTAGTAGGGGGACTCAAAACGTGCACAAACTTCCATCACATCTCCTATTGAGCATGCCTAGTTTATCTTAACCAAAGATCTTGTTAATTGTTTATCATGAAGGAAGTTTTTGGTGGAGTATGAGATGTTGTTATATTATGTCCCTCAAATGTTCCATTTTTGTTCCAAATCGGATCCTTAAGATGCAAATAACATCCTTCAAGAAGAGACAAAAGTTTGGAGTAATTAGTGTTGTTTCTTGTAGGGGTTGTCTCCACAATACCAGGGTAAAAGAGTTGTTTTCGAGATGGGTCTTAACTATTATGAAGGATGTATTTTATATTTTAACCATCCAATAGGTTGCATAAACCATATTCATATCTTTAGGAAAGGCTGCAAGATCTTTTGGTCTAGCTTTCTTGGTGACAATGCACATACATAGTTTTATAAATGAATTGAAAAGAGAAGGCTATTGTTTGAAAAAGGTGAAAGGCATGCTACAAAATCTCAAGTAATATGGATTAAGAGGTTGCACATTGTATAGGTACACTTTTCAATGAATATTTAGGATGTCTTGGAGGAAGATGTTGCTGGAATAATAAAGAACCCACAATGAAGTTGTCCATGCTTCAAACAATTAACCAAGAAACATGCCTTCCATGAGAGAATGTTGCAACATGATCTTTCATGAACATGAGATTGAATTGATATGAAGTGGTTCAATTGATATGTGTAGCGTTGTAAATTCTACACCCTTAATTGGGTGGTACAATTTCACGCTTAGGTTAGCACCCGCCTTAGTGTATTGCATTTTGGATTTTTAAATTCCCTTTAAGCATTTAATTAATTGATTTAATTAAATCTAAAGTTCTCTTTTATCACTCTACCATCATAAAATTGGGCCCTTAATCTTAAGTGTGCCCCTTTTTATTCTTTCAGTTAATCAATTTATTAAAAATCCTAATTAAGCCCTATTTCGACCTTCAAGGCCTGATTTCACATATCTAAACACCTTAAATCATCACACCAACTTGGGGATCACCTTATAATCATGATATCCCGCGTCCCTAAAAAATTGGAAAAAATTTGGTCGGATCGATGTGATTCATAATGGTCCTAACTTTTTCTCTCCAAATTTAGGGGTCATGTTTTGGCAGTTTTATAATGTTTAATTCCAACTTTGTGCAAAATTATTGCTTATTGCACACTTAACTTTGTCATTATTGCACACTTAACTCACTTCCCTCTCATAACAACAAAGGAATAGAAACCCTAAGATTATTCCTCGACTCTCTTTTACAAGAGTTAGTCAAAGTGAATCACTTCCTTAGGATCTTTCATTTTCTAATGTGTGGAGGAAAGTGGGGTTAGGTCCTAAACTACCCAATCCCATTTTTCACCATCACAATATGATATAATATATTGTATATGGTGAAATTAGGAATTTAAATATTGTAGAACCAAATAAAGATCTAACCACATAAAATCCTAGTTCTACAATGAAATCGACCATATACCAATGAAGAACCTAAAAACATCCAAAAAACAAATATGAAAGATTATACCATTCACATGCTCATTAGGGTTTGATCTCCATTGTTTCCTATCTCCATTGATCTTGCTTGATATTGTTGCTCTTAGATTTTTTGTGTGCACAAGAGCTCAAAAAAGAATGGATTGTGGTTGTGTATGTAGTCGCTTGAGTAGTTGATTGTTTATTAGGGATTGAAGAGGGAGACAAAGGCCGATATGGGGGAGAGGGAGGTAGGGGAGGTAGGCTACCTAGGCCACCACAAGGGAGAGGGGGATGTTTGGTATAGGTTGGATAGGATGACCCACAATAGGCTAAGGTAGGAGGAGAGGATCTATCTATGCTCCAAGGTAGGTTCAAACCCAGGCTGAGGATATAGAGGCCTAGGAGGTGCAAGTGGCTAGGTTTAGGCAAGAGTTGTAGGAGACTCAAGATGAGAGGGATAGGGCTATTGAGCGACATACTGTGGCAGAGGAGACTATCCAGACTATAAGGGCTACTCAACAAGAGGATACAACAACATGCTATGCATTTTGCATGAGAGTAGGTGGCAAGATCAACTATTGGAGGAGTCTCTATGAGGAAACAATGCCACCTCACTTAAGGGCGGGGAGCTATAGACATGCTTCCCAAACAACATCTAGGAGACAGGGGTAGAGGGAATCTAGTGGTGGGGTCATGGGACCACCACCACTAGTAGTATCAATAAGGGGATCACAATGAGGAGATCTAGGGGCTGGATCATCAGGGGCTGAGATTCCACGGAGGTCTACCGGCCCTGAGGGAGACAACTTATCATAGCCATCTTGAGTCCATATTGTAGTAGTTTTATGTATGATATAGACACCTGGGATATTCATAGTCATATAATTTTTTGACATCATTGTATCATGACACATTATTTTTTGATATATATATGAGAGATGATCTATTTTGGTGGCAACTACATTGTTATGATCTTATGTGATGCATTTATGATTATGTTGATGATATGATGTTGCTATATGGTTTATGATGTCTATGTGATGTTTATGAGATGCATTTTATTTATGATCCTATGATGCTTACATGATTCTTATGAGATGTATTTTATGTTTCTATATTCTTATGCCATTTATGAAGATGAATGATGTGATGTATTGACAGGTGGTGTGTGCAAGATGTGTTATGATTATATGCAAACTAATCTATTGATATGCATGATGGATGCAATAGATTTCTATCTATATGGTATGCATAATGCATACTAACATATGATGATGTAAATGGAAACTTCATGAAATGCAACTATTTTTGGTGTATCATTATACGAGCAGTCACATGATTCTGGATTACACTGGCTCGAGGAAGGACAATGGAGGACACATAGGAAAGGTGAATGAAAGGTAGAATATATGAAGGTGAAATGAGCTTCTTGTGAAATTATCATCATTGATCTTATCATGACAAATGTATTGTGACCATCTAGATATAGGTTCTACCTAGATAGTCATTGTATCATTTGCATGAAGATCAGATAGTCGCAGACAACAAATGCCCTTGTTCATACTATGTCATGTCCCCAACTTTTTCCCTTCCTTAGTGAGGCCAATAGAGCATGGAGGGAACCAACTCAGGGGCTTAGAGATTCATGCATGGGCCTTTTAGGTGGTTTGGAGTAGCTGACAGTAGTTTCCTAAAATTTCTAAAGGAGGGATCCCTATTTTTTGGGGATTGATTGGGAGTGGTCTAGGGGGCATCCAGAGATCTCTGGGAACATTTTGGAGACTTTGAGTGCATCTCCTATATTTTAGGAGGAATTCCTAGTTCACTGATAGACATCTCGGAGGTGCACACAACATAGGAGAACCATTCGGATTCAGTTTCAGGTTGACAGGTCCAATCTCCTTCTTTTTAGGAGCATCCCTAGATTTTAGGGGAAAATTAACAGTTGGCTTATGTTTGGGAGCTCATTTTGAACATCTATGATTGGGAATTTACACTTACAGGTTATTGACAAGCTTCAAATATGGAGTATTTAGAGGATTGAGGACAAAACCCCTTGATTTTGAGCAACTTGGATAATACCCCATAGCTAGAAGTATTTGTGATTGTTAATGAGAAGTTATAACATTGAATTGCTTGGAGAGAATTGGTTGGACGTCTCCCCAGCTTGTTCACATATTGAGAATTAATTATTTTATCAGCTTGGAGAGCATTTTGTTTATTAGAATTGTGGAGAATTTATAATTGTGGATAAGAAATATGAGGTTTATTGCATATCAAGAAAGAGCAGCAATAATTAGCATCAAAATCATTCCCAGTTGTACCGTACTTATCCATACATCTGATGTCAATTTGTAAGGAAGGGTTTTCTTGCATTATTTTGTAGTGTGAAGGTACCATTATCAGCCACTGTTCAAATCGGTCACTCCTGGAGTAGATTTTAAGCAAGTTTTAGATTCACTACATTCCCTCTAGGGTCGTATAGTACCCAGCTATAGCTGACATCAGCTAGGGCATCATCTCATAGCATATTTATATCATATGGTGCTGGTAATCTCAGATCAGAACGTAGGAGAATTGCGTGACTTGGAAAAATCAGTAATATTCACTCTTGTATTCAAATTACCTAGTGTGGTTCCTATTTTTCATTTTGGTGCCAATTAATTAATCAATAGGTTGTTCCAAATAGCCATTTGATGGGACTTTAAGGAGTTGGAATTATTTTAGACCTGTTAAAATTTGTAATCAGAATTGTTTTGATGATAATGGAGACATATTTATCATATAAATTATGTTGTCTTTGAATGAAAAATTATTATTCATGTACTTTTATTTGGCATTTGTGAAAACCCTCTTAAACAAGCTTCAAAACCAAGCAATAAATTCATAAATTAGAACATAGCGACCTTGCATGACAAGTGTTTGACAAAATGCCAACACACTTAAACTTAAGAAATCAGGACATAATTGAGTTGGGATATTTTAGTGGTATTAGATCCAAGACCCTGCCAGCCTGTGGTATGCTTAGGGATGGTTACTGAAAAGGAAGAGTGGGAAAATGAATTAGGAACCATCAAAATTTCTAGTTGGTATAATAGGTATCAGAAGAAGAAGAACCATCTAACATTTCAAGAGTATCTAGCTCTAATGAGGAAAAGTATACCTGTGCATGAGGAAGTTATTAGAATATTTGATGACTACTCATGTGAACTTGAGGAGATCAAGGCTATTGAATGCTTTGATAGGTACTACACAAGGAGAAGGAAAGAAGATTGGCTTCAACCAATCCATGTTTAAAATAAAAATAAATTTCAGTCATGTGGGAGCCCTATGGTGGAAGAAGAGAACAAAGAGGTGTTCCATCCTACCTTTTAAGATATGGACCAATAAGAATCAACCATTTCCCTTGCAAAAGGAGCCACTTAAATTTCAAATCACTTGGGAAAGCAAGAGACAGATTGGGATTCAATGTTGTTTGATGACTACAATACAAGCAAAGAAGAAAATCTCAAAGGTTTGGTTTGGGACACCAATATTCTTCTTCCTCATTCATATGAGATTGGTACCCTTACACATGGAAAAAATTGTGAAGAAGAGTCTATAAGTGTTGGTACACAAGGAGCATGCATTGGTCATGGTGATTTGTCTGATGTATCCCATTATCAGACGTATTTTAGATACCTTAGAATCATTGTTATAAAACAATTTTAGAATTTGAAAAAAGGATGGTTAGAAGAGGCAAAGAGAGCTAAGACTATGGCTCAACAAACCAAGACCAATCCTCAACATATTTATGATGTTTACCATTCATTTGAGGGACACGAGTTGCTTAATTAAACATTGTCAGTTGAGACATTTGATCATTCTCATATTAATGATAGGGGTATAATGGATGATTCTCTTAGTGGGCCAACTACTCAAGAGTTGTCCCTTATGAGCATGGATGACACATTTACTTCCATTATGAGGTGGTCTAATGGTTTTCTTGAGAGGGAAATGATAACCTTGTTGATTGGTGACTTCATACACTTCAATCCCTTGAGGATTAGTGGCTATCCTAGTGGGGATAATATGACACATCTAGGCTTTTCACTGTCTACATCAGGTTCCCAATAGTATGGGAGTGTTGGGAGCTATACCTATTGGTTAGAGATGTGGGGAATGTTTGTTGTTTATTGGCACTGGTTTGATAGCATGTTTGATATCATCAGTGTTGCTGGACAGAGTTATGATAGCTAGATAAGATGGCCATTGGTGATAGGTTCAGAGCATGCGAGATATTACTCACACATAGTTATGATGTCCTACATACATGGATGGTTACTTGATAGTGATGGTGATGATTTTCTTCTTCTACATCACACACAATAGGGTATATATTTTGTTGTGGGATCCAGGTATTGATTTGTTAGGTACGCCACTTTACATAGATTCCCATATACCGCTTCATGGTTTGGAGTGTTTGGGCATTTTTGTTAGAATGGAGCAATTGGTTGTATAGTTGAGAGATATTGAGGGTTACATGCTATGGTTGAGCATGTTATTTCGTCAGTCACTCCGGATTGCATCAGGTTCTGGGATTGTTATTAGGGACCTCACTAAGAGGCATTGATAGTATGGGTTTGTACGTCTATTTAGAAGGGGTACAATATCAATATGGTGGATCTTTTTCTAAGGTTGGTTTGGAATCTGGGTATTGACATGTATAATACATTCCTCTGGCGGATTCATGGTGTGTTGCTACACTTTGGGGATATTGATGTTTATATCAGAGTAGTGTTGCAGATGGGTGATGCGACATACCTCAGATTTTTATGGGATTCAAGAATTAATGTACAATATGTAGGTATAGGTTACTTAAGGACAAGAAATATTTGGGAAAGGAGGACTATCATGTCCCCACTTTTTGCCCTTCCTTAGTGATAGCATTTTTAGTAGAGTTGGTCTATTATTTGGTTTCCATAGGGCAACAGAGCATAGAGGGAACCAACTCAGGGGCTTAGAGAGTCATGCATGAGCCTTTTAGGCAGTTTGGAGCAGATGACAACAATTTCCTAAAATTTAGGAGGGATCCCTATTTTTTAGGGATTGATTGGGAGTGGTCTAGGGGGCATCCTGAGATCTTTGGGAATGTTTTGGAGACTTTGAGTGCATATCCTATTTTTTAGGAGGAACTCCCAGTTCACTGACAAACATCTTGGAGGTGCACACAACAGAGGGGAACCATTGGGATTCAGTTTTAGGTTGACAGGTCTAGTTTCCTACTTTTTAGGAGCATCCCTAGATTTTAAGGGGAAAACTACCTGTTGGCTTTTGTGGATCAGACATTATGCACAGGCAGGTGGCTTGAATTAGTTTACAATTCTGAATTTTTTTAAGCACTTGATGAATAAAATAGGAAATATTAAATATTTCCTAAGTTGATTAAATAATAAAAAGGTGATTATATTAATCTTATCTTATTATATTATTAAATAAAATCCATACCACCTTTCCTAGGCGTGACAACTTGGAGGAGTTGATTTAAGTGATTTTGGCCCCATTCAATGAATAATTGACACCTCTAGCCAATCGAACTTCTAAAGAGATTGTGTTGCAAATAAAATAAAGTTATTTTATTAATAAAAAGGGAAAATGAAACCCTAATTAAAAATTACGGTTTGGGATGAAAATAAAAGGTGTTTGCGAGCTCATTTTGCACATCTATGATTGGGAATTTACACTTAGAGGTTATTGGAGAGCTTCGGATTTGGAGTTTTCAAAGGATTCAGGATGAAACCCCTTGATTCTAAACAACTTAGATGATACCCCATAGCTGGAAGTATTTGTGATTGTTAATGAGAAGTTTTAACATTGAATTGCTTGGAAAGAATAGGTTGGATGTCTCCCCAGCTTTCTCACATATTGAGAATTAATTGTTTTATCAGCTTGGAGAGCATTTTGTTTATCAGAATTGTGGAGAATTTATAGTTGTGGATAAGAAATTTGAGGTTTATTGCAGATCAAGGAAGAGAAACAATAATTATCATCAAAATAATTCCCAGTTGTACCGTACTTATCCATACAATTGATGTCACCTTGTAAGGAAGGGTTTTCTTGCATGATTTTGTAGTGTGAAGGTGCCATTATCAACCATTGTTCAGATCAGTCACTCTTGGAGAAGATTTTAAGAAAGTTTTAGATTCATTATATTCCCTCTAGGGTTGTAAAGTACTTAGTTGTAGCTGACCTCAGATAGGGTATCATCCTATTGCAAAATTATACCATATGGTGCTAGTAATCACTCAAATTAGAACACAGGAGAACTCAATGACTTAGAAAAATCAGTAATATTCACTCTTGTATTCAATTTACTTGGTACGGTTCCTATTTGTCATTTTGGTGCCAATTAATTAATTAATAGGTTGTTCCAAATAGCCATTTGATGGGACTTTAGGGAGTTGGAATTATTTCAGACCTATTAAACATTGTATTCATAATTGTTTTGATGATAATGGAGACATATTTGTCATACAAATTCTGTTGTCTTTGAATGAAAAATTATTGTTCATGTACTTTTATTTGGCATTTGTGAAAACCCTCTTAAACAAGCATTAAACTCAGAAATCAGAACACAATTACCTTGCACGACAAGTGTTTGACAAAATCCCAACACACTTAAACTGAATAAATCAGGACATAATTGAGTGGGGATCTTTCACACTAGACCCACAATGTCCTCATATCCTTGGACGAGCCATAGTACTACTAAGAGACAATCCACAAACAACAAATAGGCGATCATGCCCCATCTTGACCACTCTACTCAAAGACACCCTTGAGAAGTATAGGAAACATGACACCACAAAATATCAAATCAAAAGAAAATCAAAGACTTGACACTAACAAAAACTGAAATCCTCAAGTTATAAGTGTATCTTGCCACAAATGTTATCATGTTTAATCTAGTCACAATGTTGTCATCCTGATAAAGGACATATAATGTTGAAAAATCTTGTTGTAGTCAAAGTATGCCAAAAGATTGATTTGTTGAAAGTGCATTGTTGCTTGTGTCTCATCTGAAACTGACTCCATGAAATCAATACTTTCTTATGGAGAAGAGTGAAAAATTCCTTGTGGATCAACAATGCAAGTGATCTTTTATTGCTTATTGTGCGCAAAAAGAAGGAATGAAAAGACGATGCTCCTTAAAACATGCGATGCCAATTATCCACTTCCATCACTATATTTAGGATATGTCTCTAGTTATAAATAGGACTTGATTTATTATGAGTGGAAGGAAAGGATGGAAAGGGTTTATTATGGATGACAGACTAATCTTAGGTAGATCAATAACAAGCCATCATGGGGATGGATAGGTTTATTATGGAATGATAGGTTGTGAGTGTGTGCAAAGTGAAAGGGTGAAACTAAGTCCTAAAGGAGGGAGGAGTAAAAGTCACTACACATGACACCGATAACCTGATTTTCACCATGGTACTTTCTCAGGGCACCACCGAAGTGGTCTACACCATTGGACAAAGTTATCTCTTTAATTTTTTCCATTTTTCAAATTTTTTTTAGTGTCACAAGGTGCCTATTTGCCAGGTTTTCAGCAAAGTGATGATTTTTTAATTTATTTTTATTTTATTTATTTTATTTTTGACTAGGATTATTTGAAAAGCTATGTATAGAACCTATAAAGGTGTATATTGTTAATAGGATCATCCAATGGTTCTCCTTCTAGCATTGATAACTGATATGCACCTGAACCATAAACTATTGTGATGACATAAGGCCCAAGCTAATTTGGTTCAAACTTGCCCCTTTTCTCCGCATCCTAATAATTTTTGGGGTTTTCTCTTAGGACTAAGTCACCTACCTCAAATGTGCAAGGTTTCACTCTGTGATTGTAACTGTGACTCATGTGTTGTTGATATTCTTTCAAATGATTGAATGTAGTTTGTCAATGCTCATCTAACAATTCCAAATCTTGCAAGCGGGAGACCCTGTAGTCTTCATCACTAATAAGATCACGTAAGGAGACCCATAAAGATGGTTACTTGACCTCAATGGGAAAGATGGCTTCAACACCATAGAAAAGTGAATAGGGAGTAGCTCTAGTGGGTGTGCAGACAATTGTGCAATGGGACCATAGTGTGAGATTAAGTTGGTCATGCCAGTTGTTTCCAGTGTCATGGACTATCCTTTTAAGGATTATTAGAATAGTTTTGTTGGATGCCTCAACTTGACCATTACCTTAGGGATAGTATGGAGTAGAAAAGTGGTGGTGGATGTGGAATCGATCACAAAGCTCATGAACATCTTGATTTTTGAAGGGATGTCCATAGTCTAAGACTATTGAAATGGGAACAATGTATCTACAAATGATGCAATTGAGGATGAAGGTTGCAATATGCTTACCGATGATTTGGGTGAGAGGGATGACCTCAATCCACTTTATGAAATACTTAAGTGGTCGTGATCATGAATTTATGGCCATTGGAGGATGGAGGGTGAATCTTTCCCATGAGATCAAGTCCCCACTAACAAAAGGGCCATGGATTAGCAATCAATTGAAGTTCCTATGCTAGTGCATGAATTAGGTCTCCATAAATCTAAAATTGATTGTATTTCTTGACAAATTGGTATGAGTCTTTTTCCATTAAGGCTAGTATTAACCAGTCCTCATAAGTTTCCTGGCTAAGGTTGGACCACTAGAGTGAGCCCTACATATACCTTCATGGACTACATGCAATGCGATTTGAGCTTCCTCACTCTCTAAACATCTAATAAGAGTACCATCGAGACCCTGTTGGTAGAGTGTGTCAGCTATGATGACGTAACAAGAGGTTTGGCAAATGAAAGTATGATGTTGGTTATTAGAAAGGTTAGGTGGAAGGGTGTTATCATGAAGGTAAGTGAAAATTTCATCGTACCAAGGGGAATCAAGACCAATAACACATTAATTTAGATGGAGTGATCTCATATGTAGGGACCAAAAGATTATCCACCAAGAACTCATAGTGGGTCATGTTCCTATGGCATGTCGATCAGGGAGGCAATGGTAGCCATAACATCTATAACTTGATTTTTCTCTCTTGGTATTCGCTCAAAGACTATCTTTGTAAAATATTTCTTGAAGTCCACCATTTTCTTGTAAGGCATTAGTGTTGGATGTATGTGTTGTTGTGGTTTTCATTGATGTCAAACTTCTTGTTTCGACTTGGCATTGCTTTAGAATGTTTGTGGTGTAGAGATATCTTGCTGTGTTGATGTTGTAGTTGTTGAATGGTTGTTCTGGAAGTGTTCATGTCTAGAAAGTGTTGCTGACATTGCTTATTATGGTTATCTTTGTTGGATATAGTTATGGTATCATGGATACGATTGTTCTACGGTCTAAAATATCTTTGTGTTCTCTGGATGTTGTAGCATTTTTTATTGCTGATCATGATATTCTATGATTGACCTATCCTTAGGTCCAAATATGATTTATGGGAGATTGTTTGATGTGTTATGTGTCTCACCAGAGTGTGTGGAGATCTGGATTTGAAATATTTGCATTGGAGAGTATGTTTTGACCATTAATTACTTATATGGATGCATAGCATGTGGATATGTTATTGGTTATGTTCTGGTGATTGCGGATCAGTGAATTAATCTTTGGAAGATGTGTTTTGGTCCTCTCTTTCTCCTAGAGCAGATATACATGTGCATTTTTGGTCTGGAAGGTATATTTTGGTTCAGGCCAACTTGGTTCAAGATTTTTATGATCTATCTTGTATATAAAGTCCATATGATTGAATTGAATAAGAAGAGTATGAGAAGAGTGTGGTAGAGTGAATAAGTGAAGAAGTGTAAATTTTTGGTGTGAAGACAATAAGTGAGGTTTGGTGAAGAGAAGAGAATAAGAGTTGAGTTTGAATGATATGCAAGTTGTGTTCAGACTGTGACAAAGATATGAGATAGAGTGTTGATAGGTAAGATTTGAGTTTTATGTGTTCTCATGTTGGTTTCTTAATGGAGTGTTCAAGGACATCTTCATGATCAAAAGATCCTTCTTTTCATATCATTTTTGTATCTTGACTTGTTGGAGTTAGATTCAAGTTTTTGCAAGTCCTCTTTTGTATCTCGTGCCATGAGTAGTTAGCCTTGGTTTGCAAGTTCGAAGCAATGAGCTCTTTTCTTTGTAATCTGATATACATAGTGGATATATTTTGTGGGAAGGTTCTCACCATGGTTTTTTCCTATTTGGGTTGTCCACGTAGAAAATATTGGTGTTCATGTGTTGATATTTAATTGTTTATATGTTGCATTATTTTTTTTGTTTTGGATTGATTCACCCCCCCTCTCAGTCCTGCCTTGGGTTCACCAATTAGTTTTATCTTTGGTTTGATAATCACATTTGTTTGACAAATTACAAGTTGAGAGTCCTCAAAAACATGAAGCTCTTGGATCTTCCACTGAACTGCAATCCGTAGACCTGTTGTCAATGCCTCATATTCTGCAATATTATTCATGCAAGGGAAGGACAACCGATATGATTTGGGAATAGAATCCCCTTAGGGTGTGACAAAGAATGTGCCTGCTCCTACTCCATGTTGAGTAAATGAGTCATCAAAATATAGTTTCCCTAACTGGGATTTGGTAACTGTGAAGATGTATTCATCAAATAATTATGATACAAGAGGAGAATCATCAATAATTGGTACATCTACAAGTTGGTTTGCAATGAATTGTCCTTTTATATATTTTCTGTCAACATATTCAATGTCAAATTCACTTAACATCATGAGCCACTTACCTAGCCTTCCTGTGAGAGCTTCTTTGTTGAGTAGATACTTCAATGGATCAATTCTTTCTACGAGCTTCGTTTTGTGAGTTAACATGTAATGACACAATTTTTGCAAAGCAAAAACTACGACAAGACACGAGCGCTCAATTGGAATGTAATTAAGCTCATATCCAACCAATGTTTGATTGATGTAGTAGATGGCTCTTTTTTTTCCTTCATGGTCTTATTGTGCCAAAAATTCCCCCAGTGTTGTCGTTGTTGCTGATATGTAGAGTAACAATGGGTTTCCTTGAATTGGTGCCATAGTCACTAGTGGATTCAAGAGACAATCCTTAAGAAACTAAAAAATCTTGCTGGCATTTGTCATCCCACTTAAACTCGATGTTCTTGTGGAGAAAATGTTGAAATGGGTGACACATACCTACGAGTTGCACTATGAATTTGTGAATTTACTGGAGTTTTCCTTGCAATGATTTAAGTTGATTGATATTATTAGGAGGAGGCATTTCTAAGATTGCTCTAACTTTTGTTGGATCCACCTAAATACCTCGCTGTGACACAACGTACCCTAGGATTTTCCTGGAGGTCACTCCAAAGACACATTTCTTGGGATTTAATCTGAATTTATACTTCTCCAAGTGATCAAAAACCACTACTAGAAAATCCAAATGTTCTTCCCGTGTAACTAATTTTCCTAAAAGATCATTTAGACAGTCCTCCATAGTAACATGCATGATGTCACAAAAGATTGTTGTCATGGCTCTTTGATATGTGGCACACATGATATTCAATCTAAAGGGCATGATCTTCCAACAAAAGGTACCCAACGGACATGTGAATGTTGTCTTGTGTTGATCTTCAGGTGTGATTTAATCTAATTGTATCATGAGAATCCATCCATTAGTGCTAACATTACATGTCCTACTATGAGATCAACGATCAAATCAATGTTTGGTAATGGAAAGTCACCCTTGGGACAAGCCTAATTTATGTTTTCAAAATTAGTACATATCCTTATGTTGCGATCTGGTTTTCTGACTGGTACATGATTGGAAATCCATTTGGGATAATCGATTGGCCTAATGAAGCCAACATCCAACAACTTTTCAAGCTCAAATTTTACCTCAATTTCTTTTTGATTGGTTTGGTGCCTAGAGTAGCTATCAAGTGATGCATAACCAAGTCAAGATAAAGTCTAGGCATATCTGCATACAACCATGCAAAATTTATTTCTCTCTTCGTGAAAAACTTTGTGAACTTTGGCTTCTCAATTTCTTTCAATGATTGTGCAAGTAAGATGTTGTGCAGTACTTCTTCTGTCCCAATGTTTGTTTTTATGGTCTCTCAATCAACATAGATAAATTCTCTTGATATGATGTCATGGGGAGGGTGTCAAACTTTCCATCCTATAACACCTTAGAGAGGTTTTCACCATCGGATGCATCCTTTCTTTTTACTTTTTTGGGGTCAGAAAGCGTCGTAGTGCAGTTTTCACTAAAAGATTGTTTGTTTTTATTTTTTATTTTTTTATGATTGGAAGGTATGGAACCCTCTCCAAAGCATTCCACTATTGATTTCAATGGTTTATCCCAATTTATGGTCCCCAAGAGGGAGATCATCTCTTATGCCAAGGTAATCAATAAAGGCCTCATTATTTTGGAATGTGTCAAGTTGTGGAGGTTCTTGTTGGTCCTAGTCAATGAGTTGGGGATGAATGAGGGGAGGCCATTGGTATGTTCAAAGTCGGCAGGTGTAAAGGTAAAGACACAAGAATATTTGGGTATGTCAATAAAGTCATCAGGGTCATCGTCATTACTCTCCCCATCAATCTTGATCATGAAATAATCCAAATCGACATCACTAGAAGGACACTTAGCAACAAGAGTTCTCACTTTTCACATTTTTCACTTAGAGCCTCAAGACGTAGAGGGTTAAAGATCCCAAAAATTCCTTATCCATGCTTCACTACTATCTGTCTTATCTTGAGATGCATAATTGATGCTTGACCAACTTTGAATAGTTCTCTAAATTTGTCTTCCTTGATGAATTCACTAGGTTCTTTGAAAGTTTCTGCAAGCTCATAATCACTGGACAATTTGTCAGAACCCCATTCCCATTCATTTAAATCTATAAAATAGTGATGTTGTTTTTGTTGGTCATTGGTTGAATCAGGATAAGTAATTTGTAATGTTGCTTGAGAGTCATGACCATGTAATCTCAATAGGACAAAACCAAGTCCTTTTGTCCATTGTTTCTTTGGTAGTAATTCTGGTTGTAATGGTTCCACAGTACCTTTCTTTTGTCGGCCAAGAGGACCTTTTACATCATATCCCATCTTTTGTAGAAACTTTAAGCCTTTTCCATAGTTCTCCACTAGTATTGTGATGTGGTCTTGATTAGGTTGTTCTTCTGGTTCTTTGTAAAGCATCTTGTAGATATCTTCTTCTTCCATCTCACCCCATATTTGAAAGTGGTGGGATCCTATTTTATGATGACTATTGATATTTGTTTTGAAGGATGTGGTCTACCACAAGTCTTGTGAGGGTCCATAGATTTCCTTAAATACATGGTTTGATTTAGGTTGTATTCTCCCATACCATTGTCCTTGAATTTCCCTTTAATTTCTACTTGCTTTGAAGTGGAATCTTTTAATGATTTATGATCAATGTATGTTGAAGATGGACTAGCCTCTCTATTTATTGGGACTATTATTTTAGGTATTGGTCAAAGTTTGTTGCAATACATGTATGTATTTGGATCCCCTTTAACTGCGACTTTGGTTCCATTGTGTGGGAAGTTGATGCATTGATGGTAAGTTGAAGGAACTGCTCTCATTTCATGTATCCATGGTCATCCCAAAACTATATTTTATGTAAGATGAGGATCAAGGACTTGGCAAACCGCATCCTTTATTACTAACCCAACTCTTAGAGGTAGAGTGACTTATCCTTTTGATGAGATTTCTTCATCATCATATGCCTTTATAGCGATCCTTTTCCTATAATCCATAGTGTTTTAAGAGAATCCCAATTCAAAGATAGCTTTCAATGTACAAATATTGAGACCTTCTCCTCCATCTATCAACACTTGTTTTATGTGGTATTTATGGAGGAAAGCTTCAATGTGAAGTGGTGCATTGTGTGGTTGTTGTGGAGATGCATCATCTGCTTTGGTAAATATAAGGCAATGAGGGGTAGAGATATGTCTCACCATGGCTTGAAATTGGTCCACATTTAGAATGGTAGGAATGGATGTCCCTCTCAAGGTTTTATCCAAAATAGCTTTGTGTGAGGGTGAAATGCACAAAAGCTCAAGGATTGAAATAAGAGCTGGCGTCTTTCCCAATTGTTCTACAAGGTCATATTGGTTGTTGGACATGAATTCATTTTGGATGTAACACCTTCTAAAGTAACCTTACCCCTTTGAGTAGTGACATTGCATTTAGGGGCTTTGCCTTTTATGGTTATGGTAGACACATAGTTATTCAATTCAATAATATGGTTGACAGTGTAATCATAGGCCACATTAGTGTAATTGGCATTATTGTCTATCTTAGGGGCCTTTCCCTTATCATTTTTTGGAAAAGGTTCATTTAAAATCACATGCTCTTCATTGGAAGTACATGACCATCAAATTCTATTGTGTCATCGTCAATAAGATCTTGAGTGATATTCTTCAATTTGTGACAATTGCTAGTCTTATGGCCCTTGCTCTTGTGATATTCACAAAATTCATTATCATTCCACCATGAAGGTTTTAACCTTGGTTCAAAAGGTTGATTATCTGGTAATGTAATGAGCTTGTTAGCAATCAAATTCTTCAATACGCTTTCATTTGGATCTCCCAAAGGTGTGTAATTCCTTGGAGGTCTTGGTGCTCTTTGTGTATTTACTTGATTATTGGATGAATGGGCATTGAGAAAATTTATCTTTTGTTTGACCATATTATCATCCAAAACCCCATCATTGACGGTATTGTTGTTCTTAATCCAAAATAAGGGTTTATCTTTCCCATTAGGATCATCTTTGTTCTCTTTGAATAACTTGATGGTGCCTTGCTCAGTGAGGACCTTCTCAACTAATAGGCCCTTTTCAATGACATCTTTGAAGGTAGATAAACATGCCTTTTGAAGTTCATATCACATGTCTTTGTTCATGTTTTTGGTAAACATCTCAACCATTTGCTTTTGTGGAATTTGACAAGGGCAACAACTAGCCAAACTTATCCATTGTTGTAAAAATGATGCAAAAGACTCTATTTTTCTGCTTCGTGTTGCATAAAGGGGTCATTGATACTTCACATTCAATGTTATATAAAGGTATCTATTAGTTTACCCCATGACTTGATCCTAGGTGGAAGTTGTGAAAACCATTCCATGGCTTTTCCTCCCAAACTTTGTGGAAATAATCTCATTAAGTAAGAATCCTCTCTTGCCAACTCTATACAAGTCATGACAAATTCTCTAATGTGTGCCTTGGGATCTCCTTTTCCTCTATACTTGTCAAACTTAGGTACCACAAAATGCGGAGGAAAAGGAGGAATTGGTATGCTTCTATCAAACAAATAAGGACATATGCCATGAATTGTGTAGTCCTTTGTTGGTGTTTGCATACCTGCTATTTGTTGTTGCAATTCCTTAATCTATTGTTGCAAATCACTGCTAGATGGTGCTTCGTCTCTTTGAGGTATTCCCCGTGCCCAAGCCACCGGGTGGAGGAGGAGGGGTGTAGTGCATGTAAGGATGATATTGATCATATATATTCTCAAGTGGGGGAGGAATGTAGTTATTTTATGGACCACCTGGTATGGTATTATGATAAGTTGCACTAACCCTAGGATGAGTATATGTGTCGTGAACATGAGCCTAATTGGTATTGTAAGCATGATCTTGAGTATTGCCACCAAATCTAACATGTGGCCTTCTTGTATAGGTATTATCATGATCTTGGGAATTCTCTTACTAATGTGTATAAGCATTGGTATTCCTTTGGACTTGGAAAGTACACGCACAAGATTTTTCATGAGTTTCTAATATCATTGGTATAAGCATGAACTTATTTTCCACTTTGGGTTTTGGGAATAGGGATAAAGGTGACTCAAGCATGATACACTCATGTCTATTTTCACCATCATTACCATTAGCTGGATTAGGATCCTCTTCCAAAATTTGTGTCAAATCAAAGTCATTGGATAGTCTTGCACCATTGTGAATTAACATGTGTCAAAAGTGTTGGCAGTATCTTCTCATAATCGCTTCAACCAATCTATTGAATTGCTCATCGGGCATGGTGTCTTGAATCTTTGTGGTAATAAAGGACTCATTGTCAAATTCTTGTGCATTACTGTGATTTTCAAAGGATTGTGTGTTGTAAAATTCTTCCTCCTCAAACTCATATGTTTCCATGTTTAGATATCTTTTAGCTTCTTTGGCTTGTCTTCCAGACCTTTGTGGTTGGGTTTCAACCATGAAATAACCTTGGCTAAAGTGGAGTATGGAAGAATATGAAGACTATGGAAGATAAAAAAGGGTTCTAAAATGGATAATGAATCTAGTGTTTTCTTGCAATGTCCCAAAATTTTGTTCCAAGATAAATGTGTTGATTTCAGAAAGTTGTGTCTTCAAAGGAGATGATAAACTCCAATGGGGTATGCTGACCTTAACTTGATATGTCCAAATGGTACCCAAGATGATAAATCTGATGTGGGAACCGCATAGAAATTTATGTGGTATGTTTGCAAGATAAGATAGGGCCTACTAAACAACCTTTTAACTCTAGTTGAAAGATGTGAATGAGGAGTTGAAAATTGTGTCTAAAAATGTCTAAAAGTGAAGAAAAGCCTTGACAAGATGATGGTTAACTAAAATGAATTCCTTTGGAAATTAGTCCTAGAAGCTCTTAGAATCTGTGAAACACAGATGCAATATGAATTCACAAATGGATCAAAATATCTCAAATATACAATTTTAGAGTCCAAAAATGCAATTTCATAGTTGCAGTGTAAATCTCAGTTTGTCCAAATATGTGATATAATGTTGCAAAAATACACCAAAAACTGACACAGACGCATTAAGATGAATAAAAAACTTGCTTTCTCAGTTGATAATGTCTTCTCAATTTTATCTATAAACGTGCTAGAAAGTGGTACATATGTAGAAAGATGAGTCAAATACATGTTGGAAATGAACACAAATGCGACTAGAGTGATCGTATACATGCTAGCAGTGAACAACAACATTTTTCTAGCAAATTCTTAATTCTATCCAGATTTTTGAAGTTGTTGATAAGTGATTAGATCTCAATGTTGATGATTTTGTGGCAAGAAAACACAACAAACGAGAAGACACAATGTCTGAAGGTGTTGTTGTTTAAATATAAGCGTAATGTGTATGTTCTGTAGGCTGAAAAAGCCTATTTTTCACTAGTCTTAACACAATAAAAAACACTTGTAAGCATGCACAACCTAGGCCGAAAAGATGAGAGCTAAGTACCCACTTAGATTTCTCCAAATATACCGAAACAAGGTGGACAAAAAGAGATTTGGTGGCATTGGCTCTCCCTTACACGACACTCACTTCTTGGGCACACTAAAATCTCATACCTTGAAGATTTGGAGATCTTATGAATCGAGGGACATCTATCTTGACAATGAGTAGTAGCAATTTGGGACAACTTCAAAGGTTCAACCTCCTGCACTAATAAGAAAAAAGGGCTTTTGGGCCACTAAAAACATTTGTGTTTAGTCAATGTTTTGGGGTATACTAGTGGCTATACATGTGGTGATTTAGTCAATTAAGAGGCCTCTGAGCCCTTTTGGGTTTTACACATCACATGGATAATGGAGGAGACATTCGTTAGTATAAGACATCAACACTAGGTGATAAGATGACTTTCATCACAAACCATAATTACTTATATAGTGGACCAAAATGAAAGTACTTCTTGGATCATTCCCTATCACAAGACAAGAGGAAAACCCCCTAAAGATAATAACACTTTCTCTTACACCCAGGATCCAATGGAAGGTGAGGGGAGAGGATAATTTTGTTATTATTTTAGGGTTCTCAAAACAAAGTGTGCCAAAAGCACAAGACACTTTAAGAAAAGTTCATTTACCCTTCAACAAACAAAGAAAAAGATCAATAAAATTGATGTGAGCCTAATTAAACTAGAAAATACAAACACACATCTAAATTACACCTACAAGCCAATGATAAGTAGTTTCAATGATTACCCCAACTTGCAAGCAAACTTGTTGGATTAATTTTAAAAATCCCAAAATGAAATGTGAAAAGGGGTCTTCGACAAAATGATAGAAACAAATGCACCAATTTGTTAGGCTACAAGGGTTAGGACAAAATCGAATCAAATATGAAATTTAACCCTAATTTGAAAGATAAAAAGAAAATGCAAAAAGCACAAACACTTTTATACTTGACACTGACGTAGAAAAACCCAAATTGTAACCTGTCAAAAACTTGCAACCTGCAATCTCACAAAAAATGTATATGCGGTAACATAGATCAAATACGTGACATAAAATATCACATAGACAACAAAAAGTAACATATACACAACCCTGCACAATACACATGTGAAAATTTAAAATAGAAACATGCCAAAATATTAGTAGAAAACTATCAAATTTGAAATCATAGATGCACCAAAAAATGATAATGAACACAAACAAGTTGATATGATGCTCAAACATGGTGATATGAAGCACAAATGCAGCAACAAATCACAAACGTGATTCTGGTGAAAACTTGCAAAATAGAAAGTTGAACAAAATGCAGATGCGCCAATATGATGCACGGACGCGACTTTGGCCTAAAATCATTGTTGATCTGATCTGCAACTTGTCAAAAATGCTTCAAAATGCAAAATAATATTAGAAATAAGGGACTAAGGACCTATTCATGGGCGTGCCAAAATGTATACGGTAAAATTGGGAATTCAAATATTGTAAAACCAAATAAAGATCCAACCACATAAAACCGTAGTTCTTCAATGAAATCCACCATACACCAATGAAGAACCTAAAAACATGAAAAACAAAAAATATGAAAGATTATACCATTCACATTCTCATTAGGATTTGATCTCCATTGTTTCCTCTTTCCATTGATCTTGCTTGATATTGTTGCTCTCATATTTTATGTGTACACAAGAGCTCAACAAAGAACAGATTGTGGTTGTTTATGTAGACGCTTGAGTAACTAATTGATTATTAGGGATTGATTAGGATAAAAGGATCCTCTTAAATAGAGAGTACCCTGGAAAAATGAAGGGATATGATTAAGAGGTGGAGGGATAAATGGTTAGCTAGGATTAAAGGGTAGGTATCGAAAATGAGAAAATATTAGAGAGGTGGTTAAAGGTAAATTAAGAGATGAATGACAAGTGTTATTGAGGGGAAAAGATAATAAATTAATTAAATAAATAAAGATATATTTAATTAATATAAGAGGTGGGGCCATTTAAATAAATAAAATATTTATTTAATTTAGGGAAAGGATTATATTTATTTAAATAGGGAAAGGCTAGAAGAGATTTAATGAAATAATTAAATATATAAAAATCTATTTAATTAATAGAAGACTTGGGATAGACTAATTAAATAAATAAAAATATTTATTTAATTAGACTAGGACAGTTTTAGGTATCTACATATACAAATGAGCCTTGCTTATATATGCAAGCACACAGGGTAGAAGTACACAAGATGTGAACATGTGTCTTAATCCTATGTGATGTGACAACTACCTTGTTACAAATATTAAATTCATATTTCATAATAATAATTCGTAAAGTAAATATTAAATGATGATATGTGATGTTCATATCTTCTAGAATGTCACTTAGGATAACTAACTTGATCCTATGACCAATATTAAATGACAAGATACATAAAGTAACTTTATGATAACTAGCTTATGCCAACTAAGCCTAAGTAAGCTTAATGCATAAGTGAAATTTATGACAACTAATTGTCACATATGCATAAGTAATTTTAATACATGAATAGGTTCCAACTAAGAACTAATTAAGATAAAACTATATTCACACCAACACTCCTCCCCCCCACAAGTGCAACTTAGGAAGACAAAATATTTTGCAAATGATGCAAGACTAATATGATGAATTTAATATGGGTCCTGACAAATAGGCCATTTGAGGTACCCATGCACAACTAATCATGCAACTAATCTCCCACAAATGGAGAAAAGGAGAAAACCATGTGGGACAAAACTCCTCTCTAAAAACCAGATAATGCAAATCATCTACAAGTGAAAGACGAAGTGATGTATAGAGGTCTCAACATCATTACCCCCAAGAATTGCATCCATAGGAGGGAAAGAGAGAAACTATGTAGTCCCTCATAATGAATACTCACTTAAAAGAATATTATGTGTTTGAAGGCAAAAGGTAATCCAATGTTTATAAACCACCTACCTCACCTTAGGAAGAAAAAAAACCATCTATATATGCAGGTATGCTTCCAATGCATGACATGCTATAAAATATGGAAGCATGTAGAATGAAGATAATGTCTTTGAAACTTCTCATGTGTCTCCTTGTCCATAAAATTTGATGATGATTCCACAATCCAATAAGCTACATACCCAATCAAAGAAGAAGGTGCCAAACTATAACTATGTGGAAACTAATGTTGAACAAACTCCAAAGATGAATATGATGTGAAAACAAGATGGCAATGTTTGATATCAAAGAAGAGAGATAATGCCTCAAATATATCCTCCACATTTTAAGTAGAATAATGACAATCCAAGTCTATGATACCATATAGGAATCCATCCTACAACTACAAATCTGAAATATTGAATATGTCCTCCAAATTTGAAAGGCAATGATTGTCTTGTTGATCAAGATTGATGGAAGTATCAAATAACTGTGGATAAGAAGTCAATTGAAGTGAAGGTGGATCAACCATATTTGAAGAAGAATCTGACATCTCTAAAGCAACTATAACCTTATCTAAAGTCTCAAAATACTCCAAAGCATCAATCTCCCTAATAATATGACAATCATAGAGTGTCCTCTCTAAAGAGAGAAGATGCAAAATACAAAAAAAATAGGATCATCTGAGAATGGGTGAGTATCTGGATCTCCATACTAAATTTTAGTCCAAAGAGTGCGAGGACACACAAAATCAACAATAGACTCAAAAAATTCAACATCTACATGCATCTCAATATCTCCTAAGACGTGATCTCTTTCACAATTCTAGTCAAATATCTTACTAGGAGTGCTAGGTATGGGAACAAGATTATACAAGTGTGGCAACAAATGAAGCCACCTAGTATGAGTTATAGTGCCATCTCTCAATTATTCATATTTCCCCCTCTTCAAGATGGTCAAAGAAGGATGAAATGAAAAACCCATTATAGACTATACCAATTCTTCAAAATGTAAAAAGTAGAACCATCACACGAATATAGAATCTCCAAATACGACAAGCAACTTAAAATGAATCCCCCCTACAAATTGTACCTCTCCAAATACCAGGATGAGTGAGTTTTCAAGTAAATGTCTCAAAAAAAATAAAAATCAATAGAGAGTACTTGGGGTTGAATCTAGAAAAAGTGCATTGACTGAATGATAGAGCTCCTCAATACCTTTTCAACACCGCAAGAATGATGGAAATCAAAGATCGTGGCAAAAAATTATGAGCTCGAGAGTCCAAAAACAAAGGTTGACTTGAAGCTGTAAAAAACAATGATAAATAGTTATATCATGCAAATTAATTGGCACCACTACGGAGTTGGTGAAACTTGTATACACCTAAAATTGGTATGGAGATAATTAATTAAATACAAACTGATTTAATTAATCAACCTTGTTATTTGATTAAATACGAAGTGATTTAATTAATTAACTTTTATTCTTCTACTTGTAAATAAATCTAAGGATTTATTTATATAGTTCATTTCAATAATCCATTGGATTAATTAATCTCAATTAATTAATCTTCCCCACCATAAATTCATTTCTTCTATTTCCATAATTAAATAAATAAATTTAATTATTTATTGAATTTAATTATCCCTTATCATTTAATTTGAATTTTTAATTCAAATAAGCACATGGCTCCTAATTTTAACCACCCCCTAGCCTAACCATGGGTTAACTAACCCTATCTTCTCTAACCTCCTCATCCTAGCTTCCTATGGGTTATTTAGCCTCTCTTGAGGACACATGGCATCTTTAACACTTGTCCCTCCTCCCCTTGCCACTTTCCTCTTTGTTGGCACTTGGTTGAGATTCCTTCACACTTGTCTTTCCAACAATGACATGTGTCCTCTTCTTCAACCTCTTCTCCAACTTCTCCAATTTCAATCGTTGATATCTCTAGATTGAATCCTAATCGTTGATTCATGCAACCTCAGCCTTGGTCTTGTAAAATCTATAAATAGCTCCATTTCTAGTCATGAGCTTCTCCTTAGAATCTTTATCATTCTCTTAGCATTATCAACAACATAATTAGCTCTCTTTGCATCATAATTAGCTTATCATAGTATCATTTTGCATCTACTATAATGGCTTTTATTTCATTCTTCATCATATTTTACAATTGCATTGTTCATCATTGTAGATCTTAACATTTCATTGTATCATTCTCATTTCTTGATTTGTCATCTTGCAAAATCATGCATCTGAGAGCCATCATATAAACACGCAAAGTCCTCAAGGATAAAGAGAAATGAGGTGATTTGAGGGAGTGGTTTGATTTACTTGTTTATTTTTACTCTTTCATATAATGCTTCATGGAATGTTGTGTATTTGATTATTAATAGTTTGACACAAATTTTACACTACAAAATTAACTTTCTATTGATATACGAAATGTAAAAAAATGACTTTGTATTCCCAAGATATGCTTCATTTAAAAATACCAATATGGAGCTTAATGAAAAAGAAGGGACCAAATTAAGCCCTAGGCAGATTGACCCCTTGTCCTTGATGTGACCAGTTTGCTTCAAAAGATAAAAATAAAAATCTGTATTCTAGCAATAGCTCAATTCTCTGATACAAGAATCTTTGATACCATGTTGGAGTAATAAAGAACCCATAAGGAAGCTGTGCATACTTAAAGGATCAACCAAGAAACATGCCTTCCACTAGAGAATATTGCAACATGATCTCACATGAATATGAGATTGAATTGATTTGAAAATGATTTAATTGATATGATATAATGTACAAATGAGCCTTTCTTATATATGCAAGAGCATGAGGTAAGAGCACAAGATGTAGACATGTGTCTTAATCCAATTTGACATGACAAATACCTTGTTACAAATATTAAATGCATGATACATAACAATAAATTCTTAAAGAATATTAAATAATGCTTGACTCATATGTTCTAGAATGACACCCAAGGCAACTAACTTGATCCTAAGAAGAATATTAAATGATAAGTTACATAAAATAACTTTATGATAACTAACTTATGCCAACTAAGCTTAAGTAAGCTTAACATGTAAATGATATTTAATGACATCTTATTGTCACGTATGCCTAAGTAATATTAATACGTGAATAGTTTCCAACTAAGAACTAGTTAGGATAAAACCATATTTGCACCAATAGATGCAACATCACACAGGTACAAGATCACAATTGTTTTTGTAGATTGGTATGATTGATTATTTTTGGCATTATAATCTTGGAGCATCATGGTTGCAATTGCTTGAGGACAAGCAATTTTGGGAAGGGAGAACTTGTCATGTCTTTTAAAAAAAATAGAAACTTACTAAAAATAGTAAGTTCCCACTATCTAGAATTAGTAATTTGGGTCCATGAGATAGTTATATTATTGTAGTGTCATAAATTATAACCCCTTACAATTTTACACTCCTTTTTGTGTCCTTGCCTTAGTTTGTCTCCTCCTAGCTCTTTTTCAATCCTATTTATAGCCTTTCCACTGTAAAATCGATGTCATATGATCATATGGTAATTTGGGTCTTTGTCCTAAGCTTGTGTACACCTAAGCTACCTTTGTTTCACCCCTTTATAGATGGACTAGGGTGATAAGTGACCTTGTCCCCCCAGAATGGGCCCATTTTTAAATATGTCAGTGTATTGATTCCCGATCCAAATATTTTAATATGTCAGTTGGAGGTCAACCTAATTTATGAAATACCTTGGTAACCTTATATCAGAGCATATTTCCTCACTCATTTTCAATCTGAAGAATCCTCAAGTATATACAAGAATACACATTTAATCCCACCATATCCTACATCATTTCAAGAGAAAATATTCTTCAAATCAGAGCATTATGGAGAAACAAGTTGCAACAATCTTCATGCAAACAATTTTTCATGGTTGATTCTCTTAGGTCTTGTCATGTCATGTTATTGCATCAACATTTGTGGGTCTTATTCAAAGAGTTTTGTATCATCACCATTATCAAAAAAATCAAGATTTAGGTGTAATTCAACATATTACTTCAAAACTTTTTCTTCATTCACATCTATTTTATTAAGGGTTAACTCTAAACCTGGGGTTTGACCTAGGAAAACCTCTGTCAACCCAACACCATTTTTCCCCTCTTGTGTGTACATGTGACATATTTTGAAGAGAGTGAATACATATCTAGAAAGTGCAAACTATGATACATAGAACCAAATTTTGAAGCAAAAAAGCTAGGATAAGGTCACCTAACCCCATTGTCCAACACTTTTTTGACAAAATTTCAAAGAGATACTCGGAGCGAGATCTTGATCCTAAAATTGTTTCTGATATCTACGTCTCTTAACTTCAAGATAAGGTCATCTAGTGCCATTGTCCTACATTTCTAAGCTCAAGTTTCACATATAGGTTCCTCTCTACTTCCCATTTCTAGATCTGTACTTTATGTCTACACGTCTATTCTAAAAATATCTATTTATGTTGACCATTATCAATTTTACATCATTAGCCCGAATTCCTCATCATCTATTTAAATTTGAACTTTTAACAAGGAGAACAAAGAAGTTCAAATTGTGCTCAACCTTTTTTAATAGATTTGAGGTTTAGCCTATTGACTCTTATTCCTCTTAATGTATTTTGGTTGAGAATGGGTTTTGTTCCTAGTTCATATAGTTAAACTAGTGAACCCCCATTTTTCACCATAAATAATTATAAATTTAGTATGAAGATACGTATTCCTTAAACAAATAGGTATTAAATTAGTCTCCACATTTGGTGGGCATGATTTTTTAAGAAGTTTCATTGGCATACTTGACCAATTTTGGCAACTAGTGGATTTGTAATTGTCATGACAACTAATTGCTTTCTTATGGTGATTCTTTATGACAATGGCAAAAAATGATCATTTACTTCTAGTCATGCAAGATTCCTTCCAATTTTGGAATGGGATTTGGGCACCCAACTTGGGTTTTGAAAGTGGTTTCATATATGCATAGTTTTTGCTCCAAGTTTCATCATTATCGTCACAAATTTTGGCAAATAGTTAGCTTGTTTATTTAGTGGATAATAAACCAATGGAGAAGGAGACTTTTGTATAGTATGTTCAAGGTTTAAGGTGATCTAAGGTAAGGAAATAGAGGATTATTGGAGTATAGTCTCATTCAAACATTATCCATGTGCACAATGGTTATAATTTATTTTAGTTTCCTTGTTTTGGCTTGTAGGAGGATTTTTAGCAATTGACCTTGTAGACACCTAAAAAATGTCTCATCACTAACACGCTAATTATTCATCCTAATTAATTAAATAATTATTTAATTATTTAATTAATCTAATTTACGTTCTTCTAAATTAATTTAATCATCACATTTCATCAACTCTAATTGTTCAATTTATTTCCAATCATTTAATCATGCAACTTCCCTTTCTTTATATTAATTAAATAATATTTATTATTTAATTAATAAAAAATTAATAGCTTTAATTAAATAATATTTATTATTTAATTAAATTCACTTTCTAATAATTAAATAATTTATTTAAGTTATTTAATTAACTCTCATTCTTTTCTAATTTAAAAATTCAAAAATTCAAAATTCCCCAAATACTAATTTCATTTAATTTCAATAAAATGTGTATTTCATTTCATGATTTCAAAAATCCAAATTCAAATAAAATTCAATTGAATTTTGAATTTCAAGACAATTTCCTACAACACATGTCAAAATCCTAACTGGCACTGACTTTTAGTCTAAGTGACAATCACCTTTTTCTGACTAGGCAATCAATTCAATCAACTTCCCAATCAATCTAGTCATCTCCTCAGTTAACTTAGTTAACTCATCAATCAAATTTTTTGAACACGCTCATCAATTTAGTTCACTAATCAATATATTCATTCAACTCATCAATCAAATGAGTTCAACTCGCAATCAATTCAATCTTAACTGATCTCAACTGTTGATAGATTTTGTTCTCAAATTCATTTCGACCATTCAATTCCTCTATTTGAAATCTTTAAATTCAACACCATTCTCCCATTTTCAACAACCACTATCTTTGAAATTATTGTGTCAATCTTATGCATGAATCCCATCAAAACAATGAGAACCACAAAACCACAATAATGCAGAAGAGCAATAGAAGCAAATTGGATTAACAAAGGGAGTTTTAATGCTAAATGTCTATGTTTCATTGACTTAATTGAATTTCATTATCATTTATGGATTTAGCTAATTATAATTGAGTTATAGTGGGTGGCTCATTTATTCTAGTTAATTATGCCTGAATTTCCTATAAAAATATTGGTGAACCTAACATGAAGTAACAACCTGACTTTTTATTTTGTTTTCCGTGTTTCTGCAGATACATAGTATGATGTTTCACATTCGATCCTAGGATGTCGCATCTGTAGTTGCATAATTTTGCATACGTTCAGATATAGTTTCACATATGTTGAGTTCGTGTTTCACATTCTTGAAACGAGTGTGTCACATTCATGGAAGGTAAAACAATAGTAAGGTAAGTTTAAGCATTCTTTTTCTTCTGTTGTCACCTATTGATTTTTGATACCAAATATGTCGCCTAATTTAAGAAAAAAAAATGCTAACAAGGATAGGTGCTAGATTTGCAATGTCTTTACCAAAATGGCTTGTAGGGTAAAAATTAAGATTGCAAGATCATGACAATGAGAAAAATGCCAGAGACTACAAAAACATTAGCAAAAAACCTTGCGAGTGTTATCCTTGTTTTCATTTTAAGCAAAGACAATATAGCCCCCTACGGATTTTTCCTAATTTGTCCTCTTATCACTAAGATGAGTTCTTGAGGATTTTTCATCACCTCACTTGTCCTTGAATACTAAGTATTAAAACTTGAAAATATCATCTTATTAGTTAAAATTCAAATTTTAACTTAAAAGTGAGTTTTTCTTGTTCTGGTGTAATATCATGTTTAAAGTCTGACATTACATTGTTTTGAGTGTTTAGGTGCAAAATTGGATTCTAAGCCCAAAATTGCACTTTTTAGTCCTTTTTAGGTGTACATTGAACTTATAAGTCTGATTTACACCTCTTACATCATGTTGGTGCAAATCAGACTTATACGGCCAATCACACCATTATGAGGCACGTATTGGTAATTAATGTTTTAAGGAGTCTGATTTAAATCATGTTTCTTCTTCCTTTATTATCGATTTGGGTCCTTATTTATTTTCATTGTTTGTGTGGAGATTCTTTAGGCGCTAAACCGCTTGCTTGAAGTTGGCTTCATCATACTCGGGTATGTATTTTTTCTTTCCTCCCATGATTTATCATTATCGGATTTAATATTAACAATATACATCGAAGTTCTTTTGATGCATATTGATAATGTTAAATCTTGTATTGTTTTTAATTGATTCTCTTTTGTTAAACCCTATTTTTTGATGTGTGAAATTGGGTTGGAAACTCGACGCACACCAAATTTTTGATTTTGATGTGTGTCAGGCTTCAACCCTATTAGTTGATAGATTTGTCTTCCCAAAATAATTATAAGAAAAACTCAGTATGCCCAGCATGAAAGACAAACAAGAAACTAATAGTTGGAGAGATTAATAATTAAATCAGCAATCTTCCTCTGAATTTTAGAGATATAACTCCCTCATATGATCTAATTCTAATTTTTTGGGGTATGCTTTTAACCAAAAAGCGGGAAACGAAAAAGGATAGCACTTTCCCGCATTACTGAGAGAGTAGAACTTGGGATCAGTCTAACAACCGGTAATATGAACAACATACAATTTGCCCACCGTACAATTAAGTGTACAAAAAAAGAAGAAATGCAATGTAAATAAACTAAATACTGAGCATGCAGAATTCAAAGTCTCTACACCACCCATTTTAACTATATCAAATAGATGAGAACCAGGTGAAAATGTAGTAATTCAAAGCTTACTTTCAACATAAAAGAATATAACAAACTCAAAATTTTGATATATCTATTAATTCATTCAAAAGATATTTGAAATATGGTTCAAAGTCCATCCACATTGCAAAACATAGCTAATCATCCAAAATATTACAATACCTTTTCTTCTCTTCCTCCCCCTATGTAATCTATCTTCTACTTATTTAGAGCTAAAGGCCCTTTCTGTTTTCAAGAAACATTTCTTTAAAGTAACGGTCTTGAAAATGACCATTTCGAACAAGTTTTTGAGTAAAACAAATAAAATTACCAGATAAACTTCATCACAAAATCTTAATTATAAAAGGCCACCAACTTCATGCTTCCTCTTCGTCAGGCACCGAATTCTGACCTGCAATCTGACTATCAATCCTTTTCGCTATTGTCTCCTCTTCAATCAGCACCTAGAGCACCCCTATGAATTCACCTTCATCTCGTATGAGTGCTCAAGCAAGGTCACTTAGATCAAGGAGGGTATCATCTCGCAGGTGTTCAACATCTAGCTGGATCATGGGACCTTTACCTTTGAACACCATCTTTATGGTTGTTTGAAAAAATAATTATTAAGAACCCTTTTTGCAACAAGCTCTTCTTGTAGACGTCGTTCGTGATTTTTAGTTTTCTTCACAATTTTCTCTAACAGAGTGATGATCTTTCTATATTCACCAAAATCGGCCCGTTGTTTCCATGCAAAAGACTATAATTCTTGGATGATATTTCCTTGTTCACTTTCTAGCCAATTTAAGTGTGGATTCTCAAATGGCAGCTCATCATCATGGGGCAAGACCATTCTGATAGAGGAAGCTCATGATAACATACGTTTCTTCAACCAGTTTCAAAGGTGGTATACTAAATTCAATCTACAAGGGTGATAGTATCAAGTGTTACAACACATGTTGCTACCCTTACGTGTCCTTAACTACCTTAACTTGTCATTAATGTTGGTACTTCACAAATCTTCTTTGATTTGTTCCTTGGAGAGTTTGCATTGCATGACGACATGACGGATTGAAGTTGGTAACGACAGAGGCAAATGCCTTTACCAGGTAGATAAAAATAATCAATTTATGTCGATGATTAATTATGATCACCCCCTATCAATACTCATGGTGCCACCTCAGAAGGCCTGCTATATCAACCTTTAGGTCATGTTCTTGAGAAACGTGCAAGCTTCTAAGTCAAGTATGTGGCTTCCCCTTGAAGACTTCATGAATCATCAGATCCAACAACAAAACAAAGTGTGTCGAGGAATCAAATAGATTCACAACTTTCAAATTGGTTCATAAATCAAATAGAAACCTGACCCTCTATGAGCTCTTGTGGAGAGTTATTGACCTTTTATGAGTTTCCGCAACCATGTTGGGAACTTATGAAACCTTAGAACCTAGCGACAAGGTTAAAAAAATGCAAGGAAATGTTGACTAAGTTTAAAAATGCATAAAAGTCACAACCCAAGATTCAGATTATTAAAGTGAATGAAGGGAGACCCTAAAGAAAAACCTCAAGACATGGAAAGACTTGTGACATGGTGGCAAAATTTAAATTTCATGGATAACATGGGCTCTGAATGGGGACAAGGACTAGCAGGATGCAGAAAACCCCAAAATTTTGAGTAAGAACAATGCCTTATCCATTGGGCTATAGAGTAAGAAAGAATAGCAGTAGGGAAGGGTGATGCTATGTAGATGGGTGGAGGGGTGACTAGGCACAAAACAAGAATGAACACACCCAAAAGAAACATGAAACTAAACTAAACACAAACTAAAATATTCTAACTATGTACATGGCTATAACGCCCTACCTCAAGACTTCTTAAGGTTGCTCAAGTAAATCCATCAAAAAGCTGAGAAAAGTAGGCACCTGTGCGGAACACTAGATCAAAGCCATATGATACGATGAAAAGTGATTGCTCCCTGGCGATAGCTTCACTACCTAATCTCAAGCTAATGGAATGTAAAACTTTCATGTATATACATTCATGCCTAAACAACCATTCCTCATGATATACTTCTCAGACATAACCAACCATACCTTCATAATCTATCTGCCAATGAATGAAAACCATCTGCTTGTAAGGATTCGACTGATATGCTTCAATTCAAATAAAATATCATTTGACCCAAATCAAAGATACCATCATCGCAACCAGCAAAACTAATCACAAAGTCATTGCCCACCTTAATATTTTCTTTGTCAAGCAATTCATCCAACACTAACCCAATATTTGCATCTTTGCTAGCCAAGAATTCATCAACAATTTCATTCATAAACAAACAATCATCAACAAAGACCTTTGAGTTAAGTTTCAGAAAGCCAACATAACAAACATCACCTCTTTCCATTTGTATACAACAACATAAAAAAAGAGATTTATCATTCATGGTGTTGGAGCTAATATTAAGAACATATCTTTCCTTTTGAATTTTGTCATGAGGAGAGAGTAAATCCTTGTCAATAGGATGTGAATCACATAATTCAAAAAGAGGGTTATCTCTAACTCTTGAATTTTCACCAAACCCTATTGGCACATATAATGAATTGAATGTGCTCCAATCATATTTACTCTCAAAATCTCCTGGTTGTCTCTCTTTTGTTGTTACCACTGTGACATGCTCTCAAGGCACCACATTGCTTGCAACTTCAGTTGAACATACTAGAGAAGCATCAGGAATGAAATGTTCTTCTTGGATACACGAAGCTAAAATAGAATCCGTGCATGCTGCCCATTGTGACCTCTGGACGTTACATTATAGAAGAATAGGATCAAACTTAAAAATAACTTCTTCTTTTTCACAAAAAAAGTCATCATTGGGAATACAAGTATGGTGAGGGCATGATATACTTATATCTTCAACAAGTTTAACTAAATCAGCTTCACATGCTTGAATTTCATTTCTTGGTAATTTCTTCTCTTTGGGTCTTTCATCAAAGGATTATGATAATGATAGATCCATACCTTTTTCAATATCACTGGAGCTACCAATGAATGCTTCTATCCCAACTTTTGTAACATGACCCTTCTCATCTACAATGTCACACTGAAATTTGCCATCAAAGTCCTTCAAGAACTAGTCTAGGATGAAGACTTTTTGGTATTCATTTGATGGTGTTTCTTCTTCAAGGGAACCAAATGATAGATTTTTTAGCTTGGTTGGTATGCATGTTGAAAAAGTTCTAGGCTCTTTACTTTTAGTTTGATACAAATCTCTTCTTTGTTGTTGATTGTGACCCCAAGGTACTAATGATTCTATTGATGTTGCCCTAGAATCTTGTTCTCCAAGGATGGAAAAATTGTAGGAGGCTAGTTCCTTTAATCTTTTTGCTGCATCTTGATAAGTTTCTCCTTCAAAATTGTTCAGTTGATAATATCTCTTATAAACATTCTTCAGCAGTAGTGCAAATTTACAGTCTTCGGCTGAACTCAACTTATTCTTTCCAGCTTCCCAAATGCCTTCTTCTAAAGCATTCTAAAGATATGGAGTTATTTGATCATCTTCAGTATTCATCTCTTCAAATGTTGATGCAGGTCTCCTCCTGAATCTATTTCTGGGTTGGGCCTAGCCTTGAATCATTTTCTGAGATCTTTAGACACACAAAATCACCAACCTTCCTTTCTAGGAAGGAACTATTCAATATCTAAAACAAGAACACACATGCTGGTTTTTCTATCCAGTCCTCTGTAGTCGCCAAAAATCTGTTAGTTGATAAATTTGTCTTCCCAAAATAATTATAAGAAAAACTCAGTAGACCCAATGTGAAAGACAAACAAGAAACTAACAGTTGGAGAGATTACTAATTAAATCAGCAATTTTCCTCTGAATTTTAGAGGTACAACTCCCTCATATGATCTAGTTCTAATTTTCTGGGGTATGTTTTTAACCAGAAAGCAAGAAAGGGAAAGGAACAATGCTCTCCCACGTTGCCAAGAGAGTAGAACTTGGAATCAACACACAGTTTGCCCACAGTGCAATTAAGTGCACAGAAAAAGAAGAAATGCAATGTAAATAAACTAAATACTAAGCAAGCAAAATTCAAAGTCTCTACACCACCCATTTTAACCATGTTAAACAGATGAGAACTAGCTGAAAATGTAGTAATTTAAAGCTTACTTTCAGTATAAAAGAATATAACAAACACAAAGTTTTGATATATGTATTAATTCATTCAAAAGATGTTCAAAATATGGTTCAAAGTCCATCCACATTGCAAAACATAGCTAATCATACAAAATATTATAGTACCTTTTCTTATCTTCCTCCCCCTAATCTAATATATCTTCTACTTATTTATAGCTAAACACCCTTTCTGTTTTCAAGAAACGGTTCTTTAAAGTAATGGTCTTGAAAATGACCATTTTGAACAAGTTTTTGAGTAAAACAAACAAAATTACCAGATATACCTCATCATAAAATCTTAATCATAAAAGGCCACCAACTTCATGCTTCCTCTTCGTTGGGCACCATATTTTGACCTGCAATCTGACTATCAATCCTTTCTACTATTGTCTCTTCAATCAACACCGAGAGGACCGCCATGAATTTGTCTTCATCCCATATGAGTGCCCGGGCAAGGTCACTCAGATCAAGGAGGATATCATCTTGTAGGTGTTCAACATCTGGCTGGATCATAGGACCTTTACCTTTGAGCACAATCCTTAGTGCTATTTGAAAAACTAATTATCAAGAACCCTTTCTGCAGAGAGTTCTTCTTGTAGATGTTGTTCGTTATTTTCAGCTTGCTCCACGATTTTTTCTAATAGAGCGACGATCTTTCTATATTCGCCAAATTCGGCTCGCAGCTTCCATGCAAAAGACCATAATTCTCGGATGATATTTTCCTGTTCACTTTTCGGCCAATTTAAGTTTGGATTCTCAAATGGCAGCTCATCATCATGGGGCAAAACCATTTTGACAAAGGAAGCTCATGATAATATATGTTTCTTCGACCAGTTTCAAAGGTGGTGTATTAAATTTTATCTGCAAGGTTGATAGTATCAAGTGTTACAACACATGTTGCCACCCTTACATGTCCTTAACTGCTTAACATGTCATTAATGATGGTACTTCACAAATCTTATTTGGTTTATTGTTTGGAGAGTGTGTGTCGCATGGGGGAATGATGGATTGAAGTTGGTAATGATAGAGGTGACTGCCTTTACCAGGTAGATAAACTTAATCAATTTTTTTCAGCAATTAATTATGACTCACCCCTTGTCAATACTCATGGTACCACCTTAGCAGACCTTCTCTATCAACTTTTAGGTCATTTTTATTGAGAAACGTGTCATCTTCTAAGTCAGGTATGTGGCTTTGTTAGAATCAGAGATCACTGAGAGGGGGGGGGGTGAATCAGTGATCTACCAGAAGTTTTAACCACAAACTGATTCTTTATCCACTGGTTAATGATGCGTAACTGAAAAGAACATAAACATGAAACAAAGAATACACAAATCCACAAAACCAAAATTTTTACGTGGAAACCTAGAAAGGGAAAAACCATGGTGGGGCTAGAACCCATAATATTCATATACTATGGCCAAGAGCGCATAAATATTATATAGATGGGGAATGCACTTGCATTCACGCACACTGCCTAGAGCTCACTGTTCAAATAAAGTTTCCCAGAGGGCTACAACCCTTAGGGAATTCTCACCAACCTACAATTTGATTACAATGAGTAAATACAATGAAATGAACTCTTAATCAATATCTTACTATGCAAAAATGAGTTATGGTTAGGCTTTGAATCTTTGATTGTGTCTGCACTGCTGAATGCTCTATTTTTGTCTCAGTCAGCTACCCGTCAGCCTGAAAGCAAAATGTGCACATGAAACTACGCTAAATCACACCAAAATGGATCACCGCATCTCTAACATCATGAAAATCAATTGCCAAATTGATCTTATGTATCCGTTCATAACACAAAAACAATCTCCTTCAAGTCAACTTCAAAAGGTTTAACATATAGCTCAAAGTTGGCTTCAATCTTGAACAAAACATAGCACCAAACCAAAAGATTATGATCACATGCTTCCCAAAGGTCTTCCCTATCACCGAGATCACAAAAACAATCACCGAAAACACCGCAATCATAAAAAATCATTCCAGAACAATACGTTACCGAAATACCCTGATTTACCATGTTTTACCACTTAACACCAACTTCTGGATAAGATGAATCATGATCGCTGGATCAAATCACCATGAAAAATTATGAAGAGTTGCCATCAATGACAACCCTGAACAAACAATCAACCACCAAAAGTTACCTAAAATCACTGAATGAGTGTCAATCACCAACAATCTCCCCCATTGGCATTGATGGAAACACTTGTGAAAAATGGCTAAGCGTTGAAACCTATGAAACTTATACATTAGAGGAAAGAAAAGAATTCTAAGGCTCCTCCTTAGATCAACAATCCAAGAATCTACACTACACCAGACTATACACTCTATACACAATTAGTCTGTACATTTTTCACCTTATCTGCTCCCCTTTGATAGAAATGCCAAAGATGGGGTGCTGCCCAAAAATGATATATAGATGATATATATTTTACAAATATTTGAATAGGTAAGCATAAACGGTCTTAAAAAATCCCAGGTGAGTTTCCCACCCACTCTTTAGGTTATCCAAAATTGTGATAAATGCATTGAATACAATGGCATGAATTTCTAACTCTCTCAGATCTAATGGTACAGGTCAGGCCATTTCCTTCATACAATCTACCTTATTGCTCAACATAGTATCTAACCGGACAACAATCAGGTTTCAGATTTCACCCACTTTCCTCAAAACTTTCTCCTTATCAGCTTGAAGGTCGATGATCTAATCATTCAAGGCTATAATCTATCTTTCAATGCTTTTGGTTAATGATACATTAGGGTCAAAATATTATGAGATACTTGCAAGCTTGCCTTGGCAGTCATTTATTTGCTGATCAATATCAATGGTGAATTTTGGCAAAATGAGACAAGATTTATACAATTTATCGACTTTTGACAATGTGCCATAAATGGGCTATGGTCTCTTATTCAATGTCACCCTCTCATCTTCAATCATTTTCAAAAATGTATGTTTTCTGACTTCCTTAAATCTGTCCAAAACTTTCTGAGTAGCCATCTTTTCTAAAGAATCAAAATTGCTATTTACACTGTTAATCAAATGTAATAGTTTACCGGAGGGGTTGTTATTTGAATCTAACTGTACATTGGTAGCCACCTTCTGCAAAACATCAATGGACATCAAAATTAACTTCTTATCTTTATTTTCTGATTTCACCAGGTCTTGGTTGGCTTGGGCTTGGACTGCAGCAGCAAGCATAAGCTTATCTGCAAGAGACATCTTGCCAAGATCAACTGACCCATCAAGATTTATATGAGGAGGGATCCTTGTTACTAGAGGAGTGGCAATTGCTGGATCAGAAATACCTTTACCTTTGTTCACCTTGGATACCTCAGCTTCTCTAGACTCAACATCCTTCCTCTCACCCTTGTCCTCAATATCCATCTATTGAATATCAAGGGCTGCAGTGTTGTCAGTCACCAGAGGATTGTCACTGGTCTCAGCATCAATTGTGATGTTTCCTTGGTCTTCTGGTTGATCTTCAGACCGAGTCTCAACCTTCTGACTTTCAGAATCACTTTGCTTGTCTTCTGGTTGAGATGATTTAAAGGCATCGTTATACAAAGGGTCATTCTAAATAATCTTCTTCCATATTTTCTCTGTTTATTTTCTGTCCTCATCTACATTACCAATCATCAACCTGTTTATTTTGATCTTACTTCTAAATTCCTTTTTATTAGATTCTTCAATCAATCTATTAACTTCATCACGAGTGATACATGTACATCTATTTACAAGTTCTCTCTCCTTCATTTCTCTATCCATTTTACTCACATTCATCCTTCTAGCATCTATTATATTGTATAGGTCCTTTGGAATGGACTTCTCTAATTCCATCAATGTCTTACTTAAATTGTCTAAATACAATACTACCACTTCCTCTACTTTTCTTCTATATTTTGAGATTCAAGGTCCTTGTCCAATTGAATTTTGACCTATCTGCTTCTTTGGGGTCTTCTGGAGGGAGCATGATCTAACTTGGCCTTTTTGCTGGGTTGTGCTCTACTAGATTGAGGCTTCCTCACCTATCGGAAAAATTCATCCTTTTTCTTCTCTCTTCCTACCTCTTCCTCAAATTCTATTTCTGAGGTCACCAGATATACAACAACATAAGTTCTTTTGGGTTTTTCCTTTTGCTTCAACACACCTTTTTTGGATGGAGTAGGCTTTGCAGGCTGTGCCATTGGAGCAGGAGTAGACTTAGTTGGCTCCTTTTGAGTATAGTTTTCTCTGGCCTGCTTCACCTCCTCCTTGGTGAAGCCCATCTAAGGAGCTACTTCTTCTACCATCTTGGTCACCTTTCTCTTCTGAGCAGGAGCAGTGAACTACTAGTGCAAACTAAGGTCCTTTTCTTGAAATGTCTCAAATCACCCTTCTTTGGGATCTACTGGTTGAATCAAAAGATGTTGTGCATACACTTCAAGTGTAACAGAGTAAACATCATACCCATGGGCATGATCCAGACTATTTGGGGCTCCACTACTTCCATCAAGCATTGATCCTTATCCACCATGAAGCAAATGGTTTGCTCGTACTTCTCAACCACCTCCTTAGGAATCCTTTCCCTATTCTTCATTGAGGCTTGGAAGGTTTTGAAGTATCCCTAAAGGGAAGATATCCTCATAGTAGCATCACCAATTCCCCACAGACCTTCCTTGATCTACATGGCCACTTGTTTATCATAGGCCCATTGAACATTGCCATTTATATCAGGTATCTCTTGCAAGAAGTATAGTGCCAGGAAAATAAGGAGTGCACCATACTTAAAAGTGTGCCTTTTGTCCTACTTAATTTTCTTTAGATTGATCAATAAATCATTCAAAATTTCTGTGCACAGGTCATACCTCTTATCCTCTTTAAGCATCTAATATGTGGAGTAGATGGTAGTACTAGATATAGAGTTGTATTGGCTAGACTGGTAGACCTTGTATTCGACTACCATTGAAGAAAACTTTACATCATGCTCCAAAATATCATTTATAATCATGGCTCTTCTATCAAACTTTGAACCAGTGGAAGCAATAATGGTATCATTTGATAACTTTCTCAGACTGGGCACATCACTGGTTTCAACTAAACTAGTTACAACACGGATCGCTTGCTTGGTGATTTTGTGGGGTCTATCAATCCATATAAATTTGTCATGCACGCTACTTAGGATGTAGCAGATCCACTCTACCTCATCAAATAGCGGGGAATGTACAAATTGTGAGAAACCCTTATCATGCAACTCCTTGTATCCGATTTTGAGATTTCCCAAACCGTCAGCCAAATGCTCATTGTAGGGGTCTAACATATCAACATTCCTGACCTCTTCAAGGTCACAACGAATGTAGGCCTTGATATCCTTGTTGTGCAACATGCCAGAGAGAACAGAATGCACATGTTGGATCATCCTCGACCGATTTGAATGGATGTTTCTTGAATACTGGATGAGTCCTATCTTTGATCTCAACCACCAAAGGAGTCTCAATACCAGAAACTGAAGCCATTTCGAATCCTAGGGTTTGCGAAAAGCTAAAATTTTGAATAGATAAGTACCTTGCTTCACAATCAGGTGCTAGAATTCACTCAGAAGTTGCTAAAATCTCTTATAAGGTCACCAAGTTTCTTGCTCTCCCTGATCTTACTCTCTTGACCGCATTATGACAAATAAAGTCTTAAAATGCACTTTTATCCTTTGAAAACCTAATTTTTTACTATAATAAATGCAACAACTGGTTATCACAATCTTCAGTAAATTTCATACTGGAGCACAAGATCCTTTAGAAACTTCCAGATATCATTTGCACATATGATTCAGTCCCTCTACAACCTTCCGGAATTGATTGCAGACCACCAAAGAGGGGGTTCTTAGAATTTGCATGAAAAGCTTCCCCCTAAGGCATAAAGCCCTAGTTGTCGGTTGAAGATCCAACACCAGATTTGGGTGCAGACCTATTGTCAACTCTGGATTCATCCTTTCTCACCCACATCTTCTCATGCTTCTCCTTGATCTCTTCTACCTTTGATTTTCCTTTATCATCTGATATGTTCTTGTCTACCGAAGCACTGTTCTTGCTTTTGTAGTACTTTACAATGTGACCGGTTTTGTTGCATGCTCGACAAACAACATTATTCTTCATAGTTCTAAAGTTCATATGATTTTGCCTTACCCTATACTATTTATAAATATGTCCAAACATTCCACAAGCATAACATATTTTATTCTTAAAGTTATTCATTACTGCTCTACACACATTTGACTCGTGTCCAAAATTATTGCATATGAAACACTAACTGGTAAAAGTAGGAACATTATTCATGCTGTTAATCATACCATTATTCATCCTACTTCTACATTGACTCGCCATATGACCAAATTTGTTGCAAGTAAAGTATCTACCTTTAAATTTATGAGCATTAGGCTCTCTTACCAGAGGATTCTTGCTCTTCTTCTGATCAAGTTTAGCATTGCCTTGTCCAAATCCAAAGGATTCACCTTTCTCAAATCCTAGACCTTGCATGTCCTTTCCATGTCTTTGAATTTCCAGCATCTCATCAAGTCTTGCTGAAATATCTTTGAATTTGTCTTTGTATTCGTTGGCAGTAGAAAGTTCATCCCTCAAGGTAGCAACCCGTCTTTCAATCTCTTGACCATTATTCCTTGATTGAGTCAACTCAAGCTTCAACTGATCATTCTCATAGGTAAGCCTGAAGCATTCATCAACTATTTTCTTCAATGATTGTGCCAAATTCTCTTTATTCTTCTTCCGATCCTCAATTTCTTTAGCCAGTCTCATCACAATGGATTGCATCTCATTCTTCAAAGCAAAATTATCTCTCTCAAGCTTGTTAACCTCATCAGCTTTGTCCTAGTATTTCATGATCTGATCTTCTTTCTCCTTTAGCTTGTCCATTAATTCCTTCATCTTTTCTCTATAGACACTTGCTTGATCCTTTAGCTCATTAATGAATTCATTAGCAGCATTCAACTTCTTCTTCAAGGTACAAACCTCACTTCTGGCTGCATCAAGATCCTTAAGTGCCACATTGAGTTGTCTCTGAAAATCAGAATCCATTGAATCAAGCTCCTAGATCTTCCTCAAGCCATTAATCTTTTCAGAGAAACTAGGCTCCGATACCAATTGTTAAAATCAAAGATCATTGAGAGGGGGGGAGGGGCGTGAATCAGTGATCTACCAGAAGTTAAAACCATAAACTGATTCTTAATCCACCAGTTAACAATGCATAATAGAAAAGAACATAAACATGAAACAAAGAATACACAAATCCACAACACTGGAATTTTTACATGGAAACCCGGAAAGGGAAAAACCACAGTGGGGCTAAAACCCACAATATTCATATACTATGGCTAGGAGTACATAAATATTACATAGATGGGGAATGCACTTGTTCAGGCTCACTGCTTAGAGATCACAACTCAAATAAAATTGTCTGGAGGTCTACAACCCTCAGGGAAGTCTCACTGACTTACAATTTGATTACAATGAGTAAATACAATGAAATTAACTCTTAATCAACATCTGACTATGCAAAAATGAGTTCTGGTTAGACTCTAAATTTTCGAGTGTCTCTGCACTACTGAATTCTCTGTTTTTGTCTCAATTAGCTACCAATTGGTCTGAAAGCAAAATGCGCATGTGAAACTATGCTTAATCACACCAAAATGGATCACTGCATCTCTAACATCATGAAATCAATTGCTAAATCGATCTTATATATCCCGTCATAACATAAAAACAATCTCCTTCAAGTCAGCTTCAAGAGATGTAATGTTTAGCTCAAAGTCAGCTTCAATCTTGAACAAAACATTACACCAGACCAAAAGATTATGATCACACGCTTCCCAAAGGTCTTCCCTATCACCGAGATCAAAATCACCGAAAACACTGCAATAATCGGAAATCATTTCAGACCAATATGTTATCGAAATACCCTGATTTATCGGTTAACACCAACTTCTGGATAAGATGAATCACGATTTCCGGATCAAATCACCATGAAGAATTACAAAGAGTTTCCATCAATGACAACCCTGAACAAACAATCAACCACTAGAAGTCACCTAAAATCATCGGATGAGTGTCAATTGCCAACAAGCTTTCCCTTGAAGACTTCATGAAATCACCAGATCCGATGATAAAACAAAGTGTGTGGGGGAATCAGATGGATTCACAACTTTAGAATTGGTTCATAAATCAACTAGAAACTTGACCCTCTATGAGTTCTCACAGAGAGTTATCAGTCATTTATGAGTTTTTGCAACCTTGTCGAGTGGTCGGGAACTTACGAAACCTTAGAACCTCATGACAAGGTTAAGAAAATGCAAGGGAGTGGTGACTAAGTTTGAAAATGCATAAAAGTCGCGACCTAGGATTCAAATTATTAAAGTGAATGAATGGAGACCCCACAAAAAAATCTCAAGACATGGAAAGACTTGTGACATGGTGGAAAAAGTTAAATTTCATGGATAACAAACCCGAACCACATCATTCTTTCATTTTATATGTTTGAAATGTCCTTTGTTCATTGGATGGTGGTGTCGTGATCCCACCATGCACCAGAGTCTATTCTCTATAGTCCATGTCGGGGTTGCGAACCCATCATACACACTGCTCTCATTTCCTTGGTGCAAGGTGGGATGGTAACCCCAACTTACACCCCATACTACCTTTATTTTTTATAAGTGTTGTCCCCAAGTGCTAGTTGGAGTTTTACCCCCGACTTGCACCCAAAGTGATATTCCTAGGTGCAAGTTGATGTTATAAACCTGACCAGCACCATTCTATTTTAACTTGCATTTTGGTGATATGAAGTGCATATCAAGTTTATAACACTAATATGCACCTTCATATTTTGGTTTTCCCAAGTGCATATCGGAGTTATAAACCCGATATGCACCTCTTTGTTTGAGATCTTTCCTAAGTGTATATCGAGCAAATAAGTTTAATATGCACTCCTTTTATGATTTTTGTTTTTTCCCAAGTGAAAATCAAACTTATAAGTCCGATATGTATTGATTTTTCTTTCTTCACTATATTAAGTGCTAATCAAACTTATAAGTCTGATTTGCACTTGATTCACACACTTACAAATTGGAAATTTTTAACCAATTTGTGATTGATCGAAGGCTTTTGTTCTATCAAATGGAATTCTTTTGGAGGCTAATCAATTCAAATATGGTGATGATCTTTGCAATATCGCAGTGCAATTGTTTTCATATGTTGGAGCCATCACCGAGCAAAAGAACAATGAAGTTCAAAAAGCAAGAGCTTCATCCATTTTTCTTCCTTCCGTATAATCAAAGATTGACAATATCAAAGATACGGAAATTGGGCATGTAAATCTTGAAGAATTTTTTAAAAGAGTTAGAAATCCGCTAGTGTCCTACGAGATGGAGCCCACCATTAATAGTGGAATTTATTTGGTTGTGGCCTTTCCCATGTCAGCTGTTGGTCCTCCCAATTGGAAGAGTAACTGGGTTCTGAAACCTCAGCTCAACAATTGGACATCCTTACTGAGCAGCTACCTCTCTTGTGGAAAGGGTTCATTTAATTTATCAACTAGAGTTGTGAACTTGAAATGGGATGACACTGTAGGTGCACTAAGCTCAAGTTGAAGCCATTCTATCCTACTGTAGGAAAAGGAAATTTTCTGAAAGAAATATGTAGAAACATAATGAATTAACACTTTATCAAAACTACAATTAAAATCAGCTTAAGCAACTGCTATTAATGAAAATATTCTAGTCAGTAGACATAGACTACTCTGCCTACTTTGGCTGCAGGAACAGACACATGAATTGTTTCCAGTGGCTCCAGGAATAGTCAAATACCAAAACAACAACTATAACAAAATGGAATTTAACTAAAAAATGCACAAGAACTACTCACCGAGTGGGCCTCCTTGAGTGAGTATATCCAACACTCAGATAACAATTGATAAGCTTAGAATATCATCATCTTATTTATTTCAAATTGATTTCAGAATACATAAGTCTGGAAACCAAAATAATACTAACTCTATGGTCATTCTATCTACCCCCACGAGGGGATAAAGACATTTATTTATGATAAAAAACTTATAACAAACTTCCAACTGATCATCCCACATCCCAAGGGAAGAGGTGAGCAGGATTTATTACATAAAAAAAAGAAGTCAATGCATAAGTGTAGAACAAACAACTATCCTACTACTGAGAAAATATAGCACAACCTTCTTTCCTAGATTTACATTTCATCAGCAACAATCATGAATGCTCCACTAATCACTTTTCTAAAGAAGCGATCAATTGGTCACGAGCTCCTTCATCGTTACTCCACTTTGACTGGGTCTACATCCATCGACATGATGATGTGTCTCTTTAACTGCAAGCTTAGTCATCTTCTCATCTTGGTTGACCCTACACCATGGTGTTAATGTGCACAAAAGCATGTGTATCCATTGATGCTAGCATAACATAAATTAAACCATATTTAAGATTAATTATAAAGTTCATTAGATATAAACCTTAGGTCCAAGATAAATCAGATCCAATAATACTAAAAAGACATCAACCATGGGAGTTCTATGACCTAAACATTATCCAAACATATGACCAAAGCAAGAGTTTTATGACAAAATCTGACAAAATGGAGCCATTATTTTGGCTCATCATCAACACAAAACCCCAACTTTGTGTTAGCCCTAGCTAACATATATGTTCTTGCAACTAGATCAGTGAAGGATGAAAAGGGGAAAAAGACTCTCATCAAGCTTGATGAGGACTTCTTTGATACCATTTTCAAGTATCCAACCATATATCAATATGCTAACATTGACATGCAATTAGCAGTGACTTACTATGATAATAACTCAAATAACTGTACAAAAAAATATCAATGAGAATTGGTTGAAGACTCCTAGGTCTACAATTGTAAGGTGGCTCGAAAAATCTTCCTCGCAGTGACTTCATTAAGGAGGTCAATGATCTGATTACTCTTCTAAGTAGAGTAAAGGGGCTCCCAACTTTGAACACTTATCACAAGTGGATGTATCAGTGGATTCACATCATCGGGAAAAACAAGAAGCAAATCTATTGAGGAAAGAAAACTATAGATTCTTTGTGTGAGCAATTGATCAAACTGCCAACCACCTTGAAGTACTACATGACTTCATATCTTGTCTATGCAACCACCTCAATGAGGAACTTTCTAGGATTATCTACCACAGGTGATAGAATTTGGATTCTTGTTTATTAGTACCTCACTTAGTTAACTCTCAGGGAGAGTTTACATTATTTTAGGAGGGTCAATGATGCTTTCTTTGCCCATTACATGTGTATGTTTGACAAAGATCTTTAAAAGAAGAGTGTCAGATGAGGTCTGGAATGTAGTAAATCAATATGGTTGTATCTTTTTGTAGTTCCTCACATTTACATATCTCATGGCTAGATACTTTGATGGATAACCCTTCATGCTACCAAGGTATCTATTGGTGTAAAACAATAGATATTCACATAGCTTGGTACTCAACTTAGAGACACAAGTTTCCACTGAGAAGATATCCAAAGTCCATTACTTTGACTCATTTATCTATCAATCCAAGGATGTACAACTTGAAATGGGACTGCAAAATATATGTGCTAAGAGTTTCTAGGAACAAGTCTATCTTATTCTAGGCAAATAGGAGTGCTAGATAAATCTTTACGAAAAAAGGAAATTGCTTTGAAATCATGACTCTGAAAGACAATACTATCTTATACTCCTAAATTCTAAACTCTTTTAACTTATGCAGAAACAACTACTTTGCTCCGTCGTGGCTGCAGAAACAGACAAAATGTAATAGTCTATGGCTGCAGGAGCGGACAACGAACAAATTAATAGAATTGAATTAAGTAACCTAAAAGATGAAGTACATAAAAGAAAATTAAATAGAATCCTCACCAAGTGGGCCCCCTTGGGTGAGTCTCCTGAAATGAGAGTTACAACAGAAATTAACTAATCGAGCTCACACACCCATATCAAAACACCATAAGTTGTTTCAGAAAATAGATATTCTTCTTATTCAGAATCTAGTTCAACAACATAACATTACCTAATACAAAATCAAAAAATAACTATCTAAGGAATGAGAGAGGGATTTATAACATTCATCCTCAAAACAATTCCCAAAACATTCACTCCACTTCCCAATATTTAGGTGGAAGATTTTATTTAAACTTCTGAAATCCAGGAAAACAAAGACAATTTGGATTCAACCTTTTCTTTGAACATTTTTATATCTTTCCTATATATATCCTCTAACATCTGTCATGATGAATGACATAATTCATTAATGGATTGGTACTAATCTATAGATTCCTTAATGAGCTTTATCAACAATGCCCAAGTCACAATAGATCTTTGAAATCTTCTTGCCCATATTTCCATGTTGTTATGAATGAAGCCCTATTCCATCACAAATACTATTTCCACGCAATTGCAACACAAGGATTAGAGCAAGTATTCCATCCACATTTCATGACCACTCATTTGTACACATTTATAAGTCACATAAAAACAATAAATACTAATAATTGCATTCATAAAGTTCATGGTATTTGTCAAAATAAAGGTTTCCAACTATAGGTGATATGATTATCAAAATAGGTATATAAGGTCGGCTAAGGTATGTTTATAAAGTCCATCATTGAAATATAAGTCTTAAAGATAGGAAAATTTCTATAAAAGAAACATAAAACTATGGCTCATCATGCCCCCCAACTGAGGGCTTTGCTGGTCCACCAACAAATATTTCCCCTGCAGAGGTTTTCTAATTTCCCTTCCAGGTCAGTAGTCTAAAATCTATTACCTGAGGAAAAATAGTAGCTAGGTTATCTATTCTATCCTCCAGCCTATTTATTGTTACATCTTTCTCCTGCAATTTTCCTTTGAATTCCTCCTTTTCTTTTTTCCATTCTTCCTCCTTATTTTCTAACAATTTTAATAACTCAAGAGCATTTGAAGCCTAGGAAAAGAGGGTGGATTGTATTTTTTTACAATAAACTTTATTTTGTGTTCCTCTTGATCCACTTTCTCAGTAGCCTCGACTAAGTTTTCTAGCCTAGATGCAATAACTTTCTTGTCATTATTAAGTTTGCTATGACGGGCTTACTGAGGGTTAGAAGTATTGTGTTCGATGTTCAGGTTGATTTGGATTTATCTAGAATGGACCAACACTTATTCTTCTTCTTCTTCTTCCTCTTCTTCTTCTTTTTCTTCTTCTGTTTATCTGTTCCTGGATTGGTCAAAACCATATCATGAGATATATTTCCTATTTCATAAAATGTCTCTCCTCCTAATTCCTCTTTTTCTCCTAAATCTTCTCTTGTCTCTCCTTCTAAGAACTCCTCTGAATGAGATATTTCTTGTTCCTGTTCTTCTTCTTTATGAGAGGAAGAGGGTTGAGATGGCATCCCAAAGGAGTGTTTTGGAGGAGGTTCTTCCTCACCAGAATCCAAGCTCTGAATATCAATTCTTTCTCCTGCAACAATTTTTTCCCTTGAATTTCTTTTTCAACTGGTGATTGGTTCTTGTAGGTCATTTTCTTGTAAAAGGTTTCTCGGTTTTCTTCATTTTTTGAGTAGATTGACCCTCCCCTATAGCATATTTCTTCATTTTCCATGTTTTAGCAGGGGTTTCAGATTCTTTCCCTTTTTGCTTCTTTTCCTCAACCTTAGCTTCCTGTGCTGGTTTTTCTTTCTTCTTCCCCTTGGATGAAACCACTAGGGTTTCCTAAGAAATATTCGAAGAGGCATCCTCACCTTCTCTTCTATGATTTTCAGTTGGTCTAGAGGATGAAGTACCTACAACCTTTCCAATGTTGGGAATTTGATTTAGTGGACATGCTCCACTTATGGCTAGAAAGTGTTGGCATATTGGCATAACGGATACAGATGATGATCAACTGGTAAAGGATGATGTTGATATATTGAAGGATTGTTGGTGATGATATAATTATGATCAATTATTTGTGTTTTCATTGATGGCAACCATGTTTGTTTATGTTTGGTATATCATTTAAGTTATCTAAGTTATCTAAGCCTAACCGGTAATGGAATGTTTGCTAAAGTTGATAGTGAACTAGTAAGCAGGAACAGTGAAGGAGATGGTTGTGGTAGAGATCCATATTGAGTTGAGTATTGCAGTTTTCAATGTGTGATTATGACATTGTAATGAGTCTATGCCATGAACAGCATCATGTTTGTAATTGACTCTTGTATATTTAGCTAGGGTTTGAGAACTGGTAACAAGATCCTTTGATCGGTGATGTTTTATGGTTTGGCGGTGAATCTTATCACATTCATTACTTAGTGGTGACATGTTAGAAACTATGTGTGATGATAAGATTGCATTTAAGCATGTACAAGGATCATATTTCTTGGAAAACAATGAAGTGCTTAGCAGAATGTGTTAAGGGTTTGACAACTTATCAGATCGATGTGCGGTGATTTGTTATGATCATTCAACGATTGTAATTGTCTTAAAATTTGTTGTAATGATCTGTATGAATGTTGTTAGGGTTTTGTAACTAACCTAGTTGAAAAGTGTATTTAGGTCAAGTTTGAGAAGGTTTAGTGTGTCGATGATCAGAGAAGGAGAGTGTGTTGAACCAAATTGAGATGTCTGCATGTGTGAAGCAGATTGGAGCTAAAATGGATCTGTACTAGCAAGTAGAGAGTACGTTGACCAAATCATTTATCTGTTGTTTCCTAACACTTGTAATAGTATTAAAATCCTTTAACTAGGTAGGTCCTTACAGGCCTGATCTTGTAAATCCCTTCACCAGGTGGCTCATTAACTTGGTTTAAATCCTTTAGAAATGTTACTCCTAACAGGGTAGAGCTCCTAACAAAGCTCAGGTTAAAATGCCTTCATCGGGTGACTCCTAACAGGGTTTGCTCTTAATGGGGAATTATTATAAAGATCCTAACTGGGCTAGGCCTTTAACAAGGCACATTCTGAAAGAGTGCAAATATTTTGTGGGTACCAATTACCACTGTGGTTTTTCCCATTTGGGTTTCCATATGAAAATCTCCGTGTTCATGTTGTGGATGGATTGTTGAGTTATTCATTTGATGTCTTTACTATATTTTCTTAATGATGAACACTTCAGTAGCTACCGGTAATGTTTTGGTAAATCTGATTTAGAGACTATCTGATCAACTACCGGTACTGGTTATGAACTATTTTTTAGAAGTATTTTTTGTATTGGTGACATATTGCAGTTTATTGTTAAACTTGATTCACCCCCCCCCCTCTCAGTACTAACTGGATCCTCACAATAACAGAAAGTCCTTCCATTGCATCCCAAGGTTGGTTTCTACCAGGGTCTGCTCAATCAACAACTGAATTAAACAATGGTGAGACATAGATTGAAGGTTACCTTTTTGTACCTGAGCTGCCATCTGCTTCAGCATGTTATAGAGAAAAGTGGGAACATTCATCCATCTACCCTACCTCAAATGACTTAACAATTTAAAGTGTACAGAGTGCAACTGAGATTATCTTCCCTCGCAAGTAATATACATAGTAACATAGGTTTCCCTATGAGCCCAGAGAGGTGGAAGAGACAACCTGCTAGTTCCTTGCTTAGTGACATTCAAAGGAGGGTCACCATGCTATGTGAATTAAGCTCGAGCACACCTAGCATCCTTAGTTTCTGGAAAAGGTTCACTGTTCATGGGAAAACCAAAAAATTGAGCAACATGTTCCTCTATAATATGAACCTTCAATCCCTTCACCATGACCATATCATCCCTCAAAGCTTGTGCAAATTCTAGAGCTACATTGTCATCATAAGCATGTAATTTCAAAAAATAGTTTAACCATCCACAACCTCTAAACAAAGGTTCACAATTCTTATTGTTTAATATTAGACTATGCTCTATAGGTTCTCTTTTGATCAGAGGACCCCCCATTGACTGCAACTGTTATTGTCTTCAAGAAAACCTCTTCTAATATAACTCCAATTATGAAGCTTTCATCTCCCAAATTCCAGGAGGAGACAATATATATTAAGACAAATTTCCCAATTGTAACAGAAAACTTGTTGTAGAAAAAAGTAGTTGAGAGGGCTTCGCACAGGCTTAGCTCAGAGAAATTTTTTAATTTTGCTAAAATGGGATTAGACTAAACTTTTATCATTGGTGAGAAAACATTTTGCTAAAATTAACTCAACACTCAACTTGAGTTATCATACTTATTTGAAATTAATCCTAATAACGACAATATCTTATATCATACCTATCCTCCCCCCCAACTGAAGCTAAACACAAGTTTCCACACATGCAGGTAAGTTGGATAGGGGAATGCAATCATAAATATTTACAATTAATGAAATGACATAAAATGTGAAACACAAAGAATATAATCATGAAAGCGATGAAAGTACTTACGTGACTGGAAAGATGATTGCAACGTACTCACAAGACTGTTGACACGTGCAATGAAAGAGTTATTTCTGAAATGTTCAAATAATGAGTGTGGTTGCGGAATTGAAGTGAAAGATAAGAAGTATGTATGATATGGAAATGACGTGGAATGGAGCGGAGAAATCAACTCCACCTAGACATGGAGTTATTTATTATGATTGATGACAACTTGTGATCAAGCAGATGGTGGACCCAAAGGATCACAATCAGTGATTGCAAGATTGTTGTGTAGTTCTTCAAACTATTGCATAAACTTCTCCTCAGTATTGGGTTTGTGGTATAGCTGAAGTCTATTGCCTTTGACTAGAAGTTTGAAGCGTGCATTGTCAATAGTTTCTAGTTTGACTGTGCCATTATCAAATACTTGTTCAATTTCATATGGACCAAGCCACCATGTTTGCAATTTACCCAGGTTGTCTTTAAATATGGAATAATATAGTAAAGCCCAATCACTTGCATGAAATTTTTTAGTTTTAATATATTTGTCATGCCATTTCATTCGATGTTGTTGGATTAAAATTGTATCTTGTAATGCTGATTTCCTCAATTCATCTAGCTAATTGAGGTGTAGTATTCTATCTTGTTGTGAGGTTGTCAAGTCCATTCCCAACTCTATTTTAGTACGTAGATTTTTATGCTCAAAATCTATAGGGATGACTGCATGTTTACCATATACCAACTCAAAGGGTGTAAACCTTGTAGTTTTTTTCCAGGATGTTCTCTGCCTCTGGAAGTCGATTTGCCCAATCTTTCTTATGGATTGCAACTATTTTTGTTAATATGGCTTCAATTTATCTGTTAGTCACTTCTACCTAGCCATTGGCTTGGGGATAATAGGGTGTTGCATTTTTATGATAGATAATATATTATTTTACCATAGCATCAATCAGATTAGATGTGAATTGAGCATCCTGATTTGTAACAAGTTCTCTGGGAACTTCATATCTTGTAAATATATCCTCATATAGGAACTCTACAACCTTGTTGTCTCATGCATGCTTCATTGATCTTACTTCAACCCATTTGGTAAGTTAGTCTGTATAGACTAGGATGTATGGTTTTCCATTAGATGGAGGATTAGTTGGACCAATGAAGTCCATACCCCATTTGTCAAAAGGTGTGACAACTACTTGTGGATGCAATGGCTTCTCATTTGACCTTGTTGGGCGACCCATTCTCTGACATCTGTCACATTTATTTATATAGTTGATTGCACCCTATGGAGGGTAGGCCAATAATACTCCGTATTGAGTATTTTCATTACTATTCTTTTGGCTACAAAATGACCTCCACAAGGTTTGTCATGAAATGCATGGAGGATGTCAAATGTTTCATCTTCCCTAATACATCTTCTCATAACATTATATGTCCAGTATAGAACAAACATACATTGACCCAGGTATATGGAAAACTTTTCTCAATAAGGATCCTCTTATCTTTTAGGGAGAAGTATGAGGGCATCTTACTAGTAACCAAATAATTGGCTATATCAACATACCATGGTATGTGTACAATGATAGCAAATAGATGTTCATCTGGAATAGAATCATATATTATATGTTCATTAGGCTGATGTGTAAGTCTAGACAAGAAGTCAGCCACAACATTTGCTTTACCTAGCTTATCAATAATAGTAATATCAAACTCCTACATCAGAAGTAACCATCTTGCTCGTTTGGCAGAAATAACTGGTTTGTTCATGAGGTACCATATTGCTGTATGATCATTATAAACATATACTTGGTACCCTGTGATATAATGCTTGAATTTGTTGAGAGCATATATGACTGCTAACATCTCCTTCTCTTTTACAATGTAATTTAATTCAGCTCCTTGCAAATTCTTGCTTATATAGTAAATGGCATTTTCAATGGATCCTTGTTTTTGAGCAAGAACTACTCCCACAACATGGTTAGAGGCATCAATATAAATATAAAAAGGTAGGTTCCATTTAGGTCCTTGGAGGATTGGTGCTTCAGTTAGGACAATTTTGAGCTCTTGAAATGCTTTATCACATGCTGGTGTCCATTGAAAGTCCACATCCTTTAATAAGAGACCATACAAAGGACTTGCAATGGTACTAATGTTTTTGACAAATCTCCTATAATAACCAGTATGTCCCAAAAAACTACGCACATCTTTTTTCTTGTTTGTGATTGGAAGAGTTTGAATTACCTCAATTTTAGCAAGATCTACTTGAATTCCTTTAGCAGAGATATAATGACCTAAGGCCACTCTTTCTTGCATCATGAGAAAACATTTCTCACTGTTGAGAGAAAGATTATGATCCCAACATATTTGCAACACCTTAGATAGATTATCAGCTGCCTCTTGAAACTCATCACCATATGTGGTGAAGTCATCCATGTAAATCTCCATGCAACTGTGTGAGATATCTACAAAAAATACTTAAAACTGCTCTTTGAAATGTTGTTGGAGCATCACACAATCTAAATGGAAGTACGGAGTAGGCATAGGTTCCCCAGGGACATGTGAAGGTGGTTTTGTCTTGGTCCTCGGGTGAAATTTTAATTTGATTATAATCACTAAACCCATCAAGAAATGAAAAGTATTTCTTTCATGCCATAGAATCAGCTAGTACCAGATCAATGAAAGGAAGTGGGAGATGATCCTTTTTAGCCTTATTCAATTATCTATAATCTGCACATACCCTCCATTTTACATTCTTCTTCAAAATAATTACCAAAGGTGAGATCCATTGATTGTCTAAGATGGGGTAGATAAATCCCGCATCTAGTAGCTTTTGTAATTTAGTCTTGACAATTTCCTTAAGAGCTGGATTAATCCTTCTCTGAGGATGTTTGATTGGTTTAGTGTGCTCCTAGATATAGATCCTATGACTACCTAGTGTGGGATCTAATCCTACCATATCAGTGTAGTCCCAAGAAAATGCAAATTTCTTTTCTTGTAACAATTCCTTCAATGACTGCTCTTGCTTTATAGAAAGTTGACTATTTATAATGAGTTTCTTTTCATGTACCATTTCAATCTGTTTATTCATTTATTTCATTGAAGCTTCATTCAAAATAGGTAGCTTCACTTCATGGGGTATCAAAGTATGAAGAAGTGTTGGATTAATCAAATCAGATGTTGGTAATAGTTCTTTTAATGGATATTCAAAATTATTAGCAATACCTTTCATTGTAGCCCCTTGTGCAAATGTATTATTCAATACTTGCGTCAAGATTTGGTTTTCATCATAGAGATGGAGAAGAGGACCTCTATCAAGAACAATTATTTTGATCATAGACTTGGCATCTTCCTCAAGCTCATCACCTAAGTGAGGCCAGATGAAGTGTTCTGATTTCTCATGTGGTTGAGCAGGTGGGTAAAGTGTGAACTTATTTGTACTATCTCCATTGGAAATAGTCATATCTCCAGACCCACATCCAATGTAAGTATCTATAGTAACCAACTAGGGTATTCCTAGAATAACTAGATATCCCCCTAAGGTAGCCTTAGGAGACAAAATCATAAAATCAACTAGGTGCTCCCAAGAGTCAAGAGATACCACAATGTCTTCTATCATACCATCTTACTTGACAGTAGAACTATCAACTAATTGAAGGACTGTATGAGTAGGTCTAATTTTGGCCAAATTTAGGTTTTGAATTATTTCTTTGGTCATTACATTGATAGAAACTCCTAGGTCTATGAGAGAATTGTGAACCATCACCCCTTTTATCATTATTGCAACTACTCGGCTGCTAGTGTTTGAGTACTTAGGCATGATTACTTTTCCCAACATAATGTCAACTAGTTTACCCATGACATGAATTATTATAGGATCCTTTTTCTTCCTGCCAGGTTTCTTTAAACAAGACTCTCTAATAACCTTGCTATATATACATATATCCTTAATTTCTAGGAAGAGAGGTATCTTAATGGATACTTTCTTAAGATGATCGAAGAAATCAAATGTTGGCTCAATGATAGGCTTTGGTTTATCTAATCTTTGAGGAAATGGAGGATCTAGATCTTTAGGTTCATCAATTGACAAATCTGGAGTAGGTTCAACTGGTTGTTCCTCTTCATTGGATAAATTTGTGATTACTAGAGTAGCTGGTTATTGCAACGTTTTCCCTAACCTAAGATGAGCATCACTGATATTAAATGAATATGAAGCGTATTGATTGAATTCCACTTAATAGGTAGGTTATTGTGGTTTATTGTTAGGATTAGGTGTAGGTTGTGTAGGTAGTTGAGTAGCTCTTGGTGGGGCATTGGCAGGTGACATAGTAGTTGGCTGGATAGGAGGTGGATTAGGCTGATTAGGCCATTGTTGTCCTCTCCAAGGCTATTGTTGAGACCAATTAGACTATTGGGGTTGTTAGTTTCCTTGAGTGGGCTGCCATTGGGTTTGAGGTCCAGACTAGGAATTTGGTTGATAGTTCCATTGTGGGTTCCCATAATTACCAAAATTAGGAGGATATTGATTTTGCCACTAATTAGTGGTTGCATAAGAATATGGACCATTAAAAGATAAAGGATCAGGTGGCATACCTTGACTTGGGACCCATGGTTTCCTTTGGGATAGAAAGAAAATGTATCCCTCATCATCCTCAATGGGATGAAATTATGATTGATGAATTTTGTTGTCAATATTGGCCAGCTTCTTGCATCTACACTCCTTCCTCTATCTACAATGGGGATAGAATTCAAATAATATTGTCTTGGAAACATCTTGCTTTTGTTTCACTTGAAGAGTGTCAATTTGTGTGGCCATATTATTGATGATATCCTGCAGAAAATATTTGAGTAGATTGGTCAACTCCATCTTTGAGACTTTAGAGGTGGCTTTATTTCTTGATGATGTATACTTGTATCCTTTGGGATTTCTCAATGCAACTCTTGAATAATTTTGGCAGTTTTTGTATGTCACTCCATGTAGCCTGAGTAATGTCACCTACTCCCATGAGGTTGAGAGCATCAATACATTCTTCAATAATTAAACTTAGGAAGAGCAATTTCTGGGAATCTTCAGTCAACTGATTATGTTTGGATTTCTTCAGACTGAAGAGAAACCATCCTACATAATATTCTAGGGACTCATCATCTTTTTGTTGAATCCTGAATATATCATCTCCTCTCATGTCACTTCCTCTACAATAGTCCTTGTATTTGTTAAGAAATTTTTCTTTCTTGGTATCCTAGTCAGTCACAAATTCTTATGCTAAGGACATGAACCAATGAATAGCAGAATCCTTCAAGGTGGATACGAACAACTTAAGTTGGTGTCCATCTATGGTGTAGTCATAAATTCTACATATGACATCAAATTCAAAGATAAAGGTGTTTAGATCTTCTATAACAAGGCCATAAAAGTGAGGGAAAGCAGCATGAGGGATGTTTTTTAGATTGTCATTGGCCCCTTGTGGTGGAATAAGAAACTTGAAGGTTAGGTCAGGAGGTGGGGGTGGATTATTACCACCACCACCACCCATGCATGCCATATTGCCTTGGTAAATTACTAATGCAAAAAATAGATTTTCTTCAGGTGATGGTTTAGGTGGAGGAATGTGATTATCTAGGTCTGCAAAGAGTTGTACAAAATGATCAAGTTCTGGCTCATTTTTTCTAGGTGGATCTTCTTCAAAGTGGTCCAGGTTAGGAAGGAATCTCCCAAGGGGATCTCTTTTTCTATGCATATATATATTGGAAAACTAACATCAGACCTACATGAATGGCATGAATAACTTATTCTATTCTATAAAGTAAAGTACTACTAAAAAAATGACTTGACAAGTGAAATCCTATGTTCTCATAAACTCTCAGTTTGTCACCATCCCCGACAACGACACCAAAAATGTCGGTGCAAAACAATATATATTCACATATCTTGGTACTCAACTTAGAGACACAAGTTTCCACTGAGAAGCTATCCAAAATCCATTACTCTAACTCATTTATCTATCAATCCGAGGATGTACAATTTGAAATGGGATTGCAAAATATTTGCACTAAGAGTTTCTAGGAACAAGTCTATCTTATTCTATGAAAATAGGAGTGCTAGATAAATATTTATAGAAAAGGAAATTGCTTTGTAATCATGACTTAGAAAGATAGTGCTAACTTCTACTACCAAAATGTAAACTCTTTTAGCTTATGCAGAAACAACTACACTGCTCTGTCATGGCTGTAGGAAGAGACACAGTGTAATAGTCTATGGCTGGAGGAGCAGACAATGAACACATTAATAGAATAGATTTAAGTAACTTGAAAGATGAAGTAAATAAAAGACAATTAAACAGAAGCCTCACCAAGTGGGCCCCCTTGGGTGAGTCTCCTGAAATGAGAGTTACAACAGAAATTAACTAATCGAGCTCACACACCCATATCAAAACACCATAAGTTGCTTCAAAAAATAGATATTCTTCTTATTCAGAAACTAGTTCACCAACACAACATTACTTAATAAAAAATCAAGAACTAACTATCTAAGGAATTAGAGAGGAATTTATAACATTCATCCTCACAACAATTCCCAAAACATTCGCTCCACTTCCCAATATCTAGGTAGAAGCTTTTATTTGAACTTATGAAATATAGGAAAGGAAAGACAATTATGACTCAACCTTTTCTTTGAACATTTGTAGATATTTCCTATATTTCCTCTAACATATGTCATGACCAACAACATAATTCATTAAAGGATTGTTACTAATCTGTAGATTCCTTAATGAGCTTTGTCAACAATGCCTGGGTCACAATAGATCTTTGAAATCTTCTCGCCTTGTTGTCCATCATTTGCCCACGTTTCCATGTTGTTATGAATGAAGCCTTGTTCCATCACAAAGACTATTTCCATGCAGCTGCAACATAAGAATTAGAGCAAGCATTCTATTTATATTTCATGCCCACTCATTTGTACACATTTATGAGTCACATAAAAAAAAGTAAATAATTACATTCATAAAGTTCAAGGTATTTGTCAAAATAAAGGTTTCCAACTATAGGGGATATGCTTATAAAAATAGGTATATAAGGTCAGCTAAGGTATGCTTATAAATTCCATCATCAAAATATAAGAGTCTTAAAGATAGCAAAATATCTATAAAAGAAACATAAAACTATGGCTCTTTAGTATCCATCAAATAAGATCATTCTCATGGAGATGGCTCGTCAGATGAGATCAATCCATGAGTGCCAATATAAAGCTCATAAGATGGGCCTCAAGTTCTTCATTATCATTGAAAGATACTCCATCAATTCTATCTATAAGGCCCGTGCCATGGAGGAGGAAATGATGAGAGTGACCATGAAATTATTCAAGGCCAGAAAGCATTTTGACTACAAGAGTATAAAGAATAAAATCAAGAAAAGTTACACTCATGTCCAACGGATTGAAGATGTGTGGATTGATTGTAGAATTGAAGAAGACATCTAAAGACTAGACTACTATATTATGAGAGTAGAATAAATTGAGAATTTTGATCTTGCTAATGTTCTTGAGGATCTTGAAGAGGATGGAGACATCCTAGATCCTATGTATGAGAAGACCAAAGTTGTTGGATCACCTTTGCCTCTTATCCACTGGTCTCAAAAGCAAAACACTTCAATAAGGGCTAGGTTCCAGAACATCCTTTCTAATACTAATGTTTGGTTAAATCTGCATGGTGTTCAGTTAAAACCTTTCAATGCTGGATCCGAGGATGACATTGCAGGGCCTATGGGAAAGACTTCTAAGCTAAGGACAAAGAATAGAAAAGATCTTATGGCTCCTAAATGTCCAAAGTTCAAATTCATATTTGGAAAGAGCAAGAATCAAGGTGAGTCGTTTGCCCAAGTGATAGGGAGATACTCAAGAATTGGCTCAATTTGTGTGTTTACAATCAATTTGGGTTGCAAGTTCCCTCAAAGGTAATTGTTGAAGGTTTTGTCACTTGTTTAGGTATTGTTTCTTTGATGTATTTCCTTCTCTAAGCTTCATATCAACCCTTAGATCTCCCTACCATTTCAATTCTTGTTTTCACTCAAACTTGCTCTCAAGTCTCACAAAAATGAAACTTAGCTTCTTAGCTCCAAACACTAAGATCACTCACCAAGAGTTTCACGAGGTTAAGGACATTTTATAGCATCCTCTTAGTCTTAATTCAACTTGTTTTTATGGTCTTTCAATTTGTCTTCTTACCCGATTTGAAGAAAAGCTCAAAACAGGGCTACAAGAAAAGAGCCCCAATTAGCCCTCCAAAACTACTAAAATGCTTATAACTCCACAAACTGCCAAAACACCTCACGAAAATTTACATTTATGGATACCCTTTATGGAGATATTTAAAAAATTTTATATGAGGAGGTTTGACAAGACCGTACAACTATTGTCCTATAAATGTGCCTAAAAAATAAGGGTTTTCAAGGGTTTTAAGTCTTGAAACACCTTATCACCATTCCAAACTCTTCTTCAGACCACAAAATATTTTGAGAAGGTTTTTACCATCATTATGAAGCCTTAAACTTCCTTCCCTACAAGAATAAAGACAAACACTTGATGTGCAACCAAGTTTCAAGAGAAAAAGTGCTCAAAAACCATTGTTTTTCAATACTTTGGCTGCTCAAAATGCATTTCTCAACTAATTATTCATTGGAACACTCTTCCATATGGATTAAAATCTCTGATAAAACTTCATTCCACCTTTGGAAACCAAAATAAGGTTCACTTGGTTTGGGTTTGTAGAGCAACATTGTTTTCACCATGAAAGTTCACTAGTCGGGCTATGGGAGCTCGCCTAGTTAGCAACAAAAACCACTTTCTTTGCCATTGCCAATAAAAAAAGTTGTATGTAAAAGAAGGATATGTATATAAACTTTAATCTCAGATTCCATGGAGAAAGATCCAAAGAAAATAAAGTTGCTTCCATTATTGAAGCCAAACCCTTACTCGACCGAGAACAGGGCAAAAACAAAATAATTTTGCTACAATACTAAAACTCCACACCAGCACACAAACCCATGTGATAAATATTTAACACAACATGGCACAAATTCCCAAATAAAAATAGTACAACCAAATACTCAGTAAGTACAGACTGCTATACCATTTGGAGCCAAAAAAGTTTAAGAAAAATGACAAAATCTTGAGTTTTTGTATTGAAATATTCTTTTCTTCGAATGCCAACTTGATAAAAAGTTTTGTGAGGCTTTAAATAGACACTCACCACCCAAATAATGCCTAGGTATGGACCAACAACCACCTTTTGCCTTATTTTTACAAATTTTCCAAAAATTGTCAAAATGTTGCTTGACAACTTTGACAATTTTTAGTACAATGAGCACTTTTGACTTGTGAGCCAAATAGACTTAACTCCACCATGTGAAATGGTTTACTATAACCACACAAACATATTTAAATTCCTAACAAGGATTTATAAGGCATTTTGACCATTTTTCCATATTTTGCCTATTCCAGGCTTACAAAGCATAAAATGTCAAAAATAGACCAAAAACTCAACAAACAACAAAACTAAGGCACAAAGGACACTTAAACACACTAAAAACACCCTTTTAACATACGACAAGTCCATTATTCAATTGAGACCAACATAGGCCATTTCAAACCAAAATTTGATGAAGTGCTCCATGAGCTTCACTAGGTGCTCCTGCACCACCAAGAGACTCAAATTAATAATGAAGTCGATGAGGGAAATGATGAAGAATTATAAAAACAAGATAAACCTCAAAAGAAGCATGAAGTAGAAGATTTTGACAAGGAGGGATTACTTGAAATCCCAAGTACTTCCCAGTCTCAGGTGACACAAGAAGGTATTCCTCCTGCATCATGAGATGTAATAGGCACTACTTCAGTCACAGTTTCTGACACTGTTCCTTTTGGTTATACTATTTCATTTTCATCCCAAGCTCCTAAAATTCATGTCATTCCTTCCACATCCCCTAGTGAATCCACTTTTGACACACCTCATGACAATCTCGATACTGTATTCCTTCATAATTTGTCTGAGGTAACTTCTTCCATGTTGGAAGACTTTGATAATTTTATGTCAAAAACTCAGGTTCCCCCTAGAGTTTCTATTGCTCAAAATCCACCTGTCATTGTTACCTCTACTCCAGCTATTGTTACTACAAGTGTTCAGCCTTAGGAGTTGGGCATCACAAGTGTTGACTATTGGAGTGCATGAAGATAAACCTTTTCCACCTTGGCTAATGACTAATGCTCCTAAAAAAAAGAAGCAAGTTATCTCCCTAGATGACTTTGATTTTAGTCAATTGGTGCTTGTTAAGCCCAAGGGTATCAAGAAGGCCAAAACTTTGTGTAGGGTGAAGGTGGATAAAACAAAGAACAAATATGTAGAGATAGAAATTCCTCCTCCAGACACAGATTTTTATAGAGTGCATCCCACATATTATGTCATCAAAAGGATTGATCTAGGTAAGAAAACACATGAAGGTATAGTGGAGGATGCTCAAATTTCTTTTCAACATCTTGTGACAATGTACAATGAATAAAAGGTCAAGAAGGATGGATTAAGGAAACAAGTTGATAAGATCATAGAAGTTTTGATCAAGATAACCAAGTCATTAGAGATAGTTGAGCCTGTCACTTCATCTGTAGATGAGTGGATCATTAAACAAGTTGAACAAGTCAATTCTCATGGAAGAAGATTCGGGGAGTGGATGGATAAGTTGCTAAGCCAAGGAACTCATTGATTATGTTTAGCAGTCACTCTTATCAAAAATTTGGAAGAGGTAAAGGATGAGATTGATAAAAATTTGAGTTTATTTTCAAATGAAATAGAAACTTATGAGAAGTACTTTAACTCTTGGTTGGAGTTAGAAGATTTTCGATTAGATGTTCTAGTTGATAATCCAGTACTCCCTTCAAGGGATATGTACATTGAGCAAAGGGAAGTATTAGAAAATCAGCTGAATGTGTTAGAGGTTCTCATCAAAGATGTGAGGAAAGCATAGAAGGAATGTAATAATAAGGGGAATGAAGAACACAAATGGACACTAAGAGGGGGGTGAATCAATGTATTTTAAAAATTTTAACTATGTGTGCAAGTACTGAATCTGCAAATTAATTAAGAACATATACACACACGCAAATCAAATCACAACACAAAATATATGAGGAAAACCCAATGTGGGAAAAATTCGATGAGAATAGCTACTGGAGTCTACTACTCCAATCCATCCTCGCAGTAAATAATAGATTAGTAAGTTTCGGGCACCAACCCAAGGAGAACCAACCCCTCAACTTTAGGGCACCAACCCAAGGAGCACCAACCCCTGATTTTATGAGCATCTACTCAAAGGAGCACCTACGCTTCTCTGAGCACCCATTCAGAGATTTACAATGATTATCAAAAAAATTTAAAACTGTTATAAAGCCTTGTTACAAATGAGATTTGTAACACTTACAAATTTCTCATATCTTGAGAATGAAACTCTCTACTTGTTGAAATTCTTCCTCTATCTAGTTGTCTTCTACTTTTTGCTACAACTTCACCTTCAATATATTCTTTGTTCTTTCTCTATGCTTACTTTCTCTACTTCTGTAGATATCTCTATCTTCTCTCAGCAACAACACTACTCTCTGCAACACACCCACTCTACTTAGCACACTTTTTTCATAGTTGACTTGTTGAGATTTCTATTTCCACCTCTATCTCTGTCCCAACGGCCACACCTATGAACATAGAATCATAATTACAACCTTGTACAATTAGCTTTGCACAAAGGAATGTTTTTCCCTCCAAATATGCAGTTTAAAATTAATTAATTTGTCTCTTTGGGATTCAATTTGTAGCAGATTTGATTTTATTTCTTGGATTGACCGTCTGCATTAAATGGCTCATCTCTGATTTTCTAAAAGTTATCTCTACTAGTTTTCTATTTTAGCAAGCTCAATCTGTCCAACAGATTTAATTATGCCTCTGTCGATCACCTCGAGCCCTTCAACCATCTCCAACTTGGTCAACATTAATGTGTTTTCCATCTTCTGTCGACCTACTCTAAAAAGATCAACAACTACCACACTTAGATTCATTGTCACCGACTTCTGTGTATTAGATATTCTTATCGACAAGCCAGGGAGCCATATGTCTCCATTTTCTTTGTCAGATTACTTTGGTCAAGGTCGACGAGCCACCATGTAAAACTCTATGACTATTGAAATGCATATATGTCATCAAGAGTCTTCTTTATCGACATCCAAGTCACTAGGTAGGCCTTGGTCAACCACCATGTGGACAATTGACTCCAATTGGGCTATCACATTCTTTCTCTTTATTATCTCGCGTCATCATTTATGAGCTCTCATTACCCATGCGGGCTAGTGGGATGCAAAAATATTCAATTTCTCTTGTCCTGCAAGAGTTCTAACTTATGATCTTTGATATTGTGGGATATCAGGGGAAATGTATCCCTTCACCTTTTTTTATCCTGCATGACATTCAACATGACCTCTTAACCCATGCAGGATAAGAGACTTCAACATTCTCTTTGTTCTCTATTTACCTCACAAGGTCCTCTTTTCATCCCTCTACAAGCTGCGAGATAGCAGGATTGTTCTCTCACTTTACTATCCTGTCTTGTACGACCATCACAAACCCATCTTGACTTGCGCAGGATAGTGGGAACCATTTACCATTATCTTCATTTTACCCCACACGACCATCATCTCATTGTTCTTAGCACTATAGGATAGCACAAAGCCTATATCCTTTCATTACTTTCTCATCCCGCAGGACCAACTTTCTTTGGTCATTAGTAGTTCGGGATGGCGGTGGATACATTTCCCTTGTCTTTTTCTTATCCTGTATGGTCATGAAACTCTTATTCATCATGCCATGAAATAGTAGGGGGGGTTGGTCTTTGAAGTCAATGAAAATATTATCCTGCATGACTAGTGCATCTCACTTTTGAACGTCGCGGGGTAGCGGGATGCCAACACATGCACAACGGGTCCCGCACAAACATAGCACAACTTGAGTAAACCACTAAGCCACCAACATGTGTACATATGTGTATGCCAAGACATATGGGGACCACTCAAATCCAAATTGGCCTTTACAGTTAAATGCAATACTCTGATAAGAGACAAAGGTCGTAGAATCGAACCACTATTCTTGGTCGAACTGCCATGAAATAACATATTTGAATTTGTAGTCCTCAAGAATCAAACCTGATGGGTCTAATGCACTATGAGGCATATGTAGATAAACTCCAACATTGATTTGTGCTTTGTAATCCATATTCTTTTGCAGTCTACAATGTCACTGCATAACCTGCGTGTTATGTGCTTCACATGTCTTCTCCTGTCTTCGTGTTATGCATGATTGTTACCTTCTTCATTGCAACTTCTTGACATTGCTTGACATCAATGATAATATTGTCAACAATCTCCCCCTTTGACATTGATGTCAACACACTTGTAGACAATTTCTCCATTTTTTCCCCCTTTGACAACAATGGCAAAGGGTGAAACGACCAACTGCTCATGTTCTCCCCCTTTTATTTTCTATAGTAATCAATTGAACTTCCAATTTCAATCATGACATATCTGCAATACATCAGAAATTTCCTTTACAACTTCTTGAAAGATGTCCTATCTTCATGTTGGTCTACCTCTGTTGTTTGTAGCTAGATGAAATATTATTACAATATAAAAAGCAATGCCAATACTGATAGTATGATGAAAGAATAAGTATTTGGTAGAATACAGAGAGAGGGGGTGAATCAATATACTAAAAAACTGATACAAAGTAAACATATCTCTGTCAAGATCAATATTCATAAGAATACTTGACATCAACCGGTTTGACTATTATGACAACTTAACAGTAAACAACTTCAATCTTGTAAACATCAACAATGCTTAATCATAACTTGACATATTCATCTCTCAATGCTTCTAGTTATCATGCCTTATCAGAAGTTAATCAAATCAACAAATAAGATAATAACCACAAAAACATTCACCACTTGACACAAATGTTTATACGTGGAAAACCCAAATAGGTAAAAACCATGGTGAGATGAGACTCACAAGGATAGCTATCTGAACTCTTTTGAAGTTTGCCCTGTTAGGAGCCAAGTTTGTTAAAGCTTTACAATAAGTCATGTTAAGAACTAATTTTGGTTAGGAATCACCTGGTTAAGGGATTTACAAATATGCCTTGATGAAAAACACAATACCCTGTTAGGAGTAACCTTGCTGGAGGATTTAAGAATCCAAGCTAATGGACCACCTTGTTAGAGGATTTAATGAGTAACCAAGCTTGTTAGAGCTTACCCAGTTAAGGGATTTCACTTCTACTGTAATTGTTAGAAAATAACAAGTTTTCTTGATCTGTTTGAATAGCACTACATTTGCTTGATCAGATCCTTTTAAGCTTCAATCTGCCTTCACTCAAAGTGCAGATCCATTCACTGGTTAGGCAACAACACACTCAACAGGTTTCTGCCAATCTTTCCAACAACTTTTACAAGCAACTTCATCGACCTTAAATACAAATCAATTAAGTCGGTAACACAACAAAAACCAAATTCTCATCATCGAGATTACAAACAAGTCAGTACAATCTTGACCGATAGAAATCATAACAATCTCTTCACATTCTTCTTGAAAATTCCAACTGCTCCATGATCACCACTTCATCGAACTTTGTAACTCATCACATGCAATGCATTAGATGCAATCCACTTTGCTCCTTCCCTAGACAATAACCAAACACGCCAAAACAATTTGAACTTATCCTTATACAATGATCACACATGTCTTCATCATTACCATTCATCAGATAATAAACCAACAAACTTGTTCAGTTAGGGTTTAACAGCTGATAGGGTTTATCGGTTACATTGCATAGAAAGGTTTAACCCTTTACATCTGTTTACCGGTTCAATTCATAACCTTAACATACCTGTTTACAATGTCTTCCACAAATCTCTTCTTACCGGTTACTAGCCAATATCAAAAACAACAATATCAACAATAACATGAATACCATTACCAGTTCAATTGACATCAATGACAACATATCATTAATGCAATCTATATGCAAAATGCCAACAAATATTGCTTATAAAAATTCAGAACTCCCCTTGAGACTGTACATGAGGTTCCAAGGTGGATATGCTCCCCCTGAACTACAAACTACACAAAAAATCTTGTGTTGAAGGTAGGTGGAGGAAAACCCAATTTATGTCTTGGATATTCAAAGTCGCCCTTAGGCAAGGGCTTAGTGAAAATATCAACAGTTTGTTCATCGGTGCACACATATTCAACTTTTACCTCTTTCTCCTCAACTTTTTCCCTAATAAAGTGATATTTGATTGCAATGTGCTTTGTCCTAGAATGCATGACAGGGTTCTTTGATATATTGATTGCACTTGAGTTGTCACACATAATGGGAATAGGATTGGAAAACTCTACTTGAATGTTCTTTAGAGTTTGTTTCATCCACAAAACTTGAGAACAACATGTGGTAGCTGCAATATACGTTGCTTCAGTAGTTAATGATGAAATCAATTCTTGATTCTTGCTATTCAATGAAACTAACCTGTCTCCAAGGAAGAAAGCTCCACCACTGGTTCCTTCTGAGACTTCAGGAAATTCATCCACTCAAACATCAGCACTCTCAACAATTCTCTGTGTCTGGTTGTTAAAACATTTGTAGGCCTTACTCTTGGTGGAATAGCTAAGAAATATGCCTTCATCACTCTTAGCCTCAAATTTGCTAATATAATCACCTCTCTTAATAAAACATTTTCTTCCAAATATCTTAAAATAACTAACATCGGGTGATCTTCCATACCAATATTCATAAGGAGTCTTTTCCTTACCTCTCTTTACCAGAACCTAGTTCATTGTGAAGATAGTTGTGCTGACAGCTTCTCTCCAAAAGGTTTTTGCTACACCTTGTATCAACATTGTCCTAGCAGCTTCAACAACTGATCAGTTGTTCCTTTCTACGATACCATTCTATTATGGTGTCCTTGATTCAGAAACTTGCCTTTTGATACCATTCTCTTCACAGTACCTAGTGAATTCCTTAGATGTGAATTCACTGCCCTGATTTGTCGTCAGACATTTTATCTTCTTACCGCTCTCTTTCTCAGCTAAGGCCTTGAATGTCTTGAACTTACCAAAAGCTTCAATCTTATCCTTCAAGAATGTGACCCACATGATCCTTGAGCAATTATCAGTGAGAATCATAAAATATTTGTCACCTTGAATGCTTCTTGTTCTTATTGGTCCACATAGATCTATATGAACTAAATCTAACAAGTGCTCCATGGGGAAGGACTTGCTCTTGAAAGTTGAAGAATTCATCTTTCCTAACTGACATTCTTTACAAAGAGCATTAACCAGTTTGTCTAGCTGAGGTAGACCTCTTACTGTCTTAGACTTGCTTACTTTAACAATATTGTCAAAATTTATATGACAAAATCTCCTATGCCAAAGCCAGCTATCATCTATTTTTGCAATCAATCAGGTGCTAACTTTAGGATTAAGATGAAATAGATTACCTCTGGTTTGTTTCCTAGTTGCAATTAATTCACCTTTGTTATCAAATATTTTGCACATACCATTTCTAAACTCCAGTGGGTATCCTCTATCGTAAAGTTGGGCCACACTCAAAAGATTGTGCTTAAGGCCTTCAACCCAATAGACATCATCATCACTGCTCTTCCCATTAAGAGAAATAACTCCCTTACCTTTAACCATACAAGGTGATTCATTTCCAAATCTAACAACACCGCCATCAAATTCCTTCGGGGAAAGAAATTTTCTTCGATCACCGGTCATGTGATGTGAACAACCACTATCAATGATCCAATCATTAGAGTTATCCATCTTGGATACTAGTGCCTTTTGATTTGACATTTCTTCCTTAATAGCTACAAACACAATATCTTCACTAGCATCATCATCAGATTCTTCATCATTAATACCACTATCAATAGCTACAAGACAATCTCTCCTTTCTTTACCCTTATACTTCTTAAATTTGTCTCTCTTGTATTCATTTTCACCATTAGGGAAATTAGTTTCTATATGAACAATCTTGTTTCATTTAAAACATTTTAAAGGTAGCTTACCTCTATATTTACCAGTGCCTCTAGGCAGTCATTTTGCCAACAATGCTTCAAGTTCCACTAAGTTGTCTTCATCATCAACATCTCTGTTGGATCTAGATTCAAAACCATGGCCGGTATGTCTCCTTCTTCTCATAGATGGGTTAGAGACAGAAGCTCTGAATGCAGATTTTGATTTTTATACACTACCATCATAGCCGTTTAGTTCAAAAGCAGTAAGTTTGCCAATAATAGAGTCAAGAGTTACCTTAGTCTTGTCAATGGATTTCAGCTCTTGAATAGCTACAACTCGGATAGCATAGACCGGTAGCAGGGTTCTCATTACCTTACTAATTATTGTGGCATCTTCAACTTTCCCTCTTGCACTCTTTATTTCACCAACTATCTCTTTAATCTTTTGACCATACTGCTAGATATTCTCACCTTTAGAGATTCTCATGTCATCAAACTTTCCTCTTAAACTCTCCTCTTTGGTAATCTTAACATGTTCATCACCGCCATAAATCTCTTCAAGTTTTTGTCATACTTCATGTGCAATTTCAAGACCATGAACATCTACATATTCAACATTAGACAGGGAACTGATAATAGCCTCTAATGCTTGGTGATTTTCTTGTTGTTCTTTCTTATGATCATCAGTCAGGATTCTAGTAGGTGTAATATACTTAGTTCCTATATGATCCCAATACTGACTACCAAGACTCTTAATGTAAATCTTCATTTTGTCGCTCTATATTCTATAGTTATCTTTGTTGAACTTCGTACCTTCTTTCTTGATCATGATCTACAAGATCTTTTCCTCAAGTTGATAAGCTTTTTGATTAAAGAGGACCTGAGACGCTCTGATACCAATTGATGGTATGATGAAAGAATAAGTATCTGATAGAATATTGAGAGGGGGGGTGAATCAGTATACTGAAAAACTGATATAAAGTTCCCAAACTCAAATTCAATCACACAGTAAACATTTCTCAGTCAAGATCAATATTCATAAGAATACTTGATATCAACCGGTTTGACTATTATGACAACTTAATAGTAAACAACTTCATTCTTGTAAACATCAACAATGCTTAATCATAACTCAACATATTTATCTCTCAATGCTTCTACTTATCATGCCTTATAAGAAGTTAATCAAATCAACAAATAAGATCATAACCACAAAAATATTCACCACTTGACACAAATGTTTATACGTGGAAAACCCAAATAAGTAAAAACCACGGTGAGATGAGACTCACAAGGATAGCTATCTGAACTCTTTTGAAGTTCGCCTTGTTAGGAGCCAAGCCTGTTAAAGCTTTAGAATAAGTCTTGTTAAGAACTAATTCCAGTTAGGAATCACCCAGTTAAGGGATTTACAAATATGCCTTGATGAAAAGCACAATACCCTATTAGGAGTAACCTTGTTGGAGGATTTAAGAATCCAAGCTAATGGACCACCTTGTTAGAGGATTTAATGAGTAACCAAGCTTGTTAGAGCTTACTCGGTTAAGGGATTTCACTTCTGCTATAATTGTTAGAAAACAACAAGTTTTCTTGATCTGTCTGAATAGAACTACATTGGCTTGATCAGATCCTTTTAAGCTTCAATCTGCCTTCACTCAAAGCGCATATCCATTCACTAGTTAGGCAACAACACACTCAATAGGTTTCTGCCAATCTTGCCAACAACTTTTACAAGCAACTTCATCGACCTTAAATACAAATCAATTAGGTCGGTAAAAAAACAAAAACCAAATTCTCATCATTGAGATTACAAACAAGTCAGCACAATCTTGACAGTTAGAAATCATAACAATCTCTTCACATTCTTCAAGAAAATTCCAACCGCTCCATGATCACTGCTTCATCGGACTTTGTAACTCATCACGCGTAGTGCATTAGATGCAATCCACTTTGCTCCTTCCCTAGACAATAACCAAACATGCCAAAAGAATTTGAACTCATCCTTATACAATGATCACACGTGTCTTCATCATTACCGTTCATCAGATAATAAACCAACAAACTTGATCGGTTAGGGTTTAATAGCTAATATGGTTTAACGATTACATTGCATAGAAAGGTTTAACCCTTTACACCGATTTACCGGTTCAACTCACAAAATTAACATATCGGTTTACAATGTCTTCCACAAAGCCCTTCTTACTGGTTACTAGCCAATATCAAGAACAACAATATCAGCAATAACATGAATACCATTACCGGTTAAATTGACATCAATGACAACATATCATTAATGCAATCTATATGCAAAATGCCAACAAATATTTCTTACAAAATTTCAGAAATCCCCTTGAGACTATACATGAGGTTCCAAGGCGGATATGTTCCCCCTAAACTACAAACTATAAAAAAACTCTTCTGATGAAGGGAGGTAGAGGAAAACCCAATTTATGTCTTGGATATTCAGAGCCGCCCTTAGGAAAGGGCTTAGTGAATATATAAACAATTTGTTCATCGATGCACACATATTCAACTTTTACCTCTTTCTCTGCAACTTTTTCCCTAAACAAATGATATTTGATTGCAATGTGCTTTGTCCTAGAATGCATGACAGGGTTCTTTGATATATTGATTGCACTTGAGTTGTCACACATAATGGGAATAGGATTGGAAAACTCTACTTGAATGTTCTTTAGAGTTTGTTTCATCCACAAAACTTGAGAACAACATGTGGTAGCTACAATATACTCTGCCTCAGTGGTTAGTGATGAAATTGATTCTTGCTTCTCGCTATGCCATGAAACTAACTTGTCTCCAAGGAAGAAAGCTCCACCACTGATAATTTTCTTATCATCTATACATCCTACCCAATCTGCATCAGTATAGGCTCACAAGGTGAAATCTCCCTGCTTTGGATACCATAAGCCATAAGTGAGTGTTCCCTGCAGATACTTGAATATCCTCCTAACAAAATTGACATGTGATTTCTTAGGAGCTTCTTAGAATCTTGCAACCATGCAAACTACTTGAACTATATCAGGCCTTGATGTTGAAAGATACAATAGGCTTCCAATCATGGATCTATACAATGTTTGATCTACACTAGGCAACTCATCATTTTTTCTTAACTTGCATCCTATCACCATGGGGGTACCAACCGGTTTGCTATCCTCCATCTGAAATTTCTTCAAAATTTCTTTAGTATACTGAGTTTGAGAAATGAATATCCCCTTATTTTGTTGTGATATCTGCAAACCAAGAAAATATGATAACTCTCTAAGCATGGACATTTCAAACTTTGATTGCATCTGATCAACAAATTATTTGCATAGAATAACTTTATTGCCTCCAAAGATTATGTAATCTACATATACCACAAATATGCTCATGTGGTCTCCATCCACCTTTATGTACAAGTTGTTGTCAGCCTTTCCCCTTTTGAAGCCTTGCCGATATTGATGGTATATGATGAAAGAATTAGTATCAGGTAGATTACTAAGAGTGGGGGGGGGAGGGGGGGGGGGGTTGAATCAGTAACTAGAAAAACTAATACAAACTCTTCAAACTCAAATTCAAGCATGCAAAGTAATCTTATCAATGAAATACCACTGTCAAGATCAACACGCATAATAATACCGGTTGACTCTTACATCAACTTAACAATAAACAAAATTTAACTTGTAAACATCCAAATGCTTTATCATATGTCAATACTTCACTTCTCAATGCATCCGGTTATCATGCCTTATCAGATATAGTTAATCAAATCAATTATAAGATCATAACCACAAAATCATTCACCACATGACACATAGGTGGAAAACCCAAATAAGTAAAATCCACGGTGAGATGAGACTCACAAGATAATATCTGAACTCTTCTGAAGTTCACTCTGTTAGGAGCCAAGCCTGTTAAAGCTTTTTGAAAAGTTATGTTAAGAATTGATCCTGTTAGGAATCACTCGGTTAAGGGATTGACTACAAATGCCTTGTTAGAAGCAAATACCCTGTTAAGGAGTAACCTTAGTAGAGGATTTGAAAATCCAATCTAATGGACCACCTTGTTATAGGATTTAATTAGTAACCAAGCTTGTTAGAGCTTACCCGGTTAGGGGATTACAATTCTATTGGAATTGTTAGAAAACAACAGTAGTTTCTTGATCTGTCTAAATAGCACTACATTTGCTTGAACAGATCCAACTAAGCTTCTATCTGCCTTTACTCAAACTACATACTCATACTCCGGTTCGGCAATCACATACTCAACTGATTTTTGCCAACACTTGCTAGCTAAAAAATAAAACAACTTCATCAACCTTAAATACAAATCAATTAGATCGATAACACAACAAAAATATAATCCTTTCATCAAGATTACAAATAAGTCGGTACAAGCATGACTGTTGGATTTCACAGTAATCTCTACACAACAATCAAGAAAACCTCAACCACTCCTTGATTACCTCTTCAGTAACTCATCACGTGTTTTGCATTAGATGCAATACATTTTGATCATTCCCTAGACAAATAAATGCACCAAAGCATTTTGAACTTGTCTTCATATAATGACCTTACGTGTCACCATCATTACCGCTCAACCAGCATAACCAATTGAACAACCTTAATTGGTTAGGGTTTAACAAAAACAACTGGTAGGGTTTATCGGTTACATAACAGAAAGGGTTTAACCTTTTACTCTAATTACCGGTTCAACTCACAAACTTACATACCGGTTTACAATAACCTTCACAAAGCTCTTCCTACCGATTACAAGACAATATCAACAATAACAAAGATATCAACAACATCATTAATATCATTACCGGTTCAATTGACATCAATGACAACATAACATATCATTAATGCAATCTTCATGCAAATTCCAACAATCTCCCCCTTTGGCATTGATGGCACTACAAAATATCAACACCATTGCTTTACTATTATGATTATGAATAGGAATCTTGGTTTACATTACCAAGTATTCACATGCTCTCTCTGTCTTTAGTTTGTCACTGGTTTTCCTTCCCATAATCACATAGTTCTTCTCCCCCTTTGACAACAATGCCAAATTGAAAGTAAAACATGTAAAGTTAAATTTACACTGTGCATCAACAACATACTGCAAGTTGATGCTCCCCCAGTGGAATACATCCACTTCTACATCAACCCTTGTAAATTTTTGTAAGTGTTTCAGGGACTAATGCAGTCAACATCATGTTCAACTGACTTCATGAAGAGGGACAACCGCTAACTGACTTCTAAAATACTCAAAAGTAGTCTTAGGCAGAGGTTTGGTAAAAATATCTGCAAGCTGCTCCTTGGTAGAAACATGCTCTAAGATAGCATCTTTGCTTTGAACTTTTTCCCTCAAGAAATGATACTTCAATTCAATGTGCTTCGTTTGTGCGTGCGAAATAGGATTCTTGGAAATATTTATGGTACTTGTGTTATCACATAAATTCTTTATACATTCTGAAATATTCATCTTAAAACCTTCCAAAATGTGCCTCATCCAAATAGTGTGTGTGCGATTCATATAAGCTGCAACATACTCAGCTTCTGCAGTAGATTGTGAAGTGCAACTCTGATTTTTACTACTCCATGAAACAAGCCTTCCTCCAAGAAAAAAATGCTCCACCAGTTGTGCTTTTCTGGTCATCAACATTTCCTGCCCAATCAACATCTGTGTATGCCTTCAAATCAAAGTTTCTTCCATATGGATACCATAATCCATAGTCAACAGTACCTTTCAAGTATCTAAAGATTCTCTTGGTTTCTATCAGGTGTGTCTCTTTTGGATTCTTCTAAAATCTAGTAACTATGCCAACCACATGGGCTATGTCTGGTCTGTTGTGAACAACATAGTGCGATTTGCCAATCATTGACCTCTATTCCTTCTCATCAACAGACTTAGATTCATCTTCCTTGGACAACTTAGAACCTATAACCATTGGTGTCCCAACTAGTTTACAGTCCCTCATGCCAAATGTCTTCAAAACCTCTTTCACATACTTAGACTCTGTAATGAAAATACCATTCTTCATTTGATGTATCTGCAAACCTATGAAATTTTTTATTTCCCCTACTAAATAATTTTCAAACTTATTTTTCATTTCATCTGCAAAACTATTTCTCATGACATCATTACCTCCAAATATAATATCATCAACAAATACTTCATTGACCAATATTTCATCTCCTTTAGACTTGAGTATTTCATCATTGGTTCTCGGAAAGCCTATCTTCATTAGATGTGTATGAAGCCTTTCATACCATGCTCTGGGTGTCTGCTTTAATCCATATAAATCCTTATGCAATCTGCATACCATGTATTTCTCATTAGTCAAAGCATAACAATCTGGATGCTCTATGTATACCTCTTCTTCCAATATCCCATTCAAAAATGCAGACTTAACATCCATTTGATATACCTTGAAGTTTTTATGGCCTGCAAATGCAAGTAAAGTTCTGACACCTTCTAGTCTTGCTACTGGTGCAAAATTTTCTCCATAATCTTCTCCTTCTTCTTGTGCATAACCCTTGTGGACTAATCTTGCCTTGTTGCGAACTGCAACACCATCTTCATTCAATTTGTTCTTCTATAGCCATTTAGTACCTATAACATTCTTATTTACCGGTCGGGGTACTAGGGTCCAACTATTGTTCTTCTCAATTTGATCCAATTTCTCTTCCATAGCTTTAACCCAATGATCATCACCAAATGCCTCCTTAGCAGTTCTTGATTCAATGGTGGAGATCATGCAAGAATTCTCTCTGATTCTTCTTCTGGTTAGTACTCCATCATCCTTATCTCCAATAATCTACTCATGATTGTGATTTAGTCTCATATCTCTAGGAATAACATGATCATTATATTCAGGTTCAGCTTCTTCATTATCATCATCTTCTTTAGAATTATTCTGTTCCGGTTGAACTGGTGCATCAGAATTTGCTTTGCTGGTTTTTGATTTCACAGTTTCTGGTTCCAAAAACAAAATGCAAGGATTTCCATCCTCTTTCTCTGAACTGGTTCCTTTTGAGACTTCAGGAAATTCATCCACTCAAACATCAACACTCTCAACAATTCTCTGTGTCCAGTTGTCAAAACATTTTTAGGCCTTACTCTTGGTGGAATAGCCAAGAAATATGCCTTCATCACTCTTAGCCTCAAATTTTCTAATGTAATCACCTCTCCTAATAAAACATTTGCTTCCAAATATCCTAAAATAACTAACATCGGGTGATCTTCCATACCAATATTCATAAGGAGTCTTTTCCTTACCTCTCTTTACCAAAACCTAGTTCATTGTGTAGACAGTTGTGATGACAACTTCTCTCCAAAAGGTTTTTACTACACCTCCTTGTATCAACAATGTCCTAGAAGCTTCAACAACTGACTGGTTGTTCCTTTCTACAATACCATTCTGTTGTGGTGTCCTTAATGCAGAAAGCTGCCATTTGATACTATGCTCTTCACAGTACCTAGTGAATTCCTCAGAAGTAAATTCACCGCTCTGATCTATCCTTAGACATTTTATCTTCTTACCACTCTCTTTCTCATCTAAGGCCCTAAATGCCTTGAACTTACCAAAAGCTTCAGTCTTATCCTTCAAGAATGTGACCCACATGATCTTTGAGCAATTATCAGTGAGAATCATAAAATATTTGTCACCTTGAATGCTTTTTGTTCTTATTGGTCCACATCGATTTGTATGAACCAAATCTAACAAGTGCTCCAAGGAGAAGGACTTTCTCTCGAAAGTTGAAGAAGTCATCTTTCCCAACTAACATTCTTTACAAAGAGCATTAACCAGTTTTTCTACCTGAGGCGGACCTCTTACTGTCTTAGACTTTCTTACTTTAACAATATTGTCAAAATTTATATGACAATATCTCCTATGCCAAAGCTAGCTATCATCTAATTTTGCAATCAAACAGTTGCTAACTTTAGGATTAAGATGAAATATATTACCTCTAGTTTGTTTCCCGGTTGCAATCAATTCACCTTTGTTGTCAAATGTTTTGCACATACCATTTCTAAAATCCATTGGGTATCCTCTGTCGTGAAGTTGTGCCACACTCAAAAGATTGTGCTTTAGGCCTTCAACCCAATAGACATCATCAACACTGCTCTTCCCATTAAGAGAAATAACTCCCTTACCTTTAACCATACAGGGTGAGTCATTTCCAAATTTGACAACACCGCTATCAAATTCCTTTGGGGAAAGAAATTTTCTCCCATCACCGATCATGTGATGTGAACAACCACTATCAATGATCCAATCATCAGAGTTATCCATCCTGGATACTAGTGCCTTCTGATATGATATTTCTTCCTTAATAGCTACAAACACAATATCTTCACTAGCATCATCATCAGATTCTTCATCAGTTATACCATTGTCAATAGCTACAAGATAATCTCTCTTGCCTTTACCCTTATACTTCTTCAATTTGTCTCTCTTGTATTCATTTTCACCATTAGGGCAATTAGCTGCTATATGACCAATCTTGTTGCATGCAAAGCATTTTAAAGGTATCTTACCTCTATATTTACCAGTGCCTCTAGGCAGTCATTTTGCCAACAATGCTTCAAGTTCCACTAAGTTGTCTTCATCATCAACATCTCTGTTGGATCTAGATTCATAACCATGGCCGATATCTCTACTTCTTCTCACATATGGGTTAGACACAGAAGCTTTGAATGTAGATTCTGATTTTTATACACTACCATTATAGCCATTTAGTTCAAAAGCAGTAAGTTTGCCAATAATAGAGTCAAGAGTTACCTTAGTCTTGTCAATGGATTTCAGCACCTGAATAGCTACAACTCGGATAGCATGGACCAGTAGTAGGGTTCTCAGAACCTTACTAATTACTATGGCTTTTTCCACTTTCCCTCCTGTACTTTTTATTTCACCAACTATCTCTTTAATCCTTTGACCATATTGCTGGATATTCTCACCTTCAGACATTCTCATGTCATCAAACTTTCCTCTTAAACTCTCCTCTTTGGCAATCTTAACATGTTCATCACCGCTATAAATCTCTTCAAGTTTTTGCCATACTTCATGTGCAGTTTCAAGACCATGAACATCTACATATTCAGCATCAGACAGGGAATTGATAATAGCCTTTAATGCTTGGTGATTTTCTTGTTTTTCTTTCTTATGATCATCAGTCGGGATTCTAGTAGGTGTAATATACTTAGTTCCTATATGATCCCAATACTATCTACCAAGACTCTTAATGTAAATCTTCATTATGTCGCTCCATATTCTATAGTTAGCTTTGTTGAACTTCGGACCTTCTTTATTCATCATGATCTACAAGATCTTTTCCTCAAGTTGTTATGCTTTTAGATTAAAGAGGACCTGAAATGCTCTAATACCAATTGATGGTATGATGAAAGAATAATTATCTGGTAGAATACTGAGAGGGTGGGTGAATCAGTATACTTAAAAATTGATACAAAGTTCCCAAACTCAAATTCAATCACACAAAGTAAACATATCTCATTCAAGATCAATATTCATAAGAATACTTGACATCAACCGGTTTGACCGTTATGACAACTTAGCAATAAACAACTTCAATCTTGTAAACATCAACAATGCTTAATCATAACTCAACATATTCATCTCTCAATGCTTCTAGTTATCATGCCTTATCAGAAGTTAATCAAATCAACAAATAAGATCATAATCACAAAAATATTCACCACTTGACACAAATTTTTATACATGGAAAACCCAAATAGGTAAAAACCACAATGAGATGAGACTCACAAGGATAACTATCTAATCTCTTCTGAAGTTTGCCCTGTTAGGAGCTAAACCTATTAAAGCTTTACAATAAGTCCTGTTAAGAACTAATCCTATTAGGAATCACCTGGTTAAGGGATTGACTACAAATGCCTTTTTAGAAACAAATACCCTGTTAAGGAGTAACCTCAGTAGAGGATTTGAAAATCCAATCTAATGGACCACCTTGTTAGAGGATTTAATAAGTAACCAAGCTTGTTAGAGCTTACCCGATTAGGGGATTTCAATTCTGATGTAATTGTTAGAAAACAACAAGAGTTTCTTGATTTGTCTGAATAACACTACATTTGCTTGATCAGATCCAATTAAGCTTATATCTGCCTTTACTCAAACTGCAGACTCATACTCCGGTTCGACAATCACATACTCAACTGATTTCTGCCAACACATGACAACTCAAAAACAAAACAACTTCATTGACCTTAAATATAAATCAATTAGGTCGGTCACACAACAAAAATCTAATCCTTTCATCAAGATTACAAACAAGTTGGTACAAGCATGACCATTGAATTTCATAGCAATCTCTACACATCAACCAAGAAAACCTCAACCACTCCTTGATTACCTCTTTAGTATCTCATCACGTGGTTTGCATTAGATGCAATACATTTTGTTTATTCCCTAGACAAACAAACGCGCCAAAACATTTTGAATGTGTCTTCATACAATGACCTTGCGTGTCACCATCATTACCGCTCAACCAACATGACCAATTCAACAACCTTAATTGGTTAGGGTTTAACAAAAACAACTGGTAGGGTTTACCAGTTACATAACATAGAAAGGGTTTAACCTTTTACTCTGATTACCAGTTCAACTCACAAACTTACATAGTGGTTTACAATAACCTTCACAAAACTCTTCCTACCGGTTAGAAGATGATATCAACAATAACAAAGATATTAACAACATCATTAATATCATTACCGGTTCAATTGACATCAATGACAACATAACATATCATTAATGCAATCTTCATGCAAATGACAACAGATATAAGTACTTATCCAACCTAGAATACCATGCTCTAGGTGCCTACTTTAGACCATATAATACTTTCTTCAATCTGCAAACAAAGTTCTCATCTTCATGCAGTTGAAACCCTTTAGGTTGTTCTATGTACACTTTTTTCCCAAGATTACCATTTAAGAAAGAAGATTTGACATTCATTTGGTATACCTTACATCCTTTAAACGTAGAGAATGCTAAGAACATTCTTATTGCCTCAAGTCTTGCAATAGGTGTAAAAGTTTCTTCAAAATCGATGCCCTCTACTTGAGCATATCCCTTGCATACAAGTCTTGCCTTGTTCCTTACTACCTTGCCTTCTTCATTCATCTTGTTCCTGTAGCCCCATTTAGTACCAATAACATTCTTGTTAGCAGGTCTAGGAACCAATTCCCATGTTTTGTCTTTTCCATCTGTTGCAGCTCTTCTTCCATAGCCTTCATCCTCTTCTCACTCTTGTTGGCTTCATCATATGATTTGGCTTCCATCTCAGTCATAAGGCAAAAATTTACTTTCTCAGTGTTTCTTGCTCTCCTTCTAGTTTGCACGTCATCATTCTTGTTGCCAATAATATGATCTTTAGGGTGATTCTTTTTCACATATCTGTTTGGGGCTTTATTTGGTGTTTCTTCTTCATGTTCACTCTTAGATTCATCTTCATCTTTGACATATGGTTCTTCAGTCTAAGTTATCGATTTTTTATTTACTTTGTACACATCTTCATCAACTCTCACATGTACACTCTCAATTACATTCATTAGTATTTTGTTGTAACATTTATAGGCCTTGTTGTGAGTAGAGTAGCCTAAGAAGATACCTTCATCACTTCTTGATTCAAAGCTACCTAATCCATCTTCATCTCTTTTGATGTATTATTTTCTGCCAAACACCTTGAGATACTTGACTCAGGGTCTCCTATCATACCATAGTTCATAAGGTGTCAAATTGTTGTTCACCCTTAGTTGTACTTTGTTTAAGGTCTATACCGTTGTGTGAAATTCCCCTTTTCAATAAAGAAACATCAGATATGTTTCCTTCATTTAACATAGTTCTTTCCATTTCCTTGATTGTTCCATTTTTCCTTTCTACAACACCATTTTGTTGTGATGTTCTAGGGGTTGAATATTGTCTTTTGATTCCATGTCTCTCACAGTAGTCTTCAAACTCATTTAATTTAAACTCACCTCCATGATCTGACCTCAGACATTTCATCTTGTATCCACTTTCCTTCTCAACCATTTTCTTGAAGACATTGAATCTCTCAAGTGCTTGTGACTTGTCTTGCAAGAAGGTGACCCATGTCATCCTTGAAAAATCATTTGTAAGAAGCATGAAGTATCTTTCTCCATTTAGGGATCTTGTTCATGTAGGCCCACACGAATTAGTACGCAAAAGCTCAAGAGGTCTTTTAGTTAAGTATTATTTTGTCTTGAAGCTAGCATTAGTTTGTTTTCCTTTTTGACATTCATCACAAAAAGTGCTTGTAGGTTTATGTGTCTTACATATCCTTTCTTGCTCACTTTAACAAGGTTATCAAAATTTATGTGACCTAGTCTTCTATGCCATAACCAGCTCTCATCAACTTGTCCCATCATGTATTGAGACTCATAACATTCCTTTAAGTTGTATACATTTCCATCAATTCTTTTACCTTCTACAACTAGTTTACCATTACTCTCTTTTTTGATTTCATAGCCCTTGGAATCAAATGTAAAACCTATATCCTTTGTCACACATTTGACTCACACTTAGCAAATTGTGTTTCAGACCTTCCACATAATAAACACCATGATCTTTCAGCTGGCCATCTATATTTAGAGTACCTTTACCCTTGATTTTGATTGATGAATTGTCTCCAAACCTTACTGAGCCTCCATTCTAATCTTCAAACTTAATAAATTTATTCTTATCACCAGTCATGTGGTTGGAGCAGTCGTTGTCTAATAGCCATAAGTTTTTCCTTTCATCATGTAGGGTAGTTTGAACAATCAAACTTGACTCAACCTTGTCCTTTTCCTTTTATACCCAAGCTTGTTTGATTATTTCTTGCTCTTTGTTGTTGTTTCCTGACCTAAATTGACACTTGGTTCCAAGGTTGATACTACCTTATTTTTCTTGGCAGTCTTTTGCTTACAATGTTTTTCAACGTGGCCCAAGTTTTGACAATGATAACATTTAACATTTACATTTAATGATGAATTTGAAAAACTAGTGTAGGACTGAGATACATCTCTCCTACATTCATAACTCCTATGACCATACCCATTACAATGATAACAAATAACATTCATATCCCTAAGAGCAACAAATTGATTTCTACTTTCAAAACTAGATGGAAACCTATGCATAAGATTACAATCAATAATTCTATGACCATAAGTGTTACATTTATAGGAGTAGCCCTGGAATTGAGGTACATACCAATCATTATTGAATTTGCTTCTCATTGGTCTCCTTGGAGCAACATAGTTTGGTCTTCTTGAGTTATTATTTCTTGTATTCTTGACCTTTGTGAAGCCTCCATCATTAACATTTGCTTTTCTTCTAGGATCAACATGTTGGTTCATTGACTGATTCTTTGTAGCAGTAACACGTCTTCTTCTCATTGGACTTGCTAACAGTGAATGTTTGTTTGACTTCACTTTCACTTGAAGATGTGAAGTGTATCTCCTTGCCTAATGAATCTTTACTGTTAGAATATTTTCCATTTTCAAATCCAACACCATTGATGTCCTTGTTGTGCTTTTGCTTACTTAACATTTTGTCTAGTGCTTTAGTGTTGCCACCATACTTAATCCTCATGTTAAGTTCATCTTTATTCTTTTCCAATTCCTTTCTTAAATTTACAAGGTCTTCTTTCAATTTTAGACACTCCTTATCCTTCTTCTCTAAATCTGATTTTGTAACTTCATACATACTTGTGGCTTCTTCCAACTAGATTCTCATATTAGAAATTATTGTTTTTGATTCCTCAAGTGATTTTTTAGTAGATCTTGTTCTTCAGCAACAACATTCTAGTACTTTTTATATTCCTTCCTTACATTTCTAAGTTATTCTAGTGCACTCACAAGTTCACCCTCAAGGTCCTTCAACTTCAATTTCCTCTTCTTCATCATCAACAATATGTTCAACAAATAATTCTCCTTGTGTCGTGAAGAGATTGACTTCTTTTTTACTTTCACTGCAACAATCTTTAGAGACACTTTCTTCATTAGAGGCATCATCTTCAAATGTGTAAAGACTATTATTTCTCCTAAAATTTCTCCTTGGCTTGTAACAATTTTTCATCTTTTCCTTTCCCTTCATCCTTTTCTCCATAAGGGCACTTAGATGAAAAGTGTCCAATCTTGCCATAGTTGAAACATTTGAAGGGCAACTTACCTTTGTACTTTCTTGAACTTCTTTTGAGCTTCCTTACAAATTTTGCTACGGTAGCATCAGAATCATTTTCATCCTCATTTGTAGCTTGTTCTTTTCCTTTTTGTGTGGTATTGAAGGCAACCTCTCTCTTAAAAACTTCAACACTTACTGTCCTCATCTCATAAGTTGATAGAAACCCAAACAATTCATCCATAGAGAAAGATTTCAGATCTTTAGCTTCTTCAATAGCAGAAACTTTTGTGTCATACCTTGTAGTCAATGATCTCATGACCTTTTTGACAATAAATTCATCTATGACTTCTTCTCCAAGTCCTATTATTGTGCTCACAATCTCATCCACTCTTTGTAGATAAATAGCTAGCTTCTCTTCTTCTTTAATTTTCCAATTTTCAAATTGAGTTCTTAAATTTTGCAGTTTCGCTTCTTTTACTTTAGTATCTCCATCATATAATCTTTGTATCTTATCCCATGTTTTTGCTAAAGTGCAGTGCATGACTTTGACAAACTCTATATCAAACATACCACTTAAGATAACATTTTTGGCCTTTGCATTGATCTTATATTCCCATTTAGTATCAAGATCAGTAGGAGGAGTGGATGGAACTATATATCCATTATTCACTGACATCCATATGTCAAACCCAAGAGAAGACATGTATGTCTCCATTTTTCTACTCCAAAAGGCATAGTTGGTGCCATCAAACATATGTGCTTTGGAGGAAGACTCATTTCTAGCCATTGTGTTCCCAAGACATGATCTACCCAAGCTAGAGAAAGCTTTACAGTACGGGAACCTCGTTGTGATACCAAATGAAGAACACAAATGGACACTAAGAGGGGGGTAAATAAGTTTATTTTAAAACTTTTAACTATGTGTGCAAGTACTAAATTTGCAAATTAATTAAGAACATATACACACACACAAATCAAATCACAACACAAAATATATGACGAAAAATCCAATGTGAGAAAAACCTCAGTGAGAATAGTTGTTGGAGTCTACTGCTCCAATCCAGCCTCATAGTAAATAATAGATTATAAAGTTTAGGGTACCAACCCAAGGACCACCAACCCCTGATTTTATGAGCACCTACTCAAAGGAGCACCTACCCCTGCTCTGAGCACCCATTAAGAGATTTACAATGATTATAAAAAAATTTCAATACAGTTATAAAGCCTTGTTACAAATGAGTTTTGTAACACTTACAAATTTCTCATATCTTGAGAATGCAACTCTCTGCCTGCTGAAATTATTGTTTTGTTTCTTCTTCTTCCTCTATCTGGTTGTCTTCTACTTTTCACTACAGCTTCAACTTCATTATATTCTTCGTTCTTTCTCTGTGCTTACTTTCTCTACTTCTGTATATATCTCTATCTTCTCTCAGCAGCAACACTACTCTATGCAGCACACCCACTCTACTTAGCACACTTTTTTCACAGTCAACTTGTTGAGATATTTCTATTTCCACCTCTATCTTTGCCCCAATGGCCACACCTACCAACATTGAATCACACTTACAACCCTGTACAATCAGCTCTGCATAGAGGAATTTTTTTCCCTCCAAATATGCAATTTAAAATTAATTTATTTCTCTCTGGGATTCAGTCTATAGTAAATTGGATTTTCTTTCTTGAATCAACCATCTACATTAAATGGCTCTTCTTTGATTTTCTAAAAGTGCTTTGTACTGGGTTGCTATATTTAGCAAGCTCAATCTATCCAACATATTTGATTCTGCCTCTGTCGATCACCTTGAGCCCTTCAACCGTCTGCAACTTGGTCACCATTAATGTGTTTTCCATCTTCTATCGACCTACTCTGAAAAGATCGACAACTACCACACATAGATTCAATGTCACCGACTTCTGTGTATCAAATATTTTTATCGACAAGCCAAGGAGCCATATGTCTCCATTTTCTTTGTCAGATTACTTCAGTCAAGGTCGGTCAGCCTCTAGTTAAAACTCTATGACTATTGGCATGCACAAATGCCATCAAAAGTCTTTTTTATCAACATCCAAGTCATCAGGTCAGCCTTGGTCAACCACCACGTGGATAATCGGCTCCAATCAGGCTACCTCATTCTTTCTTTTCATTATCTTGCATCATCATTTACGAGCTCTCATTACCCATGTGGGATGGCGGGATGCACAAATATTCAATTTCTCTTGTCCCACAAGAGTTCTAACTTATGGTCTTTGATATCGCGGGATAGCGGGGAACATGTCTCCCTTCACCTTTTGTTATCTTGCACGACATTCAGCATGACCTCTTAACTCATGCGAGATAAGAGACTTCAACATTCTCTTTGTTCTCCATTTACCTCGCAGGGTCCTCTTTTCATCCCTTTGCAAGCTGCGAGATAGAGGGATTCTTCTCTCGCTTTACTATCTTGTCCCACACAACCATCCCAAACCCATCTTGACTCGTGCGGGATAGCAAGAACCATTTACCACTATCTTCATGTTACCCCACATGACCATCATATCATCCTTCTTAGCACTAGGGGATAGCAAGGAGCCTCTGTCCTTTCATTACTTTCTCATCTCGTAGGACCAACTTTCTTTGGTCTTTAGCAGTGCGGTATGGCAGGGGATGCATTTCCCTTGTCTTTTTATTTTCCCCATGGTCACAAGACTCTTATTCATCATGTCGCAGGATAGCAAGGGGGTCTTCGACCTCAATGAAACTCTTATCCCGCACAACTAGTGCATCTCACTTTTCAACGTCACGGGGTAGCGGGATGCCAACACATGCACAATGGGTCCTGCACAGACATATAGCATAGCTTGAGTAAACCACTGAGCCACAAACACATGTACATGTGCGTACACCAGGACAGATGGAGACCACTCTACTCAAACTTGGCCTTTCCAGTTAAACGCAATACTTTGATAAGTGACATAGGTCGTCGAGTCAAACTGCCATTCTTGGTCAAACTGCCATGAAATAACATATTTGAATCTACAGTCCTCAAGAATCAAACCCGATGGGTCCAATGCACTTTGAGACATATGTAGATCAGCTCCAGCAATGATTTGCACTTTGTAGTCCATATTCTTTTGCACCCTGCAACATTACTACATAACCTACGTGTTATGCGCTTCACATGGCATGTTTGTGTGTTATGCGTGACTGTTGCCTGCTTCACTGCAACCTCTTGACATCACTTGACATCAATGAAAATACCGCCAATAGGGAAGGACATCATTGATAAGATATTAGCATTCCCTTGACTTTCCTGGATGAGAATCAAAAACCTCTTCATGAAGATGTCATTATTAAAGAATTTAGTCTACTTGTTGGACAAGAGGTTGAAAAAGGTATTCTCATTATCTTCAATAGGGAAGTTGATATATATCCAAGTAAATCTAAATGATCTAGCCTCTCTTCTAAAAAACCACAAGAAACATTTCATAAGCCTCAGAGACTCTATTACACGGGTCAAGGTTATCACAAGTTGCACTAAAGAACCTAATCAAGAACATATGAAAGCAGTTTTGTAGAAGTTTGAGGAGTTCATGAAACATGATCAAAATGGAGTATCTGGTGACACTTAGAATTTTCTATAGTTTAGAAGTTGTAGATGCATTTTTGAATAAGACTTTGACACTTCAAGTGTCATTTTGTATTTAAATTTTTTCACTTAGGGAATGCACGATTCCAAAGTCAAATAGGACTCTTTTTTGTTTTAGTCATAGTTTTTCCTATATTTTCTCAATGTACCTCACCTATATATATGAAGTTTCTTATTGTAATATGGATCTAAAATCTTTAATCTATATGCAACAAAACTTTGTTGAAGTGAAGAACACAAGTGAAACTTTGTGTTCCTATTGTTATTTTACAAACTTGATCAAATAAGAAGAAATATTTGGTATCTAGACTTTGTGTTGGATTCATTTGTAGTTTATGGTGAGAGTGTTCTTATATCATTCTTGTTATAAATTCTTATTTTTCTCAAGTAAAGGTGTTGTTGAGGAAATATTGTTAAAGAGTAGAAACAATTGTTGGTTTGTGAACTTTGTGTCATATTTTAGCTCTTGTTAATAGAATTAGGAATTGGTGAATGTGATATCATTTTGAAGACTTTGAGCTTCATATTGGTACTTTCAAGATTAAAATTAGTTGAACTATACTAAGATAACGCCTTGAAGACTTTGTGCTTTATTGCGCCATCTTGGAAAAGGAATCTTAATTTGAAGACTTTGAGATTCATTTTATCATTTAAAAAAATATATATATTGATAAAAAGTTGTAATAGGATATTAAGATAAAGACTTTGAGATTTAATTTTAATATCTCAATTTGATACCATGGGTTAGAGAGGGAATTATTTGAAGAAAGATTGATAGGACAACAGTAATTTTTAAGACTTTGAGCTTAAACATTCTTTCTCATCCCAGAGAAGCAACGTGTTGGGAAAATGGTGTCTCAACCTTGCATTTACATGAGCTTACTATTTATAGTAAGTTTTCATTTGGGCACAAAATGGTGCAAAATTCTTCTTGAAGCTTTTGGTTGGCTAGGTAAGCATTCCGGTAAAGTTACGTAAGATCACAACTAGTTTTGAAGATAGTAAAGTTTCCATTTTGGAGGAGTGCAATGAAAGGCTTAGATTTAATTTTGAGGACTTTAGAGGCCTCAAAATACCCAAAAAAGTGCTCATAAGAGGTGTAGTTTCTTACAAGGCAATAGAGTACTTCGCAAGCTTTTCAACGCTCCAAACAATTCATTTATAGGACACATGGTTCTCAAGTTATGGTCTCCGGAAGTTTGTACTCCTGAAGTAGGAAATATAAAATGTATCAGACAAATAAATGAGATGTAAAAGGGAGGGACATGTGTTGATGTGCGTTTTAACAGGTCATAGGGTATCTATAAGGGAGATAAGGTTGGTTGTACTTTATTGGGTAGTTTTAGCCCATGGTTTTGTAATATTGTTTGACAGTTTCTTGTATTGTATCTCCTATATATGAGGTGTGTGAGATAGAGGTTGTGTGTAAGAGTCTTATGGAGATTCAACTACCTCTGAGTCTCTAGTTTGTGGTACTTCTACGAAGAGATTGCTCTGCAAGTATATTGTAATCTATTATTGATTGGTGAATAATATATTGAGTTGCTTTTGGAGTGTGAGGTTTTTCTCCCAAAAGAGTTTTCCCCATGTAAATCACTGTGTTGTGGTATGAATGATATTTTTATTATTTATGTTAAGTTATTGTAACTATTGTAATGATCTGTACAAGTTTTTGTATTATCCTCCTCTCAAGGTTAGTGTAGAAAGTTGTTTCACTACTTAACTTCCTTACAAGTGGTATCAGAGCCTGATCACCTTTGGTTTTAGTTGTGGGTTGTTGGGTTTTTTGAACTAATCTAGATTTGAGTGGGAGATTGTGGAGAAGACACTTTTTGATCTTGTTACAGGAATTTTCAGATGGCAAGTTAGTCAGGGAGAATAGATATGGAGAAATTTAATAGTAGTAATTTTGAGATGTGGAAGCTGAAGATGGAAGATTTGCTAATAGATCGAGATTTGTGGGATGCTATTGATGTGAATATCTCAAGATCTGCAGATCCTACTGTAGTTGCATAGTATGATGTTATGGACTGAAAAGCTAAGGGTCTAATCAAATTGTGTCTGGCAAACTCTGTTCTGATCAATGCCCACGAAGAGAACATTGTAAAGAAGTTATGGACTAAGTTTGGTGAGATGTATCAAGCCAAATCTTAATTAAATCAGATTTTCTTGAGGAACAAATTATAATCCTTGAAGATGGAAGAGGGTGAACGAATTATAGATCACTTAGAAGCATTTAATATGTTGGTGGCTCAATTGGTATTTGTTGGTGTTAAAATGGACGAACATGATAAATGCTAGATCTTGCTTTGTTCTTTGCCTGATTCATGGGATTCTCTTGTTATGGCTATCGGTAGTACTTCTGTTGTTTTGAAGTCTAAAGATGTGGTGGGTTCCCTACTTGGTGAAGATATGTGAAGGAAGGTATCCATCAGTTTGAAGGAAGCCCTAACTATTCATGGAAGACCTCAGGAAAAAGGCAAGAAGAGTGAGAAGCACAATAAGTCCAAATCCAAAGGGAGATCCAAATCTCCTGGAAAGTCCAAATTCATATACTTGAATTGTGGTAAACTAGGTCACATCCATAAGGACTGCAAAGAAGAAAAAGAAGAAGTTTGATTCTGATTCTGAGTCCAAGAAGAAAGATGGTGATGCATTCATTGCAGCTTTGGCTACTCATGTAGGTAATGATGCATGCTAAATTGAATCAGGGACATATTTTCATATGACTTCCAATAAAGATTGGTTTTCTGAAAATGAAGAGTTTAATGGAGGCAAGATGTACTTTGGTGATGATTCACATTTAGACATTGTTGGTCGAGGTAAAGTTAGGATCAGGTTTCTTGATGGTAGAATAAAAAGGATTAGCGGTGTGTTGCATATCCATGGTTTAAAATAAAATTTATTATTTATGAGCAAATTGATAGACGCGGGTGTGCAAGTAGTCTTTTCTAATGCAGGTTGTAAGATGATTAAGAGTGTTATGGTGATTGTTAGAGGTGTTAGATTCGAGGTGTTATGGACTGAAAAGCTAAGGGTCTAATCAGATTGTGTCTGGGAAACTCTGTGCTAAAGGCATACACTATTGAGTGTAATAGCACTTATATAAAAAGTAAATATGTGGATACTTCGTCGAAAGATTTGAGGGTTTCACCTAAGGTTGCTCTTTCTTCTAAAGAGAAGTTACCTGCAAAGAAGAACATGTTATGGCACCAAAGGCTTGGCCACATTGGAGAAAAGGGTTTGAGGACCTTGAAAAATAAAAACCTTGTTGAAGGTTTGAATGATTGTAATCTTGACTTTGATTTCTTTGAGAATTGCATTTATGGAAAAAAAAACCACATTTAGTTTTACTCGAGTTCTTATAAATCTTGTGGTGTTTTGGATCTTATTCATTCTGATGTGTTTGGTCCTGTAGATGTTCCTTCGATTGGAAAATCCACATATTATGTTTCATTTATTGATGATTTTAGTAGGACACGGGTATACTTTCTAAAGAGTAAATATGAAATTTTCATTCATTTTAAAGAATTTAAAGAAATGGTGAGTTGCAAACTGGAAAAAAAATTAAATGTTTGAGGACTGATAATGGTGGTGAATTTTTCTCTAATGATTTTAATAAATTTTGTAAAGATTGTGGTATTAACAGATAAAAGACAACTCCGTATTCTCCACAGCAGAATGAAGTTACAGAAAGAATGAACATGACACTGGTGGAGAAGTCTAGGAGCATGTTGAGTGGTGCTAGTCTAGAATAATTTTTTTGGGCTGAAGTTGTTGCCACTTCTTGCTACTTGATTAACAAGTCTCCTACATCAGCTCTTGTTGAAAAATACCTATGGAAGCATGGTTCAGTCAAAACCCTTCATTGAGACATTCAAATTTTTTGGTTGCAAGGCATATGAATATGTACCAAATGAGAAGTAGACAAAGTTAGAGAACAAGGATGTGAAATGTATCTTTATCGGTTACAGTTATGGTTTTAAAGGATATAAGATTTAGGATCCTATTGCACAAAAGGTAATTCATATTAGAAGTGTTATTTTTAGAGAAATTAAGTCTCCTTTTGTTACATTGTAGCCAAAACAGACTAAACATAAAGATGTGATTCAATTCCCTTCTACACTTGAAAGAGTTGAATCCAGACCACTTGATAGGAAAAAAGTTGAGGAGAGCTCATCTAGCTCTAAATATTCAAAAGAGGAGGAAGAACTTCCAACTCAGCTTGTTCGAAAGTCTACAAGACACAGATAACCACCTAAAAGGTATACACCTAATGATTGGATATGTATTTTTTCTTAGAATACCAATATGGATGAACCTAGATCTGTAGAAGAGGCATTAGGTATGAGTGATGCATAATCCTGGAATATTGCGATGGAAGAAGAAATGGTAGCTTTGAAAAATAATGATACATGGGATCTTGTACCATTTCCTGAAGGAAGGAAGCTTGTTGGTTGTACATGGGTGTTCAAGAAAAAGATTGGTTCATATGGAAGCATTGAGAAGTATTAAAAAAATTTGGTTGCAAAAGGCTACTCTTAGGTTGAGGGTGTTGATTATGGTGAGATATTTTCTCTTGTTGCAAAAATGACATCCAATAGATTTTTGCTTTCTATTGTTGCTGCTTATAATTTAGAGGTTGAGAAAATGGATGTGAAAATTGCTTTCCTTCATGGTGATTTAGAGGAGAATATTTATATGACACAACCGAAGTGCTATGTGGTGTAAGGAAAAAGTAATTTGGTCTATAAATTAAAGAAATATTTTTATGGGCTCAAACAGAGTCCTAGGATGTGGTACCAAAAATTGATACATATGTGTTGAGTTTGAGATTTGAGTGTTCTAAATCATATCACTATGTTTATTATAAACCTAATGGTGATCATTTCCTGTACATTGCATTGTCTGTTGATGATATGTTATTCATTGGTAAAGGGAAAGGTATGATTTCAGAACTAAAGTCTCAGCTCGCTGCTAAATTTGAAATGAAAGATCTTGGTGTAGCAAGGCACATTCTTGGGATGGAAATTAGAAGATATGGAGTGAATAGAAATCTATGACTAGGCTAGAGTAAGTATGTTAATTTAGTTTTGTAGAGGTTCAACATGCAGGATTGGAGACCATTATGTGTTCCTTTTGTAGTTGGAATGAAATTTTCTACTTCGGATTGTCCTACATCCCCATCGAAGATGGAAGACATGAGCATAGTCCCTTACCAGAGTGCAGTTGGAAGTTTGATGTATGCTATGGTTTGTACCAGACCGGACATTTCCCAAGCAGTGGAAGTTTTTCCAAATATATGTCTAATCCTAGTAGAGTTCATTGGGATGCAGTCAAAAGTCTTTAGATATTTGAAGGGTGCCTTAGAGTATTCTTTGTGTTATCATGGTAATTTGGTTGGAGACATGACTTCCATTGATATTCATGGTTATGTGGATTCAGACTGGGCATGTGATCGTGATAGCAAAAGATCCACTAGTGCTTATGTATTTACTTTATTTGGTGGTGCAATTAGTTGGATGAGTAAGCAACAGGTTGTGGTTGCTTTGTCCACTACTGAAGCAAAGTATATGGTAGCTACTCATTCTTATAAAGAGGCCATTTGGATTAAGAGGCTGTGTTTAGATATTGGAATAAAACAAGGTACAATGACAATTTATTGTGATAGTCACAGTGCGATCTGCCTAGCTAAGAACCCGACATTTCATGCCCGAACCAAACATATTGATGTTTAGTATCATTTTGTCAAAGATATGGTCAAAGATGGCAAGGTAAAGTTGGTTAAGGTAGAAACTTTGATGAATGTTGTAGATGCTTTAATTAAGGTTGTGAGCACATAGAAGTTTAGATGGTGTTTGGAGTCTATGGGCCTCATGGCCTCTAGCAATTGATTTATTGTATTGATACTCCCTTTCCTCTTGCAAGGTGTTCGACAAGTGGGAGAATGTTCGAAAAATGGTGACTTGACCTTGGATTCCCATGAGGTCACTATTTATAGTAAGTTTTCATTTGGGTATGAAATGGTGTGAAATTTTCCTCGAAGCTTCTGCTTGGCTAGATAAGCATTTTGGTAAAGTTATGTCACAAGATCACATGTAGTTTTGAATATATTAAAGTTTATGTTTTGGAGGGGTGCAATGAAAAGCTTAAATTTAATTTTTAGGACTTTAGAGGCCCTAAAATACCCTAAAAAGTGGGTGTAAGTGGCATAGCATCTTACAAGGCAATAAAGCACTTCACGATCTTTTTGACGCTTCAAACAGTTTGTCAATACGACACACGGTTCTCAAGTTATGGCCTTCAGAAGTTTGTACTCTTGAAATAAGAAATATAAAATGTATCAAAGACATAAATGAGTTGTAAAAGGGAGGGACAAGTGTTGATGTTTGTTTTAACATGTCATAGGGCATCTAGAAGGGAGATAAGGTTGGCTCTACTTTATTGGGTGGTTTTAGCCCATGGTTTTGTAATACCGTTTGATGGTTTCTTGTATTGTATCTCCTATATATGAGGTGCATGAGATAGAGGTTGTATGTAAGAGTCTTATGGCAATTGAGTTACCTCTGAGTCTTTGATTAGTGGTACTCTTGTGAAGAGCTTTCTTTGCAATTATATTGTAATCTGTTATTGATTGTTGAATAATATATTGAGCTGCTTTTGGACTATTGGGTTTTTCTCCCAAAAGGGTTTTCCCCACGTAAATCACTGTGTTGTGTTGTGGTATGCATGATATTTTGATTATTTATGTTGAGTTTTTGTAACTGCTATAATGATCTATAAAAAAATTTGCATTATCCTCCTCTCAAGGTTAGTGTATGAAGTTGTTCTGCTACTTAACTTCCTTACAAGTGGTATCAGAGCTTGATCACCTTTGGTTTCAATTGTGGGTTGTTAGATTTTTTGAACTAATCTAGATTTGAGTGGCAACTTGTGTAGAAGACACTTTTTGATCTATTGCTCAAAATCCACCTGCCATTGTTACCTCTACTCCACCTATTGTTACTACAAGTGTCGACTGTTGGAGTGGATAATGATACACCTTGACTAATGAGTAACGCTCCTAAAAGAAAGAAGCAAACCATCTCCCTAGATGAATTTGATTTTAGTCAGTTGGTGCTTATTAAGCCCAAGGGTACCAAGAAGGCCAAAAATTTGTCTAGGGTGAAGGTAGATAAATCAAAGAACAAATATGTACAAATGACAATTCCTCCTCCAAACACAGATTTTGATAGAGTGCAACCCACATATTATGTCATCAAAAGGATTGACCTAGGTAAGAAAACACATGAAGGTACAGTGGAGGATGCTCAAACTTCTTTTCAGCATCTTGTGACAATGTACAATGAAGAAAAGGTCAAGAAGGACAGGTTGAAGAAACAAGTTTATAAGATCACAAAATTTTTGATCAAGATAACTAAGTCATTAGAGATAGTTGATCCTGTCACTTCATCTATAGATAAGCAGATCATTAAACAAGTTGAACAGGTCAATTCTCATGGAAGACCAGTCGGTGAGTGGATGGATAGGTTGCTAATCTAAAGAGCTCATTGATTATGTTCAGTGATCACTCTAATGAACAATATAGAAGAGGTAAAGGCTGAGATTGATAAAACTTTGAGTTTATTTTCAAATGAAATAGAAACATATGAGAAGTACTTCGACTCTTGGTTGAAGTTAGAAGATTTCCAATTAGATGTTCTAGTTGATAATTCAGTTTTCCCTTCAAGGGATATGTACATTGAGTAAAGAGAAGTATTCGAGAATCAGATGAATGTCTTAGAGGCAATTATCAAAAATATGAGGAAAGCATAAAAGGAATGTAATGATAAGGGGAAGGACATCATTGATAAGATATTAGAATTCCCTTGCACTTTCCTAGATGAGAATAAAAAACACAAGGACAAATGGGGGCTACTCGACTCAAACTTGGCCTTTCCAGTTAAACGCAATACTCTGATAAGTGATAGAGGTCGTCGATTCGAACCACCATTCTTGCTCAAATTGCCATGAAATAACATATTTGAATCTGCAGTTCTCAAGAATCAAACCCAATGCATCCAACGCACTATGAGGCATATGTAGATCAGCTCCAACACTAATTTGCACTCTATAGTCCATATTCTTTTGCATCCTACAACATTACTGCATAACCTGCATGTTATGCGCTTTACATGGCTTCTCTTGTCTTTGTGTTATGCATGATTGTTGTCTTCTTCACTGCAACCTCTTGACATCGATTGTCATCAATGACAATACTGCCAATAGGGAAGGACATCATTGATAAGATATTAGCATTCCCTTGCACTTTCCTGGATGAGAATAAAAAACCTTTTCATGAAGATTTCATTATTAAATAATTTAGTCTACTTGTTGGAGAAGAGGTTGAAAAATAGGTATTCTCATTATCTTCAATAGAAAAGTTGATAGATATCTAAGTAAATCCGGATGATCTAGCCTCTCTTCTGAAAAAGCACAAGAAATGTTTCATTAGCCTCGAAGACTCTATTACCTGGGTCAAGGTTATCACAAGTCACACTAAAGGACCTGATCAAGAACAGATGATAGACATTTTGCAGAAGTTTGAGGAGTTCATGAAACATGATCAAAATGGAATGCCTAGTGACACTTAGAATTTTCTATAGTTTAGAAGTTGTAGATGCATTTTTTAATAAGACTTTGACATTTCAAGTGTCATTTTGTATTAAAGTTTTTGCACTTAGGGAATGCATGAGTCCAAAGTCAAATAGGACTTTTCATTGTTTTAGTCATAGTTTTTCCTAGATTTTCTCAATGCACCTCACTTATATATATGGAGTTTCTAATTGTAATATGGATCTAGAATTTTTAATCTATATGCAACAAAACTTTGCTGAAGTGAAGAAAAAAAGTGAAACTTTGTGTTCCTATTGTTATTTTACAAATTTGATCAAATAAGAAGAAAACTTTGGCATCTAGACTTTGTGTTGGATTCATTTGTGGTTTATGGTGAAAGTGTTTTTATGTCATTCTTGTTATAAACTCTTATTTTTCTCAAGTAAAGGTGTTGTTGAGGAAATATTGTTAAAGAGTAGAAACAATTATTGGTTTGTGAGCTTTGTGTCATATTTCAGCTCTTGTTAATAGAATTAGGAATTGGTGAATGTGATATCATTTTGAAGACTTTGAGCTTTCTATTGGTACTTTCAAGATTAAAATTAGCTAAACTATGGTAAGATAGAACCTTGAAGACTTTGTGCTTTATTGTGCCATCTCGGGAAATGAATCTTAATTTGAAGACTTTGAGCTTCATTTTATCATTTAAAAAATATATATATTGATAAAAAAATTTAATAGGATATTAAGATAAAGACTTTGAGCTTTACTTTGAATATCTCAATTTGATAACATGGGTTAGAAAGGGAATTATTTGAAGAAAGGTATATACAACAATAGTAATTTTTAAGACTTTGAGCTTAAACATTATTTCCCATCCGAGAGAAGCAACATGTTGGGAAAATGGTGTCTCAACCTTGAATTTACATGAGGTTACTAATTATAGTAAGTTTTCATTTGGGCACAAAATGGTGCAAAATTCTCCCCGAAGCTTCTGGTTGGATAGATAAGTGTTCTGGTAAATTTACGTCGCAAGATCACAACTAGTTTTGAAGATATTAGTTTCCGTTTTGGAGGGGTGCAATGAAAGGTTAAATTTAATTTTGAGGACTTTAAAGGTCCTAAAATGTCGTTAAAAGTGGTCATAAGGGTGTAGTGTCTTACGAGGCAATAGATAACTTCACGATCTTTTTGATGCTTCAAACAGTTCGTCAATAGGACACACGGTTCTCAACTTATGGCCTTCGGAAGTTTGTATTCTCGAAATAGGAAATATAAAATGTATTGGACACATAAATGAGATGTAAAAGGGAGGGACATATGTTGATGTGTGTTTTAACACGTCATAGGGCATATAGAAGGGAGATAAGGTCGGCTCTACTTTATTGGGTGGTTTTAGTCCATGGTTTTATAATACCATTTGATAGTTTCTTGTAGTGTATCTCCTATATATGAGGTGCGTGAGATAGAGATTGATGAACTTATAAGGCACTGAAAAGGGGGGTGAATCAGGTCAAGTAAAAACAATACAAATCTGATTATCAATTTCACCAACGTGAAACTCAATAGGCATATAAGAAATAACACCAAGTATGCAATCACCACATAAAGCATAAACCACATGACACAAGAGTTTATACATGGAAAACCCAAATGGGAAAAACCACGGGGGAGTTGGTACCCACCAAGATCCACTATCTACAATATAGAGATCTGACCGATTAAGGTCTACAACACCCAGTTAGGGGCACACCCTGTTAGGAGTGTCTAAGCCCGGTAAGAGCTGTACAATAAGGCCTGTGAGGACCACCCCTGTTAGGAGTTACCCAAGTTACTGGGATTTTCAAACACAAGTTAATGTGTCACCTAATTAGAGGATTTAATGATCGGACCTGTTAGGATCTGACTGCACCCTGTTAGGAGTGACCTTGTGAGAGGATTTTCTTGCTGCAACTGTTAGGGAGACAGCAAGTACAAATGATCTCAGTATAACACCTTCAGTGTCTGATAAGATCCACTTCATAATATTACAACATCACATATACTTTATCTCTCAACTCCTCTAATCATCGCACTAACATAAATACAAAATTTGCTAATGATCTTTCATACATTTAAGCTCATACTCATATATATCTTCATACCTCATCACACATCTTAAAAACATTATTATCTTGGCTAGAAGCTCGAAATAGTTCCCTAGGTTCAATATACCTAGACAATCTTGCATTACACACCTTAGTTATGTTGGTCACCGACATAACAAATCCAATTTTGTGTCGTTGTACCGATCTGAGTGATTTACATCACTACCGGTTAAGTCTCGACCAGAATACCTGCTCTGTCAATCAAATCTCGTTTACCTGATCGAATCTGCACATGAGGTCACGAACATAACTTCATCTAACAGCCTTCGTTGCTTATGCAAAACCGCATCATCCCATTCTTCATAGATTTCTTGTACCAGTTGTCGGAATATTATTTTGTTTGTCTTTTACCAGTTAAAGTCCTAAATACCGGTTCTGATAAAACTGTCTCTGCTTATTGGTTGAGCCTTGCCGGTTTCCCTATAAGACTTTCATTACTGTAAAAACATAGTTTCCATCAATGACAACATACAACATAGTCATCATACAACAATCTAATCAAACATGTACCAGTTGCATTGAGTAAACAAACAATTACCGGTTTAGACCAAATGATCAAATGCCAACAATCTCCCCCTTTGGCATTGATGACAACACTTAGTAAAAAAATTTGTCAACTAAGTGTGCAATACAAAAATTAACTACATGACATGTACTCCCCCTTAGCAGTTGCTCCCCCTTTACATTACATACAAAATTTTGATTGACTCTTAACTATTACTCCCCCTTTAACAACAATGCCAAATAAAGAAGTAAAATACATGAAAGATATATACATTTTACATCAAAATTTGCATCAGAGCATATATGGATATAAGACTCATAAAGTTTTACAAAGCAATTTTAAAAAAAGCGTCACTGAAATGAAACTTCGACTATTTGAGATCATTATCCCATGTCTCTAACAGTGTGTCGGTAATCTCAACATGTGTCTTTATTTGTCCTGCTAATTCCTCCATTGCATCAACTATGCTAATCTCTTATGTAGCCAAAATAGCCTTCGTCTTCTTGTATGCTCGCTATAAAATTTCCACTTTAGGAATTAGTTGAGTCTAGAACTCCTTCAATGATCTTACCCATTTGACCTGCTCATGTCCATGCATCTCAAGTTTGTGGTGTAAGTCTACAACTGATCTACCCAAAAGAATAGCTCAGTCATTCCGGGGTCTAAATGTTTCACTCAATTTCAAGTTCTTTCTTAGCATCTTCCCTTTTCTCCTTTAAGTCAACACAAAACAGTGAAAATTTTGAAATAGTAGCCAAAATATTTTCTCTGGTTTCCAGTGCATTCTTCAACAAATCTATCTCAAACATTAGGTGTTTTGTCCTTTTCTTCTTGTAGTCCTTTTCAACTGATATGTATGTTGCATCTTCAAAAGCTTTGAGTTGATCTCCAGGATGTAACCAAATGTCCAGGTTTATCAATGGGAGTAACAAAGCTTTCAATATTAGTCTCTGGTGGGAGACTAGACAAAATATCAACTGTTATCTTGATTGTCTCTGCCTCTCTTTGTTGTTCCTTCATTCTCTTCTTTTGAGCTCTAGATTGCATTGTTGTTGCAATCTCCATCAATTGAGAAGAACTCAGATTATCCATATCAATAGGTCCTTTAATGCTCACCGAGTCATCATCATCATCATCAATTATTTTCTTCTCCTTTGTCTCCTTTTTCTCTGTCTTTTCTTTCTTTGTTTTCTCCTTCTTGGCCCTATATTCTTCTGTGGTGTGCTTGACCGGTGGTGGTTGAGCTTCCACATTTTGTTCATTCACCGGTACTTCCTCATCAGTCTTTTCCTTTTGACTATCATCAACATTTACACTTACTGATAGGGTTTGAGTTTCAATAGCTTGTGCGTTCACAGTTGGCTCATCAGAGCTCTTTTCTTCAGTTTTCTTCTCCACTTGTTCCTCTTGCTGCTCATGTTGTTCAAACATTTGAACATCAACATCAAATACATCTATATTACCAATAGTATTATCAACATTGTCTCTAGTGTTATCATCGGGATTGAATATCGGTTCAGTATCAATCGGATCATCTTGCATATACTTGTTATCGGGCTCAAAATATGTGATCTTAACACCTTTAGGAAGTTCTTCTAACTTGAACTTTTCAGAACTATCTTCCTCAACTTGTTTTTCCTCTTCTTCATCCAAGATGAGACCTAAAGGCTTCTTGATCAACATCTCAGTCTCCTTCTGGATTGATTCAGTCTCTCCTATTAACATTCTTGTTAATCTCTTATTGGATCTGAATGATGCCTTTGCATTAACCTTTATTGCTTCAATCTCCTCTTCACTTGCTTCCGGTTGTAGGTGCTTAAAGATATAATCAACAAATTATTTGTCTTGGCTAATGGCAGCCTGCCACCTTGCATCAATAAGATTATACAAAGAATTTGGAATCTGCCCTTGTAGCTCAATGAGGGCTCTACTAAATTTATTCATACTGAAGATGATTGCATCTTCAATCTCCCTTTATTGACTTTCAGATAAATGAATAAACAGTGTATTCAAACCTTTGTATATTCCATAATCCTTAATTATTTGAACCATTCTATTGAAAGTGTCTTCTAATGTAAATGGTTTCTTAGGTGATTTGCCCTTACCGGTTGCCTTAGGCTTCTTAACACTTGTTCTAAGTGCCCTTTTGTCCTCATCTGATTCATTAGCCTCTTCATCATTTGCTGGTTTGTGAGCTTGTTGCTTCTTCCTCTTTTTGGTTTGTACGGGTGCAGTAGGTGGATCAACAGTTTTATGCTTTCTCTAGAACTGAATTTTAGATAGTTTCCCTCTTTATGATTCAGTCGGTTTGTCTTCTTCCATCTTCTTTTCTGTTGATGTGGTTTTTGTAGGTCTAGTCTTACAAGTAGGGGTACTGGTAGGGGTACCAGTAGGTACACTTGATGCTTCACCTTGCTCTATCGCATACTTGGCCCTTATTGTTGCTATCTGTTCTTTTGTAAATCTTGCCTGCTCAATGAATGATTCTACCTCTTTCCTTATCTTTTTTGCAATCACTGGTCTATCCAGCTCAGAGTGAACTTGTAGTGATTTTTCTTTGTAAGTCCCAAATCTCTCTGCAGTGGTATCTGCTGATTGCTCTAACGGATGATTAACATAAGCAATGAGTAGATCTGTGTCTACCCCATATCCCATAGGTAATACCCATGTGGTTCTAGGGATATCTGCTTCCATCATACAAGTGTTTGTATCCACCATGAAACATATTGTTTTATCATACCAGTTGACTACTTCTGTTGGTATAAGCTCTCTAGCATGCATTTTCTTTTGAAATTCCTTGAAGTAACCCCATGAAATATTATCAAACTTTTCCTTTAGCATCCTGATGTTGTTCTTCATCTATAGTAGTGCAAGGGTGCCTTCAATCCATTGAACATCTCTAATACCGGGGAAAATGTTTTGGAAATAGAAAAACAACCCCAAAATCAATTGTCTAACTTTAAATCTCAACTTCTTGTCTTTCTTCACAGCTTTTAGATTCACCATCAGTTGAATTCTTAGTGCTTCAACCAAATCATAATTAACATTCTCTTTTTCCATCCGGTAGGCAATATGAATAGTTGTTGTCGGTATGTCGTTCATTCTACTTGAATAGTAAATATTGTACCCGATCACCATAGAGGCATATTTCACAGCTGGATCATTGATGTTGTTTATTGTCATGACTCTACCATCCCATCTTGATCCTGTCAACTTCTCAACATCATTCTTGGGTACTGATCTTAGTAAGGGTACTTCATCGGTTGAGCAAAATCCAGTTACTGCATGAATGACTTCCTTAGTTATTTTATACGGTCGATCCAACCATATAAATTGATCATGAATGCGACTCAAAACAAATCTAACTAACTCATTATCAAAATCATTAATGAAGTTGACTACATGATGGAACCCTTTCTTGGTGACACTCTTAAACTATTCTTTCAATACCCCCTTGTTATTACACAATGATCTATATTGGTCATGAATAACCGGTACACCCATGTCCTCCAGTTTGCAGTGATAAAAATATTTGGCATCCTTGACATGCAAAACTCCATATGGTACACTGGATAGGGCACCGACAGGGTCTGTTTCTTCTGATTTGAATAGATGATGTTTGAATTCCAGTCGTGGCCTCACGGTCACATCAAGAAGATGCGGATTATCCATACTAAAATATGTAAAATTTCAAAGCAAAGAGTAAGATTTATTGATAAATACCTTTCCTGCTTCTGAACTAGGGTTTTACACTGTCAAAACCTTCAACACCATTCACCGATACAAAATGCAGTTCCAATCACCTCAGATCTCTACTAAACACGTTGAATGCTACAATCACAAACTTTTTCTTCTCTGCTTGCTCACTGAATGCTCTCAAGATCACAATGTGACAAATGAAATTCAAAATATTTTTTTTATTTGCTTTCAAACTACCACATTAAATGCTTTAACCGACAAAACCCTAAAACACCTTAAAACACTTTTAAGCATATTACTGGTTGCTAAAACTTCAATGATATTTACCGGTTATAATTCAAAAAGACTTATAAACATCAAAATGCATCAGAATATATAGATTTAACTTACAGTACTTCATCCAGGGGTTCATCTGAAGATTTGACATTATGTACACCCCAAGTTGTAGAAACAACTTAGTTTGTCGGTGATGGATTCTCCACCCTAGGTGAAGAATTTGATTCCTCGGTTGGTTTGTCATCACTCTTCTTCTTCTATGTTTTATTCATCTCAGCTCTAGTTTCTTCAATATCAACTTTCTGCTTTCCTTTCCGGTCTGTAGAATGATTCACCGGTTGGTTCTTCTGTGTTTTGCAAAACTTAGAAATATGTCCCGGTTTGTTACAATGATAAAATGTCATTCCAGATGCTCTCCACGGTCCTACATTGCCTCTACATGTCCTTCTACAGTTCATTGTCACATGTCCAAAGTTGTTGCATATTGAATAAATCACATTGATTCTTTTCTCCATCTCATAAGGACTAGACCGGTTATCATAGGGTCTTTTCCAATTAGTGCTTCTTCGGTCATTGAAATTCCTTCTCCAATGATCACCATCAGTTCTTGGATTCATATGAGGTGTTGAATAATTAGCTTCATACTTGCATTCGATAGATCTATGCCCATACATGTTGCATGTATAACAGTAACCTTCAAATTTTATAGTCACATATCTAGTATTAGGTCTATAACCAGTATTAGCATCAAATATGCTTCTACAAACATTAGCAGTATGTCCTAGTTTATGACAATTAAAACAAACAGGTTTGTAAGCTTTCGTACTAGTAGGTTTATGAGCCTTAGGAGTTGTTTTATGTTCATGCATGTTTCTCTTGGTACCAAAAGGTTCTCCTTTCCCAAATGTATTATATCCTAACCCAGATGTGTCACCATTCATCCTCTGAGATTGGATATGTTCATCCAACATGGTAGAACTCTTGTTGAATTTTGCAAGCTTCTCATTAGCTTCTTTCAATCTCTTTAGTAAGATCTCCATTTTGCTTCATAAGAGTCTCTCTAAGAGACATTACCATATCAAGATCTACTTTGATTTCTTCTTTCTCTTCTTTCTCCTCAAGCCAGTGTGCATATAGAATGCCATTTTCTTGATTTACCTTATAGATCTCATGATCTTTCTCTTTGATCTTGTCTTCAGCTTCCCTCCTAGCTTCAAGTTCTTGACTCATCTGGATTGTAAGGGCTTCAAGTTCTCTCCTTAGGTTAAGTTTCTCACCATTTTGTTTCTCCACTTCCTCACCCAATGCATCTATGTTTGCTCCATCAGAAGAGTTGCTTTCATTGATCTCCAATAATTGTTCGGTCAGTTATTTCCTTTTAGCTAGTGATGTCTTATACTTGCCTCTTAAGGTTTCTAGATCTTCCTTGGTTTCTGCAAGTTCCTTAGCCATCTCTCGGTAACTCATTCCTTCCCCCATATTTTTCTTAGGATTAGAGATCTCTTCCAAGTGGTTAATCCTTAAGGAAGTTAGGCTCTGATACCAATTGATGAACTTATAAGGCATTGAGAGGGGGGGTGAATTAGTGCAAGTAAAAACAATACAAATCAAATTATCAATTTCACCAACTTGAAACTCAATAGGCATATAAGAAATAACACCAAGTATGCAATCACCACATAAATCATAAACCACATGACACAAGAGTTTATATGTGGAAAACCCAAATGGGTAAAACCACGGTGGTATTTGGTACCCACAAAGATCCACTATCTGCAGTATACAGTTCTGATCAGTTAAGGTCTACACCACCCGGTTAGGGGCACACCTTGTTAGGAGTTTCTAAGCCCAGTTAAGAGATGTACAATAAGGCCTATGAGGACCAACCTTGTTAGGAGCTACCCAAGTTACTAGGATTTGCAAACACAAGTTAATGTGTCACGTGGTTAGAGGATTTAATGATCAAACCTGTTAGGATCTGATTGCACCCTGTAAGGAGCGACTTTGTGAGAGGATTTTCTTGCTGCAACTGTTAGGGGGACAACAAGTACAAATGATCTGAGTATAACACCTTCAGTGTTTGATAAGATCTGCTTCAAAATATTACAACATCACATATACTTCATCTCTTAACTCCTCTAATCATCGCACTATCAGAAATACGAAATTCGCTAATGATCTTTCATACATTCAAGCTCATACTCATATATATCTTCATACCTCATCACACATCTTAAAAACATTATTAGGTCAGCAAGAACCTTGAAACAATTCCCTAGGTTCAATGTATCTAGACAATCTTGATCATTCCCTAGGACAACTAGAACCTTGAAACAATTCCCTACGTTCAATGGGCCTTTATAGAAACTTTGCTTCTTTACTTATTTGTATCTTGATCATTCTTGCAGTTTGAGTTAATTTGTAATTTTAAAATTGTAAGAAGTATTGTTTCTCTACATTGTAAAGTATTTCCTGAAGAAAGAGGAAAGAATAACATCTATTCTGAAAAAGAGGATAGGATGATGCACCACCCAAGTTTATATTAGAAATTGAAAGTTGTATCATATTTTAGAAAGATAGTGTAGAAAGTTAAAGGGGGTGTCTTCCATTAGAAGTTATGAGAGATTCAATCTCACGTACTGTAACTGAAATTGCAATTTTGTACACTTATTGAGTTTGCAAAAATTTTAACCAACAACGAGAAAATCAACTATTGGTTGAGCCGGAACTACAAATCGCATACCTTAAGTATCAAAGATGTCTCCTAGCCTACATACAAAACTATAATATGATACAAGGGATGCATATGAGGTTCTAATAAGAATCTGTGAAAAATTGATTGATCTGTCTACGAGTTTTTTATTTTTTTATTTTACACAGAACTTGATTTCACATTCGTGCTAATACAGTTTCGTATTCATGCAAATAATATTTCACATTCATTCTAATATTGTTTCGCATGTGTCCATTAGTTGTTTTGCATGCATTTTGTTACTGCACCCCAATAATCCAATTGGTGCAACCCAACCTAGCGTCAACACACAATTTAACTACTACACCCTGTGGGACTCATAGCACGTAAATTCACAATCAATCAACATTCCAACAAGCTCCAGTGTATACCAACACTAACCCTTTTGTGGGAAACACATACACATCAAATGTGCCCATAACTCAAACAGATTTTCTCCTCCAACAAGTCCAAAATTTACAAAGGCATATGACCGATATGCAATGAGGGAATGCAAAGAAAAGTTATACCATGGAATATCTTCATCTGTATCCTTTTGATTGGACAATGTACCTGCCACCTTTTCCTCCATATTTTGAAATGCCAAAATTTGATAAGTACAGAGGAAAAGGTGACCCAAGAGTTCACATTAGGGAAGTCTTTACGACTTGCATTGAGGTAGCTGATGAAGATACAGATTTAATGTGCCTATTCCCTAAGAGTCTTGGTAGTCAGGCATTGGAGTGGTTCTCTCATTTACCACCAAAGATAAGATCATGGGGTTAATTAGTTGAGTTGTTCATCATGAACTTCTCCCATAACATAGACAACCCCGTGACTCTAATGGATTTATGTGTTGCTAGGCAAAGAGGGGGTGAAAATTTTGCTTCACTCTTGCAACATTGGATATCCCTTGCTCGTAGATGTCCATGTCACATTCTTGAAGTAGAACAAGTGGATATTTTCATAGAAAATCTAATTCCTCAAGTCAAATTCTCGCTACAAATGTAGTGTCTCAGTACATTCAAACAAATCATGTAGAGAAAGGCCTAAAGTGTGAGAAGGGTCTCAAGTTAAAAAGGGAATTTTGAAGAACAATAAGGAAAGTGGTTCGACTAGTAATACAAACAATGAGAAATCAAAATTCTGGCAGAAAAAAAAGGTTACAAGTGATGGGGTTGTGGATGCATGTGTGGTGAACAAAGCTCAACCTATAGTCTCACTACAAGGACTAGTCAATTCTTTTGTGCCAAAGAAAAATCAGTCTCAAGACAACAATACATCAACAAATGCAGTACAACCTAGTAACTCCCAACCTCCAAGGAATAACCCACCAAAGCAAAATTACACACCGCTTGGAGAACCAATTGAGTCAGCATTGAAGAAATTGATATGGACAAATGTCATAACTCTACCAGAGGTCAAGCCATATGAACCAGGTCCTTTCAAACCGACTTGATGGAACGATAATGATTTTTGTGATTGCCATTGCACTAAGGGCCACAAAACGTCAAGTTGTTATAAGCTCAAAAACTTGAATCAAGACCTCATTGACCAAGGAGATATCACTATAGACAACAATAAAGGGTCTTCCAATACTGATTACATAATATTCAATGATCCATTTATCAAACATGACAAAGGGAAAACTTAAAGCTTAGGTTCACAGGACAACCAAGACAACTACACTAAGGTTTCTTATGACTATGCAATCAATAATCTCATTTCAGGTGATGAGACACTGGCCACAATTACTGTCGACCCAAGAAATTGAGATTGTGCAGTCATCACCCACCGCTCAAAAGTTACATTCCTTCTAATCCTACTTCGCCAATGGGAACCTACAATGTTGTTGACAAATTGAAGAAAACTCTAGCACAAATATCACTTTTTGAGATGCTCAACATTTCCTCGAATCATAGAGAAATCCTAGACAAATCTCTTCATGAGTCCGTTGTGGCCAGAGACATAGATGAGAACACCTTCCAAGTCATGGTTGAAAATCTAGTTGTTGATCCGCATATTGCCTTCACAGAGCAAGATGTTCCAGTAGACAAACCTTTGCATAATGACCCACTACATCTAGAGGTTTTTGTTCATAAGAGAAAAGTTAGGAGAGTGTTGATAGATGGCAGAGCTAGTCTGAATATATGCACTCTCAATCTGATCAAAGCATTGGGATATTCACATCCCCACATCGATCCTACCAAAAGGATAAATATTAAAGCCTACGATGATGAAGAACTCCCATCAAAAGGTGTGGTTACTCTACCTATGCAAGTAGGACCTGTCACTACAAATGTCACATTCCAAGTGCTGGATAGAGGATTAGGATAACATGCTGCTAGGTCGCTCATGGATACATTCCATGCAGCCCGTGTCGTCAACTTTTCATCAATGCATTAAATTTCCATATAACGACATTGAGATCACAATACAAGGTGATCCAAACCCATTTCAACACTGAAATAACCTAAGAGAAAGCACTGATAACCAAGTCCCTAGCAATCAAGCAAATCCTCTCACCTCCCAACTGGAATCTTTGACAATAGTAGATACACAAGAATCTTCATCTTACACACCTACTACACCACCATTACAAATCAAAGAAGAAGGACGTGGTGAATATTCCTATTCGGACGCACTCTGTTGGGCAATTATCTCTCTCTCCGAGATCTTTCGAGAGACCACTACACAATCCTGCTAACCAAAACAAAGGAAAATAAGTGGTTAGATATTCTTCCTCATGCACTTTCATTAGATGGGAAGAATTAAATGAGGAATATTTTGATGAAGATGTAAACAAATGGTTGTACACAAAGGAGGAAGACAATCCACCAATCAAATACCCTTATATCAGTATGGAAAAGGTTTTAAAATGTTGCAAAGGCATGGTTACAATGGTACAACAAGCCTAGGAGCACAAGGTCAAGGGATTATAAAACCGATTTTACCTTCAAGGAATCCAAGAAATCGAGGCGTGGGATATGGAAATGTGGCATAAAGACCAATACCTAGACAAGTACCCCAGTTATATTGAATATGCCTACTCCAACAACACCACATTCTGTCGGTAGAAGTACTGATCCAAAATCCCCAAATCAAAGTAACTCATCAATGATGATTTTTCGTGTCATCATCTCATACCAACATATCAATAGAGACCAGTGTTGCGCCTGCTAATGAATCGAGTGTCCGTAGATTTGAACCCCTTATTCAAGAAATGGCTACTATCTCAATGATAGAAGAGAGACCCAGGGTACCAATAGAGATTGGCATTGCACCTGCCAATGATTCAAGCATCAAGAGACCAAAACCTCTTATTCGCGAAAATGACATAGCCTCGGTGATAGAATAAGGGTCAACAAGTTATGGAAACATACCACTAGTCATTAACACTGTTGCAACACCCCTTTCTCCAATTGAATAAATATATGAGTGTGAATCAGATGTAGAGACATATATTGAAACCGAGACAGACTCCCATGAGTATGAAGGGTTATCTCTTCATAGCAACAACACCTATGCAACAGATACTTGTGATCATCAACTACCTATGGATGATGGTATTACTTATGAAGACAAAGAGATAGATCCAAACACCTAGGCATTATTTTGAAACTAGGGCATGTATGATAATAGAGGCATCATACTTCGATGAAGGAAAAGACCTATATCTAATGGATCCACATTGATAGATTGGGAACAAGAAGAGCAACCACACTTGGATTGGTTTGAAAATGATGAAGCCATAAGAGAATTCCTTGGTGCACATGAAGGACTACCATATGGAGATCACAAGGTAGGCTTTGCAATTGACTTGGATAGAAATGCATATTTTAGAGAGGCAAGCTCATCCAATAGCCCAAAGAACCTGTTGACTAAATTCATGTCAACCTTAGCCCTATTGAAATCCGATCTGAGATCAATCTTTACTAGCTAAAACACTGAAAAGACCTTCTAAACAAGCCCTAAACCCTAAGGTTTTAGACCTTTCATTCTATTCAAGGCTTTGAATTTCTATTTTTATGTTGACTGGGCCAACAAGTCAAATCACTTAAGGATTACCAATTAGAGGGTCCTAGGTCCATGGAAAGACGGGTCCTCCTTTTTATGTCACTAGTTAGTAGCATAACACAAGCTTCTGTTATTCCCTGGAGCGGGGGACGTATCTTTTGCCATCCCCCTGCCCCACATGGTTTTCACGGCTTCCACATTTGGCTGCAGGAAAGTAGGATGATGGGTCTTACCAAGGACAAAATATGCCCTGCATGGAAAATCAAGCAATCTAATGGTCATGCGGGATGGCAGGGAAGGAAGAAAGTTAGCCCTTCTTCACCCCGCGCAAGCATGAGATAAAGACAAATGGGCTTGCTGGATAGCGGGGGAAATGGAAATGCTATCCCCGCCACCCCGCGAAGCATAAGGGAGCATAAAGAGATGCTCGTGGGGGTAAACGATAAGTAAGGAGAATGGTTTCTCTGCCACCCCACAAGCCAAATATGGAGTTTGGATGGACCTCACGGGGAAGCAAATAAAGTAAAGCAGATGGTTCCCCGCCATCTCGTCAACTGAAGGTTGTTTCCTGCTACACCATGAAATCATGGCAGATCCCAAGCTGAAGCAAACTCCAGAACTACTCTTGCGATTAGTGACACTTCCTGCCAAGTCAGAATCAGAATAGCCTTTCAAGTTCAATGTTGTGTTGGAAGAGTACTTCAATCCATATCCAACTGTGCCACGCAAGTTTCTCAAGATATGCTTGGCTACAACTAGATGTATCTTTCTTGGTTCACACATGAACTAACTAAGTGCACTCACCGCATAGCAAATATCCGGTCTAGTGTTAACTAGATACATCAAGGATCCAATCAACTGCCTGTACATGGTAGGATCCACAAGATCTTAACTAGCTGTAGCTTCCCTCAATTTCTTCAAGTTAGTTTTCATCAGAGTAGGCATGGACTTACAATCTAACATTCCAAACCTCTTCAAGATATCAATGGTGTAATTGCCTTGACTTAGGATGATCTCATTAGGCCTATACCATACTTCTAAACCTACAAAGAAGTGCATGAGTCCTAAGTCTTTCATCTCAAATTTTGAAGTCAACTCCTTGCGCCTGTGAATGAGACTTCCCTTGTAACAAATAGGTCATCAACATATAATACCAGGATCAACATTTCACCATTAAATACCTTGAAGTAGAGGTTTGGATCAGCATCATTCTTGCAGAAGCCCAACCCTGTTAAGTATCTATCAATCCTCTCATACCATGCATGAGGAGTCTGCTTAAGGCCATATAAGGTTTTCTTCAGCTTGCATACATGGGACTCTTTCCCATGAATCACGAAACCCTCAGGTTGCTCAATGTAGACCTCTTCCTCAATCACAGCATTGAGAAAGATTGTCTTCACATCCATCTGATGTAGCTTACATCCCTTAGTTGTTGCAATAGAAAAAATGGTCCTGATGGAAGTATATCGAGCAACTGGAGCAAATATTTCTTCATAATCTATCCCTTCTTTCTGAGAGAAACCACGAGCCACAAATCTAGCCTTGTATTTCTCAATGCTTCCATCAGCTGCATGCTTGATCTTGAATAACCACTTGGAAGATACAATTGACTTGGCCTGGGGTCTAGGCACAATATCCCAAACATCATTCTTAAGGATGGATTGGTATTCTTCGTCCATGACATCTTTCCATACTTGTTGATTTGCGGCTTCCTCAACACTGTTAGATTACACATTGAAGCAACATAACAAGAGAATTTCTGAGGTCTCTTACTTTCTCGAAATGTACATCTAGGGGTCGTGAATTGTTTTGCCTCTTGCATAGTGTTCCTTGCCCAAAGAGGTCTCTTTTGAGTTATAACAATATCTCTAGGCCCATCAATAAGATCCATAGGCTCAACTGGATCATTGTGCACCTCAGGTTCTAAAGGCTCCATTTGGATCTCAAGATCTAAAGACTCCCTCTGAATCTTAGGATCATGCTCAATATTCATGTCTTGAGGATGAGCTTCATCTTCTATCTCCATTCACGAACCCTTGGATTTCTTGAATGCAACATCTTCCTCAAATGTAACATTTTTGCTGACCTCAGTGTACCTCTGTCCTGGAATGTAGATTTTGTAGGCCTTGGAAGATTCGTTGTAGCCCACAAATATTCCTCTCTTGCCAGAAGGTTCCAACTTGGTCCTCTTGTCTTTAGGCACATGTACATATACTGGACATCCAAAGATCCTCAAGTGACTGATATCAGGCTTGATCCCTGAAAAGGCTTCTTCTGGAATCATATTCTGCAATATCTGATGAGGGCATCTATTCTGAATGTATACAACTGTTTTAGAAGCTTCTACCCATAGAGAAGTCTGAAGATCCTGATCAAGAATCATGGATTTTGCAGCTTCAACTATAGATATGTTATTTCTTTTTGCAATCCCGTTTTGCTGAGGGTTGTAGGGAACACAGAACTCCCTCTTGATCTCTGCCTCAATACAAAAATCATTAAAGCTACCCAAAGTGTATTCACCTCCATTGTCAGACCTTAACATTTTAATTATTTTCCCAAATAAGTTTTCTACTAAGGCCTTAAACTCTTTGAATCTACCTAGGACTTCGTCAAATTCTTTAGACTTTAAGAAATAAATTAAAGTCTTCCTAGAGTAGTCATCTATGAAGGTTACATAATACAAGAATCCACTAGGAGATGCAACTGACATAGGTCCACATAAATCAAAATGCACAAGAGCTAATATTTCTTTTGACCTACTCTCACTACTATGAAATGGACTCTTAGTGTTTTTACCCATAGCATAGCCTTTACAAGTATCATCATGAACATGATTGAGTTTAGGCATACCTTTAACCATCTTCTCCAATGTCGGAAGAGCCTGGAAGTGAAGATGTCCAAGTCTTCTATGCCACAACTCGCTTGAATTGGAGGAGTCGTGAAAGAGAGCTTGGACTAGACGAGTGGGGAGCTTGTACAAGCTTTCATATCGGTTCCCAATCACACAAGCAGATTTGATGCTGGATTTCTTTGACCATGCGATGACTCTTCCTTCTGAGAATGCCACTTGATAACCTTTATCCTCCAAGGCTGAAATGGAGATGAGGTTCCTCCTAATTCCCGACACAAACAGAACATCACCAAGATGAAGAGATATTCCCGAATCAAGGTTGAGGGAAGTAGCACCGAACCCTCTCACATAATAGCTCCCTCTCAACTAAATCTGAAAAATGCTCCCGAAAGCCGATGATATGTCTAGAAGCTCCACTGTCAAATAGCCAGGTATCACTATCTGTGGGAACGTTGCTTGACAGGGCTAAAATGAAGAGGAATTCATTGAAGTTGTCTTCCGCTTCCTTCTGATTTGAAACTTCATTGATGTTGACCCCCTTGTTGCATCGGTCTTGACTGGCAGTCTCTTGCATAGTGACCAAACTTGTCACATCTGAAACACTGAATGCCAGAGAGATCTTTCTTCTTCTTAGAATCAGGTGCAAATGTTGACCCTTGATCTTTGTTCCTCTTGAAGTTGTCTTTCTTCCAATTCCCTCTTTTTTTCTTGACGGATTAGGTAGCAAGAACATGAGTCTTCACCATGAGAGCTCTTGATGAAACCTCTTGCAGCCAATCTTGATTCCTCTTGAATGCAATCAGCACAGAGGTGATCAAACTTGGGAAATTTGGATCTCCCACTTATGCCTTGAATAAATGGCTCCCATGAGTGAAGAAGACTATTCATTGCAAGCATGACTAGGTCCTTGTCCACAACTTCATCTCCAATGGCATTGAGCTGATCTCTCGATTTTTAAATCTTCATGAAGTAGGTGATGATTGAATCTCCCTTTGCCATCTTCACTTGATGAAGTTGTTGATGCAATGCAAGTTCTCTGCTTGTGTTGTTGATCTCATACATCATCTCCAATGTCTTGAACATATCTCTGGCTGAAGACATCTTGGAGACAATGGGAACAAGATGATCTTTCACAGAGTCGATAAGGATGATCTTTCACGAAGTCAATAAGGATCTTCTTGGCTTTGACTGCATTCTTCTTAAACTGAAGCTTCTCATCTTGATCTTCAGATTCAGATTGCTCCTTTCCTTGCACGAACTCCAAAAGATCATTTTCTTCTAGGGTGACAAGGATTCTGAATTTCCATGAAGTGAAATTCAATGCTCCTTCAAGTCTGTCCTCAAATTTCAGATCATACACCATCTTGAATGCTGGAAATGGTGTGAAGAATGTGAAGTAGGAGCACTGCTACAAGGTCTGATCACAACTGAGACAACCGTAGCTCTGATACCATGTTAATTTTGTATTAGACTCTAGCAAAATAATTAGAAATAACATAATCAAATCAATGTGCACAATAAACGCCAAGTATATCCTGGGAAAACCTCCCCCTTGGAGGTGAAAAACCCAACAACAATTCTCGGATCTTATTATTCAATAATCAAGAGGTATCTTTACAGTTTAGCTTCAGCATGTGAAGCATTTAACATCAGCACAGTAGTATTAGGTCTACAAGATAGGGCGAACACACAAATGATGAACTTATCTGCAATACATAAGATGTTTGCTGCCACAGGAGAGTTTGCTGTCTATTGAATGGAGTTCGCTGTCACTGCAAGGTGAATTGCAGACCTGATCAACTATTTGCTGTCCAAAAGAACAGTTCGCTGCACCTAGGGTGAAGTTCGCTGCCCTCAATTGATGGTTTGCTGTCTTCAAGAAGGATTCGGTGCCTTCTTAGATAAATTCGCTGGATACTGCTGCTAAAGGAAGATATTTGCTGATTAGATAATGTAATCCCTGTGTATGATGTGTTTGAACAATGATATTGACTTTGCATATATATGTGCCGCTAGCATCCCAATTCACTTAAAGTCGTCCTTGTCAACTTTGGCCCCAAGAGGGATAGGTCATAATTAAATACAAATGAGAGATGATCACAAGTTGCATATACTGCCCACTTGGGGCTCGGCTATTACAGAAGTCATTTATGCCTTCTAAGGCCAGTAGGGCCACATACACGCTAGGTGTGCTAGGTCGGCCCTAGAAGGGCTCCGACCTAGCTACATACATCAATAGACAGTACTCTTGCTGGTTTATTGTTACCCCTATTGCTGTAAATTTATGCAGCCTTTGTATCGGATGTTTCTCTAACATGTGCTTTCCCAGCTGTTACTGTTGCTGGATATATGTTCTTGTAAGCATGAGGCAGCCTATATTTGTGCTTGGTTCTAGAATCTAATAAAAGTGTTTATCCATTAAAAGAAAAAAGAAAAAAGTGTGGCAAGGAATACAAGTATCTTTAATGTCAGCTCAATGTATTTTAGAAGGCACAAACAAACCCTCGTCCTCCACATACTGTTAGCACAGTAATATAAAAACAATATATAACTTTGCAACCTACCAATTATCAAGAACGTAGGAAGTTCATCTTAATGACACATGAACGTATCTTGATATCTGTTCTGTTTTTTAGTATGTATGCTCAATCTTCTATATCTCAATTTACTTGGCATAATAGTATATAAATAGTGGACAGTATCCACAATGTAGTGCTTAGCTTTTGCAATATATAAGTGTATTTCAGTCTATGTTCCTTTTTTGGAACCGTACAAAGCCTTCTAGATCTCAACATCCCCAGAAGACAAGATACGTCTCTACCATGTGTATCTTTTCAAATTCTATCTTAATCAAATGCTTATTAACTACCCACAAGCTTTTGTATTTAACACTTTGGTCCATTACTAAATTTTGTTGCATCTCAATGTTAAAATAGTTAGCTTAGCTTTTGCAATATATAAGTGTATTTCAGTCTATGTTCCTTTTTTGGAACCGTACAAAGCCTTCTAGATCTCAACATCCCCAGAAGACAAGATACGTCTCTACCATGTGTATCTTTTCAAATTCTATCTTATTCAAATGCTTATTAACTACCCACAAGCTTTTGTATTTAACACTTTGGTCCATTACTAAATTTTGTTGCATCTCAATGTTAAAATAGTTAGTTTATAGAAGAGGATGAGTTTGACTGATGTATCACACCATCCAGCAAGGTTCAAATTCTGGAGGTGGGGCAAGGCCAGGTACAATACCTGGCCAGAGAACAATCCGGTATAGGTGTACAGTTAACATGTAAACACCTTAAGGGCAGAAATGCCAAAACATTAACTTTGATAAAAAGAATAACATGAAACTGTTCAGTGTTTTTCCAGAAAAAAGAGAACATAAATCAGAATCTCCATTAAATGTTCTGTCATTAGACACCTTGAGAAAATTTCCAAGCACTCTTCAAATTGGAAGAATTGCATTCCACAATAGGTAGATCATGTTGCATACTTACACCACCTTGGGGAATTGTTTTTTTAGATATGTATAAAATGCTAATAATAAGCTCTTTCATGCAAAAAAGATGCTAAGATGCAACCCTATTAGAATAAGCACCAGAAGCACAATCTCCATCAATAGGATGCTTCACCATCTTCATATAATGCCTCAAACGTGTGTGTGAATTTCTTATGCATGTACTTGCTTGCAACTAATTCAAAGTTTCCTTCACCTATTATTGGCAGAATACAAGCCAGCAATAGCACTTTCTCAACTGCCTTTTCCTCCCAAGAACTGTCTATTAAGACTGTATCATTGATGAAGTGCATTTTAGTAGCTGCATAAACTACAGTTTCGTAACATCCTCACAAAGTACTCAAATTTATTAGTTTCATTACAACGTCACAAAGTACTCAATTTTTCGCAGTCTAATGGCATTCCCAAAAGAACAAATAATTTCTTATTTGTTGGGACTAATTCTTAGGATGCTTTCTAACTAATTTCTCAATTTAAAAATCAGAATTTGTATTTCTAGAAGTTAGTTTACATCATTGGCTCTTACTAAAAATGAACGCTTGGATAAATTGTTATATGCTAAATGTCAATAAATAAATAATTGGCAATTATATTCAACCTGTTCTGCATTGCAATCATGTTGAGTGCAATAGTGAAAATAAGTCCGCATCACGAGTTACTGACATAAATTTGCTTGACATGTTTTAACAAAATAAGAAACAACAGTCCATATCTTCTTTAACATACATCATGGCCAGAGGCACAAAAATCTTTATGACCTGATAAATTTAATTCTTCCATGAAATGTGACCGTACCATGTAGGTTGAGAAATTAGCAAGACATGAAATCCATTATTCTATGATGAATTTACTTTTTCTGTGCTATTGACTGGATCAAGTAGAGTGCATAGCCAATTAATTAATCTCAATTCCAATGTTTGCCAAAGACTTCCACTTCAATTAAAAAATCCTGCAAACAATTATATTGCACTCAAACCTAACCGAAAATCTAAGACAATATGCTGAGCCAAATATCCACTGCCTGCTGACCTTATAATTATAAATTATGAGTAACATAAAAGTGTGACCATCTAACTACACTGTCTGAAATCCAAACCAGCTCCTGCAACAATGGATCTTACAGTTCATATTCAACATTGAATTTCAACAACCGCGTGCTCGAAGTTCCACCAATCTTTGGATAAAATAGTTGTCAACACTTGAACAAACAATGCATTCAAGTCATTATTCCACTTGATAGTGTGGCAATTTTTCAATGGCACTTGTCATCTTTCAATCATCTTTGTCCTCCTCGCCTTCAGAATCTAAACAAGCAATAGTACAAAAGCTCAGAAAGTTAAGAACCATGATCTGTGGAAATTAGATGAACACAAGTCAAAATATCAGAACTATACCTGATCTGACATCATCTCCAAGCTTGCCTCTTGCCTTGATCTGCCTAACAAGCATACGGTAAATCAAAACCCACCAATATATATGTAGGACAAGCAAACAATAAAGCAGAGAGTTGAACACATAATAGTAAATGGGTCCTTCTATCTTGTGCTTCTCTTTGTCCAATGTTTGGAGCACTTCATAACTGTAAAAACATCAACAAACCACAAAGTTGAAGTTCAATGTAGATACACCTTGGAAATAATGAAAAAATAAATTTCACTTATCATGAATTTCTCATGGATTAACCATAATTTATTGCTATACATGCTCAACAATGGGTACATCTGTACCCTAAAGATCACAAAGATTCAGATATACATTAAAAAATTCAAGAAGACCTAAAGTCCAAGTGCAAACAGATACAATTATTAAATTTAACACAATTCCAAGGCATAACCTAATGAATAAAAACAGGTGGATCTATCATTCATTTAACTTGAAATCTTAAGAAACCGCTTTAATTGGGTTGCCAGATTCAGTGAACTCATCTAAACTATCTTAATGACAAACTGTAAAGAAATGCTATCCACAAAAATGCAAAATAGCCCAAAGATTTCAGTTTGTAGGGCGAATCACCAAGCATTTATTAAGTTGTGTGGGCTATCACACTAAATAACACAAAAAAACATGATTGACATATAATGACCTAATGAAGTACATACAGATCTGAATTTGACAAAACTATATCTTTGATCATACTTGAAACCTCTGTTACCTGATATGTTGTACCAGGCCTGAACGAGTCTGGGTTCAGGTCTGGCCATGGTTACACCTTGAGCATGCCTAGGGTGTGTCCAAGGTGTTGATTTTACAGGTATTGATTCTTTCTTTTATTGCTGCATATGGGTGCCCATCTACATATTGTCCATTTTTTATTGATTGTATGTGTTCATCACTTCAATTATATATACTGGTGGTGTCCCTTCACTAAGGGTCACCACTCTTGGTCCAATAATTATATTATATTATTATATTATCATATAATCTCAATAATAATAATAATATTAATATAAGTATTTGTTGACGTGTATTTTGTACACAGCCTAACACAGAATAAAATACCCAAGGGTACCTTATCCTCTCTTGAATAAAGTTTCCAAATGCTGAAGATATCGCGAAAAGGATCAATCGGAGAAACTTCAAGGTTCTTATATGTAGGATCTCTACGTGTGGATAAGCTCTCTGTGGTATGATGTGATTTGTTGGAATCACAAGGGGACTTACATTTGATGATTGAACTTCTGATTTGCCTTTGAATATTGCTGGAACACAGGATCTTACTGCCTTAGATTTGAAAAAATGGAAAAAAGATGAGGGCGAAGAGAGAATCTAATCCTAATACTAAGACTGTAGGAGCAATGATTGATCTTTGATGAAACTCTAGCTAGGTCTTGTTTTGACATCGCAGGACCATCTCCACAAGGCTAGTGCGATCTTCGAAGGGAAGCTTTATGATGTTCAAATCATCACTGCAGGCATAGACACCATCAGGTTGATGCATATCAATGAAGAAGCGACAATTGAAGTTAAGCTTAAGCTGAACGATTCCAGTTGACTACACAAGGCAAGTCTGCAATCAACAAACTGCTAGTAGTATGGATATGCGAATTTCACCATCAATCAAGCATATTTCTTCCACTCATCTAATAACATGAAATCAAATATGAGAAGTATAAAGACCATGCAAATTGTCGAATCGACCCATAAATTTCACCATTTCTTCAATGAAGTTACAAGTCTTTTACAACAACATCTTGGCAACAACCTTTGCCTTCTCTCTCTACTCTACTCTAATTGCTATTCTATCTTATTACTTATCTATTTCTAATTGCTTCCAACTATATCTCTTATCTATCTAATTGCCTTTACAAATGAAATGCCAAGGCTTATATAGTGCCCACAATACAATTCAATGGCTAAGATCAATTTGAGATCAATGGCCAAGATTCAATAATGAAAACCCTAATTAGGGTTTGTTACAACCATTACATAACATTTAATGCTCGACCAATGATAAAATTGTATTGCTTGGACACATGTCCTCTCTAGAAAATTCCACCAATGGATAGCTAGGGTAGGTACATCGGAGTTTGTGCCACCTTCCATGAGTTAGGTACATTGAATCTGGAAATGCTGAGGTCAACCACACTGACTGGAGAAGTGATGACTAGGATGCCACCTCGTCTGACACTTGTAACTTGGTAAATATTCAACTTGATGTAGTTGAGAAGCTAGCTTTAATTAATTCATCTGGAACTATCTGCTTCTTCAACAAACCCTTGTTCTAACTTCTTGTGTCCTTGATTTGCAGGATGATGATGTACCTCGCCTTGGAATACTGGATTGGAAGAGGTCGCCCTTGATGATGTTAGTCCAAAGAAGGTCGTCCTTGTCGATGCTAGGCTGGAGCGAAGAAGGTCATCCTTGTCCTTGCTTGATCGTTCTTGATCTGGCTTTATTTTCCTTGAGGAGAGTCTTACGACTTGTAGATCTTTCGAGCTTGGAGTCGCCATCTTGATACCTACACAACATTTCAAAATTAGTAATATATCTTGAAATCTAAAATTTAAACTTAAAAGGAAGATTCAAGATTTTAATTAGGAAACTTCATGATAAATCTTGAGTTATCATTTCCTAATTTAGGATTTTCAAAGCAAAATTTAAATCTTTAAAAATGGTGCCAAGGTGATTACGCCATACCTCCTCTTGAGAATTAACTCTAAAAAATAGATGAATTTTGCTAGGCAAAGTGTAGATCAAAGCTCTCCCTTGGATAAAATGCACCTCCTTTAGCTTGGAAAAGAACTCCACCTTCCTCTTCAAAAATCTGGAAATTCGCCTTCAAATATCTTCAAAACATCTGGAATTTATCCTCCAATCTAGCAAGAAATATGCCTCTCCAATAGCCTTCAAGATGAATTTCGCCTTCCTTAGTCTCCACACTTGGTAGAAATTCGCTCCACACAAGCTAGATTTCGCACCTTGTTGTCCTTCTCCAAATCGCACTTGTGTGAATAAATGAATGATGGATTAAAATCGCTCAACACACCTCTCTTATATGGGCGCTCATCCTTTCATTTCCCATAGGCCGACTTGAAAAATAGGCCAAAAGATAAATAAAAATTAAATAAAAGGAGAGGCCGACTTGAAAAATAACATTAAATAATACCCCAAGCGCTCCCATTTTATTTTTAAAATAATAATAATTAATTTCAAATGCCTTTATAATTAAAAAAAATTTCGATTTTAAGGCTCAAAATTAATTATTAAATGCCATGCGCCATCATTAAATGTCAATTTAATTTCAAAATATTTCAAGGTTTTATCGAATTTGCAATTTGAAGGATATTGGCGTCCAAGCATGGGAAAATAATAGATATCAACAAGATCGCTTTGGTCCCTTGGAGAGGGACAAGAGCACCTATACCTTTTGGACCTCACACTTCTTGTTTTTTACGTCCAAGACCTCATTTTTGACGTCAAAGATGGCATTTTTACTTAGAATTTCGAGTTCAATTTATTCGATCTTTGAAATGAGTGCATTTTAAAGCATTTTCGCCCTGGTCCCTTGGAGAGGGACAGGAGCGATTTCATCTTTTGTCCTTGGTCCTTGTCTTTCAAATCGCCACTTCAAGTTTGGAGGCAAACAATGATCTTCGTTCGTCCTTTAATGCATGTTCAACTCCATTTTGCAAGGCAAACTTTGACCTTCTTAAGACTTTCGCCCTGGTCCTCCAGTGAAGGACAGGAGCGATTTTTACATTTTGGCCTAAGGTTGTTGACTCTTTGTGTTATTTCTTTGTTCACCATCTTTCAAAAGACATTTCTCACTTTGCATCTCTTTGTCTTGGCATGATTTTGGAAGGAAATGATTGATTTGAAGAATATCGCCTTGGTCCTTGAGTGAAGGACAGGAGCGCCATTTAGTTGATTGTGCAAATTCTTGATCTCCTCGTCCTTGAATTACCTTTAAGGCACAAAACATGCTTTCGCCATTTTATCTTAAGTTGTGAAAATGAGAAATGGTATTTCAATCGTTAGGCACTTAGGCATTTTGAAGATTTCGCTCTAGTCCCTTGGAGAGGGACAGGAGCGCCCTAGCCAATTTTCATCGATTTGGTGGTCTTTGCAATCTCGTACCCTCTTGAAGCACTTTAAATATCATTTTGACCTTGTGTCTTGACTTGGATTCGTCCAAATTTGGAGAGGAAGGATTGGATATTAAGTTTTTCGCCTTGGTCCCTTGGAGAGGGACAGGAGCTATTTTGCAAATCCAAGCTTATCCGTCCTTTGTTAGCCTTCCAAGTTATATTCAATGGATAAATCATGTTTTCCTTGGTCTCTTCAAATCATAAAATTGTCTTGATCCTGCAAGAACAGTGCAAATTTGAAATTCAAGCTCCGGTCCTTCAGTGAGGGACGGGAGCACTTTTGCAATTACAAGCCAATTCGTCCTTTGCTAGCTTCGAAAATTATCTTCAACGGATCGATTGTGTCTTCCTTCACCCACCTCAAACGCGAAACTTGCCTTCCTTTTGCCAAAAACTTGTCTTGAGGGAAAATCGCTCTGGTCCCTTGGAGAGGGACAGGAGCGCCCTTTAAAAATAGCCCTGGTCCCTTGGTGAGGGACAGGAGCGAACTTGTCATTTAGGTTGATTTTCTCCATTGTGGCCCACTCAAGTTATATTCAACGAGTAAAACATACTTCCCTTGACCTCTTCAAATCGCGAAATCACTTAAATCTTGCAAGGATAATGCGAAATTGGAATTCAAGCTCCGGTCCTTCAGTGAGGGACAGGAGCGAATTTTGCTCTCTAGGCCAAATCGTTACAATTTTCATCAAAAAATGTCTTGGCTAAGGAAGATATCATCTTACTTCATGCTATGAATAAAAGTTAATGTCCAAAAAAGGTCTAAAATTGTGCATATAAAGAAAAGCGCTCTAGTCCTTCAGTGAGGGACAGGAGCGAATTTGACCTTCTAGGCAAAAACTTCATCATTTCATTGTTTTTGATCAAGTCTGGATGCTCTATCATGCTCATTTCGTCCTTCACCATGCTTTTGATGTCTCAATTTAACCAAACAAGGCCAGGAATGGCTCAAATAAGTATTTTCGCCCTGGTCCCTTGGTGAGGGACAGGAGCGCTTTGCCTTGGTCCCTTGGAGAGGGACAGGAGCGAAATTCGCTCTGGATCCTCAGTGAAGGACAGGAGCGAAATTTGACTTTTTGAAATTTGACTTTTTGACATTTCCTTCTATGTTTCTTCTTTCTTATACTTTAAGTTATATTCCATATATACTTTCAGGATGTTTGAGAGTGGTTTCAAACCTCCAGGAGTTATATTGCAAAATCTAGTTTTTTGAGGTTTTTCAGTTTCCAGACTTAGTCAAATTTCAGGATCAGGACATTCCAGACTTAGCCAAATTTCAGGACATTCCAAACTTAGCCAAATTTTAGGATCAGGACCTCACTCAAGCCGGACTTGCTTATCCATGTGATCCCTCGGGCGACACTCAAAATGCAAAGGCTAACTGACAAAACCCTAAAAAACCTAAAAAGACAAACCCTAAAAAGCAAAAAAAGCAGGGGTCCCCATTTGCAATGGGGCGATGTGTGAAAACGTCACAACAGTATTATATCATAATAATTATATTATCACAAATATTATCCCAATATAATAATTATATTATCAATACCTATCAATATAATTATTAAATCACAATAATTATCACAACCTTTATGTTATCTATGTCGGCCTGTAGGAATCTGATCAACACTCCATCTTAGCCGATTAGGCCGATTAGGCCACTTACACATTTGTCTTCCTCAGACTGGAAGTGATAACCGACGCTGCCAATCTTCAACACTCCCTCTCAGCTAGGGAGGATACTTCCAGCTGCACAAAACATATCACCTCATAGTGATATTAACCACAATGGCTACATCCATATGTGGAAAGGAAAGATATCACCTCACTGTGATATCAACCATCATGACTTATCCATAGATATCACCTCACGTGATATCCACCATTATGGCTTATATATATAGATATATCCTCATGTAATATCCACCATTATTGCTTATCCATAGATATCACCTCACGTGATATCCACCATTATGGCTTATCAATAGATATCAACCATTATTGTGAAATCGTCATCTCACAATGATGGTAAGATGCACGAGTGTTCATCATTGTGAGATCGTCACCTCCCAATGATATTCACCATGGCTCATCCAGAGGGTAAACACGCAAGTACGAGATCACTACGGACTCTCTCACGTGGTGTTGTCATGGCATCACACACATGACATCCACCATGAACCATATTAGAGGGTGGGTACATCATGGCTACTCCCATGGATGGAAAAAACAAATAAACACAAGTGCTCATCACATAGTCGTGATGTCGTCATAACGTTCACCATAGCTACTCCCAGAGGGTGAATGAGCACAACTGCTAAGTCATAGAATTTCTCCCATGACATCCACCATACCTACTCATAGAGGGTGGAAACAAGGGCTTTCACCTCAAACTTCTCTCGCAGAAAAGAGTGCATTAATAAGGGCTTGCACCTCAAACTTCTTTCACAGAGAAGAGTGCATTAAAGTACATCTCAAGAAATCACTGATGCTGAGACTCACTCTTAGCTAGGGCTTCATTCTCGCAAAACCCCAAACTTACCAAGAATCCATCTATCCAGGAATATCACGACCTATGTGTCAGCATAAAGGCCTTTCAGCCTACATACATGGGACTCCATCCCATGAATCATAGTCCTCAGACTGCTACAATTTCCCAAAGAAGAAATCGATCATCATATCTCACTGATGCAACCTCCATCTCATGACAGAACTGAAGAAGTCATGGTCCAAATGGAAGTATACCTGATCACTAGAGAAACCATCTCGACATGGTCCACTCCCTTTGAATCAATATGACCAAGATCCTTGGATGTCAACTGAAGCAGATCCTCTAGCTGCTCCCTCTGACACGGAAGCATACCCTTCTCACATGGTCCCAATCATGGAATATATATTGTTCCAAGAATGCAATTGTCTCCAATGACTCCAAGACGAGCGTATCAGCCTGCTTTGCTGCTACAGCTGAGAGTTTAGGATTTTCTTTCTTGACCTTATTCCAGCTCCACAATATTGTCATCTTCAACGCACCTTCCCGCGGTATGGCTGTGTCGTGTAATGTCCCCAATTGGGATTTCCCTTAATTTAATCTTGAGAGTAGTTCTTCTATATCATAAACCTCTGCTCTACTAAAAGGGATCCAAATCAATAACAAAGATGTTACTGCCTGAGACTTAATAACAGTTCTGATCTGGTCTGCTGCTCTTATTGAGTGCTTTCCTATGAAATAAGAACATATATCTGAGATCTTCCCCCTTATTCTCCTTTCTAATGTAATTCCCCTGCAACCTGTATCTGAGTGGACGTCACTGTTTGGGAACTATTTTGAAGGAGTATGCAAATGATAAATCTGCAAACCCAACGAAGATGTTGCCTCCTTTGATATACCTTTGTGAATGGTATGATCTGAATTCCTTGTTCTATGTTATAGCGATGATGCTCTAAGGCTAAATCTGTCGTGGCGGTATTGCTATGCTGGTACAAATATCGATCATTAATAATGGTAAGAAATGGTCATTGCTGATTGGCATATGCTCACGATGCAAGGTCTTTGACCTGTTCACTCCCGGCTTTCCCACACAGGAAAACAAATGATAAAAATATCGAACTCTTCTTTCTTTTTTTTTTTTGTATACATGTAAATTATCAGCTATCGATCGAACTGATCCTATTTCTGATCGATGCATTTGATATGGTCAATTCTTTTATCTTCCCACCTTTAGTTACATATGATTCATGTTATCCGATGGCTTCCATTTTTTTATCCCCCTTGCTCGATATCGGGAATACGAAACTCCACGTATTTTATGTCCAATATACTTACGTATGTACCCATCGCAGCTTCACTATGAATGGAGGGTGCCGTTAATGTCTAGCCGGCAAGTATATTAATTATTATGTGTGGTGTCTTCTTCCTCATAGGGACCGCCGGATTTTACTGTCTATTCTGCTCCATCAAGTGCCGTAAATGAACTCCCTTCCGTCTACCAGATATGGATAGAAGTTATGTCCCCAACAATCTTCCATAGAAACATTATTGCACAAGAAGCGGCACCAAGTGAGTCACAGTATGTTACTTAGCCAGGAACCACTCCTATCACCAACACCCTCGATAAGAAATGGAGGTCGTGCTCATTACAATTCCTACGGAAATACCAATTGGAATTGAAGTTGTTGTTGATCGTATCAACTCATAAATATGAAAGAGTTCACTATCCTGTCGATGACCTTCAGCCACTGATTGAATTGAACTGGCGATTCATCATCAAATGAATTATATCGCATAGGAGCAGGAAGATCCAACCCGCTCTGATACCATGTTGATTTTACCACAGGTATTGATTCTTTCTTTTATTGCTGCATATGGGTGCCCATCTACATATTGTCCATTTTTTATTGATTGTATGTGTTCATCACTTCAATTATATATATTGGTGGTGTCCCTTCACTAACGGTCACCAGTCTTGGTCCAATAATCATATTATATTATAATAATATAATATAATCTCAATAATAATAATTATATTATCCCAATATAATAATTATATTATCAATGCCTATCAATATAATTATTATATCAGAATAATTATCACAACCTTTATGTTATCTATGTCGGCCTGTAGGAATCTGATCAACACTCCATCTTAGCCGATTAGGCCGATTGAGCCACTTACACATTTGTCTTCCTCAGACTGGAAGTGATAACCGACGCTGTCAATCTTCAACACAAAGGGACTCAAGTATGCCTTGCATAAATTTGAGATGTATAGAGGACAACCAAGGTGCACCCTAGTTGTACCTATTCCCCAAAACACAGATCTCAGTTATAAAAAGTGTGCTAAAAAATACAGTTTTAAAAAGGAAAAAAAACCTTACAAACTTGGCAATTAAACCTATAAAGGTAACATGCAAACACAAAATATACACTCCTACTTGTCATTCCAAAATTCATCATTTGTCATTGCTCATGGTTTCTAGTTCTTTGAGTGTTGAGGATCGCAAAGGCATATTTGATAGGTAATATGTGGATTGAATAGCTGGTATCAAATAGATTCATCATTGAAGGTAACTTTTTTTTAAGATTGATTTTCAAGCCGCCTCAATTTTATTTAAATGTTTTATTGTTGCTTTTGGAATTTTTGTTATTCATTTTTCAATGTCTTGTAGGGTTACATTGTTGTTTTTTCAATTGCTTTTTTTCCTATCTTATTGTAGCCTAGCATTACATTTTTTCCAATGTTCCTATTATTTATTTATTTTAAAACATGTGGGCAAAGATATAGTTTAGAGCGGCTACTAGTTCTAATTCAATGGGCCTAGGGATGTGTAGGCCTGCGAAATTTGACTGAAGATCCTCTTTGGTGACTTGTCACAATAATTGAGCATGTAGGGGGTTTATCCTTAGTGTTGTAGTCAATGCCATAATGAGCATAAGCTGTCATTTAGTTGAGTAAAAGCTCACCTGTGTGCAACGGTTGACCAAGGAATAAAAAATTGTCTTAGACTAGATATGGGTTGCCAAAGAAGCAAGTTCTCTTTTATGTCAAAGAGCAAGAAAACACAAATATTACAATTGACAAAGGAAGACATAGCAAGTTCTCTTTTATGTCAAAGAGCAAGAAAACACAATTATTACAATTGAGAAAGCAAGACATCTTTTGGCCAAGAAAGGATTGTGCAAGCCACTTGCAAGGCCATCTTCCATTTCTCCATACCTGATTGCCACAAATCGCTTCATTACAACACCATCATTTCCACAAAAGGATGACTCAACATGCAAGCCCATTAGAAAGGCATTTTAGAATGAGGCGAGCAATATTGTAGATGAACACATATGCGTTGTATTTATGCCAATGGGTTTCCTTTCAACCTTGTGAGATTACCATATCAGTGGGACATGGTGATAGCAATTATCACACATGTAGCTTATAGAAGTTGTGTATGAAAGTGTGTGCACAGCCTTATCTACAAAGGAAAAGATAAAAGACATCACTACAACCAAACAAACATTCACAACCCAAATTCGGATTGTCAATTATTTCTAATGATGTAAAAATTACAAAAAACATGCCCTAAATTAGTGTAAATGTAGTGTACCTTAAAGGGGCAATGTTTTTGAAGGTAGTTGATTGTGAAAAGAGGCGAGTGAAGGATATTCAAATTTCAAAGCTAATATCCTCATAAAGTCAATTGAGATGGTGGGGTCTCAACACATTATGTAAGTCTTAACAGACAATGCTAAAAATTGTTAGGCAATAGATTTATTGGAGGCGGCAAGATACGGGTCCATATTTTGGACACCATGTAAAAGCATGGATGGAATAATTGCAGAGTACTCGGTGAGTTTTGAAAAGCTCGCAAGTTTTTTTGCTCGGCAAGTATTTATGCCATTAACTTGCACAAAAAACTCTCAGAGTTTTTGGGAAAAACCCCAGAGTTTTTGGGAAGAACCCCAGAAACTCACCAAGTTTTGTGGCGAGTTTTTCATAAAACTCGACGAGTCTCTGGCAAAAACTCATCTACGTAAAAAAAAGAGGCCCGAACATGTCAAAAAATTATCTATTTTTTTTTTCAAGTCAGTCTCATTCTCTTCATCAAAATATATACATGAAGTATAACATTTAAGTATACTTCAAGTTATATTTCGTGTATATATTGGCAAGATGTTTGAGAGTGGTTTCAGATCTCTACGAGTTATAATGCAAATTCTACGTTTTAGAAGATAATTTAAATTTTCAGAAAGTCAAATTTCAGTAATCAGTAGGCTCCTATTAGCAATCTCTCGCTCTCTCTATCTCACTCACTTTATCTACCCCGAATTCTAGGCCTATCTATCTCCCTATCACTCTTCCTTTATCCCCTCTCTCTACCACTCTCTATCTCACTCTCTCCTCTCTTCCCCAAGATCTAGACCTCTCTCTCTCACCCTCAGATCCTCACAAGGGATGCTACCTGCTATCACAAAAGCTTGCACCCTTGTTGAGCTATCAACTCAGCAACCTTGTGAAACATGGAAACAACCCCGAAGTGTGGGACCTTGCGCAAGGGGGTTGAGTCTCCGGAGAAGGCCGGCTTCCTTCTCAATCCAGGTGCAGGTGTTGAACCAACTCAACACTTCAAAACTTACTCCTAAGCCTATCCTAATAGCTTGCAGAGGAAAAGGGAAGAGAGAAATGCTTTAAAAAGAAAGGAGGTGATGCACCAAGATAAGAGATTGTTTCTCTCCCCACCCGAAATGGCACAAAGAATCAATCGAAATACCCAAGAGATGCACAAACTTCAGTTGTATGAATGACCCCAATGCATGTATGGAGGTTAGAATTCGCTGAATGTCAAGAGGGGAGAAGGTTTCCCACAAGTCACACCTAGAAATAGGTTAACACAGCATATAGACGAAAAAAAACCACAAACATACACTTATAATGAAGGTAAGAACAAATACACAACATCCATAAGTTTTGATTAATTAAAAATAGGTTTTTGAAAGGAACTTGGAACCTTGTTACGAAGAAGGAGAAAGATAAAACATAAAAAAGGCATGAAACAACAGTGCCTAGTCACCCATACATAGAACAGATCCCATTCAAAACAAAAAGGGAGCACAAGACAAAGAGATCAGCACTAGATAGCCAAAGGAAAGCACAAAGACAGCACCGAGACAACACAAGGACAGCTAAATGTTTCTCATGAGTTCTTCCGCATGAACCACCATCTACTTCATATTGATCGCAAAATTTTTCATTTCTTCCAGCTCTTTTTCCTTGATATCAACCTGCTTCTGAGTGTTGGCCCTTGTAGTTGAAGTAAGGCAAGAATGATGATTTCAATTCATTCAAAGGCCAATGGCCAAACTTACAGCTGCAGAAATGCATAAAATATACAAGTCTTTAAGAGAAGTGAAAGAGCATAGAATAGCTCAAGCTAGTAGGGAGAGAACCCTTTACAATGAGGCATAACATCCTTATATCGCTGTTACTGAGTGTCTATCTGGCACCTCTAGGAAAATATGCCAACCCTTTGACAAGTTCTGCAACCTTGGAGAATGATTCGCTCAACCGTGAACCAAGAAATCGCTGTTCTTGGATGATTCGCCCAAGTGATAGGTCGCCGATCTAACTGAAGTAATTCACCGCTGATACTTAGGAGAAATTCACTGCTAATCAAAAGTAGATCGCTGAATGAATGAATGCTTGAGTTGTATGTTTGATCGCCCAGATTACATTGCTTATATAGGTGATTATATCCCTAATCACCCTTGGTCGGCCTTGTATATTTTGGAGCCAAGTTACATTTCAAATATGGGTCAAGGCCCATTCACAAGTTACATCAATTGTTGCTTATTACAAGTTTCAATTGGGGTAGGACTCAATATGAGTCTCACTTAATTACAAGTTACATATACCAGTCAATTATACAAGTTACACCCATCGCCCAAATAGAGCCGGACCCAAATAGGGTTTACACAATAAAGTGATATGTCAAAATGCTAAGGCCGACAGGCCACTCAGCATTTTATGTACTAGGTTGGCCCTAGAAGGGATCCGACCTAGCTACAAATCAACAGTGTGTGCAGGCAAATGTCAGTCAGGGAATGCAGGGAAATGCATGCACCTGACATTGTGTACATGAAAGCAACTTGGCCATACCCTGAAAAATGCAATCCCAAGAAGAAAGGTACTTCTAGAAGGTGGATTGACTGACATTCCAAAGTCAGAGCATGCAGGCATGACATGAGTAACCACAAATAAGCATGGCCCTGTACCTCTCTTGATAGAAATCCTACAAAAATCATTAAATGTGCCCTTGTAGCTCCACAAAAGGTGTACAAGTCACCAGAGTTGTCGGAGCATTTAAAGCTTTGAGTGTTGATCACGCCGTCCGGAAGTGTTGCAAGCCGGAAGGAAGTTGGAAGAATTTGGAAACTCGGGTTCCCGAAGTGGGGAAGACTAAGGAAGGGATCTCAGAACTTCAGGATTCTGGAGTTCCGGGGAGAGGAGAGGAGGCCAAGGGAAGGAACTTCGGAACCTCGGGGTTCCAGAGTTTCGGGAAAAGAGAAGGGCAAGGGAAAGGAACTTTGGAACCTCAAGGTTCCGGAGTTCCAGGGAAAGAAAAGAAGAGAAAGCAAAGGGAAGGAACTTCAGAACCTCGGGGTTCCGAAGTTCCGAGGAAGGGAAGAAGAGAAGGAAAGCAAAGGGAGGAACTTCAGAACCTCAAGGTTCCGGAGTTCCGGAGAACTAGAGAGAAAAGAAAGCAAAGGGAGGAACTTCGGAACCTCGGGGTTCCGGAGTTCCGGGGAAAGAAAAGAAGAGAAGGCAAAGGGAAGGAACTTCGGAACCTCGAGGTTCCGGGGTTCCGGAGTTCCAGGGAAGGGAAGAAGAGAAGGAAAGGAACCTTGGAACCTTGGGGTTCCAGAGTTCCGGACTTAGAAACTTGGGAACCTAGGGGTTCCGGAGTTCCGGAGAAGAGGACTTAAAAACTTGGGAACCTGGGGGTTCCAGAGTTCCGAGGGCAAGGAAGGGAAGGCTTAGAAACTTGGGAACCTGGGGGTTCCGGAGTTTCGGGGTCAAGGAAGGGAAGGCTTAAGAACTTCCTTCTAACAAGACAACACTACACACTTCATGATTCCACTGTTTCCTCTTTGATCAAGTTGAGGCAGCGCTGGTCCATGGAACATATCTTTGGTCGATTCTTACCGATGGACCAAGGGTGTCATAAAATGACAACATTTTTGGCGACCTTTGCGGGATGCTTGCCTGCTAAGCATATTGATCAGTAGCCATGAGCATCCATTGGGCTCAGAGTCACAACTGCAAGAAAGAAGAAAACTCCCTCCATAACCCGCAAAGGATCAAGATCAGCCATTCTGAAGGGGAACAGCTTGTGCTCGTGCACTTCTTGGAAAACAAGAAACCTAACTAATATTTACATTGTTACAGCAAGAGGCAACTGATGCTTTTGCCTCTGTCAAAGAGGAACCTTTTGAAGGAGCTGATCCCCCTTGTACCATTGTTACATTCACCATCTAGCTGTAATGGTTGAAATCTCTTGTATGCATGCATTAGATCACACATACTACTCATGTGGTGAAAGAACACTTCACCATTCACCTTGCCACCATAGGAAAGCCATAGATAATGGCCACCTGAGACATCCAGGGATGCGTGAAGCATATACATAGTAGCAAGGGGGAAGTTTTTTAGGAGTTGGCTAGCATCAAAAGAACTACTCCTTGCAAAAGAGAAGGTAGCTCTATTATACAAGGGGGCATCATTTTTTTCACAATAGCCGACCTCCTTTTGGTGTGAGTTGAAACCAAAGGAAAAGGCCTCGAACTCACATGCTGATGAAAAGTATACCATATCTCTGTCTTGGCCTGCACAAGGGGGCTCTTTAGACATATAAAATTGGAAACTTTAAAGCTCGAGTATACTATCAAGTTGAGCAACCAAAAGACTGTTGGCATGACCAACATGTTGTTACTCCACGTCATCAAACTTGGTATGTTGGTCCCAAGTGAAACATTCAAGCTCAGGCACATCATCCCTAATACCAAAAGGAACCTCTTCACCTTGAATGAAGACTTCATATTCAACATCATCACTTTCAAGGACAGGGGAGAACCAACATACATCATACTCACATGTGCTGATATCCAACTCATCAGCACAAATCTCAGGTTTATGAGACACCTCAAAAGAAGAACTAAAATCTTCAGATTGTCTCTTTGTTTATGTTTCCTCCTCCTGGCAACATAATTCAACAACCTCGGGTTCGTGGCACGATCCATCCGCGATGCAATCCGCAGCAAAACCATTACCCCCTGTGTCCTCCTCAACACTAGCTTCTTGCTCCAGAGCTACCACCGGGGGAGGTGTAGACATATCCTTCTCCTCATGATCAATAAAGAAAGGAAGATTGTCAAATGAGAGGACAGTGTATTCCTCTTTACCTTCACACTCCTCTTGTTCAATGACTTGCAACTGCAACTGATTATTCTCAATATCCTCTTGCAGCATTGCCAATTCTTCCTCCTTTAGAGCATATGAAGACTCACCAATGGCTGATTGAACCCCTTCCTCATGATGAGGATGGGAACCATCCGTCCTCCATACAATAGGTCCGCCCTTAAAAAGGGAGATAGCATCAGGAAAGGGCCTAGGTGGTGGGGTGTTTTGCAAAAGGCACGAAGGAGAAGGCTCCTGTATAACAATAGTTGGAGCTCCCTTGAAACTTGGAATTTTGAAACTGGTGAGGGTAATTGAAGGCTTGGGAGGTATCCCCTGCCTAAAGCTTGGGATTTCAAACTTAGGAACCCTAGGGGTAGAAACCTCCTCCTGTATGAGCCGCATCTCTATGGCTGCTAGTTGCTCAATTTCTTTCTTCCTAGTAGAGGCAAGATGCCTTGCAAGAAACTCCTCATGTTGTCTTGGGGCTCCCATTTGTTGTTGCTGAGGCTGAGCTTGATAAGCAAGCTGATCCTACTGCAAATCCCACTCTTGTTGCCTCTTCAACTCCTCTATCTACTTGGTGAAATCTAGCAACACACTTTTGAGTTCTGCAATTCGCCTTTTTTCATCATCTTGGGGCCAGTTGGGCTGCCAATAAGGTTGAGCAGGAGTGGGTGGGTTGCGCGCATTAGGAAAGTACCCACTTGCTACTGAAGTGAAGTTATTTGGGTTGAAACTAGGAGCAGTCCTAGTTCGGTCCTGTTGGTAAGGAGGGAAAAAATGGTTGGTATTCTCATAGAATGGGGGTAAATAGAAGTTACACCCATGATATGAACTCATTTTAAAGCATTTGAAAGAGATGGAGCTTATTTAACAAAATGCTTAAAAGAGCAGACGGACCCTCTCAACCAGAGACTAATAACATACCACAGATCCACTAAATGATTGCAGAGTCGCCAGGTGTTTGAAAGGTGTTGCCTCCAAAGGCTTGGTGAATTGAAGAACACACCGATTCTTTAGTTGGCTTGGGCTTAGGACTGCATGACTTCGGAACCTTGAAGTTCTGGAGTTGAGGACTTGCGAACTTCGGAACCTAGGGGTTCTGGGGTTCCAAAGTTAGGAACTTGGCATGAATAGGAATTGGACTTGTTGAGCAAAGTCGCCAAGTGCTTGAGAGATGACTGCCTCTAAAGGTAGAGACACTAAGAACAACATTGAATCCTCGGCATGTATGTCGAAAGTTTGTCCCATCGGGCGTGCCAAAAAATTGTTATCACAAAAGCTTGCACCCTTGCTGAGCTATCAACTCAGCAACCTTGTGAAACATGGAAACAACCCCGAAGTGTGGGACCTTGCGCAAGGGGGTTGAGTCTCCGAAGAAGGTCGGCTTCCTTCTCAATCCAGGTGTAGGTGTTGAACCAACTCAACACTTCAAAACTTACTTCTAAGCCTATCCTAACAGCTTGCAAAGGAAAAGGGAAGAGAGAAATGCTTTAAAAAGAAAGGAGGCGATGCACCAAGATAAGAGATTGTTTCTCTCCCCACCCGAAATGGCACAAAGAATCAACTGAAATACCCAAGAGATGCACAAACTTCAGTTGTATGAATGACCCCAATGCATGTATGGAGGTTAGAATTCGCTGAATGTCAAGAGAGGAGAAGGTTTCCCACAAGTCACACCCAGAAATAGGTTAACACAGCATATAGATGAAAGAAAGCCACAAACATACACTTATAATGAAGGTAAAAACAAATACACAACATCCATAAATTGAAGTAAGGCAAGAATGATGATTTCAATTCATTCAAAGGCCAATGGCCAAACTTACAGTTGCAGAAATGCAAAAAATATACAAGTCTTTGAGAGAAGTGAAAGAGCATAGAATAACTCAAGCCAGCAAGGAGAGAACCCTTTACAATGAGACATAACAGCCTTATATAGAAAACTGGTCACATAGGAGAGACCATTGATCAAGGGAGAGAAGCCTTGACCCTTGTGTGTGCAGGGAAATGTTAGTCAGGGAATGCAGGGAAGTGCATGCACCTCACATTGTGTACATGCAAGCAACCTGGCCATACCCTCAAAACGCAATCCCAAGAAGAAAGGTACTTCTAGAAGGTGGATTGACTGACATTACAAAGTCAGAGCATACAGGCATGACATGAGTAACCACAAATAAGCATGGCCATGTACCTCTTTTGATGGAAATCCTACAAAAATCATTAAATGCGCCCCTATAGCTCCACAAAAGGTGTACAAGTCGCAAGAGTTGTCGGAGCATTTAAAGCTTTGAGTGTTGATCACGCCATCCGGAAGTGTTGCAAGCCAGAATGAAGTCGGAAGACTTCGGCAACTCGGGTTCCTGAAGTGGGGAAGACTAAGGAAGAGATCTTGGAACTTCAAGATTCCAAAGTTCCGAGGAGAGGAGAGGAGGCCAAGGGAAGGAACTTCGGAACCTCGGGGTTTCGGAGTTCAAGGAAGGAGAAAGAGAGGCAACCAGGAACTTCGGAACCTTGAGGTTTCGGAGTTCCAAGGAAAGAAAAGAGAAAGCAAAGGGAAGGAACTTCAAAACCTCAAGGTTTTGGAGTTTCGGGGAGGGGATGAAGAGAAGGAAAGCAAAGGGAGGAACTTCAGAACCTCGGGGTTCCGAGGAACTAGAGAGAAAAGGAAGCAAATGGAGGAACTTCGGAACCTTAGGGTTCCGGAGTTCCGAGGAAAGAAAAGAAGAGAAGGCAAACGGAAGGAACTTCGGAACCTCGGGGTTCCGAAGTTCCAGAGAAGGGAAGAAGAGAAGGAAAGGAACCTCGAAACCTCGGGGTTCTGGAGTTCTAGACTTAGTGTTCCGTAGTTCCAAGGTCAAGGGAGGGAAGGCTTAGGAACTTCCTTTTGACAAGACAACACTTCACACTTCATGATTCCATTGTTTCCTCTTTGATCAAACTGGGGCAGCGCTGGTCCATGGAACATATCTCTGGTCGGTTCTTACTGATGGATCAATGGTGTCATAAAATGACAACACTACCCTCAACCTCATTTTGCGAGGTGGAGGAGCCACATCGGACTCCTAGGACTAGACCCTCTAGTTCTATCCCTCCCCTAGTTTTCACTAGAGCTGGGAAGAGGAATATGTCATATGTTTTGATGTAGTATTTACTTTTAGTTTTACAAATACAATTTGCTATTTCATTTTGTTTCAGTCTATCAGCCATCAGCATGTAATGTCCCCTACTTATACTCTGTCAATTATCAAGCAACATCTATGTTACTACCTTAATTAAGCATAGTCAACAATACCTTGTGACATAACTTCTTAAAATCATCCCCTAATTTACAACTGTTCCGTCCCTTTTCCCAGAAGAGGGCTTGGCTGTCTAGGGCGCTTGAAACCAACTCTCAAGTTAGCCCAGATTACTGAACTCAGTCCATTCACCCTTGGGGCATGCAGCCCAGATTTCAGGAGGAGTCTTTCACCCTTGGGGCATCTTATCAGATGGATTTACTCTGCCCCTCCCTAGCAGCTCCCATCTCTCTAGGGGATTTGGAGAAATACGGAACCGATCATAGATAAGGTCGGTTTTAAGGAGTTCTATTACAAGAATTTATTAACTGACATTTCATTCTTATAATCTTAGATTCTTATAATTAGTTAATTGAAGTCATGTTTAAGATACCTTAATTTGTGTTTGAAGAATTTGTATTACTGTGAATCTAGGTCATACTGTCTACTTGTTCTTCAGAATAGATTATTGATTTAATCTTGTATGTATATTTATACAGATTGCAATTATTCTTTCTATATATATATATATATATATAAATTAAAATTATATTATCAATTATAAATGTATTTACTAATTACCTGTTGTATAAATTATTAATACCACTGCTGACTTAAAATATTATTTATTAATATATTTGTGACTGTAAAGGCAGACAGATCTGACGTGGCTGGTCTGCCATTATATAAAATTAACATGACTCATACGTATTGCAGTCTATATTAACATTACTGTTAAATTCTGCATACAGGTATTATCAGGCTTCATATATTAGGTATACGTATCAAGCACATCCCATATGCATACTGCCGAGAACAAGGATGTTACTGCCCGTAACTCAATAACAATTATGTTCCGATCTGATCGATGGTGATAATGTATATATTCTCCTCCCTTCGATGCCTTTGATAGAGGTTTGCCCAGTCTTAAATACCTTTCAGTGTTTGCAAATAAACACGTCTCTTCATAGGGAGACGTCTACCTGGCCAAGGGATGTCTTCTTTCCCTCGTTGACCGATTAGACTAAGAGCCCAACCTAAATATTAGGCACCGTTTCCTTTTAATTGGTAGTACTTGTTTAAAATAATATAATGATAAATATTTAATTTTGTTCAAAGTAATATATTGTTAAATGATAAATATTTAATATTGTTTTGTAATACTATATATATAATAGCAATTTGTCTACAAATTATTGTTTCATTGCTAATTCATATGTTAAGTGCAAGGAAAAGAATGGCAATAATGATATTATGAAAATATTAATGTTGGGATATTACAGTCCGCCCTTCCCTAAGATTGCTTGTCATCAAGCAATTTAAGGTTTGGGTGCTCAAAAATTTCTGCTCCTTCCAATGTTGCATCCTCTTCACGTAGGCCTTTCCACTTGATCAAATATTCCGGAATGAGCTTATTCCTCAATCTCTCTTCGCTCATGTTAACGACCCTTTCTGGTTCTAGGATGACGTCCCTTGATTAATCCTCCTTAACAACTAAATGCATATCGCTGCTACTTTTGTCATTAATCTTTTTGGTTGATGACGATTAATACCTAATAGAATATATTCACCTCTTTTAGAGATAATGAGATCACAACCTTAATAACAATATCATTGCTTCCTTTAATTCTCGGGTCTATACCAGCGATAACATCAACGTTATAATCTATGTTTCTCCTTATAGCTTGTGCCCAGCTGTAGGTACATAATGATGACTTCAATTTAATATTGGATTCCTATATATCTAACAATCAACTTGATAGCTTCAGACGCCCAATTATAGATCACTCTCCCAACATGGCATTCATGCCTAAGAAGATCGAGCATCATGATAACTCTAAAGCTCATGTTTATCTTCGAATTGTTTATATTAACCTTCCATTATTTTATGATACTGATCTGTTATCACCGATAATGATGGCATGCTTGCAAGTCTTTATCGGATAACATAACTATTTGGTCTATTGTAAAGTCTTATAGAATAAGACTATTATAATTTGCAACTAAAAGTACTATCTTATAGAATAAGACTATTATAATTTGCAACTAAAAGTACTATGTACAATGTACTTATTCCCAACTCTTCACCATTTATTATTGCTATAAATGCTATCAAGATTGCTTATTTGTTGTTAACTTCTGGGTTAGAGATGGGGACATCACACAGCATTCCATAAAATATATCTAGACTCATTTATTGACTCATAGGATGCATCTCCTCACTGAACTTTGCAAAAACAATGCATTTCTAATTAAATTTAGGCAAATTTTTAATTTGCTGAGTTTTCACTGAGTTTTCACCAAGTTTTTTTGGGGGCCTTCGCGAGTTTTTGTTTTTGGCGAGTAGTTCAACTATGCGGCATGTACCATCTACTCACTCAACTTGGTGATGCAAAAGCTTGGCATGTAAATTGAGTGGATCAAATAAATCTATACTCAGGCTAGGGAGATTTGGATGTTAGTGACATATTGTGTCACACTCACAATCCATCTTTAAATCCTCCAAGTTGGAGCTGTTGAAGGTAAGTTTATGAAATTTCAATATTTTATTTTTTGATTTAATTTAAGTTTGCTTTAAAATTTAGTTATATCATCTACCTTATTATTTTTTTTAATTTAATTACACCATATCAGGTTGTTGAAACTAGATTGGCATCACACAATTGTCTTCGAACACCTTGTGAAGGTGTGAAAGGCATCAAGCACCATGGTGGGGGGAGTCAAATATAGAGAAGGCCCAAAGGGTCAAAGCATTGATCCTTAGGTTTTTGTGATCCAACATGTTTTAATTTATTGTTGGGGCACATTTCTCTTTAGCGAGACACCCCATAGTATTTAGATCCTACATTTATGTCATGTTTGGGGTAGTTTATTATGATCCTGTATTAGAATTTTGTTAATACATTGTTATGATTGAGTATTGTTTTCCTATAAGGTAGTTTTGAAGTTGTTGCTTGTAAAGGCATCTATATATTGCCTTCACTCTACTTTGTATAAATCATTCAAGAGAAATCAATACAGTGTGTTCTCATCTTCATGTTTTAATTATTATTTTTACTTATGCATTGTGATTTGAATGCCAACAAGTGGTATCAGAGCCAAAACACAATATGGAAGGACGCTGACAAGTGTATGGGCTGTGCTAGCAATAGTGAAGATTTGTTGTAGCACCATATTGTAATGCAAATTGAGAAGCGGTGCTTAGAAATTTGTTTTGTCAGGCCAGACTAGCATGCAACACCAGCACTGCTGTAGCAGATTTGTTTGCATCATTTCATTTACCAGGATGAGATTGGCTTCTGTAGAAATTTTATTAATATTTGTTCATTACTAAACATATAGACATGTGTATTTGATCTCTTCTTGTGCAGATCTGTTCAAATGTGAAGTTCTCTTTGTGTTTTGCAAACCTGAACTAATATACAACAAGCAAATTGTGCCCCACATGTGTCACAACCCTCTCCTTGCCATAAAACTTTATTCAATAAGCTAAGGAAAAATAATTATTCACTAGCAATAATTAACTAAAGAGGAGTATTAATTAAATTGATTCAGTTATTAATTAAGGATAATAGTGACCGAAATAAAAAATGAATACATAAACAAACAAATACTATAATAATAATTAAATATAAAATAATTTAATTTTATCATGTCAATTAAATTAAAATAGATATATTATTAAATATAGGGTAATAATTTTTTTATTTAGGGTTTCTCCCCATAGTGTGTTGGTTAAGTGGTGGTGGTGGTGGTGTTGTTGTGAACACCAAGGTTCAAACCCCTTCAGGGCCATTGTGATCACACACTTGTGCCTTCACTAATCCAATGTGTTCGCAGGTTTGAGCCTTAGAATTGTAACCTGGGGACACGTCCCCAGGCTAAAATCCCCCGTCCCCGTACCGGGAACGTTTCGGGGACTTGGGGACGACTAGGGGATGTCCCGCCACCCTCCCCAAAATTGCAAAATTTGTGGGAAACGTCCCGGAAACTTGGGGACGGCAGTGACTGTCAAAGGGGACGTCCCCCGTCCCCAATATGGTTTGGGGACGTTCTCCCGTCCCCTAACCGTCCCGGGGACGGCCAGCCGTCCCCCTTTTCCCAGCACATTTAAAAAACAAAAAAAGACTCATGCTCAAAAAAATATTTATTTTATTTTATTATGGATCTATAAAATTGGATTTTCACTAATATGATGGGTAAACATGTCTGAATCACTTCCAAAAGCACTTAGAAATAATGAGCAGCAGCCTGGTAATAAATTTCACAAACACTTAGAACATGGTAATGCATAGAAAAGTGGTTATTGGTCTGCAATATTGGACTTTTCACAATTATGAAAGGTAAACAGGTCTGAATCATAGCCAAAAGCACTCAGAAATATGAATAACAGCTTGGTATAGAATTTCACAAACATCCAAAACTTTGTAGTGCATAAAGAAGCGGTTGTAGGTCATAATAGAAATGGAAGACTATCAAAATATCCTTCAACCAGAAAGAAACAATGAACTACATGCAAACAAGTGTTGGCATATTGACAATGTATTTTCAATTATAAATGCATATTCAGTATTGACAATAAATTCTGCATTATGAATGCATATTGAGTATTGACAATGAATTTTGAACACAAATGTGGTATGTTAAGGTTCTATAATGTACATATACCTGCTTTATCCATGTTTTCATATGAGTATAGTGTATATATATCATATACATGCTTTATCTATTTTTCATACGAACATTTAAAATTTCAATATATATTTTAAATTTTCCCTATATTTTATATAGCCGTCCCCCCGCCGTCCGCAAAATTGGCAAAAAAATTTGCCCTCCCGGAAACTCATCTTGCCGTCCCCGTCCCGGAAACTCGTTATATGGCGATGAGATCCCCCACTTGTGACCTCACCGGTTCATAGCTCTAGGTCAAAAACGTTTCACCTGGAGTCAGAGGGCGTGCCATGCCAGCGTCACCGATCACATTAAAAAGTTTACTAGGCACTTATTTTACAAAAAATAATTATTATTTTGTAAATTAAAAAAAGTTAATGGGTTAGGCATGTGATTATTGATTTTTAGTTAATAATAGTTAACTAAAAATTTGCATGGTAAAATCAATAATTAAATAAAGTTAATTTCCTTGATTGTCTTGATTGATTTGTTAACTAGAGTTAATTAAGGTGACAAAATTCTTAATTTATTAGTTAACTGAAATTAACAAAAAACAGTTGCATGTTAAAATAATTTTCTTCAGACAATCATTGTTGCAGGAGGAAGATAACTGATTCTTTGTAATAGTTGATTTTGAGTTATCTAGGATCTTCCCTGATGGAGTAGTTAAGTGAGGAAATTATTTTTTTTAATATTAAATCTTTAATTCTCCACCAATTGAAGGGTTTAATTAGTAGAGATTATTCTTCAATCTAAAATTCTTAATTAAAAATAATATTATTGGAAAAATGGGAAAAATAAAGCTATAAATAGAAGGGGTGGGAAATGGAAAAGGTTAGCAGGTACCAAGATAAGATCATCAAGAGCAGGTAACCAAAGGAATCAAGGGCAGAGGACAAATCTTTGTTTCATTAATATGGAAGTTGCAATCTCCAGGTAGGTGGTTGCTATTTCATGATTGTATTATTTTGCAATCAAATGATATGGCTTCAGTTCTTAAATCTATACTCCTTCCAAAATTTCCTATAGTGAAATTTAAACATGGTGTGCAATAAGAAGCTTGTCCATATCCCATAAGTTCTGAATATATGAAATCAGAAACAGATTGATCAGGTCATTATCAAGCATACTAGCATCTCCCTTTATTTGAATCAATAATAACTTAATACACAACAAACCTCAAAGAGAAAATTTAAAAAAGCCATTTGACTCGCTCATTTCAACATGTCTTCCATAACAGGTGACTTGGTTTCATATGTCTATTAAATGCCCAGTGAACCTACAACACATCCTCAATAAAGTCATTGACAGCAATCTGCCACGTTGTTGAATAAGCCTTGAAGTCCCCAAATAGAATGGCATCCAAATGGAAAAATAACAAAATACCACAGAAATTCAGAATAAATATCATGATAGGGATCACAATTTACATGGATAACAAAGTCTGAAGACAGCAGTTAAAACATTCTGATAAGATGATGCTCTAAAGGTCCAGAGCTACATACACTTAAGAGTGTCAATCTAAGGCAAGTATCATAACTCTAAGGTGGTAATGATCTTCGATTAAAGATATCCACATTGCAAATCAAAGAGTAAGAACAAGACGCTGTCCAGTTTTTTCCTAAATCTAAGTTACCGGTACTTCACATTTTCCCCCCAAATCCGGATGCGATACGTATCGGATTCGGATTCGGATTCGCCCTGGAATCCCTGTGGATTCGGACAGGGTACTGATTTTTTCTTCCTGAAACGTATCCGTTATCTGACTCACGAATCCTGATGCATCCGATGTAGACGTGGCGATTCCATACGGTTTTTTTGACGAATCCGCATCATTCGCAAATTTCAAGGGTTTTTTCCACAGGTCGAATATGTCATTTAACGTTTTAAACCCTAAAGCAAAGCCAAAAATTAAAAAACGTGAAACCATTCCACGCCACGCACAGTGAAAAAGGAAAACCGAAAAACGGATCGCATTCCACGCGACGGCATAGAGGTTTGAGGAGGCGCGATGGCGGGAGGCGCGCAACAGCACAGAGGTGAGAGGAGGTGCCCGACGGCGGGAGGCGCGCGACGACGAGAGGCGCAAAGACACGGAGGAGGCGAGACGGGAGGTGCCACGGCAGGAGGGGGACGGCAGGAGGGCTTCCGCATCCTCCATTTTTTCCCGCTTCCACTGCAAGTTTGATATTAAATTTTTTATTATAGTTTGTTAAAAAAATTATCATAGTTTATTAAATTTTATTGTAGTTTTTAAAAAAAATTATTAGTTTGTTAAATTTTATTATAGTTTGTTTAATAGTTTGCTAATTAAATTGTTTGTTAAATGAAAACAAACAAACTAATAAAAATATAATTTTTCATTTTTAAATAATAAAACTATTTTCAATTTTGCTAGTTAATAATTATTATTATTATTATAAATATGAATATTTTCATATTTATAATAATAATAATAATTATTAACTAGCAAAATTGAAAATAGTTTTATTATTTAAAAATGAAAAATTATATTTTTATTAGTTTGTTTGTTTTCATTTAACAAACTATTAAACAAACTATAATAATTTTTTTTAAAACTATTCATATTTAAAATAATAATAATTTAATAATAGGTATATTTTTTAAAAACCTAATAACTTTCATAATTATAATAATTTCACTTTCATTTTAAATAAATTATTAAATTTAATTTTATATATTTAACATTTAGAATCTATTGTTTACTATTAAATATTAATAATTATTTTTTAATTTGTTGTAGAAATCATAATGGCAATGACTACTAGCTCTACTCCTCAAAGCTCTACTCCTCAACGGACTTTCAAAACTGACCCAAATTCACCTTTATGGAAAATATGTCAAAATAATAGACCAAGTAAAAGGTGGTGGAACATTTTTATGGATATGCAACTTCTGTAGTGTGAAAAAAACTAGCTCCTATAGTTGTGTCAAAGCCCATTTTTGTGCCATTCCCCAACAAGGAATCAAACCATGTCTAGGAAAGGATGGAAATGGGATGTCAGCTCAAGAAATAGCAGGATATATTAGAGAGCAAGAGGAAGCAGATGCAAGAGTTGGTCATGCCTCAAACCATCCTTTGTTGACCGGAAGAGGAAGTAGATCAAAGAGGCCCCCTACTTCTCCATCTTATAGCAATTTTCCTGATATCGTGGTAGGGAGCCACCCATTCTTGGACCCAATTAGTGAAGAACCTGTTATTGTGAAGAGAAGCAGGGGACCATTAGAGAGAGCATTTAAGAATGATGCTAGAGAGATTGCAGACCAATCCATTGGCAAACGATTTGTCATTTAATGTGGTACGATCACCATATTGGCAGGATATGTTGAGAAAGGTAAATGAGGCTCCACAAGGGTACACAGGGCCAGGTTATGAGAAGGTGCGTAGCACCTTACTAGCAAAGGAGGTAAAAAACATAGACAATGCATTGGCTCCCATTAGAAATTCATGGAAACAAACAGGGGTGTCCATCATTTCAGATGGATGGAAGGATACCAAAAATCAGCCATTGATTAATGTAATTGCAGTGTGTCCTAAAAGGGCAATGTTTTTGAAAGCTGTGGATTGTGAGGGACAGGTGAAGGATGCACAATTTATTGCTAACATCCTTATACAATGCATTCAGGATGTGGGACCTCAAAATGTTGTCCAAGTAATAACGAACAATGCAAAGAATTGTAGAGCTGCGGGTATGTTGATTGAGACACGGTTTGAACACATTTTGGACACCTTGTGTTGTCCACTCTCTCAACCTCATGCTACAAAAGATAGGCAGGAAAATACATTGGATCAAACAAATTTATGTTGAGGCTGAAGAGATCCAAATGTTCATCACAAACCATAACATGTCACGGGCCATTTTCAGATCATTTTCATAGTTGGAGTTGCCAAAGGTAATTGAAACACTTCAATTTTTAAAATCTACATTTCACTTTGATGGTTACTTAATTTTTTTTTTTTTATCATGTCTTCTTTGTATTCTAATTTTTATTTTTAATTTTTGAATAGGTTGCCGAGACTCGATTTGCATCCAACACAATCGTCTTGAGGCGACTTGTGAAGGTGCGACAGCCACTTGCTAGCATGGTAATTAGTCAAAGTTGGTCCCTATGGAGGCAATCCAATACTGAAAGGGCAACAAATGTAAAGCACATGATCCTAGATGACACTTGGTGGGATCGAGTGGAAATCTTTTGAGTTTCACTGAGCCCATCATGAGTGTGATCCGTTATACTGACATGGATCACCCATGTTTGGGAGAGGTATATGATGGCATTGACTCAATGATTGAGAAAATGAAAGCCATCATCAATGCAAAAGGGTAAGATCCCGAAGAAACTTTCTTCAAAGAGGTTCAATCAATTTGTGTTGAGCGGTGGAACAAAATGACCACCCCACTACATCTTCTTGCATTTGCATTGACTCCCAAATTTTATAGTGATGAAATGCTTGCTAAACCATCAAGGGTACCACCATATAGAGATTCAGAAGTCAGTGAAGGATGTAGGACAGCACTTACTAAACTCTTCCCCGATTCTGAAATGGAGAATTTAATGACAAGTGAGTTTGCTGATTTTGTAGCCTCCAATGGTCAAAGTGTTTCCGCTCTCCGTGACAGGTATAAAAAGGATTCTCATGCTTGGTGGTACCTCAATGGCCATACATCACCAAACCTTCAAACTCTTGCAATCAAAGTTTTATCGCAAGTAAGTTTCTTAATTTTTATTGCTCTCTAAATTTATATTTTTTACTATTTTATAATTGTCACCCTCTCACTTTGTGTCAATTATTCAATAGGTTGCTAGTTCCTCTTCATCTGAGCGAAATTGGAGCACATACTCCTTTATCCACTCAGTGAAACGCAACCGACTGGCAGCAAGTAAGGCGGAAGAGCTCGTTTATGTGCATTCAAACTTGCGCCTTCTTACTCATAAACAAAATAAGTGTAAGGATGGGAGCACAAAGTTTTGGGATGTAGATCCAGAGCGGACTGATTTGGATTTTTCAGCTGCCACACAATCTTTACTTTCTGGGGAGTCTGATAGCCAATTTGCTGCTAGTGCAAGTGGCAGTGAGGCTGCATGTGGTTCCAGTACTCTACCTACATCATCTAATGTCAATGATGTTGATCTTGATCTTCCTAGTGACCCATATGATGCTATTGCTGATTATTAGTTGTGTTATTTTATTGTTGAACGGTTGAACCAATGAACAATGAATTCGATATCTATCATGATTCATAACATTCAAAGTTTGACAAACAGATATTTCATATTAGATTAGACTTATAGTAAATTTGTAATTTTGTTATAGTTATATCAATATGAATCATATATGATAGTTCCAAGTTTTGTTTAGCATATGGATGATATGTGGGATTCTAAATTTAATTTTTGTTTCTACTTATTAGACTGTATATATGTATATATTTATGATTTTTACATTTTTTTGTACGGACGTACCCATACGTACCCAGCCCGCCCTAAAAAAATTGCCGTACCAGCGTACCCGTACCCGTACCGGCAACTTAGTTCTAAATAGTTCTTGTTGATTTATGTGCTATTATTATATTTTGTTGATTGCATATCAGATATTTTAAAATATAATTAATAAATAACTTAAAAAGAATAGCCTTAACATGATGAATAGTTTCTATACTAGCCATGCCCTCAGATGATGACTCTATTATTGGATTGCACTTAATTTCCAAAATCGGTAGTTATTTGATACTAGATGGGGAATATATTTATTCTCCTCTATTCTTAGAGATGATTTAGTATCTCATAAAGAGCGTTTGGTCTGTATAGTATTTAATCTAAGCCCCTTATTAATTTGAGAATATCGTTTCATGTATACAATGACTGTTGATGTCAATTAGAGCCATGAATTAGTGAGCATAATTCCCATTAGGATGTTGCTGTTGAAACTAATGGCTTCTATAGAGGATTGCCACAATAAGATTGATATTGGATACTCCAATCTACACCCTGAAGACTTAGCAGGATCATCTTCATATCTCCGAAAAGGTTCTTGTTTAATTAGTACATGCAGGTACCCAATGGTGGTCTGTAACAAAAACTTATAAAGAGCATCATTTGTCAGCAAGTAAAAGTATTAGTGCGTCTCCTTTAGATCATGGAAAAGAAAACATCTTAATATTAGAAAATCTTTCCTGAAGTCATTGTAATAGACTTCTGTTTGTAAAATCATAAAAAATTAGAGGCACAAAAATGTAGAAACTTCCAACAATATACACTTAAGTTATGTGCTCCTATGTTTGCAAGTGGGCAACTGAACAAGTCAAAAATGTTTCCTCTACAAAAAAGAAGTGTCTACCATTATTTTGTTAAGACTTAAAAACAATGCTCAATGGCACAAAATCTCAATTCAAGGTCAAATTTACCTCGTGCTCCAAAGGATCCAAAATGGATAGTAAATGAGGCGAAGTACAATCCAAGAGATCACAAAAAGAATAAAGGAGATGCTTGGAATAATGTTTGAACCACTGTATTTGAACATCTTGCCCACTTCTAGGAACACATCGCTTGCATCATGGAGGGCTAGAACAATAGAGCCCACTCGAGCAAACCTGAAACACAACTCAAAACCATGCCGAGAGGAAATGTAGTCAATTACTGTCATTTAAAATTACCTATGAGGTCATGCAATTTAGATAAGCCAAAAATATGTGTTAGGTTTCCCAGTGCCTGCAAGTACATGTACTATAAGTTTGTATGTTTTTTCTGGTTGGAATCATGAGTAAGATAATCTTTGAATGCATTCTTAAGAATTGTAAACGAGAGTTAAGCCTGAAAAAACTCAATAGTCATTTAAACCTCAGCTTAAACATATATCTACTGGAATTATAGGTCACCTATTTTGGTGAAGGGAATTTCAACATGGGTCATGCACTGACAAGTGACAAGTTCTCTCATTACCTTTACACAACCTCTTAGACCTAATATGCTACAAGTAATTTCCACTAATAAATAAAATAATAATTCAAATAGAAGTCCCATATTCAGCAAGATATATAAAGGTACTATATAAATTAAGGGAGTTTAATACACTGGTACACAATCAAGTATTACTAAATTCTTTTGACTGTGTTGTAAGCAGTCAAAAAAGAACCTGCACGTCAAAGGCCTTTCAGTACTTCAACGGAGAGGTTTTCTTATGTCAAACAAATTATTGATATTTATCTAGAATAGAATGTACCCAATGAAAGCATTCATTCAGAATGTGTGTGAATAAGCATTATATGAAATGTGTGTATGCACAAGATAACACCAACAAAGAAATTTAGATGGTAGAAGTTTAAAACAATGTCATCTATAAAGAACAAAAAAATCGATCAAGAGCGCCAAAAAAAATGTGTTTAGATACTTCAGTCATAGGACCTTATATATCATATAACAAAAGAATGAAAAAGGGAATTTCCTTCAAGATGCGCATTTCTAGGACCATGGGATGGAATCATGCATCTAAAATTTCACAAAATTATAATTAGAAGTAATAATTGAACCATACATTCACATGCGTTCCTCTAAATCTGTTTGTAACATCATCATAACATGTACGTCTATGTTCTTTGTAATGTCCCCACTTTGAAATAGAATTTAATGGTAAATAATAATAACAAAATATAAATATAATTAAATATTAATTAAGTTAATGAATGGGCAAAGGACATGAAATGAAAAGTTGTGACTCCCTCAAACATGAGATATAAAAGGGAGAAGAGAACCTCATTTGAGGGGGATAATTTGGGAATCAGAAATGCAGATCTGGTTTAAATAAGGAGTGCAGAACTGATTGTGAAAGGTTGTGTCCCTTTCAAAGGATAGAAATAATAAAGAGTCGCACTCTTTTAAAGGGTACTAAAGGTGAAGGGTGTGTCTCTTGCCGAAGGGCATACATGATGAAGAGGTGTGACTCTCCCTCACATTGGAGGATATAAAGTGGAGAAGTTTTCAATTGAGAAGGAGGGAACCATGGAATAGAAAAAAAATATATGAAGCATTAGACGCCGATTTTGGAGCAGACCTAAGTCAGAATTGTAAGAAAGTCTGGAAAAATGATATGAACATTTATCAAAGAGATCAGAACACAAATACAAATCTGCGAACAATAATAAAGCAAGCATTGAAGGAAAAAAAGAGGAAATATTAAATCAATAACCAGAGAATCAGACTTGATGGAATAGAAAGGATTCTCTCTCTCTCTCTCTCACACACACACACACATATCTTAGTATAGGCAGCAGATCAGATTGATACAAACAGTAGACCTGTGCATTTAAAGACGAAAACAACGTCAAACTAAATCTGTCCAAATTACCACAACAGACTGAAAATAGACAACCTGCAATAATTCTACAAGTATATTGGGCAAGATTTAGTGTCCTCCCAAAAGGGGACATTACATTCTTGTGAGCAATTATATCACTTAACAGTTCACTGTCATCTACTGTATATGATGCAAGAATTACATTCACATATGTTCCTTTGACTATGGCAAATCTGTTTGTAACATCTATGTCCTTGTTCTTGTGAGCAATTATATCACTTAACTGTCATCTAGTGTATATGATGCAAGAATGTTCAGGTCCATGAGCAAACCTGTATCACCAAAAACAATAGTAGGATAGCAATTAAAATTTTAAATATATAATCGTCTTACTTTGTCTTAGTTGTTTTTGTCTGGAAGGTCTTCATCGACATGCATACTCAAAAGTTTGCTACAGACATATAATGAGTTGTTACAGGACATCTACAGGCATATAGAAAGTTGTTGCAAGCATTCAATAGTGTGTAACAGGCATCTCAGAGATTGCTACACATGTTTGTGAGCTGCTACAGGCACTATGTAGACTACTAGAGGCAACATGATAACATACTATAGGCCTTCAACAATAAGTTATAGGATGGATCTATTAATTAATGCAAACTATTATTGTTTTTAGCAATATAATCGACCCCAGATGGATACAATGATTTCATGTGTTTTGTTGGCAGCCATTGTTCCACCTAGCAATCAATCAATTTCTAAACGAGGCCAAAATCTTCTGACATGGGTAGTGATAGGTAGTCAAAATGTCATGACTTGGTTGCTGCTCATTCTTTTCTGCCACATGTATCATGTTTCTTTGAGATGGCAACAATTCATATTCTTTGTGGGGCATTTCTTATTTTGCTGGTCATTGATGATCGTGTAAGATGTTCAACAGGGCATTTAAAAGTTCCAGTGACATCCAGGTATCAACGAGTTATCATTTATAGTTGACTGTTGTTCTACAGCAGACAAAATCCCTTTTGCTGTATTCTGGGAAAGAATACAATAGTAGTGTTGGATCAAGAAGAGAATTTGTAACAGCCAGGGCTTGGAATAAGGCATCAAAGAGATATTATAAAGGCTAAATTGAGGAGTCAAAGAGAACAGAACAAAGATGAACTTTCAATCTATATTTCATCCATAGAAGCCATGAACTGGCATTAGACTTATTTTGAGTGTGATACCTTTTAATAAATCCTTCAACATATTCGTAAATCCTTGTAATTGCTGATTTTTCCAAATTAACAAAAATAGAGTAAGTTTTACCCTTACCTAGACTGCCAATTGGTACCAGAGAAAGGTTTCTTGCCGAGCTGTGTCTTCAGAAGCTCTAGAATATTTGTTGTAGGCATGTGTATCCTACAATTGCAGAAAGCATCAAGGAAAAGGCATGGTGCATAGAAGAAGATCGAAAGTGCCTAGAGTTGCAGATAAAGGTGAAATGTTGAAACACAATGGAGGCAAACAAAGAAGAATACATGTTGACAATATTGATGTTGCAGAAGTAGCAAGTAAAGAGCTTGAAGTAGAAGACCTAATGGATGAACTTGAAAGCAGATTATAAAGGCGATTTTGAAGCTGGCTAGTAAACCAAAGCTGGATACCCCTTGCTACAGTGAAAGCCTAAACCCTAAGAAGCTTATAGGCTGGATACAGGTATGAAGAAATATTTTGACAAGAAGTTGATAAAGGATCCTAAGAAGGTGACAATTTGGTTGCAAGGACTAGGCTGAAAAGTCATGCATTCTTGTGTTGGGATCATTTAGAAACAAAACAAATGAAAGGTAAGAAGACAATCAAATCTTGGGATTGGATGGTTGGGAAGTTAAAAACTATTGGATGAGCTGCAAAACCTAAAGCAAAAGGAGATGAATGTTAAAGACTACATGGAAAAATTCTACAAGTTCGCTATTGGGGTTTGGTAATTATCCCGAGTATCTAGTAGCAAGAATTGGTACAATTCCCTTTCGACTTCAGTCAAGTAACACTTAAAAGTTTGATGACGTGTTGTTTGTTCCTAGTCTCAAGAAAAATTTGCTTTCAATTTCTATGATGGAAGATAAAGGGCTATGTTGTAGAATTCAAGACTCAACAAGTTCTTATCAAGCCAAATGGATCAAACTTACATATTGAATAAGTAATAGGTGGATGAGAAGGAAATCTATATAGGTTATAGGATTAGCCAATTTAAGCTCTGGTTCATAATAGTGACGATCTGTGCAAGTTATGACAAAAGAGGATGGTACATGTGCATCACAAAGCATTACCTATTCTAAAGGAGATTATCACAGGACTTCCAGAGTTTAATATTGAAAATCAAGGAGTATGCCAAAGATGCACACTTGGCAAGCATGTCAGGGTTACTTTTTGAAGCAACAAATAAAGGTCTATGGAGATTCTAGACTTGATGCATTCAAATGTGTGTGGACTGTTATCAATAGGACCAATTGTGAGAAACATGCGTTATATTTCCTTTATTGATGACTTCTTTCACAAGACATGGATCTACTTCTTCTTAAAGATCAAGGATGAGGTCTTTAAGGTCTTGAGAACAGACAATGGGGGAGACTATACCTCCAAGGAGTTTGAGAGTTTCTCCAAGAAAGCAAGGATAAAGAGGGAGTTTACAATTCCATACAACCCACAGCAAAATAGGATTGTCGCGTGAAAGAATTAACCAATCATCAGGGCTAATAAGGCCATGATTCATGACCTAGACTTGCCAATGCTTCTTTGGGCAGAAGCATGTCTTATAGAAGTCTATATCCAGAACATGTGTCCTCGTAAGATCTTGGAGGACAAGACACCAAAATATGCTTTTAGTGGTGTGAAGGTAGAGTTGAGTCAATTCTGCATCTTTGGTTGTCTAGTTTATATCCATATACCTGTAGAGAAGAGGACCAAGTTAGTACCTTCTCGCAGAAGGGTTTATCTATGGGTTACAATAAGACATTAGAGGCCTACAAGGTCTTTATTCCAAAGTAGAGGAAAGTAGTACTTAGTAGAGATGTGAAGTTTGAAGAATACTTCGGATACAAGAAGACCCTTGCAATCTTTCTTGTGATAGAAGATGAAGAGTAGGAAGCTCCAACGAGTGAGCCTAGATCTCCAAAGACACTAGTGACTTCCACTTCAAGAAAACAACCTTGTAAGGAGGAGGGAAAAACTTCAGCCCCTTCTAGTTCTCTTAAAATACCTTGATCGTTCACACAAAAATTGAGGGATGCTTTAGAAGAATGTTGAAGCTCCTAGGAGCACATTCAAGGAGAGCAAACCTTCGAAGAAGTTTCCTAACTACATAGCATCAAAGAGTAGCATAATAGAGCCTTCCAATTTTCAAGAAGTATTAAATAAACAGGTAGTTGGCAGATTGGTGTAGAATTCCTTCCTTGCTAAGAGGAAGTGTTAAAGTTTTAGCTTGAATAGGAACTTCCACACATGTTTAATGTGAATGTGCAAGGAAAAATTTCAAGTGGTTCGAGTTAGTCTATCTTGTATTTCACTTTTAAGGATTGAAGTGAAAGTGTTTTATTTAGTTAAATCTATGTTTCTGGTCTGGCCCTTGTAGAGCTCAGGCCAAGGTCCAATCCATCCCGAGTTTGAGGTTCGGGTTTGATCCTTTATGGGTTCGGTTAGGGCAAGGTCTCGTTCAAAACTTGTGGATCCGTCTTGGGCAAACCCAAGGTGACTTTGGCCAATTCGCCAATTTTTCCCATTTTTCACTTTTTTCCTTTTTTCCACTAAAAAGTGCAATTTGCCCCCTAAAACATGGATTCCAATGCATTTAAAAACTAAATGACAAAAAAAAAAAATCATTTCTCTTGTTGTGAGTGAATGAACAATAATGTGCACCATGAAGGTTTGTATGGTTTTGAAGGTCTTAATTTGGGCTTGGTGGTGGGGACTCCACACCTTGACCCCGCCCTGTACCACGACAAGGAACATGCCAGGGGCGCTGCCCCCAAACCCCACAAGGGGGATTGCCCCTCAACCCCATTGGGAGCACTGCCCTTCGACCTCACTGGAAGCACTACCCCAGACCCCTACAAAGGGAACAGCCCCTCAACCTTTTTGGGGGCATTACCCTGAGAGCCCCATCAAACTTATTTGGTTTGACGAGTACTCTCCAAGTCTGAGTTTACGAACTATGCTTCCAATTTTGCCTACAAGTCCTTGTCTACAATATCATCATTAAATTGAACAATCTTCCCTAATGTTACTTAATGCTTACTTGTTTTCCTTGTTGTCTAGAAAATAGCTTTTTATTTGGGGGAGATATAGTTAGTATACAATGCCTATTATTATGTTTCGATAATATGGTTTATTCAACTGTGTATTTGCTAGTGCTAGTGTCAATGGCACCATGGTGGTTCTAATTTACCAATACCTACATCATCTAATATGGATGGTGATGATATTTTCGAAGACCCATGTGATGATGTTTGATCAGTGATAGTTGATTGTCGATGTTTGGCATTGTTATTTTTTAATTTTTATATTGGTTTTGTTTATTATACAATATATGATGCAGTGTGGTATTTTGAACTTAATTACTGTTGCAAATATGTATATATATTTTTTTACTCATATATTTTTGTATGGACAAACCCAAAACTAAACCAACCCCAAAAAAAATTTGCCCAAACCTACAAACTGAACCCTCGAACCCAAACCCGAACCCGAACCTGAACCCGAAATAGTACCAGGACCAGTCAAGTTAAATAATTCTACTGTTTAATTATTCTTTAGAGATGTAGACTTATCTTCTATCTCGTCCTTTGTCATGCCCCCAATCTGATATCCATTTCACAAACAGCATCTTCAAGCAATTTTGAGTCGTGTGGCAATGGTCTTGCTTCTGCAATCAAAAGTTTGAATAAATTACAGTTAGGATCAAAAGAGAGATTCCTCTTCATGTGGAATTATACCAGATTCAAGTATCGGTACCAGACTCAATACATCTATGAGTTTATAATAATTATATGTGGGTGGATGTATATATATCTAATAGATGCATGAATTGTTGCATACAATAGACATATATCTATGCAATTGATAATATATGAACCACTATATACCTACAATAATCGATCATGCTAGGGTAGGAAAGGGAGTGCAAGGAGGGGGAATGGCATAAAAGCCTCACTAGGTACACCATCTTATGAGAATGGTTAAGGATCACATGAGGCCAAGGGGGATAGAGATTCCGCTCTTGGGCCTAGGGCCGAGTTAAGGGCACCCAATTGCAGTCTCCCCTATGAACCCTATATTGGTCAATTGTTGAGGTGAACTAGAAGGGATCCTCAATCATAAGAGGAGAGAAGGATGGCATGATAGAGAGGAACAGCGTATAAGCTCCACTAAGTAAACCACCTCGTGAGCATGGTTAAGGACCTCATGAGACCAAGGGGGACAAAGTTTCCGCTCTTGGGCCTAGGGTAGGGGATATTTTGTGATGTCCCGTCAAATTAATACTAATTAGTATTAATTATGAAATAAATTTAACTTCTTATTTTATATTAGTTTTCATATTGACTAGTATATTATAACAATAGTTAATTGTTATGTTTCCAATACAACAATAAAGCTTAATTAAAAGCTAAATATTAATTGTTTGGTGTAATTATTTGTTATTGCGGGAAGTTGGTTTCCTACGGGTTTCCTACGGGAATCCTACCACCTATTTTTCTTTAAATAAGGTCTGGCACACATGGGGAGGATGGATTTTAATATACAAGAAATGCAAGAAGTAAAGCTGGATAATTTGTGAGATAATAATTCCTTTCGCCAAATTTATTGGCCTATTGGAAGTAAACATCACGGGGTGGTTCACAAAGAAGGCACGCCATTCTCATCCTTTGCAGAGACTACTGGTGATACAGTGGAGAGCATGTATTTGATCCTTCCTTTGAATCCGTAGAACCCATTATCGAGTGGTGTGGTTCAATACAACCAACTGTTCATTCGCGTGAGGGAAAGGTTAGACGTTTGGTTATGTTTTGGCATTCACGAAGGTTCAATTAAGCGACAGAAGAGTCGTAGTTGGTAATGTAACAGAGGTATCCCTGCCGGAAGTTAAACAGAATTGGCTACTTGGAGGATCATTTTCCGAAACCCTCAGACACGGAGGAACATCAGCGACGCACTGCAATACATGAAGAATGATAATGCTACCCTGCAGTCACTATTAAAACCATATCGTGGAGTAGCAGAAATAATACAGGCGTTCAATACAAAGGAGGTCAAACGTTCAAGGGCAGAAGTATAACACCACGAAGATTGCCTCTCATGCTTACAGCGAAATCCTGAAGACATTTACAATTATGCGAAGGCCACCAGGTGCATTATTATATATACTTCCAGAATGATGAATGTTTGTTTTATATATTGCAGATGGAATAAAAGATTATGTTAATGTTTCTGTTGACTTCTTCATATTAAATATCTCTGATGTACAAGACATAAACCTCAAAGATAATTAAGGGTTTTTTACAGTGGAGATTAGATACAAACATGAAATGTAATTAGAAACTCACAGAACATACACAGTGATCAGATGGTTAATTCAAACTGGAGATGGATAATAATTGCAATCATACTTAGTCAGATATTTTACAGAATAGTTAGACGCAATCAGACTTAGACAGGGGTTGTTTTACAGAAATATAATCATCTGCAGTCAAACTTAGTCAGGGTTTTTACATATTTAGGGCACCTTATCATGTCCCTCCGATCTCAACCCTCATTATGGTTGAACCCCCACGTAATCATTTAGATTTATGTGTCAAAGTATATCTTTTCTTGACCCTAAAAATGGAGGTATTACATGGATTATATCTATATTACTATCTAACTTGATTTCAGGTTTCCAAGACGGACTTATCTCATCTTATTCTTGGGTGAGGATTATATCTCTAACTATATTATGTTCCTTGTTTCATTTGGATTTTGTGAAATTAAGGCAAATTACAAGGTAATCCAAGAAAGGGACATTACGTCCTTATAAATGATAAGAATGCTTTTTGCAAGTAAAGTTTTTGGAATATTAGATTTTTAGCTAAATTAGTATAAAGATATGTGATGTCCCTTTCTAGTTGACATCTGTCAACTGAGTAGATTAACCTATCAATGACCCTCGTAGGCTGATGAGGTTGGGTAGAGGGTCCTCCAGAGTTTGATTCACCATCTTCAGAGCGAGCACTCCAAGTCTGGTTTTCGTTTGAGGTCTCTAGGACTCCGTTTGAGATACTTTCTATTTTTAGCAATCCTGCTATTTATAGCCAGTAGGTTGGGCAAGGACAAATTATGGTTTAGCAGTCTCTAGTTCAAATAGCAGGCATTTCTGATGAATACTTAGAGAGAGATTAATATTTAATTATTTTAATTAAATATTAAATGGCGAACTTTAATGTTTTAATGTTTTAAAAGTCACTTTAAGTTATAACTTAAGTGAGGGTCTATTTCTCATCAGATGGGGCCAGTTTTATATTAAATGGAAAAAGATTTATTTTTTGACACTTCAATAGTCAAAAATAAATAATAAAAGTTAAAACATTATTAAAGGCCAAACCGCACCTTTCTTGGGAATTGCGCCAACCCTAAATGGAGATGATTAAAGAAGATTTTAAGTCTTCTTTCATTATGCTGAGTTTTGGATAATTTGCTTTGGAGCTCTGAGAGGAGTTTTGGCCTAGGGTTTCAGCAGAAGATTCTTCTGCAGTGATCAGAGGTATCGGTACAGGAAAACGTGGGATTCTTGTGCAACAGCATCAGAGGTTGTGAAATATCAGCTGATCTTGCTCTTTCAGTTGGTTTTATCCAGAAACCAAGATTGGACAGATTGGAAAGGGGTTTATTAATTTTTATGCAAAAGATTGATTGCAGCCGCAGAGTCAGAACAGAGGCAAGAATAAGTGTGTGACAAATGGGGGTTTTGTGCATGTACAGCTTGCTGGTCTGCCGTACCTTTCTTCCTTGAAAGGGTACGATTTTTGCTGAGGAGGAGTCCAAAAATTCCGAAACAAATGCCAGAAGGGACGCCTTGCCAATGTCTTTCCATCGGGCTAACATGCGAGTATTTCGGGCCAATTTAAAATAAATGGCAACTTGCTGTCACAAAATCTGTGTATGACCAGCAATAGGAAAAATAAGGGTTTTAACAGAATATAATGGTATTTATCAGTTCTTCTCTAGCTTCTTGTTATTTTTTATTTGAGTATTAATAAATGATGAACGGATATAATGAGGGTGTGATCAGTGTTGTTGAATATAAATTGATTTCCAGCAAATACCATTAGTTGCTTTTTGTGCTTAAGATTGTCAAAATTCTATTTGCTGTCATTATTTGCAAAGAACATACTTGAAACGCAACAGGTTCAGCAAAACGTTAGTTGTCTCAATTGAGGGCCTTTTGAGGTTCTTACAATGGTATCAGAGCTAAATCCTACCATCCTAAGGGTTTAGCAATTACATGCAGTCGCAGGAAACGGGTTCACACAGGTATTACACACGCAGCAGAGCCTTTCGTGAAAGGCATACAGGCAACCCAACCAGAGGTCACAGAGCTGAGGATGAGGAGACAAGAATTTTTTAGGACTATGGCTACGGGGCAGCAGCAGGTTGCTCAGGCTTTACAGGCACTCACCACCATGATGGAGAGTATGAATCCTCCAAACCGAAACAATCAAGAACCAGAGGACAATAGGAGTGTAGCCAATATTCCTAGATCTCACAGGGTAGCTACACGTACAGTTGATAGGCCTTCAAGGCCTAATTTCTTGGCAGAAGAACCTGAGGATGTTGCCAAAGCTGAGGCAGAGCCTGTCTTTGTTGATAATGTTAAGACGGTACATGATGAGTGGAGTCTTCTTCCACCTGATGTGAGGCAGAATCTGAATTTCGATCAGTTCATGAGGCAAAAACGGGAGGTAGAGAGAAACAGGCAAGAGAGGAGGCCTCGGTTCCAACATAGAGATCTTGAGTTTGCCACAAGCAAGCTCACTCTACCTTATTATGATGGCAACGGTGCAGTTACAGCTAGATCTTGGATCCATAAACTGGATACATACTTCACACTGAGACCCATGATTGAAAGGGATGCAATTAAGTTTGCAACCTTACACTTGGACGGTACTGCACATGAGTGGTGGCATAATGGACTCATCACTCTCCAACATGATGAGATTACCACCTACCAAGAGTTCGCTGATTTGTTAGTAGAGAGGTTTGATAAGAAAGACCCCGAGTCATACTTCCGGAAGTTAGCACAGCTGAAACAAACAGGGAACTTGGAGGTGTATGTTTCCGAGTTTTTGAAGCTGTCATGCATGGTGAATAACATGTTAAATCAGCGATTAGTAGTTTTGTTTATAGAGGGACTCATGGAGCCTTTGGGAGGTTGGGTAAAGGCATTTGATCCCCCAACACTTCTACTCCCCATTAAAAAGGCACAGAGTATGGATGTGACAACCACTCAAAATAAATTTGGGACAAAAGGGTCAACATCTTTCAAAGATAATAGGAATTTCAGCAAAGGGAAAGAAAAATCAAACTTTAGAAATGATTACAAGCCAAAGCCAACAGCCCCTCCCTTAGATCGGGAGACACTTAACGATCTAAGGCAAAAGAAACTTTGTTTTTATTGCAAAGGTCCATATGATGCCAACCATGACTGTCCTTTGAGGCCTAAGAGCAGGGCAAACAGAGTAATGTGGGCATATTATGAAGATTCTGAATCTGATCATGAAGATCAGCCTGCTGGTTATGAGAATTTAGAGGCTGAAGATGACACACAAGGTCCTCCGAGACTTGACAAAATAGATGCAGAAGGTGATGAGCACCTTAAGGAGGTACTTCTCACGAGTATTCAGTAGGAAGGGTCATTTAAAATGAGAGGAGTACTTGCTGGCCAGAAAGTTATTACACTGCTGGATACTGGAGCCACACATAACTTTATTGATGCCAGGTTGGTGGAGAAGAGAGGAATCCAAACAAAGGAGTTTGAGGGCATTCGTGTGAGGGTGGCAGATGGTTACACTTTAAAGTGTAATAGGATGATTACACAACTCCCATTACGTGTAAACAATTATGAAATCAAGACTGATTTCTATGTGGTTCAAATGGGAGACACAGATTTGGTCCTTGGTATGAAATGGTTGCATGAACTAGGCAAGTTTACACTTGACTTGCAGGAGATGGAGATGTCTTTCACCATTGACGAGAAAACACATGTGCTGAAAGCGATTAAGGACAGCAATTTCAAAATGATTACACTCAGGCGGATGGAGAGGCTTGTATGCCATGATCAGACTGAGTGGGCAGTAGAGTGTATGATCATGCCCATACAGCAGGATGGTCAAAAAGTTGAATATCATCCTGACATTCAAATACTAAGAACCAAACATAGCAAGGTTTTCAGTGACATACCATCAGGGAGGCCACTAGATAGGGGTTTTGAGAACATCATTGAGCTAGAGGAGGGAGCGAAGCCAGTGATGATTACTCCATATAAACATCCGAAGCGCCTGAAAGATGAAATAGAGAAAACCATACAGGAGCTTCTGGCCATGGGACATATTCGGCCTAGTAAGTCCCCCTTTGCTTCTTCAGTTGTTTTGGTGAAGAAGGATGGCACTTTGCGGATGTGTATTGATTACAGGGTCCTTAATAAGCGGACGATCAAAAATAGATATCCCATTCCGCATATTGATGAGCTCATAGATGAATTACATGGGGCCTGTTATTTTTCAAAGATTGATTTGAGATCAAGCTATCACCAAATCAGTGTTCGTGAGCAGGATATTGAGAAGACTGTTTTTCGTTGTCATTATGGACATTTTGAGTTTGTGGTTATGCCATTTGGGCTAGCCAATGCTCCTGCTACTTTCCAGTCCATAATGAACAAAGGCTTCAGACATTAGTTGAGGAAATCAGTATTGGTGTTCTTTGATGATATACTGGTTTACAGTCGTACTTGGGAGGAGCACCTCAGTCACTTAGATACAGTTCTGAGCATTCTGAGCAGGGAGTCCTTGTATGCCAAGGAATCCAAATGTGACCTTGGAATGACTGAGTTATTGTACTTGGGCCATATTATCAATGCAGAGGGAGTGCGGATGGATCCTGAGAAGATCTGTGCTATTGTAGATTGGCCTACTCCAATGAACCTCACTCAATTGCGTGGGTTCTTGGGCCTATGTGGTTTCTACCGCTATTTTGTTAACGGTTATTCGCGCTATGCGGCACCTTTGACAGATTTGATGAAAAAGGGTGCCTTCTTATAGACTCCTGAGGCCCAGGAGTGTTTTGAGAGGTTCAAGGAGCTCATGACTTCATGTCCAGTACTTGCTACACTTGACTTCTCGAAGTCATTTGAGTTACAATGTGATGCCTCTAGTGAGGGCATTGGGGCGGTGCTTATGCAGGACAAGCACCCTATTGCTTATGAAAGTAGGAAACTTCGTGGACCTGAGAGAATTTACAGCATTTATGATAAGGAAATGTTGGCCATAATGCATGCACTGGCCAAGTTTAGACAGTACTTAGTGGGCAGCAAGTTCTGCATTAAGACTGACCACAATAGTTTGAGACATTTCCTTGGGCAGCGTGACTTAAATGACAGGCAACAAAAGTGGGTCAGCAAACTTCAGGCTTACAACTTTGATATTTCCTATATCAAAGGCACACAGAATGTAGTTGCAGATGCCTTGTCACGTCGTCCCCACCTGAATTCTATGGTCCAAATAGCAGAGGATTGGCGGCATATTATAGTGGCAGAGTACGCCAAAGATGGCTAGGCTACAGGTGTGATAGAGGGGTCAGTAGTGGCCAACAGGTATACAGTTGTAAATGAATTGATCATTTACAAGGGGAGAGTGTACTTGATCCCAGGATCGGAGTTGAGGAGTAGGGTACTGCGGTTTTGTCATGATGAACCGATAGCAGGACATCCCGGGTTTTTCAAAACCTACAGACAGGTTCGTGAGCACTTCACGTGGAAAGGGCTCAAGGCGGATGTTCTACAGTATGTTAGAGAGTGCCCTGTTTGTCAGCAGAATAAACAGGAGCATACATACCCTGCTGGTTTACTTCAGCCACTTCCAATTCCTGACAAGAAGTGGGAATGTTTGTCTATGGATTTCATCACAGGGTTACCGAGAGTGCAGGGACGTGATTGCATATTTGTGGTTGTGGATCGTTTGACGAAGTATGCTCACTTATATCTGATCACCACCACTTATTCAACTATTCAGGTAGCAGAGTTATTCTTCAAAGAGGTATTCAGATTACATGGGTTGCCTTGGACTATTGTCAGTGATAGGGACACGCGGTTTTTGAGCCACTTTTGGCAGGAGCTTTTCAGACTCTGTGGGACCGAGCTTACACCAAGCACCAGTTACCACCCTCAGACTGATGGCCAGACTGAGATAGTTACAAATGGGTGGAGGGATACCTCAGGAACTATATTTCAAGGCAGCAAAGGGCATGGATGAAGTGGATTTACCTCTGTGAGTACTGTTACAATACCACTCACCACATGTCCATTCAGATGACTCCATTTACAACACTGTACGGGTATGAACCTCCCAGTCTCATTGACTTATTGCTGAGTGACAGTAGGGTGCCTAGTGCGGGAGACATGTTACAAGAGAGTCAGGACATTGTGAAGACTCTTAAGGAAAATATAGCCAAGGCACAAAATCAGCAAAAACAATATGTTGATCAGAAGAGGACAGAAAGGTCATTTGAGGTAGGAGACATGGTGTATTTAATGTTGCAGCCTTATCGACAATCTACTCTCAGGAGAAGTGGAGCAGAGAAGCTCAAGCCTTGATATTATGACCCTTTCAGAGTAACCCGGTGTATAGGTGAGGTGGCTTATGAGTTGGATTTACCGGTAGATAGCAGAGTACACAATGTGTTTCATGTGTCACGTCTCAAAAAGGCGTTGGGACACCGTATTGTTCCTTCCATGGTCTTACCTCCCCTGGATGATGAGGGGAAGTTGATACTCGTACCTGAGGCTATCATTGAGTTCAGGGAGAGGAATTTCAAGAGACGAACTATCACAGAATACCTGGTGAAATGGAAGGATTTGCCGATAGAGGATGCTACTTGGGAAAGCGAGGAAATTTTACAGCATCCGGAGTTGAGATTGCTTGAGGACAAGCAATTTCAAGAGGGGCGGACTGTGATGTCCCCTTCTAGTTGACATCTGTCAACTGAGTAGATTAGCCTATCAATGACCCTCGTAGGCTGATGAGGTGGGTAGAGGGTCCTCCAGAGTTTGATTCACCATCTTTAGAGCGAGCACTCCAAGTCTGGTTTTCGTTTGAGGTCTCCAAGACTTCGTTTGAGATAATTTCTATTTTTAGCAGTCCTGCTATTTATAGCCAGTAGGTTGGGCAAGGACAGATTATGGTTTAGCAGTCTCCAGTTCAGATAGCAGGCATTTCTGATGAATACTTAGAGAGATATTAATATTTAATTATTTTAATTAAATATTAAATGGCGAACTTTAATGTTTTAATGTTTTAAAAGTCACTTTAAGTTATAACTTAAGTGAGGGTCTATTTCTCATCAGATGGGGCCAGTTTTATATTAAATGGAAAAAGATTTATTTTTTGACACTTCAATAGTCAAAAATAAATAATAAAAGTTAAAACATTATTAAAGGCCAAATCGCACCTTTCTTGGGAATCGTGCCAACCCTAAATGGAGATGATTAAAGAAGATTTTAGGTCTTCTTTCATTATGCTGAGTTTTGGATAATTTGCTTTGGAGCTCTGAGAGGAGTTTTGGCCTAGGGTTTCAGCAAAAGATTCTTCTGCAGTGATCAGAGGTATCGGTACAGGAAAACGTGGGATTCTTGTGCAACAGCATCAAAGGTTGTGAAATATCAGCTCATCTTGCTCTTTCAGTTGGTTTAATCCAGAAACCAAGATTGGACAGATTGGAAAGGGGTTTATTAATTTTTATGCAAAAGATTGATTGCAGCCACAAAGTCAAAACAGAGGCAGGAATAAGTGTGTGACAGATGGGGGTTTTGTGCATGTACAACTTGCTGGTCTGCCGTACCTTTCTTCCTTGAAAGGGTACGATTTTTGCTGAGGAGTCCAAAAATTCCGAAACAAATGTCAAAAGGGACGCCTTGCCAATGTCTTTCCATCGGGCTAACATGCGAGTATTTCGGGTCAGTTTAAAATAAATGGCAGCTTGCTGTCATAAAATCTGTGTATGACCAGCAATAGGAAAATAAGGGTTTTAACAGAATATAATGGTATTTATCAGTTCTTCTCTAGCTTCTTGTTATTTTTTATTTGAGTATTAATAAATGATGAACGGACATAATGAGGGTGTGATCAGTGTTGTTGAATATAAATTGATTTCTAGCAAATACCATTAGTTGCTTTTTGTGCTTAAGATTGTCAAAATTCTATTTGCTGTCATTATTTGCAAAGAACATACTTGAAACGTAACAGGTTCAGCAAAACGTTAGTTGTCTCAGTTGAGGGCCTTTTGAGGTTCTTACAAGATAGTAGCAAGATAGAGAGATTGTAACATACTAAGTATTTTGATCTTAAGTTGAGATGGGTGGGGCTGCTTCCCCTTACCCTGCTGCTGATTGGCCATGTGCATTAACTCACAGAACCCCTAATCAGGGATTACTCAAAAGCTCAAAGATCTCCAGAAACTAGTGCTGGAGCTTGCATTCGAGCTAACAAACTCACTAAAATGGAAGAGAACCTGAATGGAGAAAATAATAAGTGTGGCTACAATCCCTTCTGCTGACTCATTTGGAAAAATCATTTCTGCTGGACAAATACATGAATTCAAGAAAATGGCCCATAGGAATAGATATCTGAATTTCGGTGATTGCACTCAACTCTTATGTCCCCCTGTTTTGTTCCAACCCTTCTAATGTCACATTGTCTTTCAATGCTTCCACCAATGATGATACCGTGCCACTGCTGCTGCCACTGATGTCACCATGCCATACCTGTCAGACCCTGCAGCTACACTGATGTTGCCTTGCCACACCCTGCTGGCACAACCTCGACATCTAATGCTGACATCAAGATGCTGTCAATGTCACATCTTCAGACAGTCCCCTACAGCCATTTGACAAGCTGACACCACTTCTCAAATTTGCAGATGGCAAACCTCCTGCTGATGTCAAGACTATCAAATGGTAATGCCAGGCCTGCTGGTTGTCATTAGGTATGCTGATGTCAACCGTATGGGCTTCCCTACATCAAATTTTGCTTTGGCTGCTACGAATTTGTTGCAAAAACGGTTGGTGTCAGATCTTTATCTCTCTTTCTTGATTTTTATACCATATAAAAATTTCACAGGTTGTCCCTTTGTTTTGCAAAAACTTTCTTGGAGTTTGTGCAAACAAAAGTGAGCTTTTCTTGAATACTCAGAAGCTTGTCCTAGATTTTCTGATAATCATAGTTCCTCCCAACACTAATAAATTCTTCATATTGTTGAGGATAATGTAAGCCTGTCAATTAATTAATCACTCAATTATTAATAGTAAATTTTACCTTGTACTGCATGGGAGTAGTTATTCAAATTAAAACAACGTTGTTTTGGGCAAATTTTCACGGAAGGACCTGATATTTCCAGGCTATATTCAGGACTACTCACAGGGATCTGAAAAGTCCAAACAATTACTGAAAATAAAATAAAAAACAGAGCAAAGAACTATATTAACCTACATCATAGATCAGACTTTAATAATTGTAAAACTATGATATCTTGAACAATGTTTTTATTTACTTTTGTTAATTTTAGTTGATTATGCACATAACATATATATTGTGATTTTTTATTATGTATTAACTATTAAGTACTAACATTTCCACAACAAACCTTATTCAAAGGTCTAAAAATGATTGTGAATTATCGTACATGTAGCTGTTTTCTATTATCTAAGTTTTAAATTCGATCATGAGGTGCCTTACTATTTCATTGACAAAATGGATGGCTCTCTCACCTGGAATCTGTCTACAAATGCCAAATGAAGTGACTATCAGCTTCCATCTGAATGCCGTGGTGCTCTCAAATTTCAATTGAGTTGTTTGGCAGAGCTCTAGCCTCAACCCAATTGACAAGATATTCCATTAGTGCCACAATACATTTTCATCAATGAATTCAACCCACCTTGAAATAACTGATGAAGTCAAGTCGTCACCATTCAAATATTGTTGTGGCTACAGCGACCATAAGAGCATTGAGTCCCTCTTCAATGATTTCCTCCCCTCTAACAGGGATCACATGCCTGAATCCATTCCTTGGTATTCTTCAATAAGCAGGCACCATAGTCTAACCAACAAAACCTTCCATGTTGTCATATGCAGTCCCATGTGACCTTTTGCAGCTCTCTTGTGAACTTATTGTAATACATGTTGCATTTCCTCTTGCAAGCACCTCTTTAGCACATTATTAAACCCTATCTTGTAAAAGTCACAGACGATCACCTAAGAACTCCTTAACTGCAACAAAATCGTCCTTATTTCAGTTGGTTGCATAACATAAAGAAAGGATAAGATCAAGTAATTCCAATGTTGCATCACAAGGCCTTAATCTGAAACATGCGGTTGGTTGTTCAGCAAGTTGTCATTCTAGCACTCATGCAACAAGTGTCATGTGTCAAAAGCAGACTTCAGTAACAAACTGCTAACCTCTTAAATTCTTAATAGATATTGTTTTAACTTTTCGTACATGTGAAAATTACCGAAACATCCAATCAATATATGTTGTTATCAAAAAAGTACCCAATACCACATTTTTGAGGGTATGGCAACCAATACTTAGTCTCAATGCTGACTTGCAGGCATATCAGCAAGTGTGCCAGTCATCAAACAATATATGTTGTGTGCTTTATCTGGGCCAGCAATGTTAGCTAGTAACCATCACCTATCAAATGTACAGTTGTGGCTTCCAACTCAACACTCAACAGTAGTCTACGCTAGGTCATATTAAAGTCTGTTGGTTGATAATTTTGTACACCTGGGGGATGTGCAAAATTGTGGTTTCCGCCACAATGTGTGAGTATGATACTCTCCTAATTTAGGGAAGGCTCTCCCTATCTACAAACTAAACTAAACTAATATGGGTGAGACAGCAGTCTTTCTTCTTCTTTCAAGAAAAACTATACTCTTTTCTCTTCACAGAAAAACAATAGCAATTGGAAATAAATAATAGCAAATACAGAAATGAGACTTTTGTAGAATTTTTGGAACATAAAGGGAAGCAAAGTTTCCATGAAGGCACAAAGACCTCCGTCACTTCCCCGAGACGGGAAAATAGAATGAAAGCTCAAATTATTCAACTATCTATTATCCTATCAACCTTTTTAGATGTTTTTTTGGTAACCAAGCACAGTATGTAGCAGCTCAAAGTCTAACTAAAAGATGCACTACACCTTACATGCACAAGTCTTAAAAATAAAAGCAGCACGGAGTCTACAAGCTATCTTCCCACTTGAGCTTTTCACACTACCTTCAAATATGATAAGTAGCTCAAAGTCTGCAAGACCAAATATGAAAACCAAACATATAACTCTAAATACAATTAGCAGCTCAAAGTCTGCAAGATTGAATTTAAATCCCTCTTGAACAATAGAACAAAAATTGCAATCAACTCTAGAAAATGTCGTCACATAACAACTTGAATTGGCACAAAGTCTCAACACAACTTGCCTCTTTTATTGAAAGCAATCTGATTTACATCTAAGCTCAAAGTCTTAGAGTGCACATACAAGCTGGCAGAATTTTGTTGCATTGCCAAATATCAATTACAATAGAACCCCTCAAGTATTTATAGGAGAGGAGCCTTGAGAAAATGGTGAGAGGATCCTAACTAACTTGAGAAATTCTCTCAACCACCATGACTTATTCCAACTATAGTCCTAATCTAACTCAACTTGTAGTTGCCTTACATGTAATTACATTCTTACAAAAGTGCAAGTGAAAGTGACACTTGCAATTACAAATTTGACATTACATGTAATTTGTCAAAACAAAATTACAAATGCATAATTGAGATTATTCTGTGTGTCATCCTTTGTCTGTGATGATCTTCATGCTGCTTCAGGATGCTAGAACTTGAAGTATTCTAGATCGGTGAAGACATCTTGAACCGAAAACGGGAATTTGCATCCTTAATGATCTTTGTGTCCTTGGCCAACAAACTTCAACCTTATCTTCTTGCTTGGGGTAGTACTAGCTTTTCAGGAGGTAAGTCTTTTGCAAGGCTAAAGTAAGAAGCCTATCTCTGTCTTGAAAGCATTCTATAATTTGCATCCATGAATTGTTGTTGTATCTCTTCTTTGTATCATCCTCCAATCTTGAAATCTGCTTGCAAAATAAGGCCCATGCCTTAATTTACTGATTTGGTAGGTCATGTGTGCAAACAAGACTGACATGGGAAGGGTAAAATTGATGCAAGGGATAAATTGATACAAGTGAATTTCAGGTTCTGGAAGCTGCATTACATGTGTGGAAAAACAAGAGCATTCAGTTGTAATTGCGGAGAACAAACATGCAACTTCATATGTGTAATGGATAACTACAAGTTTGCACTTGTAATTGGACCTTTAAGACTCATTTTCAAGTGTTTTTGAGTGCATTTTGGACCAATTTCGGGTTTTGGATGGCTGACTGCAAGTGAAGACACAACTGCAATTGGGTTTTAAAATTTCGACTGCATGTAGACTTTAAGTGGAAAAAATGAATGAAGGTGAAATGGGGTTTTGACATGAGGGGAAAATGGAAAGAATGATACCAACCGGTAATGGCAAACTTGGAAAATGGGAAAAACTCTTGTTTGCAATCAGATTTGTAAAACCCAAAATCAAATGAATGGGAAAAATCTAAAAGAGGGGAAAATCATGAAAATTTACAAATTGCATTCAAAGAACTTATCCATTTGAAAAGATCACTTAGAAACCTGAATCCTTGCTTGGTCAAAGGCCCGCCCTAGACCAAAACAAATGAGCTTGGGAAGAACTGAAATGCTCCATAAATAGACATGTTGAAAACCCTTGGCAGCCAAAAACAGATTCTGATTCAATCTCCTCCTTCAAAAACGGCATCCAAAGAGGAAGTAAATCGGGTCAATACACCCAGCAAACCACGTATGAAAGCAAGAAAACCAAAAAAGCCTCCATTGATGTTGTAAATACGGATTGATAGGGTGCCAAAAACGTGGCAAAAAGGGCCACGACTTGCTGTTTCAAAACACCTAAGAAAGGGCAAAAACGTGGCAAGAAAATCACAAAAAATGGAAGCAAAAACTCCCACACCTCTTCCCCTCAACACTTGGCACCATCAAATCCGGATTCAAAGCAAAAGAAATGGATTCAAATTCGAACTTCTTGGGAAAAATGCAGGTCGGGTTCTTGGAGAGAAGGAACAAGTTTAAAATGCTTGCAAAAGACATGTAATCGGGTTTTAAAAACCCTTTTACAAGTTTTAATTGTTTCACTTTTTCAACTCCTAAGGCAAATTCAGGTTTTAGGGAAGAAATGACAAAAGGAAAGAGCAAAACAACTTGTAATAGGGAAATAAAATCCCCATTACAAAAGAAATAAAAACTTAAAAACTTGTAATAGGGAGATAAAATTCCCATTACAAGTAAAAATAAAACATAAAAGACTTAAAAAACTCAAAAAAACTTGTAATAGGGAAATAAAATCCCTATTACAACTAAAAATCACTTAAGTAGGAACTTTTAAAAGAAATTAAAAGTTCTTATTAAACTTATAATTTTAAATTCACTTGCAATTTGTCCAAAAAGTTCCTACAATGACTTAAAAGATGTAAAAAGCAAGGGGGAAATAAGAAGTAAGTTACAAGTGACAAGTTTTAAATAAAGTGCACTTGTAATTTTTTTCAAAATTTCCCTACAACACTAAAACAAGAGAAAAATAAAACTTGCAATCAAAGGAAAATTTCCCACCTGCAATTAGAAAAAAAAAACCTGAAATTGAAGAAAAAACATAGCAAACGAACTCGAAACGCGATGAAATTTGAAACGTGAGTCAAGGATGGACCGAAGATCAGTCCAGTTCACCAAGGAGCAAAAATTTGGCCCCAGGAAGCGTGCCTTAAGAGTAAAATCTTCAACCTGCAATGACTGCTCTGAAACCCGAAATTGCACAAAAGGCTAGGAAAAAGAAGACCAAAACTCACCAAAATTTGGACAATGATGGCAAAGACACCCCCCAATGATTTGACACTAACAAATATGAGTTTTGCACCTCGTAAAACGTGCCTTGGAGACAAAATTAAAAAATGAGGACAACAAAATCATTGGTCATTGTCAAAAGTTTGTCAATGTCAAAAACCAATTGCCAAAACAATCAATGATGGCAAAAAAAAAAAAAGTTTCCACTGACACTCTTTTCCTAAATCCTGACAGAATGGATAGTCTGAATGGGGCTATAATCAACATATTACAATACCCACCCATCTTGAATGTATTTGTATAATCACTTTTTCCTAAAACTACATTGTTTTCAAGGTATAACAAGTTTGCCTTCAGATGAAAGCTTCATATATGAAAAATAAGGATAAATTTCACAAACCACTTGGATAGGTCTAATCCTAAAGCTCAATAAAAAAATTGATCAAATATATAATGACACTTTTTTATAAAAATCCACTTCAGAATGGACTGTAGTATAGGAAGCCTATCACCCTTAAATTTTCTCCAAAAAACACAAAACAAACTTAGAAATAGCATTCAAAGCTGCAACTAAGCATAAGGAGAATTCACAAGTGACAAAAGTCCCCTTCTTCGAGTGGATTTATCATAGTAGTATTTGAATACAACACTAATAAAGAATTCTCTCGCTAATGCAGCTTAAGAGGGTGCCTTCTAAATCCCTTTTTGATAACATGTAGAAATGCAGGAGCCAAGATCCATCGGAAGCAAATTCACATCAATGGGTGTCAATATGTAACAAAAGAACGATCTAAGTGAGAAGCATGCAGGAAACAATGAGAGGGGGGTGTGTGAATCAGTGTTTCAAAAAAAAACCACATTTTTTAGGACACAAAAAGATACATAGAAAGATCAACAACACAAGAACACAAGATTTCACGTGGAAAACCCTTTCGGGTAAAAAAACCATGGCATCAAAATACTTTCATTAGCTCAAATGGCCACCAACCCAAGTTACAAGAGGTTAAACAGAATACTTAGAGCACCAACTCTGTTCACAAAAGAGAGCACCAACTCTCTTCAAAAGACAACTGAAGCACCAACTCCAGCAAGCTCAGGCACATATCTCTAATGAACAAAACTTCAAAAATGAAACTGAATGTAAGTTCTCCACACAGATCTTTCCTTTTATACCCAGCTGCTCCACAGAAACAAAAGTACTGAAATGAATTATCAGCACTCAGAAAATATGGACCTCACTGCTCTTTTACGATTCAAAGCTTGAAAATATTTACAGCAGGATCTCACTTGTACTCCCCTGATCACGATATCACAAAGTATGAATTAACTCCTCATTTTAGAAATATACTCCTTTTATAGATTCTTCATGGTCTCATTCAGCAATATCATCTTATTAATTTTCACTACGAAGTGATGAGTCTACCTTTTTCAGAATTTTTGGACCCAACACTTCCTCTCCTCAAGAACGTCAACCAACACTTCACCTTGAAAACAAATGAATCTGAAGCAGCATCTCCTTAAGAAACAGGACTCTTTTCTTCTTGAGCACAAAGACGGCTTCATAGAAGAAGCCCACACACAGCTCAAAGCGATTCACTCCGTTGTATATGCTCACACACAACACCCACGCATATCTCGATCATGCGTTTTGAAGACTACAAGTAAAAAAAAGGTTCGTATTCATCACTTCTTTAAAAATTTGCTGTCATGCTCTCCACAAAAAAATAACACTTCATTATTAGCCACGAAGCAGTAAGAACCACCCCAACCAAAAAGAAAATGAGCACGATATCCCTCGGAAAACATCGAGAGAGAAAAGGATGTAACGCCCAGTCACATTTTTTTTTAAAAAACACGATTCTTCTGCTTTTACACACAAAAATAAATTTCTAACAAGAAATTAAATTTCAATCACAACTAGTTCTTTCAAATTTCTGAGTCTTCCGCCAAAAATATACACTCTGGTCTTTCCTTTCACCCAGTATCAAGACCATGAAAATGGTCATAATGCAAAAAAAAAACATCTGCCTGCTGCCAAAAAAAATAAAGTTTCTGAGTTCGAATTTTTCTGTTTCTGCAGACATCAATGATGCATTTTGAAAGGATGAGCCCGATTTTTAGAGGAAGACGGCATAAATGAACAAATACGATATCTCCGTAACCAAAAAGAGACCACGATTTTGTTTTAAAATTTGCCGGAACTTCCGTAGGACCTTCAGCATGAGGCCCACTCCCACGCTATCAGAAATTAATAACGGCAACACCAAAAAAAACAAATATGAATTCCACTCCCTGTAGCCGTCAGTCATTAAACCCCCAGACATGATTCCACTCCTCTGAAAAATTCGATGCATATCAGATAAATATAACTCATCCATATACACATGATATTGATCATATATTAAAAAAACTCATAGGTGAAAGAAATTTAAATGCCAGCTGTAGCTTACTCTCGAATGAAGAAGAAAAGTCAGCCTCTTCAAAAAGAAACTCTTCAAAAAATTTGATTGACTATCCAAAGGATGATGTGGCACATGAGCTGATGCATCAGCTGACAGAGTAACAAGTAGACATCCACTCAGCTGAATCAGACACACAGGCACCTTAAACAGCCAAGCAAGCAGCTCAAGCTGCCCAACCAGGCAGGCAGGTAAGCAGCTCAAACAAGAAGACAAACAACCAGGCACCTCAATTTAGAAGGCAAAGAGCTCAAGCAGCTGAAGCAAATCAAATGCATAATCAGCATCTTTATAAGCTCAGACATCAATGACAAAAATTCCAACACTAAGGTGCGTACCTATGTACCCCCTTACAGAATAGTATCTCCCATGGGCCAATTCATGAACTCCACAATGGGATATGGCTCTAACAATATGCGCGCACACAACAATGGTCATAATGTCCATCTACAGAAACGTGTAGTTGAAAAAGAACCAATCAAGTGTATGGGCATAGATCCCTATGATCTTGTCGTGACCCTTAGATCCCTTATTGTAGGAATAAATCATGACCATCCATTTTGAGGGGGTCATATCATATGAAAGGTACCACAGATGACTTGTGTTTTATAAAGGACCAACACTAAGGTATAATAGTAAAAGTTGTAAAACATTACACATTAAGATTTATAATTAAATATTGAGAGTAGCATGTGGCTGCAAATAACCCAAGGATATGTCGAGTGATAACAATCAATGACCAAATAGAAACCACTTAGTCAATAAATCAAGCTGAAAATGCAAAATATTGTGCATGCCTTCAATGTGGTAGGAAGAATAATTTTGTTGGAAAAGGTAAAAAATAGAGTGCACTACAATACAACTCCCAGAAAAATTATTCACATGTACAATCCCATCTAGAAAACAGCCTTGTAAGAATGGGAAATCTATCCAAACACAGCTAATTGCTGGGATAAGCTTATGCCTACCATGAACATTCCTAGCAAATTGAGCCCACAAACATCTAAGAAAGTAGCTAAATACTAATTACATTTTCTTATTCAGATATTACTTGTTTTGCAAGTGTAGGCATTTTGTCCATGATGATCTTCAGAAATGAATGAGGGAAAAAAAATACAGATGTATATCAAGAGCAAACCTTAACAAGTAGGATAATATAATTAGAATAAGAGTGGCAACATGATGTGACATGCTCACTCCAAAGTCTGACCGCCTCGTCTCCCAGAAAATTAGAGCAAAGATACCATATGTATAGAACCCTGCTGCGTACATATACAAAGCCTTTAATTTTGTCCTGCAACCCAAGGTATTCAAAACATAAACAGTAGTAAGAAAAGTTCAAGGGAATTGCTTTAATCCCAGATAAAACAGCTATTGCTATAGCTATAAAGCAAGCTTCTGAAGAGACCATATGTAAACACCAATGAAGCTTTAGAATATGAAAAAAAATCTTCTGAAGAGACCAGATGTAAACACCAATGAAACTTTAGTATATGAAAAAAAATCTTACTTTGCTTTTTGATCTGGCCAGACCTGGTTCCCAGGCCCAACCCAAAAATTCTGTGTATTTGTGAACCATGGCTCATTATATGTCACTGCTAATGCAAAAATTTCTGCTGATAAGTAATATATGCATTTCCATGCAGATTCCTTGAACTTAGTGTGTCGTTTCTTGAGATCATCTTTCTCATCCTGAGATGCACCTTTTGAACATCCTGGCACAAATCTTCTTGCTAGATACTGCACCAAATTCAAATTCCATTAACATTTCCAGATACCAAACAAAGACTTGAAATCCATGCAAAACATCACTTAAATTCAGAAATGAATATGTTCAGTGTAAGATGCTCTCAATAAGATTTAGACTTGGTAAAAAGAGCTTTTCCCTGCTCGTGTTTCCTGTGCCATATCCATAGATACGGATTACACAACACTTTTCTCTGGACAGATACATTACATACCAATCCAAAAATACTGTAGTTGCCCTCTAAAAAAGATAAGAGCTCCAAAAAATATATGCATTTAAATGACTAAAACTATAAAATATTTTGCAATATAGTGTTTTATAGTTGTGATAAATTGAAAAAATGGTATAATAAGTTTGCCTTAGGTAGTTAAATATGTAACAGATTCAATAACATTTATAAACCTGATCAGCAAGGATTCTAATTTAGTTTTTAAATAGCTATAGTTTCTAAAGCTACGTTGAAAGACCTTCAAAACTTTCATGTAGATAATCACTAACATTTAAAAACTCTAATGTAGGACTAAGAATAGACATAGAACACTTAGAAATCACTGATGAAGAATAAACACAACAAATGACAGTTAAAGATAAAATTCCTAAATCTGGCCATAATTGTTCAATATTTCAAGATTAAAAAAGATGAACATTTAGAACAGAAATTTCTTATTAGTTTTTGGTATTATAAAATTGAAAATTGAAACCACACAATACATTCATGCCTGTTAACACAGAAACTAAAATGACTGGATAACAATTAAATTATTGATTGAATTCAATGGCATAAATAAATATCATCAAAACTACTTTCTAGAGAAAACCAAGGACACCTTAGTGCTTCCTTATAGCCTTTTATCTTTTTTGCAGCTCTCAAACCTACCCTATCCAAAATTGATTGGAAACACTTAATACATGGTTACAAGACTGTACTCTTTGTTAATAGTATATACTATAGACATATCACATCTAAGATCAAATTCAACCTCCGCAATCAGCCTTTAGTTTGTTAGCATATCATAGCACTGGTTGAAATACAACTCCCTAAAGTAACTCCAAAATTCAACAACACTTTAACCATTCCAAATACATTCTCAAATCTGAGATCAAGCAGTTCCCAAGTCTCTCATACTTATAGAATCTAATCCTGCAATATCCTGCAATAAACTTTGAAGAGTTGTTATGCAAGAGAGAATTTGGACAGTAATGTTAAGGTATTGCGTTGCTTTTTTATTTTTAATGAAGAGTTCAACTTTAACATCCACAAACTTTACAACACTGCGATTCACCACCATAAACGGCATAAAGTCTACCAGAAGTTTGCAGTTTCATTGAAGCATATTCCCTTCCTGTTATGATTACCCATGAAAATTCATATACACAACAGAAAATAGTAGTGTGGATACTGAGACAGAACGATTCTAATCTGGGTACAAAGCAAACTACAATTTCAAATCATTTTTTAAATTTGCACAAATAGGACCATCCTCCTTATATAACGTCCCAACCTATTCTCATCACAAATGTAATATGATAGATGAACACATTGCATTTTAAAGAAAGAGTTCAACTTTACATCCACAAACTTTGTGACACTGAAATTCACCATCATAAAGTCTACAGTTGGTTTGCATTTTCATTGAAGCATGTTCCCCTCACATTATGATAGCCCATGTACAAAATACCAAAAAAAGTTTAGTGTGGATGATAAGATAGTGAGATTCTAATCTAGGTACAAAGCAGACCAGGGTTTCAATCACTTTTTAAATTTGAGTAAATAGGAATCAGTACTATCCTTCTTATGTTATTTGGGACTACTTTGGACGTGCAGAGATTGTAGTTATAAAACTTAGACTTGGCAGAAACTCAGCAATCCAAATTTTTGGCTCAGACCCAGGACTCGACCAAACTTGGCAAATTGAAAATATATATAAATTAAAATAAATTTAAGCTTCATGCAAATTACTATTAAAAAGAAAGAAGAAATGAATTTGGAGAATGAATGTCTATGAATATTATTGGAAATTTGTTGAAATCCACAGCAAGGAAAAAAATTCTGCTAGCTGGCTAGTTTCAGCCAGGTAACTCACCAAGCAATTTTGATTGCAAGTACACACTGAGTTTTGAAATTATGATACAGACGTTACTGATATTTCTAATATTAGCAATTACCAATTACTCGCAGTTTTTGCAACCTGAAATACATCTGCATTCCATGACAAAGCCATTGACTTCTTTTGCAAAGTAATAGAAAATATTCTCAAGACAAGAACCAGATAAGGCATCTAAGTGTGAACACCAAGAAGGAAGATAACATCAGTTGACTCAATGTTGAGAAACAAGGTGAAACTACAGCAATAAAATCTCTCACAAGTGTATGCAAATCTGAAATAAAATTCTTTATTCAAGGATTACCATATGATCATTATGAGATTGCATAAACTTAACAATAAGAATAAAATCAGTAAACTATATTAACACAAGATTTACATGGAGAAACTCTTTCAGGAAAAAATCCACATGAGAATGAGTAAAAGTATGTATTAATCTTCAATAATAAGATACATCCAGCACACTCACTCTATTCACTCTAACAGCATTTTAGTAGCACTTGTGTCCTTATAATATACATAGTTCGCACACTCAGACTCAAAGAGTACTCGGCAAGTCCAAAATTTTCAACTCAGCAAATACTTGGCAAAAACTCAACTACTTAGAAAGTACTAAAATTATAATCTCTTAAACATACATATATTTTTTTGTAAAATTCAATTACAAAATGTATTAAATTAAAAATTGACATCTCGAAAGAGAAAATGTATGGTTTTATAGCAAAAACATGTGAAAAATATATTTTAACTTGTGTTTTACCTGCGTCAACATTTTTTACCCGTGTATTCTTGCATCTATAAAAACGCGAGTTAAACTTGTGAAAACTTGCAAAGCAAAAAAGATAGAGAGTACTCAGCAACTCGGAGAATACTCGCAGAGTTTGCAAACTATGATAATATAAACTTATGAAACCACTATTTCATACCCTCAATATATAGGCACGAAAAGAGGACAAAATCATAAATCATTTACCAAACAATGGATGCCAAAACCATGGTATCATGCAAAAGCCACATCCACCTTGAAAAGCATCTTCCAAGAATAGTAAAATGATAAATGACTTCATATGACATGTAATTGCTAAGGCATCTTTGATTCCATAACTCCCTTCAACTTACATCCTCAAGTATAGCATTCCATTTTGGAGTGGCCAACTCATGTGCGTCCCATTTTTCATACAAAGATTCTCCACTCCTCAATCCAAGTGACTAGAATTAGGATAGTATGTTTGTTGAGTTGTAAGTCAACTATAACTACCACTATTGTGCTTCACCTCCTTCATGAATGCATATGACAACATTTCTTGAGAAATCATAATTACAAATTATATTTCAATTGCACCCTAGGCATCGAGAACATTTTCCAAGAGTGTTGGATATACATAAAATATACATGGAATTGCAAGGTAAATGGCACTGTAATCCTAACATTCTCTCACTTGACATTATACAATGCAAACACATCCATAAGAAAAAACAACACATTTAAGTACTATAATCAAGGCCCATGGCCTTCCTACACCAAGAGATCATATTTGTGGTCAATGGCTTCAGAAGAAAATTTGCAATTTTGTCCCATGTGTCAATCTTCTCTAACAAGACCTTACCATTCTCAACCATTTCTCACACAAAGTGATATTGAACATCAACATGATGAGCACGATTACATGGGAATCTTGGCCAAACAAATAGCACTCTTTCAATCACATCCAATTCTAACAATCCTACAATCAAAACCAATACTTGTACAAAGCCTCTATAACCAAACCACCCCCTCAGAGGCATGCATAGGAGCCATATATTATGCTTTGTGGTGGGCAAAGCAATTGTGGGCTTCCTTTTTCTCATACAACTCACTGCAACTTCAAACAAAGAAAATACACAACCACTAGTGGACCTTCAACTATCCAAGTCACCTACCCAATCTGCATCAACAAACCCCTATATGTCCAATGGCTTGAACAGATCATCAATGCCATGATAACATAAATAGTAATCAGACATCTTTCTGTTTCTGGATTAGATTGCATGTATTTTTTCGCATCAACTTTCGGATCACACTCCATGATCCATCATCAAGATGATAAAGAGCATAAGGATCACAGAGGGTGATCCACAATGTTGATGCAAAAAATACAAACAATCTAATCCAGAAGCAGCAACAAGTTTAACTTCATGGATTCGAGAGATCTACTAACATTAGTAATCAGACATTCCACACAAAAATTTAAATACCTTCTTAACAAAAGTCCAATGCAATCTACCATGATTAGACATAAATCTATTAAAAAATCCCATTGCTTAGACAATATATGGCTTAGTGCAAATCATTGCATACATCAAACTACCATCCACACTAGCATGAAGCACATTAGACATCCCATCAAAATCATTATCCATTTTAGGACATGTGTCTAAAGTAAACTTAGTACTAATAGGAAATAAAATAATTTCTAGTTTACAATCCTGCAAACTAAATTGTGGTAAATTAGTATCCACATACTTACTCTAACTCAACCAAAGGCTTTCGTATACTCAATCTTTGCTAATCTACATCCTAAGAATATATTTCATAGCCCCCAAGTCCATCTCAAATGTGTCAAAAAGTTGTGTTTTGAGCTCCCTAATCATCACCTTACTATTACCAGTAAACAAAATATCATCCACATACAAGATAATGATTAAAATCCTATTACTGATAATCTTAACATAAACACACTGATCTTCCTCACTCCTAACAGAACCCAAACTTAATGCAAAGGCATCAAACTTTCAGTACATGTCAAGTGATTGTTTTAGACAATACAATGACTATTTCAACTTGAAAACCAAATGTTCCTTCCTTTTTCATAGCAAAACCATCGGGATGTCACACAAAAATCTCCTCTTCAAGATCCCCGTGTACGAAAGCAATTTTGACATCCATTTGCTCAATTTCAAAATCACATGTAGCTGCAATAGATAAAACGAGTCTAGTAGAAGATGACTTACCAACGAGAGAGAAAATTTCACCAAAATAAACTCACTCTCTCTAAGACTAGCCCTTGGCACCAATCTAACCTTGTACCATTCTAACCGACTATTTGCACCAAATTTCTTTCTATACAACAATTTGCAACCAATGGGCTTTTTGCCCTTGAGCATACTAACAAAATCCCATGTGTCACAACTGTCCAAGGCCATCATCTCCTCTTGCATGGCTTGAATCCAAGATTCCCTATCCCCCAAAGAAAAAGCCTTCCTAGAAGATTTAGGTTCACCATTAATACTCAACAAAGCAAAATACACAACGAAAATTTGGTGGGCTATACTATCAACTATATTCTATTGTGTTGTAGATCTCCTCAAGGTAGGAGTAATGGGCTTTGTCTATTTGTCTTCGTGCCCATCTTACACATCATTTGAACCTTTATCTTCTCCATCCTCTGATCCAATCAATTGTTCTTCCACATGTAAATCTTCCTCCTCTCCTATTTTTGATTCAAAGTCCATTTTTTATTCTTTCTTTTTTCTTTTGGTTGTTCTTCACCCAAATAAGCTCTAAACTACCTAAAATATCATGTCTCTACAAAGAATTGTTTTTTGGGCTAGAGGATTCCAAAGCTTTAACATTCTCACCAGGACCAACAAAGATACATTTTTAAGCTTTTGGATCCAATTTGATCATTTTTCTTGAGACACTTGAAAATAAGTCTCACAACCAAATATCCTTAAATGTGAAACTAAATGCTCCATACCTGTCCACGCTTCATAAGGAGTTTTACTAACAAGAATTGAACAAGGGGATCAATTAATAAAATAACAAGTAATACTTATAGCCTCTACCCAAAAACAACAATCAAGCTATGCACCACTTAGCAAACTTCTAGCTCTTTCCTTTAAAATTCAATTCATTCTTTCTACTACCCCATTTTGTTGGTGAGTGTAAAGTGTAGTCTTTTATCAAACAATACCTACATGCTTACAAAATTCATAAAATTCCCTAGAGCAAGATGCACCTCCATTGCCAAATCTCAACACCCTTATCTTATAATTCATTCATTTTTCAACTAAATCTTTAAATTCCTTAAAATTAGCGAAAACTTTAAATTTTGAATGCATAAAAATAAATCCAAGTGTATCTAAAAGCATCATCAATGAAAGTAATATAATAACAAAATTTGCCCAATAGAACTCACATCCATTGGACCAAATACATCCAAATGAATAATTTCTCACAATCCCTTAGTTCTATTACTTCCAAAAGGAAATGAAGATCTATTAATGTTTTCCAAACACACAATGTTCACAAAAATCATTTTTTCCAACCAAAAAATAAATAAAAGAATAGTTTACCAATTTTTTATTAGCAATGGTCCTACGACCTCTTTCACTTATGTGACCGAAACATTGGTGCCACAACATACACTCTTTTCAATGTCAATTACATTCACAAAATTGCATAATATGGAGGCATTCAACCTAAACAAGATTCCTATCCGAGATCCTCTAGCAACTACCAAGTTCCCTCTTAAAATCCTGCAACCAAACTTGCCAAATGTCACATGTACAACAAAATCATTTAATTGGATTGAAAATAATAAATTTTTGTCAAGTCCTAAAAAATGCATATCATCATCAAGAGCTTTAACCCTTCCATCAGCAAAAGACAATTGTATCTTTCCTTTACCAATAACCTACTTGGTACTGTTGTCTCCAAGTAAAATATTTCCTCCATCATAAGTTGTATATATAGAAAACCACTCCTTGTCAGGAGTAATATGATAGAAGCAACATGAATCAATAAGCCAAGCATCATCACTAATAGTGTTAGTAGATATCAACAAAGCATCATTATCATCGTCATTGGGAGACTTTTCTATGGAGGAATTTAAATTCTTTCTCTTATTTCTACATTCCTTCTTCACATGTACTCTCTTTTCACAATTCTGATATTTGACTCTATTCTTCCCTAGGGTTTTAGAACATCCTTTAGACTTCGATCTATCTTTCTTCTCACCTCCTTAAGGGCTTCTTTTTCTTTGGACCATCCCATACATGCAAAGAATCTTTTGAGCCTTCATTCATGGATTTCTTTCTCATCTCCTTTGAGAGCAACATAGCAGGATTGTCCATTTTGGCCCTACGCCACTACTACTAATGGCAACAATTAGATTTTCCCAAGTAGTGCAGGACAAAGTAATGAGATGCAATTACCCTCTTCTTCCAATTTAACATCTATAAAAGCAAGCTAACTTATAATCAAATTAAACACATTTAAATGATCTACAACAAAATCATCATCTTTCATTTTCAATGAATATGACAATGTTTTGAGATACATCTTGTTAATAAGACTTTTAATTTGAAAAATATCACCTATCCTCTTCCACGACTTGGATGTGTGATCTACTCATAAACATTCAAGAGGATAGAATTTGTAAGACACAACCTAATGATTCCTTGTGCCTTCTTGTGTAGTTTCAAACAATCTACATCAAGCACATCTAATCACTTATTATCTTATGAAATAGGCAACCACTAACCTCTTTCTTCAAGTAGAACTTTCATCTTCAAGCTCCACATATCATAATGGTATTATTAGATTTCCCGATATCTATACAAGAAGTAGATGCCATGATTTTCAATACTTTCTACAAATCTGCAAAAGCTCCCAATGCAGCCAAAATACCTTCAACATTTAATAGAAAAGCATCTCTCTCTGCATAGAACCGTTAGCTCTAATACCAAATGTTGAGAAACAAAATGAAACTATTGCAATAAAATCTCTTACAAGTGTATGTGAATCTGAAATAAAATTCTTTATTCAAGGATTACCATATGATCATTATGAGATTGCAAAAAATTAGCAAACCATATGAATCACAAGATTTACTTGGAGAAACCTTTTCGAAAAAAACACAACATGAGAAAGAAGACAAGTACGTATTAATCTTCAACAATGAGATGCATCCAACAAACTAGTACTCTTGACTCTAATAGCACTTGAGCAACAACTGTGTACCTATAAAATAAACTTATGAAAAAACTATCTCGTACCCTCAATAGATAGGCACGGAGAGAGGACAAAACCATGGTATCATGCAAAAACCCCACGCCCACCTTGGAAAGCATCTTTCAAGAATAGTGATGATAAATGACTTCACATGGACGTCACATGGGTGCAATCAATTAGCCCCTTGAACGGTGATTGCAACCGCAAAAACATCTTTGATTCCATAATTCTTGACAACTCACATCTTCAAGTATAGCACTCCATTTTCGAGTGGCCAGCTCATGTGGGTCTTGTTCATCCAACAAAGATTCTCCACTCCTTAATGCTAGCGCCTAGAATTGGGATAGTGCATTTAGTGAGTCCCAAGTCAACCATTATCGCCACCATTGTGCTCCACCTTCTTCATGAATGCATAAGACAAAATTATTTTCCAATTACACCCTAGGCATCCAAGACACTTTCCAAGACTGTTGGAAATACATAAAAAATACATAGGATTGCAAAGTAAATGGCACCTTAATCCTAACAGTCATGACATCAGTAAATCGTATAATCATCATTTATGGCATCACATTCTATTTAACTTAACAAAAAATATTTTTTCTAACATTGGCAATTCAAAGTTAGTGAAGCCCAACAAATTCCATAGCTTTCTCTCATTGACAATTTGAGTCAAATTTTATGAAATTCCAGATTTGACATATTGACCTACACCACATTAGCCTACATTTAATCCTATATCATGCATATTAATAGATTTCCATTCACCCTAGTTGAACATCACCATTGAATATTCTATTGTAGATCTCCAACTCAAATCCCAAGACAATCAAGTATAGATTCCCACTACCTCAGATGTACAACTTGATGAACTGTTTAAGTGGACTGCCATACTTCACCAAAATAGACCTAAAAAGTGGCTACCCCCAGATCTACATCAAAGAAGGGGATGACTAGAAAACAGACTTCAAAACCAAGGACTATATGAGTGGCTAGTCGTGCCATTTAACCTGACAAACATGCCAAGCAAATTCATGAGACTCATGAATGAAGTGCTAAAGCCTTTCATTGGCAAGTTTGTGATAATAAATCTGGATGATATCAAATCTTCAACAAGACTAAGGAAGAACATATGGTGCACTTGTGGCAAGTGTTGCAAAGGTTGAAGGAGAAAAAGCTATTGATCTGCTTGACAAAATGTAGTTTCATGAAGAAGGAACTAGTATACTTGGATTTCATGATTTCTCAAGCTAGATTGAAGATGGACCTAGAAAAGATGAAACCAATAGTAGAATGGCCAATACATTAGGAGTACCAATGCACCTATCAAAAAGACAATGAAAGGCAATCGCAAGGAGCTCAGATGAACAGCTGATGTTGCCAACAATTTGACATGTTGAAATGTAGTAACAAAATAACCAATGTCGGGGTTACCTAATTCAACAAGGTGTTCCAAGTAAGTCGTGATGTAAGTGGTACAATGATTGGATCCATTTTGATTCAAAAAGGACCTATAGCATACTTCAGAGAAGCTAAATGACACAAAGCACAAGTACTCCACACAAAACCAAAAGTTTTATGCCATCATTTAAGCACTAGAGAAATGAAGACATTACTCATTTCCAAAAGAATTTGTGTTGTACACAAATCATCAAGCACTACAGTTTATCAAAAATCAAAGTAAATTGAACCAGCGACACGTCAAATAGGTCCAATTTCTACTCATCCATTAGTCTTGAAGCACAAAAGTGAATCCAGCCATGTAGCATGTGTTGAGCAAAAGGAGGCCATTGTTCATGGAGATGAGTATTAGAGTAGCACGATTTGATGAGATGGAGTTATAGTCTATAGATGCAAATTTTAAGACTGCATAGAGTGCATTCCAAAACCCAATCAACAAGGGTAGAATCTAGTAGCTAGATTAATTCATTCATGATGGATTGTTGTTCAAGAAAAAATGGTTGTGCATACCATAAGGATCAAGGAGAGAGGGCCTAATCCAAGAGAAACAAGACAAAGGAATGGCCAAACGTTTTGGGGCTAAAAAATGTTGCCACTACTAAGTGAAGGTTACTATTGGCCATGGATGGGGGCAGAAGTACAATGAGTTGTGCAAAATTGTCAATTGTGCCAACTTGACAAAGTAAACAAGTAGAACACAGAATTGTTTCAACCATTACCACTACCATAAAAGCCATGGGAAGACATTAACATGGATCTTATGCTAGGGTTATTGCAAACTCAATGCAATAATGATTCAACCTCTTGTAGTTGTGGACAAAATGGCACTTTATGGCATGCCAAAAGACAAGTGATGATTCACACATTGCAAGCCTAGTGTTAGAAAGATTGTGACATTTTATGGGTTGCCAAAGAGCATAGTTTTTGGATTGCAACACAAAAAATTCATGGATCATAGGATGAACACTAAGTTGAACTTTAGCTCAGCATACCATCCATAGACTAATCAGCAAAGGAAGGTTGTAAACTACAGCTTAGAGAACTTGTTAAGATGCTTAATAGGGGTCGAATCCAAACATTGGGATCTTCTATTGGCACAAGCAAAGTTTTCCTACAACTACTTGGTGATCAAGACCATTGGAAGAGCACCTTTCCAAGTGTGTGTGGGTGTAGCCTAAGGTGAGTAGCAAAGTTGCATAGTACGAGTGAAGCAAATGACAAAAAAGTGTTGAAGCGGAAGAATTTGCTGCAACTTCATCAAGTGAAAGAGCTTTGACTAAGAGCAGTCAAAATTGCATGTAACATGTAGACCAAAAAAAAGAGAGAAGAAATTTCAAGAAAGAGATTTGGTATTGGCACATTTTAGAAAAGAGAATTTCCCAAAAGGAATGTACAATTTATGTTAGAAAAATTGGAACCTGTAAAGTGTTGAAAAAGATATTCACACCAATGCATATATGATTGCATTGTTGTGAAATCTAGATATTTTGTCAGTTTTTAATGTAGTTGATTTGTATGACTATCATGCAAGTGGAAAAGAGAAAATGGTGACAAAAGAAGACTTAAGTTTAAACACACCAAATTGGAAGGCAAGAATTCTAGAAAGGCAAAAAGAAGAGATGTGAAACTTCTATCTTTACCACCTCAATTACCTTCCCAACTTACCTACTAGAGAGAACCAACTCCCTTCCCTCTAGACCAACCTCCATTCTTAGACCCACTAACACCACCCTCCCACTAGAGTAGGGCTTCTCTTTGATCAATGCAACAAATCACCATTATAGCTAGAGTAGCCTCCATTCTTAGACCCACTAACACCACCCTCCCACTAGAGTAGGGCTTCTCTTTGATCAATGCAACTAATCACCATTATAGCTAGAATAGGGCTTCTTGTTGACCCATTGACCCATGCAACCAATCACTGCTACCTCCTCTCTATATATGACTCAACTGACTATGTAGTCCATCCCACTTTAGTGATGTAGTTTATACTATGTACGTAACATGAGTAGCCACAAGTGGTTGATGCAAACCATGCCATACTCTATGTGAGATGGTAAGGAAGTAGGGGTATCCTAAGTATGAATTTAGTTTCACCTTACCATCTCATATATGGTTTGCATTCTCATACCAACAATTTTGCTATTGTTGGTGGGCATGAGCTAATAGTTTCTTTATTTCACTAATGTTCATATCATGCAAGAAAGCCACCATGTTGCTACTTTTGTCTCCACTTGGCACAATTACTTATTTGTTACACCCGTCCCCCATAGGCTATTGTGTTCCCAAATAATGAGATCATATTTCTCTTAAGGAAAAACTAGAAGTTCCATTTATTGCCTCTTTCTTATTGAATTGTCCTAAATTCTAATCTAGGGAGTTGAGTTGGCTATACATCCCCCTATATATAATGCCTTTGAGAAAAAGGATTGGGTTGTCAATCCATATATTTATGAGGTGGGCATATAGCATATATGGTGGGTGCTCTCTCTTGCCCCTATATAGACTAGATATTGGGCCTCCACTGATAGCCTACCCTACATTCTATATGGTTAAGTGGAAGAACAAAATTGATAGAGACATAACATGGTTAATGCTATGAGTGGGCTCACATTTCTTTCTATTTCAGGTATCTGATGTGAGAACATTTCAGGCTAACAACCAATCTTGTATCAACAAAAATAGTAGTTTCACTTTTTAAAGTTTCCATGTGTTGCAGGTCTCTTTGTGTGTGTCTAAAGTTAGAGTTTACAATTTTGTCTATACATATTTTGAAGTCTTTTATTACTATTGCAGAAACACAAAATGATTTGGTGGTGGCATTCTTGCCAAGCAAGTATATAGATGGTCTTAAACAACCTTCTACTCTCCTAAATTGCGGGAGCTCTCATGGTCCTGGTCTGAACAAATTTGCAACCAAAAAGTTGCCTATTATTTCCTTAGGCTTTGAACTTCATGACCACTCATTCAGGGCCACCTCAAAGCCAAGACCACTTGGTGCTTTTCCATTTTGCCTTCAAAAGATTGCTTTTCTGCATTGGGAATTTGGTTATCACTATTTTCAAAATTTCCAATCAATAGGGATATTAGGAGTGAGATGCAAGCATGTGTCTCAAATATATCTACTGATAGAAATCCCTTTAGCGAACACTATACTAACATGTACCAAAGGGGCAAAAATCAAGAAAATTCATTACATCCTAGCCAATTAAAAATGCTATTAGAGGGTTGGTGGGCCCTGAATCCACACAATGCTTACATGACCCAATAAGAGCACCAATCAAGATATTATTGCTTACTACAAAACCATAGGCTGATCACCAACCTTAATGAGGAAAACATATCATGAAGATCATGTCTAGAAGTTGTGAACTGTATTGGATGGATATGTAGGCATTTAATGTTAAAATGCCATATTTGGAAGGTTGCACCAATTTCCTAAAGATTTGAATGGATTTTGGTTGTAACATGCCATGTATAAATATGTTACATAGCATGTGTTGAAGACAGTTTAGTGCGAGAAAGATAGAAGACCATACCTTTGTTAAGAATAGTTCATTCTTCGGCCTTGCACCCACTGTAAAGCTTTGTACAGGCAATCATTTTGCAATCAAACTCAAAATATTTGCATCCAATTGTTGTTAATGCTTGCTTTGACAATGTTTCATTGGGTTCTTCGACCCTACACTACACCAAGTCCAAAAAAGGAAGAGGAATACACAAATGTAAGAATAGATTGAAAAGATTCAATGAGTTCACAAAAGAATATCAGTTATAGAAAACGACAAGAGTTGTATTGGCATCAAATGTTGAGAAAGATAACTAGATATTGAAGCGGATACCAAAGAGTTCAGCATTTGCAACTAAAACTCATATTGGAATCAGCACAATTATCAAGAGATTGAAGTTTAAACAATAAGGATTTGTACATACGTGCAAGTGGAGAGCCATGAAGAGAATATATTGGGAATGTGATGTTCCAAGTACTAGGAAATGGCAATTCATTGCCAAAAAGGAGATAATGAAGAAAGTATAAGTAAATAAGGTCACATGACCTAGTAGGATAAAATAAGGCTATGTGAAGCCATGTAAATTTGTTTTGTAAAGAGTAGCAGGGCGAGACAAAAGAAGGGTTTGGCAACTAGAATAGTGTTCAGCCTAGCAACAGAACACAAGGTTAAATGAAATTTAATCACCAGAAGCATGAGTCATATCTAAGCATTGAGTCCAAGATGAAGAAAGAAAAGACTTGCTGTTGGAGTAGAAGAGGGAAACACAAAGCAAAGCTCAATAAAAAGTTGGATTTCTAAAGAAGGATATATAAGAAGGTGAAATTGAATGGGTACGAAGAGAACCAACAATCAATCGAGAGTGATTGTGCCAAATAGTGAAGCGAAATCTGCGCAAAATGGGAGAGCAAAAAAGAAAAGAGGAAGATGAGAATGTGACATTGAGGGAGGTTATGCAAATGGAAAACGAGAATTAGCCCTGGAGGGCATTATGAGAATAAAGTGAGATGGTAAAGATAAAAGAAGTGGGGAGCATGAATGTGTTGCGGACACCACCGTACTTGTTAAGGGTAGGTGGGAACATTCAATGAGGGAAGGTCTATAAAAGATAAATTAGAGAAGGTCGTTTGTTACTTTGAATATGAGGAAGCCATGTTCCATGATGTTTCTTGGATAGGGACAACTGGGGACAAAAGTATGAAGTATATATCTGTGTGTGCGTCTGTGTACCCAGTCTATTACTCTGTAGAACTTAACAACTAAAAAAAACTACCCAACAATCCAATTTTTTTCTCTTGGCATACATAGGATCACCATGTTTCCAAGATTAGATCACAAAGCGGATAAGAGTGTGTAAGTATATGATAGCACGTTGTTGGGACTCTGGAGAGCACCAAAACGTATCAAGCAAACTAGTGTATCCAGCTTTCTTGAAGTGCTTTTGGGGCCACCTATATATTTTTTAGAAAATAATCATATTTCACATCAAGCGAGGTATGTTTTGACTTTAGGCTGTACTATCCCCAACTAGACATTTTGTTAATTTTATATTTTTGGGGGTAATTTTCTGATTTTCTGAAACAAAACACAAACTGGAGCAAAAAAATAATAATAAAATTAGTCACTGCAAACTTCTTGTCAAACTTTCTATGGCTAGGAAACAACTTCAGCTTCACCCCAAACTAGCAAAATTCACTTATATAAATAAATAACCCAAATGAAAGTGTTGATTAAGGTCTGATATGAGATGGACAGCCAACTTAACACCCTCTTATATGCAATCACACTCGGATCGGAGTAGTCAATGATCACAAACTTCAAATACAAGTGCTGATATGACTGAAAAGAAATGAATTAACCCTCAAATCCCAACAAACATTCAAGAATTGAACCTTAGGGTATTAAACTTCCATGGATCTGAATTAAACACCAATTTATCATCTTCAAAATGACACTATTAGATTTGCAAAATTTAGAGCATCTTACAATGATTGATATGCACAATTTTGAGGCTTGCAATAATTGAATGTAGGAGCCCTAAATGGTGAATATTAGGCAAGTATGGTGGTTGGATCTGATAGAGGTAGTGTTGTAGCAGCAACAATGGTGAGGCAAATGACATAGGGAGGTCATGAGGCAGCTGGGAACAGTCAACTAAAGGCTGTGCAGCAGTCTCAAGCCTTCGAAAATGCTAATAATAGTCAATAAAATGTCCGCAAACAACAAAAGATGCTGATGCTGCTTGCCCAAAGTACTGTTATAACCTCCTCCCATGCTGCTACACCCAGTTATGACCTGGAAATTGACAAAAGAAACAATAGTTAGGGGAGATCTGCCCTCCCAAGCAATGGTGCTGCCAAGGAAAGTGGCTGGAAATGTTGTTGTGACAATTAATGATGACAAACCCTCTCCAAAAACCCTCCAAAGTGATAATGTTGTCACTAAATCTGTGAAATTTGTAACATATGATGATGGATTCTTCTCCTCAATGCTGACATACTCAAGTTGATGGCTGTATATTTTGGTCGTTGCACTAATGGTGAAGAATTATTCCCCAAAAATGCTGATTTCACTGTAGCAGCAACAAAATGTGACCAAGACCCTCAAAATTATGAAATCTGCAATGAAATTCTCCAATTCACAAACCTTCAAATCTAAAAGTAATCCAATCAGCACCAGAGTCACCCGGGGACGCGTCCCCGACCTGAAAACCCCCGTCCCCGTCTCGGGGACGTTTCGGGGACGTTTTGGGGCAGCCAGGGGATGTTTCCCCCCGTCCCCAAATTGCCCTATATTTTTAGGGGATGTCCCCGAAATGGGGGGACGCCTGCCCTAGCCTTGGGGGACGTCCGTACGTCCCGGGGACGGCTGGGGACGGCTGGGACGTCCCCAATCCGTCCCGGGGACGGCTAGACGTCCCCCTTATCTAAGGCCATTAAAAAATATTAAAAAACTAAAAAAAGTTGTATTTTCAAATTTTTTTAAAAATTTTCTAATATAGGCCCCTTATTAATTCAAATTGTTAGTAAAAATTAAAAAATTAAAAGATAACATTAATTTATTTCATAATTTTGACAATGAAACTATATGGCAGCAGTGTAGCCTTTGGGCATTTTGACACAGAGATTAGAAAATCACCCAAAAATCGCCAAACTCGGCGAGTTAATAGAAAAATAACACCCAACACCTTTATGAAAGAATAAGTTTTTTTGGCCTCGCGGGGCGCTGCCCCTCAACCCCGCCCTGTATTGCAACAGGGAGTGCGCAAGGGGCGCTGCCCCTCAACCCCGCCCTGTATCGCAACAGGGAGTGCACAAGGGGCGCTGCCCCTTGACCCCACCTTGGGGGCGCTGCCCCCAAACCCCCGTTGAAAAATATGGGGGGAAACCGCGTCGATAGAAGTAGGGAAAATTTAACCTCTTTGTTTTGACATTTTGTATGTTATTTCTTTAATATCTATTATGATATGCATATTGACAATGTGAATGAATTGAAATTCTGATTTATGAATGCATAATTGCATATTGTCTATTGAGTATTAACAATGTTGTATGTTCAGAATTTACATTCTAAAATGTCTTCAACTTTTCATAGTATCATACACATGCCATTTCCATGTTTTATTGTTTTCATATGAATATAATGTATGTATGCATGCTTTATCCATGTTTTCATATGAACATTTAGAATTTTGAAATTTTCCTATATATTTTAAATATTTCCTATATTTTAATAGCCGTCCCCTTTGCCGTCCCCCGCCATCCCCAAATTTGGCAAAAAAATTTGCCGTCCCGGAAACGCGTCCCGCCGTCCCCTGCCATCCCCGTCCCGGAAACTCAGGGTAACATTGATCAGCACACATGCAGCTCCTGGATGGAATCGCCAATGTTGGAGATGAGAATTTTTGTCTCCAAATCCAATAGAGAAAATCCTAGAGGGTTTTGCTCCTCCACACGATGAAATACAATTGGTGAGCTTGAGGTCTGATTGGTAGGAAGGTTGGTGGAAGAGAAGGCAGCAAGGTCCAAGAGGGGATTAATACAAAAGGGTCCAACACAGAACAATAATTGAAACATCAGAACAAGGAGGAAAGAGAAAGAATGAGAGTTGCAGCAAGCATGATCATAGGAGTGCAAGGGCTAAATAAAGAGTTTGGATCACCCTTGAAATTTCCAAAACTTGAATCAGCAAAGGAGATTGGTGACAAGAAAGAAAAGATTGCAGAAACACCTAACTCTACAATGAAATTACCATGATAACAAGGGGTTCCAAAACAAGTAAGGGTCTCAAAGAAGTCAAACATAGTTGAAATCAAAGGAGACACTACCAAAAAAGAAAGGTGGGTTAAAGATAAAGAGATAGCTAAGTATCACATCAGCATTTCCATGAGTCCTATTCCCAAAACAAGGGTCCATCACACTCGAAGGCTTGTAAGCTTTTTCTCTCAGTCTTGGATTGATTTCAACATGAAGATATTTCATCATTGGTTCTTACAATCCCCAAAACCCTGCTACAGGGGTACATTCAGAGAAACATCCTGCAATGTTCCCCATTTGACAAAATGAGGATAGAGAGGAGACATTTGATCCATCCCCCCATCCCCAAAATATACCCAGATAGGTGTAAGTTGGAAAAACCCTGGGTATGCGTCCCCTTAGCTTGTGAACGATAGAAACTAGGGCTCTATCAATAAGCTAATGATCATGATGTATTAACTTTAAGTGAAAGTATACAGGCATCATCTTGGACTTGGTCATATTTAAAGCTGGGATGGTAAACTTTTGCCAAGAAGGCACCAGGGTCAGCTTGCACCAGAAATTTGAAACATGGTCAAGATGAAAGATAACTAGGATTTAATACTATAGCTTCTTAAGCATGCCTTTGTTATCTGTCTTTGATGTTGTTAACAATAACGAGTCCTTGAATACAAAGATTGAAACTTATTTTTAAAACTGGGACAGTAAAAGCTTGCCAACACAGCCCCACAGTCAGTTTGCACCAGATATTTAAAACATGGTCAAGATGAAATATAACTACGATTTAATACCATAGCTTCTTAAGAATAACTTTGTTATTCAGAAATTGCCTTGGATGTTGTTAACGATAACGAGTCCTTGAATACAATGATTGTGCTATGCGTGTCTCACAAAGGTTTTATCAAGAGGACAAATGCAAAGAACATAAATTATTTAGCTTAAGTTTCAAAAATGTTCTACTTTACAATCCTGCTGGTGAAGATGATCCATCTTGTAAAGAACAATCTTTCAGATAGTTCTAGTTCAAATATAGAGATCTGTCCACGGAAGCCATTTAAGATATTGAAAATTTTGGTTATAATATGATAAATCATATGTTACTGTATACTGTTTAAGGGAGTTAAGAATTTAAAACAACTTTCTTCCCAATATATTGACTTGATATTAACATTTCAAGGTGCCAGAAATGTATAACCTCTGCCTCTGCTAGTAATTCATTGAATCAATGTGGTCATTTAAAATTTCATATCAGACATGGACTGCAGTACTCAATGTCTTTAGAATGCTGCTGTCTGGATCTCTTAGTCTGAAGCTTTCTGAGAGCCAGATAAGTGAATTTCCCACACAATATTATTGTTGTAAACTTCTTGTCCGAGTGAAGTCGTCATGTTCCACAAATACCGAGGCAATCACAGTGTCCGTTTACACCAACGTAATGGCCTCGTCAAAAATTAACTTCCTCAACATGCAAAACTAGGGCAATTGTCAATCTCTAAAGAAGGCTCAATACTTCATGAAGGCTAGATGAATGAAATCATTCCACTTACTGTAAAGCATAAACCTTGAAACTTTTCACAACACAATTACCATTTACCATAGTCTCAATACCTCCTACAGGCCAGAGGAACAAATTATGCCAATCGACATAAACCTTAAAAACATTCTAAATTTGTCAAAAAGTTATCAGCCATAACATAAGAAGCATCAAATGATGCATCTCTAAATGCGAGAGAACAATCCCCCATACTCAAAACGTTCCAGAGTTAGAGAACATTGAAAAGAAAGCTACCATAAAGCAAAGGTAATGATAGTTCAATATTTTTATTTATTTTTTGATATCTAGAAGAATCAAATCTCAGCAAACTGACACCCACTCATAATGCTAGTTCATTATTAATTAAATGTAAGAACACCCAAAAAGCCTTAGATTAAAAAAGTTCACATACTCAATTTCACAGCTTATTATGAAATAATACTATAATTACCAAGCTCTACTCTTACTCTCATGTCTGAGTCGAGTTTTATGAGTCTGAAGAGAAAAAGTCAACTCTTTTCTACAATCTGGGCTGAGACTGTATGCAAGAATGTTGCAACTTTCAGATTCTGCCACATCAAAGTTGCCAGTGGACTGCAATTTGTCCTATGGCCTATAAATACTGAATAAGGCAAACCCTCCTTTTTCAATCTTACCAACTGCAAAATAAAGGTTTATTTTTTTTAGCAGGAATTTTACTGAATAGGGACAAAATTCATGGTCACAAACTGAAAATTTTGCATTATTATTTCATTTTTAGGAAGTGGAGTGCATTTTTTGGAGAAATGTTTGTCTCCCAGCGGAAGGAACAATTCTTGAAATGAAAGAAACCCGATTATTGCGAAATTTGAATTTCAAATATTTTGAGCATATTTTGAAGTTTTATTTTGTCAAGTCTTTGTCAATTCTGAAATAAAGTCCTGATCTTTGCCTTCTGACAGTCTGGCTGCTAGCAATAAATTATTAGGTAGAATACTAATCAAGAGACAAAACATACCCACAAATAATTCTTGGTTGCAACAAATTACAGAAAAGCGTCCAGAAGATCACAGGTCAAATCTCAGGCAATTATATACATTTGCTGGTGTGCTCGTTCATAGGAAGGCCTTTGATTGAAAGAGAAAAATTCAAGGCACTGTCTTATAAAGGTGATTATTAAGAGCACAACTTAGCCAGCATGCATTTGGCATATGAGACCTCCTTGTGATAAGAAACGAATTTTTCATTTTAATTTACAGAAATTCCTCGCCATAAATGTTCAAATTTTGTTCTTCATGATTTCGATCTCATGAGTAAGTTGGAGAGGTAAATCGAGCTTTGACAACCCACAAACGGAAGGGATTGATTATTTTGAGATTACCGAGTTTTGGTACAATAACAAAGGGGAGCATTTGTAGGAGCGTAACCCATGTTCAAATCTTCTCACTGCAAAATGGCAACTAGTAACTCTTAACGGCAATCTAATAAATGTACAACATGGAGAAGCATCCATCCATATTTAGGAATCAAACAGTAAAGACTTCAACCAGATTCAACAATATTACCAGTTTGCAATTAATGAAAATCTTTACATCTGTATTAAAAACCAACACAGAAAAGGGCAAATAAATAAATCAAAAAGCAAATTTTTATTTTGGATTAGTCATAAAATGTCAGCTAGGCATGATTGCAATCACCTCAAATATAAATCTGTCCAGGAAAAACCGTACAGCTGGGAAGAAAAGCGCAAAAAGCGGCACAGCAAGAAGGTCCTCATTGCAGGGATATGATTCGGTCTCCCAATCAATCCAACTCATCCTTTTCTATGTACACTTGGCATCAATCTACTAATAACGACCGGCCACGTCTCAGCAAGCACGGATCCACTCCACAAATTCCCCGTTGGTGAAAAACCATACGTGGAAAATCAGAGAAATGGGTATAATCTTATGAAGACAAAAGGGGCGCTGAGCGATGAATATATAAGAGTGACGATCGGATCCAGAGAATATTCTGAATCTTCACGCCTATGTTGTGTTACAGAGACCACTCCTTGTTTGCATTGCATACTGTACTGTTCCTTTTTAATATTGGTATATATTCTTTAGCACGAGGTCGACCCAGAGCTGCATAATTGACAAGGCCGGACTGACTGTTCTGATTTGTTTTTTTAGCTTTTCTTTATTTTTTATGGTGCCGTTCAACATGGAACTCCGTGTTTGTCTGAAGGGAGTCTCCTGATCGCCCTTTACTTGTTTTTTACTGAACCTGTAGTTCAAGATCGCAGCCATACCCGGGAACCAAGTTAAGTTATGGCTAAATATTGAAGGCATATGGGTCTATTGAGTACGTCATTTTATCTGCCAATATACCAAAAAAATTGAGTTGCATTAATGGAAATAAGTGATCTTGCCTATTTGGTTGGAATAATTTTATTTTTTTAAAATACACAATTACAAATTTAGATTATTATAATCATATTTGGTGTGACAAGAAAGTTTATATAATAATATTTTTATTAAAAAATTAAAACTCATATTATTTTTAAAATAGTTGTATAATATAGTTGAGCTGATATATTTGGAATGGTGAGAATTCTAGCCTCATGTCTTTGTCCTTTATATTTTGGGCCCCGTGATGACTTGACTATGGCATTATTCTATCTTGATTCTACCATCACTTATCCCATGAATGAATTTTCAATCCTAAATCTACTATTTATTAGAGTAGTTCAATCTACAAGTGAAAATTTGATTTAGAACATTTTTAGGTCTATAAATCTAGATGTTGATTTCAAAATTTAAATATTAATTGCATTTTTCCATTAGTCAATATGAGCCAACAAAATTGTATTTTTTCCCAAATCACACAATAGAATGGAGTATTTAAGAACAAACGCTAATTCAAATGGGATCATCTAAGAGTTTAAGGAGAATTTATTGAACATGTTTAGAATTCAAGTGCAAGGGGATAAGATAGATTGCATCAGCATTGCATTGTTATCATAGAAGCATATTTCGCACTTGTTGCTTCTCCTTAGCCTTGCTTCATTGTTATTAAATCAATCAAAGGGTTTGACTAATGAAAACGTGACCCTTGCAATTCAATAAATTCTCTTTAAATATTTGTAAATATTGTATGTTCCTTATAGACCCAAAGTACAACCATGGAGGTGAACTAGGTTTTCTCAATAGATTTTGGCTACCTTAGATCCACAAATCATAGGTTCAGTTCTACAATAAAGTTAGACTTGTCCTCATGAAAGTGAATCAAGATACTACATAATTAAATATCTAGAGCAATGTAATCCTTAGACAAATCCTAAAACTTTGACATTATGATGAGTAGATTATGATATCTATTTAATGACATCTTCATTTGATCTTGAGCTAAGTCACTTGGGTATTTTATGTAGAATGGTGAATTTACCCTTATATTTTTTTGTGAACCCAACATTCTTACATGACCTAGGTTTTTGACCTTAGGATTTATCCTTCTTTGTCATTAAGGTTTTCATATCTATCTATTTGATTGCATATACTTCTTATTGAATTTTACTAGCATTTGAACTACCTTATTTATGTTTCATTATTACACTTGATCGAGGTACGACTTTCACTCTACCATATCTACTTGATCCCACCAACCCACTCTTAGATTATCTATCATCATGGATCCTCATAAGTTATTCCCTTTAATTATTTTGCAAGAATGCATTACTAATTAGGATGTGTTTGTAGTTTTTGTAGCTTCCATATCCCTTCATTCTTAATACTCTCATGTCTTTATATATCATTAATGGGGATCTATTTTCTATAAAAGTGGTACTATATGATTTATATATTTTGTGTTGGAAAAAGGTGTCTCAAACTTACATTCCTATTGTTTATATTCAATAACTTATTTATATGTACTATTTTGAATTTATTATTTTTAGTCCTTGAAAGGGAAACTTGACATCTCATTTTTGAGATGGCACTATTCTTAGTTATTTTGTGCTCACATGAGGAATTAGGTGTCCTACATTGAAGTGACATGTTTGGCCACATGTCAACATCATGAAAGATGTGCAAGAGCATCTTGAGTCAAAATCAAGGGAGTTAATTAATATATTCTTATGACATTGAAAATGAAGGCATTCATGCCACATTACTTTAAAAATGAAAGCACTCATACCACATTACTTTGATTGATGAATGTTATATTCAAACTAATTGAGGAAAAGAAAATTAAAACCTATGCACACTCCTCCACCACCAAAAACAAAAGGAGTATGGAAACTAATTAAGTGGATGAAAAATGAAAATCAAATCTTAGTGAAATGGTGCTAGGCAACACACTAATAAAATGGAGAACATGAACCTAATTCAGATATATAAGTGGTGTTGGTTGAAAATTTTGTACACCCAGGAGGATACATGCAAAATTGTGGTTTCGACCACAATGTGTGAGTATAAAATCTCCTAATTTAATTTGGATGGGATGACATCTTATTCTCTTTTCTAACACTAACACTAATTTAATTTGGATGGGATGACATCTTATTCTCTTTCTTCAAAATAGGTGATATTCTTTCTCTTATTTCATAAAAGAAGTTGCCTCAGCAATGTTAAATACAAAAATGAAACTTTTTGTAGAATTTTTAGAACATAAAGGGAAGCAAAGTTTCCATGAAAGCACAAAGACTTCTATCACTTCCCCAGGACGGGAAAATAGAAACGAAAGCACAAAGTCTTTAGCTCTTCTACTGTCCTATCAACCTTCTCACAATGATAACAATATACAACACACAGCAACTCAAAGTTTGCCTATATGATGCACTTCACCTTACATGCACAAGTCTTAAAAAATAAAAGCAACACAAATTCTACAAGTTATCTCCTTACTTGAGTTTTCTACACTAGCTTCAAAAATGACAAGCAACTCAAAGTCTACAGTATCAAATCTTGAAACCAATCTAAAACTCCAAATGCAATAAGTAGCTCAAAGTCTGCAAGATTGAGCTTGAATCCCTCTTGTATAACATCTCAAAACTCACAATCAATCTCCAGAAAATGTCATCACATAACACCTTGAATAAACACAAAGTTTGAAAGCAATTTGCCTCTTTTAATTGACTGCAATCTGATTTACAACTAAGCTCAAAGTCTTAGAGTGTACATACAAACTGGCAGAGTCTTGTTGCATTGCCAAAAGATCTAGCTTACAATAGACCCTCTCAAGTATATATAGGAGAGGAGCCTTGAGAAAAATGTGGGAGGATCCCAACTAACTTGAGAAATTCTCTCAACCACCATGACTTATTCCAACTATAGTCCTAATTTAACTCAACTTGTAGTTGCTTTACATGTAATTACATTTTACAAAAATGCATGTGAAAGTGACACTTGCAATTACAAAACTTGTTTTTACATGTAACTTGTCGAAACAAAATTACAAATACACAATTGAAACTATTCTATGTATTTGAATACATGACTCTAACTACATCATCCTCTGTCCAGGAGGTCTTCATGTTGCTACAAGATGTTGACACTTAAAGTATTCAAGATGGGTGAAGGTATCAACTTGCATCATTTGATCATGAATGGTAGCGATAGTGAAAGCTTCTACAAAGCATTCATCTGTTGCATTACTCCTTCATTTGTCAAGTCCTCTCTATTCATATGATTGTTATGAACACTTTTACATGTTCATCTTTCTAGCAGATATAAGGCTTCTTACACTGCTATCATAGTACCTTGGACATTATAACATAAATCGAGTTTCCAAGCCAAGATTACAAGTAACATAAAGTCATTTTTAAAAACAAAGAATCCACTTGCAATCGGGTCTTGAAGACCTGATTACAAGTTAAAGTCTAGCTTGCAATCACAACAAAAAGACCCCCACTTGCAATAAGACGCCAAAAACCTATTTTTGCAAGTTAAGATAACTTGTAATGTAAACAAAAAGTTCCTACTTGCAATGACTTTACTTGTAATGACATCTAAAAGTTCCTACTTTCAATGACTGCTTTGAAACCTGAAATTGCATAGAAAATGGCCAAAATGAAGGCCAAAAGTAACCAAAATTTTCACGAAGATGGAAGATAAACTCATGATTGATTTATCATCAAGAAACGTAGACTTTCCACCTTGAAAAGCATACCTTGGAGCCTTAAAATCTTGTAATTTTGTATTAAAATCTCCTACTTGTAGCGACTGCTCTGAAACCCAATAATTGAAGAAAAACCCAACTTTAAGACAATGAAAATTAACAAAAACGGAGGTGAAGGACTTGGATTCATCAATGGATTCTTAGGTGATAGAAAAATACCTTGGAAAGCATGTCTAGAGCCTTAAAATCTCAAATTTCAATCAAAAATTTGTGGGCTTGTCCCAATTTATGCAAGTTAAAAAATTAGGACAACAAGTGGGGCAAGGGGAAAGAGAAATCCAAATGAGCAATGACTTCAAGGTTAAATACTACAATCTACCCTTAAAAATAAGAGAATGAAATATATCCTTCACAAACAATTCCAAACTAGCAAGAATTGGGGATCATTGGGATGGACAACTAATCATGTAGGTGGTTGAAATATTTTCTGAGCATGAAGATCTATTTCCTTGGACATTCACTAATCTCAAAGCTATTGAAGAAGAGGAAAAGGTAATGCAAATCAAATTAATGAAGGAAGCTAAACTACAAAATAAAATACCAAGTTGACTAAACCCCAATATGAAGAAGAAAGTTAAAGGAGAAATGGGTAAAATTATAGCAACAAGAATCATTAAACCAGTAGAAGATGCGAAGAGGATCAACCCAATGGTGGTACAAAATAAGAAAACTAGAGAGATAAGGATTTATGTGGAATTTAGGGAACTCAACAAAGCATGTATCCATGATCCATTTCTTGCTCGATTTACAAAAATAAAATAAAAATTCTTGGAGTCAATGATGAGGAGAAATATACTCTTTTACAAATGGATTTTCAAGATATGATTGGGTGAAATTTAAAGAAAATACCAACCTAAGACCACTTTTTCTACTAGATGGGGATCCACAATATATATAGTAAGGCCATTTTTTCTAATGAATTCTTTGATAATCTTTAGTTGCATAATGGTTAATACATTTTAGGACTTCATACATGATTTCCTAAAAGTGTACTTGGATGACTAGATAATATATGGGTGTAATGGTGCAAAATTGACCCTACAAAAGGAAGAACTATGCTCTCTTGAAAGCCAATTTCACAACATACAAATTTAGATATCTCCAACTAGTAAAATTGGTGAAGATATATAATTATAGAAATGGAAAGAGTAGATGATAGCGAATCTTCGGTTGCCCCATAACCTATGGTTGTAGGAATCACATTTTGAGTTGAAGTAAACATGATGCTAGATGTGAAAGTAGGAATACTACTCATCATATTAGTTAAAGGAATAGAGGAATTGACTTGTGTTGAAGGTTGTGAATAACCTAGGGTTTCAGCACAACTCTTGATAGGCATGACATTAGAATCAACAATATGTGCAATGCCACACAATATATCAATTTCATTCTTATCGTACTTTGAATCATGTGCTTAAGACCTTCAATTAATGGAAGAGCTTCACTATTAGGGTATTATTGGGACATCCATTGTTGAAAACTGTTAAAGTGATTGTCCAATGTAGAAAGTTGATCTAAAGAAACCCCAGTTAAAGCTTCTTCATCATCATGGGACCCATCAATGGGGTGAATAGGCACATGATTAGTATGGGAAGGATTAGCATGATCCTCATTAAAGAAGTCACCCAAATTAGGCTCCATCTCCTCGATAATTAAACCTTGGGATGCCTTAATTCTAATGCTTCGTTTAGTGGGGATAGGATAGGTAGGACTAATAGTGGTAAAACTCATGCACTAGAGGGAAAATTTGAATTTTGAATTGTAGAACAAAGTTTACAAAATTGAGTAATGCAAAATTCAAGAAAATAATGTTTACACAATTTGAACTCTGTTGGGGGAAGAGGATGACACAATTTCCAAAAAGGAAAGGAAATTGGAATTTTAAAATTAGGGCCAAGGGAATACCACTTAATTTTAAAATTAAATTTTTTAAAATCGGGGCAGACTATAATTAACCTCTTAATTTTAAAAAATTTCTTGAAAGTTGAAATGTTGAATTTTGAAGGTATTTCCGATTCTAGAGGGATCAAAAATTGATAAATCAGCCAATCTTCCAAATTTAGGCTATTAAATACAGTCATAACAGTCTCCCGAAATTTCAGGAAAAAAGCTGAGGACCATGGCGGGAATGCACATGGTCCGACCAACTTTTTTCAAAATTTTCAAGGATGGATATTACGTTGATTTTAAAGCTAACCCCCCAAAATGGGCAAATTTTACGATCTCTAGATGGGCGAAATGAAGGCGCAAATGTGAAAATAGGACCCTATTAGGGTTTTGAATAAAAAGAGGAATTGAATTGGAATTTTGAAAAGGCTCAAACCTAATGGATAGGGACACCTTGGAAAATGTTTATAAATCTGAATATAAATGAAATTGATTTGGAATTCACACAAAATCCAATTAATTTTAAAAATTAGGGTTTGATGACCTAACCACTTAATTTTGAAATTTGAATTTTGGGAAAAATGGGGGAAATTGAAAAATTGAATTGTAGAGTTGAAGACAAATTTGAGAACAATTTGTAATCTGAAAATTAAATGGAAATCCAACTTTTTGCACAAGTTCAAGATGATTTTTGAAAATTTGGGTTTTAACAAGTAACCTCTTAATTTTGTAAATTTTAATTGCACATTGAACAAGACAATGAGGAAATTGAATTTGACAAACAAAGCAATTTTCGGATCTAAGATAACCACAACAATTTTCACAAATCACGAGTTCAATTTTAATTTTAAGGTTTTTAATGAATTAACCACTAAGTTTGCAGAAAGTTGAAACTTGTTAATGAAAAATATGCCAATGTTGTTCAAAGGAAAGCATGCAAGATGTCGGGTTCACCAAAATGTAATGGTGGGAAAATGGTGAATGATAGATCAAGAGGAAAACTACCCTTTCCCTCAAAGAGAGGTGAGAGTTTCACTATTGATTATCCTTCAAACACTTTTCACCATTATATTAGGAAAAAGGGGATGAGATAATTCACTAGATTCAATCTCTCCACACAAAGATGGTGGATTGAATTCTAAATGAACTAAGAATGTTAGGATGATCCCCCTCTTTCTTTTGTTTGATTTGGAAAGGAATTTGATTGACTTATGTAGTGCAAAAGTGACAAAGAATCAATTATAACTTTAGATCGAAATATGGGATGAAGTTGTGCACCTGGATCTAGCAGTAAAATGTCGAGACAAAGTTGCCCTGTGAATTTGACGAAAAGTTGTCCAGACCATGGCGAGAATGTATACAGTCCTCCAAAAAATCCACGAAATGAAAAGGGTTTTTCTGCCTCTGCAAATGGAGCTTGAATCCGAAAGTACAGCTACGCACCTGCAACCTACACATAGAAAAGAGAGGAAAATGGGTTGGGATTAGGGGTTTGCCTTTAGGTCAAACCCTAGTTTTGGAATTAACCAAGTAATGAAAGAAAGTACTTGCAAGTAGATGTAAATGAAAGACTAAATTGTAAATCACCTCAAGGGAGGTTGTAGTAGCAATGTTGATAGAAGTGCTTGTATGGAATTGAATGTTGAAATCAATCTCCTCTTCAATGGTTGAATCCTTGACTTGAATGCAACACCTAACCTTGAAGGGAGACTTGTGAATGCTCAATGCTGGAAAAGAATGTTTGAATGCCCTTGAATGCTTAATCGCTTGTGCATACTCCAATCTTATCCAACTTCAACTTATTGAACTTATCCAAATGAGAGAGCAAATGCCCCCTTAAATACATGTTGGTGGATTTGAATTTCATCACAGGCCGACATCAGGGAGGTTTCCCGCCCGATGCACAACCCACAAGGCATGCTCTAGGAAGGGTCCTGCCCTAAAATAGGGAAGGGACAAGGGCGCCACACCCTTTCCAAGGGGGAACAGTGGTGCCACACCCCTATCCCACCCCTTTCTCCAAGGCAGAATGCAAATGGGGTGATGCAGAGGCCAAGGAAGAAGCTGTTTTCGCAAGCCGAGAACTCTTCGGTCTCCAATCAGGCTAGAGGATTCGAGTTTGCATGCGTGAGGACCCTAATGCAGTCGTAAATTGCTAGGGTCACAATTTTATGACAATACATTTAGCCCCCACTTTAACGGGAGTATAAGCGTACGCCAATACTGTCGGTAAATTACAAGGAAACAAGATTGAACGACTTTTACCACATCAAGGAGGCAAGATGTGCCAAGCCCCCAGTGGACTTAGGATCTTATGACTTCGATTGACAAAGTAAAAGGGAAGACCAAGAAGGGGAGAACCATGACTGCAAGTAGCAAAGTTCCCTTCACTATGAGTCATGAAAGCAAGGATACAAAGATTACAAAGCAAAACAAATTTCACTAAGTAATTATAAGTATCACAAGAAGGAAAATATGAGCGGAGTGTATTCCCCCACGTTAAAACGATCACACATGCCTTATCGGGAGTGATTTATTTAAGGTAGGATACACCAAAGAGAGAGAGAAGAGAGGGAGCACATTATCGCAAGGATTTATCTCCCAATCAAGGAATAAATCCAAGGATAATGAACACAAAACACGAGGTAGTGTCACTTTCTTTGGGGTTAGTATGTTGTATGATAACTCATGTATATCATGTATGCATATGCATATAATAATCTTTATTCCCCAAAGGACACTACCTTAGAAGAAAGGGAAGAGAGGATGTATTTTGAGTCAACATGAAAAGAGACCAAAAAAAAGATCCGAATGCTTTGCATCATCCCCAAGTAGACATTGAGGGAACAATAGAAGAATAGGGATACATATAGAATAATGGTCACAAAAGAGAAAGAAATAAGAGAGAGAGAGAGATCTACGATGCTAGTATTGCTAATCTAGCACAACATCCGCCTCCCGATCTCGCTGATCACTATTTCGGGAAGGCGAGCAACATGCCAGAGGAGCGATATCGAGCATAGCAGATGGAGCTATCACAAGATCCAAACAAGGACTACGCTCATGGTGTAAGTCACTTTGTTCGATACTAGGAGCTAGGATTAGGGTTTGTGAAAACTCACCTGATAAATGTTTGTCTGCATCAACATACTCATACTCACTATCAAAAACATTAAGAGTTGTATTACCATTATGAATAACATTTTCACCCATTTCTTCATCAAAGTTTAAAGCAAGAGGAGCAAGAACACGAATAGGAGTAAAACCATCACATGTTTTATGAAACTTATGATTTGGAGATGTTGGTTGAACATCTTGCTTAGGAGAAAAGGGAATCATGTCAACTATTGGAGTCTGAGGAGATTCAGTATTTTGAGGGATAGCTTCACAAGCTCGAACACGGCATCTTCGTCGACGTTCTCGCGCACAACCATTCCATTGAGTCTTAGTGGAAGGCTGAGAAGGAGGAGGAACACTTGAAAAAGAAGGAATGATTCTCTCCTTGATAGTTTTAGGTTTAGGTTGAGGTCTTTTTGGTTGACCAAGAGGAGAAGAAGGTATCTTCTCTCGATAAGAGGAAGGAGGTGGTACTACACCATAGAAAGGAGGAATATTAGGTGTAGGAAGGAGACCAGGTCCATCATGAGGAGGAGGTATAGGTCTAACCTTAGGAAGAATATTGTTGTTCTCCATAAGAGAAGGTAAAGTCACATCCATAGGGGCAAGTCGACAATTTTCCTTAGGAGGTAGATTAGTTCTATCCGAGAGGGGAAGAACCTCATCTTGAAGAACAATAGGAATGTCAAGTGTTGGGGATCTAGGTTGGCTTAAGGATAATATCATATCATTCTTCCATTTTTGATAAGATTGAAAAAGATCATCGCTCCTTGGTGGAAGAGATTGAAATTGCTTAGGCCAAAAGAGATCAATAGGAACACCAAGGCTTCTTTCGGATGGACAAAATAAGCTATGGTTCATGGTTATGATTTATCCATTGTGAGGAAATTTAAGAGACTTGTGGATTGGAGAAGTAATATCCTTCATGGAAGATAGCCAAGGATACAAAATTGCTTAGAAGAAGCTATGATGATAAAGTCAACATCCATGGATCTAGCATGAACTTCAACAAGAAGGGTGATAGAGCCAATGGTATGACAAGAGAAGCCATCAAATAACTTCACAACCACATTAGAAGCATCATATAGTGGCTTATGCAATCTTAAAGTGAAAAGATACTCTTCAATTATGACATTAATCATGCAAGAGGGATCAATCAGATCACCATGGCAAGGGATATCCTTAACCTTCACCACTATGCATAAAGGGCCATCGGGTGCTCTAATGGTCTCACTAAGGTCAAATGTAATACAGGGATGCTTAGGCGTATCTTGTGTTTCTACCATTTTAACCAAGTTTGGAGCCATAGAGGTGAATTATTGAGAAGTGAGAGAATTAGGCACAATCTCAATAACGTTAGAGGTATGAGATGGCAAGGGATCAATGAAAATATTAAGATTTTGATTAGGAGGAGAAACTGATTTATTCCCTTTATCATTCACACCTGCCACAGATATAGTATTGTTATCAATCAAGTCTTGAACCTTATTTTTCAATGCAAAACATTTCTCAGTATCATGACCAGGTTGATGATGAAATTGGCAAAAGGAATTGTTATCAAAATAAGGAGATGCAAGTTTGGAAGGATCAATTTGTTTTATAGGAGGAAGTTTAATAACATTTATATGCAACAACTGAGACATAATACTATGCAAAGATTCATTCAAAGGAGTAAATTGCTTTTCTCTTTGAAAAAAATTAAAAATAGAAGGCACAACTGTTGTAGCATTCACATGGTTGTTGTTAATTGGATTATTGAACTTGATGAAGCTTTTTGTTGTTTTGAACTTCGCAAACGATTGTCGAACACTCTCCCCCTTATCACTTGGAGCCATAGGAGTGGATTTCTCCATTTGACTCACAGCTAGTTGATAATTGTGGAGTGTTGCGCACAACTACGGAAAGGAAGTAAACTCGGACAAAAGAAGCTTTTCCCTTATATCTTTTTGCAAATTAGAAATAAAAATTCTTTGAATATCATTATCAGGAACATGGAAAGAAATTTGAGCATACAAATGCTTATATCTACCAATGAAATCAGACACTTTTTCTTTAACACCTTGTTTACAATGCATTAAATCAATCAAAGTGATTTTAGGACCAATGTTGTTTTGAAATTGTTGGATGAAAGCATTTGCTAGTTGTTGAAAGGAAGTGATGGAATAAGAAGGAAAAGAGCAATACCATTGTAAGGCCTTATCTCTTAGTGTTCTTGTAAACAATTTTGCAAGCAATCATTGATCATAAGCAAAATCAGTACACAAGGTTTGAAATGTTTTGGTATGCATAAGAGGATCACCTTTTCCATTATAGAGTTCCAATTGAGGGATCTCCACATGTTTAGGTGGCACGACTCTAAAAATATCAAGAGAAAGTGGGCTTGCAACATCAAAGGTGGGCACACTAAACTTGGATTGACTCATGAAAGCAATTTGTTGTTGTAAGGAAGACACAATTTGAGCAAGATTATTGATTGACATTTTAGTAGAATGATGTTAGACATAGGTGATTGAGAAGGTGGTGTGATGTTGTGGAAAGAAGGCATGGATTAAGAATAAGGTGGTGGGAAATTATGATAAGTAGGCATTGGTGATGATTGGGTAGGAAAAGGGACACTTAAAGGAGGAATAAAGTTGTTGAAGGAATTGGCCCCTTGTGTCACACTGATTTGTTGAGGAATAGTAGGAACACTCATGGAAGTCATAGGTAACGATGGAGGATTAAATGAAGAAGAGGGATTTCCCCTATGACCTATGGTTGTAGGAATGACATTTTGAGTTGAAGTAGCCATGATGATAGATGTGAAAGTAGGAATACTAGTCATAGGATTAGTCAAAGCAATAGAGGAATTGACTTGTGTTGAAGGTTGTGAATAACCTAGGGTTTCACCACAACTCTTGATAGGCATGACATCAAAATCAACAATATGTGCAATGCCACACAATATATCAATTCTATTCTTATCACTTTGAATCATGTGCTCAAGACCTTCAATTAATGGAAGAGCTTCACTATTAGGGTATTCTTGGGACATCCATTCTTGAAAACTGTCAAAGTGATTGTCCAATGTAGAAAGTTTATCTAAAGAAACCCTAGTTAAAGCTTCTTCTTCATCATGGGATCCATCAATGGGGTGAATAGGCACATGATTAATATGGGAAGGATTAGCATGATCCTCATTAAAGAAGTCACCCAAATTAGGCTCCATCTCCTCAGTAATTAAACCTTGGGATGCCATAATTCTAATGCTTTGTCTAATGGGGATAGGATAGGTAGGACTAATAGTGGTAACTCATGCACTAGAGGGAAAATTTGAATTTTGAATTGTAGAACAAAGTTTACAAAATTGAGTAATGCAAAATTCAAGAAAATATTTTTTACACAATTTGAACTCTGTTGGGGGAAGAGGATGACACAATTTCCAAAAAGGAAAGGAAATTGGAATTTTAAAATTAGGGCCAAGGGAATACCACTTAATTTTAAAATTAGAATTTTTAAAATTAGGGCAGACTATAATTAACCTCTTAATTTTAAAATTTTTCTTGAAAGTTGAAATGTTGAATTTTGAAGGTATTTTCGATTCTAGAGGGACCAAAAATTGATAAAATCAACCAATCTTCCGGATTTAGGCTATTAAATACAATCATAATAGTCTCCCAAATTTTTGGGAAAAAAGTCGAGGACCATGGCAGGAACGCACATGGTCCAACCAACTTTTTTCAAAATTTTCAAGGATGGACATTGCGACGATTTTAAAGCTAACCCCCCAAAATTGGTGAATTTTATGATCTCAAGATGAGCGAAATGAAGGCGCAAATGTGAAAATAGGACCCTATTAGGGTTTTGAATAAAAAGAAGAATTGAATTGGAATTTTGAAAAGGGTCAAACCTAATGGATAGGGACACCTTGGAAAATGTTTATAAATCTAAATGTAAATGAAATTGATTTGAAATTCACACAAAATCCAATTAATTTTAAAAATTAGGGTTTGATGACCTAACCACTTAATTTTGAAATTTGAATTTTGGGAAAAAGGGGGGGAATTCTAAATTTGAATTATAGAATTGAAGACAAATCTGAGAACAATCAATAATCTGAAAATTAAATGGAAATCCAATTTTTTGCACAAGTTCAAGATGATTTTTGAAAATTAGGGTTTTAACAAGTAACCTCTTAATTTTGTAATTTTTAATTGCACATTGAACAAGACAATGAGGAAATTGAATTTGACAAACAAAGCAATTTTCAGATCTAAGATAACCACAAGCAATTTTTACAAATCACAAGTTCAATTTTAATTTTAAAAACTAGGGTTTTTAATGAATTAGCCACTAAGTTTGCAGAAAGTTGAAACTTGTAAATGAAAAATATACAATGTTGTTCAAAGGAAAGTATGCAAGATGTCGGGTTCACCAAAATGTAATGGTGGGAAAATGGTAAATGATAGATCAAGAGGAAAACTACCCTTTCCCTCAAAGAGAGGTGAGAGTTTCACTATTGATTATCCTTCAAGCACTTTTCACCATTACATTAGGAAGAAGGGGATGAGATAATTCACTAGATTCAATCTCTCCAAACAAAGATGGTGGATTGAATTTTGAATGAATTAAAAATGTTGGGATGATCCCCCTCTTTCTTTTGTTTGATTTGGAAAGGAATTTGATTGACTTCTGTAGTGCAAAAGTGACAAAGAATTGATTATAACTTGAGATCGGAATATGGGATGAAGTTGTGCACCTAGATCTAGCAGAAGTCGCCTTACGAATTTGACGAAAAGTTGTCGAGACCATGGTGGGAATGTACAAGGTCCTTCGAAAAATCTGTGAAATAAAAAGGGTTTTGTCGCCTCTGCAAATGGAGCCCAAATCTGAAAGTATAGCTGCGCACCTACAACCTACACATAGAAAAGATAGAAAAATGGGTTGGGATTGGGGTTTTGCCTTTAGGTCAAACCCCAGTTTTGGAATTAACCAAGTAATGAAAGAAAGTACTTACAAGTAGATGTAAAAGAAAGACCGAATTATAAATCACCTCAAGGGAGGTTGTAGTAGAAATAATGATAGAAGTGCTTGTATGGAATTGAATGTTGAAATCAATCTCCTCTTCAATGGTTGAATCATTGACTTGAATGCAACACCTAGCCTTGAAGGGAGACTTGAGAATGCTCAATATTGGAAAAGAATGCTTGAATGCTTGATTGCTTGTGCATACTCCAATCTTATCCAATTTCAACTTATTGAACTTATCCAAATGAGAGAGAGAATGCCCCCTTAAATACATGTTGTTGGATTTGAATTTCATCACGAGCTGACATCGGGGATGTTTCCCGCCTGAGGCACAACCCACAAGGCATGCTCTAGGAAGGGTCCTATCCTAAAATAGGGCAGGACAAGGGCACCACGCCTCTGCCCTAGGAGGACAAGGGCATCATGCCCCTGTCCAAGGGGGAACGGTGGTGCCACGTCACTGTCCTACCCCTTTCTCCAGGGCAGAATGCAGATGGGGTGATGCAGAGGCCAAGGAAGAAGTTGTTTTTGCAAGCCGAGCACTCTATGATCTCCGATCAAGCTAGAGGATTCGAGTTCGCATACTTGAGGACCCTAATGCAGTTGTAAATTACTAGGATCACAATTTTATGACACTATAGATAGATAGATAGATAGATAGATAGATAGATAGATAGATAGATAGATAAATAGATAGATAGATAGAAATGTGAATAAACAAGATAAATGATTTGATAAATAAGGGATGTGATAAATCCCAAGATTGTCAAAGATAAGATAAATAGATAGATATCACCAAGGAGGCTTGAAAAAACCAAGAGAGATGCAAATGTTTTTGTACAAGCTAGAGATTACTAGAGAAAATGAGAGAATATGAGAAAGTTGTGAGATCCAAGAGAGCACCAAAGATTGCTAAAAAAACCAAGAGAGAGATAGAAATGAAAGGATAGATTTAAAAGAGAGAATAGGAGGGAAAAAGAGGGTTGACGAGCCATTTCAAAATATTCCAAGCCATTTCCACCGACTTGGGCAAGTGACAAGTGTTAAAACACTCAGAACTGATAATTGAACGTTTTGATGTCACGGGATGTTTGTGTAGGTGCAGACGTCTACACAATGCATTAGTGTCCAAAAAAATCACGCTAAAAAATGGCGAGTGGCAAGAGAAACACAATTAATGCAAACCTGATGTTGAAAGGTAGCTATTGAAAAGGTTTCCAGAGAATCTTGAGAGGGAAAAGGTTGGTTCAAGGGTTGAAATGAGCCTACTCAAATGCTAGGGGAATGCACACTAAAGTGGCTACAAAAGTGTAGGTGAATTTGCAAAGGGGTATGCAATTTTCATCTCTACAATGAGTTAGTTAAACATCATGTACAAAGACTTTGCATATTGTTAGAAAGATGTATGAGCTTAAAAATATCACTAAACATAAATAAATACATATTTTTAATGCTCTCTAAAACACTTCTAAGCCACGTTATCTACAAAGAAGGATTGATGGTAGATTTGATGAAAATTTCACTTATTATGACTCTACCACAACAAAAAACAACACTATAAGTCAAAAATTTCTTGGGATATATAGGGTATCACCACAAATTCATCAAAGCATGTGTGGCAATTGCAACCCCACTAAAAGGGTTTCTAAATAAGAAAACTAACAAAGATAAAATTGACAAAACAATTGTAGAAATCATTCAATACACTCAAACAAAATATTGTTGAAGCATCCATCTTGATCTTTCTAGACTAGACATCCCCTTTTCATGTCCATGTGAACGCATATTCATAGAAGTATTACTAGCACAACTTATGGGAAATAAGGACCATCACATAGCTTTTGAAAGTGGGAAACTCTCACAAGAAAAGAAGAATTACACCACAACAAAAAGAGAGGCCTTGGTAATGTTGTATGCATTACAAAAAATTAGACATTATTTAATATCTAATATCATTTACCTTCTATATTAACCACAAATCATTAAATTATTTATCAAACATGATAATAATTCAAGAAAAAATAAGTAGATGGTTGGTGTCATTTTGGGAATTCAAATTTAACATTAAGGTGAAACCAGGGAGAAATAACCAAGGATCATATTCTCTCTCCAAAATTGAAAATTGGTGAAGAATTAGATGATTCAAGAAGATCTTCTTAGAACAAACCTATCTAGATTAATTGTCGTACCTTAGGAACTCCATAATGTGGGATCATTACTCTCTACAAATAAATATCCACCAAATGTGTCATCATTAGATAAAACAAACATTATCGTGGAAGTATATCTTTTACATTGATTGAAGGAGAATTATACAAAATGGGGAGTGTAGACACCTAAAATTTTCCATACTCGACCACAATTGACTTTACCCTATCCTAACCAGTTAAATAATATTTATTATGTATTTAATTAATCCTTTACCTTTACTCCTTGCCTTTAATTAGATAAATTTATTTTTAAACTTTATACCACAAATATCCCAACTAAACCAACTAATTAATACCTATTTAATTAATTGTTTAGTCTAATTAAACTTCATTACCATTACCTCACCCTTAATTATTGTTCTTAAAATCCTATACATGGATCAAGATCTAAATTTGCAATCATGTGATAAGTGTCCCTACCCCGCCCCCGTGCCCCCCCCCCCCCCCCCCCCCCCTCTCACTCATTCTCCAACATGTATGAGCATGCAAAGGTCATATAGCCACCCTACCTCTTACACATGTCATAAGGTAGCCACCCTACCTTCTCTTACCTATCCCTTTCATGAGATTCCCTATGTGTGCTCACATATTTGTGATTACACCTAGCTATTATACGCTCATTCCTCTTGTGATACTTGTCACAAGATTAAACCTTCAATCCATGTCATCACTCTCATTCAATCATAGCCATCCATTTATCAATGAATATTTGTCCTTCATTTTTATCACAAAGAATCTATAAATGAAGGCCTTTTCTCACATTTTTTTGTTATATTCTATTATTCTAACTATATGTTGTCTCATTTTATGTCTGATCTATCTTAATCTCAACATCATGTTGTTGTTATAAAAAACCACATTCTACCTAGAAAACAACACCGAAAGGAGCAAATCAAGTAGAGAAATCAAGTGGAGAAGGGTGCGCTTCACTTCCACTCAATCCATGAGATAAGAAGGTAAAATGCAAGGTACCTTGTGTTTTTTATTTATTTTATCTATTCATGTCTTTTAATCTTTTTTTCATTTTTATTTTGGCGTGCTCAATGGGACCCACGTCCCTAAATGCTAATTGAGAAAATGGGTTTTTGTGCAATTTTTTGTGTCCTAGATTGCATAATAGTGTCTCTATCTTATGTATAAGCATTTTCACTACAAGAGTAATGTCTTCATGACTAATTTAGTGCCTATGTAGATTAGTGCTTCTACTCTATGGATTAACACTTCTATAATTAGGACTAGTTTCTTCGCAAGGTCTTTAGCGCTTTCACAAATTGGCACATTTTCTCTGCAGGTTAGTGCTTTGTAGTCAAAATTAGCACCTCCATAGACTCTTTAGAAATTTTGCACATTAACACCTATACTTTGTAGATTAATGTTTTGACACTTTAATGCCTTCACTCTATGAATTGCACTTTCACTTGTCATTTACTATCATATTTTATTTTACTTTCTTCTTCAATTTTCTCTATGTTGGCTAATATTTTTTAGATCTATTTTTGTTTGGTTTTTTTCATATGTTACTTCTAACTTTTCCTTTATATTTGTTAGCTTTATTTTTCACAAAGAAATAACTTATTCTCATAGGAATCCCAATTTAATATTTTTTCCTTATGAATCCACACCTACACTCATATTAGTGTTTTCACCCTATAGATCAACAATTTCGCTAAGGTATAATTTTTATGTTTTCTTTATTTTTTTTTTATATTTTAGTCATTCTTGCACTCTGTCATTTAGCACCTACATTGTTTAGCACTTTCAATATTTAATGCTTGCACCTTGTGTTTTAGTTCTTGCACAATCTATTTCAACACTTCTATTTTAGGTAATTTGTTTCTTATTTATTTATTTATTTATGTTTTATCTTATAACAAAATTCATCTCCAATCATTGGAGTGGGTGTCCCAACCCCACACCATAAAAGGGTCAATTTTTTTATGGTTATCTCAATGCTAACAATCATTTTATTTTATCATTTTGGTATCTAGCCCCTTCTTGTGTAGCTTGAAATCACTTGTTAGAGACAAAAGTAATAATTAGTTACTAACATCTTTCTTATAGCTTCACTTGTCCAAGAATCTTTTTTCCATTAGTGTTAGTTGCACTAAAGTTAGAGTGGTGGTGAAATAGCCTCGTATGTTGTGTTTGTGAGGCCCTCTCAAGCATATTATTTATCCTTACACCCTTGGGTGTTCTTGGAGATCAAAATATTAATTTGGTTTATTTTCCTTTTTATCATTGTTATTCCAAGGAACCCAATATGTGTTTGTTCTCCCTTTCCAATTTGTGCAATCTCATGTGACCAAAAACACTTGGATAATTCCTTCGAGAGAGATTTCTTAATTATTTCATCATCCTAGGGGACGATCTCAACTCTCATGTTTTGATAGAGCATAAAGAGTGAGGGGTGAATTGAAAGATACACCTCTTGAAAGTGTAATCTTATCAATCTTGGCTAAACCCCCAAGAATTTATATCTTTCGGAAGTGAAGGTGAAGACTTCTCCTGAGTATTTTTCATTATTATCTTTAATCTATATATTAGGTTGTGTGCACCGTTGAGGTATTTAGAGGAATCTCTAACAACCTTGTTCACAAGCCATTAGTTAGTGTGGTGTAGAGGATGCAAATTATACCCTAAAGTAACTAATGATGTACTTCCATGTAATGAGATTGAACTAATCAAGGTAAATCATTTTGGCAACCATTGGTAAGATATCCTTCACCCTTTGGGGTTGTGATATCTAGTTATCCATCTAATAGTAGATAGTATTAGGTTTGTCTCTTAGGCTCATACTAATTAATATGCCTACTTGAATAATTATGGGTTTGTGTGCAAGTACTTGGTGTTTCTTCTTATTCAAAACTAACTTGCTCCTATCAATGCAAATCTCCATCAATCTAACTTGTTTTTTATATGCTTTCAAATTTACCCTTTAGTTTAGAGCAAACAAACCTTCATTCAATCATCCAATAATTTCCTACAAATACCTCATTTATCCTTATAGTATAATTCTTCATCCATAAAAATCATCTCAAATATCTCCAAACCAATCTTCCATTCCAAAATCATCTATAATCAACCTAAAAGATAGGTTTCCTTCATTTTCCCAATTCAACACCTTTACCTTGTTCTTCAATGCTTGCATAGTTTGGAACTCGCAGAGTTCAATGCTTTCAAATTTTGACATTTTATTCTTCCATTCATCCACATCCTAATATAACATATACCATTTCAATCCTAAATCAAGTTTCATTATGAACATCTTCATTCTTAAATATCGTTCTTCTAATTTCATCCATAATATTAATCTCCATCTTCCTCTAAAACCAAAATCTAAATATCTCAACCAATATTTTTTTCATCATCTCATTCTAATATCAATCCTTATCCAATAAGCAACCCAAAATTTTCTTATTTCAAAAATTTCTTTCACAATCAAACCTAAAACCCTTATCTTCTATCCATATACCATCTCTTTATCAAAATTTTCTTGCAATTTAACTTTACATCCAACTTCATCTAAATTATAATCAATTATCCATCCAACTTCTCTAGTCTTTTAATCCAAGTTATAACCCAAATCCCATTTCCAATCTAATCAACCTTCAATTTTTAAATCCCACATTAATAATATTCTAATATATCTCTCAAATCACCCCTATCCTTCCATCCATTATAACCATATAATCTCAAACTTGATCTTAATAAAATCCAAAATCTAAACTTTACCCAATCAATCTAGCCATCTAATCTATCCTAAACCCAATCTAATTTCCTGTAATCCCTTCCCATCCATCTCTATCAAATACAACATCATGATTCCATACCTTGCCCCAATAAGGCTTATAATCATCATCAAGGGTAAACCTAATCACATTGATGATGATGAGGTTTCTCTTTTCGACCAACTTGAGTTTAATCCCTGTGATAATAATGAGTGTTGTGGATCAAGAGGAACTTTCCCCATCCACCATTCTTCACATTGAAGAATCTTTTAATCTAAAATACCTAATCCATTTCATCCTTTCCTACCACTTTAATTATGATAAATATGTCATGGTTGGGTACCTTCCAAGTATTGTTTCCAAGCTTCCATCCTCCTCATATTCATCAAATTATAAAGCATCTCTTATTTATCATCCTTCCCCTTCTTTTGACAAGGGAAACCAACTCTCTATCCAAAGTTCCCCTCTCATTCCATCCACATCTAAAATCCCTATCTCCAAATCCTTTTCATGATCCTCATCCTCATCCTCAATCCATGAACCTATTGAAACCTCCAATTATTATTCCACTTTCTGATCTCCCACATCCTTACAATCCACCTCACCCCAATTCTAAAAATCCACTTTATCTCATATCATTCATGATTTTCTCCAAGGGCTATTAGTAAAGGAAACTAACTCCCCATGCATAAATAAAGTTGTGCAATATTCTAATGTCACACATCCACCTCCATCCCCTCTAAAGAAAGACAAATCACAATCCCATAGGCCTCATAAATCTCCTATCCCTTCATCCACTCAATTAGAAGAGTTTATCCAACACTCCTCCCCCATTACACCGCCAACAAAAATCCAAACATTCCAAGAGCTTGTCCCAAAGAATGATAGCATAGTTTCCTCTCTGCCTCAAAACCAAAGCATCCCTCCATCTCACGATCGCATCCCTTCCACTTCATCTCATGATTCCTTCCAAATCAATATCAAGTTAAACTTTTGACTCCATCACATGACCTTAATACTTCTCAAGATCTCATCACCCCCAACTAAGCTATCTATTAACCCCATACCTATCAAATTGGTTCCTCCACCTTAGTCCAAAATGATTTCATCCATGAACCCACAATGCATTCCACCTCATATCCCCCCCCAAAATGGACTTGCATATTGCTTCTGAAATAACAAGTACCTAATTTGAAAAAAGATTTGTCAAAGCATGTACTATCAAGGTAAATGGTTAGATCTCCACAAAAAATAAATATTGGAACCCATCCAAATAAAATAAAATCCAAGTTAATATGACCTTGAATACCAATATCATTCTCAATAAGTTGGTAATCCTTTTATCCCTCCCAAATCACACATCCCCAAGTCATATAAATCTAAATCTCTCCATCCTCAATCTTTAAAATCTATTTTGGACCTTTATGTCCCCAAACCCATTCCTTCCTCATCCACATCCATATTTGGTCTTTATGTCCCAAAACTAAATCACTCATCCCTTCCATCCATATTGGGTCATTACATCCCTCCATCCATCACATGTATCTCAAAAATACTTGCCCACCACTCCATTGCCTTAAATCCCTAAGCAAGAATAACAAAGACACACACACTTGAATTCCTTTGACCACTTAAACTTCATCACCCCATCCAAAATATCTCTCAGTAATCCATTTTCATGTACCCATATCATTTCTATGAAAAGCAATTTGGATGCAAAATTTAAACTACATAAATCCAAAAATCCATTACTTTCCAAGGATAAACGTGACCCAAGATCCACTATATTCTCATCATCTCCTCCATCTGTTTTGGGCCCAAGTTTCATAAAAACCATTCCCACTAAACCACTTTCAAAATTTAAACTCCACCTCTCCTACAAAACTCTACTACTCCTCAAGGTGTGTGCCAATGTTACTCTTCCCAACATCCCATCCACTTATTCACAAGTATTCCAACATCCTATCCATTATCCAACATTCATTCCATATCCTCTCAATCATTTTAAAAAAACCTAATCCCCCTCCATCTCCCTATCCATTTAATCTCACTTACCATCATTTACCAATGTTGATGAGTATACCTCTAATTACTTCCTCCATTATAACACTTTCATAGGATACCATCCATGGAACTAAATTCTTAAGTCATTCCCTCATCTCCTTATCAAACATCCACTATCCTCCAAATCCAATTATCAACATCCTTATATTCATCCTTCTCCATCCATTCTATTCCAAAAAATGAAAGAAAAAAATACAAAAAAAAGTAAAGAGAAATAATCTATCTAATAGTGAAAACCACCTGACTTTCCTTGGGCAAGTATCATGATGAAAACTTGGTAAATAAGTTTCACATGCAATACCTATCCATTAACCAATGAATATCAACCCTTGATTTTCTCATATAGATCTATAGGTGGAGGCCTTAGCTTGCATTTTTATCATCTTCTATTATCCTAACTATATTCTATCACATTTTCTATCTAATATAATATAATCTCAATATATGTTATTGCTATGAGAAACCACATTCCAGCCAACAAACAACATAAAAAGGAGAAATTCAAGTGGACAAGGATGCACTTCACTTCAACCCATTCCATGAGATGAGTAGATAAAAGGAAAGGTAACTTGTGTGTTTCATTCATTTCATCTATTTGTGTTTTTTATTCTTTTCTTCATTTTTAGGGAGATATGATGTTACTCAAAAAGTAGTAAATGAGCATGAAAAAGAAGAAATACATAGAGAAGCTCATGAAGGCATACCTTATGGTCATAACTCAGGGGACCCTACTACAAAGAAAGTAAAGCTCTAGAAAGACTTTGGTTTCCAAATCTTTGTAAAGATAAAAAATAAAATGCCAAATAGTGCATGACATGTGTTAGAGTATATGAAGACCTATTGTAACGGATGCCCTTGTAGCTAGTCCTAGCTCAAGACCCATTTGAGAACTGGGATATATATTTTATTGGACCAATATACCCACTAGTAAAACACTTTAAAGCTAAATTCATCATTACTAGTATGGAATATCTAGCTAAATGGGTAGATACAAAACCTACTAGAGATACTATCACCAAAAAACTATTCCAAAATTTTTATATGAGAATGTTATCACCATATTGGGTTGCCTAATTCATATCACAAGTGATCAAGGAAACATTTTGTGAATAAATTAATTATGGAGTTGCTAGTAAGTTTTATGATAACACATAAAAAAATCACTTTATATCATCCTTAGGCAAATGGAGAAAGCAAATCCCTCAACAAGATAGGAACTACTTTAACCAAAATGTACTTTAGAAATATAATATATCGGGATGTGAAAATACTAGCTATACTACATGGGCATATATTTTGAGTCAGTGTACGGTTTAGATGCAAATTTGTCCCTAAAATTCATATTTCAAATTTTCATATCTCACTTACTTTGAGAATAGGATAAGAAGACTCCTTAAAGTGAAGAATAAAAGACATAATTGTTAGGATAATGCATGACATTAACCTTCCAATCCTAAATCATTCACGTGTCTCCATGTTCTTCAGAAAGTGTTCTTGGGGACATGAAAGAAAGAATATTAAATATATGTATTATATATCAAACTATAATTATATTTTCAAGAGGTGAATGTGTGTCAATCAAAGAGATAAGTAAAAATGGGTAAAGATACCTCCGATACATCTACTTCAAGGGTAATGTGAGAGTCATTCTTTGGAAACCCAAGTTTGGAAGGTGTAAGGTTGTCTGTTGAGTGATATGAAGAGTCATTGGGGAGTTACAAAGCATCCATGAAGTGAAAAGTTTGAGTGGTTGTAGGTTAGGTGCCCATGTTGGAGCCATTTGAAATATTTTAATTTATTATCATGTCTATTGGCTATCCATTATCCTAGGCATTCATTTTTGTTGTAAAAAAAGGTGAAGAAAACTTTCAATATGAACTTTAAATGAATATTATTGTAAATTTAAAACTAAGATTAACCCTTATCAAACTAATTGTAGAATCAAAACAAGAACAAGAAAACCAACACACATGAAACACCATATTTACATGGACAAACCCTTTTGAGAAAAATGTCCACCATAGAAAGAGAGACAAGTATATTACTAACAAATGAAGATTTCAATAGAAATACACTTCTCTTCTAGACCTTTGTAAAATCTGGCAACACTTCATTATCCTAGAAACTGAACAAAGACAAGATGACTAACTCTAGCTTAAGGCCCCAATGTATAGATATTTGTGAAGATGAATACCACCATGTTATCACCAAACAAAAGGCTACAAACCACCTAGAAAAAATCACATATATTTCCTTGAAATGAGTAAAAAACACCCAAATAGCCTCTTATAAATGCTCTTACAACTATCATAAGGCATCTCTCATGCATGGCCACCTGCGTAAGGATTCCATCATTAATATTTTTATATAATTAACAATGATTTACATAACCATCATAGATGCTCTTAAAACCCCTAACAAGTGTCCAACCACCTCAAAATGAAGCTTCCACAAGGGGTTACCTAGCTATTTTTTCCTTTTCCTAGATGACAAACGATAAAAGTAATTTTGCCTTTACATGATATCTTTCATCACTATCAGTTAAATGGTTTAACCTCTTATGGGTAAATCACAAAAGACATTACAAAAATAATAAACAAGATTTGTAAGGTTGATGACACTTAAATCCTAACTTTCTCCCACTTGACATCATACATTGTAAATTACCCCATAGAGATACAATCTACAAATAAAGTATAGTGATCAAGGCCCATGGCCTTCTTGCACCAAGAGAACTTATCTATGGTTACTAGCTTTGTAAGAGAATCTGCAACATTATCCAAAGTGTCAAATTTCTCAATCAAGACCTATCCACTCTCAACCATCTCTCACACAAAGTGATAATGAATATCAACATGTTTAGTGCGATCATGATATATAAGACTTTTGGCAAAATATATGGCACTCTGATTGTCACATCCAATCCTCATTATCCTGTAATCAAAACCAATACCATCACCAAGTCTCTGTAACCAAATCGCCTCCTTAGAGGTATGTGTAACATCTATATACTTTTCTTGAGTGGTGGACAATGTAATTGTAGGTTGTATTTTATTCAGCCAACTCAGTACACCTCCAAACAAAGTAAACACATAGCCACTAGTGGACCTTCAACTATCCAAGTCACTTGTCCAATCTACATCAACAAAACCTCGTATGTCCAATGACTTATCTAAATTACTAGTACCATGATAAACCAAACAATAATCATAAGTACCCCATAATTATCTTAATACCCTTTTAACAAAAGTCCAATGTTCTTTACCTGGGTTAGACATAAACCTACTAAGAACTCCCACTGCTTGGGCTACATCTAGTCTAGTACAAACCATTGCATGCATTAAACTACCAATGATACTAACATAAGGAGCATTAGACATCTCTTCAATATCATCATCAGAATTATGACACGTGTCTAAACTCAACTTAGTACCAACCAAAAATGGAATACTTAAACTAGTTTACAGTCTTGCATTTTAAATCTCTGCAAAATAGTGTCAACATACATACTCTAATTTAACCAAAGCTTTATTTTAATTGCATCCCTATTGATTTCCACCCCAATAATATATCTAACAAGCCCAAAATATTTCATATCAAATATGCCAAAAAGATGAGTTTCGAGCTCTCTAATCATCACCTTCTTGTTAGCAATAAACAACATGTCATTAATAAATGAGACAATAATTAATAATTGATCATCAATAACCTTAATATAAACATAGTGATCCTCTTCGCTTCTAACATAACCCCAATTTAACGCAAAAGCATCAAACTTCTAGTACCACATCTTGGGTGACTATTTGAAACCATACAACGATCATTTTAACCTACAATCCAAGTTTTATTTTCCTTTCTCAAAACAACTGTCAAGTTATCGCATACAAATCTCTTCTTTAAGACCCCCATGCAAGAAAGCAGTTTTAACATCCATTTTCTCTATTTCAAAATCATAAACAAAAATAGATAATAGGAATCTAGTAGAAGTTAGCTTATCAATAAGAGAGAATATTTCACCAAAATCAACTCCCTCTCTCTGGGAGTAGCCCTTGGCCACTAGTTTGGCCTTGTACCTCTCTAATGGACTGTTTGCTTCAAATTTCTTCTGAAATACCCACTTGCATCCAATGAGATTTCTTCTTTTGGGAAAACTAACAAGATCTTAGGTGTCACAACTATCTAATTTATCTCCTCTTGCATGGTCTGCATCCAAGTCTCACTTTCCTTAGAAGAGAGTGCTTCCTTGTAAGATCTAGGTTCATTGCTAGTACTTAATATAGTAAACTTGCAACAAAAATGGTGGGCTATACCTATCAACTAGATTCCACCATCTTGTGGACCTTCTCAAAGGTGGAGTTAGAGGTTCTTCCCCATGTTCTTTTTTATTATTTTCAATTTCTTCTGTCACAAACGAATCTTCAAAACTTTCACTTCAACTATCTTCTTCTTGTCCATCTTTCTGTTCTTCCACATGTGCATCTTCTTGCTTAGTTTCAAAATACACTATTTTTGACTTTTCCTTTAGTTGTTCTTCACCTGAGTTAACTCTAAATTCCCTGGAAATATAATCTCTAGAAAATATCATTTTATGAGTTAGAGGATTCCAAAGCTTACAACCTTTTATATTCCCACCATATCCTACAAAAATGCATTTATGAGGTTTTAAGACCAATTTAGATCACCTCTCTCGAGGCACATGAATAAAATCCTCACAACCAAAGACCCTTAAATGTGAAATTGAAGTATTTTTACCCAACCACATCTCATAAGGTGTTTTATCAACAAGAGCTTTAAAAGGAGATCATAAAAAATAAGCAATAACAACAACTTGTATCCAAAAATATTTATCAAGATTAATACTACTTAACATGCTCCTAGCTCTTTCCATTAATGTATGATTCATTCCTTTTTCTACTCCATTTTGTTGGGGAGTGCAAGTTGTAGCCTTTTGCCTAACCTTGCATGTTTACAAAACTCATCAAATTCTCTAGAGAAATATTCACCTCCCATTGCTAGATCTCAATACTTTTTATCTTATAATATGATTGCTTTTCAACCAATGGCTTTATGTAACGCCTCGCCAGGGACCTAGGAAAATAAACAACTAATAACACAATTTACATAGCAAATATTTTAAAAAATAAATTAAATTTTTAACTTAATGGATAAATATCTATTCTATGTTCATTTTAAAATACCAAAAGAAAGATTCCTATGGTAAGCATATATTAATAGTGAGAACACATGCAAAACACATAAACCCATAAACATGCAAAACATCCATTGATAGACATATATTTTACATTCTTTCCCTTTTAAAATAACATCAACGACTCTTTAATACAAATATAAATATGCAAATTACATGTCTCTTTCAACATTTTGAAGGATACATTACAAATTAAATCATAAAGGTAGACCATCTCATAACCAAGGTGTGAAGACTCTAAAACATAAGGAATAGATCCACTTAGTTGCTCACATGCAAGTCCTCTGATGAATTTCCAATGGGTGGAAAAAGCATCACCACCTAACCATGTGGAACCTGTGGGCCCACCCCCCATGCTAGGAGATAGACACAAGGCCCCAAACAATAAACAACCAGGATAGGGATGATAAAATGAACATGCATACTTCCAAAGGATAGAAGATACCATGACATAAGAAAATCAAATATAGATAACATACAAGACCATCAAAGGGCATCTAAAGAAACTCCTAGAGGGTTCTACGTAAGACTGACAACATAAAAAACTAGGACACACAAAGGGAAGAGTGCCATTTCATAGTCTCAACAACTCACGCGGAATCGTACATCCCTTTTGTGAAGACAAGGTAATGCATGATCTAGCCAACTCAAAATCTCAACAGACGGCTAGGCCTTCCCATTCTCACCCTCATCCTATACAAGCACACGAGGCATGAGTGGGATACATAATTATCTTGTTAGTGTGTAACCTAACCCAAAGTTTATTAATGTTATCACTTATTACTAAACTCACCTATGGGTTACCCTGACAACCACTTCCAGGCCTCAACCCCCATAGTGAGTCACTCTGCCTAAGTGTACCTAGCTAACCTATCACCTAAGGTTCATGACAAAAATAAACCAACATAGACACAAAATCAGGCTCAGTTTACAAAACCAAATTATGACTTTCATGCAAACCCAAATCTTGCAAATAATAAACAAGAATACAATCTCAGATGATAAATACAAATCAATCAAACCCCAATTCCCCCTAATAATCATTTAAAACCTAATTACATAAATCAAGAGAAAAATGAATACCTACTTGAAAACCTATGAAAGAAAAAGAGAGAGAAGAGAATGTTGATGACAAATTTTGAAACACAAAATCTTCTCAAATCAGCAACCAAGTCTTCAAAACATTCAAGCACAAGAAATTCCAACCACGCTTCAAAGGAAATCTGAAACTGCAAATTCATATCCTCAAATTTTCTCCCAAAACTTCGAAAAAAAAAAATAATAATAATCTCCCAATCAATTCTCATAAAAACCTAATAAATAAAACACAGTTTCCTAAATAAAGCACTCAAAGAAAAAGCAAAAACCCTAAACCTAAAAATATTAAATAAATAAATAATAAATAATCATTAAATAATATTAAACAAATAATAGATAGATATTAAATAATATTAAATAGATTCCAGAATAATAATAAATCCCATAAAAATAATTAAATAATATCAACAAATAATAAATCACCAATTATAAATCTTTTATAAAAAGTTGACTCCTCAAAAATCGGAAAAAGAATATATAAGCAAATAATAATTAAAATACAATTATCCACACAACTAGTTTCCCCCTAGATCGAACAATTAGTTCCATTTCAAAGAAAAATAAATAATAAAATATTTACTTGCATAATAAATAATAAACTATAAACAATAAACAGTAATAAACAATAAACAATAAGCAATAAATAATAATTCAAAAATAATAAACAATAAACAATAAACAATAAACAGTAAACAATAAACAATAAACAATAAACAATAAACAATAAACAATAAACAATAAACAATAAACAATAAACAATAAACAATAAACAATAAACAATAAACAATAAACAATAAACAATAAATAGCCTGCACGGGTAGTAGAGTTAGCTTGGGATGTGGGTTTGCTCCCCATTGGTCTCGAGTTCGACTCTGAGGCCTAGACTCACCCGATGCACCTGGCATGTAGGCGGCTTGGTACATCCCTAGTGGACTAGTCTCGCCTCAGCTTGCCCCTTCATGAACCCCAACTTGGCAATATGTAAGTCCAAGGTAAGGTGGGTTGGGCGTTGTGCTGGGTCGCGGGGATACCACTGATGCAACAAAAATAATAATAATAATAAAATAAATAATAATCAATAAATAATAAATAATAAATCATAAATCATAAATCATAAATAACTAGTATATCTATATTTAAAAAATATAGGTAAATTATGTTGAGAGGCATCTTATAATAGAAGGGAATCTAACGATTGCAACAATATTATTAGTTTACAAGAGTTTCAAAAATATGGATTTAATAATAGAGTTGCTTAAGTATGTACCAACATTTTCTAAGATGACAACATGAAACTGAAATTTAGAATCATTAGATACTCACAATGCCAAGCCCACTCATCCACTAACCTCTCAATGCTAATTGATTTTATTGATTGTTACCTTTTAAATATTATGACACTCTTCCACTATCATTTGAATGTAATGGTTTCATATAGTTGGAGACAAGTGGCGAGGGTTCTATTTTATTTGGAGTAATAAAATAACACCTCCACGAAAACCAAAAGATGACATATTTCATGCATTTACCCGTCATTTGCATGTCAAATTATTTCAAAATTGAATTTTTGTTTACGTACAATTTGATGTCATTATAGATGCCTCTCAACATAATAAAATATAAACAATAAATAATAAATAGTAAATCATAAATCATTTATTAAATATTATCCAATATTAAAATATATTTATTAAATCAAAATTACATTTAAAGCCACAATAATCATTAATTTAATTTGCAACACATAGGCTATAATCAATATTGTTAATTACATTAAATACATCACACTCGAATAAACTATAAAATAGTGCCAACATCTAAACAAGATTCACCACTGACAATTGGGTAAACAAATATTGTCCACATGACAAATTTGATGGGATAAAATAAAAATTAGATAATTGTCCCTAAATTAGGACAATGGCTAGGGTTTGGTATAATTTGGGCCTTGCACTATCTCCTTTTACCACCATTGGGAATTTTAAAGACACTCTCAGACCTATGGTATTAGGTGGAGTCAATGTCTAGTACTTGTAATCCTGCACCAAAAACATGTTGTATATAAACATACATATATGCATATAAATCACTAATCCCTAACTAGTGATAGGAAATCGTGATGGGTATGGAGCTCACAATGAGTAATATGAAATAATTTGTTTCACCCTAAACTCCAAGCAAACAATGCATAGAATCTCACATCATCAATAATCAAATGATATCATAAAAACATAGATTAACATCATGTAATGCATCATAATGAATCATCAAAGTAGAATCCATGTCATAAGTATCTCAATTCAAACATCAATATCCAACTCAATAAATTATAGCAATAGTCACGTCTTGAAATACATAAGCAACATAACATAGCCTAACAACAAGGATCATGTGAATGCAATCATTCATATAGATAAGTGAAATGAGCCAAACAAAATGAATCAAGCATAGTCCAATAAATCAAAGTAGCATGTATCTGAACCAAAACATCGAGGGACACTACATTTAAATTCCTTAAACTTAGTGAAAACTTTATATTTTGAATGCATAAAATAAATCCAAGTATATCTTGAGACATCATTAATGAATGAAACATAGTATCAAGATCTATTCAAAGAGTCAACATCCACGGGACCACATATGAATGAATAATGTCTAAAATCTCTTAGCTTTATTAACTCCTTTAGGAAATGAAGTTCTATTTTGTTTACCAAACACATAGTTCTACAAAAAATCACTCTTACTAATAAAATAATCAGAAATCCCCTCAACTAGTTTCTTGTCTAGAATGGTCTTAAGACCTTTCTCACCAATGTGACCCAATCTATGGTGCGAAGATATACACATGCATTTGCAGTCCTAGTTACAAAAGTTGAATTACAAAAAGTAGAAGAATGTAGCTTAAACAAAGTCCCTATCCGAGATCCATTAGCCACTACCAAACTTTTGCTTAACAACCTGTAACCAGATTCATCAAATGTCAAATGCATTTTAGAAATGTAGACACCTAAAAGTTGCACAATGAATTAAGTGAATTTTATTAATTTAATTATCCCTAATTCTTCCAATTAATTAAGTGAATTTTATTAATTTAATTATCCCTAATTCTTCCAATTAATTAAGTTAAGATTTAATTAATATTCCTATTCTTCTAATTGACCTTTTAATCAAATTAAAGGTTTGATTAAATCTCCTCCTTTTAGCCCAACATATTAATTAAACTAAGGTTTGATTAAGTACCCTTAGCCATTTGATTGAACAAGTCTTATTTATTTGATTAAAATCCCTTTGTCCCCTTTTGATTAAATTCACATTTGATTGAAAATCCCCTTTGCAAATAAATAAATCATTATTTATTTGTGAATAGTCCTCCCCACTTGCAAAATCCTACAAATGAAAGTTGCATCCCTTTTGGCTAAATTAAATCATTTTAATTTGCTAAAATATCTATTTTCTCTCACCCACTTGCATTCTCCTACATCTCCCACTTGCCTGCATAATCATCCCTCTAGAAACCTCCCAATCCCATCCTAATCATGTCTAATCTCCTAATCACGTCCTTTCCCTAAATTTGGGGGATTCACTTCTCCAAATTTGGAAGAAAGTCTTCAAAATGCATTTAAGACTTTATCTATTTCAACAAGTTAACTTGTTGAGTCTTCCAAACATGTAAGGCTCTTACATAAACCACTAGTGGTTTTCCTCTTTGGGCAAGTTAGCCTCCAAAGTCTTCAAAAGGCATTTAATGCCTCTTACAATCCCACACCCCTTAGCCATGATGGTTTTCCCTTTAACCATTTTCCCATGTTGCACAAGAGTTTACCTCTTGGGTAATAGCATGCCTCCCTGGTTAATGAAATTATCCAATTATGTCACTCCTTGAGGTTATCCCTAATTGATTTCTTAGCATCTAATGCTTGTTTAGCATCCTCTCAAGCCCTCTCAGGGTGACATTTGTCAACTTGGGATTGGATTGAATCTCTCCCATGGATTGATAACTTTTAATCCTAACCCTTGTTTATATTACTCAATCTCAACCATCCATTTCTCTATTTTGCCTATAAATAGAGCTCATTTCTTCAATTCAAGGATCCCAATCTTGTGCATCAAAATTATAGTCTTTTGCAAGTTACCAAAGGAACTCATTGGTCACCTTCAAGCATCCAACCCTTCTATCATTAGAATCATAGCATTTAGCTTAATTGTATTATGTTTTAGATCATATCCATTACATGCCTTTTCATATTCATCTAGCTTAATTAGCTCATCATAATATTCAATTTAGAATTAATTTAGCCTCATATTATTCCACCATCTTGATCATCACTAGCTTTTCATCTTGCATCCTTAGCTTTTATTCATATCATCATCTTAGCAATTCACTAGGATCTTAGTTGCATTCATTTTGATCCTAAAATCATCATTTAAATCTCGTTCTCTAGGTTGACATCCAAGAGATCAAGTGCTCTTCCAAGTGAGGGCCACCTTGAATGTTAAGGATCTTTGGGGATAGAGGAGCATGGGATGATTTTGAGAGTTTTTGGTTCACGAACATGTTTTCCTGATTACTAACTCTAATGCAATGTTTCATGTGTGTGTTTGAAGTGTTTTATCCCATTGTAGGATGATCCCACATTTCTGGAATACATATTTGGTGCCTTGTGCTCAATATGGTGTTTGTTTTCGATATGATACTTGGTTTTGGATATGGTTTAGAATATCAAACTCACCGGTGGGCCATATTTCAAAGGCCGTTGATATCACCGAACTCACTTGAATTGATGAAGATGGTAGGGGGGTGCCATTCTCCTCTCCACTCCAGAGCTCCAATCTCCAAAAGCCAAGTGCACAAATGAGGTGTAAATGGGCCCTTGCAGGCTTATATAACCCATGCTGACATAGGCAGCTATGATGCCTCAGTAGAGGTGTGGGGCATGTACACACTATCCCCACATAGTCCTAACCCCATTTTCACATATCATTTTTTAAATAAAATCTATCAGGCAATAAATTTTAAAAAATCCCAAAAAATCAAACATTTAAATCCTAACCCCACATAGTCCTAACCCCATGGATTGATAACTTTCAATCCTAACCCTTGTTGATATTACTCAATCTCAACCATCCATTTCTCTATTTTGCCTATAAATAGAGCTCATTTCTTCAATTCAAGGATCCCAATCTTGTGCATCAAAATTATAGTCTTTTGCAAGTTACCAAAGGAGCTCATTGGTCACCTTCAAATATCCAACCCTTCTATCATTAGCATCATAGCATTTAGCTTAATTGTATTATGTTTTAGATCATATCCATTACATGCTTTTTCATATTCATCTAGCTTAATTAGCTCATCATAATATTCAATTTAGAATTAATTTAGCCTCACATCATTTCCACCATCTTGATCATCACTAGCTTTTCATCTTGCATCCTTAGCTTTTATTCATGTCATCATCTTAGCAATTCACTAGGATCTTAGTTGCATTCATTTTTATCCTAAAATCATCATTTAAATCTCATTCTCTAGGTTGATATCCAAGAGATCAAGTGCTCTTCCAAGTGAGGGCCACCTTGAATCTTAAGGATCTTTGGGGATAGAGGAGCATGGGACGATTTTGAGAGTTTTTGGTTCACTAACATGTTTTCCTGATTACTAACTCTAATGCAATTTTTCATGTGTGTGTTTGTAGTGTTTTATCCCATTGCAGGATGATCCCACATTTTTGGAATACATCTTTGGCGCCTTGTGTTCGATATGGTGTTTGTTTTCGATATGATACTTGGTTTTGGATATGGGTTAGAATATCAAACTCACCAGTGGGCCATATTTCGAAGGCTATTGATATCGCTGAACTCGCTTGAATTGATGAAGATGGTAGGGGGGTGCCATTCTCCTCTCCACTCTAGAGCTCCAATCTCCAAAAGCTAAGTGCACAAATGAGGTGTAAATGGGCCCTTGCGGGCTTATATAGCCCATGCTAACATAGGCAACTGTGATGCCTCGGTAGAGGTGTGGGGCATGTACACGCTATCCCCACATAGTCCTAACCCCATTTTCACATATCATTTTTTAAATAAAATCTATCGAGCAATAAATTTTAAAAAATCCCAAAAAATCAAACATTTAAAATCTAAAAAAATAAATTTTAAAAAAAAAATCCAAACAAAAAAAAAACTGAAAATTTAAACATCGCTAAAAATTCAAAAATCGTCGTGCTTTGCATTGCTCTCCCGAAAACCACAATTTTTCTCAATTTATCGTCCAAGGGGGCATATCATCATTATCATATCAAATCTCCATCTCAGTCCCGTATCAGCGCCATATCGACCAATCAATTTCATATCAGTGTATCATATCGAAATCAATTTTCTATATCAAGGGAATCATAATGACATTTTTGGCGACAACATCATATCAAAAAAAATTGATGACAAATTGAGCGTTTTTCTTTGAATCAACATGTGGTCACACGTTGACTCAAAGAGGGGAAAAATGTAGACACCTAAAAGTTGCACAATGAATTATGTGAATTTTATTCATTTAATTATCCCTAATTCTTCCAATTAATTAAATTAAGATTTAGTTAATATTCCTATTCTTCTAATTGACCTTTTAATCAAATTAAAGATTTGATTAAATCTCCTTCTTCTAGCCCAACCTATTAATTAAACTTAGGTTTGATCAAGTACCCTTAGCCATTTGATTGAATAAATATTATTTATTTGATTAAAATCCCTTTTTCCCCTTTCGATTAAATCCATATTTAATTGAAAATCCCCTTTGAAAACGAATAAATCATTATTTATTTGTGAATTGTTCTCCCCACTTGTAAAATCCTACAAATGCAAGTTGCATCCCTTTTGGCTAAATTATATCATTTTAATTCGCTAAAATATCTATGTTGCCTCACCCACTTGCCTCCATAATCATCCTTCCAGAAACCTCCCAATCCCATCCTAATCATGTCTATTTTGCTAATCATGTCCTTTCCCTAAATTTGGGGGAGTCACTTCTCCAAATTTGGAAGAAAGTCTTCAAAATGCATTTAAAACTTTATCTATTTCAACAAGTTAACTTGTTTAGTCCTCCAAACATGTAAGGCTCTTACATAAACCACTAGTGGTTTTCCTCTTTGGACAAGTTAGCCTCCAAAGTCTTCAAAAGGCATTTAATGCCTCTTACAAGCCCACACACCTTAGCCATGATGGTTGTCCCTTTAACCATTTTCCCATGTTGCACAAGAGTTTACCTCTTGGGTAATAGCATGCCTCCCTGGTTAATGATATTATCTAATGATGTCACTCCTTAAGGTTTTCCCTAATTGTTTGCTTAGCATCTAATGCTTGTTTAGCATCCTCTCAAGCCCTCTCAAGGTGACATTTGTCAAACTGGGATTGGATTGAATCTCTCCCATGGATTGATAACTTTCAATCCTAACCCTTATTGATATTACTCAATCTCAACCATCCATTTCTCTATTTTGCCTATGAATAGAGCTCATTTCTTCAATTCAAGGATCCCAATCTTGTGCATCAAAATTATAGTCTTTTGCAGGTTATCAAAGGAGCTCATTGGTCACCTTCAAGCATCCAATCCTTCTATCATTAGCATCATAGCATTTAGCTTAATTGTATTATGTTTTGGATCATATCAATTATATGTTTTTTCATATTCATCTAGCTTAATTAGTTCATCATAATCTTCAATTTGGAATTAATTTAGCCTCATATCATTTCCACCATCTTGATCATCACTAGTTTTTCATCTTTCATCCTTAGCTTTTATTCATATTATCATCTTAGCAATTCACTAGGATCTTAGTTGCATTCATTTTGATCCTAGAATCATCATTTAAATCTCGTTCTCTAGGTTGACATCCAAGAGATGAAGTGCGCTTCCAAGTGAGGGCCACCTTGAATCTTAAGGAGCTTTAGGGATAGAGGAGCATGGGATGATTTTGAGAGTTTTTGGTTCACTAACATGTTTTCCTGATTACTAACTCTAATGCAATGTTTCATGTGTTTGTTTGAGGTATTTTCTCCCATTGCAGGATGATCCCACATTTTTGGCATACATCTTTGGCACCTTGTATTCAATATGGTGTTTGTTTTCGATATGATATTTGGTTTTGGATATGGATTAGAATATCAAACTCACTAGTGCGTCATATTTTGTAGGCCGTTGATATCGCCGAACTTGCTCGAATCGATGAAGATGGTAGGGGGGTGCCATTTCTCCTCTCCACTCCAGAGCTCCAATCTCCAAAAGCCAAGTGCACAAATGAGGTGGAAATGGGCCCTTGAAGGCTTATATAGCCCATGCTGACGTAGGCAGCTATGATTCCTTGGTAGACGTGTGGGGCATGTACGCGTTATCCCCACATAGTCCTAACCCCATTTTTAAATATCATTTTGTAAAATAAAATCTATTTGGTTATAAAATTTTAAAAATCCAAAAAAATAAAAATTTAAAAACCCAAAAAAATTAAAAAAAATTTAAAATATATTTTTTTAAAAATCCAAAGAAAAAAATGGAAAATTTAAACATCACTAAAAATTCAAAAATCGTCGTGCTTTGCATTGCTCTCTCGAAAATCGCAATTTTTCTCAATTTATCACCCGAGGGGCATATCATCATTATCATATCAAATCTCCATATCGGCAAATCAATTCCATATCAATGTATCATATCAAAATCAATTTTTGATATCCAGGGAATCATATCGACATTTTTTATGACAATATCATATCAAAAAATTTTGATGACAAATTGAGCGTTTTTCTTTGAATCAACATGTGGTCACACACTGACTCAAAGAGGGGCAAAATGTAGACACCTAAAAGTTGCACAATGAATTAAGTGAATTTTATTTATTTAATTATCCCTAATTCTTCCAATTAATTAAATTAAGATTTGTTTAATATTCCTATTCTTCTAATTGACCTTTTAATCAAATTAAATGTTTGATTAAATCTCCTTCTTCTAGCCCAACCTATTAATTAAACTAAGGTTTGATTAAGTACCCTTAGCCATTTGATTGAAATCCCTTTTTCCCCTTTTAATTAAATTCACATTTAATTGAAAATCCCCTTTGCAAATAAATAAATCATTATTTATTTGTGAATCGTGCTCCCCACTTGCAAAATCCTACAAATGCAAGTTGCATCCCTTTTGTCTAAATTATATAATTTTATTTTGCTAAAATATCTATTTTCCCTCACCCACTTGCATTCTCCTACATCTCCGACTTGCCTCTATAATCATCCTTCTAGAAACCTCCCAATCCCATCCTAATCATGTCTAGTCTCCTAATCATGTCCTTTCCCTAAATTTGGGGGAGTCGCTTCTCCAAATTTGGAAGAAATTCTTCAAAATGCATTTAAGACTTTATCTATTTCAACAAGTTAACTTGTTGAGTATTCCAAACATGTAAGGCTCTTACATAAACCATTAGTGGTTTTCCTCTTTTGGCAAGTTGGCCTCCAAAGTCTTCAAAAGGCATTTAATGCCTCTTATAAGCTCACACCCCTTAGCCATGATGGTTGTCCCTTTAACCATTTTCCCATGTTGCACAAGAGTTTACCTCTTGGGTAATAGCATGCCTCCCTGGTTAATGACATTATCCAATGATGTCACTCCTTTAGGTTATCCCTAATTACTTCCTTAGCATCTAATGCTTGTTTAGCATCCTCTCAAGCCCTCTCAAGGTGACATTTGTCAACTTGGGATTGGATTGAATCTCTCCCATGGATTAATAACTTTCAATCCTAACCCTTGTTGATATTACTCAATCTCAACCATCCATTTCTCTATTTTGCCTATAAATAGAGCTCATTTCTTCAATTCAAGGATCCCAATCTTGTGCATCAAAATTATACTCTTTTGTAGGTTATCAAAGGAGCTCATTGGTCACCTTCAATCATCCAACCCTTCTATCATTAGCATCATAGTATTTAGCTTAATTGCATTATGTTTTAGATCATATCAATTATATGCTTTTTCCCATCCATCTAGCTTAATTAGCTCATCATAATCTTGAATTTGGAATTAATTTAGCCTCATATCATTTCCACCATCTTGATCATCACTAGCTTTTCATCTTGCATCCTTAGCTTTTATTCATATCATCATCTTAGCAATTCACTAGGATCTTAGTTGCATTCATTTTGATCCTAGAATCATCATTTAAATCTCGTTCTCTAGGTTGACATCCAAGAGATCAAGTGCTCTTCCAAGTGAGGGCCACCTTGAATCTTAAGGATCTTTAGGGGTAGAGGAGCATTGGACGATTTTGAGAGTTTTTGGTTTAGTAACATGTTTTCTTGATTACTAACTCTAATGCAATGTTTCATGTGTGTGTTTTAGGTGTTTTCTCCCATTGCAGGATGATCCCACATTTCTGGGATACATCTTTGGCACCTTGTGTTCGATATGGTGTTTGTTTTTGATATGATACTTGGTTTTGGATAGGGTTAGAATATCAAACTCATCAGTGGGCCGTATTCCAGAGGCCGCTAATATCACTAAACTCACTCGAATCGATGAAGATGGTCGGGGGTGTCATTTCTCCTCTCCACTCCAAAGCTCCAATCTCCAAAAGCCAAGTGCATAAATGAGGTGGAAATGGGCCCTTGGAGGCTTATATAGCCCATACTGACATAGGCAGTTGTGATGCCTTGGTAGACGTGTGGGGTATGTACACGCTATCCACACATAGTCCCAACCCCATTTTTAAATATCATTTTTTTAAATAAAATCTATCGGGCGATAAATTTTTCAAAATCCAAAAACATAAAAAATTTAAAAATCCAAAAAAATAGAAAAATTTAAAAATCCCCCCCCCCCCCCCCCCAAAAAAAAAATTTAAAAATCCAAACAAAAAAAAAAATCAAAAATTTAAACATCTCAAAAAATTCAAAAATCGTCGTGCTTCGCATTGCTCTCTCGAAAACTGCATTTTTCTCAATTTATCACCCGAGGGGGCATATCATCAATATCATATCAAATCTCCATATCAGTCTCGAATTATCTCTATATCGACCAATCAATTCCATATTAGTGTATCATATCGAAATCAATTTTTCATATCTAGGGGATCAAATCGACATTTTTGGCGACAATATCATATCGAAAAACTTTGACGACAAATTGAGCGTTTTTCTTTGAGTCAACATGTGGTCACACATTGACTCAAAGAGGGAAAAAATGTAGACACCTAAAAGTTGCACAATGAATGAAGTGAATTTTCTTCATTTAATTATCTCTAATTCTTCCAATTAATTAAATTAAGATTTAATTAATGTTCCTATTCTTCTAATTGACCTTTTAATCAAATTAAAGATTTGATTAAATCTCCTTCTTCTAGCCCAACCTATTAATTAAACTAAGGTTTGATTAAGTATGCTTAGCCATTTGATTGAATAAATCTGATTCATTTGATTAAAATACTTTTTTCCCCTTTTGATTAAATTCACATATAATTGAAAATCCCCTTTGTAAATACATAAATCATTATTTATTTGTGAATAGTCCTCCCCACTTGCAAAATCCTACAAATGCAAGTTGCATCCCTTTTGGCTAAATTATATCATTTTAATTTGCTAAAATATCTATTTTGCCTCACCCACTTGTATTCTCCTTCATCTCCCACTTGCCTCCATAATAATTCTTCTAGAAACCTCCCAATCCCATCCTAATCATGTCTAGTCTCCTAATCTTGTCCTTTCCCTAAATTTGGTGGTCACTTCTCCAAATTTGGAAGGAAGTCTTCAAAATACATTTAAGACTTTATCTATTTCAACAAGTTAACTTGTTGAGTCTTTCAAACATGTAAGGCTCTTACATTAACCACTAGTGGTTTTCCTCTTTGGGCAAGTTAGCCTCCAAAGTCTTCAAAAGGCATTTAATGCCTCTTACAAGCTCACACCCCTTAGCCATGATGGTTGTCCCTTTAACCATTTTCCCATGTTGCACAAGAGTTTACCTCTTGGGTAAAAGCATGCCTCCATGGTTAATGATATTATCCAATGATATCACTCCTCGAGGTTATCCCTAATTGCTTGTTGAACATCTAATGCTTGTTTAGCATCCTCTCAAGCCCTCTCAAGGTAAAATATATCAACTTGGGATTGTATTGAATCTCTCCCATGGATTGATAACTTTCAATCCTAACCCTTGTTGAGATTACTCAATCTCAACCATCCATTTCTCTATTTTGCCTATAAATAGAGCTCATTTCTTAAATTCGAGGATCTCAATCTTGTGCATCAAAATTATAGTCTTTTGCAGGTTATCAAAGGAACTCATAAGTCACCTTCAAGCATCCATGCCTTCAATCATTATCATTATAGCATTTAGCTTAATTGCATTATGATTTAGATCATATCATTACATGCTTTTTCATATTCATCTAGCTTAATTAGCTCATCATAATCTTCAATTCGGAATTAATTTAGCCTCATATCATTTCCACCATCTTGATCATCACTAGCTTTTCATCTTGCATCCTTAGCTTTTATTCATATCATCATCTTAGCAATTCACTAGGATCTTAGTTGCATTCATTTTGATCCTAGAATCATCAATTAAATCTTGTTCTCTAGGTTGACATCCAAGAGATCAAGTGCTCTTCCAAGTGAGGGCCACCTAAAATCTTAAGGATCTTTAGGGATAGAGGAGCATTGGATGATTTTGAGAGTTTTTCGTTAACTAACATGTTTTGCTGATTATTAACTCTAATGCAATGTTTCATGTGTGTGTTTGAGGTGTTTTCTCCCATTGCAGGATGGTCCCACATTTCTGGCATACATCTTTGGCGCCTTGTGTTCGATATGGTGTTTGTTTTCGATATGATACTTGGTTTTGGATATGGGTTAGAATATCAAACTCACTGGTGGGTTGTATTCCGTAGGCCGTTGATATCTCTGAACTTGCTAAAATCAATGAAGATGGTAGGGGGATACCATTTCTCCTCTCCACTCCAGAGCTCCATTCTCCAAAAGCCAAGTGCACAAATGAGGTGGAAATGGGCCCTTGGAGGCTTATATAGCCCATGCTGATGCAGGGAGCTATGATGCCTTGGTAGACATGTGGGGCATGTATGCGCTAACCCCACATAGTCCTAACCCCATTATTAGATATCATTTTTTTAAATAAAATCTATCGGGCGATAATTTTTAAAAATCCCCAAAAATAAAAAATTTAAAAAATCCAAAACAATAAAAAATTTAAAAAATCCAAAAATATTTGAAAATTTGAAAAATCCAAACAAAAGAAAAAAGAAAAAAATTTAAACATCGCTAAAAATTCAAAAATCGTCATGCTTTGCATTGCTCTCTCGAAAATCACAATTTTTCTCAATTTATCGTCTAAGGGGGCATACCATCATTATCATATCAAATCTCCATATCAGTCTCATATTAGCTCCATATTGACCAATCAATTCCATATTAGCGTATCATATCAAAATCAATTTTTCATATCCAGGGAATCCTATCGATATTTTTGGCGATAGCATCATATCGAAAAATTTTGATGACAAATTGAGCGTTTTTCTTTGAATCAACATGTGGTCACATGTTGACTCAAAGAGGGGTAAAATGTAGACACCTAAAAGTTGCACAATGAATTACGTGAATTTTAGTCATTTAATTATCCCTAATTCTTCCAATTAATTAAATTAATATTTAATTAATATTCCTATTCTTCTAATTGATCTTTTAATCAAATTAAAGATTTGATTAAATCTCCTTCTTCTAGCCCAGTCTATTAATTAAACTAAGGTTTGATTAAGTACCCTTAGCCATTTGATTGAATAAATCTTTTTATTTAATTAAAATACTTTTTTCCCCTTTTGATCAAATTCACATTTGATTGAAAATCCCCTTTGCAAATAAATAAATCATTATTTATTTGTGAATAGTCCTCCCCACTTGCAAAATCCTACAAATGCAAGTTGCATCCCTTTTGGCTAGATTATATCATTTTAATTTGCTAAAATATCTGTTTTCCCTCACCCACTTGCATTCTCCTACATCTCCCACTTACCTCCATACTCATCCTTCTAGAAACCTCCCAATCCCATCCTAATCATGTCTAGTCTCCTAATCACATCCTTTCCCTAAATTTGGGGGAGTCACTTCTCCAAATTTGGAAGAAAGTCTGCAAAATGCTTTTAAGAATTTATCTATTTTGACAAGTTAACTTGTTGAGTCTTCCAAACATGTAAGGCTCTTACATAAACCACTAGTGGTTTTTCATTTTTGGTAAGTTAGCCTCTAAAGTCTTCAAAAAGAATTTAATGCCTCTTACAAGCCCACACCCCTTAGCCATGATGGTTTTCCCTTTAACCATTTTCCCATGTTGCACAAGATTTTACCTCTTGGTTAATAGCACGCCTCCCTGGTTAATGACATTATCAAATGATGTCACACCTTTAGGTTATCCCTAATTTCTTCCTTAGCATCTAATGCTTGTTTAACATCCTCTCAAGCCCTCTCAAAGTGACATTTGTCAACTTGGGATTGGATTGAATCTCTCCCATGGATTGATAACTTTCAATCCTAACCCTTGTTGATATTACTCAATCTCAACCATCCATTTCTCTTTTTTGCCTATAATTAGAGCTTATTTCTTCAATTCAAGGATCCCAATCTTGTGCATCAAAATTATAGTCTTTTGTAGGTTACCAAAGGAGCTCATTGGTCACCTTCAAGCATCCAACCCTTCTATCATTAGCATCATAGCATTTAGCTTAATTGCATTATGTTTAGATCATATCAATTACATGATTTTTCATATTCATCTACCTTAATTAGCTCATCATAATCTTCAATTTGGAATTAATTTAGCCTCATATCATTTCCACCATCTTGATCATCACTAGCTTTTCATCTTGAATTCTTAGCTTTTATTCATATCATCATCTTAGCAATTCACTAGGATCTTAGTTGCATTCATTTTGATCCTAGAATCATAAATCTCGTTCTCTAGGTTGACATCCAAGAGATCAAGTATTGTTCCAAGTGAGGACCATCTTTAATCTTAATGATATTTGGGGATAGAGGATCATGGGATGATTTTGAGAGTTTTTAGTTCACTAACATGTTTTCCTGATTACTAACTCTAATGCAATGTTTCATGTTAGTGTTTGAGGTGTTTTCTCCCATTGCAGGATGATCACACATTTCTAGCATACATATTTGGTGCCTTGTGTTTGATATGGTGTTTGTTTTCGATATGATACTTGGTTTTGGATATGGGTTAGAATATCAAACTCACCGATGGGCCGTATTCCGGAGGCCGCTATTATCGCCGAACTCGCTCGAATCGATAAAGATGGTAGGTGGGTGCCATTTCTCCTCTCCACTCCATAGCTCCAATCTCCAAAAGCCAAGTGCACAAATGAGGTGGAAATGGGCCCTTTGAGGCTTATATAGCCCATGCTAACGCATACAAATGTGATTCCTTGGTGGATGCATGGGACATGTACGCGTTATCCCCACATAGTCCTAACCCCATTTTTAAATAAAATCTATTGGCAATAAATTTTTAAAAATCCAAAAAAATAAAAATCCAAAAAATGCAAAAAATTTAAAAATCCAAACAAAAAAAAATAAAAAATTTAAACATCGCTAAAAATTCAAAAATCGTCATGCTTTGCATTGCTCTCTCGAAAACCACATTTTTTTCTCAATTTATCGCCCGAGGGGGCATATCATCATTATCATATCAAATCTCTATATTAGTCTCGTATCAACTCCATTTCAACCAATCAATTCCATATCAGCGTATCATATTGAAACCAATTTTTTATATCCAAGGAATCATATCGACATTTTTGGCGACAACATCATATCAAAAAATTTTGACGACAAATTGAGCATTTTTCTTTGAATCAACATGTGGTCACATGTTGACTCAAAGAGGGGCAAAATGTAGACACTTAAAATTTGTACAATGAATCGAGTGGATTCTATTCATTTAATTATCCCTAATTCTTCCAATTAATTAAATTTAGATTTAATTAATATTCCTATTCTTCTAATTGACCTTTTAATCAAATTAAAGATTTGATTAAATCTTCTTCTTCTAGCCCAGCCTATTAATTAAACTAAGGTTTGATTAAGTACCCTTAGCCATTTGATTGAATAAATATTATTTATTTGATTAAAATCCCTTTTTTCCCTTTTGATTAAATTCACATTTAATTGAAAATCCCCTTTGCAAATAAACAAATCATTATTTATTTGTGAATAGTCCTCCCCACTTACAAAATCCTACACATGCAAGTTGTATCCCTTTTGGCTAAATTAAATCATTTTAATTTGCTAAAATATCTATTTTCCCTCACCCACTTGCATTCTCCTACATCTCCCACTTGCCTCCATATTCATCCTTCTAGAAACCTCCTAATCCCATCCTAATCATGTTTAGTCTCCTAATCATGTCCTTTCCCTAAATTTGGGGTAGTCACTTCTCCAAATTTGGAAGAAATTCTTCAAAATGCATTTAAGACTTTATCTATTTAAATAAGTTAACTATTGATTCTTCCAAACATGTAAGGCTCTTACATAAACCACTAGTGGTTTTCCTCTTTGGGAAAGTTAGCCTCCAAAGTCTTCAAAAGGCATTTAATGCCTCTTACAAGTCCACACCCCCTAGCCATGATGGTTGTCCCTTTAACCATTTTCCCATGTTGCACAAGAGTTTACCTCTTGGGTAATATTATGCCTCCCTAGTTAATGACATTATCCAATGATGTCACACCTTAAGGTTATCCCTAATTTCTTGCTTAGCATCTAATGCTTGTTTAACATCCTCTCAAGCCCTCTCAAGGTGACATTTGTCAACTTGGGATTGGATTGAATCTCTCCCATGGATTGATAACTTTCAATTCTAACTCTTGTTGATATTATTCAATCTCAACCATCCATTCCTCTTTTTTGCCTATAAATAGAGCTCATTTCTTCAATTCAAGGATCCCAATCTTGTGCATCAAAATCATAGTCTTTTGTAGGTTACCAAAGGAGCTCATTGGTCACCTTCAAGCATCCAACCCTTCTATCATTAGCATCATAGCATTTAGCTTAATTGCATTATGATCTAGATCATATCAATTACATGCTTTTTCATCTTCATCTAGCTTATTTAGCTCATCATAATCTTGAATTTGGAATTAACTTAGCCTCATATCATTTCCACCATCTTGATCATCACTAGCTTTTCATCTTGCATCCTTAGCTTTTATTCATATCATCATCTTAGCAATTCACTAGGATCTTAGTTGCATTCATTTTGATCCTAGAATCATCATTTAAATCTCATTCTCTAGGTTGACATCCAAGAGATCAAGTGCTCTTCCAAGTGAGGGCCACCTTGAATTTAAGGATATTTGGGGATAGAGGAGCATGGGACGATTTTGAGAGTTTTTGGTTTACTAACATGTTTTCCTGATTACTAACTCTAATGCAATGTTTCATGTGTGTGTTTGAGGTGTTTTCTCCCATTGCAAGATGATCCCACATTTTTGGTATACAAGAATCATTTAACCTTGAAATTGAAAGTAAACTTCTTGCAAGATTTAGAATTTGTAAAACATTATCAATCTAAACAATCCTCCAATCATTGAAACACAACTTTACCTTTCCTTTGCCAATAATATTCACTGAGGTGTTATCAACAAGAAAAAATTCTCCTCCATCATATCCTTTATACTTTGAAAACCACTCCTTGTGAGGAGTCATATGGTAGGAAGCATTTGAATCAACAAGCCAAGCATCATTACTAATAGAGTTAGTTGAAATAAACAAAGCATCAAAATTACCATCATCTAAGGACTTACCTGTGAAATCTTTAGTACTCTTTTTCTCGTTTCTACACTCCTTCACATGCCCTCTTTTACCACAGTTCCAACACTTCATTTTTCTCTTACTAGGGGTCTTAGAACATCCTTTTGACTTATCCTTTTTTTAATCCCCTTTAGGCCCTTTTTTTTAGGCCTTCCTCCAATATGCAAGGCATCTTAGGAGCCCACATTCATGGTATTTTTTATCATCTCTTATGAATGAATTATGTGAATCACACTATCCATCTTAGGCTTTGCACCGCCACTACTTATGGCAACAATTAGATTTTCCCAAGAATCAGGCAAAGAGAAAAGTAGAAGAATACATTTATCTTCATCTTCAATACTAACTGTAGATGTATAAATTTGACCATCCGATTAAATAAATATTTAATATTTATTTAATCCATTAAATCAATTCCTCTATTAATTAAATCATATTTAATTAATACCCCCCACATTTTTCTATTGATTAAATAAATTATTCAATTTATCTGATTGAGCACATTCTAACCTTTAATTAAATAAATCATTTTTATTTAATTAAATCCCCTTTCCATTTAATTAAAATCTCTCTCCCATTTAAATAAATCAATATTTATTTAAATTTCCTTCCAATGCAAGTTGTAACCACTTTTTGAATTAAATCATTTTTTTTCAAATTAAATCCAAAAATACCCCCCCACTTGCATTCTCCTAACAAATCCATTTTCATAACTAATTACCTTCTAGATTCTTCTAGATTCTTCTAAACCATCCTAATTAGCCTAATCCCCCCCTTAAGCATTTGCAGATTCCTTAAGAGAAGGTCACTTCTCAAAAACCCTCAAAGTCTTCATAAACCATTAAAGGCTTTATGTCTTCAACAAGCTAACCTCCAAAGTCTTCTATAACCGTTAATGGTTAACTCAAACTTGACCCTTGGTTAGAGAGAGACTTTCTCTCTAACTTAACCCTTCTCTAACCCATGGGTCTCTTCAAGCATTCATTGCTTTGACCATGGTTATTCAGTAACCCTTGCACAACAGTTTATCCTTTGGATAAAGAGATTATCCAATAACTAAACCTTGATCTTACCCCCTAAGGTGACCACTATATTTTCTCAGGCATTTAATGCCTCTTCTCTCTCTCCTCTCAAGTCATCTCATGTTGACAATTGTCACCATTTCATTGGTGGAAATCCTAAACATGGATTGAAGATCATTCAATCCTAGTCCTTGTTAAGATTACTCAATCTTAACCATCCAATTGCCCATTTCTTCTATAAATAGGCCTCTTTTCTCCCATTATTCATATCCAAGTCTTCGTGCATCTAGATTATAGTCTACTCTCATCAAGAATTTTAGCCTCTTTGATAATCAAACATTTTAATCATTTAGGAGTATATTAACATAGTTATTTTAATCATGAATCATGTTAGCATAGGTTGTTAGTTTCTTTATCATATCACCATCTTCATCATAACATAATATCATATCTTAGCAAGCTTTGTTAATCCATGCAGATCTAAAATGCATTGCATATAGATCATTTTCATCCCATATCACTCGTTCTTGGAGTTGTCATTCTAAAGGTTAGTTGCTCAATGATCTAGGAGCAACCATTGACTAGAAGAATCCTTGGAGATAGAGAACAATAGAACGATTTGGAAAGATTGCTCATTAGCACTTGTTTTTATTTGTTAAGAACTTCTCATATAATGTTTTATTGGTGTGCTTGTTTGTCTTAATCTTAACTGACCACTAACACCATTCCAGGCATACACTAACATCTATTGATGCAAGCTGACTTAAAATCAAATTAAAAGCATTCAAATGTTCAACAATAGAATCACCATCCCTCATTTTCAAAGAATAAAAACGTCTTTTCAAATAAAGCTTGTTAGACAAACTCTTAGTTTGATAGATATCACCTATTTCCTCCGTAGCTTGTATGCAATTTCTTTCGTAGAGACATTTGGGGAGGACAAAGTAGAAAGACAGAACTGAATGGCTCCTCATGCCTTCTTGTCTAACTTTTTCCACTCATCATCAATCAAGGAGGATTCCTCTGGTTTCTTATTTTTGAAACTAGCAACCATTGGTCTCTCTCTTCTAAGAGATCCTTAAATTTTGACTTCCACATCTCATAACCAGTACCATTGAAATCCTCAATATCTTGATGAGAGGTGGAGGCCATGGTATACAACCTTACTCAAATCTACCAAAAACCCACAAAACAAAAGCTCCCACTACAACAAAAAAACTTTCAACACTTATAGAGAAAGACACCCCTTCCTTAACAAAACTGTTTTCTCTGATACCAAATGTTGCAAAACAAGGTGAAGAAAGCTTGTAATATGAACTTTAAATGAATATTATTGCAAATATAAAACTCAAATTAACCCTTATCAAAGTGATTGTAGAATCGAAACAAGAACAAGAAAACCATTATACATGGAACACTAGATTTTTGTGGAGAAACCCTTTCGAAAAAAAACTCAACCACAAAAAGAGAGGAAATTACATTACTAATCAAATAAAGATTATAACAACAATACACTTCTCTTCTAGACCTCTGTAAAATTTAGTAGTACTTCATTATCCTGGAAACTGAACAAGATTGATTGAATAACTCTAGCTTAGGCCCCAATTTATAAAGATTTGTGAGGATGAATACGACCATGGTATCGCCAAACATTAGGCTACCAAACCACCTATAAAAAATCACGTGCATCTCCTTGAAATGAGTTGAAAACACCCAAAATAGCCTCTTACAAATGCTCTTACAACTGTCATAAGACATCTCTCATGCATAGGCACCTGCGTAAGGATTACATCATAAATATTGTCATAGAATCAATAATGACTATCATAACCATCATAGATTCTCTTACAACCCCTAACAAGTGGCAAACCACCTAAAAAATAGAAGCTTCCAAAAGGGGTCAAGTAGCTATTTTGTCTTTTTCTCAGAGGACAAAAGGTAAAAGTAACTTTGTCTTTACATGATCTCTTTCACCACTGTTTGTTAAATGGTTTAACCTCTTAAAGGTAAATTACAAAAGACCTTAGTAAAATAATAAATAAAGGATTTGCAAGGTTTATGGTACCTAAATCCTAACAATTTTTGTAAGTTCTTTCTTGCCTCTTGTTTTGGGATATCGTAATGGTTTACCCTCTTATAGCTTTCTATGAATTGGAGCCATGTGATAGTATTATTGTATTGGTTTCTTGTATGTAACAAGATGTTGTCAATATGGAGATTAGTGAAATTTTTTTTTTTACGTCTCATTGAAGATTAGAAGTACACTTACCTTCTTTCTAGTGTGGAGTTTTATCCTGAAATAGTTTCTCCACATAAATTTAATGTCTCTATGATTGTTGATTTTACTATTGAGTTTAATGTGCATCACATATTCAAATCAGATTTGGTAACCTTATTTCTAGAATTGCTATCACATACATAAGTTAATATTGCAAGCTTTCTTCACCTTATTTTCAACATAGTTAATTTAGATAAAGTCAAGCTATTGGAATATTGTCATCAAAATGAAGAGAAGAAAATACAAAATGCTTGACACAACAAGCATATAAGGCATAAAATACTGGAGAAAAAATGTCATGGTACTTCTTTATGATAGCAAGTTCAATAAATAAGGCAAATTGAAGGTGATATGGTTGGGTACATACTATATTGATGACATATTAACATCCAAGGCATTTAAACTTAGAACACTTGATGGTGATACTCTAAAATGTTATGTCAATGGTACAATATTAAAAAAATATGATCATAGAATAGGATAAAAAATAACTTCATAAAATACTTCAATTTTATGTAATATAGTTGCACTATAGATGTACTATAGAATAATATGCTAACCCATTAAAAAAGAGTCATAAAACAGATAACGACTAGAAAAACATGGGAAAATGGGAAATGGATATAGTAATAAATATACTTCCCATCATTAAGTGGTTATAAATCCTCATAGCCACACACATACCATTCTTCCTTTGTTCTTACACATACTTGTTTCCTTGGGAAACCTAAAATTCATCATGTAAACCCCTAACCCTCATCCCACTATTTAGCATCCACCAGACCATTTGCAAAAATTGTTGCATTGGGGTTGGTGGACATCTCCTAGAAGCCCAAGCTCAAGTACGAGAAATTCCTCTACAATGCAATGAAGGTGGACCTATAGATGGAGCTTTCTCACTAAATATTTTCAACAAACATGATTTACATTGAAAATATATCTAGACATCGCTTAAAAAAATTAATCATACAAAGTTTGATTAATAGTTGAATACATTGCTCCAATTGTGAAAATAGTAATATTTTCTTAGTATATTCATGTGCATGAGAAAAAAAATAGATGCGTGGAAAAAATTCCTAGACTTTACGGAAGAGGAAGGGTGGATAAGGATAATCTTAATTTGGATCCATGATGAACACGTATACCTAAAATAATGCTATCAAATCATAAAACAAGCAATCTAAGTGGTAATTAGGTTTAGTGCACACAAAGACATTTCACTAAAGAAGGCCATTAAAATTAGAGGTCACAAAGTTAACTAGGGAAAAATATGATTGTAGGAGCTTGGACATAACAAAAATTATCAACCCAACAATGAGATATGAAATCATGACTCAGTTTGCATACAAAGTATACTATATAAATTACCAAGACTCTGCCACAACAACTTCATTATATGCAATGCATCAAAGGATAGTAGATTCAAAGGATATAGAACTCTACAAATTCTTATCGGAACAACTCTTGGAGAACATACAACAAATAATGAATTACATTATTAATTCAATTATGAAACATTAATAATTTGTCTAACAATCTACTTTTTGAATAAACTGTTGACATATGCAAGAAAGATTTTGGAACCGTTGGACCAAACATTTTCACAAATCAATAACCACATCAAACACTTCAAAGGTGAAAATTCATTCACTCGAACATACTAGTGTTCCTTCAAATTTGTACAACAAAATATGCAAGATAGGGAATAAATATCCTATGTTGTGGTGCATTAGTACATGAAGGATATTGTCTTTCTAGTGGATAAGAATTATGCCCTAATGGAGGCCATAGAACCATGAATGTCTTGGATTATGCAGCTTCCATACAAAGTTAGTCATACAAAAATTGACCCCTATGTTGCTACATTATTAAAATTACCAAAGAACTCCAATGCAAATAAATTTATCACTTACAAAGATTTTATGGTAATATGGTGAAGGGAAAATTAGAGGAGCACATCATTAGAAATAAAGAAAAAATAAAATAAAAAAGTAGGTATTCCAAAGACATAATTGGAGGAACATAACACTTCATATTTGAAAAGATAAATGAAGCTTCAAGTAGGGTCATCTCTAGTCGCATCAAAACAATTAAGGGGACAAGAAGAGATTGAAATAAAAAAGTAAAAAGGAAATTCCTCACAAAATCCACACCAAGCAAAGAATTAGTGGAATAATTCACTAAAACACTCTTACAAATGAATGCATAAGAAAAAAAAATAGCAAAAAAATAGCAAATTAGTAGAAAGGAGACACAACCTTCCCTAGAAGAAAAACAAGAAGAACAAATAGAAGAGGAAAAGTTATTTAAATTTTAATATCCTCTTTACTAGCTTGTTTGGAGAATGGGTATTGCAAAATATTGCATAACTATATGAAGAAATAGGTACTACAAAAAAATCCTTTATAGAAGAAGCAATCATTAGATATGTGATTTCTTCCACAAAAATATTGGATAAAAATGGTGGAGCAATGCACATAAGAATTGAGATCAACCCTTAAGAGGGAAAGGGGAAAAAGTGATGCAAGAAGATGAACGATTAAAAGAAGAAGTTTTAGTACATATAACTTTCTTAGTTACTGTAGACACCTAAAATTAATATTTAATTAATTTAAGCCTATCAACATAATTAATTGACTTAATTGTGTTATCCTTATCCTTCTCAGTGTTAATTAAATCTAATTTTATTAATTCGATCACTATTGTCCAATAATTAATTTATCAAATAAATTAATTATTCCCCTATTCTTCTAAAGTCCCCTCCAATAATTATTTCCTCTAAACCCACTCAGTTAATTAATTTTAATTAATTAACCTATTCATGTGATTCCTACAAATCACTTTTTCCTAATCCCAACCAACCTAATTAATCCTTCTAGAATCTCTCATAATCATGCTTATCATTATCCCTCAATTTTTAATTCCCACTCATGTCACATCAACTTTGAGCCTCTCAAAGAAATTCAAATTTCTTTGAATCCCTCAATGCATCCTTATTTTGGAATTTTTTAATTCCTCATTTTGAATTCAAATTTCTCCCCACTTTTCCCAAGGAATTTTATATTCCTGTTTATTTTCCCAAGGCACCCTTGATCCATGCCTTCTATCTCAAATAAATCTCAACCCTTCATGATCAAATCAATCTTGGCCCTCCATTGGCCTCCTCCAATCTATAAATTGGAGCCTCTTCTCCTCACAAATCATCCACTTCTCAAGCATTGTCATGTTGTCTATTTCTCCTTGATCCAAATCATCATATTCTATGGCATTCTTATGCTGCTCTTTTCTCCTCTCATCCTCTTCTAATCATCCCTCTATCATGTCCTCATAATCCTCCATTATCAAATCCTTCTATCCATCATCCAAATCCAATCCAATAATCCACTTACCTTATTGAGAATTTGGAGAGCATTCCACATCCATCAAGAAGGAGCCCATCCAATCAAGTTGAAGAGAGGCGCTATTCAACTTCATCAAAGGCTCAATCCGAGGGAGAGGTAAAATAGCAAAGGTATAAATGATCTTTTGGATGTTTTAGTGTTTTCTTGCTCATTTCATTATTTTTTTGATCATTTGACCTCTTATTCCATTTTCCCCTCTTCAGTTACTACTAAAAATAACAAGAAAATGGTACAATTACAAGCCAATGAGCTTTGATCAAAAGTGTTAGTATGGAGCTTGATTATCTTTCTAATCAATCTCCAAGTGGGAAATTGTTGGTAGTGGAGTTTGATCTTGTTATAGGTCTATTTTTTGGTATTTTTGCAGTCACATTTTGGATCCCATTTCATTCTATGGGGGGTGAATGGGGGGAGGGGGTTTGCCTATTTTTATAGTAAATCTAGACCTTTCATGATTAAGTCACATATCTAATCCATTAGAGGTTATGTTGGCTTTTATTTCCCTAAAAGGAAACTCTATTTTGTGAGTGCATTTTATTATGGCAATGGTTCAACTATGTATCTAGTGATGCATAAGTTATGGTGGTGTTTAACTTTTGAGTAGTTTCTCAGTGTTTGTGCTTAATTGTGTTTATTGTGACTGGTTCCTTAATGATTCATGGTGTGTTTGGACCACCCAAATGTTCAAGATGAGGATGCATCAACATGTCGGATGTTAGTATTATCTACATTAATATGCATGTAAGTTATGGTACCAATCGCCTTGCATAACTTGACCTAAACTTATCATTTTTTTATTCTTTTCTTTTAAAGTGTATAGAATTGTCTCTAGTTTGATGTAATAAATTGGTTGCAATCAGAATCTAACTATGATAGTATTAACATAACACAAGAATGAGCTAATAAGAACTCATAAACCAATTGTAATATAACTACCACACTCATAAATAAATCAATTAATAGAAAAGGAGGATTAAATTACCTCAAGTAACCCTTGCTTGAGGGGTGTAATCTCTTAGAAGTAACAATACACTTAACTCAAAAGATAACAATAATTGTATGTTCTTATTCATAATATGTAATCAAGATTACAAGATTACGACTATACATAAAATCTATCAATAACCATTGTTTACACTATTTATGAATCTAATATACATTAGCTGGTAAATTGAAAAACAACTTAGCACTAGCTAAAGAAGATATCAACTGACACAACACTCCCTTTTAAAGAAATTTAGAGGAAGTGGAGCTTTACTTTTTCCAACTAATCCTAAATAGGTTTTGCATCTCCCTTGCACTAACACAACTTATTAATTAAGGAAAAATGAAAACAAACAACTAGACTTCAAATTTCCATTCTAGAATGAACTCCTTTATTTATTGGTAGCACAAAATTAGGAATGTGGGTTGCTACATTAAATCTGATTTAATGAGGCATAACCTCTTCATGCTCCATAATTTTAGAGATCCTCCATGTTCGCTTCAAGAGACAGAGTCAGCAAGGACCCCAACATGACCGCAAATCTCCTACCATTTCTTGACTACTTCATAGAGTCAACAAGGACTCCAACACAATCATAACTCTCTTACCACTTCCTAACTACTTTCATGCGGGCTGATATAGCATATCTCCTTTGGTTGTGGGTGGCTTTGGGATCTCTTCAAGTTGCATGTTAGCTCTTTAAAAAAAATAATAACCCACACAAATTATCATCCATAATATTCAACAATATATGAATCATCAAATCACATAAAACATTCCATATTAGCATGTCATTCATACATTATAACTGGATAATAATGTAACAGTGAGGATGAGTGAAACATATAATAAGTCTGATAATGGTTTAATAAAGTGTGATAAATTCTCAAAAATCAAGTAAAACTAGAGACATTTCCAGGGTTCATCACAACCTCCAACTTCACCATTTGCTTGACCTCAAGTAAACCAGTTCCTGAGATTATATCCTAGGATATCTAATCTATAATCAATGGTATAGGTTACTATTGAAATCTGATTTGAGTAGAAGCCTCTACCATTAGTGATCCTCTCCCAACATTTAATTTCTCTCTTTGTATTGATCATGTGATGTCTTGTCCAGTGGGGTATTGGGTAGAGGAGTGGAAGATGGAATTTGAGTGACATCCATACTATTCCTATGTCTTATGCATCTTTCATATACCTTTTATCTCTTAGTTCTAGGGTAATGAATTTATATAGGGAATGTGGTTCCCTTTATTTGAGCTCTAGGGTCAATTCCATCAATTTGTGTTGTCAGTGTTCCAAAGTCTTTTATTTTGCAGTTCCTTGCACAAAGGTTATGAATCTTTGATAATCTTATCTCTTGAGTTCATAGATTTTTGCTACAACTACTGGGGCCTATTAGTCATTCTAAACCACTCCACCACAATCTCATTTGGTTCCTCACACTCAACTCTTATCTTTAGTGGGTGTAATTTCTCTCGTTCTTGCTCATTCCTAAGATAGGATGTGAGTGATTTTAGTTGTAAATCCACTACAAAGAATAAAGGGGTTCCATGTAGTATTAAAGAGGACTACTATATTATGAAGATAGAACTCACACATCTTGTTGTGTATGTATGGAGTGGCCATAGAGTAAGTAATTTGAAATGATCTTGGTGATAAAACAGAAATGGATAAATTACTCATGAATTGACTAATTTTGAAACATAAGAGCTTTTCTTTTAAGTATAAAGCATATACTTGGGTAGGAGGATAGTAGTCACATAGATGGTTGGCTAAACTAGTCAATTTCTCCAAATTGATAATCAATTTCTTGACTTCTTTATTCTTTTCTTCTAATTCGGCCTCATACTTTTCCTCGAGTGCCTATTTTTCTTTCTCCAACTGGTTTTTATGCCATTCAAACTTCAGATGTTGTTTCCATAATGCCACACCAAGAGTAACTATAGTTACTCGTGTTGATTCACCCTTGCTCTTAGAAGTGAGGCATTCCTTTCTCTGTGATTCTATAATAGCCAAAGTGGTTAATCTTCATAGTGCACCTTATTCTTGCTGCTACAAGGTTAATTATGCATGTAGTTCCTACACCTTTCCTTTTAAACCCATTTCTCTTTTTTTGTAATCAACTATTTGTTGTTCCAATTCCTTTATCTTATCTAGAGCTACTTGCAACTCTACTTTTTCTCTTCCTTCTAAACTATACTCGGGACATTCAGGGTCAATCTCAAGTTCATTATTAAGGCTATTTTGTTTCATTAGGGGAATGATCCCCTATTCCCTTGTTCTAGGTGGCTTAATAGGTACTTTTCTTGGGTCAAAGGGGTCTTCTTCTTCTATCTGATGATCAAAATTATATTGATCATGCTCCCTTTGTATATCTTCTCTTACATGTTTTTCTTTAGGTTTCCTTGCTTCTTTCTCCTCAGTCCCCTTGTATCTAAACATGTCTTGCCTCTCAAAATTTGTGTCTTTCTCATGTATAGGCTCTCGCATAGATGTCTCTTGTTTAGATGAAGCTTTCTTCCTAGAGAAGCAAGTAAAACACCTCATCAAGCTCTATTTTTCTCGAGACCTCTTTTCTTATGGTTTCTTTTGCTTAACATGTTTAATAGTTTTTGGGGTTTCTAATTTTTCTTCACAATTCTTCTTTTATTCCCCCCATGTGGAAACTTTATGAGATTCTTCCATGGCCTTTCATCTTTTTGTCATAGGTCTCTCACTCACAGTCTCTATCCTTGAATTCTTGTGTTTTGAAGTCAAGGAAAAAATATATTATTTCCTCCTTCTTGTAGAAGACCTAAGGTAATATTTAAATAATGAAGAGGGGTTTTTTATTGAGGCTACATACATTTCCAGTGATCCTACAGGTGAAGCTACAGATTCACCATCACTAACATTCTTATGTTCCAATTCTTTACATTTAGATTTCCTAGGGTTTTTGGAATTTGAGGAGGAAGTATCCACATTTTTATCATTGACCCTAGAGGCCTCCCCTACAAGGGTTTCAACAATTTGCTCTATTCTTTCTTGTTCTTCCTCAACTCTTCTAAACTCTTTTGGTCTATCCTATGTTTGTTTTGGAACATGTGAAACTGCTAACATTTGGAAACTGCTAAGACAAACTTCTTTTGACCAATAAAACAACTAAATAATGGTGAGACAAGGAGGAGGGTTTCCTCTTCCTCCTATATTTTACAATCATTGTTGTTAACATGTGATGCAAAAAAATTGGAACATTAACCAATGTCCTAAGACGAAGGGGACTCAACAATTTCAAATGATTAGTATAAAGCATAGAATGTCTGCCATCACAAGTAAAATACCTTATGATATGTATAGCCACTATCCGCCAAAGAGGAGGAAGAGATACCTAGTGAGTGCCTTGAGAAGACAAGTCAAATCTCTCATTAGGGAAATCAAATTTTGTCCTTTTCATTGCATGTGGTGACATTGGAAACTCTTCACTTGTTTTGGGAAGACCAGAAACTTAAAAAATGGAAACCTCTGATGTATTTTCCCTTAATCCTTAGATAATTGCTTCATTATTCATGAAGGTGGTTGTGAACTCTTTTGTCATTTCATCGTTAAATTTTGTCAACTATAGACAATAATGCACCCATCTTGCTCTCTCAAAGAATGACATAGTGTATGCATCTAAGAGCAACATAGTGTTGTTTGTAGGCTCCCTTCTAATGGGGTCACCACCCATTGTACTTCTTCTCTTCCTACTCTTGTCCTTCCTTTTTACTATAAAGTGAGCTATAATTCCCCTACTTAAACTCAAACATATTTAATTTTACCCAAATGCAGCTCAAATCTAGCTCTAATCCACTTACTTTTGCTCAAACATTCACCAAACCAAGTTTTCCTCAATAATTCTTCCCTACCTGGTATGAAAGTGAGCTATGTATGACTAATCCTGACACCCAGACTGGTGTTTAAGTTTAGCCAAGGTTTAAACTTGCCAAAATTTACCAATATTACAAAATAGTTCTAAATTAGTCACATCAACTACCTATATTTGGATAATAATAACAACAATAGCCTTTTGAAAACAAATATAATGACAGCTGCATTCCCCACAAATTATATATTAATTTGTTGACAAATTGAAAGTAGGAAGGAAGGGTACGTGTAAGAGAAATAATTATTTAATAATACATAAATGGCATGTTGATAGGTATAATGCATGTGAATTGCCAATTAAAAATATATTCTAAGTATGTCATAAGTGAGATTGGATGCAGATCATACCTATGGTAATCATATGCAATGATTCAGAGTGCTGTTGTTGAGTTGGCAAGAGATAATGCAAACGATATGCAATACAATCCGAATATTATAGATCTGATTGTTGTGATAAAAAAAGTTGTGATGATGGCACTAGTGCGGTGACATGGTGAAACCACATGGATAAAATGGCAGTAAAATACATTTTTATATAGATGAAAAGTGTGTTGTTTGTGATGAAAATGAATGGTTGCATGTGAAGGATTTTTGATCATTGTTATGTGTAACTTGGAGATAAGCATGTCCTGCATGAAAATCTAGAAGTTCTAATTGATACATTGAGTTAGGTCTTGACTGAGAAATATTGCATTAGGTCTCAAGTAGACATTCTATTGTGGTACTTAAAAAAAATGACATAAAAGAAATATGTGTAGTGTGTGCATGTGACTTTTGGTGGTTCAAGTTATGCAAAGGTAGTGGCTACGGGTGAACCAGAAGGTCTATCTGCAAATATTGGGGTATCCAATGCTATTATTGGTGGTGGTGGAATGGGTTTAGAATATGGAATGGATGGAGTTGAAGGTGGTGGAAATTCAAGTGGGGTGGATGAAGATGGTGACATGAATTGTTGATGAAGATGGAGCAAAAATTCTTCTTTATTCATAGTTTTCTTGTACAACTTTAATCTGTGTCCATTGACCATTAACTTGAATTTGAATGGGTCAATTGTAGTGAGCTAAACAACTCCATTGGAAAAAACTTGTTGAATGTCATAGGGCCTTAACTAATGTGTGTCTAAATTTTTCCCTTGGTGTCTCAGTATCTAGAATCATATATCAAAGCCTAGTCCCCTTCTTCAAATTCCTTTGTTTTAATATACCGATCATGCCATTTACTCCTTTGCATTTGAATAAGTTTAGTATCTTGAATTGCCTCCATGCACATTTCATCTAATGTATTCAATTGGCGTAATTGATCCCTTTGACCTTGGTCAAGATTAATGTCTAATGTTGTCCTTAGTGTATTGTATTCAAATTAAATAGGAAAAATTGTCTTTGTCCCATAAACAAGATTGTATGGTGTGAACACTATGGTTGTCTTCCATGTGGTTCTATATGCCCAAACTACTTTAGATAGTATTTCAACCCAATCTCTCTTATGAGCTCACATTGTCTTATTCAAGATATTTTCCAATTATATATTTGTGACTTCTACCTAACCATTGTACTATGGGTGGTAGGGTGTCGATTTCTTATGCATTATTTCAAATTGTTTGACCAATTGTGCTATCAATGCGGATGCAAATTGGGGACCTTGATTAGTTATTATCTCACATAGTAATCTATACCTACAAAATATCTCCTCATACAAAAATTGAGCCACCTTGGTATCTCTGGCATTTCTTAAGGCTTTAACCTCTACCCATTTTGTTAAATAATTAGTACATACTAGGATGTTGGCTTTGCCATTGGATGTGGGTTCAATAGGTCCAATAAAGTCTAATCACCACTTATCAAATCGTGCTAGTGATAACTATGGTTGAAGTGACATTTGTTCACTTTTTGTAGCTTTTCCCATTCTTTGACAATGATCACATCACCTTGTATAGCTGTTGGCATCCTTTTGTATAGTAGGCTAGTAGTAGCTAGAGTTAAATATTTTAACTGTAGTTCGCTTGGCTGCAAAATAGATTCCATAGGGTTCATCATGGAAAGCTTTAAGTATGTCATATGTATCATCCTCCCTCAAAACCTATGCACAACATTATTAGGCATTTAAATTATTACGGGAGGAATCTTCTTACCTGGATATTTTCAATATTTTACCTTAAATCATCCCTAAGTAGGAAGGCCATCTAATTTGTGAGAAGTCACATGGAATCTCTAAGCCTAAAATGTGGTTATTTTTGTGGAAGATGCCACTAATTTATTGTTATTATTGGTAATAAAGGTAACGTCTAATGTTTGCTATTAGTATGGCAAACAATTTTCAAACCTACTTTTATAGTGATAATATTTAATATAGGGATATTAATATTATCCATGAATAGGGATAATATTCATGCATATGTCCCCCAAGGACATGTAAAATTTGTTTTGTCTTGGTCTTTAGGAGAAATTATAATCTAATTATAACCACTAAATCCATCCAGGAAAGAGAAATACCTCTTACCAGCCAATGAGTCCAAAACATGATCAATAAGGGGAAGTGGGAAGTGGTCCTTTCTGGTGGTAGCATTCAACTCCATGTAATCTACACATACTCACCAATTTCCTTCTTTCTTAGGCATGATAACCAATGATGAGACACATTTACTATCTGATACTGGATATATAAATATAGCATCAAGGAGTTTATGTACTTTAGTTGTAACTAGCTCAGAATGTTGGATTCATTTGCCTTTGTGGTTGTTTAACCGGTCTGCAACTTTGATTGATATATCTTGTGAATACAGAAGTTTAGATCAATTCGTCTCATATCATAGTACTCCCATGAAATGTTGATGTATGTTTCTATAGCATTTATAATATCCAGTCATGTTGTGTTGCAATTAACTCATAGTAGATATTGAGTGTTCTTCCTAGATATTCTTCTATGGCACCAGATGTTGTAACTATATGAGCTCTAGACAAGTAATATTCAAACTACAATCATTAGGTAAAATATTAGCAAACATTGGTGAAATGAACAAATATTCACCATCCATCAAAATATGGAATGGATAAATCAAGCAAGATAAGAACTACTCTTGTTGCGGGTCCAAGCCATAGGAACAATATTCTTTGTAGACTCTTCTGAAAAATATTGTTCCTTTTTCTCTAGTGTGGGCCATGTTGGCAATTTTTGTGCCAACCTTAGTAGAGCTCAGATCCAGGAATTCAGCGTAGCTAACATTTCATGTTAGTCAATACCAATAATGCTTCATGTTATTCTCAACAGAGTTAGCTGCTTCCTCATAGTTTTGCAGAGTCATATAACACGAGGGTTATATGTTGTGTCAATAACACAAGTGTTATTGACCCCAGTGTCAATAAAATGTTGTGTTATTGACTGGGTCATGTTACTGACTGCCTCAGTTTGCAACAACCTATTTTGGCACCAAGGTGGGCCCTAGTCAGCATCAAAGAACAACATGGAGACAAAGGTGGTCCCATGGGGTAAGGCCCTGCGGGATAAGGAAATCAACAAGAAAGGGTTTTCCCCTTATCCCGCAAGCTAAAAGGAACAATGCATAAGTGTTGTGGGATAAGGAGGTCAAAGGGCGAAAGGCATTTTGCTTATCCTACATCGGCTAAGTGTTTCGCAGGGATAAAAGGCAGTAGCGAGGTCCACAGGATAAGGTCACGCGGGCTAAGCGAACAGAGTAAAAGTGACAAATGCCTTATCTCGCAGGGTAGAGCAATGGAAACAGATGGGCCATGGGATAAGAAAGTGATAAAGTGAAGGCCTTATCCTACGAGGTTACAAAGGTAACAACGACAGCTCGCGGGATGCATAAACAAAGACCCTTATCCCGTGAGGTAGAACAAAGACGAGGAAGATGTCATGGGATAAGAAAGCATGGAAACATAAAGAAAATGTTTATCCCGTGAGGTAAAAGTAGACCCTCGGTGGGCTTGCAGGATAAGAACTTAGTGCAGTCAATGGTCAACACAACAAATAAAGCGTGGACCCGAGGTGCCATGTCAGCCATCCATGGTTGTTGGATCTTCATAAAGCCCGATCCAACATCGACATTTTAATCTTCTATTGGGCTTGTTGCGCACTTACATGGCGAGATCTCACATGTCCATCCGCATGCGAGATCTCCTGATCAACGGTGGATATTCAATTTTGTAGTGGTCGTTGAGATTTTTATGCTGTGCAGGTGGGTGGTTGTCAACCCGATGGTTGAGGATGTTTCTATGCTCAGTCGACGCCCATTTTTGGACTCGATTTCGATGCAACCACTGGATTTCAATGCCATAACTTCAGACGTGACATCTACAACCATTTCTAGACACCACCCATGCTTCTTCAATGCAGTTCAGAGAGTTTTGGGCTCTGTAGGTACAGATAGACGCATTCAGATGCAAGGTTTTCCCTGATATGCACGAATTTTTTCTCTTCCAAAGGCAGAGGATGCTCTCAGAGCTTGATGCAACACACTATCAGATCATCTTCTCTCCCTCTCCTCTGATTTTTGTAACCTAACTCAAGTGGGGTTAGGATTTTCTCAAATGTAACCATTTGAGTTATTCTTAAACTATAAAAGCAATTTTGTAACATATTGTTTGGATCTTCTCTCTTCTTTTCTTCTGCATAAGTCTTATGTCTTTGCACTTGTAAAAATTGCTTTTCCTCCTCATTGATGAAATTTGCTTTCTTTTGCCTGATTTCAATTCTTGCAATTTGTGTAAGTGTTTACCTCTTTGTTTGAATTCTTTCTCTTTTAGTTTTCTATAGTGTAAGTGACCATGTTGATTCCAACCTTCACTCACACTTTAGGAGATTAATTGGGGTAGAAATATATGCATGTTTTGGGTGGTTTCATTAGTGTTCTATGCAGTCATAGGCAGGGGAGAACATCATTTCAGTCTGGGTGCTAACCCTTTTCCCTTATTTCATGCAACCCTTCTCTCTCTCCCTTTTCCTTGTCAAATTAGTAGATTAGTTTTACCAAGTGTTGGGTTGGTCCAACACTCTGCATTCAGATTGAAGAGGAAACCGACCTTCTCTGGAGATTCAACCTCATAACAGTGCAAGGTCCCACACTTGAGAGGTTGATTCCATGTTTCACAAGGTTGGTGGTCAAGCTTGATCACCAAGGGTGCAAACTTTTATGACAACATGCCAGATGGATTATTTCAAATCTAAATGAGGCTAAGCTGGAGGATAAAGTAATAGCTACTTAGTTATATCCCCATTACATATTGTCATATTTCTTGGCCTACAACCAATGAAAGGATCACCAGTGGCCAACCATGACCTTTCTAGAATCAATAGATATCCCTCCAAACTGGCTTTATGTTGTAAAACTACAAAATCAATAGGGTATTCACATTGACCTATGGTTAACAATAGGTCTTCAATTATTCCTTCTAGTATAACAATGGACCTATTTGCTAGTTGTAATATTGTTGGTGTTGGTCGTTTTCCAGCTACAAATCATGACATTAATTGTTGCTCCAAGGTTTATTAGTGCATTCTTAGTGAGGGTCTCGTTAATGCTTACATGCACTATTGGGCTTCCCAGGTCTAAATACTTAGGAATGACTAATGTACCTAGAATAATGTTAGCCAATTGTCCAATGATATTGTAGTGTCATAAATTGTCACCAGTCCAATTTACACCTCATGTTTGTGCTTCCACTTTACCGTGTCCTATCCTCATCCCCTCTCTAGGTTCATTCAGGCTTGATTATCTAACTTTGATGTCATGTACACCCTTTTGTGGGTCCCAGAGTGAGGTGTCCACCCCCTTGACTGCTTATTTTGGTCCTCTTTGCAAAAGGTCCAGATTGCCCCAAAACACCCCAGTCCCTCTCAAAGGGGCTCCAATTTGAAATGGGGCAAGTGTTATATCTCCCTGCTAGAATTTGATCCCCCTGGCTACACATGACCATTAGAGGTCAGCCTAATCGATAAATTACCTAGGTAACCCTATATAAATATATCTTATCAATTCATTTTAGATCTAACTCTCCATCTACGAGCTATCCCTATCATTCACACATCCATGAATTAGTCATTATTAAGCATATTTAAAGATTCAAGGTGGCATATTCATCATCAATCATTGTGGAGAAAAGTTACATCAATATTCATTGAAGCATGTGTATGATTAGGGTTTTTCATGTCCATGTGTTTGTCATGCCATTACATTAAACATTCACGATTACATTCAAAGAGCATTGCACCATCATCAATAATTACAGATCCGAGGTATATCTCCCTAACATTTATTTAATTATTTGCATTATTTCATTCATGGTTAATTTCAAAACTAGGGTTTGACCTGAGGCAAACCCTTGTTCCCAACATCGTTCCCTATCTTTCTGTGTGTAGGATATAGGTGCAGAGTTGTACTCAGGAAATCAAACAAAGTTCATAGTGACGAATAGGTTAGCTTTCGATGAAAAAAAAATGGGAGGACGAGGGAAAATATGTGCTACTTGGTCCCAAAAAATTAGGTTGAACTTCAAAGGACAAGTTTTAGACATCTCATTTTTCTTATATTTAGGTCGGTAGATCTATGGGACATCTATAGCTTACTAATTTTGTCAAATCACTTCAATAATCCCTCACTTTACCCTAATTTTACAATTACATTACAATTCAACTTAGAAGAGGATCAATCAACCACACACACCAATTGAATCCAATCATAAATCTCAAAATCCTTTCCTCCCAAGAATTAAGCCTATATCTATTGGGTTTAATCCTCTTTCAATGTTGTGGTGTTAATTGAGATATGTAGTGGTTTTACTATCTTAAACTCTAATTCCTAATTTTCACCAATACATTTTGGTGAAATCGACTCCTTGCATGCTTATTTCTAATTTGTGGTCTCAAATATGATTTTTAGACATTTTGAAAAATTTAATTTTGCACTCAGATCATAATTACATAAATTTTGTGGTTAATTTCATAAAAACCTAATTTATTTTTTTAATTTTGGCTAGTGGGTTACATAATTGTTTACTTATATTTTTAGATCCAATTTTAAGCACTCATAATGGAAATTACTAAACCTGATTTGTTTGCTTTTTCACATATGATTACATTTCTTTTTAGTTATCTTTATTATAATCATGTGTTGGATAATGACTTCTTTCATTTCACATTGCTTCTTTTCATTCATTTTACACTTTCATATTGCATTTTTAGGGTTTCTAAAATGTTTCTTACTTGAAAATCATATCTCAAAGCTTTCATCCATGTTATATGTTGAGTTATGATGATATTTTTAAGAACATGCATTACATGTGTAGATCAAATAAAGGCTTTTGTAGATAATGATAACCCTAAAGATGACATCAACAAAGCTAATAATTGTACCTCTCCTAGGGTATCTAATGTGAATGAGGAAAGAGTCAATACTCCTATCAATGATCTCTCTAATGGAGAGAAAGCATTGATGATGTTATGCATTTTATTCATGACCTATCTCCTCATATGACATTAAGCAAAGATGAAGCCTTAGATGATAAGGATCTTTCTCCTCAACCTATTAAAGAGGATATGAATGATGATGATAGAAAGGCAAAAATCACTACAAAGGATATTCCTTCGTCTAATTCTCCCTTTGATCCTTCCATGTGTCCTTACACTACAAATTTCAAAGAGATTCATGATAATAGTCCTTCTTTTCCACAATTACAAAGTTCTTATAGTAGTAGTTATAACATAATATCAAAACAAGGTTATAGAGGACAAGGACTTGGAAAATATGAACAAGGAATCAAAGTCCCTATAAACCCTCCTTCCGAAGCTAGTACCAAAGGTCTAGGACATCCTCATCATTCCCACATGGATGATCTTTTTAAAATTAAAAACTTTAATGAGTATCTTGCAAGACATAAAAAGTATCGTCCATCTAAAGGTTCTTCCTCAAAGAATCCTTTTTGCTCATATCAACAAACCCATGATCATCATGCTAATGATTGTTTATATTTTCAAAAAAGTATGCAAGAAATAGTTGATAATAGAACCATTAAAATCACTGAAGACAATCATCCACCTTCTAACAACCCTTGTCCTACATCTCAAAAGACAAGACCTACTCCTATTTATGCTCAATAGAAAAGACAATCATCCACCTTCTAACAACCCTTGTCCTACATCTCAAAAGACAAGACCTACTCCTATTGATGCTCAATAGAAATTAGGTAATATAATCTTTTGGAGATTAAAGTATGATAAGAATGTTGTTTTTCCTTTCATTATACTTAATCACAATTATAAGCACAAAGAAGGTGATGCACATTGTCTTTTTCATCGTGGTTATTCTCATTCCTTCAGAGATTGTAAAGCCTTAAAAACATTGGCTCAAGACCAATATGATAGAGATTGCATAAATTTTACAACTAATCTTGCACTTTTTCTCGGTGAAGAAGTAGTGCCTTAGCAATCAATTCAACCTCACATGTTTCTCCTCACCCTATGGCAGTAGTAGTTAACTTCATTGGGGGCTCTTCATCATGAGTGGTGATGCTATTTCAATAACAAACATTTTGGAGCAGCAACATATCTCTCCCTTGTTTCCTCGCTTGGGGGGCAAGGACACTATATATATTCATTCTCTCTTTCTCTATTTGAAGATTACTTCTTTTTTAGAGTTGTATTTTGCATAACATGATGTTTTTTCTTGCATTCCTTCATGCAATCAAATGTGTGTTCCTTGTTTAGGACCTTTTTTTGCTTGAAGTAGTGCATTTTCTTATGTATACTCTCTCCTTAGAGGTTGTTTAATTCTTCTCATTGTCCCTACACTTGGGGGGCATTGATCTCTCCTATCCTTTTTAAGGATCCACTTTTCCTTTGTTGAGTGGTGTTTGCTTACGATACAATGTCATTCCTTGTGTGAAGTTGTTTTTTTTCTCAGGGATTCTCTCTTATGCGAGAGGTATGTATCCTTGAATACAACCTATTTTATACTTGGAAATGTATGTCTATCATGAACAAACCCTTCACTTTGGGTCAAAAGTGTCTCATCCTTCATCAAGAATCCCTTTTTCCTAGCAATTGGGGGAAGGTATGCATTCTTGTTTTGCTTCCTCTCTTTTGGCCGATGATGTTATTTTTGTTCAAGAACTCCTATTGGAGGTAGTTGTCTTTTGAACAAAGATCTCTTATCATCCAATGATTCCCTTTACACTTGTTACAAGATATCTCTTTTTCAACTATCTTATCCTTGCTTGTAAGAGTATTACCTCTTTAGCTTGGATTTATAAATATTATTTCCTAAGAGGATATTTCCTTGGTGTTGAAGGTTCATATCCTTGTTTATATCTTCCTTAATACATCAACATAGGGCTATGTTGACATATTAAGGGGGGGCATTGCATATCACCCTCTTTGTACTATATTGTATTGTGTTTTTGCATGTCTTAAATGGGGTGTTCATTCTCAAAACTAGACAAAATAGAGTCTTACGCCGGATTCTTCATGCCCAAAAGTAGACAAAACATTTTATATATGTCTTATATAAGGTTACACATTCTCAAAAACAAATAAAAAAAAGTCTTACACAAGATGTTCCCAAAACTAGACATATATTTGTCTTAAACTGGGTGTTCATTCTTGAAACTAGACAAAACAAATTATTACATGAGATGCTTCATGCCTGAAACTAAAAACACACTTGAATTTTCATTTCATGTCTTACACAAGTTCTTGCATGCTCAAAACCATACCAACAAAGTCTTATATGAGGTGCTTAACTCCTGAAACTAGATAGTTGCATGTGCAATAGGATGAGTGGAACTAGCAAAACACAACTAGACTATTCCAAGTCTCCTCTTCCACAACATGGATCACCTAGAAAAATACAATTAGCATGTGGTATCCTTGTCCTCTCTTTCTCTTTCTCTCATGGATCACCTAGCAAAACACAACTTAGCTCGCGACATCCATGCTTGGCTCTTTCTTCTTCTCATGAGCTCATAGCTTTTCTATTTGTGTTTCATAGTTTTATGCATGCTATTGCTATTTTTATGTGATTGCTTGTGTCCTTATGATGGCATTTCAAGAATGATATTAGTAGTTGAGACATTTTGATTATCGAGGTCTCTTTGGCTAGTTGACTTGAGGTCTTGTTTTGGTTTTTAGCATTTGTGTTGTGCGTGCTTTGCCTTTTGTCTTTGTTTGTCTTTGTTTGAATTTCTATCTTTGTCTTGTTTTATGTGTCCTTGTATAAGATTGTGTGAGTTAAGATCCTAAGATTGGGGGCTTGGTTCCTCAAAATTAGTGATGTCTTATCTCCTTGTGATCTTGCTCCTAATTTCTCCTGTCTCTCTCATCATTCTACTTTACCGCGAGTATGTGCATAGGCTCATACTCCCATTAAAGTGGGGGCTATATGTAGCATCATAAATTGTCACCAGTCCAATTTATACCTCATGTTTTTTCTTCCTCTTTAACTTGTCCTATCGTCATCCCCTCTCTAGGTCCATTGAGGTCTGATTATCTAACTTTGATATCATGTACACCCTTTTTTGGGTCACACAGTGAGGTGCCCACCCCCTTGACTACTTGTTTTGGTCCCCTTTGCAGAAGGACTAGGGCATGGAATTCCCTGGTATGGACTAGGGCACCCCAAAATGCCCTAGTTCCTCTCAAAGGAGCCCCAATTTGATATGGGGAAAGTGCTATATTTCCTTGCCATAATTTGATCCTCGACGCTACACATGACCATTGGAGGTCGGCCTCATCGACAAATTACCTAGGGAACCCTATATAAAGACATCCTATTAATTAATTTTATATCTAACTCTCGATCTAAATTTTATCCCTATCATTCATGCATCTGTGAAGCATTCATTATCAAACATTTTCAAATGTTCAAGTCTTCATATTCATCATCAATCATTGTGGAGGAAAGTTACATCAATGTTCGTGCAAGAATGTGTTTATGATTAGGGTTTTTCATGCCCATGTGTTTGGCATTCCATTATGTTCAACATTCGTGATTACATTCAAAGAGAATTGCATCATCATCAACAATTGCAAATTTGAGGTATATCTCCCTAACATTTATTTTAGTATTTGCATTATTTTATTCATGGTTAATTCCAAAACAATGGTTTGACCTAAGGAAAACCCCTATTCCCAACATCTTTCCCATTCTTTTCATGTGCAGGAAACATGTGTGAAGTTGTACTCTATAAATCTGATAGAGTTGACAGTGACGAATAGGTCAAATTTTGACAACGAAAAATTTGGAGGACCAAGGCGAATCTATGCTACCTAGTCTCAAAAAATTAGGCCGAACTTTGAAGGATAGGATTTAGACATCTCATTTTTCTCAGATCTAGGTTGGTGGTTCCATGGGACATCTTTCTAACAGATCACTTCAATAATCCCTCACTTTACTCTAATTTTACAATTACATTACAATTTAACTTAGAAAGAGGATTAATCAACCACACACACCAATTGAATCCAATAAAAAATCTCAGATTCCTTTCCTCCCAGGGATTGAGCCTCGATCTATTGGGTTCAATCCTCTTTCAATGTTGTATTAATTGGGCTAGTTAGTGTTTTTACTATGTTAAATCCTAATTCCTAATTTTCACCATTACATACATGTACAACTTTGGGGTCTTGTTTCTTCCTTCCCAATCATCTAAGGCATAGTTATCTAATAACTTTAGTATAAATGGGGACATCCTTGATGGTTTGAAGGAGAGGTATCTTTACACATACATTTTCCAGTTGTCCTAAGATGTCAAACTCAGGTGTAGGTTGGTATTTCTATGTGGCTAACCTCTTTGAAAAAGGTTGGTCCTTATTAGGTAATTGAACATGTATTGGTGGTTACTCCAATGGTTGGTTAGTGATCTCTATCACTGGGTCCTTATTAGAAAGTTTTATGATCTATGGGGGTGTAGGACCAAGAAGAGTATTTCATGAATGTAAGTGGACATCACTGATGTCAAATGTATAGGTTGAGTACAGAGTTACCTCATTGGAGTAAGCTGACTGAATAGGCTTATTATTAGGATTGGGTGTAGGTTGAGTAGGTAATTATGGTGGAGTAGAGGAAGGCATATTTTGGTTGGGCATAATTCCTGACTATTATGAATGTACATTGGGCATAAGTGTAGGCTGATTGGATACATGTTGTTGTTGTTGTTGTTGTGGGTGACCAACATTAGATTGTTGCCATTGTTGGGTTACATGCCATGGTTGAGACCATGGGTTTTGAGGACCCTACCACTAGTTATAATTTGGGTATTGGTATTGAGGTGACCATGAGCCCTGCTAAGACATATAGTTTGATGTATTACCTTGCCATTGGGAATTTTGCATGGCATTCTAGGGCTAAAAATTCCAATGTGCAACATTTTGTTGAACTCCAAGAAATGAAGGATTGTAGGATAAGGGGTCTAATGACATACCTTATCTTTGTTGTAATGGCATGAGTTGTGCTGTGTAGAAGACTTGTCCATCCTCATCTTCTACTGCATGGAATTCAAGATGGGTAATATTTTCCTCAGAGATGGTAGCAATCTTCTTATATCTACAATTAGACCTAGTTTGTCTATAGTGAGGACAATACTCTACGAGAGTAGTCTTTGCTTCCTCTTGTTTCTTCCTAATGTGAAGAGTATGAAATAACCCTCTAGGGATATTCATTCTAGAAATTAGAACAAATGAACCACAAAAATTCAACATATAATTTGCATGTAATTGTCTTCGATTTATTCAGCAAATTACACTGTAAATCATTAACTTTCAGATTTAAATAGAATTTCTAAAATTTAAATAATTATATAGCCTCAAATATTTAATAGAGAAACAACTGAATAAATCCAATCGTAGCCATAGAACTTACAATTTGATTGGATAACTAGTAAATAAAACCTGAAGCACAAAGTGAGTCACCTGAATGATAACTCCAACTGACAATGGTTTTCCGTGCACTGCCTCCAAGCTCGAGGGTTTGTGTCCTCAAACCTGCTGAAAGCTAGAGCTTCCCAGAAACTCTCCAAGAGAAACAATTTTCAAACATAAACCAAGAATCCAAAAATGAGCCTCTCCAGGTTATTAAATAGCTCAACCCTGTGACTCTTCGTTCGCCCATTGCCTGTCTCTTGGAATTCCCTTCTATTAATTAAGTGAATTTACTTTATAATTTGATGTTGACATAAAAAGTCAATTTAATCTTCTTAGATAGATAATTAAATTAAGTTTTCTTTAAAGTTATTATGTTTAGACAACTTAAACTTAATTATTTAATGGATTTTCCTAATGTCCCAAAAAGGGGACATTACAGTCCTCCCTCTTTAAAGATTGCTTGTCCTCAAGAAATCATGAATCTGCATGCTAATGTCAAGATCCTAAACCATCCTCAAGAACACTTTTCTACTAATCAACTATGCACACTAATTAAAACATTTGCATACCCATGGTGAATAAGTATATCTTGGTCCACAAGAGTCAATTCACCAAACATGTCACTGCCTAGATCCCATATCAATTTGTAGAACCTGCTATAAACAATGAAGGAGTTTGTCAACCAATCACCCTGAGATAACCATCCATGCATGTAGGACAACTAGACAAAATGAAGATGTACCCCCTCATGCCTATTAACCAACATAAAAGGATACCAAATCTCACTGCCATAAATCTGATCAGCAACACAAATGATTTCAAACATGTCTCCGAACCAATGCCAATAAAAAAAACAATCCATACTCCATCTCTATCCAAAAGAAGCACCCCTCAACATTCCTAGACCACTGAATCATTGGTGTACTCAATGAAAAATCAAGAAATGCAACATGATCGCAACTAGAATAGCCACCAGTCCATAAGAAATCAAAGAGGTTGAAGTCACCAAGCAACAAATATACCACTGCCCTATCAAGAGAAATAGATGACAGTCTCAAGAATGAGGTGTGTATGCCATCACTGCCCAACACATCACCACCATGAAAATGCTCAATTGCCTCAATTGGAAACTCTGGATTAAGTAACTCATGTCTCTTATCATAAAAAAATGGTAGATATTAGCTGTAACAAAAGATATAGACTTAGTCCCTTCATCAAAATTACCATGTACCATACTTGTCTCATGTATTCCATCAATAATAGAAGTTGGACCATTGCTTTCTTCATGATTATTAGTGGCAATATGATCAGAAAGGTGAAGTATAGTACCGTTGTCATGTAAATTAGAATTATTGTCATGTTTTTGAGTCATGTTTTGGGCCTCTTTTAGTGCATCAACATTCCAAATTTCTTGACCTATACTTGTAACCTTGTCTTCAAGAGTATTCCCAAGTGTAAGAGTTGCAATATCAAGGGGAGGATGTAGACTACCACAGTTCCAAATCAGACCTTTGGAATCCTCTTCTTTACTTCCACTGGGATCATCAAACTTTATTTCATCTTTGCCAAGCGCGTAGATCCTTTCTATAAGTTGCATAATTTATGTGGTCCTACTACTCATTTTATTTTCCATAGAAGTGACTACAAGAGTTGATTGATTCTTTTCTTTGTATAATGCACCATGAGCCATACTTAACTTCAAGCACAAGTCATCAACTTCTTTTTTCTTGTCTTCAACAAACTTGATCACAAGGTCCCTATCCTTGAGCAACTGCAAGTAATCAGATTTCATTGTTTCTAAGGCCTCTTTTATTGTGCAAAGCTGAGAACTAGTGACTCTACTTGTAACTCCCTTTTGTCTTTCTTCAATTTGGGTTTTCCAAATGAGGTCTTTCAATGTATTTGGGAGTGTTGTATGCCCTTGTTAAAACTTGTACAACTCTCTCCTTTGTGATCAACAATTTGTCCTTCAAATCTTGCATTGCGAAAGGCTCTTGTCAAATTCATCTACAATACATGAGATGTCACATGTTAAATTTTTTGATTCGTTATCAACTATAGAAACATTATCAAACTCAACTATCTCACTAGATGATGACATGCACTCTTCATGAAGCTCTACTGGGGCCACATTGTGATCATAAATGGATTCATCAAGGAAGGTTTTCTGCCCACATGTTGTATCAATAATAATCTGCAAATCACCAACAAAAAGTTTTTTATACCTCTCACTTGTAGCAACTGATTCTTCCTCCATAACAACATCCTTAGCTTCTTGGAAATAATCATCTTGTTTTCTTCCAACATGCCCAATGTTAGGTGTAATGGTTTCAACTTTCTCCTCATGAATCAAGACGCTATTCTCACCACTTGGCTGCAATTTGTCCTTTCCCTTATTAATTCCATAGATATGATCAAGTGTCCACGCCTTCTGACACGTGAAACAAATCTGCTCTTTCCTCATTTGGTTCTTACTCTTTTTGGAAGACCCTGCAACTTGTAAGCCCATTGATATTAATTCATGTTCAGTCATCTGTTTCTTGAATTTTTCAATTTTTTTGCTCACATTGTTTGAGCACCTCGTTGAACAACTTATAAGTAGTTTTATAAACATCTCGTTCTTGCCTTGAAATTGCTAGCAACATGCGTACAAGTGACTGAAAATGAGCATCACTCTCATTAATTGAAATTACCATAATGATCTTCATGGTTGCAATAACATCTTCATACAAGTGTTCTTCCTTAATTGTGACCATGAAATGTTGAAGCATGGTATGTATTAAATCATACAATCCCAAGTCAAGCATAAGATCACTCATTTTGATTTCTGCAAATGCTTTTAGTATGGCAACTCTTCTAGAGAAATGATGACTTCTGATGTCCCCCAGGTATTGGAAGCTATCAATGATTAGTTGCAGTACCTCTCTCATTATGTTATCTTCATAAGGTTCATGAGGTGCTAAGATTCTTAAAATCTCCATCAAACAAGTAGTAACCAACAACCTTATCTCACCATCTGGATGCCTTAACCACCTGTGTTGTCTTAAAGTTGTCACAATAGGAGCAATAGTTATTTGCAACAAAATAGGAGGTGATTGCTCTACAGTTGTTAGACATTCCTCTAATTGGTTCAAAATGATGAGGACACTTTCCCTAGTTAGTGTTTCCAAACTGAGTTTGTTAAAAATATCACAAAGCACTTTGGCCAAACTGTCATCTGTTGCCATTGTCCTAAGGAATTTGCCAAGTTTCACCCCCACTTTTTTTGCAATTTTGACAAGCAGATTTCAATACAATAACTTTGTCGCACAATTTTTCCCAGGAGGTAGGCTGTCCAGTTTGCTGTAGTTTTTTTCCCTCTGACAAAATTTTTTGTTGGTATGGCCTTAAACAGTTTGCTAACTCAATAAGTCTAATTCTATGCTCGATGGTTCCTCAAATGATTGACTTCTAATAATAGACACAATAATGGTTGCAATTCACTTCGGAAGTGTTTTGGGTTTGCCCAAAACCAAAAGACTCGATATGCAAAGCAAAACAATCGTCACAAAATATGAAATATCATGAATTGAATCGCCAAACATTAGGTTGGTGGAGAATATACTTCTTCAGGCTAAAAAAAACATGAACACGGCTAAATATTTTTCACCATAATATTATGTGCTCCCCTATAAAAAATCGCTCCAAATAATGAATCAGACCCGTTATTAATGTATTCAATCTTCCAATTTTCAATCAAATGTATTACTGCTTTTTTTGAGAAATGCAGATAAATTATTATTTCTGTAAATAAACCCTTCATACAATTCCTCCAATTTACATATCAAACTATTTTTGTTGTTCAAAATAACCTTCAGAGGCTACAGATTTTTTTTTAAGCTCTGATACCACTGAAATAACCCCCTAGCGATATTTATTCCTGAAATTTGAACAAACGAACCACAACAATTCAACATACAATTTGCATGTAATTTTCTTTGTTTTATTCAGCAAATTACACTCTAAATCATTAAATTTTATATTTAAACATAATTTTTGAAATTTCAATAATTATATAGCCTCAAATCTTTAATAGAGAAACAATAGAATAAATCCAATCGTAGCCACATAACTTACAATTTGATTGGATAACCAGTAAATAAAAATTGATGCACAAAGTAAGCCACCTAAATGATAACTCCAACTGACAATGGGTTTCCGTCCACTGCCTCCAAGCTCAAGGGTTTGCATCCGAAAATGAGCCTCTCTAGGGTATTGAATAGCTCAACCGTGTGACTCTTCATTCACCCACCACCTATCTCTTGGAATTCCCTTCTATTAATTAAGTGACTTTACTTTATAATTTGATGTTGACATAAAAAGTCACTTTAATCTGCTTAGATAGATAATTAAATTAAGTTGTCTTTAACGTTATTATGTTTAGACAGTTTAAACTTAATTATTTAATGGATTTTCCTAATGTCCCAAAAAGGGAACATTATAGAGTATCCAACTGGGTTGTCAAATGACTTATTATGTCTTCATATTTAAGAGGAGGTTGATCAATTCCACCGTTGAGACTCCAATAGTTGTCTTAGTGGTTGGAAGCAACCTTGAGCCTCTATCCTTCCTCAATGTAACCTTGGAGTAGTTTCTCACTATCTTACAAATATCATCAAAATTTATTTGGGTGAGTCACCACCACCCATCAAGTTGAGTGCATCAATGCAATCTTCATTAATTCCTTGGAGGAAGACCAACTTGAGAGATTCTAGAGTAAGCCAATTCTATCCAGATTTATTCAAATAGAACTGGAATCTATCTATGTAATCTTCAAGGGGTTTGTCTTCTCTCTAGGTCATCCTAAAAATATCCTCCTTTATAGTATCCTCACCTCTGCAATAGTCCTGATATTTTTGCAAAAACTTCTTTGTCGTAATAACCCAACTAGTGATTGCATTGCTACCTAGCCCTATTAACCACCTTAGTGAAGAATCCTTCAAAGTGGCTAGAAAACGTTTTACACAATGGGAATTAGTAACATAATTAGAGCATCTATATAATACATCAAATTCAAACAAAAATGTATTAGGATCTTCAGTGACCAGGCCATATAAAATTGGGAGAGCAGATGGGGGTATATTCTTCAATGTTACTGCCCTCTCTTGATTTGATGTTGGAAATGCAAAGGTGACTAGTACTTCAGGATTCCCAAATTTAGCATCACCCACTATTGTTATCATTTCCTGTGTATGCTCTAGAGTAGGTTCCTCTTGTGTATGCTCAAAAGATGTATAATTTGTGTGTGCACTAAAGGGATATTCTGATGTTTGTGTTGACTCAACTGTGACTTTTGACTCCTCTCATGAAGTTAGCACATTTCCTACACTTGATGTATAGGAAAGAAACCTTCCTATAGCATCCCTCTATCAATGCATTCAATGAAAGTGTTGAGCTTGTAGGCCATCTTCCCACACTTGTTAGTAAATAGATTGATACTAGTCTTAAAACCTAATGTTCCTAATGCTAAAAATAAACACCTATACAATTGGAAAGAAAATAATAGAAAGGAAATTACAAAAAATAAATAAAAAAACCAAACCTAGACTCAAGAGTCCTAACCCTTAGCACCATCCTTGACAATGGTGCCGAAAATGACTAGCCTCCACTATGTCCACAAAGTTGGTACAATATATCATGCACTTAGCCTAGTTGAGGTATTCAATGGGGCAACTTCATTTCCTAAATTGGGGTTCACTAAATTATTGACTAAGGACGTATCTTGAAAGATGACACTAGCACTGTATGTGCAGCAAAATGTCTTGGAAGATTCCTATGGTTGCATGAAGACACACTAACTAATGAAAGTGCAAATAGTGCTAAATGAAAATCTATCGATATGATAGTTGAACATTGTAGGAGGCTCAAGAGAAACTCAATGTCACGAACCATATTTATTTGTAATTATTTATTAGGAAAATAATGCTTATTTTTTCATTTATGGAATTGAAATAAAAAGGAAGTGGAATTGTTAGTGAAATAAGACAATAATGAAATGATTTACATGCAAATGAATGATCAATATTATTTTCATTATAAAATTGGGATCATCATTGCTAATGAGCAATTGAGTGCAAGTGAACGCAGGAACAGGTGAATGCGAATGAAGGCGAGAACATGGTTTAGGTAGAGTTGTTTTAGCTCTTAGACTTCGCTAGAATAGATGAGAATCTCACACACCACATTAGAATTTATAATCTGCATTATGCAAAGATAGATGGTTTAAATGACTTTATTTGAGTGTTTGTTTAAATGATGAATTTGGTATGAGTAGTCTTCATTGATATTTCTTTAATTCGAAGAAAGATAGATTTTAATGTTTTTAAATGATTATACATGTATTTTGATGATTGAATGTGCATTTTGTGTGCAGATAATGTATAAATTTCTTAATGAGATATCATGCTTATATTTCTACTTTTTGATTAGTAGAAATGACATATATATATATATATATATATATATATATATATATATATATATATATATATATGTATGTATGTATGTATGTATGTATGTATGTATGTATGTATGTATGTATGTATGTATGTATGTATGTATGAAGTATATACACACATATATATACACGTATATGATTTATATAATATTTAGAAAAAGAAAAGATAATTAAATTTGAATTGATTTATTACTATATATATATATATACATAATTATACGTATTATATATGTATATGAGTTCGAATAATAATTTGTTCATATACATATAAATACATACATAATTATTATAGATGTAAATATATTTTTGAAATTAAATTATTTTGTTTTATGTACATTCATTGTTTATATATATAAAACATGGAAAGTGATTTATTAAAGAACATGTTAACCAATTTAGTATTGGCAGGCTTAATAGTGCATCGAGTTAAGCATATTGCAAGTTTATAGGGAGAAGTCGATATTAGTGAAATCGAGTTGGCATAGACTTAAACACCACTAAGACTTAGGAAACCATTTGCAAAAGGAAATCGGTATTAATATTGATCATGCAACAACAAACACTTAGTGGTTGAATAAAGATGGACTGCAGGTTGAATACAGACTGATCGACATGGTTAAAGCCGTAGGAATAAACATTGCATGCCATGCAAACTTTTCCACGTGCCAACGGTGATGCATGGGTGGCAATTAAAATGTTGAATGATAGGAAGGGAGTCGGTATTGCTACCGACTACCCACTCAAACCTCCACTTTCACATGCATTAAAATTGCCATATCACGTGGCATGAACAAACAGTTATGTGGTGTGAACAAACAATTATGTGGCATTAACAAACAGTTACGTGGATGATCAACCACATGAAATCACCGATATAAATGAATTTAAATGGTATGTGTAGATCGAAATACCACATGCTTGCAATATAACAGAGTTTGAATTCTTTTGGGACTATTACCATAACTATAATAATTAGAGGTGTCAAATATAAACTCAGATAAAAGACCACCACTCGAAAAGATTGGCTCAAAAATATGAAGAAATATAGATTGGATCAATATATATAGATTGTTATTTTAGTAAAACTTAGAAAGAGGGTGGTATTGGAAACAAGGAGAAATATGTAAAGTATAGTAAAGATAGAACAAAGAATAGCGAACAAAATATAGAGTAGTGAATAGAGAAGAGAGGTGAAAGAACATAGAGGAGAGAACGCAAGGGATTAAACAACATAGAGGTTTGGAAATCTAGACGTATTGCAAACAAAAGTGGAGAAGATCATCACTAATCATATCGGACTTGACTCAAATGTTCGAGGTAGGCTCTTAAATGAGCAATAGATTGTTTTATAATTAGAGAAAAGAACATAATTATCTTAAGAGTTGTATATTTTAGATCATTAGTAAAGAAAATAGTTTAATTTCTGAATTAGTTCCTTACAATAGAGGTCATGATGATTATTTGAAATTTCGTTGAAAAAGCCATATAAGTATGTGCATTATGAATTATCATTTTATTTTATACCCGTTATGGAAAATTACTAAATTTAGTTAGTTGAATTCATAAATCATGGGAAACGCATATTAGTATCGAACTAAACATGTTATTCAAGAAAAGAAGTAGATAATAAAAAATATGTGGAAAAATAGAAAGCTTATGCACTCTAAACTTAGAAACTTGAAACCATAAGATGCATGATTACGCTATTTGGATTTTATGAGAAAAGATAAAAGAATGTGTACTCATAATTTCTATTTATGAATTTTACTTTTATCTATATGCTAAATATGCATACATGTGTTACACCTTCTTATTTTTAATTCTTATCCTTGGTTTACTTGAAAAGATAGAAGCGAAAGATTGCTTTCTTATTGGATATAATTGATTGTAAACGAAAGATTGTTTCTTCTATATTTACTTGAAAAGATAGAAGACAAAGATTGTTTTCTTATTAGATGCAATTGGTTTTAAATGAAATATTGTTTCTTCTATATCTCTTAAACGAAAGGTTGTTTTTCTTAAGAATGTAATTTTATCATGTGAGAAATGGGAAGCTAGACTTGAGAAAATAAATATTGTCTTCTATATACTTCTTTTAATTTTATATGTTTGTGTTTGTGGGAAAGTTACCTTCCGGGACGGGTGCGAAATGTGGAATCATAGAGAGAATAGTTTGCTTTTCCAAACTATATTTTATTGCTATGCATGGCATTATACTTGGCTGAGTAACTTATTGACCATTGAAATAGATAGATTTATTTATGCCCTCTACCATATCCTTGATTGATCTTGCTTGTTTCTTAATGAAATTAAAAAATAGAAAATGCATATATCATTCTAGGCACGCACTAGATTCCATCTTGTCTATCGAACTTTTTTTGCTAAGCAATTCGTGCAGGGTCGGGTATTTTTGATTGATCAAGAATTCCAGGGAAGTGTAAGCTTCAAGGTTGGGTGGAAAAAGCACCTGAATCTTGTTCTCATCTTCATTCTAAAGATTGCATTGAAGATAGCTTGGATTGCAGATCAAAAGACTCATCTCATCCTTTACTTTATATTTATCTTGTTATATGAACTTAAGGCATTTGAAAGGACTAAGTATTGTATATAGATATGATTGAGATACTGCTTACATATTCTTATTGAATAAAGAATATTTATCTCTTTAAGAAATATCTTGTTTATTGTGATATCATTGGAATGATCATTTAGACTTAAGGACATAATAGTGGAAGTAAATAGACTCATTAAGGGAATTATGAGTTTATTTAAGAATAAAGGGTATTTCATTTTATTATGGAATTTAGAACGTTTTACGTCTTTACACTCAACAATGGTTGTGGGTAATAGTTGATAGCTAACAACAAGTAGCAAGTTGATAACTAACAGCAAGTAACATGTTGATAACTAAAAACAAGTAACAAGCTGATAACTAACAATAAGTAATAAGTTGATCAATGACTAACATCAAGTAACAAGGTTTTTTGCATTCTTTTTGCACTCATCAACAGTTTGTTGATGACACTATCCTCATGGGATATTCTTCTGTCAAGGAGGCTGATGCCTTCAAAACTGCTCTCAACTCCTATGCTTTGGCTATTGGTCAGCAAGTCAATTGGGACAAATTGGCTATGTACTTCCTGAATACTCCGGTCATAAGACAACAGAAAACTGCTAAAATTATTGGGTGCAAAGTGGAAATGCTCCCCTCCACCTATTTGGGTCTTCCCTTGGGGTTAGCTCCCCCAAATTCCTTCAAGAATATTCTTATTGCTAAAATTAATAAAAGACTTGCTGGATGGAAAGGCTCAATGTTATCTTAGGCTGGCATACTGTAGCTCCTTCAAGCTACTCTTCAAAATCTCCATGTTTATGCCCTCAGCCTGTTTGGTATCCCGGCTAAATTTGCTAAAGCAATGGAAAGAATCCAGAAGAGATTTTTATGGTCAGGAGTGGAAGAAAAAAAGAGAATACCCTTGGTTGCTTGGGACAAAGTGTGTAGACCAAAGAACAAAGGGGGGTTGGGGATTAAAGCTCTAAAAACCTTTAACAAAGCTCTTCTTGCTAAACAATTATGGAGAGCCTATGATACTAAGAAAGATTGGAATCAAATTTGGTTTGAAAAATACATTTAGAATTAGACTATCCAAGGGGTCCTCAACTCTGAAGATATCCTTGTTGGATCCTTCATCCGGAATAGCATTACCAAATCCATAAAAGTGGCAAAAGCTGGGGCTGGATGGGTCCTTGGAAAAAGTGACAGAATAAGGTTTTGGGAAGACCCCTGGATGAAGAATGAATCTCTTTATGATCAAAACAACATTCAAATTATTGAGGAGTGTAAAAGGAGGTTTGGGCTTATGGTGCCTGACTACTGGAAGGAGGACAAGTGGGTTAGGCTTGATGACATTCATTCTGGATTTTCCTCCCTCTAGAAGGAGTTGCTGTCCTTTTCCCCTAACAAAGGCTATGATGATGTATTCCTTTGGAAAAGTGATCCTAAAGGTGAATTTACGGTTGCCTCAGCCTATAAAAACACCTATTCTCAAACCAGCAATCCCATTTGGAGTAAAGTTTGGAACAACATTTTGATCGCTAAAGTCAACATTTTCTTTTGGCTTGCTTCTCGTAATAGTACCCTTACTCTTGACAATTTAATCTGAAGAGGTTTCAAATTCCCTAATAGATGTGAGCTATGCCAGAAGGAGGGGGAATCAGTTGATCATCTCTTTTTTCACTACTCCTTTACCTGGGATATTTGGTGCAAAATGTGGGAAAAATGGAAAGTTAACTGGGTTATGAACAAGAGCATCAAGGATATTATCTAGCAATGGAATTTTCCAACCAAATGCCAAATCATCAAGAACCTTTGGTCTTTGACCCTCCCCATGATTTGCTGGGGCATTTGGAAAGAAAGAAATAATAAGATATTTAGGGAAGCTAAGTGTAACACTCAGGTGGTCTTTGAAAAAATCTGCAGGGCTATAAAGGAGAACATCAACATTCCTCACAAGAATAATTAGCAATGGTCTATTACTGATATGAATGATATGGAAAGAGACATCCTCACTGAATGGAACCTAAAGCATAAGGTCTACAGATCAAAAAATAAGAATAGGAGAGATAACATTGTCTGGCGTTTTCCTGAATATGACTGGATAAAGGTTAATTTTGATGGGGCTACTAAAGGGAACCCTGGAAAGGCTGGTGGAGGAGGAGTTATTAGAAATGCTCAAGGAATTTGCATTGCTTCTTTTGCTTCTCCCTTTGGGGTCCAAAATAACCATGTGGTTGAAGCTTTGGCAATGCTAAAGAGCCTCCAGCTAGCTCAGGAATTCAAATTCAAAAAAGTTTGGCTCAAAGAGGACTCTTCAAACATCATACAAGCCCTCAAAGGTACAAGTTCATATTACCAATTTAATTAAAAATGCGAAATATCTTCTAAATAACTATGTTAGCATTAGTATAACTCATACCTTTAGAGAGGGCAATAAGGTTGTGGATATCCTAGCCAAGGAAGGGGTCAATTTGGAGAAGGATGTCAAATACATTGGAGAAACTCACATCAAAAGGGAGGTTAAAGAGCAATTATACCTTGATTGCATCAATGGGTCAAGTTAATCTCATGATTAATTTTTGGGGAACGATTTCCAAAGATAGATTTTGGGGGCGGATTAACTGTCAGATTATGAGTGTTTTTTGGTATCATTTCCAAGATCATATGTGTGCGAAAGATTATAGTAATAATAGCTGGGTTTGTGCGGCCATAAGCAATAATTTCAAAACTACGAAAGAGTCTTTACACGGGAATTCCAGAAATAACAAGTTTTCAAAGTTTTATCTGTGGATTGTGAACTGCAGCAGTGGGTATCTTTACTTGGAGCTCAAAATGAGTGGTAACCTAAACAGGAACGAGCCTCCAGGATGTGAAAATTGGAAGAGTGAACGAAAGGTCTGGAGAAGGCTCCACAGACACGGCTTCACTGACTATATGGAAAAGCTTCACGGAAGTAGAAATTTTGTGTCTTATGGTTTTGCTAAAAGCTGGAGTAACAACACAGTCACCCTGTTTGGGGAGATTTGGCAAATCGATGAAAATATGATTGCAGAGGTCACGGGTCTCCAGACGAAGGTGACTAAATTCTACAAGGATCGGAAGTATGCAGCTGAAGCTTTCAAAAACTTCTCGAAGTCGGAGGATGAGAAGGGCAAGCTTGTGAAGAAGGATAACATCTCCTACTACACTCCCCAGCAGGTAAAGCCTTTCTAGCAAAAAGTTCTTAGGGATTTAATGGAGTATTTGACTGTGGATGGCAGATTTACAAAAATTTATAACTATCATTTTGCTATTCTGAACCATTTCCATCCTGGGGCTAAAATATCTTTGCCCTTCTATTTAGCGTCCTCTCTAAATGAGAGCCTTGCAGACCATGCTAAAAAGCCTAACTCTTACCCTTTAGCCCATCAGGGGCTCATTCTGCTAATATATGAACATCTTAAGGATAAGGCTATGGCAACCAAGGATGATCCTTTGATCATTAACGCTCATGTATCTAAGAGATGCAAAGACTCTGACTCGAATGGGGATCAGCCCAACACCCCTACCCACAAAAAAAAGAAAGTTGAAATAGAGCATGAGGAAAAGGAGGTGCATTGTGATGAAGAAGAGGAAAAGGATAAGGACACCAATACTGAAACAAAGCAAAATAAGGATGAGAACTATGGTGAAGGGGAGGAAGGGGGTAATTCTGAAAACCCTCACTCTAACCCTAAGGGTTCGGAAAGCGAGAATGCTGCTCTGAATCCTAAGGAGTATGACAACCCTAACTCTGAGGAGACTGAACAGGGCAAGGACTCTGCGAACACCATCTTGGACACCGCCCATAACTGCACTCTAGAATTCTTCAATTTCCAAAAATGGGTTGTCAAAAATATCACCAGTATGCAGGGTAAGCAAAGGGAGCTGGAAGATAAGATTAATAAGTTGATTAAGATGTCTGACTCTGGGAAACAGAATGAGGATATAGAAAATAGTGAAGCTCAAGAGGAAATGAAGATGGAGGACTGGTTGGAGAAAGATCTGATCAAAGGGGACCTGAAACATTTGGAGGATGTTATTAGAATTTTGAAAGAGCAGGTGGAGGAGGACAAAGACAACATCAACACCCGGATCGCCCGTAATGAGAAGGCTTTGAAAAGCCTTATGAACCACACCCTCCAGGTCCTTAAAGTTTCTTCCCAGAATATGAACACGTTGGTGGATCATTTGGAAAGGAAAAATCAGGATAAGAACCTGGTAATTATAGAAGATGCTCCAACTTCCAGCCCCACCCACCAAAACCCTAGGCGCAGAACTAGGCAGACCACTATTGGGAAGGACACCAAAATGAAAGAGAGTCAGCTTGGACATGAAAACAACGACCCGAGGGAAGCGGCCAAGGTGATGATGCTCTTGGTATAGAATGTTGAGGAAAATATGAATAGTTTTTAATTAAATTGTAATGCTGGGCTTGGGGCCAATTTCTTGTTGGCCCCTTGCTGTCCCTTTCTCTGCTGCTGGTTTTTTTGCTAGTCTTTTGCAGCTGTCTTGTTTTGTTTCCTTCTTGAATATCTTTCGAATGCAATCGGGTTTCGAGTCCCTTAAAACTTGTTTTTACTTAATAAAAAACATCAAGTAACAAGGTGATAACTAACAACAAACTTAACAAGTTGATAACTAACAACAAGTAACAAGTTGATAACTAACAATAAGTAACAAGTTGATAACTAACAAGTAGTAACAAATTGATTGCAACTAGAATCTAAATATGACAGTATTAACAAAACATAAGAATGAGCTACTAACAACTAGGAAACCAGTAGTAATCTAATTACCACATTAATAAATAACTCAATTAAAAGAAAAGGAGGACTACATTACCTCAAGTGGCCCTTTCTTGAGGGGTGTAATCTCTTAAAAGTAACAATACGCTTAACTCAGGAGATAACAATCATTGTATGTTCTTATTAATAATGTGTATTCAAGATAACAGGATTACGACTATAAAAAAAATCTATCAATAACCATTATCTACATTGTTTAAATGAATCTAACATCCATTAACTAGTAAGCTAACAAACAACTTAACACTAGCTAAAGAAGATAGCAACTGACACATCACTCCCTTTTAAAGCAATTCAAAGGAATTAGATCATTACTTCTTCCAACCAATCCTAATTAGGTTTTTCATCTCCCTAACATTGAGGCAACTTATTAATTAAGGAAAAACAAAAACAAATAACTAGACTACAAAGTCTTGTTCTAGAACAAACTCCTTTATTCATCGACACAAAATTAGGAACATGCTTTACTATATTGAATTTGATTTAATGAGGCATAACCTTTTCGTGTTGCATAGTGTCAGAGATATTCCATGTTTTCTTGAAGAGACAAAGTCAGCAAGGACTCCAACATGACCACAATCTCCTTCCACTTCTTGACTGCTTCACAGAGTCAACAAGGGCTCCAACATGGCCACAACTCTCCTACCACTTCTTGATTGCTTTCACTCGGACTAAAAGAGTATATCTCCTTTGGTTGTGGATGGCTTTGAGCTCCCTTAAAGCTACATGTTAGCTCTTTACAATAGATAATAACCCACACAAATTATCAACCATAACATTCAACAACATATCATTAAATCACATAAAACATTCCATATCAACATGTCATTCATATATTATAATTGGATAATAATGTAACTTCGAGGATGATTGAAACATATAATCATATAATAAGTCTAATAATGGTATAATAAAGTTGGATAAAGTAGTAGAAATCAAGGGCTATCCCACATTAATGGTTCACACTTTTGCCAACGAAGAAAATTGGAGGAGGCGGTGAATTTTTTATTTATTTATTTATTTTTTGGGGGGGTTCGAACGAACTAGGGGTGTTTGATCAAACCCACCATCGGACATGGGTTCGAATGAACCCTAAGTGGGTTTGGGGGTTCGATCTAACCCATTAAAAATAAATATTTTAATGGGTTCGATCGAACCCTGATTTAAATTATTATTTTTTAAACTTCTATAAAAATTGAAAATGAGAGTTCGAGTTTATAGTTTTTTGTGTCCAGAGGGGGTTAGAGTGAACCTGACATCAGCACCACGTCACCGTGCCCTGTCAGTAGCAGCCAGTGCGTCTCACCTTTCAGCTTTCGACCTACATTATTTCAAGTGCACAAAATAACCTCTTTTTTTGTTTAATAATATTTTTTTTATTAAATTTATTTAAAAATTAATAAATAATTTGTTTGTTAATTTATTTTTTTAATTAAATAATTGTATATTTATTGTTTTTCAACATTTTAGAAAAACGTTTGAAAATTGAATGTTTTGATTTAACGTCAATTTGTTTTTAAAATTAAATAACTGTATATGTATTTTTTTTCAACTTTTTTAAAAAATGTTATGAAAAACTTAGAAAACTAAGGTAGTAAATTAAAACTTAGAAAAACATTAACAAAATAAAAAATTAGAAAAATGTTACAAATCTAAATATAATAAATTAAGACGTTAGAAAAATTAATAAATTTAAATTTTAAAAAATATTAGAAAACCTAGATAACAAATTTAAACAAATTAGACAAAATAAATCCTCTACATGACCCCTTTTCACATCCTATTACACACACAACATGACTCCTTAGGCCCCCTTAAGACCACATATACCCCTGATGACACTATACGTCCCCTTAGGACCATAGAGGATCACATAGTGGACCCTAAGAGGTCATATGTGGTCCTAAGGGGTCACACATGTGTTCTAACACATGCGTGACCCCTTAGGATCGCATGTGACCCCTTATAAAATCCTAGTGTGTACGACATACCCCTTAGTCCATCACATAGTGTCTTAAGGGGTCATATCTGATCCTAAGGGGTCACACATGTGTTAGCAAATGCGCGATCCCTTAGGACCACACATGACCCTTTATAACATCCTAGTGTGTATGACATACCCCTTAGGATCACATAGTTTCATAAGGAGTCATATGTGGTCCTAAGGGGTCATGCATGTGTTCTAACACATGCGTGACCCCTTAGAACCGCATATGACCCTTTATAAAATCCTAGTGTGAATGACATACCCCTTAGTCCATCACATAGTGTCCTAAGGGGTCATATGTGGTCCTAAGGGGTCACACATGTGTGACTTGTTAGGACCACATATGACCCCTTATAATATCCTATTGTATATAACATGTACCCCTTAGGATCACATAGTGTCTTAGAAGGGGTCATGCATGTGTGTTATAACACTGTACATGTGTGACCCCTTAGGACCACATATGACCCCTTATAACATCCTAGTGTCTACGACATACGATCCCTTAAGATCACATGTACAGTGTCCTAAGGGGTTGAATATGTGGTCCTAAGGGGTCACACATGTGTTCTAACACATGCGTGACCCCTTAGGACCACATATGACCCCTTATAACATCTTAGTGTACATACGACATTCCCCTTAGGATCACATAGTGTCCTAAGGGGTCATATGTGGTCCTAACAGGTCACGTGTGCGTTCTAACACATGCGTGACGCCTTAGGACCACATATGACCCCTTATAACATCCTAGTGTACATACGACATTCCCCTTAGGATCACATAGTGTCCTAAGGGGTCATATGTGGTCCTAAGAGGTCACGCGTGTGTTATAACACATGTGTGACCCCTTAGAACCACATATGACCCCTTATAAAATCCTAGTGTATACGACATATCGGTCCCTTAAGATCACATACATTAGTGTCCTAAGGGGTCAAGAATATGTGCTCCTAAGGGGTCATGCATGTGTTCTAACACATCTGTGACCCCCCTTATAAAATCCTAGTGTGAGTGACATACCCCTTAGTCCATCACATAGTGTCCTAGAAGGGGTCATATGTGGTCATAAGGGGTCATGCATGTGTGACCCCTTAGGACCACATATGACCCCTTATAACATCCTAGTGTCTATGACATACAATCCCTTAAGATCACATGTATAGTGTCCTAAGGGGTTGAATATGTGGTCCTAAGAGGTCACGCATGTGTCCTGAGGTGTCACACATGGAATTAATGTTATCTCTCTCTCTTTGTCATGAAAATGATCTCCCTCTCTCTCTTGAATTAATGTTTTAATAATTTAAAATGTATGTATGCGATCTATATAGATAAATTTATATATGTTTTAATTTAGTAAAGTTGTATGTATATATCTTTAATGATCTCTCTCTCTCTCTCTGAAATTAATGTTAGATCTCTCTCTAGATGTCATGATTTAAATGATCTCCCTCTCTCTCTCATTAATGTTTCAATAATTTAAAATGTATGTATGCGATCTATATAGATAAATTTATATATGTTTTAATTTAGTACATGATGTATATATATCTTTAATGATCTCTCTCTCTCTCTCTCTCTCTCTTTCTCTCTCTCTGAAATTAATGTTATCTCTCTCTCTCTCTATCATGAAAATGATCTCCCTCTCTCTCATTAATGTTTTAATAATTTAAAATGTACATGTGTATATATCTATTAATTATGTGAGAACTTCACATGCGTACATTTTTAATTTTTAATGAGCTCAAGATTAACGATCTCTCTCTCTCTCTCTCTAGAATTTAACTAATTTTAATATTTAATGTTTTAAATTGAATGCACTTCATGTGTGTGTGCTTTCGTATTTATTTTAACTTTATGACCTACCTAGATAGATGGCATCCCAACTCCTGATTAGGATCCACCTACACAGGCTCCTAATCAAGAGCCACATGATGATATAGATCCTCCACACCAGGATCCCTTGTTGCCCAATATTGCTACAATTTTCCAGTATGGTGATCGTGAGCTACAGAGGTTGAGGCCCATATTAGATGACCCACAAATTGATGGCATGTACAAGAGTACATGCGAATCCATTTTTGATAGTTTGTAGAGATTGAGGGACCACTTAGTTTCTCACACCTCATTTTCACCTGAGGTTATAGATGATATTTATAGATAGTTGAGGAGTGAGGTGAGGGGTCTTGATTCTTTTGTTGATGTGGTGAGAGTGTTCTCGAAGGAGACCATCAAGGAGAGATGTTTTCCACAGTATCAGGAGAAGAGTAAGGTGAGAGGATATCAGGTCACGAGATGTATCGATCCATGGGTTACATCATTGATTTACCCACGCTTCTTAGCTTCCCATGGTCGTTATCCTAATAACAACTAGATAACGTTATACTTTGCACAACATTCGTCAGATGAAACCAAACTACCTTGATATTCCAACATATTATGGACAGGGGAGGGGTAGGATTGTTGATAGAGATGCCTATCGTAGGCGTGATAGAGCTCTGCCTAGACATAGGGACCTTGTTGGCGAGAGATTTCTGGCAATAGTTCCAACCCTCACCCCCATTACAGATCATGTTGTGATTGCTTCTCAGAGAGAAGCATTTGATAGGATTGGACAAATTGCATCAGCAACAACCACCATATCATTTGACAGGCTAGGCAGATATATGATGAGATGACCACGTTTGAGATCATCCATAGATCATGCATCTTCTAGTCACGGGGTGGCTTCAGATTCAGATGATCAGTATATTACTATTGGCATCCCCTCCCTAGATGAGGTAGTGGCTATAGTAGGAGGTGGTAGACATGTACAGATGTTGAAGTATTTAGCTGAGGACCTGCTACATTTTTACCATTTTATTTCATCTCAACTTGGGATACCATTGGCTGTTGTTAGAGAGGAGATTCTCAGAGACGGATAGGCTACCGCTACATCGATACATACCCTGAGGCAGTCACAACATTCTCATCACTCTATGCATGCTCCAGGCACTAACCCACCTATAGATCACTCTGTTGCTACAGAGGAGGAGATACGAGCTGATCAGGTCCATATCACAGATGAGGGCTTGGATTCATTTGAGGAGCAGCTGTGAGGTTTGAGCCATACTACAGTCAAACACTTCATCCATGATGCCTAGTCATCTAGTTAGCCCCTTACACTCCTCAGTCATACGTACAACCAGAGAGAGATATGCAGGCATGAGTGATGTGGTTGATATGATCACAGAACATGATCAGACTATATTGCCTACTCTTGATACACAAGTATGTACCTATGCGTTTTAATTTTTACAAGATATATATGTTGTAATGTACGATAAATCTATATATACATCATTTAATTAATAATAGAAGTTAACTTGTATCATTTAAATTCATCCTGGACTAATCCTTAAATACATGTATATATGTATATGTATAACAGTTAGCTCATGTCACTCCTATCTTGAGCTTTGAGCATGTGCGTAGGAGAGATTATTTCGATGCTACACAGGCTGTTAGTGGGTAGGTTAGTTATGGTTTTTTGTATATATGTACATGTATGTATGTGCATTATAATTTATATTTTAATTTAAATCTAACTAGTCGGATTTGATTACATTTAAAAATATGCACATATGTATATATGTGTCTAGAGATCTATATTTAATATTTAAATAAATTCTACTTTTGCAGGGGTCTATTGGACATCCAGACTCTCACCAAGACTCCCTCAGATGGTCGCTCTGCTCGTGGCCGACATGATGCATGTTGATTTGCTGGACTTTATAGCTCATTTGTTTATCTTTTTATATATGTACATTTTAGATTTTCATATTATATATTCATGCATGTATGAAGTTTCTAGATTATACTTTATACAGTTTGCCTTTGATCAGATTATATATTTCATGCATGTATGCTAGATTATGTACTTTATACAGTTTGTGTTTGATCCTAGATTATATATATCATGTGCATGTATGGTTAGATTATACTTTATATGTATAGTTTGTATATTTGATCCTGGATTATATATCACATCATTTGTATTCAGATTATATATGGTCAAGCACATGTTAGATTACTTACACACTTTATATGTGTGTGTGTGTGTGTGTGTGTGTGTGTGTGTGTGTACAATTCAATTATTTGATCATATTTGCACATTTGATATATATACTTTAAATATTTATTTAAGTTAAATGATGTGTTTGATTATATGTAACTTATTAGATCACATGTGTATATGTATGTGCATGTTGGATTATTCTTTTAAATTATATTAAATAAGATCATCTAGATTGAATTGGTGTAAATGTTTAATTTAAAAAATGTTTTTAAGAGTTCTCTAAAACTTTCAAAATTATATATAGCTGTGTTTGAATTTGTGTACATGTAGATAGATTAAAAAAAGATTGATATGTTTATAATTTAAATTTTAAATTTTACTACATGTAACATGTATATGTAGATATGCATTGAATTTAAATGAATTTGTGAACAATATATCCACTCCACTGTGCAAGCCATGAACAATATAAAAATCACACTTGTTCATATCAAATGAACAAACTCAAGTTAATGAACATATTCAATAATTTAAATTCTAGGTGTACTAAATAGTTCACACCATGTACTTCTAGGTACATACTAAATAGTTCACAACACATCAAGTGGTTCAGACTGCTCTTCAATTATTACACACATGTCCTAATTTAATATCAAATTTATACATACATCCTAATTTAATATGCATTTTTAATTAAATTTACACATGTGTATTTTTAATTAAATAAATACATGTCCTAATTTACTTTACATACATGCTAAATTATTTTAACAACTTACAAATTACATATGCATACATGCATTTAGAATTAGATAGACTATACATCCTAATACAGTGCATACATCGGGCCTTAACACATTTTCAACTCATCCACATGTCCCGATTTACTTTACATACGTGCACGCAAGTATTATTTAACATGTACATTAACTTCATACATCCCAATTTAATATAATTAAAAATTTCATATTTATATATATATATATATCAAATATTAAATTCAAACACTTTAATGTATAAATAATAATTTATCCAAGTTTCAAAACAAGTTAAGTTCTAATTTATCAAGTATTAATTCAATTCATGTGTTGAAACACATGTACTTTGGTTTACTAAATAGTTCATACCACATAAAGTGGTTCATACCACTCTTCAATAACACTTAAGATTTTCTCATGATCTTCACTATCTAGTCTCCACTTTTGAGACCGCCCACGACGTGGAGCTATATGAAGAATTAGGCCAACAACAATGACCAAGTGGCTATACTGATATACCTTGTTGTCAATTTGGTATTCAGTGAAATGAATCCCATGTTGAACAATTTTAAGTTGTTTGAAATATGTCCCTTGCACTACAACTGAGCCTGCATGTACATGTATATAAGAAACAAGAAATTAAAAATTTGCATGTAAGCGAGCTGTGTACATATAAAAATTAAAACATGTGCAGATGTGTGCGTGTTTAAAATAAATTTATTTAGAATAATTTAAATGTTCAAATCAGTTCAAACCTGTGGGAAAGGACATTCCATCTCTCATTTCATATTTTGTTAAATTCTTTCTCTCTTCTGTGCATCGCAATAAATAATAACTAACACCTATATTTCCATCTTCTACTATGACTGCAAAAATATCTCCTGCAATTTGAAACAAGTTAAATAAATTTAAAACATGTATGTACTCGATTTAAAACTTATATAATTTATTTACATGTACGCAACATTTTTAAAGGAAATCGATATATATATATATATATATATATATATATATATATATATATATATATATATATAATTTAAATATATGTGTACGTCACATACCTTTTTTAATCAATCCTGAAATATGGTTATAATCACCAGAAATCAAAGGAATGTCTTCAAAGATTTCATCCTCATTTGAATCCTTGTATGTGTTAGAAACATCTAATGGCACCAATTTCCATTCACTAACATATCCAAGCTCTTGGTTCTTGCAATCAACATAGCTTTCCAAAATGCAATCATAACAAAAACATGAATAATCCCTAGTGTACAATGTCCATGGGTGATTATTTGTACTCATGACACAATGCAGAGATCTTGTCCTCTCCATGCTCTTGCACCCATGCATTGATCTTCTATCCACATCTGCAAAATGTACATGTGTACACGAACATACATGTAGATCAAGTTGTTAAATTAAAATATTTGAACTAGGAACATTTTAAAAAATTAAAAAAACGTTTAAATAAAACACTAAAAGAGAACATGTACCGGTTATCTCCCAAAACACTCTATATGGAATGGGTCTGTATGTTCTTGATGATGATTCACCAGGATAATTAGGTTGCACAAAGTGTTTCTTACACCATTCAACAACATCATGTGCATTGTCTACATGATCTCTTGTATAATTTATTTGATGATTTCTTAGAGAACGTTTGATACAAGCTCTGCACCATCATGTTCACCCTTTCCATGACCACTCTCAAAAAAACTCCAAACATGTGGTATTTTGTCATTTCGATGGTATCTACATAGTGCATAAAATGGCCTCGAAGATTTGAATTGTGCCACACATCCATCAGACCAAACAAAATGTTTAATTATTGTTATGCCTCTCTCTTTCAAATATTCAAAAAAATTCTTAAAGCAATGTTGTACAAAAAGTGTGTCATGCTCCTTATCATCATTGATATAGAAGTGGTACTCTTTCTTAATGACATAATTTTCAAATGTATTATCAATACCATCCAAATCCATTTGTGCATGTAGATAACACACATGCACCATAATAGTGATTTGCTTTGAAAAGTAATACTCTTATTGAATCTCTTTTTGATGTGCAAAAGAGTAATTTTCTACGAAGTCCACTACAGATAGAATAGTTCCAAGTGGGAAAGTGTCTCTTAATCTTTTAAATTGTTCTGCTTGCCACTTGGGAAAAAAACCATGGCATATGTATGGTTTTATCAACTTACGAAAATTTTCCATAAATGTTCCAATAGGTATTTCCTCTTCTACATAATCTAACCTTGTAGATTCCTTTCCAAATTTTGTTTTAAATTTTTTGTACCTATAACTCTTGCAATTTGCCATCTTCCTCATGGTAGTATCTTCAACTCTCAAAGGTAATTTAGCCAACTCCCTGCATGTTCCACAAATTTCTTTTATACAATTTATTTGACCGATTGCATTATCATCTGATTTATCACATAAGATGGATGCTATGAATTGACTTGTTCGTTTAGGAGGAGCTTTTTCATGACCATCACTATCTTCTCTAATCTTTCGAAACACCTGATAGTACAGATCAAATTCGATGTGATAACGACAACAACAAGTTTCTAAGACTTTGTTTACCTTCACATAATATGGCCTTAACTGTTCAAACATGGTTTGTCCAATCTTTATATGAGGGTTTGTTTTAGTAAACAACACATACAATTCATGTTTTGTTGTGTCTAACCAATGTTTTACATGGAGATCATAACAATTAGGGCCAATCTTTTGCTTGATAACATCTCTAATGTTTGATGAAGGACGAGTATTATCGTTCCAAAAACTTGTCATGAAGTTACTAACAACATCTTCAATTCTATCAGAACGAGGAGCTCTACACATAATTGCCCAATTCCCTTATGAGGTAGTATCATCCAAACTCTTTCTCATTTTCACATATTTTGATATTGTCCTTCTACTAAAACCAAACTCAGATGACAATGAAGAGATTTGTCTTTTTTGAGGCAATCTTTCATTTACTAAAGATGTCAACATCACTCTTCTTGAAATGGTCTTATCTACTGTTCGAGATATTTTACCAATGTTCACCAAACCTTTCTTAAAATTATCAATAATAGATTTTTGTAGCTGAGAAGTTTTCCTCTTTTGACTTGTTGTATCTATACCCAAAAATTTCAGTGGATCTATTAAGTCTTTATGAGTAAGTACAATTGATAACAATTGAGCTTTCTCTAGTGTAGTATCAAGATTGTAGAAATGAGACATTATTTCTTTTGCACTTTTATTCATTGACCTCCTTTTAGTATGTCTAGGTTTTTCATTGAGACGTTTCAACTCATCCACATCTATTTCAAGTAAATGATCTAAATTTTTATAAGAAATATTTCTCTTCACCTGTTTAGCTAGATCCACAATATGCTCATCCATACCGGTGGTAGGAGGTAAGGAGCCTCACCCCTCTCCTTCAACCTCCATTGGTTCAACTTGGGAAACCTCCTCCCTATGTTCATCAACTATATTGTGTTCTTCAACAGGTTCATTTGCCTCTACTCCCACTTCAGAACTCCCTTCTTCTTGAGCCCATTCTGCACATAATTTAAGATGACAAAGAATATTTTTAATGCAATGAAATTCCAAGTTTAATTTGAAACCAAATTTTCAAGACATTTAGTAAGACCTAAAAATTATTTCACAACAAGTGGACTATTATGTCACATTTAAGACCTATTATTGCATAATAGACCTCCTAATATCACATGTAATAGGTCCTAATATGATCTGCATAATATAGGTCTTAAGGGGACTCTTGAGTATAATGCGAAATGTTTCTGCATATGTCCAGTCATATAAATAGAACCTATTAAGACATAATAGGTTCTAAATTTATGTCATATTTAAGACCTATAATCACATAATAAGTCCTAATATCACATAATAGGCCTTATTATTACTTAATATGACCACGTATGAAAAAACATTTCACATTAATATACTTGACTCCCCTTAAGACAAATATATTATGTGATATTAAAGGACCTATCACATGAAATTAAGTAGGTCTTAAATATGATATAAGTTAGAACCTATTATGACATAATAGGTCTTATTAATTATGGCTTAATACATGACCACATATGCAAAAATATTTCACATTATACTTGACTCCCCTTAAGACCTCTATTATGCAAATATTAGGACCTATTATGTATGTGATATTAGGACCTAAATTATGCGATAATAGGTCATTAATTTATCACATGTACATAATAGGCCCTAATATATCATAAATATAGGTCTTAAGGCCCAGACTCAAGTATCTAATGTGAAATGTTTTTACATATGTGGTCATGTTATTAAGTCACAATAAGACCTATTATATGTAATAATAGGTTCTATTATGTCATATTTAAGATAGGTATTATCGCATATAATAGGTCTTAATATCACATAATACGTCCTAGTATCACATAATATAGGTTTTAAGGGTCCGACTCAAGTATAATGTGAAATGTTTTTGCATACACTTGAAAACAAAGAAGACACAATGTTTGTTTGTTTGAAAGTGTTTGATTGTGTTGATCATGCAAGCACAACTCCTAGGGCTGGACGAGACAATAGTTGTTGAATCTCACTTGGGGGGTTACCCCGACCTATGCAATTCAGAGCGGATACTTAGGTTCTTGACCCCACTGGCTCCCCTCCACGACACTCACTTCTCTGGGGCAGCCAAGCACCAGTCCCCATGAAAACTCCCCGTGGTGAACTTTGTATATCTACTAAGAACTGTAAGAATGTGAGCCGCTTCAGAGGTCTGACCTCCTGTGCCAACAACTAGAAGGTTTTTGGCTTCTAACACAAAATGTGTCTAGTAAGGGCATCTGTTCGGGTGGCTATAATCAACAGTGTGTTACGCTTTGTTAAATGGAAGGCCTCCCAGCCTATAGAAGTTGCGCTTTATAGGGTTTATGGGGAGTCATAACGTCGTTATAGCAGCATGTAACACCCGTTGCTTGCAACTTTTGTCACAAACACATTTATTTATAGTGGCTTGGAAGAGCTTGGCTTTAGCTTGTTACCACTTTGGATCGTTCCCTCTCACCGAGCCTTAAGGGCTACTCGGGAGGCATGCCCCTTTCTAAGGATAAAACAAAAAGAGCCTATTGTTGAAGACACAAAAGACAAGTTTGTTAATTTTAGATCACCAATTGAAGTGTTTGCTAAACTATAAAGACACATGGTTTCAAAATTTAAATTAAATTATATATTTATGGACTATCTAAATTAAATTATAAATTATAAATAATAAATGGGAAAGAGAGGGGTCCTAAAGATCAAAATTTTAAATTAAAACCATTATCTATTATAAATGAACTTAAGCGGGGAGATAAAATGTCAATTACACACAACAAGCAAGTTAATGGAATTTAAAATTTGCAAATACACATATTATTTCAAATTAAAGCATAATTATTTTTAATTAAAACAAGATTATTTTTAATCCTACTATTAACAATTAATTTAATAAAAATAACATCATTTTAAATTAATTAAGATAGAATTATTATATAATTTAAATTAATTTAATTAATATTATTTAAAATAATTTTCATAAAAATATTAGATAAAAAATATTTAACTAATACTAACAAATAAACATAATTTTTGGTACGTAATACGTATAAAATTAAATAGAAATAAAAATAAAAATACATACTTGCATCATGATATCTTTGCCTTCTTTGTTCTCGATATCTTTATTCCTTTTCAGGAGAATAATTCCTTGAAGTCTTATTTCGCCTTCTCTTCTTGTTCCCCATGCTTTTAAAATAACCTTCAAATATCTTCAAATTATTGCCCTCAAAATAATTTTCAAATGTCTTCTTTCATCCAAAAATACGAATTGTTTTAATCATTTGTGTGTAAAAAAATGAAAAAAATTATGTATATTTATATGAGTACTAAAATGTAAAAAAATAAAAAAATTGGATCAGCCAGGGTTCGAACGAACGCCGACAGTTACAAAAGGTCGGGTTCGTTTGAACCCGACCGTTACATGAAAGTACGCATCATAATTTTTCCCAGGGGGTTCGAGCAAAGAGGGGTCCGATCGAACCCCTTCGAACCCCCCTTCGCTTGAACCAGTGTTCATTCGAACTCGCTTGTTAGAGGTCTCTCCCCAAATTTTTCAGAGTTCTGAGAAATTTTTGCCTTTGGACCTTTGGTTCAAGGCATAAATGAAATAATCATGATAACCCAAAAATATAAGATGGTGGTGCTCGGAGCAAGCTTTCCAATGAGCATAATTTTATTACATTGTGAATTTATTATGTTCTTGTTTTTTTAATTTTATGGAATATTGGTTTTTCACCGAACATGAACTTCTCTGTTCAACGCATTGGAAAAAATAGGAAACTAATTCAAAAAAAATCTGAAAAAATATCTATGCCCCAGGTATTGATGTCTTCTTTCTAACAAAAATAAATAAATTGAATTTCGATATATATAGAACAAGTTATGTGTTCAAACTTAAACCTATGTCTGAATTATGACTAGTCGGACTTCAAAACTTAATAAAATGAAAATATTCAACATATCACGATCTAACCAACAAAAAGCCCTGGATATTGATGTTACAAACCAAAATTCAAAAGAATTGAGGTTTTATCATTTATAGAAAAAAAAATTATGCGTTTCGGGAGGTACATCACTCTTAAAAAATGTAGTTTGTTGTAAAAAACTACTTTTTGAAGGAGATGGAAATTTTAAAAAAAAAAACTTCAAAAAAAATTGAAAAAAATATATTTAGAATCTACAGACAAAATGCTACAAATCACTAATTTACATCATCTTCAAATTATTAATAGTTTAAAAGTTATAGTTGTCAGAAGTTGAAGATTATTTTAAAAATGTTCATCTCATTGTCAAAAGTGGCAAAAAAGTGGGAACCATTATTGTGAATTCACCCTCAAGTAAAACTAGAGATATTTTTGGGACTCGTCACTACTATGGTTTAGTTAGTCATAGTTTTGTGTTTTTTTAAAATGAAGTACAGATTGTTATAACTACAATTTTTTTTCCTAAAATAATATAATATTGTGAGGCCATGCCTATAGTTTTTCCAAGTTCATTACAAATTCAGTTGGCATTTGCAAGGTTAAATTCCACAACATTTTTCATCTTACTAATCCATGCCAAATATAAATCTTGGAACAAGACATGAACATTCATTACAACATAATCAAAACTATATATTTTGTGGTTTTTAGTTGTAAATGCCTTATGAAAGAAATTCACCATACTAATAGTTTTTTCACGACTTTACCCTTATTGTTGAGACAATGCATATGAAATATAAAATTTGTATATCTATATCATTGACATTATAGAATATGATCTTGGTTTCATTACATTGCTAAATATTATATGATTCTGGACCTTAGAAAACAACTTTAAGTATCTTTTGAGCCATAAAAGGTCTACCACGGTGATACATGACAATTGAACCTTGTACCAATGGGGTTCTTATTCCTTTTTAGTAATTTTCTTTTTTTATCTATGTTTTCTTCAAGAATCACATGAGACAAGGCAATTGACAACTACCAACTTCTTGAAAGTTCTAAGGTTTCCACCTAATCTTGAACATTATTTGTTAAATGTGTATAATTTGTGGCACGCTTCTATTAATCTTAGAGTACCCTTGGTCTGTGTATTATGGATTGACATAATAAATAGATTAAAAAATGGAACTATTAATTAATGACTTTGGATTGTTAAAAGATGACCATGCTATTAGATAGTTAAGAGATTTTTAGCATTGGCCAGCTAGTACTATACAAAAGCATATATGCAAAGTTCAAGAAAAAGCTCTCTAGTAATTTAAAATAATAATAATAATATTTTTTCGTTATGCAATAAGATTATGAAGTGAATAATATTCTTATATGAATATTGTTGATACATTTAAATATTATAATTCTTCAAACATTATCTAATTGCTGGTAACAATTTTTAATCATACTTCACTTGAGATACCCACTAAAATGCACGGTAGTAAGAAGATAATTCTATTTCAAACTTTATACATGAGTCCCACATGAAAATGGATATTTTTGGTGAATGTAATTGGGCTTTTAGGTTCATAGTTTATGAATGTAATGATCTCAACATTACGAGTCTTTCCTTTGGGACTATCTCCTAAAAAGAGAGAAATTTGAGATAAAAGTGGTTGAGTATGAGAATGCCACTTAAGCTATAGAATTTTTTATATGACATTATAATAAAAGTGGTTAAGTATGAGAATGTCACTTAAGCTATACAATTTTTTATATGGTATTATAAGTTATTATGTCATTATATTTTAAAATAATTGGATCATCAAGTAAAAAAAGAAGGTATAATAGGCCCCATAAGGTATAATAAACACAATAATCAACTAGTACATATAATGAAGTATATGATTATTTCAATCTTTTATATATTATTTTAATTATGGTGGCATTGGGTTAAGCTTGTTGTTTCTTTTTCATACACCTCTTATTCCTCCATGTTGTATGACAACGGGACATCATAGAGCACTCTCTCTTTGAAAAGAAACTTTGGCTCTTGCGAACTTCTTGAAAAGGTTTTTAAGAGAATTCCAATGCTTAAAAATATACACTTGAAAAGTGTTATGTTTTGTTGTCAATCTCCTTGGATCTAACTTTACATCTTCTTTTTGTTTCTCCTTACATTGAAAGTAGATACTTCACTTATCTATTGAAATAATGTAGAGGTATTTTTTAAATTCTTGATGACACTTGAGAGTGAACAAAAGTAAATTTATATTTCTCAAAATCAAATGAATCATATATTCATTACTATGATAAATATTCTAGGATAAATTACATAAATATGATTTGTTTGTTTTTTGACAATGTAATAATGACTTTTGCACTAGTGGAAGCATAGAGCATATCTAGATTTAGATAAAAGCATTGGGTCAGATTCTCTCTAAACTCATTGTCTAATAAATAATGTAATAATGACTTTTGCACTAGTGGAAGCATAGAGAATATCTAGATTTAGATAAAAGCATTGGGTCAGATTCTCTCTAAATTCCTTGTCTAATAAATAATGTATGTGGATTATGATTAGCCCTTACGATCCCTTCCAATTCAATATGATATTGAGTTAGATATTATGTCTATTTAATTTCTTATTAATAATGAAAAAAGTACAAAAAAAAAGGAATTTGACATGCCATTACTTTTTGATTAATTTATTACTTGATTGTTACATACATATCAGTTATAACAAGTTATAACAATGATATATGACTATGTTATCATCTTGTAATGTTGGTCTTTCTTAGTGATTATGACACTATAAGGACATGATATATGGATGTCTTAACACTTGAATCACATGACTGTTTGTCCAAGGAGAGCACCGTAAGCCTCAATTGCACTATGTAGAAAATACCCCATCTCTCATATTGTAAGATGGTTAGGAGATACACGAAATAGATGTCGAGAACACAAATTCCTAAATAATGATCTTTAAGAATAAATTTATATGTATCAACCTAAATAATTTGAACAATCTTATGTGTGTGTGTAAAAATTATAAAATTTCTTTACGATATTAAACAAGATCCTAGAGCTTATATACAAATATCAATGTCTTCTTTCACTCTCTTGGATTGTCGATCCATTAATTAGAATTGAAGATGAATATAAATTACTATAATTGTATTGTATATGTGGACGATTTAATTATTATACATTTTATTCACTTCACAATTTAAAGTAGAATCAATTATTAGAGATGACTAATTAATTTTTCTTTATTATTTGGATTGATTATATTCTAGGATTCAGTATAGTATCTGAAGCAAGGAAAGAACATGATTTACTTTATAAATATGATAAGTTTGGTTATACACTAGTTTTTATACCTATTTATGTTGGTATTAAATAAAAAATTAAAAACATCATATGAAAAGGACAATCCTACCTTAAAGAATCCTGATATACCTAACAATATGTAGATCAAATATTGCCTATACATTAGGTTTTCCATCTAAAATTATGTAGGATCCTTATATGGATCACTGAAAAATGAAAAAAAATTAGATGCATATCAAAGGTAGAATTAATCATGGTTTTTATTATTTTTGAACTAAGAATAAAAATTTACTTAGTTATTTTGATATTGACTATGTTGGTGATCCTATTGATAAGAAATATATCAAGCTATGCATTCAAAATATTGTGTAAGTGCTCTCAAATGAGGTAGTAAAAAAATCACGTGTGGCTCTTTCATCCACAAAGGATGAGTATACAAGTGTAGTAGAAGTAGAATATAAATCAATGTGGCTAAAATAAATATTGGATGAACTTTATTTGGGTACCAATGAGAGCAATATTTTATTTTATGATAGTCAAAGTTGCATTTCTCTTGCCAAGACTCTAATTATTCATCAAACAACAATGCACATTAAATTCCATGTGCACTTATTTTTTAAAGTGTTGGACATATGTTGTAATTGATGTCAAAGGTGTGAAGGTAAAGGAGTGTCAAATATATGTCATCAAGTTTTGGTCATTGATTTCTAAATATCTGGAAGAATGCAATTACTTATCATGTCATACTAGACCTATTTGTGGTGCATTTTCAGTTGTGGTAGTCTAGTGGATTTCTATGGAGTTGGAATCAATTAGAATATAAATGTCTTGTTGCATCTACTATTGTTCATGGAAGTGATTTGGAAGTTTTATTTTGAGATAAGTTACTTAAATAATGAGCTTTCTCTAGTAATTACTTGTTGCGATCCATATTTCTTCATGTTTGAGAGTTATGTCCTACAACTTGAAAGGAGAATAAATCAACACACGATTCATCATAATCCAAAGATTCCAAGTTGGTGTGTAGTGTTTAGTAATATTAAATTGAAATAAGGTCCACTTTCAGAGATTACTTTAGTGGCGAATATTCGCCAATGGCAAATTTTTCACGTCGACGACCTGGGAAATGACGAATATTTTGTACCGACTAGGGGTATCCATGTCGCCAGAACATTATCAATTTCCATCAAATTCACGACCTGATAGCCATATGTTTTATGCAATTAAATGTTTCTATGCGATGATTTCGCTAATACAACATACGGTGGACACATGGTAAATTTTAATTTTTTCACCTACACTCTTCGAGGTTGCCTTAGTAGATGACCTTAATTCGCCTATAGGCATGTGAAGATTTGTTAGCCAGGAGGACCCAATTCACCCGACATCTTGTCGATTCGTGTCTCCATTCACCCCAACTTTCGCCAACTATATTGTATTCACCAATTATTTGGACAACCTATAATCGCCTCAAAAATTACATAAGTCATATTTGGACGACCTATAATCCCCTCGAAAATTACATAAGTCATGTTATAGTTACGAGAGATTGGCCAAATATTTGTATACCGTATAAAATTCCCGTGGAATTCGCCATAGAAGGATTGGTATAAATACATGCAAAGATCAGATCTATCTCAACACAATCTGGTGGGTTCTAGGCTCTGAATTCTGATCAATACCGAAGTTTCAGACCAAGGAAAATCATTGTTGTTGATTGCATTGGTGACTGCTAGTGACCTGAAGGTGAGCCATCATATTTCTGAAGTGTTATAAGATTATTCTAAATTTATCTATATTTGTTTGCATTGTTGAGTTTATTTTTATTCAGTGGCGACCCGTAAATGCCAAGTAGTCAGGACTCAGGGGGGACATTCAAACCCCCGACATCTAGATTGTAGGTCGTAGGGCCAATGAAACATATATTATACATTATAGTCTATTATTGCTTCTTTAACAAATTGATATTTTTTTGGCAGCCTTTATTTCGTTGGAGATGTCGAACAGGAAGAGAGGTAGGAAAACTGAATGTGGGGAAGGCCATGAGAGGTCAACAAAAAGAAGAATGTTGTCTTCGTACTTTGGCATTGGAAAAGATTGTGGTGAAAATCAGGAAGGTACATCATCACAAGTACAAGTACAAAATTCGCCACCTACACCACATGTTGAAGACGACGGTGAACTTGATATCTCAGATCAGGATGAACTTGAAGAAGATTATTTGGTAGGTGCCCAAGTTTGTCGGAATGGTATAATCGACTTGGGTGATAATGCCATTGATGATAATGCACAGAAGGGGAAAAGAAAAGCCATATCAAAAAAGGGTGAACCACAATCAAAAAAGGATCGGGAGTGGGATATGTCAATGAGGAATTTTCAAATTAATTGGGCATCAAAGTATCCATTCATTGAACCAATGGAGAATCCAATTGAAGGTGAGCCTCCAATAGAATGCAGGTGTAAGATTTGCACTTGGAAACATAACAAGGAAATTAGGTTGCAGCTAAAATTTGACACCATAGAAAAGCATATGGGTAAAGTTTATGAAAAACAAATGATAGATGGGGTTGAAAAATCAGTGATAAGATGGAAAACAAAGGAGGAATGTAAGCATGTGAGGAATGCCGAAGAGTATTATTTTCATGAGAAAATATAGACGAAGCCTGCTGAAGTTAAAGGTTCTATTGAAGCTAGTTTTAGAAAAGCAATGCAAATAGAACAACTGGGAAAAGTTGTTCAGTTAAGCGTTGTTTTTTATATTTTGAGCAGAGGGCGTGCTATGATATATTTCCCATCAATTAGTGGTTTATTACACTTTTTGAAAGTTCCTAACTATCCTAATAGACATTGATCAGTAAACGGTGGATGGGAATGGGCAAGTTGTCTTGCTAAGGTTGAAAAAGAAGATGTAAAGGAAAAAATAAGAGTGTCAAACTTTATTGCATTTTCTTTAGACGAAGTTATGACAGTAGACAATATTTCATGGGTATGCATGCATGTTTATACTGTAGAGAATCATACCTGCCAACCTCATCTACTATCTGTTGCTAAAATGAAAGAGAGTGCGACATCGAAAAATTTATTTCAACTAGTAAAGAGAAGTTTAATTGAATATGGAGGTATGGATGACATGATGGTAGCCAAAAAAATTGGTTTGTGTTGGAGCAAATGGAGCTTCAGTAATGCAAGGTCACAGGAACGGTCTTTGTACAATGATTGAAACTTCATTTGCACCATACATTACTGCAATTCACTGCATGACTCGCATAATGAATCTAACTTTTGGAATTGTGAGCAAGTTTGCTTCGGTTAAAAAATTTGAAATTTTAATCAGAGAGCTCTACTCACACTTCTATCAAAGTCCCAAGCGATTTATGGAATTTCAACACTTTGCTGATGGAATAATTGATGGGAACAAGCTTATCAAGGATAGTGATACTAGATGGATCTCTTTGGATGGTCCAGTGCATCGAGTGTTTTCAGAATATCCATCCTTGATTGGACTATTTCACACAACTTGTGACGAATCAGATCAACCAAAATTTCCCGACCTTCTTCGGAGGTTAAGTAATTTAGAGACACTCTTAACTTAGCATCTCTTCTGCCCATGCTAGAGGAAATGAGGAATATTATGAAGGCTGCCCCAAAAAGAGCTCTGTATATTGCAAAATATGCTATGCTGCGTAAGATGACATGCATGACCCTCGACAATCTGTATCGAAATCAACCAACACTATCTGATGAAAAATTTGTTAAGTGGCGGACACTCATAGATTTGAACAATCCTGATAACTTTTTACAAATCGGTGTAGACGGGGAGGTATGTGCCAATGTATGGGGAGTTGAGATACCAATGCACTTCTACGCCACGGTCGACCCTGAGGAACCAGGAAAGCACCCCAGGAAGCAACTAGCAAGAGTTACAAGGGAAGATTTCGACAAGATTGTTGAAACTGTAACTATTGTGAAGAAAATTGTGTATGATCTTTCCTCACAAATTAGAAGCAGATTCCCTCCTGAAAACCTTCTCGAAGCCATGTCTATTGTGTTTCCTCATTATTGGAGCCTCAACATTGCATCTTATTTTCGAAGTAAGCTATTGATTTTGATAAAACAATTTTACATATCCAAAGAATTGAATGGAGTAACTATAAATGAAATATTAGACGAAACTCATCTTCGAGAGAAATCATCTTGTTTTGCATACACTATGAGAGAACAATATGGAAAAATGGAGAACCCCCGCGAAGACGGATCAGTAACAAGGCTTTAGAAAACTATAGCTGAGAACTCAACGTTGTGTGATTCAATGCCAGAATATTTGAAGCTTCTTGATTTATGTCTTACCATGATATTGGGTTTGGTGGAAGATGAGAGAGTTTTTAGTGCTTTGGGGTTCCTAAAATAAAAGCTAAGAAACAAACTAGACAAAAAGTTGGAAAATTGCTTGAGGCTCTATACATCTAGGTATGATGTCCACACTTTTCCTTACGAGAGGGCACTGCAAATCTGGAGGTCCAAATGTGAAAGAAGAGGTTTGGGCAACACTTCAAACCAAAGTTCCAGTGGGACTATTGACTCATGTACTGGATCTACTGGTAGCATTGAGATGTAGTTCAATGAAGGTATGCAGACTCAGAGTGAAGAAACCACAGACAAGAATCGAGAAAGCTCTGAATTTGATGATGATGAATGGCAACTGTAAGAGATTGGTATTTATTAATCTTATTACTGTATCTCATCATTCATATTAAAAAAGCATATTACTTTTTGCAATTAGAATTTAATATTGATTTGTAATTGTATTTTTCAACTTTCTATTTCCAGATTAAAAATAGCATAATAAAAAAAAGATCATAATGTGTTCATTGAGACAAAGATGTTTATCATTTATTTAGACATGTTTGAGTCTCAAATCTGTATGATACATTTCAGAACCATATGATACAATTCATTCAATAGTAATACACATGTCGAGAACTTAGATTTTCATTAATTCTTTCAAAATATAGCCATATGATACAATTCATTCAATAGTAATACACCAATCTGTGTGATTCTCCATGCAAATTGCAAAAGTGAATACAAAGTTTCAGAACCCTTTGCAAATGACCCCGAATTCCCTTTTATAGAAACAAGAGAGCAACAACAACTCCTGTGTGATTCTCCAATGTCCATGCAAAAGTGAATACAAAGCTTCAGAACCCTTTGCAAATGACCCTGAATTCCCTTTTATAGAAACAAGGGAGCAACAACAACTTCAGGTCGAATTGCAAGTTTGCAACATGTGAATACTCAACATCAAAATCACAAAATCAGCATAGATTTATATGACCATCACAGGCCGTATTAGCAATTTAACATCTGCTACATGTCTGATGTCTCTTGTCCAAAAAACAGAGTTCAAAATTAAATATTAATTTACACCATGAGAAATTAAATATAGATAATAGCAGTGCCTAAAATCTAGTAATCAGAAATAGAGAAATGCATAAATGTTAAGGCAAGGGAGAATTTGAGAATACAAATTTACTGGCTGAAGTTTTGCACTGTGCATCATAGATTCATAGGCTGGATTAGCAAAATAGCATATAGAAAAATCATAAAACCTTAAAATTAAGAGTAAAAGAAGAAAATTGTGCAATACATACTATGATTCTTAAGATTTATGTGCTAGTTTTTGTAGGGTGCTCCACTCTTCGTCTGATGGAAGGTCAATATTATGTAAACTATGGAAAGTCAAATGCAACTTCGTCAATATTCCATTTTTAGAAGATTGACTTGACATCACTGTTTCATCCAATACCGAATTTAGAGTTGTAAATGGTTGGATGAATTCCAGAAAGCTTTGGGGAGTTGTGTCCTTAGGAAGCAAGTCTAAATCATACTTCATTTTTATCTCCTTGGTTTTTTTGTAAGCTTCTTTTCTAGTGAATTTATTTGATGGGTCAACGGTCTTAGGCAAACCAAGTTTAATCAAATTATTTTTCTTTTCTTGTAGCTTCAATAGCTTTTTTCCACAATTTTCCATAACTTCTGATGTTTCCCTTAGTTTTTGGTATTTTTGAATGATAGATGATGTCTTAACTGTGGCATCAATGCAGCTCTTAATTCCCCTGGATGCCAAGTAGCTGTCACTGGAACTATAGACTACTTGCAGAATCTTTTTTGCCATATCCTCTTTTGAATAAATATGTATGCTCTTCTCAAAGTGCCCTTTGATTTTCATATAAATTACTCTCAGACTTTCATTCAATTCAAACCATTCACACAGCTTGTCACTCTGCATTATTTGCCGCTAAATGTTTTCTTGTATATACTTCGTTGTATTTTTCATATTATCTTTCAATCTATCCTCCAAAGTTTTTATTTTATCATTTGCATTGTGCAGGTCTTCTTTCATTTGTGCACATTTTTTTCTTTCTTCCTCTACTTCCTCTTGCAAATGTTTTTCTTTTTCCTTCCCATGATCCAATAGGTCCTATAATTTTCTCATTTTGGTAGCAGCAGACTCATAACTTTTGTATAATTTTTGAAAACTGGCTCTTTCCTCATCAATTTTTTTACTGCTTTTAGCTAGTTTTTTTGTTAGGTCCTTCAATTCTGCATCCATCTTCTCTTGCTTTGCAATTTCTACTGCAGAGCCCAAATTTTTTATCCTTTTCTATAAATCATTGCACTTGCTATCTGTTGCTTTCCTCCTTGATTTTTCATTTGTCAGGTCTGCCTGTAACTTTTCTATTTGTTTCTCCAGTTTTTTTCTCTCTCCACCTTTAGCAGTGAAGTGTAGACCACTTCGTTAGTCCTTTTTGACACACTAATTTTGTCCACATTATGTACTTTGGAAAAATCCATTTGGAGGGTGCTAACTTGAAATTCAGATGGATCTATGTGACTGTGTGGTGTATTTTTATCTTTAGTTGGGGTCGAGGGCATAACAACCATGAACTCCATCATATCTTTTTGTGGGTCATATGTTGGAAATACCTTGTTCCTTGCAGGTTGTTCGTTTAAAACTTCAGTCAGGGAAACTGATGCAAAAGGTGGTGGGGGTTTCACAAGGATTCAAACTTTTATAGTTATATGGAAAATACAAGGTTTGAAGACTTCAATCCCCACTATGCTTACAAGCACACAAGAGGCTAAAAAGGTGTCAAAACCTATCAACCACTTACCCCACTAACTCCAATGGATCAAGGTGTTTGTTTATTATAAAAATAAAAGGATTCAACTAGTTTTATGATTCAAATGTGTGTTTTAACAACAAAACTCAAGTTTAGGCTTCTAGGCCTAGTTGCCCCTCCACTAGCCCTATTTTGGAGGTTTTTTGATCATAAATCCAACTTTTTCCAAAACATCAGACAAGTAAATTAGTTTTTCAGATACCCATTGGGCTCTAGTTTAACATATTAGAAACTTATTATAGGTTACTTTGGAGTATATACGCTGCCTTTTGACTGTACCTCTGTTTTAGACCCCAAAAATGCAACTTTTACAAAGGAAGTATACTTTATTTGTTCTCCCTGACTCCCAAACTTTCAAAAGTCCTATAAAAAGGTTCAAAACTCCAAAATATGCAATTAATTTCAATCTAAAACTCTCCCTTATACTCAAACCCCAACGTAGCACCAATCAAGCCTCAAAAAGTAAGATTTTACCAAAATCGACACTCCAATCACTTCTCTGACCAATTGATGATTGATTCACCTTTTCATTGGCATAATAAAACTACAGAAATCATAAAAATACCACCTCCAATGGACGGATCTCCTGCTGCTACTCCTTAGCCACCAACTTCCTCATAAAATCTTGCAACTTCTCATGGTGATCACCTACAAACCATTCATTTTCTGCATGTATTCATGTCAAAACTATTGATACATGTTAGAAATAGATCATTCCATGAGTATTAGGCCTGAAACACTCATGGAATGATGATTTTCATGTTAATCCTATCAAAACTTGAAAGAAAACCTCACAAATTGTTAGGGCAGTCAACAAATTAATGGATTTTGATACAAAACCCTCAACCAAGCATTCAATAAAGGCAAATAATATGTAAATATTTCCTTCAATGAATCACAATGACATTTTCAATCAAAGAATGAACAAAATGATACCAAAAAACTCCTTAAAATTGCTTGAAAATATGAATTTTATTGCCTTTTTGCTGCTCCAGTCTGTACACAGGTTCCCATGTCCGTACAAGGCATTGAAAAAGGTTTATATAGCCTTCTAATAACTTCCCCAACCATTTCCAATTGGTTTTGAGGATTAGTTTGGGTTAAAACTCCCTAAAAACTAATTCCCACCATTTTACTAACAAGCCATTGCATTTTGAATTTCAAATATTACATTATTCATCTTAGCAATAACTTGACACTCCTAATTGACATTTTTGGACCTTTTAGGCCTTATTAAATTTATTCAAAACATCAAAACTCATCTAACCCTATTACATTCAAATTTTGGGTCCTTTAGGACAAATTTGCAACTTTGACAATTTTATCCAACTTGATACATTTTGAATTGCCAAAAGCCATAATAGGCTTTAATATGGAATAATTGATCTTTTTCATCATCCTCTCATCTCCTAATGTCTTCATTATCTTCATTGGCTTCATTTGGTTTGTTGATCTCTTAGGTGCTGCTGCACCAGAAACCCTATGAAATACTTTCTTTTTTTCTTTATTTGCTTTTGTTGTGTGTTCATATTTTTCATAGTAATCATGAAATTGAAAATCTGGGCTTGCTGAAGCAATTGAATGTTTGAAAGGTGACATAGGAATACTAGAGGCTCGGGTTCCACTTAATCCTGTGGTTTTAACTAATGCTTGACTAGGATTACCAACAACAATTCCTGATCTTGTCCCACTCCCACTGACACTTTCATGTGTAGTTTTCATAATCTTTTTAGGTGTGTGATCTGAAGCTACAAATGATTGTTTTGTAGTGTCAGTGGCACTTGATATGGGATTCTAAATAGTATTAGTATCTACCACTAGTGGCCTCTTGCGAGAGATATTTTGTTGTAGCCCTTGTCCAACAACAAGACAACTAGTATCAGTAGTACCCATGCCAACTCCACCAATCACAACGTCACTTGATTGAACAATAATGGGAATACTATCCATAGATTCCCCACCTGTGGTAGTGACACTTGATTCACCACCAATGGGAATACCATGATATGGTGGTGGTTGTGGGTTTGAACCTGAAACAAATGTAGGTGGACCCTGAGGGTAATGAGTAGTACCTATCCATGATGAATCTGAAGAATGAAGTCCAATGACTAGTTTAACAGGAGCTTTTGATTTTGAATCTGATGGAAGTTGTGCTTGAAGTGGATACCAAATACCCTCTCCTCTGGCACCTAGACCACCACCTTCAAAACCCATTTTTTACACAATGCTTGCCCCTTTGCTATATTTTTTTTTCATGGACTCATTGACTCCACCTAATATTTTAGGGACTGTAGTAGTTGTTGGAGGGGGCTCAACCTCATACTCATCATCATCTTCACTCCTGTCATATGCTGTTGTGGGATGCTCCATATTCCATAATTTTCTAAACTCTCCATCCTTGTCGATGGTCTCAAATTCTGCACTTGTCTTTGGTTCACCGAGATTCTTCCTCATAGTCCAAAAATCATTTATTTTGGTTTGAGTCCAAAAATTCTCTTTACATTCTTGCAGAATTGATTTGGGAATAGATTTCTTAGATGGATTAGCAAATTTTAGGTAGAAATTGTAGGACCTCCTATTTTGGATGTCCTGGCCCTCCTTTGTTGTCCTCTGTGTGTACAATGCCATAATTTGTGATGAAATTTATTTTCTTGAAATGTTATTGTCAGCTGCAATTTTCTCCATCTCTTTTTTAACCTCATCCCAGGACTCCATTTTTCTAAGCTTTTCTAGCAATGGTTTACTTTCATGTTGACATAACGCTGAAGAGTTCCCATTTTTCTTAAGCCTTGCTTGAACTACACCGATTGGATCATACTGCCAGAGACCCTCATCACCAAAGTTAAAAACTGTCAAAAAATCATGTGCCACATTGAATGCTTTTCTCTCAAATGTGAACCCTCCACATAAGAAAGACAAGGAAGGAAATATGCTCTTCTTTTGCTGACCATGGAAGTGCCTATTTGTGCTCTCCAATTGTCGTACATACTCCAATGCAAATACCCTCTCTATCACATGTATTGGAAGTCTGTATGGTTTTACTGTCGATCCGTAAAACCTTAACACAGTGAATTCTTCCATGAAGAACTAGTCAGCGAATTCTATTTGACTTCCGAGTTGAATGCAATCTCGACAAGACACAGGCAACCTAGGCATTGGAGTGCTTGTAATTTTATTATACATTGGTGCCAAAAAGAAGTCTACAAAATGGTTGTAGTTCTTTCTGTTATCATGCATCCTTATCTTTGGTGTCCATTCATATATTGGACACTCTCTTCTCTTCCCAGTCTTCTCATCAATCTTATAGTTCACAATTTGAAGCTTTTTGGTCTCGAATATTGCATGATACTTGGATAGAAGGAGGTATCACAAGTAGGATGAGAACCTAAATGTCTTACAAGAACCTTTTTTTATCATTAGTAATTGTTTTTGCATGGATTGAACAATGTGCTCAATAAAATTATATCCTACTGGCTGACCTACACAATGGATATTATAAATCATTTCAAGAAGGCTTGCACCCACTTCCCTATCATTTTTCAATCCCAGGCAAAATAACAACAAGGAAATAGTATCCCCAACCCATGGAATAAAATTTTTAGAATCATAAGGAGGCTTATGATTCTGATCCAACACAATACCAGTACCACTCTTTATTAGAGCTTTGATAAATGAATCTTTGCAACTTGGATCGAGTCTCTCATAATTTCCTGCCAGCTTTTCAAGGTCAATTTCGTTTGAGTTTTGGGCTTCAAATCCTAGGTTCAACAAACGAACAAATTCTCCCTTGTTTAAGGATAGAATTTTCTCTTTTGTATTTTTATTGACAATTGTTTTCTTATCTTCATCATAATTTTTGACGCAGACCATGACAAAATTAGGGCAAGGGAATACTTTAGGTAACACCATGCTTCCCAATCCAGCATCCCACGATGCGATTCTATATGTTCTTTGTTTTAATATTGGGTTGAAAGTTCAGTAAATTTTGCCCTGTGTGCATCTGCCGCCTTACTAAACAATGCATATCTAATATCTATGATACACTTTTCACCATGGATAGTAGGGTCATAAATATCATGGTATTCATCAGTGAAACCTGGTGTTTTAACCAGTTCGGTTAGGTACATTTTATTTTTCACTTGGCTTCCTATTGAACTACTGCTTCCCGTTTTCCCCATCGCTGTTATTGTTAATAATTCAAAATAATGCTAGATAAAAACCTGAAAATGCTAACCCTCAAATTGGACCACGAGATTAAAAAAAGCAAAAAAGGCGGGATGTAGGTGTTCTAGATTTTACCTGGAATTTTTATTTCACTAGATTAGCGCAGATAGTCTCTGTTGCAACTTGCATTCCTCAATCTAGTAGTTGTTTCTAAATCTCCTTCAATTTACAGGTTTGTCCATGAAATGAAATACGATTATGATTTATGGGTCTCTTATTTTAAAAAATCTAAAAAGTACAAAAGTAATACCTAAAGGGCAAAATATCTAGAATCATGTTGTAATTTTATTAATTACTATTAATAACTATTCGATGCCGAAGGACAAAACATTCATTACTTCAGTATAAATTCTGAGGACATTAAGAATCATGTTGTAATTTTATTAATTATTATTGATAACTATTCGATGCTGAAGGACAAAACATTCATTACTTCAGTATAAATTCTGAGGACATTAAATGTAAAACGTTCAACTCCGGGCGAAGTTCTCACAAATGTGTTCACTTCCCACATTTGGGCCTAAATCCACCCCAAGTCGTTGATCTTTGCTCATCCAACGGACGAGGGTACCTGTTGTCAAATGTCATGGGTCCCATGACTTCTGCCATTTTTCAGGCACATCACCATACTCGTGTGACTTTACGGGTCTATTTTTTAAGTCTGTTTAATAATTTCAAACTTTTGCTCGAAAAAAGAGCTTTATAGACTTAATTATATTTAATTAAATTTAAAACGTTTCAATTCCAGATGAAGTTCTCACAAATGTGTTCACTTCCCACATTCAGGCTGAAATCCACCCTAAGCCGTTGATCTTTGCTCATCCAACAGACAATGGTACCTATTGTTAGTTGTCGTGGGTCATGTGACTTCTGCCAGTTTTCAGGCACGTCACCATACTCGTGTCACTTTTCGGGTCTATTTTTTTAAGTCGGTTTAATCATTTTAAACTTCCGCCCGAAAAAAAGATTTATAGACTTAATTATATTTAATTAAATTTAAAATGTTCAATTCCGAGCGAAGTTCTCACAAATGTGTTCACTTCCCACATTCGGGCCGAAATCCACCCTAAGTCGTTGATCTTTGTTCATCCAACGGATGATGGTACCTGTTTTCAGATGTCATGGGTCCCATGACTTGAGACTTCTGCCCTTTTTCTAGCACGTCACCATACTCATGTCACTTTTCGAGTCTGTTTTTTAAGTCTATTTAATCATTTTAAACTTTTGCTCGAAAAAGAGCTTTATAGACTTAATTATATTTAATTAAATTTAAAATGTTCAATTCTGGGCGAAGTTCTCGCAAATGTGTTCACTTCCCACATTCGGGCCGAAATCCACCCTAAGTCATTGATCTTTGTTCATCCAACAAACGATAGTACCTGTTTTCCGATGTAGTGGGTCCCATGACTTCTGCCATTTTTCTGGCACGTCACCATACTCGTGTCACTTTTCGGGTCTGTTTTTTAAGTCTATTTAATCATTTTAAACTTCTGCCCGAAGAAAGAGCTTTATAGACTTAATTATATTTAATTAAATTTAAAATGTTCAATTCCAGGCGAAGTTCTCACAAATGTATTCACTTCCCACATTTGGGCCGAAATCCACCCTAAGTCGTTGATCTTTGCTCATCCAACGAACGATGATACCTGTTGAGTGTTGTCAGATGTCGTCGGTCCCATAATAAGAGACATTTAAATTTTAAAGATGTGCAATAGTTTGAGATAATTATTAAATATAATGTTAATATTAATTGTAAAAATTTGAAATTCAAAAATAGTATAAAACATGAAACTTAGTTTCTAGAATAAAACAAATAACTAAATAAAAATATAAATTTTGATATACAATTTGAAAGGTAAAAGTTTAATATAAAAAATAAAACAGTCCATATTAAATCTAAAATATTAATTTAAAGTTTAACAAAATTCTTTAAAAATATGTTTACGATATATAATTTAAAAAAATAGTTTAAAAATATATATAAAAGTTCAACATAAATTTAGTGTAATATAAATTTTAATTTAATAAATAAATAAAGACTAAAAATATATATAAAAGTTCAACATAAATTTAGTTTAATATAAATTTTAATTTAATATAAATAAAATAAGTAAGTTTAATATAATTAAAATAAGTAAATTTAATATAATTAAATGTAGTTTAATATAAGTAAGTTGGAGTTTTAGTTCAAATCTTAACTATATATTTATAAAATTATAATCAACCATAATCAATGTACAAATAATTAATGGAACGAACTGAATTTTTTTTTTATATATTAAATATAGAGGAAGAAGCATTACATAAAAAAGATCACTGTATTAAATTTATTTCCATTGTTTAACAAATAATTGAATAACGTAGCTCATATACAAAAAGAATTTGAAAAAAATTAATTAATAAAAATGAAATAGAATTATAGAAAGCATTTTTATATCCATAAGACTCTAAGAGGCAAACTGAAACAAACTGGAATTTGAAAAATTATCATTAATATTTATGCTTTGGAAATTTACAATTTTTACGTCTGAAGTCTGAGACTTGAGTCCCTCAAAAAATTAAAAGCCAAAATGAGTGAGCCACTGAGCCTATTAGGTTTCGAGGACATAGGAAAAAAAAAACTACTAGGGGCCCAGGGGGGCAGGGCTAGGGCACAGGTAGTGGATGGTTTACAACTTTGCCCTAAGAATCTAGCCCTCCTTCCATGTAGAATTCTTCAGACAACATAAGTTGAGAGAATTCTTCAAGCCAAGTGTAGTTTGGAAAGTCGTCCAAGAGCAACCATTTTCGAAGGAAGTCCCTACCAATCCGTGCCCATTTCTTGTGACGCGTCAAGTGCTCCGCATTCAGGTTAAGGAGAAACGGTTGCCTGGCCACTGGCACTGTTTGGTCAGGGAGGAGAAGCTTGGATAATTCACTCACCCAAGGGATCCCCACCCCTACTTCTGCAAGGATGACAACAGTAATGTCATCTCCAAGGAAATCTTCCTTAAAAACCTTCCTCAACAGCATCAGCATATCCACCTTGTCTCCTCCAAGGTCCAGAAGAGACGCTAAGAAACAAGATGTAATGTCCATGTTAACATGGTATCTATTTTCGTTTCGCAGACTCTTTGCCCAGCACCATCCACACAGCCTCATTGGTGAATGACCCGACCTCCTTGCAGACTGATTGGAGGGTTTGGTCCTTAACGGAGCCCAGAAAGGCCCTCTGGTCCTCTGTAAAAATGCTTCTCAAGTGGATGGGAGTGTCCATCTTGAAAAAATAGATTAACAAATTAAACAACCTAAGCCTATAAACCTAAACCACAGGAAGAATTTAAATATCGTGAGCTCTGACGATTTATCTACCAAATGGAAAAGCCTAATTGAAGATGAAAGAAGTAGAGATCATATATAAATAAAGCTCTTGATTGTAATAATTACTTCTCTAACCGTATTAATTGCTTTAAATTTTTTTAAATCTTTTGTATCTCTGCAAATCTTTCCCATAAATGCACGAGTGTGCGAAATTGGAAATAGCTATAAACCAGTACCAAGTTGACAAGTACCACATTGGAAGTCATGGGGACAGAGTGGACTACAGTAAGTGAATAGATATATATTAAATGACCAAAATTATCGATCGTGATTCGTGACATTTGGTACATGTCTATTGAATTTAATTCCATTCCAGGCACTTTCTGGTGAGCTATGTTCTCTTCAAAAAATTGGGCCGAAATAAAAATCCAGTCATTGATCTACGATCATTGAACGGTTTAAAATCATTCATGGATTTTGGGTATATGTCACCCTTCACGTGTCAAAGAGGCCACGCTTATTGATACATCGTGCAGAGTCTGGACTCAATGTGATGTACTGATGTGATGTGATGTGCCTTGTCTATTAATGGCAATGAATTCATGAAATCACCAATAAATTATATATTTTTCCATAAATAACAAAATATTCTCCAAAACAAATTCAATAATTTTCAAGGGGTGGATAAAAATCGCCAATACATTTAAATATTTTTTCCTTCGGAGTAAAATTTTTCGCCCATACAATTATATATTTATTCCTTTTAACAAAAATTATTCGCCTCCTACAATATATATTTTCCCCATAGAACAAGGTAGAATTCGCCAGAAATTTATGGAATTTTCGTACCCTCGAAAAAAATCGCCAATACAAAATAATATTTTGCCCTATTTTGAAAAAAGCATTCGCCATCCATATGGAAATTTTCCCCTGAAAATAATGTCTAATTCGCCAGGATTTTACATAGTTGCCCAGGGGGTGGTTTCTTAAAGTTATCCCTGGCCACTATGTAAGTGAATTAATTAGTTAATAGTTCTAGCTTGATGTGGCGGTGACTTGTGGTGTGTACTCTCTAGAGGTAGTGTGATGATTGTTAGGACCAGATGAGGTTACATTGGGAACCATGTTGCGTGTTCTATCTTCTTGAGTAGTGTATGGGCTATTGGACTTGGTCTATCACACATTTGGTTAAGAAGTGTTTGTGTGTCTAACTTGTGGATATTATTTCTATGTTTTGGGTCAACATGTGAATGCAATTATAATTGTAATCCATATATTTAGATTTCTAGGATCCATCCTAGGATTGTAGTTTTTTTGTATGTTGTTGGGATGCTATGTAATTAGGGCTAAAATGTAAATATTAGAATGATCTACAATTAGATTTGATTTAATTTGAGTTACACTCCAATCATGTACACCATTATTAGAATACATGTGTTATCAAGGAGAGTGTTTGAAGGGTGATCAGATTAAGTACAAGCTGAATTATTAGTTTGGAAGGCTTGTAAATCACATCTCTATTATCTGATAGGATGAGGCTTACCTACTGAGTTGGTACTCAGATCTTTGTGTTCAGGATTGGTGTCTCTAGTAGATTGGTGCTTGCAAAAACTATTGGGGATTGGTGTCTCTTGTAGGTTGGTGCCTACTTCATGATTGAAAGTGATTCTTTATTTTGTGAGGCTAGATTTAGGTAGTAGATCCAAGTAGCTATTCTCTTTGTGGTTTTCCCAATCTGGGTTTTCATGTATATTTGGTGTTCATTGTGTGGAAGTATATATTTTGTGATGCTTAAATGTAATGCCACTTGAATGAGTTGCATTTATGTTTAAGGATAATGTTTGGAGAATTCATTAATGGTAATAAATGCTTAATTGAGTAGAATTTGAATATACTGATTCATTACCCCTTTCAGTATATTGTGTGCCTTTCAAAAAGTTCTTGAAAGTTAATCTCAATTTCTATCAATTATATGGATCATCAAATGGTAGTTATATTCCATGTTATGGTTGTGGAGACCAAATCTTAATCCTAGTATCCACTAATGGCCATGGAGACCTAGGCTTGAATCTTATAAATCATAGTTATGAAACCTCTATGCATTGTAAAAATCTCTACATTCTTAACAATGCTAGGACCTCACGTCATAGAGTTGCCATTGAAGGGGAGTGTGCATGTCAATGCCACCTCATAGTGTTCAACTATTTTTTTATAATTTAATGTCAAAACCTATATAGGCATTATGTAATCTCTTCCTCTATATTTATTCTTCCAATTGTAACACACTATATTACATGTAAGACCTAACTTGGTGATATTAAAACCTATGCGCATTAGTTAAGACCTATGGGAATTGTGTAAAGAACTTGGGGTTTACTATTTTGAGGAGGCATAAGCTTTAATAAGAAACTCTATAAGACACATTTGTGAGAATGGTTGATGAAATTAGCTTTTAAATTGTGACCAAAATATTTATAATGAATTTTTGTCATATAATTCTTTCATTATGAAGGAAAGTTCATTTTTTATGTTAAGAAAAATTGACAATATATGCCACGATAAATACTAAAGAGTAGTGTTATGACATAATCCACACTTTATAATAGACTCAAAATAACATTTATAAGACTTTAATTATAAAATATAGCCCTTATAATACAAACATGTATACTTGATCTATATTATATTTATATATTCAATTAATTAATAATATGATTAATATAAAAATAATTATTTTAATATTAATTAATTCAATAATTAAATAACACAGTTCTCATGATAAATTTTAATAAACTCATGAATGAATGTAACTTGTACCTTTTCACCCTATATTTTAGGGAATTCCTTTTGGGGTGAAGTAAGGAAAGATTAAATATGTGAATATTTGAATATTCACTCTACACAAGAGAGGTGTGAGACCATTAAAAGGAGAAAGAAGAGATTGTGAAACCTCAAGTACTCATGTTTTTAATTATATTATACACAAATTATATTTTTTTTGGTTAATGACATTTGTGGTCTTTTTTATCTTTATGGTTTTTCCCATAAAAAGTCATTCTAGGAGTATATTGATTATTGAGGAGAAATCATTCTAGAAACAATTTTTTTTTGAACAAAAGAAACCCATAACATCAAAATTCATGTATAGGACACCTATATGCTTGAGAATGTTGTCTACAATTATTCATCCAAGCTCATAAAACTAGTCCATCAAGGGGGTTGTTCAAGAAGAAATTGACCCTCACAATTCAACAATCTTTCTTAATGTATTTCTATTTATATTGCATGTCCTAAATTACAATTTTAAATCTATTATAAATTTGGATGAAATAGATTATAGAACTTAACGGTAAGGCCAAATTGATCTTACATGCTACAAGATGATTTGGTGCATTAGTTCCTTATGAGGCACTCAAGTTTGATCCTAAGAGGTGAAAATTCTATCCACATAAAACTCCAGGATTATTGATAATCCAAAATCAATGAATAGATTGTAAACTTTTGTTTGGTGGACATTGGCAACTAAAATTTTATGTATCATAATCAAAATATTTTTCATCTTACTTTCCAAAATAAATGTTGTATCTCTCCTCATTTAATTTAGAAATATTATTTTATTACAATGATTCAAATCCCAATTTCAGAATTAAATATAATTTAATTATATGTTTATTGTATATAATTGTTTATTTAACATAATATTTTTTTTTTAAAGTACTCTATATCCTTACCAAACAATGAAATTAATAATTCATCCATCTTGTTTCTATGACATTCTTGTTTATGATTAAAAAAAGCAGTAAAATAAGAATACTGACCCTTTACAAAAACAAGCCAAGAGACTACAAACAATTGATCAAAAGCAAGCCTATAACATTCTTGTTAACAGTGTGGACCCTTCCCACTTTATCTAATCAAAATAATGAAATTAATAAATACAACTAAATAATAAACTTTTTCTTATTGAAAATTTTACAATCCTTGTAGCATTCCTTTTGTCATGTTCTTTGGCGATAATTTTGATCCACGACTGTTAATCCAGTTCCAATCCTTTTATCTTTCTATTGAATGTTGTCGAAGAGATTTGTTGTAGTTTTTGGCATAAACAGCAGCCCATATTTTGTTGAAACCTTCAAGACACCTTGACCACTCTATGTGCTTTTGCTTCAGACGATTCAATATAACAGCCAAACCTTTGCCTGCTCTCTCTCTCAATAAATCAATCATATCTAACCCATAATCACCATAAATGCGTTCTATACACCGCAGGTTCATATCTGTCATGCACAGAATTTGACTGATTTAGAAGCATGTTACAATAAAATTTATTAAGTTGGGTAGAAAAGATTGTAGAGAAAAATGTTCATCGACTATCAGGATGTACTACAATATATAGTTAGATGTTACATAATTAAAGTTTTGAAAATCTTAAACAATTTTCATCGATGATAATGAACAAGTTATAAACAATTCTCATCGATGAAGACTATTGTTATTTGTTTGAGGCAATCGCATAGTGAACAAGCTATAAACAATTCTCATGGATGAAGACTGCTGTTATTTGTTTGAGGCTATCGTATAATGAACAAACTATAAACAATCTTCAACAATGAGAAGTCAAAACCTCAATCATATAACATCTAACCATAAATACCTCGTGCATTAAGATAACTGAATAGTTATTTCGAAAAATTTATGCAATAATAATAATATGAACTGTCAAAATGATAATTGGTAAGTTCTCAATTTAACCTAGTGCATAAGGTAAAACACTAGTATGGATAAATAGCAACCTGTTAAGTGCTTTTCAATTGGAAATTCCCCATCTTGCTTGACAATGCCATTCTGCAATTTTGTCAGTTGTTTATCCATGGATTGGATTGCAGCAGTGGTACTACTAAGCAACATATCCAATTCAAATCTGCATTTCAAAGTTATTTGATTCAGCATGGCTTTAATGGTGGAAAAAATCAGAACCTTTAATAAGAAGTTTGATAAATACAATTCAGATCTCTCTTTAAAAAAACAAATTCCAATAATTTTATGATACTTCATTTGGTAAATAAGCCATTCTCTACATGAAAGATGCCTCTGAAAGATTGAACAAGTTTTCAATAAACTTTGCAATCCCTAAACTTAAAAAAAAGATAATCCATGACATTTTTTCTTCAAGACAAGCTAAATTTAATTCATAAGAGCACACAATACTTATAATTGTACATAGTTTAAATTATAATAGCAGCTCAACAAGAATATATTGGAGAGTTCATACCTGTCTTCTTCACAGTCGAAAAGAATAATTTCATGTTTGTTTTGATATCTTTTCTTCGAGAAGACCTTATAACCTGATGTTATCAATATCCAATTACCAGTCAGTACAGTATTTGTAGGACCAAACTAATAAATATAGGATTATAAGGTGACTTAGAAAGTTAAAAACAAATTGAGGATTGTATAAGATTAGCATTATGTTAATATTATATACTGGTTTAATAATTCAAATATTGGTTTACTTGTGTAATCATTTTTCAACTTAATGTGGACTCTATTATTTTGGTTTGTTTGTTACTGTCTTCATTATAATAATACTGATCACTTTCTTCAATCTTTACAGCAATCTCTTTATATAATCTGATTTCAAAAATTAACCCAATACCCATCAAATTGAAAAGTTAAATTTTTATTAAAAATTAGATAATTATATTATTTTGAGGAAACCAATATAATATTATGATCAAGTTTACTATTTAAATTTGTAAATAAAATACTTTCAAAAGTTTTATTTCTAAACATCGAAGTTATAATTTAAAAATATATATTTTTTAAAGGGCTTTTTCTTCTTCAAAAGTTTAACCTTGTTAATGAGTAGGGCAAGGGTTTGGTGCTGAAGGTCCCTAATGCCATTGAACAAATCTTGAACTGTAAATTTATAACCACAGAGACTAAAATCTTAGATTTTGCACTGCTACTTACCTTGAATGCATTCTTCCCTCTGTCTTCCATTAAGATCTCCATTATTTTCTTCCTCTGTTCTCTGTCTCAGACCCATCTCTATCCTTTCATGATTTTTTGCACTTCCTTCATCCAGATCACCCTCTGCATCAATAGATTGCCTTCTTTGTTGATAATTGAAAAGAGTTTCTCGAATTTCACCATCCTCTATAATACATGCAAATTCCTTCAGCAGGTCAATGTGGCCTTCAAACAGCTTAGCAATCTGCAATTCGAGAAACCATCTTAAGCACACATCTAAAAGAGTAATGCATTGCCCAATTCTTGGACTATCAAATGTCGCAAACATACATTCCCACTTTCATGATTACAAGCTGTAAATCTTGGTAAGAACACCAGATACATAATTTCTTTAATCTTAAATAATACAAATCTTTTACAGTTCAAGTATAGTTCATAATTTGTGGTTTCGAGAGTGTAAGTTTTTTTCTTAATGTTTTAGATGAAATTTCATGATCTATCACTAAAAATAAAGTAAAAGAAAAGAAGAGAAAAGAAATGTCTCGTCTTGTTTTATTTCTAATAATAGATCATATAATTTAATCCAAAACATTCCCAGAAAAACTTACCCAATCAAATTCAAAAACTATGAACTATAAAAATCATGTGTCTACCATTCAAATATATTCAAAATAAAATACCCTCAATACAATCAAAAGCTGCTCCATAACCTCCCTACAAATATAGCAAGGAAAAAGCAGAGAGTATTCACAAATAGGGAATTATATAAATACCTTTTGGCAAACCTCATGGACTGAGTTTTTCCCATCCCGGTACATGATAACAGTCTGAAAGAAGTCTATTTGTGTCTGTTCATCTTTATGAAATCGTCTCTGACCATGACAGTAAAAAAAGATTGAGTGAGTGGTAACGAACATTTAATAAAGGCATAGATTTTTTTACAGTTTATATTGTAGTCTGAATAATTTTTGAATTAGGTTAGATAATTTTTTTCTTATTCAATCACATGTTATAATTTTTTATTTTATTTTGACTTCTTCATGTGATGATGAATCATAAAATATGATTTCAAAAGAAAATAATATCATACTTTATGGAAAAATCTGATAAAACTATACCAGAGTTACAACAATCTCAAAAACTATCCATCAAAACATGATTTGGAGCAGCCTAAAACAACCTAATTGAAGAGTCCTACTTGAATAAAACTTACTAAATATAGTAAGTATGACTCGCACAATTGCATGCAAAACACATGTTGAAATTGCTATTTATAGAAAGTTTATATACAAAACTTTCTATTTATAGTAAGTCTCAAAAAAATTTGCACCTACCCCAACCACTGCTAGCTAAGATAGCCATGTTGACTCAACCACTGCTAGCTAAGAATCCAATTTGGACTTCACATTCCAACAAATGATATCATTCTTCTCTTATCTTCCTTGTTCAAGCTATGATAGATCATAAATTGTGATTCAAAATATTGATGAGATCATCTTCCTAATAATAGATCATATCATAAAAATATGATCCAACTATATGATCCTAATAATAAATATAATTCAATCTAAGATATTACCTACTATTCTGTGAATTACCTGAACTTTGTGGGCGAAATCTATAGCTGCATCAAAGGCAAAAGCTACCTTGTGAAAATCTTTTGGAAGAAAGACATTGAATCCTAAGCGAAGATCACGGTGATGTTGCAACGCAATTTTCATGTCTTGTATGAAATCAATTGTATCAATTCTACATAATCACCAAAACAAACAATTGTGAAAGCCGGAATTTGTTTTGGTTTGAAGATAAGAAGAAAAACGGCTAGAAAAATTGTCGTTTTTGCACAGAAAACACTAACCTGTCATTTATGAATTGTGAGAGAAGTTGAGACAAGTAGTCGTATTTGGATTTATTGTCCTTAAATGTCTCTCTCACTTGTTTTAAGTAGCCTTCCATTTGACTCTGCAACTTAATAGTTAATATTCCCATAAATAAACAAGTCAGAATTCGTAACTCCTCATTTATTAAAGAAAAAATAATCAGCTAAAAAAAGAATAGCAAACCTGGAAATAAACAGGTCTTCTATATTTATAAAACTTTCTAAAAATAAGGATTATAATCCGCTTTTTAATATCTATATTTGGTAACTATGATTAAAATGATGATTAAAATGATCAAGATTGAGAAGGGTAAATCTGAATAGTAAGATTTTTTTTTAAAATTATGTATAAAAGCGGAGAGGGAAAAAAATAAATGGTACCAAATTATTAATTTAAGAATAATTTTGTTTAAAGTAAATGATTAAAATAATTAACTTTAAGGAGGTCAAATTTGAAAAGTAGTTTTTATTTTTTATTTTTTTATCAATTATGTATAAAAAGAGAGGGAAAAAATAAATGGTATCCAAATATTAATTTAGGAATAATTTTGTTTAAATAAAATAGAGATATAAATACTATTTTAAAAAATAGGAATTTAATTCTAATATATAATTTAAAAATTATATTTTTTTAGGAAATAAAGAGAAAATTAATCTATTAAGTATAGTTTTTTATTAAATGGTAATTGAAAAATTTTAACTCTATTTTTTTTAGGAAATAAAAAGAAAATTAATCTATTGAGTATAGTTTTTTCTTAAATGGTAATTGAAAATTTTTAACTCTACTATTTATTTAAAAATTAAGAATTTAATTTTAATATATAATTTAAAAATTAAAATATTTTTTTAGGCCAACAAGAAGAGAGTTAATCTATTGAATATATTTTTATTAAATAGTAGTTAAATGATTTAAACTCTTCTATTTATGTAAAATTAGATTCTAATTTCTTAACTATAATAGCTTCTTTGAATGTAAATTTAGAACCATATTTAGAGATATCTCAAGTAACTAATTCTATTTTTATTTATAATTTGGATGTGAATATTAAAAGCTTGTATTACAGAATTATTTTATAGTTAAATTTTAATACCTATTTAATGTATATTCTAATTAAATTAACTTTATGAAACTAATAAATAGATAGATATAAAAAAATATAGAATATTTTATTTCAAAAATATTTTGTGTATTACATTGAAGACTTATAACACTTTTGACATGTTTGTGACACTTTAATGCATGAAAAGTAAAAAAAAAATATTTTATTTGTTTTCTTCTCTCAACTACTAAGTTTAGCTATGAATCAATTTTGTCTATCTCATCATAATAACATATATATGATAATATAATAATAATAATAAGTTTTAATAGATTTTTTTTATTTGGTAAAAAGTTTAATATAGATATATATAAAAAAAGAAGAAGTAATATCTTAATAATAATTTAATATTGATTGTAATATCATAATATAATAATAATTTAATATTGATTGTAATATCATAATATAATAATAATTTAATATTAATTACAATATAATTTAATATAATTATTTTTTAAATATAAGTATAATAATTACATATTTACATAGATATATTATTTTTATTTAGAAATTATTATAATTTATTTGTAAATTTATTTAAATATTTATTTTTATAAAATTTAAGGGTAAATTCTTTTGTTAAGGACACATATGGAGGACCTTATCTTTGATTTCAACATCAAAAAAATATTTTAATAAAGATTTAAATCTTGATGAGGAAAATCACAATACCCTAATCTAATTATCACATAATGCAAATTACAAACTACTTAATTAATTTTTACTTTTATATAAAATTAAAATGAAAATGAAAACAAACTATTTATTGTATAAGAAAATTGTCACTAATCACTCCTCAATTTATAATAATTAATATAAAATAAAATAATTGTTGATCTCAATGATAAATTTTTAAAAAATTAAATAAAAGATATTTTAATTATTTTTTAATTTTTTTTAATTATTAATATCACATGTTTTTATAATATTTCTTTAAAAATAATAAATATACTCTATTTATATAGAATTCTAAACAAATTATTATTCATTTTATTAAATTTTATATATTTAATTAACAATAATTTTCTTAATTTTTAAAAATTGTGTAAAAGTGAAAATATTATTTTTATCTTTCATTATTTAAAATATAATAATTATTAAAGGTATGCTTATATTTCATTTCATTCCCACTATTTAGACAGAGACGATGCTTCTCATCGTATTTGACTGCTACTTGGACCTAAAGTGATTCCTGATGGTAAGATTGTTGTGACATCAAAATCTTTAGGTAATTTGGCACCATTTTGTAATAACAATGAGAGATATATAAGAGCGTTTAGAATCATAAGGACATGTGGGTCTTGTTAAGGGGTATTTATCAGAACCGCATAAATGGATATTAGAATTTTGGAGCCTTATTTTCTTTGTGGTAGTTTTTTTTCCATTTTATTTTTTCATAATGAATAAGATATGAAGAAAATCTTGTGTGAATATTAGTGGAGCTGGGAGGATAAGCATATGGTGCTACTATGAGTGATATAAATACATCATAATGAAAGCATGGTGGGGCCGTTGAGACAAAAAAAAAAAAAAAAATCTCCCTACCCACTAGGAAGGGATGATCTTATGAGGATTCCTAAGGCAATCTACCACATCAACAAATCCTTGTGCACCACTAAAAAGACATTGACCTCCTCTCCAAATCCTTAAAAGAAATCAATCATTGATTCAATTGAAAGATTTGTTTCTTGAATGAAATTAATATTTTATCTTTTCTCATGAATAATATTTTGAGTATCCTTTTGTGGATGGATGTTACTCAAACCCCTTGCATTCCAAGAGATCATAATCGTTTTGGGGGATAAAAAAAGAGAGAGTCTATTTTCTTATGACACTAGATTCCACCAAAAGATTCCATTGTCAACTTGACCTTGTCCTATTTTTTATCCTTCCTACTTTTGTTACCTCCTCAATACTTCCTCCTTAGATATTATTTTGTTGAAGCTAAGTAGAGAAGGTATTGTCCCTTCAACCCCATGTTGTTTGTCATCTTTCTCAACATGATTAACCTGGAATGTCCCCTTTCTTCAATATCTCCTATATCTCTAAAGAAGGATTTGGAATAGAAGGGTTGGATATCTATTTACCTCGAGGATGCATCCCTAGGCCAAAATCCCCCATCCCCATATCGGGGACATTTCGGGGACTTGAAGACAGCCAGGGGACGTCCCCCCACCATCCCCAAAATTGCAAAATTTGTGAGAAACATCCTGGAAACTTGGGGACGGTAGTGATTCTCAAAGGGGATGTCCCCCCATCCCCTAACTATCCCAAGGATAGCCAACCATCCCCCTTTTCCCAGCCCATTTGAAAAAAAAAAGACTCAAATGCTCAAAAAAAACATTTATTTTATTTTATTATAGGTCTGTAAAACTGGATTTTCACTAATATGATGGGTAAACATGTCTGAATCACTTCCAAAAGCACTTAGAAATAATGAGCAGTAGCCCGGTAATAAATTTCACAAACACTTAGAACTCGGTAGTGTGTCAAAAAGTGGTTGCAAGTCTGCAATATTGGATTTTTCACAATTATGAAAGGTAAACAGGTCTGAATCATAGCCAGAAGCACTCAGAACTATGAATAACAGCTTGGTATAGAATTTCACAAACACCCAAAACTTTGTAGTGCATAAAGAAGCAGTTCTAGGTCATAAAAGAAATGGAAGCCTAGCGAAATATCCTCCAACCAAAAAGAAACAATGAACTACATGCAAACAAGTGTTGGCATATGGACAATGCATTTTCAATTATGAACGCATATTGAGTATTGACAATGAATTTGAATTATGAATGCATATTGAGTATTGAAAATGAATTATGAACACAAATGTAGTATGTTAAGGTTCTATAATGTACATTGACCTACTTTATCGATGATTTCATATGAATATAATTTATATATACATGCTTTATCTATTTTTCATATGAGCATTTAAAATTTCCCTATATTTTATATAGTCGTCCCCTTTGTCGTCTCCTCGCCATCCCCAAAATTGGCCAAAAAAAATCGTCGTCTCGAAAACTTGTCCCGTCATCCCCTACCATCCCCGTCCCATCCCGGAACCTCAAGGTAACATATTTGGATATTAAAACCAATCTCAAGCTAGACATATCTTGACTAGCTAAATTGTCATTGTTTTCCATTGTTATAACATCCTCAAAGTTTTCAAGAGCATCTAACCTATTGGGAGAAAGTCCCTTAAGAGTATCTAACTTGTTGGGAGAGAATCCCTTAAGAGCATCTTCATGTTGGTGATTCCCAAATTTTCCTTTTGATTGAGATTTCATTGAAATAAATCCATTTGAGTCTAGCACCTCAACTTGGAATGGAGGCTTTCCTTTCGCCTTTGAATTTGCTACCTATGTCTCATCAAGCGATTAAGAAATTTTGGAACCTAATTTTGAACAATTTCTCTACAAGAGTCCATATTCATGACAAACATGACATAAAAAATGTACAAATTCATAGTCAATTTGTTGGATCTAGTTCATACTACTCATCTAATCTCTTAAAATTCTAGAAGTGGATCATATAAATTAATTTTAACACAAATACAAGCAAATTTTTTTTGATTTTTTTAGGATATGGTGGTAAGGACCCAAAGACTTCTAAATGACCATTTCTACGAATTGCAAATGTTTTGTCTCTAGAATTCCATTAGAAGTCAAGGGAGGAAAATCAAAACAATAATTTTGGATGAGATCTCTTCTACTAGATCAAATAGTACATGCCAAGGTTTGATGAATAAGCCCACTTGATTGTGAAAATAGGGGCCTACTTTAAAAATTATGTTTCAATCTTCCATGTTGGAAAACACCACAAAGAAATAACTATTAAGCCCCAAATAATTTCCATGTCACTTTTTGGATTCTAATTCCTTTTAACCCACACCTCCAAAAAAGACATACATAACAACACATGGTTAGAAAAGTAGAAAACTATGATGGATTTTAGGTTAATTACTAGAAATGGACAACCTTTCGTTTTCTCCAAGCATCCATTAGGTCTCAAATGATTCCCCACATGTTGGTCAATTTTGTTTTTTATATTACATACAAAAAAATTGAACCACATTTACATGTCCAAATGAGAAAGGCCCATCCCTATCGAGCACAACTTTGAAAGACAAAATAGAAGGGTCTCTTGACCTCTAATGGTTGCTATGTGATCGGCCTCTACCAAAGATTAGAGAACAAATACAATAAAATATAAAAACCTTAAAGAAGAAAAAAAAACATGTGGAAAAACTCCAATTGATTCAAATATTCCACACCACACTATGCCACCTAAAACAAAGAAGAAAGGGTCAAAACCTATGTAGAGTAGGTTGACACCCTCACTCAATTTCTAATATAATGATTTACACTACCACAAAGCCTACTTTGCACACCTTTGCATGCCCTCAATTTCATTTAATTTAATTTTTGTATTAATGCTCATATTTATTACTGGTTTTAAAGTCACATTTTAATAGAATTTTCCTATTAACAACCTTAAAAGAGCATGCTAAATAATTAAATTCAATCTATACCCTTAAACCCCAAAGCAAGTCACCCAAAATCATTGTTTTATAATGATATAAATATTAAAATTATTCTCTCTATGATCTCAAATCTGTGCTTATTCTTATCATTAGGAGCCAGTTCCATCCATTAAGTTTAAAGCCATCTATGAACCATGTCTCTGCTACAAAATGCTTTCATCAAATCTTTTCATATAAGAGATGGTGAAGACGCATAAAAGCTCTCGTAGGGTGACTGGTTTTGAATGAGCTTATGAGGAGCAAAGCGAGAGATATAATATATAGAGAGAGGAACTTTGAATTTATATAAGCATTAAAATCTTCTCTTATGTTCATAAGACACGGTATTTATGAATCTTAGATAAAAATTGAAATGGAATTTTGGTGGAATCATTGACCTGTTTGTAGATGGGACGATAATGGCCCACATTGCTAAATTCTATGGGTGAAAACCACATTATTGGAGAAGGCGTGGCAGAGGGGATATGACAGTAAAGTCATCAATAGGTCATTTTCATGAATAATATGGTGGTAATTGGAGAAGGTCTGATGGAGCAGTCAAATTTAGAAGTTTTCAAATTCAAAAACATGTAGTTATTTTTTATGTGGTGGTTCATCCATACAATTAAATTATTGTCTATTCAAAGATTATTTTTCTGTGGTGATTTATCCATAGAACTAAATCATTGTCTATTCAGAGATCAGATATAAGACGTTATAAATTTAACATGGTGTTATCAAATGATGGTGGTTTGTTCAACATGATGTGGGGTTGAATGAATGAAAGATTTTAATAGCATTTAGAGAGATTAAGAACAGTAGTAAAATTGCAAACAAAAATTGTTAAAAATGACAATTTACAGTATAGTGAAATTTCTATGATATAAAAATGTTTTAGTTAGCATTAAAATGTATTAAAAAAACCTTTGAAAATGATCATATCTAACATCAATTAAGTCTCATAATCGGCCACACAAACATAAGTACATTTGACTTTAACAATGACAAGAACATGAAATGAACTCTCCAATTAAAAAATGGCAATGTTTTAATCTATCATCAACCATGGTTGAGTGCTTACCATAGGTTTGGAAGTCTCAGCCCTATCACCAACTATGGTTGACAGTCTACTATAGGTTAGACACTCTGAGCCTTGACTAGAAACTACTCATTAGATGACCTAATAAACTATAGATAACATCCCTACCATGCTAGCCCTCAATTCTATGCAAAAGGGCTCAAGAGCTCACAATTATCAGGCTACAATCCACAACTCCAAATTTATAGTGTTGTTATTCCAACCATTTTGTGAGTAATTCATGTATCTTTCTTGTTTAGATTGGTTGATAAAATTATTGAGGGTACAATGAAAACCTTGACCTATATCCTAGAGATATATATTTCTTAGGTTGTTGTGATCATTATGTTAATTTTAAGTACCTTAGTATCTAACAAGAAGACTTGTAAATTGAGCTGCAATAAATGGAATTTCTTTTATAACAAAGATCAGACTAAGCATAGGAAATTTTGGTTTAGTATCTTTTGATAAATTTTTAGGTTCTATAATAATGGAAGTGATTACATATGAAACCAAGATATTTATGGAATAGCTATTATTTAGTAGTATAAGAAAGTTGCTTCAAACCCTTGGTGTCAAGTCTTCATTGATAAGTGTGGCAAGTCTTTAAGTATGGAGGAATTTATAATGGATCAACATAATATAATTGTAAGATGAACATGAAACTAACGTTAAAATGTCTCTCCCGCTCCTCCCGCTCCCTTGCAACGGCTCTCCTGCTTCGCAATGTTTGATCGATGTTTTTTCTACTGGTGTCGGGTTTGGTGTGTGGGATGCTCCGTTTGTCTCTGCCCACATGCCCTCGTTTGCAGATCCCCCCTCCCTGGCGTGGGGGTTGTTGGCGACCTTCCCTCGCCCTCCTACTCTCTGTCAGTTGACGTTGTCTCTCTCGACGATGCTTTGGCTAGCTCAAACCTTCCCCCTCCTCTCGTGGGCTCTGGGGTGGGGGGTCTTCCTTTTACTAAGGGCATTGTTGCTTCTTCGGGTTTTGATTTTGCAAGCAAAGGTGTGGATGCTCCCAGACCTCCTCCTCTTTTTGGTGGAAGAAGTTATGCTCGTGCGGCTAGGGCTTCTACTATTAAGGGGGTTTGTCCCCTTCCTTGTGCCAAATCTTCCCATGTGGTGGTTTGTGGCCAGAATGTTGTGGACAATATTGACTTCTATCAGAGTAATGCTTTGGTGTGCAGATTTTATGGCCTCTGGCCCTCTCTTCCAGACCTCCATCGTTGGGTGAGTAACTCTTGGAAACCCCTGATTGCCCACAACATTGAGCTCTTTCCTTGTGGGAAGGGTTTTTTTATTGCATCCTTTACTTCTACCTTGGATAGAAACTTGGTTTTGGACAAAGTGTGGGCTTGGGGAGATCACTCTCTTTCTGTCAAGCCCTGGACAACCTCTTTTAATCCCATTACTGAATCATTGTCTATGCGTCCAATATGGGTCCGCCTTCCTAATCTCCCTCTCTATTTTTGGGAACTCTCCTACTATGAGGCCATTGGCAACTCCATTGGTCATTTCTTGAAGGTGGATGAGGCCACATCTTCTATGGGACACTCTACCTTTGCTCGCTTGTTAGTCGATATCGACATCTCCTTGCCTCTCCCCAAGGATGTCGTTCTTATGGTTGGGGATAGGCCTTGGTCTCAGCCATTGGATTATGAGGGCTTGCCCTTCTGTTGTCGAAAATGCTTCTCAATAGGCCATCTTGCTTCAGACTGTTCTCTTTCTTGCCATAAGGGTGTTGCTACTTGGTGGAAAGATGTTACCATTGAACATTTGACTGTCAATGCGTTGGATACTACTTGTTCCTCTCAAGAGGATGATGTTTCCTCCTGTGGTGAAGAGCCTCTCATTGTTGTTGAACCTTCTACTGATCCTCTCACTGTTGTTCAGCAGCCTTGTTCTACTACTGTTGAGCCTGCTTCTAGTGTTGCTCTGCTTCGACAGCCTACCCTTCAACAAGCTATCTTTGTTTCTCAGCTTCATGTTGCGGTTCTACAACAACACTCTGCAGCTACTTCTGATCATAACTTTGTTGAAACACTTCCACCTGATCTATCTCTTGGTCCTAATGATTGTATCGTCTGGACTGTGGTTCATCGAAGGTGGAAGGGGAGTTCTTCCCCCCTTGTCCTAACCTCTCCCTCTCAAGGCTTGGGTGTCTCTTCCCCTCCTTGAGTTGGCTCTAGTTTGTTTTTTGATTTGATTGTTGTAAAGGGGCTTGCTCCCTTGGTTTGTTTTGTCTTTTTGATAGTCTCTAACTATGTTAAGGGTTGGTGCCCTAGTTAACGCTACTTTTTTAATAAAAAATATAATATAATTGTATATGTTTAAAGGTGGTGAAAAATATAGTATTAGCATCACTTAAGAAAACACACATCGATATAATCCATGTTATAAAAAAAATTCATAATTTAAGATTTCTTTGGGACTCAAATCTAAAATGTTAAATTTTGTTTGAGTTTTTTCATGTCTTAATCATATTGATCTATTTGTAGGTCACCAATCTAAGATATCCTAATTGAATCTCCTAGATGTAAATTGATGCCCAAATTCCATAAAATATTATAGTTTGGATAGCTTCGGTGTTTTCTTTGTTTTTGAATTGTTTGTCACCTTGTTAGAGTTTCAAGGATTTCCATCCTTACATGTCTTCCTATTGATTGTGAAACTTGTCAAAGTCTTTGTCAAAATTGGTCAAAGTGTTTTGAAATTTCAAAGTTCTTCATTTTGTACCAAACTTGTCATCTAGGTCATGCCTTTCCCAAAAGCCTAATAGTATGACATTTCCCTTATTCCAACACTATGTTATTTCGTTTGGTCCTCTCTAAAAATTCCTCCAATTCTCACTTCTTCCCATCCCTCTATACTTTCCCCTCCAATCTGAGCATCCTAAATGTTCATATTTCCTCTTATGATGTCATGCTAATATCACCACCTTGATGATATCATGCTAACATCATGCTAATGTGTTAACAGTCTTGTTGTGATGATATCACCATCTTTTTAGACTTGCAAAGTCCTTTGTCCTTTGTTCCAAATATAAGTTGTCTTTCAGAGTCAAACTTTTGGCCATCCCTTATCTAAGTACCTCTTTCCCCCCACCCCCGAAAATCTAAAACTTTGCCCCTTTTTTTTATGAAATCCTTCAAGTTAGACTTTCGACCTCCCCTTAACTCGATACTAAGTTAACCTTCCCCTTGAACCCCAATCCCAACATCTTGAAAGCTTTAGATTTGTTGGGGTTCCCAAAGTGGCCTTCCCTCTTTCCTCATCCCTTCCAAACACTAATTCCTCATTTCTCCAATGCTATGACCTTTGGATGTGGTATGAGTTTTCTCCAACCCTCACCAATTTGAAACTCGCAAATTCTCAATGTGGCTTCCACTTACCCTCCTAAATGACACAATGCTCCATTAATGACTTAATTTGGCCTTGCAACTACCAAATTTAATTCAACAAAACCCAAAAATCATTCTATATATAGATTTTGCATGGTTCTAAAAGAAGAGTTAGGCACTCGACCTTTGTAGACCACTTTTACAATACCTTTTTTAGGCAATTTCCACATCATTGCACATGATTTTTAATGACATTAATGTTCAAAGTTATGGCAAGTGGACAAGGAACTATTTTCTCACGGTTCCAAATGCCTGTGAATTTCAAATGTGTGTTTTTAACGCACAACATTTATGATGATGGTGGTTACGGCATCGACAACCTTTGCAAAAGCAAAGTTGCATGTCTTCTCCTTCAATGCTTCATTTCCTAGGTTGTCAATCTATATAAGTAAGTTCTTCATCATTCAAAGGGTTGATTCTTTGGATTTTTGTTGGACAAACCGTAGAATAGTTTAAGAATTCATTATGTGATAATTTATCTACCATTAGAGTTGTTCTAAGCTGCACAAAGGTAGCTATTGTAGTGGATATATGCAAACAATTACTTGTTGATTGCTTACTATTATTTGGGATTGTTTCTAGAGGAAGAGGTGTGATAGGCCCTCATCTTTTAAACTTTCTTCAACTACATTTATTGGTGTAGTTATAATAGGTATTTGAAAATGATGTAGCATTTAAATCTATTACATTTTTGGTATATGTAATAGTCTCTTACCTATTATAGATAAATATCAATGAGTTTGAAGGGGGATTATTAAAAATAAATAAAAATTAAATTAATCATACCTCTATTATTATTTAGAAAGTTTTTCTTGCCATAGGCATAACTCTATCATCCAATAAGTCACCGGTTACTAGAAATCTTGACCTTCCACACCATTTAAAGTCATCAAAATCATTCATCAATGATATAGGAAGTAGGAATGGATTAATGCATTGTTATTTGAGACTGAATAAAACACCCAAGGATAAATCTTGAAAAAAATAAGTGTTATATCACCAGTGAATCATTTACAGCATGTTTGTACTCTACCCAATGTTAAAAGGTTTGAAAGAAATTATCTCAAGAGATTATTACTTCATTGTTGTCATCTATAGATATATTTGTAAGGTATTTAAATCAGATAGATATAGGTTATTGCGGTTAGTTGGACTTTAACTTAGTGAAATTCAATGGGGTTAAGTGTTCATTTAGGTATGGCTATTGTGGGTTGCATAATTGCTCATTTTGTTTGATTTAAGTGCTTATCCAAGCATACCTCCAAGAATACCTTATTGAGTTTAAGCTAGATTTTAAAAATATGAAATATTACCCACTCTAGTATGTTCCTTCAACCATGTCAAATATTTTGATGAGTTTCTATCCACCTTATAGACAAAACCTTGGCCTTGAAAGTGAAGAAAAGTTCTAGAACTTGGGAGTGTTGTTTTAAGACCTAACAGTACCTCTTAGCTGCTATGTCAAAATCTAATTTCATCAAACTTCTGGCCAACAAAGAGCAAATCTTCAAATAAATAGAGAGGCAACTCCACAAGACAAAATCCAGATGAATTGGGAGAATGAAAACACTTTCAAAGTTGTGCTTGAAAAACAAATCCAAGATAGAAAAGACACTAGTAGCCTCAACAAAGACAAGCGATTAATAAACAACAACAACCTTATGGCCTTAATCCACAATTTGTTCTTGGCATGCAAAAGAGTTAGAACTAGAAGAAGTATCAAAAATAGTTTCCCACCTGATCCTTGGTTTGATGGAGAGTGCAAGATTGCAAAAAAAAAGCTTAAACCTTGGGAAAGGAAAAAGAGTTCGAAAAAATGTATGAAAATCTTGTAAGATCTAAAAACCAAGATTACATAAAAATGAGAAGGAAGGAGCTAATCTCTTTGAGTAAGCATAATCCCAAAAGTTTTTGGAAAGAATTGTAACACATTAAAACAAAAACTGAAAATAACATCTCAAGGGTCCAATGGCTTGGATATGCCAAGGAATTATATGAAAGAGCACAAAATATAGAACCCCCTCTAATAATTAACTCTAAGACCAAACTCTTCTCTACTAAGGACATAAAGGTGGGAATTAAAAGGCTAGTTGGTGGCCAAGCTCAAGACATAGATGTTCTTTAGGCTGAATTCTTGAAATGGGGCACAAAAGCTCTTGCTCCACACATTTAAAATATTTAATCAAATAATTCAGGATGGTTTTCTAGCAAATTGGACAACTAGTCCCAGTCCTCAAAAGTGGTGATATTAACAATCCAACGAATTATCATACAATAATGATCAACCCTCTTTTCAGTAAACTCTTTGGAAGTATGGTGGATGTCAGGTCAATCTTTAAGTGGGAAAAGGGCAAAACGTCAAGTTGGTTTTAGACCAAGTCACACTACTATTTATCATTGCATCGCACTAAAAAATTTGATCAAGGTTCAAGAAAATTAAGGTGAAGAGGTTTTTTGATGTTTCGTAGATTTCAAAAAAGCTTTCGACATGATTCCTAGAAGTAAACTATGACACATAATGGAAGAATTGGGAGTTCCAAATAATTATAGGGCAACAATCCATAGGTTATATGAGTAGGTTCCAACCAAAATTAGAACTAAGGATGGGCTCTCGGAGAGTTTTGGGAGTGACATTTGAGTCAAACAAGGGTGTCTATTGTCTCCCACTATGTTTGGGCTCTATATAGACAAATTGGAGGATTGGTTAGTCAACCAAGTGTTGAGGGTGTGAATTTGGTCATTTTTGTAATAAAGTTAATGCTATATTCTGACGACCTCATTCTGTTAGCTAAAACGCTTGAGGGTCTTCAAGAACACCTAAGAGCTCTAGAATCTTTTTGTCCGGAAGTGGGAATGCAAGTGAACATTGGATTAACCTAAGTCATGATTTTTACTTCGAGAAGAAAAAGGAAGCAGGTAAAGTTTGAGTGTGAGGGAATCCCATTACGAATGGTTAATGATTACAAATACTTGTGCCTTGACTTTCAGCAGCCTTAGCTACAAGGCCTATAGAGCAAAGAGGATACAAGGGGTATGGAAAGCATTATACATGCTTCAAAATAGATGCAGATCAACTGAGTTATGGAATTGGAAATATAAGAAGACTTTATATTATACTAGTGGTTTTGTATTGTTGTGAGTTTTGGGGCTGCATGATGCAGAGTGGGCAACAAGAAGGTAAGAAGACCCAATTCACCCTTCTATGCTTAATAAAGGCTTATTACAAGACACAACTAGGTTCTACACATACACCAATGTGATCAGTCAACCACAACACTCCCTAAAGAGGGTTAGAGATATTTGACAACCAAGGACACTCATCCTATGCCTTTCACCCAATTTTGAAGACTTCCTACTACACCCGGGTCAAGGAACCCCCAATTAGGCCTATTCCTTATAGCCCTATCTGACCAGTATTTATCAATCCATTCAAATTTTCCTCAAAAACATACTAGGAACAAATTACATATTTAAGTACCCTTTTGGGGTTTATATCCAATTCTGAAAGATAGAGGTTTGACCCTACACCAGCACCCCTAGGCACCTACTGGATTTGTAGATCTAATAGACCTAATTACGCCAGTTTTCCAAAGCAACTACTTAAGAATGGGGTTGCAAAACCAAACTCACTCCTTGGGAATGTTCCTTATGCTTATAATGGACGAAATCCACCATTAAACGGGTTCCCAAACACTCCTTAGGTGACTGTTTTCTCATTCCTCCTTAAGGCTAGGCTAAACACATGATTTTGTTTAACCTAGGGTATGGTGGAAACCACACCAAATCTCACTCCCAGATTCCACCCTTTAGTAATAACAATATAAACACCCTCAACCTGCATTTCCCAAAGGGTCGTTGAATTTCTCAATAGGATTTGCAAGTTAGGGTCATGTTTTTGGTGAAACGCTATGTACCGGGTCTTTCAGTGACACTTTTTGGCAAACGACCCACAACTTACTCCAAACTCCACCAATTGAAGTTAGACCACTTGCATTCAAGCCTACATTCACACCACAATCCAACCAATTCAAATTTTCATGCCAACCAATCCTTTGTGAGATTGTACAGTATGGAAAACTAGTGAAAATGGGCAAAATCTGAGTTTTTTTGTTTATTCAAACCACCAACTTCATACATTCATCATCCAACCTCCTCATATATGATCTCCAAGGAAAAAATAGGCCTTACCCTAATGGATACTGATGAATACTAAGAGGTGGGGGGGGGGTGAATTAGTATGCCAAAAATCTCTATACTTAAACACTTAAACAGTCTGAAGATAAACTGGTAAAACAGTTTAATAGACAGACTGGTTATCACACATGCAAACCAAAATGAAAATAAAGCATTCACCCACAAAAGAAATACAACCATAACACAAGATATTTGACATGGAAACCCAAATGGGAAAAACCACGGTGAGATGGAACTCACAAGTCACTATCTGCAGAATAGAAACCGGACCGGTTAAGGTCAGACCGGTTAAGGTCTTACAATGTTCTTCACCAGAACAGATCCTGTTAGGAATCTCAATCTCTGTTAGGAGATAAGTCAGATTAAAGACTACCTTGCTAGAGGATTTTAGATTCACAGAGGTGAACCACCTTGTTAGAGGATTTTACAAAAGGCTTTTGGGCATACCCGGTTAAGGGCTACAGACTTGTCAAAGATGTGAGTAATCAACAAGTGTTTGATCTATCTAATAGCACAAACTGCTTGGTTAGATCCAGTATTGCTCACAGTTAATGCATTCCAGCATTACTTCAGTCTTCTCTATCTCTCTCAATTACAACTTGATCTTCTCAGATAAGATTGCTCTTACAACAACTCATCTACCACTTTAAACCCTAGCACAACATAAATCCTTTTAGCAACAAACTAAAAACCTAGACATGATGTCCTTTTAAAGGAATCTGATTTCATGTCGGTCCAATAGGATTACATTACAATTTCCTAGGTTCAATGAATCTAGACATACTCAGTAACATGACACACAAAGCACCGTCAAACAATCGGTGGATTGGTAACTCATCACAAAATGTCGGTTGGTAACTCATCACAGAGTATTACCGGTTCATACAAAATACCGGTTGTCGGTTTGACAAAAATGAAGACTGGTAAAAATGTGTTATGCCGCTTTGCTCCCTCGTACCGCTTGAGATCTATGAACCGCTTGGGGTCGACATGCCGCTTCAGACCGGGAAACACATTCTGCAAAATCACCAATAGTCTAAAGACTAGAATACAACATACCGGTTGGAACGGATACCGGTTGAGCTCTAGCTTATACATGTAAAGGGGATCTCAATGCAAGTATGTGTCCATCAATGACAATCACAACATAAACATCAAAAATGCCAACAATCTCCCCCTTTGGCATTGATGGCAACACTTAGGAGAATAAAATTTTAACATCTAAGTGTTTTACAACAAAAACATGCCATTAAAAAAATTGCTCCCCCTAAGCATATACACTATCCCTTAATCAATACAATGTATATCAATTTTGCATACAGAGCATAAACATTGAGATATCAGAGCATATAGCATATATCAAAGCATATAGCAAAATTTTAAAAACAGATACTTCTCCCTCTACTTCTCCAAAATAGATAGAGTACTTCTCCCCCTTTGCCAACAATGACAAAGTACCGCTGAACAACCTTGTTTCCATTTGATATTAAAATAATAAAACATTATGACAACAAGGAATAATACTTGTCAAAAACCAATTTATAGTCCTGCAAAAATTGTTTCATTGATAGAGACCAGGACTCAAGTAGGGAGGTGGCCACTTCTTTCTCTGTTTGCATCTGGGATACCTGTTCTTCCATGGCATCAACTGTGCTCATCTCCTGCGTAACTGTCAAGGCATCTAGGTTCAGATAACACTTCTGAAGAATTTGCAGTCGTGGAAGTAAAACCAGTTGTAGCTCCTGCAAACCTCTAGACCGTGTACTGATCTCTTGCTCCACTTTGGCTGACTGGATCTGAAACTGGTGAACGGTTTGCCCATAAGTTGCAAAGGAATCATAAGGTGGCTTAAATGTGCTCAAATAAGACTGTAAGTCCATTTGAAGCTTTTGCTACTGAGCTAGCACATCATCGTAGAATAGATGGGGTTGACATATTTTGCTTAGTAGCAGGTTTCCCTCATCCAAAGTGTCCCTTATATCCTTTTGGTCTTTCAGCAGTTCAGACCAGAGTTCATTCAACTTCTTTACCAGAGCAATGTTAAGAGCCTTTTGATGCTCTTTCTTGACATTTGCCTTAGTTGCTTCTTCCAGGCTCTGCACCTGATCATCCACTACAGTACATAGTAGCTTAAGTTGTGCTAGTGATGATTCAGTGTTGGGAAGATTGGTATCGGGGATCAAACCGGTAAGGGTGTCTATAGCCGCTTGAATTATATCTTGCTCCTTTTTCCTTCGAATGATTTCAAGGCGCTCTTGAGCAACCTTGATGCTCTGCATTAGCTCCAATTCACTTGTAGAATGGAGATCGATAAGACTTGAGATATCAGTTGGTTTGGCTTGTCTCCGGTTGTCTTCGAAGTCTCCATCTGTGTGCTCTTCACTGCTTCCACTGCCTTGTCTGCTTCTTCCTTCTTCTTTTTCTCTACTTCCTTCTTCTTTTTTTATTCCTTGTCTTCCTCTTCCTTCTTCTTCTTCTCTTCTTCCTTCTTCTTCTTCTCTTCTTCCTTTTCCTTTTCTTTGTCTTCCTCTTCTTTCTTCTTCTTTTCCTCTTCCTTCTTCTTCTTCTCTTTCTTATCCTCTTCTTCTTTCTTTTTCCTCTCATGTTCTTGCTTCTTTTTCTCTTCATCTTTTCTTTTCTCCTCTTCCTCTTTTCTCTTCTCTTCCTCTTTCCGCTCTTTCTCATCTTCATCCCTCTTCCTCTTCTCTTCCTGTTCCTTAGTCGCTTCTTGTCTATCCTCAGCTTGCTCACTGCCCTGTTCGGCCTGTTGCACCTGTTCTGTTCCCTCAGAAGGTATGTACTGAGTGACATCTTCTATGTCCAGGGCATCGACATCAATAGTGTCGATTGGTTCTTCAATTGGGTTTCCCTCTTCATCAAAAACTTCATCCAGTTTGGATATAATCGGTTCTTTTTCCACTTGCAGATTGGCCATACGTGCTTTGTGAGCTTGGATAACATGATTCATATGCTGATGAGTGTCTTTTTCAACATCATCAATTCTTCCCTCTAACAGCCAGAGTCTTCTTCTCCTTGTGAAGAAGAGTCCTTTATTTTGGTCCAAAACATCAAATAAATTTGAGTTTGAGAGGTCGGGAAAGAATTGTGCAAAGACTTTCTCCCTAATTTTCTGTTATTTTTCTGTTGTCCTCATTTTTGTTTCCAAAAATGAAGGACCATTACATGAAATTTTTGTGAAAAAATGAAAAATTTTACTCTATGGCATGCTTCCCGAGGTAGAATTTTGACTAATCCTTGGACTGGCTTAATCCTCAGTCCATCCTCGAACTACGTTTCAAATTTTGTCAAATTCTGGGTTCGTTTGCTATGTCTTTCCTTCAATCGGGTTTTAAAATCCCGACTGCAGGTGGAGAATTTTCTTCAAACTGCAAGTTTTAATGATATTCATTGTTTTGGTCTTTGTAGGGGAATTTTTGACTTATTACATGTGCACTTTTACTTAGAAGATGTTACTTGTAATTTGTTTTAAATTTCCCCTTTGTTGTTTTTATCCTTTTTATTGTTTTTTGGTCTTTTTTAGTTAAAATAGGGATTTTTTGACTCAATTACAAGTAAACTTGCAGTTTGGTCAAAAAACCCCTAGTTTAATGGTTTTTGCATGTAATAGGGATTTTAAATCCCCATTACATATGTGCAAGCAAGTATAACTTGTTGTAGGGATTTTATTTCCCATTTACAAGTATTTAAAACTTGCAGTTTGCTCCAAAAAACCCGATTTTGCCTTGCAAGTGCATTTTTGACAATTTTTAAACTTGTCATTTGTCCAAAAAATTTCGATTTTGGCTTGGTAAGTGAAAAAGTGAATTTTTAAACTTGCTATTTGGTCAAAAAATCCCGATTTTGGCTTGGTAAGTGAAAAAGTGAATTTTTAAAACTTGCACTTTGGTCCAAAAAACCTGATTTTGCTCATAAAGTGCATTTTTGACATTTTAAACTTGCTATTTAGCCAAAAAATCCCAATTTTGCCTAACATGTTGAAAAAGTGAAATTTTAAACTTGTCATATCCTCCAAAAAACCTGAATTGCAAGGAAAAACATGTTTTTTGAGGATTTTTAGCAATTTTTTGTGGAGATTTTTTGGGAGATAGAAAGCATTTTGGATTCCTCCCTATTTTTATGCATTTTCAAACACCTTTCATGGCACATGGAGGTTAAGATTGCTGGTTTTTAGCTTTATAACAGCAAACACGTTTTTGCCAAAAAACCACGTTTTTCTTCATTAAAAATGCCACGAATCAACAATGTTATGAATCGTTTTGGCTTGGTATGCTAAGGTATTGAGGTTAGAAAGAGTCTTGGCCATTTTCCATGCCATTTCTCATGCATTTGCTACCACATTTTTTAGTTTTGGGCATTTTTTCAAAAACGTGGCTAGGGTTTTGGAATACGGTTAATTTCTTTTTAAGAGATATTCTTCTTTATTTCAAAGATTGATTATCTTTTGGAGAGGCATTTTCAGATTGGAGCAAGGTAAGATTTATTTTCTTCTTGTTTCATTTTTCTTGTTTTCTTGTTTTTCCTTTCTAGTTGTAAATTTGTAAATGGTTGGTTCTTCCCCAAAAATCGGTTTTTTGTGAGAGAGATTTCCCCCTTTGATAGCAATTTTAGAATTGCATTGTTCTTCCCCATTTTCCCTCTTTACTTGTATTCGGGATTTTAAATCCCAATTACAAGTTGGATGAAAATCATTGTTCTTCCCTTACGGATAAAAGATTTAACCATCTTTTGTTGAAATTCCAAGTTGCAAAGATGAGAAATACCCATCCTTTCATAATCGGGTTTTTAGAACCAGATTACACATTGAAAGTTCTTCTCATTTTCTTGAAGATGATCTTCCCAAAATCTTTTCATATTCATTTCCATCATTTGTACATACCATTTCATCCATTCATTTCACATCTTCATTCATTTTCCCCATTTAAAGCCTACCTACGGTCAGCCATCCAGAACCTGAAATTGGTCCAAAATACGCTCAAAAAACACTTGAAAATGAGTTCTAAAGGTCCAATTACAAGTGCAAACTTGTAGTTACCCATTACACATATGAAGTTGCATGTTTGTTCCCCACAATTGCAAGTAATGCTCTTGTTTATCCCACACATGTAATGCAACTTCCAAAACCAGAAATTCACTTGTGAGCCCATTTTTGCATCAATTTCTCTCTTCCCTTGTCAGTCCGGTTTGCACACACGATCTACCAAATCAATGGATTAAGGCATGGGCCTTATTTTGCAAGCAAATTTCAAGAATGAAGGATGATACAAAGAAGAAATACAACAACAATTCATGGTTGAGAGCATAAAATTCTTTCAAGACAAAGATGGTCATGACATGAAAAGAGGAAGGTAGCCCGTTCCCTCTTGAAAAGCTAGTACTACCCCAAGCAAGAAGACAAGGATGCAAGTTCCCGTTCTGGTTCAAGATGTCTTTACCAATCTATAATACTTCAAGTTCTAGCATCCTGAAGTGACATGAAGATCATCACAGATAAAGGATGATGCAGTTAGAGTCGTGTCTTTAGACACATGGAATAATTTTAGTTGTGCATTTGTAATTTCGTTTTAACAAGTTACATGTAAAAGTATTTTTTGTAAAAAGCAAGTTACACATTACTTGCACTTTTGTAATTACATGTAAGACAACTACAAGTTGTGTTCGATTAGGACTGTAGTTGGAATAAGTCTTAGTTAGTTGGAGTAACTCTTAGTTAGTTAATGAAGTCTCAGTTAGTTATTGAATGAGTCTTGGTGGTTGAGAGAATCTCTCAAGTTAGTTAGGATCCTCCCACCTTTTTCTCAAGGCTCCTCTTTTATAAATACTGGAGGAGTCTATTGTAATTTTTATCTTTTGGAAAGCAAGCAAAAACTCTGCCAAATTTACATCAAGAAGTCTTTGAGCTTATGTATGTGAATTGAATGTTTTGAAGAATAAGAAAGAAGGATTACTCAAGTTTTGAGTCTTTGAGCTACATGTTTGAGTTTGAATCTTTTTATTTCTTTTATGCAAAGTGTTTCTAAAAGATCTTAGTCCGATCTGATTTGAAGTCTTTGAGTTGCAAGTAGAGAAGATTAATTAAAATAGGAAACTCTTTTGAAGGAGCAACAAGTCTTTGAGCTTGCGTCTATTCTTGAGGAAAAATTACTGTTTGATAAGAAATAGCAGCAAGTCTTTGAGCTTGCATTAATTCTTGTCTTTGTGTTAAAAGAATAGATTATTTCAGTCTTTGAGTTGTTATCTATTATTCGTTGTAAAAATTTAATATAGCAAAGGGTAGATAGGACTTCCAATAGTCAAGTCTTTGAGCTTGATATTGCTGTCCCATCCCGAAGGAAGTGACGAAAGTCTTTGCACTTTCAGGAAACTTCATTTCCTTTCTCTTATTTCACTTGAAAGTGGTTACTACTGTTATTCAATCGCTATCCTTTTCTGTGAAGAGAAAAGGATATTGTCTTTCTTGAACAAAGAAGAAAGATTGTTGTCCCATCCCATTTTATTTTCCAAGTTGTAGTTAGATAGGGGGAGCCTTCCCTTAATTAGGAGAGTTTTTACTCGTGTGCTGTGGTTGAAACCACAATTTTATATATTTCCCCCAAGTGAACAAAATTTTCAACCAACATTTTCTATGGCAATGCACCATTTATTATCTAATGCTTTACATAATGAATCCGGTGTCTGAGATTTAACCTTTGATGGCGACCGGTCATTCTTACACAAATAAATAATAATCTCCTGTAATACTTCTTCTTTCTCCTCATCACTAAAATCATCATAATAATTTATTAAATCATGAAGTAATTTTCTCCTAATATTCTTTACTGTTCTTTGACAATGTGTCAAAGGTTTATATGAGGAGATATCGATATTTACCAGTGCAGACGCTATCGGATCATTCTTCTTCATCTTCTTCGTCTGTCTGGCCTTCTTTGGCATTTCATCAGACTCAGTCTCCTCAGAGTCCGGTTCATTTGACTTAGTCTTCCTTTTTCTTTCAAAGACTTTTGTCGGTGCCACTTCTGGTTTCTTCTTTGCAGGTGACCGCTTGGTCACTCTTGGAGTTGCAGTAGTAGCCGGTGTCGATGCTGCAGGTACTACCTTTGCCTTCTTTGTTGTCGGTTCTTTTCCTTTCTTAACAGAGGGTTCCTCGACCGGTGCAATCCTTTCCAGATAGGTTCCGGTCCTTTTTGCCTTAGGATCGAGAGGTGAGGCAATAAGGGTTGAGGCATACCCTTCCAGCATATTGTACATCACCTCATAGCCCACTGGCTCCACTTCTTCCATTCTAGGCTCAACAGCCTCCATTAGGCATTTGTCCACCTGGATGGTGAAACAGATGTCATCTTCATATTTCTTAACAATATCACTTGAGATCCTCATCCTTTGGCTCATTTTCTGCCTGAACTCATCAAAATATTTGTTCAGCACATCAGGGTAATCGATTCCGATAGCTTGAATGTTTTCCTTGATCTGCTTGGTTACTGGTTGGTCAGGAGACCACTGGACATCTCCTACTCCAGGAAAGTGGCCTTGGAAATAGAAGAACAACCCGATCAATAGTTGTCCAAACTTGAATCTCAATGCATTATCTTGTTTAATCGACTTCAAATTAGACAGGAGTTGCCTCTGCATATCGGAGCATAGGTCAAATGATGCATCCTCTTTAATCATTCGATAAGCAGCATTTATCCTGTAGCAGATACAGAATTAATCCTGCTGTCTGAGAATGTTCAGTAGCCTATCACCATGCAGGCATACTTAACAAGATCATCCTTGATGGAGTTGACTATCATGCCTCGTGAGTCGCTTGTTGAACCGGTGAGCTTGGCCATTTCAGTTTTGCTTACCGTTCTTAGGGCTGGCACTTCCCCGGTGTTGCAGAAACCGGTGACTGCATGAATTGCCTTTGGCGTGATATCATGCGTCCTCTCCAGGTACATCTTGTCACCATGGACTCTACTCAAAATGATCCTAATATGATCCTCTGTAAAGTCTTCCAAAAAATATATTGCATTATGGAGTTTCTTCTTCTCTAAGATACTATATTCCGGTTTGATTTTTTTGTCCTTTCCACAAAACAAACCTAGTTGAGAGTGGATGGCTCGAGACCCTAGGTCTTCAATCTTGCAATCAATATAGTCAGAAATTCCCTCTTCCACAATCACTCCAGTTGGAACTTGTGATAGGGCATTATACTTTGACTTCCTTTGAATGAAACCTTCAGACTCAATGGATGTACTAGAATTGGTATGAGATGCGAAAGCCATTGTAGAATATTTAAAGAACTCGAGGAATACCTTTAAAATGCGAATTTAGGGCTTTTTGATTCTGCTTCACTCCACACTCTGTCGGTTGCCGAATCACAACTTTGTATTCTCCAGTTGACCGTTTGCAAACTGAATTTGAATCTCCTTCAAGATTATTCAATCTCTTGAAATCTCATCTCAAATCGCCTTTTCTTTGCTTTGCTCTCTGAGAAAATTTTCTTCGCTTGAAAACAGATAGTGAGAAATGATTTGAAAAATGCTTTTATACATGTCTCTCACCTACCGCCATTAATGCTCCTCTATTAGGGCATAAACCCTAATTTGCCTTTTTACCATTTCTAGTCTTCTGCCATGCGACAAGTATCACATACCGGTTAAGGTCTTTTACCGGTGTAACCGGGGGTTCACAAACATTTCGTCGTTTGCTCCCTCTAAGCCTCTTTGGAGCTTAGTTTGTCGATTCCGATATTTCCACACTAGGTGCAGAAACCGGTTCCTCTTCCAACATTGTTGGTTTCTTCCTCCAAGTTTTGTTCATGTCCGCTTGAACTGTTTCAACATCAATTTCTCCTTCTTGAGTGACCGATCTATCATCAGATATACTATTTCTGCTTCTGCAGAATCTTGCAATGTGACCCGGTTTGTTGCAATGATAGCAAACCAATCCAGGTGCTCTCCAAGGTCCATTGTTCATGTTTCCATTCTTCCTTCTGCATGTAGCAGCAGTGTGACCATGACCATGACAGATCATACAATTTTCTCTCCATCTGGTTGCTGCTTGATGGTCACTGCTTCTTGGCTGATGATTGAAGACATTAAACTGGTTGTGGTTCCGGTTCACCAAAGGTTTAGGACCAATTCCTTGGGTCTTTTGAGGATATCTTCCAGTGTTATTCATCACAGACCTGCTTTCAAATGCTCTATGCCCAAACTTGTTGCATGCATAACAATGACCATTGAACTTATTGGATCTAGGTACATTGTTAATAAAGTAAGGAAAATTATTGTAGGCTTTGCTCCTACATACATTGGCAATGTGTCCTTCTTTAAGACAGTTAAAGCAAACAAGTTTGAATTTTTGCTTACCTTTTCCTTTGAGAGTCGGTTGCTTTTTTGATGCTTCAACATTTGTTCTTGAGGATTCTCCTTCCTCATGTTCAGAGAAACCAAGTCCATTGGTATTCTTTACTAGTCTAGATGACTCAAGCTTTTTCTCTAGCTTGACAGTACTTTTGCTGAACTTAGCAAGTATTTCCTTTGACTCAGACAGTTCTTTGGAAATAGCAGTATTTGTCTCCATTAGGCTTGCATTTTCAGAGATGGCTATGTTCAGTTCATCTTGTACTCCTTCTTTTTCCATTCTGCTCTCATGTAGGTGAGCAGTCAGTGCACTAATCTCTTGTTTCAACTTGGAGATCTCATGATCTTTGTCCTTTACCAGATCTTCAGCTTTCCTCCGGTTTTCAAGCTCTTGACTAAACCGGATAGTTAGTCCTTCCAACTCCTTTCTCATATTGGAGTTTGAATCATTCAACTTATTTACTTCTGCAATCATGGCTTCCACATTTGCTTCATCTTCAAAACTATTTTCAGATAGCTCCATCAGCTTCTCTGCATGTTCTCTCTTTTTTGCTTGAGATACCTTGTATTTGACCATAAGATCATCATAGGCTTGCTCAGATTGAGCCGTTGAGTAAGTTCCCTCAAGGTGTATTCCCCCACATCTCTTTCCAAGTGGTTAAACTTATAAAAATGTAGGCTCTGATACCAATTGATGAATACTAAGAGGGGGGGGTGAATTAGTATGCCAAAAATCTCTCTACTTAAACACTTAAACAGTCTGAAGATAAACCGGTAAAACAATTTAACAGACAGACCGGTTATCACACATGCAAACCAAAATGCAAATAAAGCATTCACCCACAAAAGCAATACAACCATAACACAAGATATTTGACGTGGAAACCCAAATGGGAAAAACCACGGTAAGATGGAACTCACAAGTCACTATCTGCAGAATAGAAACCAGACCGGTTAAGGTCTTACAATGTTCTTCACCAGAACAAATCCTGTTAGGAATCTCAATCTCTGTTAGGAGATAATTCTGATTAAAGACTACCTTGCTAGAGGATTTTAGATTCATAGAGGTGAACCACCTTGTTAGAGGATTTTACAAAAGGCTTTTGGGCCTACCCGATTAAGGGCTACAGACTTGTCAAAGATGTGAGTAATCAACAAGTGTTTGATCTATCTAATAGCACAAACTGCTTGGTTAGATCCAGTATTGCTCACAATTAATGCATTCCAGCATTACTTCAGTCTTCTCTATCTCTCTCTCAGTTACAACTTGATCTTCTCAGATAAGATCGCTCTTACAATAACTCATCTACCACCTTAAACCCTAGCACAACATAAACCCTTTCATCAACAAACTAAAACCCTAGACATGATGTCCTTTTAAAGGAATCTGATTTCATGTCGGTCCAATAGGATTACATTACAGTTTCCTAGGTTCAATGAATCTAGACATACTCAGTAACATGACACAAAAAGCACTGTTAGTGTGTCGGCACCGTCAAACAATCAATGGATTGGTAACTCATCACAAAATGCCAGTTGGTAACTCATCACAGAGTATTACCAGTTCATACAAAATACCGGTTGCCGGTTTGACAAAAATGAAGACTGTAAAAATGTGTTATGCCGCTTTGCTCCCTTGTACCGCTTGAGATCTACAAACCGTTTGGGGTCAACATGCCGCTTCAGATCGGGAAACACATTCTGCAAAATCACTAATAGTCTAAAGACTAGAATACAACATACCGGTTGGAACAGATTTTGGTTGAGCTCTAGCTTATACATGTAAAGGGAATCTCAATGCAAGTGTGTGTCCATCAATGACAATCACAACATAAACATAAAAAATGCCAACAGATACAACTGATTTACAACTAGTTATGACCGTTGGAATTTCTTTGCCAATCAGTGGGTAAATGTTGCTTAGCAACTTTTGCAAATTTTACAAATTTTTTTGACAACTTGTCATATTTGACATTCCAAAGTCCCTAATGGACTTGTAGACCAACCCTAAGCCTAAAACAACTTAGGACAACCTAAAAACATACCTCCTGCCCTACATGAACCCATGGTCAGAGTTGGTCACTAGGTTTATAAATGACCTAGAGCCAACTGACCTTAGAAGAGGTCCTTTATTACATTCATAGGTTCCAAAGATCCACATTGATTCAAAACACCATCCTAGGGTGTAAGACCACCTACCAACACATAAACAACAAACAAACTCAAAAACCAAGAGGTGCCATGCACCATACTCCCGGGGTTAGAAAAAACTCAAGTCTCTTGAGTTGGCAAATCTGGAACCTTGCATCTAATCTTCGTCAAAGTCTGCTTTGTCCTCCATGTTGCATCTTCTATGGGTTTGTCCTTCCATTGGACCAGATACTCATAGTAAGTATGCCTCCTTGTTTTCTTACTCACCCTCCTGTCAAGTATATTCTCAACTGCAAGCTTAGGCTGCCTAGGTAGGTCTTGTAACATCTCTTCCCTATTGGAATCATCTGGACCTGCATCACACACATCAATAACGAGACCTTTATATGCATAGATATCTGAAACATTGAAAGTGTTAGAGACACCAATGTTCGGTGGGCGATCAATCTTGTAGGCATTGCTGCCACACTTTTGAATGATCTTGAAAGGGCCTATTTTCTTCATCATCAACTTGGTGTATTTCTCCTTAGGGAGTCTCTCCTTCTTGAGATGAATCATCACCATATCTCCAGCCTTAAACTGCAAATCTCTCATGTTCCTATCTGTTGCATGCTTGTACTTGTTTGAAGTTTGTTCTAACCTATCCTTGACTTGTTGATGGATATCCCTCATTACTTCTGCAAAGTCCTCTGCTTGTGCACTTCTTTTGTCCAAATCTTTCACATCTCTCAACTCCAATATACCTCCAGGGTGTGACCCATACACTATTTCAAAGGGTCTGTGACCAGTGCTTCTATTTACTGAGTCATTATAAGCAAATTTTGCTCGAGGAAGTATTGAATCCCATGTAGTTCCTTGATCCTTAGTCAAACACCTTAATAGGTTTCCAAGTGACCTATTGGTGACCTCAGTCTGCCCATCAGATTGGGGATGATAAGCTGATGTGAAGGACAAATTGGTACCCAGCCTTCTCCAAAGAGTTCGCCAAAAATACCCAAGAAACTTAGAGTCCCTGTCTGAGATGATTGACAGTGGCAAACCATGTAATCTGACAACCTCCTTGAAGAATATACCTGCTATATGAGATGCATCATGTGTAGTTTTACAAGGTAGGAAGTGAGCCATTTTTAAAAACATGTCAACAACTACATAGATGCTATCATGCCCTGTTTAGTCTTTGGAAGTCCTAATACAAAGTCCATGTTGACTGAATCCCATGGCTTGCTTGGTATGGGAAAAGGAGTATACAATCCTACATTTGAACTGCTCCCCTTGGCCTTTTGACAAATCATACAACCTTCCACATATTTTCTGATCTCAGTCTGCATCTTAGGCCAGTAATAGAATCTTCTAACCAACTCAAGAGTCTTGTCAATTCCAAATTGACCTGCCAATCCCCCACAATGCTTCTCTTTCACAATGTTTTCCCTCATGGAACCTTTAGGAATGCAAAGTTGACTTCGCTTGAAAAGTAGACCTTCCTGCAAAATAAAATCTGAGAACTCCTTGTGGTACTTGTCACCCATTTCCTGACACACTTGGTATGCTTCTTGGAAATCCTCATCTCCTTGGTACATATCCTTCATGGAATTAATGCCTATGCTCTCCAACTAAATCTCCTTCATTGTCAAGTTCCTCCTACTAAGGGCATCAGGTACCTTATTTGCTACTCCTTTCTTGTGCTTGATGGTGAAAGTGAATGCTTGAAGGTATTCCATCCACTTCATATGCCAGTGATTCAACTTGTCCTGCCTATTCAAGAAACTCAGAGCATGGTTATCAGTATAGACTAGAAATTCCTTTGGCAACAAATAATGCCTCCATTTTCTCAAGGATTGGACCATTGCATACATCTCTAAGTCATAGGTTGAGTAATTTTGTTTGGCTTTATTTAATTTTTCACTAAAGAAGGCTACTGGTCTACCTTCTTGGCTCAAGATTCCTCCTACTGCCTTGTTACTTGCATCACATTCTATGATGAAAACCTTATGAAAATAAGGTAAAACCAATATAGGTTGCTCTGCTACCCTTCTTTTCAAATACTCAAAGGACTTATCTGCTTCACTAGTCCATACAAATTGACAATTTCTACCCCCCTTGATAGTATCAATCATAGGTGCACAGACACCACTAAAATTCTTAATAAATTTCCTATAGAAGCCTGCAAGACCATGAAAACTCTTTACCTCACTTGCACTTCTAAGTGTAGGCCAATTGAGGATTGCTTCCACCTTGGATGGATCCATCTTGAGGCTGCTCTTCGAGATTACAAAACCAAGAAACACCAACTCTTCCTGCAAGAAGACACATTTCTCCAAATTGATCTTCAACTGCTCTTCATTCAACCTTTCCAATACCAAATCCAAATGTATTAGATGCTCATCCCTATTCTTGCTAAACATCAGAATATCATCTAAGTACACAACAACAAAATGATTGATAAAAGGTTTCAAGACTTCATTCATGAGTCTCATGAATGTACTAGGAGCATTTGAGAGGCCAAATGACATAACTAGCCATTCATAAAGTCCTTCATTTGTTTTGAAGGTTGTTTTCCACTCATCTCCCTTTCTTATCCTGATTTGATGGTAACCGTTCTTCAAATCCACCTTAGAGTAGTACTTGGCTCCTGCTATACAGTCCATCAAGTCCTCTATCTGAGGCATAGGGAACCTATACTTGATTGTGATCTTATTTATGGCTCTTGAATCCGTACATAATCTCCATGTACCTTCTTTCTTAGGAGCCAATACTGCAGGGACAACACAAGGGCTAATGCTCTTCCTTGTGAACCCTTTTTCTAGCAACTCATGTACTTGCCTTGCAAGTTCTTCATTTTGATCAAGGGTCAATTTATATGCTGCTTTATTGGGCAATGTTGAGCCTGGCATAAGGTCAATACAGTGACACACATCTCTGAAAGGTGGTAGGGTCTCTCGTTTGCTTCCTACAACTATACCCTTATATCTTTCCAACAACTCCTTCACTTCTCTAGGACCTGAGGTTCTTTCTTGCACCTTGTCTTCCTCTTTCTTTCTCACTTGTTCTCTTGGCTTCACCTCTATGGAAAAACATGGGGTACCCTTCTCTCTGATTGTCTACATAAACTCTTCTTTACCCACTAACATGACACTAGTCACAACATGATTGTCCTTACCATCATCCGGTAGTGGAGTCATAGTGTATTGAACACCATCTTTGGTCAACTTGTAGACATCTTTCCTCACATCATGTCTTCGATTCTACATCATATTGCCATGGTCTTCCAAGGAGTAAATGGAAAGCATCCATCTCTGCAACATCACACAAGATCTTGTCCCTATATTCACCTATTTGAAAATCAACCCAAACTTGTTAACTTACCAAAGCTTGTTGCTCTTTGCTCAACCAGGAGACTTTGTAGGGGCAGGGATGAGGAAGTTTCTTCAATCCAAGCTTGTTGACCATGTCAGTTGAAGCAAGATTATCAATTGACCCTAAGTCCACAATGAATCTACATACCTTTCCACTTACCTTGCAAGTAGTTCTAAACAATGTCTTCCTTTGTGGTGGCTCCTTGACGGTTGGTACCTTCAAGAGGGTCCTTTGGAACATCAGACACTCCCCTTGCTTTGGATCTACATGCTTTGAAGGCGAGTTCACACTTTGGATGTTCTCTTCCTGTGCCAAATGGACTCTTCTTTCTCCACCTTGACTGTTAGAGCCTTGTTTTTCCGGGCATCTAGATGACTGATGGCCAACTTGATTACATGTGAAACACCTTTCGGTGAACACATTGGCTCCTCTACCCCCAAATCTACCTCGACCATTGGGTCTCCTTCCTCAGAAACTACCCCTATGACTTGGTTCTCTTTCCGATTCTTGATTACTTGACTCTCCTTGTGGTTTAGGAGAGGTTCCTCTTCCACCAAATCTACTTGTTCCTCTAAAGTGTCCTCTTCCTCTACCTTGTTGGTCTCCCTTTCTTCTGAACTTTTCTTCAATTCTTAGTGCCATTTGATAGCATTTATGAACTGTCTCAGGATTGAAGAGACTTAATTCATCTTGAATGGCATACTTGAGGCCATTCATGTATCTTGCTAACTTTTGCTTCTCATTTTCTGGCACCTTTGCTCTTAAGAACAATTTGTGGAACTCCTCTGTGTATCCATTGACATCCAAATCCTTTTGTCTTAGGCTATGCAACTTCTTATGCATTGTCACTTCATAATCCTCGGGTACAAATTGCCTTTCACCTCTGCAACCATCATTTTCCATGATGAAATGGGGTTCTTTCCCTCTTCTACTCTCTCATTTCACAAGAAGTTCCACCAGCTAAGGGCATATCCTTTCATCTTAGACTTAGCAGTCTTCATCTTTTGGTTCTCAGGCACATCTTCACGCTCAAAGTGATTCTCTAAGGCCTCCAACCAATCCATGACCTCCTTTGGGTTCATCTTCCCAGTAAACACAGGTAGGCTTGCTTTGTCATCTCTGCTACTTACTCTCCCAAGGGCTTCAAGGAAACTTCTCTGATCTGTAGGTATCCTTTCTCTTGCCTACAAAAGGGCATCATCCTCATTCCCTTCTTCTTCTTCTTCTTCTTCTTCAGTGTCTCCTTACTTCTTATCCATCTTACCGTTCAACCTATCCAATTCTTTTCTCATCTCTTTGTTGGTTGCCACCTGCTCTGTTACCAACTTGGCCAATTCAACGTTGTTCATCCTTCTTCCATCACTAGTGTCTTCTCCTTTTGACATCTTGCCAATCTCCTCCTTCCACCCTCAAGAACCTTTAAGGCTCTGATACCACCTGATGCAGAGTGGGCAACAAGAAGGTAAGAAGACCCAATTCACCCTTTTATGCCTAATCAAGGCTTATTACAACACACAACTAGGTTCTTCTTCTTCTTCTTCTTCTTCTTCTTCTTCTTCTTCTTCTTCAGTGTCTCCTTGCTTCTTATCCATCTTACCGTTCAACCTATCCAATTCTTTTATCATCTCTTTGTTGGTTGTTGCCTACTCTGTTACCAACTTGGCCAATTCAACGTTGGTCATCCTTCTTCCATCACTAGTGTCTTCTCCTTCTAACATCTTGCCAACCTCCTTCTTCCACCCTCAAGAACCTTTAAGGCTCTGATACCACCTAATGCAAAGTGGGCAACAAGAAGGTAAGAAGACCCAATTCACCCTTTTATGCCTAATCAAGGCTTATTACAACACACAACTAGGTTCTACACATACACCAATGTGATTAGTCAACACTCCCTAAGGAGGGTTAGGGCTATTTGACAACCAAGGACACTCATCCTATGCCTTTCACCCAAGTTTGAAGACTTCCTACTACACCCGGGTCAAGGAACCCCCAATTAGGCATATTCCTTGTAGCCCTATCTGACCGATGTTTCTCAAACAATTCAAATTTTCCTCAAAACATCCTAGGAACAAATTACATATTGAAGTACCCTTTTGGGGCTTACATCCAATTCCAAAAGATAGAGGTTTGACCCTACTCCAACACCCCTAAGCATGTACTGGGTTTGCAGACCTAATAGGCCTAATTAAACCTGTTTTCCAAAGCAACTACTTAAGAATGGGGTTGCAGAACCAAACTCACTCCTAGGGCATGTTCCTTATGCTTCTAGTGGACCAAATCCACCATTAAACTAGTTCCCAAACACTCCTTAGGTGACTGTTTTCTCATTCCTCCTTAAGGCTAGGCTAAACACATGGTTTTGTTTAACCTAGGGTATGGTGGAAACCACACCAAATCTCACTCCTAGATTCCACCCTTTTGTAATCACAATATACACACCCTCAACTTGCATTTCCCAAAGGTTCATTGAATTCTTCAATAGGATTTGCAAGTTAGGGTCATGTTTTTGGTGAAACCCTATGTACCGGGTCTTTCAGTGACAGTTTTTGGCAAACTACCCACAACTTACTCCAAACTCCACCAATTCAAGTCAGACCACTTGCATTTGAGCCTGAATTCACACCACAATCCAACCAATTCAAATTTTCATGCCAACCAACCCTCTGTGAGATCGTACAGTACAGAAAACCAGTGAAAATGGGCAAAATCTGAGCTTTTTTGTTTATTCAAACCACCATCTTCATACATTCATCATCCAACCTCCTGATAGATGATCTCCAAGGCACAAATAGGCCTTCCCCCAACAACTACAACTGATTTCCAACTAGTTATGACCGTTGGAACTTCTTTGCCAATTGGTGGGTAAATGTTGCTTTGCAACTTTTGCAACTTTTACAATTTTTTTGACAACTTGTCATATTTGGCATTCCAAAGTCCTTAATGGGCTTGTAGACCAACCCTAAGCCTAAAACAACTTAGGACAACCTAACAACATACGTCCTGCCCTACATGAACCCATGGCCAGAGTTGGTCACTAGGTTTATAAATGATCTAGAGCCAACTGACCTTACAAGAGGTCCTTTATTATATTCATAGGTTCCAAAGATCCACACTGATTCAAAACACCATGCTAGGGTGTAAGACCACCTACCAACACACAGACAACAAACAAACTCCAAAACCAATAGGTGCCCTGCACCACTGCATCACGTCAATATCAAAATGGAGGTAAATAGAATGATTACAAAGATATCTTATCAAGAGCAACTTCAAAATAAAATCCATAGTCCCTTGTGAAATCATCTTAGCTGAAGCTAAAGCCTTTTCAGTTGAAGCATTTGCAATGATCAAATTGTTAGGTTATTTGAAGAGAACTGAGAAAATGAAAGATCACTGTTGGCCCAAAATTGTGGCAAAGGAAAAACTAAATAGAAGAAACAACACTTCAATGAAATAAAATATCAAGTGGTTGAGTAGATGGGGAATTAATTTGCATGAATGCCCAAATGTGAATGCTGAAATCAAGAAGTATGTGAGAGAGGAGTCAAAGTGGCACTATGGTCAAAACAACTTGGGAGAAAACGGGAATACTACGTCAAGCATTTCAGTCCTGAATGTGAACATCAACAAAAGCACTACATAGGTGGATATAAAATGGAAAGCAAAAATGTTAATAGCACAGTTAAGAACTAGCTCACACCATCTTAGGTGTGAAATGGGAAGGTGGAAAACACCTAAAGAGGAATGAGCTGACAGGGTTTGTCTTCTTTGCATGTCTGAATTGGTAGAAATAGAATGATATTACATTTTGGACTGCTCAGCTTTTGAGGACATTCGAGCAAATACATGGATATTCTAAAAATTGTCTCTAAATACATTGTTTGAGAAGGAACAAATTGCAAAGATGGCAGATTACCTAGCAAAATTCATAGCAAAATAAACTTGATCAGCAAGGATTAGTGGCCGTTCAACGTTTGCTTCTGATTTTTGTTGATCGGTCCCATGGACTGCTTCATCTCATGGACGTCATTAAAAATCTCCATTCATTCATCCTACTTTCATTGAGAATGGCCCATGTTACCATAATATGAAGGCTTTAGAATGTGTTCCTGTGGAAGTAGATATTTCTCCAATTTTTCAAAGACCCCATGGGCATTCAAAACCAGAAAATAGGTAATTCAGAATCTTTGATTACAAACTCGAGCTGGCCATATTTTTTGGAGAAAAGCTTGAGCAGACTGAGAGGGACTGGAAATTCCAGCAAATGCTAAGAATTTTTAGGGTGCCATTCTCCATGTAGCAGATTCTACGAAGTAATATGAATGCAGTGGATAGGCTTGAATGCAAAATCCAAAACATGTGTAGCAGAAAGCCAGATATTTCATGTTTATTGAACAGTGTTACCATAACGAATCGAACTTTTCTAAGCAGCATCTCCTAAGAAACTTTACAATAACACCTCTCTGCTTGACTACCACCATTGCCTTATTCTTGTCACCATTAAAAATGGTTCTTTTCTTTTAGTTAGTAATTACAAAAACAGGTATTCTATCAATTACAAGCTTTGGTGTAGCTTGTCCTGTAGTTAGAAACATGTATTTAGTTAAAACTTTCTTTTATGTAATTTCTTCAGGGTGCACCTTTGTGGATGCTTTTATTACTCCATTCAGATTTATCTAGAGCAATTGACACAATAATCATGCCGTACGAGTATCTCAAGCCTTTAACTAGTTAGACATTATCAATGGTTCTCCTCTTTTCGAAAATCAGAATTGTCAAGTGGCTGACACAAATATTTTTCTAGAAACAGAACATACATCAGCAAAATCTTTAAGGTTATAGTGTAGTGTATGAGGCTGCTCAAAACGTACAAATAGGATAGAGTTATCGCAGGTAACAGTTGGATTGCTATAAATTATTACAGTTCAACCAATCTAAGTAATGAAATTTTCAGTATAGTTGAATATCATTGAGAGCTTGATAAGTCCGTGATTGCAACTGTAAACATTCCCTTGTGGAGGATATTGTGAATGTGAGAATCTCTTCTTGATATTAGATGAGGCCCAGCATAAAAACATCAAGACATTCAAATGAAATGGATAAATCTTCTTCAAGAACCCACAAGAATTGAGCAAATTGAAGAAAGCGCATTCCAAATTTACTTATGATTTATCTGAGCTCTAGGATTTCGATCAGTAACATTCAATGACAATATAGCAACTTAAGCAGAGCAAAAATCTAGAAAAGATTATTGGAAAATAGATAAGGAAAACGCCCCAATTTCTAATTAGAACAAAGACGTGATCACTTTCTGAATTAGTAGACGATTTTGTCTAAATAAATTTACATCCTACATTTTTAATTTTGATTGTGGTTTTTGTAAACCACCAACCCAAATTCCGAAGTCATTTGATATCTCCTCCTGATAGTTCAATACGAAGACATTTGCAGAAGAAAACATTTCACTTGGCCTCATTGCAGTTGTCATGGAATTTGCCTGAAATATAATTGACTTGAAAAAAGTGGATTGGAACATCATTTGTCAAAACTCAGTTCCACTCAGTGCCATCAGACATCAGAAGAATGAGCTATCCTAGGGCCTTACTAGACCAACAATACTTCATTATAAAACAGGAAAAAATCTATTTTGTCTACGAAATAACTAGCATATGCTGTTATGTTACAGCTTCAGGAGCTGAATTACAATATGGAGTATGCAAACAAACCAGTCTTGTGCTAGTAAGGCATATGAATGCAAATGCCATACCCATTACCAACCCATATGATGCATGCTTTGAACTTAACTTATAGAAGCGAAGGAGAAGATTGCCTCCAAATGCAGGAAGCAGAGCACCACATGCAAAAACCATCCATGTGTCAAGCCCTGTGTAATCAATCCCTGCCAAAATAGCTCCAATTGCAGCAACTGGACCAGCAAACCCAGTAAAGGCTGCAGCAAAAAGAGCACCACGCCAGCTATCAGTTGCACCATATATACAGCTGGCTACAGCAGCACCTCTTGGAAGTCCATGCAGAGAGACAGGTAGCATCATATGTCTGCCCATGCCATAAGCTTTAGGTGCAGCAACACCCAAAGCAAGCCCTTCTGCAAATGCATGTAGAGCCACTGCTCCAGAAGCTAAAAAAGCCTTCAAGGCAAGGGGACTTACGAATCTTGTCATCTGAATGGTGTCACTTCCACCAGCTCTTCTTTGAGAAAATTTTGAATCTGCCATGATGCTTATCACATAAAAGAAAAGAGCACCTCCACCCAGCAAACTTACATCATATAATATACCCATTTTGCCTGCCATACATAGTTGCAACGGTCTCCATGCTGCTAGAACAATAGCTATGCCTGAAGCTATTCCAGTAAGAAAAGAATGTTGCATCTTGACCGCAGTTGCAAAAATTACAAGAATGAGACCTCCAAGGAAAGGTCCGAGGCCAAAAAGAAGTGAAACCAAGAAGCCTGACATATTGTCCCAACTACTGAAAATTTACATGCCAAAAATTACATTCAGTACAACTAAACAGAAGGTAGACATTTACAAAAGGAATGCCGAATAAGGTAATAACCAGTATCTACCTTTGTCCTTGTTCAACAGACTCAAGGACTGCACTCAGTGTCTCCATAAATGCTACTGCCAGTGTAGCAGCTGATGCAACTTGTGATGGAGATGCTTCCTAAGACCAAACAAACATGAATCTATGAAAAAACATCTCAATATTGATAAATGGACAAGATGGATCAACAAATATTTATATGAACATGAACAGCAGACTACCTTAAAGCTATCAGGCACAACTTCTGCCATTACCATCCATATCATACATCCTGCGGCAAAACCTGTGCAGAATGGCAAGAACTTGTGGAAAGATTCTGCACAGAGGTATGCTGGAACAGCTACCAAAGGCTGCAACCACAAGTCATGACAGAAAAATTGATTTAAATACTATTAAAGAGATTAATATAAATATAGCTTATGCAACGATTAACCACCTAGGCAAAGCTTAAGGGACAGCTTTTTTTCATATCAAAGCCAGAGTATATAATTGATTAAAGCCACTGATATATTGACAAAAATCTCTTCAGAGTTTCTACTATTCACAAATTAATTGTTTTACCAACATTTTTATTATGTTTCCGGCAAACAACCAAGTTTTAGCATTACGAGTATGATTTATTTGCAAATGGAACTAATCAATAATCTACTCTTCGAAACATATCTCTGTTTGAAAACCCTTTAATATGTAAATCCATGATTTATCCCTGTAGGTCAACATTGTACCCTCTTGATTCTTGAGTATAAAAAAAGATTTGTTGGGTCTTCCAGAAACGGCATTGTAGATGTAGGAAAGTAAAGAGCATTTTTTGTCACCCCAAGCTTCTAGATTCCAACATGAAGATCATCAATACACAAGAGGGCAGAAGTGACATCACTCAAATTAAGCAAGCATAGTTTATTCATTATTGCTTAGTTACCAGGAAATGAGGACTGGCATTGGTACAAGAACAGGAACAAGTAGTGACACACTACATTCAAAAAAGGTTGAAGCTGGGTACTTGGAGATGGCAAAAGCAAAAAATTTACACTTCATGGTAACATAACCATTGTATGTTTTTTTTCTAGATGAAAAATTAATATTAATCGTACAATGGTTATGCAATTTTAAAGAATGTAAGATACTACAATGCTTGAAAATTATCAAAAAAAAAAAATTTTTTAAACAATTGAAAATAGATGTTACTGAAAGTGAAAATTAATTATATTATTCTACTAATGTATTTCTTTAGTTTGTTTCCCTTTTGTCAGCCACATATAGGAAAACCCAGTGTTTTTTATATGATAAATCTGAGAAACCTCTATAGGATGTTTCCCAATGTTCAAGTGATGCTTCTAGGAAATGTATAGAGACAAAAAAAAAAAATCATTGAAAGCCTCCTAATATCTAGAGATGCCCCAATCTGAGTCTCCAAAACAAGGATGCATTTCTGATAGGGAGAAAAGTACCAAGGGTCAGGACTCGGTGTGTGAATCTCCTGGTAACTATGGTTTATTGAGATAAAATGAACCATCACTGTATTAATTTGGGACCATGTCCTACAGAAATTGCCTGATATTGATTTAACAAACATGCCCATGGTATAAAAATTCAATGTGTCACATGAATGATATCAGAAACCATCAGACTCACACCTGTAATTTGTGGGTCCTTCCTATCAGATAGAGAAATTCCACAACTACAGAAGACCATACATTAAATGAAAACCTCTAGCTTCCAAAACAAGAAAAAGTATTTACCCATACGCTGTAAGAGAATATGAATACAAGGTAAGGGTAAAAGAGACTTTTTAGATCCCAGCTTAGCCAGCACACTTATCTTAATTTTGTGACCCCCTGGTTTTGAACCTTGATACTATTTGTAATTTTGTATAAAACTGGTCTCCACAATGTGCCTACACCATTGGAGACACACAGATTCAACTGAGCAAAAGATGCAACAGAAGGTAAAGAAGCGAATTTGGGGGAGGCTACAGAGGTCAATGTTAGTAACCAGACTTGAGTTTAAAGTAAAATTCATAAAAACAGAATTACTAAAAAATTGGGTACCCTCAAAAAAATATAAAAACTGAAGGCACCATAAATTTGATAGTTAAGCTATATCGCCTCCAACTGATGGGATTGGAAAGAAGTTGATAGAAAGGATAGTAGAGTCTTCTGAGAAGACAATGGTGGAAGCTCAACGTGAATAGGGCCACAAATGGAAACCCATATCAATGAAATTTTTTATTTTGGCAATCCTAGCTTTTAGTTCATAGAAGCTATTCAAAAGGCCACAAAAGGAAACCCAAGTTGAAGAAATCCCTTCAGCTATCCTAGCTTATAATTCTTTAAAGAAATTCAATCAAATAATTCTTCAAAAATTCCTTCAGCAATCCAAGCTTATAGTTCTTTAAAGGGATTCAATCAAAATATTCTTCAGAATCCGTTTGCATCAAAGACAGCTATGGCAGGCCAAAGAGATTGGGGCATTCAATTTTGGTAGTTAAAAGGACTCTCTGACTCTGGCTGACTACTTAACTGACAGAATGAAAACCCAATAATTGGCTTCTATGTCAACTGGTTAAAGGAATAAGAAAATTCCTGCAGGCGTTCAAGGAAAGAAGAGTTATTCATATCCTGCAAGAATATAACAAGGTGGCAGATTGAATTGCCAAAACTGTAACTTCTAGACAATTGATAGAAGTCCTATTGGATACTGAAACGAGAAGATGGACAGTGACTCTCCATGCTGAGGTAAACCACACCAGGCAAAATAATTTTCATGTGTAGAAGTAAAGATTGTCATAACTTAACTGGGTAGACTTTTTAATAATTCAAAGTGTAGTTCAAAAACTTGCAACTAGCCAAAAATCAGCAGACCCAATTTTGACTAAAACTCGGTCTCAGAAAAATCTCATGAACTTTTAAAAATAATTAAATTCCTTCGAAAAAAACATAAATTTCATGCAAAATACAGGTACACAATGTATCAAATGAGTCTGTAAATGTTGGGGAAGTGTTTTCTATTTGAATTGGATACCAAAACTGTACAATACCACATCAACATGCAAATACAACAGCCAGTAAATAGGATATACATTATGATAATTGAATATAATGATCAATGAATTACGTATTCATACAAGTTACAACAATTTACAATTTTCTCTTCCCCATAAGATAGAGAAACAACTCTCTGCAACAGCTGTGGAAAACAACCAGCAATCTAACAGCAAGTTTTTTAAGTCCAAATTTTAGCATTTTTTGCAAGTTTTTTTACTGTCCCACATCCATAAAGTGCTATTCGCTGAGCACTAACAGCAAGTTTACAAGCCTGGCTCATGTAGAACAAACGGCAATGAGTAAATGGGTGATTAACTTGTTTTGCATTTCAACTTGCAAGTACTCACGAGTTAGGTAAGTGAGATTTTGAACTATGATTCACAGTCAAATAGCTCTCATGTGATTTAAGAGCCTACAGTAAAGAAATTTTTTTGTATTCAAAGGCCAAGCCTAAGATGCAAACTATTATAAAGAAAATGATGTCTCTCATAAGGTTCAAGGTAACCCTACTCTCCTCTTAAAGAAAAATGTGGTAATAGGATGGAGAAGGCCACATCAAGGTGAATGAAGTCGGTGCAAATGTAAATGTCAGTAATGCAAAAGAAGAATGAGAAATTGTGACATGGGGGGCTATCTTCAATGATATTATATCTCCCCAAAAGAACCTCAGTGCCATCTTCTTCATCTTTCATACAAACAGTTTTTGTTTAACCATTTGCTCTCTCTGTAATTTGTTCTGCAGTAAGGCAGTTGGAAGGCATGATTCAATCAGTTAACCATGGTATGGGGCACTATCTGGCAGCTGAGAAAAGATGACCAGTGAAGTTCTCATCATCAATTGGGAATGCGAACAGGTGAGAAAATTTAACAAGGCGCAGTAAGAGGAATACAAAAAACTAGAGCAAGGTACAAACATACAGATATCATTCTTGGTTTCAACTTTCAACACGGAGGAATAAAAAGCTTTAACACAAAGCAAGAAAGAAATATAACATTATGTGAGAAAATGCCAGTGCAAGAGAAAAATGGCATTAAGGCATAGGTCAACAAGCATTGATCACAAATCAAAGGATTGACAAAATTATCCACTATTTCATCTTACTTGAGAAATAGTCTATAAGCATTTATTTAACAAACAAGGTCAAACTTGGCTACAATAACTTTTTGACAATATTTGTAGCTTGTTCAAGCAACCCTTGCAGAATTGTAAGATTAGAATGCACATTGATGTGACCAAAACTTCTTTGGCAGAGTCAACTTTGAATAAAAAATCATAAGGGATAAGACACAGGAAAATCTTGTTTTATCCTATCTTAAATTCATATCATCTCTATATATTTATTTTGTAATTCTCAGACTATTAACATTCCTTTAACATGCTTTATTAAAAAATATCCACCAGTTGCTGTAGCTTCCTTCTATAATATGTGAAGATTGATATAGTTTCCTGTTTTAGTTTTCCCTCTACCTTATTCAAAAGGAACACGTTTTCCATTCTTATAAATAGTGAGAAACTATACAATGTGAACTTAAATCAATTTGAGTGAATTATTATGTACCTCTATTAACTGAAGTAATACTGTTAGTAAAATTTTACTTTCTGAATCAAGTATCCATAAATCAACATTTTGTTTACTAAATTGGTTGAATATAAATGAGCCATTGTCACTGGTTTTTATTCTCTAAAAATTGAGACCTTGCCTCACTAAAATACAGAATTCTTTAAACCTTCCATATCAAGCCATGCACATTTCCTAGACATGGAAAATTAACAAAATACGCTACACATTCAAACATGGTAAGTCTCTATAACATTGTGGCTATTAAAAAATAATTTCTTGAAGAATAGACATACCTGAGGCAAAGATGTAATTACACTCCAAATCATTGCATGACGTGGAGAAACACCCCGCGAAGATAGAACCATACTAACAGCTAAGCCTTCTGGAATGTTATGTACAGCAATGGCTATGGTTACCAAAATGCCTTGTGATAGTCCCTTATAACCAGCAAAGGAGACCCCAACACCAGAACCTTCTCCAAATGAATGAAGAGTCATTATTCCAACAACCAACACAATTTTTCGGGCATCAGCACCTTTTATGTCCAGCATGCTAACTTCACCAAATCGCTCAAGATACTGCACAGCCATAGGCAAGATTATGACAATAATGCTTTTTACCAATAAGAGAAGCTGCAAATAATCACTCAAACAAAGAAGCATAATGTTCATAACTTTTTCTCCTCTTATTAACTAAAGAGGCATAACTATGCCTATAATTATGTAACAAGAGCCAGGCAATGCAATCCCCCAGTTCGAAAAATCTGATACAATTTAATAAGGTAATTGATTAAATGAATTGAAAGGAAGACATTCTAACTTAGAACATACATGTCATGTTGTTTTATCTTCAAACATTTTTACACAGTTCAAGGAGACAAAATTGACAAAGAAAAAAATTTGGTAACTATGACTGGATATGAAAGCTCATTTTTAATGTGTTCGGAATAACATCAAAAACAGAAATTTTGAATTTCCTATTATATATTCTAGCAATTTCATTTCAGAAAGTAATGTTTTTTGACAGCATCTCTGCCAAATAACTTAAGAATCGAGACTTGAAGATGGAGAGGTACCCAGAAAAATTAAGTTAAAAATTCAAGCAAAACTCCAGAAGGAGTTGACCCATTAGTGACCAGAACCACCTGACAATGATGTCAACAGTCAATATGATAAGTAACCTACATAATATCTTAAGAAAGTATTGACTCTTCTCGTTTTTGCAGAGAGCCAAGTCAAACTCAGGAGACCTAGCCATTAGAAAAATGCAATGCAGCTATGGCCTAAGCGTTTTAACAATAGCCAAAGAATAACTAGAAACAGAAGGCTACATAAGGGTGACTTGGCCATGGATGGTTAAGAAAGAACAAAGAAAGGACAACTAAAATTGTATACATCATGCTAGGAGAACAGATTTTTACTACTAACCGTTGAAAATGACTACCAGCATTTCATGTAAACAAAGAATCAACCGATTTTTATAAAATAGAAAGAGGTAAGCATTTGAAGAAGACTACTGCATTTCGTATAGGCAAAAAAATCAACCAACTTTTAAACAATAGAAAGAGGTAAACATTTTCCCCACTGTAGAATACAAATTAAAGATAAAAAGATGTTGAACTTGAAAAGCCATCAATTAATTTTTATTTTCAGCAGGTAGAATTCAGGTCTCAAACACTAACCCACACTTATCAGGACCGTGAGTTCAAAGCTTGGCTGCAGAGATATTCACCAATTGGCGCATGCATTGGTACTGGTGCGAAGGCAATCCCAGAGACCATATGACATTGATGGTAATGGTGATGATCATGACAACTTTTTTTAACATCCTTTAGGCCACATTGATTTGTTGACCTATGAAAGAGCATCTACTTGAATGGACGATAATTTCTACAATTGTTTAGCTTTATGAAAAATTCTACAAATTTTGTTTACATATTCAGAGGAGGAATAATCTCACATCTTTGTAGCTTGAAAGAGGGGTTGCCCCAGACAAACTGGATTACTAGAAATTCTCATATTCAGACTAGGAATATAAAACAACTCATAATCAAGCTGGGATTCTAAACAAATTTGACAATTCGTAATGAAACAGGCATTATCTACAATGTTATAATGGGAATGGATGAAAATAAAACCATAAACAGTCTCCATACCTTTTGACATAATAAAATGAAAATCCCTCCTGCCAAAATGCCAAATACAACCCAGCTTCCCCCTCCATATTTCTGCCCTTCTTGCACAAGGTCAAAGCTTGCTGCCAACATAACCCCCGCTGCAAGCCCGTTGCATATTCCAGCCCATTGTGCCTCCAAATCCACAAAGAAAAAAGGCAAAGCTCCTAAGCCTGTCGCAGCTGCCATTGCCAGTGTACACAAGGCCACAGTAGATACTGCCACCCTTCTCTCCACATCCTTCTTGCCTCCCTGAAGCTCGTTTTTCTGGTCAGAATAAACCTCTGTCTTCGATCCACCAATGTTGGGTTCTGTAACAAGTTGATTGGATACTTCAGTTTCAGGGAGCTGCCTTATTCCAAAGTCATTGGACTTAGAATCAGCAGATGCAGAGCCATGTAAACCGACCAACAGCAGTAACCAACACACCCCAATTGTATTAAGAATTCGGACCATTATGTGAAATTGTCAAAGCAGTCCTCAAAAGATCATGGTAACCAATAAATTCTCATAAGTCAAGACCTTTCGATATTCGGAAATTTATATTTCCTGTCATCCATCCATCGCCCGACCAATTCCGCCACCAGACTAATTCATCAACATGTAATCGATATGACGGAAATCCAGTCTCCAGAGATTGTTGAACAGCAAAACTTATCAGTCAACTTACGCTTGAAATACCCAAAAAACTGGAATAACATTAATTCTAATTTCTTCCCAAAACAACAAAATTCATATATTTCCAACCGAATTTCTCCAATTGACTTATACCCAGATGGCTAGAATTCTTGTTTCTGCTCCCCACTCTAGAAAACTGGTCCAAACTTTGTCAGTAACCCAAAAATAGCCAAAAATTGGATCTTGTCAGACCTTTTGAAGCATAAAACATCAAACTAAGACTCCTACATTCAATCATACCAATGTTTGTCGAATCCTAACACCAAACTAATATTCTACCCAATTCAAACCCTCCACAAATTTCGCAAGCAAATCCTGCAGTTAACTCAGAAACCACCAATGCAGAAAAATCCACATCAGAAACTCATAAATCAATGTACCCTTATCCTAAATTTTCAGCCAAATGAGTGCATATGGCTTCTCTGCTAATTTTACATCAGGATTGCATACAAGAAGCCTAGAACCCCAACAGATATCCCTGAAACACTACTTTTCTCTAAAAACCAAATGCGGAGTTTCAGAGGGGTCACAATCACTCTTCCTGTTGTTTTTTCATTTAAAACCGTAAACCAGACATACTATTAAAACTAGGGATTCCTCTCTATAAATCAACCCACTGCTGGAAATAAGCGACCCAGACCAAAACTTAGTCAAGATCGGGGGACCCACCAGCTGGAGTCGTTAACCATAACTTAAACCTGGTAAAAGTTTAGAAGAAAGAACAGATCTCATGATGTTTTCTGTAGCATGTGATTTTATTTACCATAGAGGAGATTAAAATATATATACTTTTTATACTAGAAGATTTTTTAACTCAGACAATCTAGATGGCCGCATGCGATTTTATTTACCATAGAGGAGATTATAATATATATTATTTTTATTCTAGAAGAACTTTTTTACTCAGACCATCTAGATGGCCTACAATATGGACTTGCACTATTTTCCATATTTGAATTTGAACACTTGAAAAGCACATTGAACAATTCTATTCCGAGGAACAAGGGGTTGCATAGGATAAATAATTCATAACAATTAAAAAATAATTTAATCTCAAAAACTTTTATTCAAAAGCTAAGTGAGTGGTATATTCTTAGGAAATATTCTATCTCGCCTTAAATTGGCCTATAAGTCTTTTTCTTCTTTTTAAAGAAGCAAAATCTTCTGTTCACATTTGCATGGTTTATGAGACCATTTTAAGCCCACCAATATGAAAATTGCATGTCTTCACCCTTTTTTACTTATGATTAGGTTAGTAGTACTAGCATAACTAATATTATTGTAATAAAATTGGTTAATTAGCTAATAATAAGTATATTTTTCATAAATTAAATTTAGAATATTTTGCTATTGAATTTTTATCTTTTCTAAAAATAGATTAAATTTTTATTAATATTATTTTTGTTAGTGTTATCTTTTATTAGCTAATAATTATTTATTTAATTATTAGTCTATTATACTTTATGCTTAAGTTAAACTTAGGAATCTTATAATTCTTTAGGGTTTTCTCCTTTAGGGTTTCAAGTATCCTTTTATAAGAATTCTCTCTTTATATTTTCATAACAACTGTAATTATTGAATTGCTTTTTTGTTGCACAATCAATATGACTCCTCTTTTTTGGATCTCTGAATTTTGGCCTCCATAGCTTTTTTGTTTCTCTCCTTTTATGATAGGTTTGCATGCAGGTGATCTTTGGGAGATGTAGAGTTGATTTTTCCTCAACTCCTATATGGTATCAGAGTTCCAAATCTGTATGCCCTTGTTCTCTTCATGAGATTTTTTGGGCCTTGTTTTTCAGATTTGAGTATTTGAGGGTTAGTGTAGTTGTTTTTTCCCATTTCTGGGGGTAGTTGATTTTTTGGTACATTTTGGTGCCAAAAGGACCTCGCAATTGGATTCAGGAGGTTGATTCCATAAATTTTGATATATAACTTGCCTATTTTTGGTGATAGGGGCATCTGGGGAATGATTTTTTATTGGCACATTTTTCGAGACACGAAAATCCATACAGTTGTATCTGCAAATGCGTCATAAAATTTTCGTCAAATTTTTTTTTTACCCTTTTTATGTCCTACAAGAGGGGTTTTTTTTTTCTTTTGGCCGTAACTTGGTCATACGGAGGTGCTTTTTCAAAAACCTCATATTGTCGGAAAGCTCTTCGAGCTCTATCCAGATCTGGAGGTTTGAACTTTTGATTTTGTTTTTTTGATGACGTTTTTTGTTGTCAAAGCCAGAGGTTCCTTTTTGCACTCCGGGAGACATAACTTGAGCATTCGAACTCCGTTTTTCGAAAACTTTATATCGTTGGAAAACTTGTTCTATGTTCTTTCCATTCATATGAGTTTTCTTTCCAGATTCTACTCCAAGTATATTTTATTCAGTTTTTTGTTTTTCAACAACTTTAGTGAATATCTTGGATGTTTCAGGTCCTGGGATCTCTTTCTTTGAGTAGGACATCTCGTCTTTGGCTGTTCTTTATGTTTCCAGTCTTCTGTCTCTTCTGATCATTGTAGCATTTTATTTATGCAAACGCACTGAGATAAAGTGTCATTATGCATTGTATACTTAGGATCTTGCACATCTTGTGCCTTACTGTACATGCACTACTTATAAAGTGCCATGGGGGGGTTGATGTTTGCCTTTGTTTGTCATCTACCTTTGTCACGTGAGTGTTCCTTCCATGATATTAGCCTCATGATGTGTGTCAAGTGAGTGTTCCTTCCACGATACTATGTACTTTCTTCGCACCTTCGTTGTTCCTAGTTCTTCATCATACAGTTCTTGTTGGTTGTTTTTTTCAGTTTATCTGTCCCTCTCCCTTTTCAGCATTATGCAAAGGTTTATCCAATTGTTCTAATGCTTCCTTGGTTCGATTGATCAGCTCTTCAGGCTTTGGTGTTTCATGCCATTTGTATCTTTGAGTTCAGTTGTTTGTCTTTGTTTGTCATCTAATTCGAGTAGTGTCATTTGAGGGCACTCATGCATATTACAATCTTCTCTACCTAGTCATGTTCTATTTTAGTGGAGGTTCTTCATATCGATAGTTACTCTTAGACAATGTTTGTAGCTATTTCATGCTTAAGTGGTGTTCTTCATTCTCTTCTTTTTGTTCCTATCTTCTGGAACACTCTTGTTTGGAGGCTTCTTAGTTCTTCACTTGAGCTTTCATCTCTTCTTGGAGAGGAGTTTTGTTCCCACAGGGTTTTCTCTTTTTTCTCCACTTTAAAGAAATTTTATTGTACTTGGGCACCTCATCAGGCCTAGTTGTTGGGACCCATTGTTGTTTTCCTGCATTTTTTACATGCTTTTTCAATTCTTAGTTGTTTTTTAGCTACTCCCTAAGTTCATCTTAAAGCGGGGTGTTAGAGTTATCTTTTATTAGCTAATAATTATTTATTTAATTATTAATCTATTATACTCTATACTTAAGCGAAACTTAGGAATCTTATAATTCTTTAGGGTTTTCTCCTTTAGGGTTTCAAGTATCCTTTTATAAGGATTCTCTCTTTGTATTTTCATAACAACTGTAATTATTGAAATGCATTCTTGTTGCACAATCAATATGATTCCTCTTTTCTGGATCTTTGAATTCTGGCCTCCGTAGCTTTTTTTTCTCTCCTTCTATGACAGGTTTGCATGCAGGTGATCTTTGGGAGTTGTAGAGTTGATTTTTCCTTAACTCCTATAATTTTAAAATTAATATTTAACAATCTTATTGATTATTAGTTTATGTCTTTATATAGGTAGAGACAAATGTTTTTAGTGCGTCTTTTTAAAAATTGATGATATTTGTCTTTGGACATGTAGTGTCGTGATTAAAACACTTTGTTGGTGAAGCGACCACCAAGGTTCAAACCCCTACTAGGCCATTGTGCTCGCAGGCCTTGTGTCTTTGTTGGTTGTTGTGCTAGTGGATTTGAACAAGTGAAGTGTGGGGATGAAGTCTCTCGTTTGTGGCCTCATCGATTTATAGCTCCGAGTCAAAAGCGTTTCACGTGGAGCCAAAGGGAGTGCCATGCCAATGTTACTAGTCACATTAAAAAGTTTACTAGGCATTAATTTTTTTTTTTTAAATTGATGATATGGGAAAAAAAAAAAAATCCATGATAATACATATTGAATACATAGAGGTGAACCAATAAACATTTTAAATCCTTTGCTTCGAGATCAATGAGTTCATTTGTGGTTTAGTTTGTAGTCTTAAAAAGGATACCTTTGTTCACACATAACAAATTTGAGAGAGGCCAATATGGAAATCAAAGAAAATAGACACATTCACCAAGTTGTCATTCTATTAAACTTTAAGACCAAATGGAGATAGCCACCCTAGGATGTTTGATGCTAGATGAGGGATTACCATCGACTAGAGGGATTCACCATGAGTTGAGGAGGCATAATATTTCTGTATGCAGGAAAAGTGGTTCAATAAAACTTGAATTGTGAAAATATTCAAAGACTTGCCCACACACCCATGAGACTCTTGGTGCAAGTTATGGAGCCATGAGGAATAACTCAACTTCCCAAGGAGTGTTCCATGGTTCTCTATCTCACAAGGTCCCTCAAGCCAATGCCTTTGCTCTTAGATCACTGAGCAAAGTGACTTAGGGATGACAAATGCAAGAACGAGGGATTCTTTAGATCAAATTTAGTATGAATGCATTCTATTTATGCATGATTCTAACAAATGAAATAAACTAGATGATAAGATGACAAGGTTGGTAAAAATACTATCCTAACATGATATACTAGTTATATGATTTAAGCTAAGATGATAGAAATGCTCTAAAATGATTATTAGATTTATTTCTATTACAAAGAGAGGCTAAATGCTTGCTAAAATTGAGTATAAGTATGATGCTAAAGACTTGGATTCTAAAATGAGGGGATGAGGGCTCTATTTATAGAAGAAACATGGCAATGGATGGTCAAGATTGAAGGATTTAATCAAGGGTCAGGATTGAAAGTTATCAATCCATGTTTGCAATTCTCACCAATGAAATGGTGACAATTGTCAACATAAGACTGCTTGAGAAGACCTCATGGTTACCTTAGGAGGTAAGGGTTAAGGTTAGGTTATGTTTATCCATTGGATAAAACTTTTATCCAAGGGGTAAACTCTTGTGCAAGGGTTAAAGGAATAACCATGGTCAAAGCAATGAATGCTTGATGAGACCCCTGGGTTAGATGAGGGTTGAGTTAGGCAAAAAGTCTCTAACCATCCCACTAAGGATTAGTTAACCATTAATGGTTTGAAAGACTTTGAGGATAAATTTGTAAGAGTCCTTCCAAATTTGGGGGTATTCAACAAGTTAGCTTGTTGAAGGTATAAAGGCTTTAATGCCTTTGGAAGACTTTACTCCAAATTTGAGAAGTGACTTCCTCAAATTTAGGGAAAAGGGATAAATGAAGGGTTTAACTTAATTGATTAGGATTAGATGGATTCTAGAAGAGTCTAGAAAGAGGGTTTAGGAGGCAAGTGGGAGATGTAGAAAAATGTAAGTGGGTAAGGGATAATAGGATTTAATTAAAATAAATTGTTTTATTTCAATTTGGTTGTAAGCTGGGGATTTAAATAAATTAGGTTTATTTAATTGGGGTGAACTATGTAATTAAATGTAAATTTAATTAAAAGTAGAGAGAAGGGATTTAATTAAATAAAATGATTTATTCAATTAAAGGATATAAAAGGTTTAAGTGAATTTAAATAAATAAATTGAATAATTTATTTAATTAAATAGAGGAATGTGGGTGATTTAATTAAATTGGATTTAACTAAATAGAGGAATGAGAATAAAATGAACATTAAATATTCATTTAGGAATATGGTCATTTTTATTCGTCTACATTTTGCCCCTCTTTGAAGTGACGTGTGTGCACATGTTGATTCAAAGAAAATTGATGTGTCGTCAAAATTTGATCAGTGATCAGTGTGATGTCGTATATCCAGATGTTCATGTTGTGCCCCAGATTTGATAAATGATGTTCCAGATTTGATAAATGATGTTGATAATGCCCCCTCGGGAGATGAATCAAAAATTTAAAAATTTGATTTGATTTGATAAATTTCATGGCATTTAAAATTTTGTCTATGTTGAATGCGTTAATTTGATTCATCTCCCGATAATGATGTTTGTTAGGGTTAGAAGTGAGACCATGAGCAATTTATATGTTCCACTATGCAACCCTAATTTCCGTTTACCCTATAAAAAGGTAAAAAGTGATTTCTTTTGTATCATTTGTGCTTGTTTACTTTGGAGAAAGTGACATTTGGAGAGATGACAAAATGTTGGTTCCCCATGCTTCTCATCAATTCGAGCACCTTCGGAGGTATCGGAGGCCCGCCACGTATGGACCACCGGTAAGTTTTTGCTTTTCGTCCCTTTTTGCTTTTCGTTTTGTCATTTTTAGTCATGTTTTTCAATTTTTCACGCGGATTTTAACGGTTTAGCATGTAGGGTTTGTACCCTAGCGCATACAAAACAAAGGGTAGCGCGTCGATTTTTAGGAACTAGGGTAGCATCCGAGTAGGGTTGGGTAGCGCAGAGGGGGGTTAGGATAGTGCATAGACGTCTTTTAGCATAGAGGGTTCACAGGCTAGCGCGCAGGGGGATTAGGATAGCGCATTGGGAAGACCTAGTGCATAGGGTCAACAGGGGGTCACATGGGTAGGTTAGGCTAGCGCGTAGGTGTGACCTAACGCATCAGGGTAGGTTTGCAGTGCGGTGGTAGAGTAGAATAATGCATAGATAAAGTTAGCGCATAGGGTGTTCTAGGTGGTGCAAATCTAGATCAGGGTAGCACATAGAAGATTTTAGCGCTTAGGATGCAGTTGGTAGTGCATAGGGGATTTCGAGTAGCGCATAGCTAGCAGCTTAGCACGTGGATAAAAAAATTTAGCGCACGGGCAAAAAATGTTGAGGAAAATAGGATTTTGAGATGAATGAAGAGAGTTGGGGGTAAGTAGGTGTTTGCCAGTTTTTCCAGGATGGGTGCGATAGTCAGTCTGCGTGCCTACTGTGTGTTGATTTGATAAATTATCCGATATGAGTTCCGATTTTGGATTTTTGATAGATAACTTGATTTGATGTTCAATGTTTCAAGTTGATGTTGATTTGATGTTGATATGGATTTGATTTGATATGAACTTGATTTGATATGCATTGTTTCAAGTTGATATGAATGGGAAACTTGAGTTGTTTTTCAAGTTGATATGGTTGTGAAACTTGAGTTGTTTGTCAAGTTGATATGGATGTGAAACTTGAGTTGTTTTTCAAGCTGATATGGTTGTGAACTTGAGTTGTTTTTCAAGTTGATATGGATTTGATAGATAAATTGATTTGATTTGCGGTATTTCAAGTTGAAATGATCTAATATTGATATGAATTGATATGATGTGGAACTTGATTAGATTTTCAATGTTTCAAGTTGATATGAATTTTGTTTTGATGAGGAAACTGATATTGGACATGTTTTGTTTGTGACAGGAGCGGCTTGGGGTTGTGCAATTGTGAGAGCGATTTTTGAGACCGTGGTCTTTGATACCACGACTGACACAAGCAGACCGGGATATTATTGAGAGATGTGGACTATCCTCTTTGTTAGAGATGCCCCGATATATCATTAACCGGGGTTTGTTGACAGCTTTGGCCGAGAGGTGGCATAGTGACACCAACACCTTTCATTTAGCAATAGGTGAGATTATAGTGACACTGAAGGATTGCTACCAGATTTTGTGGATTCCCATGGTAGGTGTTCTTTTGCCCTATGAGCATACTGAGGAGGGTGGCACAGAGGCTCTTCGTCGGATATTACAGGATGATACAGTTTGCGGATATGAGATCCCTTGGCAGGAGTTCATTGATTTGGATTATGCTATGCTACCATTAGTGCTTGCAGGATTTATAGGTGGCTTCTTATGTCTCAATCGTAGGTCAAAGGGACTAGCAGTGGGATGGGGATTGGTTTTGGAGGACATGGTGACACAGGGTCACCGATTCGCATGGGGGTCTGCTATGTTGGCCCACTTATACATGGACCTGCATCAGGTGGGGTACTTGGGATACAACAGTCTATCTGTTGGGGTTATGCTTCTACATGTGCGGGCATGAGAGAATATTCCCATAAAGAGCCACTTGTAGAGAGAGACAAGCCTGTTGGGTGTGCTTATGCCTATGGATATAGAGGGATAGTTGTCCAACATAAGCTGGGCAAACTAGAGCATTGGAGGTGAGTGCTCGATGATATTGACATGGTCATCTGGAGACCATATATGGATTGTGAGGTGTGGGTCGAGGATGGGATGGAGATGCCATATGTCTACATGTCTCGATATTTGATAGTACAGACACCCTTTGTTATTGAGAGATTTCTGCACAACCGAGTTTTGCGACAGTATTGACGATAGCAGGGGATACCACAGGGAGCATGCTTGTATGCTCGACAGAGGCAGGATGTGCCAGAGTGGGGACCCACCATTGATAGTGCGATGACGGTTGAGGAGTTCTTTCACCTAGCTGGCTAGATCTGGGATTATGCCTACGAGATAGTGGATGTAGGTATGATAGAGGAGTTCGCAACATTGTTTGCAGCTCATGTGGTGGCCAGGATATCGGATTCAGCAGAGATGATTCCCGCTTTTGATGAGGATGAGGATGAGCAGCCGGAGAGGCTAGGTAGATGTGGAGAGGAGGGAGAGGAGATGGATGAGGGAGGTGGGGATGGTGGAGGTGATGATGGTGGAGGAGGTGGCCGAGGTCGGTGTGGAGATAGAGGGAGAGGAGATCAAGGGAGGAGAGGAGATAGAGGCGGAGTTGGTGGAGATAGAGGGATACAGGTTGAGCAGGTAGTGCGGCGGGCCGTGGAGGATAGAGGGAGGGGAGGTTTGGCTATTAGAGCTGGTGGTGGTGGGCGAGTGGGGGAGGTGATAGCAGTGGTGGGAGGGATAGATGATTTTAGGCAGCCGACCTCGAGGAGGAGGTCAGATGTTTTACCCCCACCAGCGCTGAGGACAGGGAGAGGGACAAGGGGTACCACTACATAGGTACCCCTACAGATTCGGATTCCCACTCACCGAGAGGATGCTTAGATCAGATCCTTATAGTTGTTAGTGCAGCATCTGCAAACACAGTTGTTGGCGCATTAGCGTCAGATTACATAGTTGACTGCGGAGTGGGATACAGAGAGAGAGCGTTGGGGCCGAGCAGAGGAGCTTACAAAGAGATTGCAGAGAGTGACAATAGGTGCCCTGATGTGAGACACATTGAGGGAGATACGACACACTACCATGGTGGTCGAGTACTATAGGAGGTTGTATGAGGACCTACTTTCTAGAGAGCAGAGGGCCCCTAGCTTTAATGCTAGTTGATCATCTCGGAGTCAGTCAGGGACAAAGAGTAGGGGTGTGACTGGGCCACCTCGACAGGATCCACCTGGAGATGTAGGTGCAGGGACATCTACTATGAGACCGTCACCCTCAGGAGATAGTCATACCTAAGAGACCTTGTCTCTATTGTATTTTGATCAGTTGTTGTATTTTGGGACAAACATGACATCTTTTGTCCACCGTTTGCTTTGATCCACATGTGATATGTTTGATGAATGATGCTTTATATATGATCTTGATGATTCTATGATGATGTTGTAATGCTTAGATAGATGTATGTGTTTTGATATTTGAGGGACATGATATGATGATGCATGATGCATGATGTGTGAGATGTATCTTGAAAATGAGATGTATGATAATGATATGATGTGATATGTATCTTGAAAATGAGATGTATGATAATGATAATGATGTGAGATGTATCTTGAAAATCAGATGTATGATAATGATAATGATGTGAGGTGTATCTTGAAAATGAGATGTATGATAATGATAATGATATGAGATGTATCTTGAAAATGAGATGTATGATAATGATAATGATGTGCAACTATTTGTAAAATGATATGCAACTAATTGATAAAATGATATGCAAAAAATGAGATGCAACTAATTGATAAAATGATATGCAACTAATTGATCATCCTCATTCTTTCGTTTGTCATTCCTGTATAGTCACATGTTTTTCTTTCTTTATGTTTATCATCATTGAGCATTGATTTGTTGGGATATGTTGAAAATTTATACAAGCATAATGGTATAATTGAACCATAATGACTTGAGAAAAATTTACATGATTTTTGATATTGCAAGATGGCACAAGTGTCGGGTATAATTGAACCAAGATGACCTGAGTGTGGCTTGCGTATAAACAAACAAGATTAAACCAGTTGTATGCGCAAAGTGGAACCATGTCTTCAGTGATATGCTTTGAATCACGTCTCGAGACAAGTATTTGCACAGTACAAGTGATCGCCTCACAGACAGAAAACTAAAAAAATATTGGAGTCCCAATTACTTTCTCTAGCTCGATGCATTGTTGAGAAACTTAGAGGATCTAGTAGTTCAAAAAAAGTTCAAGGGCAAAAATAGTCAAAACTTCATGCAAGATGCAAACATTGTATACTTCAGAAAATCATCCATCATGTGTTGTGAATTTGTTTAAGTGATCAATGTTTTGCTCTCTTGATTGTTGATTTGTTGTTTGGCATGATGCTCCGAGTCTACTGCAAGTTTGGATTTAGGACAAAATGTTGATCAATGTTTCCCCTAGCTAAATTTACCTCTTGAGGTGGACATGTACAGTGATTACCAAGCCATGGTGGGATATGACGAAATGATATTCGGATAAACCAAGATAGTGACTACACTAAGTATATCCTAGATGATGTTATTTTGATAAAGTGTGGGGTGAAGGCCGAAGGCCAATAGTGCTTGATTGTGGATATAAAAAGCTTGAGAGTAAAGATAGATAGAGGAGTTGTCCTCTTACAATAGCGCCTGTTTCTAGGTTTTCACCAGTTGTTTTTATTGTACCTTTTTATTTGCTTTTTCTCATTTTTTGATTTTTTTGTATTTTTGTATTTTTTAAGGTTTTTGACTTTTTTGTGCATTAGACTGCTCAAGTGCAGTACTTCTTCAAATGGATGTTGTTGGTTGGTTCATCAAGAACATCTCCTTCTAAAGTTGTTAGTTGATAGGCACATGATCCATAGGCTAATATGATGACATAGGGACCTAACCAATTAGGTTCAAATTTTCCTTTCTTTTCCCTATCCTATTGATTTCTGGGATTTTCTTTGAGTACTAGATCACCAATTTTAAAAAGTTGAGGGATGACCTTGTGATTGTAGCTTCGGCACATGCGTTGTTGATATGCTTTGAGGTGAGTATAGGCATGTTGTCACTTTTCATCTAGAAGTTCTATCTCTTGCAGTTGGTTGACTCCATACTCTTCATCCGGAATGAGGCCTTTCAAAGATACTCTGAGTGATGGGATCTCTACCTCCAGGGGTAAAATTGCTTTTGATCCATATACCAATGAATATGGCATAGCTCCTATAGGCGTGCAGATGCTAGTTTTGTATGCCCAAAGTGTTGGATTGAGTTGTACGTGCCAATCTTTGTCAGCACCATTTACTATTTTCTTGAGGATTTTTAATATTATTTTGTTGGATGCTTTGGCTTGACCATTCCCTTGTGGGTAGTAAGGTGTAGAAAAATGATGTTGGATTTTGAAACATTCATATAGTTCTCGCACATCCTGGTTTTTGAAAGGTCATCCATTATCTGTGATGATGGAACTTGGAATGCCATATTTGCAGATCAGATAATTAAGAATGAAAGAGGCAATTTGCTTCCCAGTCACTGTGGTCATGGGGACCGCTTCAATCCACTTGGTAAAGTATTTTGTGGCAGTGATAATGAACTTGTGTCCATTTGAAGATAAAGGGTGTATTTTGCCGACTAAGTCCAGTCCCCACTGGCAAAAGGGCCAAGATGTTGTAAATGGTTGCAGTTCCTGTGCTGGTGCATGTATAAGATTGCCATGAATTTGGCATTTTGGACATTTCTTTGCAAAATGATAAGAATCTTTTTCCATTGTTGGCCAGTAATATCCCATTCTTAGAAGTTTTTTAGCAAGAGTAGGACCACTTGAATGTGTTCCATAGATACCTTCGTGAAGCTCTTGTAAAGCCAAGTCAGATTCATTATGATCAAGGCAACGAAGAAGAGTACCATCTAGACCTCGACGGTAAAGAGTATCAATAGTGAGGGTATAATGGGTGGCTTGCCAGATAAAGTTGTGTTTTTGGTTTCGAGATAGGTCAATGGGTAGGGTATTGGTTTTGAGATAGTCGTATATTGTGTCGTATAACAGAGAGTCCGAACCAGTTAGGGCATAGATAACATGGGATGCAGAATGGTCATAAGCTGGGGAGAACTATTGCTCTACCAAAAAATCGTAATGACTGTTGTTCTGGAATTTGTAGTAGTGACGCGATAGTAGCCATTGCATCGACTGCTCTATTGTCCAACCTTGGTATTTTCTCGAAGGTGATGTGTACAAAATATTGTTTGAAATCATCCACCATTCGTTTGTATGGTAGCAGCTTGTCATATTTCGTCTGATAGTCATTGTTGATCTGATTTATGACTAGTTGTGAATCTCCGTAGACTTTTAATTCTGTGATTCTCCATTCCACGACCATTTTGATCCCTATAACCAGTGCCTCATATTCAACAATGTTATTTGTTCATGGAAACATGAGCCTATATGATCTTGGTATGGTGTGTCTATCAGGAGTGATGAATAGAATGCCAACACCTGAGCCATGTTGAGTGTAGGAACCATCAAAGTATAGGGTCCATTGCTTGGTGGAAATAGCAAGAACATCCCTATCTGGAAATTCAATCTCCATTGGTTGTTTATCTATTAATGGTGCATTAGCTAATTGATCTGCAATTACCTGTCCTTTGATAGCTCATCGCTCTGTGTAGTGGCTATCAAATTCGCTGAGAATCATTACCCATTTAGCCAATCTGCCGGTGAGAGCTGCTTTGCTGAGTAAGTACTTTAGAGGGTCAATTTTTGCTACTAGCTTGATTGTATGAGCTAGCATGTAGTGTCAGAACTTTTGAGAAGCAAATACCACTGTTAGACAAGCCTTCTCAATGAATGTATAATTGAGCTCATATCCATTCAAAGTTCTACTGATGTAATAGATAGCTCATTCCTTGCCTTCTTGATTTTCTTATGCTAACAATGCCCCCAGTGATATGTTTGTTGTTGATATGTAGAGAAGAAGTGGCTTCCCTACTATTGGTGGTACTAGAATTGGTGGGTTCATCAGATATTGCTTGATTTGATAGAATGATTCTGCTCATTTGGCTTCCCATCTGAATGGTACATTCTTATGTAGAAAATGATTGAATGGTATACTTTTATTTGCTAGTTGAGCGATGAAACGCCTGATTGACTGGAGCTGTCCTTGCAAGGATCTGAGTTGACTGATGTTCTTAGGTGGTGGCATCTCCATGATGGCTTGGACCTTTGCTAGATCTATTTCAATGCCATTTTCTAAGACTGTAGCCTAATAATTTGCTTGATGTAATCCCGAAGACACACTTCTTATGGTTGAGCCTGACTTGAAAATTTTCCAATCTGTCAAAAATCTTTTCTAAGATGCTTAGATGTTCTGCTCGAGTAAATGACTTAGCTAGTAAATCATCCACGTAGTCCTCCATGAAGGTATGCATCATGTCATGAAAGATTATTGTCATTGCTCGTTGATAAGTTCCCCCAACATTCTTTAAGCCAAAAGGCATGACATTCCAACAATACGTTCCCCAAGGACAGGTAAATGTTATTTTATCTTGATCTTTTGGAGCTATCTTGATTTGATTATAGCCAAAAAAATCATCCATTAGTGATAACATTGCATGGCCTATTGTGAGGTCTACAATTATGTCGATACTGGGCAAAGGAAAGTCATCCTTTGGACAAGCTTTGTTGACATCTCTAAAATTAGTGCATATCCTGATGCTGCCATCTGGTTTTGAAACTGGCACAATATTGGAAATCCATTCAGCATAGTCGATAGGTCGAATAAATCCAACGTCTAATAGTTTCTTTAGCTCAGCTTTGACCATGAGTGCTACATGTGGATTCATCTTTCTTAGTTTTTGCTTAACTGGCTTAGCTCTTGGAGCAATAGATAAGTGATGCATGATGAGATGTGGATCAATCTCGGGCATATTTGCGTATGACCAGGAAAAATTGATTTGCTTTTCTTTAAAGCATTTGATAAACTCTTGTCTTTCTGCTTCTGTTAGAGATTCTGCTAGATGTATGTTTTTTGTTGCTTCTGGTATACCAATGTTGATTGATTGAGTAGGCTCAATCAATATGGGTGATCGCTCTTGATAATGTTCAGGAAGAGTATCAAGTATCCCATCCTTAGGTGCCTTAAAAAGGTTTTCACCTGCAGATGCGTCCTTTATTTTTACTTTTTTACGATCTAGTGTTGCCATTGATTGGTTTTCAGCAATAGATCTTTTATTTCGTTCATTTTTGCAACTGAGAGACTTGGCACTCCCTTGTCTGTAGATGTCATTACTTCGTTCATTGGTAGAGTCTATTTTCGGGTAGATGGCACATAAGTAATGGATAATGGAATCATCGTTTGGGAAAATTGGTATGTCATGATTTTTGGGTTCATCTCAATCTATGAGGTCTGAAAAGATAAGTGGTAAAGAGTCATTGGGTGGGTCGAGTTCAGCTGTTGTAAGTGTTAGGATGGAGGTATCATCGTGGTTGGTCAGGATATTAAATAAGTTAATGATTTTGTCGAGGTCTTTGATGGTATCGTCTTCTATGTGGACTTTCTCGTAATGGCGTTTCTTGTTTTCCTTGGCGTCAAAGATATTTTGTGGACCAAATTCAAGTAGTCTAGGTTTTGTGCCTTGTTCTTCTTGAGAAATGGGTGTATGACTATCATTTGCAGTAATATATTTAGTAACATTGGAACAACTGCCCCATTCATATTCATTTGAATCAGAGGTATTATCCCAGATTTTGTCAGTGCTATGGACTGGTATGTTGTAGGGTGAAAACAGGTCCTTGATGATTGACACGAGTCTGATAGTTTTTTCTGATTCTATATCAGATCCTACTTCTACTCTTTATATTTTCTCATATACTGTCGCTCCTCGGGGAGGAATGATGTTATCAGGGGGTGATTCTTCTTTGTTTGAAACTGGTTCTTAAACATGATGTACTTCTATGCAAGTTCTCATTTCTTTTGAATGACTAATGTCTCTTGGTGTTTCTCTCTTTCTTGGTATTCACGTTCCTTGCATATTGTTTCTACTGATTCAAATAGTGCTTCCTGCCATGAGTCCTCCTTGTATTTGTTCTTTGATTTCTATTGAGGTTTTTGGTATTTGCTTGGTGTCTTCTTTGGTGGTAGAGTGTGTTCATAGCCCAATCCTGTTTTGTCTTTACAAAATTGTGAAGGAGGATCTAACGGTTCTGTAACACCTTCTTGACATTTGCCAATCGGTCCTTTGCCATTGTATCCCATCCGTTGCATGATTAGGTAGCCTTTTCCATATAGCTATGTTGGTATAGCTACTTCCATAGTAATAGCTCTGTCTTCTTCCTCATCCTTGTATAGCCAAATAAGGATGTCTTTTTCCTCTAATTCATGTGCTAGTGTGCCTAGTTGGATAAATTTGCCATCAAACTTGGTGATGGGCTATGTTGCTTGATGTATTGATGCTGAAGGTAGCCCATGAGATTTAGATGATACTGGCAAGTTGTTTAAACACAAGGGTTCCAAAGAGTACTCTCCCATGCCCATTTCTTTGATTTTCATCTTCTGTTTGAAATCCATAGACAAAGATTTAGGCTTTTCTTGTTGAAGATCTGGTGCTGAGGAAATTTGTTTTTCTCTATTATGCGGAACCAAACTATCTTGGGCTGCCCCCATAGCATTACAATATTGAAAAGGGTTATGATCTATTGATATAGAAATCTCCTGTCCATTGTAGGGGAACTTAACGCACTAGTAGTAAGTTGAGGGTACTGCTTGCATTTCATGTATCCAAGGTCGACCCAATAAAATATTGTATGTGAGGTCTATGTCTAAGACTTGGCACATAGTGTCCTTTTGTATTGGTCCCACTTGAATTGGCAACACCACTGTTCCTTTGGATGATCTTTCTTCATCATCATATGCTTTGATAGTGATATTTTTGCGTGGATCAATAGACTGTTCAGAGAAGCCTAATGCACAAATAAGTTTTAAGGTACATATATTGAGTCCAACTCCATCTATTAATACTCTTTTGACTCGATGTTTGTAAACCAAGACTTCAATGTGGAGGGGAGTATTGTGCGGATGGCTTAATGAAATATTATCTTGCTCAGAAAAGGTGAGATTATGAGGCCTTGTCATGTGAGCCCCCATGGCTTGGAATTTGTCAGTATCTAGATCCTGGGGTACATTTGTTTCCAATAGTGCTTGTTCCAAGATGTACTTGTGTTTTGGTGAAAGTTTCAACAATTCAAGTATAGATATTTGAGTCAAAGTTTTGTGCAGTTGACTGACCAAGTCATATTGAATCTTGGGTATGGTGTTTGTTGCTAATGTATGTCCCTTCAAGACATATTTTTGAGCTCTAGTGGTTACATTGATTGATTCATGTTCGCGTTTGTCCTTGAGTGTAATGACATTTACTTGATTGTCCTCAGCTGATATATGATTGATGTTGTTATTGTATATGCGATTGATACGAGCTCCACATGTATCATTTGAGGTTGAAGCTCCATCCTTGTTGTAGTTTGGAAGAGGATTCTTAAAGGCGTCATGGTCACCATTTGTCTTGAGACCATCGATTGTTAAATTGCCTCTATCAATCATGTCTTGGACAATGTTCTTCAGTCTCATGCAATCATTTGTTTGATGTCCTTTGTTTCGACGAAAATCACAAAAGTGTGAGTCATTCCACCAAGGTGGTTTGACTTGTGGTTCAAAGTTGTTGATTGCTGGCAAGGAGATAATTTTGTTTGCCAATAGTTCTCTGAACGCAGACTCCAATGATTGCCCTAATGGTGTGTAAATGCGTTTAGGAAAGTTATTGGTGTTACCTCGTGAGTTTGTATTAGGTCCTCGATCGGTGTTATTGTTTTGGGTATCATTGGTGTTGTTTGTGTTGAGAGGATCTTGATTGGTATTGGGTGCATAGTTATTAGTGCCTTGGTTAGCACCCTTTTGATTCTTGGTAGTATGAGGATTACCTGATAAAGCCAACATTGGTTGTTTGGAATTTACATCATTCGATTCGTTTCCTCCTTCATTTCCAGTGTTTTTGTTTTTGGTCCAAAACCTAGATTTTTCTAAGTTATTGTTGTTTTGGTTATTGTAGTTGGATGAATTTGTTCCTTCTTTGAAGAATTTCAATGTTCCTTTCTTGACACATGCCTCCTCTACTTAGATGTCATTTTCAATCAATTTGGCAAAAGATGGTATGCATTGGAGTTTGAGTATGTAACTCATCTCACTATTCAAGTTGTCGATCAAGATCTCCATCTTTTCCTTTTCAGGCACATCTCGGGGATATCTTGAAACCATTCGTCACCAACGTTGAAGAAATATCATAAATGTTTCATTATTTTTTTGTTTGGTATTGCAGACATCTAGCATGGTGATGGCATGTTGAATGTTGTAGGAATATTGAGTGATGAATTTGTTGACTAACTCATCAAAGGATCTGACAGGAGGTGTGATTTTGGATAACCATTCCATGGTTTTCCCTCCCAAGCTTCTTGGGAATAATCTCATCAAATAAGTGTCATCATGGCAAATTCCAGGCTCATGGTACAAAATTCCCAGACATGATCACAGGGATCATTTTTCCCATCATACTTGTCAAATTTGGGAATGTCTGAATTTGGGGGAAAAGGTACCATGTTTAACCTTCTATCAAAAGGATAAGGACAAATTTCATTCAAGGAATGTTGTACTGTTGATCCGTGTTACATGTCTTGCATTTGTTTTTGCAGCATTTGCATTTGTTGTGTAAGAGAAACCAAGGGTGCATTTGTTTGTCGAGGGAAGAGTTCTTCCCTTTCATTGTTTCTAGTTTGGAATGGCGTGTGTAATGGTATGTTTTTCTAAGGGATGTTTTGCTTGGGTATGTTTTGTTCAGGGATGCTTTGCTCAGGTATGTTTTGCTCAAGGTCACCTATGTCTTCATCTCTTTGCTATTCTTGATAAGTATAGAGTTGAGACCTTGTTCTAAAAGTGTTTGAATCAAAGTCCTCTGGGATCCTCACTCCTTTGCTTGTGAGCATGAGTAGATATTTTTCTTTGTCATCCTCTATAAGTCTTTCCACGAGTCTTTGGAACGAGGCACTTTCTTGGCATTCCTGAAGGAGTTCTTTAGTGATCTTCATGTCTTCTAGATTTGGATAGTTGAAGGGATTTGATAATCGTCACCCCATACTGGACTCTGGTTGTGTTTCCCTTTGTTTGTTTCGTTGAGAGCGAGTGATAGCAGGCATCTAGTAGAAACTCTCTATGATGAAGGGAACAAATTCCTCTTCTGGGTCCCGTTCAGGTGTTGGTGGCTCTACTCGAGGCGTGTTGTAGGTGATGCAAACTTCTGGGAAGAAAGTCGGATTGATTTTTCCTCCATGATTCAAGCGTTGACTGAATGCTGCTTTTTGACAGAATTCTCTACTCCTCAATGGTTCCTCGTCAAATTTGTTTGTTTTTGTCTTGAAGATATAAGCACATATCATAGAGGAATTTTCGATGAGATTTGAAGAGTTGGCGATTGATGTATAAAAATCTATTTCGTTTGGCAAGTTTCAGAGAACTAGGTTGTTGTTTCCTCAACTTAGTGTTGCGATAAATACTCTTTCTTCTTAGAATATGAGGATTAGTCATGCACAGATGATCAATGGTTTGCTTTGATTTGTTTTGGATTTAGATATCTTGTTTGGAAACGTAAGTTTACTTTATCAAATGAAGGTTTAGATGCCCCCTCACGACAAAGCACATCAAATGTTATGGAATAAGAGCTTTCCCGATATGGAAACTTGATTTGACAACTTTGAGTTTAAAATAAGTATTTTTTGGGATAAAAATCCATTTGATTGAAGGACCTTTTGATACATGTGATGGTGTTATTTGATTCTGATAGGAGAGATGTGTTTTATCTCTTGACTAGTTTTCGGATTTTGACAACTTTGTTTTAAGGAGAACTTGCTCTTGGAGTAGTTTTGATACTTTGATTTTGATTTTTTGTTTGATGGAGTTCAAGTGAGGAAAAAGGGCTTCCTAAACTATTTTCAGAATTTTTAAAAATAGTTTCTGTTTTGCTCTCAATTTTCTCAGTTTTGGCTATGCGCTAAGATAGAAACCCAATGCGCTACCAAATACCCTCAATGCGCTAGAGAATGATCTCAACACGCCAAGCTGCCTTTCTTACGCACTAACTCAGACTGTTTGATTTTAGTTTGGTTTGAAAGCTTATGCGCTAATATGTCCTGCCAATGTGCTAGCTTCTGGCCTCAATGTGCTAACTTTAGAACTCAACTTGCTAAGTTGTTGTTTTAACGTGCTAGGATGTTTCTGAAAAGTGCTAAGGTTCTAAGTGTTGAACTTTGGGGTTGATTACACGCTAAAGTTCAAAACTAATGCACTATGAGGAAGCTTCTACGCGCTCAAATATGGTCCCAAAGCGCTAAGATGTTGTTCTTATGTGCTAAACTGCCCTGGTAGTTTGACTTGGTAGTTTTTGGTGATTTTTAAATTTTGTTTCAACTATGATGGATGATTTTTCTGAAGTAAGAAATGAAAGCACAACACAAAAGAGATAACCGTTTTTCTTAGTCTAAACAATGAGTGTATGTTTTGTGAGGATGTGTTCAAATCCCCAGTGTTTTAACAGGTTTTGATACAAAAAATATAATTCAATCAGACTCTTTATTCAAGGGTCATCGACAATACCATAGCTCACTAGTCTCGATACTTCGTCAGCTCAAATAACCTTGTAACCCCCTAGGGGGCCTTTTGCGAGAAATTAACTCAAAGTGAATTGCTTCACAATTGAGTAGTTATCTTGGGAGATATATGGTGAGTAATCTTGGGGGCAGATTTTTCCCCACCCTTGCACTATGATACTGCAAATGTTTGGATATTGACTCAACTTAAGGTTGCTAATGCTAAAGTTCGTAATCAGGCTTCCTGTTCGGCCGTCAGTGATAAAATCCCTCAGGAGGCTTCCCAACCTTCAGAACAAAGGCTTTACGTATCGTAAAGATACTGGGGGAAGGCTAATTGATGTGCGCAACCGTTGAAAAGGACTTTCGTCACTTTCCACTTTTGATTATAGTGGGTTGGAGCACTTGGCGTCAAAGTCATTCCCCTCACATCAGCCAAAGAATGGCTTTAAGAGTTTGTTGACTCCTCGGGAGGGCAGGCCTGCTAAAGGATTTAATGCTATAAACATTGAAAGTGTAAGAGTGGTTTGGCTTTTTGATCACCTAGTTAAGGGGAGAGCATATACCTACCACTTTCAAAGTGAAGCACACAAGTGTTCTTTTTAGCCTTTTATCACAATGATTTGCTAAAATCCATATGGAGATATTGCTCCACAAAAACATGGTATTTATTTTATTTCCTCAAATCAATGATTATCTGATCTAGTAAAGAAACCTGGTCAACAAAGAAAAACTTCAATTTTTTGTCCACAAAAGAAATCGATAAAAGGGGAAAAACTTCCCTCTTTAACTTGGAATAAATTCGAACAAGTGAAGTTGTTTTTCTTTGCAAAAATTTAAAAGTTGATCCTTTTATACACCAAAGGATGTTGAGGTTCTTTTTAAAGCTCTTTTTGCAAAATGAAAATTTGTTGGCTCTTTTTAGAAACCCAAATGAAAGTTTTCTCCTAGGAAAGGAAGAAAGATTTTTGTTTGTGGTTCTTTTTAGGTACCCAAATAAGGTGTGAGTTCAATTTTTAGCCTTAAACAAGAAATGAAAGGAATTTAAATTTTTAACTAACTTATCTAAGTTAGTAAAAACTTCCGATTACTTTAAATATAGCTTAAATAAAATAAAATAAAAGCTCCAAACCTGCAATTAAACTATTAGTAACCTGCAAAACAACAGTTATTTCGTTAGCAAAATGATGGATTTGTGAACTTTCACAAGTCTAACTCTTGAAGTCTCTATTACAAATTATTTCTTGTCCTCTGTCTGTGATGCACTACAGAATACACTGTATGCACTATAGAATGCCCCGAATGCGCTATTAGACAGACCTGACATGCTAAGTTGTTTTTCAAATGCACTGGACTGTTAAGTTCCCATGTTGAAATCTACAGGAAAGACTTAAAAACTCTATGTGCTAAGGAAGTTTTCCCACGTGCCAAGATATGAGTTCGACGCACTGAATAGTATACTGGATGCACTGAAGTGTTAACTAGATGCGCTGAAGTGTTAACTGGATGCGCTGAGATAGATTCCCTACGCACCAATTCTCATTTCCCATGTACCTGCAAAGTTGATCATATTCAAAAACCGATTTGATTAATGGGGTTAAGCCCCACGGTGGGCGCCATAAATGTATGCAGGAAAAGTGGTTCAATGAAACTTGAATTGTGAAAATATTCAAAGACTTTCCCACACACCCACGAGACTCTTGGTGCAAGTTATGGAGCCATGAGGAATAGCTCAACTTCCCAAGGAGTGTTCCATGGTTCTCTATCTCACAAGGTCCCTCAAGCCAATGCGTTTGCTCTCAGATCACTGAGCAAAGTGACTTAGGGATGACAAATGCAAGAACGAGGGATGCTTTAGATCTAATCTAGTATGAATGCATGATAAGATGAAAAGGTTAGTAAAAATACTATCCTAACATGATATACTAGTTATATGATTTAAGCTAAGATGATAGAAATGCTCTAAAATGATTATTAGATTTATTTCTATTACAAAGAGAGGCTAAATGCTTGCTAAAATTGAGTATAAGTATGATGCTAAAGACTTGGATTCTAAAATGAGGAGATGAGGGCTCTATTTATAGAAGAAACATGACAATGGATGATTAGGATTGAAGGATTTAATCAAGGGTCAAAATTGAAGGATTTAATCAAGGGTTAGGATTGAAAGTTATCAATCCATGTTTGCAATTCTTACCAATGAAATGGTGACAATTGTCAACATAAGACTGCTTGAGAGGGGATGTAAGAAGCACTAAATACTTGATAAGACCTCATGGCTACCTTAGGAGGTAAGGGTTAAGGCTAGGTTAAGGTTATCCATTGGAGAAAGCTTTTACCCAAGGGGTAAACTCTTGTGCAAGGGTTAAAGGAATAACCATGGTCAAAACAATGAATGCTTGATGAAACCCTTGGGTTAGATGAGGGTTAAGTTAGGCAAAAAGTCTCTAACCATGCCACTTGTAAAGCTCTGATGCTAATAGTAAATAAGATGAGAGGGGGGGGGGGTGAATCATACAAACTTAATCTTCAACATATTCAACAGATTCAACCTTGGTAGCTTATACTTCAGAATACATAACCAAAACTGTAAAACATTCAAACTCATGAATAGATAACATCACAACACATATAACACCAGATTTAACGTGGAAACCCAAACAGGGAAAAACCACTATGGGATTTCGGACCCACTAAGAAATATACCCTTCTAGAGTATGCTCGGTTAAAAGAAAATCCTATTAAAGATTACAAACACATTGCTAGATGTGACCCGGTTAAGGGATTTCCCTCAGACTTGTTAGAGTCTTGCACTTTCTTATAAGTGACCTTGTCAAAGGATTTCAAACACTCATTTAGAATGTTACCTTGCTAGAGGGTTTACAAATAAGACTGTTAGGTCGACTCGGTTAAGAGATTTCCTATCACTTACAAAATAAATAACAGTAATAAATATATCTGCAACTTCACATCTGAAATGCTAAAGTAGATTCTATTTGCTCAAAACAATCTTGTCATAAGACTTGTCTAGTCCCTTGATGGGCTTGTTGGGCTTCTCAATCTGTTCTTCAATTAGATCTTCAAACTTCTGAGCTCGGTAAACATTCATGTAGCATCACCGTGCATACATTTGCCTGCATACATTGTTTATCAACAATTCCTTATTTATAAACAATTTCTAACCGCTTAATCTCCTTGATCACATTTCCCATGATCAATCTTAGCCATCAGATCATCAAACTTGACTAGGTTCAATGTATCCTTCGATCTGAAAACATTTTACCTCACCTTGGAACTTGCATTCCTTCCTAGGAACTTGTGCAAGGTTATTGCAGTTCAATCTGTGATGTAGATCTTCCTCTTGATTTTTCATTGGCGTAGATTCTTAAAAAACTTCTTGCGTGACATACCAATTATTTATTCATTTCCAGCTCATCAGCATCCTTCATTAAATAATGCTTTTATCCATCCGATGCGATCTATTATAACTCGGTTGTTACTCAGTTAATACTGAACTTCACTTGGTAGACATTCTGCCTTCTTTAACCGATATCGATAACCTTAGGGTTTACCGACTAGGCACCTTAGGGTCTACCGACTAGGTTCCTTGCTCGGTGACATAATATAGTATTAAACTTATAATCAACAATATGTGTAGGATATCAAAACAATCAAAACAACATGATCTCATCATTGTCTAACTCGGTAATAGTTTCCCATTGAATAACTTATATCTCCCCTTTATTATCACATTCTTTCTGTGTCACTTACCGACCTCTTAATATTCATCAAAAACATACTTCTCAAGATATGGCAACATCATACTGAATCAGAAAATCAATTTCTTGACATCAATGACAAAATAATATTATTAAGACAGTAATCATCCTTCTTTAGTTATATCAATAATCTCCAACAACCTTCTCAATATCCTTGTTAAAATGCCAACAATCTCCTTTCTATTGTAATGCCAACAACCACTAAGGGTTAGTTAACCATTAATGGTTTGAAATACTTTGGGGACAAATTTATAAGAGTCCTTCCAAATTTGGGGGTATTCAACAAGTTAGCTTGTTAAAGGCATAAAGGCTTTAATGCCTTTGGAAGACTTTACTCCAAATTTGAGAAGTGACTTCCTCAAATTTAGGGAAAAGGGATAAATGAAGGGTTTAGCTTAATTGATTAGGATTAGATGGATTCTAGTAGAGTCTAGAAAGAGGGTTTAGGAGGCAAGTGGGAGATGTAGGAAAATGCAAGTGGGTGAGGGATAATAGGATTTAATTAAAGTAAATTGCTTTATTGCAATTTGGTTGTAAGTTGGGGATTTAAATAAATTAGATTTATTTAATTGGGGGTGAACTATTTAATTAAATGTAAATTTAATTAAAAGTAGAGAGAAGGGATTTAATTAAATAAAATGATTTATTCAATTAAATGATATAAAAGGTTTAAGTGAAATTAAATAAATAAATTGAATAATTTATTTAATTAAATAGAGGAATGTGGATGATTTAATTAAATTAGATTTAACTAAATAGAGGAATGAGAATAAAATGAACATTAAATATTCATTTAGGAATATGGTCATTTTTATATGTCTACAGTTTCAATTGGATTGTTTTGACATATATTAGAGTTGCAATATCATGAGCAAGATGGGATAACTCATCTCTAGACAATCATGAGGAGGTTGACTCATGATTAGGTGGTATTCATATATCATAGGGGAATCATTCTCAAGATAGAAAAGGAATTAATTTTGTAGTCCTGACACTCTTTTTATAATTGTTAATAGTCACTCCATTACTTCATTGGCATTCATAGACATGGTTTGGTGGGATTTCTAGGCATGGAAAATAAAATTTACAATTGGTGACTTTTAATATAGAGTTTTTAGTCTATGTATGGATATTTACCACTCCTACGATGATTAGATGACTAATTCTTACACAGGTTTTGTTAAGGAGGGAAATCACAACGCTCATAAGGAAGAATAAGTGGCTACAATAGCTCACCAACATAGTAGATGAATACATGGAATGCAAAAAAATATACATCATGGAAGAGTTTACTATAAATTTAAAACCCAAGGGAGAGGTGGTAGAACTTTTAGGCACTCGAGAAGGAGATCATGGAGTTTTTGTGACTCTATGGATGAAAGATCATTTGTTGACAATAACAATCTCTTCCAAAGGTAAGGTGTTTGACCCTAATGGTATTTGGTATGTTTTGGTCATTATCAATATTGCACTTATAGGTTGGCCACCAAAGCAGATAAATATTAAATGGAAGTTTTTGGTTAATAAGGATAATTAGTTTGACATAATTTCTAAATGAGTATCGATTCCAATAGAAATAGGTCAAGTGTCATTTTGAGTATGGTTCCAAAATTTAGATTTATTGCCCTCAACATCTCTAGCAAATCCCTCATTTTTTGTGAAGCGAAAGAAAAAATTCCACCCACAAGCTTGAATTCCTAGACCCCTATCATTGTTGAGGTGTTTGTAGCTAGTACAGGGTAGTTTCTAATCATTACATTTCTAAATTTGTGAAGAAATATACTATTGGATTTTTTTTGGGAAAATCCATTTGGTTCATGTTGTGTAAAAAATCTCATCCCTTGGGAATATTAAGTGCCAATAGTCCCACTAATATATCATTATTTGAAGGGAGATTTTAAGCCAAATATTATTGCAATAAATACCTTCCAACCTATATATAATATGATTTGAATTATCTTTCAAGTTGTTAAGCTCGACGAATCATTGTAAGATTCTTTAAATTCCAAGATAAACCTTATAACACCAATTTGGAAGAGGCGAACATCATAGTTGAAAAAAATTGGTCACATTTTCGTGAAAGGTACATTAGAGATAAAGTTCAAATGAGAGGAGTCTATAAAGGTGTATTCAATCATAGGATTGACTTGTTTTTAGTTTGATGTTGTTGTTATAATATCTTTTAGGGGGGATGACCCTTTGGTGAAATGGTGGGGCTTCTTGCCTGTAGTGCCTACAACCTAGGTTCAAACCCCCACGGGTTCATCTCTACCGTGTAAAAAATAGAGTACTCTTACCCTAGGGAGAACCTTGGAGAAATAGTGGGGCTTCTTGCCTGTAGTGCTTACATCCTTAGTTCAAACCCTTTTAAAGAGAAAGGGGTTCACCCCGCAACATGACGGTAAAGTCATGAACCCCGGAATGGGGAGGTCCCATTTTCGACTCACACCGCAATAGATGAGTTGACGTAGCCCAGGCAAGGATGGAGTGATAAAGAGTCATGCTTCATGGGTGGAGAGATAAGGAGGAACCATGATTGGTGGAGTGATAAGGAGGTTTTTGCTCATGGCTGCTAATGGAACTAATGCTTAGAGGTGTTAATACCTTAGATATGTAAGGTGGGGATGAGGCCCCCTAGTTTGTGGCCTCACCTGGTGATTGGACTAGGCTAAAAATCCATGTCACCGATAAAAAAATAAAATAAAATCTTTTAGGTATTGTATGTGTAACATGGTGAAAAGTTAGGGTTTTCGCCATAAAAGAAATCACTAATTTATGACTTAAAGACCATATACATTCAAAAAAGGGTTCTAATCCAATATATCTAGTCACAAACCAACAAGGATTAGAACTAAGAATTTTGATTGGATTAGGGGTTCTGATGATGTGAATTAATAAACCCTCTTTTATAAATTGAATTGTTGAAATTAGGGTAAAAGTGCTTGGAAATTGAAGTAGAAATGCATAAACAATAAGCTACGTTTGCGAGATTGAGCAATGTATGCAGAGTTGGACCTATTCCTAGAAAGACCTCCCAAAATATCGGGACCATGGTGCCTGTCACCCTAGTCCTCTGAATTTTTTTTACTCCAATGGGGGATCGATTCATCATTGTAAATAATACTTATTTTGAAGATTGCAGCTTCGTACCTATTTCCTACACATAGAAAGAATGTGAAATAGGTTGGGAATAGGGGTCTGCCTAAGCCAAACCCAGGTTTTGGAATTAATCATGCAATAGAAATGAAAGATAATTCAATTGCAATAGTGGAAATGTTCTCCTTTGAGGGAGATGTTAAATAATGACTGAAAATGCAAATGATATACATCCTTGTGAATTTTTTGTTTGTCTCAACACAAAATTAGGGTTTTATAAATTCTTAAACAACATGGAACATGAATGTCAACTCCAATGCTTGAATCTTGACCATATTGTTGCTCCAAGGCTTAAAGGAAGACTGATTGCTTGCTCACTTGAACTTGAATACTTGATTACTTGATGTCAAATTGAATTTCATGTGTGTGGATCATCAAATGGGAGGGGAAAACATCCGTTTATACTTGTCAATCAAATAACATATTAATTTTTTGACATGAGCCGACATGGGACTGGATTTCCTGCTCAATTTTTGAAATGGCCATGAGGCCCAAAGTTTGATCCTATTTGGGAGGACCAAGGCACCACACCCTAGTCCTACCCAATTTTAGGGCCAAGACAAGGGTTTTGAATGATGCACGAGGTCAATATGAAGTCAAATTTGCATGATATGAGCAAAATCAGGTCCTCATTAGGCCTAGGGGCGCAAATGCTAAGGTGAGGACCCTAACATAGTCAAAATTGTAAGGGAGTAAAATTTAGGACATTACAGTAATGATTATTTATAACATCTATATTTCTGATTTTTCAAGATATTTTTAGTGTTGCAAATGTTGTTCCATTTTAATATTATTGATTTTCAAGGTTTTTGATTTTATAATTTTGTTATTAAACATACTCAATTGCTAGCTTATAGATTATTGGAAAATTTTCATGAACTATGATGTTTTTGAAAGGGTTTAGCCATTAGAACTAGAAACAATAATTGTTTAAGCTATTGCACTATTTTTTTGGATAATTTTTGGTTGTTGTAACTTCATTCCACCTTGTATGCAAGTTAAGTGGTCCAAATTCATAAGGGTTCTAGTCTATAGTACTATAATAGAATATGTTGGAGCTCAAGGGAGTTATTACCATACTCATCTACAAATGAAAGTGGCACAACAAAAACATGGTGGCAAATGCATAGAACAACACTCAATCTTATGAGAGTTTGTGGATCACAAGAATATGGATATTTGGTTGTCTTTATTGTTTGATATAAGTCATATATGGTAAGGTACAAGATCCATATTACATGGCCATGTTACAAGTGTGGTTGTCATTGTACCAAAAGATCGACCTGTTAATGCTTGATACAACCACTAGACTTATAGAATCCACAGGAGGTGGTTAAGCCATGCCACAAACCCGAGCGATGTGTTGTACAACATATGGAGACTAGGGGTGCACATATTTGTACAATCCTCCCAATGCAAGCAAGGGGTTTGAACCTGTGACCAAGCTCTATTACCACTTGTTACAAGTGTGGTTGTCATTGCACCAAAATATTGACCTGTTAATGCTCAATACAGCCACTAGAATTATAGAACCCACGAGAGGTGATTAAGCCATGTCACAAAATTGAGCGATGTGTTGCACAACACAAGGAGACCAAGGGCGCACACCTTGCAACATGCCATTACAGTGGGATTCATGTTATTGGTATGGGGACACTTTTCAATTTGCATTTGCATAAGAATCTTTGGCAAAAGATGCATCAACTAATAGGTACAAGATTTGGGCTCTATGAATTTTACATCACGATTCAACTCATTAAAATATCATCTAAATTTTCATTGCTCAAGGACAAAAAATATTGGGAATGAAGGATTTTTCATGTTCCCTTTCTAAAATTTTAAGGAAATACATCTTGATCAAGGAGAAATCAAAGATTGAGGGTCAGGGTTGCCACCTAACTCGTGCCAAGGAGATGTCAAAGATCAAAGGTTGAGCTTTTGATTTGACTCATTCTTGAGAGGTTTTTGGAGATTAAGGATTAAATTTGTTGCTTAACACATGCTATGCACCTAACAGAGGTCATAAATTAGAGTTGCTACTTGACACATTCCAATGAGCTATTAGTGGTTGAGGATGAAGGTTGTGACTTGACACATGCCAAGGACCTATTAGAGTTTGAGGATTGGGGTTATTGCATGGCACATGCCAAATTAGATGAAAAGGAAAACACTAAACCTTCAATGGGAATAGCATGTAGAATTCAAATTTTAGCTTTGGTGTCATTTTGGATCTAGGATGACTAGTTTAATATTTTAGGTAGGAAGCTTATAAAACTAGGAAATCATTTCAAATGTAATTTTCCATGTTATATCATTTTCTCTTTTAGACATTTTGTGTTCAAGACTCTTAAATGGATGAAAACAATTAGGAGACTACAATCGTAGGATGAAAACCCATTGGTCTTTGGAATCAAGGTAGTAAAACCCTTTGGTTCTTAAGGGCATTCTCACTCACGAAAATGCATTGGAGATTCAAGGTTTGCTGTACAATTTAGTATATTAGTGAGTACATCATTTGATGCAGATTTGTAATTGTTGTTTGTTGTTATTTTAATAATGGTTATAATAGTCCCATTTGTTGTGGAAATCAAAATTATATCAATATTAGGATTGTGGGAATTTTTGAGTCATTTGAGCAATTTTTTCTGTTATTTGGTACAATTTGGTTAAGTTTATCATTATTGTAGAGATCTAATCTAAACCTAATGTGATGTGTAAAATATATGTATCAATCTATATAACAATTAAACACAACATTCAATGACACATTACAAGAGAGAGATTAAAACAAATAAAAAAATTAGAGAACTCCCTCAAATCATCTCATTGTTCTCTATTCTCTAGGACCTTGTGGATTTAGGGGTTGGCTCTTACGTGCATGATCACAAGATGACTACTGAGAAATGAGAATGAAATATGATGATATGCAGTTATAAATAATCATGGTAACTATACTAAAAATGCAATGAGTACCATTATTGAAATGCAATGATTCTACTGATATGCTAAATTGTGATGCTAAGAGCAATGAGAATGTTTATGATGATGCTAGGATTGCTATAATTCTTAAGAATACTAAGGGGGTTCTCATGGTTGAATAGAGAGATATTTATAGACTTTCCAAATCCAAAGTTGAGGTGGCATGAATCGACGGTGAAGATTTGATCAAGAGATATCAATGGTCAAAAATGAAAGAGTTAGAGAGGAAGTTGAAAGGTAGGACACTTGTCATCCATAGAGGGACAAGTGTCAAGGAATCTTCAACAAGTGCCAATAAGAAGGCAAGTGGAAAGGAGATGAAGGACATGAGGCAAAGATGCCATGCGTCCTCAAGAGAGGCTAACCAACCCACAAGAGGTTAGGACGAGGAAGTTGGAGGAGATAGGATTAGTTAACCCATGTTAAAGATTAGTGGGATAGGTTAGAAAGAGATTAGGTTAGGTGGTTAAAGGTTGGGACATGTATCCGAATTTGAATTAAAAATTCAAATTTAATGATAATGAATAATAAATTAATCAATTAATTAAACTTGCTTATTTATTTAGAAGAATAGAAGAAATGAATTAAGGTGGGAGGAATTAGAAATAATGAACCATATAAATTATTAAATTCATTTATATAGTAGAGAAATAAAAGGCTTCAATTAATTAAATAAATTTGTATTTAATCAAGTATCTCCATACTAATTTTTAGTGTATACATTTTGTCCCTCTTTGAAGCGATATGTGGCAACATATTGGTTCAAAGAAAATTCACTTGGTGCGCAGAACAATGCTCCATACATTGATAAAATTGAAAAAAATTCATGCCCTAGACTTTGATAATCACATGGTAATGCGTGAATGCCCCCCCCTGAGAGATGAATCAAAATATTTTTTGATTTTAAGGATCTTTTAGCATTTTTTGAAATTTTTTATGATTTTTCAGATTTTTTTTAATTTTTAAATTTTTTTTTAGTATTTTATGAACGATTCATTTCCCGATAGATAAAAATGGTATGTGCTACTGATTAGTTAAATCCAACAAGTGGAAAAAAAGTGCATCCCACTTAAATACCCCTTTATAAGATAAAAAGTGAAAAAGTTTCACCATTTGATTTCATTTGCACATAATGAGGTGAAAATTTGAGCTCTGAGAGAGAAAATGGTGATCCCATATCACACTCACCAATTTGAGTGTGTCAAAGGATTCCAACAGCCTCCAGCATACAGTCTTCCGGTATGTACCCCGAGAAACTGCTTTTGTTTAAAATTCTGTGATTTTTTCGCATGTTTGTATGCATTTTAGCATCGATTTTGATGGTTGAGCACATAGGGATATGTTTTTACGCTTCTGGTAGATGAGTTAGCGCTTTCATTTTAGGGCTCCAAAATAGCACATTGAGTGATTTTCTTAGCACATAGGAGTAATATCTTAGCACATCCTTCTTTTCAGCATATAGGAACATAGTTTTGGAATTTTGAAGCTTTTATTTAGCGCATTAGGTCATTTAGTGCTTAGAGTAGTTTGATTAGCACTTTGAGTTAATCTTTTAGTGCATCATGCATTTTAGCACTTTGGTGTTATGTTTTAGTACTTTGATGGCACAATTTAGCGCTTTGAGTTTTTTGGCACTTTGATGGTGTTTTTCAGTGCTTTGATGGCACAGTTTAGCGCATATGTCCTAGAGGAATGAAAATTAAATTTTGATGCTTCCTATTTGATTTATTTTTTATCAATTTCGATTACCATGATGTTTAATTGGATAGGATAAGTGATGATTGATCTTATGATGAATGAGAGTCAATGATAGGTGCTTAATAAGATTGATTGAAATCTTGCTTGAGCTGATTAGGTTATAGATAAATTGCTAAATCGAATGATGACCTGTGATTTGATCTAATAATAGGAGGATTTGGGCATTTTACAGTCTTGGGAGAGATTCCCAAAGATATGGCAATTGATACCTCGTTTGGTACAGGTAGATCACAACATCATTGCGAGATGTGGATTATCTTCATTACTTGATATGCCCTGCTATACAATTAACAAGGGCTTATTGACGACGTTGGTAGAGAGGTGACATAGTGAGCATAAAACCTTCCATCTACCTACTGATGAGATTACCATCACACCGAAGGACATCTTGGGGCAGTCACCAGTTAGGAGAGACCTCAAAGAGATCAATTTGGGCTGGTGAACAAGAGTAAACACAATGAAAACACAAGGATATGATGGAGGTAATGAAAAAATAAATGAATTATATCATGAAAATTGATTACAATCAACAAGTAACAATCGGGTTACAGAAACGGGCTCACTTGCCTGCTAAAACATGCTTAATTACAGAACAGGTCACAACTTGGACCTCAAATCTTTGGATGTATCTTTTATGTTCTATATCTTAACTAATCTCTACTTATCTACATTCTAATGCTCAATTACAATGATTTATATGATCCAAGGGGATCCGCTTGGCCCAAAAATGGATCAAATGCCAAAGAACAAGACCTAACATGTAAAAACAACAAGTTCGTCCTTTGCCAAAGAAATTCCTCTGGAACATCCAAAGGATGAAGTATAGATCAAAGGGAAGGTCGGCCGCATGCCAAGGAACATCAGAATCAACTCTTAAGGCTCCGTAAGCTACAAAAGGGATACGGTAGATCCCAGTAGATTACAACCAAGCAACCAGTACCAAAAAATTATCTTGGAAATCGATAGCGATAACTTGTCAGAAAATGATCCAAATACTTCGCAGTTTGGGAATAAGGTAGATAATTAAGTCCTCAATCAAAATCCAACTCCTCAAGATCCGATGAGCCAATTCCAGAAAATGTAGAATGAAATATTGAAACTGCAAAACAAAAAGCAAAATTGAAAGGAAATATTTTTGATTGATACAAGATTGCCATTAACCGGAGATGCTCCTGCATTAGACATCTGGGGTTGTTGAAAAAAGAAAGTCTCTCACTTTGCTGGGGTCAGAGGAAAAACAAGGCGGTCTACCTCTGCCTAAGAAATCCAAGATGAATCTTTAACTAGTTTGTCCTTCCACTTTACAATATACTCCTTATACTGACTACTCCGGATACTACGCCCAATCCTACTGTCCAAAATGTCTTCAATCTGATCCGACTCCTTTCGAGGCTACTGTTTCTCCAAGTCTGCAATACTATCCTCACTAAACTCTGGTTCATGATACTGTTGTAGATCTGCAATGTTAAATATGATGGTATGGTGAAAGAATAAGTATCTAGTAGAATACTGAGAGGGGGGTGAATCAGTATACTGAAAAACTGATACAAAGTTCCCAAACTCAAATTCAATCACACAAAGTAAACATATCTCAGTCAAGATCAATATTCATAAGAACACTTGACATCAACCGGTTTGACTGTTATGATAACTTAACAGTAAACAACTTTAATCTTGTAAACATCAACAATGCTTAATCATAACTTAATATATTCATCTCTCAATGCTTCTAGTTATCATGCCTTATCAGAAGTTAATAAAATCAACAAATAAGATCATAACCACAAAAACGTTCACCACTTGACACAAATGTTTATATGTGGAAAACCCAAATAGGTAAAAACCATGGTGAGATGAGACTCACAATGATAGCTATCTGAACTCTTATGAAGTTTGCCTTGTTAGGAGCCAAGCCTGTTAAAGCTTTACAATAAGTCTGTTGGTATATGTGCAAAATATGTTGACATGATGATACGGTGTTGTCATTGATGTCAATATGCTGAAAGAGAACTGGTAATATGCTGATGTTGTGAATCGACATATGTGAAAAAGTGAACCAGTATGCTTGTCCAAGTGAACTGGAACCGGTATATCGGAACGAGAACCAGTATAAGGAATGTTTTGTATCTAGGATTCATATGGCATAACTACCGACTGGTAGTCTCACCTTCAGGGTTTCCAGTTGAAGTGTTTCAAGCTTGTGTGTTTCAACCGATGGCATTGTGTGATGAGTTAGCATTATAATAGAGATCAGACCGTGTTGCCATGTCAGCCTCGTGCACGTGAAGGATCTTGCATGAAGGAGATTGATCCTATCTACCTCGAGAACGTGCGAAGTCTCTACAGATGGTGGAGAATGTGTGATGGGTTATCACCTCCAAGGAGCAGCGAAGAATGAACGATGGAGAATGTCTTGAGATCTGTTCAAGATTGTTGTATTCAAATGCATAGTGTTAAATGGTCAGGATTGAACCGACAAAATTTCTCAACCTAAGTGTTTAGGGTTTAGGGTTTATGCTACCAACCTATTTGTTTCCTATAAGGTCGATGTGATGTTTCATGCTAAGTGTTGGCAAATTTTGTGTGTGTATCTATGTACAGAGATATGTGATTCTTGCTAGACCAATTGAGAGGATTGATACTTGCATAGCATGTGTGCAAAAGGAAGGAACTAAAGCAGATCTACTTTGGCATTGAGTGCTATTACCAAATCATTGTAATACCTGTTGATCTCTAATCACTTCAATAGTTGGAAAATCCCTTAACAGGGTAGCTTTAACCAGCATGTTGTAAATCCTTTAACAGGGTGACTCAAAGCCATTGAGTTCATAAAATCCTCTAACAAGGTAACCTCTAATAGGGTTTAACCCTTAACTGGGTGTTCTAGCCATCCCTTAACCTAGTGATCCCTAACAGGATCAGTTCCTAACAGAACCTGTTGTAACAATCTTTAACCGGACTAGGCTTCTAACATAGCGGACTTCTAAAGAGTTCAAAATAGCTTGTGGGTACTCATCCCCACCGTGGTTTTTCCTAGTTGGGTTTCCACGTGAAAAATATGTGTGTCATATGTGATGTCTTTTTCATGTGATGCTTTGTTGTTTTCTGTCAAGTGGTGAATCATGTTGATCTAGCTAGTTATTGTATCTCCGATGATAGATTATCTATTTATACATAAGGAAAAAGTGGAAATGAGGGAGTAGGTTGTATGAAAAGTTAAGAAGATTGATTGATTCATGTCTTTCACAGTTGCACTATGTTTAACCAGTAGTAATTTGGTTTGGACCAGTGTTAAGGATTGCCAGTAGTTTTTAGTCTACAATCAAACTAGTTCAGGAAAAGTTTTTGTGCCTGTACTGATTCACCCCCCCCCCCCTCAGTACCAGTTTGGTACTCACTTTTCATCATTGAGTTATCAATTGGTATCAGAGCGTCCTCCAAGTTGTTTGTGTTGTAAGATTAACCGCTTGAGGGAAAGATCCTATTGTAATGATGAAGAGGGAAGGTCCAAAGTTCAATAGAGAACTTTAAAATATGGAAGGACAGAATGAAGATATACATCAGAAGCATGGGTACTCAACCTTGGAGCAATGTTGAGAATGTTTATGTTATCCCTACTGGTACTCTCACCGATGACCAAAAGAGAGAGATTCAGGAGAATAGGCAAGTCATGGAAGCCCTAATCAGTAGCTTATTTGACATCAAGTTTATTGATGTCCATGATAAAGATAATCCCAAAGAAGTATAGGATACTCTTGAGAATATCTATGGTGGTGATGAGCATGTAAAACAAGCTAAGGAAGAAAGCCTTAGAGAAAAGTTTGAAGACATGCGGATGGTTGAAGGTGAGACCATTCAACAATATGGAATACGAATCAAAACTGTTGTTGGAGATATCAAGAGTGCAGGTGGTAAAATGGAAGATTCCACTATTGTTAGCAAAGTTTTGAGATCCTTATTACCGGTCTATGCAATAAGGGTTGTTGCTATTCAGGAGTTGAGATCAATAGACAAGACTAAGGTATCCCTAGACTCCATCATTGCAAAGTTGACATCCTATGAGATAAATATTTTTGAAGGTAATGTTCAAAAGACCAAATCAGCTTTTAGAGCATCTGCTGCACCATCTAGAAAAGGAAAAGAAGAAAGCACCAGCGGTGAACCAAGACAGAGCAAAGAAATCGATGATGAGGAGATTTTGATGGAATTTGAAGCTCTTCTTGCCAAGAGACTTTCTAAGGGAATTGACAAATACAGAGGTAAGCTTCCTTTGGAATGCTTCTCTTGTAACCAGATAGGACACATCGCTATAAATTGTCCTAATGGTGATAGCAAGGACAAACCGGAAAGGTTCAAGAAATTCAAAGGAGGAAACTAGAGAAACTGTTTTGTAGCAGTTGATGAAGGTGTCACAGATGAGGAATCAAAAGATGAAGAAAATGAAGATATTGTGTTTGTTGCAGTCAAAGAGGATGTGTCAGACAAAAAGGCTCTTGTCTCCCGCTTTGATAATTCCAATGAGTGGATTATAGATAGTGGTTGTTTTCACCATATGACTGGTGACCAGAGAAAGTTTATATCTTTGGAAGAGTATGATGGTGGGGTGGTTCATTTTGGTAATGATGCACCATGTATGGTCAAAGGCAGAGGGTCCATCTCTCTAAATGGAAAGAGCAGAGTGCTGACAATGTGTATTGGGTGGAAGGTCTCAGACACAATCTATTGAGTGTTTCCCAATTGAATGACAGTGGACTCACTCTGGAATTCAAAAATGGATTTTGCAAAATCAAAGGAAAGAATGGTGAACTGATGGCCGCCGGTATGCAGACCAAAGGTAACTTATTTCAGCTAAATGCAAATATAAGTACATGTCTTATGGCTAAGTTTGATGATAGCTGGATATGGCATAGGAGGCTCTACCATGTAAACTTTGATAACATAGTAAAAGCCAGTAAGATCAAGGCAGTTAGAGGACTTCCGATGCTGAGCAAACCAGAAAATCCTTTGTGCAGAGAATGTCAACTGGGGAAAATATCTTCCTCAACCTTCAAAGGGAAATATTTCACTATTGACAACTTACTTGATCTTGTGCATACTGATTTGTGTGGTCCTATGAAAACTAGGAGTGTGTAGGGAGATAGGTATTTTATGATTCTTACAGATGATTGCTCAAGAATGATGTGGGTCACATTCTTGAAGGACAAGTCTGAAGCCTTTGGAAATTTCAAAGCTTTCAAAGCATTGGTAGAAAAGGAAAGTGGTAGAAGAATAAATTGTCTTAGAACTGATCAAGGAGGGGAATTCACTTTTGGTGAATTCAACAAATATTGTTAAGATAATGGCATCAAGAGGCAACTGTCTGCCCCCCGGACTCCACAGCAGAATGGCTTAGCAGAGAGAAACAACTGGACTGTGGTTGAAGCAGCTAGAACTATGTTGATCCAAGGAAAGGTCGCTCACACCTTTTGGAGAGAAGTGGTGAGCACTGCAGTCTACACAATGAACCAGGTACTCATCAAGAAAGGAAAGGATAAGACTCCTTATGAGTACTGGACCGGTAAGACACCAGTGGTAAGCTACTTCAGAGTGTTTGGTAGTAAATTTTATATCAAGAGGAGTGAACATTAGAGCAAGTTTGATGCTAAATGTGATGAGGGAATATTCCTAGGGTATTCCACTAAGAGAAAAGCTCTCAAATGTTTCAACAATAGGACTCAGAGAATTGTTGAAAGCATCAATGTTAGGGTTGATGAAAATTCTAAGAAATCAAAGGAAACCAACAGAGAGCATGTAGGAGATGAACCAGTAGTAACCTTTTGGGAACCAGTTGCCAATTAGCCCAGTACCAGCAATTGTGCTCCTACACTGGTAGATGCTGTTGTAGATGAGGATGATGAAGAAAAGAAAGAGGAAGCTGTTAAGAATATACCTAGGTATGTCAAACTCAATCATGATCCAAAGCATATCATAGGAGATAAAGATGCAGGAATTATTACAAGAAGAAAGGTAAGAGAAAGCTCATGTATGATCTCTGAATTTGAGCCTAAATCATTCAAAGAGGCACATAAAGATGAAGATTGGATCAAGGAAATGGAGGAGGAACTTGACTAGATAGAAAAGAATGGTACGTGGCCTTTGGTACCCAAACTAGAGCATAAAAATGTCATTGGAACCAAATGGGTTTTCAGAAATAAGCTAAATGAGGATGGCACAGTGGTAAGGAACAAAGCCAGACTAGTATGTAAAGGATATGCCCAAGAAGAAGGAGAAGACTATGGTGAAACCTTTACTCTTGTAGCAAGATTGGAAGGAGTTTGTATTCTTCTTGCATATGCAACTTTTAAAGGATTCGAGGTATACCAAATGGATGTAAAATCTGCATTTTTAAATGGAATACTTGAAGAGGAAGTGTATATAGAGAAACCAGATGGGTTTGCCCTATCAGAAGATAGTGACATGGTGTGTAGGCTACATAAAGCCTTATATGGACTGAAGCAGGCACCAAGAGCATAGTATGAATTCTTGCATTCTCATCTTATGAAGATAGGATTTGAAAGAACAAGTGAAGATAGCAATATCTACTTGAAATCAAAAGGAGATCAGATTCTGATCTGCGAAGTATTTGTTGATGACATAATCTTTGGTGGAGATGACAAGATGAGTCATGACTTTGCAGATGAGATGAAAAAGGAGTTTGAAATGTCACTCATAGGGGAAATTAAGTTCTTCATTGGACTATAGATTCAACAAATGAAAAATGGAATCTTTATTACTCAGTCCAAGTATGTCAAAGAGGTTTTGAAGACCTTTGACATGGAAGATAGTAAACTGGTTGGTAAACCAATGGTGACCGGTTGTAAACTATGAAAAGACGATGACTCAGCATTGGTAAATGAGAAGGAGTACTGATCAATGATTGGTAAGTTGCATTATGTAGTGCATAGCAGACCAGACATTGCACATGCAGTGGGTATTACCGCTTAATTTCAACAAAGCCCAAGAGAATCCCACTTGGTAGCAGTCAAGCAGATTCTTAGATATCTGAAGGGAACTATTGACTATGGGTTATGGTATCCATACAATAATGATTTCAACTTGAAAGTGTTCACAGATGCTGATTGGGCTGGTAATGTAAATGACCGAAAGAGCACAACCGGTGGTGAATTCATTCTCGGTGGAAGACTGGTCTCATGGATGAGTAAAAGGCAGAGTTGTATCTCTTAGTCTACAACAAAAGCAGAGTATGTTGCAGCTTTTATGAATTGCACCCAGACTATTTGGATGAAGCATGTATTGAATGGCTTCAAAGTTCCTGTATCTAAACCGGTAAGTATATTCTATGATAATACAAGTGCATTTAACATATCCAAGAACCCAGTTTTACATGCTAGAACCCAACATTTTGAACTCAAGTATCATTTCTTGAGGGAAAAGGTTCATAACAAAGAGGTGGTATTGGAACATGTTTCCAGTAAGGAGCAGTTAGCAGACATATTCACCAAGCCTCTACCGAAGGCCACTTTTTCCTATCTGAGAGGTGAGCTAGGGGTGTTGCCCCTTCAAGAGGTAATCTAAAGGCTTGTGCTCCACATCAGTCAGATCTTACTTTGCTATATCTTTTTAGGATTGATGTGTTGAAGGATGCTACTTCTCAGGGGGAGCAGCATAGTGGAATAGGGAAGCTTGTGCCTCCACTTTGGCATTGTTGTCAAAGGGGGAGAAGATGTGAAGTGGAAAAGATATCTATAGTGTTAAGGAGAAGATGTGATGCAGAAAGAGAGATATCTTTGTATATTGCCATCAATGCCAAAGGGGGAGATTGTTGGCATATGTGCAGAATATGTTGACATGATGATACGATGTTGTCATTGATGTCAATATGCTGAAAGAGAACCAGTAATATGCTGATGTTGTGAACTAGCATATGTGAAAAAGTGAATTGGTATGCTTGTTCAAGTGAACCAATATGATGTTGTGAACTGCAACTGGTATGTCAAAATGAGAATCGGTATAAGGAATGTTTTATATCTAGGGTTCATATGGCATAACTACCGGTTGGTAGTCTCGGCTTCAGGGTTTCCGATTGAAGTGTTTCGAGCCTGTGTGTTTCAACCGATGGCATTGTGTGATGAGTTAGCATTGTAATAGAGATCAAATCATGTTGCCACATCAGTCTCGTGCACGTGAAGGATCTTGCATGAAGGAGATTGATCCTATCTACCTTAGGAATGTGCGAAGTCTCTACAAATGGTGGAGAACGCGTGATGGGTTATCACCTCCAAGGAGAAGTTAATAATGAACAATGGAGAATGTCTTGAGATCTATTCAAGATCGTTGTATTCAAATGCATAGTGTTCAATGGTCAAGATTGAATCGACAAAATTTCTCAACCTAAGTGTTTAGTGTTTAGGGTTTATGCTACCGACCTATCTATTTTCTATAGGGTCGATGTGATGTTTCATGCTGAGAGTGTTAGCAAATGTTGTGTGTGTATCTATGTATAGAGATACATGATTCTTGCTAGACCAGCTGAGAGGATTGATACTTGCATAGTGTATGTGCAGAAGGAAGGAACTAAAGCGGATCTACTTTGGCATTGAGTGTTATTACCATATCATTGTAATACCTGTTGATTTCTAATCACTTCAACAGTTGGAAAATCCCTTAACAGGGTAGCTTTAACCAACTTGCTGTAAATCCTTTAACAGGGAGACTCAAAGCTATTGAGTTCATAAAATCCTCTAACAAGGTAACCTCTAACAGGGTTTAACCCTTAACCGGGCATTCTAGCAATCCCTTAACTGGGTGATCCCTAATAGGATCGGTTCCTAATAGAACCTATTGTAACAGTCTTTAATCGGACTAGACTTCTAACAGAGCAGACTTCTAAAGAGTTCAAAATAGCTTGTAGGTACTCATCCCCACCGTGGTTTTTCCCAGTTGGGTTTCCACATGAAAAATATGTGTCATATGTGATGTCTTTTTCATGTGATGCTTTTTTGTTTTCTGTCAAGCAGTGAATCATGTTGATCTAGCTAGTTATTTTATCTCTGATGATAGATTATATTTTTATACATAAGGACAAAGTGGAAATGAGGGAGTAGGTTGTATGAAAAGTTAAGAAGATTGACCAGTTCATATCTTTCACAGTTGCACTGTGTTTAACCGGTAGTAATCTGGTTTGGACCGGTGTTAAGGATTGCCAGTAGTTTTTAGTCTGCAATCAAACCGATTTAGGAAAAGTTTTTGTGCCTGTACTGATTCACCCCCCCCCTCTCAGTACCGGTTTGGTACTCACTTTTCATCATTGAGTTATCAAAGTCATGTTAAGAGTAATTCCAGTTAGGAATCACCTGGTTAAGGGATTTACAAATATGCCTTGATGAAAAGTACAATACCCTATTAGGAGTAACCTTACTAGAGGATTTAAGAATCGAATCTAATGGACCACCTTGTTAGAGGATTTAATGAGTAACCAAGTTTGTTGAGCTTACCTGGTTAAGGGATTTCACTTTTGTTGTAATTGTTATAAAACAAAAGGTTTTCTTGATCTATCTGAGTAGCACTACATTTGCTTGATCAGATCCTTTTAAGCTTCAATCTGCCTTCACTCAAAGTGCAAATCCATTCACTAGTTAGGCAACTACGCACTCAATAGGTTTCTGCCAATCTTGCCAACAACCTTTACAAACAACTTCATTGACCTTAAATACAAATCAATTAGGTTGGTAACACAACAAAAACCTAATTCTCATCATCGAGATTACAAATAGTTTAGTACAATCTTGACCGTTAGAAATCATGACAATCTCTTCACATTCTTCAAGAAAATTCCAACCGCTACATGATCACCGCTTCATCAGAATTTGTAACTCATCACGCATTGTGCAATACATGCAATCCACTTTTCTCCTTTCCTAGACAATAAAAAAACACACCAAAACAATTTGAACTTATCCTCATACAATGATCACACGTGTCTCCATCATTACCACTCATCAGATAATAAACCAACAAACTTGATCGGTTAGGGTTTAACAGCTGATAGGGTTTACTGATTACATTGCATAGAAAGGTTTAACCCTTTACATCGGTTTACCGGTTCAACTCACAAACTTTACATACTGGTTTACAACATCTTCCACAAATCTCTTCTTACCGGTTACTAGCCAATATTAAAAACAAAAATATCAACAATAACATGAATACCATTACCAGTTCAATTGACATCAATGACAACATATCATTAATGCAATCTCTATGCAAAACTCAAAATGCCAACAATCTCCCCCTTTGACATTGATGGCAATACAAATATCAATACCTCTTATTGCTACTAAGATTGGTGAATAGGAATCCTAGTTTACATTACCAAGTATTCACCTTGTTCTGTCTGTCTTCAGCCCATTGCTAGATCATCTAATCAGACACATAATTCTTCTCTTCAATCACATAATTCTTCTCCCCCTTTGACAACAATGCCAAAGTGAAAGTAAAACATGTAATTCTGCTCTCATTGTGCATCAACATCATTCTGCAACTTGATGCTCCCCCTGTGGAATACATCCATTTCTTCATCAATCCATGTAAAATTATGCAAGTGGTTCAGGGACTGATGTAATAAGCATCATGCTCAACTAACTTCATGAAGGGGGACAACCCCCAATTGAATTCTAAGATACTCGAAAGTGGTCTTAGGCAAAGGTTTGGTAAAGATATCTACAAGCTTCTCCTTGGTAGAAACATGCTCCAAGATAACATCTTTACTTTGAACTTTTTCCCTCAAGAAGTGACATTTCAATTCAATGTGCTTAGTCCTTGCATGCAAAACAAGATTTTTTGAAATGTTTATTGCACTTGTATTATCACACAAAATCTTTATTGGTTCTGATATTTTCATCTTCAAACCTTCCAAAATGTGCCTCATCCACATAGCTTGTGTGCAATTCATATAAGTTGCTACATACTCAACTTCAGTAGTAGATTGTGAAGTACAACTCTGCTTTTTACTACTCCATGATACTAGCCTTCCTCCTAGAAAGAATGCTCCACCGGTAGTACTCTTTCGGTCATCAATATTTCCTGCCCAATCAACATCTATGTATGCTTTCAAATCAAAATTTCCACCATATGGATACCATAACCCATAGTCAACAATACCTTTCAGATATCTAAAAATTCTTTTGGTTGCCATTAGATGTACCTCCTTTGGATTCTTCTGAAATCTAGCAACAATACCAATTGCATGGGCAATATCCAATTGACTGTGAACAACATAGTATAATTTGCCAATTATTGACATGCATTCCTTTTCATCTACAGACTTAGATGCATCTTCCTTGGATAACTTACAACCTGTAACCATTGGAGTTCCAACTGGTTTACAGTCACTCATACCGAAAGTCTTCAAAACCTCTTTCACATACTTGGATTGAGTAATGAAAATACCATTCTTTATCTACTGTATCTGTAAGCCTATGAATTTTTTTATTTCCCCTACTAATGACATCTCAAACTCATTCTTCATTTCATTTGCAAAATAATTACTCATGTCATCATTACCTCAAAATATAATGTCATCAACAAATACTTCGCTGACTAGTATTTTATCTCCTTCAGACTTGAGATAAATGTTGTTGTCATCACTGGTTATAGAAAAGCCTATCTTCATCAGATAAGTATGAAGTTGTTAATACCATGCTTTGGGTGCCTGCTTTAATCCATACAAAGCTTTATGCAATTTGCATACCATGTCTTCCTTTTCTGTCAATGCTTAACCATCAAGCTGCTCTATATAGACCTCTTCTTCCAGTATCCCATTCAAGAATGTAGACTTAACGACCATCTGGTATACCTTGAACTTCTTATGAGCTGAAAATGCAAGTAATGTTCTGACACCTTTCAATCTTGCTATTGGTGCAAAATTTTCTCCATAATCTTCTCCTTCTTTGTGCACATAACCTTTGCATACTAATCTTGCCTTGTTGCAAACTACAACACCATCTTCATTTAACTTGTTTTTGAACACCCATTTAGTACCTATAACATTCTTGTTTATCGATCGGGGTACCAGGGTCCAAGTGTTGTTCTTCTCAATTTGATCCAACTCCTCCTCCATAGCTTTCACCCAATGATCATCACCAAATGCCTCCTTAGCACTTCTAGGTTCAAAGGTGGATATCATGCAAGAGTTTTCTCTTATTCTCCTTTTAGTTAGTACATCGACATCCTTATCCCCAATTATCTGTTCAGAACTGTGATTCAGTCTCACATACCTAGGAATAACATGATCATTCTCTTCAAGTTCATCTTCTTTATTATGATCTTCCCCTGAATTTATTTGTTTTGGTTGAACAAGCACTTCAAGATTTGCTTTATCAATTTCTAATTTAATAGTTTCAGGTTCCAAAAGAAAAATGCAAGGATCTTCATCCTTCTTCTCAGAACTGGTTACATCTGAAACTTCAGGACATTCATCTACACGAACATCAACACTCTCAAAAAAAATTTGTGTCTGGTTGTTGAAGCATTTATAGGCCTTACTCTTGGTGGAATAGCCAAGAAATATGCCTTCATCACTTTTAGCTTCAAACTTGCTTATGTAATCACCTCTTTTAATAAAACATTTGCTTCCAAATATCTTAAAATAGCTAACATCAGGTGATCTCCCATACCACTATTCATATGGGGTCTTGTCCTTACCTCTTTTCACCAAAACTCAGTTCATTGTGTAGACAGTTGTACTTACAACTTCTTTCCAAAATGTTTTTGCTACACCTCCTTGTATCAACATAGTCCTAGCAGCTTCAACCATTGACCGGTTGTTTCTCTCTATTATACCATTCTACTATGGTGTCCTTGGTGTAGAAAGTTGTTGCTTGATACCATTATCATCACAATACTTAGTGAACTCCACATAAGTGAATTCACCACCTTGATTTGTTCTCAAACATTTTATCTTTTTGCCACTCTCTTTCTTAGCTAAGGCTCTGAATGCCTTGAATTTACCAAAAGATTCACTCTTATCCTTCAAGAATGTGACCCACATCATCCTTGAACAGTCATTAGTGAAGATCATGAAATATTTGTCACCTTGAATGCTTCTTGTTCTTATTGGTCCACATAGATATGTATGAACCAAATCTAACAAGTGCTCTGCTAAGAAGGACTTGCTCTTGAAAGTTGAAGAAGTCATCTTTCCTAGCTGACATTCTTTACAAAGAGCATTAACTAGTTTGTCTAGCTGAGGCAGACCTCTTATTGTCGTAGACTTGCATACTTTAAGAATATTATCAAAATTTATATGACAAAATCTCCTATGCAAAAGCCAACTATCATCTATTTTTGCAATCAAACAATTGCTAACTTTAGGATTGAGATGAAATAGATTACCTTTGGTTTTTTTCCTAGTTGCAATCAATTCACCTTTGTTGTCAAAGATTTTGCACATTCCATTTCTAAACTCCAGTGGGTATCCTCTGTCATTAAGTTGTGCCACACTTAAAAGATTGTGCTTTAGGCCTTCAACCCAATAGACATCATCAACACTACTCTTCCCATTAAGAGAAATAACTCCCTTACCTTTAACCATACAGGGTGAGTCATTGCCAAATCTGAAAACACCGCCATCAAATTCCTTTAGGGAAATAAATTTGCTTCGATCACTGGTCATGTGATGTGAATAACCACTATCAATGATCCAATCATCAAAGTTATCCATCCTGGATACTAGTGCCTTCTGATTTGATATTTCTTCCTTAATAGCTACAAACACAATATCTTCACTAGCATCATCATCATACTCTTCATCAGTAATACCACTGCCAATAGCCACAAGACAATCTCTCTTGCCTTTACCCTTATACTTCTTAAATTTGTCTCTTGTATTCATTTTCACCATTAGGGCAATTAGCTGCTATATGACCAATCTTGTTGCATGCAAAACATTTTAAAGGTAGCTTACCACTATATTTCCCAGTGCCTCTAGGTAGTCGTTTTGCCAACAATGCTTCAAGCTCCACTAAACTATCTTCATCATCAGCATCTCTGCTGGATCTAGATTCATAGCTATGGCTAGTATCTCTAATTCTTCTCACAAATGGGTTAGAAACAGAAGCTTTGAATGTAGATTCTGATTTTTGTACACTACCATCATAGCCATTTAGTTCAAAAGCAGTAAGTTTACCAATAATAGAGTCAAGAGTTACCTTTGTCTTGTTAATGGATTTCAACTCCTGAATAGTTGAAACTCGGATAGCAAAGACTGTTAGCAGGGTTCTCAGTACCTTACTAATTACTGTGGCATCTTCCACTTTCCCTCCCGCACTCTTTATCTCACCAACTATCCCTTTAATCCTTTGACCATATTGTCGGATATTCTCACCTTTATACATTCTCATGTCATCAAACTTTCCTCTTAAACTCTCCTCTTTGGCAATCTTAACGTTTTCATCACCACTATAAATCTCTTCAAGTTTTTGCCATACTTCATGTGTAGTTTCAAGACCATGAACATCTACATATTCAACATCAGACAAAGAATTGATAATAGCCTCTAATGCTTGGTGATTTTCTTGTTGTTCTTTCTTCTAATCACCAATCAGGATTCTAGTAGGTGTAATATACTTAGTTCCTATATGATCTCAATACTGACTATCAAGACTCTTAATGTAAATCTTCATTTTGTCACTCCATATTCTATAGTTATCTTTGTTGAACTTTAGACCTTCTTTCTTCATCATGATCTACAAGATCTTTCCCTCAAGTTGTTAGGCTTTTATATTAAGAGGACCTGAGATGCTCTAATATGATGAAAGAATAAGTATCTGATAGAATAATGAGAGTGGGGGTGAATCAGTATACTAAAAACTAGATACAAAGTTCCTAAACTCAAATTCAATCACACAAAGTAAACATATCTAAGTCAAGATCAATATTCATAAGAATATTTGACATCAACTAGTTTGACTGTTATGACAACTTAACAGTAAATAACTTTAATCTTGTAAACATCAACAATGCTTAATCATAACTCAACATATTCATCTCTCAATGATTCTAGTTATCATGCCTTATCAGAAGTTAATCAAATCAATAACTAAGATCATAACCACAAAAACATTCACCACTTGACACAAATGTTTATACGTCAAAAAACCAAATAGGTAAAAACAACGGTAAGATGAGTCTCACAAGGATAGCTATCTGAACTCTTCTTAAGTTCACCCTATTAGGAGCCAAGCCTGTTAAAGCTTTACAAAAAGTCCTGTTAAGAACTAATTTTGGTTAGGAATCACCTGGTTAATGGATTTATAAATATGCCTTGATGAAAAGCACAATACCTTGTTAGGAGTAACCTCGCTGGAGGATTTAAAAATCCAAGCTAATGGACCACCTTGTTAGAGGATTTAATGAGTAACCAAGCTTGTTAGAGCTTACCTAGTTAAGAGATTTTATTTCTACTGTAATTGTTAGAAACCAATAGGTTTTCTTGATCTGTCTGAGTAGCACTACATTTGCTTGATTAGATCCTTTTAAGCTTCAATTTGCCTTCACTCAAAGTGCAGATCCATTCATTGGTTAGGCAACTACACACTGAACAGGTTTCTGCCAATCTTGCCAACAAGCATTACAAACAACTTCATCGACCTTAAATACAAATTAATTAGGTCAGTAACACAACAAAAACCTAATTCTCATCATCGAGATTGCAAACAAGTCGGTACAATCTTGACTGTTAGAAATCATGACAATCTCTTCACATTCTTCAAGAAAATTCCATGATCACTACTTCATCGGACTTTGTAACTCATCACGCGTTGTGCATTAGATGCAATCCACTTTACTCCTTCCCTAGATAATAAAAAAATGCACCAAAACAATTTAAACTTATCCTCATATAATGATGACATGTGTCTCCATCTTTATCGCTCATTAGATAATAAACCAACAAACTTGATTGGTTAGGGTTTAACAACTGATAGGGTTTACCAGTTACATTGCATAGAAAGGTTTAACCCTTTACACCAGTTTACCAGTTCAACTCACAAACTTTACATACCGGTTTACAACATCTTCCACAAATCTCTTCTTACCAGTTACTAGCCAATATAAAAAACAACAATATCAACAATAACATGAATACCATTACCGGTTTAATTGACATCAATGACAATATATCATTAATGCAATCTCTCTGCAATACTCAAAATTCCAACATAATACAGGTGGAATACTCATATTATTTGGTAACTCCACTTCATATGCATTTATGGAATTGAACTTTCTCAAAATATTGCAAGGTCAAAACTTCCTCATCTGCAACTTGTTATAAGTTTTGACCGTGAATATTTATTTTCTCATATACTCCATCACTTCATCACCAACTTCAAATTCATTATGTCTCATCTTCTCATCTACTTTCTCCTTAAACTTGTTGTTCATGTCCTTCAAATGTTGTTTAACTTGAATACGTAAGTCCTTCATGTGATCTGCAAATTCTTCTGCTTCTGAACTTTTTTGGTCTTCACTGTTAATATCTCTTACTTCTGATATACCTCTAGGGTGTGCTCCAGTAACAATCTCAAAATGTGTCCTTCTGGTATAGCTATTTACTGAATTATTGTAGGCAAAATCTACTTGTGCAAGGATCAAATCCCAACTTCCGATTTTGTCTCCAACTAAGCATCTTGACAAATTTCCCAAGCTCCAGTTAACTACTTATGTTTGTCCATCAGTCTGTGGATGAAAAGTAGAATTGAACTTCAAATCTCTCTTCATCTTCTTCTAAAGTGTTCTCCAAAAATAACCAACAAACTTTGTATCTCTATCTGAAACTATACTCTTAGATAATCCATGCAATCACACCACTTCCTTGAAAAATAGGTCAGCTATATGCACTGCATCTGATGTCTTCTTACAAGGTATGAAATGAGCCATCTTCAAGAATCTATCCACTACTACAAATATAGAATCATTCCCTCTCCGTGTTTCAGGCAATCGGGACCTCAAATCTTAGGATCTATCTTATATGTTCTATATCTTAACTGATATCTACTTATCTACATTCTAATTCTCAATTACAATGATTTATACGATCCAAGGGGATACAGTCGGCCCAAAAAGGGATCAAATGCTAAAGAACAAGACCTAACATGTAAAAACAAAAAGGTCAACCTTCACCAAAGAAATTACTCTAGAAAATCCAAAAGATGAAGTGTAGATCAAAGGGAAGGTCGACCACATGCTAAGGAACATCGGAATCAATGCTTGGGGCTCCGCAACCTACGAAAGGGATCTGGTAGATCTCAGTATATTACAACCAGGAAACCGGTACCATAAAACTATCTTGGAAACCTGTAGTGATAACTTTTCAGAAAATAATTCAAATGCTTCATGGTTTGGGAATAAGGTAGATGATCAAGTCCTAAAGAAAAATCCAACTCCTCAAGATCCAGTGAGCCAATTCCAGAAAATGCATAATGAAATGTTGAAACTATAAAACAGAAAACAAAACTGAAAGGAAATATTTTTTATTGATGGAAGATTGCCATGAACTAAGGATGCTCCTACATCACATCTACATGATCTTGTAGATTCTAGTGGTTGGTGACATAGTGATGTATGATGTGACCAAGTAGGGCAACACTGAGGAGGATTTTCTATGATGACCAGATTTATGGTTATGATATCTTTTGGCAGGAGATGGTTGATCTACACGAACCCTTACCATCTGTGCTAGCAAGATTCATTGGAGGATTCCTCTGTCCCAACCATAGGTCAAAGGGACTATCTATTGCACGATACTCCTGGGGTTCAAGCATGCTCTCTCATTTATATCATGATCATCATTGGGTTGTATACCTTGGAGCTACCATCTTATCAACAAGTGTTACATTACTACAGATTTGGTCCTCTGAGCATCTAGTTGTGACTATACCATTGACAGACAAGGATCATCTAGTAGGTAGACCCTATGTGTTCAGATATAGAGGTGTTGTTGTCTAGCAGAAGCTGCACAAACTAGAGTACTGATGCAAAGTTCTAGATGATCTTGACATGCAGTGATCTGTAATCCATATTTGGACTGTGAGCCTCAGTCAGAGGATGCACTTGAGATTCCTTATGTGTTCACCTCACGGTATTCAATTGGATCTACCCCATTTGTGATTGAGTGATTTATTCATACTTGGGTATTCAGACAGTTTAGCCAAGTACAAGGGATGCCACATAAGTTTAGCTTATATGTTCGCAGGCGTTAAGATGTGGCTGATCGGGGACCTACTATCTCTTATGAGTTAGCCTACACAAAGTACTTGTCACTCGAAGCACAAGGCTAGGATTACCTACTAGGTGCTTTGGATGGGGTTTTACTCCAAAGTTTCACAATATTTCTTGACACACTGATTTCCTAGACTATCATGTCCATAGGAACTAGTGCCTACCTTTGATGACAATGAGGATCAACCACCATCGAGATTAGTCAGATGGAGGAGGGGTGGAGATGTAGGAGGAGAGGGTGGTGCTAGAGGTGGTGATGATGGCAAAGATAAGGGTGATGGGAGTGGACATGGAGGTGGTGGCTCTAGATAGTAGGGGGAGCAGAGACAGTTACCTAGTGGCTAGGAGACCTAAGTGGTGAGGAGGAGATCTGGGAGACTTCCTCCTCAAGGCACAGATATAGGGGCAGTGCGCACAACTAGACAGACACTAACATAGGCACAAACAAGGCCACAACAAGTTGTATAGATCAGGGTGTCGTCTCACCAGAAGGGAGCATAGATAGGTTCTCTACAGTCTATGGTACAAGGCTTACAAAGATAGCTAGCATAGGTGGTACAGGGTCAGTTGACAGAGGCCCAGACATAGATTACCTCTCTGACAACAAAGAGAGATGCGGTCATGGATAGAGCTGAGAGGGTACAAAGGTTGGCCGAGGGTACTAGCACAGGTGAGACTATTAGATCCATACAACATTTTTCCAAGGAATCATAGTACTATCAACTGTTATATTACACTATTGTTCTTATAGAGAAGCGATCTCTAAGTTTTGCACAGGAGAATAGCACTAGAATAGGACAGAGTTAGTCACAAATCAAGAGTAGGGCTGTGATGAGGCCTCTATATAGAGATTTTGGAGATCCTAATGTAGGCCTGTCTGGAGGTGTAGTAGCAGGAGGGTCAGTGAGACGTACAATGTCCGGAGAGAGCTCAACTCAACGTCCCACTTGATGTGTGGAAATTTTGATATTTTGTGCCCCATTTGCCACACATGCTATAGCATTATGATGTATACACACTTCGATTCAGACATGACACTATTCTTGCCATTTTTTGATGTATCTCTTGTACTGTTGGGATATCATTGTACACTTGACATTGATTATTTTGATTAGATGAGATACATCGAAGACTTGATCAACATGCTTTATATGGTCTATGATATGATGGATGCACTTATTTACATTATGGATGCATTTACTTTTTACATGCTTTATATGATGAATGCATGCATTTACTGACTTGTCTAGATGATCTTATGATATGCGATTTATGGGTTTGTTGATTATGAGATGCAATTTATGATTATGCTATTTATGACACTCCATCCTTATGTACATGGTTATGTGATGAATGATTATGATTATGATGATTTACAGTGCTTATGCTATGAATGAAGTGTAATGATGATTATGGATTATATGATGCATTCTTATGACATTATTATACAATGTATGACATGAGGTATTCCTGGACATTTGATGTTTGCTACTTCTACATATATGGTTTTCTTTTATGTACAATGGAAATGATTGTAGAATGAAATGGAATGTGATGCAATGTTATGCAAATGAATGCAATGTGCAATGATAATGTGATATGCAATATGTTATAAAATGTGATGATATACTAAATGATGAACGTGATGCATGAATGAACTAAATGAATGCACTAATCTATAGTGATCTAAAATGAAAATATGAATGAAACTATATGCGATGATTAAATGAATGTGATTAATGAAATGCAAAAAAATTTAATGCATCTACATGTGAAATCCAATGATGATTAATTACAATGATGGAATGTTTGCTATGCAGATGAATCACTTTTTTGTTTTTTGTTTTTGCTAATGCCCAGTGTACTCAATCCCTTAATAAGAAAGATACCACTATTTGAAACATCAAGCTTTGGGGAAGTGATGTCTGGAATGACTATATAAGATGCAATATGAATGTGATCTAGTCTAAGTATGCAAAAAATGCTAACTAATGCAATTTCATCATCAAACCAATCACTTGATCATGCTTTTTATCATAATTTAGCATTTTAAAATGTTGTAAGATAATGTACAATGACCAATGGTATAATGTAACCATGATGACCTGAGCATCGCTTACATGTATTTTGATATTTCAAGTTAGCACAAGCACCAAGGTATGATTAAACCAAGATGACTTGAGTGTTTCTTGCATTGAAACAAACAAAAGTTAATCATCTTCCTATACAAATTGGAAATGACATTGATGATGCCTGGATGATCATGTCTCATGACAAATTTGTATAGTACTAATGATTAACTAACAGACAACAGACAAAGAAAAAGACCATGTTCCTTCATCGCTCCTCTAGTTTGAAACATCCTTGAGTTACTTAGGAAACATGATATCAAAAATCAAGATACAATAGTTGAACATTCCTAATAAATTGTTTAAAACCATGATTCAAAAGATATCATCCATTGATAATTGTTTGCAATATTACTCTTTGACATTTATTGTGCTAAGTGTCGATTTGTGTTCAACTTTGAATGTAGCAGTGTTCTCTTCCCAAGTATTGCCTCATTGTTGTTATGCCTATTGCATTTAGGCTCAATGCGGGCTAGTTTTAGAATTTTGCCCCCAATCCAGAAACAAACCTTTTTTGTGGGTATATACAATGATCCAAACCATGGTGAGACTTTTCATATGATGCCTGATTATCCATGAAAGACTTTCTTATGGATATGCACAATGACAATGGATGGATGCAAGCAGAAAGATGCGTGATCTAATAGACAAAAGAGCCAGCTGACAAATAGTGCATGTTTCTAGGTTTTCACTATTTATTTTTATTGCACTTTTTCTCATATTTAATATTTTTTTTTGCTTTTTTTTATAGCTTTTTTCACCTTTTTTTATTTTTTTTACTTTTTCAACTTTTTTCACTTTTTTTTATTTTTTCACTTTTTTTATTTTTTTATTTTTTCAGTTTTTTACAGTTTTTTAGCTTTTTTCACTTTTTTCTTTTTTTTTTTTAGATCCATGCATTGGATAACTTATGTATAGAACTTGTTGAGGTGGATATTGTTGATAGGTTCCTCAAGTGGATCTCCTTCGAGTGATGATAACTAGTAAGCACTAGATCCATATGCAGTTGTGATGACAAAAGGACCCAACCAGTTTGGTTCAAACTTCTCTTTCTTTTCATGATCTTACTGGTTGCGTGGCTTTTCTTTTAGCACTAGGTCACCAACTTGAAAGGCCCTAAGCCCGACCTTGTGATTGTAGCTCCATGCCATTCTTTGCTGGTATGCTCTCAAGTGATCAAATGCATTCTGGCGACATTCTTGCAACAATTCTAGTTCATGTAGCCTAGACACTCATTGTTATTCATCTAGAATGAGACCCTTGAGTGATACATGCAAGGAAGGTATCTCCACTTCGATAAGAAATATTGCTTCAGATCTGTAAACAAGGGAGTATGGTGTAGCACTTGTGGGTGTGTAGATACTGGTATGATATGCCCATAGAGAAAGGTTCAGCTGAACATACAAATCTCTACTAGCGTCATTGATTGTCTTTTTTAGGATTTTCAAAATTGTTTTATTGGACACTTCTACTTGACCATTCCCTTGCAAATAATATGGTGTAGAGAATATATGTTGGATCTTAAATTTTTCACAAAGTTCTTGTACATCTTGATTTTTGAAAGGTTGCCCATTATCTGTGATGATAGTCATGGGAATGCCATAGCGACTTATGATATAACTCAATATAAAAGCAACAATTTGTTTCCCTGTGATATTTGTGAGAGGTACCACTTCAATCCATTTTGTGAAATATTATGTAGCTATGAGGATAAATTTATGACCATTGGAAGAAGGATAATTTTTCCCCACTAGATCAAGACCCCATTGACAAAAAGGCCAAGATTTTGCTAGAGTATGAAGCTCCTGAGCTAGTGCATGTATGCGATTACCATGTATTTGACATTGCTTGCACTTCTTAGCGAATTGAAAACTCTCTTTCCATAGTTGGCCAATAATATCCCAATTGTATGAGTTTCTTTGAGAGAGTAAAACCACTTGAATGAGTGCTATTGATACCGTTATGAACTTCTTCCAAGGCCTTCTCAGACTCTTCACATTCAAGGCACCTAAGGAGATTACCATCCAGAATTCGTCTATAAAGTGTATCTGCGATAATAGTGTAATGAGTGAATTGTTGAATGAAGTTTTTCTTTTGATTCCTTGATAGGTCGGGAGGAAAAGAGTTATCTTTCAAGTATGTATAGATTTGGCCATAGCGGGAGGAATCAGGTCCGACTAGGTGACAAATTATTTGGGTATTAGGGCAGTCATGGGTGGGGTAAAACAGTTCCTCCACAAGGAATTCATAATGATCATGATTTTCCTGTCTTTGGAGCAAAGAAGCAATTGTAGCCATGGCATCTTCTGCTTTATTGTCATTCCTTGAAATTTGCTCAAAAGTGATTTCCACCAAAATACTTTTTGAAGTCATCGACCATATTTTTGTAAGGCATTAGTTTATCATCTTTTTTTTCGTAGTCATCATTGACTTGATTGATGACCAACTGAGAATCTCAATAAACATGTAACTGTGTGATTTTCCATTCCATCTTGATTCCTATGACCAATGCCTCGTATTCTGCCATAATGTTGGTGCAAGGAAAACTCAATTTGTATGACTTTAGAATGGTGTGACCTTGAGGCGTGATGAAAAATTTGCCTGCTTTTGATCCATGTTGTGTATAAGAGCCATCAAAATATAACTTTCAGGTTTGATTGGCAATTGTGAAGACATTTGTATCTACGATTTCAATGTGCAATGGATAGTCATCGTAAAGTGGTGCTTCTACTAGTTGGTCAACAATTACTTGAACTTTAATGACTCTTCTATCAACATACTCAATATCAAATTCACTCAAGATCATTACCAACTTTTCTAATCTTCATGTAAATGTTGCCTTGCGGAGAAGATATTTCAATGGATCTATTTTGGCTATCAGTTTGACTGAGTGAGTTAGCATATATTGTTGTAGCTTTTGGGATGCAAACACCATGGCCAGCCATGTTTTATCAATAGATTTGTAGTTGAGCTAGTAACCAACCAAGGTTCTGCTCATATAATATATAGCTTGCTCTCATTCTTCATGATCTTGTTGTGCTAGAAGAGCTCCCGATGATACATATGTGGCTGATATATAGAGAAACAATGGCCTGCCTTCCATTGGTGACATCAATACAGGGGGATTCTTTAGATATTATTTTATTTTGTCGAAGGCTTGTTTACACTTGTCATTCCACCTGAATGGGACATTTTTATGCAGCAGATGAGTGAATGGGTGGTACCTGTCAGCCAACTAAGCAATGAACCTTCTAATGGACTGCAATCTTCCTTGAAGAGCACATAGCTGATTAATATTATTACTTGATTCCATTTCCATGATTTCCTTCACCTATTCCAGATCTACTTCTATTCCTTGAGCTGAAATGATGTATCCCAAAATTTTGTCTGATGCAACTCCAAAAGTGAATTTCTTTGTGTATATGGTGAAAATGGATAACAACAATATCGAAAGATTAAATAGATTCAACCACAAAACCCTAGCCTAACAACAACAAAGATCCACCATAACATATGAAGATTACCTAAGACAATGCAAATCAAATGAAATCACAAAGATTATACCATCACATGTCCAATAGGGTTTGGATCTCCATTGATCTTGCTTAATATATTTGCTCTCAGATTTTATGTGCACAAGAGCTCAACAAAGAACGAAATGTGGTTGCAAGTAGGATCGCATATGAAAAGCATAGTGTAATCAAGTGCATAGATAGTTTTAGCCAAGTAGTTAGGTTTTGATAATGGAGGAAGCATCTCCTTATATAGAAGACACTATGAGAAATGGAGGGCTAAGATTGAGAGGTGTAAAAGAGGTCGGCTATGATTAGAGGGTAGGTAAAGAAAATAATAAACTAATGAGAGGGTAGGTAGTGTATGAATTAAGAGATGAATGACATGTGTCATAGGTGGAAAAGGTTAATGAATTAATTAAATAAATAAAGATTTATTTAATTAATAGAAGAAGTGGGATCAATTAAATAAATAAGTATTTATTTAATTTAAGAAAAGGGATAATTTAAATAAATAAAAGTATTTATTTAAATGAGAAATAAGGCTAGAAGAGGATAAATGAATTAATTAAATAAATAAAGATTTATTTAATAAATAGAAGAATTAGGCTAAAGTAATTAAATAAATAAAGATATTTATTTAATTAGACATGACAATTTTAGGTGTCTACACTTTGGATTTAGCCGCAACATGTATGTTTCTAACCTTTGAAAAACTTTATCCAGAATTTCTAGATGTTCTTCTCCTATATATGATTTTGCCAATATGTCATCTACATAATCTTCTAGGTATGTATGCATCATATCATGGAAAATAGTCATCATAGCTTTTTGTTATGTGGCGTCTGCGTTTTTTAGTCTAAAAGGCACGACGTTCCGATAGATAGTACCCCATGGACATGTATAAGTTGTCTTCTCTTGATCTTCAGGTGCTATTTTGATATGATTATATCCTAAAAAGCCATCCATTAGAGAAAACATTTCATGTCTCGTTGTCAAGTCTACAATGATGTCTATGCTTGGTAAGAGAAAGTCATCATTTGGGGATACTTTATTTATATCTCTGAAATCTATACATACCCTAATGCTCTTATTAGGCTTGGAAATAAGAATGATTTTTAATATCCATTCTAGATATGCCATTGGTCTTATAAACCCCACATCTAATAGTTTCTTCATGTTTGCTTTAACCAATAGAGCTATGTGAGGATGCATTTTTCTTAGTTTCTGTTTGACTGGTTTAGCATTTGGTGAGACTTTCAAATGATGCATTATGAGATCAGGATCCAAGCCTCACATATCTGCATATGACCAGGCAAAGTTGATTTATCTCTTCTTGAAAAACTCAATGTAGTTTTGCTTCTCTTGCTTTGATAATGATGTTGTTGGATGTAAAATCTTTGGATTGTTTGATGTATCAATGTCAATTGCTTTTGTTGGCTTAATCAATATAGAAGATCTTTCTTAATAATATTCGGGAAGGGTATCCAAATCTCCCATCCTCTGGTGCCTCAAAGAGGTTTTCACCATTGAATACATCCTTTCTTTTTACTTTTCCTCGATCTAATGTTGACATTAATTGGTTTTCATCATTAGCTCTAATATTTATTTTTTTAACTTTTGTGGTTAAGAGATTTGACACCCCCTGACTAGAAGAAGTGTTATGGAACTCACTGGTGGAAGAAGTTTTGGGCATTATAGGTTCTACAACATTGAGATATAAGGCTATGTCATGATCATTCAGGAAAGTCTCTATCTCAATAGGTCCATTATTTTCCCAATCAACAAGTTCTGGACGCACCAATTGTAAAGGATCATTTGACTAGTTAGTCTCAAAGGCGTTAAGAGTCATGAAGGAATTGTCCAAATTTTCAGCGATCATTTCCAAGTTTAGGATGTCTCTCTCCTCAGGATGACCTATCTCAACCTGTATTTGATTGTCCTCAATAGAGTTAGAATTGATAGATTATGACTCTAATTCAAGTGGTCTATACCCTGACATTTGTCCTTCATACAAGTGAACTACATTAACGTCAACATCTTTTGCATAACATGCATGAGTCTTTAGAGGATTGTTCAAAATGATATGAATCCCATTCCCATTGATTGTAATCTATTTCACTAGAAGCTTGCAATCTAAGGATTTGTTCATAGAGGTTGTGAGTAGCTTCTTCTCTCTTTATAGTAGGTTCTTCCAATCTTCTTTCCTCTACCTCTTCCTACTGCTTCTTCTTCCTATTGTTTGTAAATTGCTTCTTGTTGTTGTTTGTGTGTGGCTTATTCTTCTCTCCTAATGACAAGTTCTTCTTGTTTTCGTTCACTTTCCTTTTCTTGTTGTCTATGAGTTGCTTCTTATTGTTATTGATCTAGATCACTTTGTCCAAACCTAATCCTGATTTGTCTTTAGCATGTTGAGAAGGAGGTTGTATGGGTTCTAAGTTACTATCTTTTCTTTTGCTTACATGACCACTACTGCCATATCCCATTTTTCATATGATATCATATCCTTTTCCATATTGCTCAATTGGGATGCTAACATTGTTAACCTCTGGTTGAACTTCTTCTTCATATTTGTATAACCATTATAAAACATCTTTATCCTCAGTTTCCTTAGCTAGAATCCCTGCTTTGACAAATGATCTATCAAGTATTTTAAGTGGTTTTGAGGTTGGTTGTTGTTTTCATGCCAATATCTTTACATATGATTTTGGAGAGAGTGGTAAATTTGGTAACAAATATTCTCCTACCCCTTTGTCTTTCAATTGAACTTTTTTCTCAAAACTTGCCAAGATTGATGCCAACACCTTTTCTTTGGGTGGGGCACTAGAAGAAGCTGCTTCTCTGTCGTGTGCAACACTAACTTTTTGTAATGGTTTCAAATTACTACAATATTGGAACAGATTTGAGTTTGTTGATATTGTGATCTCTTGTTCATTGCAGAGAAACTTTAAGCACTGGTGATATTTGAAGGAATAGCTTGCATGTCGTGGATCCATGGTCTTCCCAAAAGTATATTGTAAGATAAATTCAGGTCGACACACTGTCTATTTTTGTACGAGTCCTACTCTAATCGATAACACTATGATTCCTTTGGAGGAACACTCTTCTTCATCATATGCTTTTATTGTGATCTTTTTGCGAGGATCAATTGCGTCTTTGGAATAGCCTAAAGCACGAACAAGACTTAATGAACAAATATTTAGGCCAACTCCTCCATCTATTAGAACAACGTTTATCACATGTATTTTATGGATGAGAACTTCGATATGCAAGGGAGCATTATGCGGAAGTTGTAAAGACATGTCATCATCTTCAGTGAAGGATAGGCAATGAGGCATTGTTAGGTGTCCCAACATGGTTTGGAATTGATCAACACTCAGATCTTTAGGGACTATTGTATCTACTAGAGCTCTTTCTAAAATCTCTTTATGTGTGGGTGAAAGTTTCAAAAGCTCTATTATTGATATTTGCATGGGAGTCTTCTATAATTGGTCTACTATATTATATTGTTTGAAAGTGGATGGTGTGTTGATTGTAGGACCCAATAAAGTGACCTTAGCTTTACTCCTAGTGATGGCATGCGCTGGTTTTGTTTGTGCTTCTCTCTAACAACAATAACATTAACCATATTGTCATAGAAATGAGCATAGTTGACGTTTTCTTTTCCTTTTCATTGATGCTTTACCCTTCTCATAATTTGGGAGTGGAGTTTTAAATGTAGTGTGTGATTCATTTGTCTTATGTCCATCTATGGTTATAACCTCGTTGTCTATCAAGTCTTGAACGACATGTTTCAAGCATTGACAATCATTCATTTGATGTCCTTTACTTCAATGATAATCACAATAATGATTTGTCATTCCACCATGCAGGTTTAACCTTGGCTCAAAATATCTCACTTCTGGTAATGTGATCAATTTATTCGCAAGCAGTGTTTTTGATTCAGAGCATCATGAAAAACCAACCAAGAACCCCAAATCAACCATGGAGTCCCAATCCTATGGTGCTCAATGACCCAAAATAATCATTAATCTACAACCTTGATATGTTTGAGGCATCTAACAAGATCATTATCAACCAACCAATCCAATATCAAACCTTTCATATCATTTATAACCCTTTAAACATTATTCAAGACCCAAACAATGCATCATGTTGTCCCAGTTAATCACAGTCTGATAGACCCATACTCTATTATTAATAACTTTCAAACCCCACAATGTTTTGAAGATCCCTTTAGTGAGATTGTATAAAACTAGGTTTATAAAACCATATTAAAATTTTAGAACAATCCAAGGGTGGATTTAAGAGTTATGGTCTTTGCACCAAGACCATTTTGACTGTTACAAAAAAACAAGAATTCTTCATTCCCAGTCCGCCTAGGGCATCAAATATCTCATAAAATACTTAACAAATCACATTGAAACTGAATTAATTTGAAATATAATTCAACCCTCTATAAAACACCAAATTTTTAACAATTTCCAATGGTGCAATCAAAATATTTTAGTGAAACTCTCCACAAACCCCAATTTGGAGGGTTTTTTGATAGTTTTCACCAAATCTTGCATAACTTGCTTCAAAATGATTGAAATTAAATGAAACCAAAGGGAATTTTTTTTTAACTCATGCCATTATCATATCAAATACATTTACAATGGATACAAATGATTTTTTATAAATAAAAACGTGAATGATCAAACTGCTATACCCAGAAAACAATGTGGAGTGTGTAAAAACTTCAAATGTTATTCATTTCCTTCCTCCAATCTTACACACACCCATTGGATTTGACCAAATGATGGTTTTTATAACCTCCACACATCAATATGGTAGTTAAAACTACCCAAGACCAATTATATCCTTGGTTTGCAACTTTATAATGCAATTTGTGCTTGACAACATTTTTGACACGATTGACAATTTTAACATTTTGATAAATATGACCCCTAATCTTTGCTTGTGCACTTGAAATACATTTAGATGGACTCAAAAAAAACTTTTACATCCTTTTTAACCTTCCATGGGCATATTTTCACAATGTGACCTCCTAGACCATATTAGGACTCAAATACACATCTTGAGCAAATGTCTTACAATGCTTCACAAAATGACTTAAAATACATTAAAATGACCATATAAACTCAAATATGAGTGAAATGATTCATGGCATGATATTTAACCTCCTGGTGTATGTTTGGGTTAGGTGCTCCTGCACCAGTTTTAAAGTCGATTCTAGTGGTTCTCAAATGTTAGTAAATTTTCTATGAAATTTGGTGAAAGGTGGTTTAGGTTTGTTGTTATTTTAATTAACCACTGTTGTGTGACTTGATAGATTGAATATGGGTTGTTTTGGTTTTAAATTGTTAGCATCCACTATTCCATCACTGACAATATTTCTGTTGTTTTTCCAAAACTTGGGTTTGTCATTATTGTTATTAGTGTTGTTAGAAGACTTAGCTCCGTCTTTATAAAGTTTTAACACCCCTTTATTAACCAAAGCTTCCTCGATCTTGATTCCATTTTCAATCATCTTGTCAAAACTTGGTGGGCATTTTAATTTGAGTTTATATTTCATTTCCTCATTTAGATTGTAATCTGAACCACTATTGTGCTATGTTGTCCTAGCTATGCGCTACTCTGAACTCTCAATGTGCTAATTTGGGTTTTTATGGGATGTTTTGGTGATATGTTTTTATGCTTTAATGATATGCTACTTTGATGTCTATATGCGTTGATCTACATTACCAATGCGCTATACTATTCTATTAATATGTTGATCTGGGTTATCTATGCGCCATACTGTCAACTCTATGCATTGTTCTATCTCTGATATGCACTAATTTTTTCTATAGATGTCTTGTTGTAGTCTATCAATGCATTAATGTTTGTTGTTGATACGCTATTTTATGAAAAAGGTGCACTAAACTTCCCTATGATGCTTAATGTTAATCAGTTTGACAAGTTGATGTTTAGTTTTGACTGAATTTGAGTGTGTTTTAATGGATGCTATTTCTGATTAATGATTTCAAAACATAGAGAACAATGTTCAAGTAGTTATTTTTGTTTTGTCCTAAATTCTAAACACCAAGTGTATGTTCAAGGCTTCAATAGAGCCCAAATTTCTTTGTGTTTTCACAACAAAGACACTTTAAGTAGTTCTATCCTAAGGAGAATTAGCTTCACTACTATTTCTCAGCCCACAAATTGGTACCCTTTCAGCTCACACAACCTTGTCACCCCCTAAAGGGTGTCCATATTTTTGCCTTTGTGAGAGCTAGTGGAATTTTGTTAGGAGCCTCACAATAAGTACTCAAAAGGGGAGTTCACACTTACTCTCAAGAGGGACATATGGTGAGTGTCTTCGGGAGAGATTCTTCCCCCTCCCTACACTAAGAGAATAAAAGTGTTCGGAGGTGAATCAGGTAGCTTCTACCTAAAAGAGGTGCTAGTAAGGACATCCATTTGGTGTGTCAAGGTATAAACTCAATTAAGAGGTCTCCCAGCCTTGAAAACCAAGGTTTGATATACCCAAAGGTATAGAGGAGAGCTATTCCCAATCGCTATTGTTGACCTCGATTTTCATCGAAATCACTTTTGTTTTATAGTGGGTTAGATGAATTTAGCGTTATTTATTTCCACTTGGGTCGTTCCCCTCGCACCCGACCTTATGGGCTACTTGGGAGGGCAGGCCCACTAAATATTGCACTATTTGAAATAAAAAATTTGATGAGTCAGGATTTCTGATCACCTAATGAAGGGGAGAGCATACTCACCTATCATCTAAGGTATATAAGACATGGTGTTTATTGATCCCTTAATTAGACTATGTGCCTAAATTAAACAAATAAATGCAATATGCCAGTGGTTACAAACAATTTTAGTAGTTTCACATAGAGATCTTTGATTGCGAAATCTTTTTCAATCTCTTAGTCTCTAGAAGCGTAAAAGTACCTGCAAAACCGAAGGATGTAAATTAGTCTCTGAAATTTAAAATTCTACAAGCATAAATGAAAAAAAATAAAAGAAATCATCTATGCGCTATCCTATACTACCAAAATTCTAATCTATTAACCAATAACACTAATCTACCAAAGAAAAATGCTAATCTATCAAACCAGAATGCTAATGTAGCAAAGCAAAATGCTAACCTGTGAAAGAAAAATGCTAATATATCCAAGAAAAATGCTAATCTGTCAAACTAGAATGCTAATGTGGACGACATATGCGCTAGAACGGAAGCTCAATGCACCAATATTAGTCGCCAAAGCGCTAGACTAGGTCTTTGGATGCACCTATGAAGAAAAACCTACCAAGAAAGATATTAAAATTTGGGGTAGGGGCCCGATGGTGGGTGCCAAAATGTGATGTGTAAAATATATGTATCAATCTATTTAACAATTAAACACAACATTAAATGAAATAAAATTATAAGAGAGAGATTAAAACAAATAAAAAAATTAGAGAATCCCTCAAATCATCTCATTGCTCTCTATTATCAAGGACATTGCAAATTTAGGTCGACTCTTAGCTGCATGATCACAAGATGACTATCTAAGAAATGAGAGTGAAATATGATGATATTTAATTCTAAATTATAATGATAGCTATAATAAAAATACAATGAGTGTCATTATTAAAATGTAATGATTCTATTGATATGCTAAATTATGATGCTAAGAGCAATGAGAGTGTTATTGATGATGCTAGGACTGCTAGAATTCTTAAGAATACTAAGGGGGTTCTCATGACTGAAAAGAGAGCTATTTATAGAATTTCCAAAGCCAAACTTGAGGTGGGATGAATCAACGGTGAAGATTTGATCTGGAGATATCAATGGTAAAAAATGAATGAGTTAGAGAGGAAGTTGAAAGGTAGGACACTTGTCATCCCTAGAGGAACAAGTGTCAAGGAATCTCCAACAAGTGCCAACAAGAAGGCAAGTGGCAAGGAGATGAAGGACATGTGGAAAAGATGTCATGTGTCCTCAAGAGAGGCTAACCAACCCACAAGAGGTTAGGATGAGGAAGTTGGAGGAGATAGGATTAGTTAACCCATGGTTAGATTAGTTGGATAGGTTAGAGAGAGATTAGGTTATGTGGTTAAATGCTAGGACACATGTCCAAATTTGAATAAAAAATTCAAATTTAATGATAATGAATCATTAAATTAATTAATTAATTAAACCTACTTATTTAATTAGGAAAATAGAAGAAATGAATTAAGGTGGGAGGAATTAGAAATAATGAACCATATAAATAAATTATTAAATTCATTTATATAGTAGAGGAATAAAAGGCTTCAATTAATTAAATAACTTCCTATTTAATCAATTATCTCTAGACCAATTTTTAGTGTATACACCTATATAAGATATTATTGGAGTTATAATTCAATTGTGTAATTTTATGTGTGTTTAGATGAATACTTGTGTTGTTTGAGTATGATTAATTTCTATTATTTAGATATAATTTGGTGAAAAATATTTCTTATGTTTCAAATCTATTATTTTTATTAAATTGTTTGGAAAGGGAAATTACATTATTGTTGCTATAGTTGTTATTTTTATAGTTACAATCATTATTGCCATTACATATTTTAAAATTAAAGGCATTTAAAACCTCATCTATGGTGACCTTTTTGTTGCTCTTTGAAATCCTGGGCATAAAGAGATTGTTGTTGTTTCTCATATTCTAGTTGCTACTCAATTTTCAAAACTTGGATAATTAACCTTCCATTAGTCTTGTATTTCCCCTACCATTATAATTGGCTTCCTTATAGGATTTACAAGAGATATTCCAAAATCCATCTTGTGCATGCAAGAAGAGATCATAGAGTTCCCAATGGTCCATGTGAGCAACACTAGTAGAGGAGTACAAAAATTATCGCCACCAAGTCAATAAATGAGTATCTAATTATTTTTTCTTATTTTTTATTTATGAATTCCTTTATTTTGATCTTAACTAGCTTGTTAATATTCAATGTTTCTAAAAAATCTCTACTAAGTTATTTGAAGAAATATATTGAATCCTTAGTCAACTAATAATACTAGTTGAGAGTAATCCTTTCTAAATTTTAAAGATTTTTTTTAGCAACTAATGCACTCTATAGTATGAATTCTAAAATAGTTATGATATAATATTTGATGTGAGAATTTTTATCCCCTTATCCTTTTAATTTCAACAAGTTAAGGAGCGGACTAGGTAAAATGATGCTTTAGATTGATAGATCTAAAGGTTCCTTTAAATATTACATGTAATTCATAGAAAGGGTCATGAGTAAAATATTATAGTAGTCTAAACATGTATCTTATAGGGAAAACAAAATAACCTTCATAATTTAAAACTTGAGGTTCAATTATTGAAACCCAAGTGGTATTATATAGCTTTGGTATCTAAGATTCGCCTATTGAGACTTCAAAGCATTTGTGTAGCTTTGAATTTGACCTTTGAGCACCCCATTAATTTTATTAGAATTTATATAATTAAATGATAGTAGTGAGGGTGGAGGTAATAAATTCCCATTACCTATGTTTCACAAATATAATTTAACATACAATGGTTGTTGAATGGTTCCCTTGTTTGGATCAATAAGAATGGTGATGAAAGGATCTATATTGATGTAATGTTCTTGAGAAAGCCTAGCCTCAAATAATGCATAACTATTGAGGTTAGGTTTTCCCAAGAAAATTACATATTTCTAATGCTAGCTATTGAGGAAACATATTTATAAGATCCTTTGAGGTATCTTAGTCAAGTTGGTTTATTAGCGTCACCACCTTGACGGTGGATTTTTTTATCCTTCTAGGGTTGTCACCTTGAAAAGGATGAATCACACATGTTACTACTTTTGACAATGCTTTTAGTTGTGATTCTCATAAGGAGATTGCCATTTTGGTCATTTACATCAAGAACATTATAGGCCCTACTAGTCCTAGCTAGTTTTCATTCCTATTAGTCTATCTCATCTTTGCAATGGGTGGCTCGTTTCTTAAATGGTGTAGGTATAATATCTTAGGATGGATTTATAATCATTTCATCATAGGGTAATGATATGAAGGGGAGGTATTAAGTTTCATAACCATGGTCTTTATCTCTTTGTTTTAAGTGTGTCCCCACATGGGGTTTTTAAATGCTATCATATCCTAGTGCATTACTAGTTATCATTGTGGTTACATTGGGTACTATTTGAATCCATGTATTTGTAGTCATATATATTAAAAAATGATCAAGGAGATCTCTATGAGGGGTTTATATCTAACACCTCTCAAATATAGACATATTTGGGGGTAATATTACCATAAAATAAATGGAGAGTGGAGAGAATGAAGGAAAATGAGATAAAAGAGTGGATGGTGAAAGAATTATCATAAGAATTTTTCCTTTACACTGGGTTCACCAAAATCTAAATGATCCAAAATTGGATAACACAAAATAGTCCTTATTAGATAGAGGAGGTGGCAACCCACTATTTTGTACATGGGAGGAGTTAGCTTAATTATTATTTTCTTGTGCATTGGACTTGGTTGTTCTAATTTGATTTATCCATCTATGGTGATTATTTTTGCCATCTTGAATGGGTTGACTGCTTAATTTAAAAAAAAATCCAAATGCATCGTAGCATTGATCACTTAATTTTATTTGATCAAAATATTTGTTATTGTTATTTACATATATTGATCACTTATGATGGTTTTTATAAGATCAAGTGATTTTATTTCAATATTTATGCCGAGAGGCATCTACAATGACATCAAAATGTCCGTAAACAAAAATTCAATTTTGAAACAATTTGACATGCAAATGACAGGTAAATGCATGAAATATGCCATCTTTTGGTTTTTGTGGAGGTGTTATTTAATTACTCCAAATAAAATAGAACCCTTGCCACTTGTCTCCAACTATATGAAACTGTTAGATCAAAATGATAGTGGAAGAGTGCCATAATATTTAAAATGGAACAATCAATAAAATCAAGTGGCATTGTGAGTATAATAATATTGTTGCTAGATTTCCTTCTATTATAAGTTATCTCTTGGCATAATTTACCTATATTTTTAAAATATAGATATACTAGTTTATATTTGATGTGTAAAATACTAATTGCTTTTATAAATTTATATTAATATTTAAATATTAATGTTAAATTTTCACATATTTTAAATGCTTTATATGAACTAAATTCAAAAAATTAAATATGTTGAAATTATATAAATTGAATCCTTTCTTTATATTTTTCCTTTTTAATGAATGTAACTAATTGAAAAACTACATTTGATCATAGTATTTTTTATAGATTGATAAACAATTCACTCCCTTTTCAAAATGTTAGTTTCAATAAAAAAATCCTCTCTTTGTTACTTCATGTAAATTAAAATCAATTAATAATGATGTTACTTCCTTTCTTTTTCTTCTCACAAAAAAAAATTAGCGAGCAAGAGAAAAAGGAAAACTGAACAAATATGAATTCTTTGTTTCAATTTCAACAATGTAATTCATTGTTTTTCCTAAATCTCACAATAATTTATAATATCTTTGAATCTTTTGATTTGCTAGAGAATAAATTAGAATAAATTATAACTTCCCAATACATGAACCCCAAAATTATTTTGATATAATGAAAATGGAACTTTGTTAATCTAAACTAGTAAGTTTTAAATTTATTTACCCTAAAATGAATTCAAAATCTAATCTAAATTATAAAATAATAAAAAATCTAATCTAAATTATAAAATAAACAAAACACAATAAATAAAACAACTCTATAAATAAAAACTAATTAAAGAAAAGCTTCACTAAATTTCATACCTAATGATGGAGATATCCAAAGCATGGAGCAATCTTAATGTTAGAAATGTCCTCAAATACCCAATTATTTAGTATGTTTCCGTTCTTCAAATTTTGGATTTAACTCCAATGAGGAAAATGATAACCCTTCAAGTTGGATTAAATGGTGAAAAAGAGAACAATGGTTATATGATATACTAAATTGAAAACTTTAAAGCTTTGATTTGGTAAAAATTGATTTAGATGTTAGATAAATCTAGATCTTTCTAATGAATAAAACAAGAGACACAGTGCATCAAGTTCCTACCAATAGTTAAGAGAAAAGTAGAGATCATACTAAATTGAAAACTTTAAAGCTTTGATTTGGTAAAAATTGATTTAGATGTTAGATAAATCTAGATCTTTCTAATGAATAAAACAAGAGACACAGTGCTTCAAGTTCGTACCAATAGTTAAGAGAAAAGTAGAGATATTTAGATGGAGATAGAGAATGAAAGAGTGATAGAAAGAAATGTAAAAGAGAGAGAGAGAGAGAGAGAGAGAGAGAGAGAGAGAGAGAGAGAGAGAGAGAGAGAGAGAGAGAGAGAGAGAGAGAGAGAGAGAGAGAGTAAATACAATTAAATTTTAAAAATTGAAATTTTACTACAAATAAAATATTGAAAAGAATAACGGACCAAGAGAGTATGTTTTTCAATTTTCTAATTTACTGTCTGGTTCAGCTATTTTGAATTTTCCATGTAAATGTAGATCAGTGATTTTGCCTCATCTCTCATGGATTGTTCATAATGGTAGAAAGGTCAGGTTTTGGGAGGAAGTTTGGAATGGACATCCCCCTCTGGTGAACTCGAGGGATTGGTCTCCTTTAATTTCCACTCTTTCTTCCCTTTGGGGTGTCTTTGTGGCTGATTATTTTGAAATTGAGTATAGTGGGAATCTTAAGGTGGCAAAATGGAAATCAATTGAGTTTTTAGATATTGATCAAAATGTGAAATTGGAATATGAAAAGATGTTGGGGGAGAGAGTAATAATTCTTTCTGATGCTGATGATGAACTTATCTAGACAAGGAATATCTCTCGTAAGTACATAGTTAAGGATGGCTATAATTCTCTCTTGGTTGCTAAAGATTTATCTACTTGGCCATACAAGCTGTTTTGGCATATGACTTGCCTCCCAAAGGCTAGTGCTTTTGCTTGGTTAGCAGTGCAGGATAGGGTCCTTATAGGAATGAGGCTGGATAGGTTGGGTATTACTGTAGTATTTTCTTGTGTCTTTTGTAATAAAAATTTAGAATCCTCTGCACACTTGTTTCTTCACTGCAATTTTGCCTATGCTTGCTGTTGATGGTTGTTTGAAAATCTTAATCTATCCTTTGTTATTGGTAAGGATCTTCTTTCCCACTTTAGAGCATGGCCTCTCCTGTTTGCCTCATCTTTCTATGCATGTCTTTGGATTATTTCTCCATCTATTGTGATTTGGAATATTTGGTTAGAGTGTAATAATAGGATTTTTAAACAAACAAGTTCTTCCTTGGTTGACGTTTTATTAAGGATTGAATCTTCCATCTGTAAAGTTGCTTTGTCTTTTATCTATAAGAATTTGGAAACCCTTACCTCTTTTTCTCATTGGGATGGTAGGGTAACTTGAGTTTGGAGAATTTTATCGGTCTTACCTTCTCATGGATCTATTTTGAATAATACTAATGCTATAAGTAAGAGAAATTTTGCTTGCTAGAAACCTCCTCCGCATGGGCACTTTAAATTGAATTTTGATGGTGCTTCTCATGGGAACCCTAGCTTGGCAGGGGTGGGTATGGTAATTTATGATCATAAGGTAAGATTTATTCAAGCTCGTTGTCATGCGATTGGTTTCAAGTCTAACAATTGTGCAGAATTCTTTGCTTTGTCCTTTGGTTTGGATATGGCTATATCTTTGGGAATTAAGGACTTGATAATTGAGGGTGATTCTATGGTTATTATTCAAAGTTTTATGAAAAATAAGTTGAATTGTTGACAATTACAATATATACTTGATCATGTTTTGCAAAAATTAGATTTTTTTGTTTCCTTCTTGATTTCCCAATGTTATAGGGAAGTGAATAAGATTGCAGATTTCTTGGCTAACTTAGCCATTGATAGTGATGCTAATATGCGGGAGGTAAGTGTGGATGAGATCCCTTCCTTAGTTTTGGAATATTTGAAGTAAAGAAGGGCTTAGTTGTAGTCTTCATCAACCTCCTTATTTGGTGTGGCTTTTCTTTGGTGTGGGTTCTGCTATGCTTGATCATAATGTTTATTTTGACAGAGTCTCTGATTATGGTTTCCTTTATGATATGTGGTATCATTCTAACCAGTGGTTTGGAGAATTGTGTTTCATAGACAGGGGTGGTTTAGACTGGTATTTTTTAGCAGCAATGGATATGCATCCTTCGGTGATCATACTTTAGTCTTCCTTCTGTATGCTTTTGTTGGAAACTTTCTTTATATCTAATGCGGCTTATGTAATTGGGATGGGTTTTTTGATGTACTATGCCAATGGGCATTTGGTATTGGGTAGAATAGGCCTATGTTCTGATTGATTGAAAAATAGGTTTTAAGGACCCGAAACCATTACAACATAGTTAAATAGAAAGCTGAGAAAATAGAGTCCACATACAAAGTGACTAGTCAAAAAACCAGCGAACAGAAAAAACAACTAAACAACAAAAAATAGCAAAGAACCCAAGGAGACACTACATAGTAATTTTCTTCACCAGATCCTCTGCCTTAGTCACCAGCTCATCATAGGTCACCCCAACTTCTTTTAGCTCCTCTAGGTCCTTATTCATTTTCTTTTCCTTCCTCTTTCCACGGGTGCGAGTTCCGGGACCTTGGGCTTCCCCGGTTCCTTCTGCATCCAGGTCAATTTCCTGGGTTTCCTTTTCATCATCAAGCTTGCTGATGAGGGTATGGGTGTTGTTGGCTGAGATTTTCAGAATGCTGAGACTCTACTCCACAATGTTCTTGAGGCACTCCTTTATCTTGTCCACTGTGACAACTGTATCCGAGAGCATTTTTTCGCTAGTTTCCTCCAGGGTTTTTCTATCCTGTATCTCCTTTTCAATTTTCTCAAACCGGGGATTAAAGGCATCTCTGATGTCTTCCACTTTGGCAATTGTGTTCTTCAGATCTTAGATATAATCGGCCATAGTGTTCCCCTCTCCAATGTTAATGGTCTCCAGGATCATGATTCTGTTGCAAAATTTTTTGTATTCATCCATAGTATTCTTACTCCCATCAATAAGCCATTCAATAGTTTTCATAAAACCCTTCAAGGCCTCGGGGTGAGGACCAAGAGAAGGAGTAACTTTACTAGGGGTTATCTATTCATCTTTAGTGATATGGAGGGTAGAAATAGTGTCGGCGGCCCTGAGGGTCTCCTCCATAGTCTCCATCTCCAGGCTTTGTTCAGCTTCCAGGGTTCTTGTTTGCTTGTCCTCTTCCGGTTCCTTGCCTGTCTCCTCTAGATCTTTGCCAGTCTCCTCTGTTTTCTTTTTCTTCTTCCTGGGTTGGGCTTGGTTCTTACTTTTTTCCTTCAGCACTCCCTTAGGGTTCTTCTTCTCCTTAGGGAAATCAGAGTCCTCTTCTTCCAAAGAAATACTAATCAAGGGTTTGCTTTGGGGTTTTTTGCTCTTAGAAGAAGAGGGTCTTGATTTCCTCTTCTTGCTTCTCTCATACTTTGAGTCGTCAGAGCTTTCCTCATTATTAGTCGAGGAAACATTATCTAAATCCTCCTCCTCCGAGAAATCAAAATCAGACATTTCTTCTTCCGAATCCATAGAGAGCTGCATTCGATTGATTTTACTGGCCTTTAAATGATCATAAATGAGGACCATAAGTCCTTGGTGCATTGCAGTGTCACCCCGAGGATTTTCTTTATATGCTTTTAGGGATGCATTCATAGAACAGACCAAGAAGTAAGGGAAATTCACGTTATCATTATGCCTAAAATGATTTAAGAGGACAAAGTGATATCCATATACTTTCATAAACCTGCCATCTAGAGTTATATACCTCATTAAAACAAAGAGAATTTCCCGCCAGGGTTTTGCAAAAGCCCTAGGCGGGTAATAGGTTTTACTCAACTTTACCAGTCTTTTCTTCTCTTTCTCTGTGACTGGGTACCTTTCAATGGCTTCCCTGCTGACCTTCTTGTCTCTGTAGAAGTTGCAGCCCTCCCTTTTGAGTCCCGTAGCTTTAGCTATTAACTCTTCGTCAATTTCCACCAGTTGGTCGCCCATTTTAAGCTTGCCCTTCTTCCAATTTTTGCAGAAGAAGCTGGTTATCTTTCCATCACGGCCATGGAGTCTCTCAATGAAGCTTGAAAGACCACCCTTCTGCAAAATTTCCCACACCTCTTCTTTCTGTTTCCATTCCTTGCAACTTCCTAGCTCATATCTTCTCCTATTTCTGCCCATGGTGTCGTTTCTCACAGTCAAGTTTAGGTTACAAAGCTAGTGAAACAAAAATCTTTTCGAAGTTAAAACAAAAACCTAGAAAGCATCTGTAGCATTAGTGATTTGACAGGTTATAATGCACGTTCTGCTAGCTTTGATGTTATAATGAGTAATTCCCTCATTATCGAAGTAACTCGAAGTGCTTACTTCAGTACATATCATAATTGCCCTTTCAATCAAGATTCTTTGGGGTACTTTGATATCTTTCACTTATTATGATTTGTCTTACATCTCAGGGAAGACCGCTCTCACCTGTCCACGTGGTAATTGTCTCATTCTTCACCACCACGTTTGTAGCCCAATCAGCAGAATAGTTGGCCTCCCGATATATATGGGATATGTGGAATTTTTTAAAGGTTCTGATGATGTCAATGATAGAAAAAATTATATTGTGAATCGACCAAGAGGGCTTAGAGGTCCCATTGAGACACTTAATAATATTATTGGAATCCCCTTCGATCTAGAGATGGGTACAGTTCCATTTTTTTGGCTAGAATAATGCCTTGAAGGGCTGCCATAGCTTCCGCCTTATGATTGGTTTGAATGCCAATAGGGACAGAAATCATACCCTTGCAAATGCCTCTGTCATCTTTGAGAATAGCTCCACAGCCTGAAGGACCTGGATTTCCTTTGGCTGCTCCATCAAAATTGATTTTAAGCCAACCATGGGGAGGGGTTTGCCATTTAACTTCAAGACTTTTATTGTAGCTGATATTATCATCAGTGATCTTCATATTCCAGGCTCTTAAGATATTTAACTCCAAAGAGTTGTTTGAGTAACAAGAGACCTCCATAGTTTCCATATTTTCCTTAATAGCCCTTTGAATTTTTTGAAAAACAATGTCTTGATTTAAAGACATATCCCTGAAAATTTGGTTGTTTCTTTCCTTCCAAAGACCCCACAAAATGTGAGGTAGAGAGAGCTGCCACATACACCTCAGAAAAGAGTTGGTCCAATGAATTTGCCAGGAAGAGAACAAATCTCTGATGTTATTGGGAAACATCCAAGCAAGACTAAAGCTTTTGAGGAAGCTTTCCCAAATAGAGGTTGTGAAAGAACAGTGGAGGGCAAGATGGTCCACTGACTCTTCCTCTTGAAAGCACAACACACACCTATTTGGAAGGGCAAAACCTCTACATTTAAGGTTGTGAATAGTAAGGATCTTATTATGGAGAATAGTCCAGAAGAACATATTGATTTTAGGAGTGAGCCCTTTTAACCAAGCTTTAGACCAGAAAGGATTCATAGGAGGGGAGGGGGAGAGGATACAATACATCGAAGATACAGTAAAGGTACCTTTGGGGTTATATCTCCAGATCAGGGAATCCTCTTCCTTATTTAGCCAAATAGCAGACAATTGGGTTTTGAGCTTGGAGAGACTGGGATGAATACTATCAATATTCTGCCAGTTGTTCCCATCCTAGTAATTTGCCACTAAGGTACCAAAAGAGCCAATACAGGAGGGGGCATGGGAAGCCCACTCATAGAAATCCATTAGGGGTTTGTCAAAAAGCCAAGGATCCTCCCAGAATCTAACTTTTCTACCATTTCCAAGTTTCCATGTCACACCTTTAGCAATCACATCTTTACATTTAGAAACATGGTTCCAGATATGAGATCCATTTATATTGAGATCCAAATTAAGAAAAGAAGATAGAGAAGAAGATAGATACTTACTTCTCCAAATTTTTCACCATTCAGAATCAGAGTTAAACCATCTCCTAACTTGTTTTGACAAGAGAGCTTCATTTAAAGTGTGAATCCTCCTAAACCCCAGACCACCTTTGCTTTTTGGCTTGCAGATCTGATCCCATGCCACCAAGGACATTCTTTTCTTTTCCTCAACCCTGGACCATAGGAATCTTCTTTGAATTTTCTCAATAGCTTCAACATACTTGACTGGAATTCTGAATAAGCTAAGAGCATAAATGGGGATACTTTGAAGAGTAGCCTTAAGAAGAAGGAGCTTACCAGCTTGACTTAAGAGAGCCCCTTTCCAACCTGCAAGTTTTTTGTGAAATTTATCAACCAACGAACTCCAATAGGAGTCAGGAAGGGCAATCCTCATGGGGAGACCAAGGTAGGTAGCAGGAAGGTCAGCAATCTTACACTCCAGAATTCTATTGATCCTTTGTTGTCATCTCTCCGGGGTGTTAATGAAAAAGACATCACTTTTGGCCCAGTTAATAAGCTACCCCATTGCAGAAGCATATTTACACAAGGTATTCTTTAAAACTTTAGCTTCTGAGATGCTTGAATCCCCCATAATTATTGTATCATCAACAAACTACTGGTGTGAACAAATAAGGTCAGCAGAAGAAGGTTGGAGACCCTTAAAGGATCCTATCTGCACCAAATTTTCCATGGTCCATCCAAAGAATTCTACCATAATAATGAAAAGGATGGGGGAGGTAGGATCTCCTTGCCTAAGACCTCTCAAAGCTTGCAAAAAGGTTGAAGGAGAACCATTGACAAGAACAACAAAGGACGCAGTAGTGGTAAGTTGGGAGAAAAGATCCACAACTCTTGGGGAAAACCCAAAGGAAGTGAGGACTTTCTGAAGAAGAGACCAGTCAACCCTATCATAGGCTTTGGAGAGATTGAGCATAAGGATGAGACCCTGCTTCTTCGCTTTAACAAGAGAGTGAATATTCTCATGAACAGTAATAATGGAATCAAGAATTTGTCTTCCAGGAACAAACCCATTTTGCTAGTGTTTAATTAAAGCTGAGAGAATAGACAAGAGTCTAGAGGTCTGGACCTTAGATATGATCTTGTAAAAGGAATTGTAGAGGCTAGTAGGTCTAAACTTGTCCAGAGAATCAGCACCTTGAATCTTGGGGATAAGAGCAATAAAAGTACCATTTATTTCCTTCAAGAGTTTTCTAGCCCCAAAGAATTCCTTAACCCCATTAGCAACATCAGTCCTGATAATGTCCCAAAACTCTTGAAAAAAGAGCATTGGGAAGCCATCAGGACCAGGAGCTTTGTTTCGATCAAAGGAGAAAACAACATTTTTAATTTCTAAGGTGGAAGGAATGGAAGAGAGAAAAACATTATTTTGGGCATCAATGAGACGAGGAATGTTCTGAAGAAAAGAGGACTGAGCTTCAGCATCCAGACTTTGATCCCTCAAAAGGAGGTCCGAGAAATACCTGATAGCTTCATTCCTTATTTCATCTTCCTTGACCAACTCCCCACTGTCCACAACTAACTTGTTCATCCTATTGGCAGCTTTATGTTTGATGGTTGACATATGGAAGAATCTTGTATTCCTGTCTCCTTCCTTGAGCCACATGCATCTCGATCTCTGCTTCTAGAACATTTCCTCTTTAGTAATAATATCATGGTATTTCTTAAGAATCTCATTCTCCTCAGCAATAGAAATAGTACTAAAACCATCCTTCTGGATCTGGTCTTGTATTTCTTTAAAGTTTTCCTGAATTTTACTCTTAGCCTCAAATATATTCCCAAAGTTGTTCTTATTCTAGATTCGGATGTTGTCCTTCACACTTTTGAGCTTCTTGACCACTTTGAACATTGCCATTCCCTCAACTTGGATACTCCACCATTTTTGAATATATTTTTTAATATCAGGGTGAAGAGTCCACATTTTTTCAAATCTAAAGGGATATTTTTTTCTTCTGTTGATCAAATCAGCATTAAAAGTAATTGGAAAGTGATCAGAACCAACTTGAATATGTGCAGATAAAGAAAAAAAATACTGACTGTACCAATCATCAGAAATAAGAGTTCGGTCAAGGTGCACTTGAATAAGGCCATTACCATTTCTTCTATTTGTCCATGTGAAATTACAACCCTGTATCTCCAAATCATTAAGAGCTAGATAATTAATAAAATCGATGAGGGCCATCCTACTTTCCAGCTGAAGCGGGCTGCCTCCAAATTTTTCCTCCTCTTTTAAGGGCGTATTGAAATCCCCCATAACCATCCAACTTAGATTTTTGAAACTTTCCCTAGCTTATTTTATCCTTTTCCAAAAAGAGTTTCTAGCCTTTAAGGTATTAGGAGCATAAATGTTTGTGAGAACCCATGAAAAACCATCTTTAAGATGCTCAAATTTAATACAAGAAAAATTACCTTCCTGAATAATGACCTGGCCTTTAATAGTGCTAAGATTCCAGATGGTTGCAATGCCTCCAGAAGCACCCTTAGAACTTCCCCCACTAATTTTACCATTTTTGAAAAACTTCAAAGATTCAACTTTTTCTCTACTCATTTTGGTTTCTTGAATAAGAAAAATGTCAAGATTGCTGTCTCTTATCATATTCCTAATAATATCATGTTTATGGGGATTGTTTAGACCCCTTAAGTTCCAAGAGATTATCTTCATAGTTACTTACCAATTCCTAGATCCTTGAGAGTTTTCTGAGTTCCATCTGCTATGTTCTTGTTGGCCTCCATGTCTCTAACTTTGTGATTAGAGGGTCACCATGGGGAAGAGGAGACGTATCCCACATCAACTTGAGCTATTCTCCTGGATTTCCTAATCAAGGATGTTGAGGGTGTTGTTGCTTTCTTACTTCTATGTTTAGGCTGCTTCCATTCCTTTTCTGACACAGGAGCCACTTCCGGATTGGTTAGGATTTTGGAAATTTCATCTTCATTACCCCATTTAGGAGTTCTGGACTCAGTTGAAATAATGTTTGCTGTTCTTGAATGCTGATCCGAATCCGAAAGACTCAATCCCAAAATTGCACACTTTTGGGCTTCTTGTATTTCAAAACTAGGTATGGCTACAGAAGAGTCTATCCTTTCAACTTGTGGATTTGGGATCTCACCTTCCTTCAGTTGATAGTCTCTAGCTTCTACTGCCTTATTTTCACATGTGTCATCCACCACTTCATCTTTTGCTTTTGGTGGATCATTCTGATCATTCAAATCCCTTTTCTGCGTAATTTTTATGGGGCTAGCTTTAGTTGTTTCATTCCTATCTGCCCCCTGAATCATGGGACTGAAGATAGAGTTTGAGGCTTCCTTCTGTTCCCCCAAAGGAGAAAAGTGATTTGAATTTTTTTCCTTATTTTCTATGTTTTTAACTTGCCGCACCCTTTTCTCTCGCATATTCTGGCTTTCAATCTGAGGTTTTAACTGATTAGGCTCTGCCTTTTGCTTTTTCGAGCAAGATTTTGCCCAATGACCTACCTTTTTACAATGGAAACAAGCAAAAGGAATAGTTTCATATTCTATATGTTGCTTCCAGGTTCCCAGTTTTGAAACTAGATCAATCTGTTCCGGCATATCTGCCTCAGGGGCTACTCCAACAGAGAACCTTGCATGGGTTAATCTTCTTTTTGAAGTAGCGACTGGGTCAATAAAGAGCAGCTCACCAAAAGAACTTGCTATTCTAAAGATGATGCTTTCTGCCCAATACTCGAGAGGCAATCCTGGGAGTTTTATCCACACTAGAACCTGTGCCAGAATAGAATCATTCATATTTAATTTTGGATGCCATTTTCTTAGAACTAGGGCTGTCTTTCCCACCATCCAGGGACTCCCGCACAAGATCTTAACCTTATCTTCTTCACACAAAAAAGAGAAAGACAGAAGACCTTTGGGTAGAGCTGAGACCTCTACATTTCCTTTAAGTGCCCATTTTCGATTAACAAAGGCCCTAACAACTTCAATGTTTGGGCACGGACCCATAAATTTCCCTACCAAGGAGTTCGACATACTCTTGATATTATGGTCCAGAACCTGGTCAGGGATGGAGATAGCAAACTTACCACCAGAAGGGTCTGAAATGTTCTTAACAGGAGGAAGGGAGGATTTACCAGTTGGTCTAGATCCAAAAAGGGAAGACCATTTTTTCCCCTCCCTCCCATTATCCACGAAGTCAACTAGTGGCATAGGCCCCCCATTGGACCCTACCCCTAGATGCCCAGAAGAATCCGTTGTCGCGCCAAACAGAGTACCATCAGACTGTGAGTCAGCAACCGGAACTAGGAGGTCCGGGGGCTTGTCCTTATCGTCAATAGGACCTCCACCATTGATCTAGCCGCTCTCACCATTGGAACCAGGGTTCCCGCCTTGATGGAAATTTGAAATTTGAGCTCCCACTCCTCCTGCTCCTCCCGCTCCTCCCATTGTTGTAGAATAGGCCTATGTTACTTAAGCAATACTAAAGGGTTTTCTTACTGGTTCTTTCCCTTAAGTGCTTTTTGAACCAGACACTGTAAAAAACTTTTAAAAATTAATATAGTTCAATGGTTCTATCCACTTTTATTAAAAAATAAATTAAAAAAATTTAAAGGTAAAAGTTTTATTTTTATATTAAAAAATATAAGTGAAAACAAACTTAAAAATATGTCATATTCTAATGTTTATTTTTGCTTAATTAAAAGTTTAAATATTAATATTTTGCTAAGTAAATAAGTAATGAATTTAATATAAACACTGTAAAAAGATATGTATCTTAAGATACCTTTTACTTAAATATATTTAAGACATCTATGCCAATATTATAGAATTTAAAAAAAAAATTATATATAAAGATAATTTAATGTAAACTTTATATAATAGAAATATTATAGAATTTAGATTATTATATTTACTATATAAAAAATAATAATGAAAAGAAATATAATTGAAATAATTTATCAAATATTAAAATAAATTAAATTTATGAATTTTGATGAAGTTAGTTTTTAAAGATGTGAAGAATTAACTTTAAAAAAGAGAAGATTATGTTTATAAAACAAAAATAACTATTAACAAAAAAAGGAGTTTATCACATAGCATGTGATAGCTCATTGTGGGTGGACCTCCAAACAACAAGAAAATGATGGGGTGAAAAATAGAATGTAAAAATGGTAAACGACAAAAATAAAAAAGGTAATATAAAACTAGTGATTTGACATAAAAAATAGGTAAAAGAGGTCCAATTTTATTTTGCGAGTTCTTGGTATTATATCAAATTCATTTCCTAAAAATATTAAATTAAATCTGTTTATTACATTTAATTCCTTAATTTAACATTAAAATTTAATTTGAATGTGTATCTTTATAATTAAATCTATATTAAACATATATGAAAAGAATATTTTTTGTGAGAATTTTGAAAGCGATCTCAAATTATCTTTCTGATAATTATATTAGCTTTTAACTTAAATTTTGTTAAAAAATTATTTATAGCTTCTAAGCCAAAAAGATATTGATTATAAAATATTTTACAATTTTAAGAATAAAAGAAGTTCAAAAGAATGTATATTTATATCCATCAAAACCCATTAAAAACTCCAATGGTAATTATTCTTTATCCTCTCAAGATGGACCTTTGTAATATTAAGGGGAAAATTACATGGTTTCTTAACATATTTCGAATTTAGAAGTTGAACAGTGAGGAAATTAACATCTAAGACTTTTCACATTTGCTTTATAAGACAATACAAAGACAATAGTTAGAATTTTAAGTATAAAAAAGCCTTCACAAATAATTTTAAAGAAGCCTATCCCCCAGGTTCTCTTGTGGAATCGCTGACAAGTTTTTGAAGAAATGTAGAGCATTCGAGTTGATTATGTGGGTTTCTAGAAGTCGTGCACAACAAGGATGCATGTTGTTTTATGGTGATATTTTTAGGAAAATGTATTTCATATGTAGATCACATAAAAACTTTTGTAGATCATAATCCTAGAGATGTTAATGAAAAACCTAATACTTGTACCTCTCCTAAGGTATCTCATGTGAATGAAGAAAGAGCCAATACTCCTATCAACAATCTCTCTAATAGAGAGAAATCATTGAAGAGAAACATGACACCATTTTCTTCTCATACACATACCCTAGTGCAAGGTCAAAAAATTAGTGTTTCAATCTCTCTAGATCCCCCTTATTCTCCTAGAGATTATCTTAACCATAAAAATATTTGTAGAGAAGATGATGTTATTCATTTCATTCATGATCTATCTCCCCACATAACATTAAGTAAAGATAAGGTCTTATATGATAATATTTTTTCTTCCCAACCTATCAAAGAGGATATGCATGATGATATAAAGGAGAATCATCCTATAAAGGATATTCCTTCTTCATCTACATTTCCCTTTGTTCCTTCTAGATGTACCTACACCATAAATTTTAAATAAATTCATTATAATACTCCTCAATTAAAAATCTCTTATAGGAGTGGTAATAATATAATATTAAAAAAAGGTTTTAGAGGACAAAGACTTGGAAAATTTGGACAAGGAATAAAAGTCCCTATAAACCCTTCTACACAAGCTAGTACTAAAGGTCTAGGACATACTCATCATTCACCTGTGGATGATCTTCTTAAAATTTAAAAATTTAAGGAGTATCTTGCAAGACATAGAACCTATCATCCATCTAAAGGTGCTTCTTCCCTAGACACTTCTTTTTGTTCATATCATCAAATTCATGACCATCATGTTAATGATTGTCTGGATTTTCAAAAAAGTATGCAAGTGTTGGCATTGTGATGATGTTTTGATTGCCATTGATGGACACACACTTACTTGATGTATGAGTTATGCTCAACTGGTAGTTGTTCCAACCAGTATTGTATGTCATTGAATATGTAGTCTTTAGACTATTGGTATTTTGCAGAAGATGTTTACCGGTCACAGATTGACCGAAGACCCCAAGTGGTACAAGGATCGCAAGCGGAACGAAGGACCCGAGTGGTAGTCTACTTTTGATCGGAACACTACGATCTTCCAGTCTTCATTTTTGACAACCAGTAATCGATATATTATATTAACTGATATATATCTATGATGAGTTACCAACCAATATTATTGTAATGTGTGATGAGTTATCATCCACCGACACTTTGGCGATGTTTTTGTGTCATGTTACCAAATGTGTCTAGGTGCACTGTACCTAGGAACTTGTAGTCTAATCTTATTGGACCAACATGAAATGAGATTCCTTTATAAGGACATCATGTCTAGGTTTTATATATGTGATAGAGAAGAAAAGGTTATTATGTGCGATCAGTGAAGAGAAGGTTAGGTCTATGTGAAGAGATAGAGTGTGCAGATATAGAAGACTAAAGTAATGCTGAAATGCATTAACAATGAGCTATCAAGGATCTAATTAAGCATACTGTGCTATTATCTAGATCATTCACTTGTTGATTACTAATATCTTCGACAAGTTTGAAACCCTTAACTGGGAAGGCCTAGCAAAGCCTTTTTAAATCCTCTAACAAGGTGGCTCACAACTGTGGATCTGAAATCCTTTAACAAGGTAGTCTTTAACAAGACTTATCTCCTAAGAGAGATCTAGATTCCTAATAGGATATGTTCTGGTGAAGAATATTGTATGACCTTAACCGATCTAGTTACTATTATGTAGATCATTACTTGTGAGTTTCTACTCACCGTGGTTTTTCCCATTTGGGTTTCCACATCAAATATCTCGTGTTATGGTGATTGTGCTTTTTTGGGTGAATGATTTGTTTTCTATTTGGTTTGCATTTATCTTAACTGGTTTATTGGTGAATCTGTTGCATCAGTTATCTGCTAAACTATTTAAAAGATTGATTGTAGTATTTTTTGGTATACTAATTCACCCCCCCCTCTTAGTATTCATCAACAAGAACTAGTTGATAATGGAACCAAGAAAATCATAGATGGCAATCCATCTTCTTCTAACATCCCTTATCTTACGTCCCAAGAGACAAGACCTATTCCCATTGATGACCAAGAGAAATTAGCAACTAGAATCTTTTGGAGATTGAAGTATGATAAGAATGTTTTTTTTTCCATTCATTAGAATTAATTATAATTATAAGCATAAGGAAGGTGATGCACATTGTCTTTTTCATCATAGTTACTCTCATTCTCTTGGAAAATGCAAAGCATTTAAAACATTTGTTCAAGACTATTGGTGTAAATTATGTCTCATAATTACACCTTACTTAAGTTGACTTAAGGTAATGCATTTCATTGTAGTTTGGATATGAGACACTTAGGGAAGTGTGCACACAGGGATGATATATGTAGGAGAATTTCCACATTTTGTGGTCTTATCTTGTTCTTACATTCCACCTTTGGTGGGTGATCCAACTCTTGTGGAATATTTTACTATTTCTCCTACCTATCCCTACCTACCCTTATATCTCATTGAGCCACATGTCATGATTGTGTGCTCACATATCCATATATCTTTGCCTTTATAAGCAAGCTCATCTATATTATATGTAATTTTTGATGATCCAATTGATCAGTATTTGCATCTTGATTAGAATATAGTTTATTCTTATCAATATTTTATTCTCTCTTATTTGTTCTATCAATTGGACTCTAGATCCTGGCAAATTCTCACATGGTATCAGATCCATTAGAGTGCCATTGGTTTGTCATTGAGAGAAGTTTGATGCATTTTGGGGTTGTGTATTTTGGAGATTTCTATTGTAGGTTATTATTAGATGTTGCTGGGTCAATTTTGAGGTCACCATTGGATTGAGGAGGTTCGAGAAAGTCAGAATCACCTTTTGTTTCATCCAAATTTGACATATGAGGCCAAATCTAGAGCCGTTTGAATGTGGAGGGTGGTGACTTGTCCCAACAGTGATAAGCAATTTTGGAGCATTTTTGGCCAAATTCGCCATTGCTATCGTGCTCAGAATGCTAAAAAACCCCAAGATCGCTTGTTCATTCATCAAAATTGGCCTCTGTCACCTTGAGCAAAAAAAAAATTCCCCCTCCCAGGGTTGTCATACGAACACAAGTATAGGTCTAATAAAAAATAAATTTAAAAACTAATTTTCTGTTTTTTAATTTATTTTTTATAAATTTAAAATAAAAAAATGAATTAAATTTGGTAAGTGGGGGTTTTTTTTCCCACAGGCACTACAGTGTACCTGCAAGTAACCACAATCAATGTGCGTACATCGCAGGCACTGCGGCCTCACAGTGTATCTACAGGTAACTGCAGTGTACCTGTGAGTATTCATAGGCTTTGCGGGTACCACACTACGACTCGTAGGCCCTGTCGTCCCCACAGGGGCTGTATGCTTTTTTAAAAAAGTTTTTAACTTTTTAAAGTTTTAAAAATTAATTTTAATTTATGTTATTTTAAATATATTTATTAAAAAAAATTCATATATTATTTTAATGTTTTAAAAAAAATTTAAATATTTTCTTTATTATTTATTTAATAAAGTTTTTTAAATCAAAAAATTCAAAAAAAATCATGTTGTTTTTTTTCTTTTTAACAAAGTTTTTTTGTCATGGGCATTTAATAAATGTTTTCTTAAACTTTTGATAAGTTTTTGAAAACAAATTTTTTATGTAATAAGCAAAATTGGAAACAATTTTTTTTTTTTGTCCACCCTTCATACCCGTATTGCAACACTTCTAATCAACAGTCGGGGGGGAGGGGGGGGGGGGGTGGGGTCAGTTTTCTCCTTTATATCTCTTGGCATCATCCCAAACAGAGGCATCTTCAATTGCAATATTCTACATGTCATCTTTCTTTGGTGACATCATCTTCATGTTTCCATATTTGCACTGTATCATGATGTATTCTCTTGCATGAGCTATGTTGTAATGCACTATTATAAAGTGCCACACCTCCTTGTACTTTGTCATTGATGACATATTTGATGTAATCCTCTTCTATAGTTAGATTAGGACTAGTCATGTGAGATTTTTATTCTCTTGTTGAGAAGGTATTTGGATTGAGTACATCTATCATTGGTGCTCATCCATCTGTCTCCATGCCTAATCTTTATCATGTTGCAGCAAGTGATTCATCGTCATCAACATTGGTACCTGGTTTTGTCACATTTTGACATTATTGGTACAACATTGGCTCTCTTTCTTCATATGGGGAAGTATTTTGGTCAACATCTTGGACCACCTTTGTAAGAGATTCTACATTGGGAGGGGCTTCATGGTCTTTCCTCTTCTCTCTTATGGGGGGACTTTTTCCTCACATGAGATTTTCTTCTTCTCATACATCATTGAGAGCATTGTGTGTCCATCTCTCTTTTGGGGGGGGGAGTTTTTTCCCATTGATTTTTTCTCTCTTTCTCCATTTGTGAAAGATTGCATTTCATTTGTACATGGGTACCTATAATGGCCCAGTAGCCAGGACCTATCTTGCATTGTTAGGTTGAGTTTACATTCCCCTAAGTTGCACTTAATGGGGGGTGTCGGTGTAAAATATGTCTCATAATTATACCTTACTTAATTTGACTTAGGGTAGTGCATTTCATCGTAGTTTGGATATGAGACACTTAGGGATGATGTATGTAGGAGGATTTCCACATTTTGTGGTCTTATCTTGTTGTTACATTCCACCTTCTGTGGGTGATCCACCTCTTGTAGAACATTTTACTATTTCTCCTACCTACCCCTACCTACCCTTGTATCTCATTGAGCCACATGTCATGATTGTGTGCACACATATCCATATGACCTTGCCTTTATAAGCAAGCTCATCTATATTGTATATAATTTTTGATTATCTAGTTGATCAGTATTTGCATCTTGATTAGACTACAGTTTATTCTTATCAATATTTTGTTCTCTCTTATTTGTGCTATCAATTGGACTCTAGATCTTGGTAAATTCTCACAATGACCAATATGATAGAGCTCGCATAGCTCTTACAACTAATCTTGCACTCTTCCTTGGTAAAGAGGCAGTGCCTTAGCAATCCATTCACCCTTCATGTTTCTCCTCTCCCTATGAAACAAGTAGTTTTCTTAATTGGGGGCTCTTTGTCATGAGTGGTGATGTTGTTTCAATTACAAACATCTTGGTGCATAAACATAATTCATTCTTGCCTCTATTCTTGGGGGGCAAGAATATTATTCTATTTCTTCTCTCTATCTAAGGTTTCACTATTTCCTTTTTGGGGTTGCATTCTTCATAACTTGATGTCCCTTCTTAAATGAAATAGTACATCTTAGATTATGAGTAATCTCTCCTTAGAGAGGGGGGGGGGGGGGGGGAGGTGTGATCTTTCATTCAATTCTCTTTTTCTTTTTGAAGATTACCTCTTCTTCAAAGTTGCATTTTGCATAACATAATGTCTTTTCTTGCATTGAATATTACTTCATATGACTGCATGTGTGTTCCTTGTTTAGGACCTTTCTTTGGTTGGAGTAGTGCATTTTCTTATGTATAATATCTCCTTAGAGGTTGTGTAATTCTTCTCATTTTCCCTATGCTTGGGGAGCCATTGATATTTCTTATCCTTCCTAAGGATCTACTTTTCCTTTGTTGAGTGGTGTTTGCTTATGATTTGATGTCATTCTTGTGTGAAGTTTTTTGTTTTCTCAAGGATTCTCTCTTATGCAAGAGGTGTGTATCCTTGACTACAACCTCTTTTACACTTGGAAATGTATATCTATTATAAACAAATGCCTCACTTTGGGTCAAAACGTGTCATCCATCATCAAGAATCCCTTTACCTAGCAATAGGAGGAAGGTAGGCATTCTTGTTCTCATTCTCTTCTTTTGGTAGAAGATGTTATGTTTTTTTAAGAACTCCTCTTAGAGGTAGATGTATTTTAAGCAAAGGTCTCTTCTCCTCCAAGGATTCCCTTTACACTTGCTACACAATATCTCTTTTTCAACTATCTTATCCTTTCTTGTAAGAGTATTGCCTCTTTATCTTGGATGTATGCACATTGTTGCCTAAAAGGATATCTCTTTGGTGTTGAAGGTGGCTATCCTTATTTCTAGCTTCCTTAAGACATCAACATAGACCTACATTGACATGTTAAGGATGGGGGAGGGGGGGGGGGGGGGGGTGTGGCAAATGATATCGCCCTCTTTGTAGTATATTGTATTATATTTTTGCATGTCTTAAATGGAGTGTTCATTCTCGAAACCTAAGCAAACAAACTCTTACATGAGATGCTTCATGCATGAAACCAGATGCAACATTGATATATTTCTTATATGAGGTGCACATTCTGGAAACTAGAGCAAACAAACTCTTACATTAGATGTCCTCGAAGCAGTCATATATTTGTCTTACATGGGGCTACACATTCTCAAAACCGGAGCAAATGACTCTTACACGAGATGTTCATAATATGAGACACACATTTTATGTCCTACACAGTTTGTTGCATGCTCGAAACTAGAGAAAACAAACTCTTATACGTGATTCTTAACACCTGAAACTAGACATTTGCACACACTAGTAGGATGAGTAGTGTAAGGAACTTAAGTAGTGGAACAACTTCCTACACTAATCTTGAGAGGAGGGTAATGAGAAACTTAATACAGATTGTTACAATAGTTATAGAAACTTAACAAAAACAACATAATATCATGCAAACCACAACACAAAAATACAATAATTTAGTTGGGGAAAAGCCTTTCAGGAGAAAAACCCCACACTCAAAAAGTAGCTGAATATATTATTCAACAGTCAATAATAGATTACAATATACTTGCAAAGAAATCTCTTCACAAGAGTACCACTAATTAGAGACTCGGAGGTAACGCAATCGCTATAAGGCTCTTACACACAACTTCTATCTCACACACCTCATAAATAGGACATACAGTACAAGAAACCATCAAATGGTATTACAAAACCATGGGATAAAACCACCAATAAAGTAGAGCCGACCTTATCTCTATTTTAGATTCCCTATGATGTGTCAAAACACACATCAATACATGTTCCTCCATTTTATAGCTCATAGTGTTTGATGCATTTTATATTTCCTATTTCAGGAGTCCAAACTTTTGGAGGTCGTAGCTTGTGAACCATGTGTCCGATTGACAAACCATTTGAAGCATTGGAAAGCTTGCGAAGTGCTCTATCACCTCATAAACTGATATACCACTTACACCCACTTTTTAGGGTATTTTGGATCCTCTAAAGTCCTCAAAATTAAATCTAAACCTTTCATTGCACCCTCCAAAAATGAAAACTTTAATATCTTCAAAACTAGCTATGATCTTGTGACAAAAAATTACTAGCATGCTTATCTATCCAACCAGAAGCTCTATGGATAATTTTGCACCATTTCATGCTCAAACAAAAACTTACTATAAATAGTAACCTCATATAAATGCAAGGTCGAGAGACCATTTTCCCAACATTCTCCCACTTGTCAAACACCTTGCAAGAGAAAAGGGAGTATCAACACAATAAATTAATTGCTACGGCTCATGAGGCCCATAGACTGTAAATACCATATGAACTTCTTTGTGCTCACAACCTTAGCTAAAGAATCTACAACATTCATCAATGTCTCCACCTTAACTAGCTTCACCCTTCCATCTTTGATCATATCTCTGACAAAATGATATTGAACATCAATGTGCTTGGTCCGGGTATGAAATGTCGGGTTCTTAGCTAGGAAGATCGCACTCTGACTATCACAATAAAATGTCACTACACCTTGTTTTATTCCAATATCTAAACATAGTCTCTTAAGTGAAATGGCTTCTTTACAAGCATGAGTAGTTGCCATATACTATGCTTTTGTAGTGGACAAAGCAACCACAACCTATCACTTACTCATCCAACTAATTACACTACCAAATAAAGTAAACACATAAGCACTGGTGGATCTTTTGCTATCATTATCACCTACCTATAATGAATCCACATAACCAAGAATATAAAGGGATGTCATGTCTCCAACCAAATTACCATGATAACACAAAGAATACTCTGAGGTACCTTTCAAATATTTGAAGACTCTTTTGACTACATCCCAATGAACTCTACTAGGATTGGACATATATCTGGAAAGAACTCCCACCATTGTGAAATGTTTGGTCTAGTACAAACCATAAGATACATCAAACTTCCAACTGCAATTTGGTAAGGCACTCTTCTCATGTCTTCCATCTTTGATGGAGGTGTAGGAAAATCTAAAACAAATAAATTTGTTCCAACCGTGAAGGGAACACATAATGGTCTACAATCCTGCATGTTGAAACTCTATAATACTAAATTCACATACTTACTTTGGCCTAGCCATAGCTTTTAGTTCACTCTATCTCTTCTAATCTCCATCCCAAGAATGTGTTTTGCTGCACCAAGATCTTTCATTTCAAATTTAGTAGCAAGTTGAGACTTTAGTTCTGAAATCATACCTTTCCCTTTACTAATCAATAGCATATCATCAACATATAATGCAATGTACAGGAAATGATCACCATTAAATTTATAAAAAACACAATGATCTGATTTAGAATGCTCAAATCCCAAACTCAACACATATGTATCAAATTTCTAGTACCACATCCTAGGACTCTGTTTGAGGCCATACAAAGATTTCTTCAATTTACAAACCAAATTACTTTTACCTTTCACCACATAGTGCTTTAGTTGTTGTCTACCTTCCCAATTGGAACAATAACTCGGCTTAAAGCCTGAACTTGGCGATTGGACATCTATCTTGAATAGCTATCATTTCTATGGTGGAGGTTTCATTTACATTTCAACCCAGGGACGTATTACTTGAAATGGGCCCACATAGTTTGTGCACTAAGTTATAATAAAAGCCATTCTATTCTATTGCAACAAAGGAAATTACTAAAATTGACAGACAAAAATGTAATGACTAAAATGCTACAGGAAATCTTAATGCTGAAAGGTAATTTAAGTAACTAACTACCACTAATGTTCTAAGCTAACAAACAAACTAATTTGTTCTCCTTTGGTTGCGGGAATAGTCGTAGGTTCTAGTTCCAGTGGTTGCAGGAATAGTCAAATAGTAAAACAACAACTGCAACAAAATAAAACTAATGTAAAAAAGACCTGGGATTGCTCACCAAGTGGGCCCTCTTGTATGAGCATGTCCATAATTCAAGTAGTCTTATATACTCAAAAAACCATCGCTTTATTTATCATTTCAAAAGCTGTTATGTACCATGAAAATAATGAGAATATTGTCTAGCTCTGAAACTCTGTCTAACCCCCACGAGGAGGTCTAGATCTTTATTTATAATAAAACTATAACAAACTACTAACTACCTAAACCAAGCCCAAGAGAATAGGCGGAAGTTTTATTACAACAAAGAAAGAGTCAACCATAAAGATTGTGGGTCATTCATCATTCAGAATATAGCACAACGGTTTCTGCTAGATTGCCACCTATTGGAGATGGCCATAAATAAGTCTCAAACTACATCACTATTTTGCAGTTGCTCATTTGCCACCTTTCTCATTACTTTTAATTCTTACAATCACCTTGACTCTGGCTTTAATCGGCTTGAATGGCACGATCCTCCTTTCTGACATGATTTGACTACTTCTGCAGCTACCTAAATGTTCTTGCATCATGAGGTAAAGAACACAAACATATACATATCCATTTTCTATCAACCATAACATTCATTCATCCACATATAAAATTATCATAGTAATTCATATAGTTGTAGGAATATATTTAGCCAAAACAATAAGAAGTTCAAAAGGTTTGGTTAATGTTCATCATGCATAGGATCAAAAACCTCTAACACATCCTATACCCTCAACATTGTTTGATTACACAACTTAAACCATGAAAAACATAACATACATGAGCACAAAAAGAGCTATTATTTCAGCTCATCAATTGTGTCATATAAATAACCTCCTTCAAATCACCATAAAGGAAAGCAATTTTCACATCCATTTGCTCAACCTTTAAATTATAAGCAAAAGCAATAGAAAGCAAAAATCTAATGGATATCATTTTTGGAACAGGAGAAAATATCTCACCATAATCAACACCCTCAACCTGAGAATAGCCTTTCTCAACCAACCTTGCTTTATACTTCTCAATGATTCCATCTAAACCCATATTTTTTTTGAACACCCATTTACAACTGACATGCTTCCAACCTTTAGACAATGGTACAAAATCCCATGTATCATTCTTTTTCAAAGCTATCATTTCTTCTTCCATAGAAATATTCCAAGATTATGCATCATTCATACCCAATACCTCTTCTATATATCTAGGTTCATTCACATTAGTATTCAAAGAAAAAATACATCTCCAATCATCAGGTGATACCTTTCAAGTGGTTGTCTATGTCTTGTAGACCTTCGAACAAGCTAAGTTGGAGGTTCTTCCTCCTCTTATCAAGATTCAAAGCTAGATGAGCTCTCCTTAATTTATTGCCTATCAAGTGGTCTTGATTCAACTTTTTCAGGTGTAGAAGGGAATTGAATCCTGTTTAGTTTATTCTGGCTACAATGTAGTTGAAGGAGACTTAATTTATCTAAAAATAACAGTTCTACTATGAATTACCTTTTGTGCAACAGGGTCCCAAATCTTGTATACTTTCACATGATAACTATAACTGATGAAGACAACCTTATTTTCCAACTTTGTTCTCTTCTCCTTTGGGACATGTGCATATGCCTTGCAACCAAAAACTCTAAGATGTCTCAATGAAGGCTTGTGACCTAACCATTCAAACCTTCAACAAGGTTTTTATTTTTCAAGGTCCTTAGATCCTTTTCTCTAATTTGGCCAAGCCTTTGGTGCCATAACATAGTCTTCTTTGCATGTAACTTTGCTTCAGAAGAAAGAGACCCAAAATCCATGTCCATCTATTGAAGGTGAAACCCTCAAATCTTCTAATGGAGTATCCATAGATTTACTTTTTACATAAGTGTTATTACACTCAACAATGTATGTCTCTAGCTTATACAAAGTGTCAAACCTAACACCTCTAGTAATCACCATAACACCCTTAATCATCTTACATCTTGCATCAGAAAATACTACCTTCACACCTGCATCTATCAGTTTGCTCATAGATAATAATTTTCATTTTAAACTACGGATATGCAGCACATCGCTAATCCTTTTTATTCTACCATCAATAAACTCATTCTAACTTTACCTCGACCAACAATTTCTAAATGTGAATCATCACCCAAGTACACCTTACCTCCATTAAATTCTTCATATTCAAAAAACCAATCTTTATTGGAAGTCATATGAAAAGATGCACCTGAGTCAATTAACCATGCATCATTACCTGCATGAGTGGCCAAAGTTGCAATGAATGCATCACCATCTTCCTTCTCAAACTCAAAATCAAAATCAAACTTCTTCTTTTTCTTCTTATTTCCTTCTTTGCAGTCCTTATGGATGTGACTTGAATTATGGCAATTCTAGCAAATGACTTTGGACTTTTCAGGAGATTTCTATCTCCCTCTGGATATGGACTTATTGCAGTTCGCATTCTTCTTGCCTTTTTCCTTAGGTCTTCCAAGAACAATTAGGGATTCCTTCAAACTGATGGATACCTTCCTTTGCACCTCTTCACCAAGTAGGGCACCCACCACAACTTTATATTTCAAAACAACAAAAGTACTACCAATAGCCATAACAAGAGAATCCCATGAATTAGGCAAAGAACAAAGCAAGATCTGGAATTTCTCCTCTTCGTCCATCTTAACACCAACAGATACCAATTGAGCCACCAACATATTAAATTCTTCCATGTGGTCTACAATTTGTCCACCTTGTTTCATCTTCAAGGAATACAATTTCTTCTTCAAGAAAATCTAATTTAATAAAGATTTGGCTTGATAAATCTCACTAAGCTTAGTCCCTAACTTCTTTGTAGTGTTCTCTTCATGGACATTGATCATAATAGAAATTTTCAAGCACAATCTAATTAGACCCTTAGCTTTTCATTCCATAACATCATACTAAGTGGTCGCATTAGGATCTGTAGGTCTTAAGACATTCACATCAAGAACAGATCCCACAAATCTCGATCTATTAGTAGATCTTCCATCTTCAACTTCCACATCTCAAAATCACTTCCATTAAATTTCTCCACCTCTATTCTCTCTGATGAACTTGCCATCTAAAAATTCCTGCAATAAGATCAAAAAGTGTTATGCACAAGCTCCCACTCAAATTTAAATTAGTTCAAAAAACCCAACAACCCACAACTGAAACTAAAGGTAACCTGGCTCTGATACCACTTGTAAGGAAGTTAAGTAGTGGAATAACTTCCTACACTAATCTTGAGAGGAGGGTAATGAAAAAATTTTACATATCGTTACAATAGTTACAAAAACTTAACAGAAACAACATAATATCATGCATACCTCAACACATCAACACAATGATTTATGTGGGGAAAACCCTTTCAGGAGAAAAACCCCTCACTCCAAAAGCAGCTCAATATATTATTCAATAATCAATAAAAAATTACAATATACTTGTAGAACAAGCTCTTCATAGGAGTACCACTAATCATATACTCAAAGGTAACTCAATCGTCATAAGACTCTTACACAATCTCCATCTCACACACCTCATATATGGGAGATACAATACAAGAAACCATCAAACGGCACTAAAAAATCATGGGCTAAAACCACCCAATAAAGTAGAGCTGACCTTATCTTCATTCTAGATGCCCTCTGACATGTCAAAACACACATCAACACATGTTCCTCCCTTTCACATCTCATTTATGTGTCCGATGCATTTTATATTTCCTATTTCAAGAGTCCAAACTTCCAGAGGCCATAACTTGTGAACTGTGTGTCTGATTGATGAATTGTTTGAAGCGTTAGAAATCTCGCCAAGTTATCTATCACCTCATAAAATATTATGCTATTTATACCCATTTTTTATGGTGTTTTAGAGCCTATAATGTCCTCAAAATTAAATTTAAACCTTTCATCACACCCTCCAAAAAAAGAAACTTTAATATCTTCAAACCTAGCTATGATCTTATGACAAAAATTTACCAGCATGCTTATCTAGCCAACCAAAAGCTTTGGGGAGAATTTTGAACCATTTTGTGCTCAAACAAAAACTTACTATAAATAGTAACCTTATATAAATGCAAGGTTGAGACACCATTTTCCCAACAAGTAGAACTAGCAAAACACAACTAGACTATTCTTACTCTCCTCCCCAACATGGATCACCTAGAAAAACATAACTAGAATGTGTACATCCATGTCTACTCTCTTATCTTCTCCTCATGATCTCATAGCCTTTCTATTTGTAGTTCATGGATGATGCATGCTCTTTATCTTTTTATGCGATTGCTTGTGCTCTTGAGATGGAATTTTCAAGAATGACATTAGTGGATGAGACATTTTGATATCGATGTCTCTTCAGCTAGTTGACTTGAAGTCTTGTTTTGGTTTATAGCTTTTGTGTTGTGTGTCTTTTGCCTTTTGTCTTTATTTGTCTTTCTCTATCTTTGTCTTGTTTTGTGTGCCCTTGCATGCATTTGTGTGAGTTAAGATCCTAATATTGGGGGTTTGGGTCCTCAAAATTAGTAATGTCGAATACTCCTTGTGATTGCACTCCTAATTGCTCCTCTCTTTCATCTTTCATCTAATTTACCATGATTATTTGTGTAGGCTCATACTTTGATTAAAGTGGGAGCTAAATATAGCATCATAAATTGTCACTTGTCGAATTTGCATCTCATGTTTGTGCCCCTACTTTAGTGTGTCCTATCCTCATCTCATTCCTAGGTCCGTTTTGTGCCTATTCTCCAACTTTTAGGCCATGAACAACCGTTTGTGGGTCCTACCATGGGATACCCACCCTATTTTGGCATTGTCTTTGTCTTGATGGTTGTAGGACAAAAGAACTAGACCATGTTGGCCACATCCTGGTCTGGACCACGTTGCCATTGACATGGTTGTTGGAATCGTATTGTCATTGATGTCAATTGGTATAGGAGTTGTTGTTGGCATGGTGTTCTTATGAGTTTTATTGTTATACAGGTAGGAGCATTGTCAATCGGTAAACGGGAATAGAGTAGTTCTCAAGCAACTAGTACAGATGATTGGAGAGGACTCAGGTGTTGCGGTTCAGAATATATGCTCATAACATTGGTACGAGTCTGTGATTGAAACCACATCAAGTTTGGTGAATCGAAGAGCACATTTATAATTGACTGATATGTACTCTATGAAGAAGAATGAATACCAGTCCAGTATGCAGGTAGGTGTTGTATCAACCGGTAAACATGTCCACCGGTAAGAAAGCAAGGGACTAGCAGAAAGTAGATGGTGCATAAATCGGTAGCCATGTAACAGATAAGCAAGCAAGACTCCCACTAGATAAATATGCTTTCACCAAATGAAGAGAAGGCATGATGGGATATTGGAACATAAAAGGAAGGGTAAGAAGTGATGAGTTTACCTTTATGGAAAACTAGTTGAGATGAGGTTCGGGATAATAATATTTCAGTTGATAAAACATAGAAGAGAATGGCTTGAAGAGTAACAGGTTAATGGATAACTGGTAGGGCAAGAAGACCAGTAGTATAAGGTGTATACTGATAGGGTGTTTTTGGTTGGTGACTAATTCTAAACTAACATAGTCAACTGAGATGGACGCAAATGAAGACAACATGTAGGATCTAGGTGGTTTACATGTAGTGGTGAAGATTGCATCAGTGAGGTGGTTGTTGACTAAGTCTGTATTAATTGTCGACTACAGAAATCATGGAGGAGTTGTAGAGGATTACGACTCAAATTTTTTCAAAGGACAAAGATTTGATTATTTGACGTCAAGATCAAAGCAGGATGGTTAATTGACCAATTGATCTGGAGAAAGGAACTGTGAAGATCATTTATGGTGATTGACAAAAATCAGGGCCAGTGTTTGCTAAAAATATTAAACGTGTATTGGAAGAAAAGATTTGGCAGTGCGATTTTGCTTTGTTGTAGATTATCAATCTCAGAGAAGAGATCCGATCAGATTTGATATGGATTGGGTTGGTGAAGAAAACCCTAGGATGCAAGGTTTGATTTTCTATTTTGGCGGGAAAGCCTGAATATAAATATGCAGACTAAAGATCTAAGTTGATGTTGGTGAAGTGAAGGTGATTGTTGAGAGCAGAAGAGTGATCAATCTTAGTGCAAGAGAGAAGTATAGAAGTGACTGAGTGTTGGAGAGGTTTAATCGGTAAGAGGGGTTTAATCAGTAAGAAACAGAGCAACCAGTGAACTATCATAGAGTTGACAATCAAGTGAACCGACAATGGTTGAACCGATAGGAAGGTATCAAAGAGTGAATGAATACAGAGTGAGGATCAGAGGAAATTAGGAAAGGTAGAGGCTAACCGGTAAGAGGTCAGAGAGACTAAACAAATAACTGGTAGTAAAAGAAGCTAAGAGGCAGAGGAGAGAAATCAGTAGAGTCTTGATTGAAGGTATTACAAAATCCATTTGTAACAAGGTACAGATTATTGTATAACCTTTATCTTATTGTATTTCACTAAGTGGGTCCTTGGTGCAGGGGTTGGTGCTCAAAATAGTGTAGGAGTTGGTGCCCATTAATTACAAGGGGTTGGTGCTCCTTGGGTTGGTGCCCTAAAATCTTATAAAATTATTATTTCATTATGATGCTCGATTGGAGTAGTAGTCTCCAACAACATTTCTCACTGAGGTTTTTCCCATATTGGGTTTTCCTCATATATCCAGTGTTGTGTGATGCATTCTTTGTGTGTGATTGATTACTAGTGTTTTCATTACTTTACTGGTTGCATACACATAGTTGAAAATTGTTTATAACCACCGATTCGCTCACCTCTTAGTGATATCTTGTGTTCTACAATTGGTATCAGAGCCTTAGGTTCCCTATTGGTCAAATCTTTTTCTAGCTTGGGTAGATTCTGGTCTAAGAGAAAAATGGCAAGAAATGAGTCCTCCTCATCAAAAGCCCCCATGTTTGATGGAACTAACTATTCCTTCTGGATCAGAGGAATGGAAACCTATCCATCCTCCCTAGGTTTTGATGTTTGGATGTCAGTTAAGAATGGGTATATAGTCCCTAGTGTTCCTCCTATAGATCCAGATGCTAAGAAGGAGTATGAAAACAATGCAAAGGCTAAACATGCCATTCTTAGTGGGTTGTTTGACAATGAGTTTGTTAAGGTTATGCACTGCTTATCCACTAAAGATTATTTGAAGGAGATGTCAAGGTCAAGGAGGCCAAGCTGAAAACACTAAGAGGTCAACTTGAAGGCTTGAAGATGAAAGATGAAGAAAAGATTGTAGATTATCTTCAAAGAGTAGATGAAATTGTGAACACCATTAGAGGATTTGGAGAGGAGACAATTGATGAAGTTATTGTCAAAAAGGTACTTAGATCACTCACATCTAAGTATGATACAAAGGTATATGCTATAGAGGAAGCCAAGGATTTGAAAAAAATTCTATGGATGAGTTATTTGGTTCCCTAACTTCTTATGAAATGAGGACAACTAGTGAAGGAACTTCCAAGAAAGAGGCAACTTTCAACTCTACCAAAAAGGGTAAGGAAGAAATCGTTCGTAAAGAATCTAGTGGAGACTCAGATACTAAGGTGGTAAAATTTGTAAGGAAGCTCAAAAGAGGATCCAATAAGTATAAAGGAAAAATGCCTTTCAAATGTTTCAACTATGGTAAAATAGGACACTTTGCTTCTAAATGTCCCTATTGTGAAAATGGTGGAGATGAGAAAAAGAGCTCGGGCAAATTTTTTGGTAAGGATAGAAGGAAGAAATCTTACCAGCAAGAGAGAAGAAGTTACCAGGAGTAGAAAAGTCTATATACCTTTGAAGATGATGCTACAGATGAAGAAAGAGTATCAGAAGAAGGTTGTTGTGAAGATGAAAGAGAAACAAATCTCTTTATGGCACTAGGTGAACTGGTTGATGAAGATAATGAAGATGAAGACATTGAAGCTGAAGTGGACTTGGCAGGTGAACTCATAAGTGCACTTGAAGATTTGAATAAAATAAGAAGAGAACTCAAGAAGATTAAGTATGTTGTTGTAGAAGAACAAGATTGTTTCAAGCAATCCTTGGATGAGTCCAAGAAAAAAATTTCTGATCTACAACTCCAGTTGGAAGAAGCTAAGAGGATATGTGAAGTTACATCCTCTGATTTGATAAAGAAGGAAAAGGAGCGACATAATCTGGAAGAAGAAATTGTAAGGATAAAAAAGGAGCTAGAAAAGAGAAAGGATGAATTGAAGATGAGGAGCAAGTATGAGTGAAACACTGAAACCTTAGACAAGATGTTGAGCAAATAAAAGCATTCAAAAGATACTTGTGGTATAGGATTTGAAGAAGGACAAAGTTCAAACAACAAAGACACATCCGGTAAGGAGATAAAATTCACTTCCTCAAGTGAAAGTAAAGAGAAACAAATCTTTATAGTTAGCAAAGATACTGGAAAGAAGACCTATGTTGAAGCTACAAGAAATCAACTTGTGAACCAGAATGCTCAGTACCAGAAGGGTCACACATTAAACTGGTATGCAAATCATAAAGTCAAGCCCAAAGTAGATGATGAAGGATTAACCAAACTCAACAACATGAGAGGAATAAATCTATTAAGACAAAGGTTTGCCGGTCCAAAGCAACAAGACTAGTATGTACCCAAATTCCATGGTTATTGCTACCAGTGTAATAAGTTTTGGTATAGAATTGCTAATTGTAGACTGATGAATAAGCCTCCTATTATTTTTGAAAGTAGAATTTATTTTGATGCACTCCAGGAGATGAATTTTGTGTGTTACCAGTGTAATGATTTAGTTCATAGGAGTTATGAATGTAGGAAAAGTCTACCGGTATCCTACTATAGGTTTTCAAATTCATCATTTAATGTAAATGTGAAGTGTTATAATTGTCAAAAGTTTGGGCACATTACAAAACATTGCAAACTTGGGACAACCAAGCAAGAGAAGTCAGTACCGAATCATAAACTGGTAACTAAACCAGAGCATGAGTTTGCAGCAAACAAAAAGAAAGATGCCAACCCAGTTTAGGTCGAGAAGGACAAAAATAATGCAGAATCAAGTCTGATTGTGCAAACTACCCTGCATGCAGAAATATGAAACTTGTGGGTTGTAGACAGTGGATGTCCCAATCACATGACCAGAGATCAAAAGAAATTTATTAAGCTTGAAGATTGGAATGGAGGTTCAATAAGATTTGGAGACAACTCTTCCATCAAGATAAAGGGAAAAGGTACTCTGAACATAGATGGAAAATTGAAGGCACATGATGTATAGTATGTGGAAGGTTCAAAGCATAACCTACTAAGTGTGAGTCAAATGTGTGACAAAGGATACAAATTCATGTTTGATTCTACCAGTTGCTAGATAAGAAAAGAGAGTATCGGTCAGATTGTAGCAGAAGGAAAAAGGACATATGGAAATGTGTACAATCTAAAGGAATGCTTTGAGTCCTAATGCATGATGGGACAAGTGGATGAGATTTGGATTTGGCACAGGAGATTAGGCCATATAAATTTTGATAATCTGGTTAGAATAAGCAAAAAGGGCTCTGTGAGACATATACCACCTATCATCAAACTGGTAAGCACATTTTGTGATGAATGTGTAAGAAGGAAGTAGACTAAGGTGACCTTCAAGACTAGAGAACATAATACTTCAAGACCACTTGAACTTGTGCATACTGATCTATGTGGAGCAAATAGAACAAGAGCTCTAGCTGGTGAAAGATACTTCATGCTCCTCATTGATAATTTTTCAAGAATGACATGGGTCACTTTCCTAAAGGACAAATCCCAACCATTTGAAAGATTCAATATTTTCTGGAAGATGGTTGAGAGGGAAATTGGATGCAAGCTGAAATGTCTAAGATCTGACCGGGGTGGAGAGTTCACATGAAATGAGTTTGAAAATTACTATGAGAGACATGGAATCAGAAGACAATATTCAACTCCAAGGACAACACAACAAAATGGTTTGTAGAAAGGAAAAATCGGATAGTAAAGGAGATGGCAAGAAATATATTAAATGAAGCAAACATACCAGATATGTATTGGAAGGAAGTAGTTCATATTGTTGTATATATTTTGAACCGGGCTCAACTAAGAACAAATAACAAAATGACACCTTATGAATCGTGGTATGACTGGAAGCCATCAGTCAAATATTTCAAGGTGTTTGGAAGTAAATGCTTCATCAACAAAGATGAGGATGACTTAGGTGGTTTTGATTCCAAGAGTGATGAAGGTATCTTCTCGGGTTATTCAACTCACAACAAAGCATACAAATGCTACAACAAAAGACTAAGAAGAGTCATTGAGAGTATACATGTCAGAGATGATGAAGATATGCATAAAGGAAGACAAGCAAAAGTAAACCGACATGATGTTTCATGTGATGAAGATGAAATACAATCAAAAAGTGAACCAGAAGAAGCATCTAACAAGTCCCCTAACCAGTATGTGTAGATAAATCACCCAGAAGAGAAGATTATAGGTGATCAAAATGATGGTGTACAGACAAGAAGAAGACTTGCCTGGAACAATGAACAAGTAAATTTCTACCTCATGACATAGATAGAACCCAAAACATTCAATGAAGCCAACAAAAGTTAGAAATGGATGGAAGCAATGGAAGAAGAGTTGCAACAAATTGAAAAGAACAAAACTTGGGAATTAGTTCCTAGACCAGAAAATAAGAATGTCATTGGCACTAAATGGGTCTACTGGAACAAGATGAATGAAAAAGGTAAGATTGTTAAGCATAAAGTAAGGTTAGTGTGTAGGGAAAAAAAGCGAGACTAGGCTAACATGCCCTAATCCTACCTTTTGACACACATTGTGGAATATGAAAGAGCCTAGAGGTATCACACATTTGGCTACTTCTTTTTGTGGAAGAGAGAGACACGGGCTACCTATTAGGGTTTCTATTCCTTTGTTGTAATTGAAAGATAAAATGATGCAAGTTCAATTCCTAACCCCAAAGTGCAAGTATGAACTAATAACAAGATTGCAGAATTGAGATTAAACAATGGAAAACTATAAACACAAGGACAAGACAAGAATGCAGATGCATACCCAGAGTTAAAATCTGAGTGAAAATGTTCGGGATGGGGGCGCAGGTGCCACTGTCCTGATACTACTCCTGAAACTGTTGTTTTGCAACCTGAAAAGCTGTCAGAAAATACTGAGACTTGCTGTTTGACTGAGGGACTAGGGTACCTAGCGCCACTGTCCCAGGGACCAGGGTGCCCAGCGCCCTTGTCCTGGTAGGACCAGGGCACCCCACGCCCCTGTCCTGGTCTTTTTCCCAAAGATTTGGTGTGTAGCTCAGTTTCTATCTACTTCTACCGGATTTGCAACTTGCAGCGTCGTCCGAATCCCGAAATCTACACTTATATCTGAAAAGGTATGGTGGGTGGCTATATAGGGTTTTGCCTTAGTCAAACACCCGCTTTGGTGATTTCCACCTCCACGAATAGCCAAGTTGTATTGTAAAAGTAGTGTGTGTGTAGACCTTGTGTGTGTGCAAGATCCTAAAATGTAAGTAAGAAAACTAGAGCAACCCAGAAAGTAAACCCTAATTGCTTGTAAATGATAATGTAAATGCTCCAAACCAAGATGCAAAGTGATCTAAAGCATGAATACAAATGATATAATGAGGCTTATGCAAAGACATGAAAACAACATGAAATCATACCCAACCCCAAGGGAGGGGTACAAGCCAATCTTTAGTCGGTGATCCCTTATTGCTCTTCAATGCCTTCAAAGCCCTAAATGGATGAATGAAATTGATGAATGCTTGATGGATGGATGTTGAATGTTATTGAAGTCTTCAAAGATCTGCTCTTTCGCTGCATAGAAGGTCCTTGAAATCAAAAATTCTGATCCTTTCAAATGAAGAAAGAGAGATCTTATATATGAAACCCTAGGTCTTAATTTCAACTTTTGGCTGACCTAGAGATCGAATCTCCGGCCAATTTCTTGGGGTTAAGCTTTATTTTATGATTGGATCGTGCTCCTAAAATTTTGAGAAAAATGTCCGAGACCGTGTGCACTCCGGGTGCCATGGTCTCGTCAACTTTTCACCAAATTTTCAGGGCCATTGGATATGATGATGTTAGAGAGAATCTCAAAGTTACAAGTGATTTCGAGATGTTTTGACCCCCGAAATCAAGCCCCCAAGTTCAAAATAGGACCTAATTAGGGTTTTTGATTAAATATGTATTGGAGGAATAAAATGAAAAGGACACACTTTAATGAAAGGGCCCAAATTTATGATGTGGAAGATGATGAAATAGAACCTTAGACCTAATTAATTTAATTAATTAAGTGCTAAAGGGAAAATGCAATGCAAAATGCAAAATGCGCCAAGGTGGGTGCTAAACTAGGTGTGAAATTGTACCACCCTAGCCAGTGCCTACAATTTACAACGCTACATTTAGCCCCCACTTTAGCGGTCATATGAAGACTACGTGCATATGCAAGCTAAAGTACAGAAAAGTAAACATTATTTGAAAAATGATATATCCATAAGTCTGTCGAACGAAACCCCCAGTGGTATCTGCAGTACACAATTAGGAACCGCACCCTACAAAACACACGTTAGATCACAAAATCACCTAATGCTTACTAAGGAAGGTGATGAAAATTTGAGGGTAGCTATATGCCCCCCTTGTTTCGGCTTGCTAATTTTAGTAAGTTGAAATAGGGTATCATGTTTACCACTTAAAATTGTTAAAGAATATTGATGACAAATGCTCACAAGAAGATTTGATATGAGATCAAAAACTAATGGAGAATCATTTGGTAAGAAAGAGGACTAAATCTCAATTCCAACACAACAAAGAGTGTGAGGATTTGGGAGTTCTCTAACACAAGATGAAGGATGTAAATGGAAACAAAATGCAAAGAGAAGAAAAGAAAGGAAAAAAGCATGAATACACACATTGGTGATCCATGAGAAGAATAGTGAGAGAGAAAACATGGACTTCTCGCCCCTAGATCTTGTCTAGGTGATCCATGGGAAAAAGGACATGGAAAACTAGCCCCTAGAGTCTGTCTAGGTGATCCATGTAAGGGAGGAGAGTGAGAAAGTCTAGCCTTATGCCGCTAGTTCCACTCAACCTCATGCATGTGTGTGTAAGTGAGGTTAGAAGCACCTCATAAAAGTCTATGCCTGAGTATGCTACAACCTATATATGTATAGTACAAAAGCGTGACATCTCGCTCTAAGAGTTTGTGCTCTGGTTCCGAGAATAATCACCTTGCATAAAAGAAAAATGGAGACATCTTACTCTAAGAGTCTGTGCTCTGGTTCCGAGAATGACCCATTGCTCAAAAAGTGTAATGTTTATGTCATAAGAAAAGTAGAACAAGGATACCTACCTTCATCACAAAAGAAGATACCCCAAAAATGCAACAATGTCATAGATCCAAGCAAGAGAGTTTTGCACTCTTTAAGCAAGGATAAGATAGTTGAAAAGGGATATCTTGTAGTATGTGTAAAGGAGATCCTTAGAGGAGAAGAGATCTTTGTACAAAAGATACCTATCCCCGAGAGGAATTGTCTTAGACAAATATAACATCTTCTAGAATAAGACAAAGAAGAGAATAAGAATGCAATACTTCCTTCTTTTGCGAGGTGAAAGTGATTCTTAATGAAGGATGACGCTCTTTTTAACCCAATTGGGAGAGTGAATTCATTATGGATGTATTTTACCAAGTGCAAAAGAGGTTGTAGTCAAGGACTTACACCTCTTGTAAGAGAGAATCCTTGAAGAAACAACAACAAATACATACAAGGAATAACATCAAGTAATAAAGTTCACACCATCCACGAAATAGGAAAAAGTGGATCCTTAGATAAAAATAAGGAAAGATCATTGCCTCCCAAGGATAAGGACAATGAGAAGGACTTACACAATCTTCTAGGGAGAGATTTAGACATAAGCAAAATGTACTACATACTCACATGAGTTCCTGCAAGCAAGACATTAGTGTATGTAAAATGCTCCTTACAAGAAGTGGGTAGGATAAGAAAGAGAATACACATCTTCTCCCATATCTAGGAAAAGAGGATTCTAAAGAAAAGATGATCAATATTTCCACACTATTACCCCAAAGGGAAATTTTAACAATAAAAAGAAGAGATGTATGAAATCACTCTTGTCCCCATAGGAACAAGAGATAACATAGAAAATTAGGCTATTATGTTGCTTCAAAAATATGATTGCACTTGAAATTGTACCATCATGAATGACAATGAGCCCCCAGTAAATGAGCTACCAATGTCACATAATGATGAGCAACATAATAGCCATTAATGTTATTTAAAGACATGATAGATTGAATGAGGTATTTGAATATGACATGCTAAATGCTCAACTATAAGTGAGATCAAAAACATGTATAAAATGATCAAAATTGAAGAAGAAAAGTCACAAGAAATATTAGAAGAGGGATGAGTGTAATTTATTAGAGCCTTATCCCTGGAGGAAGGGACTTTATGATGAATAGGAGATAAAGATTCATAAGTGGATTTAGAAATTTGAGGGGATTCATAAAGAGATTTGTTCATCGCCAAGATTTCCTTATGACGGGAATGAGAGTTGATAGAAGTAGAAGATGATTTAGTTGAAGCGAGATCATTATCACTACTAAATATAGCATTCACATTGAGAGATGGTCTTTTAGATGCTTTGGTGGGCTTAGAAAGATTATATCCAAGTCCAAATGAATATTCATGCATGTTATGTTCTAAAGGAACTTTAATTCCTTGTTCATTTGTGCCACAACCATTTCCACTATAGTCACTCTTAGCCAAAATGTGAAAACCACGACCATGAAGGGATGCTAAATCAGAGAGGGATGGTGATGCCCCATAGGTCTCAGTGCTATTTGTATTAGAGGAAGATGTTGAAGAGTTATTTGAATCAGAGGTAGCCACAAAGTTGTTACTGAATTGCTTAGACAAAGTGGGCTTCTCTTTAGTTTCTTCCTTAGATTTTCCCTTCTCAATCTTAGGCACTCTATATTCTCCTACAAAAGTAGGGTTAAAGTCTAAAGATCCCCAATCATCATCCAAGAGAGCCTTTTCAGGAGAAAAGATATCTTTGGGAAAAGATTCTAATTGAGTAGAAGGATCAAGAGTACTAGAGGGGACAAAATCCTTAAAGGAAGTAGATGCATTTGAAGTGGTAGAAGAATTGGAAGTAGTTGAACAAGAAGATCCAGTTCATAATGGTTCTTGAAGATTAGTATCAGCTAGCAAGGTGTATGTTATATTGTCATAAATGAATTTGACTCGCCCATGCAAAGTTGAGGGGATAGCTTACATACTATGAAGCCAAGGTCTCCCTAATAGAAGATTGTAAGTCAAATTACCAGATATGACATGAATAGGTGTAGGTAAAGTAACAGGACCTACTGTAATAGGTAAGATTATGATACCCAAACATTCTTTACCAACATTATCAAAGCCTCAAATAGAAGAACGTTTAATGAGAGAATGATCCACATTAAGCTTGTCCAATAAATCAATACTACAAACATTAAGGTCAGATCCATTGTCCACAAGGGTTCGTCTTATAGCACTTTCATTGATAATAACTACAATCATAAGAGGATCATATTGATTTTGAATTTCATGAGAAGGTAACTCATCTTGTGTGAACACAATTTGAGCTTTGGGTTTGCTTGTAGAATCAATCAGGGAAGCCATGTTATTATTATTATTATTAGGTGTCACTGCAGGTGGGACATCTAATTTTTTTAAAGCATCTTGTAACATCCCATGATAGGCAGGTGAAGTTTGAGCTAAATCCCAAATAGAAATCTTTGCCGGAGTAGTTTTAAGTTGTTCAATAAGACCATAGTCCTTACTAAGCATTTGTGAAATACGTGGAGCTTGCGGAAGAATTGGTTGAGGATTAGGAAGAGAAACTGGAGTAACAAGAGGAGGATTAGGCTGCCTATTATTTCTAGTTTTATAAGTATGGGCAACCGCATTATAACTCTCTCTAGTTAATTGCTTGGCATAACTATAAGGACTTATAGGTTTTCTTCCTTGCACAGTGATGATAGGTTTATTCGGAGTAAGAAAGGAATCATGACCATACCCTCCTTGGACAGTAAGGAGAGGTGATTTAGGAACTTGAAAGGTGGGAGAAGGATAAGCACCTTGGACTTCAAAGAGAGGCTTATTATGCTCATTCAGGTTTATCATGTTAACTAATTTAGAAGTTTTGTTCTTGTTTAAAGATTTTGATAAAGCCACAAAGTCATCAAGAGCATCATCCAACAAAGCATGATCATATCGATTAAAAGGTTTATCTTTTGATTCAAAAGGAGACATCTCTTCATAGAGGGGATTATTGAAAACAACCATGTTACTAGATTTAGTGGAAGAGTTGATAGGAATGTACCCTTGAGAGGAATCATTCGACTTATCTTTCTCATCACAATGAAATGGCATAGTAACAATGTTTATGAGTTTTTGGTAAAATGAAGGTTTGGTATCTTTAGGGTTCAAAAACTCATCTAAAGCTTCATCTAATTCATCTTGGCTATACTCATGATCAACATAATTGCATACATCATCATAAATATGAACATCTTGCAAATAAAAATCTGACATTTTGAAATAAAAATTGCATAAAACATAAACCACAATGCAAAGAAACAAAGGAACACACTCTTTCATTTCCTTTTTTTTTTCTTTTCTTTAACGAAAATGAAACTTAAATGAAACACACTAAATCTAGATCTAGATCTAAAAAATGCAATGCAAGAGAAAGCAATAATAAGTTCACGTCGGGTTCACCAAAATGTGTGGGGAAAAAAAGTGAGACTAGGCTAACATGCCCTAATCCTACCTTTTGACACACATTGTGGAATATGAAAGAGCCTAGAGGTATCACACATTTGGCTACTTCTTTTTGTGGAAGAGAGAGCCATGGGCTACCTATTAGGGTTTCTATTCCTTTGTTGTAATTGAAAGATAAAATGATGCAAGTTAAATTCCTAACCCCAAAGTGCAAGTATGAACTAATAACAAGATTGCAGAATTGAGATTAAATAATGGAAATTTGTAAACACAAGGACAAGACAAGAATGCAGATGCATACCCAGAGTTAAAATCTAAGTGAAAATGTTTGAGACGGGGGCGCAGGCACCACTGTCCTGATACTGCTCCTGAAACTGTTGTTTTGCAACCTGAAAAGCTATCGGAAAATGCTGAGACTTGCTGTCTGACTGAGGGACCAGGGCACCCAGTGCCACTGTCCCAAGGACCAGGGCGCCCAGCGCCCCTATCCTAGCAAGACCAGGGCACCCCACGCCCCTGTCCTGGTCTTTTGCCCTAAGATTTGGTGTGTAGCTCAGTTTCTATCTACTTCTGCCGGATCTGCAACTTGCGGCATCGTCCGAATCCCAAAATCTGCACTTATATCTGAAAAGGTATGGTGGGTGGCTATATAGGGTTTTGCCTTAGTCAAACCCATGCTTTGGTGATTTTCAACTCCACAAATAGCCAAGTTGTATTGTAAAAGTAGTGTGTGTGCAGACCTTGTGTGTGTGCAAGATCCTAAAATGCAAGTAAGCAAACTAGAGCAACCCAGAAAGTAAACCCTAATTGCTTGTAAATGATAATGTAAATGCTCCAAACCAAGATGCAAAGTGATCTAAAGCATGAATACAAATGATATAATGAGGCTTATGCAAAGACATGAAAACAACATGAAATCATACCCAACCCCAAGGGAGGGGTACAAGCCAATCTTTAGTCGGTGATCCCTTATTGCTCTTCAATGCCTTCAAAGCCCTAAATGGATGAATGAAATTGATGAATGCTTGATGGATGGATGTTGAATGTTATTGAAGTCTTCAAAGATCTGCTCTTTCGCTGCATAGAAGGTCCTTGAAACCAAAAATTCTGATCCTTTCAAATGAAGAAAGAGAGCTCTTATATATGAAACCCTAGGTCTTAATTTCAACTTTTGGCTGACCTAGAGATCAAATCTCCGGCCAATTTCTTGGGGTTAAGCTTTATTTTATGATTGGATCGCGCTCCTAAAATTTTGAGAAAAATGTCCGGGACCGTGTGCACTACGGGAGCCATGTTCTTGGCAACTTTTCACCAAATTTTTAGGGTCGTCGGATATGATGATTTTAGAGAGAGTCCCGAAGTTACAACTGATTTCGAGATGTTTTGACCCCCGAAATCAAGCCCCCAAGTTCAAAATAGGACCTAATTAGGGTTTTTGATTAAATGATGTATTGGAGGAATAAAATGAAAAGGGCACACTTTAATGAAAGGGCCCAACTTTATGATGTGGAAGATGATGAAATAGAACCTTAGACCTAATTAATTTAATTAATTAAGTGCTAAAGGGAAAATGCAATGCAAAATGCAAAATGTGCCAAGGTGGGTGCTAAACTAGGTGTGAAATTGTACCACCCTAGCCAGTGCGTACAATTTATGACGCTATAGTTAGTATGCGAAGGGTATTCCCAAGTAGAAGGAATAGATTTTGAAGAAACATATGCACCAATTGCAAGATTTGAAGCCATTAGAATATTTCTAGAATTATCTACCTACAAAGGATACAAGGTATATCAAATGGATGTTAAATCTTGTTTCTTAAATGGTAACTTAGAAGAAGAAGTTTACATAGAACAACTAGAAGGCTTTCTATTGCATGATGATGAAACTTTTGTGTGCCAGTTGAAGAAAGCTTTGTATGGTCTGAAGTAGGATCAAAGAGCATGGTATTCAAGGTTAGATATGTATCTAAAGGAGCAAGGTTTTAGAAATGGAAGTACAGACATTAATATGTATATTAAAGCAGATGGAAACCACATGATCATTGTAGTTGTATATGTAGATGACATAATTTTTGGAGGCAACATGGACACTCTGTGCAAAGACTTTGCTGATCAAATGTAGTCAGAATTTGAGATGTCAATGCTTGGAGAGTTCTCATATTTTCTTGGTTTGTAGATTTCACAATAGGATAAAGGGATATTTATCTCTCAAATCAAGTATGCCATAGATATTTTGAAGAATTTTCAGATGGAAGACAACAAACCTTTAAGTACCCCATGGTGACCGGTTGCAAGTTGAGCAAGATAGATGAGTCATCGGTAGTGGATCAGATATTGTATAGATCCATGATTGGTAGTCTATTATATCTTACTACTTCAAGACCAGATATAGTGCAGACAATATGTATGGTGGCAAGATTTCAAGCTACACCTAAATAGTCACATGAAAATACAGTCAAAAGAATCTTTAGGTACCTACAAGGAACACTTAATTAAGGACTCCGGTATCCTAATCAAGGAGAATTCACCTTACAAGCATACATTGATGTTGATTGGGCAGGCTGCATTGATGACTAGAAGAGCACCAGTGGTGGTGCATTCTTCCTAGGTAACCAGTTGGTTTCATGGTACAACAAGAAGCAGGATTCAGTTTCCCTATCTATTGTTGAGGCAGAATATATTGATGTTGATACATGTTGCTCTCAGATGTTATAGATGAAGAAAAACCTCAAGGATATTCAGGTAGAAACATCTGACCTTGTTTCTATTTGGTGTGATAATTCAAGTGCAAACAATATATCAAAGAATCCAACTATGTACTCAAGAACCAAGCACATTGCCATCAAATATCATTTTCTTAGGGAAAAGGTGGCAGAGCAGGAAGTTAAGGTAGAATATGTCCCTACAGGTCAACAAGTGGCTGATATCTTCACAAAACCTCTACTAATAAACTCATTTGAGTATCTACACCACAAGTTAGATGTGGTTTCACCAACTTCATGCACTTAAATGTGTATGGAGATCTATGGTTCAAGGGGAATTCACTGCTATAACTATTGATTCTTGGACCATTTGATGGACAAAGGGGGAGACTTGACCAAGGGGGAGATTATACTGGTTAAGTAAATGCAAACTCTAGATGTTTGCTCTACCAAAAAAAGGGAGAAATGTTTCTTTTTGTGCCCTTTGTCATTGTTGTCAAAGGGGGAGAAGGAACCAATTTGATAGTGGATACTATGTGTGTTGACGTCAATGCAAAAGGGGGAGATTGTTGGCATTGTATTGTCAATGATGTCAACTAGTATGGGAGTTGTTGTTGGCATGGTGTTCTCATGGGTGTTACTGGTATCCGAGCAGGAGTATTGTCAACTGGTAAATAGGAACAAAGCGGTGCTCAAGCAAATGGTATGGATGATTGGAGAGGATTTGAGTGTTGTGGTTCAAGAATATATGCTCATAACATTGGCATGAGTATATGATTGAAATGGCATCAAGTTTGGTGAACAAGAGAGCACATTTATAATTGATTGATATGTATTCCATGAAGAAGAATGAATACCGGTCCAGTATGCAGGTAGGTGTTGTATCAACCGGCAAACATGTCCACTAGTAAGAAAGCAAGGGACTAGCAGAAAGTAGATGGTGCATCAATCGGTAACCATGTAACAGATAAGCAAGCAAGACTCCCACTGAATGAAGATGCTTTTACCAAATGAAGAGATGGCATGATAGGATACTGGGACAAAAAAGGAAGGGTAAGAAGTGATGATTTTTCCTTTATGGCAAACTAGTTGAGATGAGGTATGATTTAATAATGATCCAGCTGATAGAACAAAGAAGAGCATGGCTTGAAGAGTAACAAGTAATGGATAATCGGTAGGGAAAGAAGACCGGTAGTGTAAGGTGTATATCAGTAGGGTGTTTTTGGTCAAGGACTTATTTTGAACTGACATAGTCAACTGAGCTGGATGTCAATGAAGATGACACGTAGGATCTAGGTGGCTAATGTGCAATGGTGAAGATTATGTCGGTGAGGTGGTTGCCAACTAAGTTCGCATTAATTGTCAACTGCAAAATTCACAAAGGATTTGTAGAGGATTGTGGCCCAAATTTGTTCAAAGGACAGAGATTTGATTATTTGACGTCATGATCAAAGCATGATCGTTGATCGACTAGTTGATATGGAGAAAAGAACTGCGAAGATCATTTATAGTGACTGACAAAAAGAAGGGTCTGTGTTTATTAAAAATAGTAAACATGTATTGGAAGAAAATATTTGGCAGTGTGGTTTTGCTTTGTTGTAACTTATCAATCTCGGTGAAGAGATCCAATCAGATTTGATATGGATTGGGTTGGTGAAGAAAACCCTAGGACGCAAGGTTTGATTTTCCATTTTGGTGGGAAAGCCTGAATATAAATATGCAGACAAAAGATCTAAGTTGTTGATGTTGCTGATGTCGGTGAAGTGAAGGTGATTATGGAGAACATAAGAGTGATCAATCCGAGTGCAAGAGAAAAGTATAGAAGTGATTGAGTGTTGGAGAGGTTTAATGGTAAGAGGGGCTTAACCGGTAAGAAACAAAACAACTGGTGAATTGTCAAAGAGTCGACATGCAAGTGAACTGACAATGGTTAAACCAATAGGAAGGCATCTGAGAGTGAATGAATGCAGAGTGAGGATTAGAGGAAATTAGGAAAGGCAGAGGCTGACTAGTAAGAGGTTAGAGAGAGTGAACAAATAACTGGTAGTAAAAGAAGCTAAGAGGCAGAGGAGAGATAAACCGGTAGAGAGTATTGATTGAAGGTGTTACAAAATCCATTTGTAACAAGGTGTAAATTATTGTATAACCTTTATCTTATTGTATTTCACTAAGTGGGTGCTCGGTGTAGGGGTTGGTGTTTCTTGAGTTGGTGCTTAAAATAGTGTAGGGGTTGGTGCCCATAAATTACTAGGGGTTGGTGCTCCTTGGGTCGGTGCCCTAAAATCTTGTAAAATTATTATTCCATTGTGAGGTTGGATTGGAGCAGCAGTCTCTAGCAACATTTCTCTCTAAGGTTTTTCCCACATTGGGTTTTCCTCATATATCCAGTATTGTGTGATGCATTCTTTGTGTGTGATTGATTACTAGTGTTTTCATTACTTTACTGGTTGCACACACATAGTTGAAATTTTTTTATAATCACTGATTCACCCACCTCTCTATGATATCTTGTGTTCTACAATGGTCCCACTTCATCCAAACCCAATTTGAAAAAGGGTGGGGGCCATATCTCATTAGTATGATTTCACCTTTGTGGCTTTGCATGATCGTTGGAGGTTGGCCTAGTCGGTAATTTACCTAGATACCCCTATATAAAGACATCATATAAATTCATTTTCATATCAACAACCTACCTAAAGTATTCATGTATCTGTGAAGAATTCATAATCAAGCATTTTCAGAGATCTTCAAGGATGCATATTCATCACTCAACCATTGTGGAGAAAAATTATACCAATCTTATGCAAGCATGTGTTTGTATGATTAGGGTTTTGAGTTTTTCATGCCATTTCATACAACATATGTGATTACATTAAAAGAGAACAACATCATCAACAACAATTTCAGATCTAAGGTATATCTATCCAACATTTATTCTAGTATTTGCATGATTTCATTCAAGGTTAATTCCTAAACCAGGGTTTGACTTAGGCAAACCCCTATTCCCAATAATTTCCTCTTTATTTCTATATAAAGGAAACAACTAAGACTTGTGTTTGAGAGGATCAACATAATTAATAGAGACAAATAGATTCAACTTTTGACTGTGGCAAATTCAAAAGACTAGGCCGAATTGGAGCAACACAATCCCCAAAAAATTAGGCCAAACTTCTAGGAATAGATTTGTAACATCTTATTTTATCCAAATCCACATTGGTGTCTCTGTATGATGACTATAGCTCACTGTTCTTGCCCAATCTCTTCAATAATCACCTATTTTATCCTAATTTCAACATTTTCACAATTCAACTTAGAAAGAGGGCCAAAACCTAACCAGGTGAACCTAATTAGAATTTTAGACTTTTTCCCAAATGGATTAAGCCTAGATCTATTTGGTTCATCCCTCTTTCAATGTAGTGGTTAATTAAGCAAAATCAGTGGTTTTGTTACCTTAATTGGTGAAACCCTAAATTTCACCATTACACCTGTCTTCAAATCAATCTCATCCATTGAATCAAACCTTTCTAAATATATAAATTAAACATCAATCCTCATTATCAATAACAACAATATTCACAATTTTTAATTTTTATGCTTACATATTGCATATTTTTGTGAAGTACAACTTTGAGAGCCATTATCCCCACAAGAAGAAGGAGAACAATGGAGGCCAAGTGCATTGGAGTCAACATGGGTTTATAAGTTTCATGATTTCATGATTATTTTTTGATTTGATTTGTATTCCTCTATTATGTTTTATTTGGGTTTATTTATTAGATTTGGAGCTTTTATGGTTACCTTTTATGTCTAATGCACATGCTCAATTTCCCCACACGTACATCTGGTGAACCCAATGTGAACATGCAACTTACTAATTTCTAATTTTTGTGTGATTTATAGCTACAAGTATTTTATGTTGCAACTACTGAAAGGTTTTCACATCTGTAGCTCAGGTTTTTACATTTGACATTAATCTCTCACACATTTGGTGAAGGATTTTTGCTACTACATGGTATTTTTGCATTTTCTATTCATAAATTTTGTATTTGTGAAATATAATTTTACAATTGATTCATAAAATTTCAAAGGTATAACATTCTATTTTTTGTTGTTTTTCTTTATGTTTTATAGTTTCTGTTTTGGTTTCTTGTTTCCTTGCACCTCTAGGCTAGACATTTTGCTACTAATAGCTAATTTTTAGCGTGTGGCAATCATGGGTCAAAGACAAACAATTCAAACTACTAATATGTGTTTTGCATGATTTCATTTTCTTATTTTGTGCTTTCATGTGTTTGGTAGTTAGAAAATCTTTTAATTTCTTAAGGAATTAACAATTTTTGAGTGTTTAGTGAATTGGCATGTATGTTGTTTAACCTAAAAAAATTAAGAGAAGTATTTTCTTCCCTCGCCTTCATGGATCTTTAATATAAGAGAAAATATTAAGATTTTTTGTAGGAGAGTCTTCATTGGGGATTTTCTCATCAAGAGGTTTGACCCTCGAGAAGTTTTTTGTTTTGCGCTGCTATATAAAAGGGTGAGAGCGATAGTTGTATCTCATCAGGTCATCATATGTCAGCAGGTGTAAATTTGGAGGTGGATGTCTTGAGCCACATAGGGTTGAATAGAGACTTGAGTGTCTCACCATCGAATGTGTATGTGTTGAGTTCCCTAAAACATTGACTAAAAACCATTGTATTTAGAGACTAAAAACACATGATGGTTTACAAAGTGTGGATTGTACCTCATAGATATCCCTCATGTACGTCCCATGGTAAAGCATAAAATCCTTAGTTCATAAGGTTTTTTAAAAATTCTAGATGAGTGAGAAATGAAATCTTTGGTAGGCTCGAATCTTTATCTATATGCGATGTATAGGTATTTTATTGCAGTGAGGGCCCTATCAAGTAGTATCCTTTGTAACCTTGAGTAGGATATGTTCTTGTCTTCTAACTGTTTGCTAAAATTGATGTGATAATACGAATAGAGTCAGTCCACTTTTGGGCCAATTTAGGACCTTGATGTGTAACTTTGAATTTTAGAGGAGTCCAATTCCACAACCATACTATTTTCTTCATATTCTGATAGTCTAATCGCTTAATCTGTCTAAAAAATCCCCTCAAAATGATTTGCCACTTTCCAATTTCCAAAACAAAAGTATAATTTTGCAACTAACCTTTCAATTTTCACATTTGACCTTAGTTTGCTTCACAATTGCCAAACAATTTTTGCAATCAACTATAATCATTTTTTGCAGTTGCCAATCAATTTTTGCATTTGTACAAAATCCTTTTCACATTTTCCAGATCCAATTTTGTGATTGACTATCCAAATCAGTAATTTGAATGGTCACTTAAATCATCCAATTGGGATCCAAATTATTTTTATCTTTGTGATTGATTAAGCCTTTAGAGTTTCTAGGCTCATCTAGTTCCCTCTTTTTAGAGTCATCTTAGTTCCAAAAAATTAAGTTTTCAACATAAGTTTCCTTTGTATCAATCTTAGTGTAAAATCAAGTTTCCAAGCTTTAACATCTTTAGTCTAAGTGCATTAGCCATTCATTCCTAAGGAGATCCAAAAAGTATAGTCTTAGGATTGAACCTCAGTGATTATTGGGATACTAAGACCTTCTTAAATTTGTTTTCATCACCAATCAACCAATCATCAATTCCAACCCTCATGCACATAAGTCTACCTTAGGGTCAAAACTTCGATCCAACATCCAATCAATCCTCATCTTATTTCAGGTCAAGGTGTCTTTTCAGTGTCCTTAGGTGAACATCCATAGTCTTGTGCTTCTAAGTTTCGTAGGAATCAAGTTTGCACAATCTTTTCACTCTCAGTCAACAATCTTGAAAAAGTTAAAAAAAAAGTAGGTGCACTTTAGCTTTATTGTCATCAACCAAAAATTTAAAAAAATCAAAACCATAGTTTTGCATCTTTAGTTTCATTGATCCCGCAATTTCAAGAAAAAAAAAAAGCATAGTTGTCATCTTTGTCATCCTTTAGCGTGTCTTTAGGAGTCTTCCATGCCCGTTACTTGATCACAAAGAGGTAAACATTCAATTAATCCCTATAACAACCCAAATTTCAACCCAATGAGCACTATGGACCTTACCTGCTACTTATGTAAACAAGGTAGAAGAGAAACAACTTTAATTGGTCATGTGTCAACGTCTAATCCCAATGATTTGTATTTTGTCGAAAACATCTAAAAGGTTCTAACTGTTGAAGAACTTGAAGAAGCACAACAAGAGACACATATTCTTACAATCATCAATGCACTTCTAAATCATGACCCTAATAGGTATATCTTGTTGTTAGCACAAAGTTTGATATTACCAACATTTTGTAACTTGGGGCTCAAATTCCTTGAACTATGGGACTCATACAAGGATCATCATCACAACACGTCCCTAATAGTTTCCCATCTATGAGAACTACCCAAAGTGTCATGAAAAGTTCTATGCCAACGTTCCTTTATAATAATATCTTGTACAACACCAATCTAAATGGTCAAACCAACACTGCTATGACCCATGCTCTTGTGTCCTCTAGTGCTAGTGTCGAAAACTAGATCCCTAATTAAAATATATCTTCCACAAGTGCTCAAGCAAATACCAATGTTTCATCCCAAATGAATAGTATCACTCTTTCACATGCCATGACCAATGCATAACAAATTCCTACTTCCATTCCCATTGGATCTACTTTCAGTTACCAAAATGTTTCACTGCCTAATCAAAGCTTACATAGTCCTTTCAATGGAACACAATCAAATGTTAGCACCATTTAACCTACTTTTCCCCACCAAGTACTTCAATCCATTCTCAACTTTTTATCCATTCCACATTTCAACAGTCACCAACATATTTGAATACCAATCCATTTATCGATCCCAACCTGTCTATTAAAGCTCCATTAACTCAAATAGATATGATCATGCAATAAGTATAGATCCTACAACATCAAATGTCAAATCTCCAAACTAAGGGCACCAAGAAAACCTACACAATAGAAGATTTTTTTTCCTATCCTTTCGATAAAATGACATACACCATATTTCCCACCTAATTTTGAAGCTCCTAAATTTGAAAATTGTAAGGGAAAAGGCAACCCTTGAGATCATATCTATGAGTTCTTCACTGATTGCATAGAGGTTGTTGACAACGATACTTATCTAATGCACCTCTTCTCTCATAGTCAAGGGGGTCAAGCAATGGAGTGGTTTTCTCATCTCCTACCCGGAATATGCTCATAGAGTGAATTGGCTGAATAATTTATGTCACACTTATCTCATAATATTGATAATCTAGTTATGCTAATGGATTTATGTACTACTAAGCAAAAAGAGGGAGAGTCCTTTTTCTAGTTTCCTACAATGTTGGTGGTCACTAGTTTCAAAAAGCCCATGTCATATACTAGAAAAAGAGCAAGTCATTATGTTTATTGAAAACTTGGTCTCATAAATGAAATATCCTCTACATATGAAATGCGTGGATTCATTTCACCAAGTAATTGAAAAGGGCCTAAAATGTGAAAGACACCTTATTGCGTAAGGTATCCTAAAAACTCTCAAAGAAGGTAATCCAGCTAATAATGCATCTAACAAAAAAGCCAAGTTTTGGTCAAGGAATAAAAATGTTACAAATGATAGAGTGGTAGATGCCAAAGTGATCAATCGAGAAAAACTTGTAATATTTCTCCAAGGCCATACTAGTACAAGCACATCCACTGCTAATAAAATTCAACTAATTAATAATGTCAATTTAGCTAATGCGGCTCAATTAAATCCACAACACACACTGAGGACTAACAATCTATGGTGAGCTTATACTTCACTTAGAGAACCTATCGACTTTGCAATTAAGAAATTAATCCAATCTAATGTAATAATGTTACTAGAGATCAAACGATACAAGCCTGACCCTTTCAATTTATCTTGGTGGAATGACAAAGACTTTTGTGACTACCATAGATTCAAAAGTCATAAGACCTCGAACTATTACAAACTTAAAAATCCCATCTAAGATCTCATTAATCAAGGTGAGTTATCTATTCAAAATTCCAAGCAAACATCCAAACATGATCGTACAATCTTTAAAAAACCCTTTCAAAACCATGATAAGGGTAAAGCCTCCATCTCAAAGACCTAAAACCACAGGGCTAACTATACCAGTGCATCACATGAGTATGTTGGAATCAATGAACATTGAGAGGGAGGGTGAATCAGTGTTTTACAATTATCAAACTTGCTAATCTGATTCTTAAACCACCAGATGCATAAGAAAGAAAGCAAAATGCAGAAACATAAAATAATTAACCACACAACCATAACACCAAAAATTTTACATGGAAACACGGAAAGGGAAAAACGATGGTGGGATTTCAACCCACAATATTATTATACTATGGCCAGAAGTATGATAATATTACATAAGGGGAATGCACTTACATTCAAGCACTCTGTCTACAACTCACTGCTCAATTACAGAAGGGATACAACCCAGAGGAAGGCTCACTACCTTACATGTTATTATAATTGATTATAATAGAGTGTGAACTCGAGTATAACATCTAACTATGCTAAAATGCAATTCCGGTTAGGCTCAGATTGTCTCCTGCAACTGATCTGTCATCCTACTTTGTTTTCCCACTCTATCAAACACCGAAGCACCAAAACCTTTAATTATATTTACCAAATTTGCAAATTCACTCATACATACTTCCTTCACTCATAACATATCTCAAATTGATCAACCAATTCAATCTTATATATCCGCACCAACAAAAAGAATCATTTACTAAATCAGCTTCCAAAAACTGCATAACACACAACATGAAATGTGTATAACTAAGTTGGCTCAATCTGCCCACAAATCCAAATGCGGACCAAAAATAATATGATAATAGGCTTCCCATAAGTCGGCCCAGTCACCTCAAACACTAAAATGATCACCAAAATCAACCCAACAAATCCGCAACACATGTTACACCAAAATAGCTCTGCCCTAACTAAATTACCCGATACCGGAGCTCTAAACTTGCTCATGAATCAATACCGGAAACTGGGATCACAAGATAATCTGCCTTGAACGTCTAATCATTTTCCTTGATCACCACAACCAAAATTACAACACAAAAATCAATATGTACACACTGATCTCATGCTCTACCGGTAATTGAGTTCCACCTTCCAAACTTGTGCCTTATAAATAAAATGACTTCCGGTAAAGAAATTCTATGTACACCGGATGTGATCTGAAAACTAAGTTGTCATCAATGACAACCCCTAAGAAAATATAATGCCAACAATCTCCCCCTTTGGCATTGATGATAACACTGTGAAAAATGAACTGTACACTCAAGACCGCAAAACTTCAAAATGTCAAACTCACAAAGAATATACAAGCTCCCCCTATGAATTTAGACCATTTTTCATTCTTCTCTCTTACCCTTAGACAACAATTCCAAAGATAGGAATCCACTAGAACTTATATACAAGGAAATGTACATCCGCTCACAAAAACTTTAAGATGTGTGCAAAAATTATTCTAAGGGACCACAACTTCTTATCCCATTCTTTCTTTAAACTCTCCAAAATGCTTATCATCTAGCTAAAAAGGTAGGCATGCATTTTTGCTCCTTGTCTATATGCTGGAACAGGCTTATTCAGTGCATCCTTAGCGTCATGCATGCTACTCATCAAAGACTCTATCCGCGTAGTGATGAGACTCCTTATGCTACTTTACCCACATTTCTTTCCTTCTCCTAGTTCACTCTTAATCTTATCTAATATGCTCAAAACTTGGGGTTCAAAACTACTAGTCGGGGCTGATTGTGGTGCGTATGACTGTGATATGCTTACTAGCTTGCCTTCACATTCCCTTGTTTTCTTGTCAATATCTATAGTGAATTTAGGCAAAATCAGACATGACTTGTATATGTTACCACCTTCATCAAGTGCATCCCGAATACTTTTTAGTGCAATAACCAAACTGACTCTATCATCCTCAATCATTTTCAAAAAGTGTTTTAATTTTATTACATTGAATTGATTCAAAAATATAATATCTATTGCCTTCTCCAAAGGCTCAAAATGGGAACCAACAACATTTAGCAGACCCTTGAGCTTACCAGAGGGATCAAATGTTTCTGATTTGAAAGATGGCATGATTTTCTCTAGCATATCCCCTGCTAATAATATCAACTCCTTGTCAGTAGAATGGGACTTAAGAAAGTCCTTGCTAGTTTTGAAATGAGTGAGAGTTGCCAATTTTAGTGCTTGAATAGAATATACTGAGCTTAGATCTATAGGTCCTTGACCAAAATTATTTGAATCAATAACAACTTGTTTCTATTTATCAACACCAGTATCTCTTGCCACTATTGTTGGAGCCTGATCTTCCTTCTCCTCACCTTTATCCTTATCTGCAACCTCTGCACTCTCATCCTTATCACCATCCTTTCCCTTCTTCACTTCATTTGTCTCCTCAGTTTCTTTCTCTGACACAACTTCATTTACCGAAGGTTCTTGTAGAGCTTCACCAAAGATATCATTAGCACCATCTTCATCATCAACTGGAGTATGATCATTTTTTGTCCTTCCAGAATGACTTTTCAGGTGATTGATCATTTTTCTTATCAAGGACAATGACATGTACTTCTGAAATAGATGTGTCCTGAGATGGTTCTTCTGGATTCACATCAATTCTTTGATCTATAAAAAATTATTCCAAAATTATATATGTTTATGTGGTTACTTCATCTATCTTGTTGAGCATAAGCTTATTCACCCTCTTCTTACTTTAAAATTTATCCTTCACAAGCTTTAATAATCTAATAACTTCATCCTTAGAAATGACTAAGGATAAATTTACTAGCACATACTCTTTTATTCTCTCATCTTCTAAACTTGATGTATGCCTTCTTGCATCCAAAATGTCGTACATGATTTTAGGGATCATAGATGCAAGTTCTATCAATTCCTTGCTATAGACATTCATATATTCAACAACTACTTCTTCAATTGCCCTCTGATCTTTATCTCAGACTTCTACTTATTACTTGCTCTAGCCTTTTTTGATGACTCAGTTTCTGCTCTAGCCTTCTTTGATTGTTGAACTCCATCAGATTGTGGCTTCTTCACCACTCTAGCATAGGTGGGTGTCTTATTCACCTCTTTCAATGCTTCATCAAATTATGTCTGTATGTCCTTGGCAATGGCAACATAATACACTCTTTAGGGTTTCTCCTTCTTTCTCTTCTTCACCCCACCGGTTGATATTATTGATTGTGATTTGGATGGAGGAATGGGCTTGCACATCAGAGGTAGGTGCAGACTGAGACTGTCTTGGCTTGGCTTGCTTCAGAGGAGTGGGAATAGGTTTTGACTTCTTGAGCTTCACCATATCTTCCTCCTTCAGTATATTTTGTTCTCTAGCCCTTTGCACAACCTCCTTAGATATACCCATTTGTTATGCTAGCTCCTCTACCTCTTTCCTTACTTTCCTCTTTCTTGTCAGTCCTATAAACTTCTTGTGCAAATCAAGATATTTTTCCTTATAGGTACTAAACCTTTCTTCCTTATCATCCACTGGTTGACTCAAAAAGTGTTGAGCATATGCATCAAGTGTGGTAGCATCCACCTCATACCCCATGGGCATGATCCAGATAGTTTCTAGGCTCAACTGCCTCCATGTGGCATTGGTCCTTATCAACCATAAAGTAGATGCTTTTCTCATACATCTCAACAACCTCTTTAGGGATTCTTTCCCTAATTTGCATTGTTTCTTTAAATGATTTAAAATAGCCCCATAGATCAGATTTCTGCACAACAGTATCACCTAAACCCTATAATCCTTCCTTGATTTGAACGACCACCAGTTTTTCATAAGCCCACTGAATCTTTCCAACACTAGGGATTCCATTCAGGAAATACAATGCTAAGCAAACAATCAGAGAACCAAATTTGAATACATGTTTCTTATCTTGCTTAATCTTCTTTAGATTGCTCAATAGCTCACTAAGAAGAACTGAACAAAGATCATTCCTTTTGTCTTTCTTGAGCATCTCATAGGCCTCAAATATGGTAGTAACAGATACAAAATTCTTCCTACTCAATTGATACACTTTATATCTAGTTACCATTGAGGCAAATCTAACATCATGCTCTATGATATCACTAATAGTCATTGATCAGCTATCATGCTGCAATCTAGTAACCTTTGTCACCATTGTATTCTGAACTTTCCTTGATTTGGGGAACTCACCGGTTGCATTTAAATGGGTAACTACTTGAATGGCTTGCTTGGTGATCTTGTGTGGTCGGTCTAGCCATATGAACTCATCATGGATTCAACTCAGAATGTATCAGACCCATTCAGGTTCATCAAACATTGGCAAATGAATGAATTGGATGAAACCCTTGTCCTATAATGACTTGTATTTTGGCTTCAGATTTCCCATACTATCCATCATGTGTTTGGTATAAAGTGAGAGCATATCTGCATTCTTGAGCTCTTCAATGTTGCACTGGATGTATGCCCTAATGTATTCATTGTGCAGTATGCCATACGAGACAAAAGAAAATGCACCTTATGGATCATCTCCAATAGATTTGAATGGGTGCCTCTTGAATATGGGCTTTTCCCTCTCAATAATTTTGATCACTAATGGAGTCACAACACCAAATGCATATGCAGATGCCATTTTAAAATTTGTGTATAAAAAAATAGCTTTGCAAATAGATAAATACCTTTTGATTCTCAATCGAATGCAAGAAATCGTTGACTAATCACTACAAGCTTGGATTTCACTACTAAATCTCTTTCATTCTGCTGCTCTTCTCTTTTATCTTGTTTGTATTATGAGAAATTAATAGTAGAATGCATTTTTATACACTAAAAACCTAATTTTAAGTTGTACTAAATGCACAACCCTAAATACTTTTGGATACATTATTTTTCATATATTCACTCATCAGAATATCAAACCACCATGAAATCTTTTGGATATCATCTGCACAACTAATATCCACCATCTGCAACCATCCTTGATTGGTTATAGATCTCTGAAAGGGGGTTCTAAATATTTGCATGAAAATCTTCCCCCTAAGGCATTATGCCTTAGTTACTGGATGAGGTTCCTACACCGAAATCAGGTGCAAAGACATTCTGCACATTTGAATCTTCCTTTTTAACCCACATCTACTTATGTTGATATCTGATCTCTTCCACTTTAGCTTGCCCTTTTCATCTGATTTATTCTTGTCTACCAGAGCATTCTTGCTTCTACAATATCTTGCAATATGATCAGGTTTGTTGCTTGCATGACAAATAACATTTCTTTGCATAGGCCCGAAGTTCATATGATTTGGTCGCATCCTACATTGGTTAGAAATGTTCCCAAACATACTATGTAGGGGAAAAAGTGAGAGTAAGTATGGAAACCCTAATCCAACTCTTATATACACTCATGGAATATGAAAGAGCCTAAGGAGGTAACACATGTCGACTACTTCTTATGAGAAAGAGAGAGTCAAGGATTACCTCTTAGGTTTTCTATTCCTTTATTGTAAATGAGAGAGAGGAATGATGCAAAATGCAATCTAACCTAGAAAGCAAGTAAGTAAGAAAATTCTAATTTGAGAATGTAGATCAAAGAAAAACTGATACACTGCTGAAAAGTATAGATGAGAAGGAAAAATAAAAGGTGAACCTATGTCTAAAATCTGAGTAGAAATGTCTGGGACCAGGGTGCCATGCCACTATCCTAATTCTACAATTCTGGAGCTACAACTGACAGGAGGGATTCTGAGATCTATAAGTTGTTGTTTTGCCAAGTCCTACTGACAGAGGGAAGGAATAGGGTGCCATGCCCCTGTCCTGGAAAAAACTAGGGCACCATGCCCCTGTCCTAGTCAGGACCAAGGTGCCGCGCTCTTGTCCTGGACAAATTTATGCACTTCTGAGGTTTTTGGGTGGTGTAGATGCTTGTTCCAAACTTGTACCTACTTTTGGATTCCTATTTCTATACCTACAATTGAAAAGGGAAGGTTTGGGGCAGCTATATAGGTTTTTTCCATAGTCAAACCCCTATGTTGGTGATTTCTACCTCCACAAATAGCCGATAATGTACTGAAAATGTTTGTGCAATAACCTTGTGTATATGAAAGATCCTAAGAATGAAAGTAAACAACCTAGAGAAACCCTAAAGAGTAAACCCTAATTACTTATAATTGACAAAGTAAATGCTCTAAATCCATAATGAAAAGTGATCTAAAGCATGAATATGAATCGAAATGAAGCTTATGCAAAGATCTGAAAATAACATGAAACCATACCCAACCCCAAGGGAGAGGTATAAGCCAATCGTCAGTCGGTGATCTCCTATTGTTCTTCTACATCTTCAAAAGCCCCAATTGATAAAATGATGCTTGATGAATGTTTGATAGATGAATGTTTAATATTGTTGAAGACTTAAAACATCTACTCTTTCGCTGTAAAGAAGGCTCTAATAATCCAAAAATGTGCCCTTAGATTCTTAGCAAAAGACCCCTTCAAATGAAGAAAGAAAGCTCTTAAGTATGAAACCCTAGATCTTAATTTCATGTTTAGGTCCACCTAGGATTTGAATTTCTCATTGATCTTTTGGGGTTAAGTATTATCATATCATATGATTGTGCTCCCAAAATTTCAGGAAAAAGTCGCGGACCATGTGCATTCCCACCACGGTCCGACCAACTTTTCATTGAATTTTCAGGGTCATTAGATATGATGATATTAGAGGGTATCTTAAAGTTACAACTAATTTTGTGATGTTTTGATATATGAAATCGGTCCTAAATGGTCAAAATAAGACATAATTTGGTAAAATGATTTATTGGAGGAATAAAATGAAAAGGGGCACACTTAGGGTAAAGGATCCAACTTTATAGTGTGTAAAGTGATGAGACATGACCTTAGATTTAAGTTAATTAATTAAATAAATGCTTAAAGGGGTATGAGAAATGCAAGATGCAAGACACATTAAGGTAGGTGCTAACCTAAGTGTGAAATTATACCACCCTAGCAAAGGTGTACAACTTACGACACTACACATACCACAAGTATAGCATCTCTTATTCTGAAAATTATTTATCACTATTTTTCACATGTTTGACTTATGACCAAAATTGTTGCATATGAAATATGGACCGGTAAAGGTAGGACCATTATTCATCACTTTATTCAACATCCCATTATTCATCCTACTTCTGCATTGACTCACCATGTGACCAAATTTACCACAAATAAAACATTTACCATTAAATTTAGAGGTATTAGGTTGTTTTACCGGAGGTTTCTTGTTCCTTTGCTGATGATTGTTTTGACCATAATCATAGGATTCTCCTCTCTCAAATCCAAGTCCTCACATATATTTCCCATGTCTTTGACTTTCCAGCATCTCATCCAATCGGGCTGAACTAGATTTGAATTTTTCTTTGTACTCATTAGCAGTAGTCAGCTCATCTCTCAGAATTATGATCTGTCTTTCAAGTTCTTGCCCATCATTCTTTGTTTGCACCAATTCAAGCTTCAACTGATCATTCTCATATGTCAATCTGCAACATTCATCAATCTATCCTTCAATGATTGAGTTAAGGTTTCTTTATTCTTCTCTGATCTTCAATCTCCTTTGTCAATTTCATTATAATGGATTGCATTTCAATTTTCAAGACTGCATTTTCGCTAGCCAACTTCTCACATTCATTTGTCTTGTCTTGTAGGACTTGATTATCAATTCTTTATTCTTCTTTCTCCTTCATATTATCCATCAACTCCTTTCTTTTCTCTTTATAAGTTCTCACTTGATCTTTCAATTTCTCAATTAAGTCTTTAGCTACATTCAGATTTCTTTTTAGTGAACTTACTTCTTTTCTAGTTGCATCAAGTTCTTCAAGTGGCACACTAAGTTGTCTCTGCAAACCGGAGTCCATTGATTCAATATTTTGGAGCTTCTTTAAGTTGTTAGGCTTCTTCCGAGGAACTAAGCTATGATACCAATTGTTGGAATCAATGAACATTGAGAGGGGGGGGGATGAATCAATGTTTTACAATTTTCAAACTTGCTAATATGATTCTTAAACCACCAGATGCATAAGAAAGAAAACAAAGTGCAGACACATAAAATAATTAACCACACAACCATAACACCAATATTTTTACGTGGAAACCTAGAAAGGTAAAAACCATGGTGGGATTTGAACCCACAATATTATTATACTATGGCCAGAAGTATGATAACATTACATAAGGGGAATGCACTTCCATTCAGTGACACTACCTAGAGCTCACTACTCAATTACAAAAGGGCTACAACCCTAAGGAAGCCTCACTACCTTATAGACTATTATAATTGATTACAATAGAGTGTAAACCAGAGTATAGCATCTAACTATGCGAAAATGCAGTTTCCAATAGGCTCGGATTGTCTCCTACAACTAATCTGTCATTCTGATTTATTTTTTTGCTCTGTCAAACACCAGAGCACCAAAACCTTTAATTATATATACCAACTTTGCAAATTTTCTCATACATACTTCCTTCACTCATAACATATCTCAAAATGCTCAACTAATTCAATCTTATATATCAGCACCAACAAAAAGAATCATTTACTAAGCAAGCTTCCAAAAATCGCATAACACACAACATGAAACATGTATCACCAAGTCGGCTCAATCCGACCACAAATCCAAATGCAAATCAAAATAAGAAGATAATAGGCTTCCCATAAGTCGGACCAATCACCTAAAATACTGAACTGATCACCGTAATCAACCCAACAAATCCACAACACACGTTACACAAAAATAGCTCTGCCCTAATTGAATTACGGAATACCAGATCTCTAAACTTTCTCATGAATCAATACTGGAAACTGGGATCATGAGATAATCTTCCTTGATCACCGCAACCAAAATTATAACACGAAAATCAAGATATACACACTAATCTCATGGTCTATCGGTTACTGAGTTCCACCTTCCAGACTTATGCTTTATGAACAGAATGACTTCTGGTAAACCAATTCTATGTACACTGGATGTGATCTGAAAACTGAGTTTCCATCAATGACAACCCTAAGCAACTATCATGCACCAATATTCACTGAAACACTGTCTCTTACCAATAGAGTATACCATCAATCACATCAGTCAAGTTGGTGAAAGTATCACTACTATCATGGTCGAAAACAAAAATTCTGATTGTGTAGTAACCACACATCACTCCAAAATAACCCCTCAAAGACCCCCATCTACTTCCCATCCAACCAACCAATATAACCTAGTAGACCATCTTAAGAAAACCCATGCCCAGATCTTAATTTTTTATATCCTTCGCATTTTTCCAAGCCACAAAGTAGTCTTGGACAAAGCCTTATGTTAATCTGTAGTACCCAATGACATTGATGTCAATTAATTTCAAGCCATGGTAGGTAATCTTTCCTCTATGCCTCTTGCTTCTTTTACCCAACAAGACCTCTTGACACATAAATCTTCGCATAACAATCCTCCCCACCTTGAAGTATACATCCATAGACATAAGATTAGAAATTAAATACATGGTCAAGTTGTTCTCAACATTTTCACACTAAAGTTGGTTAAAGCATTAGGATACTCCAATCACAGTGTGGATGATTCTAAGAAAATTAATATCAAAGCCCATGATGTTGTAGAGTTCCCATATAAGGGAATAATTAATCTACCAATAAGAGTCAGTCTAGTGACTAAAGACACATTGTTTCAAGTTCTAGACCTCAATCTTAGTTACAACATGCTCCTTGGTTGCCCTCACATTCACACTATGAAAGTGGTCCCATCCACTTATCATCAGTGTGTGAAATTTTTGCACAACACCATAGAGATTACAATAATAGGAGATCACAATCCTTTCTAGTACTACAATAACCTAAGAGGTAACACTAATAATCAAGTGACAATCAATCAAGAAGCTCCAATCACATCCTAGTTTCAACAATCCTTGTCACTTTTAGACACATCTGCTCCATCCACTTCTCAACTTGATATCAAACTCTGCATAAATGATAAGTGATATGTAGAGTATTATTACATAGAAGCCTATTGCATCTAGAAGTTTCCTATATCACCAAGATCATTCAAGATACCTCAACCAAAGAATGATCAGCTCAAAAAAAAATCCATCATCTAATATTCACCTTCTACTACCTTTATCAGATGGGGTGAGTTAAATGACAAATCCCTTGAGGAAGACATTTCAAAATGGCTATATAAAAACAAAGAAGACAAAACTGCAATCCAACTCCATCTAGAACAATATGGAAGGGGGTTCACATTGTTATAAATAAATGGATATGATGGTACTACTGGTCTCAAAGCATAAGCAGAAGTAGCGATAGAATAAATCCTACCCACAAAAAACCCTAGAAATCAAGGTTTGAGATATGGATAAATGGAAGAAGGGTCTACAAGTCAGAATAATTAACAACTAGCAGTGGAAATTACAAATACCTTGTTGCCTCCCACTGAAAAAGTCAGTGTGACTAACAATTAAGGGACTGAATTGGAGAGTTACGTTGAGACTGATTCTAATGACAATAAATGGGATTCCTCCACAGTTATAATATCTATGTAGTTGATAAATCCTATGAGGAAAAAGAAATCATTGACCCTATCTCTTGGAGATACTATTTTGATACATGTGCCCCATTGACTTATTCCAACAATGATGATGACATATGCCTTATATATCCCTGACTTATGAACTAGAACCAACAAAATCCACCGCATTTGGATTGGTTTGAAAATGATGAAGCAATTGTTGAATTCCTAGGAATTCAAGAAGGAACACCACTTAGGGACCATAAGCTAGCTTCACTATAGACCTCGATCGAGAAGCATGTTTTTGAGAATCTAGTCCTCCTTCTAGACATGAAAATAATAAAGAAAATGAAAATACTTGGTCTCAAGATGAAAACCAAAATTTTCCTTTTGACTGCAAAATAGTAAAAACAAAAGACATATCCAATGGTGAAAAGCTCTCTGAGGTGATGGAGGATGTAAAATCTCCCTATATATCAAGAGAGATCATCATAGTTAGTAGAGAAATCAAAGGAAGTAAACCTGGGTAATTGTAAGAACATAAAGAAGATCCATCTTGCATAGTCTCTTAAGAAAGAAGAAAAAGAGAACTTCGCCAAGTTTTTCAAAGGAACAAAAATCAACTTCGCATGGTCTTATGCTGACATGTCAGATTTAGATCCTAAACTAGTTCTTTACCACTTACCTCTTCTCCTAGGAGAAAAGCCATATAAACCAAAATTAAGAAAAATGCATCCTCAAATTGCTCTATTTGTCAAAGTTGAATTGAAAAAGTTGCTATATGTGGGCTTCATTAGACCAATAGACTATGTTGAGTGGGTATTAAATCTGGTACCTATCACCAAACCAAATGGAGCATTAGAATCTATACCGATTTTAGAGATTTGAGTAAAGCCAGACTGAAAGAGAACTTCCCATTGCCAAAAATTGACATGATTGTGGACCTTACTGTTGGACATGAAATGCTTTCATTGATGGATGGTTTTTTCAGGAACAACCTAATAAGAATAACACTAGAAGACTAGCACAAAACTACTTTCACTTTCCTATCAGGAACTTACTGCCAGAATGCCATGCCCTTTGGACTCAAGAATGCTAGAGCAATGTATCAAAGAGCTATGGCAACATTTCTTCATGACATGATACATGACATCATGAAAGACTATGCTGATGATCTACTGGAAAAGGCAACCAAAAGAAAAAATCAAATCATTATTTTGGCCCAAATCTTTGACAGATTATAATAGTATAAAGTCCAATTAAACCCAAAAAAATGTGTATTTTATGCCATATTAGGAAAATTGCTCGGGTTCATTGTTTTAAACAGATGAATTAAAGTAGACCCTGCCAAAGGTAAAGCTATTTTTGAAATGCCTTCACCATCAAATCTAAAGAAATTAAAAAGCCTACAAGGAAAGCTCTAGTCAATTAGGAGGTTCATTTCCCAACTAGTAGATAAATGCCAACCCTTTTAGAATTTACTCAAAAAAGGAGTACCATTCAAATGGAAAGACTAGTGTCAAGAAACCTTTCAAGCACTATAGGATTATTTGCTTGCATTGCTAGTATTAGTACAACCTACTCCTGAAAAACCTTTGTTGTTATACATCTAAGCTACCAATTCATCTTTAAAAGCCCTTTTGGCATAAAATGATGATCAAGGAAGAGAGAAAGAAATCTACTATATTAGTAGAACATTGGTTGGTTATGAGTTGAGCTACACTCCAATTGAACATACATGCCTTGTCACCATCTTTGCATCACAAAAGTTGTGATATTACATGCTAATTCACAAAAAAAATCTCATTGCAAGAATTGATCCATTTAAGTACATGTTAAACAAATCATCTCTTAGTAGAAGATAGCTAAGTGGGTTATGATCTTAAGTGAGTTTGACACTGACAACGTGGATAGAAAGGCTATTAAAGAACACATAATTATAGATCAACTAATAGAAAGAAAGTAATTGTATAGTGATAGAGTTTCCTAATGAAGCAGTGTTCACCATAGATGCCTCCACAAAATAGAAATTATATTTTAATGTGTCCTAAACTAGTCACACAGTGGGGATGAGACTTTTGTTCATAACACCTCAAGGAGATGTCATTTTGAAGTCCAATAAGATCAATTTCATTTGTACAAATAACATTGCAGAATATGAGGCTCTCATCATCGGACTTCACACAACAGTATAATAGAAGATTAAAGGTCTTCATGTCTATGGTTACTCTCATCTGGATGAAAAGCTTCTCTCGTAAAAAAAAGTGGTATATGATTTCAAGCAGTACTTTGACCATATTGTCTTTGAGAAAATTCCAAGGCTCCAAAACAATGCAGTTGATGCAATGGCTCCAAAACAATAGAGTTGAATGCAATTATTTTTGAGAAAGGAATCAGAGAAAATGAGTTCATGAAAGAGAAAGCTATCAAGGCTAGGCAAGCAAAACTTCTAGCCAAAGAAGAGCAGTATTGGAGGGAGAAATCTAGGGAGGTTTGGCTCAAGGAAGGGGACAAAATTACCAAGTTCTTTCATAATTCAAAAATTCTTAACAGAAATAAAAAGAAAATCATTGAATTGGTTACAAAATATGGGTCTATGGCATGGTCCAAAGTGGAGATTAGCCAAGAAGTTGTCAGGTACTTCCAAACTTTGTTGAACCGGGATAATCGGAATCAGGTAGCAAAAAGGAATGATTTCCTAGAACAAATTCATATCCCAATCTAGGATGTTGAAAATAGGGAGCTTCATAAACCAATTGATATGGAAAAACTCAAAAAGACCACTTTTCAATTGGGACTACACAAAGCACCTAGGTCGGATAGGTTTCCTACATATTTCTACCATTTATATTGGGAAATCCATAAAGAAGATTTGTTGAGAGTGGTGCAGGAATCAAGAATGAAATCTATTATATTAGGGGTTGTCAATCATACTTCCATTACTCTCATTCCAAAGAAAAAAGATGCTATTGTAGCATCCTAAAGTTGTACACCTCACAACTTTTGACCACATTTGGTTATTTGTCTTATTGTTTGTGCCCCTTTGCTCGATTGAAGACTTCGTTATGCTCTTTCACATCACAAACACCAAAATTTTCAAACTTGCACTTATTCTGCACTTGATCCTAGCCTCAAAATAAGGCAGGACCAGGGCTAGTGCCTTGGTCCTCACTGGGACCAGGGTGGTACACCTTGGTCCCCCTCATTTTGGGCCCAATTCAAACCCTTTTTTTCCAATTCAAGTTTGGGTGGGATTCTCCTCTCCGTGTTAGCCTATGTCATAAAATTAGCCAATTAATCTAATGGGAAGGTATATAAAGAGGATTTCCCCTCTCATTTGAACATCTATCAATCACATGAGAAAATATTGAGCACACATATGACATCAAGCAATTGAGCATTCAAGCATTCAAGAGCAATTGAGCATCTTCAATCTTCCTTCAAGACTTGGAGCAACAATAAAGTCAAGGATTAAGCATTGAAGTGGATATCAACATCCTATTTCATGAAACCCTAATTCCAAGTGGAGGCAAGCAAAACTTCACAAGGAGGCATAATCATTTCATTTTCAATCATAATTTAGCATCTCCCTCAAAAGGAGAAAATTTCCTTTCAGTCATTTCAATTACATTTATCTCAATTTCATTGTTAATTCCAAAATCGAGGTTTGATCAAAGGCAAGCCCCTATTCCCAACATATTTCCCTTTCTTGCTATGTGCAAAAAATAGGTGCGCACCTGTACTTCTGGATTTAAGCTTCAAACACAAAGAAGAAACAGTCTTTTTCAATGTGCAAAAAATTCAGAGGACTAAGAGGCAACGCTACGGTCCCTTCTTTTTCGGGGCATTTTCGCAAGGTAGATCCAAATCAGCTCATATTTCTCAGATCCAAGTGCATGACTGAATCCTACATTTGTAGCTCAGTATTTTCTCAATTTTGTCTTCAATTTTAGCACTTTACCCTAAATCAGCATTTCAACTTACAAAAGAGAGAAAAACACATCATAATCAATTAATCCACTTAGTATTCAGTTCTTATCTGATTTGTGATTGAATCTAGTGGATTCCTCCCCACTTTTGAATGTAAAGGCAAATCCCCCTCCAAGCAAAAATTGATTTGGTGATTTCTCCTTCTATGTTGCAAATTGCCAAATCAAAATTTTCCCCTTTACATTTTGGTGAACTCGCCGTGAGACACCTTTGATTCTGATTTTTTATTTTCAAATCTGAGTGTGTATGCAATTTAAAATTTAAATTTTCATTTACAAGTTTGATTTCCTTGCAAGTTTTTAAAATTTAGAGGTTAATTTCACTGAAGACCCTAATTTTTTATTTTTAAAATTGAGCTTGTGGATTGCATAATTTGGGTTAATTGTTTTAGATTTGAATGCTCTTCAATTTTACAATTCAAATTTTCATCTACATGTTCAAATTTCAATCAAATTTTAAAATTAAGTCGTTGATTTCAAAAACCCTAATTTTTAATTTAAAAATTGAGCTTGTGGGTTGTTTAAATTTTGAATTTCACTCTTCACATTTGGTTTTTAATTTCAATACAAATTCAAAATTGCAATCTCAAAACAAATTTTAATTTCAAATTTTAATTTTAAAATTAAGCGGTTAATGCAATAGGCCCTAATTTTTAAATTCAAATTAATCTTGTGCACTTTCCAATTTTTCAATTTCCCTTTAAGCATTTAATTAATTAATTTAATTAAATCTGAAGTCTTCTTTTATCCCCCTCCACATCATAAAAGTGGTCCCTTAACCCTAAGTGTACCCCTTTTTATTTTACTCTTTCAATTAATCATTTCATCAAATACCCTAATTATGTCCTATTTTGACCTTGAAGACCCAATTTTGCACATCTAGACATCTTGGATTTTCACATCCTTCTAGAATTCATTTTAGAATCACAATATCTTGCTTCCCCAAAAATTTAGTAAAAATTTGGTCGGACCAAGAGGCAACCTCTTGGTCCTGACTTCTTCTCCCCAAATTTCGGGAGCATGATTTGTCATTATTTAATGTTTGAATCCAGGAGATTGTGAAATTATATTGATTCTAGGTCAGTCTAAGGTCAAAAACAAAGTTGGGTTTTCAACATCATAATTTCCAATTTAAATTTTAAAATTAAGAAGTCATTTTCAACCTGATTTTAAATTTAATTTCCTATCTCCTAGTGGGTAATTTTAAATTTAAATTAAGAGGTTATTTTAGCAAAGCCCTAATTTCAAATTTCAATTTCCTAAGAGGTTGCATTATTTCTCTTTGTGCTTTTGATCATTTTCTTCATTTAATTGAGTAATCATTTTTCCTAGAATTTTGAGTTATTCAACTATTTTGCAACTTAAATTCCAAAATTCAAAATTCAAATTTCAAACTTCAAATTTCCCCATTCCCTCCCTTAGTGCATGAGTTTTACTACTATTAGTCCAGCCTATAGTATCCCTATGAGAATAAGTTGTAGAATTAAGGCTTCCCAAGGTTTAATTACCAAGGAGATGGAGCCTAATTTGGATAACTTTTTTCATGAGGATATTGGTGGTTCTTCCAATCCTACAAATGTCCCTGTTTATTCTCATTCTTTAGATAATTCTCATGATGTGGATGAATCACTAACTAGGGTTTCCATTGACCAATTAGAGAATATTGACAATCAATTTGAAAATATTCAACAATGGATGAGTCAACAATACTCAAAAAATAAGGTTCCTGCATTGATTGAAGGATTAAAAATAATGGTTCAAAGTGATAAACTTGGTGTTGATATCTTACATGGTATTGCTCATATTGTTGATTCTAATATTATTCCCATGAAGAGTTGTGTTGAAGCCTTAGGTTATACACAACCTCCTAGTCAATTTAATCATTCCATTCCTTTGACTACTCTTGTGGCTAGTGTTCCCACATTTACATCAAACATCATGGCTACCTCTACACAAAATGTCATACCTACAAAAGTTATTCAAGGGGGAAACTCATCTTATTTCATTACTCCTACCATGAGTCTTCAATTTGTTACCCAATATTCTCCTATACCTATGAATATTAGTCAAGGGGGAAACTCCTCTTCTTTCATTCCTCCTACCATGAGTCTTCCATTTGTTACCGAATCCTCTCCCATACCTACCTATCATAATGTTCTACCTCCTTATTCTCAACCCCCTCCTTCTTATAACAATATACCTCCTTATTCTCAACCCCTTCCTTCATTTAACAATTCTACCCCTCCTTCTCAATCCAACATGTCTAATTTAAATCCTTCTACTGAAGCTACCATCAATAGTCTAGCCCAAACAGTTTCTTCTTTACAACAACAAATAGCTTCTATGAATCAATCTAAGTATAATGTGCCCACAATTGATGTATTAAGCCCATTATACAATGACATTGTCTGAGATTTCCCTCCTAAACATGTTAAATTCCCTTAACTAGAATTTTATAATGGAAAAGGTGATCCCTTGAATCATGTTAAAACATTTCAAACTTTGTGTAGTGACTTTCCTCATGACCAAAGATTGTTGGCTAATTTTTTTACTAGAAAATTAAGGGATAAAACTTTGAAATGGTATTGTTCTTTGCCTCCTTATTCTATTAATTCTTTTCAACAATTTGCTAATGCTTTTATTCAACAATTTCATAATAGTATTGGTCCTAAAATTACTTTGACTAATTTGATGCATTGTAAGCAAGGTGTAAAAGAAAAAGTGATTGATTTTATTGGTATATATAAGTATTTGTATTCTCAAATTTCTTTTAATGTGCCTGATCAAGATATTCAAAAGATTTTTATTGCTAATTTACAAAAATACATTAGGGATAAACTTCTCTTTCTAAGAATACTTCCTTTGCGCAGTTGTGCATAGTACTTCACAACTATCATCTTACCGTGAGTCAATTAGAACAATCCTCTTCATTGGCTCTGAGTGATAAGGGTGAAAGTTCTCAACAATCTTTTGCGAAGTTCAAACCGAATAAGGGATTCATCAAATTCAATGAAAACAATAACACTTAAAAAATAATTCACTCCTCTCAATGAATCTTTGTATAGTATTATGTCTCAATTGTTACAAAGGAATGTGTTCAAACTTCTCCTATCAAACCAATTGATCCATATAAGACATCCTGACCTTATGTTGATTCCAAATCCTTTTGCCAATACCATCATCAACCTGATCATGATACTGAAAAGTATTTTTCTTTGAGAAGTAAGATTCAAGACTTGATTGATTACAATAGCATATTTGTGGCTGGTGTGAATGATAAAGGCAATAAATTAGTATATCCTCCTAATCAAAATATTCAATTTTTCATTGATCCTTTACCTTCCCAATCCATTAATGTGATTGAGACTGATCATCTTTCTTTCTCTCTCAATGATGTTGGCCTTGAGTCTAATAATATGGTGAACCTTGTAGATCAAAGAGAACCTCCTAAGGACTTGTGCATTACATTTGATCCTAGTGAGACTATTAAAGCACCTGATGGCCCATTATACATAACTGGGAAAAATCAAAGGCAAACCCTCTCGAGGAGTGCCGATCGATCCAGCTTGCATGGTTAATGTGATAACTAAAGAATTTATTTATACTTTGCAATTGCATCAAGTGATATATGATGATATTGATGTGGTAATTAAGTTTTTGATGGCTTATCTTGTCCTGCTATTGGTTCTATAACACTTCCTATTGATGTTGACACTAAATTTGTTATCATTCCTACATTCGTTCAATTTCATGTGAAGTTAGGACATCCTTGGTTGTCTTCCATGAAAGCAACCACTACCACTATTCATAAGTGTTTGAAATTTCCTCATAATGAAAAAATCATAACTGTTAATCATAGAATATATCAACCTATGGTGAGGCATGGAGAAGTTTGTCTTGATTATTTTTTATTTGAACAATTCCAACCTCTTCAACCTAGAAGTGATGTTGTCTTTAAATAATATCAAAAATGGAAAAATGAGATGATTTTATCCTTGAGTAAACCTAGAAATCCAAAACTTAGCATTCCTCTTGATGATCATATACCTCTTGTTGAGGATAAGATTATTCTTCCTCCTAAGGAAAGAAATAATATTCTCCCTAAAGAGGAATCTATTCCTTCTCTAAAGGATGAGTCCACTCTTCCTCCCAAGGATATAAATTCTCCTCCACCCAAGCATCAATCTATTCCTCCTAAGGGTAGACATATTCCTCCCATTCCTCCTTTATATGGTGTGGTTTCGCCTCTTACATCTTATAAAGAGAAGCAACTAACCTCTTCTATTGTTCAACCTAAAAGACCTCAACCCATTCATCCTTCCAAAAAAGAAGAACACAAGAATATACCTGTTGAACCTAAACCTTCACAACCTTCAACTAAAACCAAACGAAACTGTTGTGCAAGAGAACGTTGATGGAGACATTGTGCTTGAGCTCGTGAACTTTCTTTCCAAACCATTTCTTCTCCCAAGACATCAACTGTTGACATAATTCTATTTTCTCCTAACGAAGATGTTCAACCTAATTCTCCAAGACGCAAAATGCTTAAGATAAATGATGGTTCAAGTTCTATTCCTATTAGAGCTCCTATTTTTGTTAATCTTGATGAATAAATAGGTGAGAATATTGTTAATGATGAAAATGTTGATCCTAATCTTTTTGATGATGAATATGAATATATTGATGGTGACAATGATTTATCTAAATAATTTTCAAAAGCATTAATCCTAGCTCCTAGTAATAGGTAAAGTGATTCATCATTAGAGAATGGTCCTTGTTTGGAACTTGCAATAGCTCCATCTATTGTGCTTGATGTTGCTCCTCTTGTGTGTTGTCCACCTTCCTGAAACAATGATGAGAAAGATCGGGGGCGAATGACGTGCTTGATTAGCTTCATTAGCACTGTAGATTCTCTCTCTCTCTTCTCTTGCTTGCTTGTGACATTCTTCTATTTGTCTCTCCATTCTTCTATTTGTTGTCCCTAGTGTTTTCTACTTGAGGATGATGCAAAGCATTGAGATCTCTTTTGGTCTCTCTCATGTTGACTCAAAAGACACATGTTTCCTTCTTCTATGTTGGTTTCCTTTCTTTGGGGATTGAGGATAATTCTATGCATATATATATATATATATGATATACATGATATACATGAGTTATCATAAAAAAAGCATATTGACTCCAAAGTTAGGTGAAACCACCTCATGTTTTGTATTCTGTGATCATTATCCTTTTATTTGTCCTCTCTTGGGGGATAAATTGTTGTGATAAAGTAATTTCTCCCGATAAGGCATGCACAATCACTTTAACATGGGGGCATACACTCCGCTCAATGATTCTCTCTCTCGCATATCTTGATACTTAAAGTTACTTAGCAAACTTCATCTTTTGCTTTGTAATTTTTGGTATTTTTATTTTCATGACTCATATTAAGAGAACATTACTAGTTGTAGTCATGGTTCTCTCTTTCTCTCTCTCATGATCTTCCCTTTTATCTCATCATTGAAGTTGTAAGATCCCAAAGTCTACTGGGGGCTTGGTGTATCTTTCCTCCTTGACGATGTGGTGAAAGTATCTCAATGTAAACCCTTTGTACTTTATTGAGATTATGATTTACTTCATTCTCTCGCTAAAGTGGGGGATAAATGTAGCATCCTAAAATTGTACCCCTTGCAATTTTCAACTGCATTTGAGTATTTGCCTTAGTTTTTTCACCCCTTGTCCTGATTGAAGACCTGATTATGCTCTTACAGAGCAAAAACACACAAATTTTCAAACTTGCTCTTGTTCTGAACTTGATCCTAGCCCCAAAATAGGGCAGGATCAGGGTGTAGCACCCTGGTCTCTCTCATTTTGGGCCCAATTCAGACTCTTTTTCCCAATTCAAGTTTGGGCAATATTATCATCTCCATGTTGGCCTATGTTAGAAAATTAGCCAATTAATCTGACAGACAAGTATATAAAGAGGGTTTCTCCTCTTATTTGAACATCTATCAATTACATGAGAAAATATTGAGCACACATACGACATCAAGCAACTGAGCATTCAATCATTCAAGAGAAATTGAGCATCTTCAGTCTTCCTTCAAGCCTTGTACCAGCAATATAGTCAAGGATCAAGCCTTGAAGTGGAGATCAAAATCTTATTTCATGAAACCCTAATTCCATGTGGAGGCAAGCAAAACTTCACAAGGAGGTATAATCATTTTATTTTAAGTCATAATTTAGCATCTCGCTCAAAAGGAGAACATTTCTTTTCAGACATTTCAATTACATTTATCTCAATTTCATGGTTAATTCCAAAATCGGGGTTTGATCAAAGGCAAGCCCCTATTCCCAACCTATTTCCCTTTCTTTCTATGTGCAGGAAATAGGTGTGCAACTGTATTTCTTGAATTAAGCTTTAGACATAGAGATGAAACAACCCTTTTCGATGCATGGAAAATTCAAAGGACCAAGAGGCAGTGCCACAGTCCTTGCTTTTTCGGGACATTTTCACAGGGTAGATCTAAATCGGCTCATATTTCTCAAATCTAGGTGCACGACTGAATCTTGCATCTGTAGCTCATTATTTTCTCAATTTTGTCTTCAATTTCAACACTTTACCCTAAATAAGCATTTCAATTTACAAAAGAGGGAAAAAAAAACATCATAATCAATCAATCTACTTAGTATTTAGTCCTTATCTAATTTGTGATCAAATCTAGTGGATTCCTCCCCTCTTTTGAATGTAAAGAAAAATCCCCCTCAAAGAAAAAATTGATTTGGTGATTTCTCCTTCTATGTTGAAAATTGCCAAATCAAAATTTTCCCCTTTACAGCTACTTGTATGAGCGGCTTTCGGCTAATCACTCTATGTAACTCATTTTATAAAGATTATCAGTAAAATAATTGGAAATAGGTTAAAAAAGGTCATTGGTAAGATCATATCTCAAGAACATAGTGGGTTTTTTCTAGGGAGATCTATAGCAGAAGAAATCATTGATGCTCACAAAGTAGTTCATATTGCCAGAAAATTAAGGAAACCATACATGATCATCAAGTTAGACATTTTAAAAGCTTATGACTTGGTGGATAGAAACTTCTTGTTGGATGTGCTAATTAGTTTTGGGTTTGATAGATCATGAGTGGATTGGGTCAGAGCATGTATTGAGACTCTGAAATCATCAATACGAGTTAATGGAGTGGCTCAAGGCTTCTTCAATACATCTAGAGGGATTAGGCAAGGTTACCCTATTTCTCCATTTTTGTCATAATGATAGAAAATGCACTAAGTAGAGGCATTACATAGGCTAGGGTGGATGGGAGATGGATTGGTGTAGATGTCACACCAGGAGTTAAATAAGTCACTGATCAACAGTTTGTTGATGACACAATTTTATTAGAATTGCTACCTGGGGAGGCTAGGGGTATAAGATCTATGTTGGATTATTATAGTTGGCTTTAGGGCAATCTATAAATTGGAGGAAATCAAAAGTTTTCTTCCTCAATGTGCAGTTGGGACTCCGGAGGAACATAAAACAGATTTTGGGTTTAAGAGTGACAAATTTCCCAAGGAGGTTCTTGGGTATGCCTTTATTTGAGGGAATCAATAAAAGGTATTATTGGGACAAGTGTTTATAGAGTTGCAAGCAAAAAATGGAGCTCTAGAAAGGTAAATGTCTTACATCAGCTAGAAGGCTATTGATGGTCAAAGTTGTCCTTTTTGTGATTCCTATCTACTCGATGTCATGTTTAAAATTTCCAGCTTCGGTTGAAGATATTCTTAACCATATCATGCAAAAATTCTATTCAAGTGGGCCACATAATACTTAGAAGAAATCACTACTTGCTTGGGATTCGGTGTGTAGACCACAAAATGTCGATGGAGTTGGGCTAATGCAAGTAAATATTATGAACTATGCTATGCGAGAAAAACTCGCTTGGTTGATGACTACAAGCAGTCTAAAATGGGCTAGGATTTTAAGAAGGAAATATTTGGACTCAGAGGACCCTATTAGTATAATCAAGATTAGTAATTCCCTGAGAGGATCAACAATTTGGAACTTTATATGTGATAGTAGGGAGATTATAACTAAGCACAGAACTTGGGAAGTTCACAATAGCCACTGTGTTGGCATTTGATCATTTGTGCTATACTAGTAATGTGTGTTTGCTTGATACAACCAGTATATGTTGACATTGATTGGCAACTATGTTTCTTTACGTCATTTAAGTCCTACAGTTCAACCGGTTAGATTTAATCGGTAAAGCAGAAATAGTTTTTATCAGAACTAGTAATTAGGACTTCAACCGGTAAATGATAGACAGTGTTACATTCCAACAACAAATACATGAAAATCATGAAGATTGAGATGTTGTGGTTTTGCAGCAGCATTGAAGACTATCAGATGAAGATATGTTTGTGACTGCATGTGTTGAATCGATCAGGTAAATGATATTTTTTTGTTAGAACAGATTCGTTGATGGAGACTTAGCTTGTAGTGATGAAAATCACTCAGATCGGTAAAACAACACATAATTGGATTTTTTATGTCAAAGGTTGACATAACTAAAGCATGCAATGCAAGATTGTCTAGATGCATTGAACCTAAGAAATTGTAATAAGGTTCTAAACCGACCTCATAATAATTTTAATTGTGTGATGAGGTATGGAAATATATTTATACATGAGCTTGATAGTGTGATATGTGATGAGCGAATTATGTATTTATGATAGTACAAAGATCAGAGAAGTTGAGAGATGAAGTCTTTGTAATGTTGTAATGTTCTAAAGAGAATCTTATCAGACACAGAAGGTGTTATATTGAGATCATTTGTACTTGTTGACTTCCTAATAGTTGCAACAAGAGAATCCTTTTACAAGGTAACTCCTAATAGGGTGCAGTTAGATCCTAATAGTTCTGATCATTAAATCCTCTTACCAGGTGACACATTAACTTGTGTTTGCAAATCCCAGTAACTTGGGTAGCTCCTATCAAGGCTAGTCCTCACAGGCCTTATTGTATAGCTCTTAACCGAGCTTAGACACTTTTAATAGGGTGTACCCCTAACTAGGTGTTGTAGACCTTAACCGGTCATATCTCTATACTGCAGATAGTGGATCTTGTGGGTACTAACTCCCACTGTGGTTTTTCGCATTTGTTTTTTCCACATATAAACTCTTGTGTCATGTGGTTTATGCTTTGTGTGGTGATTGCATATTTAGTGTTTTTTCTTACATGCCTATTGAGTTTTAAATTGGTTAAATTGATATTCAGATTTATATTATTTTTACTATCACTGATTCACCCCTCCCTCTTAGTGCCTTATAAGTTCATCAATTGATATCGAAGCTATACTTCCTTTAGGCTTAACCACTTGGAAGGGATCTCTAATCCTAAGGCAAATATGGGTGGAGGAATGAGATATAGAGAGATGGCTAAAGAACTTGTTGACACCAAGGAAGAGATAGAAACCATAAGAAGTAAGTATACGACATTAATAGCTAAAAGCAAGGAGTTGACCAAACAATTACTAGAGATCTCTGACAACAACTCCTCAGATGAAGCAAACATTGATGCACTGGTTGAAGAAGTGGAGAAGCTGAATGGTGAAAAGTCTAACCTAAGCAGAGAACTTGAAGCACTTACAATCCAGATGAGTGAGGAACTTGAAGCTATAAGAAAGGCTGAAGATAAGATCTGAGATAAAGAGCATGAAATCTTTAAGATTAAGCAAGAGAATGCAATTTTGTATGAACATTGGTATGAGGAGAAAGAAGAAAAGAAAAATTATAGATAGATATTAAAATGGAAATATCTCTTAGAGACCCTCATGAAAACAAATGAAAATCTTACAAAGGAACTTTCTGAGACCAATAAGAAGCTTGATAAATTTAACAAGAGCTCCTCTATGCTGGATGAACAGATTCAATCTCAGAGGATGAAAGGTGCTACATCTGGGTTAGGATACAATACATCTGAGAAGGGAGAACCTTCTGATATGAAGAGCAACATGCATGAAGGTAAAACTTCTCCTAAGGCTCAGAAGATTACCAGTAAGAAAGCCTACAAACCAGGACATACTGCTAATGTTTGTAAAAGAAGATCTTATGCTAATACTTGTCATAGACCTAATAATAAATATGTGCCTAGAAGATTTGAAGGATATTGTTATACATGAAACATGTATGGGTATAGATCAGTTGAATGTAGATATGGAGCAAACAATCTAGCACCTCACATGATCCCAAGACCTATTGGTGATTAGAGAAGGAATTTCACTGTCTGGAGGATCACAAATTGGCAAAGACCCTATACTAACCAGTCTAGTCCTTATGAGATGCAAAAGAGATTCAATGTGATTTGTTCAGTTTGCAACAATTTTGGACATGTGGCATTGAACTGTAGAAGAAGAACAAGTAGAGGCAACTTAGGACTTTGGAGAGCATCTGGTATGGCATGCTATCATTGCAACAAATCGAGACACATTGCCAAGTTTTGTAGAACTCAGAAGAACCAACTGGTGAATCATCTTACAAACCATAAAGGAAAGTAGAAGGTTGATATTGAAGAAATCAAAGCTGAAATGAATAAGATCTGGAAGAAGAAGACGGATGAAAAACCATCAAAGGAATCAGATTCTTCACCTAATGTGGAGAATACATCTCAATCAAACTAACTTGTTTCTACAACTTGGGGTGAGCTTATTGTCAAATCTTGAGTTGAACCCTTGGATGATGTACTGTAAATTGAATCTACATATTCTGATGCATTTTGATGTTTTAATGTGTTTCTGGATCAAAATCGGTAAATATATTTGAATTTTTGCTTCCGGTAGTATGCTTTAGAGTTTGTTAAGGCATTTTAGGGTTTTGTCGGTAAATGCATTTATTGCAGTAGTTAGAAAGTAAATAAATAGAATTTTTTAAATTTCATTCTTCACTTTGCATCTTGAGAACTCTTGGTGAAGCGATCAAAGTAGAGAAAATTTTATGCAAGCAACATTCAGATCATTTACTAGCATTGGAGGCGATCGAAGTGAAGTTTGATTCAGTGATCAAGTATTCAAATTTTATGACAGTTAAAAACCCTATCACTGAAGCAGCAGAGGTATTTATTAGTAAATTTTACTCTTTGATTAAATTTTTTGCATATTGTAGTATGGATACTCTGCATCTAGTTGATGTGACTGAGAGAGCAAGACCTGAATACAAATGACATCTATACAAGTCGGAGGAAATTGACCTTGTCAGTGCCCTATCCGCTATACCGAATGGTGGTTTGCATGTATAGGATGTAAGATCCTTTTATCATTGCAAACTTGAAGATCAAGGAGTTTTAGTTATTTATGAGCAATACAGATCTCTGTGTAATTAACAGGGCAGATTGAAAGAACAGTTCAAAAGTGTAGCCGATAAAGGTTTTTATCATGCGATCAATTTTATTGATAATTTTGATGACAAGTTGCTGAGAATTGTTTTGAGCCGCATTCATGATCAGTTCATATGGTTGGACAGACCTCATAAAATCACTAAGGAAGCAATCCATGTTGTAACCGGATTTTTCCCAACCGATGAAGTAATGTTGCTTAGGTCTATACCTAAGAATGATGTTGATAACTTAACTAGAGCTAGATGGGATAAACAAGCCATGACCGTGAATGATATTATTGACCCCGCTGTGAAATTTGCATCTATGGTGATTGGCTATAGAATTTTCTATTCAAGCATAATGAGCAATATACCAGCAACAACCATTCACACTGCATACTGGATGATTAAAGAAAATGTGGACTATAACTTGACTGCAGCTCTAAGGAGTCAATTAGTGGCAAATTTGGAAGCAGTCAAGAAGGATAAACGGCTGAGATTTAATTTTGGACAACTTATCATGGGCTTATTCTTTTATTTCCAAAACTTTTTCCTTGGTATTGGTGATGTACAATGGATAACCGAGACACTTGCCCTATTACAGATGAAGAACAACATCAGGATGCTGAAAAAAAATTTGATGATATTTCTTGGGGATATTTTAAGAAATTCATAAGGAAATGCATGCAAGACAACGCATACCAGCAATGGTAGTCAATCACTCTGAGGATTCTATCTATTTTATGGTTGACATAAATACATGCTTGATGGAAGCTGTTGTTCCCAGGACCACATGGGTAATGCCCATAGGTTATAAAGTAGATAAAGACCTACTTATTGCTTATGTTGATCATTTGTTAGCTCAACTGGTCGATACCACCACTGAAAGGTTTGGAACCTACAAGGAAAAACTACTTAAAGTGCATTCTGAATTACAAAAATCAGTGATAGCAAAGAAAGTAGGAAAAGAGGTACATGCCTTTGCTGAACATGCCAGATTCACTAAAGAACAGATAGTTGCGGCAAGAGCCAAATATGAGGATCAATAAGGTGGACCCTCCAGTGTACCAACTGGTACCCCCACTAGTAAGACAAGAGCAGCCAAAGCAACTAAGAAGAAGAAAGCAAATGAACCTAAAGTGAAGCCTGTTGAATCTAAAAGAGGGAAACCCTCTAAAATACAATTCTGAAGGAAAGGTAACACTGTTGAACCTCTTGTTGTACTTGCCCAAACTAGAAAAAGAAAGAAGAAGAAATCTCACAAACTGGTGACTAATATTGGGGAAATAGAATCTGAAGAAGATAAGAGAGCACTAAGGTCAAGTGCTAAAAAGGAGAAGACTACTTGAAAAGGTAAAGCAGCTACAAAAATATTAACATTTTAAGATTCTTTCACAAGAATGATTATAATTATAAAGGAGTATGGTATTTACAAAGGTTTAAACATACTTTTTACTCATTTGTCTAAAAGTCAACGAAGGGAGATTGAAGATGCAGTCATCTTCAATATGAACAAGTTTAGCAAAGCCCTCATTGAATTACAAGGGCAAATTCCAAATTCCTTATTTAATATGATTGATGGTAGGTGGCAAGGGGCAATTAAGCTTGATAAAGAATTTATTGATTATACACTTAAGCACCTACAACCGGAAGAAATTGGAGAGGAAATCAAATAAATAAAGATGAAGACAAAAACATTGTTCAGATCAAAGAGGATATTGACAAGAATGCTTGTTGGTGAGACCAAATCAGTTCAAAAAGAGACTGAGATTTTGGTGAAAAAAGCTTTAGGTCTCATTCCCAATGAAGAAGAGGAGAAAGATGAAGTAATTGAGGATATTACACCTGATATACTAAAGTCAGAAGAAATTTTTGAAGGTGTAAAGGTCACAGACTATGAATCGTATAACAAGTATCTACAAGACAATACTATTGATATAGAACTAGTAGAGATAATGAATGATGATACTAGTGATACAGATAATGTTGCTAACACTGCTGATAATGTAAAAGTTTTTGAATTTGATGCACAAATGATGAATACTCAGCAGGAATAGGATGAGAACAAAGGTGAAGATAAAGAAGCAGAGACAAGCTCAACTGAGCAATTGGTGTATGCACAATCTACTATTACTCAGACTAAATCAATAACTGTTAATGCAGATTTAAATATTAGTGTTGCTACTGATGATAGATAGACTGACAAGGGTGAAGAACAAAAGGTAGACAAAGTACCTGTAAAGGAACAAGCTGTTGAAATTCTACAATCGGTCAAAGACACCACTAAGGGAGAAGAGTCAGAAAAATAAAAGGAGGAAGAGAAGAAAACAGAGGAAGAAAAGCTAGAGAAAAAGGAGAAGACAAATAATAGGGACCAAGAGAAGAAGAAGAAAATAATGGTTGATGATGATGATGATGACTCAATTAGCATAAAAGGTCCAATAGACATGGATAAATTGAGTGCATCTGAGTTAATGGATATTGCAATGGCAATGCATTTTTGGCCACAAAAGAAAACTTTAAGGGAACAACAATAGGAAGTAGATACTATACAAACTGTTGTTGATATTTTGTCAAGTCTGCTACCAGAGACTGAAAAAGAACTTTTGGCTACCCCTATTTCAAAACTTGGACAGTTAGTTGTTAGTGTCGGTGAATAACTTAAATCCCTTGAAGAAGCTACATATATTTATGTTGCAAAGGACTACAAGAAGAAAAGGGGAGAATAATTAATGGCTAAGATAGATAAAGGCAAAGTAGCCTTGACAATGAATAAAGACTTATTGAAGACTAGATTGGAAATAGGTTGTAAGATTTTGGCAAATATTTCCCAATTTCCACTATTTTGTGTAGACTTGAGAAAGAAGAGAGCTGATACTGAGAAGGAAATACAAAATTTGAGTGAAACTTTCATACCAATACAAGACTCAGTGATTAATTTTGGTAAAAAGGTTGGTGATCTGCAACACCAGCTAGAACTTTGTGAACATAAACTGGTGAAGTAGACCAGATCATTGAAAGAACTCTAGATTTAACTACTTCCGAAAATAGATATTTTACAGAGAGCATTCAAGGAATCAGAAGCAATTTTGCCTACTCCTGGGATGAGTACAGTTGATGCTATGGAGGAGTTTGCAACTCAAATCTTGACACATGTTGAGACTACCGAGACATTGTTGGAAACATGGGACACTGATCTTAAGCAATTGAAGTTTAAGTACAATGATGTTTTCTTAAGAATTATATTGTAAAGACTTTAACACTTTTATTTCTATATATACATGCAGTTTTTGATAACAAATTTTGATGTAATGTGGGTATTTTAATTCTTTATTTGGCATTGTTGTCAAAGGGGGGGGTAGAAATAGTTAAGTCAAAATTTTGTATGTACTGTTAAGGGGGAGTAATGATTTCATGGCATGTAATTGCTAAGGGGAAGTGTATGTCATGTAGTCAATTTTTGTTGCACACTTGGTTGACAAAATTTTCTTAAGTGTTGCCATCAATGCCAAAGGGGAAGATTGTTGACATTTGATCATTTTTACTATATTGGTAATGTGTGTTTGCTTGATGCAACCGGTATATGTATGTTGTGTATAGTGATTAGATTTATGTATGATGACTAGTTTGTATGTTGTTATTGATTGGCAACTATGTTTCTTTAAGTCATCTAAGTCCTACAGTTCAATCGGCTAGACTTAACTGGTAAAGTAGAAACAATTTTTATTAGAACTAGTAATTAGGACTTCAACTAGTAAATGACAGATAGTGTTACATTCTGACAACCAGTACAAGAAAATCATGAAGATCAAGATGATGTGGTTTTGCAGCAACATTGAAGACTATCAGATGAATATATGTTTGTGACGGCACATGTTGAATCAATCAAGTGAATGAGATTTCTTTGTCAAAATAGATTAGTTGATGGAGACTTATCCTATAGTGATGGAAATCACTAAAATCAGCAAAATGAAACAGAATTTGATTTGTTATGTCAAAGGCCGACATAACTAAAGCGTGCAATGCAAGATTGCCTAGATGCATTGAAACTAGGAAATTGTAATAAGGTTCTAAGCTGAGCTTATGATAATTTTAATTGTGTGACGAGGTATGGAAAGATATTTATACATGAACTTGATAGCGTGATATGTGATGAGTGAATTGTGTATTTTTGATAGTGCAAAGATCAGAGAAGTTGAGAGATGAAGTCTTTGTAATGTTGTAATGTTCTGAGGCAGATCTTATCAGACAAGGTCACTCCTAAAAGGGTGTAGTCAGATCCTAACAGTTTTGATCATGAAATCCTCTTACCAGGTGACACATTAACTTATGTTTGCAAATCCCAATAACTTGGGTAGCTCCCAGCAAGGCTGGTCCTCACAGGCCTTATTGTATATCTCTTAACCAGGCTTAGACACTTTTAACAGGGTGTGCCCCTAACAAAGTGTTGTAGACCTTAACCGGTCATATATCTATACTGCATGTAGTGGATCTTGTTGGTACTAACTCCCACAGTGGTTTTTCCCATTCAGTTTTTCCACATATAAACTCTTGTGTCATGTGGTTTATGCTTTGTTTAGTGATTGCATATTTGGTGTTATTTCTTACATGCCTATTGAGTTTCAAATTGGTGAAATTGATATTTAGATTTTTATTGTTTTTACTTTCATTGATTCACCCCCCCCCCCTCTCAGTGCCTTATAAGTTCATCGCACATGGCTTCCTTTTGGAAATATTCCTAGGATGGGCATCCAAAACTGTGCAATAATCCAAATTTGCCAAAAATTAGGGGAGAAACAATCAGGTTTTGGGGAAAAGAGATCTGTAATTATGGAGGTGTGGTGAGGATTGATGGCATTGATAGATGGTGTTGGACATCATTGGATGGTATTAATGTTTCACAAGATCAGATAAATATGCTCACAAATGTACTAAGGGACAAAACTATTCCTGTGTCACATTCGAGAGATAAACTTAGATGGTATGCCTAAGCTAATGGGGAATACAAAGTGAAGATTGGATATAAAATTAAGGAAGTTGTGGATAAAAATAATCAATGGCCCACTGAGCTTCTTTGGGGGAAATATATTCTACCCAAAGTTGGGGTTCTTTTTAGGTTAGCCATTCAAAACAAAATCTTGACTTGGGATAGATTGGCTAAAATTAGTTTCAAAGGGCCTAATAGAAGCATTCTCTGCAAGCATAATTTGGAAACTGTTGATCATCTGCTATGGTCATGCCTTTATGCTGAGTTTTGTTGGAAATCCTTCATGAAGAAATTAGACTTTCATTCTGTAGAACCTCTTAGGTTGCAAGAGTGGTTCACCTTGTGGTCATTTCGTTTGCACAAATGAATGTTTGATAGCATTTGGCAAGTGCTCCCCTTAGCCATTGTTTGGGAGCTCTGGAAGGAGAGAAATTGTAGGATATTTAAAGAACGGTCAATATCAAGGGAAGTATTAGCTTCAAAAATGGAGGCCTCAATTATAGAACTTGTAAATGAGGCAGCCAAGAGGAAATCTAAGAAGAACAACATTTTCAAAAATTTGGATAGTGAGTTGATGAAAAAAAAAATTGGACTAGATGTTCCAAAAGGTTGTGATCTTGCACCTAAGGATTATATGGTGGATTTGTGAAATAATACAGTTTGGTAGACTCCCAAATGTGGCCAGGTCAAAATTAATTTTGATGGGTCATCATTGGGGAACTTGAGACCCGTGGGTATTGCCTGTGTGGTAGCTTTAGAGGTGGCTAGATACCATTACAGGTATTCTAAATGGGCTTTCAAAATTCAAAATCAATCATACCTACCGTGAGGGGAATAGTCATACAGATGAGTTGGCAAAGATGGCTGCAAAAAAGATAGAAATCTTTGAGATTAATTGAAACTTTGCAAGTCGATCATATTAAAGATAGAGTGATGAATTTGAAGGGTTGTGGCTTAGGTGGCGGTGATGATTTTGGGAAGATTTGATGATGTGTTGGCAGGTTGGATGGTGTATGCAATCCCCTCTAGCATTTTGATTGATCTAGATGTAACATTTGAGGGAGAGAATAGTATAGAGTTCTTATGTCACATTGGGTGGTTCATCAGAGGTGTTTCGGGCCTAAAATCATGAGGGAAGATTTATGTTATGAATAGGTACAGACACAAGGTAGCATTCCCACAAGCTTCCAAGTTATAATTTAATGATTATGAGATCATATGTCAACTCTAAGGCATATTTTGATTATGATTTGCAGTTTTGTTGTCATTATGGTATGTACTCATGATAGTGTACAACCTTTTTTAGTTTAGTGACTATTTATTTGTGGGTTGTTTGGTAGTGGGATCTCATTGTTTCAAGGTTGTTTTCCTTTGAGTGGGTGCTAGTCTGTGATGGATACCCTAATTCTCTTGGAAGCCACTAAGAAACAAATGGCTTTCTTAGGTTAAATATTAGATAGGAGTTTGCTTATGGTGTTGGAATTTGGGCACCCATTGGTTCTCCATGTTGTGAAGAAGATTTTGGGGATGAAATTTATTTTGGCATATCATAAGTACAAAGTCAATGTGGATATTTTGACCATGTTTTTGGCACTTTGTATTCAATTGGGGGGTACAAGCCGAGGGTGAAGAAATTTTACCAAATGATCTTTTGTCACTCATTCTTGGGAGATATTGATATAGTGTTAGACAATATTGATGGAAAAGGCGCATTCCTATGGTGCACAATTATTATATGACATCGCATGGAGGTAGGGAAGTCAGAAAATTCCCCATTGTGCAAACTTTGGACCCAAACAATTTCAATCACAACTATCATGAGCGGATTCAAAACCTAGTCTTTATTCTCTATGTAACTAGTAGCCTAGTAAGACTTGAAACTTTTGAGATGCGTAGATATGTGAAGGCTAAGGGGCTTCAAGGTCATATGGATATCAGGGTGGATAATGATGGGATGGAGGTAGATAGGAATGATTGGAGGATTGGTTTTGGGGAATTATGGATTTTGGATTATGGGAAACACATAGAGGAAGTTGTTGCTAGGGAGGCTCATTTAAGGTGCAGATCGGATTGTCTGGTGATTGTGAAGGCTCTTGCAGCATAGAGGATGCATGTGAATGATGGAAGATCATTTGAGGATTCTTGATATAGGTTTTTTAGTTTCTTGTGGAAAATAATAAGTTGATATTGTTGATAGTTTTTTTGGTATACTGTTTAATGAGGAATATGGTAGGATGATACTATTAACAGTCGATGGGGTTTTTTTGGTCTTTATTCTAGTGGTAGAAATAGTTGGTTTTATTATGAATAGAAGGTTAGAATGCCTCTGATCTAGTTTTGGTAGGTTGTTGGTCTGAGGCTTGAATGCAGTTTGAGCACTTTTTTGGCTGGCAGTGTCGTATTATCTAGAGATGCTAATGATGAGATATAATTGTAGAAGAATAAGGGCAATTTTTTTCTCATTGGCCATGGAGGACAACTTGTGTCTAGACACCTCCTTTATATCTAATCTTTTCCATAAATAATATATAGTTTCTAGCCTATCCAGCTATTTTTTGATTAAAAAAATAGAATCTTTAGTTTATATGCCAAATAATGTGACACATTTCAACTTCTTGGTAAAGTAACTTATGGTCCCTTCTTACACTGTTCCATAATCTAAAGGCATGTGTGAAATTATTGGCCCTGAATCATCTTGGTACAAAGATGAATATTCCTACCTCCATGACCAAAACCTATCCCCTAACTTGTCCTGCAACCAATGCAAAAATCTTATCTAACAAGTCGCCCAATATGTCATCATCATAGAAACCATATACCAAAAATTTCTTGACAAAACTCTCCTCCAATATCTCAATTCAACAAAAGTGTAAATGGACTTAAGAGAAGTACACGAAGATATTTGTGAGGCTCACTCTAGTGGTCCCACTTTGACTGAAAATCTCATGTGAACTAGGTATTGTTGATTGATCATGGAAAAGCATAAATTGACATAAGTTCATACTCACTGCCACCAAGTACTTCACCAAGTGGGTGGAGGCAATTCCACTTACCTACATAATTAATAAATAGATAGCCAAATTCATTCTCAAATATCATATGCTAGTATGGAGTACCCCAATCCATTTTCACAAATCATAGTTGTCCCTTTAAGAACGAAGATATCCATAAACTCTATAAGAAATTACATATCTAACACCACTTTACCACACCATACTACCCACAAATTAATGATCAAGCTAAGTCAACTAATAAAACCCTTCTTAAAATCCTCAAGAAATTTGTAAATGGCATTGGTTGTGATTGGCACCATCATCTTAATCCCACCCTCTAAGCCTACCAAGATTGTGTATGCACTCCCATGGGTGCCACCCCATTTTCCCTTGTGTATGGACCAGAGGACATACTCTCCATTGAGGTCAAATTACCTTCACTCCATGTTTCACTACAACATCTTATCCCAAATAAAGAGTATCGGGTAACAAGACTGAATGAGATGAAATTACTTGATGACAAATGATAGAATGCCCTTAATCATCTTTAGGCATATCATAATTGCCTCAGGAGGAGCTAAATAAGAGAGTACAAGTTTTCTTATTTGAGATTGGAGACCTGGTCATAAAAGAGAATTAGAGGAATCTTGCCAAAAGGGAAAAGCTAGGAAAGTTTGAACCTAACTGATTGGGGTCGTATGTCATCACAGAAGCCTATGGAAAAGATGTTTATCAACTGTTTGCAATAGAAGGTGATCCATTGTTTGATCCCATAAAAAATATGCACCTAAAAAATTATTACACTTAATGCTCAAAGGATCCTAGAGTAAAAAGAAAAAGAAAAAGAACAAAAAAACCATAAAATACAAAAAAAGGCACCTTGATGAAAAAATGGTAAACAAGTGTCTTGTGTGACCATAGAAAAGGAGAGGAAAAGAGTAAAGAGAAATAATTCACCCTATAATGAAAACCTGGCAAACATGCGCCATGTGTAAGAGATCACAGATCTACCATCTATTACTATTTTATTTGGTTATGCCTATCCATCCACCATTTTCATCCATCCTTCCACAATAAAAAGCTATGATATATCTCCCATGGCCTAATGTGCATTGTCTTTTATGTTAGAGACCAATGGCTACATTGAGTCAATCCAACTCCCCATCTTTGTGCTACATGGCCTTAGTCCTCACCGAGGGCTAAAACCTTAATCATTATCTAAAAATCCTAAAAATCAAATAAAGTCTCGATAAAATCCATAAAAAATAAAAGAAAGTCCTGAAAAAATCCCTAAAAATCCAATAAAATCCTTAAAAAGTTTCTAAAAATCAAATAAAGTTGTAAAAAAATCATAAAAATCATAAAAAGTCCTTAAAAATAAATAAAAATCAGATAAAACATGAAGAAAAAAATCCTAAAAAGCATAAAATGTCTTGAAGAAAGACTTAAAAATCAAATAATAAATGAAGAAAATCCGAAGAAATAAACTCTCCCTTGCAACAACGAACATATATGTAGATATGCAATATATCAAAGTATCATGCCAATCATATCAAGCAATTGTAGATGATCTATCAATCAAGTCTACAATCAAACTAATCGCATGTCTTTCCAATCAATCCCTATCAATCAACCATCAACTTGTCTTACACGGGGAAGGGTACACTCAAAAACAAATAGATCGGTCTTAAATGGGGTATTAAATCTCTAGAACCAAATATTATCTTCGTCATTATCAGCGTCACATCAAGCTATCGATAATGACAAAGATCAGTAAAGGTTGATGGCTTGTTGGTCTAGTTAGTCTTATATTTTATCGATTTGTCTCGGGTCATGTTCCTATGCTACTCAAGGATGTCCAGAAGTGACTAGAGGAGTTGGGATGGTTCATGATCCCTTTTCTTTGTTTTTTATTCATGGTTTATTTATGTTAAGTTTTGGGACATAGGTATTTTAGGTGTCTATGTTGATACATTCATTCAACAAGTATCCTATACAAAAAATAAAGTTCGGTATAACTATTCTTGTGACTATAGCACATACCTTGACCCTTAGTACAACAACCCTAGAATGGATGGAATCACTCCTTGTCTACTATATGTCTATTACTACAATGGGAAAGAATTGGAATCCCTGTCTTTCATACCTTAGTGTACAAACCACCATTGATACATAAAAAGGCTCAATGATAAAATTGTTGCACCATTTAAGAATCACAAGAATTCATAATAGTTCATTTCCTCATATCACATATTCTATTCATCACTCAATTCTAGTTCTTCATCATTACTCAATTCATATTGATCCATTTTCCTCACTAATTGTTCTTCTACTAAAGCACAATGTCATGATGGCATAAGTACTCTGACACATAAAAATAAATCTAGTATGCATTCATGCACATGTTAAAGAATAAGCATATTATAATACACCATATTATAACTACATTACATTCCATCACATCATCATTTATACAAACAAAAGAAATGAAAAGACATGTCATCCTGCATATAGAATCATGTTAGCACATAATATCCATCACATATATGAATCCATAATAAAATCCAAGACATTCAAAATATAGACCCTCGATCATATAGAAGCATGAGCCTAAAACATATAAAGCACATATAGCATCGCATATGTATCATAATATATCATCACATAATAAACATCATAAAAAGAATCAGCATACATAAAGGAAACATAACATACATCATATAGTATCACCACCAAAATTGCATAATATATATATAGGTTCAATCAAAATGTACAAGTTTCCATGACAAAGCAAAGTCAGCCAGTGCTCCCTCTATTCTTAGCATCTATAGCTTTGGGCCTGACCACTATCAGAAGCAACTGCCCCTGGATGCCCCAATGGTGGTGATGGCCTTGATGGTGGTCCCATAACACCCCCACTATTAGTAGTAGATTGTGACTGAGTCTGGTTGTGGGACCTGTAGCTAGGTGCTCTCTAGTCTGCAGGGATGATACCCTTATAAAGACTCCTCTAGTATCCAATCTCCTAACCACTCTTGTAAATTTGACTAGCTAAATCTCTAACACCAAGATCAACTATACTATCAATGAATGCCTACAAGCTCTCCTCAACCCTTTGTGCTCTAATCATAGTAGCATCTTACTCTGTAATCAATTTGACCCTCTCCGCCCATCACTCACCCTATGTTTGGATCCATAAGGCCCTATCTTCAGCCCCTACTCCTCTCTACTACAACTAACTATGCTTGTAGGTTCACAACCTAGGCCTGTAATATCTTTATTTGTGCTCTAGAAACCCAAGCATCTAGGATCTAGACAACATTGTCACTCTCATGTATGTCATGTAGCTCAACACTATGCACCTATGGCTTTATCCCCCTCATCCTGATCATTGTTTTCATCCTCATCATCACTAGAGTTTGAGCTATCTAAACTTGAGAAATATAAAGAAGTAACATCAAAATCATCTAGAACCTCCTCTATATCAATATATCCATCCCCTCCCACTGATGATTGTGGACCAATAATTTGGGAAATCTGACCTCCATCTCCGCCTTTGTAACCTCTTGCAGCCTCATCCCGATCACCTCCTATCGCTTGTCCCCCATATCCACCTCCATCTCCTCTAGGACCCTATCCTCCATCCCCTCCATTTTTCTCTCTACCAATATCACCCACTCCCTCTCCCTCTCTCTATCCCTCAGCCCATACCTCCCCATCCTCCACATCCACCATCATCTCCATTATCCCCCTCATCCTGCCCACCTTGTCTCTGTATCATATATTAGCCAATGCCACCAATGATGGGAATTGTAGGATTAGTAAAAGGTGTAGGGATATGTGTCACCCACCATAGGTCATACTATGGTGTGGTCCCTATGTCAATATCTGCAAACTACCATCCCCACTGCATTCGTTGTAGATTATCAAACTCAACATATGAAACCAATGGGCTAATGCATGGCCACCAATGTGTAACCTCCCTCGATGATCGAGAAAAATAATTTGTACGTTTTAGTACTCCTTGAACCTCCCTGAAATGTCTTATGATCCTATCTAGAAAATGTATATCTATGATCCTTTGAGATCTCACAGTCCAACCAATAAAATACATCTGCTACCTAGAGTATGGCAGATGTTGGGTGCATCATCCCACCCAAGACAGTCTCTACATGGTCTTCAAGTAAAGTACTACAAGATATCTATCTCATTTTGCCAATATATGGTGTGACCCATGTGTCTCTGATGAACTGTGCCTAGATACATGTATGCATAGGGTTGTCCAGCCTCTAACTGTACATGCACCATTGGTCTAAACACTTCTATATGCTCCCAAGTCTACACCTAAAGGAGCATAATGCCACAATTTATTGACTGCACTTCAAGAAATTCTACAAAATGGAATTGATAGTACAACATTGCTAGTATGCATAACACCCAAGCATACACTCTACAATCATGTACCATGCCCTCCAGTACTAAACTCCAACCAACAGGAAAACTATGATTTTGTCTAACTAAAACCAATATACCAACAATTTGATTGCATAACACTACATTAAACCTATCATATGACACTATCATAGACCTCTAATCAATCTGATAAAGGTCATCCATGTCTATCTCATCTATCTCACACTCATATAACGAGCACATTTGTAGCGTCATAAATTGTACACCCTTAACTCGGTGGAACAATTCCAAGCTTAGGTTAGCACTTTCCTTAGTTTGTTTGTAGATTGCATTTCAAATTCCATTCAAGCATTTAATTAATTAGTTTAATTAAATCTAAAGTCTTCTTTTATCCCTCTACACATCATAAAATTGGGCCCTTTACCCTAAGTGTGCCCCTTTTATTTTATTCTTCCAATTAATTATTTCATCAAATACCCTAATTATGTCTTATTTTGATCTTCAAGACTTGATTTCACATATCTAGACATCTCAAATTCCCATATACTCTTGGAATTTTATCTAAAATCACAATATCTTGCCTCCCCGAAAATTTGGCGAAAAGTTGGTCAGACTGTGCGTTCGTACCAAGTAGGTACCTACTTGGTCTCGACTTTTTCTCCTTGAATTTCAGGAGCATGTTTTGGTCATATTTTAGCATTCAAGTCTAACAGATTGGCGGAAAATATTTCTAGGTCAGCCTATGACTCAAAAAAAATTTAGGGTCTCCTACATAAAGCCTTCCTTTCCTCATTTGAAGGATCCAAGATATAGCGATTGAAGGAGCCTCTTGTGAAGTGAAAGTGCAACTTATGTGAAGTCTACAACAAAAAAAAAATCATTCATCAATAATTTATCAAGACTTTATCAATTATCTTCAACACCAATTAGGAGCTTTGAAGATATTGAAGAATAATAGGAGATCATTGATTGTTGATTTGCTTGTACCTCTCCCTTAGGTTTTGGTATGGTTTCATATTATTTTCATGTCTTTGTATGAGCTTGATAACATTCATTTTCAGATTTACATTCATGCTTTAGATCCATTATTGCATTTATTATTTGAAGCATTTACATTTACATTTACAATCATTTAGGGTTTGCTCTCCAATGCATAGGGTAGAACTCTAGATCTACTTTCTTGTTCATTTAGGATCTTTCATACACACATTTTTAATACATTATTGGCTCTTTGTGGATGTGGAAACCACCAAAACAAGGGGTTTGACTAAGACAAAAGCCTATATAACCACCTAGACACCATTTTTCAAGTTGTAGGTGCAGGTACAGTAAACCGGTGCATGCACGATTTTTAGGACTGATAGAACACACAAATATAGATCCAGTCTTAGAATTTGACCTTAGTCTTCAGGGACTAGGGCATGGTACCCTGGTCCTCTGAATTTTTTTGCATTTTTTGGCAGTTCTGCATTTTAGGTCTTTAGAATCTTAGATCCAGCAATTTCAGCTCTCTTTTCTAATAAGGATCAAGGCGCCCAACCCCCTGGTCTTGCCCAATCAGCTCCAAATTTCAATCACAGCTGCACATTTGTATTTCCCTCTCTGCTCTGTACTCAATCTCTCAGTTTCAATTTAATTAGATTCTACATTTTTTAGTTTATGTTTGATCCTTTGTTCATCTCCTACCTTAGTTGTTTATTGCATCATATTTTGCACATCTCCTTTTTGTTACAGCAAATGAATAGAAACCCAAAGATATATTCCTTGAATCTCTCTGTCTCTCACAAGAATTAGTTAATGTGATATATTTCCCTAGGCTCTTTCATATTCCAATGTGTACATGACAGTGGGATTAGGTCTTAGTTAATTGGTTCGATTTTTATGCTCCACATTTTGGTGAACCCGACATGAATCCAACCTTCTTAGATTTGCATTTTTTGATTGCATGTTTCTTTTCTATCAAAAACATTAAAAAATAAAAAATATTGTTATATTCCTTGTGTGTTCATTCCTTATCTCGTGCACTTTTATGCTTGAATTTAGTGTATCACATAATTGCTTCAAATCTTAGACATGTAGTTTACTTTTCTTGCATTATTTCTTTCATTTCATAAAAATAAAAAACGTTTCATAATAGTTTCTTAGACCTTGCTCTAACACTCCATCGCCTTCTTAAGGAACCTATTAAGGACATTTTGAGGCAAGAGGATGAGTTCGATAAAATATTTATCAATGCTCTCCCTTCTAAAGATGAACTATTAATAGATAGTATTATTCCCTCTCCCAAAATTGACTCTATCCATGTGGACACCATAATGCAGCAAGATTGTTTTAACACTTCTCTCAATGATCTCCCTATTTGGGATGAGCCATTAGATTATGGTATTGATTATTCTCTTAATTTGTCCTTTTGCTATGAAAGTATCTTGGTCAAAGAAGATGATATTATAATAAAATAAGGTGACATAGTTGACAATTCTCTTAATAACACATAAACTTCTATTCATTTCAATCATTTTTCCTCTAAAGATGAGGCATTTCCCTCTCCCCAACTTGTCTCTACTCATGAGGATACCAGGTGTAGAGCACCTAGCTCAAAGTTGTCTTTTCTTGCATTTTAGAATTTTTGTGTGATTTAAAGTTATTTTATGTTGTAATGGGGTGCAATAAATCCTATTATTCTTTTTGAAGCCATAGTTTTGTTGTCCACACTTTTGTTGTGCTTAGGATCCAAAATTGTCATTATCCTAAAATGTTGTCAAAATGTCAATTTTTTTGGTTTGTACTAGGTCAATGCCTGGAAACTTTCTAGAATGTTTGGAAATGGTTTAAATCCATTTTGGGATGACATTTGAGTGATGTTTCGGGCCTTGAGAGCCTTGGAGTGTGTTTTTGCACTCATAGGTAAAAGTTGTCAAAAATTGGTCATGACAACTTTTGCATTTTTAGGCAAAAGTTGTCCACGAAGGAAATGGCATTGGAAGTTGGTTGCAACCAAAATAAAATGGTGTGTAAAACCTTCTGAACATCTCTAATAACGGGTTAATCAACTTTTGGTTTGCATTCAATTCTTTTGCCAAGGATTTCCTATGATTTTCCTCATGTTTGGAATGTTTTTGCTTTGAATTTCTGCTTTTGTATGACTTGTGTGGTCTGGTACGGTCCCCATAGTAGTAGAAAAAGTTATGAATTTTTTTATCTTTCCAACAAGTATAATATGAAGGTATGAAGTGCTTTGGATAAAAAGTTATCACTATTTTTGTAAAAGTTGCTCACAAACCCTTGAAACTTGGGGTTTTGATTGTAAAAATGCATTTTACCTGAGCATCCACAAATGGAACAAGTTGAAATCTAGTGGATGGATTGGGTAGGCTCTGTAAATAGTTTTAGAGTATGTGTTTTGTGTTTTTTTAGGCCACAAGGAGGAGAATGGCTGAGATGAATAACACACAAGCTTGTAGCTAGTGTGTGGGGGTAGCAGAGATTCCTCATTTTCAGTGCCATGCAGAAGTGACACCCCAGCAACCCATAGTGTTTTTGAAAGGTCTATGAGTGTAATAAAATAATCTAATTTTTTTTGGGTTCGTGATTTTTACTGGTGAATATTTTGGAGCACATCTTCCAAAACTGCCTGGAAGCCCTAAACCCCTTAAAAATAGCTATTTTTCAGTAACCCTAGTTGTACCACAAACCCAGCTAGGAAATTGAGTGATATTGTTTAACTTCCAAATGGGTATCTGAATATGTAAAAATATCTAGGGGTTGTTAGGAAATTTTGCAGTAAAATACCAAAAAAGCAGGTAAAGAAGGGCTAGTCAATTAGGCCTAATAGCAGCCGGTAGAAGCAAGTTCAAAGCCTAGGGCTTGGGAGGAAGGTGTAGACCTTGTCAATGCATATAATGACCTTAAAAATATCTACACAACATAACCACAACCTTTAAACATGTTGTTAGAGTGAAGATCCTTGGTGGAGGTCTTTGGAGCCTAGTTGGAGCTTTGGGAACCTAGTAGGAGACCATCTCATATCAGAGATTTGGGTCATAACCAACAAGAAACCTCAAGAGGCTATACCTAGGAGGAAATCCAATAGATTTTAGGCCTTGGAGGTCTAAGGATTATACCCTAACAAGTTACCTTGGAGGAGCTTGAGTAGAAGGGTAAGTTGAGGAGTTGTAGTGAGTAAGGGTGAATTGGAGAGCTAGGCACAAGACCTCTGCATCAGAGTGGTATCAAAGCCATTCTTTGAAAGATTTACTGTATGTCAAATTGTGAAGAATCAAAAGAAAGCTCAATGCCTCCAAAGGCAATGACTCCAGAATCCATCCGGCAGATGGTGGTAAAGATGATAGAAGGATTGAAGGATACAAATGGTAGTAGAGGAACCAGAGAGGCAAAGAAGGAGAAGGGAAAGGCTAAGATAGAATGGGGTGATGATATTGATGATGAAGTGAAAGATGGAGAGGAAGTAGTAGTAGTAGCTATGCCTCAAGACCAAAATTTATTCTCAGATGCAGTCGGATCCATTTCTAAGGACAATTTGGATGGATTATCCACATATGGAGGAAACCTCAATGGAGAAGAGTTGATAGATTGGATAGAAGCTCTCAATAATCATTTTGATTACAAAGAGGTAGAAGAAGAGAAAAGAGTTAATGTGGCCAAATCAAGAATGAGAGGATCAGCATTGGTTTGGTGGAATATGATGCAAGAAGAAAGGATACAAGAAGGAAAAAAGAAGATAACTTCATGGGAGTGTATGAAGATCAAACTTAAGGCACAATTCCTTCCAGGAGATTATGAAGTTCAAATTCATAAGAGACTACAAAATCTAAAACAAAGGGAGCTAGATGTCAATGCTTACATGGAGGAATTCCATAAACTAAGCCTCAGAGCTAAGATGCATGAGAATGAGGTTGAGAAATTGGCTAGATACATGAATGGATTGAGACAAAATATACAAGATGAAATCAATATCCTTACTCCTGGTATTGTTCATAAGTGTTTTCAGTTAGCATTAAGGGCAGAAGACAAAATCAAGAGGAGGAGTGAACAAAATGAAAAGTTTAGAGGTGGCAGATCCTTTAGAGGAAGGGGCACTTTTAGTAGAGGACAACAAACATCAAGGAATGAAGAAAAATCAAGGCAAGAAGGTGTGAAGACTCTTCAAGGGGGACATTTAGAGGATCCTTCAAAGGAAGAAACAATTCTATGGGCAGATTTGGAAGCTCAGGAAGAGGAAATTTAGTTTTCACTCGTAGATGTTACAATTGTAATCAAGTTGGCCACATAATGCGAAGGTGTCCGGAGAAAGCAACCAGCTCTTCATACTCATACATGGGTGAGAGAAGAACACAATTAGTGCAGGAAGAAGACAATCAAAGTGTGTCTTCCCCTCTCAGCAAGGTAGGCCTAGTGACAGATGGTGAAAATCTAATGCTAAGAAGATCTTTGTTGAAAATTCCTCAAGCTCAAGAGACACCGCAAAGGAAAAGTTTGTTTAGAACAACTTGTAAGACTCAAGGAAATATTTGCAAAGTGATTGTAGACTCAGGTTCAACTGAGAATATAGTTTCAACTAAAATGGTGGATAAACTCAAGTTAAAGAGGTTGCCAGATCTCACTCCCTACAAGGTGTCATGGCTCAATCGGGGCCAACATGTCTTAGTTGATGAGAGAGCATGGGTAGACTATGAGATTGGTGAGTATAAGGATGATATTTTATGTGATATATTTCCTATGGATGCTTTCCATTTGTTGTTGGGATGTCCATGGCAATTTGATGTAAAGAATCGGCATGATGGAGAGAAGAATGGCTATGTCATTATCAAGAATGGTAAGAGGTATCAAATGGACCCATTACCTAATCCAAAAGAGGAAAAACAAGTGGGATCAAGTGTGATGATGATGAGTGGGAAATATTTTCTTAAGGTGATAAAACAAGAAGGAGATCAAGGATATGCTATTGTGCTCAAACCTAATGAAGAAGGTAAGGCAGATCCAATGGAAGAAGTGCCACAAGAGGTGAAGGGTCTACTCAAAAAATATGCAGAAGTACTGGGAGAAGATCTACCTGATTCTTTTCCACCAATGAGGGATGTAAATCACCAAATAGACCTAATTTCAGGGGCAAGTTTGCCTAACAAGGTTGCATGCAAAATGACACCTAGTCAAAATGAAGAAATTGCCAAACAAGTGCAGGAGCTCTTGGATAAAGGATTCATCAAAAAGAGTTTGAGTCTATGTGTTAAACCTACTATCTTAGCACCCAAGAAAGGGGGAAAATGGAGAATGTGTACATATTCTAGAGCAATCAATAAGATCACTATAAGGTATCGGTTCCCTATGCCAAGGATAGAAGACCTATTGGACAATCTTGGGGGTGAAAGCTACTTCACAAAGGTGGATTTAAAATCAGGTTATCATTAGATAAGAATCAGACCAAGGGATGAATGGAAGACAGCCTTTAGGACCAATGCTGGCCTCTATGAGTGGTTGGTCATTCCATTTGGCCTTACCAATGCACCTAGCACCTTTCAAAGGCTCATGAATGAAGTCTTGGTTGAGTTCATAGGTAAATTTGTGATTGTATATCTTGATGACATTCTAATCTTTAGCAAGTCCAAAGAAGAACATCTCAAGGATGTGGAGATGGTCTTGAAGAAGCTGAAATAAGCACGAGTCAAAATCAACCTTGAAAAGTGTGAGTTTCTCAAGACTGGACTTGTATATCTTGGTTTTGTCATTTCACAAGGTTGTCTAAAAATGGATCCTGGTAAGGTTGAGGAAATCCTTAGTTGGCCTACACCTAATAATATCAGTGATGTTAGGAGATTTCATGTGTTAGCATCCTTTTAGAGGAAGTTTGTAAGAAACTTTAGTCATGTGTGTGCTCCTATGCTCAATACTATCAAAGGGTGAGTCAAGTGTCAATTTAGGTGGACAGAGGAGGCCCAAAAGGGATTTGAGTTGTTGAAAAAGAAGATAGTTGAGTTACCTAACCTTAGGTTACCTAATTTCAATCAGTTATTTACATTTGAGTGTGATGCTAGTCAAAGAGCAATAGGGGTTGTTTTGAGTCAAGAGGGTCTTCCCATAGCCTTTTTCTCTGAAAAATTGAATGAAGCAAAATAAAATTACTCTATGTATGAATTGGAGTTGTATGACATGGTTCAATCCTTGAAGAAGTGGCATCATTACTTGTTTCCCAAAGAGTTTGTGGTCTATACTAACAACCATGCCCTTAGTTTTCTCAATGGACAAGAGAATTTGAATCAGAAGCACCTCAAGTGGGTAGAATACCTACAATATTATACCTTCACTATCAAGAATAAGAAGGGAACCTCAAATAAAGTTGTTGATGCACTCAATAGGAGAGTCATGATCATACAAGAGGTTAAATTGCATAGTGTGGGGTTGGAGGAGTTGAGAGACCTCTACAAAGAAGACAAAGATTTTGCTGATATATATGCTACATGTTCTGATTTTTCTAACACCTCTCATGTTTCCTACTCAGAGTATATGATACAGCAAGGTTTTTTGTTTAAAGGACATCTCCTTTGTATACCCCAATGCTCTATGAGATAAAACATCATTCAAGAGAAATTTCAAGGGGGTCTAGGAGGTCATTTTGGCAATGATAAAACTATGGAGCAGGTTAGTCAGTTCTACTATTGGCCCAAATTGCAATCAGAAGTAAGAAGATTTGTTGAACAATGTGCCATATGTCAAAGAGAAAAAGGATCAGCAAGTAATCCAAGTTTACATCAGCCCTTAGTCATACCCCAAAGGCCTTGGGAATGTTTGAGCATGGACTTTGTGTTGGGTTTACCAAGAACACCAAGAGGATTTAATAGTGTTTATGTGGTAGTAGATAGGTTCAGCAAAATGGCTCACTATATCCCTTGTAAGAGTACCAATGATGCCACCTATATTTTAGGTCTTTTCTTCAAAAAAATAGTAAGAATCCATGGACTTCTAGTTAGCATTGTGAGTGATAGGGGATGTTAAGTTTTTGAGTCACTTCTAGAGAACCTTATGGAAAAAGTTGGGTACTAGACTCTCATTTTCATCTACCTACCATCCACAATCAGATGGTTAGATTGAGGTAGTCAATAGGTCCCTAGGTAATCTCCTAAGGTGTCTCACTAAGCAGCATGGTCAGACTTGGGACTTGGTGATCAGCTAAGCAGAGTATGCATACAATGATTCAGTCAACCAGAGCACAGGTAAAAGTCCTTTCGAAATTATTTATGGAATGCATCCTAGAGGTATCTTATAACTTAGTGATATCAGTACAATGACCCACAAGAGTGCTCAAGGAGAGATTTTTGTTGAAGGTATTAAGGAAATTTATGACAAAGTATGATAGTCCTTGCAACAAAAATTAGAAAAATATAAGGAACAAGTTGATCAATCAAGAAGGAACTTGCAATTTAAGGTTGGAGACTTAGTTTTGGCTTATCTAAAAAAGGAAATACTTCCAAAAGGATAGCCAACCAAGTTGATAATGAGGAAGATTGGGCCACTCAAGATTGTGCATAAGTTTGGCCAAAATGCCTATGAGGTTGAACTACCTCCTTCTTTGGCCATATCTCCTATTTTCAATATTTGTGACTTGTATCCCTATAAAGGAGAATCTCATACCTCTTATATCAATAGCACATTGCAATCTGAAGAGGATTGGGTGAAGCATTTACCAGTTAGTCAACTGGTTCAGTTGGAAAGCATCTTGGATAACAAGGTGATCAAGAAGACAAGAAAGGGCATCTACAAAAATTATCTTGTGAAGTGGGAAGGTCTGCTTGATTTAGAGGCTATGTGGATGTCACAATATGACATAATTCATCATGGAGTGCAACTAGCAGACCTGATAACTCAAGGGACTTGCGTTCCTTGCCTCAGGGGAGTATGGTGCAGAGCACCTAGCTCAAAGTTGTCTTTTCTTGCATTTTAGAGTTTTTGTGTGATTTAAATTTATTTTATGTTGTAATAAGGTGTAATAAATCCTATGATGATTTTCTAAGCCATATTTTGGTTGTCCACACTTTTTTTGTGCTTGGGATTCAAAATTGTCATTATCCTGAAATGTTGTCAAAATGTCAATTTTTTTGGTTTGTACCAGGTGGATACCTGGAAACTTGCTAGAATGTTTGGAAATGGTTTAAATCCATTATGGGATGCTATTTGAGTTATTTTTCAGGCCTTGAGAGCCTTGGAGTGTGTTTTTGCACTCATAGGTAAAAGTTGTCAAAAATTGGTCATGACAACTTTTGCATTTTTAGGAAAAAGTTGTCCATGAAGGAAATGGCATTGGAATTTGGTCGGAACCAACTTAAAATGGTGTATAAAACCTTCTAATAATCTCCAATAACACTTTAATCAACTTTTGGTTTGCATTCAATTCATTTGCCAAGGATTTGCTATGCTTTTCCTCACGTTTGGATTGTTTTTGCTTTAAATTTCTACTTTTGTACGACTTGTATGGTCTGGTATGGTGCTCGTACTAGAAAGGGAAATTAGTAATTTTTTTTATCTTTCCAAAAAGTATAATATGAAGGTTTGAAGTTCTTTGGATCTAAATTTATCACTATTTTTGTAAAGGTTGCTCACAAACCCTTGAAACTTAGGGTTTTTATTGTAAAAATGCATTTTACCTGAGCATCCATGAATGGCACAAGTTGAAATCCAATGGATGGTTTGGGTAGGCTCTATAAATATTTTTAGAGTAGTTTTTTAGTGTTTTTTCAAGCCACAAGGAGGAGAATGGGTGAGATGGATAACACATAAGCTTGTAGCTAATGTGGGGAGGCAACAGAGATTGGTCATTTTCAGTGCCATGGAGAAGTGACACCCCAAAAACCCATAGTTTTTTGGAAATTTCTATGAGTGTAATAAAATAATCTAAGTTTTTTGGGGTTGGTGATTTTGACTGGTGAAGAGTTTGGAGCACATCTTCCAAAACTACTTGGAAGCCCTAAACCCCTTAAAAATAGCTCCTTTTCAGTTCCCTAATTGTAAAAAAAATCCAAATGGTAAACTGAGTAATATTGTTTAAATTCCAAATGGGTATCTGAATATGTAAAAATATCTAGGGGTTGTTAGGAAAGTTTTGGGGAAAATACCAAAAAATAGTCAAAGAAGGGCTAGTCAATTAGGCCTAATAGCAGCCGGTAGAAGCAAGTTCAAAGCCTAGGGCTTGGGAGGAAGGTGAAGACCTTTTCAATGCATAAAATTACCTTTAACATACCTACACAACATAACCACAACCTTTAAACATTTTGTGAGAGTGAAGATCCTTGGTGGAGGTCTTTGGAGCCTAGTTGGAGCTTTGAGAACCTAGTAGGAGACCATCTCAAAATCAGATATTTGGGTCAGAACCAACAAGAAAACTCAAGAGGATATATATAGGAGGAAAACCAACATATTTTAGGCCTTGGAGGTCTAAGGATTGTACCCTAACAAGTTACCTTGGATGAGCTTGAGTAGAAGGGTGAGTTGAGGAGTTGGGGTGAGTAAGGGTGAATTGGAGAGCTAGGCACAAGACCTTTGCATCAATACCCTAGTTCAAGAAAATATTGTTCATTTTTCCTTCAAATATCTCCCTCCCATGGATGAAGCTTTGAAAATTAATGTTAATCCTTCTCATAGAGAGTACCTCTCCCATGTGGATCCTTTGGTGATAGAGGATGATATGATGCCTACCTTCCCTACTAAAACTACATCTTATTTCTATACTCCTCCTACTAGGGATGAATCATTAATGACTAATTTGGTAATCCCTCTCCTAAAATTAATCCTATTCATGGTGTTATTTATGAGAAATAAGAGACTATCAACACTTCTAGTAACAATCTTTATCATGTGAATGATGTTGATCCTTGTCCTAAAATTCATACTCCTTATAAGGATACCTTGGAGCAAGAGAATGATCTTAGGTCACAAGGGTTTGATGTCATTAACAATCCCCTTTATGAGGATATCCCTTCTATTCAATCTAAAGAAAATATTACTCATGAAGAAATGTTTAAGGTTGAATAGTTATAGAACACCTAATAAACCCCTCTTCACAGTTCAAGGTTCTATTCCTTCCTCAAATTATCAACCTCTTAATAAGACTCTCTTTGTGGTTCAAGGTGGTTATAGTAATGATGCCTTTTTCACTTCCAACAAACCGGTTATTACTGTGCAAGGAGGATATCCCACTAGGAGTCCTTATGAGTATGCTAAGCAAATCACCCGAGAGAGTTACAATGCAGTTGCCCACACATATAATACATAGAACAATAGGAAACCTAATCCTCCTTGGGTTATCTCTTATTCAGTTCCCAAATAGGCTTCTTGTGTGCAAGAGGAACATGACTTAGTGGCCTATTCTTCTCCTACAAACTACTCTTTTGATCAAGACTTTTCAATATTTATCATCTTATACATGTTTTTTATCTCACAGATGGTAGAGAATTTAACATGTCATAATCAAATTATTCATCCAATATGTCATATCTTCAAATAACATTAGTGGCTATTATGTTTCTTGTCATTATATGACATTGGTATCTCACTTATTAGGAGCTCATTGCCATTCATGATAGTACAATTTCACGTGCAATCATAGTTTGGAAGCAACATAATAGCCTATTTTTGTCCCATATATTTTCTCTATGTATGGGGACAAGAGTGATTTCAAACGTCTCTCCTTCTTAAGATTAAAACTTTCCTCTTTGTGAAGTAGTGTCTTCTATAATGATTTCTTATCAATTGTAGAGGTGTATATTCCTATTGGGAACTCCCTCTCTCATATTGGAACAAGTATCCCTAATGAGGATCTTTAGTACATATCCTTGATTGGACCTATTCCTTAGTGTGGTAAGTCTTCATTCATGCATCAAATTCTTTTCTTCATTGAGTGGTATCTTTTATAAGGAACCCTTCTATGTTGTGAATGTACATATCCCTGATGAGGATCTCTTTCCTTATTTTAGAAGAATGTTTCTTTTCTAAATGATCTCTCATTGATGTCCTTGCCTCTATGCTTGGGGGGAAAGGGTGATATTTCAATCTCCTCTCTTTTTCTAAAGATTCACCTTTCCTTTATTGAGTGGTATTTTTTTATTTGATGTCATTTCCTGCATAGAATATGTTTCTTCCTCATCTAGGACCTATTTTTTGTTTGAAATGATGCATCTTTGATGAACAATCTCTCCTTAGTGAAAGTGTGCAATCCTTTGCTAAGAGTCCTCTTTTCCTCAATAATAGAGAAGGTGTGTATTCTTATTTTCCTTCTCTCCTTCAAGATGTTATCTTTATCAAAGATCCCCTCTATTCTCAAAGGCGGGTGCCTTTGAATAATGATCTCTTCCTCCTTTTTCAAAATTTAAAAGGTAATTCTTTTCTAAACCCGAATCTTTCTTAATATTTCATCTTGTGTTGGAGAGATCCAATCCTTATACTTTTTGTGGTGTTTGAATTGGGTTTTGTTATCTTTATTACCAAATGTTCCATGATGCGCTTCGATCTTATATCAAGCTTTTTTGTGAGCATTTGTCATCACCTCTTTTCACAATTCGTTGTGGTAAACATGATACCCTATTTCACCTCACTAAATTAGCAAGTCAAAATAGGGGGGCAGATAGCTACCCGTGAATTTCATCACTTCCCTAGTAAGAATTTAGGTGATTTTGTGAACTTTTTCTAACAAGTGGTTTTGTAGGGTGTGGTTCCTAACAATATATTGCAAATACCGCTGGGGGATTCATCTGACATCGTATGGATATATCCTTTTTCATGAATGTTTACTTTTCTATAGTTTAGCTTGCATATGCATGTAGTGTCATATGACCACTAAAGTGGGGGATAAATGTAGCGTTGTAAATTGTACACCCTTAACTGGGTGGTACAATTCCATCGTTAGGTTAGCACCCGCCTCAGTGTGTTTGCATCTTGCATTTAAAATTCCCTTTAAGCATTTTATTAATTAATTTAACTAAATCTAAAGCCTTATTTTATCCCTCTACACATCAAAAAATTGGGCCTTTTACCCTAAGTGTGCCCCTTTTTATTTTATTCTTCCAATTAATTATTTCATCAAATACCCTAATTATGTCTTATTTCGACCTTCAAGGCTCAATTTTGCATATCTAGACATCTCAAATTCCCATATACTCTTGGAATTTTCTCTAAAATCACAATATCTTGCTTCCTTTAAAATTTGGCAAAAAGTTGGTTAGACCGTGTGTTCGGACCAAGTAGGTACCTACTTGGTCCCGACTTTTTCTCCCTGGATTTTAGGAGCATGTTACTCAGTTCCATTTTTATGCTCTGCAACATTGTTGCAATCCCAAAATGATGGTCAAAGGTCACTCTCTCACCATGGATCAGAATAATATATGTCAAATGTCCTTTGAAGTAACAAATGCCTCTCTATATGGTAAATGAAAGGAGCTAGTCTTTTAGTGCCACTGCTCTACACATACAGTAATCAAGCCACTGTTGGTGATAACCTCAAGCATATAATAAATGTGGTATAGACCAAGATAATGAAGGTAATCATGCTCAACCTCATCTAGCTAATGGCACCATGCAAGGCCATTAGGCCTATTCTCCCACACACCAAGGATTTAGAGAATGACCTACAAATTAATCCTAATGCTAGCCTAAATCTATCAAGAAACCTAATCAACAGATGCAATTACTGATCACAAACTCATAACATGGAAAAATCCCTAAAACAAGAATTGTGAAATTCTAAATTCACAAATGTGAAACACTTAAAAAACTTGCAAAATCTAAAATTCAAATGTGAAATACAATTTATACATGCAAAATCACTAATACGCAAATGCAAAAATTGATAGTCAAATGCAAAACTGTTATCAATTGAGAAATAGCATAAACAAATGCAAAAATTTAAACATGAATGTGAAAAATTTGCTATGCAAATGTGAAACTCTTAGAAAATTCAATCCAAGAGTTAAATTTTTAAATTTTATTTAATGCTACAAAACAACAAGATTGATTTTCAAACTTAACCTGACACTTGAGCCCTTTGGTCTGCAAAATGTCCTCACTTGCTCTGACAAGTGTTGCCTTTGTCTAATGCCTACCATGGCTCCTTAAATGCTCAAACTTCGCTCCAAATTCCCTTTGAATTCTCCAAGCTCCAAGAGTGAAAATGACCAAATGATGTCCTAATTTTATATTTATAACCAAAATGGAGCCCTAATAAGGGTTTCCTGCCCTACTGGTCATGGCCTTTTCCAACTTCAAAATGCCTTGTAGGTCACTCATATGAGCCTGAAACTTCTCCAAACTGTATATTTGGAATCCTGATGTAATCAATGGAAAATTGGGGATTAGGGTTTCACTAAGTAAATCCACTAAATAAGCCAATTAACACCAATACATTGAAAGAGGTTTGAACCTAATAAATCTAGGCTCAATCCCAATTGGGAAAGGTCTAAGATTATGATTGGATTCAACTGATTGAGGTTGATTATCCTCTTTCTTAGTTGAATTTGTAATGTAATTTTGAAATTAGGGAAAAACCATGAATAATTGAAGAAATCTGATAGAAACAGTAAGCTATAAATTTCCCACGAAGCCACCAACTAAGATCTGGGAAAAAGAAGGTGTTTAGAACTTGTTCTCAAAAGTTCAGCTTTTTTTTTTAGGACTAGGTAATACAAATCTGCCTTGGTCAACCAAATTTTCCACCATCAAAAGCTAAACATATTCGTCACTATCAACACTACCTAATTCCCTATGTATAACTCATGTACTTGTTTCCTGCACACAAGAAAAAGAGGGAAAGATGTTGGGAATAGGGGTTTGCCTTAACCCCAATTTTGGATATAACCATGAAATTGAATTGATAATATAATGAAAGACTGTAATGAAATACTTTCCTTTTGAGGGAAAGGCTAAAAGTGCTTGAAATAATAATGTATACCTTAATGAAGTTTTGTTTGACCTTCACAAAGGTTTTAGGGTTTCATGTTTGATGCCTTCATAAAACATTGATGATGGATGCCATCTTCAATACTTGAACTTGACTTCACTTTTGCTCCAATGCTTTATGGATGACTAATTGCTTTCTCACTTGAATTAAATTTTTCCAAAGTGTAATTGAGATCTTGATTTTGGTTACATTTCAAATGAGTGGGGTAGACCTCCTTTTATACTTGTCTACCCAAAAATCAAATTGAATTTTTGGATCAGGTCGACACAAGAACCAAATTCCTACTCATTTGTACTGACTGTTGTGAGGCCCCATTTTAAGGCCTAATTAAGAAGACCAAAGCATAATACGCCTTGGTCCTAATTTAAGAGCAAGGCATGGGCTGCACTAGTCCTGATTTAGGATTAGGGCATACCACGCCCTGGTCCTAAAAAATTAGAACTCCAAAATAGGGGGAAGATAGGGAAGATAGTGAGAATGTAGGGTAGATAGGTGGTGTGAACAAAATAAGTAATGCAATTAGGCCTCATAAGCCAAAGTGCCAAAATGAGGCCTAGGTCAAGAAAAAAATGTAAGCAAGTAAAATTTAAGACACTATATTTAACCCCCACTTTAGTGGGAGTATGAGACCAATCATACTCAAGGTAAAGACAAAGTTGCATTGAATTTTTTTTTCAAGGTATCAAATAGACACGACACACTAAGCCCGCAGGGACTTTAGGATATCACTACTCTAATATTGTGATAAAAGAGACAACTTAAGAAAGGAGGAGAGGGAACATGACTACAGTAGCCTAGTAAGATTTACTTACTATGAATCATTAAAAAGAAAAATACAAAATTACAAAGAAAAAGGCTTAGTTTGCAAAGTAACTTGAGCATCGAGAGCATGTCATGGTGTGTACATAAAGTTTAACATTGAGAGGAGTGTATTCCCCATATTAAAGCGATTGGATATGCCTTATCAGAAGCAATTTATTTAAGGTAGCATGCATCCACAAGACAAGCACGTTACCACAATGAGATGCCCCTAATATAAAAGACAAATCAAAGGATAATGGTCACAAATCATATATGAAAAAGAACATATGGGATCCACTAACTCTAGGTTTAGTATGCTCTTATGATAAATAATGTATATCAATAATATTTTTATTGAATTGACCTTATCCCCAAAAGGTAGTGAAACTACAAACACAATGGAAGGAGAGAACATGTGACTTTTGATTCAACATGGAAGAGACCAAAAAGAGATCTCAATGCTTTGCATCATCCCCAAGTAGACAACACAAGGGAAAACATATAGAAGAATTAAATATAAGTAGAAGAATATCATAGTACATTAGGCCTCTTTATTACCTTGCACCAACAGAGTAACAAGGGTCATCCAAAGAGAACCTAACATAAAAATGCGTCACAAGGGAAGCACATTACGAACGAGCAAGCACACCAGAGAGGATCTACAACATGAATGAAGATAATTAAGCAAATCATCTGCCTCCCAATCTTGTTGAGCATCATTTAGGGATGGTGGAAAAGATACAAGAGAAGCCACTTTGAGTATGAAAAATGGAGCTACTGCAAGTTCCAAACATGGACCATGCTCTTATGATGAGTCACTTTGTTTATCCCTAGGATCTAGGGTTAATTATTTTTAAAAATATGAAGCTAAATCATGATTAACATCAACAAGATCATACATACAATCAGAATCATTACAATCAACATTGTTAGCATGAACAACATCATCATCCATATCATCATCTAGTTTAATAAAAAATCTCTAATGTGCAAAGAACTTGAACCATCATTTTTCTTAAGCATTTTTAATCTTGGTGATTTAAGTTGAACTTTCTCCCTAGGGTTAGCCAAAGGCATAGACAAATGGTATCAAGTCAATATTTGGTGTCTTTAGGGAGGAAATGGTTTAGGAAGCAAGCTCGTGAGCCTTGGAACGATGTCTTCATCAAATGTTCTCTTGTGTAATGATTCCTTTTAGTTTTAGTCGAGACTTGTGAAGGTTGAGGATCAATGGACATAAGATTCTCGTCTTCCTTTAAAGGAGGAGGAATGAGAGAAACCCTACTACATTGAGTCATAGAATATGTCGAGTGCTTTCCTTTGTAAGATGTAGAAGGCGAGAATAAGGCATATATGGGAGGAATAGGAGTGGGAAGAATCCTAGGTACATTGTGAGGAGGAGTAGTATCCATAGGTATAGGATCTCTAGGCCTAATCAAGGACACAATCATCTTATTTTTCTACTTTTTATAAGATAAGAAAAGGATGTCACTTCAAGGTTTCAGAGGTTTAGGTTGTTTGGGCCAAAAGTAATCAAGGGTGAAATTACCATGCTTTCTTGTGGGTTGGTAAAGGCTATGATTAATTGTTATGATAGTGCCATTATGAGGGAATTTAAAACATTCATGGATTGTAGAAGGAATTAGCTTTCATGGAAGAGAGCCAAGGATGTCCAACTTCACACAAAACTGATCTGATGTAGGAATAATAACAAAAGTCACATATAAGCACTTGATATCAACCTCAACAAGGAGAGTAGTAGAACCAATAATAGGGCAAGAGAAACCATCATACATCTTGATCACAACATCAGATTTATCATATGTAACATGATGTAATTGTAAAATATAAAGATATTCTTTAGGTAATCACATTCACCATACACACTAGATCAATGAGAACCCCTCGTAAGAGTTTGTCTTTGATCTTCATAGTGATATATATTGGTCCATCAGATGCAACAATAGTCTTTCTAGGATCAAAAGTAATGCATAGGTCCTTAGCAGGTGTAGGTTTATCAACTAGATTCACAAAATTATTAGATTCCATACCAAGGTCCTTGAGAGAAAAGGCAAGAGACTCGAACTCAACAACATTATTATAGTGAGAAGGCAAAGAATTTGTGAAGATATGGAGGTTTTTATTAGGAGAAGATACAAACTTGCTTCCCTTGTCATTCACACCAGCTACGAATATAGTTTTATTATCAATGAAGTCTTGAATTTTACTCCTTAATGTATACCATTTCTTAGCATTATGGCTAAGTTGATAGTGATATTGACAAAAGGCTTTGGGATCATGATAGGGTGGCAATGGTTTTCAAGTGTCAATTTGCTTGATGCAAGGAAGTTTCAGCACATTAGAATTTATCAACCTCAACAATATACTATGCAAAGAATAAAAAAGAGGAGTTAATTATTTACTAAAGTATTTGGATAAAGGGGCCACACTCGATGTTGTGGCTACCACTTGAGTGTTGATGTTGTCATTTATCTTGATGTAACCTTTGTTCGGTTTAAACTTCACAAACAATTAATGAGCACCCTCATTCTTATCAAACTAGAGCCATTGAAGGAGATGATTCAAATTGACTCACTTGAAGTTAATAATTATGAAGAATTGCACACAATTGCATAAAGGAAGTAAAATCAGAAAAATTGAAGCTTATCTATAATGTTTTTTTGTAAATTAGCAATAAAAAATATTTGTTTATGATCAAGAACTTGATAAGCAATTTGAGAATGCATATGTTTATATCTGCCAATAAAATTAGTCATTTTTTCTTTAACTCCTTTCTTACAATGAATCAAAATAGTCAAAGTAATTTTAGGACCAATATTATTTTGAAATTGTTGAATAAAGTATTAGCCAATTATTGAAATAAAGTAATAGAATAAGGAGACAAAGAACAATACCATTGCAAAGCTTTATGCCTAAAGGTTCAAATAAACATTTTAGGCATAAGTATTTGGTGATGAGAAAATTCACTACACAAAGTTTGAAATATCTTCAAATGAGTCAAAGGGTCACCTTTTCCATTAAACAACTCCAATTGAGGGAGTCCATATGTTTAAGGGGAACTGCATAAACAATGCGATCAGATGATGGGCTTGCTACATCAAATGTGGGAACATTGAACTTGGATTGAGTAATGGAAGCCAATTGTTGTTGTAAGGATGTAGCAGTTTGGGCTAGGTTATTCAAGGTTGCTTTGATGGATGGGTGGATTAAAATTGGACATCTTGAATCATGATGGAGGATTAATATTGTTATATGTAGGTGGAACATTGTGCTATGTGGGTATGGAAGATGATTGGGATATAAATGGAAGAGTCACAGAAGGAGGTATGTAAGAATATTGATTAATGGGATTGCCTCCATGACTAACATGTGTAGGATTAAAATTTTGTGTGGAAGTAACCATGATAGAAGGTGTAAATGTAGGCACACTAGGAAAGGATGTAGATATAGGAATAGAATGATTGACTTAACTAGTGGGTTGAGAGTAACCAAGGACTTCGGCACAACTTTTGATGGGCATGATATTAGTGTCAACAATATGAGAAAGGCCATGCAACAAATCAACACCAAATTTATCACTTTGTACCATACTTTTTAATCCTTCAAGAAAAGGGATTGCCTCCCTTTCTAGGTATTGTTGACTCATCCATTGCTGAAGATTTTCAACTTCATTGTCAATCTTCTCCGATTGGTCAATAGTAACCGTAGTTAGTGATTCATCCACATCATGAGAATTGTGAGGAGAATGGGGATAATAATGTCATTTGTTGGATTAGAGGAAGCACTCACATTCTCATGGAACAAGTGATCTACTTGAGGCTCCATATCCTTAGTGGTTAAACCTTGAGAAGCCTTAAGTTTGCAACTCCTCATGGGAATATTATATGTAGGACTAATGGTAACAAAACAAATGCAAAAAGGAAGGAAATTTGAATACAAAAATTGAAAACTATGATTAAGCAATACAATTTGTTGTAATGATGATTGATTAACCAATTAATTAAGCATTTGATTTGTGAATTTGAACAATAAATGCCTTTAAATCATAACATAAAATATACTTGAAAAATTAAGTTACCCACAAGTTAATTTTAGAATGATAAATTAGGATTTTTGTGAATTTAACCTTTAAATTTATGCAATCCAAATGAAAATGTAATGGAGGGAATTTTTCACCTCAATGATTATGCATCCTTGGGGATAAATTGTCCTTCTGATTACCTGTGCGAACTAGCACTAAGATGAGCCAAGGGATAATAGAATTATGCAAGAAGTGTTAGACACTTGAGAAGTGTCTCTAGATGGCTCTGCAGAGCCTCAGTCCTCGAGACAAGCGCGCGGAACTGGGACACCAATGCGACATGTTGTCATCCTGTATGGAGGGAGTGCAGAATGCAGACAGAGTCTAGGATGTTCTAACAGAAGCTGCAAAATAAATAAACAATGCTAAAGTGACTGAAAAGCACGAATCACAAAATAGGATAATAAAATACTAAAGGAGTAAGAAAATCTCATAATAGGTCCATGTTATGAAGCCTCCCGCAACTTGATGTCCTCCTCACGATGATATTCCTACACACATACAAGAGAGGAAAATGTTGGGGTTGTGTTTTGGAGTCTGCCTAAGTCAGACCCCTATTTTGGTGTTTCCACCTCCACAGACAACCCAAGAAGCCACGGGAAAAGAGAAATGATAAAGATAATAGATAATGCAATACGAGACTGAAATAAAGATTGAAAAATAAAAAAGAGAGGTTTGAGTAGATTCCCCTTTCATGAATGATCATTGGAGTGTTGGTGTGAAATGCTTGAAAATGCTTGAAGTGTTGCAATAATGGTGGTGTTCTCCAAAATAATCTCCAAGAGCTCAACCTACAAGAAGGAATACCGAAATGCCAGAAAGAATCTACTCAAATGCCTCTAACATGAAATATAAAGGCCTAAGAAGGAATTTGGGCGTATGGGCGCATGTAGAGGCATTGCGATTCCTTCAAGGCACAGGTGTAATGCTCAAATGGCCACCTGTGGACTGTCAGATTTGCGGGATGCCAACACACCATGCGGATGCCCTCACATTGTGCATGTGTCCCCGAAGGTGACAGGATGGCAGACTTGATAATTCTTCGGCCAGAGCTGACACGAATGGTTTGAGTGTACAAAAGGACATGATGGCGGATCATGAACTCTGATGACATGGAGGAAAATCATCATTTGTCACATTAATTGCAAGGAATAATATTTTTAATATTATAGAAAATAACAATTATGAGTGCAAATTTGAATTTTAAAATGCATACAAAATCATATTAGAGACAACAAATTAGAATTAGGAATCCTAGATGTTAGGTTCACCAAAATTTAATGGAGCAAAAATTGGGAATCAGGGTTTCACTTAGTAAATCCACTAAATAACCCAATTAATACCATTGTACATTGAAAGAGGGTTGAAAACAATAGATCTAGGCTCAATACCAATGGGGAAAGGTATGTGTGATATTTTACCAAGATCTAGAGGCAATGGAAAGCATAAATAAGAGAGAACAAAATAGATGATAGGAATAAACTATATTCTATCAAGATGAAAATACTGATCAACTAGATCATCAAGTGTTACATACAATGAATATGAGCTTTCTTATATAGGCAAGGATATATGGATATGTGAGCACACAAACATGACATGTGGCTCAATAAGAAACAAGGGTAGGTAGGAAATAGGTGTGGTAGGTAGGAGAAACATTATAATATTCTACATGAGGTGGATCACCCACCGAAGGTGGAATGTAACAACAAGACCACAAAAGGTGGAAATTCTCCTACACACACTATCCCAATGTGGCACAAACACCCAAGTGTCTCATACTCAAACTACTATCAAATGCATGTACCTAAGTAAACTTAAGTAAGGTGTAATAATATCCAATGTGAATAAATAATTACACCAACAGTATGAGATTCTAATTGGATTCAACTGGTTGCGGTTGATTATCCTCTTTCTTAGTTGAATTTGTAATGTAATAGTTAAATTAAGGCAAAACCATGAATAATTAAAGAAATTTGACAAAAAAAGTAAGCTACAAATGTCCCATGGAGCCACCAACTGAGACCTAAGCAAAAGAAGATGTTTAGAACCTGTCCTTACAAGTTCGACCAGATTTTTTGGAGTGGGTAGCATAGATCCACCCTAGTCCTCTAATTTTTTTTATTATCAAAAGCTAAACTTGTCTGTTGCTGTCAATACTACCGAATTCCTTGAGTACAACTCCTACACCTATTTTATGTACACAAAAAGAGAGGGAAAGATGTTGGGAATAGTGGCTTGCCTCTAATCAAACCTTGGTTTTGGAATTAACCATGAAATTGAAGTGGTAAATGTAATGAAATACTTTCCCTGTGAGGGAAAGGCTGAAAATGCTTGAAACAATAATGTATACCTTGTAATGTGGGGAAAATTAGAAATTAGGGTTTAAGATAATAAAATCACTAAATAGCCCAACTAATCCACATACATTGAAAGAGGATTAAACCCAAAAGATCTAGGCTCAATCCTTGTGAGGAAAGAGACTGAGATTTATAATTGGATTCATTTGGGGGGTGCAATTGATTAATCATCTTTCTAAGTTGAATTTAATTGATTATGAAATTAAGGTAAAATGGTGGAATTTTGAAGTGATCTGACATAAATAGTAATTTATAGATGTCCCATGGAGACACCCACCTAGATATGAGCAAAATGAGATGTTTCAAACTTATCCTCCGAAATTTGGCCAAATTTTTTGGGACCAGGTAGCACAGATCCACCCTGGTCCTTCGAATGTTTTGTTGTTGAAAGATGACTTGTTTGTCACTATTGACTTTGCCAGATTTACCGATTACAACTCCACACCATTATCATACACATAGAAAGAAAGGGAAAGATGTTGGGAATAGGGGTTTCACCTAAGGAAAAACATGATTTTGTAATTAACCATGAATGAAATAATGTAAATATTGAAATGAATGTTAGGGAGGTATACCTCAGATCTACAATTGTTGATGATGATGTAATGATCTTTGAATGTAATCACAAATGTTGAATGTAATGGTATGAAAAATACATGAACTTGAAAAACCCTAGTCACACACACATGCTTTCATGAACATTGATGGAACTTTGCTCCACAATGGTCGATGATGAATATACAACCTTGAAACTGAGAAGATGCTTTATAATGAATGCTTCATGGATGCATGAATTCTCTAATTGATGTTTCATGTCTCAAAATAAATTGATATAATATCTTTATATAGGGTTCCCTAGGTAATTTACCAATTAGGAAAACCTCCAATGACCATATGTAGCCCCAAGGATCAAATTGTTGGCAATTTGGAGGAATTGATTATGTGTTGCATTGATGTTTGTCATTGATGTCAACACTAGTTGTTTTGTTTTCTACTGGCTTTTAGTAGAGTGGTTGGTATTTGATGTTGATCAGGAGATTTGTCTCCAGTTTGGTCTAGCTATTGGAATTGGTTATTCATGTGCTCCTGATGTGTATCACATTTAGTTGGTTCAGGATTCAATGATCTGGATGCTATCATTTGTTCTAGTAAGCCTTTTGGTTATCGGGAAGGGTTTTACCGGCAACACTTTTATGAAGATCTTTTGAGTGGTGTTGGTGCGGCTTCTAGAAGGTTATTAGGATGCTAATGGTTATCATGTATGTGTTCCAGTTGTTCTTGGTGTTTCATTTGGCTTATGGTGACCTATTATTGGTCTGGTGTTATTCTGCTAGGTTATGGACCGGTTTATGTAACGTGTTGGTTGATGCTCCTGATGTGTCACCGGTTGGATTTATTGTTTGATTTATGTTGTTTCGGTCTGAGGCCGACTTGGTTTATCATTGGTTTGTGTGATTATTTAACGGATCTATTTTATTATCTTTTAGGTGGTCGACCTAATTGTTTAGGTCTCGGGTTGGTATAAATATGATGTAAGATCTCTTTGTAGATCATGGTATTAAGGTTATGGGATTATCTGTATGCAAATAAAGTTGTAATCATATGCAGAGGTTTTGGTTGATCATAGGTGATTGAATTGGGTTTGTGAAAGAGGTTTAAGATCTCTGATATTAAGCTTTATTGGAATTGTACTTGGGCATAGGAGATGTTATTCTTACAATTCATTCATCTTTCCGAATTGTAGTCTGGGATTTTTTTTTAGTTAGTGAGGCTCCTTTTGTGATGAGCAGTGCACTCTAGGCTATTGGCCTTCCTACATGTGCAGGCCCCTCTTATTGTAATCACATACTTGTTGCAGAAGTATTATCTGACTATGGGTAGGCTTCCCACTATGGTTTTTCCCTTTACCAGTTTTTACACATACAAATTCAGGTGTTATGTGTTATGGATGGTTGGTAATTATTCTTGGATTTATGTTTATGCTTAATTGTTATATCTGATATTCTAGTATTTGGTTTATGCATTCTGATAAAAGGTTTTGTGTGCTTAAAGTTTTATAATATGCTGACAACTGTTTCACCCCCCCTCTTAGTTGTCCACCAGTTATCCTAACAATTGGTATCAAAGCTTGGTCCTCTCTACAGAACCTTAACCGCTTAAGGAAGATCTTGTGGCAACTAATAGTTCAACTGCATCTATTTTCCTCAGAGAAACCCCTAAGCTTGATTTCACAAATTACACGGTATGGAAGATTCAGATGGAGACTCATTTGAGATGTATTGGGAAAGAGATTTGGGAGACAACGAAGAAAGGCTATACTACTCATAATCCGGCATCTAGAAATCCTCCTCTGACAAACATGGATAAGGACATTGAAAATGACTATAGAGATAGAGAAGCACTCTTAAGTGCACTTTTTGATCAGCAAATTATGGGATTAACTAACCAATCATCTGTGAAAGCTATATGGGATAAGTTGGAGGCTTTGAATGAAGGTGACCTTACTATTAAAATAGTTAAACTTGATGGTTACCAGGTGAGGTATGAGAATCTAAAGACGGAAGAAGATGAAAGGATTACTTCTTTTATGGAAAGAGTTAATGAATTTGTTATGAGAATTCAGTGTTGTGGTGGATCTCTGAGTGAAGATGACATTGTTTCTAAAGTATTGAGAGCTTTTCCACCAACTTATAAGATGAAGGCTACTTTAATTAATGAGCTGAGAATGATGGCTAACACTTATGTTAACAGGGATACTTTGGCTGGAAATTTATTTGCTTTTGAGCTTGAAGAATTTGGTCCTCAAAGAGCTACAAATACTGAATATTCTTTTCATACATCTACATCATCAACTGACAAGAGTGATTGGAAAGATTTATATGCGAAGGAACTGGAGGAAATGAGGAAAGAAGATGGTGAGTTTGAGCAACTTGAAGCCCTATTTGCTACAAGAGTACCTAAAGGTCTGGTGGGAAGTAGGTATGAAGGAAAGTCACCTTTTAAATGTTTTGCATGTAATAAGATAGGTCATTTTGCATTTCGATGTTCTGAAAGGAATTCAAGATTTGAGGAGAAAGCTAGAAGATCTTTTAGGCCTAACCATGATTATCAAAAGAAACATAAGTACATGAGGAACAAAGACAAATCATGTTACTATGCGGATGAGGAAGGTGTGACTGATTTTGACGATGAATCAGCTCAAGATTCAGCCAGTGGATCCGACAGTGGAAAGGAATGGGTATTTTTGGCTATCAAGGAAGATGCTCCAACACCTGCTATTCAAAATGAGGAAAAGGCCCTTGCTGCTAAAATTAAAGACAAGGATGAATGGGTGATAGACAATGGATGTTCACATCATATGACTAGAGATAAAAGGAAGTTTCTATCTTTTCAATAATTTGATGGTGGTCTGGTTAGATTTGGAGATGACAAAGCATGCATGATCAAAGGAAGAGGAACTATATCATTGGATGGTAAGGATAACACTGATAATGTTTATTATGTTTAAGGTTTAAGGTATAATATTTTGAGTGTAGGATAGTTGGTGGATAAGGGATTTCAATTACAGTTCAAGTATGGAAAATGCAAAATCATCAACATATCTGGTTTGGAGATTGCAATAGGTACTCAAACTAAAGGTAACATCCTTCATTTGAACTCTGGTGAGAGGACATGTTTGATTGCAAAAATTGATGAGAGTTCATTATGGCATAAGAGGTTGTGTCATGTGAATTTTGATTGCATTGTAAAGATCAGTTCAACTAAGGTTGTTGGAGATATACCTAAGATTATGGAGCCCTATAATCCAGCATGTAAGGAATGTCAAATGGGAAAGAAAGTCATAACTTCTTTTAAGAGTATACAAGACAAATCTAATGATATTCTTGATCTTATTCATATTGATTTGTGTGGTCCTGCTAGACTAAAGAGTTTTCAGGGTGATAGATATTTTATGCTAATCATTGATGACTATTCTAGAATGATGTGGGTTACTTTTCTAGGGGAGAAATCTGAAGCTTTTGAAAAGTTTAAAATCTTTAAAGCTAAAGTTGAGATAGAGACATGGTTGAAGGTTAAATGCTTAAGATCTAATCAAGGTGGTGAATTCACATCCAGGGAATTTAACAGTTATTGTGAGAAGCATGGGATAAGGAGACAGTTGTCTGCACCTCGGACACAGCAAAATGGTGTTGTGGAAACAAAGAACAAAACTATCTTGGATACAGGTAGAACTATGATGATGGAAGCTAATATGTCTCATATATATTGGAGAAAAGTTGTGAGCGCGAGTGTATACACATTCAATAGAGTTCATATCAAAGGAAACACTGGTAAGATACCTTATGAGTTATGGTTTGGTCATACATCTATAGCTAAGTATTTTAGAATCTTTGGTAGTAAATGTTATATCAAAAGAGATTATTCCATTGGAAAGTTTGATCCTAGATGTGATGAGGGGATATTTCTGATAGACTTATAAAGCATTAAGAGGGGAGTGAATTAGTGATAGCAAAACCAATAACACTTTAAACCCAGACTGGTAAAAACATTTAACCAGTTTACTCAAGACTTTGCATGCAATCCAAAGTGTTATAAGAGAATTCACAACAAGTAAAACATTCACCATAACACAAGTATTTATACATGGAAAAACCAATTGGGAAAAACCACGGTGAGATGGGACTCACAAGTTAACTATCTGCAAAAATAGGTAACTGATCGGTTAAGGTCTACAAAGTGCTCTGTTAGGAGTGAATGTTCTTAAAGATCGCAAAGCCCTGTTAGGAGCTATACCTGGTTAAAGGTAACCTCAGTAGAGGATTTAGATCCAAACTAATGAATCACCCTATTAGAGGATTTGTACAATGAATCTTGTTAGAGCTTACCTGGTTAGGGGAGTTAACTGATGTAGTGATTAGAAAACAACAGGTGGTATAATCTAGAAATAGCACATCTTTCTTGTATAGATTATTTTCTTCTCACTCAATCCTGCATAATTGACATAATCTACAACTCCTTCAATAAATCACATCAACTCTAACTCATAAAACAACTTGTATCTTGCATATCAAAATAACTCATCACAATTTCTTTTTATAGACATTAGATTTTATGTCGGCTAAAGAACCTCAACATAATTTCCTAGGTTATTCAGTGAATCTCAAAAATCTTCCATAACACATCACAAATCACTGCCAAAAATGTCAGTTAGAGATAACACATCATGACTGGTGATAACTCATCACACAATCAGTGAAACCAATTGGAACACCAATACTGGTTTAGTGTTGACCACTTCCAACTCACATACCAATTATCTCCATTTGCCTCCTTGCCTCTCCTCATTGTATCTTGGAACTGGTGATAGTGGAATTTTCCAAAACCAATTGTCTTAACTGCATATATCGGTTGTCTACATATATCAGTTAGACACCTTCATACCGGTTAGACTTCTCTATACATACGATATTAGTTTGCAATACAAAGACTTAGCAGTAGTATCGGTTTGACTTAACTAAGATGACTATGACAATATGAACATATGTGTGTGTGTGTGTGTATGTTCCATCAATGACAACACATAAAGTCATCCAATACAAAAATCATCATCAAACCAACAATTTCTTGGTTATTCTAATGAAAGTAAAGCATATAGATGTTATAACAAAAAATTGCAAAGAATTGTGGAGAGTGCTAATGTCAAGGTGGATGAGAAGTACAAAGATCAAATCAAAACTTATGAGAGAGAACTGAAAGTGGAGATGATCATAACTGAACCAGTAGCACCTGTACCAGAACAAAACATTGAACTAGTTACCCTGGCAATATCAAAAAATTCAATAGTAACTGAAGATTAGAGTAGAGAAATAGAAAGTCACAAGACTCGTAGGTATGTAAGGTTAAATCATTCAGAAGATCAGAACATTGGAGACAAGAACAAAGGAGTAATAACAAGAAGAAGGTTGGCAGCTAATGAGGTATGTTTAATTTCTCAAGTTGAACTGGCATCAGTTATTGAAGCTTGTAAAGATGAATGTTGGATGAGAGCTATGGAAGAGGAATCAAATCAAATTGAAAAGAACAACACATGGACTTTAGTTCCCCAACCTAAAAATAAGAATGTTATTGGAACTAGATGGGTTTATAGGAATAAAATGAATGAGGATGGACAAGTTATGAAGAATAAGGCTAGATTGATATGTAAAGGATATTCTCAGAAAGGAGGAATTGATTATGATGAGAATTTTTCTCCAGTGGCTAGGATTGAAGCTATGAGATTATTTCTTGCTTATGTGCCCATAAGAAATACAAGGTTTATCAAATGGATGTTAAGTGTGCATTTTTTAATGGAGATCTTGAAGATGAAGTTTACATTGAGCAACCTGGTGGATTTTCACTTTTAGATGAAAAAAACATGGTTTGCAGGTTAAGGAAAGATTTATATGGATTGAAACAAGCCCCTAGAGCTTGGTATGCTAGATTGGACAAATATATTTTTAAGCTTGGTTTCACTAAAGGTAATGTTGACATTAAATTATACTATAAGATCATTGATGATGACATATTGATTGTTGAAGTCTTTGATGATGATATCATTTTTGGACGTGAGGATAAGCTATGTACGGAAGTCTCTAAAAATATGAAGAATGAATTTGAGATGTCTATGATTGGGGAGATGAAATTTTTCTTAGGTTTGAAGATTACTCATAATGATAAAGGTAATTTCATCTATCAAACCAAGTATGGTAGAGAGTTGTTGAAGAAATTTGGTATGGAAAATTCTAAACCGGTTGGTACCCCTATGGTTACAAGTGAGAAATTGACATAGAATGATGCATCAGCTCCGATAAATCCTACAAGGTATAAATCTATGATTGGAGGTTTGTTATATTTGACTTGAACTAGACTGAATTTAATGAATGCAGTTTGTATTGTATCAAGATATCAGAGTGATCCTAGAGAGAATCATGAGAGTGTAGTGAAAAGGATTTTTAGGTATTTGCAAGGAACAACTAAGTATGGTTTGTGGTATCCTAAAAATGATGAATTTACACTATGTGTGCATATACAAATGTTGACTAGGCTAGAGATGTTGATGAACAGAAAAACACATTCGGTGGACCTTTCTTTCTTGGAAAGAAACTTGTTTCATGGATCAACAAGAAATAGTCATGTACTTATTTATCTACTGTTGAAGTTGAGTATGTTGTTCTTGCTATTAACTGTACACAAGTTCTATGGATGAAGAAAATGTTGAAGGATATAAGGGCAGATTGCAATGAACCAGTGGTTATTCACTGTGATAACTCTGCTACTATATACATATCAAAGAATCCAGTATTTCATTCTAAGACTAAGCACATTTCTATCAAGTATAATTTTCTGAAGGAGAAGGTGGAAGAAAATGAAGTCAAACAAGTTTATGTGAACAATAAATAGCATATTGCATATATCTTCACTAAACATTTGCCTAAGGAATCATTTGAATACTTCAGAGAAAGATTGAGAGTTCTTGCCCCTCCAGTAGATACTTGAGTGATGTTGATTGGCATAAGTCTGACATGCATTATCAGAACTATCATTCATTCTAGATTGATGAGTTAGTGCTACTACTCAAGGGGAGTAGTCAGTTGTGTGGTTCAGAGGATTTATAATTTTTATTTGATGTTTATGTCAGATTTGTAGCATTAATGTCAAAGGGGGAGAGATATATATGAGAAAAATAGAGCTTAACAAGGATATAATTCACTAGGGGAGTTTGGTCTGTTGGTTCAGAACTTCATTGTCATATCATCTTGGAGGTTTTCTTGGATGTCTTCCATTAGGGGAGACTTGTTTGGCATTTCTTGGTAGTTGGATGTTTTTCACATCTAGTGTTGTCATCAATGACAAAGGGGGATATTGTTGGCAATCTGGAGGAATTGATTATGTGTTGCATTGTTGTTTTTCATTGATGTCAACACTAGTTGTTTTGTTGTCTACCGGCTTCTGGTAGAGTGGTTGGCCTTTGATGTTGATCTAGATATTTGTCTCCAGTTTGGTCCAGTTGTTGGAATTGGTTTGGATTGGTTATTCATGTGTTCTTGATGTGTATCACATTCACTTGGTTTGAGATTTGATGTTCTGGAGGCTATCATTTATTCTAGTAAGCCTTTTGGTTACTGGTAAGGGTTTTTCCGACAATGCTTTGATGAAGATCTTTTGATGAATCTGATAAGTGGTGTTGGTGCGACTTTTAGAAGGTTATCAGGGTGTTGATGGTTATCATGTTCGTTTTCTAGTTGTTTGTGGTGTTTCATTTGGCTTATGACGACCTAATATTGGTCTGGTGTTATTCTGCTAGGTTATGGACCAGTTTATGTAACATGTTGGTTGATGCTCCTGATGCATCACCGATTGGATTTATTGTTTGGCTTATGTTGTTTTGGTCTTAGGCTAACTTGGTTTATCATTGGTTTGTTGGATTATGTAATAGATCTATTGTATTATCTTTTAGGTGGTCGACCTAATTGTTTAGGTCTCGGGTTGGTATAATTATGATGTAAGATCTCTTTGTATATCATTGGATTAAGGTTATGGGATTATCTGTGTGTGAATAAAGTTATGATCATATGCAGAGGTTTTGGTCAATCATAGGTGATCAAATTGGGTTTGTTAAAGAGGTTTAAGACCTCCGATATTGAGCTTAACCAGAACTGTCCTCAGGCATAGGAGATGTTATTCTTGTAGTTCATTCATCTTTTTGGATTGTAGTCTGGATTTATTTTGTATTTAGTGATGCTCCTTTTGTGATGAGTTATGCACTCTAGGCTGTTGGCCTTCTTGTATGTGCAGGCCCCTCTTATTGTAATCACATACTTGCTACAGAAGTATTATATTACTGTGGATAGGGCTCCCATCATGGTTTTTCCCTTTACTAGGTTTTCCACGTACAAATCTTGGTGTTATGTGTTATGAATGGTTGGTAATTGTTCTATGATTTATGTTTGTGCTTAATTGTTATATCTGTTATTTCGGTATTTGGTTTATGCATTTCAGTAAAAGGTTTTGTGTGCTTAAATTTTTTTAATATGTTGACAACTAATTCACCCCTCCCCCTCTCAGTTGTCCACTTGTTATTCTAACACAAATTATGCTGGGGAGATATATAAGTTACCCTCAAATTGGAGCCCCTTTGAGAGGGGCCAAGTTATTTTGGAGCACCATGGTCCTTCTGCAAAGGAGACCAAAAAAAGTAGCCAAGGGGGTGGGAATCTCAGTGGGACCCACCAAAGGGTGTAAATGACATCAAAGTTGGATAATAGGCCTAAATGGACCTATAGAGGGGATGAGGATAAGACACGCTAAAGTGGGAGCACAAACATGAGGTGTAAATTAGACTAGTAACAATTTACAATGCTACATTCAGCCACACTTTAATGAGAGTATGAGCCTATGCAAATAATCATGGTAAAGTAAAACGATGAGAGAGAGAGAGAGAGGAGCAATTCTCTCATGCAAGGACATACAAAACAAGACAATGACAAAAAGGCATATAAAGGCAAAAGACAAAAGAGACACAACACAAAAGCTTGAAAACCAAAACAAGACCTCAAGTTAACTAGTCAGAGAGACCTTGATAATCAAAATGTCTCAACCACTAATATCATTCTTGAAATGCCATCACAAGGACATAAGCGACCACATAAAAAGAGAAACAACATGCATCAAACCATGAACCACAAATAACAAAGTTATGAGCTCATGGGGAGAAGAAAGAGGAAACATGGATGTCACGGGCTAGCAAGTTGTGTTATGCAAGGTGATCCATGAGAAAAAGAGAAAGAGGGGACATGGATACCACAGGCTAGCTGTGTTTTTCTAGGTGACCCATGTTGGGGAGGAGAGTTGAAATAGTCTAGCTATGTTTTGCTAGTTTCACTCATCCTGCATATGCAACTGTCTAGTTTTAGGAGTTAAGCATCTTGTATAAGACTATGTTTTGTCTAGTTTCAAGCATGCAACAACCTATGTAAGACATGAAATGAAAATGCAAATGTGTGTCTGGTTTCAAGCATGAAGCATCTCATGTAAGACTTTGCTTTGTCTGGTTTCAATAATGAACACCCCGTGTAAGACAAATATATGTTTGGTTTCAAAAACATCTCATGTAAGACTTTTTTTTTTCTAGTTTCAAGAATGTGTACCCTATACGAGACATATAAAAATGTTGCATTTGGTTTCAGGCATGAAGCATCTCGTGTAAGACTATGTTTTGTCTAGTTTTGATAATAAACACCCCATTTAAGACATGCAAAAATTTAGTACAATATAGTACAAAGAGGGTGAAATGTTATGCCCCCTCTTAATATGTCAACATAGCCCTATGTTATTGTCTTAAGAAAGTTATAAACAAGGATACACACCTTCAACACTAAGGAGATATCCTCTTAGGCAACAATGTTCGTAAATCCAAGCTAAAAAGGTGTTACTCTTACAAGCAAGAATAAGTTAGTTGAAAAATGGATATCTTGCAAAAAGTGTAAAAAGAATCCTTGGAGGGGAAGAGATCTTTTCTCAAAATATATCTACCTCCAAGAGGATTTATTGAACAAACATAACATCATCAACCAAAAGAGAGGAAGGAGAACAAGAAAGCACACCTTCCCCCTATTGCTAAGTGAAAGGGATTCTTGATGAAGGATGACACACTTTTGACCCTAAAGTGAGGGGTTTGTTATAATATATATGCATGGATAAGTGAAGAAGAGGTTGTAGTCAATGATACACACCTCTTGCATAAGAGAGAATCCTTTAGCAAACAACAACTTCACACAAGGAATGACATTGTATCGTAAGAAAATGCCACACAAAAAAGGAAAAGTGGATCCTTAGAAGGATAGGGAAAATATCAATACCCTCCAAGCATAGGGACAATGAGAAGGATTTACACAACCTCTAAGGAGATATTATACATAATAAAATGCACTACTCCAAGCAAAGAAAGGTCCTAAACAAGGAACACACATGTACTCGGATTAAGGAATATTCAATGCAAGAAAATGCATCAAGTTGTGCAAAATGCAACTCTAATGAAGAGGTAATATTCAAAGAGAAAGAGAGAATTGAATATACTATCCTTGCCCCCCAAGTAAGTAAATAAGGAGAAGACATGTTGCTGCTCCAAGATGTTTGATATTGAAATAGCATCATCACTAATTACAAAGAGCCCCCAATGAAGTTAAATACTAGTGTTATGGGGTGAGGAGCAACATGGTATGGTGAATAGAGTTCTAAGGCTCTATCTTTTCACCAAGAAAAAGTGCAAGATCGGTTCTAAGAGCTATGTGAGGTCTATCATATTGGTCTTGACCAAAAAATATAAAGGGTTTTTAATTTCCAAGAGAATGAGAATAACTGTGATGAAAAATAAAATGTTCATCACCTTCTTTATGCTTATAATTGTGATTGAGTCTAATAAAGGGAAACACAACATTCCTAAAATTCTTTAATGTCCAAAAGATTCTTGTGGCTAATTTATCTTCATCATCAATAGGAGTAGGTCTTGTCTCTTGAAATGTTGGACAAGGATCACTAGAAGTAGGAGCATTTTCTTCTTTGATTTTGATAGTTCTATTACCACTAAGTCTTTGTATTGCTTTTTAAAAATCAGGACATCATTGGCATGATGGTCGTGGGTTTGATGATATGAGCAAAAAGGATTGTTTGAGTAAGAAGCACCTTTAGATGGACAATAATTTCTATGTCTTTCAAGATACTCTTAAATCTTTGAATTTTAAGAAGATCATCCATAATTGAATGATGAGGATGTCCTAGACCTTCAGTACTAGCTTGTGAAGGAGGGTTTATAGGGACTTTGATTCCTTATTCATATTTTCCAAGTCCCCATCCTCTATAACCTTGTTTTGAGATTATGTTATAACCACTCCTATAATAATGTTTCAATTGTGAAGAAGAAGGACCATTATCATGAATCTATTTCAAATTTTTAGTGTAAGGACGCATGGAAGGATCGAAGGGAGAATTAGATGAAGAAGGAATATCCTTTGTAGCGAATTTATCCTTTCTATCATCATTATTCACATCCTCTCTAATAAGTCAAGAGGGAAGGTCCTTATAATCTAAGGTTTAATATTTACTTAATGTTATATTGGGAGATAATTCATGCATAAAATTATCTTCCCTACAAATGTTTTGATGACTAAGATAAGCTCTAGGAGAATAAGGAGGATCTAAAGGGATCGGTAAATTAACATCTTGATCTTGTCCCTCTTGTAGTAGAGCATGCCTATGAGAAGAGGATGTTATCATGTTTCTCTTCAATGCTTTCTCCCCATTAGAGAGATCATTGATAAGAGTATTCACTTTTTCCTCATTCACATTAGATACCCTAGGAGAGGTACAAGTGTTAACTTTGTTGATATCATCTTTAGGGTTAGCATTATCTACAAAAGCCTTTATGTGATCTACACATATAATGTATGTACTTAAAATATCATCATAAAACAACATATAACATGAATAAATATTTGAGATATGATTCAAGTAGGAAACATTTTAGAAACCCTAAAAATGTAATATGCAAAGGTGCTATGAATGAAAAGAAGCATTGTGAAACGAAAGAAACCATTATCTAATACATGATTATGATAAAAAAAAATAGTAATGTAATAATATGTGAAATAGAAAGAAAATCATATTAACTTCTATTGTAAGTGCTTAAAAATAAAATCTAAAAAATAAAAGTGAAAAATTATGCAACCCACAAGCAAAAACTTGCAAAATAAATTAGGATTTTTATGAAATTTACCACTAAATTTATGTAATTATGATCTATGAGAGAAAATTTAATCTATCAAATGCCTAAAAAATCATATATGAGACCAAAAATAAGAAATAAGCATGCAAGGAGATGACTTCACCAAAATGTATTGTGGAGAAAATTAGGAATTAGAGTTTAAGATAATAAAACCACTAAACAACCCAACTAACCCACATACATTGAAAGAGGATTGAACCCAATAGATCTAGGCTCAATCCTTGTGAGGAAAGAGATTGATATTGGATTTAATTGTGGAGGGGGGTGGGGCAGGGTGTGCAGTTGATTAATCCTCTTTCTAAGTTGAATTTGATTGATTATGAAATTAAGGTAAAATGAGGGAATAATGAAGTGATATGATAGTAACAGTAAGCTACAGATGTCCCACATAGCCACCAACCTGGACATAAGAAAAATAAGATGTTTAAAACCTATCCTATGAAGTTTGACCTAATTTTTTGGGACTAGATAGCATAGATCTACCCTAGTTCAAATTTTCCATTGTCAAAAGCTCACCTATTCGTCAATGTTGACTCTATCGGATTTCCCGAGTACAACTCCACAATTGTTTCCTGCACATAGAAAGAAAGGGAAAGATGTTGGGAATGGGGATTTTCCTTAGGTCGAACCCCAATTTTGGAATTGACCATGAATGAAATAATGCAAATATTGAATAAATGTTAGGCAGGTATACCTCAGATCTGCAATTGTTGATGATGATGTGATGCTTTTTGAATGTAATCACAAATTTTGAATGTAATGGCATGACAAACACATGTGTAGACACTTAAATTTAATATTTTAATTAATTTAACCCTCCTATATAATCAATTTATTTAACTGTGTTAGCCTTTATTCTTCTCAATATTAATTGAATTTAATCTAATTAAAATTGTCATTATAGTCCATATAATTGATTTATCTAATAAATTAATTTTCCCTTCTTCCTCTAAAGTACTCAAAAATTAACTCTTCTTAATCCCCCCTTTAATTAATTAATTAATCCAGGTGATTCCTACAAATCACATTGTCCTAATCCATCATTAGTCTAATTAATTCTTCCAGAAACTCTTTTAATCCTACTTAGCATTATTCTCCAATTTTTAATTACTCCCACTCCTCTCTCCTACTCAAATCCTCCTACAAACCCCACTTGCTCCTAATCCTCACCTAATTCTTCTAAATAGTTCCCCTAATCCCTCGTTAGTGCCTAATCTCCATGATTAGACACAACGGTCAACTATAGCCATTTATAGATAAATCTTCTTGTCCCCCTGCTCACCTTCCACCTTAAATTCTCCCTTTTTGGGTGAATATGAGATTTTCAAAATCTCACATTCTCCCATGCTTCTCATCTTCCCAAGGAATTTTAAAATTCCTTTTCCCTTTTCCAATCCCCATGCACACAATATCTTGATATTTTTCACTTCCATGTGCATCCCCCAAGTAATTTTTAATTCCTTTTATCCTTCCTAAGTGCATTGGGAACTCTTCCCCATGTACCTTGAGGAGGGTGGAGACAATAAATGCCTTTATGGAAAATCTTTTGGTCTTCACCCCCCTTTGTCATGTCATTGTCCATTGATCCATGTGATCTCTTCCTCTCAATCCTAGCCCTCCATTGCTTTCCAATCTTGACAGTCCATTTTCCTCCATCCAACTCTATCAATTGGGGTCTACATCCCCTCATTTGACATCTCCAATTCAAGTAAGTTTATGCTGCCACTTTTGAGTTCAAGAACCCATCCAAGAGCCTACAACATAGCCAAATCCCTCACATACCCATACTTAGTCATTTGCATCCCACTTGAGAATCCATCATCCATTCATCCATTTAATCCCTTAATCCATTTGTTGTGCACATTGGAGAGCCATCCACATCAACCCGTTGAGCTAATCAAATTAGGCTAGCGAAGGGGCGCTACTTCAACCTTATCAAAAGCTCAATCTAAGGAACAAGTGCAAATTGTGAAGGTATAATGGTATTTGATCTTGTTTTTTGATATGTTTGCATATTTTATGGATTGAATTAACCATTGTATCCTTGTATCACATCAGTTTTCCCTTGGTTCATTTTAGCACGCCCAGTGGGACCCACGTCTCAAAAATCTAACCTTTTTTACAAGTTTTTTCATGATTTCTAGCTGCAGGTTCTGAATCAGCACGGTTGTCTGCATAACAGCACATGCGTGTGCTCTTTAGCATGACCATTTCAAATTTAAATTTTACTAACCTACCATTTTCGCAGGTCTGTCGATCAACACAAATGTCACAACTTCAATGCGTTTGTTGTTCATAATTTGCCTCATTAGATGTTTTAGATTTCCTTTTTTTAATTTTTTGTTCCTAATTAGTTTATAAAAAAAAAAATTGGCTTGTAATTCTATTTAGTTCAAAATTTTGATTTTTCGGGATTATTGCGCATCAGCATGTGCACAAGCAGATCGACACTTGCCCCATGGTTCCAGCACGTCCGCTAAACCCTATTAACCCTCTCCCTCACACATTGGAAATTTTAAATTTTGGCTTTCCCGCTAACTTTTTTTATATTTTCTTGTTTTTAACACATACGAACACGCATTAGCGCATAAGCTTTTGCATCAACGCATCTGATCAGGTATAACGGGAGTTCAAATTTTTGAATTTAAATTAGGTCTTTCTCCTTCTTTCTGGTTTTTTTAGGTGGTGGACTTACTTTAGCATGTGCACAGGTGGATCAACGCCTTCACAAATGTTGTAGTGCGTTCACTTGTGAAACAATGTCTGTGTTCTATCCCTAAGGGATTTGGTTTACTGAAAATTTTTGAGTTCTGCAGGTCTGCACCATTTGCCCAAGATCAGAAACTGAGACTACTAACTCATTTTTTTGCAGCACGTGTGAAGAAGACATGTTTTTTCCTACTAGTTTAGATGTTTTTCATGCATTTCTAGATTACCAAACACTTACTTTTGGGCTTAAAATCTTACAAGTGTTTATCTCTTTTAGAATAGTTGCACATTTTGATTTTCTAAAGGTTAAAGAACATCATGTCTTCCATGTCTTATTTTACTTCGATTGCATGCTTTTACCTTTAAAGGGCATGTCTTCCCAATTTGCCTGGCACCTTGCACAAGCATTGGTGAGAGGGGAACAACCCAAGTGGTAACGGGATAAAGGCAAGATCTTCCAAACCACTATAAATAAATGTTTTTGTGACGAAAGTTGCAAACAAGTGTGTTGATTAGTTTATACCGACACTATGTCTCCCCATAAACCCTATAGAGCGTAACCTTTATAAGTTGGGAGCATTCCATAACTACAGAGTAATGGCCACACGAATGGATGCCTTGACTAAGAACTCTTGTGTTTAGAAGCCAAAAAACTTATATTCATTTGTGCAGGAGGTCAGACCTTCGAAGGCACTCACATTTTTACGTCTCTTAGTAGAGATACAAAGTTCGCCATGGGGATTTTTCATGGGGACTAATGCTTGGCTGCCCCGAAGAAGTGAGCGTTGAGGGTGGAGCGAGTGGGTTCAAGCATCTAAGTATCCACTCAGAGTAAGTGTAGCTAGGAAACTGAGTGATATCCATGACTATTGTCTTTGCCAGCCTTAGGAAATGTTGTAAAGGTGAATGATTATCTTTGAGTCACACTTGGCCAATGTGTTTTCTATGCTTGATATTTTCTTGCCAAGAGTAGAGTGACAAACAACCTCCCCACTTCCACATTTGACAAACATTCTAAAATCTAAATTTTCACACCTCGCATAATCAAAGTCCAAATCTAGTCCACCACATTTTCACCCCATGTTCCATAAGCCTAAGTTGTACAAGCATCCCAAGAAGTCAATCCATCATTCAATCAAGAAGAAGAAGCTTACCTAAGCCCAACTCATTAGACATCGAAAGTTTCGGTATACCAACCGCAAACTCTTGCTCAAACATAGGACCTTTTTGCACTAATATCATAATTATATTCATGGTCATAGCAATGAGTTTGATGCTAGTGAAGAACTACACCAAGGATTAGGCTTGTCTTTGAATACCAACTATCGTCAAAATAAGGGTGGTCGCATCCCTTCATACAATTTGTTGTCTAAACCTATCACTTATTAAGTCATTCCCATCCCAAGGATAATCTAAGTCATCAATTTCTTCTAGTCATCACTATCATCCTTCTTTGATCTTTCATCATCAATATTTTCCAAGGGATTAGCACATCAATCAACCTCATAATCCAAGCAATCCTTAATCAATCATCCTTTTCAACCTCACTCTAAGGTTCTATGCCTTGTGAAGTTTTATTTAGACCTCATCTTAAAATCAATTAATCATTTGGCTTTTGTGCTTGGGAAATAATCTCCCCCAAGTACCTTTTCCTCATCTTTTGCGTCAATTAGTACCCTAATCCTACGTCTTTATTTTGCTTAGGATCATTAGTCAATCCTTAGTAGAAAGAGACTTTGATCATCATCCTAAGGTCTAAATTTTACCCAACTTGGCCATCACCTTGTTTGTGGTTTCCATCTACATCCCTCACCTAAAATCCTCATCCAAGGACTTAGGTGCAATCTTAATCAAACTCGTATCCTAATCTAAGGACCCCATCAATCATTCTATCCAACTTCATCAAATCAAAATCCAAAATCCTAACTAAGTCCTTTCATCAAACTTTTCTTCCAACAAATCTTCCCTAAGATTATTCTTGTATGGTCACAACTCGATCTCAAAAGAAGAAGATGGACGAACAAGAGTATGGCATGTCAGACATTAATATCCTATATCAAGACCTATGAAAGATCCCACGTAAGGGAAAAATGTACAACCTAATATTCGAGATCCACAACCACAAGTGGAACCTAACATGGTTGATCAAGATGATCTCTCCCTAGAAGTTTAATTATTCTTAGAGGATTCATACAATCAAGAAATGATGGAGAAATTCATGTGACATAATCCTAGAGGTCTCCTAAGGACCCTTATTGAAAATGGAGCTCGCCTTCCCCTGATTTTGATAGATCCATTCTTGATCAACAACCACAAGGAGAATTTGCTCCTACTCACATTGTTGCGCCTATTATTCATCCTCAATCTATAGCACCCACGGTATCCATCCATGTGGTTTCCATCCAACCTTCTTCCTTCTTGGAATGTATACCATTATCCAACCCAATCATGTCTATTCTCCAACATGCTTCTATGCCATCATCTTCTACCCACCCACATGTCTCTATTCCACAATCTTCCATCCCTCTCAACAACATCGCTAATTTCATCAATACTTCTCTTCCTCCTTCCACAACAATCCATGGGTCACGACCAATTATCACTCAATTACCCATCACATTTGTTATCGCATCTCACATTCTCGCTTCTTCATCCTACCAATATATTAGTGGTGGTGGTATACCTTCCATGACTCACTAGATACTTGGGGCAAACACGGTCCATCATGTGCAAGACCCACAACATGATATAATCAAGGAAATTTAGGACATGAAAAACATCATCAAAAACATGAAGGAAGGGATTAACAAAAGAAAACCTTATTCATTTGAGGAGTTTTGTCCTTGTCCTTATGATCCCTCAATATCGGTTACACCTTACCCGCTAGGGATTGAGATGCCTAGTTCACAAAGTATGAGGGTAAGGGGGACCCCCGAGACCATGTTCATGAGTTTCATATCTTATGCCAAGAAGTTTCCTATAGTGATGTATATCTTTATAAACTATTCCCTAAGAGTCTTACGGGAGATTCTCTTGCATGGTTCTCATCCCTGCCCAAAGGTTCTATCACTTCCTTTCCAGACTTAACATAAAATTTGATGGCCCAATATGCCTACAACATTGTCAATGATGTTTCCATGATGGACCTTTGTAACACAAAACAAAGGCCTTGGGAAATTTTTGCCAACTTCTTGCAGAGATGGCGACACCTTATCAATAAATTCCAATGGGATATCCCAGAACAACACCAAATCAAATTATTTCAGAAAAATATGTTACCCGAACTATCAAAACCCTTGACATCTCAGTGCATAAAGTCTTTCCAAAAGTTGACTGAGAAGGTCCTAGCTCTTGAACGTGTCTTTTTAGAGGATGGAACTCTAAAGCATTATCAAAAATCAAATTATAAGACTTCCTCTTATCACAATGATAAATCAAAGTTTTGATCTAAAAACAAGAACGTAGTCAATGATGGTGTCACTGATGAAAAGTGGGTCCAGACTATGGCCCCCCCTTCAAAGTCCACCACCACTAATCATTTATTCAACACTCAGCAAAATAATCAAAATCAATCTCAAAGGCCCCCCAACAATGTCTCAGTCTAGGGGCGACCACCTTGAGCTAACAATCAAGCTCCAAGGGAGTATACTCCCCTTGTTGAGCCCGATGAGTTTGTGTTCCAAAAGCTTGTCCAAGATGGTGCAATTGTCTTTCTGATAACTTGCCTGTTTGATCCTAACCAACCTAAACCTAGGTGGTATAATGAGAATGAGTATTGTGACTATCACCGCATCAATGGGCATTATACACGAAAGTGTATGAAACTAAAGAACTATATACAAGATCTCATTGATAAGGGTGATATTGAGGTAGCAACAACAAAACCTGGTAACAATAATGACAAACTCAAGATATACCAGGAACCCTTCCCAAAGCATGACAAAGGCAAGGCCTCATCATCTAATGTTGTGAACTACGATTATACCAAATTATATAACCAAATTTGACTCCTTGGTGGGTCCTATTGAGCCTACAGATAACCATGTCAATGTCATCATTGTCCAAGGAGCTAATCCTCCCTCATCCCAAAATAGACCTAATATCACTATTCAAGGTGGTCCTGCTCCTCCTCAACCGACAAGAAAATCCAACCCTACTAAAATAGTCATTCAAGGCACCGCACCTTCCACTTCCCAGTCTCAAAATGTCTATAATGTTACCACCCGCTGTAGAAGAGTAACTATCCAATGGGCTCCCCCTCCACTAAATCCCCCCCCACGTCATCCACCCATCGATATGACCTCCTTGATCATCTTGGGAAGACCCTTGCACAGATCTCCATCTTAGAGCTCCTCAAGACCTCCCCTGTCCACAAGGAGATTTTAGAACAAGACCTCCCCTGTCCACAAGGAGATTTTAGAACAAGACCTCCCCTGTCCACAAGGAGATTTTAGAACAAGACCTCCTCGAATCATGTGTCCCCAATAATATCAATGTTGCCTGATTCTAAGCCCTCATTGGAAACCTTGTTGCCCAGCAACACCTTATTTTCACCTCCAATGATGCTCCTGTTGATGACGATCATAATAAGCCATTGCATATTGAAGCTCTTATCCAAAAACACAAGGTTAAACACATCTTGATAGATGGTGGATCTGGACTCAACCTCTATACATAAAAGTTAATAAAGCAATTGGGACTTTTTGAGGACCTGGTTGATACGTTAGGATGAATTACAATCAAAGCCTATGATGATGTAGAAAGGGTTTCCAAAGGAATTATCACTTTACCTCTTCAAGTGGGCCCTGTTACAGTTGAGACCCCTTGCCAATTTTTGGATCTTGATCTCCCCTATAACATTCTCCTTGGTTGCCCATGGATTCATTCCCTTCAAACAGTACCCTCCACTTGCCACCAATACCTTAAATTTCCCTTCAATGGCAGGAGATCACTATCAAAGGTGATCCGCAACCTTTTTAGTATTGCAAGCTCTTACATGGAAAGCATCCATACCATTGCACATCAAACAGACCCACTCCACCTCCTCAATCTAATGCATCTAAAGTTGCCTCCACCTCATCCCAAACAAAACCTAAGATCAAGATCGTAGACAATGACTGTGGAGAATACAAACTTGAGGATGTCTTATTAATAGGCAATCTCCCCTTGTCTCATAAGTCATTTGGCAAGCCCAAAGAAATAAAAAAAAGTTCAGAAACCCATTATACAATGTAAAGACACCACCTTCAAGAAGTGGGGCCCACTTGATGAAGAGACTCTCGAGACATATGTTTCTTCTTGGTTGTACTGTGAAGAGGATGAAGAACCATCAAAGATTGCCAAGAAGATGTATCCAAAAGCATCAACCATAGTGGATAATATGGGTTATAAAGGACACGGTCTGGTGCCAGAAGAAAAAGGAATCAAAGCACCAATACATCCCATCTTATACAAGTATAATAGGGGTTTGGGCTACAGTCCAATACCTAATATCACTATCACTGGTTCCCCTTCAAATCCCCCCTTGGATGTTGAAGACTTTGATGAAGAGGAATTTCATGAAATGCCTTTTGATTATGAAGATGACATCTTCTTTGATACCCATATCAACATCATCACCACTGTAATCTCTTCCACTCTAGATGAGTTACAACTTGTCCACTCTGAGCTTATAGATTGGGACCAATGAGATGAACCCACTTTGGACATATGTGTCAATGATAGTGCTCTCATGGCTCTCCTGACTATGCGCAATTTAGAAGACTGCAATAGAATTCATTGGATTCAACTACATGATAATGGATACTTTGGTAGTTAGGTCAATGCCTCTAGTCGCAAAAAAGATAATAAAAAGAAAAATAATGATTCCTTAGGTGAAAACCTTCTTGAGGCACCTTTGGATGAGGAAAAAGTAAAAACAAAGGGTGTATCCGCAAGTGAAAACCTGGATCACCCACTTGAGGAGGATGGACTTGACCTCCCTACCATTTTTCCTCCACAACAAGATAGGTCAACTTTACTAATAGAAGAAATGTACACTATCAATGTGGGCACTGAAGACACCCTAAAGAACGTGCTCATTTCTAGGTCCTTGTCGGGTCGAGAGAAATAGAACTTTATCAATTTTCTCACATAAACAAAGATCAACTTTGCCTGGTCATATGCTGACATGTCGAGCCTTCATCCCCACTTAGTAGTCCACAATCTTGTTGTTTGTCCAGATGCTAAACCAGTAAAGTAGAAATTACGCAAGATGCATCCACACATTGCACTCCTTGTCAAAACAGAGCTTTAAAAGATGTTGGATGTTGGATGTTGGATTCACCAAACCAACAGATTATCCTGGTGGGTATCCAATATTGTACCTATCAGAAAAGTTGTTGGGGGCATCAACATTTGCAAAGATTTCCAAAACTTGAATAAAGTCTGCCCCAAGGATGATTTCCCACTTCCCAACATAGACATGATTGTAGATCTCATAGCAGGACATAAAATGTTATCACTTATAGATGGATTTTCTGGATACAATCAAATCAGGATCACAAAAGAGGACCAACACAAAACAATGTTCACAACACCATGGGGCACCTTTTGTTATCAAGTCATGCCTTTTGGTCTCAAGAATGCTGGAGCCACATACCAACGAGAAATGACAATAATTTTCCATGACCTTTTGCATAAAATCATGGAGGATTATGTGCATGATCTCCTAGGAAATCTAAGACAAGGCATGTGCACATCCCTATCCGAAGGTAGATCTTTGAGAGATTGGAAAAATATAAACTTCGCCTAAACCCCAAGAAATGCATCTTTGGTGTTACATTTGGGAAACTGTTAGGTTTCATTGTTTCCCACAAAGGCATAGAGGCTAATCCTGCAAAGGTGAAAGCTAGCATGGAAATGCCTCCCTCGAAGACTCTTAGACAACTATGCAGCCTCCAAGGAAAGCTCCAATCCATCTGACGCTTCATCTCACAGCTCGCGAATAAATGTCACCCATTTGTACACTTACTATATAAGGATACCAATTCAAATGGGACTTCATGTGTCAAAAGGATTTTGAGAAACGCAAAGAATACCTTGCATCACCTCTGGTTTGTATGCCTCCTATTCCAGGACAACCACTCATTTTCTACATATCAGCCACCGCTGTGGCACTGGGGGCATTATTGGCATAGATAGATGATCAAGGAAAAGAGCATGCTATATACTACATCAGTCACACATTAGTAGGTTATGAAATCAATTATACCCCTATTGAAAGAGCATGCTTAGCACTCATCTTCAGCACACAAAACCTTCAGCACTACATGCTCAACAACAAAACAAAATTGATTGCTAAGATCAACCCTCTCAAGTATCTCTTACCAAAGGTTGCTCTCACTAGTAGAACTGCTAAATGGGTCATGTTACTAAGTGAGTTCGACATCAAATATGTAGATAGAAAAGAAATCAAAGGACAAGTGATAGTAGACCAGTTGGTCGATGCTTCACTTCCAGGTGATCACCCTATCCTCACAGAAATTCTAGATGAATCCACAATGACTATCACTATGTCTTCCATATGGCAATTGTATTTTGATGGTTCTTGCACCTAGAATGGATCGGGGGCAAGCATATCTAGAAGCACTAATCAATGGACTCTATTTGGCTATCCAATGGAAGATATTAGAATTACACATCTATGGTGATTCCCAACTTGTCATAAAATAAGTCAATGATGAGTACCAAACACAAGATGGCAAGCTTCTTCCTTATCATAGTATGGTTGAAGACCTCAAGCAGCACTTTACATCAATCAAGTTTGATTAGATTTTGTGCATAAAGAATAGAGCTACAAATGCAATGGCCACTATTGGTTCCCTCCTTCAGATGTTGGCATATAGTCAGAAATGTGAGTTTTTGGTCAAGCAACTCCTCATACTAGCATATGACCTACCTGAGTCTAAAATGGTGTGTGTACTTGTTGGTTCCCAATCCCCTTGGTATCAAGAGACCTTCACTTACCTAAGAGATAACACCATCCCTCCACACCTCACCAAAACCCAACAACAAACCTTTATTCATCGTTGTGCCCGTTACACTATCCTTGGAGACACCCTATTTAGAAGGCATTTCAATGGTTCCCTCCTAAGGTGTCTAGACAAACAAGAGGTTTAATGGGCACTACGCAAGGTGCATAAAGGTATCTATGGGGAACACTCAAGTGGTCTCATTTTGGCTACAAAACTCTTGCGAACAGGATACTACTAGCCTACAATGGAAGAAGATGCATATAATTATGTGAAGAAATGTATCCCTTGTTAGAAGCATGGTGACAAGATTCATGCTCCATCACAAGATCTGCAACCTTTTATCACACTCTGACCCTTTTCATAGTGGGGGCTCTATCTCATTGGAAAAATTCACCCTGCATCATCTAATGGTCAAAAATTCATCATTGCTGCCACTAAATACTTCACCAAGTGGGTGGAGGCCATCCCTCTTACCTTCATCACTGAGAAACAAATCTCTAAATTCATTTTGAACTATTTGATCTACAATATGGAATCCACAAGGTTATTATCATAGGTAATGGCAGACCATTCAAAAATTAGGATGTTAAAGAGCTCTGTTTGAAGTTTGATATCCAGCATCGCTTCTCCACCCCTATTACCCGCAAGGCAATGGTAAATTTGAGGCTTCTAATAAGACCTTAATCAAAATCCTTAAAAAGACAGTTAATGAAGTTGGTCATGACTGGCACCTCCAACTCCACCCATCTCTGTGGGCTTACCGCACTTCCATCTGCACACCCACAAGCGCCACTCCATATGCCCTTGTCTTTGGCTCTAAAGCTATTCTCCCTCTTGAGATCGAAATCCCCTCCCTAAGGGTATCCCTATAGAATATCCTCCCTGATGAGGAATATAGAGTTGCCAAGCTACAAGAGCTAGAATTTCTGGATGAAAGGCACCTCAAGGCCTTGAACCATCTTTGGGTATATCAAAATCGCCTACACTTGAGTTACAACAAGAAGGTCATAACCCACGAATTTGAAGTTGGTGATCTTGTCCTTATGGAAAATCAGAAAAATATTCAAGAAAGAGAAAAGAAAGGCAAGTTTAAGCCTAATTGGCTTGGACCCTATGTAATCATAGCAAAGTATGGATCAGGGGCATATTAGTTGGCTACTCCTAAAGGAGATCCCTTGGATGAGCCTATGAACATCATGCACCCGAAGAGATTTTATGCCTAGTCCTCAAAAGGTCACTAATTATCTAAATTCAAAAATCAAAAATCAAAAATCCAGAAAAATATTTTAAAAATTAAAAAAAACAAAAAAAGTTATAAAAAAAAATTTTAAAAATCAATTCATCCATCAGTGAAAACCACTTTGTGGCACTATGGGCAAGTACCTTGGTGAAAACCTCTTCACAGGAATCAAATTAAATAATTTAGATCCATCATCTATCAAGTCAGACTCTATCTTCACCACCCACCCACCAAATATCCATATTCGTTAATCCACACCACTGCATAAACCTTGTACCACGATATCCATTGCCTCATTTGTTGTCAGTTGTCCCCTTCCTTCCAGCAAAAAAACCATCCACTAATACACCAAGCTACACTCGACAGAATGATTATCCATATGATGATGATCCTTTTCCTAAATCATGAATAAGGGTCATCCCATCAAATTGATATTCCATCCTAGTTAACTGAGCTTAATTCCCAGTCTTGAGCTTAAACTTCTTCTTGACTTGCGCATTATTCAAACACTCATCCACATGTACTCCATCAAGTCTCAATAATCAAGTGTCATATCTGCACTCAGATGTCCATGTCATATGTTCTATTGCCTATTCACATCCATCAGTCACTCCTACCCTTCGAGATGCATCCTTTGCCTATCCGATAGTATATCCACAAATCCTAAGTCCTACTCTCGGCAAGAGATGTCAGTTGGCCTTGTGCATTTTGTTTGCATGACTTGGTTTGTTTGCTTTGATTTGCATCACTTTTTCCTATGACCGTTCCTTCCCATGGTTGTCAGGATCAATCAATATCTTGGTATTTTGTGGAAAGGGGGCATACTGGGGTGTGTTTTTGTGGTATGGCGTGTTTTAAGATTTTCCTCGTATGAAATGACAACCCTACATTAGTGTTTATCAACACTTGCATGATTGTGTGCAAGACATACCTATTTGTTTGAGAGTCACTCCACGCTTTGGGTTTTTTACAACATCTTGGTTCCTATAGTTAGTGATGTAGACTACCCTTGGCAACATCAAACTAGGTGGCTCTCTACATTTTGTGCACAAAAATTCTCCCTATTCATCTCCTATCATCGCATTTTTCCAATCATTTCTCCCTTTCACATTTTGTAGACCTCAATTTATTCCCCCCATTTTCTTCTATCCCAACTCAGGTCATTGTATTATGATTGGCATATTCTCAAAAAATTCCTCATTGTCCATATAGGTGCATTACTCATTTTTATCTGGTGCATTAATTTTTTGTGTTGCATTATTCATTTTTATTTTGTGTGTTGTACATCATTTAGCTTGCATTACAAATTTTGTTGCATTATTCATTTTTATTTTGTCCAGTGTGTCCATCATTTAGTTTGCATTACAAATTTTGTTCCATTATTAATTTGTATTTTGTATGGTGTGTCCATTATCCATTATAGTGTACATATTCATTATAGATTAATCCATTTAATTAGATTATGCATTCTCAAATTTTAGTCCATTATAAACAAAAGCAACTAGGCATCATATATCATAAATCCTTCCGTTTTTTCAAAATCATCGGAAAATCCAAAAATAATACAACATGCATCAAACAATAATATATATATATACATCATAAAAACCAAAAATATATATCTGCATAGCTCAGACTGTTAGGATTCCCAAAGATACGGAGAGGGGGGGGTGAATCAGTATCTAACCAGTTAATAGATTTTCTAACCTTATTAAATATTTTGCATTCCAAAACAATGTACCAGTAAAAAAGAATTAATGCAGTAAATATGAACAATAAACACAACATATAAGTGTGACATTTCCAGGGCTGGTCATTAGGTATGGCGGAAGCGGGAGTGGGAAAGGGAGTGGGAGCTCAAATTTCAAATTCTCAGCAAGGCGGGAACCCTGGTTCTAATGGTGGGATCGACCAAATCAATGGTGCTAGTCCTATTGGTGATAAGGACAAGCCCCTGGACTTCCCAAGTGTTGTTGCTGACTCACAGTCTGATGGTACTCTGCTAGAGGAGACAGTGGGTTCATCTGGGCATCTGGGGGAAGGGTCCAATGGGGGGCCCATTCCACGAGATGACTCTATGGATAGCGGGAGGGAGAAAAAGAAATGGTCTTCCCTTTTTGGAACTAGACCAACTGGTAAATCCTCCCTTCCTCCTGTTAAGAATATTTCTGACCCTTTTGGTGGTAAGTTTTCTATCTCTATCCCTAACCAGGTTCTGGACCATAATATCAATAGTATGTCAAACTCCTTGGTAGGGAAATTCATGGGTTCGCGCCCTAATATTGAATTTCTCAGGGCCTTTGTCAAATGAAAATGGGCCCTGAAAGGAAATGTTGAAATTTCGGCACTACCCAAAGGTCTTATGTCTTTTTCCTTTTCATGTGAAGAAGATAAGGTTAAGATTTTGTGCGGGAGTCCCTGGATGATAGGAAAGACAGCTCTGGTTCTTAGAAAATGGCATCTGAATCTAAACATGAATGATTCTCTCCTGGCCCAAGTTCCAGTTTGGATAAAGCTTCCAGGATTGCCTCTTGAATACTGGGCAGAAAGTATCTTCTCTGGAATAGAAAGTTCTTTTGGCGAGCTGCTCTCTATAGACCTAGTCACTTCTTCAAAAAGAAGACTAACCCATGCAAGGTTTTGTGTAGGAGTATCCCCTGAGGTAGATATGTCGGAACAGATAGACCTAGTTTCCAAGCTGGGAACCTGGAAACAACATATCAAATATGAAACTATTCCTTTTGCGTGCTTCCACTGTAAAAAAGGAGGTCATTGGGCAAAATCCTGCCCAAACAAGCAAAAGGTGGAACCCAAGCAGCTTAAACCTCAGATTGAAAGTCAAAAGTTGCCAGAGAAACGGGTGTGGCAAGTTAAAAACCCAGAAAATAAGGAAGAAAATTCCAATCATTTTTTTCCTTTGGTGGAATAGAAGGAAGCCTCAAATTCTATCTTCAGGTCCACAATATAGGAAGTAGAGAGAAATGAATCAACCAAAGCCAGCCCCATAAGAACAACTAAAAAAAAGGAAATGAAAGATCAGAATGATCCTCCAAATGAGATAGTTGAAGTGGTTGATGACACTTATGAAAGCAAGGCAATGGAAGCAAGAGATTACCAACCTGAGGAAGGAGAGATCCCTGATCCCCAAGTTGCTGACTCTTCTCTAGCCATGCCAAGTTTTGAAATTCAAGAAGCCCAAAAATGTGCAATTTTGGGTATGAATCTTTCAGATTCGGATCAGAGCTCAAGAACGGTGAACAATGTTTCAACTGATTCCAATACTCCTAAATGGGGTAATGAAGAAGAAATTTCCAAAATCCTCATCAACCTGGAAGCGGCTCCTGTGATAGAAATGGAATGGAAGTAACCAAAATATAGGAACAAGAAAGCAGCAACTCCCTCGACTTCTCTAATAAGGAAATCTAGCAGAATAGCTCAAGTTGACGTGGGGTACATTTCCTCTTCCCCAGGACGGCCCTCTAACCACAAAGTTAGAGACAAGGAGGCCAGCAAGAACATAGCAGATGGAACTCAAAAAACTCTCAAGGAGTTGGGAATTGGTAAGTAGCTATGAAGATTATTTCTTGGAACATAAGGGGACTCAACAATCCCCATAAACATGATATTATTAGGAATATGATAAGAGATAGTAATCCTGACATTTTTCTTATTCAAGAAACCAAAATGAGCAGAGAAAAAGTTGAATCTTTGAAGTTCTTCAAAAATGGTAATGTTAGTGGGGGTAGTTCTAAGGGTGCTTCTGGAGGCATTGCTACCATCTGGAATCTTAACACTGTTAAAGGTCAGGTCATTATCCTAGAAAGTAACTTTTCTTGTATCAAATTTGAGCACCTAAAAGATGGTTCTTCATGGGTTCTCACTAACATTTATGCTCCTAATACCTTAAAGGCTAGAAAATCTTTTTGGAAAAAGATCATCCAGGCTAGGGACAACTTCAAAAATCTTAGTTGGATGGTTATGGGAGACTTTAATATGCCTTTGAAAGAGGAGGAAAAATTTGGAGGTAGTCCTCCTCAGCTGGAAAGTAGGATGGCCCTCATGGATTTTATTAACTCCCAAGCTCTTAATGACTTGGAGATATAGGGTTGCAATTACACTTGGACCAACAGACGAACTAGTAATGACCTTATCCAAGTGCGTCTTGATAGAACTCTCATTTGTGATGACCGGTATACTCAGTACTTCTGTTCTCTGTCTGCCCACATTCAGGTTGGATCCGATCATTTTCCTATCACCTTCATTGCTAACTTGATCAATAGAAGGAGAAACTTTCCCTTTAGATTTGAAAAAATGTGGACCCTTCACCCCGACATCAAAAGAAATATTCAGAAATGGTGGAGTATCCAAGTTGAGGGAACAGCTATGTTCAAAGGTGTTAAGAAGCTCAAAAGTGTGAAGGACAACATTCAACTCTGGAATAAAACCAGTTTTGGGAATATATTTGAGGCTAAGAGTAAAATTTAGGAAAACCTTAAAGAAATACAGGATCAGATCCAGAAGGATGGTTTCAGTACTGTGTCTATTGCTGATGAAAATGAGATCCTTAAAAAATACCATGTTATTATTGCCAAAGAGGAAATGTTCTGGAAGCAGAGATCAAGATGCATTTGGCTCAAGGAAGGGGACAGGAATGCAAAATTCTTCCATATGTCGACTATCAAGCATAAAGTAGTCAATAGAATGAACAAGGTAGTTGTGGAAAGTGGGGAGCTGGTCAAGGAGGATGAAATAAGGAATGAAGCTAAGAGGTATTTCTCGGACCTCCTACAGAGGGATCACAGTCTGGATGTTGAAGCCCAATCCTCTTTTCTTCAAAACATTCCTTGTCTCATTGATGCTCATAATAATGCCTCCCTCTCTTCCATTCCCACTATCTTAGAAATTAAAAATGTTGTTTTCTCCTTTGATGGTAACAAAGCACCTGGACCTAACGGATTCCCAATGTTCTTTTTCAAGATTTTTGGGATATTATTGGTATTGATGTTGCCAATGGGGTTAAGGAATTCTTTGGGGCTAGAAAACTCTTGAAAGAAATCAATGGTGCTTTTATTGCTCTTATCCCCAAGACTCAAGGAGTTGTCTCTTTGGATAAATTCAGACCTATTAGCCTCTGCAACTCCTTTTACAAGATTATTTCTAAGGTCCTTACTACTAGAGTTTTGTCTATCCTTCCTGCCTTAATTAAACACCAGCAAAATGGGTTTGTTCCTGGAAGACAAATTCTTGATTCCATTATTACAGTTCATGAGAATATTCACTCTTTTGTTAGAGCTAAGAAGCAGGGTCTCATCCTTAAGCTTAACCTCTCCAAAGCCTATGATAGGGTTGACTGGTCTCTTCTTCAGAAGGTTCTCACTTCTTTTGGGTTTTCCTCTAGAGTTGTGGATCTTTTCTCCCAACTTACTACCTCTATGTCTTTTGTTGTTCTTGTCAATGGTTCTCCTTCTACTTTTTTCCAAGCCTCGAGAGGTCTTAGGCAAGGAGATCCTATCTCCCCCATCCTTTTCATAATTTTGGCAGAATTTTTTGGTCGGACCATGGAAAAATTGGTGCAGCAAGGATCCTTTAAGGGCCTCCAACCTTCTTCTGCTGACCTTATCTATTCCCACCAGTAGTTTGTTGATGACACTATTATTATGGGGGAATCAAGTATCTCAGAAGCTAAAGTATTGAAGAGTACCCTGTGTAAATTTGCCTCTGCTATGGGGCAGCTTATCAACTGGGCTAAAAGTGAAGTCTTTTTTCATTAATACTCCAGAGAGAAGACAACAGAGGATCAGCAGAATTATGGAGTGTAAGATTGTTGACCTTCCTGCTACCTACCTTGGACTCCCCATGGGGATTGCCCCTCCTGACTCCTTCTAGAATTCTCTAGTTGACAAATTTCATAAAAAACTTGCTGGTTGGAAAGGGGCCCTCTTAAGTCAAGCTGGTAAGCTCCAACTCCTTAAGGCTACTCTTCAAAGTATTCCTATTTATGCTCTTAGTCTCTTCAAAATTCCAGTCAAGTATGCTGAAGCAATTGAGAAAATTCAAAGAAGATTCCTATGGTCTGGGGTTGAGGAAAAGCAAAGAATGTCCTTGGTGGCCTAGGATCAGGTCTGTAGGCCGAAAAGCAAAGGTGGTCTCGGTCTCAGGAGGATTTGTACTTTAAATGAAGCTCTCTTGTCCAAACAAGCTTGGAGATGGTTTCATTCTGATTCTGTATGGTGCAAAATTTGGAGAAGTAAGTACTCTCTTCTATCTTCTTCTCTCTCTTCTTTTCTTAATTCGGATCTCAGCATAAATGGATCCCATTTATGGAACCATGTTTCTAAATGTAAAGATGTGATTGCTAAAGGAGTGATATGGAAACTTGGAAATGGCAGAAAAGTTATATTCTGGGAGGATCCCTGGCTTTTTGATAAACCCCTAATGGACTTCCATGAATGGGCCTCCCATGCCCCTTCCTGTATTGGCTCGTTTGGCTCCTTAGTGGCAGAATAATAGGATGGGAACAATTGGCAGAACATTGCTAGTATCCACCCTAGCCTTTCTAAGCTTAAGACTCATCTGTCTACTATATGGCTGAATAATGAAGAGGACTCCCTGATTTGGAAACATGATCCCAAAGGTACTTTAACTGTGTCTTCAATGTATTGTGTCCTTCCCCCCCCCCCTCCTATAAATCCTTTTTGGTCTAAAGCATGGATAAGAGGTCTCACCCCCAAAATCATTTTTTTCTTCTAGACTATCCTCCAAAATAAGATCCTTACCATTGACAACCTAAAAGGCAAAGGTTTTGCCCTTCCTAACAGGTGTGTGTTGTTCTTTCAAGAGGAAGAGTTTGTGGACCACCTTGCCCTCCACTGTTCCTTCTCAGCCTTAGTTTGGGAAAGTTTCCTCAAGAGCTTTAGTTTAGCTTGGGTGTTTCCTAGTAACATCAGAGATTTGTTCTCCTCCTGACATATTCAATGGACTAACTCTTTTTTGAGATGTATGTGGCAGCTCTCTCTTCCTCACATCTTGTGGGGTCTTTGGAAAGCAAGAAACAACTGAATCTTCAAGGATGTCTCCCTAAATCAAGATACTGTATTCCAGAAAATTCAAAGGGCTATCCAGGAAAATATGGGAATCATGGAGGGTCCTTGTTACTCAAATAACTCAATGGAGTCAAATATCTTAAGGGCTTGGAATATGAAGATCACCGATGGTCCTAATCTTAGCTACAATAAAAGGCTTGAAGCTAAATGGCAAACCCCTCCCCAAGGCTAGCTCAAAATCAATTTTGATGGTGCAGCCAAAGGTAACCCAGGTCCTTCAAGTTGTGGAACTATTCTTAGAGATCATAGAGGAATCTGCAAAGAGATGATTGTTGTCCCTATTGGAACCCAAACTAACCATAAAGCTGAAGCTATGGCAACTCTTCAAGGCATTATCCTATTCAAAAAATGGAATTGCCCCTATCTATGGATAGAAGGGGACTCAAATAATATAATAAAGTGCCTCAATGGGACTTCAAAACCCTCATGGTCGATTCACAACATAATCACTTCAGCTATTGACATTATTAGAACCTTTAAAAAATGCCATATCTCCCATATCTATCAAGAGGCCAACTGTTCTACTGATTGGGCTGCCAATGTGGCAGTTAAAAATGAGACAATTACCACGTGGATGGGTGAGAGCAGACTCCCCAAAGATGTCAGACAAATCATAAGTGATGAGTGATATAGAAGTACCCCAAAGACTCTTGATTGACAGGGTAATAATGAAAAGTACTGATGTGAGTACTTCGAGTTATTTCTATAATGAGAAAATCACTCATTATAACATCAATGCCATCAACTCCCATGCTTGCTGGGTAATTTTTTTAGCTCTTAAAAGCTCTCTATTTAACCAGCTCTGCAAGTTTCAAAATTTGGCTGTGAGAAGCGACATCATGGGCGGAAATAGGAGATGATATGAGCCAAGTAGTTGCAAGGAATGGAAACAAAAGGAAGAGGTGTGGGGTATTTTGTAGAAGGGTGGTCTCTCGAACTTCATAGAGAGACTCCATGGCCATGATGGAATGGTAACTAGCCTTTTCTGCAAAAACAGGAAGAAGGGCATGTTAAAAATGGGTGACCAAATGGTGGAAATTGATGAAGATTTAATTGCTAAAGCTACGGGTCTCAATAGGGAAGGCTACAACTTCTACAAAGATAGGAAGGTCAACAGGGAAGCCATTGAAAGGTACCCGGTTACTGAGAAAGAGAAAAAATGACTCGTAAAGTTGAGCAAAACCTACTACCCACCTAGGGCTTTTGCCAAACCCTGGTGGGAAATTCTCTTTGTTTTAATGTGGTATATTACTCTAGATGGTAGGTTTATGAAAGTCTATGGGTATCATTTTGTTCTGTTAAACCACTTTAGGTATAATGATAAGGTGAATTTTCCTTATTTCTTGCTTTGCTCAATGAATGCTTCCCTTAAAGCCTACAAAGAGAATCCTCTGGGCGATACTACAATGCACCAAGGCCTAATGGTCCTTATTTATGACCATTTAAAGGCCAGTCAAATTAACCGGATGCAGCCCTCTGTGGACTCTGAGGAAGATATGTCTGATTCTACTTTTTTAGAGGAGGAGGAATCCAACAATGATTCCTCCTCTGATACTGAGGATAGCTCTGATGATTCAGAGTATGAGAGTAGTAAGAAGAGGAAAACAAGACCCTCATCTTCCAAGGGCAAAAAACTTCAAATCAAACCCTTGATCAACATCTCTTCGGAAGAAGAGGATTCAGATTATTCTGAGGAGGAGAAGAACCCTAAACGGTTGCTGAAGAAGAAAATTAAAAACCAAGCCTAGACCCGGAAAAAGCATAAGAAAAAAGAGGAGACTGGCAAGGAACCGGAAGCTGACAAGCAAGCTAGGACCCTAGAAGCCGAGCATAGCCTGGAAAAGGAGAAAATGGAAGAGACTCTCAGGGCTGCCGACACTATCTCCACCCTCCATATCCCTAAAGATGAATAGGTAACCCCTAGAAAAGTGACTCCCCCCTATGGCCCTCCTCCCGAGGGCTTGCATGGTTTTATGAAAACTATGGAATGGCTCATTGATGGTTACAAGAAAGTTGTGGATGAGTATAAAAAACTATGCAACAGAGTCCTGATTCTAGAGACCATTAATATAGGGGAGGGGAATACAATGGCTGACTATATTGAGGATCTAAAAAACACTATTGCTAAAGCGGAAGACATCAAAGATGCTTTCAACCCCAGGTTTGAGAAGATTGAAAAGGAGATGTTGGATAGAAAAATCCTTGCAGAAACTAGTGAAAAAACACTCTCGGATACTGTCACTAAAGTGGAAAAAATTGAGGAGTCCCTTAAGAATATCGCGGAGCAGAGCCTTAATATTCTGAAAATCTTGGCCAATAATACTCATACCCTCATTAGTAAGCTTGATGATGACAAGAAAATCCAGGAAATTGACTTGGATGCTAAAGGTACAGGGGAAGCTCAAGGTCCCAGAACCCGCACCAGAGGCAAGAGGAAGGAAAAGAAAATGAACAAGGATCTAGAAGAGCTAAAAGTTGTCAGGGCTACCTATGATGAGTTGGTGATAAATTCAGAGGACCTGCTAAAGAAAATTTTTGTGTAGCCTCTCCTCGATTTCTTTGTTGTGTTTTATTGTTTTGTTGCTTTGTTGTTCTTTCTGTTCACTGGTCTTTTGGCTAGTCATTATTTATGTGGACTTTTAATCCTTTTTCTATGCTTTCTCTCTCTATGATGTAAAGGTTTTGGGTCCTTAAAACCTATTTTTTAATCAATCAGAACACAACATATAATGCACACCATAACATAGAATTTTTGGTGAGGAAACCCGGTGTGGGAAAAACCTTAGTGGGATTTGTGACCCACAATATTCACTCACTGGCCAATGAATGGATATTACTTACAATAGTGTGAATGCACATGCAGGAAGACCAACTACCTAGAGCTCACTGCTCAAATACAAAAGGAAGTCTCACTGACTTACAAAATGGATTATGAGAATCCAATATAATGTACTGCTACAAAAAGCATCTACTATTCCAAGTTCAATACCGATTAAAGCTCATACAATAAATATAAACCTTTCTACAAGATCTACCTTAGTATTCACTATACATATCCATCCTATCATCCCTCTACAAAATGATCTACAAGATCTCATACTTATATATGAGTCTTATTACAATATGCCATGTTGTCTTACAAAAAGATATTATAATTAAATACAATATACAATAAACAAAGTCTTGTCGGCTAGGGTGTCGGTAAACATCCTTGTCGTTGCTAGGGAACTATCTGTCAATGTAGAGTCTGTTGGTGCCAGTGCCATAAGATTTCAAGGTTGTCATAAATGATAATACCTTCAAATACCTACAATTATCATTGGAGTGTGCAATGCCAACAATCTCCCCCTTTGACATTGATGGCAACACCCATGAGAAAAAAATCAAAATTGTATCCAAAGATTGAAGTCCAAAACTGTGTGCTCCCCTTGAGCAGATGATCTCTTATGTCAATCATTTTTCTTTTCTCTACTACTCCCCCTTTGACATCAATGACAAAGGCTATCAAAATGTCAAGTGAGTGCAGTTATCAGCTAGATCCTTGTAACTGGTTGGTTACAATCTAAAATAGGTTTGCTAATACCAAATTCAAGCTCTGAGTGAACCTGTCACTGTCTTTCAATGTTGCCTCTATTCTTTGAATTGTACCGGTGAGGTGATGCATTTTCTCTTCCAATGTCTTTTGTCTTTGACCAAGTGCCTCTGAGATCTCTTTCCTCAAAGAGATGAGGTTATTCAATTTAGGACTGAGCCTACATTTAAGTTCTTTTGCCTTGCCTTTTATTCTTTCCTTTTCTTTCTCCAATTTCTCAAGTTTCTCCTCAAATCCAGTTATCTCATGTTCTATAACTGATAATGGTTCTAATGAACCAATGATATTGTCATCTATATCATTTATTTATTTTTGTACTTTGTTGATCTCCTTATTGATATCCACTGTCAAAATATTTGTCTTACATGTATCTCTATATAGTTCCTTAAACTCCATTGTTGTTTTACTTAGTGTCGGTAAGAGGGTATCAATGTGTCCCATGCACTTCTTTATTGTCTCATCAAAGAATTTCTCTTTTTCCTTATCCATTTTCTCTTTAAATGTCTCTTCATTTATTTGATCAACAGTCAATATGTTGTCGGTGTGAGTAACCACTTTGCTTGCCTTGACCTTTAGTGGGTCAGTTTGTGTCTGCATTTCTATCAACAAAGGTTTAGGTTTCTCAGCAATTGTCGGTGGCATTGTCTCTGTATGTACCTGTGACTCAACCTTTTTCTCTGCTTGTTTCTTAGTGGGTTTCACTGTGCTCTCTAATGCCAATTTCTCTGTCTGCACCCCTACACTGTCCACTACCAGTGACTCTGTAGGTTTCTCTGTATTTCTGCAGCTGGTATCCCATCTGTTGGTTTTTCAATGTTTGCAGCAATGGTATCAGTCACCATTCCAATCTCAATATGTTCCACTATTTGTTCTGCATGTGTCTCTACCTCAATATTTTTAGTCGGTGGCTTAGTAGCCACATCTTTCTTCTCACCAATGGTCTCCTTATCAACCACAATATTGACCTCCTGAGTATCAATTTTCATTGTGTATAGAATTTTTTATTCAAGATTTGTATCCTCATGTGGAGTCTCCACATCCTCAGTAGCCAGTGTGGCATCTGTTTGAACCGGTGGAGTAACAGAAGGAGGTGGCAAATTTTCTATCGCTTTTATATTTGGTAGTCTACCTACCTTGCCTTTACCCTTGTCATTATCCTTTTGGTATACCTTAAAAGCTTTCGATCTTTTGAGCTCTTCTTGTTTCTCCTTCTCCACAAAGAAGTTGTCCCATTTATCTACTGTCTCTTCTGATATCTCATTAATTCTATCAGCCATTAGACTTACATGTCGGTGACCACTAGAAAAATAGTGTTCTGTTAGCTTCGTTGATCAACTCATCAATTTCTTCAACTAATTTAATAGGGTGAACAACTAACAGTTTCTCAATCTTTATTTTCTTGTCTAGTTCCATAATGGCTAATCTTTTAGCATCAAGCCGCCTATACAAATCACTAGGTAAATCATCTACCACTTCTATCAAAACTTTCTTATAAATCTCTAGGTGTAAGATGATATTGTTTTCTATGCTTTCCTTTTCTTCATTGGTAAATGTATCATATAATTTGCTAACATTCGATAAATTCCCATCATTTGTTATTTCATTCAATAGATTTTCAAGAGGAGGGATAACCTATTTTTCCTTTTTCTTCCTAGGTGTCATCTTTTTAGCTGGGGGCCTTACTGCCTATTGTTTCTGCCTTGTTGTCCTAGTTTTATTGGGAGGAGGAGAGGGTACCGGTGAAATTTTTCTCTTCCTATCTACTCTTTTAAACTCAACTGGGATATCACTTTCTGATGAAGTTCCAATTGATGAGATGTGAGCTTCCAGTTGTAAACCTTCCAAATCACTTTCTTTGATACCAGTGATATTCATTACATTTTCCTTTATCTCTTTAATGTGCTTAGATGCACTTCGGATATATTTCTCCCTTCTCTTTCTTTGTTTCAGTGTTTGCACCCCACTTTCAATGGTTTCAACATTACCAAACACCTTTTCCTCTGGTTCTCTAGGGGCTTCAAGTAGGGCTTTGGCATATGTCTCAATAATGTTCACATCAGCCTCATAACCCATCTCTATCACCCAAACAATTCTAGGAAGAACTGCTTCCATCCAGATCTCATCTTTCTTGATTACAAAACAAAATTCTTTTTGATACTTGTCTACAATACTCAAAGGTAACCTTTCCCTAGTCTTCATTTTAATCTTAAATGCTTGGAAATATTCAGTTATTTTGTTTTCCCTGTCTGTTCTCATGCCGGTGAAGACATCCAACAGTTGTTTACCTATCGGTATGCCATAACCAAATTCTTTCTTGCCTATACTGGGAACTTCTTTTGTAATATATAGCATTAGGCATACAAGAAGATTGCCAAATATGAAAGTACCTTTCTTATCTCCTTTGATTTTCTTCAAATTATCAATCAATTCATCCTTCAACCACTCACATACATCTATCTTAGCATCATTGTTGACCATATCATATGCACTCTTGATACATAGACTAGAAACTGAGTTTAATCAGTTAGCATGTGTGGTTTTGTATCCTAAGATCATGCTAATGAATCTAACATTGTCATCTTTCACATCATTAACTCTTAGGGATCTGTTGTCATAGGTTGCACTAGTTAAACTCATCAATGTGTTGTTTGAAACTTTCTTGGTCTTATCTGGCCTACTACTGATGGAAGGTAAGCCAGTCACAGCCTTAACTGCTTCTCTAGTGATCTTATGGATAGAGTCTAACCAAAAGAATTCTCCATGGACTCTACTGAGTACAATCCTCATAACTTCTTTAGGAAATTTTAGGATGTCAAGGATTTCCACAAAACCTAGGGTTTCAATAACCTTATGTTATGGTTTTACAATTCCACTTTCATCACAAATCATATTTTAATACATTTTCATGATTTCATCTGAACCTAGTTCCTCAATATGGCAACGTATGTAAATTCTTGGGTCTTCTGCATATGCAACTCCTTTAGGGATTTTATAAAATGCACCTAGGGTATCATCATGTTTTTCTACTTTGGGAATAATATTTAATACGGACCTAGGGCGTTTAATCACTTCAATAATAGTAGGGTTTGCAATGAATTCAGGAGCAGAGGAGGAAGCCATTGATAAATACCTTAATCTACCTTTTAGGTTTGGATGCTTGAAATATTTTGCTTCACTTCTCATTGTGGATGCCTTTGCTCAAGTTTTTCACACTCTTAGGAAATTTGAATGCTCAGTGAGTGAAAAAGAGTGAAAAACACTGATTCATAATGTCTTTTCCTTCAACTACCATAATAAATGCCTGTCGGTTAAGTGAAACTTAACACATCTGTCGATAAAGAAGAAGTTCATCTTCTCACCATCAACCAAGGGTAAACTTGCATGATTTTGAATTTGATGCCATACCCCCAAAGGGTTTCTTTTTAGTTAGATGAAGAATCTCCTGCTAGTGGAGTAATACTTTGTTCTACCGGTGAAGGAATAGTCTCATCAACATTCTGATCTCTCTTTCTAATCCATTGTTTTGAAAATTCTTGCTTTACCTCATCAACCTTCTCTTTGCCTTTCAAACTGGATCCTTTATTATTTGTCGGTGATGCCTTACTTCTACAAAATTTTGCAATATGTCCAATCTTGTTACAAGCATAACAAGTCACATTGTTTTTTTTGAATAGCCTTTCCATATCCTATGTCGGTTTGTGTTTTACATTGATTAGATAAGTGTCCAAATTTTCCACAAACATGACATCTTAAATTCATTCTGCAATTTTCTGAATTGTGACCAATTTTGTTGCATTTAGAAAATTGACCGGTGGGTGCATTAGTGTTCTGATAGTTTCTAGATCTACACTGTTTTTCTCTATGACCATGCTTGTTACAGTTAAAGCATTTCCCATTAAATTTATAGGCATTAGGTTGTCTTACCAATTTGTTGTGATCATGATTGTTTGTAGTACTAGAGCTTTCGCCAATTTCAAATCCAAGTCCATTAGTGCCTCCATTAGGTTTCTAACTTTTCAGCATATCATCAAGTTCTTTTGAACTTTTCTTGAATTTCTCTTTGTGTTGATTTGCAGTAGCCAACTCATTTTCCAAAAAATCCTTTTGTCTCATAAGTTCAATTTTATCATGCTCCATGTGAATTAGATTTGTCTTCAACATATCATTTTCATGACTGAGTCTTAGATTTTCATTTCTAGCATCATTGAGTCTCCTAATCAAGTCATCTTCATTCTTCTTTTTGTCTTCAATGTCTTTACAAAATCTCATAGTCATGTCTTGCATCGCATTCCCTCAAGGTCATGTTTTCTTGCCTCATCTTTCTTACAAGATCATTAAGAGTTTCATTTTCATCATCATCATTATGTATCTTCTCATGAAGTTCTCTTCTTTTGTTTCTAACAATAGTGAGATTTTCTTGAAGTCCTTGAATGAATTCCTATGCAGTCTTCAAATCATCTTCAAGTTTGATATTTTTCAACTTTTATGCATCAAAGTTTGCAAGAGTTGTTTCCAATTGCTTTCTCAAGTTTTCCATCTATACCTATGTCAAAATATTCCTCAAGTTGTTAGGGTTTTGAAAATAGAGGACAAGGCTCCGATACCAATTGTTAGGATTCCCATAGATACTGAGAGGAGGGGGTGAATCAGTATCTAAGTGGTTAACAGATTTTCTGACCTTATTAAATATTTTGCATTCCAAAACAATGTACCAATAAACAAGAATTAATTCAGTAAATATGAACAATAAACACAACATAGAATGCACACCATAACATAAGATTTTTGGCAAGGAAACCTAGTGTGGGAAAAACCTCGGTGGGATTTGTGACCCATAATATTCACTAATTGGCCAATGAATGGATATTACTTACAGTAGTGTGCCTGCACATGTAGGAAGGCCAACTGCCTAGAGCTTACTTCTTAAATACAAAAGGAAGTCTCACTGACTTATAAAATGGATTATGAGAATCCAGTATAATGTACTGCTACAAAAAGCATCTGCTATGCCAGGTTTAGTACCGGTTGAAGCTCATACAATGACCATAAACAGTTCTACAAGATCTACCTTAGTATTCGCTTTACATACCCATCCTGTCATCTCTCTACAAAATGATTTACAAGATCTCATACTTATATATGAGTCTTATTACAATATGCCATGTTGGCTTACAAAAAGATATTACAATTAAATACAATATACAATAAACAAAGTCTTGTCGGCTAGGGTGTCGGTAAACATCCTTGTCACTACCAGTGAACTATCTGCCAGTGTAGAGTCTATCAGTGTCGGTGCCATAAGATTGCAAGGTTTTCATCAATGACAATACCTTCAATCAGCTACAATTCTCATTGGAGTGTGCAATGCCAACACATATAAGCTGAGATAACCATCTTGCATCCATCAAAGGTGTCAATAACATATCATAAACAAATGCATATATAAGCATCTATCTTGCATCATAAATAGGTCAGTAGAACACATGCATAATCATCATCATTACATCACATCATAAAATAATAAACAAGGCCCATAATAATATCCATAATAAAGTAGATGCACACATAAACATCGTCAAAAATCATATATATATATATATATGTGTGTGTGTGTGTGTATATACATATATATATATATATATATATACATATACATATATACATATACATATACATATACATATACATATACATATACATATACATATATATATGTGTATATATATATATATATACATATATACATGTATATATACACATATACATGTATATATATGTATATGTATATGTATATGTATATGTATATGTATATGTATATGTATATGTATATGTATATGTATATATATACATGTATATGTATATGTATATGTATATGTATATATATACATATATGTATACATATATATGTATATGTATACATATACATATATATATGTATATGTATATGTATATATATATATATATATATCTATTAGTTAACAGATATATATATATATATGTATATATATATATATATGTATGTATATGTATATATACATGTATATGTATATGTATATGTATATGTATATGTATATGTATACATATACATATATATATATATATATATATGTATATGTATATGTATATGTATATGTATACATATATATGTATATGTATACATATACATATATATATGTATATGTATATGTATATATATATATATATATATATCTATTAGTTAACAGATTTTTCCTTCTAAAATAACTATACAAATAAACTCAAAAATGCCCAGAATAAAGGACAAAAAGCACTAACAGTTGAATAGATTATCATTGAAGTGATAATCTTCCTCTGAATTGAGAGGTACAACTCCCTCTTAGAAGATTTACAATGAATTAAATTGTTGATACGCTTTTAACCAAAAAGCAATAAAGGAAAATAACATTCATCCATAGGCATGAAAATGAATGCCAAAGATTTACAAAACAGATATAAATGAAGAACATTAAATCAAAGTTTAATTGTCTGCACTTATGGATAACATTTGGACTAAAAACTAACAGAGAATGTTGTTGCTCCAATCTGGCTTACTTTCAAGCACACAGTCTTGTAATAAATCCATATACACAATCGATTATAGCAGAAAAGACATTAATAAACAACTACAAAGGCTCAAAGTCCAGCTACAATCATTAGAATAATATCAGCAACACAACAACTGAAGATATCATCTGCATTCTATTCATGTCTGAAAATCAACTCAAAGATTGATATTTTCTGCACAAAACATTGCTTAGAAAAGCTTCAACTCCTCCCTTACAAATTAAAAAAAAAACTCCCTCTCCCCCACAGGCTGCCGGAAGAAAAGAAAAGAAAAAGAACCCTACCTATTTCAATCCTTTCGCAATAAATAGCTACATGAGATCTTTATTCAGTTTTATAACTAAATCTTGAAAAACCTTTTAACTTATGTTTTTCACTTTCCCCATTACTCTTGTTTATAGCATCAAATATTTATAAACATTAGAAATATAATTCTCTAAAGTTTATAAGAATATTTGGATAGGTGACACTTGAATATTTTATCCCAAAATGAAAATATTCTTTATGCTAGGTGGACTGAAAATGTTTGTGACAATCAAAATTTGTCTTGGTGCGAGGGCCATAACTATTGTTTTCACCGTTAGATCATTCTAAATTTTGAATATCTTGGCCGAAACCTAGTTTTTTGCATTCTGACCAAAGTGATTTCAAAACTAATATCTGAGTCAAAATATATGTGCTACTGTGTGTGGGTCTATATGGCTGCCATAAAATCAGACTTGTCAAAATAATGTTCTCGGTAATTTTCACATCTTATGCTCTCAAACACACTGCACCATAACTTCCTTATCAGGTTGTATGTGGAGTAACTCATTCATCATTATTTTTGCCCAATGTCACAAACATTTTTTTTGCAGATTATGTGCATTATTTCTCTCTGCACGTGCGACATCCAGATATGCTCATGGTGCTTTCCTTGGGATTTCTAAATGATTGCAGTAAGTGCTGCCCATGATCTGGTTATGATGACTTTCCAACCACTTCTTGAAACAAAACTGCTTAACATAGTTAAGAGCCAAAACAAGAGCTATTGCAACCATTTTTGTTTACAACTCCAATGTTGTGTATAAACACTGATTTCTTTGAAATTAGAATCGACCTTCTATAGATTCTGATCATTATAGATATAGTCAAGATGAATAATGATAATTCATGTGGGATTTAAATCCATCTAAAGTATTTGAGTTGTCTTATCGTAACAACTTTTGAACTTGGCCCTGTCGAACCATCTGTACCTGGTGGAATAGTTGAACTGCTTAAACTCTATCATACATGTTGAACTTCTTGAACTGGTTGAACTTTGAACCTTGAACCTTGAACCTTGAACCTACAAGGTTCAAAAACACAAACTGCACCCATATGCTTCATTCATTACTTTGCCTTTCCATTTTGGTTGCGCATTGAACCTTTGAACCTTGAACAAAAAGGTTCAAAGTTCAAGTTCAATGACCAAAAATTACAAAGCCCATTCCAGTTAAATTCAAACTTTGAACTTGAACCTGAACTTTGAACTTTTTGAAAAGGTTCAAGGTTCAAGTTTAATGACAATTGTTGTTTTGGGCTGCCATAGAAAAACTTGCATAACTTTTTACTGAGGGCTCCATTTATTATGAAATTTTAACTGTAGAATAAATGGGCCTAGTAGAGAATAATGCAGAAATAATTTTTGCATAGGACACATAAGAATTGAGATTTAATTATTTGGGTATATGGGTAACCCAAAAATAAAACAATTAAAATCTCCCAACCGACATGGAGTTTGGCCATAAAAACTTCAGCATTAAAACATTAACAATAGCTAATTTTAGCTGATCATGAGGCTTTAGGCATGAGCAAAAATATAGGGGTAACAATATATATATATATATATATATATCAAAAATGAATATGACAATCATGGTACAATGGTTGCCCCAAAGGGTCAAAAATAATATACAATGTCACATGGAGCTATCTCTCCCCTCCTGTCTCTCCAACCCCCTCATCATCCCCTCCTCCTCTTGATGGCCCTACACCCCCTGTCATCAGTGGCCTCATACCCACTGACCCCCCTATCTCTTGGCTATAAATCGGGCACTGACTATAGGTTATGTGTAATTGTACGCTCTCTATGTACGATGTTTCCCTATGATCCACTGGGATGACTCCATGGTATAATCCCCTATAATATGTAGCCTCCCGCCCTGCCCTCTCTACCCTCTCTCGTTGTTGCATCATATCTAAGTACATCTGGCCCAGCCCCTGCGGAGACTAACATATGTTGCACTGAGTCCCTCTCTCCCTACAGGCAAGTCACATTTGCCTCTGCTCTTTGCACTCTGACTTGGAGACTCTCCAACTCCTCATCATGTTGTTGAAGTGTACTCTGCAACTCTCCAATCACAATCCCTATCCTCGCCTCCTCCAGCATCCTCTCTACATCCTCCCCCTCCCTCCACAAATCCTCTACCTTTGTCTAAGTCATCTGGAGGATCTCTGTCAAATCATCTATCTCCCTTTGTATCCTCCCCACCTCAACCTACAAGTTGTCCCCCTTTCTCTCTCCACCTGCATCTCATCCTTGAGAGACTATACTCTCACCTTGGTGGCATCCCTCTCATGCATGACCCTGTCATACTCCTCCCGAGATACCTTTCCATCATCCTCCACCCCAGTAACATGTACCTATACATCGGGGATGTCCATAGGCATTGCCTCATCAGCTCCCCCCTCTCCCTCTCCTACCACTGCTACCTATGCCCATACTCGCATGGCCACCTGCGGTCCTCTCCCTCATGCTCCTCCCCTCCTCTACCTCTGCGCACCCCTACCTCCTCCCACCACAAACCTATTCACAAGAGCATCCTCCTCTCCCTCAACTATCTCATCCACTATTGGTTGCACCTCGTCATCCTCCAACACCCCTGGAATGGTCAGTCGCACTGGCTAGTGGGTCTCCCACCAACTCTTGTAGCCTCATGTCATACTAGGATCCTCTCCTGCACCCCTTCGCTCATCCTAGACCATGTAGGCTACTATTTGAAAACTAGTCTTGGCCTCCAAAGGACTCACAGTTTGCCCCCATACCCATGCCTCTCGTGTTAGTCATGGGTACAATGGCACATCACCCACTATATCCTGAACCTCTCCAAATTGTCAAGCCACCCTGTATGGCACATTGTACTCTATCACATAGACTGATCTCCCAAAAATCCACATCTCAACCCCTGCCCAATGTAGCTGCCAGTCTCCCCTCCATTGCTTGCTATCTAAAAATGGTCGCCATGTAAATTGCTTAAGCTCATCAAAAATGTGTCGCTAGAACCATATAGCTTCTATCCTAGTGTAATGTAACAATCCCTTATACCGGTATATATAAGGTTGTCATGGTCATCTGTCATGTACTCCAACTAGTTGAGTCACCATAATTTTCTCCCACGCCCATATATGAAGCAAGGTCACCCTTGTTGACAAACTCACATAATCCAGATATACAACTAGATGAATGTCATGATATAATTGCACGAGCATCGCTGCTCCCCACACATACACTACACAATTGTGTACCATATAGTACACACACTAGCTCCATCCAATCAGAAACACACGTCTTCCCAAGTCAAGCATCACTTGTCCACTGAGGAATCTGCCGATCACAAGCACCAATCATGGAATGTGTCGAATCTCTACCACCCTCCCCAAGTGCATCTGTGTCATGTCCATCATTGGCAGTGCATCCCACTCACAAACCTCCTACAGATAAAATCTATTGCGTCTAGTCTATACTCAGGAATCATGTCGCGAATGGGGATCTTCAAGATCCTCCACACATCCAACAATGTGATAATGGCCTCCCTTGTGGGTAGATGAAAGGTACAAATCTTATTGTCCCATCTCCCCACTAGTGCAGTCATCATGGTTGTGTGTGCTCCAATCCTCAGCCATTGACCGAACAAAATCCAATCCCACTACACTTAGTATCTCTATCTCATCTGCCAATAAACACCTATATAGCCTCATCATCGTCGGACAGTGCTCCCTCGATCCTAGTGGTCCTATGTCCACCTGCATTCAAGCAAACCACTTCATTAGCCCTTGTCATCCTTTCTAAGTCTATCCTATCCTATGCTTGAAGCATCCATGTTTCCCTTTAAGCCAACTTCTACACTTCTACCTGTTTATGGTAAAAATGGAAACAACAATATTGAAAGACTAAATGAATTCAACCACAAAACCCTAGCCTATCAACAACAAAGATCCACCATAACATATGAAGATTACCTAAGACAATGCAAATCAAATGAAATCACAAATATTATACCATCGCATGTCCACTAGGAATTGGATCTTCATTCTTGATCTTGCTTGATATATTTGTTCTCAGATTTATATGTGCACAAGAGCTCAATGAAGAAAAGAAATGTGGTTGTAAGTAGGCTAGATCACATATGAAAGTTCGAAAGTGTAGAGTAGTTGGGGGTTTGATAATGAAGGAAGCATCTCCTTATATAGAAGACACTATAAGAAATGGAGGGATAAGATTGAGAGGTGTAAAAGATAAATGATTGGCTATGATTAGAGGGCAGGTAGAGGAAATAAGAAAATAATAAGAGGGTAGGTAGTGTAGGAATTAAGAGATGAATGACATGTGTCATGGGTAGAAAAGGTTAATGAATTAATTAAATAAATAAAGATTTAATTAATTAATAGAGGAAGTGGGATCAATTAAATAAATAAAATATTTATTTAATTTAGGAAAAAGGATAATTTAAATAAATAAAGGTATTTATTTAAAATGAGAAATAAGGCTAGAAGAGGATAAATGAATTAATTAAATAAATAAATAAAGATTTATTTAATTAATAGAAGAATTAGGCTAAAATAAAGATATTTATTTAATTAGACTGGACAATTTTCGGTGTCTACATTTTGCCCCTCTTTGAGACAATGCAGCTTGTCGCGTTGTTTCAAAGAAGATAAGATGAACTGATACAAAGTTACCCCAATATGGGAATGATATGCCCCCTTGAGAAATTGGATGAAAATGTTTGAAAATATCACAACCAATCTCTCGATAAGAAAGAAAGGATAGAATGGACAGACCGGATAGGATAGAGTGACAGAGTCACGGGATAAAGAAGACTGACTCGGGAAACGAGGGCTAGGGTAGTCTATAAGATAGACTTCGAGGGAAAACATCCTCATTGTCATCCATACACCTAAGAGATTAGAGTGAAGAGAGAGCAAAGAGTAGTCAGCAGTCATCAGTGATGGCATTGGTGCATAGATTCGATCGCGTTCGCCAATTTCATAGGCCAGCAGATGTAGGAGAGCCGGTAAGTACCGCAAAACCTCCTTGTACTTTGTTGCATTAATTGTTGTCATAAATGCATCCTAGGTATTGCAATAAATGCACTCTAGGTAGGTCCAAAAAAATGTCAAGCGGGGGGAAAAAATGCTAAGGTGCGTCTGCGTTGGTGCCAAGCACGTCTACGATTGTAATAGCGTCTATGTTCAATGCGAGCGCGTATGTGCAGTATGTAAGCGTGTTTATGTCTTCAAGGCCAAATCGACAGTTCTGTGATGAACATACATTGTCGATTGGATAAGATGCTGAGAGGATACACTCAAGAAGGTCCTCTAGGGAAGACTAGAATAGCAGATAAGGCTAGGACTGACAATTATGTGATAGAACATACGTTTCCAATTAGGAAACTACTCAAGAGGATACACTCAAGCAGAGACCCTAGGATAGGATAGATCAAGGCACTTTGTGATAAACAAGGAGTACCAAAAAGATTGATAATTCTGTGATAGAACATACGTTGTCAATTAGATAAGGCTGAAATTGACAATTTTGTGATAGAACATACGTTGTCAATTGGATAAGCTACTCAAGAGGATACGCTCAAGTAGGTGCCCTAAAGGAAAAGATCAAAGTAGCACTTTGTGATGAATAGGGAATGCTACTAGGATAAAAAAGTAGTACTTTGTGATGAACAAGGAGTACTAAAAAGAGCAGCACTTTGTGATGAACAAGGAATGCTACTAGGATAGAAAGCAGTACTTTGTGATGAACAGCGAGTACTACTAGGATAGAGTACCACATGATTGATATAAGCACTAGGACAAAAAGCAGCACTTTGTGATGAACAGGGAGTACTACTAGGATTGATACAGTTGATTTGCTTGACTACAGGAGGACCTACCAATGTTGGAGTCACGGGAGAGATTCCTTTCGACTCAGAGTTTGCGAGAAGAGCTGACACTTGAGGAGAGAGAAGCAGTTCAGGCTATGGGATTACAATATATTTTGTATGTGCTTGAGTTTCAGGTGAACATGGGATAGCTGACTGCTTTAGCTGAGAGATGGCACTCAGAGACTTGTATGTTTCATTTGTCGAGGGGTGAGATGACAGTCACCTTGGAGGATGGATATAGGATACTGAGGATACCAATCGATGGGGAGTTAGTTCCTTATGATCGAGATGGATACAGGGATGCACTGAGATGAGTGTTTCAGGATCCAGGACTGGAGATGAAGGTAGGACACGTGGCTTGGGATACCATGACACAGACTAGATTGGCGCTACCAGCGGTACTGGCAGGAGTGATCAGTGGGTTCCTCTGTCTGGACAAGGTGACACAAGAGTTGGCAGTGGGATGGGGGAGGACTCTAGAGAGGGATACAACTAGACTCAGGAGACAGCTAAGGGATACTGAGCGGGAGAGGGATTAGGCTATTCGGTGCTATATGGAGGCTGAGACAGCACTAAGGGTAGGGAGGCAGGCATCAAATGACATAGGAGTTGGATACGCCTATGTTCTATGGGTAGGGGAGGAGATAGCCTACTAGTGAGACCTATACTATGGATTGGTGCCACCAGATCAGCAAGCTAGGAGCTTCCGGAGACCATCACGGATGACAACGACCATTGGAGGGAGAGACAGGACACAAGTGTCTAGTGGTGGGGTTATGGGTCCTCCACCACCACCAGATAGAGGGGGCTGGAGATATGATCCTAAGGCGGGTCCTTCTAGGGCTCAAACTCCATCGAGGCCAGATGGCTTCGAGGGAGGGAGTTCATCATAGCCTTAAAGGGCTCCCTATGTATTTGTTTTGTACTATTTTGTATGATGATATAGACACCTTCGGGTGATTTTGTAGCCATATGTATTTTGACATCATTGTATCACAACACTTGTGATTTTTGATATATATGAGATGATTCATCTTTGCGGAAGCTATATGTATGTGTACCTATGTGATGTATGTTTCCATGTGATGCTTATGATATGGATGCAAATATGTACATGCTGAAATGAAATATTTTTGAAATATTTTATATGTTATGCCAATGTGAATGTATGAAATGCATATGAGTATGATAATGCAAAGGATGAGATGCATGAGGAAAATGTGAAATGTGCTAACATGTGTTGTGTATAGGATGTGATGCAATTGTGATATCTATATGTATGTATGAAATGCTAATATGTGGTAATGCAGGTGCAAACTACATGAAATGCAAATATGTTTTTGGCATGTCATTGTACTCAGTCATGTGATAGCAGGCTACATGGACTCAAGAAGGACTATGGAGGTCAATCAAGAAAGGGGGATGAAAGATAGAAGATATGGAAGTGAAAAATCTTCTTGTGCATTATCATCATTGAAATTTATTATGGCAAGTAGGTTATGGCAATCCAGACACAGGTTCGATCCAGAAAGTCATTGTACCCTTTTGCATGGAGATAAGACAGTTGCAAACAAAGAATGCCCCAGTTCATACTAGACTCACAGTGTCCTCATATCCTTGGACAAGTCATAGCATTACTAACAGACAATCCACAGACAACAAAGAAAAATAGGTGACGATACCCCATCCTCGCCTTTCTAGTCAAAGACATCCTGGAGATAAAATCTCTAGTCAGAGACATCTTGGAAAAGATAAAAGATATGTGACCAAAAGATAAAATCAAAAGAAAACCAAGACTCGACACCAACATTCACTATAGTCCTCAAGTTTAGTGTCTCTTGTCACTTGTATAAGTCTATTTGATTATGGTCACAATGTTTTCATTCACAAAAGGATAGATAGCACTTAACCATAATGTTGTTTGAGACTGTTGAAAGATTTGATTTGTTGAAGCCCATTGTTGATGTTGTGTCTGATCTGAAACTGATACTTTATTGTGGAGAAGAAGAAACTTTATTGCGGATTGGTGATGCAAATGTTGCTTTATTATGGATTGTGTGCGGATAGACTAAATAAAATTTGAAGAAATTGTACTCCTCAAAACATGTGATGCTCTCAGTTCCACACCCATTACTAGACGTAGGATTTTCCTTAGCCACAGATAAGAGCTGATTCATTATGGATGGAAAGGGAGGAAAAGGAATGTTATTATGAATGGCTAACCAATCTTGGGTAGATCAATAACAAGCCATGATGGGAATGGGTAAGTTTATTATAGATGAATAGGTTGTGAGTGTGTGCAAAGTGAAGGATGAAAGTGAATCCTGAAGGAGGGAGGAGCAATGTCTCTACACATGGCGCCGGTGACCCGGTTTTCACCATGGTACTTGCCCAGGGTGCCACCAAAGTGGTTTTCACTATTGGACAAAATATTTTTCTTTATGTTTTTTATTTTTCAATTTTTTTGTGTCACAAGGCATCTGTTTGCTGGGTTTTCACCAATTAACGATTTATTTTTTTTAATGATTTTTTTGTATTTTCTTGAGTTTTTTTTGTTTTTTTTTTGTGTCTTTGAATTAGGATACTTTGAAGAGCTATGTGTAAAACCTACGAAGGTGCATGTTGTTAATAGGATCCTCCAAAGGTTCTCCCTCTAGTGTTGAGAGTTGATATGCACCGGATCCATAGGTTGCTATAATGATGTAAGGACCAAGCCAATTTGGTTTGAACTTGCCCTTCTTCTCTTTGTCTTGCTGATATTTGGGATTTTCTCTGAGAACTAAGTCACCCACCTCAAATGTGTGAGGTTTTGTCGTATGATTGTAGCTGCATTGTTCCTTGAATGAATGATGTGTAGCTCAAGTGATTGTCTTCCTTGATGAAGGAGCTGAGATAGAATTACTAGTGTGTGAACTACGTAGGCCCATATGTGTGTCACCTGAAGAAGTTTGGGCATCCCTGATAACAAAGTCCTTCGAGGAAACTCCATTAAAGGTCCATGATGTATCACCAGAAGGAAAAGGATGTGTGAAACAAGTGGATGAGTGATAAAGGCTTATGATTATGAAAAGAAGTGAAAGTAGGATAGCATGATGGAGACTTAGGATCAACAAGTATGCTTTTTGACTTAAAATTATAGAACTTTTGCCCCCAGTTATTTTGATATTAGGGGAGATCAACTCTTGATCTTTTTCTTTCATACGATTTTTATCCTTGACCTTGATTTTTGCAAAGTCCAATAGCTTTCAATTTTTATTTAGACTAAAGGACTTTTCTTTAGTTTTGACTTTTAGTTTTTTCTGTTCATAGCTTGATTTTTCATCCCCAATTAGTAAGGGCTTTTGTGATTTTCATCAATCCAAGTCTAGGAGAGGAGTGGAAATGGAATGAATGGATGAAATGGTAAAGCTATGTGATTTCTCAAGAGGGCTAGCAATACGCTCAATAGATTCTTTATTGGAACCACTCTTAGGACTATTGATATCAAGAGCTGCTTGCACCACTAGAGGAGATTCACATTCAGACTTAGTAGCCACAACACTAGGTGCTTCATACCCAATTCCTTGGCATTGAAAATTGTTTATAGATTGTTCTTGTTGACTGAATGTCTTAGGAGATAGTGGGAGTTTATCACCATGAAAGATATACTCACCACATCCCATGTCTTTAAACTTAAACTTTTCTCTGATCTTTGCTTGCTTTGATGTAGAAGCTTTCAAGGATTCTGGATCCACATATGTTGATGAAGGAACAACTTCTTTGTTGACTGGATTTGTTATTTCTAATCTAGGTCACAGATTGTTGCAATATATGAATGGATTTGGGTCAGCTTTGACGGTCACTTCAACTTCATTGTGTGGGAACTTGATACGTCGATGATATTTTGAGGGAGTAGCTCTCATTTCATGAATCCATAGGCGTCCCAAGAGTATGTTGTATGTGAGATCTAGATCAAGGACTTGACAAACCACGTCCTTTGTAATTGGCCCTACTCTGAGAGGTAAGGTGATTGTGCCTTTGGATGAACACTCTTCATCATCATTTGCCTTGATGGTAATTTTGTTTGTAGCATTCACAGCTTTATCAGAATATCCCAATTATAGTGTTCAAAGTACATATATTGAGACTAGCTCCTCCATCTATCCAGACTCGTTTTATTCGATGTTTGTGTAGGAAGGCTTCAATGTGTAAAGGTGCATTATGTGGTTAGCTAACAAAGGCATCATCAGCTTCTGTGAATGTAAGGGAGTGTGGAATGGAAAGGTATCCCACCATGGCTTGAAACTGGTCCATGTTCAGATCAGTGGGGATGGAAGTGTCTCTCAAAGTTTTATCAAAAATGGCTTTATGTGAAAGGGATATGCGTAAAAGTTCAAGGATGGAGATAAGTGCAGGTGTCTTCCCTAACTGTTCTACCAGATCATACTCAAGTTTGGTTGATGAGGTGTTTTTAGCTAAAGCACCTTGCAAAGTGAATTTACCTCAATGAGTTGTGACATTACATTCAGAGGTTGGTTTGGAAGAAGATCCAATGCCTTTTAGGACAATCTTGGGTCTTTGGGTAGAATTTTCAGGCGTTTTGTCCATTATGATAATGGTAGAGACATAATTGTCCATCAAAATGTGATTGATAGTTGAATCATAGTTATAGGATGCTTTGGTATAGTTGGTTTACTCATCTGTGGCTTTATCTTTTCCCTTGTCATGCTTTGCGGATGGTTCTTTAAACATTTCATGTTCTTGGTTAGATGAGTGTCCCTCGATCTTGATGTCGCCTCCATCAATAAGATCTTGTATGATGTTCTTCAGTCGATGACAATTTCTTGTTTTATGTCCTTTGCTCTTGTGATATTCATAGTATTCATCGTCATTCCACCAATTTGGTTTGACCTTTGGCTCATATGGAGGCATATCTGGAATTGTTATTATTTTGTTTGCCACTGGCTTCTTGAAAGATGACTCAAGTGGTTCTTCCAATGGGGTGTACTTCCTTCATGATTTTGAAGTTGTTTGAGTATTCACTTGATTGTTTATAGAGCTTGATCCTAAAAAAATAATTTTGGGTCGTACTGTATTGGCATCAACAACACCATCATTGATCATGTTCTTGTTTTTATTCCAAAATCTTGGCTTATCTTTTCCTTTAAAGTCATCTTTATTTTCTTTGAATATTTTGACAATGCCTTGCTCAATTAGGACCTTCTTTGTTGCTAAGCCTTTTTCAATGACGTCCTTGAAAGTGGACAAGCAAGATTTTCTTAGATCAACCAATTTCTCTATGGACATTCTGTGTAAACATCTCTACCATTTGTTTTTGTGGAATTTCACAAGAGCATCTGCTAGCTAAATTCCTCCATCTTTGTAGGAATGATAAAAATGACTCTCCATCCTTTTATTTGGTGTTGCACAAAGTAGTGACTAATATGTCTGTCTCTATGTTGTATGAGAAATGTTGGATAAAAGCCTCTACTAAATCACCCCATGACTTAATTCCAGGTGGAAGTTGGGAGAACCATTCCATAGCTTGATCACCTAAGTTTTGTGGGAATAATCTCATCAAATATGTCTCTCATGCTGCTACCTCAATGCAAGTCATGAAAAATGTCTTATATGTGCCTTAGGATCCCCTTTTCCTCTATATTTATCGAACTTAGGTGTCACAAAATGTGTAGGAAAAGGAGGCATTGGAATGCTTTTGTCAAACGAATAGGGACATATGTCTCTCATTGTGTAAGTTGGCTTTGGTGTATTTATGTCCTCCATTTTCTTTTGTAAGTCCTTAATTTGCTGCTCCAAATTGTTCTTAGGTGGACACTGACTTCTTGGACCATATCCCATGCCTAAACCACTAGGTGGAGGAGGAGCATGTTGCATATATGGATGTTATTGATCATACACATGTTCATATGGAGGAGGTCTATAGTGATGTTGTGTATAAGGACCACTTGGTATAGAGTCATGATGAGGAATGGATTATCTGTTTTTTCCATGTATACCATACTCTACATGCATGTCATGAGTTTGTTCTAATGTGTTTCCCCCAAATTTGACATGGGGTTTCCTTGTGTCCAAATTTTGAACATGCCTTTGGATATCCAATTGCTTTGGTGGTTGGTCCTTAGCATTGGTATGTGATTGAGTATATTTTTCTGCATAAGACTTTCATAATGGTCTCCAAAGGCGAGTATCATATGCTTGACCATGTGTATGTGGGACCTCAAGTTTTTGAAACAAAGATGATGGTGATTCGGGAACAAGATGTGGTCCTCTATTGCCTCAACTATAGGCCTCCTTGGATCCATGCTGAGGTGAGGTTGTTGCAAAGGTCAATTTTCCATTATTTGAGACATGTCAAAATCATGAGGGATCTTGGCTCCACTTTGTGCCATCACTTGTAGGAAATATTGTCTATCTCTCCTCATTATTTCCTCGACCAATCGATTGAAATGGGGATCCATAATGGAGTCTTCCACTTCTGCTGAATGTACAGAAAAGTTGTCCATATTGTCATTGCGTGTATCATTGTTGTTTGTAGTGTCCATGTTCTCAACATTTGGAATGTGTCTATAAGCATCCATGTCAGGTGATGTGATATAATCAAAATTAAAGAAGATATCATTGTCATACTCATAGGCACTCATGTTTATAGACTCTTGAGACTCTTTAGCTTCTCTCCTAGATTTTTGGGAACAGGTTTCAACCATGAACTAGGTCTTGACTCAGATGTGTGAGACTAGATGAAAATGAAAAAGAGTATGGAAGACCAAGAGTTGGATGGAATGTAAATGAATCTGAGGTGTACTTGCAATGTCCAAAGTGTAAGACCAAGTATGTATGTAGTAGAGTAGGTGTGACTTCCAAAGAGATCATAGTTTCTCTTGATGAGGTAAGCTAACCTTGACTCTAAGTAAGACCAAATGAGACCTAAAGGTGATAGACCTTGATGAGGGACCACTTAGCAAAATGTTGTTGTATGTAGTGTGTTGATAAAGTATGATGAGGACAAGCAAGTGACCTTTTGACTCAAGTTTAGACAAGTGTGAATGTAATGCAAGATGTAAAGCAATGATGAACTTTGTGAGACCCAGAAATAGGCTGAATTCTAGATGAAAACCCGGAGAGATAACCTAGGAAGCTCAATAAGTCTGAAACTGACTGCTCTTGTTTGCTGGACTATAAATTTTTTCGATTTTGAACACAGACATGTTTGTATACTTCACAGACACAGGTCTAAATTCTGAGTGCAATTTTTCCAATTTGTGAAGTTGTTATTGTGACCAAATCTGAATTTTTTACTATTTTTCCATGACAAGAGGACATAATGTTGATGAAGACTCAATTTTTTCAAGTGTTTGGACTAAAAATGACTCAAAGAAAGTGTGTTGTTTGATGAAAAAAAATGTTTTGCATACACTTGAAGACACAATGTTTTGATGTTTGGTCTTGAATGTTTGAATGATTAAAAGAAGACGAGCACAATTCCTATGGTTGGCTAGGACAATAGTTGTTGATCCCACATGCGGTTTCCCCCAAGGCTACGCTATTCAAAGTGGATACTTAGATGCTTGACCCCATTGGCTCCACCCTCGGCACTCACTTCTCCGGGGCAGCCAAGCATCAGTCCCCACGAAAACTCCCCGTGGTGAACTTTGTATCTCTACTAAGAACCGTATGTGTGTGGGTCACTCCAGAGGTCCGACCTCCTCACCCAACAACTAGAAGGATTTTGGCTTTCTAAAACAAAAAGGTGCTAGTAAGGGCATCCGCTCGTGTGGCCATACATGCAGCATTTTCAGCTCTGTAAATACAAAAGGCTCCCAGCCGGTAGGGGTTACACCCTACAACTGATCAAATAAATTTGATCAAACGGGTTTATGGAGAGACATAGTGTCGGTATGAACTAATCAGCATACGTTACCCATGGTTTTCACCATGAATACAGTTGTTTATAGTCATTCAGAAGAGGTAGGTTTTCCTTGCTATCACTTGGGTTGTTCTCTCCTCACTAGTAGTCCTAATGACCACACGGGGAGAGAGGCCCTCTAGAGATTAAATAAAAAGAGCTTATTGCCCAAGACACAAAAGACACTGGTTCAATTTTAGTGCACCAGTTGAAGTGTTTGATAATCTACGAAAACAAGGCGCACAATGAAGATCAAAAACCCTTGCCAAAATTTTGCAACAAAGATTTGTTAATAGTTTTCCAATAATACCCCTCCTGCAAGCACACAAGTTAAGTAAATTGTAGATCCAAAAGACTTTGTGAAATAGGAGCCTTCAACAATGTGTTTTTTTGACCAATTCAAAGATCTGATTCATCATAAAAAAAGACCACCTATAAAATTTCAAGAAATTTCCAGAAATGTAAGAAAATCAAAAACATTTGCTAATTTGCTCCAAAAAATAATTTTATGAGAAATCATAAAAAATTCATATAAAATGCAAAATTGATCCAAAAAATCAAAAAAATTTACTAGACACTCCTGATGGTCTTCCAAACCTACATAAAAAAATTCTTGAAAAAAAAATTGATGCAAAAATTCCAAGTTGTTTGTGAGATCGGATCAAATCTCTCGAAGATCTTGATTTTATGTCCAAAACCCTAGCTGCACAAGGTTATTCTCCAAATTGTTTTACAAAACTGCAATATAGGGTTAGAAAACCCTGCAAAAAACATAGATCTAACAAAAATTCATGTCCCACCGGGCGTGCCAAAATGTTTATGGTAAAAATGGAAACAACAATATTGAAAAACTAAATGAATTCAACCACAAAACTCTAGCCTAACAACAACAAAGATCCATCATAACATATGAAGATTACCTAAGACAATGCAAATCAAATGAAATCACAAAGATTATACCATCACATGTCCAATAGGGTTTGGATCTCTATTCTTCCTATCTCCATTGATCTTGCTTGATATATTTGTTCTCAGATTTTATATGTGCACAAGAGCTCAACAAAGAATGGAAATGTGGTTGTAAGTAGGCTAGATCGCATACGAAAGTTCGAAAGCATAGAGTAGTCGGGGGTTGGATAATGAAGGAAGCATCTCCTTATATAGAAGACACTATAATAAATGGAGGGATAAGATTGAGAGGTGTAAAAGATAAATGGTCGGCTATGATTAGAGGGTAGGTAGAGGAAATAAGAAAATAATAAGAGGGTGGGTAGTGTACGAATTAAGAGATGAATGACATGTGTCATGGTAGAAAAGGTTAATGAAATAATTAAATAAATAAAGATTTAATTAATTAATAGAGGAAGTGCGATCAATTAAATAAATAAAATATTTATTTAATTTAGGAAAAAGGATAATTTAAATGAATAAAGGTATTTATTTAAATGAGAAATAAGGCTAGAAGAGGATAAATGAATTAATTAAATAAATAAATAAAGATTTATTTAATTAATAAAAGAATTAGGCTAAAATAATTAAATAAATAAAGATACTTATTTAATTAGACTAGACAATTTTAGGTGTCTACACTATCCCTCTACTTCTTCATTTTCTACCCCTTCTAGTGCTCATGCTAATTCATTTAGCGCACACGCCAAAACTGTGGCGCTCGCGCTATGCCACAGTCGCACGTGCTGAAGCCCATAACTCCCCCCAAACCTCAGCCCTACCCTTGACTAGTGCAGGCTCTTGCGCCATGCGAGTATGCCCGCCTTAAACCCCCTCATATCTCACAAACCCTGCGGGCGCTGGTGCTATTTGCCAATACTCACACTAACCTAGGGGTGCGCACGTTGAAATGGCGATCAACATGTCCACCCCGCTAAACTTTTAGCCTAATTTTAGCCCTCAAATTCTACCCTAAACTACCAAATCACAAGGTGGGCCCAGGGTACATGCCAGTGGACCGTAGCGGGCTGGTCTCTCATGTCAATGTACCCTCTTTGCACGACGCTCGTGTGTAAGAACACAATCCATCTCTTCTTCTGCTTTCTAGGCTCTGATCTTCTCCAATAGCTATGTGTGACAATGACCCTTCATTGGGCCCTGTGTGGCTTATATGGGTCCCCCTTGCGGTCCCACTCCTTTGCCTCTCCCCTTATTCTATATTGCATCTGTTTATCATTCTCTTATCTTTCTTTCTTCTTTTCGAGAATTTTTTGAAGAAAAAAAAATTCAAAAAAAAAAATCCGAAAAATTCTCGAGGGGACATACACCACCCATGCTTTACATCGGGGCATCCTCCTTCTTCTATCTTTTACCCACCGCCAATTTTTGTCGCTGTGTAAAAGAGGGGGAAAATGTAGACACTTGAATTAATTATTTTAATTAATTTAACCCTCCTACATAATTAATTTATTTCATTGTGTTAGCCTTTATTCTTCTCAATATTAATTGAATTTAATCTAATTAATATTGTCATTATAGTCCATAAAATTTATTTATTTAATAAATTGATTTTCCCTTCTTCCTCTAAAGTACTCAAAAGTTAACTCTTCTTAATCCCCTCTTTAATTAATTAATTTTGATTAATTAATTAATCTCCTACAAACCACCTTGTCCTAATCCATCATTAATCTAATTAATTCTTTTAGAAACTCTTTTAATCCTACTTAGCATTATTCTCCAATTTTTAATTACTCCCACTCCTTCTCTCTCCTAGTCAAATCCTCCTACAAATCCCACTTGCTCCTAATCCTCACCTAATTCTTCTAAATAGTCCCCCTAATCCCTCGTTAGTGCTTAATCTCCATGATTAGACAAAAAGGTCAACCATAGTCATTTATGGCTAAATCTTCTTGTCCCCCTCGTCACCTTCCACCTTAAATGCTCCCTTTTTGGGTGAATGTGAGATTTTCAAAATCTCACATTCTCCCATGCTTCTCATCTTCCCAAGGAATTTTAAAATTCCTTTTCCCTTTTCCATTGCCAATGCACATAATATCTTGAGATTTTTTAATTCCATGTGCATCCCCCAAGGAATTTTTAATTCCTTTTATCCTTCCTAGGTGCATTGGGAACTCTTCCCCATGTACCTTGAGGAGGGTGGAGACAAGAAATATCTTTATGACAAATCTCTTGGTCTTCACCCCCCTTTGTCATGTCATTGTACATTGATCCATGTGATCTCTTCCTCTCAATCATATCCCTTCATTGCTTTCCAATCTTGACCGTCCATTTTCCTCCATCCAACTCTATAAATTGGGATCTCCATCCCCTCATTTGACATCTCCAATTCAAGTAAGTTTATGATGCCACTTTTGAGTTCAAGAATCCAAGATCCTACACTATAGCCAAATCCATCACATACCCATACTTAGCCATTTGTTGACTTCAAAGGTGTTTATATTACAACCAGTATACTAGAGGTTTATATCTAACTGGTACATGGTGACAACTGGTATATTCATGGAGACGACCAGTGAGTATACTTAACTCGACATCAACACGAAGATCCACAAAGGATAAACAGTTTATATGTTTAACTCCAACCGATATTGATTGTTCCAACCGATAATCATTGATTATGTGATGAGTTATCACTAGTAGTGATGAATTATCCTTACCGAAAAGTTTTGGCCGTATTTTTGTGATGTGTTATGATTGTTTGACCAGATACACTGCACCTGGGTAATTGTGATATGATTTCTAGAGGCCGACATGAAATCTAAATGTCTATATATTGAAATCACAATGAATTATTTTGTATGAGTGAAGGAGATATGTTATTTGCAAGGGCAAAAGTATTAAGTTGCAAAGTATGATGGTAAAGAAGTGTTGAGTGCGTAGAAGAGGATCTATCCAAGTAAGTTGTGTTATTACTAGATCACACTACCTGTTGTTTTCTAATCACTACAACAATCAAATCCCCTAACCAGGTAAGCTCTAACAAGCTTCTTTGTACAAATCCTCTAACCAGGTGATCCATTAGCTTGGATTCAAAAATCCTCCACCGAGGTTACTCCTTACAGGGTACTACTTTTTATAGGGTATAGCTTTTAACTAAGCTTTGGGATCTTTAACAGGATTCACTCCTAGCAGAGCACTTTGTAGACCTTAACCGGTCAGTTATCTATTACTGCAGATAGTTAACTTGTGAGTCCCATCTCGCTGTGGTTTTTACCTATTTGGGTTTTCCACATATAAACACTTATGTTATGGTGGATGTTATACTTATTGTGGATGTTGTTATATCATTTTGGATTGCATGCATATTATTTAATAAACTTGTTAAGTATTTCTATCGGTCAGTGTTTAAATTAGTTTTGTTTTTGGTGTCACTAATACAAACCCCCCCCCTCCTCTCAATGCTTTACAAGTCCATTAATTGGTATTAGAGCCTAACTTATTTAAAGCCTAATCGCTTGGAAGGAAACCCTAAAGCTACCATGGGGGATATGAGCTACTTTGGGATGGCTATAAAGCTTGAGGCTAGTAGGAATGAGCTTGAAACCCTAAGGGTCAAACTAAAAGCTTCTCAAGTCAAAAGAAGAGAGCTAACTGAACAACTGTTAGAAATATCTTATAATAGTTCTTCAGATGAGGCCAATATTGATGCTTTAGATGAGGAAGTTGAAAAACTAAACAGTGGAAAGCTAAATCTGAGGAGAGAGCAAGAAGGTCTTACTATCCACATGTGTCAGGAATTGGAAGCCAGGAGAACTGTTGAAGATCTCATCAAGGAAAGAGATCATGAGATTTCCAAGATCAAGCGAGAGAATGCTACTTTGCATGAGCATTTGAATGCAAAGAGATAAGAAAAAGAGAACTTACAGTTAGATCTTGAATTAGCATCAGCTCTAAGAGAGAACCTGTCAAAACATAATGAAGATATCACCATACAGCTCACTGAAGCAAATGGGAAATTGGAAAAGTTCAACAGAAGTTCTACCTTGCTTGAAGAACAAATTCAATCACAAAGGATGAATGTTGATACGTCTGGACTTTCTTTTCACACATCTAAAAAAGGAGAATCCTCTGGTACCAAAAGCAACACTCATAAGAACAAATCTACTTCTAAGGCCAAAAATCCTACCAGTAAGAAGGTCTTCAAACCTGTTTGTTTTGTTTGCCATAAACTTGGTCACACTACAAATGTTTGTAGAACCAAACCTAATAGAAATGCAAGCTACAATACAAATGCTAGGTATATATCCAAGAAATTTGAAGGTCATTGCTTCACATGCAAAATATATGGACATAGATCAGTGAATGCAGATATGGATCAAATAATCTTGTACTGCATATGTATCCAAGACCAAATGGAAACTGGATGAGAAATTATGATAACCGGGTCAACATGAACTGGCAAAGACCCTATGACAACCGGTTTAGTTCATTTGAGATGGAAAAAGTAACAAATGTCATTTGCACCATCTGTAACAACTTTGGTCATGTGGCCATGAGTTGTAGAAGAAGAACTGGGAGCGGTAATGTAGGACCTTGGAGATCCTCTAGAATGGCCTGCTATCATTGTCATAAATCGGGACACATGGCAAAATTTTGTAGATCCAAAAAGAGCAAACTGGTCAATCCTTCTAAAGATTAGAAAGGCAAGCAAAAGGTCAATACTGAAGAAACTAGAGAAGAAATTAATCAAATATGGAAGAAGAAAAGTGATGATTCACCTAGAGAAGAAACTATTCCTTCACCCAGTGTGGAGAATCATGCACCAGTGAACTAAGCCTTTTCAACATGGCTAAGGGGAATTTAACGGTTAATCCACTTCCGGACCCCTTGAGATGAATGATTGGTAAGAAAAATTTGAATGCATGAAATTTTGATAACTTTCTGTCAATTGGTTATCAACCAGTTTTACATCTGTCAAAATTATATGTATTATAAAGCAGTGTAATTAGGGTTTGTAACCCTAATGGGCGAGCATTTAATGCACTAGGTAAAAAGGATAAAAGCGAGTTTTTACTTTTTTATTCTTACCCTAACTCATACGAGAAAGAATTGTTTAGCGCTTACAGAGCTAAGAAAGGATTGTTAGCTGATTTTAGTCGAAGTTGCATTGTGATTTGAGTAATCAAGTTGATTTGAAGGTTGGTGAAGACTAAAATGGTGTGCACTTGAGTATTTAATCGGTAAACGAGGCAACACACGTGAAATAAGGTATTTATTTGAGAAATCCTGCTTCGAATATAGTTTATCTAAAATGGCATCATCTTCTAAACCAGTAGAGAAATTGATGATTACATCTGAACCTATGGAAGTTGTAAAAGTGGAAAGAATTGTGTCTTATAATGCCTTATCACAAATTCCTAGTGGTGTCATAATGAAAGGAGATTTGTCTAGCTACATTGATTGCAAGATTGAGGATTTAGGATCATTGTTGATATATTCTCAATTGAAATCCCTTTGCAATAAAAATGGAAAGATTCAACCAGAACATATTAGGGTTTATGAGAAAGGTTTTCATAATGCGGCATACTTTCTTGAAGATTTTGAAGAAGAACATATCCGAATTATTTTGAGTCGTGTTCATGGGGAAAACATGTATCTAGAAAGGACTCATACTATAACCAAGGAAGCTATTCAAGCTATAACTGGTTTTCACTCAACTAGTGAAGTACCTAAGCTGAGGCATATTTCAAAAGAGAGAGTAAACACTCTAACCAGATCAACATCTGATGGGCATTCTTTTTCTATTAATAACATCAGGAACCCAACGATAAAGTTGGCAGCTATGGTTATAGGCTATTGGGTATTTTATTCTAGCAGATTGAATAGTGTTCCATCAGGAGCGGTGCATACTGCTTACAAGATAGCTGAAAATGCTAATTATGACCTATGTGAGGCCATAAGGAGCCAATTATTGTTGAATCTTCAGTCTATCAAGAAGGATAGCAGTCTAAAGTTTAAATTTGGACAGTTGTTGATCGGTCTATTCTTTTATTTCCAGAATTTCCTACCAGGAATAGGTGATCTTGAATGGTCTAAGGATCTACCGGTATCTGCCCAGATTAAGAACAACATCAAAGCTGTGAAGAACACCTTATTTTCTGCCATGAATAAATATTTTAATGAATTTCAGAAGAAAATGAGTATGAGAGTAATATTGCCTGAGGATGTGGTAAAACACTTCTCTAAGGACATTATTTTCACAGTTACCACTGATTTTTGTTTGATGGAGGCTATTGAGCCTAGAGAAGAAGAAATGAAAGACATGAGTTATGAGGTCAACTATGACTTATTGATCTGTTATGCCAATAACCTATTGGCATCCCAGTGGACAAAAAGGAGGCAAGATTGGATACAGTTGAAGTTCAAACTACAACAGCTGAAACTAGTATTGTTCCATCCATAAGTGGTAAAGAAGAAGAAGGTTGAGAAAGCACCTCCAGTAATAAAAATTACAAGAGTGACACAAAGTGTCCAAACCAAAAAGGAACCGGTATCTAAAGTATATGCAAAGAAGGAGATTGAATCAAAGAAAAGAGGTTGGAAATTAATTCTCCAAGTAGAATCTGAAGGAACTGATACTAAGGAGGAACCCAAGAAAATGAAAGCAACTGGTAAAGTAGCTAAGCAAGTGAAGGAAGTGCCAAAGGCAACTATGCCTTTTGATATCTCAACTTACAAGCCTGACACTACCTTTGAGAGGACAATGAAGACATTAGGAAGAAATGGATTTGATAATGTCAAAGATCATTTTGATTCATTCAATGAAGATGAAAAGGAACAAATTATTCAACAAGTAATCAATTATTTGTGCCATTATAATAGATTACCTCATGATCTTGAAAAGGATATCTCTAATTCCTTGTATACTATTCTTTTGAATAAATGGGAGGAAGAAATAAAGAAAGAAAAAGAAATCATAGATGATGTATTTGTACACTATTTTCCTGAGTTGTCAAAGGATGAGCTGAATGAATTGGTTGATAAGTACAAATTTCACTTTGCTTACAAAACAAGAAGATTGAAGCTGATTAGTGGAAAGGTGCAACCTCTTGAAACTGAGACTCATCAGATTGCTCGTAATATCCAACAGATGGAAGATCTTATACATCCCTCTAAGGATGAGAAAGATACTGTTGATCGACTTGAAATGGATGAGGAAGAAATTGTACAAGCCGATGTTGTCTATCTTGTCAAGAAGAAGGATGACACTATTATCTAGTGAGTCATACTTGTTGATGAGATTGAGGATGCAGTAGATCTATCTGGAGACATTATTGCACCAGATATACAGCCACCTGAAATCACTGAATCATAGGTTACTTTAGTTGAGAAATTGGCAACACAACCAGTAGTAGATATTCTACCAACAAAGGAAACACCAATGAAACCCCAATTGCCTTCGGTTTCATAGGATATCCAAAAGAAATTCGATGAAAAAGTTGATACACAGATTTCTGAATAGGAAACGGAGAAAGAGCAAGAAAAATAAGAGATTGTTAAGGTAACATCTTCTAAACTGGTAACATCATTAGTTTTACAACAGACTAATGAAGATGATGATGACTCATTAGGCATCTCAGGGCCTATAATTGTTGATAATATGAGTGCATCTGAAATGTTGAAGATTGCAATTGTCATGCAATATAGGGCACATAAGAAGAGACTTAAAGAATGGAGAATGGAAGTTGAAACCATTCAGAATGTTGTGGATATTCTGACAAGTCTACTACCAGAAACTGCTACAGGGCATTTGACAACACCTATTAGCAAACTTGGTCAATTAATTGTTGATGCATCTGACCAAATTAAGTCCCTAGAAGAAGCAGCACAAACATATGCTGAGAAGAGTTACAAGAAGAAGCGTGGAGAGCAGCTTATGAAAGAAATTGATACGAGAAAAATTGCTCTTTCTCTTAATAAAAATTTATCTTTCTCTTAATAAAGATTTATTAAGAAAAGTTATTGAAAAAGGAGGGAAATATCTTGCTTCTACTTCTAATGTTTCATTCTTTTATTCTAATATAAATACCAAGCGAACTGAAACAGAGCAAGAGCTAGAGAAGATATGCAATACATATGTACCACTTCAAGATTCTATTTTTGCTTTTAGCAAATCTGTGGATGATTTGCAAAACAAGTTAGATACCTATGATCTTGAAAAAGCAAAAAGACTCTAGTCACTAAAGGAATTGAAGAGTCTACTCACATCCCAAGTGGACATACTGCAAAGAGCCTACAAGAATGCAAAAGCTATTTTGTCTACTCCGGAAACCTATACCCTTGATTCAATGGAAGAGTTTCATACTCAGATTATGTCTACACTTAAGTTCACTGAGGACTTGCTAGAGACATGCAAACATTGCTAGAGACATGGGAACATGCTTTATCTCAATTGAAAAGAAACTTTAATGCTATTTTTATGAGACTAGCCATGCATGAATCTTGATTCAATTTTTCAAGTTTTTGTATATGTAAAACATTTTGATACAAACTTTTCTATATATATATATATATATATATATTCTTTTCAATTTGGCATTGTTGTCAAAGGGGGAGTAGATATATATATGTGTGTTGTGAAAATTTGTATGATGTATGTAGTAAGGGGGAGTATATGTATATGTGTATTAAAAAATTTTGTAAGCACACTTAGCGGTATTACTGTAAAATTTTCCAAGTGTTGCCCATCAATGCCAAAGAGGGAGATTGTTGGCTTGATGATGATTGTAATGATTAAACTTCATCATATGTTGTCATTGATGAAACACATAAACACACATATGTTCATATTGTCTACCGATGTGACTTCAAAGGTGTTTATATTACAACCGGTATACTAGAGGTTTATATCTAACTGGTACATGGTGACAACTGGTATATGCATGGAGACAACCAGTGATTATACTTAACTTGGCATCAACATGAAGATCTGGCGAAGATTACCAAAGGATAAATGGTTTATATGTTTAACTCCAACCGGTATTGATTGTTCCAACCAGTATTCATTGATTATGTGATGAGTTATCACTAGTAGTGATGAGTTATCCTTACCGACAAGTTTTGGCGATATTTTTGTGATGCGTTATGATTGTTTGACCAAATACACTGCACCTAGGTAATTGTGATATGATTTCTAGAGGCCGACATGAAATCTAAATGTCTATATATTGACATCACAATGAATAATTTTGTATGAGCGAAGGAGATATGTTATGTGCAAGGGCAGAAGTATTAAGTTGCAAAGTATGATGGTAAAGAAGTGTTGAGTGCGTAGATGAGGATCTATCCAAGTAAGTTGTGCTATTACTAGATCACACTACCTGCTGATTTCTAATCACTGCAACAGTCAAATCCCCTAACTGGGTAAGCTCTAACAAGCTCCATTGTACAAATCCTCTAACCAGGTGATCCATTAGTTTGGATTCAGAAATCCTCCGCCGAGCTTACTCCTTACAGGGTACTACCTTTTACAGGGTATAGCTTTTAACTAAGCTTTAGGATCTTTAACAGGATTTGCTCCTAGCGGAGCACTTTGTAGACATTAACTGTTCAGTTATCTATTACTGCAGATAGTTAACTTGTGAGTCCCATCTCACCGTGGTTTTTACCTATTTGGGTTTTCCATGTATAAATACTTGTGTTATGGTGGATGTTGTTATATCATTTTGGATTGCATGCATATTGTTTAACAAACTTGTTAAGTATTTCTATCGGTCAGTGTCTAAAGTAGTTTTGTTTTGGTGTCACTGATTCACCCCCTGCCCCCCTCTCAGTGCTTTACAAGTCCATCAATCCCTCACATACCCATACTTAGCCATTTGCATCCCACTTGATCATCCATTAAATCCCTTAATCCATTTGTTGTGCACATTGGAGAGTCATCCACATCAACCTATTGAGCTAATCAAATCAGGTTGGAGAAGGTGCGCTACTTCAACCTCATCAAAAGCTCAATCTGAGGAACAAGTGAATATTGTGAAGGTATGATGGTATTTGATCTTGTTATTTGATATGTTTGCATATTTTATGAATTGAATTAACCATTGTATCCTCTTATCACATCAGTTTTCCCTTGGTTCAACATGAACATAAAAAAACCTAATCAAACACACATGCTTACATGAACATTGATGTAACTTTGCTCCAAATTGGTTGATGATAAATATTCAGCCTTGAAACTCAAAAGATGTTTTATAATGAATGCTTCACGGATGCACAAATATTATAATTGATGTTCTAGGTCTTAAAATGAATTGATATGATATCTTTAAATAGGATTCCCTAGGTAATTTACTGATTAGGCCAACATCCAATGGTCATGTGTAGCATCGGGGATCAAATTCTGACAAGGAGATATAGCACTTACCACATTTCAAATTGGGGCCTCTTTGAGAGGAACCAAGGCATTTTGGGGCACCCTGGTTCATCTACAAAGCAGACCAAAACAAGTAGCCAAGGGGGTGGGCATCTCACAGTGGATCCCACCAAAGGGTGTACGTGACATCAAAGTTGGTTCTTCTACACGCTAAAGTAGGAGCACAAACATGAGGTGTAAGACTGGTGACAATTTACGATGCTACATACCTTAATGAAGTTTTATTTGACCTTCACAAAGGGTCTCATGTACGATGTCTTCAAAAAACATTGATCATGGATGCCATCTTCAATACTTGAACTTGACTTCACTTCTACTCCAATGCTTAATGAATGATTGACTGCTTGCTCACTTGAATTGAATTTTTCCAAAGTGTAATTGAGATATTGATTTTGGTTAGGTTTGAAACAAGAGGGGTGTACCTCCTTTTATAGTTGTCTGCCCAAAAATCAAATTAAATTTTTGGAATAGGCCGACACGGGATCCAAATTCCTACTTATTTGTGACAACTGTTGTGAGGCCCCATTTTAGGCCCAATTAAGAGGACTAGGGCACATCCTGGTCCTAATATAGGACCAAGTTGTACCACGCCCTAGTTCTAAAAATCAAGTTTCCAGAATGGGGGAAGACAAGGAATATACTGGGAACGTAGGATAGATAGTTGGTGCGAGTGGAATTAGCATTGCAATCAGGCCTTGGAAGCCAGAATACCAAAGTGAGGCCTAGGTGAGGACAAAATTGTAAGCGAGTACAATTTAGGATGCTACACCTGATAGTGTTGTCATCAAATTGGCCTTCAAATCATAATTTTTCAACCAATTTCCCAAGGGGGCACCATAATACACTATTTTCACTAGGGCATATTGGGGAAAGTTTTTCTTGATTATTCTTTGAAACAACACTTGAAAACACATTGTCTCAAAGAGGGGCAAAATGTAGACACATAAAATTGTCCTACACTTGCAAATTTCAATGTCAATAATTATTTTTCTTTCTTGATTAAATAATTTCAATTATTTAAATAACTTGACTTTATTCTTTGAAATTAATATCCTCCCTCTATTTCAAATTAATTAATTATTCAATTTCCCTCTCAATCATTTAATCAATTAACTATTTTCCCTCTAAATTAATTAAATAATTTTATTATTTAATTAATCTTGATTTTTGACTTTAATTAAATACTCTTTATCATTTAATTAAATTCAATTTCTATCTCCCCCATAATTAAATAATTTCTTTAAATTATTTGGTTATCTAATGATGTCCTCTCATTAAAAAAAATTCCTAAATTCACTTAATGGCATTTGATCTTGATTTTGAATAAATATAATTTCCCTCCAAATTCAATTCAAATTCAGTTCCCACTCATTCAATTTCATTTCACATTTTCGAAAACCCAAATTTAATCTAAATGACATTTCATCTAAATTTTCTACATCACATGGAAATTACTAGCTGCCATTGACTCTCAATCAGTTCTCAATCACCTCTTTCTGACTAGTCAGTCACATCCCTCTTTTTTGAAATTAGATTTTTCTAACTACTTAGTCAATTTAGTTCCACTCTCAATCAAATCTCTTAACTAGTCAATCAAGTGAGTTATTATCTCAATCAAATTCAATTAGAACGAGTAATTGTCTTTCATGAGCCTGTCTCATTGAATCTCAACCATTGATCAAACGTGTCTTCAAATCAATCTCAACCATCAAATCACACCTTTCAAAATTAAATTGAACATCAATCCTCATTATCAATAACCACGATCTTCATAATTCTTGTGCTTACATATTGCAGGTTTTCACGAAGTGCAACTTTGAGAGCCATTATCCCTACAAGAAGAAGGAGAACAATGGAGGCCATTTGCATTGGGGTCAACATGGGTTTATATGTTTCATGATTTCATGATCGTTTGTTGATTTAATTTGTATTTGTATATGGTGAAAAATGATGCTGGGAAACTATTACAAAACCATAAAGATCCAACCATAAATAAACCCTAGTTCTACAATAAAGCATTCACCATACACTAATGAAGAAACCTAAGAACATGCAAATCAACAAATAAGGCAATAATACCATTCACATGTCAAGTAGGGATTTATCTTCATTGTCTTCTATCTTCATTGATCTTGTTTAATATATTTGCTCTCAAATTTTGTATGTGCACAAGAGCTCAACAAAGAAAGGATTGTGGTTGTGAAGTCGCTTGATCGCAAGAAAGCTAGATTGCATAAAAGTGTTAGCTAGCTGATTAGGATTGTGAAAGGATGAAGGAATCATCTTCTATAGAAGACACCTTAGAAAATGGAGGGATAGGATTAAGAGGTAAAATAATAAATGGTCAGCTAGGATTAGAGGATATGTAGAGAAAATGATAAAGTATGAAAGGCGTAGTTAGAGGAAAATTAAGAGGTAAGACAAATGTCATGGAGGGAAAAAAGCTAATGAGTTAATTAAAAAAATTTAAAAACTATTTAATTAATAAAGGAAGTGGGACCAATTAAATAAATAAAATATTTATTTAAATAGGGAAAGGCTAGAAGAGAATAAGTGAATTAATTAAATAAATAAAAATCTTTTTAATTAATAGAAGGCTTAAGATAATATAATTAAATAAATAAAATATTTATTTAATTATGACTAGGACAATTTTAAGTGTCTACGATATTCCTTTATTGTGTTGTGTTTGGATTTGTTTATTAGATTTAGAGGTTTTTTGGTTACCTTTTATGCCTAATACACATGTTGAATTTCCTCGTGCATAGATGAGGAATAAAACAATTCAAAAATAAAAATTGAAATGTTAACATAAATAATATTGTTCATCATGTATATTGGTTGAAATATGTCTCCCCTTTTATTACTCAATGGAGAAAGCTACAAAGAATGTGCAAAAGAACCTTTCCAAAAATGATGATGCTAAATCTAAAGAGGAAAAGAGGAGAGTGTTTTCCTCACAGACCACAAGAGATACAGTGGAAAAAAATAATGCCAATGTTAATGTTGGTTGTTGCTTTGTTATGGGTGATAATATTGATCAAATTGAAGTGCAAAAGGTAGAGATTAGAAAGAGGTTATCCAAATTTCCTGAGGTGGTGCAGGGTGAAACAAAGCAAAAAGGTATAGGAGCATTGACGAAGGAGAAGAGGGAGGAGAGAGATACAAAGGAATTAACGTTATTTAAACACCTTACGGACCAAGCAAAAGAGTTTTAGGGTACTGTAGAGATGGAGGATGGATGGAAAGTGCTGAAGGGGAAGAGAGATAAAAAGACAAAGTGGTAGGAACCTTGCAAAAAGTGGTTTCGACCAAAAATTTAGATGAAGTAAAATGACGATGTAATCTACCTGTTAATGGGTCTTTCCTTTTTTATGCTTTGTTTTTATGGGGAGTTGGCTCCCTAATTGTAGCCCCGCCTGGTTTCAGATAGACTTAAAAAACAAATTAATATATTAAACCTTTTACCAAAAAAAGGTCAAAAGGGTGGTCAATGAATATGCCTACTTAGGGCACTTTCATCAATTCTCACAATCATCACTTGCCAAGATAAAATGTTGTTCACCTTCAGTTATTTGACCCTTGTCTTAGATGGGTTGTCTTTGAATGAGATGGTTCAAAGACCACTTAGAGAAATTGGGAATTCACCTAAGGTGAACATGGATAATAATTATTATTTTGTTTTTAAGATTGATTTTCCTTTTTATGAGAGATTTTATGAATTTTATGAGTTTTTTGTTAGGGGTGGTGTCTCGAGTTAAAATATAATATTAAGAACATAAGATTGAATTTTCAATGTATAAAACAAAAAAGCTCAATTTCTAGGTTATAGAGTTTATTTTTATCCTAATATTGCATGAATGATTTATAAATGGTCCCCTAGTTTTAAGGACATATATCTCGTTGAGATGTATAAAATAAAAAAAGTATGGGCTCAATCAACTTCCTAGATCAAAACCTTCCTCTAGAAGTTGTGTTTCTCACATTAAAAATGTAAGCACGTCTATGACACATAATATATAAGAGGGAGTTGCTCTTGTTAACCAACTTATGAAACACGTTTTAACATATTGTAGGGAATATTTTAATGGAGATAATAGATCCAAATTAAGTTTCCAAATTGGTGAACACAAGATTATAGTACGAGGAAGGAATATGCTAAAGCTTATACATTCATCTTATAGATTGAGTGTTAGATTTTTAACTAGAGATTCGACTAACACGTTTTGAGTAGTTTTAGCTCATGATTTCCTAATTGATATTTTATGATTTCATTTATTTATTATCCTATTTATTGGGTGTTTGAGATGGAGGTCTTATAGTGATTTTTTATAAGTACTATTTTTTAATGCAAAGAAAACCTCTCAACAATACTTCAAATCCACATATACATAAAACAAATATTTGCAAACCAATTCTATATATTGATTTGATTGATTCAAAAATAAAACTAAAAATTGTCAACAAACAAAATCTAGAACATCGAAATTACATATCAATCTTTCACGACCCTCTCATTATTAATATATCTCTTTTCTTTTTATGCAACTCATAAACAACTCCCTCTACTTCAAATTTGCATCCTCTTATTTTTTTAACAGTGTGCAAAACTAATCATAATACTATTTTAACACTATGCATAACTAATGAAAATATTGTTTTAAAAATGAATTGTTCTCTTATCTCCTCTTATTTTTGCCCCCCTTTCCTCTTCTTATTTTGCTTCTTATTTTCCCCTTTCCTCCATGCTTCTTTTTACTCTTTTCTTCTTCTTGTAATCTCTTGTAATCTCTTCTATTAAGGACCCCTCTACCTCTCTTTGTTGTTTTAATCTTGTAGTCCAAAATGGATTATACTTCTTTATCTTCCACATCCCCACCTCCTCCACCTCCTCCACTTCCTCCACCCTTACTTCTCAAGTAGAATTTAAATTTGTTTAAGTAAATGGGTGCATCTTTTAACTCCCACACAACCCTTTAGGATTTATTTGTTCCCCTTAAGAATGGGATGTAGCCCTCTCTAATTGCTTTTGTATGCCTCCCCATTTTTTTTTTCCATTTTTTTTTTTAAATTATTTAATGAGATTTGAATTTATTTAATGAGAGGCACCACTTTATTTTATCCATCTTCTCTTTTAGAATTTATTTTTAAACAAGGCTGCATTGCACCTAAGTTCATGCTGGCATGAGTGTTTTGTTTGAGTGAAAAAATCCTGATATGAGTGGTGTGAAGAGAGAGCGTCTGAACTCTTGAATACACGTTTCAAGGAAGAGCTAAGTTGTATTAAATATTGGAGTCAGAGATACAAGGCATGTGAGGTTGCAAATAGAAATCAAAACATGAGGCGTAAGTAGGGGAAAGGACCCAGTAGTCGTGCACCCTAACTTCACGCTTCTCAAAATCCTACTTGGAAATTTCGAATCACTCCGATTTTTTTACAGCAGCTTACTTGGCAAGTCCCCTGCTTATAACTAAGGTTTCAGGGCCACATCATCAAATATGATGCCACATCAGCATGCTTTTTGCCAAGGTGTCCAAAACAGCTCCAAAAAAAAGTGAGACCAATAGGCGTGCAAAAGAGACCCCAATAGTTGTGCAGCCGATGTGGCATCACCTGATTGGTTACTTTTTACAATATTAGTACATTTCTTAACAACTATTGGTACATTTCCTAACAACTGTTGGTACATTTCCTAACAAAAATTGATATTTTTTGTTTCAAACAATAGGTTTTATTTGTTCAATTTTTGGAACAAAAGGTATCAACAACCCTCACAACAATTGGAACATGCTCAACTACTAGGTCCTTTCCCCTAATGTATTCATCGAACACGCATTATTAAAAAAAATAGGACATCTGCGACTTTCCATATTCTCGAATTAATGTTTTTTTATGTGAATAAAATAATGATGGATGGTGTAACAAGAATGATAAAATGAAACACGTGAACTAAAAAGGCAACGAACAAATGAGAAGCCGCAAGAGCTCTCGAGCCAAATTAGGCCATCATGGGCATGTTCATAAATTATTAATAAAAAATTAAATTAAATTCTTTAAATTGATGAAGAATTTAGTTATGAAACTTGGTCACATTGAGTTATATATATAAAATCATTTTTTACCAACTATCATGAAATTCTATAATTTAAACTTTTCGTAAATTGCTAACATAAATTTTGGGTATTTAAAACTTTTAAATGGTGAGGAATTCGAGTGCCATTCTTTTTGCTCATCTAGAAAAAGTTGAATCAAGAATCAACTGCTAAAAATATTTTTTCCTAGCTCTTATGAATCTTCAAAAACAAATTTTTCCGTATAATTGTTTGTAACACATTAAAATTGTGATATGGGGAAAACTTTGAAATTTACAAATTTAACACATGGAAGCTTTTTAGATGTTGAGAGATGCCTGAAAACACTAAGGAAAACCAAAACACACAACAAAATTGAGAAAAAAAAAAAAAAGTTTTTTGGGTGATGTCGGATTTTTTATAGACCCAGATGCTCCTACATCAATTTTAATAATATAGTTGCTCCAAATCTCTTGTTGGTGATACCCCTATAAAAGTTTAGGCTTTGCTAGTGTATCATAACAAATAACTATTTAATAATGGATTGATTTGATTTGGAGTGTGCAACTTTCCTATTAAAACATTTTCCCAAAATAATCATCATTTTATATTATATCATATTTCTATTTGTTTTCTTGTAAAAAGATAATAAGTTTAAATTTTGTGCACGCTTCCTTTCATAGATCAATGTAAGAATCATATTTTACACCTCTATTTAATTCATTTTATATTGTAATGATGAATATTATATACCCTACAATATTCACACTATATTTTGTGAAGATATAAAAAAATAAACAAGGGAGATAACATAAAGATTCATAGTAATATGGAATCTTTTACGTTGTTTCCTCCTTTCTCAATTGATTCATATAATGTATAATTGCACCCAATGCTCCACTTATTAAATCACTTAATTGATAATAAGATTGATATGGTAGATGATCAAATGGAAAGATAACATTATATTGAAGGTGGATTCTCAAATGGGATGAGGAGTCTTCAATTTATAGATTTTCCAAGACAGAAATTAAGGGTCGAAATGTACTGGTTAATGGATGGATAATATTTGAGGAATATGAAGATATGGATTGAATTTGGTCATGTGACAAGTGTACCATGAGGTCTAAGACTTAAGTGTGAGAAATGTAGGGCTTACAATTAATGAGAGCTTTTAAGCAAGGGAGAATGGACAAATGCCAAAAGGGGGTTGATTAAAAAGGGTGGCTAGGAAGATCAATGATGGGGATTGGACATAGGAAATAGTGGATGGATAAGATTTACTGAGATATTTAAAAAAGGCATGTTGGAAGGAAATATTTGATTTCTAAAAAGGGCAAGATTTGTCTTCTCGCACACTCCCAAGAAGGTGGGGGAATTCAAAATTAATATTTATTGAAAAACAAACTCTTATCACATGTGCACATGATTAGGGATTAATTAGCCTAAACTGATTAATTATGAAAGAAATTTGATAGACTTAATCAAAGGTGAGGATAAAGGTGAAAGGTTATATATAATGTAAATCTATTCAATTATTTGTAAAGAATAAAAGTAAAGGATGCATTAACTAAATAAATAATCAAATTATTTAATTAATGGATAGAATATAGTAAATTGAAATCTAATTGGGTATGGGCAAATTTGGGTATCTACATTTTGTCATTTTTTTATTTAATGTTATGATTGTAAGAAGTGACATTGTATTAGAGAAGAATAAAACATAGTAGTTAGAAAGGAATAAGGACTAGCGATATGATGCTCTAGTCATTAGAAGAATGAGGAAGGATAATGAGAAAAGTAGTTGGTATTCCCCCTCAAGACGAGAAGTGAATTTAAAGAACATAGGTGTACTCTTGACATGATGGGAGGGCTAGATGGAGGAAGAATGAAAGGATATAGTGATTATGGAGAGGTGTATGGAGAGGGAGGATGGATGAAAAACATGTTGTAGTGGCATAATCAACCTTGATTTGACATTGTACTTGACACAATGCACTAAGGTACAAGGAACCAATGTCATGATGTGCTGGAAGTATGTGATAAAAAAAGGTCAAATGCAAACATATGCCTTGCAATACCATAATATGTAAGATTGAAATACCTCTATGACAATAGTGTGGAAAGATCGTGATAAATGCAGATAATGATAAGACACGCAAGCAACAAGAAAGCATGCACAAAAAAACAAAAATAAACCAGGATTTTGCCCCTAGTGAAGTTGAAAATTGATTGATAATGATAAGGACAACAAAGTTAATCATAAGAATAATTCATATCCCAAGAATTGAGAAGGATACCTTTGTATGATGATAATTCCAAATTAATGGATTATCATCTTGTTTGAGAATAAAATTGATGGATACTTTGCAATGATGAATTAAACTATTAAATTGTATTGTATGGATTAAGATTGGTTGCATTAGATATATAAGTTTGGGATGCTTGGATTAGAGGGATGGAGGAAGAATAAATGGATTGGATGTGATGAGATCCATTAGGAAGAAGGGAAATATAGTGGATTTGATGGTGTGGATGGTGAAATAATGTGAAACAAGGATAAGGTAGAACTGGGATTTGGTAAAAGGATGGAAGGATAAGAAATTTCATAGATAGGAGATAGGAGGATTGAATGGATGAATGATGATGGAGCTTCAAATATTACATTGAAAAGGAACAAGCTACCCCACATTAGATCTAGTACTATTGTGGATTGATAGTGGTAAAATATGCATGGGATGGGTGATGGTGCACAAGAGATGTGGATGGTGGCCAAAGTAAGGTTTAAAATATCCAAAGCATACATCAAGATCAAAGATAGAAAGAGTAAATGAATTGGATAGGATGGGAAGAAAAAGATATCATGAGGGATATGGGATGGAGGATATTAGAGAATTGGATAATATATGGTAGGTGGGATAGAGTGGATATTTTGTGTCTAACCCTATCATGATCAAAGGTTGGAAGGGAAGATGGATTTTGATATGATGGGACGAAGGAGATCCGATGAAAGATATTACAAGATGATGATAAGATATGGTGGATGGGATAGCATGAAAAAAAATTGCTCCCAATTGTTGAGTGCAAAGGATGGGTGCCACATACAAGTTTGCACATGCTAAAAGGTGACACAAATATGAGTTTTTGTGTCTCAGTATGGAAATGACAATGAATTTATGGTGTTTGGGTGGTGAGAGTGCAAGATTAGGCTCCCAGAAGTTGGGTGAAGGCTTGGGAAGGTGTGAGGGGTTAGTGCAGACCCCAAACAAGTATTTTTGACCCTTGATTGGTAAAAAACCTCATCATTTTTATGACTATCCTAAAACAGGGTATATTGTTGTCCTAATGAACTAGTAACTTGAGATTTTATGAATATGATGCAAAGAAAGGGTTTGGTGAGTGGAGGACACTTGGGAAAGGTGTGTGGGGGTCCATAGTAACCTTTTAAGGTGATAGTAATCCTTGGTGAGAGGATTTGACTCAAATTATAATGATTGTCCTAAACAAAGTTGTGGCTGCCACAATGAACCGGTGATATAGCAGCAAGTTCCTTTATGGCCATTAGGGTGGATGGGTGGGTCAAGAGTAGTGTTTTGCCTATGTTGAGGAGTCTCTTCAAGGGTGTCATGAAGTCCCTTGGGTTGCTAAATATCTACTTGTCATTGTGAGTTATGCTTATGGACAAGTTGGAGTCCTAATAAGAGTTAAGTTTGTGTGAGTGGGGTTAAAGAGTTTGGTGAGGTCTAATTGTTGGGAGACTAAATTTGTCCTTTGAACAAGTTTTTTGAACCTAATATAATGGATTCCAATGGTTGGACAAGGGTTGGGAAGCATGGATTCACTTTTGGGTTGTTGAAGCATATTGAGCACCTATTAGCCTTGTGAGGGGTCTTGAGAGTTTGTGAAGAGTCGACAGCTATTTGGATAGGTGAGTTGGGAAAAAGATCTTCCTAGTTTGTTGTGTTGGTTGGATGCTTTGCATCACCTTTAACTATTGCACATTCTTTTATCCTTTGGATAAAAATATTATCCATTAACTCAACCTTAACCAAACCCCCTAGGGTAACCATCATGTCCCCTCGGGCTTTTAATGCCTCTTCTCTCTCCTCTCAAGCCTTCTTATGTTGGCATTTGTCAACATAGGATTGGTTTGAAAGTGTCACATGGATTGAGGATCATTCAATCCTATCCCTTGTTAAGATAAATCCGTCTCAACCCTTCATTTGCCCATTTCCTCTATAAATAGGGCTTATTCCTTCATTATTGAGGACACACACACACATAAGAGTTATGCATGCAAGATAATCCTCCTAAAAATGTTGGCATTTCTAGAGAGTTGCAGGAGTTGAGAGAGAAGAATACCTAGTTTCAAGAGTCCTACAATGTTGTGTTGGCAAGGCTTGAAGCCTTGGATTCAAATAAGAGAAGAAATGTTGATTTGGGAGATGTGAGTGATGAAGAGGAGGAAGAAGAAGAGTTCCAAGAGGTAGAAGATGAAGAGCACTTAGATCCTAAAGAACAAAGGACAATCATACTTCTCAAGGTAGTTAAAGGTGACCAATATAAGGTAAGGGTTTATTTGCCTATGTATGGTGGGAATCTGAATGAGGAAGAACTACTAGATTGGATTGTAGCCATGGATACCTACTTCGAAAGTGAAGATGTACTTGATGATCAAAAGGTCAAGGTGGAAAATACCAAATTGAAAGGGAATGCACTTATATGGTGGAATTATGAAATATTAGAGAGGAGAAAGAAGGGAAAATCCAAGATAATGTCTTGGGATGAGATGATTGCCAAACTCAAAGGTAAGTTTCTTCCTAGAGATTATGAAGTTCAATTGTTCAAGAAGTTGCAAAGTTTAAAGAAAAAGGATCTAGATGTGAAGACATATACTGATGAGTTTTATCATTTAAGCATGAGGGTAGGTAGGGATGAAGATGAAGTTGAAAAAGTGGCTAGATACCTTGGTGGCCTTAGGTTTAACATACAAGATGAATTGCTTGTTGCTAACCCAAGAATTGTGGAAGAATGTTTTCAATTGGCTATCAGGGTGGAGGAGAAGATAAAGAGAAGGCAAGATAAGTCTAATAGGGGAAGACACAACAACCCAAGAGGAAGGGGATCCTTTTCTACAAGTAAGCAACCATATGAGGAACAAGAAGAATCAAGTAAGGGTAAGGAGCAAAGTGTCGATGTAAGAGGTGGCTTTAGGGGTACAAAAGGCAGATTTAGAGGAGGTAGAAAATCACGTACCTTTTTAGGTAGATGTTATGATTTCCAATAGTTTGGACACCCATCATTTAAGTGTCCGGAAGGGCAAGGATCCACATCAAGTGGCAGTGAAAGGAGGAGTGAGAAGAGAGTACAACTGGTTCAAGAAGAAGGAGATGAAAGTGCCAACTCTCATAGTCTGATAAATTGTTTTTTAAGAGGTAGGAGAGTCACTAATGCTGAGAAGAACTTTGTTGCAGGGCCCTAAGGAAGAAGATATTAGCCAAAGGAGGAGTTTATTCAGGACTGCATGCAAATGTAGAGGTAAGGTGTGCAAAGTGTCATTGATTCAGGTTCACAAGATAACAGTGTCTAGGGAGATGGTAGATAAGTTGAATATAGATAGAATACCTCATGAAGCACATTATAAAGTCTCCTGGGTAAATGATAATAAGTCATTGTTGGTGAATGAGCAAGCATTTGTTGAGATTCAGATTGGTGAGTACAAGTATAGGGTTTTATGTGATGTCTTACCTATGGATTGTTGTCATTTACTAGTGAGAAGACCTTGGCAATTTGATAGAAGGACAATGTATGATGGTAAAGAAAACACCTACCTTATCAAGAAGGATGGAAAAGAATTTAGAATAACTTCCTTGTAGGAAGATGAGAAGGTGAACGGTAAAACCAAGATTGTGATGTTTGGAAAGAAGGAACCAGTAAGGTGTGATGAAGTTGAAGCCATTTCAATGCTTGAAAACACTAAGACAACCAGGTTGCTTGATGGAGTGTTGATTGGGACAGTCATGTGTCCATTTGTGGAGGAAAAAATCAATCAACAAACAGATATTCCAAGTACAACATGTCTAGTTCAAAGGGGAAGGACTGAAGATGCAACAAAAAGAGTGCAAGTGCAAGAACCAAATGACACCTCTAGGTGTGAACCAGGGATGGAAATGGTTTTTAACCCCATAATATCTTATATGTCTTTGTATTCTAGTTTATATCCTTTTGTTGCAGGTGTCCAAGGAGTTCAACAATAACATTGAGTTGGGTGGTACTCATGGGACATGAGTTTTCCCTTAGGGGGGTGTATGGTGCAGGAGCAACTAGATGGCCATATGCTTCTTTTTGGCCATGTGGAGTCATTTTAAGTTTCAAAGGCATTTAAAGATGTAACAAGGTCCTTGAAGACCAATTTGTAATTTCTAAGTTCAATATGTGGTCCTACTTGTCTCATATTGTCAAAATTGTCCTTATAGGGTTGAAGTGTGTCCAAGGCATCAAATGAGGTATTTTATCATGTATGAAGGCTATTTGGGACTAATTTTATGTATTCATGATGCTTTGAAGTCATATAGGTCTCAATTTGGGTTTATAGTCAAGTTGCACAAAAATTATCAAAATTGACAATGTTGTCAATGCAAAATTTGTTGTAAAAAAAGTGCATTAGGAATTGGTTTGTTGGTAGTTGGTATTCAAAGGGTGGTTATGAATGTTGGAGGGCTGGAAAATCCTTTAAATATATTCATTTCCATGGCCAAGTTCTGGTTGGATCATGTATTGAGGCATAAGCAATAAAAATTCAAAGTTTACCCCGCACCTTTCTTGTTTTCTAAGCGTAGCAGTTTGATACCAAGATTTTTTCACCATGAAATACTTATTGTGGACATTTGAAACATATTGGAATTGAAACATAAATCAATGCTTTAACTTTTTATTTTGGTTTTATTCATTTTCACTTTGTTTTGAGCAAGTTATCATAATTTTTGTAAAATCAGTCACAAACCCATGCTAGGGTAACCAGTAACATAAAAAATATGTAATTTTTGGTCATCCCATCATCAAATACTAATTAAAATGGATGGGACGACCCTTGTAAATTTCTATTTTCAGTTTTTCTTCCTTGCAGGGTGCCACATACAAGTTTGCACGTGCTAAAAGGTGACAAAAATCTAAGTTTATGTGTCTCGATCTGGAAATGACAATGAATTGATGGTGTTTGGGTGGTGAGAGTGCAATATTGGGCTCCCAAAAGTTTGTTGAAGGCTTGGAAAGGTGTGAGGGGTTAGTTCAGACCCTGCACAAGTATTTTTGGCCTTTGATTGGTCAAAAATCTCATAATTTTTATGATTGTCCCAAAACATGGTATATTGTTGTCCTAATAAACTAGTAACCTGAGATTTTGTGAATATGATGCAAAGAAAGGGTTTGGTGAGTCGAGGAAACTTGGGAAAGGTGTGTGGGGGTACTTAGTAACCTTTTTAGGTGATAGTAAGCCTTGGTGAGAGCATTTGACTCAAATTATTAGGACTATTCTAAACAAAGTTGTCGCTGCTACAATGAACAAATGATATAGCAAAAAGTTCCTTTATGGTCATTAGGGTGGATGGGTGGTTCAAGAGTAGTGATTTGGATATGTTTAGGAGTCTCTTAAAGGGTTTCATGAAGTCCCTTGGGTTGGTAAATATCTACTTGTCATTGTGAGTTATGCTTATAGACAAGTTGGAGTCCTAATAGGATTTGAGTTTATGTGAGCGGGGTTAAAGAGTTTGGTGAGGTCTAATTGTTGGGAAACTCAATTTGATCTTTGAACATGTCTATTGAACCTAATCTAATGGATTCCAATGGTTGGACAAGGGTTGGGAACCATGGATTCACTTTTGGGTTGTTGAAGCCTATTGAGCACCTATTAGCCTTGTGAGGGCTCTTGAGAGTTTGTGAAGAGTTGACACCTATTTGAATAGGTGAGTTGGGAGAAAGATATTCCTGGTTTGTTGTGTTGGTTGGATGATCTACATTACCTTTAACTCTTTCACATTCTTTTATCCTTTGGATAAAATGATTATCCATTAAGTCAACCTTAATTAAACCCCCTAGGGTAACCATCATGTCCCCTTAGGCATATGTCTCTTCTCTCTCCTCTCAAACCTTCTTATGTCGACACTTGTCAACATAGGATTGGTTTAAAAGTGTCAGATGTATTGAGGGTCATTCAATCCTAGCCCTTGTTAAGATAAATCCATCTCAACCCTTCATTTGCCCATTTCCTCTATAAATAAAGTGCATTCCTTCATTATTGAGGACACACACACATAAGAGTTACCCATGCATTATCATTGTTACTTAGAATTTTAATGTTTTGTAGGAAGCCATTGTATTATGTTCTAGCTCTTCCACATGTTGGAATTGCTATTTAACATCTAATACTTCATTTGGATCCTCATTCAACACTTGACCATAATCAATCATCTCCCATCCTCCATTTGACATCCCATTGTGCTAGTGCTCAAACTGAGGGCATACTACACAGGATCGGGATCTTGGAGAGGAGGAGGACAAGGAAGAGCCATTACATAGGGAGCATCATGGGGAAGTTTATTTCCTAGCTAGCTTCTTTGTTGAACTAGTCTTTCTTGATATGTTTTGAAAGTGTTTGAGTTTATTATGTTTATGTTTGAGCATGTTATTTAGACGAACTCATATTGGTTTTCCACTAATCCCTGTTTTCATGGAATCAAGAGGTATGCTAATAGACATGGGTAAAATGATAGGAAGAGGTATGAAATGGATGGGAAGATGGAGAAGGATACAAATTTATGCAAAAGGCTTGGATGAAAGGGATGGGGTGATGGAGAGAGATAAGGATATGTAGGCACCTAAAACTGGATTATGCTTGTGGTGTCATGCTTTAACACGTCTCTATTACCTTCTTTTAGGTTTTCACGCTTATTAATGCTTCCTCTATATTACACATTTGATCTTTATCATTTGTTAACATTGTGTCATTCTTTTGCATTCTTTTCCTATTTGATTCCATTTTCTTGAATTTGACTTAGGTCTTTTCGATGTCAATCTCAATTCTCAATCTATGATCATGATCAACCTTTCATATCAATCAAACATCATTTTAACCCTAAACGACGTTGATTAGGGTTTTATTCAATCATTTTCAATATCAAACCTCTTTCAATCAATTGTCAGTCAATTTGGATTAATTTGTATCGTCATTATCAGTTTCTATCAATCTTGATCGATTCATCATTGATCCCTATCAGTTGTCAACCATTAATCTTCATTGACGGTTTCTATCAATCTTGATCGATTCATCATCAATCCTTATCAATTGTTAATCATTATCGTCTATCAAACCAATCTTTGTTAGTCATCATCAATCCTTGTCAATTTTGATTGATTTGTCATGGGTCCCTATCCTTATCAATTCGATCAATTATTGGTCCTTATTAATCATATCGATTGATCATGTCCATGTTTATCATTAATCATGTCAATCTTATCATGAAATCGTTTGGCCTAATTCATCTCTCTTTCCACCTAGGGTTTAATAGTTTTTCAATTATTTCTCCTAACTAATTTGTTTTAGGATATATGAATTAGTTCATTTATTCTAACTCCTTTTTTTCTGTGTCACAACTAAATATTATTATTTAATTGACTAATTGTGAGATTTGGAGAAGATTAATAAATGAATATTTATTAATTCTCCCCATATCTCTCTCCCTAATTTTCTCCTAATTTTGTCATAATTTTTCATCCCTAATTTCTCCCACCATTTCTCTACTAACTTTTCTACCCTAATTCCTAAAATCAATTAGATCTATTTGCTCCCAAGTTGTCATAATTATGAAGCTAAAATTTCTACTCAATTTGTCATAATCATGTCATATCAATTTGCTATTTTCGAATCAATAATGCCTTTGTCACATTCCTTGATTTTCTCATGTCATTTTGATGAAGAATTTCTCTATAAATGGAGCTCATTTTTCATTAAATGAGATCTAATTTCGATAACTATATGTTGTTAATTTGTCTTCAAAAGCATACTTCGAATCTTCTTGCCTAGCGTTGAGAGCCACATTTCTATTCGATTGGAGAAGCAAGAAGGATGATGGAGGGGATCGTTTTGAGCATATAAAAGATGGTTTGCATTCACTTGTGTTGTTTCCTTGTTTATGCTTTGTTTTTGTACCTTCATTGATGTTGGATTTATGAATGTTATTGAATGTCTAAATTTTCCTCCTACAAGATCTATACAAAATATTGGATTAAAGGAGTGTAATAAGAAATGAATGTTGGATAATGGATGGGGTGTTGTAAGACTCGTGGATGAGTGGGTGAAAATGTTGTCAAGATCAACATTGATAGACACCTTGAGGGCTGGTGGAGTTTTGGAAAAGAAGTGGATTATAAATTTTGAGATTTAGATGGAGTAGATATGGATTTTGGGATATAGGGACCCAAAATGGACTTAGGAAATGATTGAGGACTTAGGATAATGGATTTTGGGACATAAGAGCTCAAAATAGATTTGGAAGATAAGGGATTTTTAGATAGGGGATTGAAGGACTTAGGAGTGGAGGAAACTATTGGAAGAGTAGATTTGGATGCCAATTTGATTTTTCTTTGGGATGCATTGCTTCTTTTATTTTCTTAAAAAACCACAGGATTTTTGTTTTTAATATTTGCTTCATTAGCCTTCGCGGTCTTTTGAATTTACCTTGTTTTAGGATCAATTTTTTCTTGGATTTAGCATGTCTTTTGGATGGGCCATGACAACCCTTGGATTTGCGTGGATTGTTGTATAAATACATGTGAGTTGAATGTGAGCATCTTAGGATCAAATTTGTGTCTTGTTAGAATTATTTGATACGTATATAGTTAACTTTTAACTCACATGATCAATCTAGTGGATTGTAGATTTTTGAAAGATGCTCTATTCCTAATCTTTGAAATCTAAATGTTGTAAGGATGACAATATTCAAAAATACCTCAGAGATAGTTGTCGAATCAAGGTCAAATTCTCTTAGGTCAATCCCCTAGATAATTGAGTTTAAGGCCTTTGGTGAATACCGAAGACAACATCCTTAAACATCCATGGTAATTTTTTATTTTGATGTAGATGTGTTCCTTTTAATCTCCAAATCAAAATGTTGCTAGAATGATTTTCTCCTTGATTGACCCCGTGAATTGATTGCACATTGAAAGTTTAAATCCACAAACATAACGACATGTTGTACAAACTTGTACAATGTCAACCACAAAGATTAGTAGAAGAGGGTTAAAACTTTTAGGGTCAATTTGAATCTTGAGGTAGAGAACATATGTATAGAAGTACACGGTAATAGTAAGATGAATATATAAAAACATATGCAAATAAAAATGAGACAATGCTAAATCAATGGGAAAGAAGAAAATATAAATAGATAAACATTGAAAAATAAACAAACATAACTTAAAAAGATAACAATATTAATTATGTCCATAAATATTCCACAAGGGTAGCAGGGTGTATTGACCCACACTGTATAAAGTAGAAATTGAATTTGACTTATTTTTTAAAAGCGGAAATTGGATTTGATTTGTTTTTAAAAAGCATAGAATTAGATTTGATTTGTTTTTAAAAAGTAGAAATTGAATTTGATTTATTTTCAAAAAGAAAACCGATGTTATTAAATCAAAATTGGATTTGATTTGTTTTTAATTACCTTAATAATGATTTCTATCAACCTTTTTAAAAATAATTTTTTATAATTATAAGTATACTAGTATATAATTATATTGTCACTATCAAAATAATAGAAAATTAAATAAATAGAAACATAATTTAAAAAAAAAATAAATAGAAAAAGCTAGATTGTTAGTATGTTTTCATAAAGAACAAGCAAATTACAACATGTTAAGTAATTATGCATCTAACCAAAAGTTGCCCTTCAACTTGAACACAAGCAAGGGGTCTTCTTCTTCAAAGTCACTTAAGAATAAAATGTGGCCCAATTGAACTTTTAGAATGACTTAATCAAAAAACAGCCATCTTACTATTATGCTCAACCAAATTAAATACAACATTTTAATAAAATATACATATTTTACCACTAAAACATTTAACATCAAAGTACAAGAATCTCATTTGTTTGTGAGTCAACATTAATTTTTTATTTTTTATTTGTGAGTCAGCGTTAACCTATATATTTATTTTCTTTTTAAGCTCTTGAAACGAATCGCATAGGGGAACTCGGGTGTGGTGGGACTTAGGGTTTCTGGTTAGGGTTTCAGATGTGTGATGGAACTCAGGGTTTCATGGTTAGGGTTTTAGAGTTGTGATTGGTGTCGATGCACTTCTTCATTTAAACAGTTGCTAGCAATTAGTTTCGGGACGCCGAAGTTTATTCGCCTTTCCAGGGGAAGCTTTGTATTTTCACGCTTAGTGGATTCAGATCGGCAATGGAGAAGCTTAGAAAATAGGTGCTTTTCTGGTCGTTTATCGCCTTCACACAGGATGAGAAATCCATCTGTGAGAGGTTCAAATCTGATGCGCAGATAAACGTTACAACAAGGCCTGTCAGACTTCTCGCGAGCTAAAATCCCTTTACTTGTTTTGATAAGAAGCATGCAGATAACCAAAAACCTTCCAGGAGTCTTGATAGTAACTCTCTTCCAGTAATTTGTGAACCGACTTTGGAGGAAACCAATAAATATGATTGTTTTTACGCTTCTAATTATTGAACTCCCCCAAAGTCAGTTTACAAATTACTGCAAGAGAGTTAATATAATTATTAGACTCTACTGGGAAGGTTTTGATTATCTGCATGCTTCTCAACAAAACCAGTAGGGGCCCGGTATGCACCACCTTACACATCATTTTACCCTTCACATCTTCCACAGGTTTCCAGTAAAGAGAGATTAGTTTTTTGGTTTTTTTAAATAACCCACAACAAAATTTACATCACTCAGTAAGGGGATTGGAAAATTGTCGAACGGAGAGAAATACCCCTCAGATATTCTGAGGAGTTGTTCTGCAGAAAACAAAAAATGACCAGGCTAGGAGAAATGGAAAAATTCCTATTCCTTTTACTTTAGTTTTAGCAAAAACAAAGAGAAACATACTGCCTATATCTTTTACTGATTAAAAAACTCAAGCAAAATAACAATTTGTTTTCGCAGAGTTCAAATTAAACTAGAGGTTATCAAACTTCTTTTAAAATATTATATTTCTAATCAAAGTTTAAAGCTGGGTTTGATCTTTTTATGCTAATTAAGTTTATGGTGGCCATGGAAAGAATGCTAGCAGATTAATAACTTCAGGAATTAAACACAGGACCTAAGTTCTTGAAATTAGAATTAGTCTTTTGCTTGTGTTGAAATCAAGTCAATTTATTTTTTTTTCAAAATCCTTCAGAATTTCATGGAGCTTACCTTTTACAAACTACTGAAAATACAACTTCAAACAAGCTCATCTGACAAAGTAGTGAGGTTTTATCATTTTGGAATGCCAAAAGGGGTGTCATAGCATATGTTTGGTTTTGTTCAAGAGATTTAATGGTAGCTCGTCATGAACTATGACTTTGTAGTTAGTACCTTGATAGTTTTTTCTACTGCTTGTTGAAGATCACATTGCATATCATGTAAAATGACTGGCTATCAAAATATCACCTTTAAGTATAGATATTGCTGAGTATGGGTATTTCATTTAATACTGGCTATCAAAATATCACCTTTTAAGTATAGATATTGCTGAGTATGGGTATTTCATTTAATAGTTCTTTACTTGGATGGCCAATTGGATCCCTTCTCTTGAAATGCATCAAACTGGTATGCCTACTAAATTGCACTTAAGAACTTCATACTGCATACTTCAAAATTTCAAATACTCTATGAAACCTACAAAAACATGGCAAAAACACCAAGCAGCAAGAAATGTTTCTGGCGATGCAAGATTGCTTAGCCTCTGAGATGCTCCTGCATCACTGGCTTACAAATATAACACATGCAGATGTGTGTGCTACACTCCACCCACATGTTTTGTTCCTATCTTCTTCCCCCTACTTCACAGCTACTGAGACATCTAACAAAGACATTTGTGTTTTGACGTGCCCACTACTTGCAATAACATGGTAAGTGCCATTATATTTGGAATTTTGGACATATTGGCAAAATACAAAATTGGCTATACAGGTGGGTGTAAAATTTATAATTTTTATTGCAAAAGTATGGCTTTATAATCAAGGCTTGAGCTGCTTATATGATGATAATCCTCTTTTAGTTTCCATTTCTCATTCACTTCATCTGAAACATCAATTAGTCTATCCCCATTTGCCTTTTTTTTTCCAGTATATCTTAAATTTTATGTATTAGGATAAGTTTCTAAATTTATCTTGAAGACAATCTTATTAAATATATGTAAAAAATTAAATTCACTAAGTTTCTAAATTCATATGAAAATATACAAACTATTTTAAAAAATCATATTTAAATATTTTAAAATTGGTTCAATTATGACAAGTTTAAATTCATATAAGAATTTACAAACTATTCTAAAAAATCATATTATTTTAAAATTGATTCAATTATACAAGTTTCCAAATTCATATAAGAAAATAGAAACTCTTATAAAAAAACATATTAAAATATTTTTAAAATTAGAAACAATAATATCTTATCATTTTAAAGTATTTTAAATAAATTTGTATTTTTATAAAAAACATTCTAAAATAATATATATCAATATTACGAATTATATAAATCTTTAAAAAGTCTTTAGAAAAATATAGCATGTATCTAATAATGAGCTGATTTTGTTGCATTGGCTACAATGTTTAGAAGATTTCTAATGGTCTTTCATTGTTTGTCATTTTGCTTGCATCATCTTTCCTTTCATCTCAACATTGCTTTGCACAAGTCCAATCTAGGGTTTGTGATTCAAAAGTTATCAAGCACAACCTTAAAGGCATCTTAATACCAAATAAGGAATGATGAATAAGTTAACATATTAAGTCAATTTATTGATTTTTATTAAGTTGTGTACATTCATATTCAATTATTTTTACATGTCAAGATCAAAAAATTTATATTATAAACAATTATTGATAACAATGCCAATATTCATTTCCCTTTAATATTCCATATTTTTTACATGTCAAAATAAATAAAAAATTATATTATAAATAATTAATGCTAATAATGCCAATATACAAAAAATAAAAATAAAAAATCTCTCTATCGTATAACCATTGCAACAGAATTGGTGCAAGCAGCGTTAACCCATACATTTCTTTTCTATTTAAGCCCTTTAAATGAATCGTTGGGGAACTCGGGTGTGGTGGAACTTAGAGTTTATGGTTAGGGTTTTAGATGTGTGATGGAGATTAGGGTTTCAGATGTGTGATGGAACTTAGGGCTTCATTGTTAGGGTTTCAGAGTTGTGATTGGTGTCGATGCACTTCTTCATATAACTCTTAGCTGTTGCTAGCAATTATTCTTGGACGCCGAAGTTTATTCGCTTTTCCAATGGAAGCTTTGTTTTTTAACGCTTAGTGGATTCTGTTCGGCAATGGAGAAGCATAGAAAATAGGTGCTTCTATGGTCTTTTGTTATAACGGGTGCATCAAAGTACGCCTCCACACAGGATGAGAAATCCATCTGTGAGAGGTTCAAATCTGATGCGCAGATAAACCTTACAACAAGGCCTGTCAGACTTCTTGCGAACTACAATATTTGCTTGGAGCTTGGAAGTGCCCTGTACATTTTTTGCGTGTTTAAAATCTTTCTTTTTGCGTATTCTTCCGGCAGAAATGCCTAATCGTTTTGGTATTTTTTTTAGTTTTGTCTGGTAATGTATCGGACATAAGTAGATTCAAGTTTCTAATAACAGTATGCAATGAAAACTAGGGTTTTATGCAATATCTATAGGTTATATTAGAATAGTATTTATAAATACTACAAGGCTTGTTGGATAAGCAATCAATGAAAAGCCCTTTGTTGATTCGGTCCGTATCTGTGTCAAGGCTTTTTTTTAAGTTGTCTTGTAATGCATCGGAAATAAGTAGATTCATGTTCAATTAACAGTATGCAATAAAAACTAGGGTTTTATTCCAAATTTCTAGGTTACATTAGAATAGGTTATTAACACTACAAAGCTTGTTGGTTGAGCAATCACTGAAATGACCTTTGTTGATTTAGTAATCACTGAAATGACCTTTGTTGATTTAGTGTGTATCTGTCATTTTTGTTTTGGGTACCAGCTTATCGACGGTCGAGTGCTGACGAAGGAATCATCAGTTCTCAACAAATCGTAAGCGAAATCAAACTGATCAATGGCCTTGTTCGTCTTTGCCTTCTAAGTTTAGAAGGTAATGGATCAAGCTTTTGAACATTGTTGTTAACGGTTTTATATTTAAATTCAAACTTTATTTCTCTTTAATCTAATGATTCAAATCCTTCTAATCTCAAACTCATTCACTGACTGAAAATCTAATATTCATAAGAGGTTGTTCATGTGTTTAGTCTTGCTTTATTGTCTGACTATACAGAGAGAAGAAGCCTGGAAATATATCAAGTACCGATCAGTAAGGAAAACCTTCACTATAAAAGCAAAAAAGTTTTTATTTAATAGCTAAAGGGGAGGAATGAACCTCACACGAATGGCAAAAGACTTCAACATCTTTGAACACCAGCAGCATAAACATCCAACCACAAGTTCCAAGTGAGGAAGAAGGGGACTCAACAATTTAAGTGAGGATTATGGAACGAGGAATATACCAATTAGGTAGCCGTAGGATATTGGGTATGGAAGAAGGTAGGATATTGGGGACAATGGTGAGGAAGAAGGGATGATCCACACTAAGTTGAAGAGGGAAAGAATGTAACCTCAAAAAAATCAAGATGAGGGACCCTCTTAAAGAGATGGAAGACCATAAGAAGAAGGCATCTTTTGACAAGCCTATAAACAAAAATGTTTTTTTTTTTTTTTTTTTTTTAAGGCTGTTAGTGATAAGATGTGATGTTAACTTTAGAAGCTAAAGACTAAAGTTAAAGGCTGGTCAAAAAAAGAGGAAACATAAAGGAGTCTTGGCCTAAATTAAAATTTCTATTTTAGAAATATGAAGAATGTAAAAACTTTTTAATAGATCTTAAGTCTTTATTATAAAAATTTCCATGAGCAGATGGGGATGGAAAGAGGTATCCAAGAGTTTATCAACTCCATGTACTTGCCACAAAAATGTCACTTATTTTTTTGTAAGAGGGCCTAAATGGGGGCTCTCCAATCAAGAGAATGGAGAGGGCAATTAATCAATCAAGTATCCTCAAGAATTTAACTATAGAACAATTCTTAGCTTCCATTTGGTGCCTTTTTTCAACAAGTGCATTAAATTTGAAGTGAAAACCCTCGCATGCAAGGAGAGCAAGACACCATTTTCCTAGTACTCTCCAATGATGATAGTAGCCTAATTGAAGGCACCAACCTACCTTCACAATAACATTGAAAAGTGTGGTTCACCAAAGTTTTTTGGGCATGCAAACTTGATTCCAACAAATGAAAGGTAATTGCTTTTGCTTCTCAGTGTGGACTTTAACTATAATTTGTTTGCTTAGGAGAGAAAAGACCCCTTCCAACCAATTAATTTCCTTTAAGATATTTCAATGAGGTTTGACAAAGTAGGCAAGGTATAACATTTGTAAACAAGGGCAAACCCAAGTAAGTAGTAGGAATATCCTATTTTAGATAACCCAAAATACCAACAATTTTTGCTTTGGCAAGCAAGAAGAGTATTTACAAGATTGAGGCAATTCTTGATAAGATTACTTTTTTTTTACCTAAAGCCTTTACTTTTTAATTTCTCTAGGTTTCACCACACTTCACCAACAATAATAGGTTCATCCACAAATCGATGACAAATGACTAGTTGAACCATGGAAAAAGGTTGAAAGCCTTTTAGGTGGCTCAAAGGGGCAATGATAGAGAAATTATGGCCCAAAGCTTCATTAAAGAGGATAAAAAAGAATTGAAGATCACATATGCAACCAAAGAACCCCCTAAGCAAGTCATTTATAATAACAAAAAAATATTGATAAATTGATATAATTTTTAATCAATTTTATTATTTTTCTCCTAAAACCAAATCTTTTCAACAAAGAATCAAGGAAATGCTAAAAGGCCTCCTCATAAGCTTTCTTATGTCAAACTTCAAAATCATGCCACCTTCCTTGTTTCTAGCCACATAATGAACAATTTCATGAATAATAATGACAAAATCTAGAATTTGATGACCTTTGACAAAGCAGTTTTGTTGAGGAGCAACTAAAACATGAATATTTTGTGTGTTTGATAGCAAGGATTTTTTAAGAGAATTGAATTACCCCCTCTTGGAAATGAGGAACAAAAAAGAGTTATTTAATTCCTTATGAACATAAGAAAAGAAGAAGAATCCACAAAAACAACAACCCAAGCCAACAAAGACTCATTAACTCATAATCCACAAGGGAGAGCAATGATAGATTGCTAGTCAAATCAACTTGTTTGTCACCAAATAACATCTCTTTGAAGGAAGTCACAATTAAGCTCTTTATTTCATCTTCTATCATAATGATGCAATCTCTATCATCCCTAATTTCTTTGATACTATTAGAAACTCTATGCTTAAACATATTAGCGTGAAAAAAATCATATTTATGTCTCCTTTTAGCTATAAAAAGAACTAGATCTTTGTTTTTTTTCCATAACTACAAAATTATTATACTTCCAAAAATCTCTTGGTTCATTCCTATCCCCTTAATTTCCTTTTAGATAAAATCTAGCTCACATGCAATCTCATTTTTAGCAATGAAAATATTATCAAAAAAATTATCTCTAGTTCTTATTTATATTTTTAACATTACTAATTTTTTGAGCACGTGTGCATTGGTATTCCTTCAATCTCAATACTCCACCACTCTAAGATTCTCTCTCTTAGATCAAGGTGCATAGTCTGGATGACCTTCTATTTCTTAGTGTAGATGCCTAAAACTTGCGCACCTAATTAAATAAATTTTAGTTGTTTAATTATCATTTATCCACCTATTAATTAAACTAAGGTTTATTTAATATTTCCCTTTTCTTCTAGACCAACCATTAATCAAATTCAAATATTTGATTAATTCCCCTTTCATCCTAATATCTCCCACTTGCATCCTAAGCATTCTTCTAGAACCCCTCTAATCCCACTTAACTAGCCTTAATCCTTCTATCATGTCACATCCCCAAATTTGGGAAGTCACTTCTCCAAATTTGGAAGAAAGTCTTCTAAATGCATTAAAGATTTTATCTCTTCAACAAGTTAACTTGTTGAGTTCCCCAAATTTGTAAGGCTCTTACGAATTTGTCTCCAAACTCTCCCAAACCATTAATGGTTAACTCAACCTTATCCTATGATTAGAGACTTTCTCTCTAACTCATCCCTTATCTAACCCAGGGGTCTTATCAAGCACTCATTTCTTTGACCCTAGTTATCTTATTAACCCTTGCACAAGAGTTTACCCTTTGGGTAAAAGCTTTATCCACTAGTTATCTAGTAACTCAACCATAACCTTACCTCCTAAGGTAACCACATTGGATTGAAAACCTCACAAGGATTGAATAACTTTCAATCCTGACCTTTGTTAAGATTACTCAATCTTAACCATCCATTTGACCAATTCTTCTATAAATAGAGCTCCATTTCCTCCATTTTAAAAATCCAAGTTTTTATGCATCTAGGTTATCAAGAATTTACATTTGTCTCTCTCATAAGCTTAAGCATTTTAGATAGCAATCAAATTTTAATATCATGTTAGTTTCTTTATCAAGTCTTAGTATTATCATAGAATCATTATGTTAGGATAGCATATCATGTTAGCTTCATCTTAATGTCATTTTCATGCTAGTTTAGCTTCATATCAATCTCATCATCTTGCACCATATCATTTCTAGTTTTCATATCCATATCATGCTAAGATCTTAGTTGCACTTGCATTTAGATCTTTTATCATTTATCCCTCGTTCTTTAGGTAGTCATCCTAGAGATCAAGTGTTCTTCCAAGCTGAGAGCCACCTTGATTTGAACAATCCTTGGAGATAGAGAACAATGAGACGGCTTTAGAAATCTTGTTTCACTAACTTGTTTACGATTTCTAATCTCAAATATAATGTTTCATTGGTGTGTTTGACTTGTTTCTCATTTAAAGGATTCCACACTTCTAAGCATACATTTTTGGCGCCCATCGTGGGGCTCAACCCCATTTTTAGGAATTTTTGAACACGCATTTCCTCAATCTAACACATATACCTCTTGTTCTAGCGCATATACCTTCAATTTTAGTGCATATGCCTACTGTTGTGGCGCATTTGCTGGATATTTGAGTGCACTGACATAGTTTTTTAGCGCATCTAGTCTTTATTCTAGCACATTTGTGTTGTCTTGTAGTGCATAAATTCTATTTTGTAGCACATTTGATCTTATGCTATGGCGCATATGTAACAGAACAAGAAACTTGTAATAGGGTCAGAAAAATAGGCTTCTTTAGCCCACTTGGATTTTGATTTTCACTAATCCGGTTTGTTGCAGGTTTCTCACAATGGTGGGTTCTGCAGGTCCAAAAGGAGTAGTTTTTCTTTGTTAAACTTTCTTTTTCAAAGTTAGATTAAAAAGAATTCACTTCTTTTTAGCAAGTAAAAAGAACCTCACACTTTCTTTTTTTGGTTTAAAAAGAACTTCACTAAATATTTTTTTGGGCTTAAAAGGAACCACACTTGCAAGGTTAAAAAGAACAACTCAAATCTTTAAGTTTTGCAAGTTAGGAAGATAACCTCTTTTTGGGTTTAAAAAGAACAAGACAAAATTTCTCTTTCTTGCAAAGTCTAAAAAGAACAATTCACACTTTTGTTTCAAGTAAAAAGAACAAACCACTTGTCAAATTTACAAAGTGTTTTCCATTTTCATTGACTAGGATTTTATTTTCCTACTTTAGAAAATCATTGCTTTGTGGGTAAAAAGAACACCATGTTTGATGGGAACAACATCTCCAATTAGGACTTAGAAAACAATTGCTATGAAGGTTTAAAATAAATCATTGTTTGCTTTGTTTTGAGTGAAAGGTATATGCTCTCCCCTTAATTGGGTGACCAAAAAGCCAGACTCACTCCTTCATGCTTTATTTCATTTCAGACAACTTTAAAGGGTTTGCCTTCCCAAGTCGCCTTGAGGGGGCCGGTGAGAAGCGAACGACCTAAGTGGGGAACGACTTTTAGCCAAGTATTTCAACCCACTATAATCAAATGTGGAGGCTGATGAAAATCCCCTCCAACAGTTTTTCTCAGTGATTAGTCTTCCCCCAGTATCCTTGAGAAAAGTCTTTGTTCTAAAGGTTGGGAAGCCTCCCGAGGGAGTTTATCACTGAAGACCAAACGAAAGCTTGATTATGAACTTTAGACATATAAGCCTCGCCGAGTCAGTATCCAAACATTAATAATATCATAGTCCAAGGGTGGGGAAGAATACGCCCCCAAGACACTCACTATATATCTCCTAGGATAATGATTCAATTGAGGATCAATCCTCTTTGAGTTAATTTCCAAACAAAGGCAAAAAAACGGGTGCCCTCTAGGGGGTGACACAACTGTTTGAGCTGAAGGAGTATCCAAATGTGGGCTATGGTATTATTGATGACCTTTGATTAAAGAGTCTACTTGATGTGTTTTTCTTGTGTCTAAACTAGTGAAAACATCGGGGATTTGAACACATCCTCAAACAAACATACACTCAATGTTTAGAATTAGAATGACCATTCATGCTTGATGTGTATTCTTGTCAAAAAAATTAAAAATCTCGCAAAAATCAAACATCCAAAAAATCAGTTCAAAATTTAAGTCAAAATCAGGCAAAACACAGAATAACGCATTTGAGTAAATCTGTGGCGCATATAAATCATCCTGTAGCGCATTCAACCAAAACAGTGGTGCATAGGAAGCATTTTGTAGTGCATTTGAGTAAATATGTGGCGCATATAAATCATCCTGTAGCGCATTCAACCAAAATAGTGGCGCATTTGAAATTTTTTGTAGCACATTTGATTAGCTCATTTGAAACGGAGGCTTATCCAACAAAGATTCTTGGAATCCAAAAACATATCTAAATACCCTTTTGAGAGGTCTTTTCTTTTCAATTATCAGAGACAGATTTTCATCTTCCAAATCAGAGAGGTATCAATCTAGTGATCATAAGTTTTCATCCAACTCAATATCAACATCAAATACGAAGTTAGGTTTTCAAGTTTCCAAAATCGGGAGACTTTATCCATATCATTTGACACACTTGGTCACAAAATAGCGGGCATATCAAACCTCTTTTCAAACTAAGTGAGCTTGAGTATCCAAAACCAAGTATTTGTTATCGACATCAACAATCAACAATCATCAACTTTGATCACTTGTATGACCACTCCTCAAAATAGGAAGAATATTCATAAGAAAACTTATTTGAAGAGAAAACAACCAAGCCAAAAAGAAGAAAATTTCTCCTAAAACACTGCACTTTCTTACACCACTTTCATACCCATCTACGCGGTAAAGGAACAAAGTTTGACGAGGAAACTTTACAAGCACGTGCCTTTCAACAAAAATCGACATTTTCTCAATACCTCGCCGAAGGAGGAAAAACGAATTTGGCTTATTTTCCCAAGGATCCCATCACATATTGAATCAACTTAAGTCATGCCAGTTTTTACACGATCTCATAAAAACGTTGAGTGGGACGACGAACCAAAATGAAGCATGGGACGCAGAGAAGTTAACACGTGGAAAAACTACCTAAATATGGAAGAAGAAGAAATAATAGATGAAGTTATTGAGGAGGCACAACAAGACCTGGCCTACACAAACTTCTTGAGAAACTCATCGAAACCGACAAACATAAATACTTCCTCCTGCTATCTAGCAAAGGTATCAAAATCCTTGATGATTTTGACACAAAACAACCAAAACAAACTGAGAGCATCAAGAAGACAAAATCAAGAGCACACACCTCTAACACTGATCATGACAATACACATGATCATAGTGATAACAATGATCAAGGCGACACTAACAATCAGGGTGAGACCAACCATTGGGATACTAATACTGGAAACAATCCCTTTGCTACACTCACACAACAACTACAAGCACTTCAACAACAAATGAAAGACATGCAACAAGGAACTATCACACAATATTCCTTATTTGTCCTTATCCATTTGATCGAGGTCTGAACATGGCACCATTCCCACCAAAGTATGACAAATACAATGGTAAAAGTGATCCTCATGACCACATAAGAGAATTCTGCACGATGAGCATAGAGTTTTCCCATAATGACCCTCACATGATGAGGTTATTTCTAAGAAGCCTAGGGGGACAAACAATGGAATGGCTTTCAAAAATCACACCGCCCATCAGATCATTTGAGGAATTGGTGAACAAGTTTGTTTCCCAATATTTTTATAACATTCAGCATGAAGTTACCATGCTTGATCTTTGCAACATAAAATAAAAGAACAATGAATCATTCATGATGTTCTTGCAAAGATGGAGACGATTGATCTCTAGATATCCCGAACCGTACCTGAAAAGGAGAAAATGGAAATCTTCATAGACAATCTTAATGACATGATGAGCTATCAACTTAAACTACAATGTCTACCTAGTTTTAAAAAGTTGATCGAAAATGGTATCTAGATAGAAGAAGCTTCAATCAAAAGAGGAACTTTGAAGTTCTCTAAAGAAGGTGCTAGTTCATCCAACAACAACTACAACACCAATTACTACAACAAATCAAACAAATCCAAATTTTGGACAAGAAACAAGAACGTCGTCAATGATGGTGTAGTTGACGCTAACAATGTTAAAACAAAACAATTGGTATACTCCACCAACCAACACTCAAGAAAATACCAATAAAAGAACCAACAATCTAGCAACGAACAATCAAGGAAACATCAACCAAGGGAACAATAATCAGGGAAACAACACAAACACGAAACCAACTCCATATCGACGAAAGTTCGCACCTTTAGGACAAACCCTTGAATCAACATTTCGAGAGCTATTGGCAAATAAACTCATTACAATGCCAAACACAAGGGATTTTGAACCTCAAGTCAAACCATCATGGTGGAATGACGCGCACTACTGTGAATATCATAGAAACAAAGGACATCGCACAAATGATTGCCTAAGGTTAAAGAATTTGGTTCAAGATTTGCTAGATAATAGTGGCATAACGGTAGATGGTCACAAAATCAATGATGATCATGAGGCCTTCAAAATCCACTTCCAAATTATGACAAAGATGCATCATCATCCCAAACAACAAAGGGGCATGTATCAATCATGAGTACAACAATACTATCAATCAAATATCAATATGTGATAATCAAGTGAATGCCATCAAAATTAAAGACAAACAAGAACATGCCTCGGTAAACGTAACTACACGAGCTCGATCTAGATATGTATTGAAAGGGAGTGCCTCCAAAACAACAACACCTTCAGATGCTCAATACAACTTGGTAGATCAATTGAAGAAGACACCGGCTCACATATCCATATTAGAGCTTCTCAAGATCTAACCCACACACAAGGATATCTTAGAAAGAGCTCTTGTTGACACTATTGTTCCGAACAACTTGGACATTAATAGATTCCAAGCTATGGTGGGACATTTGACTGCACCTCATAACCTATCTTTTTCAGAGTATGACGATGTCTCTTTGCATTATCCGCACAATACCTTGCTCCATATCAAAGTTTTGGTTCATAAACATCGGATAAAACGTGTGCTAATAGATGAAGGAGCTGGTCTAAATATATGTACTTTAAAACTTATCTGTGCATTGAGCTTCTCAAAAAAAGCCATTGATCCTAAGAAAAAGATAACAATCAAAGCATATGATGATGAAGAAAGATCATCAAAAGGGCTTGTGGTATCACCTATTCAAGTAGGACCAGTTCAAAGAGATACTCTATGTCAAGTCTTGGACATAGAATTATCTTACAACATACTTTTGGGTCGTCCTTAGATCCATGAAATGCAAGCAGTACCCTCCATATATCATCAATGCCTGAAATTCCCATATGATGGACAAGAAATCTCCATCACAATAGACACAATTCCCTTTTAGTATTGCAATAATCTAAAAGCAACTCAAAATGTTTTAGGACCACATAACAGAGAAGCCCTTGCTTCCGCATCATCAAATAGTAAGGATGAATTCAAAACTCTCTCTAGATTTTGAGAAAAATATGAAGTTGAAAGAGAAATGCATGAGAGGATACTCTTTTGAACCATCCTTATGTCTATCAAAATTACTAATTTTGCCAAGATCTCATGGGCAACCATCAACTTCAAGACAAAAATCTTCACAACCTATCAAAATGTTTGATGGTATGTTCATTCAAGTAGGAATGCTAGCAGATGAAATATATGACAAAGATGTTTTGAACTGCTTATACAAGGATGATGAGGACACACAAGCAACAATGTTATGTGTCACTCTTCCTACTGAGCAATATGGCAACGGATTCAGAATCATGCAAAGGATGGGATATTCTGGAAATGGTCCTATCGGCAAACTGAAAGAAGGTATCATAGAACCAATTCAACCACACTTGCAACTGGCCAAAGACAAATCCAACCTAGGATATGGACATCATCAACATCAACCTGATCACCAAGATCAACAAAAAGAAACCACAAAGCAACAACAAAAGAAGCATGAATTAATACAAAAACAAGCAGCATAAGAAACAATCCACAAACACAAGGAAGAGGAGTATGAAAAACAACAAGAAGAGCTTTCCATAAAAAGAGAGGAGGTTTCTCACAAACAGATTCATAGATTGCAGCCTAGTACATAGCCTGATTCAAACAGAATGCAAACAAGTCCAGAAACAGAAGCAAGAACTATACCAAAATCAAAACCCTTCTCACCAGATGATATCCTCATCACATACAATAATAGTGTCCTAGAAAGTGATTCTGAAACAGACTCACATGAATATGAACGAGATACTTTCTCTAATGTAACTGAAGACGTTAAGGTAGGTATAATCCACACATATACACCCATGTCGGATCAAGGACAAGACTCCGAAACTAGATCACTAGAATTTGGACCACAACATATCTACAAAGCCAGTGAGAATGAGCATTGTCGCTACGAGACAAACAATCCTAAAGAGAGTACCATTATAGACCTTACTCATGTTACTAACAACTTTGAAAACGTATCCATCATGACCCTCATTGCTATAGACCTTAAGTCGCCAAATGATCCCTTACCATTACTACATCCTGAACTCATAGACTGGGAACAACCTGAACAACTCCACATACCTATTGTAGCGTCCTAAAATTGCGACACTTGCAATTTCGACTGCATTTTGGTCTTCACGACGGCGACGCAACACGCAACCTGAATGGAGACCCCGAAACCTGATTATGACACTGAAAACTGCATTTTCTTGTACCCTGGCCTGAACCTCCTGTGCACCCTGCTGTCCCGGGAGGTGGGACCAGAGCGCCCAGCGCCCTGGTCCCCCAAGACCATGGCGCCCAGTGCCCTGGTCCCTGGGTCCTATTTTGGGCCCGGTCTCTTTTGGACTTTGGGTCTTTATGTTTGCAAATTGGAAAATTATCTTTCCTGGTCGGCCTAAGGTCGAGAAAATCAGTCTATCAGCCCTAAATGACAAGTATATAAACTACATTTTCCTCTCTCATTTGGATAGAGAGATACATGAGGGAAAAAGCGTGGAAACTATACTCAAGCATTCAAGCATTCAAGCATTCCTTCAAGCAATTGACCATTTCAAGTCTCCATTCAAGGCTAAGTGTTGCATTCAAGACAAGGATTCAACCATTGAAGAGGAGATCACTTACTACATACTACTACAACATACAACATACAACATCTATACCTTCGCACATAAGGATACAAACATCCTTACAACAAGGTATTAGTACTTGTTTTACATTACAGACATTTACATTTACAACATTGCTCATTTCTTGGTTAATTCCAAAACCGGGGTTTGACCTAAAGGCAAACCCCTAATCCCTAACCCCCCAATCGTCTTCGCTTTTCTGTGTGTAGGTTGCAGGTACGCGGCTGAAATTGAAGATCTGGAATCCTTGTGCAGAGACGAATAGATCCCCTTCGTTTCGCGGATTTTTCGGAGGACCGTGGGGCCGGGCGCCATCGTCCCGACAACTTTTGCTCAAATTTGCAGGACAGCGTCGTATCGACATTTTATTGCTAATTCCAGGTCCGCAGCTTCATCCTATATCCCTATCTCAGTTTATAAGCGAATCTTTGTCACTTTCTATGCATTCCTAGCTTAATTCTTCTATCAACATTCTTTACAAAAGAGGGTAGCCTTGCTGTCTTAACCCTTGAAACACATTTAGCATCCAATCTTGCATTGTGTAGGATTGGATCTTGTGAGTTTCAACCCCTCTTTTGAACGTAAAGTCTCTCCCTTAAGTGAAAACCATCAACCCTAGTGAACCTCCCTTCTCTCTCCTTGGAGTTGGAAGAGGGGAGAGCAACTAGGGTTCGATCGCGATTTTTCCGCTTTACATTTTGGTGAACCCGACGTGAACATCCTTTCTGATTATTCATGGTTAGATCTGAAAATTGGATTCCTTGATTACATTTCCATGTTTAATCTTTTGCAAAATTTTAGAGGTTAATTGCATAAAAACCCTAAATTTTCTTTTTAGTAATTAAGCTTGTGAAATGTCTAAATGTTAATGCTTGTTTCAGACCTGCCCTTCTATTACAAATTATCAATTCATATCTATGCTTTAATTTTGAAAATTAAGTGGTTAAGTGTCAAAACCCTAATTTTTGAAACCCTCTTGATTCAACCTTTGTCCGACAATTTCACTGATCAAAACATCTCCAAATCAGCTGTAACTTTGGATTCCGCAATAAAATCACAATATCTTTCATCCCTGAAAATTTGGAAAAAAGTTGCGAGGACCGTGTGCACTCCGAGCGCCATCGTCCCCGACATTTTCTCCGAAATTTTGGGAGCTAGATCTTACTGTATTTTCCTGCTAAAATCCAGAATTTTGGCTGGTTTTATCAATCATAATACTTTCAAAATTACAGTCAAAGTTGGTCTTGTGATTGCTTGGATTAAAGCTTCTAAACATTCAAAAATCATCGAAATTGAAATTTTGTGTCAAAATTGTGTTCTTACTGTCCTAAATCTGAAAAGTGTGTTATCATTCATTCGAAATTTCAGTGCTTTATTCAAATTCTTACAATTTGTGACTTTTGAAACTAAGTGCTTAATTACAACAACTTTAATTTCCGCTTTCAAAATTGAATTTTGCGTGAAATTGAGTCAATTTTTAAATTTCAAAATTTGCATTGCTCTTGACATTCCCTCTAAAATCATAACATTCAAAATTTCAGTTTCCCTCTCTTTTTCAAAATTCAAATTTTGCATTTTTCGACAATCTTGATAGGGTTCAATTTTGAGATTGCAACTTTAATTTGGCCTATCTACAGATCGTAAAATCACTCAATTTTTTCAGATTAGCTCTAAAATCATCATAACTTTCATCCCTGCGAATTTCGAAAAAAGTTGCTGGGACCGTGTGCACTCCGAAACGCCATGGTCCCTGACATTTTTTCTAAAATTTCGGGAGATTGTCCTGATTGTATTTAACAGCTTAAATCCAGAAGATTGGCTGATTTTACTGAAAATTGCTACCTCTAAATTCAAAACTTTCTCTCTCTCTCTAGTGCATGATTTTTACAACAATAAGCCCTACTTACACTATTCCCGTTAGACGAAGCCGTAGAATTAAGTCTTTCCGAGGTTTAACTACTGAGGAGATGGAACCTAATTTGAATAGCATTTTTAACGAGGACATGGGTAATTCCTCTAATCCTCCTAATGATGAAGAAGCTCTCCATGAAGTTTCTGTAGAACAACTTTCGAAATTGGATAACCAATTTGACGATTTTCAACAATGGATGTCTCAAGAATACCCCGATAGTCAAGCTCTTCCTTTAATTGAGGGTCTAAAACGTATGCTTCAAAGTGATAAGAATGGAATTGATATTTTGTGTGGTATTGCACACATTGTGGATTCGAATGTGATGCCTATGAAGAGTTGTGCTGAAAATTTGGGTTATATACAACCTCCTACTCAAGTCAATCATTCTAATCCTTTGATGACTTCTATTGCTAGCATACCTACCTTTACATCGAACATAATGGCTACTTCTACACAAGACATTCCTCCTGTGATCACCAGTCATGGGGGCAATCCTTCCTTTTCAATTAACCCTCTTCCTTCATTTAATCCGACTTCTTCATTCATTCCTTCAATGAGTGTCCCTATTATATCTCCACAAATGAACATGACGCAAGGGGGCAATTCGTTTAACCATTCCATTCCTCCTTGTAGTGTTCCTCCTGTCCAATCATCTCCTATGACTAATTATCATAGAGTCCCACCACCTTACTCTTTACCTTCTTTCAATAACATAACACCTCCATCTCAATCTAACACATCTAATATGAATTCTTTGACTGAAGCGACCATTAACAATCTTGCACAAACTGTCTCTTCTTTACAGCAACAAATTGCCTCTATGAATCAATCTAAGTTTAGTGTGCCCACATTTGATGTTGCGAGCCCACTTTCTCTTGACATTGTTCGAGCTATCCCTCCTAAACATGTTGAAATCCCGCATTTGGAGCTTTATAATGGTAAAGGTGATCCTCTAACACATGTTAAGACTTTTCAAACAATATGTACTGATTTTGCTTATGACCAAAGGTTGCTTGCAAAACTGTTCACTAGAACATTAAGAGATAAAGCCCTACAATGGTATTGCTCGTTGCCTTCTTATTCTATTACTTCTTTCGAACAGCTTGCAAATGCTTTCATTCAACAATTTCAAAACAATATAAGTCCTAAAGTTACTTTGATTGATTTAATGCATTGTAAACAAGGTGTTAAAGAAAAAGTGACTGATTTCATTGGTAGATATAAGCATTTGTATGCTCAAATTTCTTTTCCAGTGCCTGACAATGATATTCAAAGAATCTTTATTTCTAATTTACAAAAAGATATTCGAGACAAACTTCTGTTTTCTGAGTTTACTTCTTTCCAATAGTTGTGTGCAACTCTTCACAATTATCAACTGACTGTGAGTCAAATGGAACAATCACATCCTATGGCTCCGAGTGATAAGGGTGATAGCAGTCAACAACCATTTGGGAAGTTTAAACCGAACAGAGATTCCATCAAATTCAATGAAAACATCATCAACAACAATGTGAATGCAGCATCAGGTGTGCCTCCTATTTCTAAATTTTTCAAGAAAGAAAGAAAGTATACTCCTTTGAATGAATCATTGCATAGTATTATGCATAAGTTATTGGAACAAAATGTGCTTACTCTTCCTCCTATAAGACAAATTGATCCTGCAAAGATTACTTCACCTTATTTTGATAACAAATCTTTTTGTCAATTTCATCGTCAGCCTGGGCATGATACTGAAAAATGTTTTTCCTTAAAGGGTAAAATTCAAGATTTGAGTGATAATAATACTATCTCTGTTTCTGGAGTGAATGATAAAAGCAACACATCTGTAGCTCCTCCTAACCAAAATCTTCAGATTTTCACTGATCCATTACCTTCTCATACCTCTAATGCAATTGAGGCTAATGATTCCTCTCTCTCATCTGATGGTCTTGTGTCTATGACTCCGAATGTGATTAACTTTGTAGAGCAGCAAGAAAACCCTAAAGAACCTTCCATCACATTTGATTCCAGTGAAACCATTAGGGCACCTGATGGTCCTTTATACATAGTTGCAAAAGTCAAGAATACACCTTGCCGTGGAGTGCTTATTGATCCTTCGTGCATGATTAATGTTTACTGAAGAATTTCTTTTTACTTTGCAATTGAATCAAGTGATATATGACAAAACAGATGTGATTGTGAAACTATTTGATGCATTTTCTTCTCCTGCAATTGGTTCTATTACATTGCCTATTGAGGTCCATAACAAATACCTTGATGTGAACTTTGCTATTATTCCTTCATCCGAACAATTTCGTGTGAAGCTTGGCTATCCTTGGCTATCTTCCATGAAAGCTATTGCTTATCCTATTCATAAGTGTTTGAAATTTCTCCATAATGGTGAAGTTGTTACTGTCAATCATAGTCTCTTTAAACCAGCTGAAAGAACTTCTAGCGTTCCTATTGATTACTTTTGGCCTAAACAATTCCAATCTCTTCCTCTGCGAAGTGATCATCTTTTCAAATCTTATCAAAAGTGGAAAACAGATATGATCCTATCTCTAAGTGAACCTAGAACACCTAAACTTGATATTCCTATCATTCTTGAGAAGGAAGTTCTTCCTTTGAAAGATAAAACTAATATCTTTCCTCAAGAAGATTCCCAACCCGTTCCCATGGATGTGATTATGTCTATGCCTAATAAACCTTCTAAGAGTAGACCTATACCTCCTCGTCATGATGGACTTGGTCTCCTTCCTAAACCAAAAATTCCTCCTTTATATGGAGCAGTTCCTCCTCCTTCCTTTTATAGAGAGAAGAGACCTTCCTCTTCTCCTATTGTTCAACCTAAGAGACCACAACCTAAACACCCAAGTGATAAGGATGAGAACATTCCTCCTCCTCAATCTTCTCAACTTCCTACTAAGACTAGACGAAATCGTTCTGCACGTGAACGCCGACGAAAGCGTCGTCTTAGGGCTCAAGCAGCTGTTTCTCAAACTTTACAATCTCCAAAAACACCTTCAACAAGCATTATTCCATTTTCTCCTCAGCCGGACATTGAGCCTAAATCTCCACAACATAAGATGCATGATGGTTTTGATCCTGTGCGAGTTAAAGATCCTATTTTTATAAATCTTGATGATGCTATAGATGAAAATGTTATTCATGATGAAAATGTTACTTCTCTTGCTTCTGATAGTGAATATGAACTTGTTGATGTTGATAACCATTTATCTAATGAATTTTCTAAAGCACTTATCCTAGCTCCTAGACAAGAACAATGTGGCTCAGAACATGAACATAGCCCTTGTTTGGATCTTGTGATAGCTCCATCTGCTGTGTTGGATGTTCCTCCTCTAGCGTGTTCCCTGCCTTCCCGAAACATTGATCAGCAAGATCGAGGGGTAGATGACGTGCTAGACTAGTTACATTAGCATAGCAGATTCTCTCCTTCTCTCTTGTGTTACTTCTTCTATATGTTATTCTCATTCTTCTATTTGTTGTCCTTAGTGTTGTCTACTTGAGGACGATGCAAAGCATTGAGATCTCTCGATCTCTCTCATGTTGACTCAAAAGACACATGTGTTCCCTTCTTCTAGGTGACCTTCCTTGACTGGGGAATGAAGAACAATTATGCATACATACATATGATATACATGAATAATCATACAGCATACTGACCCCGAGGAAAGCGAAGTCACCTTGTGCTTTGTGTTTTGTGTCTATTATCCTTGGGCTTATCTCACACTTGGGGGCTAAATCCTTGCGATAACATGCTCCTTTCCTTTCTCATTTCTTATGTGTATTACTACATTAAAACAATCACCCCCGGTGAGGCATGTGCGATCGCTTTAACGTAGGGGGGCATACATCCTGTCCATATCTTTTCAAGATACTTGAAAATTTCTTGACAAATTTAGCTTTGCCTTGAAAATTTTTGATATCTTTCTTACATGACTCATAGTGAGGGAACCTTACTACTGACAGTCATGGTTCTCCCTCGTGATCTTCCCTTTTACTTTGTCAATCGAAGTCGTAAGATCCTTAGTCCACTGGGGGCTTGGTGTATCTTGCCTCCTTGACGTGGTGAAAGTTTTTCAATGTTGTTTCCTTGTACTTTACCGGAAGTATTGGCGTACGCTTATACTCTCGCTAAAGTGGGGGCTAAATGTAGCATCCTAAAATTGTGACACTTGCAATTTCGACTGCATTTTGGTCTTCACGACGGCGACGCAACACGCAACCTGAATGGAGACCCCGAAACCTGATTATGACACTGAAAATTGCATTTTCTTGTACCCTGGCCTGAACCTCCTGTGCACCCTGCTGTCCCGGGAGGTGGGAACAGAGCGCCCAGCGCCCTGGTCCCCCAGGACCATTGCGCCCAGCGCCCTGGTCCCTGGGTCCTATTTTGGGCCCGGTCTCTTTTGGACTTTAGGTCTTTATGTTTGCAAATTGGAAAATTATCTTTCCTGGTCGGCCTAAGGTCGGGAAAATCAGTCTATCAGCCCTAAATGACAAGTATATAAACTACATTTTCCTCTCTCATTTGGATAGAGAGATACATGAGGGAAAAAGCGTGGAAACTATACTCAAGCATTCAAGCATTCCTTCAAGCAATTGACCATTTCAAGTCTCCATTCAAGGCTAAGTGTTGCATTCAAGACAAGGATTCAACCATTGAAGAGGAGATCACTTACTACATACTACTACAACATACAACATACAACATCTATACCTTCGCACATAAGGATACAAACATCCTTACAACAAGGTATTAGTACTTGTTTTACATTACAGACATTTACATTTACAACATTGCTCATTTCTTGGTTAATTCCAAAACCGGGGTTTGACCTAAAGGCAAACCCCTAATCCCTAACCCCCCAATCGTCTTCGCTTTTCTGTGTGTAGGTTGCAGGTACGCGGCTGAAATTGAAGATCTGGAATCCTTGTGCAGAGACTAACAGATCCCCCTTCGTTTCGCGGATTTTTCGGAGGACCGTGGCGTCGGGCGCCATCGTCCCAACAACTTTTGCTCAAATTTGCAGGACAGCGCCGTATCGACATTTTATTGCTAATTCCAAGTCCGCAGCTTCATCCTATATCCCTATCTCAGTTTATAAGCGAATCTTTGTCACTTTCTATGCATTCCTAGCTTAATTCTTCTATCAACATTCTTTACAAAAGAGGGTAGCCTTGCTGTCTTAACCCTTGAAACACATTTAGCATCCAATCTTGCATTGTGTAGGATTGGATCTTGTGGGTTTCAACCCCTCTTTTGAATGTAAAGTCTCTCCCTTAAGTGAAAACCATCAACCCTAGTGAACCTCCCTTCTCTCTCCTTGGAGTTGGAAGAGGGGAGAGCAACTAGGGTTCGATCGCGATTTTTTCGCTTTACACCTATCTTCCCAATTGATGACACTATTGCCCAATACCTTTGTTCCGTGAACTCGAAAACATGTTCCATTGGTGAATCTCATAACGAGGCTCTCAATCAGGAGAGTGCCAAGTCTCTTAGTAAAATCAATAAAATCAAGAATCGATCTAATGGTGAAAACCATCTAATGGAAATATTAGATCATTAAAAAGTAAGAATAAAGGACGTATCCAATGGTGAAAACCTCTTTGAGGCGCCAAAAGATGAGAGACTTGACACTCTTCCTGAACATTATTAGGAGAGATCACCATTTTTTATTGAACCAATTCAGTCAATCAATATCAGCACCGAAGCAGCAGCAAGGACCATACACCTGATAGAGTCATTAAAAGAACAAGAAAGGGTTGAATTCACCAAGTTATTCAAAGAAAAGAAAAGAAAATTTGATTGCTCTTATGAAAATATGCAAGGGGTAGATCCAAATTTGATCATGCACCACTTATCTATAGCGCTAGGAGCTAAGCCAGTCAAGCAGAAACTAAGAAAACTGAACCCACATGTCACCATATTGGTTAAAGTAGAATTGAAGAAGTTACTTGATGTAGGATTCAACCGACCTATAGATTATGAAGAATGGATCTCTAACATTGTACTTGTATCCAACCAGAAAAAAGCATCAAGATTTGTACAGACTTCAGGGATCTCAACAAAGCTTGTCTGAAGGATGATTCTCCTTTACCCAACATCGACACAATTGTAGATCTAACAACTGGACATGCTGTTATCACTCATGGATGGTTTCTCAAGCTACAATCAAATTAAGATAGCACCAGAAGACCAAGATAAAACAACATTTACCTCTCCATGGGGTACTTATTGTTGGAATGTCATGCCTTTCAACTTAAAGAATGCAAGAGCGACCTATCAATGAGCAATGACCATAATATTTCATTACATGATGCACACATTCATGGAGGAATATGTAGATGACCTATTGGCTAAATCATTCACAAGAGAAGGACATCTGGAGATTTTGGATAAAATATTTCAAAGGCTAGAGCAATTCAATGTACGACTTAATCCTAAAAAGTGTGTCTTCGGTGTAACATCCGACAAACTCTTAGGATACATAGTCTTAGAACAAGGAATCGAGGTGGACCCCGCAAAGGTACAAGCAATCATGGAGATGGCACCTCCTAGAAATATCAGTCAGTTAAGATCTCTACAAGGACAACTACAATCCATAAGAAGATTCATTTCTCAACTAGTAGACAAGTGCCTTTCGTTCACTCATCTACTCCTCAAGAATGTTACTTTTAGATGGGAAGATCGATGTGCAAAATCATTCCACCAACTCAAGCAATATCCAATGAATCCACCTATCTTGGTACCACCAATAGTGGGAAAACCTCTCATTCTTTATATATCAGCTACAGAGGTATCACTAGGAGCATTGTTAGCATAAGAAGATTTAGTGGGAAAGGAAAGAGAAATATACTACATCAACAGGACATTAAATGGATACAATCTCAACTACATATTCATTGAAAAAGCGTGTTTGGTTGTGGTCTTTGCCTCTCAGAATTTTTGGCACTATATGCTAGCTCACAAAATCAAACTGGTAGCACAGATCGACCCATTAAAATATTTACTCAACAAAGTCTCTCTCACAGGGAGGTTAGCTAAATGGTTGATGATTCTAAGTGGGTTTGACATTCACTACACAGACAGGAAGGCTATCAAAGGTCAAGCTATTGCTGATCAGCTAGCAAAAGCACCATTAAAAGATAGACATCCAATCCATGTTGAATTTCCAGATACAGATATTCTCACAATATCAACAAAACCATGGGTCTTGTAATTTGATGGATCATACACAAAACATGGATTAGGCACTGGCGTCCTATTCATCACTCCAAAAGGACACACTATTCCTAAATCTTACAGATTTGTTTTTCCTTGCACAAATAACATTGTTGAGTATGAAGCTCTAGTCACAAGAATCAAAATGGTTGTTGAGTGGAAGATCACAAAGTTGAAAATCTTTAGAGACTCACAATTGGTCATTAATCAAGTTAATGAAGACTATCAAACAAAGGACGACAAGCTGATTCTCTACAAGTGCATGGTGGATTATTTCAAGAAGTACTTTGCGGACATCAAATTTGAACAGATTCCAAGATTGGACAACAAAGTTGCGGACGCCATGGAAACCATTGCCTCTCTCTCGCAAATACCAGACAAACATAATCATTATGAGTTCCCGGTGGAACAATTGTTTTCCCCTGCAGTTATGACAATTCTGAATCCCAAGTCATATGCCACATAGTTGGTTCAAACTCACCCCTCTATGGAAAGATCTACACCTACCTAAAAGATAATGTCCTTCCACTAGATCTATCCTGAAACCAGAAACGCAATTTTATTTGTCAAGCAACCTATTATACCCTAACCGCTGACACACTTTAACGTCGAGGTCTTGATGGTACTCTTCTTCAGTGTCTTGATCGTACCGAAACTAAAATTGCCTTGCATGAACTTCACTAAGGTATTTGTGGCACACATTCAAGTGGTCCTACTCTCGCCAAGAAACTTCTAAGGATGGGCTATTATTGGCCGACAATGGAAAAATAATCATATCAGTTTGCCAGAAAATGTCCAAAATGCCAAATTCATGGCAATCTTATACATGCACCAGCACAGGAGTTGCAATTGTTTACTACATCATGACCATTCTTTCAATGGGGACTCGACCTAGTACCCAAGATTAATCCTTCCTCATAAAATGGACATAAGTTTATCATCATGACCATTAAGTGTTTTACAGAGTGGATAGAGGCCATCCTATTAACTACTGTTACCAGCAAGCAAATATCCTCTTATATCCTAGATTATCTCATTTGTTGGTATGGCATTCCTAGTTCCATTATCATAAATAATGGAAGACCTTTCAAGAATCAAGATGTAAAATAACTATGTGAACGATTCCATATCTAGCATCATTTCTCCACACCTTACTATCCACAAGGGAATGGCCAAACAGAGGCCTCAAACAAAACCATCTCGAAAATCCTCAAGAAGACAATGAACGAGGCTAGTCGTCATTGGCATGTTCAACTCAACCCAACATTATGGGCCTACAGAACTAGCATCCACACACCTACAGGAGCAACACCATACTCACTTATGTATGGATCCAACGCTATTCTACCTATTGAGATTGAGATTCCATCACTCAGAGTATCACTAAAGGGACTCATTCTAGATGAGGAGTATCAGGTAAACAGACTGCAAGAGTTAGAGCTGCTAGATGAGCGCTGACAATGTGATTTTGATCACGTCAAAGCATATTAGCAATGCATGTGCCGAAGCTACAATCACAAGGTAAAACCAAGAGCATTTCAAATTGGTGATTTGGTCCTAACAGAAAATCCCCACAATCAATAGGATCGAGAAAATAAGGGCAAGTTTGAACCAAATTGGCTAGGTCCTTTTGTCATCATATCCGCTTATGGATCTAGAGCATATCAATTATCTACATCAAAAGGGGACCTGATTGACGAACCTATCAACAATGTGCATCTCAAAAAGTTTTATACCTGAGTTATCCAATGCACAGATAAGAGAATTTTTTTTTTTAAAACCAAGAAATAAAAATAAATAAAAGTAAAAAGTAAAAAACAATAAAAAAGTTCAATAAAAGCAACTAGTGAAAACCTAGCAACAGGCGCTACTTGTGATAGATTGACTATTCCATCTAATGTATCCATATCATATCTTTTCACGTCCATTTTAACCATGCCTATGGCCATCACAAAGCTTTGTAAAACACAACACATTCTTGGACATGCTTAGCATAGTCACTATCTTTGATTATCTAAAAAGTTGTCCGCATCATATCTCACCATGGCTTGGTGATCAATGTATATATCCATATCGAAAAAATTGTTCATAGCTAGGGGCAAAATCCTTACTGTAATTGGGGGCATCTCACCTTTTAATAGGTTTAAACAAAGCAGATAGCCATCAAAACAAAGACATTTTGAACAAAAACAAAAATCACAACTATCAATGATAGACCTCAAAAACCAGGAACTGAACAAACTAAACAAAGATCTAATTGCAAGATGTTTTATTTGACAAAATACATAAAGTAGCATGCATGTTTACCTATGGTTGTTTTTTATTTTTGATATCATATCTCCTGAGTGACCCAAAAATGTCTTGAAACTAGAAACGCAAGGAAGGAGTGTGATATTTTCTTTGTCTGTTGTTTGAGAGTGAAGCCTTTTACTATGCAAGTTTGTCTTATGACGTGATCAAGTAACATATCACTGAGGACATTTCAGATTTGTATAGGGAAAAGGTTAACTCTTGTCTGCTTTACGCAAACAACACTCAGGTTGTCTTCATTTAATTATACCTCGACTCTTGTGTCATCTTGCAATATCAAACTCCATGTAAGTTATACTCAGGTCATTATGGTTCAATTATACCATGATTCTTGTATCAACTTTCAACATATCAAAGGGTCAATGACGACAAAAACGAAAGCACAATAAAATTTGATCGAAAGGATGACTATATCAGCAATGAGGGATCATTTAGTTACATTAATTAGTCATTACCAATTAGCTACATATCCTTGATTAATTCATCTCATTCAAATGTTACATTAGTGTCATTTTGCATCTCATTTTCAAGATACATATCATTTTCATACACTAACTCATTTGGGTGCATTTTCCGACAAAAAATTCTGACAAACTATGGGATTTTTTTTTGTTTTGTCGGATATTATGAGGTTAATTGTGTCAATTTGTTATTTAAAAAAAAAACTTTCCTGTCATTCGTAGGAATTCAGACGGTTATTAATTCCATCGGAGTTACGACGGGCAGTCGTCAGAATTTTGATGAAAAACAGAAAAGTAAAAAAGTAAAAAAAAAAACCTTAGGGTTAGTCAAGTAAAAAATATAAAAAATCGCGTGAACCGTGTTTTATGTACTTGCGACAGCGTTTTGCTAGGTTTATGAAGCTTATAGATCGAATTTTTTATAGTCTTATTTTGTAATAATATTCCATAGCTTGGCAATGTTTACTTTTAATTACATATAGAAATGTATAATATCCCATAGGTCAATTTCAATATCATAGTAAAGTACTTCAAATTACTATGCAAAGCAAAAGACTTCAAAATACTTCATTCCTGCAAAGAAAAGCAGAAGACTTCATTAGCGCACACAGGAGCTCGATCAAGAAGAGGAGATTCATACGAAGAGCGACCAAAGAAACTACGACCAAAGTAGCAAGCTATTTGAAAAAAGGATCTCGATCAAGAAGAGGAGATTCACAGGATGAGAGACGATGGTGAATAAAGAACCATACTAGAACTCATTGAGCGAGGGATAGTTTGGATCAAAATGCGTTGCGTTGAACCTCGAGGTGGCTATAGCTTCAATTTGGTGGCCTAATTGTGATGCTGGTAGGTGAGATGGTGAAGATAGGCTAATCAGTTTACAGGTGAACCATCACTTAGCTTCATCTTATGTGCATCTCAAACATAATCAGATTTGCATAGCTATTGTTTCCTAGGTATCCCATAGATGCGTTTTTAGGGTACCGAGAAACACACGACATGGAGGCTATTGCTTGGGTTGGCACTGTTGGTTTTAAGAGGTTGGTTCTGATCATAGTTTCTGTCTGATTGGAAGAAAAAATTAAATTGACCTTAAATCGATAACCCCATTACACCAATTGAGAAGAAGAAAAATTAGGGTTATTGTTACATACGAGGGCAACGACATAGCAGACTTAGTTACAATGCTATCTTCGACAAATATGATGACCATGTATGTGATACAAATTTTACAAGTTATACCTTCTTACTATGTTATAGTATGTGATTAATTTTTCTGATAGGTTCAACGTATGCTTGTTCTTTGTGTGTGACACATTCGGTGAGTAGTTTATTCATCGTGTATTCTTGGGCATATAGTCCATCAGTGATTTTGGAAACCTGCGGCGCCAATTCTTCATCCTCTTTGATATTCGAGACTTTGTGCTCTAAATTTCCACCCAATTTAGCCTTGAATTGCTCCATTGTCAAGAGCTCACCGTCACTCATCAGATTTGGAAGATCTTTTGCATTCTCAAACTTATCCACATCACTTTTCAATAGTTTGTAGTAATGGTCATGAGTAGCAATAATCTCCTCATCCTCTGGCCTTGTTTTATCACAAAACCTCTCCTTCAATGTCATATGGTTATCCAAGCTGTGAAAGTGCCTTTGTATGCAAACCAAAATGGAGTAGCCTAAGCGTTCATTGCATCAATCATGTGCTTGATTATCCCTATTATCAATGCATGTACAACAAAATCTTTCTTCTCATTTGCCTCGTTCATTTTCTTCTCAAACTTTTCTGCTTTGTATTTCCAATATATGGCATCCTGAGATGCAAGCATGATCCTATGCTCTTCCTCATAATCAATAGGTCATTCTGGTATTGCGGTCCTTTGATCCTTTTGCAATTGAGTGGCTATCTCTTGCCACTTTTTTCTTCTCCAACCTCTGCATGATATGCATCCTTGTAGTGAAGCATTTCACTTGTGACAAAATCCACCTGATCTATATTTAGTCTAGCCACATTTAAATTTAACATTGTAGTCTCCATGGGATTGTTCATCCCCATATGTCGAATAGTCAATGTGGAAAATAGCTCATTTGGATCAATCAGAAGGGGCCTTGTTTCTAGAGGGTACACAACCCATTGTAGTAATGTCTTTTGTCCTGGATCATATCCAAATCCAGTATACACAGTATCAATATTTTCAGGCAATTTGAAGTTCTCTTTACCAATTGATTTGGCATATGTGTCAAACATTAATGCACCCTTCGTATTCCAACCAGGATATATGATCATGCCATCATCTTTTAGCATTTGTCTCCCTTTGGCTGGAGTTATTATCTTCATTTCCTCATCAATGGACTCTTGAAGCTTATTTAAAGATTCTTCACTGATGTCTTCTCTTCCTTCAATCCTCAACTGCTTTGCTTTATGCTGATATATAATGTCTGAAATTTAGGGGTTTGGATGAATTTCTCATCTGAATCAAATTTGTCACAATCATCAATTCTCTCATCTGAAATTGCATATTTCAGGGGCTCAACAAGAATTTCATTTTATCCCTCTCCCTCAGTAGCCTCTATTGGAACCTCATCGTGCCTCTCATGGGCCCTAGAATCTAGTGACAAATGATCAAGAGGAACCTCTATCCTTGGTTCAGATGGCTTGTGCAGAAGAGCCTTTTCAAGGATTCCTTCAAGGATTTCCTGTCTTAGATTAATAAGTTTCTCTGCTTTAGCTAGTGGTTCTGTGATATCTTCAAGATCATGTTTGATCATATTCCTAACAAGCTTCCGATTGTATGCACTCATCACTTTATTATATAGCTCAATCTTTTGTAATGCCTCCTTCCTTTCCAAATTTCCAATGAAATCTTCTTTTAACAGAGGGACATGCTCATAACCCTTGAGCCCTTGTAGATTTTTGGCCTTTTGAATATAGCCTTCAAGGTCGAATTGGACCCTTGCATCAGCAAGTGACAATGAAAAGTATTTCATCTTCTTACCAATAAGTTTATAAATTTTTGTATTCTTTACAACAAAATCTCCAAAAGATAAATAACCTGGTAGGAAGGATTGTTTTAGGCATCTGCCTAATAATCTCCAAGTAAGCAATTTGTTTGGGATTGTTTTAGGTAGTAGATTGGGGGCTCCTTCAAATCCATAGACCCTAATTTGAGTATGGGTCTCAAATGAATACCAATCTCCCCAGTTGTGATCAATTTCCAACTCTGGATTGAAGTCTTTAGGTCTCAAAAACTTCTTGATTTCAAGAGAAAGTGAAAAATATTCATCATAGCCTAACAAACCCATTAGTGGTTTCACAAATTGATCTTCAAAGCAATAATATTGACAATCATCATAACGTTGATCCCATACTAAAATCCATAATTACACTGAATTCTTCATTCCTTGCTTATTATACATATGTCTGGGTAAATCATATCCCCATAAGTTGTTTTCCTCTCCAACAAACAATAATATATGCATCAACAACGAATAATGTGTGAATGCAATTTTATTGGGATCCCCTTTTATCTTTTCAAGGCCATGATTCATCTAATCAACAATGAAGGAAGCATAATCAAATCCCCTGGGGTCCTTGGACTGTGCATCAATAGCAAGGACCATTAGTGCAATGTCCATGAGTGGGGGTGCCTCAACTCCAAGGACCCGTCCTATGGAGTAATAGGTATATTTAATGTGTGGTCTAAACTGGTTCACATCAAAGGGAGCATGATCAATATCCTTAAATGTCTCGGGTTTCTTTCTCTTTTCCCTCTTTCTCTGGAAAGGAAATCTCCACTCCTTGTATACACTCTCAAGAGATGTGTACTCCTGTTTTAGCTTCCTAAGGTCAATGGTTGTCTCATATCTCCACTACAAACCAAACACTTGCTCAATGACATCTTTTCTAATAGGGGTTTACCAAACCTATCATATATTGTTTTTGTGTTAACATCATACTTATGAGCTAAAGCTCTCATCAATCTAGGGCTAGTAAAGATGTTTGGGACCACTAGCCTTCCTATATTTAGATTCCATAGATTGCATACAAGCTCAGGGCTTTCTTTCCTCTTCAAATGGAACATGAACAAGTCATATCCCCTCAATTTTGTCTAGACATCCCCTAGATGCTCATGATTATCTTCAAACCCCTCTTCCTCAGATTTTACTTTTCTATATTTTAAACTAGAGGTGGGGAATTGCTCTAACAAGTATTGATTTAATGACCTGCCCTCTTTCTTTTTCCTTTTTCTCTTAGTAATCTCAATGGAGTATGCAAGTGGAGGATTTTTTGGTTTTCTACCCCTAGAAGGCCTAGTAGTCAAAGATGATTCTATAATGTGCAAATATGGAGTAAAAGAAGTGTTAGCAACTCACTTGATTCAGGCTTGTAGAACAATTCTGGCTTCGGCTTTGAATTCTCCATGTGCTTTATATTTATCCAAGCTATTGAACCTTTATGTCTTTGCAAATTCCATGTGACCTTTTCTCCCTCCGCAATGACTTCTTCTCTATGTTTTGAAATTCAATGCAGAAATGACTGATGTGCTTGCTGCAGTAAATTTCACCAACTTGAGTTCCTTAATGATACACCAGCTTCAATGAGTGCTACTTGTGTGATCATTAATCCTCAATATTTATTGAAATTATTTTAAATGTCATATCATCTTCTTTTTTATGATTTCTACCCTATCGATGACCTTCAAAATCCTAATTCTTATCGAAATGGGTTCTTTGTTTCTGGTTATCGATAAGATTTTCTTCTATGAAACTTCGTTACGTTTTATCGAAACCCTAAGTCTCATCGAAACCATGGCTTTAACTTTTGTTAGTACTCTGTCTCTTCGATGAGAACATCCACTTCGATGATGTGTATTTGATCATCTTTGCCAGCAACTTTCTTATCGAGGAAAGGCCCTCAATGATATCTGCGACTTCGATAATTTAATTTTCCTCTTTATCGCTCTGTTGTTTTCATCGCTATCATTGATGTTATTTCGATGAAGATTGTTCCTTCGGTGAGAGTTTTTTCATTTCATCGAAGCTCTTTATGTTATCAAAGTCCTTTTATGGAGTAATCCCTTTGATGATTATTAACCCAGTGATCATGTATCATTGAGTTTCATCGAGACTATATTCTCTTTGAGGTTGTTGTAGTGGGGACCACATCTTGCAAGGTTCTTTGTCGATGAACCTTTCCCCTTCGATAACATTCCTTTGAGTTTTATCATGGCTTAGTCTTTTATCGAAGTTGAAAATAGAAGCTACTTAATGCTCTTCGATGATGTTTTGCCCCTCGATAATGTTAATTCCCTGCTCATCACATATCAGAGACCATCATAGGTAAGGTCCTTGATTAAGATTTCTGATTTTTGTTTCATTTTTTTGTTTACGTATCAGCTTGTTGATTATCAAGCTTAATTCAACATGTAATCAGTTTGAAAATTTGATACAAATTGCATCAAATAGTGAATGTATTGGCCAACATTCACCAAATATGTATCCTTCATCCTAATGTTGAGTATAATCTTCATATACCATTCATCCTTCTATCAAGTATTGACACCCTTATCTTTTCTTCTTGTACATCATCTTGTGTGAGATCTTCTTCTACCCTAGGTTCCCTTTCTTTGGTTATCTCTTCCTTAACATTAACTTTTGAAATATTAGTCTTTTCAAGAACTCATTCCTCATTATTTGTTATATCAATGGTCTAGGATTTTTTGCTTAGTGGTATCCTTTGGACTGGTTGGTGGTCTTGTCTTCTTTAGAAGATTCAATAATTATTTGTTTGGAACCTTTTCTCAATCTCTTATGGGCCATTCAAATGTCTTCAGGTGCTTCCTTAGTTCTTCTTTGGCCTTAGAGGACCTTGTCCTTTGATGGATTAAAGGAATTGTAGTAGTTGTAGACACTTAAAAATAATTATTTTAATTATTTTAAGTTCTTTGCATAATTAATTTATTAATTGTGCCAATTCCTATTCCTCCTCAATATTAATTAAATATAATAATTTTGTCACTATAGTCTGTTGATTGATTTATTTAACAAATCAATCCACCTTTATTCTTCTAAAAATCCCTAATATTAAGTCTTCTCAAATTCCTCCTTTTAATTAATTAATTTCAATTAATTAATTAATCTAGATGATTCCTACAAATCACCTTTTTCCTAATCCATCATTAGCCTAATGAATCTTCTAGAAGCTCCCTAAACTCACTTAGCATTGTTCTTCTAATTTTTAATTCCCTCCACTTACTCTCTCTCCTAGTCAAATCCTCCTACAAATCTTGTCTACCCTAATCCCACCTAATCATTCTTCTAACCCCTCTCCTAATGAGTTGCTAGTAAAGTCAACTCCTTGTCCCTTCCATCCAACCACCTTCCTTAAATGCTCTTTTCCTAGGTGAATGTGAAAATCTCACATTCCTCTAGGCATCCCATCCTCCAAGGAATTTTTAATTCCTTCTTATTCCTCCAATCCCCATGATCATCCTTTTTGAAGAATTTTTAATTCTTCATCCCCATCCCTTAAGGAATATTTTATTCCTTTCTCTTCCCTAAGCACATTGGGAAGTCTTCCCAATGAGCCTTGAGGAGTGTGGAGACAAGAAATGCCTTTAAAGCATATCTCTTGGTCTCCACACTTGTCTTGTCATCTCCTCTTGGGCCTTGTGTGGGCTCACAAGAGATCCTGGCCCGTCATCTTGGGTCAATCCCAGCCCTCCATTTATCCTCTTCTCCTCCTTTAAATTGAGGACTCCATCCCCTTATATTTCATCTCCAAGTTTAGTAAATCCATGTTGCTAATTTATGCCCAAGAAATCATCCTCATACCCTTATTATGCCAAAATTTGCACTCATCCATTCTTAGCCATTTCATATTTTGATCATCAACCCATCCATCATCTATCCATTGTGCACAATATTAGAGAGCCAACCACATCATTCCTATTGGATCAATCAGATCAAGCTAGGAAGAGGCGCGTTCTTGGCTTCAACAAGAGTCCAAATCGGAGGAACAAGAGAACTCTCTTGGCAAGGTATAAAGATTTCTTTCATATTTTGTTATTTGAATGTTTTATGTCTTTTGTTCATTTATTCAATCTAACCTTGTAATCCATACTTTTCCCTTGGTTTATTTTGGCACGTCCGGTGGGACCCATGTCCCTAAATTTTTTTTTAATGTTTTTCAAGTTTTTTGCAAGTTTTTGATCGCAGGTATCAGAACAATGCGAGCACCTGCAAATCGGCGTGACCAACTTAGGTTCAACGCGAGCCAAAGGAATTTTAGCATGAGCGCTAAGTATTCAAATTTCTTTTGCTGCTCCCCTGCAGATCTGCACATTGGTGTGAACGCTTCTGGAACAACGCATCCGATCTGAGAATTTGTTGCCTAATCTAACAATATTTTTTGTTTCTCATTCTGGTTTTTTATCTTGCTGTTAATATCCAAAAACACATAAAAATAAAAAAAATCCTGGAAAGAAAAAATTTGTTAGTTAGTTTTGCTAAATGGATATTTTTTTAGTATTCCCGATTCATCGTGAGTGATCTGCGAATAGCGTGGGCAGTCTACTGGGTCCCCACCTAAATTTAAATTTTTGAATATTTTAATACTGATGACTGTATTGACCTCATTCGGTGCGTAAGCTCACGTTTCAGTGCTTACTCTCGTGCTTCAGCGTGGGAGAATCTGTATCAACGTGACCATTTCTCATAATCCCGCCCAACTTAAAAAATTTAAAAATTTGAATTTTTCGTCTAACCGCTAACTTGTTTCTAAGTTTTTGTGTTTTTAGCTCAAGCGCAGGCACTTTAGCGCGACCGAATTAGATTAGCGTGACAGTCAAGTATAAATCAACAATTCTATTTTGTTTTATTTTCTGCATTCTTATTTTTTTGCTTTCGGCCCACTTAGCGCGTACGTAGGCGCTTTAGCACGGTTGACTGCAAATCAGTGCGTGCGCTGTTTCTGTAGGCCTGTGGCTACTAATTGCAATTTTTTTTGTGAGTTTTGCATCTTTTTCGATTGTCCAAGACCTAAAAATACAAAACTACTAATCAAGTGGTTTTGCAGGTTGCCTAGGAGTTTCAAACAAACATTTTGTTTCTTTTATTAGGCACATAAATTTAATTAGGGGTAAATGAATCATTATTTTTCATGTTTGTGAAAAGCGTAAAGGTAGGAGAGTATGCTCTCATCTATCTAGATGATCAGAAATCCAGACCCTTCAAGATTTTTATGTTTATTGCATGTTTACCCTTAGCGGGCCTGCCCTCCCGAGTTGCTCTTTGAGTCGGTGAGAGGGGAACGACCCAAGTGAGTACACCAAGACTTGGGGTTCCCAACTCACTACAATAAATAGGACATTGAGATCAAAATAATCAATGGTTGGGGCTATATGAGAGTTCACTCTCACATTGGGTGCTTAGTAGGATCCTAGGGATCTCAATCACGCTTGTGTGACTACTAAGTTCTTGGTGCTTCGTTGGGCTATAGGCCTCAATTGCACTTACGCAACTGCGAAGGGTAGCTCCTAATGGGAAGCCATATTAAACACCTTGTGCATAGTGGCCAAAAACCTTCTAGTCATTGGTGCAGGAGGTCAAGCCTCTGAAGTCACCCATATTTTCACGGCCCTTACTAGAGACACAAACTTCGCCATGAGGAGTTTTCATGGAAATTGATGCTTGGCTGCCCCAGAGAAGTGAGTGCCATGGAGGGGAGCCAGTGGGTAAGTATAGATCGGAAACCAATTGGGATCCAATGACTATTGTCCTTGCTAGCCTTAAGAATGTTGTATATGAGTATGAGTGTCTTTGAGTTAAAATTCATTTGATTATTGTGTTTGCTTTGCTTGATGCTTACTTGCCAACAGTAGATTAAACACATCATTATCCTCAAACACTTTGCAAAAAAACTTGTCAAAAAATAAACAATCATCCAAGTCAAAGCCCTAGTCACAATTCCAATCATAGTCATACCCAAGTCACATCCTAGTCATCTTCCACACAAAATCCCAATTAAGTCAAAACTCTATATGTCTCATGTTTCATAAACACAAGTCGTATAATCATCCTAAGAAGTCAATCCATCGACCTATCAAGAAGAAGAAGATCACACAAGCACAACTCATTAGATGTCAGAAGTTTTGGTACACAAATCTCAAACTCTTGCTTAAACATAGGACCTTCTTGCATCATTACCACGATTATGTCCATGGTCATAGAAATGAGTTTGATGCTAGTGATGAATTAAGAGTCCATGCCCTCCATCAAGGTTCAGGTTTGTCTTTTAACACCAACTATCATCAGAATCAAGGTGGTCGTATCCCTTAATACAAATTTTCATCCAAACCAATCATATATTGAGTCATGTTCATGCCAAGGATATCCTAGTCATCAAATTTCTTCTAATCATCACTATAATCCCTCTTCAATCAATCATCCTCAATCTTTTCCTAAAGACTTAGCACATCAATTGATCACAAAATCAATCACCTTCAATTATCAAATTAATTCTCAAATCCAAATCAAATCATCCTTTAATCCAATTTAACCTCACGTTAAGGTTGTATGCCTTGTGAAGTTTCATTTAGACCTCATCCTTAATAAATTAATCACTTGGATTTGTGATTGAATAAGAATCCTCTCCAAGTACCTTTTCCTTATCCTTTGAATAAATCAAGACTCTTATCTCACGCCTTTATTTTGCTTAGGGTCATTAGTCAACCCTTAGTGGAAGAAAGGCTTTTGATCATCATTCCAAGGTCTAAATTTAACCCAACTTGGTCATTACCTTGCTTGTGGTTTCATCAACATTTCCCACCTAAAATCCTCATCCAAGGACTAGGGTGCAATCCTAATCAAATCCGTGTCCTAATCCAAGGACCCTATCAATCAACAAAATCCATTTTCATCAAATCCAAATCCTAAAATCCAAGAGCCTTGCTAAGTCCTCTCATCAAAATTTCTTATTTCTCCAATCAATATTTTCTAGGGTTATTCTTGTATGGTCACAACTTGATCTCAAAAGAAAAATATGGCCAAACAACAATATGGTATGCTGGACATTAGTGTCCTATATGAAGACCCTACACAAGATCCTACACAGAGTGTGCAACCTAGCATTCAAAATCAACCACAAGATCCTAATATGGTTGACCAAGATGAACTCTCTCTGGAAGTGTGAACTTTCTTAGAAGACTCTTATAATCAAGAAATGGATAAATTTATCCGACACAATCCTAGTGCTCTTCTAAAGACTCTCCTTGAAAATGGAGCTCAACTCCCACCCGATTTTGATAGATCCACCCTTGTTCAACAATCACAAGAAGACCTTGCTCCTACTCATACCATCGCACCCGTTATTCAAACTTAATCAATTGCACCCTCACTAATCATTCAACCCCAATCAATAATGCCAACGACATCTGTCCCTGTGATTCCACCTTCTTCCTTCTTAGCATCTATGCCACTATCAAATCTGATCTTGTCTATTCTCCAACATGCCTCTATGCCATCTTCTTCTACCTGACCATACATTTTTATTCCACAAACCTCCATTCCCATCAATAATGTCACTAACTTCATTCGAGCCTCACTTCCTCCTGTCACAACAATTTGCATGTCGCAACTGACTATCACTCAGGTCCCTTTGACATCGGTCATCACATCTCACATCCCCACCTCCTCATCATATCAATACATTAGTGGTGGTGGACCTTCCATCACTCATTCGATTCTAGGGGCAAACACAATTCATCATGTCCAAAATCCACAACAAGACCTCATTACAGAAATTCAGGACATGAAAAACATCATCAAAGACATGAAGGAAGGGACTAACAAAAGGAAACCTTACTTGTTTGAGGAATTTTTTCCTTGTCCTTGTGGCTCGTCTATATCAGTTGCACCATACCCACCAGGCTTTGAGATCCCTAAGTTCACAAAGTATGAGGGCAAAGGGGACTCCCGAGACCATGTTCGGGAATTTCACATCCTATGTCAAGAAGTATCCTATGGCGACCTATACCTTCAAAGACTCTTCCCTAAGATTCTCATGGGAGATGCTCTTGCAAGGTTCTCATCCTTACCTTGAGGTTCCATTACCTCCTTCTTGCACTTAGCAGAGAAGTTCGTGGCTCACTATGCCTACAACATGGCTAATGATGTTTCCATGATGGATCTTTGTAACACAAGGAAAGGTCTGGAGAGATGTTTGCTAACTTCTTGCAAAGATGGCGACATATCATCAAGAAATTCCAATGGGACATGCCAGAACAACACCAAATTGAATTATTTCAAAAAAATCTGGTGCCTGAACTATCAAGGCCGCTAACATCTCAATGTATTAAATCTTTCCAAAAATTGACTGATAAGGGCCTAGCCCTCGAACGTGTCTTGATAGAGGAAGTAACCTTGAAATATTACCAAAAATCAAGTCAAAATTCTTCCTATTATCATAATTATAAACCAAAATTTTGGTCCAAAAACAAGAACGTAGTCAATGATGGTGTGACTGATGCAAAACATGTCCAGACCGTGGCCACTCCTCCAAAGCCCACCACCACCAATCGCCAATTCAACAATCAAAATAATCAAAATTAATCTCAAAAGCCTCATAACAATGTCTCAATCCAGGGGCAACCACCCCAATCCAATAACAGGAGTCCAAGAGATTTCACTCCTCTTGTTGAGCCCATTGAAGTGGTTTTTTAAAAGCTTGTTCAAGCAGGCACAACGGTGTTCCTGATTACTCACCCGTTCAATCCCAATCAACCCAAACCTAGGTGGTATAATCAGAATGAATATTGTGTATCATCGTATCAAGGGGCATGATACACGAAAGTGCATGAAGCTTAAAATCTACATAGAAGATCTCATTGATAGGGGTGAGATTGAGGTAGCAAATTCAAAACCAGGTAATAGAAATGATAAACTCAAAATGTACCAGGAACCCTTCCCAAAACATGATAAAGGAAAAGGCTCATCATCTAACGTTGTGAACTATGACTACACTAATCATATAGCAAGCTTTGACTCTTTAGTAGGTCACATTGATCCTGCAAACAACCATGTCAACATCATAACTATCTAAGGAGCTAAACCTCCCCTTCCCAAAGCAGACCTAACCCTGCTAGGATAGTCATTCAAGGTGCTAAACCTTCCGCTTCCCACTCACAGAATGATTACAATGTAACCACCCGTCGAGGCAGAGTCATTGTTCAAGAAGCCCCTCCCCCACCAAACCCTCCTCCCATGTCTTCCACTCATCGATATAACCTCCTTGACCAACTCAGGAAGACCTCCACACAGATCTCCATCCTAGAACTTCTCAAGACTTCCCCTGTCCATAAAGAAATTTTGGAACAATCCCTCCTTGAGTCTCGCATTCCTGATAATATTAATTCTACCCAATATCAAGCTCTCATTGGAAACCTTGCCGCCCAGCAACACCTTGTGTTCACTTCCAATGATGCTCCTCTAGATGAAGACCATAATAAACCTTTGCACATCGAGGCCCTTATGCAGAAACATAAGGTCAAACGTATCCTGATAGATGGTGGATCCAGACTCAATTTGTGTACATACAAGTTAATAAAACTATTGGGACTTTCTGAGGACCTAGTAGATACATCAGGAAGAATCACAATAAAAGCATATGATGATGCAGAAAGAGTTTCTAAAGGCATGATCACCTTACCTCTTCAAGTGGTCCCTATCCCAATTGAAACCCCTTGCCAAGTCCTAGATCTTTATCTCCCCTACAATATCCTTCTCGATTTCCCATGGATTCACTCCTTACAGACTGTACCCTCCACTTATCACCAATGCATCAAATTCCCCTTCAATGGAAGAGAGATCACTATCAAAGGTGATCCACAACCTTTTCAATATTGCAAGCTCTTAGAAGGGAAGCATCCATATCATTGCCCACTAAATAGACCCTCACCAACTCCTCCATCTAACACATCAAATGTTGCTTCCACCTCATCCCAAGTGGACCCACAAATCAAAATCCTAGATAATGGCTGCGGAGAATACAAATTGGAAGATGTCTTATTAATAGGAAACCTCCCCTTATCTCCCAAGTCATTTGGCAAACCAAAAGAACTCGAAAAAGATCAAAAATAGGTTATATAATGCAAAGAAACCACCTTTCAGCAATGGGGCCCACTTGATGAGGAGAGCCTCGACACAAATGTCTCTTCATGGTTGTACCGGGAACAAAACGAAGACCCAACAAAAATACCTAAAAAAATCTATCCAAAAGCATTAGCTATAGTGAAAAAAATGGGTTACAAAGGACACGGCTTGGGACCAGAGGAGAAAGGAAGAAAAGCACCCATAAATCCTATATCCTACAAGTACAACAAAGGCTTGGGGTACACAGCAGTGCCTAAAATCACTATCACTGGTGCCCCTTCAAGTCCTTCTTTGGATATCAAAAACTTTGACAAAGAGGAGTTCCATGAAATGCTTTATGAATACGAAAATGACATCTTCTTTGACACTCACGTCAATACCATCACTCCCATAACCCTCCCATTTCACATGAGCTACATCTTATCCATCCTGAACTCATAGATTGGGGCCAACGAGACAAACCCACTTTAGATATCTTTGCCGATGATAACACTCGCATTACTCTGTTGACTATGCCAAATTTGGAAGACTGCAACAGAGTACACGAGATTCAACTACATGAAAAGGGATACTTTCGTAGTTAGGTCAATGCCCTTAGCCACAAAAAAGATAATAAAAAGAAAAAACATGATTCCCTAGGTGAAAACCTCTCTTAGGCACCTTTAGATGAGCAAAAAGTAAAACCAAAGGGCATATCCGAAAGTGAAAACCTAGAAAAGTCACTTAAGGATGAGGGACTTGACCTCCCTATCATTGGTCACCTTCCACAAGACAAGTCAAATTTGCTAATAGAAGAAACAAACAGTATCAATATGGGCACCGAAGACATTCCAAAAAATGTGCTCATTGCCAAGTCCCTCACGGGGCAAGAGAAGAAAGACTTCATCAATTTCCTCACAGAGACAAAAATCAACTTCGCATGGTCCTATGCTGACATGTCGGGTTTAGATCCTGACTTGGTGGTTTATAATCTTGATGTCCACCCAGATGTAAAACTCGTAAAACAAAAGTTGCGCAAAATGCATCCACATATTGCACTCGTGGTCAAAGCAGAACTCCAAAAGATGTTGGATGCAAAATTCATCAAATCAATAGACTACACTGAATGGGTATCCAACATTGTACCTGTTGGAAAACCTGCTAGGGGCATCCACATCTGTACTGATTTTTGAGATCTAAACAAGGCTTGCCCTAAAGATGATTTCCCGCTCCCCAACATAGATATGATTATGGACCTTACAGCGGGATATGAGATGCTATCACTTATGGATGGATTTTTTGGATATAACCAAATCAAGATTGTGGAAGAAGATCAACAAAAAACTGTGCTCACAACACCGTGGGGGACTTTCCCTTATCAAGTCATGCCTTTTGGCCTCAAAAATGCCAAAGCCATATACCAGCATGCCATGACAACAATGTTTCATGACCTCTTGCACAAAATTATGGAGGACCATGTGGACGATCTTCTAGGCAAATCAAAGACAAGACAGGAGCACATCCCTATCTTAAGGCAGATCTTTGAAAGATTGGAAAAATACAAACTGCGTCTCAATCCTAAGAAGTGTGTTTTTGGTGTCAAATTGGGAAAAATACTAGGTTTCATTGTTTCTTCCAGAAGCATCGAGGTTGATCCTGCAAAGGTGAAAACCATCATGAAATGCCTCCCCCAAAGACCCTTAGACAACTGTGCAACCTCCAGGGGAAACTCCAATCTATTAGGCATTTTTTTTTGTAGCTTGCAAATAAATGCCATCCATTTGCACACCTATTGCGCAAAGACACAAAATTCAAATGGGACTGCTTGTGTCAAAAGGCCTTTGAAAAACTCAAAGAACATATGGCATCACCTCCAAGTCTTATGCCTCCTACTCCTGGAAAGCCTCTTATTTTGTACATATGTGCTACTATAGTGGCATTGGGGGCATTATTGGCACAAACAGATGATCAAGGGAAGGAACATGCCATATAATACATCAGTCAAACACTAGTGGGGTATGAACTCAATTATACTCTCATTGAAAGAGCATGCTTGGCATTGGTATTTAGTACACAAAAACTCCGACACTACATGCTAAACAACAAAACAAAACTGATTGCTAAGATTGACCCTCTTAAACATCTCTTGTCAAAAGCTGCCCTCACAAGCAGAACTGCTAAATGGGTCATGTTGTTAAGTGAGTTTGACATTGAATATGTAGACATAAAAGCAATCAAGGGATAGGTTATCGCAAACCAACTGGCTGATGCTCCACTTCCAGGCAACCATCCAATCCTTACAGAACTACTAGATGAATTCATAATGATTGTCACCACATCCTCCACATGGCAGTTGTACTTTGATGGCTCTTGCACCCAAAATGGATCGAGGGCAGGAATACTATTGATCACACCTCAAGAAGATTGCATCCCAAATTCATACAAGATAGATTTTGCATGTACCAACAACATCACAGAATATGAGGCACTCATTACCAGACTACGCTTGGCTATCCAATGGAAGATAAGGGAATTACAAGTCTATGGTGATTCCCAACTTGTCATAAAACAAGTCAATGACGAATAGCAAACAAAATATGACAAACTTCTCCCCTATCGTGGCATGGTTGAAGATCTTAAGCAACATTTCACAACAATCAAGTTTGATCAAGTCCCATGAACAAACAATAGAGTTGCAGATGCAATGACCACCATTGGCTCCCTCCTTCAGATGCCAGCACATAGTCAAAAGTGTGAGTTCTTGGTCGAGCAATTATTCATATTGGCATACAATGTACCAGAATATGAAATGGTGTGTGAAATCGTTGGTCCTGAATCCCTTGATATCGAGAGACCTTCGCTTTCCTAAAATATAACACCATTCCCCCACACCTTACCAAAACCCAACAACAGACCTTCATCCGCCGATGTGCTCGTTACACTATCCTTGGAGAAACCTTATTCAGAAGGCATTTCAATGGTTCCCTCCTAAGGTGTTTAGATAAACAAGAGTCTGAATGGGAACTACGTGAAGTGCATGAAGGCATTCATGGGGCACACTCAAGTGGACTCACCTTGGCTAAAAATCTTTTGAGAACAGGATATTACTAGCCTAAAATGGAAGTAGATGCATATAACTATGTGAAGAAATGCATCCCTTGCCAACAACATGGCGACAAGATCCATGCGCCATCACAAGAATTGCAGTCTTTCATTACACCCTAGCCCTTCTCACAATGGGGCTCGATCTCATTGGGAAAATCCACCCTACATCCTCCAACGGGCATAAATTCATTATTACCGCTACTAAATATTTCACCAAGTGGGTAGAGGCCATCCCTCTTACTTTCACCACTGGTAAGCAGATATCCAAATTCATCCTGAACTACTTGATCTGTCGATATGGGATCCCAAAAGTTATGATACAGATAATGGCAAACAATTCAAAAAACATGATGTTAAAGAGCTCTGCCAGAAATTCGATATCCAACATTGCTTCTCCACCCCATATTACTCACAAGATAACAGTCAAGCTAAGGCTTCTAACAAAACCCTAATCAAAATCCTCAAAAAGACAGTCAATGAAGCTAGTCGTGATTGGTACCTCCAATTCCACCCTTCTTTGTGGGCCTACCACACTTCCATCTACACACCCATAGGCGCCACCCCCTATTCCCTTGTCTTTGGCTCTGAAGTCGTCCTCTCGCTTGAGATCGAGATCCCCTCTCTAAGGGTGTCGCTGCAGAATATCCTACTAAATGAAGAATGCAGAATTACTAGACTACAAGAGCTAGAACTGCTGGATGAAAGGTGCCTCAAGGCCTTGAACCATCTTCGGGTATATCAGAATCACCTACGCATGAGTTACCACAAGAAGGTCAAAACCCGAGAATTTGAAATTGGTGATCTTGTCCTAGTGGAGAATCAGAAAAACCTTCAAGAAAGAGAAAAGAAAGGCAAGTTCAAGCCTAATTGGCTTGGACCATATGTAATCACAAAAAAATATGGATCAAGGGACTATCAATTGGCTACTCCTGAAGGAGATCCTCTAGATGATCCAATGAATATCATGCACCTAAAAAGATTCTATGCGTGGTCCTCAGAAAGTCATCAATTGTCAAAAAATAAAAAAATAAAAAAATCATTAAAAATGCATAAAAATGAGAAAAAGATCCTTAAAAAATATTGTCACTATGGTGAAAACCTGGTAAACAGGCAGCTTGTGATACCAAAAAAATAAAAATAAAAATAAAAATAAAAAAATTAAATTTTCAGTTCGTCCATCAATGAAAACCACTTTGTGGCGCTATGGGCAAGTACCTTGGTGAAAACCTGCATACAGGCGCCAAGGTAAATAATCTAGATCCATTGTCTATCAGGTCGATACTCTATTACCCTCACTGTCCAATTCGCCCATCGCGACACCCCTTGCCCCTCCCACCTTGGAATAAATCATGCATATGATGATGAGTCTTCGCCTAAATCATGAATAAAGAGTGTCCCACCAAACTGAGCTTTTGTGCCTCTGTGTGAGCTCCATTAAGTCTTTAGGTTAGACCCAAGTCCACAAGTTAATCTTCAAGGCCATCTGATCACTTGCCTAATCCAAAAATCCACCCACTCTATCCTTTTCCCTAGGGATGAATCCTTCCTTCTCCTGGAAATTTAATCCTCCATCTGAATCCTACTCTTGGCAAGAGGTATCAGTTGGTCATGCATGAGTGACTTGTTTGATTTCTTGGATTTAGACTTTCATCTTTTTCCCTACGACTGCATCTATCTATGACTGCCTGGATTTTCCATATCTAGGTATGTTTACAATAGGTGCATAGTAGGGCATATTTTCATATCATGGCATGTTTTGGATCTCTCTTGTATGAACCGGCAACCTGGTACTAGTGTTTATCAACACTTACCTTCTCGTGTACAAGAGGTATCGGTGTGTTTGAGGGTTTCCTTGCACGTACCCACAACTTTGTATTAGTGTTCCTCAACACTTGCATAGTTGTGTGTAAGGAATTCCCGTTTGACTGTGAGTCAGTCCACGCCTTGGGTTTCTCATGGCATCCTGATTCCTATAATTAGTGGCGCAGGTTATCTAGGGCAATATCAAACTAGGTTGGCTCTCCACATTTTTGTACACAACTCTCACCATCAGTCCATAAAGTCCTAATCTAATAACCCCACGAAGTCCTCAATTCCCCCCCTACCATTCCATATTCTTCTATTTTCTATCTAAGATCATTGTATTACTACCGACATATTCCCTCTTTGCATTATTCATTCATTTTATCCACTTAGGTGGTATTATTCATATAGATTTCATTGTCTATCCATCTAGGTTGCATTACCTATTCATTTCATTACGCTACTCATTTAGATTCTCATTTTTCACAAGAATTTACCACATAGATTGCATTTAGATTTCATTGCATACGTCATTTAAGTTGCATTATCCATTCATAGTAGATGACATTAATTCATTCACTTAGATTACATAACATTACACATACATTTCATCATTCATTTAGATCACATCATTTGCACAACATTGATATTTACATTGCAATAGTTGTATAAGTGACATTACATTCATTCCTCATATAGATTGCACCTATGCTAATGAATCATTCATCACAAATCATTTACATCTACATCTACTATTGCATTGCATATCCATCATACATCTGCATATACATCATATATACACATCAAAAACATGAACACTCATCCTGCATTCATAAACATGTCAGCAACATACATATATAAGCATCCACACTGCACCACAAACAGGTTAGCACAACATATCCATAATCATCATCCATTCATCACATCACAAAATAATAAATAGAGTCCATCATAATAAAGTGCACACATCATCCACCGCTACAAATCATATATATGCATATAAGCTCAAAAAGATGAATATGTCTGTCATAATACAATGATCACCCCGAAGGGTCAAAATATGATACACAAGCCAAAATGGAGCTAGCTCTCCCCTCCTATCTCTCTACCCCCCTCCTCCACACCTCCTCCACCTGATCCTCCTTCTCCCCCTCCTCTAGGTTTCCTAAAAACCATCGATCCACCAATCTGTTGGCTTTATGTGGGTCGCTGACTTTGTGTCCTGTGGGATCACACAGTCTCAGTGTATGAGGTTGCTCATTGCGCCGTAGGTACTGCTCTGTAGTATAGCCCCCTATAGTAGTCTACCTCCCTCTCTTCCCTCTCTTCCCTATCCCTCTACTGCATCATGTCAGAGTACATCTTCCCAAGCCTTGCAGGAACCAACATCTGACGGGCTACATCCCTCTCCCCCGCAGTCATGTCACATTTGCCTCTGCCCTCTATGCTCAGTTCCATAACTCCTCTAGTTCATCATCCTGTCGATGGAGAGCATCCTGTAAGGCCTCAATAGTTGTCCCTGTCAGTTCCTCCTCTAGCATCCGCTCAGACTTCTCCCTCTCCTCCCTCAGAGCATCTACCTATGCCCTTGTTGTATGGAGGCTCTCTATCAAATCTATTATCTCTCACCGCAACCGCTCCATCTCTGCCTCCATACTCTCCCTCCCAGCTCTCTCTATTTGTATCTCATCCTCGAGGGAGTGAAGCATCACGCAGGTTGCGTCTCTCTCACAATGTACTCTGTCAAGATCATCCTGTGATACTCCTGCCCTACCCTCTACCTATGCCTTGGGAATATCCATGGGTACAACATCCTCTCCCCCACCAACCCCTCCCTTTGCGGCCTCTCCTACTGGTTCTTCTCCTGCGTCTCCCTTTCCCACCTCGGGATCCCTCCTCCATACCACCCTAACCCTCCTCTATTGTTTGCCAACACCCCACCCTACTGCAACCATGACTCTCTCACCCGATCCGTCATCCTCTTCGTCAACTATCTAGTCTACTGTCGGTTGCAACTCATCCTCCTCCAAAACCTTAGGAATGGTAAGACGCATTGGAAAGTGTCCCTCCCACCAGCTCATGTTTCCCCTTGTCATCCCCGGATCCTCTCCTGCCCCCAGCCACTTATTCCAGACCAAGTATGACACTATCTGAAAACTGGTCCTTACCTCTAATGGACTCGTTGTTGGGCCCCAATATCTCACCTCTCATGAAATCCGAGGATATAATGGTATGTCTCCCAGTATGTCCTAAACCTGGCCAAACTATCTTGCTACTCTATATGGTGCATAATACTCCATGATATATACTGACCTGCCAAACATCCACATCTCCACTCTAGCCTACTGTAGCTGCCAATCCCCCCTCCATCTCTCACAACCCAAAAATGGCATCCATGTAAACTGCATAAGCTCATCAAAGATGCGACGCCAAAACCATATAGATCCTATCCGGGTATAATGTAGCAGGCCCCTGTACCTGTCTATATATGGTCGATGGCTCCGCTTATCCTGTACACCTAGTGGCTGAGTAACCGCAATATGCTCCCAAGCCCAGATATGGAGAAGTGTCACTCCCGCAGATAAGCTAACATACTCCCTGTACACCACCAGATGCATATCTTGATATAACTAAGCCAACATTGCGGCTCCCCAGGCATACTGCGCGCCATCATGGTGCAGGAGCACCCTGGCAAACCTACAAAACCAAGAAGACAATGAAGATACCAGGAAGGTTTTATGAGGGAAATCAAGTTGATTGGAGAGTTTTGGAGCCAATCATGGCTTTTGAAAGCAATAAATCATATGTAATGTATAAAAGTCCTAAAGGTCCTGATAAAGGCCTAAGGACCAAAATGCTATGTAATTAGGCAAATGATGCCTAGGAGTCTAGATAGGTTGAATAAGGGTCTAGTATGCTTTAAATGATCATATCATGATTAAAACCCATTGATTTGATAGGTTTAGTTGATTGAATGCATTAAAAATGAAGTTTAAATTCAAAAATTGGACTTCCAACAGCTAGTTCCAGTTTTAGTGGGAATTAAGTTTTGGAGTTGTTTAAACATTTTAATCACTCTAATCAATTGGAGATCAGTTGGAGTTGGTTGGGGAAGGTCTTATAAAGTCCTTAAATTCATTTTGGTGTGGTTGGATGATGCTGGTACGAACTTGTACGAACTGTTCCAGAAAAGTAATAAAAATCTCTTTATTTCCTATCAAATATTGTGTTATTCATGCTTTCTTTGCATTGATCGGTTAAGGGGTCACCATTGCTATACATTGGGGGTTTATATATTATTCCTTTCATGTTTTTGAGTGCATTTTGAAGTCTTGAAAGTTGCATATTTACATTTATTGCTGACTGTCCCAGGAAAACCAAGGATTTCTCACTAATTTGTGAGACTCCAAGCATGTGTGGATCCATCCTATGAATGTATAGGTCTAATTCTCATAGGATGGATGCCTAATAACATTTAAAATAGTTTCCTAGCCCATGTTTGATAGGAATGAATGGAGGTTGCAGGTGTACACCATGGAAAGTGACTGAAAATACAAGAAAAGTGACTGAAAATGAGTGAAAATGAAGACTAGGGTGTAGCAGCAGAGAATCTACTTGAACAAGGGGGGTATTTTATGCATTTAAGTGTCTAGACACACCATTGTGAAGGTTTTTTAACTTTGGTTGAGCCTTAGAAGTGACTGGAGGTGGGATTTTGAGAAAGCCCTAGTTGTAAGGTTGATTTAGTGAGGTTTTTGGAGTTTGGGTATCTAGGAGTGCAACCAGAACTTAAAACCTAAAAAATCCTTGTATTAAGACCATAAAAAGAGACTTTACAAAATGGTTAAGTCTGGAAGTGATTTTGGAGGGTACTTCACAAAAGTGACCTAATTAGCCCTCACAGTGACTAGGGACAGCAGTTTTTTGAAAGCTTTGTTCCAAAACAACCATAGGCAATATTTTGGGTGTTGATAGAGGTTGATATTGGGTATCTAAATCAGTCATAAAATTGGTTGGTTTTTTGGGAAATGTGTGTGAAAAGAGCCAAAAACAGTCCAGCAGTAGGAGACTAGGCCTAGTGAAGGGCTAGATTTGGCTTTTTGTATCAGTTGATGAGTTGAGGGTTTGAAAACCTTAGAGACATGTTATTTGAAGTTATTTGATATGTGTGGAGGTGGAGGAAACACCTGATTAAGGTGAAGACAATTTTTGAGCCTATTGAGGCACTTTGAGCATTTGAAACACCATAGGAGTGTTGGGGTTTGGGTCCATATTCCATTCTAGTTTACAAGATTGCAACTAAATCCTCCATCCTCTACATCACATCATGTACCATGAAATAAAGACACCTACTCCATCCAACATGAAACCCATGCCCTCTAAGATCCAGTATAATTCGACCGCTCAAAAATCCACAAATCACAAGTACCACACAAGTAATATGTCGAATACCCATCACCCTACCCAAATGCATCCTGCTCATGTCCAGCATCGGTAGGGCCTCATACTCTCAAACCTCCCATAGGTAAAAATCTATTGCATCTAAATGATACTCTGGGATGACACCGTGAATGGGGATCTTCAAGATCCTCCATACATCCAGAAGAGTCACCGTCACCTTGCCAGTAGGTAATTGGAAGGTGTTATATCTACTATCCCACCTCTCAACTAAAGTCATCATCATTGAAGTATGAGCTTGAATCCTCGGCCACCTGCCCACAAAGTGCAACCCTACAACAACTAAGATCTCCAACTCATCCGACCGCAATTGTTGGTATTATCTCATGGTAGCAGGCCAATGCTCCCTCGATGCCAACAACCCCAACTTAGCCTGCATCCAACAATCCAATTCATCATTCCACATCCTTGAGTCCTATTCTACCCTCGGGTACACCCATACCTTCACCTATCCCAAAGATTCTAAACCTTTTTTAAATTATTTCTTTCCCCATCGTACACGCTAATTCACTCCATGCTCACGCCAAAACCATGGCGCTCATGCCATTCTGCAAGCGCACGGGCTAGCAAACACCCCTAACCTATCCTAACCCTAACCTTAAAACTTATCCATCATGAGTGCACATGCTAAACACCAGTGAACCCCCCTAAACCCCCTTCTTTTTGCCTTTTGTCTGCGAGCGCTCGCGCTACCCTAGAGACGCACGCACTGAAACGACGATCAACACGTCCGTCTCACCAAAATTTGGCCCTAAACTAAGCCCTAATTCTACCCTAAACCTAAAAATGCACAAAGGAGGATAGTCCTATGTATCGGTGGTCCATAGCATGTGGGTCTCTAGTACCGTCGAATCCTCTCGGTGCGATGCTCATGTGTGGGAATGCGATCCTTCTCTTCTTCTAGACTCTGATTGGCTCTAAGGATTGTGTGTAACAATGACTCCTCATTGGGCCCTTTGTGGCTTATATGGACCCCCTTGAGGGCCCATTCCCTTCATGGTCTCCCTCCTTCTATTTCCTCTTCTATTTTTCTTCATCTTCTCCCTCTTTCTTTTTCATTCATCTCCTCCACCCTAATTTTTCCTTCTTCATTTCGAGAATTTTTTGTCAATATTTTACAAAAAAATTTGAAAAAAAATCTCGAGGGGGCATACACCACCCACGCTTTATGCTGGGGCATCTATTTCCTTTTTCTTCTATCTTTTACCCATCGCCAAATTTGTTGCTACATAAAAGAGGGGCAAAATATAGACACTTAAAAATAATTATTTTAATTATTTTAAGTTCTTTGCATAATTAATTTATTAATTGTGCCAATTCCTATTTCTCCTCAATATTAATTAAATATAACTAATGTTGTCACTATAGTCTGTTGATTGATTTATTTAATAAATCAAACCACCTTTATTCTTCTAAAAATCCCTAATATTAAGTCTTCTCAAATTCCTCCTTTTAATTAATTAATTTCAATTAATTAATCTAAGCGATTCCTACAAATCACCTTTTTCCTAATCCATCTTTAACCTAATGAATTCTTCTAGAAGCTCCCTAAACTCACTTAGCGTCATTCTTCTAATTTTTAATTCCCTCCACTTATTCTCTCTCCTAGTCAAATCCTCCTACAAATCTTGACTACCCTAATCCCACCTAATCATTCTTCTAACCCCTCTCCTAATGAGTTGCTAGTGGCTAATCATTGTGATTAGCTACAAAGTCAACTCCTTGTCCCTTCCATCCAACCACCTTCCTTAAATGCTCTTTTCCTAGGTGACTGTGAGATTTTTAAAATCTCACATTCCTCTAGGCATCACATCCTCAAAGGAATTTTTAATTCCTCCTTATTCCTCCAATCCCCATTATCATCCTTTTTGAATAATTTTTAATTCTTCATCCCCATCCCTTAAGGAATATTTTATTCCTTTCTCTTTGCTAGTAACATTGGGAAGTCTTCCCAATGAGCCTTGAGGAGTGTGGAGACAAGAAATGCCTTTAAGGCATATCTCTTGTTCTCCACACTTATCTTGTCATCTCCTCTTGGGCCTTGTGTGGGCTCACAAGAGATCCCGGCCCTTCATCTTGGGTCAATCCTAGCCCTCCATTTATCCTCTTCTCCTCCTATAAATCGAGGACTCCATCCCCTTATATTTCATCTCCAATTTTAGTAAATCCATGCTGCTATTTTGTGCCCAAGAAATCATCCTCATACCCTTATTATGCCAAAATTTGCACTCATCCATACTTAGCCATTTCATATTTTGATCATCAACCCATCCATCCTCTATCCATTGTGCACAATATTGGAGAGCCAACCACATCATTCCTATTGGACCAATCAGATCAAGCTAGGAAGAGGTGCGTTCTTGGCTTCAACAAGAGTCCAAATCGGAGGAACAAGATAACTCTCTTGGCAAGGTATAAAAATTGCTTTCATATTTCGTTATTTGAATGTTTTATGTATTTTGTTCATTGATTCAATCTAACCTTGCAATCAAGACTTTTCCCTTGGTTTAGTAGTAATAGTAACAAGTTTCTCTTCTTGAACTGATCCTTTTAGGTTTGACTAAGACCATGGAGGCTTTGAGGCCTTTTCATACTATCCTATGTCTGAGCTAATGCATCTTGGACTTTGCATATATTGTTTAATACTGATATGATCTCCTTGTTCATTGTCTTTGAACTTGCTTCATAACTATGTAGAGATTATTTGTGACCTTTGTGTTGGTTGAAGTCCTTTTGAGATTTGTTGCTATCCCTAGCTAGTTTCTTTTCTCACCAACTCAATAGTTGAAACTTATTCTTTGACTCCTCAACCTACTCACTAGGCTTCAATATCCCAAACTCACTCAAGCCTTATCAAGTTCTTGTCCAACCACTCACATACATTCTTCCACTCATAACCAACCTTCTTGAACTCTTAACCATGCTCCTCAAATCTAAGATAATCATCAACACCATCTTGGCTACTCAACTAGGATTGTCCAACTAGGATCTGATTCCTTCTCTTGTAGTAACTCATAACATGTGACAACTCTTCCTCAAACCATGGGAATCAAGAGAGAAACTATCAAAACTCTCATTTAAGGTGCTCACTAACCCATACAACCTGCACTTTGACAAGTTTGAGGCATCATCTCAACTACTCCCATCAATGGAGTATCCAATGGCTACAAATCAGGGGTTCATCCAGGCATCCACCTCTCCTACTGCCACAAACTCACAACTTCCTTGCCTCACCTAGGAGTTGCTTTCTCCTCTCACCCTAGTCTCTTGGCAACCACAACTAGGTTCTCTCCTAACCTATTCCAACACCTTCTCTGTAGTTAGGTGGATCCACACCTACAACCAAACACAACACAAACCACAAAATAACTTTTCCAACCCGGACCTTTTGCTGGTCTCAATAAGTTAACACATTTTTCAATATGTCATTATGCTGCACTGTTAATCTTATTGAATAATGTGTATTGAATCTTAATTGTAGGGTCCAACAGAGCCAACACGAACAACAAAACCACAAGTTGTTTGGATCGACTTCTTAAGCACAGAGTTACAAATTCTCATGAACATCAAACCTTAAAGGAAAAGATGGGAGAAAAGTTGAGTACACTAATGAGTATATACTATGAAGCATTGGATGTCTTCATGTCTTTGGGGCATCCAATGCTTCATAGTATAGAATTGTTAGTCTATTCATCTTTTCTTTTAAGGTTTGATGTTCATGGGAATCCACCTCTCTCTCTCTTCCTATCTTTGGGGCATCTGATGCTTCAAGTCCTGATCTTTCAGACTAAGAGAAATACTTGATATCATCAAATCGGTTGAGAACTTTGGTATTTTTTCTTCAACAAAATTGCCAGAAGAAGGTATCTGTGAGTGATGTGGCTATATTTGAAGCCAGGTAATTGACTAAATTACCTAAATTATTGACTAAATTAAGTTTATATTCTTGTAATTTGTTTTGTTAAATTTTTCACTTTCTACCACATAAGGTAACATGTAATTGTTGATAAATGTTGGTTACAGATTAGGCGAGGAACAGTTCAAGTATGCTTACCCTTCAAAGACCCATTGATGGTTGACTTTGCGTATGGTTTACATGGAAATAACTCACCATTGTTATTTCATTTTGTTACTAGGTGTTGAATCCATTGGTGTTCCTATTTGCTTTAAGACAGATCAATACAACTTGTGTGGGAAGGTATAAATCTATATATTTTCCAAGTTTTCTTTCCTCTCTTTAATTTTCAAGAGCTATTAGAACATCTTGATGTCATATTGTTGGATACTTTTCCATGGGTAGGATAACATGATTGTTTTGAGATAGGGTTAGATATACTAACTCTATATACTGATGTAATTTTATTTAATAATCATGATCCATAATTATAGATCGACTTCTTACATGTAGAGTTATATATTCCCATGAACATCAAACCTTAAAAGAAAAGATGAGTAGACTAACGAGTCTATACTATGAAGCATTGGATGTGTTTGTGTCTTAATTGGGGCATCCAATGCTTCATAATATAGACTTGTTAGTCTATCCATATTTTCTTTCTTCCTATCTTTGGGGCATCTGATGCTTCAAGTCCTGATCTTTTAGACTAAGAGCAATACTTGACATCATCAGATCGATTAAGAACTTCATTATTTTGTCTTCAACATAATTGCGAGAACAAGGTATCTGTGAGCGGTGTGGCTATATTTAAAGCCAGGTAATTTGACTAAATTACCTAAATTATAGACTAAATTAAGTTTATATTCTTGTATTTTGTTTGGTTAAATTTTTCACTTTCTACCACATAAGCTAACACGTAGGAAATTGTTGATAAATGTTTTTTACAAATTAGGTGAGGAACAATTCAGGTATGCTTACAATTCAAAGACTCATTGATGGCTGACTTTGACTTTGGTTTACATGGAAATAACTCACCATTGCTATTTCATTTTGTTACCAGGGGTTGAATCCATTGATGTTTATATTTTCTTTAAGATGAATCAATACAACCTATGTGGGAAGGTATAAATCTATATATTTTTCAAGTTTTCTTTCCTCTCTTTAATTTTCTTGAAGCTTTGCAGATGGATTGCTTTTTTCTTTAGAATAGTAGCATCTTGTCAATGCAATCATTAGCGTTTGTCACTATCAAATACATATGGATATTTTGAGCTTAGTAAATCTAAGGACTTAAATAAAAATAAAAATATCCCCTCATATCTAAGTCTTCCCATAAACAGTGAGAAATTTTACATTTCAAGATTTTAGAGCATCTTCTACACAAAACTTGCAATCATTGAACTAATAATTTTGCAATTAAAACATTACCCAAAATTACATAACAGTAACTCGATTTCTCTGAGTCTTCCTTTGACAGTACCTCTCTAATCTAAAACCTCTCATTACTATCAATTCTTGGTGAGTGATTTAACTCGAGGGGTTTTTTGACCATATTCTTGGAATTTGTTTCACCCTATCTTCTATCACCTCTTGATACTCAGAAAACCTTATCTCTATTTGCTAATAAAAACCTCATAGCACCAACATTCTGACAACACTGACATTTTCCAAAGTTAAGTTTAAGTTTCGACAACCTTCTATAACCCTTAACCAAATTAGAGTAACTTAACCATCTATTAGCCAAGTAAAATTTTCCAAAGTTAAGTTTAAGTTTATACTGATATGTAATGCAAATAATATGGATATAGAGAGTTTGTAGTGAACCATCAATCCCCAAACCTAAATCTAAACCTTGTAAAGAAAGGGAGAGATTGAGATAGAGGCCAATAGGGAGAAGGGGACAAAGAGACAAAGAGTGGGAGGGAGAGAATGGATAGAATGGGATAGAGACACCTGAGAGAAAGAAAGAGGCAAAGAGGGAGAGAGAGAGGGAGGGAGAGAATGGTATACTGACACCTAAGAGAAAGAGGCAAAGAGAGCGAGAGATAGAGATAGAGAGAGAGAGAGAGAGACTGACTGACTGACATTTTTTTTCTTTTAAATTAACTTTTCATCCGAATTTCGATGAACGTCCCCAAAATGCCCCATTCAGACTGCTGAACTTCCAATGAAATTTTTTTGTCAGAGGCACAACATTCTCATTAGAGCATAGTGGTAGTCTGTGGGAATTTCGACGATCGATGTCGTTGAAATTAGTCGCACATACAACATGGTTTCGACGAGAATGTTGTACGTGCGATAGAAAACTACCATGGTTTCCGTCAAAGTTTCGATGAAAATTGTTGCATGGTTTCGTGCGAGGTGAAATTGGTTTCCAACAGAATGTTCATCAGTTCTTCGACGAAATATCTTGCATTGGATTCTCCAATTAAATTTCAGCGACAAAAAACTCACCACCATTTCGTCGAACTTATGACACAAAACCGTCGAAATTCATATGATATTTCATCGGAAAATGTGTCCAAATGTGTTAGTGATATCATTTAAAATTTGTATTTTAGGTGCATTGTCATTTTTCATATCATTTAAAAAAAAAGGTTGCATAAAGTTGCATTATCATTGTCATATTAAACTATATCATTTTATTGGCATTCCATATCCTTGGGTGCATTTTCATATCATATCATTTACAATTACATTTAGGTGCATTGTCATATCATCTCATATTGTTGCATTTAGTTTCATTATCATATTATTTTAACATCGCATTAGTTTCATCTTCATTATCATGTCATTTTAAGCCTTTACATTAGTCTCATTTACATATCATTAATCATGTAGCATCATTTCCATTAAAAAAACTTCATTTAAAATCATTTGTCATTTAGTACCATATCAAAGTATTTATCATATCATTTAAAACATTCACCATATCAACATCACATCTGCATTTCACAATAGGACATTTATTCATCACATGTACACATCTACACTAGCATTTGCATATCATAAATATCTCAAATAAGCAATCATCATATAGGCATATATCACCTTCAAAACATATAGATCATCTCATCCAAAAAAATCACATCATTGCACACATCACATAAAAAGCAATCATCGCAACAAAATCATGAAGATCTGCATATCAAAACATTTAGCTCATAAAAATTAAAATACATCCATATCACATATATGCATGTCAATATCATATCATCATACATGTGTGACCCATGACAATCCAAAGGAAAGCACTGAATCATGTCAAGATACATCAATTGAAAAAATAATGTTTGAATGTCCCTGGATATCATATCAAACAATAAATGTGCATACACAAGAAGCTCATAATCATCACTATCCAAAGATCAATATACATCAATAAGTACATCATATCCAATGATCAAAAGAAAATCAAAATATACATCATGTCAAAATACATCATCAGAGAGTAGTATAGGAGTGGTTGCCGCCTGAATCTATCAGGAGAGCACTAGGATCACCTCCACCTACAGGACATGCACTTGTACCATCACCTCTGAGATCTCTCCTGAGCCCCATAACTCATTGGCTACCCTCTTGTTTTTGAGAACCCGCACGCTGTGAGATAGGTACAAATGAGGGTGCTTGTTGCTCTAATGGCATGACCTGATGATACAAACTCCTATAGTACTTGAACCTCTCTGACTGTCGCATAAGATCCCTAATAGTATCACCAGTCAACCCCCAGGAAACAATATGTTGGACTATTTATGCAAGATTCTCTGCACGACCCCGTTGCTCTATCTCTCTATCACGTCAGTGGTCAACTAAGCGACCTATCCCTGTAGTTCAGCAACATGCCCCTGCAGTTGGACATTATGTTCCTATGCCTGCACTCGCTGACCCTGTACACCATACAACTGTGTTACTCATCCTTGGGCCTGAACCAACTGTTCTTGTAAGCTCTGCACCATGGACTGAAGAGAAACTATTTGTGCTTGTTGTTGGTTAGGGGGAATGATAATCTGAACTATGGGTAGCTGTGAAGGCTATGGATCCTGACCAACCTATGCTATCGTAACCTATGTTGGGGCAATAGGTGGAGGCATATCTATCCTCATCCGCCTGATCAAGGGTTGTACATCCTCCTCCTCCTCCTCCTCATCCATACCACCCATCCCACCCATCACCTCCTCTCCTGACTCCTTTGACTCAATCTCCTTGGATGAACCATCCTCCTCCTTAGACTCCTCCCCCCTACCGCCTCCTCTAGCTACAAAGGTCCTTCATGACGAATGTCCTCTTGCCATCCTCCTCCTCTACTAATAACTTGATGACCTTGTCCTCTATCACCTCCCTCTCCTCCCCCATAATCACCTCCCCTACCCTCGCCTACCACCTTGCCAACCTCCAGGCCCTCCCTCATCATCGTCATCACCTACCTCCTCCAAGGATGGTATTGGCTCCCCAGGTCCTGACAGTCATGGTAAGGGATGCTCTACAAAATATCGAGAATACTACTCAGTCATGCCTACATCTGTTAGACCTATCCACATCTCCCACCATATCCATGGCAATGCCACAAACTCTACCCGTGCTATATTAAAATCTAGTTTAGGGCCCCAGTCTAGTCTCTCCTTGTGCACTCAGGCATACATGGCCGCACCCTGAGGCATCCCCTAGGTACGACCAAACTGTCGGTACACACGTGTCAAAATGAATCTCTCAATAACATAGGGAGTCCTTCCTATCAGGTACCTGCTCTGAAATAGCACTGGGATCTCTATCACATCCTCATTCCATGCCTCACAGTTCATATACGGTCTCCATATCATTGAATCCATGTAATCTATAATCCATCTCCAGTAATCCAACTTCTAAAGCATGGGATGGTAAGCTGCCTATCAGTAAATAAATAGATAGGGTAACCCCGTTGGTCATGATCTCTCCACCACTAGATGGGTCACTGCTATGTGATCTCATGCCTAGATCTTTAAAAGTGTGACCCATGTTGCTAATCTTGTACCCTCATCATATACTTCCTGGTGTAATTTATGATACACGTGGGCCAAAACACAAACCATGCATATTGTGTCCTCTATCGAATCATTTGTCATAATATCCAACCCCATCCAACTGAAAATCCATGTTACCTCCTATCTAGACAGAGGAAGCCAGTGATCAAACCTGCTAATATAGATGGCAGTGGGGTATACTGATCTACCATATCCTACCATACCACTGAATAACCACTGAGTTGCGGATCAACAAACACCTCCCGCAATGTAGCAATCTCGCCCTGCTCCTCCACATCATACTGAACTAACTCCCCTATGATCAGAATTCACAAGATCCTGTAGACATCCTTTGGCATCACTGTAATCTCTCCAGTCGAAAAATGGGAGGTGTTATGATCACTGTACCACCTCTCCGCCAATGCAGTCAGTATAGCCCTATTCTTATGATAGGAAGGCATGTATAGGATATGTGATAAACCACACACAACAATAACAACTCTGTCATCATCGATGAAAGCTCCCTGCATGCCCAATGTCTTCGGGTATCTCTCCTGAAGCATCAGTACACTACATCAAGCCTACATCACAATATCAAACACCATATTAGTTCTATCTATCAAATTGATCAATCAACATGTGTTCATCAAACAATCTTCTATCTGCTCAATGTGAGATCTTAAAACAATCTCATTAAGTCCCTATCAGTGACATCAGTCACGCTATCATTTTAAGAGTTTTGATCTTAAACTCTTAGCAACACAGGTAGGTTCATCTCAACCTATCCTATCAGTGACCTAGTCATTGAACCTATCAACTATCAAACATACCTCTCCTATTAGTGACGCAAGTCACACTATCTAATACCAATCAGTTCATCTTATCCTATCACATCAATTGACCCTTATCAGTGACTCAATGACTCATATCAACATACAAGTGACCTATATCAAATCATAGTTATCCCATATCAAACACAAAAGTTATCTCCAATCGACTCAAGAGACCCATATCGACATTAATGACTCATATCAAAATCAAATGAACCCATATCGAATCAAAAAGACCCATAACAACTCCATATCAAAATCAAGTCATCCCATATCGAAATTAGTGACCCATATTAGTGTCGCAAGTCACGCTATAATTTTAAGAGTTTCAATCTTAAGACCCATATCAGTGTCGCAAGTCAGGCTATAATTTTAAGAGTTTCAATCTTAAACTCTTAGCAACATGGGAAGGTTCATCTCAGCCTATCCTATCAGTGATCTAGTCGTTGAACCTATAAAGCACTTGGAGTGTCAATCATACACTATCAAGCGAACCTCTCCTATCAGTGACATAATTCATGCCATCCATTTAGAATTTTGATCATAAACTCTATCTATCCACACATAAATAGACACAACACCAAGTCTTATCAAAATCAAACTTCAACATTCTCGACAAAAACGGACGAAAACAAGACCTTTTGACCATTGAACCAAGTATCAGACATCATCTACATCCCAAAAAACAAAATTGCCAATTTCAAAATTTTCAAAACATATCAAAATCTGCTCACTGTTTTAGATGCGCTAAAACAATCATCATATGCACTAATTCAAATGTGCCACACAAATTATCATATGCATAATAATAGTTGGCCAATGCCCTAAAAGATCAGAAAAATGCACTAATATAGTTATTGCATGTGCTAATTAAAACTTCAAATGCGCTAACCTAACAATCATATGTGCTACGATAAATTTTAAATGTGTTACACAAAAAATGTATGTGCTTCGAAAAAAATCAAATGCACTAAAATGAAAGCTAATAACTAGGACACGAAAATACGGATAAATTGGTAAAAATCTTTAAAAATCTACCAAAAATGCTCAAAAATTAGACAAAAGAGGTTAGAAATTCCACTTATCGGATGTCCATATGTTGCTGGCCTCTTATAACATCAAACTCACTCGAATATGTGACTCTGATAAGGGGGTACCATCTTGCTCTCTCTTCTCTTCTCCTCTCAAAGCTCCAATCTCCGAATGTCAAGTGCACAAATGAGCTGGAATGGGACCCTTGGAGGCTTATATAGTCCATGATGATGTCAGCAGGGTGTGCTGCCTAGATGGACGTATGCGACAAGTTCATGCTATGATCGCACCATATTTTCACCATTTTCAAATACCTTTTATCAATAGATAAATATCGAAAATTAAATAAATAAATAAAAACGTCAAAAATCAACAAAATCGCCCTGAGCGGCAATTTTTTCTCCATTTATCTCCCAAGGAGGCATCATTATCATATCAACGTCATATCAATATCTGTATATATATATGGGGCATCATATTGAAAATTTTGGCGATGACAACAAAATCAAAAAATTTGGCGACATATCGAGTGATTTTCTTTGAATCAATATGTGGTCACACATCACTTCAAAGAGGGGCGAAATGTAGACGCCTAAAACTTGCGCACCTAATTAATTTGTTTAATTATCATTTATCCACCTATTAATTAAAATAAGGTTTATTTAATATATCTCTTTTCTTCTAGACCAACCATTAATCCAATTCAAATATTTGATTAATTCCCCTTCTATCCATTAATTAAATAAAAAAAATTTTTTTACTGGAATCCCCTTTTCATCATTTTAATTAAATTTACATTTAATTAAAATCATCCTTGTATATAAATAAATCAAATTTATTTATAAACTCCCCCACTTGCACTTTCCTACAAATGCAATTTGTCAAGTTGCATCCATTTTAGTTGAAATAAAACATTTAATTTTAATTAAAATCCTAATATCTTTTACTTGCATCTTTCTACAAAATCCACTTGCATCCTAAGCATTCTTCTAGAACCCCTCTAATCCCACTTAACTAACCTTAATCTTTCTATCATGCCACATCCGTAAACTTGGGGAAGTTATTTCTCCAAATTTGGAAGGAAGCCTTCTAAATACATTAAAGATTTTATCTCTTCAACAAGTTAACTTGTTGAGTTCCCCAAATTTGTAAGGCTCTTAAAAATTTGTCTCCAAAGTCTCCCAAACCTTAATGGTTAACTCAACCTTACCACATGATTAGAGACTTTCTCTCTAACTCAACCTTCATCTAACCCAGGGGTCTCACCAAGCACTCGTTGCTTTGACCCTAGTTATGCTATTAACCCTTGCACAAGAGTTTACCCTTTGGGTAAAATCTTTATCCACTAGTTATCCAATAACTCAACCATAACCTTACCTCCTAAGATAACCACCATGTCTTCTCAGGCATTTAATGCCTCTTACATCTCCTCTCAAGCATCCTCAAGGTGACATTTGTCAACCTAGGATTGGATTGAAAACCTCACAAGGATTGAATAGCTTTCAATCCTCACCTTTATTAAGATTACTCAATCTTAACCATCCATTTGACCAATTCTTCTATAAATAGAGCTCCATTTCCTCCATTTTAAAAATCCAAGCTTTTATGCATCCAGGTTATCAATAATTTACATTTGCCTCTCTCATAAGCTTAAGCATTTTAGATAGAAATCATATTTTAATAGCATGTTAGTTTCCTTATCACATCTTAGTATTATCATAGAATCATTATGTTAAGATAGCATATCATGTTAGCTTCATCTTAATGTCATTTTCATGCTAGTTTAGCTTCATATCAATCTCATCATCTTGCACCATATCATTTTCTAGTTTTCATATCCATATCATGCTAAGATCTTAATTGCACATGCATTTAGATCTTTTATCATTTATGCCTCGTTCTTTAGGTAGTCATCCTAGAGATCAAGTGCTCTTCCAAGATGAGATCCACCTTGATTTGAAGGATCCTTGGAGATAGAGAACAATGAGACAACTTTAGAGATCTTGTTTCACTAACTTGTTTATGATTTCTAATCTCTAATATAATGTTTCATTGGTGTGCTTGATTTGTTTCTCATTTTCAAGATTCCACACTTCTAAGCATGCACTTAGTGTTTTTAAAATGAAAAGACAAGAAGAAAAAGAAAAGGAAACTAATTTCCATTAAAATAAGAACTCTATCTAATCTCACTTTAATAAGAGTGGAATAGATTCTTTCGTTAAACTATGTAACTCAACATTCAAAAGAGCACAAATGAAACAAAGTTATCAAATTCAAATTGACATCAAAAAGAGCACAAAAGAAACAGAGTTAGCAAGCTCTTCACCACTCGTTTGGTATTACTATGCACGAGATTTGAAAGCCAAAATAATTCAAGATAAATTATCTCTAAAATGAGAAAATTGTTTGCAAATGCACACTCCAATGAGAAATTGTAGGTGATTGAAGGTATTGTCATTGATGGCAACCTTACAATCTTATGGCACTGACAGACACCGACACAGGCACAGACACCGGCACAGGCAGTGGCAAAGATGTTTACCGACACCCTGGTCGACAGGATTTTGTTTATTGTATTTTGTATTTAATTATAAAATCTTTTTATAAGCTGACAAAGTGAATTGTATTAGACTCATATAAGTATGAGATCTTGTAGAACATTTGTAATAGGAAATATGCGAGATGGATAATATGTGTGAATATTAAGGTAGATTGTGGAATAAGGTTTATGATTATTGCAAGAGCTTAAACCAGTACTGAACCTGGCATAGCAGATGCTGAACTGAAGTAGTACATGGCATTGGATTTACATAATCCACTTTTGTAAGTCAGTGAGACTTCCTTTTTTTATTTAAGTAGTGAGCTTTAGGAAGTTGACCTTCTTGCATGTGCAGGCCCCTATTGTATCAGTAATATTCACTTATTGGCCAGTGAGCGAATATTGTGGGTCACAAATCCCACCAAGGTTTTTCCCATATCGGGTTTCCTCATTAAAAATATTGTGTTATGGTGTGCTTTCTATGTTGTGTTTACTGATCTTATTTACTGCATTATTTCTGGTTTACCGGTATACTATTTTGGCATTCAATTCATTTAATAAGTTTAGAAAATCTATATACCGGTTAGATACTGATTCACCTCCCCCTCTTAGTATCTTTGGGAATCCTAACAATTGGTATCAGAGCCTGGTCCTCTATTTTCAAAAGCCTAACAGCTTGAGGAAGATTCTGACACCGGTAGAGATGGAGAATTTGAGAAAGCAATTGGAAACAACTCTTTCAAATTATGATGCAGAAAAGTTGAAGAATATCAAACTTGAAGATGATCTGAAGGCTGCACAAGAAATCATTCAAGGACTTCAAGGAAATCTCACTATTGCAAGGAACAAAAGAAGAGAACTTTCTGAGAAGATGCAGAGTGATGATGATGAAAAAGAAACTCTTAATGACCTTGTGAACAAACTAAGACAAAAAAACAGTACAATGAAGAATGAGATGCAAGATATGCCTATGAGGTTTTTCAAAGACATTGAAGACCGAAAGAAGAATGAAGATGACTTGGCTAGAATAATCAATGATGTTGGAAATGAAAATATAAGACTCAGACATGAAAATGATATGTTGAAGACATATATAATTCACTTGGAGCATGATAAAACCGAACTCATGAGACAGAAAGATTTCTTAGAAAATGAGTTGGCTACGGCAAATCAACACAATGAGAAATTCAAGAAAAGTTCAAAGGAACTTGATGACATGTTGAAAAATCACAAACCTAATGGAGATACAAATGGCCTTGGCTTTGAAGTTGGTGAAAGCTCTAGTACTGCAAACAATCATGATCATAGTAAACCGGCAAGACAACCTAATGCCTACAAATTTAATGGAAAATGCTTTAACTGTAACAAGTATGGTCATAGAGAAAACCAGTGTAGATCCTATCAGAACACCAATGCACCCACTGGTCAATGTTCTAAATGCAATAAAATTGGTCATAACTCAGAAAATTGCAGAATGAATGTAAGATGTTATGTTTGTGGAAGATTTGGACACCTATCTAATCAATGCAGAACACATACCAGCATAGGATATGGAAAATCTATTCAAAAAAACAATGTGACTTGTTATGCTTGTAACAAGATTGGACATATTGCAAAATTTTGTAGAAGTAAGGCATCACCAGAAAATAACAAAGGACCCAGTTTGAAAGGTAAAGAAAAGGTTGAAGAAGTAAAGCAAAAATTTTCAAAACAATGGATCAGAAAGTCAGATATGAATGTTAATGAAGCTATTCCTTCACCGGTAGAACATAGTATCACTCCACCAGCAGGAGATCCTTCATCTAACTGAAAAGAAACCTTTTGGGGGTATGACAACAAATTGAAAAACATGCTAATTTACCCTCGGTTGATGGTGAGAAGTTGAAATACTTCTTTATTGGCAGATGTGTTAAGTTTCACTTAACTGACAGGCATTAAATGTGGTGGTTGAAGGAAATGACATTATAAAGCAAGTATTTTTGGCTCTTTTTCATTCACTGAGCATTCAAATTTCTTGAGAGCATGAAAATCCCGAGCGAAGGCATCCACAGGGAGAAGTGAAGCAAATCATTCAAGCACTCATACCTAAAGGCAAATTAAGGTATTTATAACAATGGCTTCCTCCTATGCACCTAAATTCATTGCAAACCCTACTGTAATTGAATTTGTTAAGCACCCTAGACCCATATTTAAGATTATTCCCGAAATTGCAAAGAAAGATGATACCCTAGGAGCATTCTCAAAAATACCTAAAGGAGTTGTATATGCTGAGGATCCTAGAATCTACATACATTGTCATATAGAAGAACTAGGAGATGATGAAATTAAGAACATGTACATGATTGTTATATGTGATGTAAATGGAAATGTTAAACCGGAACATAAGACAGTTGAAACCGTAGGTTTTGTGGAAATTCTTAGTATTCCTGATTTTCCCAACGATGTTATAAGGATTGTGTTAAGAAGAGTTCTTAAGGAGTTATTTTGGTTGGATTCAATTCATAAGATAACCAAAGAGGCAGTTAGGGCAGTGACGGGCTTACCTTCCATCGGTAGCAGGCCTGACAAGACTAAAAAGGTTCCAAATGACACTGTAATGATCCTAATCAGCGCAACCTTTGACAAAATATCCTTTAGAGTAAATGATATAAAGGACATCAATGTAAAGTTCATCAACATGACTCTTGGATACAAGGTTACACATGCCAATAGACTAAACTCTATTTCTAGCTTATGTATCAAGAGTGCCTATGACATGGTAAACAACAATGCAAAGATTGACATATGCGAATGGTTGAAGGATGAACTGATAGACAATCTAAAGAAGATCAAAGGTGATAAGAAAGGGACTTTGAGATTTGGCAACTTGTGTGTTTGATGTTGTATATTACCAAGGAAGTACCCGGTATTGGTAGAAAGGATTTTGGTTTTGACATCCTGGTAGGAAAACAACTTCTGGACATTCTAAACAACATGGGAGATGACAGGGAAAAGCACATAAATGAACATTTTCAAGCATTAAAGGCTAGAATGAAAACAAGAATAAGGCTGCCTCAAGCTATTGTTGACAAATATCAAAAGGAGATATGCTTTGTAATAAAGAAGGATGAGATTTGGATGGAGGCAGTAGTCCCAAGGACTATTTGGGTTACCGAAATGGGATATGAGGTAGATGACAACATAATTGAAACTTATGCAAAAGCCCTCCTAGAAGCTTCTAAAGAACCAACAGAAAAAGTATTTGGTAATGCGGAAATAATTGAAAGCAATATTCAATCTCAGAAAAGAATAAATAAAACTGAACAGATAGTTAGAAAAGGAACTGAAGTGCAGACTAGGTCCTAAACTAGATATCCTCATCTCTTTGAGAAAAGAGATTTCTAAGGCTCTTGTTCCAGTACTTAAGACACCAGAAGAGAAAATGCACTTACTCATTAGTACAATCTAGAGGACTGAAGCAACACTAAAGGACAGTGAAATATTCTACAACAGTCTGAATGTTGCTTTTGTAACCCACCGATTACAGGGATCATAACAGGAAATACACTCAATTGACATTGAATGAAAGCCTTTGTCATTGATGCCAAAGGGGGAGTAGTAGAGGATGAGAAAAAGGAATAAGGATGAGAAAAATGTATGACAGAAGAGATCATCTGCTCAGGGGAGCACATGGTTTTGACATTTTTGGTAAGACAGTTTTGGACAACACTTTTGGATATACTTTTTGGCTTTTTCTCATGAGTGTTGCCATCAATGCCAAAGGGGGAGATTGTTGGCAAATGCACACTCAAATGAGAAATTGTAGGTGATTGAAGGTAATGTCATTGATGGCAACCTTACAATCTTATGGCACCGATAGACACCGACACAGACACGAACACCGACACAGGCACAAACACCAGCAACGACAAAGATACCGACACCCTAGCTGATAGGATTTTGTTTATTGTATTTTATATTTAATTATAAAATCTTTTTGTAAGCCAACAAGATGAATTATATTAGACTCATATAAGTATGAGATCTTGTAGAACATTTGTAATAGGAAAGATGCGAGATGGATAATATGTGCGAATATTAAGGCAGATTGTGGAATAAGGTTTATGATTATTGCAAGAGCTTAAACCGGTACTGAACCTGGCATAGCAGATGCTGAACTAAAGCAATACATGAAATTGGATTTACATAATCCACTTTTGTAAGTCAGTGAGATTTCCTTTTTGTATTTAAGCAGTGAGCTTTAGGTAGTTGGCCTTCCTGCATGTGCAGACCCTTATTGTATCAATAATATTCACTTATTGGCTAGTGAGTGAATATTGTGGGTCACAAATCCCACTAAGGTTTTTCCCACACCGGGTTCCCTCGTTAAAAATATTGTGTTATGGTGTGCTTTCTATGTTGTGTTTACTGATCTTATTTACTGCATTATTTCTAGTTTACTGGTACACTATTTTGGCATGCAATTCATTTAATAAGTTTAGAAAATCTATATACCGGTTAGATATTGATTCACCCCCCCCCCCCCCCCTCCCCCCCCCCCCCCTCAGTATCTTTGGGAATCCTAACAAAAACAACATAGATAAGTGATAAGATGATGATGTATAAATGAGGAAAAAATGACTCGAGGTTCCACATTGAAATTAAATCTCCAAAATTCAAAAAACATCAAACCCAACAAACTTTGCATTATTCCACACTTTTCTACTAACATAGGAGAACAACACCAATACAATCACTATAGTTCCAATAATCGTTCACTCCTTGTGCACCCAAGCCCCCAATTACTAACTTTAAAGAAACTAAAAGAATGATGACTAAAATATCATTAACAAATTTTACATGCACCAATAACCACTCACTTTTTAGCTTTTTTTGGACCATAATTGACCCATTTGTGTACGATTACTAGGCCATTTATGCATAGGTATTGGCAATTTTATGTGCATGGTTATTTAGGCATCTTAAGTAGGTATCGAGTGACACTTTGAAATGTGTACATTTTGACCCTTGCATGCATAGCGGATCCCACAACCTGCATCATTACTACCCAGAAGCCAAAACGATATCTATAAGCAATTAAGTTGCATACGGAGACAACAAAAAAAAAGTTGAAGTCCAATGTACTATATAAGATCTATGGGTGCACGAAATTACGGCTACTGGTACTCTCCCATACCTAAATTTATCCCCTCACATCTTAACCTCTTGGATTCATAGCAAATCTGGATTGTGTGTCTTTAAATTAGAAAGAAGGTCACATTTAAGGGGATTATTATTCGATCCCCAGATGTTCCAAGAATTTAATTTCATTTTATTTATTTATTTGCTTTGAGGTAGACCTGGACCAATAGCTAGAACCAATGTAATTTAAGACCTGTTAGTAATGTCTTCGGAGGTTTCCCAGTTCCAAACAACTCAGTGGTTAGGGCATCCCTTAGAATTTGAATCTCATCCACTTACTTCTCAACATCCCTAGTTTTCCTCATACCAAGGGTAGAATAGACAAAATTGAACCTTTCAGTCGAGAGCTTGGCTCCCTTCAACCAAACAACAAACTATAACTTTGATTGTGAAGAATCAATTAAAGAGAGCAAGGGACCAACATGCAATAGAACATCCACAACCCCCAATAGAGGAGGAACACCCCCTGAAAAAATAATCGAAGGGGATGGGATGTTGAAGCCTCCAAGGGCCACACTTAGCTCTAGGGTATGAGAATAGGTTGAATCCACAAGGTTGGACATTGTGACTTTCCCAGGCACAAAAGAAGGGTATTCAGATCCTTAGGAACAAACTTAGCACCTTAGGAAGCAATAGTCTTGTTCCTCAATTAAAGGTATATCTAAACATTGGGTTTGAGCCCTTTTTTAGGGAAACAACTATTCAGTTCCTATGATGCACTAAATATTCTATGCCCCTCATACACCTTAATGGATGTCTTGGTGCATTGTAGAAGCTAGATAGTCATTTCCCTTTTTTAGAAGGGCAATTTTTGGTGAAGTGACTAGGTAGAAGTGTGATAATGAAAATAGGTGAAGGGAGATTGAACCCAAGAACCATATTTAGATAGGGAGATATATGTGCAAAGAGAAGAGTCCAAGCTCATGTTAAAACAAATCTTAGCAAAAAGGAAGTGATTACAAGATCTATGATCGGGTTGATATCCAATAGTTGACCAGAGGAGTCCAAAATAATACAAAAAAAATCTTCTTTTGAAAGCTCCAAGGAAAGCCTAGGTAGCCATACCTAGATTGTAGCAATATTGATATTTTCCTTTGAAGGATCAAAACATGGGCACCATTTTTTAAAAAAAAAGCCTATTCTACTCATGATATGAGGCTTGTCAACGACAACATTACCAAGTTCCCAAAAAGGAGACACTAAATAGAAAAAAACCTTTTGATACTAAAGATATTTCAGTTTCAATGTTATAATCAAATTAAGAAAGTAACCACAATAGCAACAAGGGACATATTGCAATGGCGTGAGTTTTAACAAAAATCTCTTAACTTAAATTTGACACTCATTTACATGTTAATTTATTAATATTTAATAATAAACACACTATTAATGACATCTTATTAAATAAAAACAATTGATAAACAAAATGTAGCTCTTCAAAATAAATAATATATATAATAAAATAATTTTAAAATAAATATTAAAATAAATTTGTGCTATTATTAAAAAAATAAAATTTTAAGTAAATATTGAAATAAATGATGTCTATATAACTTTTCCTTTTTATTGTTTATCTTGTTCTGATTGATTGAAAAATAGGTTTTAAGGACCCGAAACCATTACAACATAGATAGAAATAAAGCTGAGAAAATAAAGTCCACATACAGAGCGACTGGTCAAAAGACCAACGAACAGAAAAAACAACTAAACATCAAAAAACAACAAAGAACCCAAGGAGACACTACATTGTAATTTTCTTAAGAAAATCCTCTGCCTTTGTCACCAGCTCATCATAGGTCGCCCCAACTACTTTCAGCTCCTCCAGGTCCTTATTCACTTTCTTTTCCTTCCTCTTCCCACGGGTGCGGGTTCTGGGACCCTGGGCTTCCCCTGTTCCTTCTGCATCCAGGTCAATTTCCTGGATTTCCTTTTCGTCATCAAGCTTGCTGATGAGGGTATGGGTGTTGTTGGCTGAGATTTTCAGAATGCTGAGGCTCTGCTCCGCAATTTTCTTGAGGCACTCCTCTATCTTGTCCACTTCGGCGACTGTGTCCGAGAGCGTTTTTTCACTAGTTTCCTCCAGGGTTTTTCTGTCCTGTATCTCCTTTTCAATTTTCTCAAACCGGGGATTAAAGGCATCTCTGATGTCTTCCGCTTTAGCAATTGTGTTCTTCAAATCCTCGATATAATCGGCCATAGTGTTCCCCTCTCCAATGTTAATAGTCTCCAGGATCAGGACTCTGTTGCAGTGTTTTTTGTACTCATCTGCAGTTTTCTTATTCCCATCAATAAGCCATTCTATGGTTTTCATAAAACCATTCAAGGCCTTGGGAGGAGGGCCAGAAGAGGGAGTCACTTTTCCAGGGGTTATCTATTCATCCTTAGAGATATGGAGGGCATAAATAGTGTTTGCGGCCTTGAGAGTCTCCTCCATAGTCTCCATATCCAGGCTGTGTTCAGCTTTCAGGGTCCTTGTTTTCTTGTCATCTTCCGGTTCCTTGCCAGTCTCCTCCAGATCTTTTCCAGTCTCCTTTGTTTTCTTTTGCTTCTTCCTATTCTGGGCTTGGTCCTTACTTTTTTTCTTCATCACCCCCTTAGGGTTCTTCTTCTCCTCAGGGAAATCAGAGTACTCTTCTTCCGAAGAAATACTAATCAAGGGTTTGCTTTGAGGTTTTTTGCTCTTACGAGAAGAGGGTCTTGATTTCCTCTTCTTACTCTCATACTCTGAGTCATCAGAGATTTCCTCATTATCAGTCGAGGAATCATTGTCTGATTCCTCCTCCGAGAAATTAGAATCAGACATTTCTTCTTCCGAATCCATAGAGAGCTGCCTCCGGTTGATTTTACTGGCCTTTAAATGGTCATAAATGAGGACCATAAGTCCCTGGTGCATTGCAGTATCACCCCAAGGATTTTCTTTGTAGGCTTTTAGGGAGGCATTCATAGAACAGAGCAAGAAGTAAGGGAAATTCACCTTATCATTATGCCTAAAATGATTTAACAGGACAAAATGATACCCATATACTTTCGTAAACCTACCATCTAGAGTTATATAGCTCATTAAAACAAAGAGAATTTCCCGCTAGGGTTTTGCAAAAGCCCTAGGCGGGTAATAGGTTTTACTCAACTTTACCATTCTTTTCTTCTCTTTCTCAGTGACCGGGTACCTTTCAATGGCTTCCCTGCTGACCTTCCTATCTCTGTAGAAGTTGCAGCCCTCCCTGTTGAGACCCGTAGCTTTAGCTATTAATTCTTCGTCAATTTCCACCAGTTGCTCACCCATTTTAAGCATGCCCTTCTTCCAATTTTTGCAGAAGAAGCTAGTTATCTTTCCATCACGGCCATGGAGTCTCTCAATGAAGCTCGAAAGACCACCGTTCTGCAAAATTTCTCACACCTCTTCTTTCTGTTTCCACTCCTTGCAACTGCTTGGCTCATATCTTCTCCTATTTCTGCCCATGGTGTCATTTCAAACAGCCAAGTTTAGATTACAAAACTGGTGAAACAAAGAGCTTTTCAAAGATAAAACAAAAACCCAGAAAGCGTGTGTAGCATTAATGATCTGATGGGTTATAAAACACGTTCTGCTGGCTTTGATGTTATAATGAGTAATAACCTCATTATAGAAGTAACTCGAAGTGCTTACTTCAGTACTTATCATAATTGCCCTGTCAATCAAGAGTCTTTGGGGTACTTCAATATCTTTCATTAATTATGATTTGTCTGACATCTTCGGGGAGACCGCTCTCACCTATCCACATGGTGATAGTCTCATTCTTAACCGCCACGTTTGCGGCCCAATCAGCAGAACAGTTGGCCTCCCGATAGATATGGGATATGTGGCATTTTTTGAAGGTTCTAATGATTTCAATAGCCGAAAAAATTATATTGTGAATCGACCAAGAGGGCTTTGAGGTCCCATTGAGACACTTAATTATATTATTGGAGTCCCCTTCTATCCAGAGGTAGGGACAGTTCCATTTTTTGGCTAGAATAATGCCTTGAAGGGCTGCCATAGCTTCCGCTTTATGATTGGTTTGAGTGCCAATAGGGACAGAAATCATACCTTTGCAAATGCCTCTATAGTCTCTACGAATACCTCCACAGCCTGAGGGACCTGGGTTTCCTTTGGCTGCTCCATCAAAATTGATTTTAAGCCATCCTTGGGGAGGGGTTTGCCATTTAACTTCAAGCCTTTTATTGTAGCTGAGATTATGACCATCAGTGATCTTCATATTCCAAGCTCTTAAGATGTTTGACTCCAAGGAGTTATTAGAGTAACAAGAGACCTCCATGGTTCCCATGTTTTCTTGAATAGCCCTTTGAATTTTCTGAAAACAAATGTCTTGATTTAGGGACACATCCCTGAATATTCGGTTGTTTCTTTCCTTCCAAAGACCCCACAAAATGTGTGGAAGAGAGAGTTGCCACATACATCTTAGAAAAGAGTTGGTCCAATGAATTTGCCAGGAAGAGAACAAATCTCTGATGTTACTAGGAAACACCCAAGCTAGACTAAAGCTCTTGAGGAAGCTTTCCCAAACAGAGGTTGAACAGTGGAGGGCAAGATGGTCCACTGACTCTTCCTCTTGAAAGCACAGCACACACCTGTTTGGAAGGGCAAAACCTCTGCATTTAAGGTTGTCAATAGTAAGGATCTTATTTTGGAGAATAGTCCAGAAGAACAAATTGATTTTGGGAGTGAGACCTTTTAACCAAGCTTTAGACCAAAAGGGATTCATAGGAGGGGAGGGGGAAAGGATACAATACATCGAAGACACAGTAAAAATACCTTTGGGGTTATATTTCCAAATCAGGGAATCCTCTTCCTTATTCAGCCAAATAGCAGACAATTGTTTATCTTGTTAACATGAAGTGTTGTAATAATTTTTTTGAAATTTCTTTGTTTTATTTTCATTTAAGTTAAATTTTTAACAATATTTTTTTTTTATTGGTAAAAATCTAGTATTATATTGATAATAGTAAAGAAAATATGTAAACAACTTACAACGTATACTTGGTATCGTACAGTATGATTTTGTTATAAATTTGCATCTTCCCCTTCAAAATGGGAACCACAACTACATACCCAGTTCAAAGATGATATGATCATCTACTACAAGACCAAAAACATAGGCAACTAAACCCTAAAATCTAAAACCATCATCATGCTTGTCAAAAACTACCAAATTCAACAATTCTTACTGGTTCAAATCCTTTCCACTCGACATCTCACGGCTAACTCAATAGTCTTCCTTTTGAAGACTATTTTCTCTTTCGCATTCTTAGTCTCCTTCGAACCTGAGGCCTGCTCAATCTGTTCCTAGCTACGAAGATACTACTTGATGTGATTCCATCCCCCTTGTTCCTCCGCCTAACATGTCTCTTTGTCATTGTCTGCATATTATATGAGGAAGGGTCTCAATGGTGACACAAACTCTGTATGTCTGATCCATTCCCCATTCTTTGTGATAAACCCTTCACTTGACTGCACCATTTCCATGGAAGTCTCCATCCAAAACTTCCATTCTCCCCTCACATACTCTCGCATTACCCATTTGACATCTTCCTTGTTCCCCAACTCTAGACACCATGCAAAGAAGACCAAGACGACATCCGCATTCATGCGATATCTAAATTCTGAGTTCATTTATTCCTCTCCCAAGAAAACATCCACTATTTGTTGAAAATGTAGGTCTTCAATCTTAAAAATATTCCTCGTTCTCTCTTTTGAGATCTTCCCCATGAATGCAAATTGTTTCTTGTTCGTCAAGAGTGAAAAATTCACTTCCATGATCAGTCTGAAAGCATTATCAAACCCAAGCTCTCCCTGTGAATACCAACTCCCTTTAAAATTGCACCACTTTCATAAAAAATGCTTTTCTTACCCTGAATTATGGTCATTTAAACCCATTTCATCATTTCTTGGCTAGTTCACATCGATTCACATGGATATGTCACCTCCGTCAGTAAATGTCATTTCTTCTGTAAGGAAGTTAAGTAGCAGAACAACTTCCTACACCGACCTTGAGAGGAAGGTAATGCAAAAAATTTTAGAGATCATCAAAATAGTTATAGAAAACAAAAATAGATATAATAACATTCAAACCAGAACACAGTTATTTACGTGGGGAAAACCCTTTCGAGAGAAAAACTCCACACTCCAAATGCCGCCCAATATATTATTCCGCAACCAAAACATATTATAATATGCTTGCAGAGAAAGCTCTTCGCAGGAGTACCACTAATAAGAGATTCAAAGGTAAATCAATAGCTATAAGACTCTTACACACAACCTCTCTCTCACACACCTCATATATAGGAGATACAATAGAAGAAACCGTCAAACAATATTACAAAACCATGGGCTAAAACCACCCAATAAGGTGTAGCTGACCTTATCTCCCTTCTAGATGCCCTATGACATGTTACAACACACATCAACACATGTCCCTCCCTTTTACAACTCATTTATGTGTCTGATGTATTTTATATTTCCTATTTCAGGAGAACAAACTTATGGAGGCCATAACTTGAGAACCGTGTGTCCGATTGATGAACTGTTTGAAGCGTCGAAAATCTTGTGAAGAGTTTTATTGCCTTGTACACCTCTACACCATTTACACACACTTTTCAGGGCGTTTTGAGGCCTCTAAAGTCCTCAAAATAAAATTTAAACCTTTCATTGGACCCTTCCAAAACAAAAAAAATTCATATCTTCAAAACTAGTTGTGATCTTCTGAAGTAACTTTACCGGAATACTTATCTAGCCAACCTTAAGCTTCGGGGATAATTTCGCACCATTTCGTGCAAATAGTAACCTCATGTAAATGCAAGGTTGAGACACCATTTTCCCAACATCTTCAAACTTGGAAATATTTCCAACAATAGTGTATTTCCTGTTGATTCAACAAGAGGCAATCTTTCCCATTGCCCTCACAAAATTGAAGCAAATGTCTATCCCATCAACCCTTTTTTCCACTCTAACATAGCTTCTTCATCAAGCTGCACTTCTCAAAAATCTTCACACCAATCAAGTGTAATATCTTCTTTACATACACAACCCTAATTTGATAACTTATTTGCCACCTTGTTGCCTTCTCACTTGATATGAGACATTTTTAAGTCTTGAAAGTGATTCAATTAGGAATTGTAATGTCAAAAAAGTGTATTGGTGGGTGAAAAATGTGTGAATGAGAGATCAACAGGAAAACTACCCTTTCCCTCCAAAGAGAGATGAGATTTTCACTATGGATTTCCCTTCAAACACTTTTCACCTAATTACATTGGAAGAGGAGAGGAAAATTTACTATATTCAACCTCCCAAGAAGAAGATAGAATTGTGAATGAAATGGGAATGATAAGTTGATCCCCTCTTCCTATTTGAAATGGAAAGGAATTGATTGAATTATGTAGTGCAAAAGTGGCAAAGAATTGATTATAACTTGAGATCAGAGTATGGGGATGAAGTTGTGCACCTGAATCTGGTAGTAATATGTCGAGACAAAGCTGCCCTATGAATTTGAGGAAAAGTTGTCTGGATCGTGGTGGAAATGTACACGGTCCTTCGAAAAATCCGCGAAATGAAAAGGGTTTTTCCACCTCTGCAAATGGAGCCCGAATCTGAAAGTATAGTTGCGCACCTGCAACCTACACACATAAAAGAGAGGGAAATGGGTTGGGATTGGGGGTTTGCCTTCAGGTCAAACCCCAATTTTGGAATTAACCAAGTAATGAAAGAAAGTACTTGCAAGTGAATGTAAATGAAAGACTGAATTGTAAATCACCTCAAGGGAGGTTGTAGATATAATGTTGATAGAAATGCTTGTGTGGAATTGAATGTTGGAATCAATCTCCTCTTCAATGGTTGAATCCTTGACTTGAATGCAACACCTAGCCTTGAAGGGAGACTTGAGAATGCTCAATGCTTGAATGCGTGATCTCATGTTTCTGTCTTATCGCTTCACCCAACTTATCCAACTTGTCCAAATAAGAGGGAAAATGCAGCTTAAATACTTATCAATTAGGGTTTAATTGACTAATTTTCATCACAGGCCGACATCGGGTAAGTTTCCCACCGAATGCACAACCTACAATATAGGCCCTCATGTCATGACCATGTACATACTAAAAAACACAAGAAGCATATAATTTAAAAGATCTAAATTTATAAAATTAAAACTCTAAAGAAAGCAAAATATAGACATATAATAATTGCTACACTTTTCAAGAAATTACCAAAATAATGAATGGTATATTTTCAAAAAGTACACTCAAAGATTAATACAAAAGTGAAACAAGTATATTACAAAAAAAAAAGTTAAAAAATAGAGATAAAATAAATAACTAATTCTCAAATAAAATAAAATATCTCTTCAGTAATTCAGAAAGATCAAGATTGATAACTCATGACCTTCTTTAATAAATGTATATAATATGTATATTAGTTGTATATTTTTTTCATTAATTATATAATATAGTGTCAAAAATTGCACACCCTTGCAATTTCACACTACACAACACATATGTTTTGGCTTGAGATGGAAGCTATTTTAAGTGTGACATATTGATATCCTAATATCTCTTTGCTAGCTAAATCAAACCAATGCTAACTTTTTGAGAGTGATTTTCCTAAAAGTAGGACTACATGCTAGCATTCTAAAAAAATATATGATTGAAACGATTGTTGGAGCACTACGTTCCCAAGAATCTGTTAGTGTAACACTTTGGGTTGACATATGAGTTTTACAAGAAAAATTGTGACCTTTTATTTGCAAAAAAAATAAAAATTCAAGGTCTCTCTCTGGCTCATGCACTCACATAATTTGGTTTTGAAAACTCTCTTAAATTTTTTGAAGTTTTTGGACATATAGTATTCTATTATCTCTTGCATGTCATTTCTCTACGGTGAGATAATGAGGGGAAGCTCTACCCTAGCTCTCAAAACTATTCCGCGGGCCTTTATTAACTTCCAGGTGAGCCTTTTTACAATTTGTTACTTTGTTCCCATTATGAGTGATGTTCTAATTCTATCATATTAATATCATTGATATTGTCATATTACATTTAATATATTTTTGATCTTTAGCATTTCTTTTTTTAAATCAATCTTTTATCTTTAGATCATATCTTTTATCAAAATCTATTTTGACTGTTTGTGGAGGTGGAAACACCTAGATGGGATTTTGACTAAGGAAAGCCTCTAAACAACCAACCCAAACCTTCTTTGTCTTTTTCTTTGTCTGTAGGTTACTTTGGATCAAATATATTGAACACACAAAAGTACTAAGAGGAGAGAGGGTGAATCAGTACTCAAACTATTTCCTTCATTAGATCAACAATTCATCAAATGCAATTAACTACAAGAAGAGAACCACAAAAGCACACAACCATAACACAAAATTTATGTGGAAAACCGAACAAGGGAAAAACTATAGTAATAAACCTACTTGGATCTACTATCCAAATCTAGCCTCACAATAATATAAAATATGATTACAAATTTATTTTAGGGCACCGACCCAAGGAAGTAACAACTCCCTAATATATAATTTTTAGCACAAGAAGAATGACTAATTCTTATATCTTTATTCTACTGGTCAGTCAATAATATTTCTGCTCTGCATCATTAGTTTCTTTTGATTCATCATGTTCAATATTTACACCTTTTTCATCCTCAACTTGCACTTTAAATAAGCTTGATCTTCTATCTATATATCATCCGCAAACTTCACAATATCAACTAGGTCAACTTCAAGGTATCATATAGATGATACAAGTAGTGTTTCACTAGTCGGCCACTTGATATACCCTTCACAAGTTTCTAAAACATCAATTAGGTCAACTATAAATGAAACGTGTAGTGGTTTACCAATCAACCACAAAACAAATATGTCAAGAGAGATAACACATTGCAGTTAAAACAAGGTTCAATCAGTCCCTAAAAAATCTCAATATAACCTCTCAAAGTCGCTTGAACACAAAGAGACATGGTACAAGTATGAAATCCATGTCATGTTGACCAATTAACCATTAGTCACGTAGGCTAATCAACACTTAGCTTTTTGCAATACTAAAATCATGGAAAAAATTCATGTGCTTCGAACCTTGAACACTTATGAGATATATGGAGAGTCTAGATAGGCTCATACAAATAAAATGAACAACCTTCTACTAGAGAAAATTCATAACATGTCTAGGTGAAGGCAAAACATACTAGTTCGACTGTGTCACATTAACACATTGAAAATCGAGCTTGTGGTACACCACGTTATCTATAACTTGAAAAGACCATACTTTATACATCTCTAATCATGTCCTTGAAACCACTTGACCATATCATTCGATGTGGTAGAATAAAAATCATTTTGGCTTGTCCTCTGAGACCCTTTACTCTACCTTGATACAATCTAGTACACTATCATCTATATCTTTCTTTGTGGAAGGAGTTGTGACTTGAAACTTTATGTATAACTTTTTTTCAGCTCTATGAACTTAACTTCTGAGTTGTAAAATAATATCTTGATATTCATAAGAATGCAAACCAAAATATTGTGTCTCTACATTAGAAGATAAAATGTTAATGCCTCAATCATCTCCTTTGTAACTTACCACTATGTATGATACACCAAACTATAAAGATATCATTGTAGGTCTTGAAAACATATCAAGACATGGGTACCCACATCTGCATCTTACTTAGACATCAACAAAAAACCAACCCATCAAGGAGGTTACTCAAAATGGACATGAACTTCAGAAGATAATGTACAATTGTGTACCAAGATACTATTACAATTCTTCAACAAAGATAGCAAGGATAACATACAAAAGCATGTATAATATCATAGGTTTACATAAATGACTACATACTTACACCATATCTACAATAGAATATAGCAGGAAATCTTTGGTCATATCCATACTTTTGTTATCTCATTAGTTTTTAATATAATATGTTACAATAGATTTCCTTTTCATCTCTGTTATTTCTATATCACTTGCATATAGTGGGCTCATTGTGCTCTTTTATTTTGTGTAGAAACAAATTTTGAGATGTTTTGAAACTTTTATTTGACATCCATAAAGGTTGACAATGCACCATGTGGACACCTGCACCATACACTAGTGTTTGGCTAAGGTTTTTGATAAGTTATAGAATTATCCTTGATACTTGTACTTTTTTATTTTTGTAGGTTTTAAGTTGTAATAATTAGTATCGAGATAAATATTTTCACTAGTTTGTTACATTTCGGTGTTTGTATTAAAAGTCGATTTCATTTTTAATTATAAATTGTTATAAATGGATTAACCAATTATGTTTGTAACATCTAATTCATAAGAATGTTAATGTATTATTTTGGTTCTCAAGAAAAGTGTTCTTCCTTTGTAAGAAACAATTTAGTAAATTATATTTTGATAAACGCAACATTCTATGTAACTTTTAATTTTTAGTAAAGTAATAACACCTTTAACACAAAAAACAAAAGCTTTCTTCTTCTTCTTCTCTTGTCATCTAACTGTTAGATAGATTGTGTGTTGTGATACTTTAATGAGTGGGTTGAGAAGTGAAAATTGGGTGAGAACTTAAAATTACAATAGAGCTTATGCTTTACAAAACATATACAAGCGAATTGTAAAGTCAAGTTGCTAACTTATCAAACACTTATTAACAACCTTTGATCCAACTGTACTATTAACATAGCCCACTAACACTCCATATCCTTAACATGCCTCTTCCTTGAGGCTTTCAAGTATCAAGATCCAAAATATAAAATAGAAATGGGGACCCTCGGTCTCTTGTCTCTACATTCACTACATTATGTAGTGATTTTATCTTTTAGGATGAACTACTGAGTAAACTATTTTGTGGTCATTGAAAGATATCGATATGCTGGATTGGTTTTTCTCTCTTCTTAATAAGTATATTTATTAATTTGAGCAATTAAAATAATCAATTCCTTCAACACTTCTAGGCTAACATTGGATTGAAGGCCACTTTTACTAACTTCGTCCACTATAAACAATTACTTAGTGAAAAAGTATTTGATTTCATTTTTAGGTATTAATCATTGTTTACACATATTCCTTATGCGCTCCTGGACTTTGACAAACAATGATTTTTCACCAAGAAGCTTCAACCAATGCTTAAGGATAAGATATTATTAAAGAAATACAAATATTTTGCACATGTTTGCACAACCTTGAGAGATTATCAATAGATTATTAGTTAGTATGGGGGTTCCGCCTTATTGACTCAATCTGATAATCAGGGTGATGCCTCTTAGTCCATAAATTATAAGATAAGTAAATCTTTGTCAAGTTTGATTACTAAAGACAAGAAAAGTTTGAAGGAAAATAAAATAAAAGATAAATTAATACACACAGAATACCTTCAACTAAAACCCTTCTTCTTTTCAGATGAGATGAAGTAGAGTGCATCCTAGATCCACTTTATTTTGTCATTTGATATGGAAATGTGGTTGCTTAAAAAACCAAAACCATGATGATAGGATTGAGATGGTGATTGATAAAATAATCAAATGATGAGGATATGATAATAGAGGATTAGATAAAAAGTTTAGCAGTATAAGGCTAGGAAGAAGTAGATATCAAAATAGGGTGAGAGGCCTCTAATATATAAAATTTACAAGAGGGAAATCAAGGACCAAGATAGATTGGTTGATGGATGAATATTATTGAATGATGATTCACGTTTGGATGAAATTTGTAATCATGTGTCAAGTGCCACATGAAAGATAAGGCCTAGGTTTAGGAATGGATTAGGGCAACATCCTTATATGAATGAATAGGATTTGGTGATGTGGTATGAAATGAAAGAATGAGATATATTATTGAATAATACATTGAAATGATTTGGGGTTCATCCCATAATGTTTTGGTTAATTGGTGGTGTTGTTGTTCCCAACAAGGTTCAAACCCTCATTAGACCATTGTGATCACATGCTTGTACCTTTGTTGATCCAATGTGCTCACGGGTTTGAACGTCAACATTGATAAATGGGGATGAGGTCTCCTATTTGTGACCTCATCATTTCATAGCTTTGGGTAAAAATCATTTCATGTGGTATCAAAGGGTGTGTCATGCCAACATCATCGGTCATGTTAAAAAAATTACCTGACATTTAAAAAAATTACCTGACATTTAAAAAAATACAATGAGTTAATTTTGAGTGGGAGTTTTTCTCTCAAAATGGAGTTCCTACATATATCACTTTGTTACGGTGTATTTATTTCCTTATAACTAAAAAGAATTTTGTAGCCATAATAGACTATTTTCACATAATCCCATGGGAGAAAAATATGTAAACAAATATTTAAAAGCCACAATACAAAAGAATGGATAAACATGCCATCAAGGTGACATAAGTGTACCTTGGGAGAACAATCATGAAGGAAAAACTCAACCTCTAAAAGAACTCACACATTTAATGCATTTTTTCTTAAGATGATATTACAATTCATTTGAAGAGTTTCTATGTAAGGCTTCTATAACACGGTGCTCCCTAATCAAATTTCATTTGAACAAGAAAATGTGAATCATGTTACACATCCCAATCCATTATTCCTTTTCACAAATGAAACTTAGAAGGATATTATCTAGCAAGCCAAAGGTTACAATAGCCAACCTCAAAAATAAGTACCCTTATTCTTTCTTTATAAATATAATATTGCACAAAGACATCAAGGGACATTACATAAACATGTGTCTAATACCGCAAGATTACAAAACTATGTCCCCCTCTTTAAATATTTCAGTACTATTTTTTCCAATACTAAATATTTGAACCCAATGTGTAACCCACATTAAACATTTATCCCAATGTTACATAAAATATACAAAATATTTTTAATAATTTTTAACCCATGTGATGCACACATCACTAGATTCCCTAGGTTTACTCTAAATAATATTGATTTATGTTATAAAAATTATGCAAGGTGAACAACACACCTTTTACCAACATTCTCCCACTTGTTATATACATTGGATAAGGGGTTAAAATTAAATGTGATCATTAAGGGAGAAATCCCTATAGCCAACATGTACCATTAAAACATCTGAGTGCTACACAAGCTTCATAAAAATATATATAATAATAACCAAGGTGAGCACCATCTCGAGCAAGAACTCTTTCACCCTCCATTATGCCATGCACAATACATAAGATCAAATCCAAAGATATGACACAAAAAATCATGAATACTACCTCAAAATGATAAGAAAAGACAAACACTGAATCTAATGTTAAAATAAGTCCGAGTAGTCACCACGAATTAATCACCATAGCTAGAAACCACGACTAGTTTCTAACATATCCAACTAACCATGCCTAAAAACCAAAGGTATATTAATTTTAACAAGTACACCTTATGTCATTATTACATCAAATCCAATCCACAATCACAAGTATATTTGTATACACTATATTATATAAAGAAGTCTTCTAAAGTAATAATACATAAACATGTGATAAAGAACATCAAGACCCTCAACTTCACAGTATTAGGAGAACATCCAAAAAAACTAAAATACACATATAAAACCTAGAGATCCAACTACTGCTAGGTCCTGGAGGCAACTGAGAGGGGGGGGGGGGGGGTGAATCAGTTGTCTAATAAATTCAAACCAAAAATAACTTTACCAACTTAATGCTTAATACTGGTAAACCAATCTTTTATATCAGTAGACAGTTTTATCAGTTAATTGCAATAAAGGTAAGGACATGAAACAAAAAGACAAAGTCATCCACAACACATAACACCAATATTTGTATGTGGAAACCATGTAAGGGGAAAAACCACGGTGGGAAACCTTACCCACAATCAGATGATACTACTGCAAATAGTAAGTGTATACAAATGGGGTTTGCACATGCAGAAAGGCCAAGCGCCTAGAGCTCACTACTCAAACACAAAATAGGAGTCACACTGACTACAATTGGATGGTTAAATCCAATAAGGATGTACTGCTCAAGTTAGCATTTTTCTATGCTAGATTCAGTACCGGTGTAGTTCTAATTATCTTCACAAAAACCCTCTTTAACCTTCAAATGTTGTCTGTGTGTATAGCTCTGCTTATTCTCGCATATACCTTCACACAATCCTTTTTTGCATTCCACACCCGATCTTACAAATAAGATATTACATTTATATCATAACCTAGGACCAATTTTAGTAGGTTGGCTCTAACGGCTATTATAATAAAATCAATTTACAAATAAATTAATGCCCGATGCAATAACTAATTCAACATGTCGGCTTAATGCATTTACAACAATAATAAATCATCTCCATAGCGTGCCATGCTGATCTGGAAAAGATAAGCATGCCGGTGTATAACCTAGACCTATTTGCCGATAACAACAAATATGCTAATATGAATATGCCAATAAACAAATCTTCAAGACAAAGTGTCCAAATGATGTCTTCGACATAACCAAGTGTTTTCCATGCCATTCCAAGTGACGGTGATCATTATATCCTGCCGATGTACCAGATACCAGTGACTGTGCATAAGTCACTTGCTTGTCGGTGAATGTTGTTGATTCTCTAAAGTGCCAGAGTTGATAAGGTTTAGTAGGTGTTGACATCAATGACAAAACCATACCAAAATACCAACAATCTCCCCCTTTGGCATTGATGGCAACACAAGATGGAAAAACCATCAAAGTGCCAAAACAAAAATGCCAAATACCAAAAGCCAACAAAAGCCAACAATCTCCCAAAAGAGATCATAACCAGAAATCAAAATACAGATACAAAGAGTAACAATCTCTCCCCCAATGAATAATCTCTCCCCAAAAGATAATGTGTTTTTCCATATCAATCTCTCCCCCTTTGACATCAAATGCCAAAGTAGAAATAAAAAACCATTTTTCAGATACAAAATACCAACCAATTCAGTATACCAACTACTCCCCTTGAGAAGTAGCTTCCTCATCAAAGCCGGAGTAAAAGATTTCTCTGTTATTTATGTCGGTTGATGACTAACATCAACTTCCTAAGTCTCTACCAGTGGGGGTATGAGCCAAAGCTGATCTCTGAGATATTCAAAAGTCTCCTTAAGCAGAGGTTTAGTGAAAATATCTGCAATCTCCTCTTTAGTATTCACATAAACCATTTTAATTTCTTTTGCTTCAACATTTTCCCGTAGAAAATTCAATTTGATAGAAACATGTTTGGTTTTAGAATGTAATACCGGATTCTTAGATATATCAATTGTTGTAGTGTTATCACAATAGATAGTAATAGGTTCCTTGCATTTTACCTTTATATCCTTCAACATTTGCTTAAGCCATAATACTTGTGTACAGCTAGTTGTTGTTGCAACATATTCCGATTCTGTTGTTGATCAAGATGTACAACTTTGTTTCTTACTCAACCAAGAAATTAATCTGCTTCCAAGAAAAAATGCTCCACCAGTGGTGCTTTTTCTATCATCCACATCTCCTGCCCAATTTGCATCTGTGTATGCACATAATTCAAAGTTTTCATCTCTAGGATACCATAATCCAAGATTTGTAGTGCCTTGTAAGTACCAGAAAATCCTTTTTACTGTTGATTCATGATTTTCTCTAGGATTACTCTGAAATCTTGAAACAATACATACTGCATTCATGATATTAGGTCTTGTTTGTGTCAAATACAGTAAACCTCCTATCATAGATTTGTATCTAGTTGGATTAACAGGTGTAGATTCATCCGTTTGTGATAATTTGTCATTTGTAGCCATAGGTGTGCTTACCGGTTTAGAGTTCTCCATCCCAAATTTCTTTAATAACTCCTTCAAGTACTTGGATTGACTCAAGAATATACCTTTATCAGTCTGTGAAATATGCAATCCTAAAAAGAATTTTATTTCTCCAATCATAGACATTTCAAATTCTTGCTGCATTTCAATAGAAATTTTTTTACATAATCCATCTTCTCCTCCAAAGATTATATCATCAACAAAAACTTCTATAACCAAGATGTCATCATTTGTCACTTTATAATATAAGTTATTGTTAGCATTACCTTTAGAAAAACCAATCTTCAAAAGATACTTATCCAATCTTGCATACCAAGCTCTTGGAGCTTGCTTCAACCCATACAAAGCTTTCCTTAACCTGCAAACCATATCTTTGTTAGCTGTCAAAGAAAATCCATCAGGTTGTTCAATGTAAACTTCTTCTTCAAGATCTCCATTCATAAATGCACATTTAATATCCATTTGATATACTTTGTAGTTCTTGTGTGCTGCAAAAGCTAAGAATAATCTAACTGCCTCAATTCTAGCTACTGGTACAAAGGTCTCATTATAATCAATTCCTTCTTTCTGAGAATATCCCTTACACACTAGTCTTGCTTTATTTCTGATAACCTTACCATCTTCATTAAGTTTGTTTCTGAATACCCATTTTGTTCCAATCACATTTTTGTCTTTAGGTCGGGGAACAAATGTCCAAGTGTTATTCTTCTCAATTTGCTCTAATTCTTCTTCCATAGCTTTAATCCAGTGTTTATCTTCACATGCCTTATTAACAGATGATGGTTCAATTTGAGAAATAAGACATACCTCTTCATTTTCCAATCTTCCTCTTGTCATAACTCCTTTATACTTGTTTCCAATTATCTGATCTTTAGCATGATTCAGTCTTACATACCGGGGTGTCTTCGTTTGCTACTGTTCCTCAGTTACTGTGGAATTTTCAGATGATACCGATGTAACTAGATCTTCATTCTATACCGGTAGGTTCAATGTAGGTTCATTTGTTAGAATCTCTGCTGTCGGTTCAAACTCTATGTACCTTGAAGTCTCTCTGAATTGTTCATCAATCTTCACATTTGTACTCTCAACAATTTTCTACAATCTTTTGTTAAAACATCTATATGCCTTGCTCTTAGATGAATAACCAAGAAATATTCCTTCATCACTTCTAGGATCAAATTTGCAAATATACTCATCCCTTCTAATATAGCATTTACTTCCAAATATTCTGAAATATTTAAGAGTAGGAGTAATGTCGAACCATAGTTCATGAGGGGTCTTACCGGTTTCACCTTTGATGTAAACTTTGTTGAATGTATAGACCGTTGTACTTAATACCTCTCTCCAATACACATGTGGTAGATTTGCTTCTGATAACATACTTCTTGTTGCATCCAAGATAGTTTTGTTTTTCCTTTCAACAACTCCATTCTGTTGTGGTGTCTGGGGTGTTGATAGTTGTCTTTTGATTCCATTCACTTCGCAGAATGTATTAAATTCCTTAGATGTAAATTCTCCTCCTTGATCTGATCTCAGATATTTGATTTTCTTACCGGTTTCATTCTCTACCATTGCTTTGAACAATTTGAACTTTCCAAGTGCTTATGATTTTTCTCTGAGAAAAGTAACCCAACACATTCTAGAGTAGTCATCAATGATTAGCATGAAATATCTATCACCTTGCAAACTTTTAGTTCTAGTTGGACCACATAAATCAGTATGAATTAAGTCAAGAGCATTATTTGATTTTTCTGGAATACTTTTAAAAGTAGCTCTAACTTGTTTTCCAAATTGACATTCCTTACATACTATATTGTGTGGTTTGACAATTTTAGGTAAATCCCTAACTGCCTTAGTAGTACTGATTTTTACCATGCAATCAAAATTTACATGATAGAGTGTCTTATGCCATAGCCAACTTTCATCAATATGTGCAATCAAGCATGTCTTTTCACTATTATTCAAATGAAAGTTATTACGTCTAGTTTTATTTTTGGTTGTAATTTCCAAACTAGTTCTATTCATGATTTTGCATTTTCCATTTTTGAATTATAACTGAAATCCTTTTTCAACTAATTGACCAACACTCAAAGGATTATGCTTTAAACCTTCAACATAGTAAACATTGTTAGTATTATGCTTACCATCAAGAGATATTGTACCTTTAACTTTGATCAAACAAGCTTTATCATCTCCAAATCTCACTAAGCCTCCATTATATTCCTGAAAGTTCAAGAATTTACTTTTATCTCCAGTCATATGATGTGAGCATCCTGAATCAATGATCCATTCATCGTTTACTTCAACTTTATCTGTCGGGGCTTGCTCTACCGGTTGAATAGTAGGTATCGGTTGATCTTTTGTTATAGCAACAAAAACCCATCCATTGTCTGTTGGATCCTCATCAGAATCATCAGTCACTCCTTCATCAGTGAGATAACAAGATTTGTCTTTATTCTTCTTAAATCTGTATCTCTGATATTCAGGGTTAGGCTTGTATGTTCTTCTAGCTTCTTCTCTTAGTCTAGCATGTCTATCAGGGCATCTAGAAGCCATATGACCAATCTTATTACAATTAAAGCATTTAAAGGGTGCTTTACCTTCATACTTACTTCCTACTGGACCTTTAAGCATTTTTCTTGCAAATAGTGCTTCAAGTTCTTCATTTTCTCTCCTGCTTTCCTCAAGTTCTCTTGCATAAAAGGCTTTCCAATCAAACTTGTCAAATGACAGTGCAGATGATGTTGATGCCTTAAAAGCTAAATCTATCTTTATAGTAGCAACAGGACCAAATTCCTCAATTTCAAAAGCTGAAAGTTTTCCAATCAATGTATCCCTAGTTACTGATGTATTAGACATTGTTCTTAACTCATTTATAGCAGTAACCTTCATTTTATATACCGGTGGAAATCCTCTTAAAACTTTTGAAACAATTTCATCTTCACTTAAGGTTCCTCCACAACATTTAATACCCAAAACAATTTCATTAACTCTTTCCATAAAAGCAGAAATCCTTTCATCTTCTTCCATTTTCAGATTTTCATACCTGACCTGGAAGCTTTCAAGTTTTGCAATTTTGACTCTAGAATCTCCTTCATTCAGTGTTTACAAATGATCCCAAATAGCTTTAGTAGTTGATCTATCTGATAATCCCATGATTTGTTGATCTATTAATGCACTCAAAAGTGCTTCTCTTGCTTTGCAATCATTTTCTTCATCTTTTCCCAAGGTAGGTGGATTAGGTTGACCGGGAGTAGGAGCAGTATAGCCATTCTTTGTAACTTCCCAGATGTCCTTTCCAATGCAATTTAAATGTGTCTCCATTTTGATCTTTCATATGCCATAGTTGGTTCCATCAAGTTTAGGATTGTCCTTCCTAAAATAGTTAGTAGACATTGGATCTCCTCAAGCTATTAAACTTCTGCAAAAAAAGAGGACTAGGCTCTGATACCAATTTTTAGGTCCCGGAGGCAACTGAGAGGGGGGGGGGGGTGAATCAGTTGTCTAATAAATTCAAACCAAAAACAACTTTACCAACTTAATGCTTAATACCGATAAACCAATCTTTTATACCCGTAGATAGTTTTATCAATTAATTGCAATACCGGTAAGGATTAATGCATGAAACAAAAAGACAAAGTCATCCACAACACATAACACCAATATTTGTACGTGGAAACCTTGTAAGGGGAAAAACCACGGTGGGAAACCTTACCCACAATCAGATGATACTACTACAGATAGTAAGTGTATACAAATGGGATCTGCACATGCAAAAAGGCCAAGTGCCTAGAGCTCACTGCTCAAACACAAAATAGGAGTCACACTGACTACAATTGGATGATTAAATCCAATAAGGATGTACTGCTCAAGTTAGCATCTTTCTATGTTGGATTCAGTATCGGTGTAGTTCTGATTGTCTTCACAAAAACCCTCTTTAACTTTCAAATGATGTCTGCGTGTATAGCTCTGCTTATTCTCGCATATACCTTCACACAATCCTTTTTTGCATTCCACGCCCGATCTTACAAATAAGATCTTACATTTATATCATAACCTAGGACCAATTTTAGTAGGTCGGCTCTAAAGGATATTACAATAAAATCAATTTACAAATAAATTAATTTCTGATGCAATAACCAATTCAACATGTTGGCTTAATGCATTTACAATAATAATAAATCATCTCCATAGCGTGCCATGCTGATCTGGGAAAGATAAGCTTGCCGGTGTATAACCTGGACCTATTTGTCGGTAACAACAAATATGCTAATACGAATATGCCAATAAACAAATCTTCAAGACAAAGTGTCCAAACGATGTCTTCGACATAACAAAGTGTTTTCCATGCCATTCCAAGTGTCGGTGATCATTATATCTTGTCGGCGTACCAGATACTAGTGACTGTGCATAAGTCACTTGCTTGCCGTTGAATGTTGTTGATTCTCTAAAGTGCCAGAGTTGATAAGGTTTAGTAGGTGTTGACATCAATGACAAAACCATACCAAAATACAAACAACTACATGGGTTATGCAAAAATTAAAAATAATCAAGGAATTCAAGGATCCACTAATATAACTCATATAGAAGGTGTAGCCAATATCATCAATAATGTCATACCAATGATAATCCACAATGATATTCATAACTTAAAAATAAAACTATTGCTAAAAAAAATCACCATTGGTCTCCATAGCTCTCCTAGGTTCTCCTTAATAAATGAAACAAATTAAACAACATCCACATTCCATGACCATAAACATAGTGATCTAATAGCCCCACACAAATCTCAATTTAAATTTCATGTGAACACGAACCTCTAGGAAGAAGCAAGAGACCGTTAGAGATAAATTCCAAATAAAAAACGTGTAGTGTGTCCTACCAACACCTCTAAGTTCTCAAGATATGATAGGTATGATATGATTCACAAAACCCCAAATAGAAAAGCCTTATTGAGACCCAACCATATATTGACAAAGATGTAAGCCTCTCGAAATAAAGAGAGATCAAACCAATTCATTCTAAAAACCAAGGAAATAAGATCAAAACCATCCTCTACACTCCTCAAATAGTCCTCTAGAACTAATATCCATAGATAAATATGTGTTCACATCAAAATATAAAGGAAAAGCAACTCATGCCAAGAAATCCTCAAATAATACATCTGAACTAACATCCATAGATCAAGACTCGTTGCCATGAGAAAATAAATAATTAAGCAAAATAAATGAAAAAAAGGTGGTAAATTTCTATCAAAATATTCACCATCAAGAGGACCAATAGTGGGGAATGGGATTTCTCCACAAAGTCACACCAAGCAACAATGGCTTCCTCCAAGAACAATCTCTTTAATGGGTCAATGTTGAACTCATACCCAATGCAAGTGTAGGCTCCTTAGTTTTATTGCTAAGACCTCATCAAAGAGTAACCATGTCAACACATGATCTCCAAGAAATAAAATATTTCTAGTCTCACCCAAATTTAAAATGAATATATAACTGATCATCAAATGTCAACTAAAATCCAATGCAACACTATAGTAACCAAGATCCCACAAGAAAATCTATCACACCATTCATCAATTAGATTATCCAAAATCACCATCAAATCTCCAATTCTAGAATTAGTAACTATCTATGATGTTATGATATACATCTTAAAACAAAATCATATGTCCCAAATGAACTTATTTTCTCCCAAGACCACTTGTATCATGATAGAAACCTAATCCATAATCAAGAGTCCACGTTGGCACAATATCATTCATCCTTTCAACAAGGATCATTTTTCAAACTAAAAAATTGTAACCAACACTTCAACCAAAGACTTCAAGAGTCCTCCATGTGGGGACAATAATATCAACATCTCTAAATCACATGAATATGACCATCTCCTATCAATAATACTCAATATGTCAAAGAGTTCTCATTCCATACAAGGAACATACTCTGGGAACTCCTCCATGACATCAAAACCATTGTAAAATATCATCTATCACCAAATGATAAATTTATATCACTACTAAATCCCCTACTAAACTTTGATATCAAGCTACACATGGCATCATAATAACCATCTCCTAAATGAAGATCATCCAGTTGACACATACTCAACTAGAACACCAACAACTCTAGAGGATATAGTAGAACCAAGATCCAAACCAAGAAGAACCGAAAAAAGAAACCACCACCCATAATCAAGAAAAAATTGAGGAAGTGTAAGCTTTGAAATCACAACAAACAAATGGTACTTAATAAGAAGAAGTTCTTGAAGACTTTTGACATCTTGAAATCTTTATCTCATGTCAATTTCTCGAAGCATCCAATAGACATTTTCTTTGTGAAGAAGATATTATTTAGTTTTCTTTATCTACTCTTAAAGAAGGTAGCTTTGGTGATGACCACAAGAAAACACATTTGTCATTCTCCTCTTCCATCTATCAATCAGTAGGAGAAGAAATTTCTAAAGAAGGGCGATTTTTTTATTATTATAAAGAAAGTGATTCAATGTACATATGTAAATTATTGCTCATAAAGTGTATATGTACCCAAACCAAATAGAGACTCGTTCACTTCAATATTTACATAAAGCATATCAAACTAAAGAATCTATCTGAACATTATTTGAAAGATACTGAAGCATTGAACAAAAAAAAATGATATGATTTGGGGAGGAATGATAAATGACATACAATGTAGTGTCAAAGTGATTGTACAAACTTCTAACTTGTATAGAAAATAATGGAAAACAAGGCATGAGAGGTTGTTCATGAAACGTACTTTGAAAACTTTAGACTTCTCATAGAGAATGTAGGAAGACAATTCATTCAACAAACACTCCATAGGTTCAATTCGTTGTTTCATGTAGCTATCTACTTCTTGAACCTATTAATGGGTTTTAGGTAAAATTTCTAGAATAGTAATCCAGTCAGTTATCACCCAAAAATGACATAGGTTACTTTAGAATTTTTGTCATGCATATTTTAATTTTGTAGTGCATGAGTTCTTTATTTTATTTCATTTTTGTTGTATTCAAAGTCTTCTTGTATATCTCATGGTGTTGTGTTAAAATGTGATGACTCTATGACCCAATAGATAAAACATTTTTTTAACTTGGGATTTTAGGGTTTCTCCTACATCCTCGAAGTCCTTATTCCCAATTGGAGCTAGTTGTTATCCCCATTTCAAATCATGACAATTTTAAACTTTTTGCATTCTCCAAGTTTATGCATATCAATTAATTTGTTTTTCTAATGGTCTTGTGTGTACTTCAACCCATCTACAAAAATTCTTCATTATTTGAACAAAGTCAAGTTTAAAGTTGCTAGTAACCAATCCTAGTTATAAGATGATTAAGAATTAAATCCAACCATATAAAATCATCTAAGTCGAGTCACTATAAATTATACATGAAATATATCATTAGATAACAAAAAATTTAATTGCTTGTACAATAGAAAATTCATCAATATATAGACGAAATCATAACATTGAACCATCAATTACAAAAATGATCATAAAAATTGTGATGTTAAATAGAAAAAAAAATCAAAACTCACATCATGTTTTTAAGTAAAAGTGCAATTCAAATCAATGTTTTTAAGTAAAAGTGCAAATCAAATCAAAATTAGAATGGTATTGTGTGGAGTCTCCATTACAGTTGCAATTAAAAGTTATATTCCAATGATTTTTACGGGGAAACAAGAATGTAATGTGTAAGAAAACTCACGTATATGCAAAGCAATGCAAACGATATGAATGCAAGGTATAAGCTTAAATTGCATGCATGCATCCCTTTTTGAAGACTTTCGTCCATGTAAAATTGTCGTTTTGTAAGGGGAAGAAACAATTTTCAAAGCTTCATTTTCTATAAATTACATTATGTCCGGGATTAAATGACACAACAACAAATTTGTTAAGCTGTCTTGTACTCACGATTCGTTCTTTCACCATCATTAATTCCGCAAATCACGTTGAAAAAATATTAAATATATAATGTCGCCCACAAATTTCTATATCCTCTCATGCTGTATTTAAAAAAATGGTCAATTACATAAAATCCAAGTAAAGACTATGTGTTTCTAGGTAAGAAAATGGACCTATGCAATAGCCAACCAATCAATTTACAACTTCTAATTTGTACCTCTATCTCAACCCTCCACAAACATTGAATGTAAGCATTCATCGAGGCACGGTGGAAGATGTTGATATCATGGTGGAAATTATTAAGATATTCACAAAATGAATTTATTTAAAAGGTTTTAGAAATTCTTGAGTAAATGTAGTTGTCTTAACTAATGTAACGATGGGCATTTATCTAAACATATTTGAAAATGGACTTTTGATAGTTATAAATGTTATGGTAAACATGTATGTCAACATGGAAACTTCTATAAGGATTATTAATCATATGGAGCACCATGGAGTAGGTGGTTACTGAGATACAATCAAAATAGATTTCTTAAAAAATATTAGAAGTTTCCAAGCAAATGCCATTGGTAGATATAAAATGGAATATTTTATGTCCTTTACCTAAATCTTCCTTGCATATGTTGAAACAAATGTTCTAAAAGGTGGCATAGTCACTGTCAAAGCATGTTTTGGAAGTAAAAGTTTGTTAGATGCTATAACTACAAAGATTTATGTAGCAACCATGTGCAACTTTTGTGTGTGTGTGTGTGTGTGTGTGTTGAAAAGGATTTAGAAACTTTCAAATAAACACGATTGGCATGTTAAAACTAAATTATGCACCTTTGCTATCATCCTTAAGCCTCTTTGCAACTTTTGCTAGCATCCTCATGCCAATTGTATCAAGATGGGATTTTTGGAGCATGTAACTAACATTGATCAAAACATAGTTAAGATTATTGTTAATCATATGTTGAACCTACAAATAGATGCTAGTCATGAATGAAAAATGTTAAAAACATATTATGCTCATAAAGCATTTGACATAATGCTTTAGGAATTTCCATCTACAACAATAAATGCCAAATGTTTGAGAAAATGCTCACTAAAAATTGTGAGATGATTAAGGATATTAACATGACACATGTTTTGTTTTCCTCTTAATTGAATGCAAAATCTATCAAAGAATAGAAAAATAAGACAATTTTTTAAAATGTCACCATTCTAACTAGTTTGGTTAATATGTGCAAAATATTTTGAAACATGGTATATGCCCACCAAGCATTCCTAAAACATAATGAACCTATAGAATACATTGGTAGTGCTGAATAACTTCATGTTACCCTTTCCATAAAATAATATGGAAGGATTCTTACTAAGCATCAACTAGATGAGACCATTGTTATTATGGCACTTTCCATTGATGATGATGAATCAACTACCAATGTTACTTCTATTAAGATCCTTTCTAATAAATGACCTTTACTAATTGATAAATGTTTATGTTGACCAACTTTTATATCCATAAATTTACCAAAAAGGGAACAAACACTTCTAAACAAGAATTTTTCCTTATTAAACATTGAGGGTAAATGAAACATACAATTAGCATGTGTAAGAAACTTCCTCTTTGAGTAAGATTCAAGAAATGCAAGACATTATGCATGGATTGTCGAGCATCCATGCCCTTTGCATAGATTAACAAGATTTATTTCTCTTTGATATTCTCACCAATTTCCCTAGCATACTTACTTCTCATAACTCATTTCATGATTCTCATTTCTCATGGATGATCTCAAAAAATGACTTGGATGTACATTTCAATGTCATTATTGTTATATATTAGATATGTAAGGTATAGTAATTATTCTTATTTAAACACTACACCATTTTAAGAGTAGAATGGACATTTTATTTCAAATAAGGGTTAAGGTACGTATTGCAATACAAATAGAGAGAAAAAAATTGCTCTTCTTTTAGAGGCTCATGTTGATGCAAGGATAATATTATTCTCTTGTTAAAGAGATAACCTTTTTCTTGCAAGTGACTCAAGAATATATCAAAGAATATTTAGGAATAATTCATTAAAATAAAAATCTTGATGCCTCGAGAAAGCTCATAAGCATTTATGTATCATATATGTGATTAGTGAATTGTTCCCTAATGTTATACTATTTATTCTTGTAGTCACTTGCAATGATGTATCAAACAATAGTAAAAGTTCACAAATCTTAACCATTTTGTGGGTAAGTTGAAGTTACATCCAATAGCCATGACCCTTGATGATCTTTAACTCTTATCATAGATAATTGATGATGTGTAATGATGAAAACTTACGATTGTCTATTTAGTTAACAGTCAAAAAATCCATCTAAAAACATGTACATAAATAAAAGGAATAGTATGCATCCATAATATTACACAAGACACAAATATTTTATGTAGTAAACCCTTAAAAGAGATGAACCACCACCAAAATATGTTCAAGGTTATATAATTTAGAATCAACATCAATCCAATACAACAAGGTCTTCAAAACTTATTCAGGGACTCAATCTACAATATATCATTTAGTTGTTCAACCAACCCATAGAATACCAAAAGTCATGTAACTATATTCCAACCATACATGACACCACCATACTCCATAAAACATCACATGGACAACCACAATATACATTTTACTATTATCTCATGCTATGAGTCAATAATTATAGCCTTAGAAAGGTGAATGTTTGTAGTTGTATCTCATCTTTATAAAAGAAATATCTAACACACGTATGATTTTTCAACTTGGAGCCCTCTAAAGTGATATATGTTTTGAATTTAAAATGATATAAATAATAAAATGTAAAACTCTTAATTTAATTTACTTTCCAAATTTTTAAAATTTATTTTCAAATAATTGGATATAATTTTTTTATAAATTTAAGAGAATATTTTAATAATTATTTTTTAAATTAGATTGACAGGACATAGCTTTCAATATAGTACAACTTTTTTTCTTTCAACATTTTCCACTCAATTAAATTGAATATATAGTGCATGGAGCAAAATAAATTCAATGAATGTTCATTTCTGGATAATTTTTTAAGTCAAGTTTATTCAAAATGTGATAGTTTCAACATGATACAGAGAAAGATAGTATCATCAACAACTCTCCCACTCTGCAACTCTCCCGCTCATTTTAAGATTATGTGTGCTTGGATGTCCACCCCCTCTGGGGAGGCCCCCCCTCCCCCGCTGGACCCAATGCCTGATTCCACGGTCGATGCACATGCCTCTGGGCCTGTTGCGGGGTCCCCACGTTATGTGGACCATACGGAAGAAAATGACAATCTCCACACCCTTTCCACTTCTCCAAGTCTGACTGATTCTAGATTGAAAGGGGAGGAAAGGAATATACCCCATCCCGGACCAGAAACTCCTGCCAGTCAGACGGATAAGGATACTGTGGAGGTGAATCCCAAGTCTAGCTGGAAGAACGCCCTCCTTGGGTCAACAAATTCACTCCCTCTTGATGTTGTGGCCTCCTTCTCCCAAACGGAAGATGGAGCGAAAATCAAACTCCCAAACAACCTAATGGATAGAATCGCCACCTCCCTTCACCTAGCGATAGTTGGTCGTTTCTTCTTCTTCCGACCTTCCATCGACATGGTCAGGCATTGGGCAAAATCTCGCTGGAAGCTTAAAGGAAGCCTGGAGGTTTCTGCCATGTCGGGGGGACTCTTTCTATTCAAATTTATCACTGAGGAGGATCTGATTTATGTCCTGTCGGGGTCCTGGGCTTATGGAAAGCACTTCCTAACCATGGCTAAATGGAAACCTAGTTTTGACCCCTCTGCATAACTAAACCACATGGCCCCAGTGTGGGTTAGGCTACCCGGACTCCCTCTGGAGTTCTGGGATGAACAAATCTTCTGATGGATAGGAAACTCGTTTGGTTGCTTTGTTGCAGCGAACTCAGTCACTCTCAACAAGTCTAGGTTGGTGTATGCTCGCTTCTGTGTCAATGTTATGATCAACAAAGCCCTCTCGAACTTTATCTCCCTAAAGTCCAAATGGGGAAAATGGTCCCAGGCCATTGTTTACGAAAATGCCACCCTGTACTGCCAAAAGTGTAATACTCAGGGGCATTCCTATACGGACTGTAAAGCCCCTCTAGTAGCAGAACCCAAGATCAAGAATAAAGCCATCTGGTCTGAACCCATCAACCCTGGTGACCCGTCATCCTCGGCCCCTCCTGAGCTGACTACTGAGAATGATATCCCTGAAGTTTACCAACACACAGACAAGATCCTTGAGATCTTAAAAGCCCCAACGGACCCATTCAAAAACTCTAACTACACCCTGGAAGAGGGGGAGATCCCCTAGGCAGTATCCCTCACCATGTCCCCCATCCCTCGCCCTTTTGCCTCCCCCCCACCCTATGCCCTCCCTAACCCCACCCCAGTTGTGGTTAAACCTCTCAAGATTGGAAGTTCCTTACCCACCACTCCAACCCCTTCCTCCCCTTCAACTAGGGATGAAGAGGAGTACTCTGGAAAATCCCTGGCAACTCCGTTGAAAGTATCCCCCCCCCCCGTGTTCTCTGCGGACGGATAATGAAGAATGGATAACCCAAAAGAAGAAAGTCAAAGCCAAGAAAGCTGATGTGGGGGGAAACGAAAGCAAAGTTGGGAGACCTACAGTAAAAGTCTTGAGACACAAGGTGATGGCAAGGGACATTGCAAAGGGCAGACAACTGAACCTGGACGGGCTTAGCAAAAGTAAGAAATGAAGTTCCTCTCTTGGAACATAAGGGGTCTGAACAACCCCCAAAAGCAGTTCGCCATAAAACAACTCATTCTTGAGATGAAAATCGACATCTGTCTAATTCAAGAAGTTAAGATGCCTTCCCAAACCTTCGCTGCAATTGCTAGTAAACTATGGCCTGGAGTGGACTACCTGTATGTTGACACATTGGGTGCGTCTGGAGGTATTGCTACCCTATGGAATCCCATTAAAATAAAAGGCAAGCTATTCGCTAGCTCCCAATATTTCCTAGCGGTTTCTCTCCACTATGGTGATCTCTACTGGCAGATGTTCAACATCTATGCCCCCAACTCTAGGGCAGGAAGACGGAACCCGTGGGAGGAAATTTCTAAGATCATTATGACTAATCAAAAGGAAAGGTTGATGCTTGTTGGGGATTTCAATGCCCCCCTCTACCCTTCCGAGAAGTGTGGTGGCCTGGAGGATTTCTCTAACAGCATGAGAGACCTTGCCACCTTCATCAATGCTTCAAACCTAGAGGATATTGACCTTCAGGGTGCCCCTTTTACTTGGTCGAATAACAGGAAAGGCAAAAACCTCATCCAAGTCAGACTAGATAGATTCCTAATCTCCACCAATTGGGATTTGGGAACAAGTTCCTTCCTGAAATCCCTCCCAAGGACGATGTCTGACCACAACCCCCTTCTTCTCCACTGGAAAGATAGACCCTACCAGGGTCCACCCCCCTTCTGCTATGAAATCATGTGGGCCTCCCATCCTGACTTCAGGGATTTAGTTAGAGGCTGGTGGTCCACCCCGATCCAAGGGACTGCCATGTTCAGAATTATGGAGAAACTAAAGATAATCAGCAAGGAAGTCAAAGGGTGGAACAGGAACACCTTTGGAGACATCTTTAAAAGAAAAAGGACCTGGGATCTAGACTGGAACAACTTCAAATTCTAATGGCTACTGGTAACCCCCCGGACCCCGTTTTGAAGGAGGAGGAAGATTGTCGCAAAAGCTAGAAAAATATCCTTGCCAAGGAGGAAGTGTACTGGAAACAAAGATCCAGGATCCAGTGGTTGAAAGAAGGGGACATAAATTCTGCCTTCTTCCATAGATCGACTTCTAACCACAAGAGGAGGAACTACATCAAAAGTATTAAGGATGAAACTGGCCAGGAGATTTCTGATGACTCTCTGATTGGATAGAACGCGGTGGACTTTTTCACTAGTCTGTATGCGGACGGTGGAACGACCTCGCCGCTCTAGGACTGCCTCATTAGTAAACTGTCGATGGCCATTGAGGAAGACGACAACCGGCAACTCCTGCCCCCATCTCTTCTGAGGAAGTTCACAGGGCGGTCTTTGCTATGGGAGCTTATAAAACACCGGGCCCCGATGGTTTCCCCCCAGCCTTCTTCCAGGACTTTTGGGATATCGTCAGCTATGATGTTACTAAAGCTATCCAAGATTTCTTCAAAATAGGGAGATTGCTTAAAAAGATCAACAACACTTTCATTGTCCTCATCCCCAAGACCACCACTCCCAGCTGCCTGAAGGAGTATCAACCCATAAGCCTCTACAATACCATTTACAAGATCCTCTCCAAGGTCCTTGTAAACAAAATCAAACCTTTCTTGGAAAAATTTATCAGTCTATCTCAGAAAGGCTTCGTCCCAGGATGACAAATTCTGGATGCCACCATTACAACTCATGAGATAATCCATTCCATGGATAGGAGCAGATTACCAGGTATGGCCTTTAAACTTGATATATCAAAAGCTTATGACAAGGTTAATTGGGAATTTCTTTTCAAAGTGCTCTTAAAACTGGGATTCAACAAAAAAATGGTGAGTATGATTCGTGAATGTGTTACCACGGTCCAATTCTCAGTCCTGATTAATGGGACTCCTAGGGGAGGCTTCAAAGCTGAGAAGGGTATCCGACAGGGCGACCCCTTATCCCCTTATCTTTTTATCATGATAGCTGAAGTCCTAAATAGGAATGTGACTCATCTAGTCACCAATGGTAGGCTCCAAGGATTCAAAGCGGCCTCCACGCTCCCCCCTACTAATATCCAGTAGTTCATGGATGACACTTTCCTTTTTGGCAGAACTTCTGTCATGGAGGCTAAAGGTTGGAAGACCCTTCTGGAGGACTATGTCAAGGCGTCGGGACAATGCATCAACTATGAGAAGAGTAATCTCTACTTCTTCAACACTCCAAATGACCTCCAACTCATAATCCTCTCCATCCTCGGATGCAAAATGGCTACTCTCCCGGGGACCTACCTGGGACTCCCTCTCACTGTCAAGGAAGTCACCCCCACCTTCTGGAACTCTATCTTGGAAAGAATGCAGAGAAAGCTTGCGGGATGGAAAGGGAAATTTCTCAATAGCGCGGGGAAGCTCCAACTCCTCGCTGCCTCCCTTCAGGGAATTCTGGTCTAATTCCTCTCCATGTTCAAAATATCAGGGACCATGGGAGAAAAACTTGAAAACATTCAAAAAAACTTTTTATGGACTGGCTTGGAGGAAAAAAAATGCTCGACTCTGGTCAACTAGGATACCGTGTGTCTACCCAAAGCTCTGGGAGGTTTAGGTATACAAAAAATTAATGCCCTCAATAAGGTGCTAATTGCCAAGGTGGGATGGACCTTGGCTAAAGGGGAGGCAGACTGGTGCAACATCATCAAAGCTAAGTATTTGGACTAGGAGCATTTCTTTTATAATCTCAACACTTCTGACCTTCCCCAAGGTTCCAAATTATGGAACAATATCCTAAAGAACAGAGTGATGGTCAGAGAAGGTCTGAAGTGGCATCTTGGAGATGGCAAAAAGGTGAGATTCTAGGAGGACTTTTGGACGGAGGATAGACCGTTAATCAACACTTGCTTCCATCAAATCAGGAACCATTTCAAGGCTATCCTGGGGATAATGCTGCAGATTATTTGATCCCAGGAAGTGGTTGGAAGGACTTAGTCCCCATCTGCAGCAATCAACCGAACCTGGTCCCCCTGGCTTAGGAGTTGCAACTCTTATTGCTGAAAACTAGAATTCCCATGACCACTAACGAAGACAACTTCATCTGGAAAGAGACTCAATCGGGCCAGTTCTCGGTCAAATCTGCATATTCTCAGCTCCTAAAACACCCTGTGGATGCGGAAGGTTGGAAGAAAGTCTGGAACTCTCAGTTAATTCCCAAAATTAATTTCTTTTGGTGGTCCCTCGTGCATGGCAAAACCCTCACGCTTGATAATTTGAAAAAGAGGGGATTCCATCTCCCCAATAGATGCAGCTTATGTAAAAAGGATGAGGAATCTATTGAGCACCTTTTTATTCTTTGTCCCTTTGCAGCTCACATTTGGTTTGTCACACTTCAGAAATGTGGTCTGTGTTGGGTCTTCCACAAGAATATAAAAAACTTTGTGTTTGATTGGACCCCCCCTTCCCATCATCCCCTCATCATTCAACTTTGGAAACAAATTCCTCTGCACATTTGCTGGGCTTTGTGGAAGGAGAGAAACAACAGAATTTTCAGAGACACTGAGACCCCTCTGGACTTTGTTGCCCTCACCTGCTTTAAGCTGATATCGGAGAATCTAGAAGCTACAAAATGGAAAATCCCCCCCTATCCTCTTGATGAGACGGATAAGAAGATCACTTGCGGTTGGAAGCTCCCCCTGGCTTTGACAGTTTCAACAACAACACCAAGAAAAAGAGACAGATGACTAGGTGGTCTTCCCCTAGAATTCACTGGTTTAAATTGAATTTTGATGGCTCTGCTCAATGCAACAGTTATGCTGGTGGTGGAGTCATCAGGGATCATTTGGGGGACATGGTTGCAACCTATGCTAGCAACCTCAGTGAAAGTTCGGTCACCCAAGCTGAGGGAATGGCCCTCCTCTGGGGGCTGAAAATGGCTAATGACATAGGAATAAAGCATCTGGAAATTGAAGGAGACTCTCAAGTTATTATCGACTCTATCAAAGGGAAGGCTTCAGCTAGGTGGAAAGTGGAACCCATTCTGAGGGATATCAGGCACTTGCTGATCAAAATGGAGGACTTCACCATTGACCACATCTTCAGAGAAGGAAACAGAGCAACGGATTCCATGGCGGCTGAAGGAAGGCTGCAGATGGGCTTACGATGCTAGAGGAACCCCAATACGCTGCCAATCATAGTTAAGGAAATCCTAGATAAGGAAAAAGCCTCGTGCCAGGAAAGGACTAACCCTTCCGCCCAATGATGAAGGAAAATATGTTAATTTTTTCAAATTGGCACGGAGATCCCGCCAATTTCTACCACAGATGGACACGTAGTAGAGATATGCGGAGTCATCACTACCACAGGGGACGAATTTATAAAGAAAGGACTGACATCGGGAATGATTACCATTCATTTATGACTCGGATGGTGCCAACTAGCGACGACAAAGGCGGCGTTGAGGAGCTGTCAACTCACATTGGCCTAAGTAAAGGCTCGCACACTCCGAGTAGATCTCCAGCTAGCGATATCTACGAGACCTTAAAGGATAATAATAACTATGATTATTACAACCGTTTAACCCAAGTCTGGCACATTTTTCCTAACCATTTCGTCTTGAGTTTGCTTCGGCTCTACGTTTTGGCTTTTTGTTATTTTCAAACTGTGAAGCTGGAGGATTCTAAAATGGGGGGGGGACAGGCTCAGGCTGGAACCCAACAAAGTTGAGGAGTTCAAATCCAAACTAGCGGCCTGGTTCGTGTGCACCAAAGGAGGCATTGACAAATTTATGGAGAACATGAAGGGCAACAACGAGAGACTCTCTATGTCCTCCTGGGAGGACAGAAGGGTGACTGTGGGAGGAATCTCCTTCAAAATTAACGAAGAGGTCATAGCCTAGGCTACTGGCCTCTCAATGGAGGGCAGAAAATGGAAAAAACAGAGCCGCATTGTGGATTCTACCAGCCTTAACCAGTTTTTCCGCCATGGCGAGAACCCTGTCAAGAGGGTCGGAGGCTTTAACAGAGAGGAACTCCCGCACCCTTGGGACAAATTCTGCTACATTGTGATGAAGTATTTTACGCTCGAAGGCAGGTATGGCATTTTCTACTACTACCACCTCCCCTTCCTGAACCATTTGAGGAACAAAGACCTCGTTTCCATTCCGTTCTTTTTATTGCACTCGATGGATGCTAATGTTAAAGATATAGCTGAAGCCAAAAAGAAAGGAAAAGACTTTCCTATCCTGCACCAAGGCCTTATGCTCTGTCTGTTCAACTTCCACCTCGCCCTCTGCCCACCTCGTTCCATTTCTGTGCAGAATATCAGCCCCTCGACCCAACCTCTGGCCATTAATGATTCAAGCCCTCGTTGCACGGAACTTGGCTCCTCCAACAAGAAAACCAAGAATCACTCCTCGGAGGAGGTCAGAACCCCTAAAAAAGTTAAAATCCAAGAAATTGATTCAGACTCAGACTTTACCGAAGACGCCAACACGCCTCAACGCTCTACCAGATTGGCCTCTAAACCCTCTGATAAATCCCTAATATACCCCTCCTCCTCGCATGACATGGGCAACTCCATTCTGACTGATAAAACCCCCCAAGCCCAGCACAAACATTCCCCCCTTTCTGTGAGCTCAACCCATGTTTCTGATAGCCCGACTGCCTCTATGAGCCCGGAACTTGCCAATTTCCCTTCCCCGACCTTCAGGATTGAGAAAATGCTGGTTGTTGAAGAGGCCAGTAGTGTGAAGGAAGAAGATCCCAACCTGGCTGAGCTCGAGAAAAAGATAGAAGCCCTCTCTGACAGCCTGTAGGTGATTACCAGCAGACTGGAGGCGACGGAGTCCAAGATGCATGATGTGTCTAAATTCGCTCTGAATGTCATGAGATGCTCGACCACTACTTTGTGCCTTTTGCAGGATAACGCGGACAAAGGAAAAGGCAAGGAGGACGAGGACTTTAAAGGTCTATTCAAGTTCCTCACTAAGGAATGGGCTAAGAAGCTGATCCCTAAGAAGAGCCATGGGAAAAAGAATTAACTTTCTGCATGTGGAGAAGTTTTTTGTCTATGCGGTGTAGTAGGCTGGATAGGTCTAGTTTCGGCTTATGTTTATATTTTAATGCTTATAGCCCTGCGTGGCACTGGAAGTATACTCTGATTGGCAGTATTTTATTACTGATAAGCTCCCGTATGATGGTTTTTGTTTTTAATAGAGGTAAAAGGCTGCTTCTGTGCTGATTGTTTGTAGACAATGGTCCTTCCATTGTTCTCTTAATTGTACCCATGGGTCAGCCCCCTCATTTTCGGCTGCTGTTGTTATCAAAAACATGATACAGAGAAATGATCCTTCCCCACCTTTCTTGGGTGATCTAGGATGGTAACAAGGCAATGTTCTAGGAAGACTCTTGGTATGGCCAACCTCCCTTAGCCAATATTCAAGCATTGGATCATGGTAAAGATGTTCTTAAATCTCATTGGGGTCTGAAAGTTAGAGACTATATGCATTGACATCATGAAGATAATCTTATCCAATTTAAATGGAGAGACTTTTCAAATCTAACCTTTCCAAAGACCCAAAAAGACCTTTGCATAATTTTCTTTGTCAAAGAGATATGTACCCTACACCAAATGAATATTTCTTGCTATGGATTGTCTCGCTTACAGGGTCATGCAATGTGAAAAGGGGATGTGAATTTTTGAATTTTCAAGGAACCTCAAACTCTCCAAGAGCCTTTCACTTCTATTGGAACCAAGCTATATTACCAAAAGATGGAGCTTTTTCATGCTTACCCTTAATAAAAAATTCTTAGGTCAGTGATCGGCTTACTCAAATGGAAATCAACAAAATTTTTAATTGCGTCTTCTCTAGCTCTACACTTGAGACACCTAACCATCTTCTATTGTAGTGTGAATTCTCAAAAAAATGTTGGGATTGGTAAAAAGTAAGCATCATTGGACATATCTATTATGCTCTGCATACTGCCCCCCTCCATTTTATGCCTAGAACTGTGGGTCCCCCCTTTTTGTTTTGTTTTTGTTTCCCCTTTGTGTTTCTTGTCTTGTTACTTCAGAGTTTCAGAGTCCCAAAACCCTGGAGTGTGATTTTGTCTTTCATTTTTGTGCACTCCGGAACCTCAAGATCCTGGGATCCCAAAGAGTGTCTATTTGTGTTGTTTCCTTTATTTTTAGGCTTCAGGGTTTCGAGTTCCTGAAACCCCGAAGTGTTTTCGTTCTCTTCTTTTTAGAACTTCGAGATTCTGAAATCCCAAAATTTTGAAGTTCCCCTTTTGTTTGCGTGGTTGTGGACCTCAGAGTCCTGGAATTTTGAAACTTTGAAGTCCTCTCTGTTGTTTTGTTTGGTGGGTGGCTTTGTAGCCTCAAGTTCCCAAGATCCCGAGCCCCTTTGTTGGTTTCCTTGTTAGAGCCCTGAGACTTCGACATCCCGAAATCTTGAATTCTCTTTTTTGTGTTTCATCATCTCTTCGGAGTTTTAGAACTCTGGAGTCCCAAAGCCAGTCACTTTTTGACCTTGTAACTATGGGATCCCGAAACCCCAAAGCTTCTTGTGCCTCGATTCGTGTAGTTTTTAGAGGGTATAAATATCTTTCTGTGGCTCGTTTTTCTCTCTTTTGCGCAATCAGTCAATCTAGAGTTCTAGTTATCCTTTAACTCTCTTGTGTTCATGTGCACATTTTCTTTCACCTCACTTCTTTTTTTGAGGCAGGGGGTCTTTCTCTCTCTCCTCTTTCTTTATATTTCTTAGGCTAGGGTTTCTTTTTTTGGGTTCGTTGTTTTGTTTTTCCTCATTTTCATTTTCAACTACAGTTAGGGTTTCTTGTTTTCGAATAAATTGTGTTCAACAGTTTGGCCCCTCCTCTCTTTGATTCCTTACCACTCCAAGATATCAAGTTCCCAAGATCCTAGCCTTTGCTTTGGATATTCCCCTCTACAACTCCTGGTTTTCAAGATGCCGAAGGAATTGTCCATGGTTGATTCTTTAGTTCCTTCACTCGGATGCTCCAAGTTCCTAGGATTCCAAAAGTGTATTTTGGTGTGCCCTTGTTACACTATGGAAACTCGAGTTCCTGGAATCCTGAAGTGCCCTTTGGGCTATCCCATTCAAGCCTCCAAAACTATGGGTTCTCGAAATTGTAAAGGTTGATCCTGAAAAACGGTGACCTCCCCTTTTGCATTTTGGGATCTCGGGATCCCAAAATGATGAGTTTCTAGTGCTTCTCACTTCAGAACCTCGTAATCTCGAATTAAGTTTTGTTTGAGGTTTTGTGACTTCAGAACCCCAAGATCTCAGGATCTTGAAGGCACACTTAAGATTTACAGAGGTTCTTTTGACTCTAAAACCCCATAACTTCGTGATCTTGAAGTCATGCTACAATTTTGTGAAAGGTTTCTTTTGAACCCAGAACCCCAGGATTTTGGAGTTCATTGCTTTTGAATGTAACTTCTAAGGTACTAATTATGCACTTTATTTTGCAGTTTGAAGATCTCTTATGGAAGTAGTTGCAACCCCAAGAAAGAAGACTAGGAACGAGGTAAAATTGGAGAAAAATCTCATCACTATGAAATATTAGTACCAAGACCAAACTCTGGTCTCAAAGTTTGAAAATGAGATACAATGGGTCATAGATACCAAGATAGGGCACATTGAATTGGAGGCAATCAAAAGGGAGGTATCTAGCCACGATCCTAATGTTGCATATAGAGGAATCGAGTGATCGAGACTTGTTGAAGCTACAATCTTTTCCCAAGTAGTCCAATCCACAGAGTTAATATTGGAAATTACTCAACACTACAACCAAAATACCAGGAAATGTGTGGACACAAAAGGAAATGTGGTTGTGGATCTTTAACCTGAAATGTTGGCTATGACATTTGGCATCCTCGAATATGATAAGGTCCTACAAATGACTGAAGAGCAGGCTGTCCAAATGTTTAACCAAAATGTTATAAATAAAAAGCATCATATAAACAAAGTATGACTCAAGGAACCGAGGAAATCAGGCCTCAAAGCCATAGATAATATCCTAAGAGCAGATTTCAAGGATGCACCATGTGACCTCATCATCATGCTCAACAGAGCCTTCGATAAGGAAGATTATAGACACTACCACTTGTGGATGTACCTTTATATCAACAACATCCTTAAGGAAAAAGAATATTTTGACTAGGCACAAATCATATATGATAATATGAACATAAACAAATGTGCAACGTACTTCAAACCAAGAAGTTCTTTATGACCTCTTATGTGATTTCGGTTGTAGCTAGAAGTGGAATTTATCCAAGATTAAACACTAATGGTAGGTTGGGAGAAGGTCCAAAAGACAGGAAAGTTTGGGAATTCTACACTCAACTACCTATTCAATAGGCTAAGAACCATTTCAAAAGAATCAATGATGCCTTTATATATGCAGTCATCTGCTAACTAACAGGTGATGTGGGATACCGTCTATCCCCTGAAGCAATGAAATTAATCCAAGAATGGGGAACTTGGTTCATCCAGGACCAACAATCTACCTCCATCTGCTTGAGTGGATTCATAGGTAACCCCTTCCTTCTCCCTCGTTACTGCAACAATAGAATCATTATTTTGGAGCATGCAAGACAGATTGTAGGGGTGCAAGCCCTTGTGACCCCAAAAACATAAAACTAGAGTGACATTCCCACTTGCCTTGGAGCATTATAAATGTCACAATTTGTAGACAACGAAAACAAGCATTCAAGAGTTACAAGATCTATGCCTCAAAGAGTTTGACTACGCTCGACCTAGATATGATCCATTTGACAAGCTAAAAGGAATGATTTTGGTAGAGTATGAGGGGCATATGGCTGCATTAGAAGACTTTTGTGCAGGTATGCAAGATAGTTTCGAGGCTAGGCAAAGAGGATTCTATAGGTTGACAACATCCCAAATGAGAGAATTTGACCTTCAAGACAATATTCCTAAAGATTTTAGGGATGATGGAGAACTATTGGACCCGACTTATAAAGAAATGTAGGTGGACCAAAGGCCCCTCTCACCAATTAGATGGTTGGAGAAAGAAAATGTAAAAAATGAAGATGTCTTTGAGCAAGTTGTTGAGAGAAGCTGACAATGGCTAAGTCTTAGGCTTCGAGCAAGTACTACAAGAGAGAAGAAGAAGAATAAAGCCACTAGTAATCCTCAGTCAAAGGCTACTCAAGAATACATAAGGAGAACAAGATCGAAGTTAAGGAAAAATACTCCTGTAGATCAAGAAGCTCTCATGACTGCCATCGTAAAAGAAGAATTAGTGAGTCTTGGATGCAAAGATGAAGGAGTCTCAACTCCTAAAGACAATAGCCGAGCATGGCATAACCATTGGGTTACTCGCTATTCCCCAATAATAAATCACACCTTAGCATTGTTTCGAGAGAGGGCATATCACAAGGAGAAGATGTTGAACAACCCTATCCTTCCTCTTGAGCCCTTGTAGAAGCTACCAAGCTGACTCATGAATGGGTAACTATTCATAACATTGAGTCTGATTCTGATGATGATGATGAACCCATTTCAATAGTAGCCCGCAAAAAGAAGGAAGATCTCATGCAAAGGTGGGCTACCTCTAGACAAGAACCAATGTTAGAACAAGTGCCTACCACCCCTCAAGATGCGCAACCTACTCAAACACCTGCTGATGAGCCCACAGACCAAACAATGGAGACCACCCAAACATAGGTGTATGAGGTGCAATAAGAAGCCATTGAGGTTGATGAGCAAGATGACTGTTTAATACTCACCCCTCAAGATCAAGAGTAACTTCTCAAGCAGTTGGAGGAAGGCCAACAAAAGCAAAAATATGAAGTAAATAAAGAGGTCTTTGAACAAGAAGTGGGTGAGAAGTTAGAAGAATTTTCTAAACAACAACAACAGGACTTCAAGCAAGTGCTTCAAGAAAACCTTGCTCAACAACTCTCACAACCTTTTTGCAACATGAGGAGTCTGTACAACAACAACATGAGCAACACCAAGATGCAGATAAAAAGAAACAAGAAGAGGAGGAGCAAGAGAAGCCGCCACAAACCCACATAGTAAATGCTCAAGTAACCACTCAAGGTGAGCAACAAGATGATAGTATGCCCAAGTGGCTTTATTTAGCTTCCAAAAGAAGAAAAAGGTTGTGTTGCCAAGTACCACCTTGCGAGAAGTAGTCATCGAGTCACCTAGAAGAACAAAGAAAATTGAGTACAATCAATTGCAATAGTACTAACCTAATGACAAGTAATAATAAATAAATACAAATACCAAACAAGAAAATAAAGAAACTTCATGTAAAATTAGACCATGTATAAATGTATAATTATGCCAAGAGGCATCTACAATGACATCAAAATGTTCGCAAACAAAAATCCATTTTTGAAACAATTTGACATGCAAATGATAGGTAAATGCATGAAATATGCCATGTTTCAGCTTTTGTGGAGGTGTTATTTCATTACTCCAAATAAAATTGAACCCTTGCCACTTGTCTCCAGCTAGATTCACAACTTTTTGCATGCAAGACTTTAATGGATTTGTATTCTTGGTGTTTAGTATTTTAGAAGAACATTAATTTATAGATGATTCTCTTCTATTATAAAATATCTCTGAGCATATTTTACATATATATTTTAAATATAGGTATACTAGTTATATGAAGGTTGGAATTAACGTGGACTAAAACCCATGAGATCTTAATCATCACCATAATTATTATGGATTTGATGGACAATAATGTTTTTAATTTTCTTTTCCTCTTTTGATATTTTTTTTCCCTATTTAATTGATAATCCACCAACTAAAACATGTAAACAAATTGGAAAACTTTTATTATTATTTAAAAAATATTGTAAACCATAGAACCTCCTAAATACGACATTCGAGATAAAGTTTTCTAACGACGGTTGACATGTTCAATCTGCCGTGTTTTCTAATATAATATAATTTGTCAGCTACCATGACATTTCTCGCGCAGGAACAAAAGGTCGCGAGATCGAAACCCGCAGTTAACTTAAAATTAAATGATTTGAAATGAGATGCTAAGTAGCGGAGATTTATCATAATTTTGAGGTGGATCTTCAAACGCCACAAACGTGGGCCTAAAAATGGGTTGAGGATCGGTCAAGTAAACTGTCGGGTGATCGGTCGCACTCAATATCTAGTATTTGTTGCTTAAATTTCAATTCATACCAAATAGCCTCAGATCGCTTTTCTGCAAATGCAGGCGAAAACAAAAGTAAAAATTTAATAATAACTTTTCTGCACAAGTTCAATAGCAATTTAGTTTAAATTACAGGTAGTTTGCTTCTTATGTATCTGAATTGTAGTTCAGTTTTGTAAAGGAATCAGGAATTCAGAGCTTGATCTCTGAATGTATTTAAATCGCAGAAGAAATAAGCCAGCTGGAGGTTGTTTTTGATTGAATTTTTTAATTTTTAATTTTAACCGAATTGTTAATAAGGGTTTGGGGCAATGATCACTTTATCTTAATTTGATCCCGGCTAATAGGAGGGTACTTTGATCGCATTTACTAGTTGTCGATTAAATGTGGTTGCTATTTTTGTAGTTCTGTTTTTCTTTTTCTGGATTTCTCCTCGTCATTTCCTTACACTACTTAAATTTCCTTTGCACAGAAAATTCGGTATATTTATCTAGCCGAAAACGTACCCTGCACTGATAATTTATTATCTTCTATCAATGCGTTGGGACGCAACAGCCTGTTTCGAGAGAATTAAAAGTCCTTTTCTTGGAAGGTTTCCCATGATCGGGTGGTTTGGTGAAACAAAAATTTGAAGGATTTGTTGTTTTAGCGTGTGAAAAACTCTATTTAAAGGATAATAAATGTCCTCACAAGGTCCATCATGCCTCGTCTGCTGGGCACTTAATTGCGCTTAGACTACGGGGCAGAATTCAGCATTTGATACCACCCTGGGCACTTGACTGGGATCAAGTTACAGGAAAGATGAAAGGAAGAGGATCACAGGCTCGGAGTATAATGCTTCGCACTCGTATATCAGCTGTTATGCTCTCCATGGCCGCCATTATGTCGTCTATATATGTGGCAGGACGGTATGATTTTCTAACTCTTCAGAGCTGCTGTTATGTAAAATCAGTAGATAATTCAGTGCTTTTATGATTTTTAACGTCAAAGGAACAGATCCGAAAAATTTCAGAGGACATATTTTTTTGGCATTAGTTCATGGACGTGAGGGTAAGGGCAGTCTTACACATACAGATGTATATCCTTAACACTCTAAAATCTCATCTACCCCTGTGAAGGTCTGCTTACTGTGATGGGGGGATTTGAACCCGGGCCATTCTTTTTAATAATGCATCCCTTTACCTTCGTTGGATAAATCTTTAGATCAGTTTATGCGAGTTATTTGAAACTTTTTTTTGGATGCACAACTTTATGTAAATTCTTGGTAAATGTTTTTTCATCACAGTTTTGCCAATTGGTGAGTTGAACTTTAGAAAATTGTCACAGAAGTTTGCTTGTTTGCAAAGTATTCCCATAAATTTCATCGAGAAAGCATTCTGGAAGGTCACTTTTTTTTTTTCTTAATATTGTTTTGGTGTTGTGGATTTTTATTAGTGGTAATAATTTTATTTTGACATGGCTTGACTCTGGGTATCGAGCCCTTATATGTTCCATTTATTTGACGAGAAATTGGCCTTAACAGTTTATGGCAGGATGCAGAGAATAGAATCTACCTTTCTAAAGAGCTTGACCGGAGAACTGGTCAGGTAAATCTGCCACCTTTCCATGACTGGGATATGTACATGTTTCGCAATTAAACTTTTTTTAAAGTCATGTTGCATATCTGTGAGCTGCGAGAAGCCACTGAAAATGAGATGATTCTGTTGAAAGTCCAGTTTCTTTTGATATAGTTTATTTTCTGTGCCAATAATTACCTATCAATCACATAATATTATTATAGCAGTCATTCTCATTGCTTTTGCCTGTTGTTAGGAGTCTTCAGACGATATTAATCATAATGTGAAAGCTGTCTGTTAGTTAAAAATTGTTGAAAGATTTCTTATAATCTTGTCTTCAATAAACATTCTTCTTTTACTTGTAAGCTTGCTGAAATGTCCCTTTGGATAGACCTTTCTTTCCTCGACCATCATCCAAAAAATATTCAAGTCATTACACAGTGAGAAGCTCAGGCCCATTCAAATACAGGTCTGAAATATATAGATAGGTGCAGAACACAATGTTTGTGTGTTCATGTTGATTTGTTTTTATTTTGGATTGGTGGACAAAAAACAATGGGATGGTTCATGGTACCTATCGGTGCATTTCAGAACTCTATATAAATAGGCCCAAGTTAGGATAAAAGTAATGAATTTTTTTATTGGTTCCTGGCACTTGAATACAAAGGAGCTTTTGTGAGATACTAAGTTACTTACCGAGCTGCAATCCTGCACCTTTAAAACAAATTGAATAGAGTAGAATTTGTTTTGTTCTTGACTGGAAATGTTATGTGGAGATTTGTGCTTCTTTCTTAGAATGACTTGTATTTTGTTATTAATCATGCTCTTGAGTCAAGGCCACGTTTCATGTTAACTGGGTGTAAAATTACGATTCCAGGGACAACCGGCCATTTCAGTTGATGATACACTCAAACTTTTAGGTTGCAGGTAAGTCAGAAAAATTATGTTGTTAGTCTATAAGGCCTTAGATTCAGCAGTTTGTGTCTTATGAGGCATTTTCTTACCTACTACTTCTTGCAATGCTGTAATTCATTGGGGAAATTTGATTTTGTTTTGCTTAACAAATTTTGCTGGGTCTTCTTACAGAGAGCAAAAGAGAAGGTTAGCAGAACTGGAGATGGAGTTAGCTGCAGCCAAGCAACAAGGTTTTGTTCCTAAGCATTCAGTGGCGGACAATGCGACAATGACAGGCAAAAGGTTAATGGCTGTAATTGGTATCATGACAGAATTTGGTCATAAGTCCCATAGAGACTCTATACGGAAGTCATGGATGCCAACAGGTATTTTCCATTTTTATTGTCCTATGATCCTAATTCCTATCTGCTATGTTCTTAAAATAGTTCATTATCTTGATTTATTTGAAATCAAATTCACTAATGTTTTGACTGGCAACAAAAGAAACTTCTGTTGCAACATATTTATTTATGTCATTTTTTGTTTAATTTTGGGAAGATATTATAAATTTACATAACATTCTAGATTCTTTTCTTAGAGGCATTTCATCGAGTGCAGTGCATTTATCCTTCCTTACATGGATTGAAGTTTTGAACTGAATTTGTTTGCTATTATTCCGATCCATTTACATCAGGGATTAATCTAGGAAACAAATGCTCTATCCAAGTCATTTAATGAATTGGAGGGAAAAAATAACCACATATTCTGTCTTAATAAGTAATTCGGGTCCGGATAACATTGAATGTTAATATTGTTTTTGGATGTTGGAGACAAACCTATAATCATAGAGTGTGCATTTAAGATTATTAGACAATCGAGGGGAGAAACTGTGATGATGAAAGATTGACTTTTAAGAGGAAAAATTCTCTTTCCTTTTTCGTATTTGGTTAAACATTTTAGTAATAACTAATAAATGATGAAACATGAAGCAATACCAATAGTGAGAGGAAATTGTTGGAGAATGAAAAAAGGTAATTCTAAAGTTGGAAGTTATTATATCTCACGAACGGGCAGAGTAGTGACTATTTTCAATCAGGGTGTAAAGCTTCACTAGTACTGGTTCAAGGAATCTATTAGTAAGGTGAATTTTATTATGGAAGATGTGGGATGGCTAGGCATGGTGTAACATTATTCTCGTTATAGTTGGCTCTGTTTAGTTATAAAATCAGGTGCACTTGAATAAGAACTCAAAGAATACTATAGGAAAAAACTCTGAATAAGCACATTCTTTGCAAAGAAAGCAATTTATCCTTTTTTGCTGAATTTTGTTACAGTTCCAAAGGATCTGTTCTTTTAAAGGAGTTTTGTGATGCACATTGTAATACTTGGTCCAAATGGAAACTCTTAATACAGTTTTCATTGCTCAATTATGTTAATTTAAATTACACATTTTACCTTTAATTATTTTGTTTTTGGATCACCATGAGTTCTGTCCACATTATGGGTAGCTAAATGCAATATCAATCAGAAGGAGTTTATTCATCTTGATTCAACTTGCGAGGAGCTCACTTAAGGAAAATAGGATGCCTTTAAGGAAATTATGCAGATATACTTGATTCATTATTTCATTTTGGTCTGTTTCATTGAGAATTCAGAATTCTATACCTAAAGGGTATCTAGGGGATAAGAGCATGTGTTGCTGGAACTTAGATGAGAAGTTGAGACACATTACAATATCAATTGCATTGTAACTATGATTTAGAAGATGAATGGTGCATGTTAGAATCTAGAAACAGATATATAACCCAGAATCTAGTGCAGTGAATAGAATTAAGTACACTATAAATGTAAATGATATTGAAATCAAAATACCAAAAAGGAGCTAGTCTTCAAAAGAAATGAAAAAGCTCACAACAGCTTGCTTTGATATTAGTAGGAATGAAAGAAAGTTACAAATATATAGACTTATCGTTTCCAAATCAAATGAAGATGAGAATAAGGCATAAAACCAAAAATCAAGGAATTGCTAATCAAAATTTCCAAATTTGTGAGGATAAGAAAAAAGCATAATCCTATGAAAGAAGGAGAATGTGCAACTCATTACCTATTTTATCTCATTAATTAAAATAAATTACCTAAGTAAACTTCAATAAATATGTGCAATGTTATACTTAGGATAAACTTACCCAAAATAATAAAATATTACACTAGCACCCCCTCTTAAGTGATAAAATAAGCAAAGATGGGTTCCAGCTACAAGGCCACGTTAGGTACCCATTTACAACAATCTTTCATAAACGAGGCAAAGGAGAAAACTCCCTCCTAAAAAGAGAAAAGACCCCCCTCTAGAGGAGAGAGAGAAAGGAGGACGAAGAAGCCTCCGCAAAGTGAATAACCCTACACCAAGCCTGAAACCATTTCATGTTGACTAAGTTGATGAAATCTCCCGTTGACTCATACAATTCCACACAAGAAAGGCGCAATTTCTTCATTGCTTTGCAATATTGCTCAAGGGTTTGAAAACCTTGTAATTTTGCCTACAACAAGTTGCTATTGCTGATTGGAGATCAATCATATTCAAAGTTATACATTCCCCTTTCCAATAATGCAATAAGGGACTCAATCACGTGAAGTCAAGGATCTTCAAAGACATTCCAAGAAAATTTACCTAAGTATGGGCACAATCGAACAACGAGCTTGCAGTCCTGCCCAAGGAGGGCACAATTGCATAGGTGTCATGCAAAATTCATACAAGAGGTAAGAAATTGCAAGATTGGATTGCAATTCCACCCTAACCAAAGAAGGGGAACATCAAGATTTCATAAAACAAAGGATGAGGTTGCGCATCACAATCAAGGATAATGCCAATTAGTTCAAGAAGATGAAGGATGATGCATCAAGACTCAACAACATGAAGACATCTTAACAATACAAGAAAGGACAAGATTCACACTTCAAGAGTGACAAAGAGGATGATCAAGTTCAAGGAGTTCAAGTTCAAGACATTACTCTACAATGAAGGATATTTTGCAACAATCTTGAATTTCCTACGAAAATCCAAGATCACGGTCAGCACATCAAGGAAATTCCAAGCCTAACTATACATTTGAAGGTGAAGGATTTGGGATCAAGGATTGAAATGCATCACAAGGAGGTGAATTCCCAAGTTAGAGGAAAGAAGAGTGAAGTTGATCAAGTAGATAGTTTCGAAAGAGTTAAGCAAAGTTAGAAAACTTGATCACCCAAAGATGATACAATTTGGGAACATGCCCTATCAACATTGCATTTAGCAAAACTGGATAATGTTGAGTTTCAAGAGATATTTCCCCATCATAAACACTTTGTGATGATTTACATGTTGTGTAAGTTGAGGTGGCATCCTAGTCATCATTCAACAAATCAAGTTATTCCAAGTTAGTGCGTCCAGGTTCAATGACTCATCCAAAAGTGGGGCAAGTGTCACATGGTGATACATCAAATATTGTTTCAATTCAAGGAGAAGGATATTTGTCTAGTTTATTGTAATTATTTCATTGGTTGAAGAGGAGTTAGTTGTAACTAACCCTAATTTTGGTTTTATCTTGTAATCTCGGCCATTGATTCCAAATCAATCCAAGCCATTCATTTGTAATTGGGATATCTATAAAAGGGCTAGCCTTTTCATTTGTAAAGGTTAATAGTTAATAGTTAGCAGTTAGAAGTAGCAACAGAGTAGGAGGAAGCTAGAGATTGTTGTCAAGACTTTTGAAATAAATACTTGATTTCATTGAAGTTATGGTGGATCTTTGTGTTATTTCTACAATTTGCATGGTTTCTTGTTACTTCTCAAATTTAGTTGAAGTTCATTGATCTTAATGGAGAAATGCAATGATGTGTGATGAATCCCTTGGTTCATACTTTTTGTGGTTTGCTGATTGTAAGCTACAGTGTTAAGTTATCTTGAGCCTAATCATTGTGCTAAGTTCGATTGTGGACACTTGTTGAAGTTGTACCTGTATTTGGTATTTGGATGATGTATTCGTAGTATGAAAATCTTCCATTTCCTTAGAAGATTGCATCAGTTTTGTGTAGTTGTTGTCACCATGACAAAGCAAGACTTGATTTGAAGGAATTTGTGTATCTTAGCATAATCTATTATCATCATTGTTCTTAGAAGTAGATTAGATTTCCTATCCTTTATCTCCTTTTGTCCTTATTTTCAAAGTGAGTTAGTATAGATTCCACGTTCTAGCGGTGTTCATAAGCATAAGTCCCTTTGTGATTACTAGCAAGATCACATCAAACTCACTGATACTATCCCGAGCATTAAGTCGATTGTTTGTATCGTAAACCTTGGAGTCTCCTTATTTGATCACATCATTCAGCATATAAGGTTTGTTTGTTCAAGAGAGGATAGAATACTTAGTATTTTATTCTGTGTTCAAAGTGTCCTAAAAACCACATCAGCACTTACCTTAGATGATTAAATCTCCTTTGTGCAAGCTATCTTCCCTCCTTTGGCACTCCTCGATTGATCTCCTTTGGATAGTGTTCCACGGCCGTTGGGGATGGGTTTCAGAGATGGGGGGACAAAGGGCCTAAGTTTGGGGATAGCAGGGGGGTGGTGGGGTGGTCGTGCTGATATACATTTAGTACTTGAAAACTAGTTGTGAAAAGGTGTATAAGAATTACATTTCAAATGAAACTATGGAAAATTAGTAAAAGTATATAATAGCAAAATTTGAAATACTAAATACGAAGATATCTTGAATGCTAAATAAAATTTGACAAATGAAATTGTCGAATTGGAGATTTCTATTATATCAAAAATAGGAATATCATAAAGTTGATTACATCATTACATTGAGTAGCAATAGCATTACAATTACTAGCATGATATCAAAATAAGTCTTTAAGTACAAATATCAAAATGTCAAAATGTAGTAAAGGGAGGTCTCTAATCATTTGCAAACTCCTCATCATTGGAACTGCTGGACTCCTCACGATCAAGATCCCTCAAACTAACACCAACCAAGCGTGCATCTGAAGTGGTAGCATCCTCATCAACTTGTGATGGCTCCTCTGGCTCTACATCCCATTGTGTTGTTGGACTCTCTTTGTACACAAGTGTCTTGCGATCAATGAGACACAAAGTACTATGTACATCCACAAGCTTCTCAACTTTCTTAGAGGTAAGTTTGTTCCTCTTAAAAGAGTGGATGAAGCTATGTGTAGACCGGTTCCTCTCAGTTGCTGAAGAACTAGAAACCTAGGATAGCATACGAATTGCTAGAGTGGTAGTCAAGATTTATGACCACGACGATCCCACCACAATAGTGGGTCCTCCTATGCCATAGTTTCTATATCCATCTTTACGGTGTTTGAATAATCCCTAAGAGTGGCAAATTTCGTCCACTCAGTGCAAATTATGCCGGCATCTCTAGCATCATACATCTTCTCTATGCACCTAAAGAACCCTGCCTTTACCTCATCATCCTGAATCAGTGTAACTCTACCAGGCCTAGCCTTGTACCGCCTTGTACCACTTAGGATTCAAGGCATAGGCAGCCATATGCAAGGGAGTGTTGAGCTTGTCCCATTTGCACTGAATGATTGGCCTAATGTGCTCATTGTAGAATGCTAAAGTGGGGTCCTTCGCTCGCACAACTCTCATCTAGTCAAGCATAGAATTGATGCACTCATACACCTCTCTAAGGTTAGGTGCATCCCCTTCGCCCTTGCTTTGTCTTGGCCTCGTCCCACCATATTTGATGACCTGGAAAATTGGAGCAATGATGGAGACTGTGTATTTTGCATCAGTCCAAAACACATCACTCTTCACTATCTCCTTTACCCTTCACCTCTGCTTTGTCTTGGCCTTGGCCCATCTATTCCACTCTGTTGTCATAACCATGAGTTGCAGTGCCTCTTGTAACTCAATCATTCTCTCCAAGAGAATGAAATAGGATGCATATTTGGTCTCAACTGGTTTCAAGAACTCCTTCGAGAAGGTCCTGAAGAGTGCATGCGAAGTGTGGTGGTTGCAGATAAACATCTGCACATCTCTCGCATCACTGACCACTCCTCTAATCTAGTCAATCTTCCCCATGTCCTTGAGTGCATTGTTCATGGCATGCACTCAACATGGAGTCCATCAAATATGTGTGTAGGCTGCCTTAATAAGTTTCCCTGTAGCTCTGCACACATGTGCTGCATTTGTCACTACTTGGAATATATTTTGTGTCCCAACCTCCTTAATAGCCTCCCTGAGGACCCCAAACTGAAAATCAGCATCTTTGCGATGCCTTGTACAATCAACTGCTCTGAGAAAGTATGGGCCCTGTGCACATGTAACCATGATGTTGATGAGTGGACGATGGCTAATGTTTGGCCATCCATCCATAATTATGTTGCATCTAGAGTCCACCCGACATGTCTTCATCTTCTCCATCAAAAACTGATAATAGTTCTTATCCAAGATTGTGGTTCTCAATTTGGTCTCACTTGGTGGCACATATATGGTCCTCCCTTCGCCACCCTCAACATCATCTCTTTATAATAAGGAGACCGAGCTACATGAAATGGGATGCCATTGGCAATGAAGAACCTGCCAATGGCATCATCTATCTCATCCTTTAGCTGCACATTGAACAAATCAGCTATGGGGTTACTTTGCAACTTGCTTTTCCCTGTCCCCTTAACCTCGCGTGATTGGGCCACAACACTAGAAGTGGAAGTGGATGAAGGTCTTGATATCACTCCTCTCGTCTGTAATGTATGAGAAGAAGTATGTTGTTGGCTTTGTTGAAGTTGTGCCCTACCAGACAAAGTAGTAGGGATTGCAACTGCACTGTCATTAGGAATGCCCCAAAGCTTGTTGATCTCAATTCTATATTGAATGTTTTTAGGTTCTTCCAAAAACCGGCAGGGATCCACACCTTTTCCTCTTCAAAAAAGGAAGTGTACATTGACTCTAGTCATGCTGCCAAACCATGCAAGACCACAAATGTTGCATTGCCACTTCCTTGTGCTCCCACTTGTCCTTGATGTGCCTGCTATTTTTGACGCAAACTATTTGAGAGGAGATTTAGGATCATAAGGACCCCTAGCATACTGTGCCAATAACTTGGAAGGGCAACCTATACTAGCTCATGCACTTGCCATGGAACTAGATTGGGTTCCAGGATCAGCCCCATGGTCACCCCCCTCAGCCCTAGGTTCATAATTTGAATCTTTTCCACTATGAGAATGGATTTCCATCTCATCCTCATTCATGTCATGAGAGCTCATTGTGATAGTGACACTACATTTCACAAAATAAAAAGAAAAATAAATTCAATAAGCATGTAGTTTCAGCCTAGTTTAACAAATTTCAATTTTGAAAACAAAATTTAAAATTTAAATTTTGATGTTGAATCTTGAGGGCAAAATGATGAATGATTGCACTCAAGATTCGACATCAAATCTGATTTTGAAATGAATCAAAGAAAAAACAAGTTTAAACAACAAAAAAAATTGAAAAGCAGAAAATGAAACAAACAAAAAACAAGAAATAACCTAACTTGTGCTTGAAAAATCTCTCCAAAATGTTGTAGAATCCTCTTCCTCATCTTCTTCTTGCTCCTTGTCACTCCCGTTACTTGCCCTTACTCTTTTCACTTCATTTACTCTTTTCTAAGTTTTTTCTCCTCTTCACCTTGCTGGTAAAAAAAATCAGAAATAGAAATGCGAGTGAAATCAATAATTTTAGGGGTTTTGTAATGCATAGGGTGCATGGGTGGGGCCCACGTCAAATTAGGGTTACCCCCAAACCCTAAAAAAGTGCTCAAAATATTTTTTTTTATAAATTTTAAACTCTTTCTTACGTTTTCAGAGGGGAGATGTGACGAGAGACTTCTGCGCGTCTCCCTGCCCCTCGAGAGACGCTGGGATGTCTCTAAGGAGTGTTGGAGATGTCGAGAGGTCTGCAAGAGTCCTTGGAGATGCCAAGACGTCTTTGCGTATTCGGTGGTGGTGGCAAGACAGTGGGGGAAGCCATGTCCCCGTCTCCCCGTCCTGGTGACGTTCCCGTCTCGAAGATGTGGGCCTGGAGGGGGGGAATGCATCCCCGTGGATCACTGGAAAAAAACTAATTGCCCTTTAAAATGCCAAAATGAGAAAAGAGAGAGTGAAGATACAAAATGTGCTTTGTCTAGAGTGAAATGATGCCTCAAAATATTAGGGTTTTAGCCCCCCAAAAAAGTAAAAAAATGTTTTTTCGAGTGTTTTTTGCTTCTTTTATGTTGCGGGCATTTTTTCCCATGGGTTTCCTGTGGGTTTGCCCTGGGTATGCCCAAGATACGTCCTAGGTGTCCCGCATGCATGGGTACGCGCCTGTGTACCCACAACATACTAGGAATGTCTGGGACATAGCTTGGGCGCACTCGGCGAACCCTTGAGCAAACCTAGTGCGAGTGCGCCAAGTAAAATGTGCGAACTCAATAACTTAGATTCAAAATAAATAGAATCCAAAAACAAGCTAGAAGTGTTAGGAAGTAAGGTATGAGGGGAAATGGAAGAAATTTTGACAGAATTTCCCTTAATTTTTCAAGCTTTTTTATTTTCAAATCAAGAAAACAAAAATTACTTGTTTGATGATATGATCCCAAAAACTTGTTGTCTCCTCTCGTATCCTTGCTAGGTCACTGTTTGGCTGGGGTGAAGGACGGAAGAGAGCTAAAAATGAAAAAAAATCAATCTTTTTCGCTTTCAATCGTGGTTGGGCATGATTGGCAAAATTTTGGGAGTTCAAGCCTAGAACTTGGTGAGTTTCTTGCTTGGACTCAGCTGAGTACTCGGCCAGACTTGCCGCAGCCGCTATGCAGACTAGCGAGTTTGGCGAGTCCTGCTGAGTACTCGGTGAGTCTAGAAACAATGCTTTGGACAACCAGGGCAGCAGATTAGTGGCAAATTTGGCAGCAAGAGATAGCTGCAACTTCAGATTTGAAGACCTGCAACAGAACCATAAGGGTTTTGACAGTCATTTATCATCAATCCCACAACAACGAATTGTGTGTTACAAACCTAACCTTAGGAATGGTAACCAGTCTTCAAAGGCCATTTTTTCCTAGAAGTTGTTCACTGTTCTAGATTCAGAGTCATTGGAGGTTGTCAACTGCGGGTTCCATGGCTCTGGTCCGTGTATACATTTACTAGAGGATCTTATCACCCAGACATCCAGTCATAAATACCTCCTACACTCTAATTGCTGTAAGCTTCATTTCAAATTCAAAAATGATTGCTCCACTAAATTGATTAAGTAGTGCCTTGGAGATAATCTTTGTTTTGCTTCATTATTTTATGAATAAACTTCTGCTGGGTTATATTTTTATTGCTGTGCACTGTGGTGTACTACTGATGTTGAGTTCATTATTTAGTTATGGAGAATATTTGGAAATTCTGATCTAAACCTGAGCTGGCAATCAAAAGCTTAAATCCAGGGGTCATAAAAGGGTCTGCATACTTATCATAAACAGCAGATTGTATGTTAAGAAGCTTTTTGTGCTTTCATTGTAACTGTTGGACTAACCCAAAAAACCCTAGGACCAAGGAATGGGACATCTCATAGAAATACATATGTCCATGTAAGTTACACATCATAGGGGTTACCATATGTAATTTTTTAAGATGAAGCGAGCACTAGGTGTGCCCACTATGAGCAGACTTACAAATTTATGCATTTTAAGCAGAAAGATAAGTCAAACCATGTATATTTCATTTTCATTTTCAACATTATTCAATTCGATTGTTTTACTATTTTTCTACTTTATTTCTTTTTTTGTTCTTTGACCTTTTTTTCACTAGGCTCCATCGCTTAATATATAGCATGGGAAGTGGTGAGCCTCCCCAAGACATATGCCTATGCTCTAAACATGCTTTATTAACATTCTTTTGTGAAGGAATGCATTGGCTCCTTGCATGTACCTTCACTGATATAGTGTAATATTGAGGTGAGCTTGGCTAGAGCCACTGTGTTGCCATTATAATGATTTAGATGCTTTTAGCATGCTTTAGGTTTATTTATTCCTAGACACACCTATTGGTGTCATGATAACATACCTTTATACCTTAAACTTAGCTCCCTTTCATTCTTTTGTCTCTTCTTGGCCCATTCAGCCTTCTAGACCTTTTATTTCACCATCTCTATTTGACATCATTGGCCATGGACAGTGAAGGACAATTCAACTGTTTATCACTTTAGAAGGTTGACTTCAATAACCATGGCTTGCAATGTCAGCACTTTTGAGTGTTGACTTGAGTCTTGGTAGCCATATTTTTACCTCAATTCCTAGGCTAAAATCTGAAGGATAACAATCAAACCGACCTTGCATTGTCAACTATTATAGACCTATTGATGGTTGTAGACTTAGTGTCTTTGGAGGACAAAGAGGATTCTTCCCCGAGGAATGCAATAACTCAAGACTTGAATACTAGGAGCTAAGGATTTGTTGTAGATCAAGGTTAGAGCCATAGGAGCAAGTACCTACATGACTTGTGGAATATCTCTTTCCAACCAAACTTTCAACCAAAGCCATTGAACCTTGTGATATAGAACCTCTAGCTAAAGGGGGAGATTGTTGTGCCAATAGGTTCTCACATAGGTAAGTATATCTTTACCCTCCATCTCTTGTATGTTTAGCATTTACATTGGTTGACATGCTGCCTTATTTTTATAATTAACATCACTAGCCTCTCTCCAATTGACTTATTGTGATATATATTGTCATTCAAACTCATAGTGTCGTCACACTTATTGCCTTGCATATTGTCTTTCATTTATTTAGGTGTATGCATTATTGTTTACCCATATTGTATAAATGTTACCCACTTAGTACATTGCTTAATTCCATTGAGACTTCGGGATTACACTAGGAGAGGCCTTCTCCTTCTCCTATATAGGGGATGATTTAGTATCTTAGTGCATACACACAGTCTAGGAAGGATTCAATCTTCTAGCCCATATGCGATGGGTTTCCATGTCAAGCCAGCTGAGTATGTGCTTATGTTTTAATGTATTTTGACTTGTTGCTCCCGTTTGTGTGAACAATTTTTCAAGCTATTCATCTTCCCTTGAGCCTGTTGAAGGTTCTAATAGTTCTATCAATTAAGGTCTTAAATCTTGTATCTGTATTTTAAATTTCCTAAAGCTTGTATGATTAATATATAGGTGGTATGATTAATATATAGGTGGTCCATTCTACCCATATATAGTTTGGTTCAAATGAGTTTTATTTTCTATATTAAACAAAGAACAACTACCATTTTCTTGTTTCATGGGCTTTTGTTGAAATAGTGATAGTAGCGAGTGATTAAGGGAAAGCCAACTAGTAGTGGGCATTAATGTGTCCATGCCCAAGACAGCTCCATTGTTGGCAAGCTTGTCAGCATTAGAGTAAAGCATTAACATGTTTGAAGTTCACTCCATGGAATAATTGTACTGATTTTCTTCCTTGCATGGAAGTCTTTTCGAGTAGTACATTGAAGAAATTTTCCTCCAATTCTTGAGGGAAATGAGGAGCTGCAATCTCTTACACATTAAACATATTTCATTTGTTTGTCATTTGCCAGTTCTAAACTCTTAAATATCATTTCTTGGACCTTTTTATTTTCCACTTCTGCCAAATCTGTTGGAAATATTGTCATTGATGTCAAAGGTGTGTGGTTTTCATTGATGTGGATGAAATTGAATGAAGGCCAAAGGTCACAGTTGATGTGTTTTTTAGGCACAATCAAACACAGATCAAAATACCAAAAGTATCTTATCCTCTCTTGAATAAAGTCTCTCGTGATCAAATGAGACAACTCCAAGGTTTCTACTGTCGGGTCACGACTCGTGGATAAGCTCAATGGTTGATGTGATTGCTGGTAATCAAAGGGGACTTACGTTGAATAATTGAATGCTTGAATTGTTGGAACTTAGATTCTAACTACTTGCTTGGAGAATAAAAAAGTGCAAAAGAGGTGGGTTTAGTGAGACTACGCTACTCCTAAGAATGCAAGAGACAATGAATAATCTTTGGTGAAACTCTACTAAGCTTTGCTTTGACATGCAAAGCAACAACTCCACAAAGCTTAGTGCGATCTCCTAAGGAAAACATATGATGTTCAAATCACCACCACGAACATAGACACCATCAAGATGATGCATGTCAATGAAGAAGTATCAATTGAAGTGAAGCTTGGTTAAATAGATCCAGTTGACTACGCAAGGCGAGTCTACAATCAAAAAAACTGCTAGTAGTATGGAAATACAAATTTCACCATTGATCACACACAAAGTTCTTTCATTCATCTAATTATCATTATCTAACATGAAGATCCAACAAGAAACCATGCAATTGTAGAAGAAACAACACATTCCACCATAACTTCAATGAAAAGGATGTTTATTTACAAAATTGGCAACAATTTCTGCCTTCCCTTCCTATTCTACTCTAGCTGCTATCTGCTACTAAACTATGCTTGAACTACTAACTGTTAACTATTAGCCTCCTATTAACTTTTACAAATGAGAAGTTTGAGCCTTATACAGAGAGCTCTTTACAATGAGTGGCTTAGATTGATTCACAATCAATGGCTGAGATTACACGATGGAAACCCTAATTAGGGTTTGTTAGAACAACTCCTTTTCGGCCAATGAGAAAATTACATTTAGGTTCGGTATTGAATGTGAACCAATAGAAAATGGGGGTAGGTAGCTCAAAGTTTGTGTCTCCATATGATGAGTCAGGTGCATTGCATCTAGACATGCTGATATAGAACCCTTTGATTGGTTGAGTGATGACAAGAATGCCACCTCAATTTGCTTGTACTTGATATGTCATCATGAATGAATATTGATGTCTTGGATAACATCTCTTGATACTCAACATCTCAAGATTCAGCAGTGATGATGATGAGGGCATGTTCCCAAACTATATCATGTTGTTTAAGCTAATCCTCTGACTTTGATTAACTCTTCAGGAACTATCCTCTTGAATGTCTCAATGCTGAAAGCCATGAATGTTGACTTCCTCTTAGTCTTGAATCTTGATATTGCCTTGGAATGAACCCTTGATGTCACAACTGCTTTTTAACTCCTTTGGAATTCCTTCTTTGTGATTCCCTTTGTGCTGTTGATTCTTTCATCCACATCCTTGGATGTGTGGATCATATTCTTGTATTGGTGAATCATTCCCACACCGTTGAGGTGTCCCTTGTGAAGTTCTCTTAATGGATCAAACCCGAAGGACAAAAGATTTTATATCAAAACATTAAGCAATCGATGAGAATAATACTTATACTTCAGCAAATTACCCTTCCTAAAACCCCTCCCAATCTGGAAATCATATTGAAAAATCAGAAAATGCAAATCTGGAAATGCTCCTTGACTGAGTTTTAACTTTACATCAGGTCTGATAAATTTGCATTAGGCCTGATTTTAATGACCTAACTCAGGTCTGCACCAAATTAGCTCCTTGAATCGCTTTGAGATAAATTTGCTGATTGTTGAAATCTTTCCTATATATATATGCCTCCCTGAATTACTTTCATGCACAGCCGACTTGATTGCATTTTAACATTTTCTATTAAATTTGAACTCTTGGTGCCAATAATACTCATTCCTCCCGCTGCTTGGTAAGATCATAGAGTGGAAATCGAACTTTTAATGAGCAAAGGAAGGAAGTTCGCTCCTCCAAGGGAGCAAAGGAAGTTTGCCCACTCCTCCTACAGGGCAATGGAAACAATGCTGCTCCTTCAAGGGAGCAAAGGAAATATGCCCGCTCCTCCTAGAGGGCAGTGGAAGTGAGATAAAATGGCCATCTCCATCAACTTTTCCATCAATTTGATCCCTTCACTTGTTTATGCCATGTCAATGAGCAAAGGCAAGGTGGTATTCAAGGTGAAGCATAAGAAATGCTTAATTTCTTCCTCCATTCACCTAAGCTTTTCAACTCTCCTTCCAAGAACGCCTTGCATTTACATCAAACCTCTTAGGATGATAAAAAAATCTACTAGGCCTGATTGCTGGTTAGAAGATTAAAATCATTACTCAACAAAGGCACTAAACCATAATTTATGAAGAGCAAAAACATTTCGGACCTCTTAGAAGGCAAAGGAAGTCATGTTGCTCCTCTCAAGTAGCAAAGGAAGTCAGGCCGCTCCTCTAAGTGGGCAAAGGAAATTTTCCTATACTTAGCCAAATTTTGTCCATGCGACTTACTTCTCCATAAAGTGCAACCAGACCTCTTGGGTGGCAAAGGAAATCTCCCTATACTTAGTGAAATTTCATCCAAGGGATTCACCTTTCAAACCTCTTTGCTTACTTACTTGACACCTTTCACTCAATCTTTTGCCACCATAGGCTTTGATCAATCGGATTAATGACCACACATTAACCTCATTCACTCAAATGCAAGAGAAGGAATGCTACAAGACATCAAATTCTCATCCTTGATCAAAAGGTTTTCTATGTTGATCGGGGCTTCTATGAGGTCAAAGGAAGTGACTGTCAATGCCTTGGAAGACCAAAGGAAGTCACTGTCAATGCCATTGAAGAGCAAAGGAAGTGACTTCAGACTTTTTCACTGGCAAAGGAAATTTTCCTATACTTAGTCAAATTTTGCTTAGACACCTCATCTCACATCTCACAAGTCAATGATGATGATCAAATGGAATGATCATCATATAATCGTTCATTTCCTAAGCTTTGACAACTGACTGACTTCACTTAATCAAGAGAGAGAGAGACTTGACTTGATTTCCTTCTGGACACCTGAGAAACTGCACCTCCTCGACACGAAGGCTAATAGCAAAAGACTACTACTATCCTAGAAAGCAAAAAAAAAGTGGGGGTCCCCATTTGCAATGGGGCGATGTGTGAAAACGTCACAACAGTCACTAATCGTGTCCAAAAAATCTCAGGTAAAGAATGCAGTCACAAGACCAAGAGGTCTCAGAATCGTGCAATTAATGTAGACCAAATGCGAAGATTATAATTGAAGGCTGGCCAACCCTCTTAGCGCTTTGGAATTATAAATTAATATCATGCTGGCCAACCTTATATTTATGGAAAATACCTTATGTTATTTTGGGCGACCTCATGTTTGGCAAAGGTATTTAAATCAAATGCTGGCCGACCACCTTATCAGATGTCTAAGGCAATCCCATATACATATTTGCCAAAGTATGAGAGAGCATTAATTAATAAAATGTGTAGTATTTGAGATTAATTTGGAGCAGGGATTAAGATTAAAATAGAGCAGAGATTATTGTTTATAGTAAGCAGCAATTTATGTGATTTAAAGGAAGAACAGCGAATGATAGATTAAAAGGCAGCAAATATTATCATACAAGGATGCAGTGAATATATTCTATAGAGCAGCAATTTAAGTTACAAGGACAGTGATTCGTATTAAAGAAAGGCATCCAGTTAAAAATGAATAAAGGAGCAATCACAATTAGTAATTGTAAAGGCTTTAATAAAGGCAATGCTTCATATTGTGAAGGAAGTATTAAAGACATATAATTTATAGAAAGGTTTGGATTAAAGGTGGTTTGTTAACAAATGGTCATATCTTTATAAAAGGTTTGTCTCCATTTAAAGGGATGCCTCCTTTCATGAAAAGGCATGAGGAGGATATAAAGGTAAAGAGAAATTGGAGAGAAAGCAATGAAGTAGTGTAAGAGATGTGTGTGGAATAGAAAGGAAGATCTATTAGTCAAGAGAGAAGTGTGTGGAGTGTTGAAGATAAATCATATACACCAGCAGAGATATAGCATGCAGATATAAATCAACAATATAGCAGATTTGTGATCAGACATTGGGCAGATTTGATCAGATATAGGAGGCAGATTTAAGCAAGCGTATGAGGCAGATTTGATCAGATATATGAGGCAGATTTAAGCAGACTCATGAGGCAGAAGCAAGCATTTTAGGAGGCAAATTATGAAGCAATTTTGAGCAGATTTTATGGAGTTATAAGTGTGTGTGTGCATGCGTGTGTGTGTTTTGCCCGTGATTTTCTTCCACAAGGATTTTCATGTGAATCTAGTGTTCTTCTTGTGTTGCATAATTGTTAGATCTTGTGTGATTGATATTGTTATGGTTCTAAAGTTTTGAAAAAGTAAAAAAATTGTCTTATACTGATTCAAACTCCCCCCCGCCCCTCTTAGTATAAGTGTGCACTCATCAAAATAGAAAACCAATTATTATTATGGCATTTGGGTGGGGGGGTATACTTTAATATGGAGATAACAATTGGTATTTTATTACTTGCTTAAGAAAAGCTTTATCATCTATTTTAACGATAATTCCATGCAGGTTCAGCATTGAGAAAACTGGAAGAAGACAAAGGAATCATCATCCGTTTCGTTATTGGTCGAAGGTAGGATCATTCATATTTTAAATGTAAAAGAATTGATTAATATCTATGTTTGTTGTGTCAGCGCTTTCACAGTTTTCTTATTTTAATTTTGTGTTTGACATTTCCTGCAGTGCAAATAGGGGAGATAGTTCTGACAAGGCTATTGATGATGAAAACAGCAAAACAAAAGATTTTTTTTTTCTTGTAAGTTGCAAGCTTTTGCTAGATGTATAGTTAAACACTCCTAAACAGTGGATTTACTTTGTTGGTGTTGGTTATCAAGTTCAAAAAATTAGGATGCAAATAATTTTGTATTTTTGTAAGTTGCAGCTATTTGCTACATGCATTGTAACCATATCATAAATTAGTATAATTTTACTACTGTTGTCTGTGTACAGTTATATTTTTCTGTTATGCTTATCATGCCTACAAATAATGATATTAAACAAGAACCCAAGGGCTTGTTAATGATGCAGTTTGTGCAACTCATTTTTTCAACCACATTCTAAAATTTTTTGGTGGTTAGTTGTCAATTTCAATTTCTTTTTTGCCAATTTCAACAAGATTTGGCTGGATCATGCAATTATTCTCGGCTAATGGAAAGCTGGTCATTACAAGAATATTTGATGAAATTTAAATGTTTGCTTTATTAAGAACTATAAAATCTTGGCAAACAACAAATGTAGGTGCATGGATTTGGTGATAATCAAAGGCTATTGAATTGTATGTTCGGTGATCCGTTTTGATATTATGCGTTATGCGAAAAGTTTATTTCACTCTTTTTATATAAATTTATTGTGTTGTTTTCTTTTGAATGTGCCAATTGTCTCATTTGTAAATACCCTTTGGATGATTGTTTAATTATCTGTGTTATTGTATGAGGGATTTTGTATATTCCAGTACTATGCCACAGACTTAGTTAAAAATTTGAATTTATTTTTTCAGTTTACTTGGAACATCACTGGGCTTAGACTTTCTCTAGTGACGAACAGGCCTTAGTCCTGCACATTATTACATGTGCTTTCCCACTAGGTTGTGGGTTGCCTCATTGTGATGTGGGGAATTAAACTTTAGTCACTCTTGTTACAAATGAAAAATTTGATCGTTTTGTACTAATGGATTTTTTTTGTGGGATAAATAAAATATAGATATTGTCATTCTTTGTAAATAATATAAGAATGAGGTGATTCAAGAGGACATCAAGACTGCAGCAGTAAGGGTACTACAAAGCATTTTTGACCAAAGAGACACACAAAGGACATGTGATAAGAAAAAGACCAGAAGCAGAAGAAACCACCAGCAAGAAAGAGGCCAATCCCCCTCTATATTATGAATTTTTCTGTGTCCATCAGTACTGTAAGCCTCATCCTGATGGTTTAGAATTGTAGACAAACATCATAACAATCCACAACATGCTTATGGCCTCTCATGTTCCGAATAGTACTGTTCATAATTTTCAGATTAGCTAGGAACTTAGGATGGGATCCATACTTCATCTTTTATAACTTCCCAATTTTCTCAGATTGGAACTTAATTTGTGTATGGAAACCACCATGGTCTTGACACATTTCAAGTTAAAATATCCTTAAAAAGGTAATAACAGAACATTGCAAATGAAATATCCAGCTTATCTCCATGGTTTGAGTTTGCATCTTCTTGTGGAAAGTTGCCATTTCAAGATGGTACTCAGTGTTCTTTTAGAGTGTCAAGGATTGGGCTTTGGACCTGAAAGACTTGCATACTTTCCACTGTCTCAGAGTATATGTTTGATACCATCATTAGATTCAACACAATATTGTATATGCTGCTAAGTTCTGCAATTTGAATCTCATAGGCTCAATTCTTGTTAGTGTTTTAATTTGTCTCATATGGGACAAAAAAAAATGGAACAATATGTGATGATAAACCTCCCTTCAAATTCTAAGTGAAAGCTCTTTGGAAAACTAAAATTACCCTCGATTATAACCTTTGAACAAACTATACAATATAAACATTATTCAAGATTTGTTTTAGGGGGCAGGGTTGGAGCATAAATGAAATAAGTGGAATAAATCCTGCAATGTCTTTTTTGTCTTGAGAATGTGTGCAAGTCCTGAAATGATTGTTCTCTTGCAAATGTGGTTTTATGTTTTGATACTTGCTATTGAATTAAACATCAACTGAACTAGACACAACAGATACTTCATTAAGTAGCTAAAATTGGAGACCTGTAAATCTGCATACACGAAAATAGGATAAGCGAACTATCTCTAACACACACTAACAATGCAAGAGTTCTTAGATTGAATAACTTAGATGCATGCAAAGCTACAAATGAGATTTATCATAGTGTTAATACAAAACCAGATACTATTCTTCACTATTAAAATTTTAATCCAATCAATGCAATCCAAACACACAAATCACACATAAAATCTAGGTTCAACACTCGAATGAAGGTACTGCAGCATAAGCATAAATTCAACTATCATTTTCAAATGTCTCGTGTTTGAAGTGCTTATTTAAAGGTTACAAAGAAAACCTGATTTTAGGGATTTAGAATGAACTTTTTATATCAAAATATCAATGTTTTAAAGAAAGAAAAAATTTATACTAATGTCTATAGATGACCAAGGGTGGGTCAATGGGCCTCAAGAGTACAACAATTTACAATAGAAAGTTCTATGAAGTGAAACCTATAAAGGCCCCGCGAAGGGCAAGAACAAAAGCAAAAATACAAAACAAGGTACTGCCAACGCAAATGCTCAAGAAAGCAGTACACTAGCCAAGAAGGGGGAATGAGAACCCTAAATAACCAAGGTTCTAGAAAACTAGAGATCACCAAGTACCATTGTCTAGATTTGAAATGGTGAAGTCATTGGTACCTTCATTGATTGCTATGAAGGGATTCATGCAAGATTCGATAATGTTCTTTGGGGAGTGCCAAGAGATGGAAGGGTTAAGCAAAATACTCTCCTTAGGATCATTGAGAAGAAATAGGACCATGATGTTGAGTGGGAACATGTTGAGGTAGAAGCTGTGAGAGATGTCATCTCACAAGTCTATCATGTCCATAAGAGAAGTAGCAGTATTCAAATGTTGGTTAGAGCTATTGGACTTTTGGATGTGTTGGAAGGAGGAGGTGGTCAATCTCGGTTTCTAGAATCTTGAGAGAGTTCATGTATGGATTTGTGCTGAAGGGTGATGGCCTCTTGAAGCTAAAGAATCAAAGATTGCTGGTTTGAATCTAAAGAAAATATAAATATTATCGCTCGAGTCCTTGTAGAGGCAGTAATATCTTCTTTCGATATCATAGTAGATGGGGCATTTGAAGATGAAATGCTCCTCGATCGCCACGTCTTGGAGGGAACACAGACAATAGATCTAGTTAGGGTAAGGAATATGATGGTCCGTCTCATCTTCTAGCTGGCAAGAGCACACCCTTATTTGGCAAAGGGGAAACCTCAAGCCATGTGACCAATGATGCTAGAGATAATGAACATGACATAATCTACCATCCTTCACCTATAAGAAATGCTCAATGTAAAATGAAAGCTTCAAGGTGAGTGGCATCGGAGGGGAGGTCTAGGTGACTTGAATATATTGTTTGTAGATATCCCTTGTAGTTGCTTTGGTGATGGTTTGTTTTGAAGGAAGGGACCATGGAGTGTCCAAGGAATACCTGAAAGGAGGAAGCCTATCAATAGAGATGCCAATAGAATGGAGTGAGCTAGTCTCAGAGTACCAACAATGATGGCACCAAATTAGGCCCAATGAAGCAATTCTTTCAAAATAATGAAGAGCTAAGTATGGAAATTTGCCATGATCAAAAGTAGAATCTCCCATGGATCTAAGCTTGTGTATGTAGAAAGTAAGTCGGAAGATAGTCTTGAGATAGAATGGATGCTTTGATGAATAGTTTTCTTGACTTGATAATGTGCTATAGCATGAGATTCGTAGACCCTTTTAATATGGGGCTAATCAATGGAACCTAGGCTAGGCCTGCAAACCTCAAAGCCATACAAAATTCTATGCTTGATGATGTTATCAAAAAAAAAAAAAAAAAAAAGAACTTTGAAGGGATATCTTGGAAGTAGATTTGGAATTATTGGTGTTCCAAGATAGAGAGGCATATCCCTTGCAAAGATGTGAATGTGAGGTAGGCTTCATGCTAAAGAAGGAACTAGAAAATTGGACCCCAAGTATATGTAAATAGATGCGATCTCCAAGGCTGCTCCATTGTAAAAGAATTGGAATTTGGAAAAAAGATATTTAGAGATTTCGAAAATCATGACCTTGGTTTTTTAAGGTTGACCACAAGTTGGCAAACTTCACAAAAGTGAGTAGGGGCATCAAGTTGCCATTGTAATCCTTCAACAAAATGCGAGTAAAAATATCATTAACAAAAAAATGAATGCAATAACCACCTTATGCAAAAGAATAATATCGGTCATATGAGTATGTTGTCTGATATCATTAACAAAAAAATGAATGCAATAACCACCTTATGCAAAAGAATAATATTGTTCATATGAGTATGTTGTCTAAGAAACTCTTCTAATTCGTCAATGTAGATGCTAAAGAGGGTTAGAGAGAGGACAAATTTGTTTGACCACATTGATACTCCTCACTACATAACTGCCCAATAACTCTCATAAAGCCTCCAAGCAGCAGTAATGGGAGAGTCAGAAATGTTGGTATCGTGCATCCATTGGAAAAGCATGCCTTAGAATTGAGTCAAAGAACTTATTGAAGTATATGAAACAATAGAAGATTGTGGAAGATTGGCAGTGAGCCTCCTCAATAATAGGTTGGAGTGTAAAGATTGGGTCAATGGTGTGATAATCTTCCCGAAGTTGACTTGCTCATGAGTTCGAAGATTAACTTTCTCTAGGTACCTAGAAAATTGCATGTCTAATACCGTGGCATAAAATTTGGTAGATGCATGCCCAATCGTGATAGTCTTGTAGTTGCCAAGAGTGGAGAGATCCCCAAAAGTTTGAATAGGATGATTTATATGTTTAGACCAAGACTGAGGAAAGCCTAAACAAACTCTCATTGAAAAAGGGGAGGTCAGAGAATCCACTCTTTTTTATAAATTCAGCTTAGAGGCCTTCACAGGCCAATGCCTTGTTGACACAACTTCAAAATAACTCTCTTGACATCACCTGTGGAGAAAAAGATAGAAGTTGGTGGTGAAGTGGGGACCATGACAACAAGTTGGTTGGGCACATCATAAAGAGAGATAGCATAGGAAATCTACACATTTGGACAAATGTCAGAGGCTATATCTGTAGGTTCCCTTGAGAGAACAGTGCATCAAAAGTGTTTGGGGGAATGGTGAAGATTAGTAAGGACAAAAATTTGCTAAGAAGAAAGAAATTCCTGCTTCTTGCAACAAAGATAACAATATTCTCTACAAATGGAAGGCATGGAGGGAGCGTTTTGTGTTGGTGAAGGCCGTAGCTTTTGGTCTAGAGATTTGCATTTGTCAATAAACTACCAATTCATAGGGCAGGATTTGTGGAGGAAAGGAGGTCAAGGATAATGCGAGTGTGGGACAAGATTCATCGGCAACATTCCCAAGGGCTTGACAGAGGAATTCATACATGGAATTGATGGTGGGAAGAGAGAGGGAACATAAATTGGTGATAGGAAGGGATATATGGGTAGAATAGTCAAGGTTACAGCCACCAAAAAAGTGTAGAGTTATTTCTAGTGATAAGAGACATGATGGGAGAGGGTGTATGTAACAATTGAGAATTATAAAAAGGGTGAAGCTCGTTACAACATGATCATTTAGTGGAAGTTGGGGGAGAATAAAGAAACCGCAAATGTGTGCGATGAGACACTTGGAGGTTAGAGCATAGTTCTGTTGTGCATTGCACACGCTCCCTGTCGTCGACAGGGTCCCCCTTCCTTTTTTGGGCCTTTCTGTCTTCGCCTTGTTGAGTTTCGCATAGAGTGTCTCGCGTCCTTTAGGCTAGTCGAGCCCTCGGGCATGAATTCAAAGAAATTGTTCAAACTTGTGAAATCGCCTTGAATGGGCGTGTGATGATGGAGACTGGCGAATTCCGCCAAGTAAAGAACAACGCGTCCGAAGGTCGCATGAGGACCCAAAGTTGCCAGTTTTCGCGTAAAACGATGAGAGAGATTACATGATGTTTGCTTTTATAAGTTTGCGAGATTTGTATGAATGGCGATTCTTGCTAGCTGAGGAATATTAAGAAGGTGCCAAAACACCCAACTGAGGGCCGAATTTTGGACCTTAAGGCCAAAATGCCAGAAAATTAAAAAGTTGACAAAATGGCCAAGAGGGCCGAAATTCGGACCTTAAGGCCAAAATGAGAGAAAAGTGAAAAAGTTGACAAAATGGCCAAAAGGGCCGAAATTCGGACCTTAGGGCCAAAATGCCAAAATGCCAAAATGAAGGAAGTTTGCAAATAGCTAAAAAGGTCCGAAAGTTTTGAAAAATTGGCAAAACTCACAAAAAGTCCGAAATTCACTAAAGGCACTTGGATTATGAAATTTTCAAAGCGCTTGAAGTCGCCAAAGTTGACAAAATCGTCAAAAGGTCCGAACTTTGTGAAAACCCTCACGAGCACCGAAAATCGCGTGAAGGTAAAAGTGCAGAAAATGTAAAGGGCTTGCAAAACCACTAAAAAACGCCGAACTTAGGCGATAAACCGAGGAAGTGCGAAAGGGGCTAAAACCTTGCGAAGTGCTCTATAGTGCCGAAATTCGGCATAAGGTGCGAAAAGTAAATAGTTTTCAAAACCTCTCCATCCCCAAAATTTGCCAAAAGGGGTGAAAATTGTCAAAATTCCGAAATTGGCAAACTGGTCCGAAATACCGAAGTTTCTAAACCTCCGAAAACCGCATTGTGAAAGGGAAGTAAAGCAAATCGTTCGATAAGGCAAAAATCGCGATTTTGAGCTCTGCGTAAACCCCCCCCCCCAATTCTCCAGAAATCGCCGGAAAAGGGCATAAGTGCCGCGATTTTCAAATGCTTGCAATAACACGCAGAGTGTCGAGGTTCGTGTAGCTGGAAAATCGCGATTCCTATACATTGCAATCGTTCCAGACTATCATACCACCAAAATCGCGATTTGGGGTAAGTATGAAAGAAGGTTTAAAGTTTTAAATGGTTTTCAAAACTCTCCGATTCTTCGAAATTTGCCATCCACAGTCCCCTTTCAGAGTCGCGTTTCAACTAAGTTACCCAGGTTAAGATTACAAATCGCCCAAGGTAAAATGGTTATGACCAAGTGTTTAAATCTGCATTTACCTTTCAAACCATTGGCGCGAAAATTTGACTAGAAAGTTGACCATTGAATTCAAATGCAGAACCCTCCTATTCAAATTTGCAAATCATGCAATTTCTCGCCATTCATTTTCACCAGGTAAGTACGCTTTACCTCTCTTGGTTGTCTGAAGTATTTACAAATTGGATAGATGTGTGTGCAGAAAATTGATTAAAATGCTTAAATCTTGAGAATCGCATCTTTCCGTTTATAAGGCGTCATGCAAAGCAATCGAAATCAGAATTTACTCCTAAGATTTAACCAGACATTGCATTTTCAAACTTAGGAAAATTTCTCAAGCCTTGTCCATTTTTGAAAATTGATCCTGAAAATGCCTTAGTATGAATCCATAGTCAAAAGCTTCATAACTATTCAGGTTTAAATCAATCAAGCTTTTAGCTAGCAATATCATGCTGTTTCCAATTTTTGAATTAATCCTTGAATGCTGGCATATTCTTTGTCTAACTCGCTTTGCTTCCTTTTATCGCCTCGTAATCCGCGTCCGACTGTGAAGGATAAATGCCTAAATCAGTGGTAGAATCATCAAAGACGCCTGCTACAGCCGAGACATCGCGAGCATCCAAATCAGATATCCCTCGCCAAGTCGAAAGGATGAAGTACCAATATCAAAGAGGGGCATTGAGAGAGTCAAAAGTTCAGAGTGTCTGGGACAATGTCGGTGATACTGACCTAGGCCATATCGATATCCAAAATTTCAGGAACCGAGTCTTCTCCCCTAATGCCTACGGCAGGCCTAGGCAGATGATGGAAAGTGGCATCGCCCAAGCAGCGAGATTTCCCCCAGCAGTGCAAAACTATGAGTTAGTAGTAGAGGCTGCCTGACATTACCAGCCAGGTTCCAGATTTGTGCTCCTTGAGGACATGGTCCTCGCTAACTTCACTCCTGAGGCCATTGGTGACGCATTTGATATTCCCTTCCCAAACAATCCCACAGCCACGACTATAGATGAAGCGCAGGGGGCATATGATATGAATCCCGCCAGATGCTGAACACTGATCAATGAAGAGTGGTACAAGGAGAGAAGACCTCCAAGCGTCAGAATTGGGAAAAAGACCCCAAGAAGTGACTTTCACAATGAGCATGGGGACATGGTCACATTGCTCAGCAGGGTTATGGGACTTCCCAAATCCAACTACTTTGAAGAGTGGATGTTTTACTTCACAGAGCAAGTCTTTGCTGGGAAGTCCAAGTTTGACTGGGCCCAGATTATAAGCGAGAACATCCACACTCAGCTAATTGAACTCGAGACAAAGAAGTACTTCACTATGACCTCCTATTTGGTCTACATGTTCGCCAAGAACCAGCCACTGCCAGGTTTAATAATGAAAGGAGAAATTGGGAATGGGCCTGGTTAGGTGAAGGTATATGATTGTTACCCACAACTGCATTATCAGGATATAGCTCAAAGAGAAAAGAACAGCTCGGCCTATGCGGTTGGTCAATATGAGCGCGTCAATGACGCCTTCACAATGTGCATGGTCAGGCTAATGCAGGGAGGATTACACATAAGGCTCTCGGAGCAAGCTACTATTCTTGTACAGAGATACGGAGCCTGGTTCATCCAGTTCCTAAGGTTCTCCTATATCCGGATAGCTGGCTTTGATGGTGCCCCTCTCCGGCTTCCACGGTACCCAACCGACAAGATAGTTCTTATGGAGGTCGCAAGGCAGTCACGTCTGGCCGACATCTTACTCAGAGACAACAAGCAGGCTGGATTCGCGTTCCCCATGATTATAGGCAACAAGGATGTCCATCTGAAGACTCCCACCCAAGCAGAGGAATCCTTCGCAGAGCTGGCCTCCTATGGCCTACAGGAGCATTTTCCAAGGAAATGCTTTGACCACGACAATCTGGCAAAGAGAGCCTATGGCAAGCGGTATAGAGCAAAGGAATTAGTTGAAGATTATTGGAAAAACTGCTCTGATGACTATGAGGTCCGAAGGTGTGAATATTCTAGGCTAAGTGTGCAGCAAATGCGACTCTTTGAATACCGCTGGGACCCAGATCAACTCACAGATTCAAGAAATTGCCTGCAGGTCCAGGAATTTGAGGCAGTAAGGCATCTTTTGCCAAGCGTTGATTGGTCGCAAGACCCAATCACTGATTTTGAGGCAGTCATGGCAGCCCCAACAAGATATACAGACCAATGGTTGCATCAACAAATTGAGCGACTAATTCATGAAGGAGTCCAGTTCACTTACCACTTAATGGGTAGCCTTGATTCTCAGTCCTCCGAAGATGAGGGAACTTCCAGTGCACCTAAGGAAGAAATTGAAAAGCCTGAGAAAAGGAAGAAGGCTAAAGCCAATAGAGGAACTCGGACATCCAAGAGAACAAGAAGGGAGAAGATTCACATTAGGAGGCCAAAGGTCACTTCATCGTCAAAGGACCTCAGTTCGTCCGCCGATGTAGTAGAATTGGATTATATACCTGCTCCTCCTTCCTAGAGTGACATCGATGCATTTGGAGCTGATGATCCTCCCGCACCCGACATGCTGGACGTCGAGCTAAGAGTCATTGAATCAGCTGAGCCGGGTAACCAAATTGAGGAAGGAGAGATTCCATCCATTCAGGAGATCAAAGTACATGAACCCACCCAACAGAGTCGCCATGAACTGCTGCTCCATAACACTGCCAAAGATGACTCTATCGTTGAAGGAGAGCAAAAGACAGAGGAGACCTGCGAGCTCGAAAAGACTGAAGAGCTACCATCACACTAAGGCACCAGACAATTGTTCAATGAAGTGGGAGAAAACTCTGCTGCGAGCAAAGAGCTTGACACCTCCTCCACTCCTCCAGTAACGGAACAGCTGCAAATTTGTGATGAGTCAGTTGGAAACATCAAAGAACAGAGTGCAAAATTAACAATAGCATTAGCCCAGACTGTACCTCAAGAATGGTTAATTGCTTGAGCTCAGTGCAAGGGCGCCACAAAGCCACCCATTGACTTGGAAGACATCTTCTCACGTATAGATCAAGCTAAAGCCAAGGGAAAGAAAAAGCCCAAGGCATATTCCAGGATGACCAAAGATGAGCAAAGGAACCGTACTCTTCACATCGCCACCCCGCTTGTAGACAAGCCAACAGATTAGATCACACTGGCAGATTATAGCATCACAACCGTCTCCATCGGACGAGCCACTAAGGAATAGGAAAAGGAGGAATTCAAGGATTCAGTACAGAACATGCTCAAGCAACTTGAAGAGATAACAGTTGAAAAGGACATGTATCGAGCTCGTGCCGAGTAGGCCGAGGGATACATTGATCAACTCCTGAGACCATTGCACAATGCTTCCGAATCCCACATTCCCCTGACGACCTTGGCACAGAGGACCACAACAGAATTTGAAGGAGTACGGGATACTGCGAGGGCCGTCAGAGAATGGATACAGGGCATCAAAGGGAGGGGAGAACGAATCCTCGAAGAAGTAAAAGAGATGGCTCACCATCGAGAGGCCACCCTGGTCTGGCTATTAGAGGTAAAGAGGGAATCCGTTAAAATGCATGAAGTGGCTGCCACTACTCTTCCCCTCATGAGAGCTCTCTTCTGGACCCACGCACAGATTCTTGCATTGTCCACCATCCTAGATCCTTATAACATCAACACTCTTAAGGAATGGTACTGGACTATCACCATGAAGAATGACACAAGAGAAATCATTGATAAAGAACATGATGCATGCGAGACAATTCTGAACACCATGCAAGAACTCGGCAAAATGATCCTCCAATCAATGGTCTCGGGATGGCAAAATGCCCTATCCGATGAAGTGATACAGCCGGACTGAGAGGAAAGACTAGGGACGGATAGGATCACCTATTCCGCTAAGGACCTAAGTTTTGCTGGTCAGTTCCAGCCAGACATGTTGTGCTTCGAGCGTAATCGTTCCAGCTGGAAGGATGGTTTGAAGCACGTAGACCAATACCTTGAAGGCATGCAGTATAAAATTCGCCATCCTCCAATGCCTCCATTCAGTTTGCTATTCCAATTGTGCCTCAAGTTCCAGGAATATGTTCGTGAGGAACGTACAGCAGGTCGGGACCTTTGGCGAGAATATTTGCACGACGAGGATGAATTCTTGGAAAAGGGGTGTGAAGCTGAAAAAGAAAAAGTGCTCTCCTAAAGTGCTTTTTTCTTTTGAATTTTGAAAAGTGCATTTTTTGGCCAAAGGGTCATGTTTGACTTCCAAGTCAACTAAATGTAAAACTTTGTGTATGCACCTTTTTGGATTATTTTTGGATAAGTTCTAATTACCTTTTGGGGTAGTTATTACTCCCTATGAGGTAGTTGCTAATATTTGCCTCCCATTTATGGTTATGGGCAGCCATGTTTTATGGATGAATCTGAGCCTTTAGTTTAGATTAGATCTTGGCCATTCATCCATTTTTGAAGCCTATTTAAGGGACTGGTTTTCCCTCATTTTGTAAGAATTTTTTGGATTGTTGCCGAAGCTCTGGCGAAATTTACAGGATTTAATGCAAAGTTAAGACTGTTTCAAGTTTCCCTGTGAGTGCATGGTCTCCTTCTTCATTAATTTAGAATTTTCAGTTATGTTTCTTTCCTTTATATAGCATTTTCTAAGTAAACATCTGATAGAATCCTCGTTGTTCATACCATTAAGGAATGGCTGATTGTCTTTCCTTCTGTATGGTTAATCTGAACCTTTCATATGCTTAGTTCGGTTATTGAATGCTCACTGAATGAATGTCAAAGTTCTGATGTTGTATTTAATAACATGAAAATTCAATTTTCCCTTGAAGATCGCACTAAATTGATGCAAGTATTGTGCTTAAATGGCTGGTAATGCTTAATTTAGTTATTTGGAGGTGTCTGTCTGTTTACTAAATCTGCTATCTCAGTTAAAATTTACATTTTCTGTAGCTCTCTCTCTCTCTATCCCTCCTTTTCCCCCTTTTTTTTACCAAGAGAATCTGTAGTCCTGTTGAAAGCAGTATCGACCCGACTTAAACCATTTGATAAGCAAGACCATTAAAGTTCCGGGGAACTCATCCAGCAATTACCCATTTCACCGTAAGTCCCCCTTGTGTTTCCAGCAAAAACACATCAAACCACTGAGCAATCCCGCAGTCAAGACCTGACAAACGAAACCTTGAGGTTATCCCCTTTGATCAAACGTAGAAAATAGCATTAGGGATTTCCTTATCTCAAGAGAGGATAGGATACTCAGCAGGTTTATTCTATTCTGCGTTGGCCGTATGGAGTTTGCAGCAATGCGACTTTAGACACGTCAACAAGTTCATGTCTCTTCTCATTCCGGCCAACCGTTTGCATTCGAACTGGCTCTTCACATTCATCTGCTTCTTGGGTTGAAACTGCTGTGATGCTTCTTTTTCCAGATATGATAATGCAACTGCTGTGTATTGATGCCAAATACATCTTTATTTTCTTTGAGCACCATCCCTGCAGATAATAAACAATTTCAAAAATCTCAGACTGCTGCCACGTATTCCAAGCCTATTGACTGTAATATCCTGTGCGTCCAGTTCTTTGTGGATCATAGTCTGGTGGCATCCATCATTTGCTGCTGTTTTAAGAAAAATATTATTTACCAGGTTCTCCACGCTATCATTTATGTCTTCTGATTTTTTTGTGTTCTGTATTCTCAGTTATCAGATCCTCTTGCAGTTGCATATCTTCCTGCCAGCTTCTGAAACTATGAGTGCAAGCACATGTTTTTACTTTCATTTTGATACTTAATCACATGTCTGCTTTTCCTGTACATAGCTCTATAGTAGTTGCCAACTCTGAATGCCCATTTGGATGGAAAGATCTCCGTTAACCATGTTGCTTATGCTCTCAAAGCTCATTTGGCTTGGCTGAACTCATCTGTGCCTGTGACAACAGCTCCATCTTCTTCAATTGTTGGGAATGACTCTGTGCAACAACTATGCAATTTCCTGTAGGACCTGCATAACTACTATTAATGATCTTTGCACCATGTGCGGCTAATCTGAATGACTTTTTGCAGTACTTTTGTACTGCTGCCAATGACTTTCAACAATGGCTTTTCAGCTGTTGTGAATGACCTTTGACAACTATGACTATTGTGGGACAACCTTTTGTGACTTGAACACTGCACGGTTGTTGTGTAACAACTTTCTACACCAATTATGATGTTGCTTTGGAACAATTTCTGCAGAAACAGTGTGATTACTGCAGAACAACATCTATTTTTTTACACAATCTGTCATTGTCTGAATCTACTTTGCCTTCTTTGTTATGGCATGAAGCCTTCTTTCGTACTCGATATGATCTTGAATCCTTGATAAAAATAACTCACTTTATTTTGCCTTCCTGTGCTTGAAAACTTAATTCTTTTTCGGTGGTGCAAGATTGCACCACCCACACAATGCTCCTGCATCACCTCCTCAGTTTCCATCTTCAAAAAATATTACTTTCAAACAGATTCCTCCATTTTCTTGGCTTTTGTCTTTTTGATGTTTCTTCTTTTCCCAATGTAGATTTTTTAGCAACTTTTTTCTCTCTGCATCACATTCAATTTTTAGTTTAATGAATGCTTCATTGGCCATCATATCATCTGAAATTATGCACTTTTGGTGGATCGAAGGCTCCCTAAGCTGCTGAGCATTCTCTATTCAGATGATCATACTCATGACAGATTTTGCATCTGAGGAGAATAGATTCAGAGTCGAGGCATTGGGTCAATTGATTTCTGTTGCTTTTAGAGTGATACTTATTGGGAGTGGGTTTGTGACTTGTCAGATCCAGGTACACACATTCTTGCTTATTTCGTGAACTCCATTCCATGGTAAGGTTTTGTGGTTTCAACCACCTTTTGAATTGAATATGCAAAAGAATAAAAAACATAACTAGACAAGAACTCTACCCTAAGAACATACAATTGGAACCATACAAGCATAGTCAAAGACAATTCTTCAGTAGATGTGAATCCCAAATGTCATTGCTTCATTAAGAAGCTCCTTTTCCTGAAGAAATAAGGTCCTCCTCCCAAGACTTTATCCCAATCAGACTAGTGAAAAGTGCAATAAAACACCCTTACGGGCACAATCATATCACCACTTATTTTATTCATTTTCCAGCTTTTTGTGGCCCAAGTTTAGAGAACTTCCAACAATAGCTGCACCTCTTGGAACTCGCATTTCAAATTCAGCCAAAGAGATAATAAATTCTTTTTTGTCTTGTTTTCATCCAAAAAGACAATAGAAATCTTATTCAGATAGAGCTCGAATCAAGGGTTTTTAGATTCTGCACCATGTTTTATTTTTTGTTTTTCAAGCTGGTGCCATTGCTGCCACAACCTCCTTCATGGAGATGGTTGGCTTTGCTATTACGTCTGTTATGAAAGATGAAATAGGGAGGGATGAGATTCCTCTCCTCCCCTTCATTCATTTAGAAAATAGAGAAACTAGATATTACACAGTTGAAATGGAATTGAGAAAGTCTATCTCCAAAGCAGAAATTGTCACAGTTGCCTAAGCTTCAAAAACCCCATACCATGTGGAATATAATTTGCAAAGTACCAAGACATTGAAACTATGTGTGATGGATATGCATTATTCTTTATTTGTTTCTGTCAGGGCTCATTTGATTCTGGTACAATTTCCCTGCAAGTAATTCCAAAATATGTGCCGGTTTGTAGAGATTGTTTATTTTGTCATCTTTATTACCCAGTGAAAACTAATGTTATATACAGAATATTGTGAATAGAAGAATAGCTGCATATGCTATTCTTATTTGTAGACATCTATCATTTTAGGAAAAGTTGTTTTGAATTGGTAAGTCTCTTGAACTGCTGAAAAGTTGTTTGGCTTTCTTAAATTTTAGTAAATACCAAAGTACGCTAGTTTGTTTATGAGAAGTATGGGTTGTTTGTTAATTTATTGCTTTATTTCTATGGATTCATGGTATTGGTGCAGCTTCTGGAAGCCTTGCAGTCTAGCTAAGGTTCTAGGAATATATTATTTCTGCATCTATAGTCTTTATTTTTGTGAGGAATCACATTTCATTTATGTCTAATAGTAGTGCATGAATATTCTACTTCTTGTAATATATTGTAGTTTGTGTAAGTTACCTTTGAATGCAGCTGTGATTTCTTTTTCTTTTAACCTTTTTCAACAAATGTTTTAACTGTGCAGGAAAACCATGTGGAGTCTTCTGAAGAATTGTCTCTAAAGAGTAAGTTATATTTCAGCAGTGCAGCAGATACATGGGACGCTGACTTCTATGCGAAGGTTAACGATAATGTATATGTTAACATAGGTGAGAAAATTGCAGTGGAAATTTTTTATTCTGTTTTGAAATATATCTGTACTTCACCTCTCATAAATTGTGACATCAATATAACAGAAACTGTTTATCTGGGACAGAATGCTGTCAACTTCTTGTTGAATCAGATTATATTCAATGACCAACACAGGATTGTTAGAGCAAAACATAATCGTGATAGGTATACTGTCAAAACATGGTTAGCACATATATGATCCAAATGGCAGCCCCACTATTTAAGATACATGTATGTTTGCATTCCTTGAATATCTGAAAAATATATTTTCATTGACATTAGGAACATGGTGGAATTGAATCATTTCACAATTCTTTCTCATAAAATTTAGTACAAGAGAAAAATATCTTGCCAATATATGGCACACCAAGAATATATTACTGAGAGGCTGAAGGTGGTAGTGGATCATTGTTCTTTGAAGGAATGTGGCATACAAAAAAAAAAAATTGAAATGAAAAAGTAGGAAAAACTATATATATTCATTTTTACAATTATTTAATGTCTTCTTCCTTTATCAACTTTGCGAAATGAGAAACTGTTCGAGTGTAGTTAGCATCCAAACCAAGCACTATGAGGATTTGGGTTCTTATTGACTTCTGAAGCAACTGATGTGACATGACTGTCATCTAACCTTTTGGGATTCAGGCTCACTTATTTGTAGCTACTCATGCCTATGATGTGGTCAACCCATTGAAGGGTATTATTGGCAGGTTAGAAGGTACTAATGGAAAATTGATTCCTAGTAGGAAGTTCCTTCTGGCTAAAAGGAAGGCTGCCTAATAAGATTTGCAGTAAAAAAAGAAAAGCGGTGAGAACAAACCTTTTTGTTTGCTTGTTCGTGTATCTAATGTCAAACTGGACCATAAACAAGCAAAGTTGTTTGATGCAGCCTCCTCACCTGCTTAGAAACATGGGGATGAGAAACTGTTGTTGCATAGTTATATCGTGAAATGGGATATGAGTCTACTCAAAGTGCGCAGTAAACTTAGAGTTAAAATATTACACAAGTAGTCTGAGATCCAATCTATGCAGTCCAAAATGTAAACGAGCTACAAATGTGAATGTAATGGAAAATCTAGCAAAAGTTTGATTCTCTTATTTGTTACATGCCAAGGTGGCTTCTACATTTCAAATGGATTGTTGATCATGGCAAGCAGGTATGCTGAGCAAGGAAATAGTGTATTGCATTGATATGGAGCAAAAAGTATTGACAGATCTGCTAGAGCACAAAGTGTGTATTGAATGTTCTTCATGAAATTGTGTCCTCGGCCAGTAAGGTTAAAAAGCTGCAAATATGCCAGAGGTTATGAGGAAGGATGTGGAATTTCCTGGAGTCCAAAAGGTGCGAAGGCCATAATAATAAAAATTTATTTGAATGCTGGAGTTTAGGCCTTTATGATTAAGTATTGTTTTTGTATGTGCAAAGAGATACCCAAGTTTAACAACAGAAGAATTTATTAACCCTGCCTATTATTTTTAAATTAATACATCTCATGGTAATGAATTTTCAAGACTATTGTACCGAGTATATAAATAGTTTCTTTCTTGATGTATCAGTTGATCCTTTTTAAGGAGCTCATCTGTAAGAGTATAGGTGCTAGCTGTTAAAATAATATTAATATCTTCTATAATGGTCATCTTCTATTTTAAGTTGTCGACTTATTTAGCTTGTTAAGTTATCTTTTTATTATGTAATTAGCTTTTAAGCTTTATTTAGCATTTAGCTTTTTCGTTTTAGTTAATTAGCTTTTAAGCTTAATTTAGCTTTCACGCTTAATTTAGCGTTTAGCTCTTTAATCTTTTACTTTAACGTTATGTTCTAAATATAGAACATCGTCTTGTAACCTCTATATATACGTGTGTATATCGTTCAATGTAATCATCCGATTATTGAATCATTCATTCAATTTATTTTTCACTAGCCTGGTCTAGCAATGAAGGAGGTCAATGGGGAGCCTCAGAGATAACTTAGAAAGAACATTTTTCAATGCCTACAATGGCTGGATTCTTGAGACATTGAATTCATGTTTGATGTACTTCCCAGTTTACTTGGATGTTGTTTGCAACATGGGTATTGGTTTTCTACTTTTTTCAGTGCTATTTTATTTAATACTGGTAAAAATAAAGACAACTTGAATAAATATTACAGAGGTCAAAAGACAATCTTGATAACTTGAACAATTCTAACCCTTCTTGCTTCAATGCACTCAGTGTATCCACATTCAGATGCAATATTCATTATTATTGAATTTACACAGATATTAACATAAATACATCTTCAGTTCCCTATTAGAGATGATGGTGACCATTTTAACACGATATGTTTATCTGGTTGTGTTCTTGGAGTCTGCATGTTTATCTTTATGTCATTCTGGTATTGGGACTTATTCAAACTTGTGTTGAGAATAGACTTATTAATTTCCTGAAGATTCTTATTAGTCATGACATGTTATATATTGTGTTGCAATTTCAAATACAGTGAGTCTACATCAGATAAATCTCATTTCTCTGTCACTGAATTTTAATTAGGCACAGACAACTCACTTTTAAATGTTGGTAATAATTGTATATTGCCAGTTCCTGTCATTTGGTCCTTTTTACTTAAGCTGCCATATGGAAATGGTACTATGATTTTTGTATGTTTTGTTCATTTTGCAGATAAGCTAGGGGCAATGCTTGCCACTCATTGGGATAAACCACGTGCCTATATTGGATGCATGAAATCAGGAGAGGTTTTCACTAATTCGTAAGTTATTTTTCTGTAACATGAAGTTTGCATTGTAAATTTCAAGAAGACATGAAAACAGGATATATTTTCTCTAATCTAAGAGTTGCTTTCCTAATCAAATATCAGTACTTTACCTAGACAATTATGGTTTAAAATTTGCTTTGTCCTTGTATTGGTTTTCATTCAAGACTTTTCTTTCCAGGAATCATAAGTGGTATGAACCAGACTCATGGAAGTTTGGTGATGGTAAATCGTAAGTATTTTCAAATATTTTGTAATATATAAAAATAAAATATTGTTGTGAAAGGAGGAGCTGCAAGCTGTTATTTCATATTCTATAAATGTGGTGAGATTAATGGTGCAAATTGTCCCCCATGTCATAATTGTGGTGGAAACATTTTGAATATGGACTTCATTGGTTTTTTTAAAAGCAAATTTTGATAATGGTTTCTTTTGTTAAATACTTGCAACCAAAGCTCATATGTCCAGAAACAAGAAGCAAAAGAATTTGAATCCTAAAATAAACTCTTGATATTTTTAGACTAGTACAAAAATGAGAGGGTTGAACTCTTTTATCTTTGGAGTGCCGCAAGCTATGATACTTTATTTGCCAAAAACATTAAACTATAAAGCCTATTTGAAGAGATTGTGAATAGTCAATGGTTATTCTTTTAATAAGATGAATATATGTCTATTGCAGGCAAAAAGTAAAATTGAAAGCTGAGTGATTGAATTGTTGAGATAATTGCAAGATTCTTAAGCGCAAAGTTTTGGGCATTTCCTGGCCAACTTTTACTAGCGGTTTATATTTTACTAAGTTTTCTTATGAAATATTTATTTTACCCTCAATATTTTTCTTGCAATGGGAAAGCTATGGTGAAAGTCTTTGTCTGTGAGATTTGAATTGCTAGACTAAATTGTAGGATATTTTCAATCGATCCAATAGACTTTTTTACCAGCTATAAACTAATATTCCAATGTTGGATGTCAACTTTATAGAGATCTGTTAACACTTCCAGTTCCTTTAGTTTGATGAGAAATTATGCCATTTCTTGAACTATATGAACAGAGGAATGGTAATTAAAAAATATGCCTGTTATTTTCTATAGTAAAAAATATTGGGACAATATCGCAATATATCTTGTTGATAACTATTGAAAATAGTGAACGCTTAACCAGATTCTTTTTGGATAAAGGTTCAAACTTAAGATCATACTATCAAAAAAGGCACCAAGTTCCACAATTACTTCAAGAGATGTAAAACTATTACTTTACATGCTAACAACATAAAATTAAAAAAATTTAAACCAGTAAAAATTTAAAAGCAATCTAAAATAAAAGCATGCATACAAGGGGTTGGTTTTACTTTTAGGATTGCATGACATTCACATGATTGCCTTTGATCCTTTCTATCTTTTTTCTTTGCATGCACACTTTTCTTTGTGCATCAATTATTCCTTAATTTTTCAATGCATGTCTTTTTTTGTTCTTTGTAATGTCCCCGTTTTCGTGAGCATCAGAGTTCGAGGGATTAGCCTATTATTTGGACTCTCGTAGGCTAACATTCGGGATAGAGAGTCTCAATGACAGTTCCACTTCTTCAGTTCAGTCTTGGTTTCAGTTCTAGGGCCTTTGCATTCAGAGTATGGGCTTAGTTGAGGGAATTTGGCAGTTGTGATATTTTAGTTAGGGCACCTGGACACATGGGGGTTATTCAGTGTTGATTCCAGCTTCTGACAACATGTCAAAAGACTGAATATTGAGGGAGATATTAATATTTTAGTGGTTAAGTTATTTAATTAACTTATCTGGATATTATAAAGTCATAAAGTGACTTTATTAAAATTATAAGCCACTTAAATATTATAAAGTGACTTTATAAAAAATCAAAGTTCCCAGACTCAGACTCGGCTTTGACACGGTAAGGCTGACTCAACTCGTGACTCGGCAAAATAAGAAAACCCTTGAAATTTAGAGATTTTTAATGATTTAAAACTTGTTTCATACACTCATTATTGAATTAAGCTTAAAGACACTATAACATCATCAAATAGAAGTTAATTTGATCACATACATAAACATACATCCATCACATGCGTAGAAATGTAAATTGTAGCTGAAGGAATTAGAAAACATAGATATATAGAGCTATAAATGTTGTCCAATGTATATAAAATCCATGACTTCAAATGTTCCCAAACATATATGTAATTGTAAAGTGTAAACAAAAAAAAGTCTATGGCTCAGGCTCGTCTATTTGCCTCCTAGAAAGGCGTCTAAGGTAGGTCATGGATGACTGAGTAGCCATAGTCTCTGCTTGTGATGTGCTAGTCTGAGTAGCCATAGGTGTTGTGCCTGATCGTGCTCTATCCTCCTCTGCCATAGCCATAGCCTCAGCCTCTCTGTCAGCCTGGTCAACCCACTCAAGGTCCTCATCAGTGAAGACTGGATCGGTGGACTCAGTGAGCCAATCGGACTCGGGGTCGACTTCCTCTAGAGTGATCGAAGAGGAGTCAGCGTCCAAAATCTATCTGGTCCTGAGACGGAGGTTGTAATGAACAAAGACTAGATCATTCAACCTCTCCACAGACAATCTATTTCGCCTCTTCGAGTGGATGTGCTCAAACATGCTCTAGTTGCGCTCACATCCAGAAGCGCTGCATGGCTGGCTCAATATGCGGATGGCAATTTTTTGAAGGTTTGGGGTTGAAGGCCCAAACATTTGCTTTTCACCTTTTCCTCTCAGCTGGTTGCAAAACTATGGCTTCCTATTTTTCTCTCTTCCTCTCTTTTTTCCTCTCTTCCACTCAAAAAAGTGAATGCCAATCCCTTTTAGGGTTATAAGAAAGGGAAATGGCAAAAAAAATCATTAAAAAATGTTATTTTTTTTTGTTTTTTTGACTGCACTTTTTTAAGTGACACCGGCCGGGTCACGACCCTCGGACTCGGCGAGTCATGGAGTGACTCGTTGACTCAGCGAGTCAGGGGAGTCACGGCCCCTGACTCGTTCGAGCCTGGGTCAGGGTCACCGTGACCCGACAGGGGTCACTCGACCTGCTGACTCGCCGCGAGTCACGGAACTTTGCTTAAAATATTAAAAGTGAATTTAAATCATTTAAATGTAAAAGTGTGTCCAAGGTGAATTTAAACTATTGAAAAGTGATTTAAATACATTTAATGTATTTAAAAATGCATTTGGGCGTACTTTCTTGGAATTTGTGCTTTTGGGGTTATAAGGGAATTGAAGGCAATTCAAACTCATTATTGATTATTTGACATTGCTTCTATTTTGTTCTGTGGAATTCCTTGACAAGGGTTTCAGAGGTTTGGCCATTGGAGAACGGAAATTCTTCGTGGATCTGTGATTGTGAGGTTGCGGAAGATCAATTGAATTATTGCAATTGTGAAGGCTTCATTCAGGAGTCTTATTGTGCTTCATTAGAGGTTAATTTATTCAGTTATTTGCAGATTTTGAATAAGAAGAGGGGCATTCAGGTTTAGACGTCCCATTTGCAACATTTTGAATTCAACAAAGGCAGTCGTACACTTCTCCTTTGCTGGCCGTACACTTTCAGCTTGCCATGTGGGGGTTCTAGGAAGGACATTTTTGGCTGGAGGCTGAAACGCCTCCCTAATTTGTATTTTGAGTGCACAGTTCCCAACGCCTAGCCTATTTAGGCTATTCCATCAACTTTCTGGCTCAGAGAAATCACTTTCCGGTCTTGTACACCAATTTTGGTCAGTTTCCTAGTTTTGGGTGGCAAACACTAGAATTCTTCATTTAAAATAAGCTAAGGACCTGTGGGTATGCAATTAGCAGTAGAATTTATTGTAGCAGTTATCTTATTCATAATATAGTTTGAGTTGCTCTCAATTTCATTTCTATTTGGTTCTATGTGCAATTCTTGCCTGGCACGTGTTATTTTTGCTTTAAAATCGTTCAAAAACCTTGAAAATCCAAAAACACAACAGGAATGGTATTTCAGGAGAGTTAGAACCAGCAGGGATCTTACATTCTTCAATATGCAATACTTTTTGTATTATTCCATAAAATTTCAATTGCTTTCTCCAATCATTTCTCATTGCTTACAAGCTTTGCAAATTTTGCTTTATTTCTTTGCTTGAAGTCTTCCAAAACTTATTCATTTGCAGCCATTTTTCATTGATCTTCAAAGTTGCAGAAATAGGGTATTTTGTATATTCTTAAGGAAGCTTTGAGTTGAGATTGAGAAGTCAGCCATGGTTTCCTTATGTATTTTTCCGTGCTTGTTATCCCACTGCCTTTTATACTTTTTGGGTATTTCCTCCCATTTTTTTGATTGATTTGGAACTTAGTTCCTTTTAAATCAAAATCAACTTTCTGGATATCTATTGTTTGTTTTGCAACACACCAGGACTTATTTATAGCACCATCTATATTAGGTTGTTCTTATCATTTTCCAAATCAACTTGAAGGTGATCTAAGATTCTAAATTGTATTTCATCATCTTGGCAGTCATTTCTAGCATTCCCCAACACTCTGTTGTTCAATTTCTCAACACAATATCGTAACGTCTTTGTAACTTTCTACCTGAGTTTTATATCTATTCATGTCTTCACTGTAGCTTCAAAGAAATCTCCTTCCAAAATCTAACTCGTTTATGAGATCATTGTACTCTTTCATTTTTATGACATCCCTGTTTGTATGAGGATTCTTTTGAGCCTCTTGCTGCATCTGTCACTTTTCCTGGATCATTATTGCTTGTTTGTACAAGTTTAAGTTTCTAACCCAGTTATCTTTTATGATGTGTTTCCTTCGAGGCTTTTGGAAGCCATCTTCTATTTTCTCTTGATTTTTATGTGTAACTATGGTTTGAGGTTTAACCCCTAGAGGATATTTATGAGCCATATGACTGCATTAATGGCACAGTTTGCATCTAGAGGGAATTCGTTCACAGTCTATGGGTTGGATCCACTCAAGGCCTCTGCTTTCAGATTCATACTTTTCAGAACAAGTAGATCTAATTTGAGATCAATGAATATTCTTGCATAGTTTAAAGGCCCTCAACCAAAGGTTGCTTGAGACAAAAAAATATATCCTCTCATGAAGTCTCCCACCATTGTAAAGACACACTTTGATGATAAATCATGTGTCAGAGAATATGATCTTAATATAAATGGGAGCTCAGGAGGCATCTGCACAGTAGGCTACACCAACATGCCTAAACTTCATAATATATCTTGCATTGCAGTAAAACTATTCCCCCTAGAAAATATTCTCTTGATCAGCCTTTGTAATGTCCCTTTCGTAATCTGAGCACTGAATGGAGTTTCTGTCAGCAAGTAGTTAGAATATAAAGGTCCTGTTGGCAGTTAAGTCATATATAGGACTAAGTCTTCAGTCTTCAGCTGGAGTAAGGAAAATGAGTTCTCAGTTAAAGTTGTCAGTTTTGTGTTCAGTTGGTTCCCAGTTAGCATTGTCAGTTATCTCAGCTAATTAAGGAAGTTGTCGTTAGTTATGCCATTTAAGAGGGAGTTAGTTATCAGTTATTAACTTACTACCACCAACTATGGAATTGAATTCCATTGAATGGAGTTTGCTGCAGTTGGGCGTCTAAAGGGAGCACTCAAGGCAAAGAAGAAAATCATTTGCAAATGAAAACAAAACAAACTTCAACTACAGCTACAGGAAGAGGAAGGCTGCTACAACAGTATGGAATTCAAGGACCTACTCCATCAAGTTCGGACTTGTTTACAGCCTTGGGAATGAAAACCCTCAAGTGTGGATACTGTCCAGGACGTCCAAAACCAGCAAGGCAATCTGTTTGCAATCTAGGGCACCAAGGACACTCCAGAATTCGGATCTGTTTGCTTGGCATTCCAGTGAGTCATATTAGATTAGTTATTTCTGTTTGTACACGTGTTGTCAAGAAATAAATAAACATTCATGTTAGTACACATTCAGCTAGAACATTTCAGCTTTGGAGTCAAAATTGATGATAAAATATCTTCTTGACATGATCTGATTTCACGGTAACTTGTCCCATTCATAACAAAGAATTGCATGCCAAGGAATTGACAAATCAAATCTCTGGTAGCCAATCTGTGGATATTATCTTGCAGTTTCTCTTAAGAATTGGGCTACCATCTCTAGCTTCCATACACACATTCCTCAACTTTTGAGTATGTGTTTCCTCTCCCTTTCCTGTTGCACCTATAGCAGATGGTAATTCCTTATGAAAAGTTGAGCATTCACCAATTACTGCTTGGTGGAAAGAACCTGGTGGGGCTGTTTGCCTCTCTTCTTTTTGCACGATCTACAGTCCCTTGAAAACTTAGAAGCTATTGAGGAAGATCTGTGAAAACTTATTTTTCTAATATTAACAAGGAAAATCCCAGCTGGATGTGTTAACATTTAAATTTGCCACATTGATCCTTTGCAAAACATGAGTGACTTGTTCAATGGAAAACGGCAGATTTGTTATAGAATATGGAAATGTCAATATGAACAAGGTAATATCCCTCTGCATTTGAGAGAGACAGCTCCCTCATATGGTGGGGGCTTTGTATTTTATGTAATTTTAATCTGAAAAAGGAACAGGAAATTAAAAGAGAAAAGAGAAAGGGAGAAACCCTTGGTGGAGTGAGTTGTAGGTCACCTGGATAATTTAGTAAAAGAGGCAAATAAATCATATCAAAAACTTCTCCTCCCCAGTGCCAATGCAAATGGTTGTGTGATTGCATAATGGACAAGCTGAAATTTTACAAAAACACAAAATTCTGACCAGATTTAGCAATAGGTGATACAAAGCTTCACCATTCAAACACTTGCCTCAAAAAGTATGAAAGAGAAAGAAAACATGACACGCAACTCAAAATGTTTTAGTGGGCATGATAGATTCTATTCAAGTGAAAAATCAGATTTTGCAAAAAGGGAGATTACCACTTCCGTTTATGAGAAAAAAATGAGTTGCATTATTTGATTCAAATTAATTAGAAAATTATAAAGTTACATAGTAAGAGAGAAGGGTGTACTGGTATCTAGATGGAAACTTTGAACTTCTAACCCTTGTTTATTACATTGCATGGTATGACAATTTTCCACTTTTCCTCTAGTCACACCCTTAGCTACAATTGAGGATTAATTAATGTCTTGGTAGTATGGTACATAATTAAATATCTTTACACAGTTTAATAATTGATTGTTTATCACTACAACTGGTAAATTAAATACATAAATAATAATGTACATGACAATGCATACCAGACTTGGCAATAAAATATATCTTTATTTGCACATGCAATTATTACAGAGAAGAGACTAGGGATGGTCGGCCAAGGATTACAATAGATTTGACAATACCGTACCACTTCCTTGGCAGTACACGACATATTTAAAGGACCCGACGGTTGCTGAGAGGTACACAACCGTCAGCCAACCGACACATAACTACCCGAGATTGACAATCCACTTAATACAATTAATTAATACATTGTCAGATAACAAATATAACAACAGGCAATTTATGTCGACAACATCATCCCCCCCAAAAGAAAAAGTCGTCTTCCAAACGACAAGCAAACATCAAGTGATATTCGGGAAGACTAACGACAGACAGTGACTTCGATTGGACAACCCCAACTTGTAGTGTACCTGCCAAATCAAATGGGGGTTTGGGGGCAACGCTCCCAATGGGGGTCAAGGGGCAGCGCCCCTCACGGGGTCTCAGGGCACCACCCAGGGCGCGCTCCCTGTCACAGTACAGGGCAGGGTTGAGGGGCAGCACCCCCGCCGCCAACACCAAATTGCAACCTTCAAAACCACACAGAACTCCATGGCGCACATGATTTTCGTGATTTTTTAAGACGCCAAAAACATTGATTTCTACCTCAAATCCACACGGCATGTGGTCTGGACTACGTACGGACCACCTCTCCTCTTCGTATGAAAATTCCTCTTCTACTTGTGCATACGGAATTACCCCCACGCTAGGCTTCCCTCCCGATTGGTCCCCGTACACGCTGCCTGCGTGGCCCCCTTCAGCTAAGTTCGTACGAATTGTGTACGATTTCCTTCCTCCAATTGATTGTGTACGAACTATGTATGGATTTTTTCCTTCATGCGAATTCGGTACTGATTGTGTATGGATTTCTGTTGCCTTGCACAGTTTCGCACGGGTGCCTTCTACCAATTCCTTCGTCTTGATGCCGTACGGTCACACTTCTCCAATTTTGTCTGGCAGTTCTGTACGGTTCTTGTACAGACAGATGGTGGTTGTTGCATGATCAATTTCGTCCTCCTCACGGACTGCGTTGTGCTTGCCATTGTACGGACTTACCTTCCAAGCTAATTTCGTATGAATCTCAGCAAATTTCCTTCGCACACCCTCACGCCTTGTACGGATTACCGTACGGATTTCTCTCTCCAATTCTGCGCACTCTGTACGGATTTCTCCTTTAGTCAGTTCTGTACGGATTCCTCCTTGCAATTCCGTATTCCCCGTACGGATTTCTCTATGTGGTTTTGCACACCCCGTATGGATGGCCGGATGTGGCTCATACGGATGTGTATGGTCCACTTCCCTGTTGCTGTTACGGCCCTGTATGGACTACTTCCTCTGCCTTTATTGCCTTCTTTGCGTTGAGTTCCTCCTGCTTCCTAGTTGCGTAATGTGCTTAGAGTGGCCAGTTCTTCTTCATCCCCATGTAGTGTATGGGTTAGGTTCTCCGCGTATCTTTGTTTGTTGTATGGTCTCCTTGTTGTGCGATCCCTTACTGCGTAGGGTGTACATCCGGTGCCATACGACTGAGATGGAATCCGTTGTGGCTTGTACGGTTCCTTTTGTTTGATTTTTCCTCTCAATTCCATATTCTTTGATAGTATGCTTGCATACGATCTGACTTCGTACAGGTATGATTTCCTTTTGTGCAAGCTCCTTTGTTTGTACAACCCTTGTCCTTCGCCGGTGTGCTTTTTCCGTCCACTTTCCATCTCCGTACTACCAAATGTATCGCTCATAACTTTACATGCTTCCAACAATTGCTTTTCACTAGGAGTTGTAGCTTCAAGAAAATTACATGTTGGTGAAAATACCTCATAGTTCTCCATTTGCCAGTGGAATAGTCCATTCAAGGAACTCGTCTCATCTTCAGAGCAATCTTCCACTTCATCGTTGGGTTCCATGCCGTTTCCACCCTCAGACTCTACGTCGGAGGATTCCAGCTCTTCACTCACTGACTAGTTCCTCAAGTCAATGACGTGCTTTCTCCCATCACTCTTAATTGAGTGTGTTGCGCTTCCAATTATGATTTGCCTTGGCAGTAATCAACCATCCCCTCCCGAGGAGTGCGTCGTACGCCTTCTTTTGTAATGGGATGACTACAAAGTCCAAGAAAAATTGTTGTGTCCCAATCATTACTTTTTGTGCCATCAATGTTCCCAACGGCTGGATGCCGTGTTGGTCGACACCTACCAAATGGAAGGTTGGCGGCCAGAGCATCGGCTTCCCCAAACATTTCCAAGTGTCTTCTGGCAGTTGGTTTACTCTCGAGCCTCCATCGACAATGGTGTTTGTCAACTTCTTCCCCATTATTTCCATCTGGACGACCGCCGGCTTCCTCCCAATGCTCACCATCAGCAACATTGGATCACTGGACTCATTCCCTTCGAGTGATGGTTTTCCCGTCAGTTCCTCCTTGTGTGGCTTACATTGTTTCTGGATGATTGTGTCGTCACTGACTGTGTTGGCAATTTCCATTCTCAGTTGCGGCATAGTTTGAAGAAGGTCTACCACCTTGATGGGTACGGTTGTTTGTAGCACCTGCCGGACTATGTTCTTCTCTGACTCCCGCAATGACGTACTTGTAGTTCCATTGGAAGTTACTCGTTCCTTTGCCAACACTTGTTCTACTTCGGCTCGTTCCTTTTCCGTACCAGAGTTTGAATACATCGCCTTCTTTGTCTATGCTCTCGTGATTGCCAAAACTGAGTCCTCTTGTTCCTCCACGTCCAACATATTAATACCCTTCTGCTTCGGGTAGTTGGTGTCTTCATGGTCACCTGGTCCACACCATTTGCACAATAATTGTACGGTGTCTTTCTTGTTATGGCAGTCTCTCGCAAAGTGTCCCCATTCACTACATTGTCGACATTGTATGATAGGATGTCCTCTGGAGTCGTACTGTATTTGGTTTCGCCCTCATTGATTTCCATAACCACTTGGCGATACATTTTGTGATTTCGATGGGCTAGACTCTCCCTATGTGAAGAGTACTTGTGTACTTCTCATCTTCAAATTGTACGGGCACTCCTTGATTGAATGCCCCAACATTTGGCAAATTTCACAAAACATATTTCTAGGACAATTACCTTTTGTGTGCCCCTCCCTTTTGCACTCAATTCACCATAGTTCATTACCTTCTTTGCTGGTTCCTTTCTCAGCCTTCAATTCTTTCATCATTCTCAACATATCCCGTCGAAGGGCTCGTATGGTTTTGGATTCTTCGTCACTGCTACCTTCGGTGCTCTCATCATCATCTGTCTTCCTCTTCTCTCGGGAGGAGGTTTTATTTTCACTCTCGATGTCCATCGCTCGATTGTAAGCATCGGTGTATGAGGATGGAGGCACTACTTTCATCTTCTTGCGTAGTGAGGGTATCAATCCCTCCATGAACCACCTCTTCTTCAACCCGTCGGCTGGTTGGTTCTCCATCTTGTTCAACAGTTCTTTGAGCCTACGGTTGTAAGCGCGTATACTCTCATTTTCCCCTTGCTTAGTATTATAGATTTCGGCCACGATCTCATTATCATCCCTCAAGAGTTTGAATTCCTCCTGGAACGCCCTCTTCAGATCACTCCATCTCGTCTTGTGTTGGGCGTCGAGGTTTGTGTACCAGTCAATGGCGATCCCTCGAAGGGTGGCGGGAAATGCCTTCAGCTAGTAGTCCTTGTCATCTTGGCCATTTGCCTCCCAAATGGTTATGCATGTTTTGCAATGCCATACCGGGTCCTCCAACCCGTGTCCCATGAAATTGGGCAGTTTTTGCTTCTCCTGGGTGTTCACCATTGTTTCCACTCGAAAGGTACGTGTGTATTTGCTTTGTGTGCCGGACCTAGGTGGACTGTTCCGACTGCTACATTCTGGTGCTTTCCCTGCACTCTCGGCCACGCAAGCGTCCTCTACACATCCACCTTCAGCGTCCCCAACACTTCGAGTACTTACAGGTGTGTCGGACCTGAGTGAACTGTTCCGACTGCTACGTTCCGGTGCTTTCCTTGCACTCTCAGACATGCATGCGTCCTCTACACGTCCACCTCCAGCGTCCCAACACTCCGAGTACTTCCAGGCTTCAACTCGTCTCTGTGCTCCCTCCGGTCGAGGGTCGACAAATCACCTAATCGCTTGGTCTTGACCACCCTGTGGCCTCTTCTCACCTTTGATGGGATCTACAGACATGAATCACTCAAGGCTGGCCCGATTTCTTTTAAGGCAACGACGCCAAAATGTTTACCGCTACAACTGGTAAATTTAATACAAAAATAATAATGTACATGACAATGCATACCAGACCCGATAGTAAAATATATCTTTATTTGCACATGCAATTATTATAGAGAAGAGACTAGGGATGGTCGGCCAAGGATTACAATAGATTCGACAATACCGTATCACTTCCTTGGCAGTACACAACATATTTAAAGGACCCGATGGTTGCCGAGAGGTACACAACCATCAACCAACCGACACATAACTACCCGAGACTGACAACCCACTTAATACAATTAATTAATACATTGTCGGATAACAAATATAACAACGGGCAATTTATGCCGACAACATTGATCAATTATAAAAAGAATTAAATAAATCTAATCATTTGCAAAGAAAAATAAAAATTAAGAGGGACCTTTGTAATGATATATGGTATATAATAAGACCTACCTAGACCAACTTAACATGACAGTGGGGCCGCTAGACCACTTGGTGACACATGAAGATTGACTGGTGCGAAATACAATTCCAAGCCAGTGCTTTATCCATTGGGCAAAAGATGTGATGGAGATTGTGTGCTATAAAGTCTGATCATTTTCAGATCGCATGTATGAACTACCATATGCCTTTTTTTGGAAATCGAGTTCCTTGGGGACAACTTTAAACATGATGATGAATGCCAGTGCAATTTTGTTTGTGGAGTCTGTTATGTGGAGAAGCCACGTACCCAAGTTGAAAAATATAGACTCATAAGTGGACAAGTATTGCTTCAAAATGGAGCAATTGGAGGTGTTATCTCTATATGTTAAAATAAGGGATACTAACATGCATCCATCAGAACAAACATACAACCATAAACTAAAGATATGCATCCAAAGACTACGTATTCTATCAACAACAATGAGCAGAGGCCAAATATGAAAAATTCTACACGCAACCATTCTTGTCTTTGCAATATACTCCAAGCTTCTCCTTCATCACCTCCAGTGGTGTATGACTGGAACACAGCACATATGCTAAATCAGATTTTAGTACAGACAACTTATGTCCCATTAGATTCCAAACAGACATAAATTTGAGTTTCATACTGAGTTTCAGATCTCAAAAAATGAGCCAGATTTCATTATTTGGTCCAGAAATTGTATAAAAAAGTTTAAAACCTTGATGAAGAAAACCAAGTTTTGTTTATTATTGAGCTCAAGCCACGCTTCTACTTTGATATTTTTTTTCATTTTGAGTTGGCATTAAAGAGTTAACTGAATGGTTGAGTTGCCAAACATGTTAAATAGAACATGAAATTATGAATGGCATGCTTTTAGCATAAAGAATTATCCAAGCCACTCTCTTGGTTGGCACGCATGACAATTTTAATTACTGACTGCAGGCAAATTCTTCAAAGTTTGGATATTTCTAGTCTCATGGAGTTTCTTGATGGGAAACAGTGGGACAAGGAGATGGATTTTGGGGATGGGGGGACCAAGGGCCTAAGTTTGGAGACGGCAGGGGGACGAAGGTGTAGGGGTGGCGCAAATACATATAGTACTTGAAAAACTAGTTGTAAAAAGATGTGTAAGGAATAAGGATAAGAATTGAAAATGAATCTTTGGCATACCATGTAAAGCTTAAACTAATAAACATTAAAAACATGACAATGATTGCATTGAATGTTAACAAGGTGGGCAGAGGTTTTGAAGTATGGGAGCAGATCAAGAATAATTATAAGAATTGCAAATGAAACTTTGGCATACTAAGTAAAATTTAAACTAATAAACATTATAAACATGGCAATGATTGTATTGAACAATAACAATGGTGGGTGGAGCTTTGCAATCAGTGTCCCTTGCAGGGGTTTGGAGGTAGAGTCCCTAGTGGGGTCAAGGAGCAGCATCCCTTGCGAGGGTCGAAGGGCAATGACCCTTGTGGGGTCCTAGGGAAATGCCCCTGGCTCGCTTCCTATTGAAATATAGTGCAGGTCGAGGGGTGGAGCCTCCACCAAGAAGCCCAAATTAAGGCCTCCAATACCTCACAAACCTTCATGATGAATGCCATTTTCACAAATTTATTGCCTTTTTTTAATTTTCACATGGAGTTTCCTGATTGGGGACCATGAGAGGTTGGTGTGGTGGGGGGATATTTGCCCTAGGTCCCCACATCCCAGAAATGCCCCTGCCCCGGAAATGCGAGAGTTTTTTGGGGGGATGTGTCCCCGTGGAACCCTAGATATTTCTATAAAATTTGAGAAAGGGCCATCTCATCTTATATATTCTCATATCGTTGTTAGTTATCTTCCCAGAATAGCACCTCCTTCTGTTTTGATTTGGTTCAGTACCAATTGCTTTAGATGAGTCAAATGGCATTTGGTTTATATTGTAAAACAATCTAGGTTATGAAAAATCTAAACTAGAGTACACTCTTAATGAATTTCTCCATGACAGTTTTTCAATGAGCTAGTTTTTAACCTTTATGAATTTACTTCATACTTTTCTGTTTTCTCTAGTCTTGTAAAAGACAGACACTACATGCATTTCTTTTTAACTAGTAGATATTGCTATCATAAATATCATAACTAGATGGATAGTGCAAGAGATATAAAATAGATCACAAAAGCTATAAAGCAACAAATTGACTCAGAAATAAGAAATTTACATGGACATTATGTTTGTGATTTACATGTACAGAAATGGTAAATATGATATCTATAATATCCCGCCCTTATTCTGCCCTGTTTTTTCTGATTGCTGGTCTGAATCTTCTAAGTTTGTTTTTGAGTGCTTTGGTTTAGTTTTTATGAGTTTTCAATGCGTAGATGTTTTTGCCTTGATATGAAGCAATTATAGAAACATTTAACATAAGAAATGACAACAAATATATGGACTGGATTTAAAATCAGAAGTCTGGTATAGTTCTGAACAGCAAGGTTTTCTTATTGAATTCAATGAGTTTCAATACGATGACATACCTGATTGTTGCCTTTAATGTTATGATGCATAAAATGCCAATGAACAAGGTACAGATGCTGATTACAAATCTGAATATAAATCTGATTTTTTATGGCAGACCTGAAACAAGGATGGGGTTGTCCCAAATGTCTGAAATAGCTTCTTAAGTCACCTCCAAAGTTTAGCTCTAGGTCTCCAAGGTAAGTTCTCAAACCTTTTGTACAACTTAGCAATGAAATTCTATCAAGCCCTTGCTCAAACGAATACAAACCCTTCTAAACTGAAGTCTGATATAAATTTTGCAACGTCTGAAACACAAATCTGAATGATGACAGATGCCAACAATCACATAAAACCCTTCCAAAACATGGTGTTCACCTCCAAACCCTAGCCATCCAAGGTATTATGAAAATATGGCAATTAAGCTTCCAAATCTAAAGCAATTCATCGAAAACCCTAGAAAACTAAACTGAAATTGACCTAGCATAGTAGCACGTCAAATCTTCAAAAACTTCACAAATTTCAAAAGAACTTGCTTGTCAAACCCTCTAGAGAGATTTCCAGTTGTAACCTCCAACAATCTGATAATGAAGCATAACGATGAGTTTTGGATGAATCCACACCAAAGATGGATTTGGGTTTCCGTCCAAACCACTGAGAAATTCAAAGGGTTTCCGTCTTCAAATTTCTTGTAAATGAAAGCCAAAGCTCTCAAGCTTCTCAAAGAGAAATAAAATAAGCTAAGCATATGCAAATGAACTCCAAATGAGCCTATTTATAATTCTCCAAGGAAGCTTCTGGAAAACCCATTTAATTTTCCCTCTTTTAATTTTCATATTTACTTGCAATTGGGAATAATAATAAAGTGACCCCTTATATAATTTTTAATTAGCATAAAGTCACTTTAGGAATTAATTTTTATATTCACCTTATATCTCCCTATGTTGGTGCCCTCTTTATGGCTTTTAATTTAATCATTTAATGAGATTAATATATTTAACTCTTTTAATCCCTTATAACCCCTTCTCATAAAATCATTTAATGTGATTAATAATATTAAAGTCAATTCTTGATAAGACTTTAGTAAATTAAATTAAATCATTAAACTCTGATAAATGCCAATAACAATTCATGAGACTAATCTTGCAACTTTCCAGACATATCCATGATGCCCACTAATCATCTTGTGACTTGCTATAAATAGTAAGTATGGTCCAAACTTCCAAGTGACTTACTAAAAATAGTGTGTATTAAAGGGCCCTGATTCCTGAATGATCTCAAGAAGGCATACCACAAATTAAGTGGGACATTGAACTGAAGAACACTGAGATAAGCACCAAAAGGTCAGCTATAGAGCCATAGAACACCCTCAGAAGAGTCCCCTAATCACCATGTTAGCCTACGGGGACCAAAATCATAGGCTAACTTCTAGAAATAGCTGATGCCTAAAAAGGGGACATTACAATATCAATTATGTTCAGTCTTGAAAGTGGCATGCAAGTATGACTGCAAATCCATGAGAGAGGTGGCTATGCATAGTTTTGTACTTTGGTCTTTCTTTTCTGGCTTCCATATTCACATTGCAGGTGTGTAATTTTTGAACTAGGGACCTAGAAAATTCTTCAATTATAGGAACTGCATAGCATCCTCAGCTGCCAAAACTGTTGTATTAAACCGAAAAGCTTCATGGCATGTCATTTAGGATTCAAGTTGTTTTATCTCTAACCTTTTTTGATCTCTCTAAGAATACAGTTGATCAACATATACTTACCATCTGGAGATGTGTCTCAGCTCATCCCAGAAGTTGTATCAACTTATGCAATTCATCTTTAATATTCTGTTACTTTCCTTGATACTTTTCAGCTTGCAGGGTGACTCCATTGAGGAGAGAATTGAAGCACTTTCCTAGCAAGCTCTCTTGCTTGTGGTTGCAGTTGAAACAGGCTCCGATGATGATGTCCACATCAATGATATCCACTGTAGTTCACTTTAATTGTGCCAGGGGTTACTGGTAATGAGAGTGATATAACCAGGGTTGTCAAATAGTCTAGAATTTGAAAGTAGATGCTGCAACAAATCATGGTGCTAGTTGTACCATGTGATGAAGAAATTGAATAGCATGTTGTCTAGCTGCTGCAGTAGCTAGACTTTGGTGGCATTTATATTCATCCCTTTTCTTTTATTTTGTCTGTTAATAACAGTTGTGTTAGCAGAAAATGGTTGATTCAATAATGATATGGGGGTGTTTATCCTACAGAACTGTATCTTCATTAACCAAAACCCCAATGACATCATAGATTTGTAGGAGCTATGATTCATATGATTTGTTATTGGGGTACTGTCCTTTTATTAATTAATGTCATATCTTATAAACACCTCTGAGACAGTAAGAGCTTTTACCATCAATGTTAAATGGGCAGACATCTTATTAGATTAGTTAGGTGTTGTGAATTGCATTATCATTTAATATGAGGGGAAAGGTAGAAAGAAAACGTTATTCTTCTTATAACGAAATTCATTTATAGAAGAGAATTTGTTTTGTACCCATATCTTAAGATTTCCTATCCCATGAAATGTTTGTAAATTAGAATGCTGAAAAGTGCAAGTAGGAAAAGAAACGTGTATTGTCATTCTCAGATTACGAGTTATGGTTAATTGTGAAGTGAGGAGTAGCAATTGGATAAGAGGAATGTTGAAAATGTGGGACATAAGTTTGAGATAGAGTAGAATGGGGTGGACTAGAAATAGAAGCAAACAACATAATAGTATCTAAGGTTTGGTTGTAAGTGCCAAGGAAGTGGACAAATGTACGCTAATGGGTTAGTGATCCACGAGAGTATTGAGGGAGAAAGAAAATTCATTTAAGCCAAAGAAAAAAATTGCATGTGCAAGAATTTGGGGGTGAGTGTAGAAGAATTGGCAATAGAAGTGGGCATCAATAAACTTTGCATGGAGGGAGTTAACGTAAATGGCAGAGGCCAATGGCAAAGAGAAGGAGATAATGGGTGGGTAGAAAGAGGTAAGGTAGCATAGAGGATAGGGGTGGCCAGTGGTGAATGTAGGAAAGTTAAGGAAATTGTAGCGTGAAGAAGAGATGAGAAGGTGGAAATATGGAAGAATAAAAGGACTTGGAACTAAGGTATTCATAACAAGAGAGGTTCAATGTGTATGAAAAAGGAACTAGTAGGAAATGGAAGGGAAATGAGAAGTAAGGTAGTAATGGCAAGGGGAATAGGATTGTAGGTAGGCTATGAGTAGGAAGAAGTGAAATGTCTAAACAAATTGAATGTAAGAAGGGTGTGGGTGGAAGAAGATATAGGAATTGGAGGGGAATGTTGGAAAGTGCTTGAGAGTGTGATGGACAAGAATAAGGGAAAATCAGGGAGTAGTTGGTGGGTTGTAGGTTTGAGAATATGAAAACCCTAAAATGAACTTGAAGTCAAATGTTGAAAATGAAGTGAATGGTTAAGTGTAGAAGAAAGCAAAGGGTACTTAAGGGGCTGAATGGATGGATAAATAGAAGTGAAGGAAATGAAGAAATAAAGAAGGAGAGGAGACCCTAACTAGTGCAAGGAGAAGAAGAGGGTGTTGTGGGTAATAGAATGTAGAGAGGTGCAACGGAAAGAGAAAGGGAAATGCAAACAAGAGCAAAACACTAGATTTGAAATTGAAAGTAATAGAGAGAGAGAAAGGAGAGTTGTGTGTATGTTAAGAGAAGAATTCAGGATTGTAAATGGAAGAGGGAAAAATTAATTTTAGATTTTTGAGGTATGAGAAAGATGTATGAATGAGGTTTTTGTTTGTTTGTTTTTGTTTTCATTAAAGTGTGAATTGTAATAATTGTAAATACAAACATTCATTTTGAAACCCTATGTTATCAAAAGAGCAAGAAAAGTCATGCATGTTAAGATGAAGGAACCTAAGAGGAACAATTGGAAGAATTGAGAAAAGAACGAATCTCTTATTCATCTCATCATTCATATTGAGAACCTATTCATTTTGGGGTCCTCTCTACCTTGAATAATAATAGGGTTTTTATAATAGTGGCTTTTTAAGAAGCATGACAATCAAGATGCTTGAGAGGAGAATGTGTCTGCCAAAGGTTGGCAGTGTTGGAATGTTGGGTTGGCCAAGATGTAAAAATAGAAAAAAGAAAAAAAGAAAACTATTATGCTTAGGTGTTTAGATTTGATTACTAGTGTATTAATTACTTGCTAATCTGATATTTCACCAAAAACAATAACAATAAAGCAATTTCAGATTTAACAAGTAAACTAAGTACAAGAGTTGAGGTTGCGTTAAAAGTAGAAACAACAATGAGAGGGTGAGAAAAGCATGACTGCTTAGATGATTGCAGAGGGTTGAAAACAACAAGTGTTGATTGGATGTCTTGGATTGTCAGAGTATGATCAGAAAACTTTAATGTCTGATGCTAGTTGCTAGTGTCTTGTCCCATGTGCTTGTGTCCCAAGGTCCCACACTCTTGTCCCTTTGGTGTAATTGTGTTGACTTTGGGCACTGGTGTCAGAATTTTGTCTATACTTGTGAGTGCTAATCTCTATCACTGCCGTGTTTGTTCCAAAAATGGCAAAACTTAATCAATCTAAGAGGGGAAAATGGTGTCCCTTGGACAAGCCCTTTACAACATGAAAGTAGGTAAATTTGGAGTGTGTGTGATCCTATGAGTATTGATGGAGTTGTAGTAGTGGTGATGTGTGCAAGAGGATGAAGGAGAATATGTATGATGTAAACTTTGTATTTTGTGGAAGTTTCGTTAAATAGACATGTTTGGGGATGATTTGACCATTGAAAAACATACTAGTGTTAGGGTTGAATGGGAGATGATCATCAGGTAGGAAATATGGACTGAATGTGGGGGACACTAGTGCAGGTGCTAGTGCCCAAGGGGATGGGTGTTGGCAGTGGTGTCTAGACTCTAGGGTGACTGGGAATCAGGAGTCATGGGGAGAAAAGGGTTTTTATAGTAGGGGAAGTTTGATTTTGGTTTTGGTGAGGTGTTTTTGTGGTAGTTCAGGTTTTGTGGGGGACACTAGTGCAGGTGCTAGCACCCAAGGGGACATGAGTGTTGGCAGTGGTGTCTAGACGCTAGGGTGACTGGGAATCAGGAGCAAAGAAACGGGACTTGGACTCGGCTTGGACTCGGCAAGGCCGACTCGGACTCGGACTCAGACTTGGGACTCGGCGTCAAACTCGGCTCCAGACTCGGCTGGACTCGGCAAGGCCGACTCGGACTCGGACTCGGGACTCGAGACTCGGCGTCAGACTCGGCTGGACTCGGGAAAGTGAAAAACTCAAGAAATTTAGAGATTTTTAAAGATTTAAAACTTGTTTCAGGCACTCTTCATTGAATACATCTTAAAGACACAATAACATCATCAAACTTGGCTCATTTGATTACATACACAAGTATACATCACTCACATAAGCATAAACGCAAATTGTAGCTGAAGGAAATAACAAACATACATATATAAATATTGTCAAATGTATACAATATTACAAAACTCATGGAATAAAAAATCCATGTCATCATATGATCATCATCAAATGTTTCATACAAATACCAAAGGTAAATACAACTACAAGCCTATGGCTTAGAGGAGCCTGCACCCTCCGGCCTCGGCCCCCTGCGAAGGTGTCTAAGGTAGGTCTTGGATGATTCGTCAGCCATAGCCGCTCCCCGTGACACCATGCCATGCTCACCAACATCAGGAACATCCGTGTCACTATTTACCTTTGAATCTCCTGTCTATGCTCGTGCTCTCCGCTCCTCCTCTGCCATGGCTACAGTCTCAGCCTCTATATCTACCTGGTCGATCCAATCAGTGTTAGACTCAAAGGCTAAATTTTCCCTAATTCTATCGATGCAGTTTCCCCCCATATTTTTCAATGGGGGTTTGGGGGCAGCGCCCCTTGTGCGCTCCCTGTCGCGATACAGGGCGGGGTCGAGGGGCAGCGCCCCGCGAGGCCAAAAAGACTTATTATTTAATAAAGCTGTCGGGTGTTATTTTTCTATTGGTTGGCATGTTGTAACCCTAATTTTTCTCATTCTCAGGCGGAGGTTGTAGTGAACAAAGACGATACCATTCATTTAAAAAAAACTTTTTAAAATGTTTTTTTTTTGTCATTTTACTAACCCAGCCAGTAGCCGAGTTTGGGGCTCAAGACTCGCCGCCAACTCGGCGAGTCTGGCGATTTTGCTCGCCAGACTCAGACGAGTCTGAGTCTGAGTCCCAGAGACTCGGCGAGCATGACTCAGACTCGGACTCGCCGAGTTTAGGCGATTCATGGCGATTTTCGTTTCTATGATTGCTAACCGAAAGTGACACCCAAGAAGAAGTGACATAGGTGGAAGTATGGGAGGATCAATTGACGGAAGACTTGGTAGACCTATGGGAGGTTTCAGTCACTCAGTACGTGCAGAGGGAAGCTCGAGAGAGAGCGGTCCCTGAAGGCATGATGCTAGGCGAACTCACAATGAACACTGCTGTCTTCGATCCACTCGGAAGTCTTCCAAAGTTGTTTGCATGGAATCTGATTGAACTGGAAGGCCAATGGGAGGAAAGCAACCGAGAAGGACATCGGGAATAGATACTGCAAAGATATGAAGAGAGGACCTATAGGGAGGAAGAGGAGTGAGATGCGAGCAGACGTCGTATCCACGACAATTAATGCCCCTACGTCCAAACAAAGATCGACGTACTAGGAACACTTAGGAAGAGGGAGAAACATCGATACGAAGATCTCTCCGCCCGAGAGAACAAAGTGAAAGGAGACGACGGTTAAGAGAAATCCTTGAAGGTTTAAAGAGTCCAACGAGAAGGAGTGTGAGTAGAAGCCGTAGTCGGGAGAGGTGAAGACTCTGTACGTGGAATGAGTTGGTAGAGGTTGTGAGGAACCTACCAATTCTAGACGTAGTGGAGGAAGATCTTGCCGACTAGGCCACACACCCTACTTCTAATTGATTCAGGAGTAATGGGTAGATTAGGGTTTTTTTAGTAGGTGAAGTTTGATTTCGGTTTTGGTGTGGTGTTTTTGTGGTAGTTCAGGTTTTGAGAGGGAAAAAATGGTTGAAAACATGCCTATCATTGGTATGTTGGTGATCACCAAAATAGGTGCAAAATGAGATTAAAAAATGAAGTATGCACTTTCCATCTCTACACCACAATGATGTCATAAAAATAATGAACCTTAAAGAATAGGTGATGGCTGTCACATGAGATCAGTCTATAATTCTACATGTAATTGAGATTTGAGAGTTATATCTGAATCATCAATTATAGAGTACTCAAAAGTAATATGTCATTCTAGGGGAATCTATCCAGTGTTTCCTTTAGTGTCCTTTTGACTCCTTGAACTTTTAAGAATGTTTCTATTGTGATTCATTATAGGGAATTTTAACTGTAAATATATCTGAGGATTCCTTTAGCTTCCCTTCCTGGAAGACTTTCATCTGTATATAATTTAATTTCTTCTTGTCCCTGATTCTCTTTAATTTGGTATGATGCTTGAACAACTTAATAATACAAGAAGTAGTTACATCTTTTTGTTTTCTTCTTTTCACCCAAGATATTTGTTGTCAATTGAGGATTGATTTCTATTAAAGATTGTAGAATCATCAATGCAGTTCAGATGGAGAATTATAGACTAATCTAATGTGATGGCTATCACTTGCTATTTGAACTTGAATGTTCCAAATTGTAATTTTTCTTTATCTGACAGTAAGCTTATTAAACATAATCCCATTTTGTCAACTTTCTGTGTTACCTTCTGCAATTTGCAATTTCAAACCTAATGTTGTATCACGAAGGTGACCTAACTTTCTAGCTGTAGCGTTATGAATATTTTATGATGTTAAATAAAGGCCAACATAACTATAGTTTATTCTGATAATTCTTGTGGGCATAAAATATGATTTCTTTTGGGTCAAATTGCTTACTGGGCTAGCTGTTTAGGACGTTGATTGGTGCACTTTCTTCAAATGCACTATTCTCAGTAGAATGTCTATAATTTTTACATCTGTTCATCAATAATATGTCTGATAGTGGTTATTGCTTAATCAGATATTTTCGTCATGCGTCTGGAGAAATGTATGTGATATCACGAACTGTGGCACAGTTCATTTCAATAAACAAGTGAGTATTCTGTTCCACTCTATCTAAAAACACATCGCTTTTGAGCATGCTCAAGGAAAAGCTTTAATCATACATGTTTTGATCCAAAGCGGGGGGGATAGGGTTGTACACCTTGGAACAATAGAAGGGTAAATGGAAAAAGCAATCCCCTTGCAGATTTTTTGCATAAAGGGGTGTCCTTGTGTACCAAATTCATGTCTTGCTTGGTGGTGACCTAAAACACTACAATTTTACTTTTCTATTATACATTTTTAGATACATTGTTGGAAGTTATCATATTGACCTCAAGCATTTTCCACCAGGAAGCATGTGCATGCATTTTTTTGAAGTATTTCGTTTAAGCAAATACTTTTTTGTAAATGCTTTTGATAAGATTCAACAGCATGTGAAATGACATTTGAAATGTGTACACTATGTTTGCATATGTAAATTTTCAATTTTCCAAAGACTGGATGTCATTACAAAATTGAGAGTGATGTATGCCATCTCATCGATTCCTTTCTTCTCAGAAAAAATTCAAATCTCACTCTGTCATAATTCTGAATTTTTGCTTCTCTCAGTGCTATACTTCATGTGTATGCACATGAGGATATATCTGTTGGATCGTGGATGCTGGGTTTATCAGTTAAGCATATTGATGAAGTTCAACTTTGCTGTTCAGGCTCAGTACAAGGTTCTTTCTAATTTTCTCCTTGTCATTCATTTATATTATTGAATCTGTTCCTTTGTCTAAATGTGTCAGTGTTTTCTAGTGGAGAGATTTTGAGAGTTTGTATTAAGTTTTGAATATTGACTAGCATTATTTCCATTGATAATTTTGTAGTGGTAATATCATATAAGTTCTAATTCAAACATGACTTGTTTAATAATTTTCAGGTGGAATATGTGCAACTGCCTAGTTATTTATCAAGGATGCTGCCTGTTCTTGGATGAAAGATTTGAGGGAACCCACTGGCTTATGTTTTTACAGCTTGTGGGTAAACCATCTTCAGGAATGCTGTTTTATCATTGCTAATTTGTCATCATGGGGATGCTGCCTGTTCTTTTCAATGAAAAGAGAACTCCTCAACCTTTTTCTTCATCTTATGTCATCCATCTTCAGGAATATAATTTTACCTTGTGTTGATCCACCAAAATTACAGAAGAGCGCGAATATCCTCTATGGAGACCCAGAGGATCCTCATTGCTTGTTTGTTAAAGAAGCATTTTTATTCTTAAGCAATTCGAGCTTAGTATCATTTTTTAAATTTTAACAGGAGATCCCAGTCCAATCATTTTTTGTGGCATATTCAGCATAATGTTCCCAATTTTCAATGTAAGGGTTTTCAAGTTGTGTAACGTAAAGATAGGTAGGTCAATCTGCCAGAGCCTCTCTGACCATTTACTTTGCACCGAACTGAAACACTGTATCTAGTTCCTAATTCAAATAAGCTCGTATCTCCTATTATTCATTATTTAATTTTTTTGTATTTTGTTATTTTTCATGAATAATTATGATGCTTGATTTTTAAATTTTATCTTGTTTCAGAAATGACGGATGTGTGTTTAATGCCTATATCATTTTGTCATCTTGGGGATGATGATGGATGATAATTTATGTATCATTTTATATATTTTCTTTAGAAGGATATGGACTTTAATTACATTATCGATAAGTTTATCATCTTCAACATCTGAATATTAAAGCTAAGCTTCAACATCTTTAGCTCACACGTTTTAAAGTCTACATGAACAGTATTCTATTTGAAATCATATGAAGAATTATTATATTTTATTTTGAAGTGTTTTATTATGAAACTCTTTGAATATGTTTAGTTTGTTTGAAGTATTATAAGAGATGTTGCAAGTCGAGATTTCAAAATCATATATAGTTATTCAAATGATTTAAGCTTGAAAAGAACAATTTTTAGTAGTGGTTTGTTGTTTGTTTGGTGAGGATGATAGTATGTTCCTTGATTATGTCATCTAACAAGGTTCAAATACTTCATATGTGGTTTTGGTGAGGGTTGACCCTAATGTGATTGTATGCAATGAATTTAGAATAAAATCAAAGGTGAAAGTTGACTCCAATGTGACTATATGCAATGAATTTAGAATGAAATAAAAAAATGAGAAACAATAATAAAAACGCAATTTACTTGAACAATTTGACTTAAATCTGAATTTTCAAATCCATTATGGGTTTAAACACATTAGCAACTTAGAAACGCAAAGGAATAGACATGAAAATTGCAAGATTATGCTCCTACTTTCTATTCAAATACTTTTGAAACTGGAAGTATGATGCAAATTTGAAATAATATAATGCATGACAATCCCATAGGCTTTAAAAATAATCTGAAATCTGATATAATCATGTACAAAAGCAGTCCATATGAAAACAAGAACAATTAGGAGAAACTATCTCCTTCCTCTCAGGTTTCTACTACAATCTAACTTTCCAATTACATAGCTATTTTGAATCACCATCACATGACCACATGGGCCTCAAAGGAACATCTCCTATCTGATATAAATAAGAAAATAAGAAAGAGGAAAATACAAGGAATTCATACCACTTGAGCTATAGCTGCATTCCAATCTTTGAACTCAACTTGTAACTATCCTTGAACTTTTGTCTTGAATTTTATGAAATGTGATGCCATGAATAACATCCCTATAGTTACAAAAACCTATTATTGAGTAACCCAACCAATCACATGTTAAAATTGAAAATCACACCAAAATCATTCAAATTTTGCATTAAATGTTATCATGATGCTACACAAGTCCACATTAACTTCCTCCAATGAGAATAAACATAAATTATCAATGTAAAATCAGATTTTCTCCAATTCCATGTCCAAATAAGGATGCCAACATAAAATAATAAATATTAAACAAAAGTTCCATTTGTGTTGCACATGGCCACCTCCACTAATAGCTAATTGAACATGTCAACTATGACAATTCTATAACTCCACATGAATCTGTAGTAAGACGTGCAATGCCAAGTGTTCCTTGGGATTTGAAGCTGTCACCGGTGGGGAGGGACCTCAAGGAAATCAGTCCAAACCGGTCAGCAAGAGTAAACACAACAAAAACACACAGATATGATGGAGGCAATGCATAACAGAGTTTTTATTGCATGAAATTTGATTACATCCAACCGGTAACAGTCGGGTTACAACATATCGACACACAGGCCTGGTAGAATAGGTCACATCAGGACCTTGAATCGAAAGATCTATCTTCTAGGCACAATCTATCTCTGATTGATTCTAATTGATCTTCAATTGATTTTGATTGATCTTCTACTGATTCTAATTGATTTCATTCTAAAGCATGATTACAAATATATTTATCGATCCAAAGGATCTAGTCGGCCCAAAAAGGATCAAAACCCGAAGAACAAGACCTAACGTGCAAAAATGAACAAGGTCGGCCTTCGCCAAGAGATTCTTCCAAAAAACCCAAAGGTTGAAACATAGAAGGTCGGCCACACGCCAAGAAACATCGAGATCAATGTTCAAGCCTTCGCAAGATATAGAATGGGTCTGGTAGATCACCAGAATGTCTCAGGCAACTGGTAACAAAGGAACAACCGGTAACAAGAAACTGTCATGGAAACTGATAGGGATATCTTGCCGAAAAGTGATCCAAATGAGATGCGGTTCGAAAGCAAGAAAGATGATCAAGTCTTCAAGTAGAATCCAACTCCACAGGATCCAGTGAGCCAAAACAGGGACACACAGAAAGGAAAACTGAATCTGCAAACATAAAAGAAAATATTTTTGGTTGATGCAAGATTGTTTTGAACTGGGGATGCTCGTGCATCAGAGACATTGGAGATTAATGAAAAGTGAGCCTCTCACTTTGTTGGGGTCAGAGGGAAACCAAGGCGATATACCTCTGCCTGAGAAATCCAAGATGAATCTTCAACTGGTCTTCTCTTCCACTACACAAGATATTCTTTGTATTGACTGTTGCGAGTACTACATCCAATCCTACTGTCCAAAATTTCTTCAATCTGATCTGGTTCCTTTTGGGGCAATTGTTTCTCAAGGTCTGCAACACTGTCCTCACTGAATTCTGGTTCATGGTATTCATGAAGATCTGCAATGTTGAATATAGGTGAAATACTTAGACTATTTGGTAGCTCCACTTCATATGCATTTCCAGAACTGAACTTTCTCAAAATCTTACAGGGTCCAAACTTCTTCATCTGCAACTTATTATAAGTTCCAATCGAGAATCTCTCTTTTCTCAAGTATACTATCACTTCATCGCCAACTTCAAATTCCTTATGTCTCCTCTTTTCATTTGCCTTCTCCTTATATTTGCTATTCATGTCTTCCAAATGTTGTTTAACCTGAATATGCAATGTTGCCATGTGATTTGCAAAATCTTCTTCTTTTGAACTCTTCTGGTCTTCACTGCTAATGTCTCTCAATTTTGCTATTCCTCTAGGATGCACTTCGGTAACAATCTCAAAAGGTGTTTTTCCAGTACTTCTATTCACTGAATTGTTATAGGCAAACTCTGCTTGTGCAAGGATCAAATCCCAACTTCCGGTTTTATCTCCCACTAAACATCTCAACAAGTTTCCCAAACTTTGGTTAAGTATTTCTGTCTGTCCATCAGTTTGTGGATGAAAAGTAGAACTGAACTTCAAATCTGTCTTCATCTTCTTCCAAAGTGTTCTCCAAAAATAGCCAACAAACTTAGTGTCTCTGTCTGAAACTATGCTCTTAGGTAATCCATGCAATCTCACCACTTCCTTGAAAAATAGGCCTGCTACATGCAATGCATCTGATGTTTTCTTACAAGGTATGAAATGAGTCATCTTTGAAAATCTATCCACTACCACAAATATAGAATCATTCCCTCTCAGTGTCTTAGGCAATCTAAGTACAAAATCCATGCTTATATCCTCCCAAGGTCTTATCGGTACTGTCAAAGGTTTATACAATCCCACATTCTGACTACTACCTTTTGCAACTTGACAAACTCTACAACTCTGCACATATCTTTTAACATCCTTATGAATCTAGGGCCAAAAGTACTGCTCACTCACTAATGCAACTATTTTGTCAATGCCAAAATGTCTAGCTAAACCTCCACTATGTTTCTCTTTTATCGGGTTCTCTCTCATGGAACTTTTAGGTATGCATAACTGAACTCCCTTGAATAACATCCCATCCTGAATGAAATAATCCAACCATTTGCTTCTATCAACCATAACTGGTTCTATACATAGTTTCCAAGGTTCTGCAAAATCCAGGTCTTCATCATACAAGGTCTTCAAATCTTTAAAACCTAATACTGTCGCTCTCATCTTTGTTAGCAAATTCCTTCTCCTAATCAATGCATCAACAATTTTGTTAGATTTCCCACTTCTATGCTTCAACACAAAGGTGTAACTCTGCAAGAATTCTACCCATCTCATGTGTCTCTGATTCAACTTACTATGACTGTTCAAATACTGCAAAGATTGATGATCTGTATACAACACAAACTCCTTAGGCAACAAGTAATGTCTGCATTTCTTCGAGGCTTGAACTATGGCATAAAATTCCTGATCATACACTGAATATCTCTTCCGGACATCATTCAATTTCTCACTGAAATATGCTACCGCTCTCCCTTCTTGACTCAAAACTGCTCCTATTGCTATTCCACTTGCATCACATTCCACTTGAAATACCTTATTGAAATCCGGTAAAGCCAACAAAGGCTGCTCGGTCACTTTCTGCTTCAACAATTCAAAACTTTTGTTTTCTCCGGTGGCCCACTTGAATTCCTTCCGATCTCCTCTCATGGTCTCAGTCATAGGGTTACAAACTGAACTGAAATTTGTGATAAACTTCCGATAAAAAACTAGCCAATCCATGAAATGATCTTACCTCTCCAATGCTTTCCGGTGTAGGCCACTCAACAATGGCTTTCACTTTCTCAGGGTTCATCTTCAAACCATCCTCATATATCAAAAAGCCCAAATAGACCAACTCATCCTTCATGAAAGTGCACTTCTTGATATTGATCAACAACTTTTCTTCTCTCAACCTCTGTAAAACTTGTCTTAGCTGCAACAAATGTTCCTCTTTTGTTCTACTGAAAATTAGAATGTCATCAAAATACACAATAACAAACTTACCCAAGAATTTCTTCAATACCTCATTCATCAGCCTCTTGAAAGTACTCGGTGCAATAGTCAATCCAAAAGGCATCACCAACCATTCATATAGTCCTTCATTTGTCTTAAATGTTGTCTTCCACTCATCACCTTCCCTGATCCCGATCTGATGATATCCACTCTTCAAATCTATCTTTGTAAAGTATTTTGCTCCACTCAAACAATCCATTATGTCATCCATCCTAGGCAAAGGAAACCGGTATTTCACTGTGATCTTGTTTATTGCTCTTGAATTGGTACACATCCTCCATTCTCCATTCTTCTTAGGTGCTAATACTATTGTTACTGCACAAGGGCTCAGACTTTCCCTGATCAAACCTTTCTTCAATAGATCCTGCACTTGTCTATTCAGTTCTTCATTTTCTACTGGTGTCAACTGGTGTGCAACTTTGTTAGGCAAACTCGCTCCGAGAACCAAGTCCATGCAATGACTAATACTTCTAACAGGGGGCAATCCATCAGGTACATTATCTGAAATGATATCCTCATATCCTGTTAGCAAATCTCTTATCTCTGTTGGGTGCTCTCCTTTCGGTTCCGGTCTCTCAGTCTTCTTAGGAATTAAGGCAAAACACACATTCTCATGTCTCAGTCCATCTATGAATTTCCTTCCATCTACTAAACAAATTTTGGTATTCGTACATACTTCACTCTTCAAAGGTTCCTCCAAAGGTAACAAGATTTACTTAATCCCATTGGCCACAATAGTGTATGTATTCTTCCTCCCATCATGTATTGCCTGTCTATCAAATTGCCAAGGTCTTCCCAATAAAAGATGACAAATATCCATAGGCATAATATCACACAAAACTTCATCATGATAATTCCTAATTTTCAATTTTACCAAACACTGTTCACTTACTAACAACTTATGTTCATCCCAAATCCATGCTATCTAATAAGGCTTAGGGTGTTTCAATCTCTCCAATTTCAACTTATTCACCATCTCTTCTGAAACAAGGTTATCTGAACTACCACTATCAATAACAACTTTACAACACTTACCAGATACCTTACATCTAGTCTTGAATAGGTTCTTCCTCTGCATGAGTTCTCCATCTCCTCCGGTATGACACAAAGCTCTCCTCATCATCAATAGTTCTCCATCTTCCGGTTTACTATTTGATCCGGTGGGGTTTTCTTCCACCATTGCTGCTCTTCTGGTGGCCTTTGTCTTCTTACATTCAAATGCACGGTGTCCTTCTCCTCCACACTTAAAGCAGGTTCCTCTAAATGTCCTCTTGTCTTGTCTTCCAAAGTTCTCATTCCGGTAACCATCTGGTTCTCTCCTCCGATCAAAATTTCTATCATCCTTCCGATATGAATTACCTTCTTTGCTTACTTTCTTGTCCTTGTTCTGATCTGTATTGGTTCCTCTTCCTCCTTGAAATTTTCCTCCGATAAACCTTCCACCTCTACCTTTCTGTCTTTGCTCATGTCTTTTGTTCAATTTCTCTTCAACCTTTATTGCATACTGATAAGCCAACACTCTCCAATTTGATCATACTGAGTTCATCTTGTATAGACATCCACAATGTGTTCAAATATCTTGCAATCTGTTCAACTTCATCATCAACATGTCCGGATTTGATGTTCAATTTGTAAAATGCTTTGGTGTACTCCACACTAGATTCTTTCTGTCTTAGATTCTGCAATTTCCAGAACAAATCCACTTGATAATTTGTTGAGACAAACTTTGATTTTAACTTAACAATCATCCTATCCCATGTCTTAATCTTTTCTTTACCTCTTCTTTGCCTATCAACTTGCAAGTGCTTCTACCAAAGAGATGCATGATGTAAAGATGTATTTCTAGGATCTAAACCTAAACTACTCTTTATTCATAAATAAACTTAAATTTCAATCTCTAAGCATATTTTATACAAGATATAAACAACATCGAATATGGATATAAAAGCATTCATAGATATATCATTATAATGCACATGAATAATACAATTTCATACTAAGAAGTTCTTATTTCCTACTTAGGCTTCCAAATTGCCTTAAGAATATACAATAAGACGCATTCGTCGATCTTTAGTTTGAGTTGCTTCCTTTTGTCTTTTGAACGCAGACGAGAACAAGAATCAGGCGCTTTTTCCGCCCAACCTTGAAGCTTACGCTTCCCCGGAATTCTTGGTCAATCAAGAATACCTGACCTTGCACGAATTGGTTTAACCAAAGAATTCGAAAGCAAGAGAGAATCTGGTGCATGCCTAGATAATATATTCATTTTCATTTTTCCTACTTCATTCTAAGAAACAAGCATTTGCTATCATACTAGGATGTGGTAGAGAGCATAAATAAGGAATTTCCATCATTTTCTACAGATAATTCAAACAATAACTCGGCCGAGTATATGCCATACACATCAAAATAATAGTTGGAAAAATCAATTATTCTCCCTAAAAAAATCCACATTCGGCACCCGTCCCGAAAGGTAAATTTTCTAACTCAAGCTTAACCCTAGCTTGATTCCCTCAAACACAAATTCCATTGAGAATACAATCTTTCTTTTAAAACAAAAAATAGAGATATAATTTTTCCTTACTAATCATTACTTGTCTAATATATCTATCGAAGACAATCTTTCATATTTTGGAAACGATAAATTTTTATAAGCAATAATCTTAAAATCAATCTTTTGACTAAATAAGGTACATACAAAAGAAGGTGTTATACATGTATGAAATTAATCTCATATATAACCAAAAGTACGCAAACACATTCTTAAAATAGAATTAGAACTAATTATTTTTGTGCAAAATACGATATTAACAACATCTTTTCTCTAAATTCTTTTCTTTTATTCCACAATGGTTTACAAAGCATTTCAAATAAAATAATAAAAATTGCTACCCATTTGGACGTACATACCTATTTATCTAAACTTCCATTTTTACACATTTTATACCAAATATAATAAATAAAATAAAACATAAACAAAGGATTCTAACCTCTTGAAAACTTAGAGTGGTTTGTAAGATTTTGACCTTGACGTTCTTTCGTCAAATGATTCCACGCCTTGATCGCAAGTCTCTCTCTCTCCAACTATTCTTATCTCTATATCAAACTATCTCTCTATCCAACAATCTCTATCGCTCAATCTCTACGATATTATCCAAATATCTTCTCCTCTCTCCAACTATTCTAACCTTCCCTTCAAAAAATTATCGCTCTTCTCTCCTTGTGAGCAAGAATGACTGAATGTGTGTGTTTATACTTCTATTTATTCTAATCCTAAGCTACGTTTTCTGCTATCCTTTGGGCCTTTATTTACTGTTACCATTATTTCTATTGTCACGTTTATTAGTTGGTTGTAACTATAATCTCCACGCATGTCTTTAAATTAAATACAAACCCTCGTTTCGTGGCAAGATCAAGACTTTTTATTGTTTAAACCTTGCACCGGTTTCAGTTGGAGCTTTAATTGCTGCATGAGTCGATGCTTCACATGGATCATGGAGGCGTTTACGTTATCTGCCGACTTCTCAGCTTATCCACCAAGGATCGGGTTTGCATGCCAAGTCACCCACCAAGGGTCGTGGGAGTGTTAAGTCTCCCATCGTGCTTTGACCTGCGTAAATGGTTTGACAATGGCTACCGTGGGTGGAGGAAGTCGACTACCAAGCCGACCAAAATGGCTCTAACTTCGGCTTCAAACAGTCGTTTACCCTTTCAACCCGCCACCTTTTACTATTGATATATTTAATAAAACAATAATATATAATAATATATTTGTAATATGGTTTTTTTTTAAAAAATGTAAAAGAAAACCTACTTAAAACATTAGGATATAAATTAATTGTATTTTTATATATATATTAATGTCCGATTTATTTATTTCTATTTGTAAAAATGTTTAAAAATAAAGATGATATATATATATATATATATATATATATATATATATATATATATATATAATCCTTAAATCATATACAAGAATATTTGAAACATAATATTTCAATTTGAAAATAAAAATTATCTTAATCACTTTAAAATAAGACAAATTATATTTGCATTCTCTTTTTCTAGAAACATTAAGTCATCTAATAAAGAACGTTAAGTCAATAAATTTCATAACTCTAAATAGCAAACTAACTTTCACTTTTATAGATGAAATCAATGTAACGATTACCAAATACTCACATCATTTTGTTTCTAATACAAAATCATACATTGAAGAAGTCACAATTGCACAAACAAACTTTTCTACTATGGTGTGTGAGAGATTCCCATTTCCATCGAAGTTGTTTAGTTAAAAGCAATTCTACCTAATTCGTGTTCTCGCCTTCGACCTCCTTCACCTCATCCTGCATTACTTGCACTCAAAAGTTTATTAGTATTGACAAACCCAAAAGAATATTAAATGTCGAATTTCATATCAATTGCAGGAGTAAAAAGCATACTATATTTCCTCATACTAGATTATGAATGATCTAATCTATTTTAAATTTCAAAATCACATTACATATTTAAATTGCACATTATTAAATAAAACGATTCGTGACACATGACCTTTCAACCGGGTACAGGCATATTTCACCTTCCTCTCTTCTGTAGTGTTTTCAAAATCAAAATACTTCTCCATCTCTGAGATCCAATCCATCAATTCATCCAAATCTAACTTCCCATCATATTCTGGTGGGGTAAAATGAGGTTTAGTGTTTGCCCTACTCAAAACCCTTAAAAACCTTTCTTCATCCGAATCGATTGCCGGTAGGTTCACTTGTCCTATCGGGGCTTCTTCTCCTTCATCTTCGCTCACATCCTCAATATGTCGGCCTCTTCTCTGGACTGTCTCCACGACTTCTAACCAAGCTTCTATTCCTTGCAACATCTCCATCACAACAGGGTCTGCATTACCACGCGCTCCACCATTCCTAATTCCTCTTCGTGCCATTGATTCACGCTAGTCCTCTGCAATTGCAGGTCGGATCCACAATCCGCCACCCTGCAACAAAATTCAGGACATGCAACCTTCGGAATGAAACTTCGCTCTAATACCACTTGAAGCAGTCACTGGTGAGGAGGGACCTCAAGGAGATTAGTCCAAACCGGTCAACAAGAGTAAACACAACAAAAACACACAGATATGATGGAGACAATATAGAACAAAAAGTTTTTATTGCATGAAATTTGATTACATCCAACCGGTAACAACCGGTTACAACATACCGACACATAGGCCTGGTAGAATAGGTCACACCGGGACCTCGAATCAAAAGATCTATCTTCTAGGCACAATCTATCTCTGATTGATTCTAATTGATCTTCAATCGATTTTGATTGATCTTCTATTGATTCTAATTGATTTCATTCTAAAGCATGATTACAAATATATATATCGATCCAAAGGATCCAGTCGACCCAAAAAGGATCAAAACCCGAAGAACAAGACCTAACATGTAAAAATGAACAAGGTTGGCCTCCGCCAAGAGATTCCTCTGGAAAATCCAAAGGATGAAACATAGAAGGTCAACCACACGCCAAGAAACATCAAGATCAACGTCCAAGGCTTTGCAAGATTCAGAATGGGTTCCGGTAGATCACCAAAATAGGTCTCAGGCAACCGGTAACAAAGGAACAACCGATAACAAGAAACTGTCATGGAAACCGGTAGCGATATCTTGCCAGAAAGTGATCCAAATGAGATGTGGTTCGAAAGCAAGAAAGATGATCAAGTCTTCAAGTAGAATCCAACTCCACAGGATCCAGTGAGCCAAAACCAGGACACATAGAAAGGAAAATTGAAACTGTAGATAGAAAACAAAACAAAAGAGAAAATGTTTTTGGTTGATGCAAGATTGTTGTGAACCGGGGATGCTCTTGCATCATAGGGATCCCACCTGTTAAGACATGCACTTGTAAAAGGTAAATGAAATAATTTAAAATAATCACTCTCCTATAACCACCACCACCCTTGATCAAAGTGGAAGATTCCAAAAATATGCTATGAAGATGATACTAACATGAATCAATTTGTTATGTAAGCTAAAACCTTAGGACTTGGCTAAATAATTTATCAAATATTAGGCCTTATCACATAAATTATTCGCCAAAACTAAAACTAAATTATAGAAAAAATAAATTAAATGTTTTTGGTTGATGTAAGATTGCTCTCACATCCTAGGATGTTCCTGCATTAGATACTTGAGGTAGGAATTTTTTTGTGAATATGGATTTGCAAAATGGAGTTGAGTGGTAGTACACCCGTTCAAATTGCAAGGAATCTTCAACAAACTCCATCACTGAAATTGGCACCTCAGATTTGTTTTTCTTTCTCCCCTTCCAACACCTAACTAGAACAAGCATCCTTGTTTGACAACTTTACTCTACACTCAACTTCCTAAATATGGAGCCATTTCCACCATAAATTGACCACCTCCTCCAAGTGTATATCGCACTCTCCTCCAATCTTGTGGGATTCAACACACCATAATCCGACTGCCTCCACCAAATTGCACCTACACTAAATTCTGCAACACCAGACAAATCCTTTTTTGCATCATACATCACTAGCAAAATCTAACTAAACCATCTCATTTGAGTTCACTAAATCTTCCAAATAAAGATGAAAATTAGTATTGAGAGAAGATTTTACCTACACACTACGTTTTGCAATATTATTTTCAATCTTGTCAAAACAAACTTAAAATATGATTTTACCACATTACCCTTTGCTGCAACTCTTGTTTCACTTGCAATTAATTAATCCCATTCTTCTTCACTCTGTAAAAGTAAATTATCATTATCAACTTGATATGTGTTCCTTAAAGGATTCTCTTTTGCTGCAACCTCATTATCCTCATATCCATTTTCATAATAACTTTGAGAAAAAATAAACTTTACATCATTTACCTTCATTGCTACAATTCTTTCTTCACCATTACTCATGAAATCATTTAATCATAAATAATATGTGATTTTAACCTCATCAAAACTGATATTTCTCTTTTCCTTACTATTGCAACATAATTTTCAGCCTCTTCATATCCATCCACCCCATTCATATCATTCACATGAAAACTAGAATCATCAATGAACTCACAAAATGTAAGTTTAACCTTTTCTTTTATTGTCGCAACTTGGTTGCCCCATTCTTCAATGTGCTCCATTAGACTTTGTGCCGCTTCAATCTCTATAATCTCATTCTACATGCCTTCAATAGACATTCCTTAGCTTCAAATTCACCAACTTCTGCATATTCTTCTCCTTCTTCGGTGCCACATTCACGACACTTTGCTGCACCTTTCTTCCTTACAAGCAAAACATCATTAGAAGAATATTAAAAATCACCATCAACTCTTTTCTTTGTTGATTTTCTCCTGTCAATTTCTTCTTCCATTTCTTTTACTACTGCTTCATTTTAATCATTTCAACTCTCATATATTTTTATTCTATTTCTCTAATCTTCCAAAGTCTTTTTCAAGCCTAAAAATTGTCAAAATTCATCTAATAATAAGTCATTTTTCTCTTTTCCTTTTCCATACTCATGGATTCACAAAGCCTCAAAAACACATTTTTTTTTTTTCAAAACACTTAGGTTCAACACAAGTAAATTCCCTCACGTTCAACAATATGTTTACAAAACCCTCTTACAATATTATTGCAAAGTGCCTCCTTCGATGATCTATTTACAACCACAAGAAACTTCGTCCAACACATCCTCTAAGTAGATCCTCTTGCAACTTGCACATACATCTGCAAGCAAAATCCACACACATCAACCCTCAAGTCTTGGTGCAAATTGCTTCGCAGTTTGTGCTCTACCTGCACACTTAGGAACATTAACTCTGATACCATTGATGAAGGGAAAGTCCCCTATCTCACAACACATATGTAAATCACTTGTATTATTTGACTTAATTCTGATTTCTCAAATCCATAATGTGTTTAAACACATTTGTAACCCATAAATGCAAAAAAATGGGCATGAAAACTACAAGATTATGCTCTTTCTATTCAAATACTTTTGAAATTGGAAGTACAATGCAAATCTGAAATAATACAACGCATGGCAGCCCCATGGGCATTGAAAATAATTTGAAATATGATATAAATTAGAATCAAAATGAGTCCACATGAAAACAAGAACAATTAGAAGAAACTATCTCCTTCCTCTCTAGTTTCTACTTCAATCTAACTTCTGAATTGCATAGTTATTTTGAATCACCATCACATGACCACATGGGCATCAAAGGAACATCTTAAATATAATATAAATTAGAAAACAAACAAGAGGAAAGTATAAGGAATTGATCCCACACTTGAGCTACAACTCAGTCAAATCTTTGTCCTTCAACCCGTAATTGTCAAACCGAATCCTCCAATTCCTGTCTTGAATTTTATGAAATGTGATGCCATTAATAACCCCCCTATGGTTAGCACTACCCATTATTGGGTAACGCAACCAAATCCCACATTAAGATTGAAAATATGACAAAAAATATTCAAATTTGCATTAAATGCTATCATAATGCTGCACAAGTCCACCTCAATTTCCACCAATGAAAATAAACATAAATTATGAATGTAAAATCATATTTTCTCCAAATCCCATGTCTAACAATGTCAACATAAAATAATTAATAAAATAAGAAATTTTCATTTATATTACACATGGCCACCTCCACTAACAACCAATCAAACATGTCAACTATGACAACTCCATAACTCCACAAGAATCAGTAATAAGACACAAATTGCCAAGTGTCCCTTGGGATCCTACCTATGAAGACATGCACTTGTAAATGATAAATGCAATATTTTAAAATAATCTCTCTTGTAACCACCACCACCCACGGTCAAAGTGGAAGATTTCAAGAATATGCCATGAAGATACTACTAATATGAGTCACTCTCTTCTAAATGCTAAAACCTTCCGACCTAGTCAAATAATTTATCAAATATTTAGTCCTTATTACATCAAATAATTTACCAAAACATTTAAAACTAAACTATAGAAAAATTAAATAATTCTTTTTTGGTTGATGCAATATTGCTCTCACATCCTAGAATGCTCCTGCATCATGTTTACATATAGTTAAACGAGGAGATGAATGGTCAAGGTCGATTTCCTTGATTTAATAACTCTAATTACTTTTATTGGTTTTAATTTAAAACATACTTGCACGATATTAATTTGTTTGTTTTATTTCACTTAGACATGTACAAGCATAAATTAGAGAAATAAATATTTATAGATTGATTTTTCAAAATTATATATTGAGAAGATAATTAATTAATTATTTACACAATTAATTAATATGTTTGTAGATTTATTCGGAAAACATTAATCGATTATTAATTAATTGTAATGTGATGTTACTTGGATAAAGATAAGAATTAATTATAAATAAATATAGAAAAAATGGCTCCCACATTGGCAGAGCATAGTGATTGCGAGGGCTATCCGTTAAAAGAAGAAAATCCATGCCCCTCGGCCAGGAAGAATGGACAAAACCTTGGAGTAGACATTCAAATGATTGATGTCACGATGGAGATGAATGCAATCTTTTCTTTTTAGAGGAATTAGGAATATACTGTTGTTTCATTGGCCCCCAAATTGGAAGGGGATAAATCAAAGAATGGATACAGAGAACATGGAAAACAAAGCACATAGTGAAGTTTCTACTAAGGGATTCTTTGTTGTTATTTTCGCAAAAGAAGAAGAAGGAACAAGGATCTTGCAAAGTGGCATATGGTGGTATAATGATTCCCCCCTATATTTTCATAAATGACACCCTAGTTTTAATCCAACAAAACTGAATCCCTATGAAAACCCAATTTAGATACAATTGTACAATCTCCCTATTGAATATCGGGCGGAAGAATGTTTGGAGAAAATAGGTAGATTGTTGGGAACCCTAATAGAGGTTGATGGGGGAATGTAGAGGAAGACTTGTACCTATATTCACGATTGAAAATCATGGCTATAAGAACCATCTTGATAGAAATTAAATTGAAGGTGAATGGAAATATTTGGATACAGAACATTGAAATTGAAGAAGACAAATTCTTTTGTCTAGAGATGCAGGCAATGAAACCATTTTGAGATAGAGTGTAGGGTACCTCAAAAAATAACTCAAAAATGGATCCCCAAGAATAAACAAAGGAATGTGAAAATTGATAAAAATAAAAAATTGCCATTGGTTCCCAACATACTGAATGAAGATATAATTAGTACAGAAAATAATGAGGAGGCAGTGCAAGAAAAGAATGGTGTGGAATCCATTCGGAATGTAGAGCCAATCAACGACACTAAAAAGGGAGAATCATCTAAGGGGTGTGAAAATGAAAATGTGGAAATCATGGGGGACAACCTCAATTCTAAGAATGATAGCGACATGGTTGATGAAGAATCAGATGAAGATGTGTTGGACACACTAGATCCAAGAACCCTTAGCCAGTTTGTGGTGAAACTGTTAGGGTTGGCTAGTAAAGGCAGGGGAGGAAATCCAATAAACAAAAGAGAGAAGATGAAGCGATCAAGAAGAGATGGTTGAATGTGGCAGAATTTCTTAAAAGGTCCAAGGGAGGAAAGGCCTCCCTTGGAGGGAGATGGGGATTCTTTCATGAAATCTCAGGGGCCTAACGACCTTTGACAAACGACGCTTGATTAAGCGTCAATTGGAGAAGGTAAAAGTTGATTTAATCATGTTACAGGAAACTAAGTTGTGTGTAGAAGATGGATTGAAATTTCTGAAATACTATTACAAATGGGAAGGTAGTTTCATAGATGCTCAGGGACATTCAAGTGGATTGTGGCTTCTTTGGAATCCCACTGTTGTATTTGTGGAGGTGCTTGAACATAGTAAAGGATGGGTCAAATATAGGATACATACTAGAGATAATAGAAACTTCTTCTATTCAATCAACACCTATGGACCAACTCGGGTTGATGAAAAGGCTACATTATGGAATGAATTGCACAATCAATTGAGAATGTCAAGTTACTGTATGTTTGTTATGGGAGGAGATTTTAATGCAATTTTGGACTTGTATGAAAAAAGGGGGTTTAAATAAAGTCAAGAAGGTGATGTATGATTTCAAATCATTCATGAAGATATTGAGGCAATAGATTGTGCCCCAAGAAATGAGATCTACACATGGACTAACTGTAAAATTGGTTTTACTAATATTGCGGAAAGACTCGATCAATTTTTCTATGGGGCGAGGTGGCTTGGAGAAGATGTTTCTTTTCATCCTCTATCATTCCTATTTCTATTTTTGACCACTTCTCGATTCAATCGGATTTTGGGTACACTCGTAAGCTCAATGGTAGTTATTTTAAATTTGAAAGTATGTGGTGGCGAGATAGTGTGAGATTATGCTTGAAGCAACCAAGATCAAAGAGACCATAAGATAGCACAATGACAAGAGAGATAAAATGTGACAAGAATAAACTGTATTCCTATCAAGATGCAAAAGAGATCAATTGGATCAATAATCTTTGTTCCATACAATGTATGATAAGACTTCTTATAAAGGCAAGGCTAAGAGACAAGAGAGCACACAATGATGTCATGTGGCTCAATGAGATGTAAGGGTAGGTAGGGGTAGGTAGGAGAAATAGTAAAATATTCCACATGAGGTGGATCACCCATCGAAGGTGGAATTATCAATCCACAATAAATGGATATGATAGAGTAATAACAAGATCACACCATAAAAGGTGGAAATTATCCTACATACACACTCCCAATGTATGCACATTTCTCTAAGTGTCTCATATGCAAACTAAAATGTTATGCATGTACCTAAGTAAAATTAAGTAAAGTTTAATTATATCCATAATGAATAAATAATTACACCAACACCCCCCCTTAAGTGCAACTTAGGGGAATGCACTTAAGTCTACAATGCAAGATGGGTCCCGACTACAAGGCCATGTTAGGTGCCCATGTACAAATGCAAATGCAAACCAATGCAATCTCTCATAAAGCCGAAAAAGAGAGAAAAACCCAATGGGAAAAAACCCTCCCCCAAAAGAGAGATGAAAACTATATACAAAGAACTCTCATAGAAGTATGTGAAGAACAAATCCCCATGTGAGGAAAAAGTCCCCCCCCATATGAGAGAAGAAGAGAAGATAGGTAGCCCCCCCTCAATGTAGAATCTGTACCAACAGTAGAAGCTCGAGAATGAAGGAAGAAAATGCTCTATGAACACCGAAAAACGTTCATTCCCTTGGGAAGAAACAAAACCAAAGGTGTAGCCATGAAGTCTCCCAATCATGAAGGGAAGATGTAGGAGAAAAACTCATGATGAATGGAATCTCTAAAAACTGCTCAAGTGTCCCCATGTCGATTCTTAAAGATACCCCCTCCAAAGGTGGCGAACTGCTCCACACTGCTAAAACATGCACTCCAAGATCTAGACGAGAAGAAAGTAGAGCAAGTCCCAAAGAATCACATGTCTCCTCTAAAGATAAAGAGACCTCCTCCAACTGATTTACATAAGAATCCACAATCATGTCAACCTCAAAAGAATGATCATGTAGATAATGAACAAGAGGGTCAGAGTATTCCCTCACAACAATCGAAGAAGGATAATCTTCATCAAAGAGAAGATGAATATCATCAATGATATCTCCCAAATCTACAATATAGGACTCCACAAACAAACCTGCAATGTATGCCAAGTAGACATCCCAATGAACTGAAGCTGGAAGACAAGGAATATCCTGCTGCACTGAATCACAAGAAGGCAAAATTTTCGCACTATATGCATCATCAGGTGCAATAGGTAATGTGATATTAATAGGAGGAGATGAAATGCAAGGCTCAAGAACGGGGTCACATGTGAGAATCCCCAAGTTCAAGTACCCAAAGTTCTCAAAATCTGAATCATCATATGTTGAATCATCATGTGAAGAATCATCATATGTAAAATCATCCTCATCAATAAAATTTGAAAAAGAGTATAATTGAGATGCATGATCCACCACCCGAGTCGCAATGATAGCTCTACTCTCCAAGTGTCTAATGAAAACTGACTCAGATGTGAACTCCACAATTTTCTTTGCTGCCACATGTGTGATTTGATAGATGGAAATAAGATTGTTTATCAAATGGGATACACACAACACATCATTGAAGGAGTTATCCCCAATGAAAATAGTTCCTTTTGCAATCACGTCCACATATCTATGATTTCCCATCAAAATCTGCGACATGGTGCAAGGCTTAAATGTAGAAAACATGACTACGAAGATGCCATATGATGAGAAGCCCCTGAATCTAGAAGCCATCTCCCTGAATCATGACTTGTAGTAGCACAAAGAGATTTTCTTTTTCTTTTCCCAAAAGAGTGAGTCTTCCCACTTGTAGAGGCCATGAATGCTTTCCCTTTCCCCTTTGAGTGTGAGGAAGTGGAAGGTGATGAATCCTCCTTCTTGTAGGCATTAGGCAAATCAATGTTGTGCTTTTTGAGGATATGTATGAGCTCATCAATCTTCTTAGAATGGCAATGACGCTCCTCATGACCAACCTTTTTACAATAGGCACAAGTAGGTCTCTCCTTCTTTGGCGAATTATCCTTCTTGGAAGAGGATAAATCTCCATGTTGTGGAGAAGGTGATGCTTTGTCCTTAGGCTTTGATTTGCCTTTCTTCTTGTTTGAGTTGTCCTTTCCTTGATTTCCTTTGTTTCCTTGAGTTGCCACTAATGTTCGAGACTTAGAAGTCTTAAGAATGCCCATGCTTATCAACTTAGTTTGTTATATCATCAACATGTCGGTGAAAGCATCAAAGGTAGGCATTGTGTACCTTGAACCCATTGTCATCCTTTGGGTTTGGAAACTAGAAACAAATGCTGCATATTCTTGTGGAAGTTTGCCCATCAAATTGAAGATCAATTGAGTATCCTTCTTATCAATGCCACAATCTTTGAGTTGTGCCCTCAACTCATTTGCCTTAGTGACATAATCTTGTATAGTATCAAAGTTCTTAGGATCTAGCATGGTGATATCAATATCAATTTGATATCCCCTAATCTCATCAACTTGACCATACAAGTCTTGAAACTTTTGCCAAGCATCGTTAATTAAGGTAAATTTTTCAATATGAAAGATGAGATCCTTTGATACATACTTTCTTAAGGTATTAATTGCCATGATGTTTTTAGTGAGCCAATCCAAGTGACCATTGGGATCAGCCTTAGGATCAGCGGGAGAAACAATAGTTCCATCAATGTAATGAGTTAATCCTTTTTCCATAAGTTTACTCCATGCATCAATTTTTCAAGTAGCATAATTATGTGGAGTTAAGAGAGGAAACTCGAGAGAACCCATAGAAAAAAAATGAAAGAACACAAGAGAAAAAGAGCACAAGAGACACCCCCCCAAATTCACTCAATCAAAGTACCCCCCCCCCCAACACACACAAAAAATAAAATAAAAAATGATGATTTTGTCACTTTATATGTAATTTGTGTACAATAAGCCACTTGCAAACAATGGCAAAGTGGACTTCTGATTTTGTTTTGCAACTGCTCCAATAGGTTGAGAACTACAACGCAAAAGACTAGAAAGATAGATCTATGCAATACACGTGCCAAATTGGCCAAGAATGATCATATGCTGAAAGTACAATTTCTACTCAAAATCATTGCAAACTGATAACATATTATGAAATTAGACGAAAAATCATCCACTTTAAAAAAAAACGGCACTCGAAAAAGAGTTCATAAGAGCCCGAACGGAGCCTCTAAAGTTGCAAAAACATGGATTACTCAGCTACAACGGTGAAAATCTGCATTTCTGAAAAATCTATACATCAAAATGGAAAACCACCTTCACCACTGCGAAGAGAACGAAATTCTACCCCAAATAAAAAAAAATTGCACTGAAAAAAGAGCTCATATGACCGAAATATGAATGTTTGAAATTTGCCTCCAAAATGAAAACTGTCAATGGAAAGGGGTGACCAAGATGGAGATTGACCTGCTGATGTCATCAGAAAATATATTGCAGCATATTCCTTGTGGGAATTAAAAAATCATTTTATATTGCAAAAGTTTCATTTTTCTCAAAAAAGTGGCTTTTAAAAAAAAACAATTAAAAAAGAGAATATGTTGGGGCCACGTGCGCCTCACCCACACTTCTTACAAAAGGAAATCTCCAAATAAAGGAACTTGATCACCGTACAAACAGTAAGCTCTACTTAGACTTCACCAAATTCCAACTCGGGCAGAGGTAATATGATAGATGACGAGTAGATAAAGCACCTAGAAATATCGAACGATTAGTTGGTAAGGGGCCCCAAGTATATGACTTCACTGCCAATCCGACGCAATGCATTTGATGTTGCTGTTCCATGTAAAGAAGGCTTCGGCACTACATTTGTGCTCACATCGCAATAGAACCCGATCAATCCATAATATTATTTTTAGACAATAGATGGACTGAGAACACCTCCACACTGACTATATGCCAACATATTTAGGCCGATCAATGCGCGCCAACTGAAATGTTGCAACACATGGCCCTGTCAACAAATCTGAGAGTGGGGTGAGAATCATACGATCCGACTTGAATTTGACAAGGTCGATAATGCAAGCCTGCAGACCTGCTCGTAGGATATACTCCAAAGACAAGATATTTCCAACATATACAATATGTGTCCAGATATATTAAAAAAAATGTGCGCCCACAATTCAAATATTGCCAAGAACAATAATGTGCAGAGTATTACATCCAGATCTAAGAAAATTTTGCAGAAAATAAATGATAATTTCTGCTAGCTGCTATTTGGGAGGGGGGGTCTAATGGTCTTTTGACCTTTTTTTTTTTTTTTCTACAAAAACAATTTTACCCAGAATATAAACATATTTGTAGTCAAAATTCATGGAAACGGTCACTCGAATGCAATGGTGAGGTTGGATCTAGTCTAGGATGCCTCTACAAGATGCTGCTCCTCAGATCTGCCTCTTGACCTCCTTCAAAATCTCTCCAAAGACTATGTAATGGTTCTCCAACTACTTTGATACCATGTGAGATTATGCTTGAAGCAACCAAGATCAAAGAGACCATAAGATAGCACAATGACAAGAAGATAAAATGTGACAAAAATAAACTGTATTCTTATCAAGATACAAAAGAGATCAATTGGATCAATAATCATTGTTCCATACAATGTATGATAAGTTTGTTTATAAAGGCAAGGTTAAGAGACAAGAGAGCACACAATGATGATATGTGGCTCAATGAGATGCAAGGGTAGGTAGGGCTAGGTAGGAGAAATAGTAAAATATTCCACATGAGGTGGATCACCCACCGAAGGTGGAATTATCACTCCACAATAAGTGAATATGATAGAGTAATAACAAGATCAAATCATAAAAGGTGGAAATTCTCCTACACACTCCCAATGTATGCACATCTTTCTAAGTGTCTTATATGCAAACTACAATGTTATGCATGTACCTAAGTAAACTTAAGTAAAGTGTAATTATATCGATAATGAATAAATAATTACACCAATAGATAGGAGTATTATAAATCTCCTTGAAGAATGGTGGAAAGAGAACATCAAGCTCAAAGGCACAGTTAGTTACTGTTTCATTAAAATATTGCAGCATATTAAACATAAGTTGAGAGTGTAGAACAAGGAGGTCTTCAAAAACATTTTTATGGAGAAGCTCATAGTTGAATTTGAAATGGAAAAATTGAATGAAAAAATTATCTAAAAAGGAATGTTCAAGGAGAACTATGTCAAAGAGAAAGAGTTAAAAGAAAAATTGTCAGAACTATTGGCTAGGGAAGAAGTTTTCTGGTTGGACAAAGTAAGAGAAAGGTGGATCAAGATGGTGATTCAAATACAAAAAAAATTCATGCCTCGCTAAAAGCTAGGTGGGTAATTAACAAAATTGATCAAATAAGGGATAAGGATGGTATGGAACGCAAGGACAGAGAGATGATCAGTGAAATTGCTATGAATTATTTTCAAGGAATACTGGGAAATGGTGTTCAGGTGGATGGGGAATATAGCGAACTTCTTGATGCTATCCTTGAACTAGTTATAGAGGAGGATAACCACCTCCTTTTAGATCCCTTTATGGAGGATGAAGTTAAACGGGTCGTCTTTCAACTACATCCAAAAAAGACTCCTGGGCCTGACATACTTCCAACAAAATTCTTTCAAGAATGCCAGAAATTTATGGGTCAAGACATCCATAAAATGGTTGAAGATGTGAGAAGGCATAAGAGGTTTGTTAGAGAAATAAACAATACAACACTTGTGTTACTTCCAAAGAGAAACAAATGTAAGGATATGAATGATTTTCGGCCAATCTCACTATGTAATACCATATATAAAATTGTCTCCAAAACCATTGCTAATCGCCTAAAGAAAATATTGGGGAAACTCATTTCAAATGAACAAATTGGATTCACTCTAGGAAGGGAAATAGTTGATAGCATCATCTTTGTAGAAACATTGCACTCAATCAATTTGAAGAAGATCAAAGGCATGGCTATAAAGCTAGACATCAACATGGCCTATGATAAGGTATGATGTGATTTGTTGTTCTCTGTTTTGGAAAGATTTGGTTTTGATAAAAATTGGATTAAGATGATTCAAGTATGCATATCATCTGTAAGATTTTCTGTTCTTGTAAATGGCTCTCTATTTGGGTTCTTCAAATCTTCCAATGGGCTGAGATAGGGAGATCCCATATCCCCATTTTTGTTTGTAATTACGGCTGAGGTCTTGAGGCGTCATATCAGGAAATTAAGATAATTACAAGTATGGAAAGGAATAACAATTTATCATAGATTGGATCTAATCACTCATTCTCAGTTCCCATATGATACAATTTTGTTTGGATGTGCAGAGGTTAGAGAGGCTAGAGTAATGGACAATGCCCTAAAAATATATGCAAGAGTTTCAGAACAGGAAGTGAATAAATAAAAATTAGCAATGTATTTCTTCAATACCAAAAAAGCACAACAAAAGATTATTGCAAGGATCTTAGGATTCTCAATTTCTTTGCTTCTTGGAATATATTTGAGAGAGCCCTTATTTGCGGGTCAATCCAAATCTGCATATTGGGCAAGGATCATTGCTAAATGTAGCAGTAAATTAGGAGCTTGGACTAATAAGTGGCTTTCTCAAGCATGAAGAATAACCATGATTAAATCTGTATTAGCTGCATTACCTATATATGCAATGTCATGTTTTGAAATGCCTTGTAGAGTGTTGGCGGCTTTTGAAAGTTTCATGAAAAAGTTCCTTTGGGAAGAAGTGAAGCAAGTAAAATGAATCCCACTCATTAGCTGGGATACAACATGCCTTACAAAGGAAGAAGGCGGAGCTGGATTAAGACATATGGAATTGCAGAATCTTGCTCTCGGGGTAAATCTTGTATGAAAATTATACAAGTATCCTAACAAACCATGGTGCAAAATTATGAAATGTAAATATTTGGATAGTAATGAACCATAAAGAATCTTGACATTGATCAATTCATCTAGAGGCTTGGTGGTTTGGAGATTTTTATGGGAATCTCGTCATTTGATATTCAATCATCTATCCTGGAAAATAGGAAATGGAAGGAAAGGTGGGTTCTCGGTGGATTCATGGAATGGAGAAGATTGCATTATGAATGCATTTGAAGATAAAGAATGGATAGTTGAGGCAAAGAAGAATAATGGAGAATTTCTTTGCAATTATGTCAACTTAGACAATATGAGTTGGAAATCTTTAGATAGGCTGATTTTTCTGGATTGGGTGAAACGTATACTTGTTGAGATATTGGGAAGAAGATTGATCTTTATTTCCACAGACGAGGATGATATAATATGGTGTGCTGCTAAATCGAAGAATTATTTAGCTAATTTTGGATATGTTGTTCAAAGAAATCTTACTGTGTGTTCGGATTGGCTTGCAAATCTTTGTTGGAGCTTCCCTGTTTTACCTCGGGTAGGTGCTTTTGTTTGGATCACACTTCATGGATGGGCACTCATCAGGGATAGATTAAGGCAATACGGTGTGATTGACCATTTTTCTTGTACCCTATGCTTAGCTGTCGAGGAAACACAATCATTTATTCCTTTGGTGTCCCTTTGCCTCCATTTGTTGGGAATGGTTGTTTTCGGCTTGTGGATGGAGCAACGCCATAAATAGTAATATATTTGATTTCATCAAAGGTTGGTTGGTTGCAATAAAAAGTCCTTATGGGGAGACATTTGGATGATTGCCCCATCAATGGAGTCTAGCATGTATGGAAAGAGAGAAATAGACAAGTTTTTTTAGACAAGGTTCTTCGAGTGAATTAGTTAATTAAGGAATTGAAGATGGTATCTGCGAAGTGGTCATCGAAAAGGTTAGAATTAAGAGGGTCAAATTTGTTAGCAAGTGGGATGAAGCTATCCAAAAGTAGTGGAGTGGACTCAGACCTCCTCAGGGGAATTTCATCAGACATAATGTTGATAGAAGCAAAGCTAAATGGATCAAACCTGTTCTGGGGAGATTCATATTGAATTTGGATGGGTCATCAAAGGTAATGTAGGTAAGGCTGAGATTGGTTGAATTATTAGAGATTGTAAAGGGAATTGTCTATCAATATTATATCAACCAATTAGTTTGGCTGAGATTATGGCCTTGGAGAGTTTTCCCTTTGCAATTCATTGGGCATTCAGTCCTTGCATATTGAGGGGGACTCATTGATTGTTATCAATGTTGTAATTAAAGGAGACACAATGCATTAAAAATTAAACAGATGGATTAAAAGGGTCAACAAAAGGTTAGGCAGGGTTCCCATGAGGGGGGCTTAAGCTCTATTTTTAAGGAAGAGGTGGTCCCATGAATAAATTTTTTTTGTGCTGCGGGATTAATTGGAATCTTATCCAAAAAAATAGAAGCCCCTACTTTTTAGGCATACAAATTTGAGCCTGTGAAAAAGGGGTGGGGCTAGAAATTGCCTCACCAGCTTAGGGATGTTCTTTGCCACTTGTCAAACATTTAAGTTTAATTTCTATTAAAAAATAGTTTTGGAGGGAAATAAATTATTTTAAGTTGTTTTTATTATGCACATACAAAGATATTATATTATGGGACCGCTTCCTTGAATTGTGAAGCTTAAATTTTGAAGCTGAACTACACTACAAACTTGATGGGACCGCTTCCTTAAATTGTGAAGCTTAAATTTTGAAGCTGAACTACACTACAAACTTGATGGGACCACCAGCTTTAAAATTTTCCTTAAAAATCTTAAAGACTCCAACTCTATTTTATAGGAAGCCCCCTTCCATAAGACCCCAGCCTTAAAGAGTATCAGAGATTTCAAGATCAACCATGTGTTTCAGAAGCAAATAAGGTTGTTGATTTCATTGAGAACATTGGTATCAATATGGTTCAGGGAGGAATTACAGATAATATTTCTGAATGGTCGGAGTTAGTTTGAATTATCGACGATGAATCTTCGAGCTCTATTTCCATGAAGGTATTGGATAAGAAGTCCCAAGACTGATTCAGTACAGAGAAGAGCTTTGTTGATCGAATCCCAATAGTGTCACACGCCTAAGATTGGTACTGTGGATTCCTTTATCTTACAAAATGCAGAGTCTGGTATCACGTGATGAATCTGGGATGGTAAAATGGAGGGGATTCCAAAAAATCAGACAATCATAGGATTTGGACAAATAAGCTTAAGATTTAGAGCAGAGCTATATGAGGAGGAATTCCATCGAAAAGAATCGAAGATAAGTTCTAGATTAGACCCAACATAGAAAGTCGGTCCTCCTAAGGATTATGCTGCATCAATATCCCGATGCATATTTGATTTCGGATTTGAAGGATGAGATTGTTTCCAAAGAGGCATCGTTTGCTTTCAAAAAAGGAGGCTTTCTGACTGATGTTGTGTCAGGTTTGGAAATATGTACCCTCTCTGTTATATATTCGAACCCGCTGGTAACAATCAGGTATCCAAAAATTCTCTGGGGAAGATTGAGCAATGGCAGAGGTCTTCGGGGTGAAATGCATTTGTGCATCGATGGAGGAGGTCAAGGAGTCCCTCAGAGAGCAAACTGAAAGGCTTTTTTCTAGAAAGGGGAGAAGAGGAGAAACTCATGGATGTGGATAAATTGGTTTCAAAACTGGGTTATAAAATTCGTGTTATTTATTTTTTCAATTTATTTTGAAGAATCAAAGTCGCACTTAATTCTGGTGATCACAATCAAAGATCTGTAATTTTTGACAAATTTCGTATTATTGACTTTTCGTACCGTTTTAGAGCCAATTCAACCATGACTGAAACTCACTATGATCGACATTCTCAAGACCGAGTTCTAGGCTAATGGACATGTCCATGATGGCCGGTTTATGAGAACTTGTTCTCTTTGATTGTGAAAATATTGGGGTACGTGTTGAATGCATATGGTATGGTGGACATGATGGTTGAGGAAGATAATGTTGTAGGTGTGAAGGTGGTCCTAAAAGGTGGTTCCAAATCTAGGAGTCATGATTGGGTATTTTGATCTGAATGCCGAAGGCAAGAAAACTAAGATGAACAAGGCATGGAGACTTTCCAAGATTGGTGTTGGTGAGAGCTGCAATCTGGATGAATTTGAGGTCTATATGGCTACAAATAAAGATCTAATGAGAGAGGAAATGGTTAATAGGCTGGTTGAGATAGGGAATGGGATTGGGTTCTGTATCACTAATCATTGGATTATAATTAAAAAAGAAAAAAAAAAAGAAAAAAATTAATTAATTGATAAATTACTTAATTAAGAAAGAATTGACTAACTAATTAACGATAAACAATCAACTAATGCAATGTGATAATAAGGTGGAATTAATTAACTAATTAAATTAATTAATCAACATGGTGATATTAAAGTGAATTATCTCAGATGTACTAAGGTGTAGACTTAATAATAAATGGTCATGAAATTTAAGTGTCTACATTTTCTTCTCTTTGAAAGCATGTTGCTATTGAAAGAAATAATTTTTCAAAGAAAATAGAAGAAAACAAAGAATTGATGTAATAGAGTACTCCAAGTGGCATGGTGGTTAGAGAGATGCCCCCTTGAGAGGACATGTGGGGATGGAAATTATAAATAGACAATTAAAATGAGAAGAGTAATAGTTAATGAGAAGAAATGTGTAATCATGAATGTTGTAAATTTTGTATTAAATTTTAAATCTCTGGATCTTGGTTTATTATAAAATATAAAAAGATGTACCATGATATGAAAGATGATGACACCATTGTTTTTTTTTTTATCAATAAAGGGCTATAGCCGACATATAAGTATATTAATAATAAACAACTCGTATACATTAGAAGGAAGTAGTTAATATAAACAACTCGTATACATCAGAAGGAAGTAGTTCAAAGTCTCAAGGAGAAAACCAAAAAAAATACAAAATGCCTAGAAAAAGAGCTAGGTCGAACCAGAAATTCGAGAATTGAAGAACAAAAAGATCTAGAAGATCTATCCATTCATACTTAATCAAAATATGCATAGCATAGGAAAACATAGATAGTTTCTAAAAAAGATTAGTTATCCGAGGATGGAGAACCTAGGATGGAAGCAGAATCAGTCGACGCCCAATTTAGAATGGTTGGAATGTGACTGCCCCAGTCAATCTGCTTTGGCTTGGGAGAGCACTCGATCTCATGATCTGGTTCCACACCATTGTTAGCCCAAATGTCTCGGATCTCCTCAACCCAATCCTTCAATTTCTCCTCTAAAGCAAGCTGAGAAAATCCGAAAAACTCAAGGAAATTTGCTATCCAATCATCTCTATCTATTTTAGTCTGCTTGAATAGAGCCCATAAAAAATAGCATTCTTCTCCACAATGAATTGATTGTATAATGATGACAACATTGTTGTCATGTGTAGTACAAGAAAAAAATTCAAGTAGGCAGATGATAAGATGCACAATGATATGGAAGACCATGATAACATTGTTGTTTTGTGTAATACATGAATAAAACTCTACTAGACTAACAATAGGATGCACTATGATATGGAAGACCATCATAACATAACTGAAATGAAATGCTACAAGGAGTGATGCAAAAATGCAAGCAGAGTATTTAACAAGAAATCACCCAAAATGATCAAAACAAACAAACTAAAAACGAAACAAAAAAAGAAAGTCAAATGTTTGTTCATAACTATTTTAAAATCTAAGATTTGTTGAGAAGGATAGTGCCTCTAAGTAACAATGTATGTAAGGAGGTTGGATTGGGACTACTATATCTCAATAGAACTCCAATGATATGTTTAACATGAATAGCAACTTTAATAGAACCAATGACATTGTTTAGTTTTTTAAATTTGTGATTGAACTTTATAGATTCTTTTTGTTATTTTTTATTTTTTGGATTTTGGAATTTTCATGCTTTTGACTTTTTAAAATTTCTTGTATTTGGATTTTTTTTTTTTGAATTTCCTATTGTCTATTTCTATTTTTTATATTTGGGTAGCAGTGCTTCTAAAGAGGATTTGATACACCAATTTTTTTTTAAAAAGTCTCAAGATGTAGTCCATGCTTAAATCAAGATCAAAAGTGGGAGGGAATGATAGGTAAAAATAATTATGATAATAAAATTGAGAATACTAAGGGTTGTAATGGAGTAGGGCTCACCCTAAAGCATAAGGTACTTTTAGATAACAAATTATACAAGATGTCATAATTTGGTTTTGATCATGGTACTTGCACCCCAAGGTATAATACGAATGGATTTCACCTATAAACAATTTTTTTTCTCTTTACTATGTTTATTTTATAATTTTATTTTTGCAACATAAAATCATTTAGGCATGGACGCATTTGAGATCAATGATAATTATGATGGACATCTTGTTTGGCCAACTTATATATGCTTCTAACTTAAATTTGGCAATGATATCACAAGGACATACCTAATTAGGCTCAAACTCAAGTTTTTTTTCATGATCCCGGTTGATGTACTTCTTTGATTTTATTCAAGGACAAGATCACCAACTTCAAACTCTTTGGATTTATACCTTTTGGAGCATCTTTGTAACCTATTTTGATATGATTTCAAATGATCAGGTACATTGAATCATTTTTCATTAAGTTACAACTAATGAAGACATGCAACCTAATATTCTTCACATCAATTAGATCATGCAAAGGTATACACAAGAGGGTACTTTGATCTCAATGGGTAAGATGGATTTAGCTCCAAAAATAAGGGAATAAGGTGTGAATGGTAGTACAATAAGCTCATAAGATATGTAGAGTTGGAGACATGAATCATGACTAATGTGACAATCTTCTTAAGGATTTGAATGATTGTTTTATCATAAACAATGGCTTGAACATTACCTTGAGTACTTATTTTTTATATGGTATCGATCAAAAAGGATTTAACTTTGTTTCTTTTAAAGGATATACCATGTCAATGACAAGTGTAAAATGGATGTCATAATGACAAATGAGGTGATTAAGGGTGAACTTGGATATTTTATTTTTAATTATGTATGTGAGGAGAATGGATTCTAACCGTTTAAAAAAATATTTAGTATCTACATGATATGTTTCTGGCTATTGGGTAAAGAAGGATTTACCTTCCCAATGAGATTGAACCTTAAGTAGAGATGGGCTATGGAGTTGTTATTGGTTGTAATGCTTGAGAGGGTACATGAATGAGGTCTCCATGTTCTTGACAAGATAGACATCTTCTAACATTAAGTATCTATCTCCATAGTAGGCCAATAGTATCATGTTCTAAGTAGCTTTTTGGTTAGGACCATACCACTAGTATATGCTCCATAAAATCCATCATGAATTTCCTTGATCTCTAAGATAAATTCTTCCACATTTAAACATATTAATAGGGAATCATCATAGCCCCTTTGATAGAGGGTGTCTGTGATGAGGGTGAAGAGGGTTGCATGCTAGATAAATGATTTGCATTGGTTATGTGAGGGAGAAAGAGGGATGACATTTTCATGGAGATATGTGTAAATTTCATGATACCAAGGGAAATTAGGTTCAAAAATTTGAATATCAAGTATCCTATTACATCTCAAGAAGTGAATGAATAGTAGTCATGCATCTCTTGATTTATTATTTTTATGATAAATGTGCTCAAAGATAATATGCTTAAAATACCCTATTAGGCTATCAACAATTCTTTTAGAAATGATAGATTTGTCATATTTAAAATGATACTTGTTGTTGACTTGTTTAATGATGAGTTTAGAGTCATCATAGGTTGACACATATTGAATATTCTATTGGACTACTAGTGTGAGGCCTAATGTGAGTGTTATATATTCAACAACATTGTTGGTGCTAGGTAAACTAGTACAAAATGCTTTACAGATCAAGTCACCTTAGGTCATAAGGAGCACAATTTGTACCATGACCCATGATTAGTGAATGAGCCATCAAAATAAACTTTTCAACCCCCAAAAAAATTAAGAGATAAAATGGGATCATCTAAGAACTCTATGCTCAGAGGTTGATTATACTTTAGTGATTCTAAATAACAAGATGATCTACAAAGGCTTGCCTCTTTATAGATTTCTAGTTTACACATTCAATATCAAACTCACTAAGTTACAAAACCCACTTTTCAATTTTTCATATGAGAGTTGATTTTGATAGAAGATACTTTCGAGGATAAATTGTTCAAATGAGTTAGGTTTTGTTTTTGTGCATATAGTGTCATAATTTTGCAGAATCAAAACTACATTTAGACATGCCTTCTTAACTTGGGAATTGAGTCCATATGATACCATAGTTTGACTTAGATAGTATATAACTTTCTATTCCTTGATCATCCTTGATCATCATGTCAGGCCATGAGAGCTCTTGTTGTGAATTGTGTCATTGAGATGTAGAGTAGGAACATTTTTCTAGGAATAGGTGGAACTAGCACTTGAGGGTTTAAAAGATATTGTTTAAGTTTCTCAATATCTTGTTGACATTCTTTATTTTAATAAAATACAATATTCATCTTGAGTGGACGTGTGAATATTTAACATTTAGCTGCAACATTTGAGATGAACCTTCTGATTGTTTGGATTTTTACCTATAGATTGTATAGTTTCTTGGAGTTATGGGGGAGGAGGCATTTCTATTATGAATTTGATTTTGGTTGTATTGGGTTCAATACCTCTTTTGGGCACAATGGATCCCAATGATTTAATTGCAGTGACACCAAAGATATATTTTTTTATTTAGATCTAATTTTTATCACCTAAGTTGCTTAAAAATAGGATTTTCTTCTCTATTTTTTTTATTTACCCAATGTTATCAACATGGTGAAAGTTCAAATTTGTTTTGTAATTAAGTACAAAAGATTTACTTTTTTTCAATGACCCTATAATATTAAGGCTCTCCATCCTTGTAGTCATTTAAATAACCTTCACTTTTAACATAAAAATAAAGGGATTCTTCTATTCCAATTTGAAGTCCTTCCTTCTCTTAATTTTATTCCTCCACCTTGACTAAGCGTGTATCATTTTTTATTTGGAATATCAATAGAAAAATGATTATCTAATTTTCAATATTTGATTCAAGATTAAGATACTTATCGGACATTTTAATACCAATCTCAAGGTTAACATTTTCCCCACTTCCCATCACTTATTTTGATGGCAACTGAGAACTCTAGACCTCGTAAAATAGAATCGTATCTTTAGATAAAATTTTAGAAACTTAAACTTGAATCGCTGCTTTAAGATCCTCATAAATAAAAGTTACCTAATTATCAATATTTGCTAAGGTTTGTCCTTGGATCCCTTTTCAATATTCACTATTATCCTCCCCATTCATAGAGTCTTTCTTTAAGACATATTTCACTCCATCTGTACCATAGTCGATTTTAGTTAAAGCTTACCCAAATGACACTCTTCCCAATGGCCAACCTTTTTGCATATCAAACATGAAAATGTAGATTGTTTAAATTGTAGGTCACATTTCCATAAGCTAATCTTTGAAGCAATAAAAATATGTGAAGGAAGAAATTTTTGTCATTTATACAAACATAAGTTATAGTATAGACAAAACATTTTCTAGACTTAGTCAAGGTCAATGGTCAAAAGTTGGTCGGCATAGCCAAAACATTTTCTTGACTTTGTCAAGGTCAATGGCCAAAAGTTGGTCAAATACACTAGCTATACGCCTTTGAAGATTTCCTCTTCCTAGAACACCATAGAAAAATATAAGGAAATGAACTCGTATTAGGGCCACATTGAAAGATTTGTTTGATGGATCAAACCTAGAACACCATATTTTGATAAAAACATTTGGCTTACCCCAAAAACATGACCCACAACTAAGATACTTCGAAGGCCTTCTTCACATGCAAATGAAAAGGAAAAGAACTCTCTAGCCATTACAACAATTATTTTTCCTTTGATTTTCCACCTCTTTGAATCCCATGATATAACTAAATCGATATTTGGTTGGGGCCCCAAAAGTATACCAAACAAATAATCTTCTCTATTAGAAAACCCTCTATCTACAATAATTTTTACTTGCCTTTATTTAGTCTCACAACAAGAGCAACTAGGGGATTTGGTATAGCTCCCTTATATTTATACTGGTTCACTTTACATTTTAACTAGGAGACCAACTTTCTTTTAGGTTAGGCTCTCCATAAGATGCCCTTGAAGCTTGTCCCATATACATCTTAGCCAACTTGTGACTTTGGCTAAAATCCTACTTATTTCATTTGAGATCACCACAACCCACATTAGTTATCAAAATTTTAGGGAGCCCCTTGGTTCCCCATGGTCAATCTCTAATTAAAGGAAGTGGGCATTCTATCATAATCCATCTTATAAAAGATCATTCACATGATCCACCTCCTTAGAATCCTAGTTCAAAATTTCAAATGTTATAGCTCCACTCGCATTCCCATTGCTTTCTTTCCTACTCTCCTTCCCTCTCAATGCACATAACTACTTGAAATGAAAGATTAATATTTATAATGGGTTTCCTAAAGGTAAGACAAACTTGAAAGGCATGGTATTGTTTGATCTTTTAAGATTCATACTAGTTGTCCCCCAATTTTTGAGATAAGTAAAAGGTTTTCTTGTAGAATCATATACAATCACTATGAAGAATAGTCCCCTTTTCCCCTTTAGATCTATTTGGCAGTCAATTGAGTTGAATGGTCTCCTCAAATTCTTAATAATGGTGTGAAAGTTCAATTTTGTTTTATAGTCTTTTTAGAGAAATGATAAACAATGCTTTAACTTTTTAATTTGGCCCACTAGAGAGTGACATATAGGTTATAAATTTTGAAATACTGTAAACTAATTAAAATGTAGATTTTTAAAGTATTTTATGTTTGTATTTTGTTAAAATAAGAAATTAATTGAATGTTTTTTTAATTAGTTGTGATAAAATGTTAAGAAAAGATGTTAAGGGGCCTCCACTTTTTTTTATAGTATATGATTTTTGGAGCTAGATTAATAATTAACAAATGCATAGGTTAATTTAATTATAATTTAATTGCTCTTCTAGGAAAAGTAAATGCAAAAAGAATAAGGGTACATGTAGCTCTATGAATAAGGAATAGGTGTCTTGGACATAAACCTTGAATTATTTATAATCTAAAAATAATATCTATGCGTTTGTTTAAACATTTCAATTATGTGCAATAATTATGTTCTATCTTGGGTCAAGATAATAGGGTTTTTTTTTTTTTTTTTTTTTTTGTTGTTTGTAGATTTGTCCTTTGTTGTATGGATCTAATTTTGCTATATGTGCACTTTTACTCTTTAGTTCATTTGGTCCACTTGTATTTGCTCTATATTTTTCTCTCCACTAAAGATCGGCAATGTTTTGAAAGAATTATATAGGATTATTGGTAGGGAGCATGTTCTCTTAGGTTAACCCCAACAAAACTTGTATAAATAATTGAAGACATCAAACTCCAACCATGTAAATGTTTTAGAATGATGTGATGTAAAATTAAGTTCTTTTAAGTATTTCAACCAAAATGTTTCCAACACACTCCTTTGTAAATGTAGATGTTATTTCAATGTTATTTCATGATAAAAATGAGTATAATCTATTGCCTTTAAAAATAAAGAAACAACGATAAATCATAAATTATCCTAGAAGGGAAAGAAATGGATAGGAGTCAAACTAAATTTTGAATGCTCCATATAAATTGTATCAGCACACGAATAAATGATGAAAAATGAGATGTATATACAAAATTCATGAAGGGAAAAGTGACTTCACACAAATTGTATAATTTTGGGTAGGTGTCAGTTAAACAAATTAATAAGGAGAAGAATGATTTCACACAAATTGTATAAACACGAGTAAATGATGGAAAATAAGATGGATATACAAAATTCATGAAGTTTAACAAAATACTCCAATGAATGAATGAATGATAGATTTTAATGACGTCTACAAGGCTGAAGCAGCCTATGGGACCCAAGAATAGCACATACCCCCAAAAACAGGACACCAAAGCTTTAAACAATTTGTAAGCTCCTCTTTAGATTTGCCCTTGATTGTAAAATTTTTTTAGTAGGTTTGTTGTTTTGTTCATCTTTGTTTCTTCAAACAAATTGTTCAAATTGTTTGTTTTTAGAATGTCCTAATTTTTGTTGTGGATGTCGCTATGTGTCGGGCACTCCATGATAAAGTGTCGCTTTGTCTCTACCACTCTTGTGTTGTAAAATAGACACACATTCTCTTTTCTCATTCTTCTTAGGTATCATTCATCTACCCCATTCACATCTCAAGTGATAGTTCTCAATTGAGCTATTGGCATCTTCGCTTTGCATTTAATATTTGTTTCTATGTAGGCTTTTTCCTCATGATTTCCTTGATTGAAGTTTTTGATGTAATAGACTTTTTAACTCCATTTTTTATATAATAGACCTTCTCACAATTTTTTAAATTTTTTTGGTAGTATTTCCTTATGATCTCTTCCTATTTGATAGAATTTTTTGATATAATAAATATTTACACTCGTATTTGATATCATAGACATTTTAATCCCATCTTATTTTGACCATAAACTACTTCTGAATGTTTCCCTCACATTTTTTATTTATTTCCTGTATCTAAACAATACTAACATTCCTACTATTAGTGTTCCATTTCTTGAAGGATATGATTGAGGGGCTTCCCAAGAAGTTGGAGAATGCAGAAGAGTGGGCTAAGAAGAAATTGAAGGTGGTGGTTGTCTGATGCTCTGTGTTTTGTCATGGTAAACATTTTTTAATAAAAACCTAATATTAGTTTCATGGCTATGGAGGGGTTAACGTAGTGAATTTTAGTTATAAGTTGGATTCTGCAATTGCCCAAAATTTCTTGAAACAGTTGAAACAACCGACAAGTTAATTAATGATTAAGTTTATATGAAATTGTTTAGTTTACATTCCAATTTTAAATTTGGCCCAATATACAAAATCTTGGTTTGAGATGTGGTTGATTATCCAAAAATCTGTAAACCCTCTTCCCAATTTTGATGATCATTTGTGTCCTGTGTGGGGGAAGGAAAAAGGAAGATGGAATGTGCAGTTGGGTTAACAGGGGAGGGAAGAAAGCTTTACAGAATCCGCCGCACGATAATGGAAATGCTCAAAGACCGGGCTTATGATGTTCATGACACTGAAATTCATATGAGCGAAAGAGATTTCATTAATAAGTTTGGAGAAAATCCAACAAGGAGAGACTTCACTATTCTCAAATCCAGGAGGGCTGTCAAAGATGAGGTTAGGTTTCTTCTTTTTTTCTTTTCATTTTTCTTAAAGTTTTTGATTGAACAGAACTTTTAACCAGCCCTACTCTGTGAGGTTATGAATGGGAGAACTCATCCGTTTCATGAAGTCTATAATATTCTAGTTATTGATTTTTTAAGATTAGACTGTAGATTTATTTATGTTCAATGTTTCTGACAAATATGATGGATCCATCATAAAGGATGAAAGCATGATGGGTCCATCACGAGGGAATGAAAGAATGAGATAGAGAATTCTATGATCCATCACGCTTTCATTTCCTGATGTTGGATCATAGAGTTTGATCTGAAACATAAGACATAAAAATATTTACATAGTTGAATCCAGAAAAATCAATAACTAGAAAGAATTCATTTTTGCCTCTAGAGAGTCTTAAAGACATGATACTATAGATACTTAAATTACAACAATTTGTTGAGATATGAACCATTACTACTCCAACTCAAGCACGCTTAACCACAGAGTTCTCTCCAAGGTTAAACCCACTTAGCTTGCAGCCCCATTTGCAAAACCTTCAGCAAGTGTTGTGCCGTATGAACCATTCATTATAGATCCCCCTACTCATGAAACATGGATCAATGAGTTTGACTCAAAAACTACACAGTTGAACCCTATACGATCTATCAATTTTTTTTCCAAAAATTATATACAATCAACACAAACATCTGAAAACCATGCTATTCTTTTTCATCCTATCTTTCTCTGCCAATGTATGCACATCCTTCTCAGATTGTATCTTCAATCAGTCTAATCCATTTCTTAAATTTGAGTAAGAGTTCCTTAACTAGGAGTTTGTTTCTGTTAAAAATTCTCAGAATGATGAAATCTTTTCTCTGAAATAAATTATGATTTTGGCAGATAATTGTACTGTTCCCTGAGGACGAAAAGCTTGGAATGTCGACCATAAAAGATTACTACTCAAATCTGGAAAAGGCCAAAATAAATCGGGCAGTTGTTGTAGTTAAGCAGAGCACTTCTCCCATGGCCAGAAAATTCGTTCTGAATCATACTAAACATAATATAGAAATCTTCAACGTAAGTTGTAATCAAACTAATTGTCTAAAATTTTACATCAATTTGATCTAGATTTATATGACTATTATAATTAGAATTGTTTTAGTCTGTGTTAAGTCTTATATTTGTATGCACAGGAAACAGAATTGCTCATTAACATTAGCCGGCATACATTGGTTCCCACACATCAAATTCTAACCAGTGAAGAAAAGAGGACATTGTTGGATCGATACACACTAAAAGAAACACAGGTAAACTATTCTACCATCTAAGATTATGCATATTGAGAATTGTTACACAGTTTGATTTGGATTGAAGTGATCTCATTATATTGTTGTGTTCAGCTTCCACGAATACAGAAAAGTGATGCAATGGCTAGATATTTAGGGTTAGTACGTGGTCAAATTGTAAAGATCATTCGACCCAGTGAAACAGCAGGAAGATACGTGACTTATCGTTATGTTATTTGATTTTGTATTCTCCCACTTAGATTGTATATTTTTTAATTGCTAAATTTCATCATTTGACCGAGGTGACCTATGGTTATGTTATTTGATTTTATATTCTCACATTTGGATTCTACATTTTTCAATTGAAGTATTTTGGTATTCATGTTTAAATTTGATGGTCTTATGATCATTTTATTTTATTTTTTTTTGTCATAAAATACAATTTAATATCTAAAATAGATTATATAATAGAAAGAAAATAAAAATTCAACAAATATATGATAATAAAATACACATCTTGTCTATGGTACTTTTTAAAAATAAAAAAATATTTTATTTTATTTTTGAAATGATTAACCAATTAATGAAAGTTCTTCATTATATTATTTTCTTATAAATAAACAAACTATTCTATTGGTTGAATTTTTTAATAGATATTATTTTTTAAAATTAAATTATTGCCCTTGGTTTGTTGGTGAAGTTGAAAGGTTTTAATTGAGTCCACCAAGGATCAAATCTTGCGGAGTGTAAGGCTCCAACACCATAAGGGATGAGGCCGAGTTGTGCCCTATGTGGATTTTGGGAGAAAGAATACCAAAAATATATTTAATTGTATTTTAACCCTCGGTTTGATATTCATTAGATGTATTTAGTAGTAACCATGGGTTGGAAATCTTTTGTATATCCTATAGAAGTAGTTGACAATTTTTCACAAGAATGCATATAATTATTTTATCCATATCCTTGATACATGTAAGATGATAAGTATCATTATTATGACCAATGTTAGATATATGAAATATAGTTTTATGATAAATATATATGACAAAACCATATACCTTGACACTTGTATAAGAACATCACATGATTGATTTTCATAGTATTATATTAAGAGGAAAATAATTATTTTAACTTATTATGAACTTTTTGTTTGGGTTAAAAGATTCCTACTATAGGGTAACTGGTTATTGAGGAAGTTTGATAAATTCTGCAAGGGATTATGCTTCTTGACTCTTCACTGTCAAGAACCTAGATAAAGCATATAGGCATGATGCCATTATGTTATTCAAGAACTAAGCAATATATTTGAGGAATCAATTAAAAATCAACTATAATATGTTGGCTATTCTGATAACCTGTTATACCATAAATATTACTGGGCCAATATTATGGCAAGTAATATAATTATGGTAGGAGGTAATTTGAACCTAAATTCTTAATTGACAATAGTCTCACACCTTACTACCTTTATATCATGACAATTATTTTTATTGTCAATATATTGTAATAGGATATTAATGAATTACTTGTGGATGGTGTAAGTTGATAATATGTTGAATAGATTAAATCAAAAGAATTTGATGAGTAATGATAGTGCTTCATTTAGATATATAATTATTGGACCTTGTAGGAATATTCTATCAAAATCATTGACCCATGTTATATAGTAAGACATATTCATAAGAGCAATATGAAGCTTTACATAATTATTGCTTCAAAAACAGATCTTGATCATTTATGTCTCATAATTGATTATGTTCAAACTATGTTATGTTGATTATGATGTTCTATATTCCTAAGTATGATTGTATTTTGATAATGTTAGTCCATGTTTGAATAAATTGGGTGGCAATGAACTTGAATTTCATTTGATAAATTGAATATAAGTAGAGTTAAGGTTTCTTGAAATAAAGATATTTCCATGTTTTACCTTCTATAAACATGATATGCAACCTCTCTTAATACCTTATTGTTGACATTAAGGTCATATTATGAATTTAAATGGTTAAGTGTAAATAGATTATCTAGTCTATAAGCTAGACCATCACAATAATAAGAGGTTATAGTATAGGGCTAGTGTAAAGGAAAAACTAGAGTGAGTTAAGAATATTATTAATCATATTATTGAGTATACATCTTCATACGATGATATAATGATATTGTGATGCTATATATCTTGAGTATGGCTTAGGCACTAATCATACTTAAATTAGAGTAGCAAGGGACCTCAACTCTATAATCTTGTGTCTAATGGGTGACCTAGTTGATTAAACCTCACATGATTTGCACCCAAGATATAACTCTTGGATGTGGTAAGTTGGTAACTATGATTACACCAATGTAATTTCTTGTTTATGATCCAATCATGGAATGGTGTCTTGGTCCAATGATTAGTGTATTTTATGTGAACAAAGAGAATCTAGGAAACCACCCAACCTTTGTGCTACGAAAGTGAACCTATAATAGATTTAGAATACTCATGTTGAACAATGGGACCAGGTTTAATTTGAGATAACGACCCATGTGGAGGGAAGTGTTATAGTATGGGTTAGTAAAGTATGAACTTTGCTATGATATCCAAACTATTACTATTTGTTATTAATTAATGAAACCTTTTGTTATGGAGAACATATGTGTCAAATAGGTGATCCTATAAGAGGTATTAGAATATTCTTGCTGAATAATTATGGTGATGTCTAATAAGAGATTTTGACATATATGAATAGAGGTGATGTATTATAAGGTTACTAAAATTGGGAAGTTGTGTGTAGGCCCCTTGAGAGACCTGGTGAGGAGAACTACGTGTGACTTTGACCCATTTGGAAGCGGGAACATAGGCGGTCCTTAGGTGAAGGGTGCCCCTGTGACCTCAAGTCTGTAGGGGTAGGGTCTATGGGGGGGAATAACTCCAAGGTTTGGGGTTGTTCCTAACCTATCAACCTATCCTCTTTAGTAGGCTTCAAATGAGGCCAAATAGGCATTAGAGGATTATGAAGGAGTCAAGAAAGCCTTATAACTCGTACTTAAAATATTTCATGTTTTTGGATGCTAAGTTAATTAAGTGTAAAGTTAGACCACCTCATGGTCAGTTTGTTTAGCCATTGTGTAGAGGCAATCTTATGTTGGATTCAAGTGATCTTATGCAGTTGTATGATTTAATCCTAGACCTATAAGACTTGTGTATATTCCTATATTAGACAATTATGATCTATTTGTTCTGAATTGGGAACCTCTCTTCCAGTTATAGTGCTAAGCTATGTACTTTGTTGACTTTTATGGTTATGGTTAGAGTAAGGGCCCTATGATGGCATAGGTAGAGGTTGTATACCTCATTGCATAGGCTACCCTTCTCCATCTAAGGAGATCACCAATGGAAATCATATGGACTGCATAAGATAAGCTTATCCGCTCGAGATTGACAATATTCAAGGAGCGTACTATGCCTGTAGACTATCAGTCGTAGCCCCTAATTAGCGGATGGTTATTGCCAGTTGCATGTAGGCGAGGGATACCCCTCTTGGATCTAGGGTTTTGGACAGATTCCAACAGGAGCATGTGGGTCTTGGGGCCAATGACATGTCGGTGATGGATGTCCTTGTTGCTTAGTCGTACGATGGACTACAAGGAAGGGAATTTCTAATAAAGTATAGGTAGGTAATAATTGACCAAACCTTGTATAATTTGGGCATATATTTATGTGGAAGTGGTATAGTTGACTTGTTAGGATGAGGATAGACACCCAGTGTAGTATGGGATACATCGAACCTTGTTCCCACTAAGTCATCAATTGGGTGTATCCTACTTTAAAGAAATTTCTCTTGACAAGCTATACGCAATCGCTTTAACATGGGGGCATACACTCCGCTCAATGATTTTCTCCTTTGCATATCTTGATACTTAAAGTTCCTTAGCGAACTTTATCTTTTTCTTTGTAATTTTTCGTATTTTTCTTTTCATGGGTCATAGTAAGAGAACCTTACTAGTTTGTAGTCATGTTTCTCTCTTTCTCTCTCTCATGATCTTCCCTTTTAACTTATCATTGAAGTTGTAAGATCCTAAAGTCCATTGGGGGCTTGGTGTATCTTGCCTCGATGATTTGGTGAATTTTTTTTTTCAATGTGAACCTTTTGTACTTTACCGAGAGTATTATTGACTTCATACTCTGGCTAAAGTGGGAGCTAAATCTACCATCCTAAAATTGTACCCCTTTGCAATTTTGACCATATTTGGGTCTTCACCTTAGTCTTTGCGCCTCTTGTCCTGATTGAAGACCTAATTATGCTCATTTTCATCACAAATGACATAAATCTCAAAATGCACCTTATCAAGCACCTTAAGCCTACCCAAAAATAGGGCAAGACCATGACACCATGCCATGGTCCACCCTAATTTAGGTCCACCCAAAACCCAATGCAACATTTCAAATTTGAGAGGTATTCCCCTCTCCGTGTTGGCTCATGTTGGAAAATTAATGAGTTTTTTTGATGGGAAAGTATATAAAGAGGTTTTCCCATCTCGTTTGATGATCAAGGAAGAATCAAGAAGTATTGAGCACACACATGCAATCAAACAGTTGAGCATTTTTAGTCTTCCTTCAAGCCTTGGAGCAGCAATAAAGTCAAGATTCAAGCATTGAAGTGGAGATTTGCATCCTATTTCATGAAACCCTAATTCCATGTGGAGGTAAGCAAAACTTCAAAAGGAGGTACCATCATTCAATTTTTAGTCATAATTCAGCATCTCCCTCAAAAGGAGAATCTTTCCTTACAGTCATTTCAATTATCTTTATTTCAATTTCATGGTTAATTCCAAAACCAAGGTTTGACCTAAGGCAAGCCCCTATTCCCAACTTTTTTCCCCTTCTTTTTGTGTGTAGGAAATAGGTACAAAGTTGTACTCTTCAGAATAAGCTTCATTCACAGAGACAAATCATCCCCCTTTGGAATACAAAAAGTTTGGAGAACCGTTGTGATGGGCCATGGTCCTAGATTTTTAGGAGCGTTTCTGAAGATTAGATCCGAATCGGATTATACTACTCAGATCCAAGTGCATGCGAAAATCCCACATTTGTAGCTCATTATTTTCTCAGTTTTACCTTTATTTTTTAGTACTTTGTCTCAATTAAGCATTTCAACTAACAAAAGAGAGGAAAAACATTCACAAATTAATCCAATCCATTCAGTATTTAGTCTCTATCTGATTTGTGAGTGAATCCAATGGATTCCCTTCCCTCTTTTGAATGTAAATGTTTCAAGCGAAATTGATTTGGTGATTTCTCCCTTCTATGTTGCAAATTGCTAAATCAAATTTTGCCCTTTACATATACACATATATACATACATATATATACACATATATATACATATATACATATATTCATACACACACACACATTCTTTGTGTTTTTTATTTAGTTGGTAAGGGTTGGGTTATTATACTACCAATTTTCCTACGTTGATCTAGTGTCCAAAGATTTTCATTGAATGTAGGGTATATTACTTTGTTGAATCAAGGAAAATTATTGCATTTAATAGAAGAGATTTAGTTGATCTTTTTGTTGCAACAATTATAGAGACATTCAAGATCCCTTTTTATCTGATTATAGTAGATGTGATGAAATAACATGGTTAGAAAGGTCTATGATCAAGGGTCTAAGAAATGCTTGAAGATCATCAATGGAAATTGGATAAAGAAGACAAAATAACAATAGGTAAAATTCCAAAAAGTTTGTATATAAGTGATTCTATCTTTCAAGTTTAATAATTTGGTCACCATATCAAGCAACATTATAAGCTTGAGTTCAAAATTTTCATTTCACTTATATTGGATGTTCTACTTTGTTGAAAAAATATTTGATGGTAATACAAATATCTACTGCACAAGAATTATAAGTGATAAAATATACTTGAATAGTTTATGATGATGAAGAAAACTACAATATTTCACATGACGTCATATGCGATATATATTTTTGTTATAAATTTAAGATATAGAGGATTGACTTGCAAAGGAATTATTCATAATGCTCTAGGGAGCTAAAAATATATGACTATAATCTACAAATGCAATTATGGAATTCATTATCACACTATGAAAAGGTGAATGATGCAATCATAATGTACATGAGGTTGCTACAAGGTGATTTAAAAAAAGTATTATCTAATCAAGACATGGAGCTAGTAAATAAATTTGGATACTAATTTATTTCTGAAAAATTTACTTATATCAAAATTGAATGCTTCCTACGGGCACAAAATAGGCTCCCATAGTATCGGGCACAAATAAAATGGTTCTACTAGAAGTAACTAGGGAACAATTTCATTATATTAAAGTTTGGGCTTGTGTTCCTTATGCTCTTACCAAGGGATAGGACTATTTTCATAGTCCCTTCTCTTAGTCAATACAATATTCAAATGTTGAGATGCAAATATATCATCCTCTACCACATAGTGCAAGGAAACATTTTGACTTTTACAACAAGTTGAGAAAGAATATTGAAAGGAACTATGCACATGAAAGACAAATTGGGGACTTATGGGTTAGTTGTCTAAATGAGTATGAGGCAAGAAAGATATCATTTTCTAGACTTCCACTAGACTATGTAAGAAAATTTAAAAAAATTGTGGAAATTGATAAAATAGTAGTTAGTGGGCAGTTAACATGGGATGAAGAATGTAGAATAGTATTTTCTACACCAATTCCTCTTCTAGGCTAGTCTAAAGAGGAATTAATGATTCTTGATGAATTGATGAACTGTGTGAGTAGATATAGCAAAGGGAACAAAGAAGAGGATTGAAGAAATTCAAAGGCAACCAATTATGTGTACCAATGTTTATAAGAGAAATAATGACTAAGCTAAACAAACTAAGGCTCTATCAATCCAATCCCAAAGAGAGAAAAAAGGAACATGAAATAAATTTCAAGTGAAGAACATTATACCACTTCAACTCTACCATATGACACCATGCCTTCTCTCATCACTACTTCACCTATGCATGGTTCTAAATCTTATCACCCACCACTAACCTCTACTCTACACGAGGTTGTTTCTACAACTCAAGACATTATACCTCTTAAATAAAAATATTAAGATTATGAATTCTACCATACCATTTTATATCCTTGAGTCCACCTTGCTACCATCTTCCATCATTCTTGTTCCCATTTCTTCAACTCTATTCTCCATTCTTCCAGTACTATCATCCACATTTCCCCAGAAGTCTATGACTATCACTTTTGTTGTTCAAGCTTCCTCCATATCTACCATACCAACTACCATATCTACGTGCCCCTTCCTTTCTCCATTCTTGTGACTTATCCCCCCAACTTAATAAAAAATTCCCTAGGGAAGTTACTATTGTTTGATCTCAAAATATAACAAGGCATTGCCTCCATGTAATGTATATGTGAACCTCCATCCTTTGAGGGAATCAATAAAATTTATGAGAGACTAAAAGTACAAGTGAATTCTCATAGGAATTCTCCTCCTTCTTCTCCTACCCAGGATGATAATGTTGAACTATCAAAAAATGAAAGGATTAGCATGTAAAGGTTCTTGAGAAAATAAATCAGGATCAATCTATTTATCCTTTTGAGAAATCACAGAGGAGATTGTAGTAGGGGTTCCTTCAACTGAGCAAATACAAAAAGAACAATAATTTAGAGATGCTTACGGTCGGAATGAGTTTAAAGTGAATGAAGTAAAAGACCAAAAATAACTTTGTCATTCTCCTCTTCAACAATGTTCCATTGATAGTGATTCTATAGCTCTTGAATGATTAGAATCCCAATTGAAGAAAAAAAACTTATAATTGATAGGCCTTCTTTGGATTTAGCTGTTTTTCTATACAAAATTGAGCAGCTAAAGTAGGAGAAGAAGGCTAGGGTGCACTCTCATATATCTAGAGATACCATAGGGTCAAGGTTTGTGAATATTTTTATATTTCTTATTGACAAGAATAATAAGAAAATGAGATGCAAATATTTCAAGATATCCACATTAAACTTTGGTCTAAGCACCAAAATACAATAAATTACATAGTTACAAGATTTAATGTCTATAATTATGCAAATGATAAAAAAAGATGAGCTTACTAAAGCATAATGAATGACATAATTAAACTATTTATAAGTGAATACCAAACATTTTGTGTGTTCCATCCAAAAGAATAATGGCACACTTATTCCTCATATTATCTTGATAATATATGTTTTAGATGAATTAGAGAAGACAAAGTTAATGACTCAAGCCACTCAATCTTGGATCTATGAAATACATGATCAAGGATGCCAAGCAATTAACAAAGCCATATAGGTATAGAAGGACTTCACACTTCTAAAAATTGTATGAATGAATGAAAAAATTTGATCAACCTAAAAGGTAAATTCTTATGATATTCTCATTCTAATTTGCACTAATTTCTCAACCAGATAATATTTTCACAAATATGTACCCCAATTTAACATTTATGCCAGATATATTTCTTCCTAACACCTTTTTTCCATAAAGATAATTATTGGGATAAAGTGTAATTTAATTAAGGATGGATGAAAATCATTAAATCATTATTGTGGTTGTCCATAAGATTTTTTAACCTTTTTTCTTTTGAATTTTATTTTACAAATGAAAAAATGCATAGAAAAAACATCATTTTATTGTTAGATAGAAAGATAAAAGATCATTTTTATCTGAATAATTACATAGGTTTTCATATTTCGTCCAAATCCATTTTCTACGAAACAGTAGAAAAAAGAATTCATGGCCTGCGGTCGAAGGAGGTTACTTATGGTTATAAGTTTTACATATGACCAGATTTCATAACCTACATTGTAAATATCTTGAGCAAAACGATTTATCATTTCTAACTAAGAACGATCATTTCTGTGTCCTGAAAATCTTGAACATTTCTAACTAAGAATGATCATTTCTATGTCCTGAAAATCTTGAGCAGACAAAAGTTATTCAACTTTCAAATCTTGAGAAGACAAAGTTATTCAACTTTCAAATTTATTAAAGACTGTTTTAAGAGATGGATGATAAGGCTGCATATGTTTTTGATACTTTTCCGCACAAAAGAAGACATTATTTTTTTGACATGTTAATAGCTTTTGGTTCAATGATGAATTGGGATGTCCAATCTATACACGAAGTTCTGGAGGATTTGAAGATTTAGGTTACAAAATTCAAGGAGGAACAAGAAGAAGAAAACGGTGAGGAAGAAGAGGATGAGGATTTTATAACAATGGATTTGAGTGCACAATCCCATGATCATTCAAGCTAGAGGAGCGAACCTAGCACAATCCCTTGATCATTCAATTCCCTTGATCATTCAAGCTAGAGGAGCGAATCTAGCACAATCCCCTGATCATTCAAGCTAGAGGAGTGGCTTCCTATCATCCACTCCACAACGCATGCGCTCCCAAGCCTAGATTTTTAAGGTATGGAAAGAGCTCTCCTGAATTTTCCATACACAAAATCCGGCCTATTGTTGACATCCAAAGATCAGAAGAAGAGTCCAAGACAAAGGCAGAGTCTGAAGCAGAGGCAGAGGCAGAGGCAGATCAAGATTATAACATGGAGAAAAATCTCAAGTCATCGAAGAATATTTCAATGAGTCCCATGGTCCCCAATTAGCCCAAGACCCACCTAATTTGGAGGATCAAAGAAGAGAAGTCACTACACAAGAATCAAAACAACCTCAAGAACCAGATTATACAATAGAGCTCAACCCCAATTCTCTACTCCTCCTCGCCCATGGAATTAACACAAACATTGCTGGATTCAAAAGCTATAGTTCTGTCATTCGCAAGATGATGTTACCTCTATTTATGTTCCTTGCATTGCTCACCACAACTTCTAGATTTGATTGGCTAGTGCTGGATAATAATTATTTGGGTGCCAGTATTGTGTATCATCACAGTGTCCATATGAGCCCTCTGCCACTTACAGAAAGAGTGAGTTTATCATAGAAAATGAAAGGGTTCTTCTTGTTATGGGAACCCACGTCATCTCATGTTGAGCAGTCTTGAAACACACTTATGTTTGCTACTCGTGCCAAGGAGAAACACTGCACAAGTGAATATGGTATGTTGTACTTTTTTCAATAGATGTAGAAGTGAATATATGATTTAAGGCTCACTTAGAATCGTTTGTCCCAAAATAGGTTATTTCAGATAAGGACTTGGTCAAGCAATTGCAGAAAGAAGTTGCAAGGCTTGAGGCTGAATTGCATACACAAGAATCGATCACAACAACATGTTCAGAATCATTATTGATGGAGAAGGAGCTGAAAATTCAAAAGGTATTTTCATTGGATATGATTATTATAAATGAAGAGCAATTCTTGTTATTTTGGATTTCTGCATCCATTCAGAAAATAACTTAAGTTAGGTCAACTTGCAGATGGAGATGGAAATGAAAGAACTTAGATTACAATGGGATCTTGTTCAATCCTAGCTTGATGAATTAAATTGAAAAATGGAATTGTAGCAGCAACAAGTAAAGTCTCCAGAAATGGCTGCCAAGACTTTTTTTGATTAAAAAGTTAGAGTTTGTATTATTTTAACCTAAACATATCTTCTAAGTGATTTTCACTTGCAAGAGCTAAAACAGGTTGAAAAAAGAGAAAAAGAAAATGAATCCCTTTCTTAGGTAAAGAAACAAGAAATAGTTGAAGAAACAAAACCTACCATGGTTAGCAGGCCCAAAAATAGTTCTATGAGACAAACAGTGAGAGATTCGAGCACTGCTACTCTTGCACCGGTGCACGAAATTCGAAAGGTTGAACAAATGCAAGATAAAATTGGTGAGGATGCTAGTCGGGTATTGGAAGCATTCCATAAGGAGAGCATGTCTTCGTTTAGCCCAATCAGGACCGAATCATGATGCAGCTGAAACTATTTTGAATTTGTGGGAAAGCTTGTCAACTCCTCCTATCTTTCCTCTTGTTCTTCTAGTTTTAAATCAAACCAAACATTTGAGCTGCCCATGAATAGTTCACGCCCTATAGACTCCAGTATGAGTAAGATTGCCACTGTGGCTACTGATCAGGCCAATAAAGATGAAACCAATTAGAGAATTCAGACTCTACACGTCTCTCCCATTCAAGAGCCGAGCAGTTTTACCATTGATGTAAAACATTATGTTCATCAAGAACCTCACGATCAAATTGTTGTGGAGGATGAGGAGAATTCAACGTTTTGTGAAAAGAATGCAGCATAGGGCTCACATTGTTCATTTCCAAAAGTAAGTAGAAATGAGTTCATTTCAACTCTGAGCCAATGAAATTTCTTGTTAGAGAAGAGACCTTCTATACCACCTCGGAAGGCCTTACTGTTAAGTTGGGTATAGATCATAAATCCCTAGGGATTAAATGGAAACATGTTACAGTTGTAACTACTAAAGTGGCACTAGGAATTGTTTTGATTTTAGTTGCTTGCGGAATTATCTACTTGTGGTGGTGTAAGCCCCAAGAAATAGAGGTGACAAAATAGTATAGTGGGAATAAGCCTAGACACAAAAGGCAGTAGATTAAACAAAGTGTGACTCCTCCAACACTTGGAAGCTTTGTGCAATATGTTGATGTTGCATATTCCATTGAGCGTAAGGCCCAAGAAATAGAGGTGTCAAAATAGTATAGCAGGAATAAGCCTAGACAGAGAAGGCAACAGATTGAACAAATTGCCACTCCAACACTTGGAAGCTTTGTGCAATATGTTGATGCTACAACTGCTATTAGAAGATCTATGAAAATTCAGAATAAGTTCTCTGTTTTTTCATTTATTTTTGAGTTTGTAGACAAATTTATTACCTATGAACAGTGGTAGAATTGCTAATAGAATCGCTAAAGCATTTCTCTTGAACTAGGATTTTGAAACTGGAAATATCGATGTCAATTAAAACCATGAGCATATCTCTAGGATATTTTCCACTGTTATTCACTGTATTGATCTAAAAATGTGTGTGACATGCTATCATCTATATATAGCTTTAATTTTTAAAGAAAGTTGAGAGTGTTGTTTACCATCACTGTTACAAGTATCTAAGAGTCCTTTCATACAAGTTTTGGTTATTTTGTCTGAGTTGCTATAGAGCATTATGTTCTCATCTATTTGTGTATATCAAAAGGCTTTTTGGAAGCACCAAGAGTTGCATTAATTGTACCTGTATGCTATAGATTTATGGTAATATTCTTTATCGGTCTGGATTTTTTGAGGTAATATTCTTTATTAGTCTGATGATCAAATATCATTAGGGTTTTCTGTGTAATTGTAACCAAATTGTTTTTCAAATTTCAATGCTTAGGTTGGCTTACTTTTGAGATGAAAATAATTGAAGTGTTAGATTCTCATTGTTGAGACCTATAATCGAAATTCTAATATGACAGTTAAAAGGTAGAATTCTAAATGGTATTTTGGTCTTCCACTATTAGGCTTCTAACAGTAATTTCAAAGTTGCTTCTCTTGAGAGTTAAATATTGGTTCCTTTTAAAAAGTAAGTATCTTTTTGAGTTATGTTTGTAGACTACCAGAATTTTATTTAAAAATTAAGAAAGAAATAATTCAATTTTAAGTTAAGCTGTTAGAGTTGGGTGTTAATATTTTGACTGCATATTTTCACAGCAAAAAATATGAAGTCTGAAGAGCCCAACAAGGAGTATAACTCAAGTGGTAACTGTGTAGATGAAGACATTTCTACCCTTTTTGCAAGGTCGGATGTATTGCTTGTTACCGATTGTTACAATCACAATTCAAAAGTAGACGGTCTGATGTCACTCTTGGTGCTTCCAGTATTTAACTCCTTACAATAAAACTTCAGCATTGGCAATTCTTGAATCTTAGACCTGTATGAAGGAAGTTAGCAAAAGTTGGTGTAATTGGGGCTACTTTTTGTGTATTAATAAAATTGCTTGCTAAAGGGATTACTCATTACAATTTGAAGCATATCAAAGAGGAGGATTTTGAGACATACTCATCTCTACAGTGCTGACATTCTGGTTTTGATAAAACCCAATCAACAACAGTAAGCATACCAATGACAAATAAAATTGATCTCTAATATCTTTTTCCAAGTGTGCTGGTGGTAAACTTTTTGTCCTTTATTTTACTATTTTTGGGGTCTATCTTGTAATCCTATTCACTGTGGTAGGAATTGCTTGCTTCTTGTTGTACTTGAGCAATATTGCCAAGAACCCTCCAAATGGAATATGTTTTTCCAGGGAAATCAACCACAAGAAGCAGATGGGTGTAGGGCCAATAACCCATCAGATATGTAGTAAACATTTCATTGTACTTTTTACGTATACACAGATGGGTGTAGTATGAAGAAGTCTTCGAATATGTAGTAAAATTTTTATTGTACTTATTACGTATACACATTTTTTTTGATCATTTGAAATATTAGGAAAGTCTAAAGATTTGTTGGAAAATTTGCAAGTCAAATTATGAATGTAGTTAAGAACTTATCTTTCTTTATGAATGTGTTAAAAAGAAAATAGAATTTATGTTTAAAAGAGTTTGGAAACAACCTAGGTTCATGAATTGGAGCAATGCTTGGTACTCATTAATAGTAGACCATAAAACATTGTGCTTTACAATATTTCTTTTTTTACAATAGTAAAGAAAGAATAATAAAAAATATATTTTAGATCAAGAAGAATTGAGTAAAAAAAAATCATAGAAGAGTGGTGCAAGTAATTGAATAATTTAAGTTTTGGGGTTTCAAATCTACAACCATTTTTTTGCCAAAAAGATATAGATAAGTTATTTTTTATGAAATGATTTTTTTTTTTGTATTATAATATAATTAAATTTTAAAAGATGTAATTTTGCTATTAGTGGTGCTTCTAATTCATATTTACAATTCATCCATGACATCTATCACTTAAAACAGTTGTAAACATTATATTTTATGACATTGTACCTCTAAATTGTTGGGGAATCATAAGGAGCATCTCATTTGCATTGCAATATTCAAAATGTAATCTATTATGACAATGGTCAATGGGACATCAATTGGATAATACATTGGTATAGAATGATATGTATTGAAGGGCTTGTCGTGCCAATGCCACCAGTTGCGTTAAAAAGTTTACCCAGCGCATTGCAGTTTGTAGGGGACTACTCGATTCCTGTAGTCTAAAAAAAAATAGAAGTTGCTTTCATTTTCAACATTTTTTGTGTAATATTGGTGATGGAGACAATAAATATATAGAGCGAACAACTACTAGATAATGAAGTTTGGAAGTATAAGAATTCTAAAGCTTTGTTTTTCATAAAGGTTTAGTTAATGGAGATGTGTTTTAACACACACAAGGGTGTAAAATAGTTTAGGATAAACTTAAAAAGTCAACAACTCTATATGAATTTTATATTCAAATTGAAACTCATTCAATTACAATTGTATTTGTTCAACATTGAATGAAAAAATAGTTATGTCATGAGCCTAGCTTCGAAAAATTGAGCTATAAAACAAGATGTTGATGCTAGTAGTGGTCAAGATGAAAACATTTGGGAGAAAGATTTCCCAACAAAAGGAATGCCTTATGATAATATTTTTTCTTTTAGAGGTGGTCAAAATGATTGAGGAAAAAGTTGAGACCGATGGAGGAATAAAGGGGGAGGAGATAATTTGTTTGATGGCAATTTCAATATGACAACCAAAGTGATAGAGACCAAATATTATAAATGATGTGCTAAAAAAGGTAGTCACTAAGCCCATGAATATAAACATCATGTGGCACAATAGAAAAATATTTCAAGCAAAACTATATAAGCAACTATGATGATAAAGTATCAAGAGTAACTCAATTCATATATGGTAGCAACCATGATGAATCTATGATTTCATATTAGATTTTTCCTATTACACTTCAGTGAATCTAGTCGTGACATAATGCTTGGGTATTATCTATTTGGTGATAAGCAAGTCTCAAGCTTGTTGGAAAAGAAACCATTTAGCTCAATTTGCTAGGACTTAAGATTTTTTACTTTATAATGTACTATAACTTCCTCAACTATAGCACAACTTGTATCCAATATTGATTTGGCAACAAGGCCACTCCATTTTATTAGAAAAGGGACAAATGGTAGTTTGAAAGAAGTCTAATAATCAGGTCACATTAACTAGTTAGGAATATCTAAAGTTACTAAAACTCAAAGGAGGTTCAACTATTTCAAGGAGTTTTGCTTACCTCAATTAAGAAGGCAATATTTTTTATAGTCTTTTATCTCATGCAATACTTGGGCATGTTAATTATGAAAGGATTCAAATAATACACATAATGGTGTTGTAGGTTTTCCCACTTCAACCAAGATAATTGAGAAATTTGAAGAATTCATTTTTGGCAAAATAGCTTAGAGATCCTTTCCCTATTTTAACATAACATAACTCATTATTCTATATCAGCAGGACTTAAAAGGGGTTTCACCATAATAAGTACCTAGAATTTGCTTAATCCAAAATTTAAATTGTCCATTTTAGAATATCCTCATATTTAATACGAATATACATGTATGATGAACACTCTTTGATTGATTTTACAATTTACATTAGTATTGCCAAGATTAATTCTATAGTTCTAAAGTTTGTTTACCTAAGGGTGTAGGGCCAAAAGCCCTCTCATACATTAACCGAGAAAAACCCTTTTAACATGTTCCTCCCTTTAAAATTGGGTTATCCTCCTATAAGTGTTCTTTGTGCTAACCATATGCTTTAATTTCTTGCATAGGTAAATAGAATATGATTTCCAAGGACATCAACCCTGAGAAGCGGTTGGGTGTCTCCATAAATCAAGTTTTGACGACCTTGATGCATTATGGCAGTTTGATACATTGGTAAATAAGGGTCCATATACAACCCTAAGTCTAAATCCAATTGACACTCTTCAAATAGACAATGGTGGAGAATTTTCACCTCTTTTTAGTATCATCCTAGTCAAAAGGGATTAAGAAAATTCTCACTATTCTAGTTACTTTCCAAAAAAATGATGTAGTTCAAAGAATGAATAGAATTGTTGCAGATATAGTGAGGGAAATGTTATATTTCAAAGGAATAAAGTGATATTTTTGGACATAAGTAGCAAAAATAATTATTTATCTTCACGATAGGTTTTCTTCATTTCCTCTTCATGAGGTGACTCTATATGAAGTTTGACTTGATTATTGCCCATCTACTCAACAATTTAGAATTCTTGGCTCAACATGTTATGATTTGATTCCAAAGGAGAATAGAAATAAATTGGGCCATTGGAGTCACAAATTTTCTTCTTAGACTATTTTGATTTTATAAGGCCATTTGGTTGTATTATAAAACTAAAATTTATGATTGGTCATGATGTAAAATTTTGTGAAAGCTCCCAAAATATTATCGATGTTAAATGCCAATTATATAAAATTAATTTTTTTGCCAAGTTTGTCCCTCGAAAAAAACATCCTAGCATTATTCTTTTCTTTGATAGGGGATTAAGTAGTTTAGTACTCCATTTGGAATCTCTACCCTAGGATATCAAAGAATAAAATCCCTCTCACAAAAAAATTGAACTTTATTAGATGAAAGTGGAATTCAAGAGACTACACAACAATAGTTAGAATACAACAAGGATTTTGATTAGGAAATTAAAGCATCCATAAATTAAATTGGATCTTTGAATAATGATTTAAAAAAGTCTAAAAGTATCTTAAATATTTGAGAATTGATGAAATTGGCATTAAAGAAACAAGAAGTTCATACAAAGAGAGGCAACAGGCTCATTACAATGAACAAATTAACTTGAAAATGTAGAAAATATTGAACACTGAGAGGGGGGTGAATCAGTGTTCTGCAAATTTCATTTCAACTAGGTATTTTAACCGGTTAACACACTTAAACAAAAGAAAGATGCAAGAACACAAGAACGACAACCACAAAATCATAACACCACAATTTTATACATGGAAACCTTGTTAGGGGAAATACCATGGTGGGGATGAACCCACAATATAAGTATACTCTGCACAAGTATAGAAATATTACAATTGGGGAATGCACATGCATTTAGGCACACTTCCTAGAGCTCACTGCTCAAAAGGAGGCTCATTGCCTACAAAATGATTAATAAATGATTACAAAATAGTCTAAACTGAAGAACAACATCTACAAATGCCAAAGTACAGTTCCAATTAAGCACAATACACTGATTTCTTACACTTCATCTCTTACTTCTCTGATACACTACTTTGCTTTGTTCTGGAGCACAAATCTCTATCTTGTGCACGTGAAACCATGCATAATCAATCACACAAACCTTCCACACACTCAAAATGATCAATTACATTGATCTTATATATCCACAACATGAAATCACATCATCGCTAGTCGGCTCAACGAGACTTAAAACATTATCCAAACGTGTGTCGGCTGAATTCAAACTCCAATGCTCATGCGGACCAAAAATAATTGTCCATGCGCTTCAAAAAATGTTGGCTAATCATACTGGATCATAAAACCAATCACAAAAAATTCTCTACCAAATTCACACATCGATCAACTTCACTAGTTGACTCGATATTCACTGGCAGACCAAGAACCGATACATAGAAGCTTCTAACTCATGAACCAATCACCACCAGAGGCTAAAAATCTGGAATAAGGTGTTCTAGACATATGACTACCTTCCCTTAGATCTGCAAGACAAAATATACAAGATAAACAAAATGGTAACCAAAACACTATACATTGTCTGATACTTTGTTCTAGCTTGCCAGACTTAGCCAAATCTTCACTTTGACTTTTGGTATGAGAAAATGAGGCATTGTGGATGGGATCACTGGCTTGGGTTGCCATCAATGACAACATCTGATTAGTTGTGCAGCCAAGGCTCTAATACCAATTGATGAAATAGCTTTGATACCGGAAGACAACTAAGAGGGGGGTGAATCAGTTGTCTCAAAAACTTACACAACTTAAACTTATTCTTAGATCTGATAATTAACCATGAAAGCATAAATCAGAAAAACATCAAGAACACACATAACACTAATATTTTTGACGTGGAAAACTTGATCAAGGGAAAAACCATGGTGGGAACCTACCCACAATATGATAATACTCTGTTAGAAGTGTCATGTGTGTGTGAAGTAGGGTACCTGCAACTGCAACACAAACACTCAATAGATCATTACAAGCATGGTTGGAAAATTGAAATCAAATAAAAGATAAACCATGACAAAGCAACCTATCACCTCCTAAGACATGCGAGTGTGGATTTTCTCTTAGATCTGGATAAGCAATCCCAGTGACTTGACTACACCTAGACAGAGGATTTAAAATGATATGATATGCAAGCTAGATGAGATTGATTATGTTATATTGATCCAAGATGCTAATTAAGCTAATGATATGCATGATTAAGCTATGATGATGATGCAATTAAGATAGAATAGAGATTGATTGTGCTATATGATTCAACAATTATGCTAGAATATGATCAAATTAAACTAGATCTAAGATGCAATTGCCTATAATAACAATGTTTAAATGATATGCTATAATGGATATGCCTATAGTAACAATGCATAAGATGAAAATGAGATGGGATCCTTTGTGCTCCAAAATGGGGGATATTTATAGAATTTCCAAGGCCAAGGGTGAGGTGGAAGGAATCAATGGTCAAGATTGAGTCTGAAGATATCAAGGGTGAAATTGGAGGAGGTTGGAGAAGAGGTTGGAGGGAGGGACACTTGTCATCTCTGTGGTGACAAGTGTCAAGGAGCCTTGCTCATAAGAGGGCAAGTATCCAAGGGAGGAGACATGTGACATAAGTGCCATGTGTCTTAAGGGGAGAATATCCACCCCATACGAGGTTAGGATAAGGAGGTTAGGATGTGCAAGATAGGATAGGGTTAGTTAAACCCAAGGTTAGGTGGAATGGGTTAGGTTAGAAGGTGGTTAGGTTAGGTGGTTAGAAGTTAGGAGGCATGTGGGTAATTTGAATTTAAAAACTCAAATAATAGGAAAAGGCTAATTAACTTTCAACAACTCATAAATTGATTTGTTTTAATTAATTAGGGGATTAGAAGGAATGAATTAAATGGGGGGGAGGATTAATTAATTCAAATTAATTAATCAAAGGGGACTATTGAAATGAACCTATTAAATAAATCCTTAGATTTATTAATAAGTAGATGAATGGGAGAATTTAATCAAATTGCTAATGAATTCAATTAAATTGGGAAGGGGGATTAATTAAATAATTGCTTATTTAATTAATTGTCTTCAAACCATTTTTAGGTGCATACAATAAGTATATAAATATTAGAATGGGGAATGCACATGCATTCAGACACACTACCTAGAGCTCACTACTCAAAAACAACAAGGGCTACAACCCAGGGAAGACTCACTGTCTTACAAACAAATCTGGATAACATTCAAAAGATCATGAACTGAGAAATAACATCTCCTTAATGTCTGGTTATAGTTCTGGTTAAGCACATGACAACTTTCTTCTTCACACACTTCTTCTCTACCTCTGAAGGATGTATACATTTAGCGCACATACATTCTGATTCTCATCCATACACTTTAACAATCCAAATCAATTCAATTTAATGAGGATAGAGAACTATCAAAGGAGCCTGGAATCTGATCAGAACCTTGGTCTATCAAGGCTAGATCTATTACATTCCTCTCATGCTTAATGTGTTGGTTAATTAGGTCATTTTGTGGTTTTATTATTTTGATTTAACCCTAACCCTAATTTTTCACCAATGCATTTTGGTGAACCCAACTTCTTTCACCTTAATTTTATATTTGTGATCTCAGATCTGATTGTTTATTCATTTTCAAAATCAGTTTTGCATTCATAAGTTTTATTTTAAATTGAATTACATAAATTTAGAGTTTGATTTCACACACACCCTAATTTATAATTCTAAATTTGAACTTGTGGGTTGCATAATTTTGATTCATTATCTTAAATTTGATTATTTATGCATTCTAAAATTCAAATTTGCACTCATGGATCTCATTTTCAATTGAATTACATAAATTTGGAGGTTAAATTCACAAAAATTGTAATTTATAATTCTAAAATTAACTTGTGGGTTACATAATTTTTCAAGTCTATTTTTAGATCCGATCCTTGTGGCATGTTATGCTATGATTTAGAGACATTAATCTTTCAAATTCACAAATCAAATTGCTTAATTAATTGGTTAATCAATTTTGTTTACAAAAAAATTTATTGTTTAATCACAATTTTCAATTTGTGCATTCAAATTTCCCTCCTTTGTCAATGAGTTTTGTTACCATTATTCCTACGTACAATATGCCTGTGAGAATAATTTGTAGAATAAAGGCTTCCCAAGATTTAATTTCTAAGGATATGGAGCCTAATTTGGATAACTTATTTCATGAGAATGTTGGTGCATCCTCCAACCCAACAAATGATGTCATGTATGCCCATTCTCTTCATAATTCCCATGATGAGGATGAATCACTAACTAGGGTTACCATTGACCAATTGGAGAATATTGACAATGAATTTGAAAATCTTCAACAATTGATGAGCCAACAATACCCAGAAAGTGATGCAATCACATTGATTTAAGGATTAAAAAGAATGGTGCAAAGTGATAAAATTGGTGTTGATTTTTTGCATGGCCTTGCTCATATTGTAGACACTAATATCATGCCAATTGAAATTTGTGCTAATGTCCTTGGTTATTCTCAGCCCACTAGTCAAGCTAATCATTCCATTCCAATGCCTACATCCTTGCCTAGTGTTCTTATATTTACATATTCTATCACGACTACTTCCACACAAAATGTTAATCCTACACATGTTAGTCATGGGGGCAATATCGTTAATCAATATTCTTACATACCTCCTTCTATGAGTCTTCTATTTGTACCCCAATCATCTCCCATACCCACAGATCATAGTGTTCCACCTCCTTACTCTCAACCTCCACCTACATACAACCTCCACCTACATACAACAACATTACTCCTCCATCACAATCCAACATCTCTAATTTCAATCCATCCACTAAAGAAACCATTAACAACCTTTCCCAAACTGTTGCATCCTTACAATAACAATGCAAAAGGTGACCCCTTGACTCATGTGAAAACATTTCAAACTTTGTGTAGTGATTTTTCTCATGACCAGAGACTTATGGCTAAATTGTTTACTCGAACCTTTAGGGATAAAGCTTTGCAATGGTATTGTTATGTCTCTCCTTATTCTATTTCATAATTTCAACAATTAGCTAATGCTTTCATTCAACAATTTCACGATAATCTTGATCCTAAAATTACTTTGACTTATTTGATTCATTGTAAGCAAGGAGTTAAAGAGAAAGTGGCTGATTTTATTTGTAGATTTAAACATTTGTATTTTCAAATTTCTTATCCTATGCCTAATCATGATGTTCATATAATTTTTATTGTTAATTTACAAAAATACATTAGGGATAAGCTTCAATTTTCTGAGTTTACTTCCTTTTTGCAACTGTGTGCAATGCTTCATAATTATCAACTTCAAGTGAGTCAATTTAAATCATCTCCTTCAATGGCTCTCTGGTTGATAAGAATGAGAATGCTCAACAATATTTTGAAAAGTTTAAATCGATCAAATGATACATCAAGATAAATGACAACATCAATACTCAAATGACAGCCATGACATCAGGTGTGGCCCCTTTATCCAAATACTTTAGAAAAGAATTTACTCCTCTTTCTAAGTTTTTGCATAGTATAATGTCGAGATTGATAAATAATGATATGTTGAAACTTCCTCCCATCAAGCCAATTGATACCTCCAAATCTTTGTCATCTTTCCATGATCCCAAAGCCTTTTTCCAATATCATCGTCAACCCAGTCATGATACTAAGAAATGATCAATATACCTCAAGGATTAAGATTCAAGATTTCATTGATAATAATACCATATTTGTAGCTAGTGTGAATGACAAAGGAAAAAAATAGTAGCTCCTCCTAATCAAAATATTCAAATTTTCACCAATCCTCTGCCTTCCCACTCTACTAATGTTGTTGAGTCTGAATCTCTTGCCTTTTTTCCCGATGATCTTGGTATTGAGTCTAATAATGTTGTGAATCTTGTTGACAAACCTACACCTCCTAAGGACCTATGCATTACCTTTGATCCTCGTGAGACTATTATTGCACATGATGGCCCATTATATATCACTAGGAAGATCAATGACAAACTCTCATGAGGAGTTCTCATTGATCCAATGTGTATGGTGAATATGATCATTGAAGGTATCTTTACATTTTACAATTGCATAAAGTAACATATGATAAATTTGATGATATAATCAAGGTGTATGATGGTTTCTCTTCTCCTACTATTGGTTCTATTACCCTTCTCATTGAGGTTGGTACTAAGTGCTTAGATGTGACTTTTGCTATCATTCCTACATTGCATAAATTTCATGTGAAGTTGGGACATCCTTGGCTCTCTACCATGAAAGCTATCCCTTCTACAATTCATAAATGTCTAAATTTTCCTCATAATTGCACTATCATAACAATTATCATAGCATTTATCAACCCACGATTGTTGGCATTTAAATAGAAGGAGATTGTTGATATTCAATAAGGATATTGAGAAGGTTGTTGGAGATTATTGATATAACTAAAAAAGGATGATAACTATCTTTATAACATCATTTTGTCATTGATGTCAAGAAATTGATTTCCTGATTCAGTATGATGTTGCCATATCTTGAGAAGATTGATTTGAAGAGAATTAAGATGTTGTTAAAAGACACAGAAAGAATGTGATGAATAAGGGGAGAAATCAGTTATTCAATGGGCAACTATTACCAAGTTAGACAATGATGAAACCATGATGTTTAGATTGTTTTGATATCCTACATATGTTGTTGATTGTAAGGTTAATACTATACTATGCCACCGAGCAAAGAACCTAGTTGGTAAACCCTAAGGAACCTAGTCGGTAAACCCTAAGGTTATCGATATCGGTTAATGAAGGCGGAAAATCTACAGAGTAAAGTTTAGTATTTACCGAGTTGCAACCGAGTTATGACAGATGCTCTTTTTCTATCTTATCAAAAGTGAAAGAATGAGATGACCTTACCCTTGAGTAAGCTTGGAGACCTTATACCTATTCCTTCTCATGATGGACCTAATATCCTTCCCACACCTTCTATTCCTCCCATATATGCCATGGTCCCACCTCCTACATCTTACAAAAGAAAGCACTTGGCATCTTCTTTGTCTCAACCTAATGTGGCTTCTCCCATTCCTCCTCCTTCAAAGGAAGAAAATAAGCCTACATCCATTGATCCTCGACCTTCACAACCTTTGGCTAAAACTAAAAGAAATCGTTGTGTGAGAGAACACTAACGAGGACATTGTGCTAAGGCTCATGAACTTGCTTACCAAACCATTTCCTCCCTGAATACACCAAATGTTGACTTGGTCCCATTTGTCCAACCTTCGCCTAACCCTAGAGAGGAAGTTCAACCTAAATCACCAAGGTTAAAAATGCTTAATAAAAATTATGGTTCATGTTCTTTGCATGTTAGAGATCCCATTTTTATCAATCTAGATGATGAAATGGATGATAATGTTGTTCATGCTAATAATGTTGATTCTAATGATTCTGATGATATGTATAAGCTTGTTGATGTTAATTATGATCTATCTTCACATTTTTCAAAGGCATTAACCCTATCTCCTAGTGACAATAAAGTGACTCATCATTAGAGCATGGTCCTTGTTTGGAACTTGCAGGAGCTCCATCTACCATGCTCAAAGTTGTTCCTCTTGCATCTTGTCCACCTTCCCAAAATAGTGCTCAACAAGATTGGGAGGAAGATGATTTGCTTGATTAGCTTCATTCATGTCATAGATCCTTCTCTTTCTTGTTCGTAATGTGCTTCCCTCGTGATGTGTTTTTGTGTTTTTTTAGGCTCTCTTTATATGACCCTTATTATTTCGTTGGTGCAAGGCAATAAAGAGGTTGAATCTATTGTGACACTTTTCTATTTGTATCTTAATTTTTCTATATGTTGTCCCTTGTGTTGTCTACCTGGGGACGATGCAAAGCGTTGAGATCTCTTTTGGTCTCTTCCATGTTGACTCAAAAGACACATGTTCTCTTCTTCAATTGTGTGTGTGGTTCCACTATCTTTGGGGGATGAGGGAAATTCAATACAAATATTTATGATATACATTATTTATCATAAGATCATACTGACCCTAGAGTTACTAGATCCCTTATGTGTTCTTATGTTTTGTGACCATTATCCTTTGATTTGTCCTTTCTTGGGGGCATCTCATTGTGGTAATGTGCTTGTCTTTTGGATGCATGCTACCTTAAAGCAATTTCTCTCGATAAGGCATATGCAATTTCTTTAACATGGGGGCATATACTCTACTCAATGTTACACTTTATGCACACATCATAACATGTTTCAATACTCAAGTTACTTTGCAACTTGAGCCTTTTTCTTTGCAATTTAGTATTTTTCTTTTTTCATAGTAAGAAAACCTTACTAGGCTAGTTGTCATGATTATATTTCTCTTTCATATTTATTATAATGTCCCTTTTATCTTGATATTGAAGTAGTAAGATCCTAAAGTCCCTGGGGGCTTAGTGTGTCTTGTCTCTTTAATGTCTTGATGAAATTTTTCAATGTAGACCTTTGTAATTTATCGTGAGTATGCTTAGGCTCATACTCCTGTTAAAATGGGGACTAAATGTAGCATCCTAAATTGTACTCGCCTACAATTTTGTCCTCACTTAGGCCTCACTTTTGTATTCTATCCTCCAAGGCTTGATTACAACACTGATTTTGCTCACACCTCCCATTCACCTCACATTCTCACCACATTTCCAACTTGACCCCCTATTTGGAGTCCTAATTTGCAAGACCAGGATGTACCACACCCTATCCTTGAATTAGGACCAAGGTGTATACGCCCTAGACCTCTTAATCAGACCCCAAATTGGGCCCTCTTAACAATCACCTTTAATGAGTGATAAATCTAGCCCCGTGTCAGCCTATTATGGAAATTCAATCGGATTTTCAACAAGAAAGTATAAAAGGAGGTCTACCCCTCTCATTTTAAACCTAACAAACCAATTCAAGATCTCAATTACACCATAGAAAATTTAAGTGAGCAAGAAATTATTCTTATATCAAGCATTGGAGTAGAAGTGAAGTCAAGATTCAAGCATTGGAGATGGCATTCATGTTCTATTTTTTATGAAGACAATCTACATGAAACCCTAATTCCTTGGTGGAGACAAATAAAGATTCATTAAAGGTATATCATTAGTATTTTATTCATTCTCGGTCTTTACCTCAAAAGGAAAGTATTTAAATTGTCTCTTGGGGGTATGTAGATAGAAGATGCGAGGAATGCAACTACACTAAAGGAAGCTTGAGATGGAATCACTACAATATTTGAGCACAAGAATGATGTGAGAAAACACATGCTTCAAACTCAATTATATAATCTAAGAATGGATGAATTGGTAATTGAATTGTCTTAATAATGTAGGTGAGACTATAGTAGATACAAATATTATCTCCATAACTCTTAATATTTTACAAAAATCATTTGAGAGTTTCAAACTACTCTTACATTGATTAGAAACTTGGCAACCCTAAGATCCAATGATCTAGAGGGTCTATTATTAAAACATGAGGAAAAGTTTATTAAAGATAATGAAGTTGAATCGTCAAATGCTTTTGTCTCTAAGTTTAAGGACAAGAAGCCTTGGCCAAAAATTCATTTTGTTATGGATAATAATGAACAAAGGAAGGGAAGGGTTTTCTATTATTGCAATTGCCTCAATCATATTGAAGATAAATTCTTTTAAAAAGTTCAAATATGTGAATTTAAAATTAAGAAAAGAAGTATGATGGTTGATGCAAATATTAAATATGATGGAAGTCATAGACTATTTACAATATATGTTTCTAAATGTATTCAAAATGATTATGTTTGGATTATTGATTCAGGAGCTACTTGTCACATGAATGGTAATATTGACAATGTGAAAAATATAGTAAATTGGAATCAAGTGACATAGATACATTGGAAGAAGATTCACAATTACATGTTGAAGGAGTTGGCAAGGCTCATCTAGATGTTCCAACCCAAGGTAAAAAAAAACTATCAATAATGTTTTATTTGTTCCGAGATTAAAAGAAAATATTATATTATTAGTTAAATCATTGCCAAAATTATGAAAGTTATTTTTTGAAAGAGGAATTTGTGAGGTGTTTGATAATGGGGGAAAATTAGTATGTGATGGATATATGAAAGGTGGCCTATTTTATTTGAAGATAAAATCCTCACAAGCTTGAGTTTCAAGCATTGCTTCAATAGTTATGACATGAAATTTTTTACCATATTAACCTTCAATCACTAGAGGAAAAGTTAAATCAAAATATAGTATAAGGTCTTCCACCCATCACTACATAGAAGTGTTTTTGTGAAGCTTGTGTCATGGGGAAACAACATAAAGAAAAAAATGAATGTAGGAAATCTTAGAGATACTCCAAGAAGTTGGAGTTAGTTCATTGTAATCTTTGTGGACCTATGAAGATATTTTTTTAAGGAAAATCTTGGTATTTCATAACATTCATTGATACCTTCACTCGAAAGGTTTGTGTTTATTTTTTGAAGAACATATTTGAAGAATTTTATGCTTTCAGAGAGTTTGTACAACATGTTGAGAATGAAAGTGATAAAAGTTAAAATGTTAAGATCAAATAATAGGGCTAGTATACTTCATATGAATTTGTCAATTTTTTTAAATAAAAAGGAATCAAGAGGCAATTTTTAGCTCCATATACTCTGCAACAAAATGGAGTAGTTGAAAGGATGTCCAAAGGATGAATAGTTAGACATCTAATATTTTTTGAGAAAAAATTTGAATTTCATAAGAGTAAATTTAATGCATCATTTTTTTGTTATGATGACTCTAGTAAAGCCTATTGGTTGTATGGTCCTAAGGCAAACAAATTTGACATCAAGTTTGAAGAAGAGAATCACCTTTCAATCATTTTCCATGTTGATTTGTTAGAAGAGAGATTATAGTAGCACATAATCTTACTCGCCCAAAAATGTTGAAGTAGAAATAGAAAGTCCAAATTGAATTTATAAAAGAAAGAGAAGAAATAAATGAGCCAAATTCAAGCAAAATGTCCACTTCACAATTTAATGTTCCTCTAAGGATATCAAAACAAGCTATGAGAACACATATCAAGTTGCAAGACTATGAGGTCAATTATGCATTAATGTCAAGTGTTCTAAGTGCATATAAACCAAGCACTTTTGATGAAGCATTTGGAAGGAAGTTAATGTGCTAAAACAAATTCCTACACTAACCTTGAGAGGATAGTTATGCCAAAATATCCATATCTTTACAATACTTACAAAAACTTAACATAATCAAACATAAATAATATGCATACAACATAGTGATTTACATGGAGAAAACCCTTTTGGGAGAAAAACCCCACACTCTAAAGTGGCCCAATATGTTATTACAAAATCAACAACAAAATAAAATATACTAGCAAAGAAAGTTTCTCACAAGAGTATAACCATCTAGGGATGTAGAGGTAACTCAAAAACTATAAGAATTGTACACACAACCTTTGTCTCATGCACCTAATATATAGGAGATACAATACATGAAACCATCAAATAGTATTACAAAACAATGAGTTGCAACCACCAAAAAAGTGGTGCCCAACTTATCTCCAATCCAAGATTCCCTACGATGTGTCAAAACACACACCAACACGTGTAACTCCCTTTTACAACTCATTCATGTGTCCCAACACATTTTTATGTTTCCCATTTTAGGAGACCCAACTTTTAGAGGCTAAAACCTTTGATCCAAGCATTCGATTAACACATCGTTTGAAGCACTAGAAAGCTCATGAAGTACTCTATCAAGCTATAAATAGATACATTGGTTACTTCAAGACCAAAAAATGCCTCTAAGGTCTTCAAAATTGATTTTCAAACTTTCAAAAATGGAAACTTTGATATCTTCAAATTTAGACATGATCTTGCAATAAAAATTTATCAACATGCTTATTTAGCCAATCCATAACTTTGGGGAAAATTTTTAGAGCAACCCATGCTTAAATGTAAGCTTACTATAAATAGTTATCTTATGTGAATGCAAGGTTGAGACACCATTTTCTTTACAATCTCCTTGATGAACTTACCATCTGAAAATTCCTGCAACAAGATCACAAAGTATCTTTTGTACAAGCTCTCACTCAAATATGGATTAGTTCAAAACACCCAAGAACCCACAATTGAAACAAAAGGTGATAAAATTTTGACACCACTTGAAAGGAAGTTAAGGTAGCAAAATAACTTCCTATGCTAACCTTGAGAGGAGGGTTATGCAAATTTTTTAAGATCTTTACAACAGTTGTAGAAATTTAACAAGAATAAACATAAATACCATGCATACCACAACACAATGGTTTATGTGGGGAAAACCCTTTTGGGACAAAAACCCCACACTCCAAAATCCATCTAATATATTATTTATAAATCAACAATAAAATACAATATACTTGTAAAGCAATATTATCATAGGAGTATCACCATCCAAAGTTACATAAGTAGCTCAACAACTATAAGATTCTTACATACAACCTCCATCTCACACACCTATTATATAGAAGATACAATACATGAAACTATCAAACAATATTACAAAACCACGAGCTAAAACTGCCCAAAAAGTGGTGCCCCACTTATCTCTAATCCAAGATGCCCCATGATGTGTCAAAACACACATCAACATGTGTAACTCCCTTTTACAACTCATTTATGTGTCCAACATATTTTTATGTTTCCCACTTTAGGAGACCAAACTTATAGAGGCCATAACTTTTGATGCGTGTGTTCGATTAAGGAACCGTTTGAAGTAAAGAAATATCATGAAGTTCTCTATGAAGCTATAACTAACTACATTGGTAATAACCACAAGTTCGTGCCCAAAAAATGCCTCAATACCTTCAAAAATAATTTTGAAACTATCAAAAACAAAAAATTTGAATATTTTAAAATATAGACATGATCTAGCAACTAAAATTTATCAGGTTGCTTATTTAGCCAATCCGTAGCTTTGGGGAAAATTTAAGACCAATTAATGCTCAAATGTAAACTTACCATAAATAGTAACCTTATGTAAATGCAAGGTTGAAATGCCATTTCCCTAACAACAATAAAGTATGAAAATAGAAAAGTGTTATGAATCAAGAGATAAATTCAGTTCATCAAAACCAAGCATGAGAGTATTGATCAGGTCAAAAGCACCAAAATACTGAGAGGGGGGGGGGGGGGTGAATCAGTATTCCCACAGATTTAAAACAACAAACTTTTCACTGATTATAACTATTATCAAACACACTTGACTGATATAAAGAAGTTAATGCGTAATAGACATGAAGAACACACCCACAAGATAAACATCATATTTATATGTGGAAAAACCATAGAGAGTGTTAAATCTCAAGAGAATATAACTAGTTATAGTTGAGTTTACAAAGGGGTGGCTCACTCTTAGGTGGCTCACTGTCAGATTACAAAATGACTCATTATTGGACTGCTTACTGCAGATATACAAAAGATAGCTAATTGTCAGAATGCTCACTACAACTGGAAAGGTTGAACTGAAAAGGTTTGCATCTCCAAATGCATGTGATCAGTTCCAAATTTAAGCTCAGATTATAAATCTCAAATTCTGCAGTAGATCCAGTTAGACATCTTTGTACAACTGTCATGCAACAAGTCTGGTAAAGGACTACTGCACTATTGCAATGTGGATTGCCTTTGTTGTCCGCAACTCAAACTTCACACACTCTATTATCTTCGCTGCCAACTATCTTTCGCACATCACTCAGCTTCACTCATGCATTCACTTGTTCGATATGTCATTCCACTACATATGTATATGTATATATACCGAAGGGTATAGATACAAAATAGTGTGTTAGCCAAGCCCAACACGTTACCAATATGCTCATGTCGGCCTCTACAAGACTTCTACATGCTTCCTTTTCATACTTCGATTACCAATGCATATACCGAGATTACCGGAAAGGGGCAGGGTCATTTGGACCCAATAATACTGACCCATTATCACAAGATCAAGCCCAATATCTCCAAAAAGTAGACTCCACACTAACCAAAGAAACCACAACACAAATATCGAAGAGATACATCTGATAATTACCAAAGTTGTTAACACCAAGACACATAATTGATACCGAGATCAATAAGAACTCCTAACACTGGGATGTCAAGATCAATGATAACTCAATGAAACCACAAAAATCATCATCCAAGGTTGTCCATGTTGCATAATAACTTCCGAACAAAACCACAACATCTGAACTACACATACATACAGACTACATTACCATCCTTGCATACAATATTATAACATCTATAATGTCCATAATATCTAGACTAATATCCAAGCCTCAAACACTGTCTCATCCAAAATTGGATGACTGGTTTGACATCAATGACAATATTATTCATACAAGTCTAACAATCTCCTCCTTTGTCATTGATGGAAAAACATATTCAAAACATAACTACACAACTCCCCCTTACTCATGCAATTCCTCAAAACCTCAAAACTGCATTCCTTGAATTTATTTCTCCCCCTTTTGACATCAAGGACAAATGATGCTTTTGATGAAAAAGAAAAGGACAGATATATACAATCAAAATTGTCAAAAATGAACATTACACAAAGAAACTTTCAGCTGCTCTTCTTCAAAAATATAAGCTTGTACTTTTCCTTCAGATCAGGAAGAAGAACTTTCGAAGAATGTATAGCTAGTTTGGTACTCACTGAAAGACTTCTGCACTCAACCAACAGATCAACCAAATTTGAAAAATTATCTGAAGCAGTTGGATTTTTCTCATACTCAATCGCGTTCTCAAAAAATGTCGAAAAGTGCTCTAGCTTAGCTTCAACAATTTCCTTAACCTTCCAAAACATACTCACAAAGTCTTATTTTTGCCTTTGTAGCAAAAGGAGCTCAGCTTGAAGAGAATTAACTCTTTTCCTCTGCTCACCATCCTTATCATTCAAAAAAAACAAAAGACTTTCCTAGACTTGTTAGTTCATCTTCAACAACATCAATCTTACCTTTGTGCTTCACAGCAGCTACCAGCCAAGAAATACAATATTTGTCGACTCTACTAGCACTGTAGATACAATCTCTCGATTCCTCTATACATGTTGGAAAGTTTTTTTGTGCAATAATACATTCATTCAATAGATTTTACATATCAAGGCCTTTTCCTTTAACTGATTGCTTAGACATTCTTTCTTTTAGGATCTCATTCAAAGACTCTAGAAGTAGATTACTGATATCTTCTAGGCATGTTATTTCAGATCAAATGCTTCATGAGAATTCTCTCGATTCTGTCTGTCTCGATTGAGGTCATCCATTTCACACCAATCTTTTGAATTCCATCTATAATGTCAACCAATTTTAGCAAATCAGACTCATCATCTGAGTCTCCAGCTTCCTGCTCATCTGCTTTTGAAACTCCTTTAGCTATAGGGGATTCTGGATCTTCAATTACCATGAGATTTTCCACCTTGCTTCTCTTTGTCTTTGAAACACCAATAGGAATAGATTGCCTCCTTTTCTTCTTTTCGAAGGACAAATCTCTAGAACTAGAAGCGAAAGACACAGAGACTGAGCCAACTCTCCACATATCCACAAACGATTTGAAATAACCATTGCAAACTTCCTCTTTGTTAGCCAAACTATTCAAATATCTAAATATATGTCTTCCAATAGGAACACCAGATTCCCAAATGACATTGTCTTTTGCCATAAGGGATTCTGGATAGTACATAACCAAACTCACAAGCAATGACCCAAATCAGAAAGCATAGTTCTTTTCTTTTGTCATCTTAATATTTTCTAACAATAATTCTTTCAGCAATTCACACAAGTTAGATGATTTGTTCCCCATTACAAGCATATGTGCCATATATACAGCAATTGTTGAGGTGTCTCCTTCCCTATTTCAGAAATATATTTTATAAGAGATTCCATATGCAACATACCTCACCACAGGGTTGATGATTGAGTTAATGATTAGATCTCGTTGATCACTCTTTACGCTGGTTAGGGCTTCCACTTCTTTGTTCAAGATCGACTTCTTTGTTGGAACTTCTCCATTGTCGCACAAGTCGGTGACCATATAAATGATTTCCTTTGTGATTGGATAGGGTTTATGGAATACGATGCAATTATCTCGCACACAACTAAGAATTACCCTGATAACCTCTGCATTAACGAACCAAGGGAATTCGGTCCATAGATTCATACCTTTTCCTTCCAACTCTTTGACCCTCTACAATTCATCATCCTTCAGACCCACTTCAAAACCTCTAATATTCTCTGAGCTAAACTCATCCAAGAGAACCTTGTCCATAATTTGAAATTCCTCGTTGCTAGATTCTCCGACAATTAATTTTCTTTCCATGATTGCTTTCCCTGCTACAACTCTACTATTTGCAATATTCTCAAGCAAATAACTGATATGTAATAAATGAACTCAAAACTGATACTTATCTTGTTAAAGATACTTCATTAGGGTTTTGTCGCCAAGAAATTTCTTTTCAATGATGTCATCAAGATTCCTCTAATTATCGGATACCACTCAAGCACTATCATGCCGAACTAGTGACATGATCCATTCAGATGAGGAGGATAGAAGATTTTTCTTTCAGATCAAAAACTTCCCCTAACCCAAAGCTCTAAGCTTAATTATCTAAGGAAGGGGTGCCTGCACTAGATTCTGGTACTTCAGGCTCACTTCCTTTGTTTTCACTCTTCTTTCTCCAAACTAAATTTTCTTTCTTCTTTGATTCACCATTCTTCATCTCATTCTTCTCAATAGATTTTTCCTCATTTCCATTCCTGCATTGATTAACAAAATGTCTAGTCAGCTTGCATTTGAATCAACCAACAATATTCCTCTTAGATCTTACCAAGTGTGATTTGTATCTGCATTGACTTTCCTTATGTCCATAGTTATTGCAAATGTAACAATATCCACAAAAGTTGTAACTCTTCTTGTTTACAACAACTGGATTATAGTTCCGATTCACAACATGATTCCTACAAAGACTTGCTTTATGTCCAAACATCTTGCAACCATAACACTGAATGCTTTTGCAGTTTCATGTCTTGTGTCCAAATTTATTTCATCTAAAACAATAGCCATTAAAAGATGGGTACCTTTGTGCATTAGGATGTCGGACCGATGGTCTTCTTGTATTTGATTTGTGACTCTAGGATTTCTTCTCATCTTCTGGCTTCTTCTCTTTGACTTATTTGTTTTCTTCTTTATCATTTTGATCTGGGCACATATCGGTTTGGAAACCAAGTCTTGTTTTATCTGAATTACCTTGCTACATAATGATTAGATCTTCTAGGAGCTTACTATTGTCTAGGATCTTATTTTATGCCTTCAGGTTCTTCACCTCTTGTTTAAGATTTTCACTTTCTTCAGATTTCAGCTTTAATGTCTCTTTTAGGAGTTGCTCTATCTTGTCCGTTTCCTCAATCTTCTGCATCATATCTTTGATAGTTTTGTTTTCCTTTTTCAACTGATTGTTATTATGTCGCAACTTGAACTTCCGAATTTTCTCTCTCAGCTTCTACACACATTAATTTTTTATCTTCACATTTTCCTTCAATTCTTCACTCTCGGATTCAATGCTTTCCAAATCTTCAAGAGTTGTCTTCAAATCTTCATCCATCTGAAAATATTCTCCCAAGCATTTAGGTGCCATGACTCAACCAATACAGATCTCCCTCAAATGGTTAAGCTTTCCAAACAAGGGACCAAGGCTCTGATACCAATTATTGATCAGGTTGAAAGCACCAAAATACTGAGAGGGGGGCTGAATCAGTATTCCCATAGATTTCAAATAACAAAATTTTCACCAATTATATCTGTTATCAAACACACTTGACTAATATAAATTAGTTAATGCAAAATAGACAAAAATATCACAACCACAAGATAGATATTGGATTTTATACGTGGAAAACCCAACTGGGAAAAACCATGGAGAGTGTTAACTCTCAGGAGAATATAACTAGTTATAGTTGAGTTTTAAAAGGGGTGGCTTACTATTGGGTGGCTCACTGCCAAATTACAAAATGACTCATTATCGGACTACTTACTGCAGATATACAAAAGATGGCTAACTGTTGAAACTCTCACTGCAACTGGAAAGGTTGAACTGAAAGGGTTTGCATCTCCAAATGTATGAGATCAGTTCCAAGTTTAAGCTTAGATTAAAAATCTCAAATTCTATAGTAGATCCTGTTAGAGATCTTTGTACAATTGTCCCATAGCAAGTTTGATAAAGGACTACTGCACTATTGCGATGTTGATTGTCTTTGTTGTCCGCAACTCACACTTCACACACTCTGCTATCTTTGCTGCCAACTATTTTTCACACATCACTCAACTTCACTCACACATTCACTTATTCGATATGTCATACCACTACATATGTATATGTATATATATACCAGAGCGTATAGGTACAAAATAGTGTGTCGACGGATACCAACACGTTACCAATATGCTCATGTCATCCTCCACAAGACTTCTACATACTTCCTTTCAATACTTCGATTACCAATGCATATATCAAGATTACCAAAAAGGGACATGGTCATCTGAACCCAAGAATATTGACCCATTATCACAAGATCAAGCCCAATATCTCCAAAAAGTAGATTCCACATGAACAAGGAAACCACAACACAAATCTCGAGGAGATACATCTGATAATTATGAAAGTTGTTAACACCGAGACACATAACTGATACCGGGATCAATAAGAACTCCTAACACTGGGATGTCAGGATCAATGAGAACTCAATGAAACTACAAAAATCATCATCCAGGGCTATCCATGTTGCATAATAACTTCTGAACAAAACCACAACATCTGAACTGCACATACATACAAACTGCATTACCATCCTTGCATACAATATTATACCATCTATAACATCCATAATATCCGAACTAATATCTGGGCCTCAAACACTGTCTGGTCCAAAACCAAATAACTGGTTTGACATCAATGACAACATTATTCACACAAGTCCAACAAAGAGTTGGTTCCTTTACCTATTGTCCAAAGAAGGCCAATGATTGCAAATGGGTACTCAAAATCAAGTTTAAATCTTATGGTTCAATTGAAAAACAATGCTAGATTGGTAGCCAAAGGCTATAAGAAAATTGAAAATGTTGATTATGAGGAAACCTTTGCTCTAGTTGCAAAGATGAACACAATTAGAATGATGACAGAACTTGCTTCCCATCATAATTGGGGATTTCACCAAATGGATGTCAAAAGTGCATTCTTAAATGGATAATTGGTAGAGGATGTATATGTCACACAACCTCTTGGCTTTGTTGAAAAAGGAAAGGAATGCATGTATACCACTTAAAAAAGATAGTATATGGTTTGAAACAAGCCCCATGAGCTATGTGCTAAAAAAATGATAAGTAATTTCTTCAAAGAGGATTCCAAAATATGATGTTGCTCCAAATTTATACATTAAGAACTTTGGCGAAAAGATATTATTTGTTGTGTTATACATTGATAATTTTCTCATTACTGGGGATGATAAATATAATACAAGATGCAAAAGAATACATGAAGATCCATTTTGAGATGTTTGATCTTGGATTATTTCATTAATTTCTTGGAATTGAAGTGTGGCAAACACCTAAGAAAATATTTCTCTCAAATGAAGTATATTAAAGCAATTCTCACACAATTCAAAATGGAAGACTATAAAGCTTCATCAAGACCAATGGAGATAGGAACTAAGTTTACTGAAGACCTAAATGGTAAATCAATTAATGAAACCATATATAATTATTTTATAGGAAATTTAAATTACTTAACTACTACTCATCCATACATATCTTATACAGTTGGAATCTCGTCTCAATTCATGGATCATCCCAAATTTAGTCGTTGGTTAGCTGTAAAATAAATTTTGAGTTATATTCAAGGAACACAATTTTTTGATTGGAGTATTTGCAAAATAAAGATTTCAAACTGGTTGGTTTTTTAGATTCAAACTAGGTAGGTTGCATACACTCTAGAAAATTGACTATTGGTTATACCTTCAATCTTGGATTTGCTATTGTGTCATGGAGTTGTAAGAAGCAAACCTAATGTTTCTTTATCATCCACTAAAGAAGAGTACAAGGTAGTTGTTGCATCAGCATATGAATCAGTATGGCTTAGATGACTATCTTGAGAATCTTTGACACCCACAACTTGATCCAACAATTATATATAGTGATAATTGAAGTGGGTTGAATATGTCTAAGAATCATGCTCGCACAATGCATATTGAAGTACACCACCACTTTATTCATGAGAATGTTCTTAATAAGGGAATTTAAATAGTTTATACATCAACCAATCAATAGCTTACAAATATTTTCAATAAACCTTTGATAAAGGACAAGTTTGTATACATTTGAGAAGGTATTGGTGTTAAATATTTTTCATTTGTAAATGCATAACTAATAAACCTATTTATTATAAGTGGCATCCATCATCTAGTTGAGTTGTGTTGTGTGATTAAAGGGCTAACCCACAATAATGGTTCCCACTTTTGCCAATGAAGAAAATTGGCGGAGGCGGGGAAATTTTTTATTTTATTATTATTATTATTTTTTTTTTGGGGGGGGGGGTTCGAATGAACTAGGGGTGTTCAAGCAAACCCCCCTGTAGGGTTCGATCGAACCCACCATCAGACATGGGCTCGATCAAACCCCAGGTGGGTTTGGGGGTTTGATCGAACCCATTAAAATATTTATTTTTAACGGGTTCAATCAAACCCTCAATTCGATTGAACCCATTTTAAAATTATTTTAAAAAAAAAATCTATAAAAACCGAAAAGGACAGTTTAACTGTCATTTTCAAGTTTGGAGTTTTTTGTGTCTAGAGGGGTTTAGAGCGAACCCGATGTCAACACCACGTCACCGTGCCCTGTCAACAGTAGCCAGTGCTTCTCACCTTTCAACTTTCGACCTACATCATTTCAGGTGCACAAAAAAACCTTTTTTTTGTTTAATAATATTTTTTTTTATTAAATTTATTTAAAATTTAATAAATAATTTATTTGTTAATTTATTTTTTTAATTAAATAATTGTATATTTATTGTTTTTCAACATTTTAGAAAAACGTTTGAAAATTTAATGTTTTGATTTAATGTCAATTTGTTTTTAAAATTAAATAACTATATATGTATTTTTTCTCAACTTTTTAAAAAAATGTTATGAAAAACTTAGAAAACTAAGGTAGTAAATTAAAACTTCGAAAAACATTAGCATAATAAAAAAATGTTACAAAGCTAAATATAATAAATTAAAATTTTAGAAAAATTAAAGAATAAATTTAAATTTTAAAAAACATTATAAAACTTAGATAACAAATTTAAACAAATTAGATAAAATAAAACCTCTATGACCCCTTTTCACATTCTATTACACACACAACATGACCCCTTAGGACCCCTTAGGACCACATATGCCCCTGACGAACACTATATGTCCCCTTAGGACCATAGAGAATCACATAGTGGACCCTAAGGGGTCATATGTGGTCCTAAGGGGCCACACATGTGTTCTAACACATGTGTGACCCCTTAGGACCGCATGTGACCCCTTATAAAATCCTAGTGTGTACGACATACCCCTTAGTCCATCACATAGTGTCCTAAGGGGTCATATGTGGTCCTAAGGGGTCACACATGTGTTAACAAATGCATGACCCCTTAGGACCACATATGACCCTTTATAACATCCTAGTGTGTATGACATAACCCTTATGAAGGGGTCATATGTGGTCCTAAGGGGTCATGCATGTGTTCTAACACATGCGTGACCCCTTAGAACCGCATATGAACCCTTATAAAATCCTAGTGTGAACAACATACCCCTTAGTCCATCACATAGTGTCCTAAGGGGTCATGCATGTGTGACCCGTTAGGACCACATATGACCCCTTATAACATCCTATTGTATAAAACATGTACCCCTTAGGATCACAATGTCCTAGAAGGGGTCATATGTGGTCATAAGGGGTCATGCATGTGTGTTCTAACACTGTACATGTGTGACCCCTTAGGATCACATATGACCCTTATAACATCCTAGTGTCTACGACATACAGTCCCTTAAGATCACATGTACAGTGTCCTAAGGGGTTGAATATGTGGTCCTAAGGGGTCACACATGTGTTCTAACACATGCATGACCCCTTAGGACCACATATGACCCCTTATAACATCCTAGTGTGTACAACATACGGTCCCTTAAGATCACATATACTAAAGTGTCATAAGGGGTTAAGAATATGTGGTCCTAAGGGGTCATGCATGTGTTCTAACACATGCGTGACCCCTTAGGACCACATATTCTTAACCCCTTATAACATCCTAGTGTACATACGTCATTCCCCTTAGGATCACATAGTGTCCTAAGGGGTCATATGTGGTCCTAATTCTAACACACGTGTGACCCCTTAGAACCGCATATGACCCCTTAAAAATCCTAGCATGTACGACATGTCAGTCCCTTAAGATCACATACATTAGTGTCCTAAGGGGTCAAGAATATGTAGTCCTAAGGGGTCACACATGTGTAACCCCTTAGAACTGCATATGACCCCTTATAAAATCCCTCTTCCCTTAATTTGCTCAATTGGCATGTGTTTTAATTTAGTACATGATGTATATATCTTTAATGATCTCTCTCTCTCTCTCTCTCTCTCTCTCTCTCTCATGAAAATGATCTCCCTCTCTCTCTTGAATTAATGTTTTAATAATTTAAATTGTGTGTATGCGATCTATATAGATAAATTTATATATGTTTTAATTTAGTAATTGTATGTATATATCTTTAATGATCTCTCTCTCTCTCTCTCTCTCTGAAATTAATGTTAAATCTCTCTCTAGATGTCATGATTTAAGTGATCTCCCTCTCTCTCTCTCATTAATGTTTTAATAATTTAAAATGTATGTATGTGATCTATATAGATAAATTTATATATGTTTTAATTTAGTACATGATGTATATATATCTTTAACGATCTCTCTCTCTCTCTAAAATTAATGTTATCTCTCTCTCTCTCTCTCATGAAAATGATCTCCCTCTCTCTCTCATTAAAGTTTTAATAATTTAAAATGTATGTATGCGATCTCTATATAGATAAATTTATATATTTTTAATGATCTCCCTCTCACTCGAGCTTTAAAATTATTTATTTAAAAATTTGAATTATGCGAGAACTTCATGTATATATATCTATGAATTATGCGAGAAGTTCACATGTGTATATTTTAATTTTTAATGAGCTCAAGATTAACGATCTCTCTCTCTCTTTCTCTAGAATTTAACTAATTTTAATTTTTAATGTTTTAAATTGAATGCACTTCATGTGTGTGTGCTTACATATTTATTGTAACTTAATGACCTACCTAGATAGATGGCGTCCTAGGATCCGGTCCATGATCATGTACCTAATCAGGATCCACCTACACAGGCTCCTGATCGGGAGACACATGATGATATAGATCCTCCACACCAGGATCCCTCGTTGCCTAATATTGCTACCATATTTCACTACAGTGACCATGAGTTATAGAGGTTTAGGGTAATATTAGATGACCCACAAATTGATGGCGTGTACAAGAGTACATTCAAATCCATTTTTGATAGTTTGCGGATATTGAGGGACCGCCTAGTTAGTCACACCTCATTTTGACCAGACGTTATAGCTGATATTTATAGATAATTGAGGAGTGAGGTGAGGGGTCGTGATTCTTTTGTTGATATGGTGAGGTTGGTCTCGAAGGAGACCATCAAGGAGAGATGTTTTCCACAGTATCAGGAGAAGAGTAAGGTGAGAGGATATTAGGTCATGATATGTATTGATCCACAGGTTGCATCGTTGATTTACCCATGCTTCTTAGCTGCCCATGGTCATTATCCTAATAACGATCAAATATTGTTATACTTTGCACAACAAGTATTTGCTGAGGTTCATTGTTAGATGAAACCAAACCTTGATATTCCAGCATATTATGGATAGGGGAGGGGCAAGATTGCTAACAAAGATGCATATCGTAGGCGTGATAGAGCTCCACCTAGAAACATGGACCTTGTTGGTGAGAGATTTTCAGCAATAGTCCCAACCCTCGCCCCCATAGCGGATCACGTTATGATTTCTTCTTAGAGAGAAGCAATTGATAAGATTGGACAAATTGCATCAACAATAGCCACCATATCATCTGACAGGCTAGGTAGATATATGATGAGCCGACCACATTCGAGATCATCCACAGATCATGAATCTTCTAGTCATGGGGTGGCTTCAGATTCAGATGATCAATATATTACTACTAGCATCCCCTCCCCAGATGAGGTAGCGGTTATAGTAGGAGGTGGTAGACATGTACAAATGTCACAGTATTTAGCCGAGGACCTACTACATTCTTACCGTTTTATTTCATCTCGACTTGGGATACCATTGGTTGCTATTAGAGAGGAGATTCTCAGAGACGAATAAGATACCGCTGCATCGACGCATACCCTGAGGTAGTCACAACATTCTCATCACTCTACGCATGCTCTAAGCACTGACCCACCTACAAATCACTCTGTTGCTGTAGAGGAGGAGATACGAGCTGATCAGGTCCATATCACAGATGAAGACTTGGATTCATTTGAGGAGCAGCTGCAAGGTTTGAGCCGTACTCAGATGACAGTGAAGAGATTTGTCTTTTTTGAGACAATCTTTCATTTACTAAAGATGTCAACATCACTCTTCTTGAAATGGTCTTATCTACTGTTTGAGATTTTTTACCAATATTCACCAAACCTTTCTTAACATTATCAACAATAGATTTTTGTAGTTGAGAAGTTTTCCTCTTTTGACTTGTTGTATCTGTACCCAACAATTTCAGTGGATCTATTAAGTCTTTACGAGTAAGTACAATTGATAACAATTGAGATTTTTCTAGTGTAGTATCAAGATTGTTGAAATGAGACATTATTTGTTTTGCACTTTTATTCATTGACCTCCTTTTAGTATGTCTAGGTTCTTCACTGAGACATTTCAACTCATCCACATCCATTTCAAGTAAATGATCTAAATTTTTATAAGAAATATTTCACTTCACCTGTTTAGCTAGATCCACAATATGCTCATCCATACCGGTGGTAGGAGGTAAGGAGCCTGACCCCTCTCCTTCAACCTCCATTGGTTCAACTTGGGCAAGCTCCTCCCTATGTTCATCAACTATATTGTGTTCTTCAACGGGTTCATTTTCCTCGACTCCCGCTTGAGAGCTCCCTTCTTCTTGAGCCCATTCTGCACATAATTTAAGATGACAAAATATTTTTAATGCAATGAAATTCCAAGTTTAATTTGAAACCAAATTTTCAAGTCATTTAGTAAGACCTAAATATTATGTCATAACAGGTGGACTATTATGTCATATTTAAGACCTATTAATGCATAATAGACCTCCTAATATCACATGTAATAGGTCCTAATATCTGCGTAATATAGGTCTTAAGGGGACTCTTGAGTATAATGTGAAATATTTTTGCATACATCAAGTCATATAAATAGAACCTATTATGATATAATAGGTTCTAAATTTATGTCATATTTAAGACCTATAATCACATAATAAGTCCTAATATCACATAATAGGCCTTATTATTACTTAATATGACCACGTATGCAAAAACATTTCACAATAACATACTTGACTCCCCTTAAGACAGATATATTATGTGATATTAAAGGACCTATCACATGCAATTAAGTAGGTCTTAAATATGATATAAGTTGGAACCTATTATGACATAATAGGTCTTATTAATTATGACTTAATACATGACCATGTATGCAAAAACATTTCACATTATACTTGACTCCCCTTAAGACCTATATTATGCAAATATTAGGACCTATTATGTATGTGATATTAGGACCTAAATTATGCGATAATAGGTCATTAATTTATCACATGTACATAATAGGCCCTAATATCTCATAAATATAGGTCTTAAGGCCTAGACTCAAGTATATAATATGAAATGTTTTTGCATACGTGGTCATGTTATTAAGTCACAATAAGACCTATCATGTCATAATAGGTTCTATTATGTCATATTTAAGATAGGTATTATTGCATATAATAGGTCTTAATATCACATAATAGGTCCTAGTATCACATGATATAGGTTTTAAGGGGACTCAAGTATAATGTGAAATATTTTTGCATACACTTGAAAACAAAGAAGACACAATGTTTGTTTGTTTGAAAGTGTTTGATTATTTTGATCATGCAAGCACAAATCCTAGGGTTGGACGAGATAGTAGTTGTTGAATCTCACTTGGGGGGTTACCCCGAGCTATGCAATTCAGAGCGGATACTTAGGTGCTTGAGCCCACTGGCTCCCCTCCACAACACTTACTTCTTCGGGGCAGCCAAGCACCAATCCACACGAAAAATCCCCGTGGTGAACTTTGTATCTCTACTAAGAACCGTAAGAATGTGAGCCGCTTCAGAGGTTTGACCTCCTGCACCAACAACTAGAAGGTTTTTGTCTTCTAACACAAAAGGTGTCTAGTAAGGGCATCTGTTCGGGTGGCTATAATCAGCAGCGTGTTACGCTCCATTAAATGGAAGGCCTCCTAGCCTATAGAGGTTGCGCTCTATAGGATTTATGGGGAGTCATAACGTCATTATAGCAACATGTAAAACCCGTTGCTTGCAACTTTCATCACAAAGACATTTATTTATAGTGGCTTGGAAGAGCTTGGCTTTAGCTTGTTACCACTTTGGATCGTTCCCTCTCACCAAGCCTTAAGGGCTACTTAGGAGGCATACCCCTTTCTAAGGATAAAACAAAAAGAGCCTATTGCTGAAGACACAAAAGACAAGTTTGTTAATTTTAGACCACCAATTGAAGTGTTTGCTAAACTATAAAGACACATGGTTTCAAAATCTAAGTTAAATTATATTTATGGACTATCTAAATTAAATTATAAATTATAAATAATAAATGGGAAAGAGAGGGGTCCTAAAGATCTAAATTTTAAATTAAAACCATGATCTATTATAAATGGACTTAAGGGGGGAGAGAAAATGTCAATTACACAACAAGCACGTTAATGGAATTTGAAATGCAAATACACATATTATTTCAAATTGAAACATAATTATTTTTAATTAAAACGAGATTATTCTTAATCCTACTATTTCCAATTAATTTAATTAAAATAACATCATTTAGAATTAATTAAGATAGAATTATTCTATAAATTAAATTAATTTAATTTAATTAATATTATTTAAATAATTTTCATAAAAATATTAGATAAAAAATATTTAACTAATACTAACAAATAAACACAATTTTTGGTACGTAATACATATAAAATTAAATAGAAATAAAAATAAAAATACATACTTGCATCATGATATATTTGCCTTCTTTGTTCTCGATATCTTTGTTTTGTTTCAGGAGAATAATTTTGTGAAGTCTTATTTTCCCTTCTCTTCTTGTTCCCCATGCTTTTAAAATAACCTTCAAATATCTTCAAATTATTGCCCTCAAAATAACTTTCAAATGTCTTATTTCATTTTAAAATGCAAATTGTTTTAATCATTTGTGTGTAAAAAAAATGAAAAAAATTATGTATATTTATATGACTGTACAAAAATGTAAAAAAAAATAAAAAATTGGGTTGGCCAGGGTAATTGGGTCGACCAGGGTTCAAACAAATGCCAACAATTACAAAAGGTCAGGTTCGTTCTAACTCGACTGTTACATGAAAGTACGTGTCATTATTTTACCCAGGGGGTTCGAGTGAAGGGGGGTTTGATCAAACCCCTTATGGTTCGATCGAACCCCCCTTCGCTCAAACCGTTGTTTGTTCAAACCCCCTTTTTAGAGATCTCTCCTCAAATTTTTCAGAGTTCTAAGAAATTTTTGCCTTCGGACCTCTGGTTCAAGGCACAAATGAAAGAATCTTGATAACCCAAAAATATAAGATGGTAGTGCTCAAAGCAAGCTTTCCAACGAGTATAATTTTATTACATTGTGAATTTATTATGTTCTTATTTTTTTAATTTTATGGAATATTGATTTTTAACCGAACATGAACTTCTCTGTTCAACGCATTGGGAAAAATAGGAAACTAATTTAAAAAAATTCTGAAAAATATGTATGCCTCAAGTATTGATGTCTTCTTTCTAAAAAAAAAAGTTGAATTTCGATATATATAGAACAAGTTATGTGTTCAAACCTAAACCTATGTCTGAATTATAACTAGTTGGACTTCAAAACTTAATAAAATGAAAAATATTCAACAGATCATGATCAAACCAACAACAAGCCCTGGATATTGATGTTACAAACCAAAATTCAAAAGAATTGATTTTTTATCATTTATAGAAAAAAAAGTTATGTGTTTCGGGAGGCACATCACTCTTAAAAAATGTAGTTTGTTGTAAAAAACTACTTTTCGAAGGAGATGGAAAAATTTCAAAAACAAATTTGAAAAAAATATATTTAGAATCTACAGACAAAATTCTACAAATCACTAATTTACATCATCTTCAAATTCTTAATACTTTAAAAGTTATAGTTGTCAGAAGTTGAAGATTATTTTAAAAATGTTCATCTCATTGTCAAAAGTGGCAAAAAAGTGGGAACCATTATTGTGAGTTCACCCTAAATAAAGTATGTGTGGGGTGTTAAAAATATAAACTATATCTAATCACGCATATCACATTTGTTATACACAATCATGTCTCATGCAAGAGACACATCTCTTCATAAGTGTTATCTATTTAAACATCTTTGGGTCCATTTATTTGACAATAGAGAAAATCTATTCAAGCTCTCCAATTTTAGTCTATTAGAGTATTTTGAAATGAAACAACTCTATTATATTTTTTTTGAAATTAAATTCTTGATCATATTTTATATAAAAATCTACTTTATTATCAATTTTGTGTTCTTCTTTCTTGTCTTGCAAATCAACAACCATATTATAGATGACAGACACAGATGGAGATGAGGTCACATGAAAAATTCCTATTTCATTCGATTATAATATTCTAAACTTGAGCTTAGTGTTTTTTTTGTGATTTTGATGAATAATTTGAATGCCATGGAAGCCCACAAAAAGATCATCCTGGTTTAGGGTTAGAGGATGTTCTTTAAGAGGTTATAGAGACTACATAGGTATGAAAATGATGGAGAATGATTTATGGGATGCAGTTTAACAATATTGGTTAATGTAGATAGAAAATTATTTCTTGTATTCTCATACCAATCTCAAGTCAAGAAAATATGTAAACCATAAAGGTATTGTAGTATTAAAACACTTCACAAGATATATATTTATCATGCGAGAAAAGACTATTCACTTCATTAGATGATTGTTCAACTTCAACTACAACCGAGTAGTAATAATAAAATATCATTCTTACATTTATTTCTTACATCTACAATTATTTATATTAATGTTATATTGATATCTGAATCTACAATAATTAGGTTGGTGGTATTAAAAAATGCCTTTGAGGAGATTGGTCAGTGAGGATCATGTTTTCCTTAGTCAAACCTTTAGGTGGGTTGATTCAACAAAATGCAAACAATGATCAAGACACAACAAGTAATCATGCAATATGCCTAGTCATGTGTTCTTGCAAATGTTTGATGGTAAGTGCTTATGCGATGTGTACAAATCTCTTTGTAATTTGATGTCCTTGGTGATACAAGGAGAAGGATTTTTTATAGGTGGACCAAGGGCCTAAGTTTGGGGACGGTTCGGGGATGGTGGCAATGAGGCGGAAAGTGGGTGGCACAAATAAATATAGTACTAGAAAAATTAGTTTTAAAAAGATGTGTAAAGAACAAGTATAAGAATTGCAAATGAAACTTTGGCATACTATGTAAAGTTTAAACTAATAAACATCATAATGAATTAATGTTTTTTTTTAATACAATTCCCTATAATAGTATATATTTAAAAAAATGAATATAAAAATGTAAAGGTCATTTCATTGCTATAATGAATTTTTTGCCACAATTTTGAACCAAGAGAAGAACATATGATCTATAAGTCGAATTTAAATTCTTGGAACATAAGAGGTTGAGGTTAATAAAGAATTTTCTATTTTACCAACTTTACATAACAATACAACACTTATACACTACTCATTACACAAAAGAAAAACCTAACTAAAATAACTCCAAAACTAGAATAAAAGATGAAAAAATACCATTTTCACCATTATTCTCTTAATTTATCAAGCCTCCACTATTCAATACAAAATGTAAGTACTAAAAATACACTTAATCTATACATTTTCTTTATTGATGAATAGTCTTATATACTTTTATATTATAGAAAAAAATATAATACATTGTTCACATAAAAAGTAGGTAGAATGGAATCACACCCCAAAGTCTAAGTTAGAAACAAAATAAGAAAAAATCGTTAAATTATTAAGTTGTTAAGGTCTATATGAACATGATAAGGGAGGCTCCTTATTAAGAGGACCTCAATCATCCATTAGATCCTCACCATCAAGAATAGGTTCTCAACATGTTATGCTGTCATCTTTGTCTTCATTTTTTTCTTGAATATGATTATCATGTATAGGAGAAATTATAAGGTTCAACGAAGAAATTCCCAATTGTTAGGCTAGCTACTATTCAACCACATTGATAAGTGGAAGAATGTCCACATGGCATGAGGGAACCAATTATGATGTTTGTGAGAGGGAGAATCTTAGAAGCCAAATTTGAAGCTATGATTATGGCCACTAAGCTATGCTCAAATTCATCATTGCTAGATACGAAATAAGGAAAATCATGAATCCCTTAACTGTCTAAGCAATTCGAACACAAAACCAATGAAATAGATGCAAAACATAATGAAATTAAACAATATAAAACTCCCTATTGTGCATCATGACTTCCATTGTTCTTCTCCTCTTTGTGGTATGGTGGCTCTCAGATATTGTGCTGGCAACCTGCAATTAACACAAAGATTCAAAGTTCGTGATTGTTGAAAATGGAGATTGAATGCTCAATTTATAGATAATTGGAGAAGATTGATTGAAAGGTGGAACAGATTGATCAAGAGGTGGAACCCAGGCGAGCTCACATGAAGATTGATAGTTGAACTATTAATTTGGAGGTGAAACTGATTACATTGAATAGATTAATTGAGTCAACTGATTGAGAAAAAGCTAATTGAGGGAAGAAAAAGAATGATTGGAGGAAATTAAGAAGATGACAAAGCTAACTAGAAGATGGAAATAGAGATTGGAGAGATAAATGATTAATTAACTAATTGATTGAATTAATTAATTTAGCATGTGCTTGCACTTTAACTTAGATTTTCAATTTAATCTTTGCATGAGATTTATTCAAATAATTGAATTTATTTTAAATTCAATTTAGTATTTGAATATATTTAGAACTAGACTTTGATTTTCAATTTGATTTTTGAGATCATGCACATGTATTTGAATTTAGAAGAAATTAGAAGAATTTGAAATTAAATGAAATTAGAATTTGGGGATTTGGAAATGGAATTAGAAGAATTAATTAGCTAATTAAATTATTTAAAGAAACTATTTAGAAATGGACTTTAATTAAATAATAAAGATCATTTAAATTAAAGGATTAAATCACAATTAATTAAATAATAAATATTTAATTAATATTTAGAAAAGGGTTAAATGATTAATTGATTAGAGATAGAAATTGAAAATAGAAGTAATTTATTTATATAATAAAGATTATTCAAATTGGGGGAATTAATCAGAATTAATTAAATAATAAATATTTAATTAACATTAGAAAATAGTTAAAATGATTAAATAATGAAAGAATAGAAAAATAGAATAATTAGTAAGATTGTGAGGAAATATGAAATTAGAAGAATAAGATTAATTAACTTAATTAAAGAATTAAAAAATTATTTAATCAATTAGACGAATAATTAGCACATGATCAATAAGACATTTTTAGTTGTCTACATTTGCCCCTCTTTGAGACAAAGTCGAAACGATATTGTTTCGAAGAAAACCAAAAAAATTTGACCCAGTATGCCTTGGTACCACTATATAGTGTAAATATGCCCCCTCGGAAAAGGTGGTCGAAAAACTCAAAAATTGAGACTATATTTTCGATATCAGTATAATGAGCAATCGTGTGAAGTTTCGTGTAATTTCAAGATCATTTGAGTAACCTACAAGTTGTTTGAAGCTGGCAGGGACCCCGGGTGTCGAGGTGGCAAAAAACCCTAATTTTGAGCTATAAATAGAGATTTTAGGTTTTCATTTGCTCATTTACAATTTGGTAAGTTCTTGGTTTTCTTTGCTAATTTTGTGTTTTCCCTTGAGTATTTGATCATCATGGCTGACTATAGAGCTCGATTGCACTTGTCGGACCGAGTACGATCGTATTAGAGACCTCCAGGGACTGGCGGCATGGTATGTTTCCAAAATTTTGCCTATTTTTGACATTTTTCCAAAAAAAATTTAAAGTGTTCAATTTTGCATGCATCATGCAATCACCTTTGGTTTTTCACGCATTAGCTATAAATGTTACGCATTCACATCAATTGTTACGCATAAGCTATAAATGTACTACATTAGTGCTAAATGTCACCCATGGGTTTAAAACATTACACATTCATTGTATGTGAAGGTTTTTGTCATGCATTTGATAATTTTTTGTGTTCTCATGATCTGATATCTGATATTTTCAATATTTTTATTGTGCAGGAGAACATTGGAGTATTATACTACCGACAGAGCAGACCCAACAGACTTGATCTTCGTGCTGATTTACTTGAGGAGGAGATCAAACATATTCGACAACTTGGATTATATTATGTGTTATATTTGCCAGAGGTTACGGCCAACAGGGCCTTGATTACAACTTTGATAGAGCGATGGCATTCTGAGACATGTTCTTTTCATCTTCCTACTGGTGAGGCATCCATTACCTTAGAGGATGTATGGCGTATACTACGTATTTCGATTCATGGTGAGAGAGTTGTGTATGACCATGACGATGGCGTTGTTGGATTGTGTGCACTTTTCGAGTGTGAGGTACATGACTTACAAATCAGTGGTCGGTATGATATCCCTTGGGCTCGATTAGACTATGATGATCTGATTATCATACTATGCAATATCGTCGGTGGTTTTTTGATGCCCGACAGATGAGGTCATGGATTTATAGTTGGATGGGCAGAGTGCTCCATGATATGATTATGCATCGATGATTATATGCTTGGGGTCCATGCCTTCTAGCCATGGTGTATTATCATATGCACGACATTGTATACCTTGGATATCGATCTATCAGTTGTGGTGTGACATTGCTCCAGATGTGGGCATGGGAGCACATTTCTATTTCGAGACCTATTATTCATGTCGACTTGTAGCCTGGTGAGCCTTATGCTTATAGGTACACAATGGGCATTAGACACATGGGTTTAGGTAACACCTTGTATTGGAGACATCAGCTTGATATTTTGCAGCTTTTCATTTGGAGACCATACCCGGTTGGGCGGATGATGCAGTGCACTTGCTTTTTTGCCGACAACAGAGATATCTTATTGGTAGGACATTCAAGACGCGGTGGATTATTGAGATGTCTCTTCCAGGATGGGTACTGAGACAGTTCGGGGAGGTACAAGTTACACCAGTGGTTACTACTTATTTTGCTCGTGTATCTCGGGAGGTATCTGATTGGGGGGTATGTATACAACCACATGTTGCTTCTGTTGAGTTTGATGCTCTTCATCCATTACTTTGGGGTTGGGGTAGAGGTGCAACAGATCCAGGGACTACGTCGGAGTATGATGCATGGTGGGCCAGACATAGGCCTATTCCACTTACTGATCTTGTTGTTCCAATTACAACACAATAGATTTGACATCCTAGATAGCGCCTAAGGATAGACATGGAGGAGAAAGTCGGAGGAGGAGAGGGAGATGGATTAGCTAAGGGGGGAGATGGATTAGCTAAGGGGGGAGATGAGGACATAGACATTGGTGGAGATACCAAGTCTACTAGCAGTGGAGATGACGATGATTCTTCAGGGTCATCAAGCAACGAGGATGGTGATGATGATGATGATGATGATGATGATGATGATGATGTGCTTGAGCTAGAGGACATGCATGTTGTAGAGGGTGGAGGAGGACAGGTGGGTGACAGGGATGATGATGATCCACAGATTCTCAAAGCGCGGATTCAAAGTCTAGAGGACAAGGTCGCTAGACGAGATGTCGAGAAAGAGGCTTACCGTATATATTGCAGTGCATCAAAGACCGAGAGGGATCGTCTCTAGAGGGAGAGAGATGAGGCAATCGGATGGTCACATATAATTCAGGCTGCCTATGATCAACACTTTGCTCTAGGTACTAATGCATGAAGATAGTTTGACAAACTTTATTATGCTACACAAGAGGCTTTTTATTATCGACAGCTTTATTATGACACTGTACCTGAGGGATAGAGAGCTCCTAGTTTTAGTGATGTTAGAGGTCATTCTGGTTCTAGTAGGACTTCCACACGGAAGACTAGCAGTGGTGGTGTTATGGGACCACCTCAACATCTTGGGGCAGGAGCTAGTGGACAAGATCCACCTGCTAATAGAGGCAATGTCAGTTGAGACATATTGATCATGCTATCTGAGCCTTCGGGCTTGTTTATTGTATTCATACACATTATCATTTTTGAGTTATATATATGATAAGCAGTTTTTTGGCGACGATCTATTTATGCTTTGCTTTCCATGTATGTTAAGTGATGCTATGAGTTATATGAAGTATGTCTATATGATTCTATATGATTCATAAATGTTTTATGAATGCAATGGTTTCTATATGATTTATTAATGATGTTTATGAATGCAATGATTTCTATATGATTTATAAATGATGTTTATGAATGCAATTTGTTTCTACATGTATGCGTAAATGATGTTTATGGATGCAATGATTACTACATGATTTATTTTTTGTATGAATGCCAGAACAAATTTTTAACTCAGATGTAATTTGAAGAAATGTTAGTAAGATGAAAGAAAGAAGAGATTGATGAAAAGAATAAAGAGAGAAATGAAAATGATTTAGCTAGAATATGGGAAATCAACAGACTATCAAGAAACATATGAGATGAGAATGAAATTGAATGAATCACAAACCCGTGTCATTTATTTTATTGTGCAATATATATTCATCACTGAGCCTTATTATTGAACAATGAAGCTTAGCACATCAAGGTATAAGGAACCAAGATGTAAAGATATCTCATTGAAGAAACAAACACATAGCAGACAAGGAGTGAACCCCTCCATTTTGGGAAATACACTAGGGGTCAAGGTATGTGTGGCATTCAATAGTTGAATGCTCCTATCACAGACACCCACTAGAGCAATTTCCTTAGAACTTCATCGGTTCACACCACAAACAACAAACAAAGAAAAAGATAATGCCCATCATGGCTCCTCTAGTCACTTGTGGACATCCTTGAGTAGTATAGGAACATAATCTGTCACCAAATGATAAACGATAAAGACTGGCCCGGGCAAAATTCAGTAGCTATATTGACCTTGTACCTTCATTCTCAGTTTCTTGATGTGATGGTTGATAATGTCTGATCTTAGAAAGTTGCGGACCCCATTTAAGACTGACCTGTTTGATTTCGAGTGTATCCTCTTTTGTTTAAGACAAGATAATGATCACTTGATATGGATATGATACGATTGATAAGACAGTTCGATCAGTTGATTGCAAATGTTTGACTGGATAGTCGTATCCTTTGTTAACTTCATGTGAAGTGTTTGCTGGATATCTGCTAGGGTATTTGTTTCTTGTGAGACATTTTATTGCAAGTTTTTTGATTGATTTTAATTGTTTAGTTCTTTTCCAAGAGCTTTTTCAATGTTTTTGGATTATGTGGATCGATATTTGAATGTTTTTGATTGATTTTTTTAGGACATTTTCCAGATGTTTTTGGTATTTTTTAAAGGACGTTATATGAATGTTTTTGGTATTTTCACTACTCTTTCTGAATATTTTGGATTTTTTAAAGGATTTTCCAATATTTTTGGATTTTTTGAAGTATTTTCCAATATTTTTGGATTTATGTGTTTCACATATTTGAATGTTTTTTATTGATGTTTTCAGGACATTTTTCAGATGTTTTTGGTATTTTTTCAGGACTTTTTCTTATTTTGTTTGGATTTTTTCAGTTATGCCCCCAGTGTGCAGACCTGTATGACATGATGATCTGCAAAATGCATGTGGAGACAATGAATTTTTGGCATGACCTATGTTAATGCAATATGCATGATGAAGATGCCTTTCCTATTCGAACAAGGATGACTGTGTTTGTTTGGCATTTTGTAATACACCAATTGAAATGGAGGTACACAACATTTAGTAGATAAGTGGTCAATCGATCCTTAAGGTCCCTTGGAACATCCAAATTAACACACTAAGTGACTAGGATTTACAAATGAAGACGTGGAAAACTTCTCCATTGGTTCTTGAAACTTTGATCTTCTTTTGCCCATGTGTGTGCAGATGAGTTAATTATCGCTCTTGTATTCACTAAAGATCCTTAGCATCCTATATGAATAACTACCTGAATTATCCTAACTTCAAAAGCATCCCGAATAGAGCCTTGTTGCCAGCAAGCTTTTTGAGCTTCGACGAGGTTATAGACTGTAATTTCTCAAATATTGCTCCATTGCCGGTAGGCATTCATAGCCTTGATGGAGTTACTCACATGTTCCCATAGTCAAGCTTTTTGTCACACTTGCATGTGTGATATTTCATTTATATATCATTTCTCTTTTGCCTTGAGATGAATATTTGGATAGCTCTTTTTCTTTTTATTTTCTTGCCTTGACTTTGTAAGTAATGAAACCTACTTGGGTGTGATAATAACATCGGCGTTGAAGTAGAATTTTAGATTTTTAACTATTCATATAATCAACTAGGTGTCTAGAATGAATTAGAGATTTTCTTAGTATGTTTGAGATATAGCAATTGATAGATTTTGGGTTAACAAGTCTCAACTAGTGAAATCACTACCCAACCACAAGTAAAGTGTCATCACAAGGTAATGTTAAAAATGAATGACCTAGGACCTCAAAGACTTCATGTCCGAATATCTAAGAAAGGAGATGACCCCTTGTTTCTCTTAGATGAAAATAGATGACCAACTTGGACAGTTGCCTTGTTTATTTGGTGTTGCTATATGAGAATGCAGAAACTTTGCGAAAGCGATGTATTTGAAAAAGAAACTATATGCGATGTAGTACTTTGAATAAAATGATATGCAATGAGGAAAGTAAAACCTAAACTAACCCAACCCTTAGGTATAATATTGTTTAAGGTGCATGTTGTTTATAGGGTCAAAGAGTGGATCTCCCTCCCTGGTAGCCAAATTGTATGCTCCATTGCCTATAACCCTTGTTATGATAAAAGGACCTAGCCAGTTAGGTTCAAACTTCCCTGGCTTTTCTCGTTCTACTAGGTTCCTTTGGTTCTCTTTGAGAACTAGATCTCCCACTTCAAAATTTCGTGGGTGGACTCGTTTAGTATAACTTTGTCTCAGTCTATTTTGATAACCTTGTGGATGATTGAAAGTAGTTTATCTCTTTTCATCAAGCGTTTCTAGCTCTTGTAATCATGCCACCCGATAGTCTTCCTCTGATATGATGTTTTTTAAGGAGACTCTTAGAGACGGTAGTTCTATTTCAATAGGGAGTATTACTTTTGTACCATAGACCAAGGAATATGGTGTTGCTCCTGTAGGGGTGCGTACTCTTGTTTTATAAGCCCAAAGAGCGGGATTTAACTGGAGATGCCAGTCCCGTCCTGTGTCAGTGACCACTTTCTTAAGAATCTTCAATATTGTCTTGTTTGTTGCCTTTGCTTGTCCATTTCTTTGCGGGTAATATGGTGTTGCAAATCTTTGTTGTATTTGAAGTTTGTCACATAATTCTTTTACTTCTTGATTTTTGAATGGACGTCCATTGTCTGTCACTATGCACATTGGAATCCTGTATCTACAGATAATGTAATTGATCATGAATTTTTCTATTTGCTTTCCAGTGGTGTATGTAAGAGGAATTACCTCAACCCATTTAGTAAAGTACTCAGTAGATGTTAAGATGAATTTGTGCCCGTTGGAAGAAGTAGGATTGATTTTACCCACTAGATCTAAACCCCATTGTGAAAATGGCCACGATGATGTAATAGGTTGAAGATCTTGTGCTGGTGCATGAATGAGATCTCCATGCATTTGACATTGCTTGCATTTTTGTACATATTTATAGGCGTCTTTTTCCATAATTGGCCAGTAATATCCTGTTCTTAGTAATTTCTTTGACAATGGTGGACCACTTTGATGTGCCCCACAAATTCCATCATGGGCTTCCTTTAGAGAAAGTTGTGCTTCATTTTCATCAAGACATCGGAGAAGAGTTCCATAGAAGCCCTTTCTATACAATGTATCAACAATAATAGTGTGTTTGGATGCCTGACGAATAAGAGTCTTCTTTTGATTTCTAGACAAATCCAGAGACATGTACTAAGTGTGTAAATATGTGTATATCTCATTGTACCACAGGGATTCCAGACCCACAATTGCACATACATATTCTGTTGAGGGAATCTCATATGCTGGTATCATCAATTGTTCTATAATAAACTCAAATTGAGCTTCATTATTAGGCATATTTATAAGAGACCCTACTATAGCCATGGCATCAACTGCCTTGTTTTGTATCCTTGGAATCTGTTCGAAAGTGATTTTGTTGAAATGCTCTGTGTAATCTTCTACCATTTTCTTATAAGGCAGGAGTTTGTCATCTTTCATGTTGTAGTCATCATTGACTTGGTTCACAATCAGTTGCGAGTTACCATAGACCTGTAATTATTTTATTCTCCACTGCATAGTTAGACGGAGTCCTATGAGGAGAGCTTCATATTCGACTATATTGTTTGTACATGGAAAATTTATCCTAAATGACTTAGGGATAGAATCACCCTGAGGGGTGATGAAAATAATCCCAGCTCCAAATCCATGATTTGTATATGACCCATCAAAGTATAATTTCCACATTATAGATGATGTCAATGTAAATACCAATTCGTTTGGAAAGTCTATGAGCAATGGGTGACTATCTTGTAAAGGAGCCTCTACTAACTGATCTACTACAATTTGTCCTTTGATGGCCTTTTGGTCCACGTACTCTATATCAAACTCACTCAAGATCATGACCCATTTAGCCAATCTCCCAGTCAATGTTGCTCTGCTTAACAGATATTTGAGTGGATCAAAGCGCGCAACGAGTTGCACCTTATGACTCAGCATATAATGTATAAACTTTTGAGATGTGATGATTATGGCTAAACATGCTCGTTCTATAGGAGTGTAATTAAGCTCATAACAAGGTTCTACTTATATAGTAGATAGCTCTTTCTTTTCCTTGTTCATCATGTTGTGCCAACAAAGCTCCTAGAGTTGAGTTTGTCGTTGATATATATAGTAACAAAGGTTTTCCTGGAGTAGGTGGGACTAACACTGGTGTGTTTAGAAGATAATATTTCAGAGATTGGTAAGCCTCTTGGCATTGTTCCATCCATTTAAAAATAACTCCTTTCTTGAGTAAATGCTGGAACAGATGATATTTATCTGCCAATTACGCTATGAATCTCCTTATGGATTGCAGTCTTCCTTGTAATCCTCTTAATTTCTTAAGTGTTGATGGAGGTTGCATATCTATGATTTCTTTGACCTTGGCAAGGTCTACTTAAATTCCTCTGTTAGACATGATAAACCCTAACAATTTTCCTATTGTTACACCAAACTAGTCAAAATAAAACTCCAAAAGCTGTTGGATGTAGGTTTCATTCGACCTTTGCTACCTTTGCTTGTATGGTTTAACTCCTGGTAGCAAAGGTAAATGATGTAACACCAACTCAGGATCTAAGCCTGACATATCCACATAGGACCAAGCGAAGTTGATAGGACGTTGTTTGAAAAAATGAATGAACTTGTCCTTTTCTTCTTGGTTTAATGATTTTGCCAGGTGGATATTATGTATCACCTCTCCTTCTACTATGTTTACCTCTTCAGTTTCTTCTATAAGCAATGCTGAATTTTCTCTTTCGATAGGGAGGTTACCTAATTTGCTCTTGTCATTATGGTTATTTTGATCTGTATCTTCTGTGATAGAGGTACTTGCCTCTCCAAAGTATGTCGTCCTATCCAGGTCTACAACAAATCCTACCTTGTGATCACCTTGTGGAAATCCCTCTCCGACTCCAAGGAAATCTGCAATGGATTCATCATTTTCAAACCAATCTTGAGTTGGTTTTCCTTCTTGCCCCCAATCAATCAAGTGTGAGTGTATAAGGGGTAAGTCATTACTCTCTTCTGTCATAACAGATTCTGATAACATGAAGACTTGATTATTTGAGTGACTTGGTTTATTTTCATCTTTTATAGGCTTTATCTGATACCTTAGTATGACACTTGTTCGTGGGCTAGAATCATGGAGTGATAAGAACTCATAGTCATGAGAGTCTATCTCACTTTCAATGTATGTTTCATCTTCTGAGGTAGTATCACTTATCTCCTCTTGTTCCTGCCTCTGATTTTGTTGTAGATTGGCTAGTCTCCTTTACACAGTAGTTACCCTTCTTAAGCCTGGTATAAGCCATTGCAATATTTCTTCATCTGTTTCATTAGGTTGAGGTTGAGTCATTTCCCATGGCAGAAGTATTGATAATAACCAGGGATTAGGTTCATTTGCTGGTGGTAAACTTGTGTCTGTTGCAACATTTGCTTGTGCGATTGTTTCAAGAACTGTATTGTTGTGTGACTCAGTGCTAGGTTCTTGCAGGAGTTGTCTCATATCTTCACCATCTAATACCGCACTAGGCAATGTTGGTACTTGGTTTCTTGTTTGAGATGAAGAGGGAAACACTCGCGTGGACAACTCCCTTTGAGATATGTAGTCTAACGGTTTCATTGGTCTATTTAGTATATCTAGGGTGCACTGTCTTGCTTCCGTGATATGCGGTACATGCTTATACCCTAACCCTTGATTCCCTGGATTGTTGTTAGGAACAATGGGTTCTAATCTTCCTTGTTTCTGTAATCCCAAGCTTGTGTTACCATCATATCAGTGTTTTTGGAGCATTTTGAATTCATTGCCATACTGATCTAGGGGTATCCTGGGTATTGTCATTTCATCTTCTTCTTTGTATATCCAATGATTAACATCTTCATTCAGAGATTCTTCTTGTAAGTCACCCCATCTAATGAAAGAGCATGAGTCTGAGTATCTGACAATTTCCTTTCTTTTGTCTTTTGAGGCTTCCAAAAAGACCTAGGAGAGAGAGACAATTGTTGTCCCTTTGAGGTACTTGAAATGGAATACTCTCCACAACTAATATCTTTTATTTGTAAAGAAGATGTTGTAGGCATATTCTTCTGTGTTTCAGTGATTGTCAATGCATCCATTTGTGTAGTGAGAGGTGCTTCTTGATTAATTGGTACCTGATTATCCACACTTTCTTTCAAGTAATTACAATGTTGGAATGGATTTGGATCACCTTTTATGGTGATTTCAATATCGTTATAAGGGAATTTGACACACTGATGAAATGTCAATGGTACTACTTGCATGGTGTGAATCCATGGGCGGCCCAATAACATGTTATATCCCAGTTCTCTGTCCAAAACTTGAAAAGTGACCTCTATTGTTATAGGTCCTATTTGTATAGGTAGCGTTACTATACCTTTTGAGGGACGTTCTTCATCATCATATGCTTTGATATTTATTCTCTTTAATGAATCAATATGAAGCTCAGAATATCCCAATGCCTTAACCAGCTTTAAAGTACAAATGTTGAGACTGGCTCCTCCATCTATGAGTACTCTTCTGATTCTTCTCTTATGTATGTAAACTTCTAGATGTAGTGGGTCATTATGGAGCAGTCTATCACTAGGAATGTCTTGTGCGGTGAATGCAATGCGAGTTCCTTGTGCTAAATTCCCTACCATGAATTGGAAGACATTTTCATCTATATCTCTGTCCACTATTGAATCTTGGAGCGCTTTGTCCAGAATGGCTTTATGAGTGGGTGAAATACGTAGTAGTTCAAACAATGGTATATGTGCTGGGGTTTTCTTAAGTTGCTCAACAACATTATAAGTCCCTACTACTGGTGGTAGGTTTGGTGGTACTCTTTGTAAAGTTATCTTTGATCTGCAAGTAACTACTGCATAGTCTCTATCTCTAGGAGTTATTGTGATCGTAGCCACTGTATCATCTCTTGTGCAGGAACTGTCTGTACCATATGTTGTTTTGTCAAGGTTTATGTTATATCCCTCCTCATAGTCTTCATGTGTAAGTTTAACATCCATGATATGTGCTATAAGTTCATCTTCAAACCATCCTGAATGAAATAGTTCGTCATGCCCCCAATCCATGAGAGAGATATTTTTGTCTTCATCATATTTTGGTGCCTCTGACAACATGCAAATTTGGTTATCATCTTTGTGAATCTCTAGATATTTCTTGTGAATCTCTAGATATTTCTCATCTCTATCAAGTGTTTCTTGTGAATCATTTTTTACTACATCTCCTGAGCTAATGGCATGAATAGTATTCTTTACGACTGTTTTGACACACCCGCCAGCAGTCAGGTAGCCAATGTGAACACTCACCACCTCTCTTGAAAAGCAATGAATTTGGGAAAACTCACTACCCCAAGGTCTCTATAGTCAGGTCATGATAGTGATGGGAAGCCCAATGGTTGATGCGGTTGTACCTGTAAAGGGGCATGCTGGTTGGAACTAAATCTCGCTGGTTATGGATAACTGCACCTCCTTTCTTTTTGTGTTTTTATGGTTTAAGATTCTCTGGGAAATAAAATGCGAAGTGTAAAGGGGAACAAAATAATAATAATAAAAACCTATATAATAACAACTTAATGAACTACTCAATTAGTTCCCTGCAATCCAAGAAATTATCAAATATTATCCAAGTTAGCATTCAACAACGAACCTCCATAAAACTTGCAAAATCATCAATTTCACAAATTTATGGAAATAAAATCATCAACAATATGGCCTATCACAATAATTCTCATACACCACTGACGTGCGCAATATGATTCATAAAGTGATAAACAAAAAGATTAAACCACGTTGCTAACTCCAAATAATAGACGTTACCATATTACACAAAACAATTTGCTAGAATATAGACGTAGATCAGGCAATCTACAAGTTGCTTCTCATATTAATCTCATTAATGAATGTATAACAAAAATAACTCAAACTTCTTAACAATCTGCAAAATATTCTAAAATCTCTAAGTGGGCCACAAATCATCAATTTGGGACCCTTACAAATGAATCCAACTTCTCAATTTATAGAAGTTCTATGCCCTGTTGTCTAGGAAATAAACCTACCCTAAATTAAGAACTGAAACTAGGACTCACAGTTAACTTGCAAGTTTTTGCCTTGACACTCCACTTAACAACTACGAAACGGGGACTGCATGAGCACTATGAAGACCATGTTGGGTGAGCCACATTTTTGTAGTCATGCAGAATTTCTCTCAAAATTAGAACTTGAGTAGGAGCTGCAGCTGAAAATACAAGATTAAGGCTTTATGAAAAAGCTTTGCCATCTTTAGCAATCATGTGTTTATTCCTTATTTCTTGGTAAAAGCTCTATAATTATCAACTATACATGCAACTGCTTGAACTAGAGGATTAGCTACGTGCTTAACTCTAAATTTATATTTCTTGAAAACTTCATCCACATGCATTCTCCCCTCCTCTAACTCCTTCATCGTGCCTACCACCTCCTGACATTGAGTAATCAGATATGTATACCTGTCCATGAGGGTGACATCAAACTGGGCCGAGGGTCCTAGGTGTTGAACCTCATATGCATCCCACTGATCCAGAACTTGTTGCTGCTCCATTATTCCTGTATTAGCTAATCGTAGGCCAAAGGATCCTAGCATATCCTTTACAAAACTCTCATATGACAAAAGTTCCCTGAGGAGAGGGTCCCGAATCTCCGTCATACCCTTGATATACTGCTGGAGCATTTCAATCTTCAGCTCCAATATGTACACATATGACTGCAAGTTTTCATAACTGTCACCCCATAAAAGGTCCTCCTCCATTACCGTCTCTTCCCCTAGCTGCAATATCTTTTTCAAAATTTGGAATTGTTTACTGAAAATGTTTGACTTATGTTCCCATTGCGTGGAACAAGAAGCCAAAACTCTGCCTACCTATACCACCTTATGATATATCTCCACAATATTTTGCAAAAATAATCTTATCTTGGCTGCATTTACTTGGGCCCATGACTTGGCTGTAGTGGCCACCCGTCTCACCTCCATTAATGCTTTTACTTCTTCCTCTGGCAGGGATGAGATAGAAGGTAGGTCATCAGCTTTGCACAAGTCTAGGGGTTTGCTCATTTCAATTAGCAGTTGCTTATATTGCCCTAGTTGCGCTTTAAGCTCCATGTTGGAAGTATGCTCCTTCTCTACATGCCCTTTGACGATGCTCATGGCTAACTCCAAAGTATCTAGCTCCCCCCACTTGGTTTGTTTGCCCAAATTTATCTGGGATTTTTGATATTTAGGGGAAGCTTGTCCCTCGACTTGGGATGGAATTGCCACATCTGCAATCACTTCACGGGAACCAGTTTTTGATAGATGATGAACCGTTTTCAGCTTCTTAAGTGTTGGTGGCTCCTCAATGATTACTTGTTGTAGAGTGACCTTAAGGAGCTCTGCTTTTCTCTTTTTCTTATCAAAGGTAAACTCTAGCCATTGTGGTATATCTTCATCCTTGTCACCTTGAGGTGACACTATATTCGCAGTCATAACATGGACCTTTGCCTGCTCCTCTGCTTCGTCCCTTACTTCTGATTATGTTTGCCCGGGGTCTTGAGGTGGGATAATTTGATGGGCTAGATTGGTTTGGATAGCCTATTGCTTATGTAACTCTCTTAGTTTGCCACTGACCTCCTCATTAAATGTTGTCTCTTTCCCACATGCCCCTATTTCACCTTGCCTGACTGCTATATCCTTGAGGAGGTCCTCTTGATCTTGAGGGGTTAGCACTAGTCTTTCATTCAATAGGTCTCCTGCCTCATCCCCTTCTTACTCGCCTTCTAGTGGTCGTTGTTGCTCAAGATATTCTTCCTCCTGATCTGAATCCGACTCGATGTTTCTAACTTTTATTCCTTTAGTGGTAGACCTGAAGCCTTGCACTCCAGGCTGCAGGGGCATTGGTGCCTGGAGCATGTGTGGCATCTATTCAAGGTGGTTGAGTAGGTATATCCTCAGTAATTTCTATGTCTTCTTCTTTCTCTTGGCCATCCTCTCCTGCAGTCTACCCTATAGCCATCCTTGGTGGGAGAACTTTGGCAAGTGGTACCGCTCCCAATCCATCGGTCACTCCCAGGTCCGCTGCTTTCTTTAACAATTCAGACTCTCTCATCTTTTCTTGGAGTTTCTTGATTAAGTCCTCAGTACTTTCTTAAGGTTTGTCCTCCTCATCTAGATCAATGGACAAATTTTGCCTCGAGGCTGACCTTGTCTTCCAAGCATACTCCTTATGGCCCCTTGATTGAGGTATGCCTGAAGTGGAATCCTTCTATTTCGCCTTTGATAGACTGGGCCTTACCCTATGGCCTAACCATTTCTTGGTCCTATTGATGACCACTTGAGAAACTTTTTCCATATTTGTGTCTTCACTTGTAGACCACTTTATTGGGGAGAGGGTCCTTTTATCTATCCCTGATTCCCTATAAACTGGATCAAGTAAGTCCCTATCATCCCTAAGGTCTTTAGGGAGGTTAGTCTCAATTCTAAAATCTCTTACCTGTGGCACAAATAACCTGTTATAGCTCTTCTCCCTAACCTCAAAACTGTATTGCAGGTTGGCCCAAAAGTCCTCCAAGTTGGGCTTGTGCCCCTCATATGCCTTAGGCATAACTTGTTTAAGTTTCCCGTAGGGATCATAAAACTCCCTAGCATGATCATACTCCTTCAAGTTCAAATCTTGAAGCTCTTGTTCTGCTAATTTTGCTAATTGTATCTTAGAACATGCAAAGTACCCAATAGATACTGAGAAATCGATACCTACTTTGTGTTTTGATGACAAAAGTGACTGGAGACCCACAAGCTGCCTTACATACTCTAGAAAAATTATCCTATCATTGCAATATCGGGGTAGCAACATTGGGTTCCCTGTGAATTTGCTAAACCTGATGTAAGTGGAGCGTGGGTTTTGGATGAACCAACATGCCCACTCGAATGATAACCATGGCCTTCAAGCTAATCCGATATCTTGCATTAACTCTCTTGAAATGAGCCTTCACATTGGCTAGAGTGAGTTGGGAATAATACTCCCATACCTTCTTTTTTCCTTCCTCCTCTCCCAATTGACCTTCTACCTATAGCCCTGGAAACTTTCCAGCTCTAGCAGCTACCCATATGACATATGGTGTGAAAAAGAACTTTTGGGTATGCTGAACTTCTTTCATTTGTTTGCAGATATTATCGGAGAGGATCTGCGACCAATCAAAGTATTGTTTCCCTATTAAAATAGTGCTCATGAATTGGAACATCCAGGGATGAAAATGCTTGCAATCCGACTTGCCAAAGGCCCTGCTAATCATAATGATTAAGTCTCTTTGGGACTCTTTGAAATCCGCCCTCAGGATCTTCATTGCCTTGAGACTTGTCTTTCTTTCTTCTTCCAACCAGTTTGTATTCATGTGCCTCTTACTAGCTAAAATTTTGTCATTCCATGCCCTTAAGGCCTCTTCTTCGATTAACATAAATATCTCCTCTCTAGTTGGGATGCCAAAAACCAACCTGAGCATGTCAGGAGACAAGTCTATGACTATTTTTCCTTGTGCATCTGTGCACTTTCTAGTCTCTGGGTTATAAAATGGGGCAATGGTCATTATGAACTCCGGTGCCTGCAATGACTGTGGAAAGGCAGTAGCTTCAATTAGGCCTGATCTCTTGATTCTCTTGTGGAGGGCGTCTAGAATAGGTTTGTCTAATTGAGCCTTGATATCCTCAATTTCTATATGATCGATTTTGGTATCTGTGACCCATCTGACTTGATCATCTAGCTTTGAAGCATAGACCTACCCTTGATAATGATATTTCATGGTGGTTGAGAGTCTATCAATTTCTTTGCCTCTTTTGCTGGAGGATGAGTCCATCTAACCACTCAAACCTGCAAGCAGAAAACAAATCCTCAGTCTTTCATAATAATCATAAAATTTGATTTACTTCAGGACTTTGGGGTCCCGGGGTCTCGGGATAAGCACAAGTGAAGAAGGCTCGGAACTCCAGGGTTCTGGGGTCAGGTTGTATGCAAAAGGAATCCTGGAACTCTGGGGGTCTGAGGTTTCGGGTTCATTGAATGGGAGCCACCTGGAGCTTCGGGGTTCCGGGTTAGGTCAAGCCAACTACCCGGAACTGCAGGGTTCTGGGTTAGGTCAAGCCAACTACCCGAAACTTCGGGGTTCCGGGCGGGAAAACTAGGGCACATAAAAGAAACACAAGAAACAAACACAAAACCTAACAACCAACAAAAGAACGATGAGGAAAGAAAACCTAATCTACAAACCACCAAAATGGGCAAGAAAAATCACCAACCTGGTGAATCGAAATGCCCAAAAATGCCAAGGAAAGCTCGAAAGTCTGGAGGATCGCGGCTTGGAGCTAGGGAGGAGGAGCTCTAAATGCACAAATGAACTTAAAAAGTTCATCATCCCTATTTATACCTCTTCCCTAGCTCGTCCGTACGAAGGCTTTAAAAATGGCCTCGGGACTCCGGGGTCCCGAGGTTCTAGGCTCGACACAAGAAAGGAAACACCCCACCCCGGAAGTCCAGGGTACGAGGTTCCGAAGTAAGGAAAAGGAGGTTCCACCTTGGGACTCCGGAAGTCTAGAGTTCCTAGGCAGAAGACTCAAAACCTCGGGGCTCTGGGACTCCGGAGTTCCAAGGTTTTGAAACCAAAAAGAACAAAGGGACCTTGAGACTCCGAGACTCCGGAGTTCCGAGGTCAAAAACCAAAAAGAAACAAAGGGACTCTAGGACTCTAGAGTTCCAAGGTCAAAAACCAAAAAGAAACAAAGGGACTCCAGGACTCCGGAGTTCCGAGGTCAAAAACCAAAAAGAAACAAAGGGACCTCGGGACTCCGAGACTCCAGAGTTTCGAGGTCAAAAAACAAACAAGAAACAAAGGGGCCTCAGGACTCCGGAGTTTCGAGGTCAAAAAACAAACAAGAAACAAAGGGGCCTCAGGACTCCGGAGTTTCGAGGTCAAAAACCAAAAAGAAAAAAAGGGACCTCGGGACTCCAGAGTTTCGAGGTCAAAAACAAAAAAAAGAACAAAGGGAAAAAAAGAAAAGACAAAAGGGACCCAAATTTCGATGCAAGGAGACTAATGGGGAAATAGATATGCCAGGCATAACAAGTATAATCGTATGAGACTTTTGTGTAGTTAGTTTTATTATCTTGTGTTCCTGATGTAGTAGCCTTCCCTTTGTCATGTTTAAAAAATGGACCCTTAAAGGTTGTGTGATTTATGTTTGTTGAGGGTTTATCGTTATCGATCGTGATGTCACCTTGATCGATCATATCTTGGACCAAGTTTTTCAACTTATAGAAACTCACCATTTTGTGACCTTTAGTACAATGATAATCACATAAATCATTATCATTCCACCATGTAGGTTTGAAAGGACTTGGTTCATATACTCTTATTTTTGGCAAAGTGATCATGTTTGTCTGTATTAACTTTTTTAGCGCTCATTCAATAGGTTCCCCTAGAGGTGTGTAATTCCTTGTTGGAGCATTTACCCTGGGGTACTTTGTGTTCATGTTTTGTGTAGCATTTATGTTTGTTGAGGCAATGTTATTCTCCGTATGTGGATTTGATGATTGACTCATGCCTAAAGATAAAACTGGTTGAGTTCTATTTACCGTATGGGCGTCTACAACACCATCATTGGTCACATTTTTGTTTTTCGACCAAAATTTGGATTTATCATTGTTGTTGTTGTTGCCATACTTAATGAGACCTTGTTCCACTAGTCCTTTCTCACACTTTAGAGCTTTTTCAGTGATTTGTTTAAATATGGTTAAACATTGCATTTGTATCAGATATTTAATCTTAGGGATTAAGTTTTCTATGAACATATCCACTTGCTCTATTTTTGGAGTAATGGTCTTGAACCTCCTATAGAGAGCTCTCCATCATTGTATGAAGGATGCAAATGTTTCATTCTCATATTGTTTCGCGGCACACAAGTCCATTAAAGTGAATGGGGTTTAAATGTTATGTGAAAAATTTGCAATAAATTGTTTAGCTTATTCTCCCCATGATGTGATAGTTGGTGGTAAATGTGAAAACCACTCTAAGGATGAGCCTCCCAGACTTTTAGGAAACAATATCATTAGGTAAGTGTCTTCTGTTGCAACCTTTATGCATGTCGTAAAAAAATGTCTGATGTGGTCTCTAGGATCACCTTTCCCTCGATATCTATCGAATTTTGGCGTTTCAAAATGTGGTGGGAAAGGCGACATCTATAATGTGTGATCAAAAGGATAAGGATGTAAGTCCTACAGTGTGTAGCTCTTTTTATCATCACCGGTTTGCATACTCGTTACCTGTTGTTGCAAATTCTGTAATTGTTGTGTCAGAATATCCATTTGAGTTAAAGGTACACCTTGTGTCTGTGTATCTCCCACAAAAGGATTCGTGGTAGCATAACTAGGGGGTTGTTGGAAGGTCCCATGATTATAATTTTGTGTGTTGTACATTCCACTAGGTAGCGTGAAATAATTGATATGTGAACCCATGTTTGGTTGAGTTGTACTTGTTGTATTGGCAAGACCTAGATTTGCATTTTGATGACTATATGTTGATCCTATAGAATAGGAAACCAGAGGTTGGGTTGCACTTGTTGTATGAGGAATCTGTGTTTGAACAGGTGTTGAGACACGATATTATCGGTATGGTCTGTGTTGGTGCGCTAAATTTTTTTGTTGAAGATGATGCACTCGAATGAGAGTTCGCGTTTGAATTGACATTTGTTTGTATAGGTGCATTCTGAGGAAAACTGGAGGTCATTGTTTGCATTTGTGTTATATGTAGTATTTGACTGTTATTGACCTAGAGTATTTCCTAGTGGTAAGATTTTTGTGACATCAAAGTCTTCAGGTAATTTTGCCCCATTTTGTAATAACAACAAGAGATATTTGTCCCTATCACTATGTATAAGTGCATCTAAGATCATAAGGACATGTGGGTCTTGTTGAGATGATTCAATCTCTTCTCGTGTTAAATGTTGTTGTAATTCATGTATTGTGGGCATTGCCTGAGAATTTGACTGTTGATTAGTTGATATGTCCATATTCCAAGTTGGGTTTACAGACTGGTCGTTGTTTGGGTCCATTATACCTTTTGCCTTTTGTGACCTTGTGACGGGCATTTAAGACTTCTATGTGAGGGTGGTTTTAGAATTTTATGCAAGACGACAACTAATACTAGACTCTAGACCTAAGTATGGGATATGCAAGACCAGACTAGATTCTCTATTGAGGATTTGGATGTGAGACCTATTGAGTATTTTGAGATTTCTGCAACGCAAGTTTTTGAAGTTCTTCTCTTAGACGTTCTGCAATAATTTCTCTATCAATCCTACAGGCAATTTTATACTCGATATTTATCTCATACTCGACTCCTATATACTGGGGTGCATTTCTCCTTGATTCCCAGGCTAGCTAGACCATCAATAATTTCTCATTGACCATCGTTTGGCACTAGATTAGGTTTCTCGAAGGGGAGCAAACCATCACCCGGGAGACCCATTAAGATGCATGTTATGACTTTGTAGGATGATTATGCAAATGACAATGGACCAAGACGTATATGAGGTCTAGACAAGGACTTATATGAGGACGATAATGAGGAATTTGCAAGGACTTAGGACGATAGTAAGGACGTAAATGAGGACTATGCAAGGACTTAGGACGATAATAAAGATGTAAATAAGGACTATGGAAGGACTTCCTATGGTCATAAGTGTATAAACCTTTGAGTTTTGACGTTTCAAAAAATGGACTTTGTTTTCAGTAATTTATGTGTGTAGGACAAGTTTTGTGGATTTCCAAGTCTGAGAACAATTATTTGGAGGTAGATATAGCTGATTGAACTGGTTTTTTTCAAACAATCTCAGAGAATTTAGAGATATGAAGGATAGGGCCTAAAATAGCCCAAATAACTGACTCAATACTTGTCTGATACAATGATACATAAAAAGACACAAAAGACAATCTTAGGCTGGAAATTGGAAACCATTCAAATGAGGCCCTTACAATAAAATACCGAAATAAAATGAGCAGATAGAGAGTCTGGCAGCACTGGCTCCACTCCACGACACACACTTCTTGGGCATGCCAGTCTCTCTTACCCCGAAGATCCGAAGATCTTATAGCCGAGGGATTTCTGTATCATAATGCAAGGTACATGAAGGGTATCTATGGGGTACGATCCACACTCCCGGAATCACTGAATGTAGGGTTTTGGGCTACTAAGTTGGTTCTTATTGTAAAATTTTGAGGGGTCCCGATCCAATGACAGATTCTCAGAGAAAGCCACTTAAGACTTTAGTTGAGCTTATTGGTGCAGGGAAGGCCCCCACATACATCGAATTCACTCAACACTCTAGCCACCTGACCGATATATTTATATAGCAGCTCGAAAAACCTGCTTGAGAGTACGCTGGGAGAGATGATATCCCCAATGCATCCCAATTCAAAGTACCTCTGTGGGGTGATGAAATCCCTAGTCAAAGATACCCCTCACTACTTGAAATAAAATAAAATTGGGCGTTGTTGTCACTTTCTCCCTTTCTCCCAAGACCCTGAAGGCAGGTGGAAAGGTAGTTAATGCAACAATAGGTCCACCCCAAACATGATAAAAGATTCTTTCCTTTAAAAAAATAAAATATCATTTAATCTATGTGCAGCTTGATTCACGTTCATTTTAAAGCCCAAATTGAGGTGTTGAATATGCATGTGCATGCCAATTTTAAATACCAAACTGATATGTGAAGACATGCATGCTAATTTTAACCATTGTTTATTTTAAGCCCAAACTGAAGTGCTACACATGCATGCCAATTTTAACCAATGTTAATTTTAAGCCCAAACTGATGTTATACATGCATGTCGATTTTAACCAATGTTAATTTTAAGCCCAAAAATGAAGTGTGAGAGCATGAGTGCAATTGATCTAATACTAATCTGATCCTTTCTATAAATTCACCACAGGTTGCAAACAAATGATTAGTAGTAAACTCAAATCAACAGAAGATAGAGAACCCAAATCTAACAGAAATGAATGCGTGATGATACCTGCGCGATTGCGTGACCCTGCATAGGCGATTGCGTAATTCTGTCTAATCGATTGCGTGATCCTGATAGAGCGAATGTGCAATCCTAATAGATCGATTGCGTGATGATAACAAGGTGATTGTGAAATACACAGGCAAATAACACAAAAAAATAAAGAAAAATAAAGATTGAAGCTATTTTTGATCAGAAACCTGCAAAACAGATTGTGAGGCTCTAGCTAGGTCTCTCATCATCCATTCAATGTTAACCAAATCATATTTCACCCGATATGAGAGAACTAAGCTATTGCATCTGTCGATAATTGGTTGGTCTTCCAAATCTTGTATCTTCTTTTCTGCTTTGAGAATTCTCTGATGGCGTCTGGCCTGTCTTCTTTGCTCCTTTATCCTTCTGGCACTTGAAATCTTGAATTGTACCTTACGTTCCATAAACTGTTATAAAAACATGCAATAAAAATAATCTGTTTCTAGATTTACTCAATTTCATGCAGAATTAAATAGATCAGAGAACAGAAAAGGAATAAAAATAGAATTATCAGAACATAAATATTCAAAACGAATGCGTGACAGTATCAGAGTGATTGCGTAATCCTATGTTAGCGACTGCGTAATCTTGTAAGGGCGATTGCATGATGGGTTCCGCATTCGTGCGGAACCCTGTTTGGTCGATTGTGTAGCCCTGTCTATGCGATTGCGTAATGATGCAACTACGAATGCGTGACGAAGATATCTTTTTTTGAAATCTGTGCAAAACCTGCAAAAAAAGAAAAAAACCGTACGATCTGCAAAAAGAGCACAAAAAACATAGAAGGTTAATTAGTTGTTATTCACGTCGGGTTCACCAAAATGTGCTATGCTCAAATTCATCATTGCTAAATAGGAAATAAGGAAAATCACTAATCCCTTAACTATCTAAGCAATTCGAACACAAAACCAATGAAATAGATGCAAAATAGAATGAAATTAAACAATAAAAAACTCCCTATTGTGCATCATGATTTCCATTATTCTTCTCCTCTTTGTGGTATGGTGGCTCTCAAATATTGCGCTGGCAACCTGCAATTGACACAAAGATTCAAAGTTCGTGATTGTTGAAAATAGAGATTGAATGCTCAATTTATAGATAATTGGAGAAGACTGATTGAAATGTGGAACATATTAATCAAGAGGTGGAACTCAGGTGAGCTCACATGAAGATTGATAGTTGAACTGCTGATTTGGAGGTGAAACTAAATAGATTGAATAGATTAATTGAGTCAACTGATTGAGAAAAAGCTAACTGAAGGAAGAAAAAGAATGATTGGAGGAAATTAAGAAGATGATAAAGCTAACTAGAAGATGGAAATAGAGATTGGAGAGATAAATGATTAATTAATTAATTGATTGAATTAATTAATTTATCATGTGCTTGCACTTTAACTTAGATTTTCAATTTAATCTTTGCATGAGATATATTCAAATAATTGAATTTATTTTAAATTCAATTTAGTATTTGAATATATTTAGAACTTGACTTTGATTTTCAATTTGATTTTTGAAATCATGCACATGTATTTGAAATTAGAAGAAATTAGAAGAAATTAGAAGAATTTGAAATTAAATGAAATTAGAATTTGGGGATTTGGAAATGTAATTAGAAGAATTAATTAGCTAATTAAATAATTTAAAGAAACTATTTAACTATTTAGAAACGAACTTTAATTAAATAATAAAGATCATTTAAATCAAAGGATTAAATCACAATCAATTAAATAATAAATATTTATTTAATATTTAGAAAAGGGTTAAATAATTAATTAATTAGAGATAGAAATTGAAAATAGAAGTAATTTATTTAAATAATAAAGATTATTCAAATTGGGGGAATTAATCAAAATTAATTAAATAATAAATATTTAATTAACATTAGAAAATAGTTAAAATGATTAAATGATGAAAGAATAGAAAAATAGAATAATTAGTAAGATTATGAGGAAAAATGAAATTAGAAGAATAAGATTAATTAACTTAATAATTAAATAATTAAAGAATTATTTAATCAATTAGACGAATAATTAGCACATGATCAATGATAAATTTTAGGTGTCTACAACCACTACAATGCCATATGCCAGAGAGACATTTTTGCTAGTAGGATAAGATGACATATGAGTAACTGTACACATGACATTAGTCTAATGTTCAATAAGACTACATATGAATTTTTTTTAAAACCACTGTTTAACCTGTACGTATACATGTAACATGTCATTAGAACAAATACTAACTTTCATATACATAAAACATACTTATCCAACAACAAAATTAAAAGAAGATAAAATTTATATCTTTCTAAATAAAAAAAAGAATTACCACATTTTGAACCTCTACTAAAGAAGAAAAAAGGGGAAGCGTACCGATAGCCGTTATGGCTAACTTCGCGCACCCATAGATCTTACATGATATATTGGATTTCAACGATATTTTTTGTTGTTGTCTCCATATCGACTTAACTGCTTGTAGCTATTGTTATGGCTTTTGGTTAGTAACAACACATGTCGTGGGATCTATTATGCGTGCAAGGGTCAAAAAGTACACATTACAAAGTGTTGCCCGATACCTACATAATGTTGCCCCAATAACTGTGTACCTAAAATTGCCAATACTTATGCACAAATGGACCAATTATGGTCCAAAAAAGATAAAAAAATGAGTAGGGGAAGAGCACCAGTAGTTGAGCATGTACCAATTGTTGTGAGGGTTGTTGATACCTTTTGTTCCAAAAATTGAACAAATAAAACCTATTGTTTGAAACATAAAATATCATTTTTTGTTAAGAAATGTACTAATATTGTAAAAAGTAACCAATCTGGTGATGCCATATCAGCTGCACAACTATTGGGTCCTCTTTTGGACGCCTATTCGTCTCACTTTTATTTTGCGCTGTTTTGGACACCTTTGCAAAAAGCATGCTGATGTGGCACCATACTTGATGATGTGGTGCTGAAAGCTTAGTTATAAGTAGGGGACTTGCCAAGTAAGCTACTATAAAAAACTGGAAGTGATTTGAGATTTTCACGTAAGATTTTGAGAAGCGCGAAGTTAGGGTGCTCAACTACTGGTGCTCTTCCCCTAGCTATTGATACATGTGAAATTTATTAATAAACTTTTAGTTATATTTTTTTTATTCCTTTAAAATTAATAATTGAAAGGTTGAATGTAAAAAAAACAAAAAAAAAACAATTATAATTATAGAAAAAAAAGAAAGAAAGAAAGAAAGAAAGAAGAGAGGGGCCTCCTCAAGATTATTACTCCTTACCTTGTGCCGAACCATCCATACTCCCCCTATTATTAGATTAGGGAAAGGGAAAAAAAATAAAATTTAAAAATAAAGACAGCATAAGACGACTGCTTTGAAAGCAAATTTACGCCCATTTAGGCAAATTCCGTAATAAAAAAGATAGGAGGAGCACCACAAAATAGTTTTCCTCGCACGTGAGTGACAGGTGTCTATAAAATTAGCCAGGAAGAAAGTCGTGAAAAATACCCGTAACTGCGTCGGGAAATTTTCCCGGGAGAATCTTGATCAAATATTCTATCGGGATATAACCTTCCGGCAAATCATATCTCAGTCTACAATCCGAAGAGCTTTCGTATGATATCTGTTAAAAGCCTTCACACCATCATCTTCGCCACGGACTTTATTTCTGACAAGCACGAATTTCTTTTTCTGGACTGTTGACAAATAAAACCTCAGTAGGTCTTGGGATCAAATCCTGAGAGAGTTGTTTGGGCAAGAAATTAGCCAAGATGAATGACGTAGATGTCTCGAAGCAGATCCAGCAGATGGTCCACTTCATTCGGCAAGAGGCCGAAGAGAAAGCAAACGAGATCGCCGTCTCTGCGGAAGAGGTAAGTTAGATTTTGATCGAATTCACTTTATACGCTTGCTTTGTACAACATTCTTTCTGTTACTTGAAATTGCTGTTTTATTCGATTATTTTGTCGGGAAAAAACAAAGCCCTAGTAGGTCTAATTTGTGGTCGATCGCTTTGTTATTTCGATAATGCTTGTATAGATTGGGGGAAAAGTATATATTTTTAGGAGATCTGATTTGTCTCGCGCAACGATCTAATATATGCATTTAAGTTGTTCGGAATTGATATATGTTTAGGGATTCTTAGAAGGATGAAATCGATTACGAGGAATTAGCTGGAATAATTTAAGGTTTTGAAAATTTTGTCTGTTTTGTTAACTAATTGGAGAATTGGATTCACATCACGCTCTCTGAATTTTGGCTTGCATGATGATCTACAGTACCTGCCAGAATTTACTCTGTATCGGTTTATACTTTATAGTAGAATCTTCCTCGCTCTGTAGCACAAATAGTTCATCGAAGTACTTTGGTCGTGGTAAAAGTTACCGTTTTCTCAACTACATGGAGATTTAAATCTGCATGCCGCTCTTTTAGCCACCAGATTTGAAATTGTGCCCAAGCAAATGGTGCAAATGATTTAAGTTACTGGGTATAACTAGTTTGATGTTTGTTTCTAGGGCAACATCTTCTCACCTTTTGTAATACACCAGGTTTGTTGAAATACTCAAGTTCTGGTAAATTTTTCTTTTTGACTAAATGAAAATCCATGTGATGCTCTGTTAGCTACTAGATTTGAAATTCTGTCCAAGAAAATGATGATCGGTCGAATAAGTTAGGTGACAGTTTCTTGAACAATATATCCCTATTTACCTGTGGGACAATTGGTTAATCAAAGGAAATAAATTAAAGTGCATTTTGTTGTTTTCTCAACTAAGATGCAAATCCACACGATGCTATGTTTTAGCCATTAGATTAAGAATATTGTCCAAAATATATGCAAACGATTGTTGTTCTCATTGTAGTGGATTGTACGTCTGAATCCTGACTGGCCATTTTTTCAAAGTGTTTAAGGTTCTCTAAATTTTGTTGTTGTATTGATTAGAGGGAGAAACCAATCAACATGACGTTATCTTTTAGCTACCAGGATTGAGAATTTTTCTTTACTTTAGTGGATTGTAGGTCTGAAATCCTGTACTAAGATGGAGCTGACTCGCAATTTTTTCAAAGCTGTTAAGGTTCTATAAATTTTGTTGTTGTCTTGATTAGATCGTGAAACCAGACAACATGATGTTATCTTTTGGAAGGACGTAAAATATTTTACTTTATGAAGTAGAACTGGTTTGTTTTTGGTTTCCAAGACAATATATGCTATTTGTAGTATGAAATAGTTAATTATGGAGACTTGTTGAAGTATTTTAAGGTTTATTTATTTCCTCTACTAAATGGACATGTTGATCCGCATGATGTTATTTTTGTTGGAAAGCCCTCTCTAAGCTTCATGTGGACTGGTTGTTGCTTGCATAGTTATCTAAAAGATTCAATTTATCTTCTTGCACGGATATTTGCTATTGGGATGTAGGTTGAAATTCCCATCTAGGTTAAAACTGATCACGAGGATTCGGCAAAGTGTTTAAAATTATGTAGCCCTCTCTAAGCTTCATGTGGACTGGTTGTTGCTTGCATAGTGATCTAAAAGATTCAAGTTATCTTCTTGCACAGATATTTGCTATTGGGATGTAGGTTGAAATTCCCATCTAGGTTAAAACTGATCGTGAGGATTCGGCAAAGTGTTTAAAATTATGTAAATATTGATGTTCATTATTTTTCAACTAAATTTTCTTGTAGGTTGAGGTGATTTTGTTTGAAGTCACTAGATTGAAAATCTTGTCCAAGCTAAATATCCAAAACCAGTACAATTAGTTCACTGCTCATCCGTTGGACAAAATTCACTTTTTTCATAGTAGGATAAAGTTGATTGCAGTACTGGTAATCATCAAATTACTGTGGTGCTAACACTTTGATATTCTCTTTAACTAATTGGATTTGTAGATTTACTTGGTATTATACTAGCTTGAAAATCCTTAACAAGTTTAATGTAAACAGGTCTTTACTTTCATATCAATCTGAAAGATCTAATTTACATGCAGACTTAGATGGCTCTTGGTTTGTTAGTAAATAATGTGTGTTTTCCATAGTAGAATAGAGGTGACGGACAATTGGCCAGGGTATAGTCTACTGTAAATTTTAGAGAAAAGCATCTGAAGGACAGATAAATCCTAAAATATAAGAAGCATTGTTGTTTTGGATCACAACTTCTTCATTGTGGTCATATATCCCATATTGCAATTTGAACATTGATGTTTAAAATTCCAATCACAGGTCTTTTTCAGAAACTTTCTTCTTACTTTTATGAACTTTGGAAGCCTTAAAACACATATTATTGTAAGGTTTGATGCAGACTGCTTGTTATTTGCCTAACGATTAAGAAGATCTACATTACCCTCCAAAATTAGTTTCATAGAAGTTTGCATGATAAAACTTGTGCGTTCCTAGGATAAAGTTGAGTGTGGCAAGTTATTAATGTAATTAAGGTACTGTAAATTTTGTTGTTTTCCCAACAAAGTAGACATGCAAATTTGAGGAATGATATTTTTTATGTACAAAACTCACAGTTCAGTCCAAGTTAGCAACTTAAAAGTTATAAACCACCAGTTATCAATCCATCTTTTATTCAGTTAAACAGAATGCAATTTATAAGCAATTATGCAAATTGATAAGCTGAGCAGGTAAATTAGAACAAATTCATCAAGACCTGGAATTATAATCAACACTTATGTATTTTATAATTCAATAAGCAATAGAAATAAGCATCCGAGGAAAAATCTGAGAGGAAAAATAAGTTTCAGTTTCAGCAGATAAATTTGTCAGGTGAAACCTTTCATATAACATGAACACCAAAATATCTGTGAGGCAATCCAGAAAGAGGTTGACCGAACAGAATTCATATCTGAAGCAAGATCTCAATCTGACAGGCTAAAAGATACAATAATCATGGGAATATGTTCAAATTGCTAATGGATAATGGAGAGAATGAGCTATAAGTATTTGGTATTTATAAAAAATTATAAAACTGAGAAAACTGCTAGCCCTTATGGAAGATAATGTGCTGCTAAGAACTCTATATTTTTTCCACAGCTGTAGATATTACAATGTCTATAGCTCTTCAAATCCTGTTTTACTTTGTAATTTCACTTTACTTGAACAGCCGGGAGGACAGTTATATTGACACTGTACAAGTCTAAAAAATAATTGCAGAGTCTGTGGAGAAATAAGTACAAATAAATGCTAGAAAATTTAATTATTTTGTGATGGCACGCACAGTAACCTTTCTCGGTTGTGTCCATTTTCTTAGGATTTCCACATATTTGTTCACATATCTACAATTTTTCCACTGTTTGTACATGACAAGAGTATTCATGATTGAAGAGTATACATGATTGAATGATAAGTTCTGCTTGAAATAATGGAGCTGTCAATTCCAATAATTGATAGCCAGTAAGAAAATAGAAACTTTAAATTTTATATAAAATACTAAGACATTAATTTGTCTTTTCAATGTCTAACAGCCAATAAGATATTGGTTAAGTATGTTTTTTTTGTTTTGTATAACAATATAACTACATGCTATGATGTTACTGTTGAAATTTTAAGAATAGAGAAGTATTTTGTTATGATTGATCTATTCAAACTAACTATTTGCTTGAATTGATTACAACAGAATCCCTGCCATGGCAGGGACTAATAAGAATGTTATCCGTGTTCCTGTTATTCACATTACTAATGAAGCATGCCTTTAATCTATTTTTAACGCCATCTTTTTATTGGAGGCTATTGCTGGTTCCCTGAACCGCCTTCTTTAAGATGGTTGATCCAATGAGTAAAGCAATGTAATGTCGAATTTCCCTTGTTTTCCAATGTCAAAGTTATTAGGAACTCTTCTAGATGGTTGAATAGGGTTCCTACAATAAGTACTTTCTGACTGTGGACCTCTTATTGTAGACTTGGATAGAATGTCTTGTGTTCCACAACTTTGGTTGGATTGGTTATCTTTTTCGAGCAACTTTTTTTCTGTTTCCTGTATATAAATGATAGCTTCATGTTAGTTAGCTATGTCATTACTCTTCTATTGTGTTCCCCGTTGATCCTTGTTGATTGCATCTACTATATGTCATTTGTCTCAGAATTTTAAATTTCTGGACTATGCTTCTTCTGTAATTCTACATCATAGATATGATTTGCTTCTTTCAAAGTTTCAGGTACAGTCTTTATATGTATAGGATAGAAAACCTTTTCCTAGCGATGATACAGTTAATATCAAGCAGTGTTTCATAAGAATGAGTCCAAAGGTGTCTAGGTAATGTCCTCAACGTTCTCGATGTCCTGCAGACTTGGGATCTTGGATGGGACATTCCCTTTTCTTGAGGACTGTACAGTCTGCTTCATTTGGTGCATAAAAATAAGAACATTACTATTTAAAAAAAATGCTAAAATTCATTCATTAGCCTATATCCTGAGTGCGCATTCATTAGCCCATGATCCTAATTTGGTTACAACAATACATGAAAAAACTTATAATTAGAAGGCAGAGACAATGATTTTGGTAAAATTTTGAATGAGGTTGATAGTATATGACCTGTAAATGACTTTTTATTGTTTTGTAAAATACAGGAGCCTTATTTTAAGTGCATGACTAATGGAGATCTTATCAATGGGGACAGTGATGATGGCATATTCAACAAAAACCTAATTAATTTGCTTGATTCATAGAAAGAGCAAGCCTATGTAATAAATGTCTAATTTTTATGTTTCATCCTTCTAATCTAAATCTCATCAATTGATGTTTTGGCTTGTGTAATTTGATATGCAATCTATTAGTAGATGCAATTTTACAATCGAGTTTGCATTATGCTTTCAAATCCTTTGATAGCTTAACATTTGTTGTTGCATGTATAAGGCAAAATCTGGATTTCCAAAGGGTTAAAGTTAAACTAAATGCACACACAGTCTTGTTTACTTGTCGGTGATATGATTTTTTGTTTGATATGATATGCACTTGTTCACATTATAAGGGGAACTTTTTTTGCGTGGACCTTACTGCCATTACAAAATTAAAGAATCGGAGGGAATAGCGAGTATGCACGAGTGAAAGCTTCTGTCTCCATCTAGACTGTTGACAATATATTCTACATGTTAAGATTTATCACCAGGAAGAATGTTTTTTCAGGAATTGAAAGTTGAGTTAGTTGCAGCTTGTGGAATTTGGAAAGAGTTTATGTATGAATAGGCTTGTACCTTTTATTTCCTTTTTGATTTGGTATGTTATCTTTTACATTGAAGGTACTAACTTTGAGTGGAGGTTAATGCAAATAAAAATTGTAGAAGGGGAGGGGCAGTGAGTATTCATGAGACTAATGTCTAGACAATGTATTCCACATATTAAAATTGACAGCAGGGATTTTTTTTTTCAGGAATTCAATGTAGAGAAGCTGCAGCTTGTAAAAATTGAGAAGGATAAAATTAAGCAAGAATATGAACGAAAGGAGAAGCAGGTTGAAGTTCGAAAGAAAATGTAATAACATACATTCCTTTGAATTATTGCTTTCATTTCATTATCTATTTTAGCACAAATTCTTTGTTCGTCAATTTGCTTTTTGCATATTTGCCTATTTTGTATTAGTCTATAATATATGTTCAACTATGATTGTGTTTTCATTACAAGAAGAACGTATTGCATACAGATCAATGTTGTATTCAGATGTTTTGTTCAATTTTCTTTATCCAAAATTTAAGTTGAAGGCAAATTCCAGTGAAGTCAATTAAATTATGATTTGTACAAGAGGATTTTCTATGTAAAATATACTGACATTTCTAAAACAATAACATTTGGCAGTGAGTATTCGATGCAGCTAAATGCATCACGTCTTAAAGTACTGCAAGCCCAAGATGATTTGGTTGCAGCAATGAGAGAGTCTGCAGCACAGGAACTTCTGGCTGTTTCTGATGATCACCATAAATATAAGCATTTACTTAAAGATCTGATTGTGCAGGTAAATAATAATAAGGTACTTTAAAAGAAAATTGTTCTTCTCGGCTGGTCTTTAACCATAAATGTTTTCCATTGCTTCAGGGTCTCCTGAGATTGAAGGAACCAGCTCTGATACTCCGTTGCCGAGAAGCTGATCATAGGCCAGTGCAATCCATTCTAGAAGAAGCAAGGGAGGAATATGCGAATAAGGCAAAGCTTCATACTCCACAAATATTTGTTGATGAGGAGACTTATCTTCCACCTGCACCTGACGCCGATACAGTTGGCCACTCTTGGTAATATTTTATTTGCAGTACTTCAAATGTTTATGGTAACAGGAACTGTTGTGCTAGTGTTTTGTATGTTAATAGTAATATTTATTTGTAGTATATTCCATGTGCATTGTAATGGGAGTTGCTCTGCTAGTGTTTTTATTTATTTAGAGATATTGAACTAACATAAATATTTTCAGTGCTGGAGGTGTTGTTTTGGCATCAAAAGATGGTAAAATCGTTTGTGAAAACACACTCGATGCAAGACTAAATGTTGTATTTGGGCAGAAGCTTCCAGAGGTATTTGTTCTGAAACTTTTAAGTTCATTTTTACTACATATCCAGTGCATGTACAGCTTTTAAGTTTTAACCTATATAGGTAATGTTTAAAAGAATTTCGAACTTTAAATAATGAAACTCACTAGCAGTTCTTGTCAGAGTAGTTTTTGTTGTTTTCTATTTCCGGTATCAATAAAGTATGTACCCAGTGCATATAGTCTGAATTGCTTACCCTTGTATGCAGATCCGTAAACTTCTCTTCAGCAAGGTTGATGTTTAGGGGTGCATTGGCCTCATAAACAGTTGCAGTAATATTATTCTCATGTTGAAATTTTGTATCGAATCTATTTTTTAATCTTCTATCTTGTCTTGAACTGAGTTTCAGTTCACTGTCAATTTTCACTCATTTTATCCGCCATTCTGAGACTCAAGAAGTGTAACAATTAGAGACATCTGAAGAGTACTGCTAAGCTAAATAAATCACGAGACCTGAATGATTTTCAAAAGTGTCTGTTAGTGCTGTGCAATGCAAAGTTATCATGTTTTCTCCAGGCTCTGCATATTACCTCCAGCTTGTTAAGGTTTGATTCCAGGTCAAATTCATTTTGTGGACTGCTGTATCTATTATACTCTTTATTACTTCTCATTGTGGTTGAGAGTGCTTCTGGTGGCATTTCTATTAGATGTAATCTGTTTTTATTCTTAGCAGCAATATAATAACTGTGATTTATGTTAAAGCAAATTATTTAAACCACTTATTTTCATAGCTTTGATATTGTTGGAAAAATCTCCTGCATTAGATGTTTTATGTTGAATTTTACTCCCAGCTGTAAAGCATGCTGATAATAAAATATGCAGATGATGCAATACTTTTGCACATGGAATAGTGCAACGACATCAATGTGATGCTCACTTTCTGAATTTAGTGCATCAATGTTCAAATCAATTTATATTATAGGCCCCCTTAGTAATTTATTTTTATGCTTTCATATCATGGTTATGAATATGAAATATGTTGAATCTGAATATTCTTAAGTACACCATTGACTTATGAACATGGTGGTCAAAACAGGCCATTTGTTATCATCAGTAGATGCAAAATTATTGTAGCAGAGTTTGTTAATAGTTTTAGGTGGAGTCTGGTAGTCCAAAACGATGGAAATATGTCTAGTTACAAACCAGTTCTGGGCTTTCAAAGGTTTTAGGTCATTTTAATATTTAAAAGCTTAATCAATTTCATGAATAAAAACTGGTAATTTTAAAAATCTTTATGTAAAAACAAAATTGACTAGTTTTGCCCCTTGGCTACTTTAAACTATTGGAAAGAAAAGGCCTAACAAACAAAAACCAAAAATCATTTTCAAATTATCGACTTTAAACTTAACAATCCACAAGATTTTATCATGTTTTTATAAATGATTTAAACTTACACAATCCATAAAATGAGCGAAGGAACGAACTTCAGAATATTGGAAATAAATTGTTCAACAAATCAATAGCCTCTACACACAATTGTATAACTAGAAAGTACGAAAGATAAGCTTTTCATAAAGTAATTTCAAATCTTTTTTTCATTTGTAATAAAAACGGAAGCTGCTGTTATTAAATAATAAATATTAAAATTGATGTGATAATTAAATAAATAAATAAAATTACATCATTTATTTGAAACCAATTCATTATAGTACTAAAAATATTTGATTAAATAAATAAAATTACATTATTTATTCTAAACCAATTCATTATAGTACTAAAAATATTTTATCAAATATTAAATACAAATAAATTTGTAGCACATCTAAGTTGATATAAATATATTTGTTTATATGTATTATAAATTGTCTTATAATATTGAGTTATGACATTCTTAAATACATTATTTGAATGTGTAATTTGAAATAAATTGTGTTTTAGTTAGCTCATAAAGGTGAGTAGGAAAGGATGAAAATGGGTCTGATTAGATAATTTAAATTAAAAGCTTGGGATTGAAGTTCACATATTATTACAAAAAATAAAACAAAAAAAGATTACCAAGATATTGATGTTTTCATTCCTTATTTCATTCAATGAAATAAGGAATGAAAACATCTTTATATAGGACCACAAAAGACTTGCCCAACGTGAATAAGACCAACTAAATCAATAAAGCTCAAATGACTTTATTAAATCCCAAGTTAAAAGCTAATTGACCTAATATAATATTTTAATAACCTCCTTTAATAGTCTATCTATGAATTTTGCAAATTTGTCAAGACTCAAAGACTTGGTAAGCATGTTTGCAATTTGATTTTTAGTTGGACAGTATTGCAATATAACAAATTCATCTTCTATGAGTTGTCTTGATGAAGTGACAATGTAGTTCCACATATTTGGTATGTTCATGCAAGACTCAATTCTTTACAAGTTTGAGCATTCCTTGATTGACACAAATAAGGTTCTAGTATCCTAAGTCAAACTGCTTCACAAGGTACTTCTATTATATATTGATAATCTATTTTAGTTTAGGAAAGAGTTATTGCATGTTGCTTCTTGTTGGTCCATGTGGTTGCACCCATGCTAAGACCATGAACATAACTAGAAGTAGATTTTTTTGTCATCTATAAAACCTACCCAATGTGAATTTGTAAACCCACATAGCCTAGGCTCTTTGTTTCTACTATATAGAATGCAAGGTCAACTGTCCTTTCCACATATCTCATCTCATCTTTGCTATAGTCCATTGTTCTATCTTTGGTGTTGTCATGAATCTAGAAATAACATTCATAACATAGCTCAAGTTAGGTCTAGTCAATGTAAGATATATCAGGGTCCACTCATTGACTTGTGAGGTGCTCGCTAACTGTCTTAAGAGTTAGTTTTGGTTGAAAGTTTTAGCCCATTATTCATAGATGTAGATGAGAGTTTGCAATGAGAGTTTGCAATATGTCATCCCCAATTCATCATGCAAACTCCTGACATATTTGGATTGTGAAACAAAAATATTGCCACTTGTTTGCCAACTTCTAGACCTAGATAGTAATATAGGAGGGTTAAATCATTCATGTCAAAAACATTACTCATAGAAACAAATTTAATTTGTTTAATGGTACTTACCTCGCTACTTATAATAGTGATATCATCTACAATTATGACTAGTAGAATGAGATCATTACCTATGTTTTGATGTGCAAATTTTAATATGGATTTTTCCCTAGGTTCCTATTTGAGGCCATATAGGGATTTCTTTAGTAGACAAACAAGATGCTTCTTTCCTAAAACCTTAAAAGGCTTTTCGTTGAGGCATATACATTTCTTCCTCCAAATCTCCATTGAGGAGGTATTCTTCAAATGCATTTAATGAATTGCATGGCTAAATTGAGCTACCATAGCTAGGACTAATTAGATAATGTGCAACTTTTCTATAGAAGCAAATGTCTTTTTGTAGTCAATGCCTTTTCTCTATGAAAATCCTTCAACCAATCAAGCTTCCTCATGTACCATATGTCTTGTACTTGAGGGTTACAATATGAGATTGATTATAATTTAGACAATTTTATTTCATAACACATTTTTCTTTTTGTTGAAATAGGGACATCAATACATAGTGCAAAAATATTTTAATTTCTTTTTTCCCTTTCTTTCTCGATGTTCGTGGAAAAAACTACATTCCTTAAAATATATAAAAATAAGTATAATAATCAAATTAAATATATTCAAAATTATACTTTTTGAAAAGCTTCCTTTTGAGATCTATAATCCTACAAATTATCCTATCATGTCAATTCCATTTGCTAGTCCAACCTAAGGTTTGAAACAAAATAATGAGGAAAAATTGAAGACCAAGGTGGAAAGGTCCATCTAAGAACCTTCATTTAAAGGAACCCTTCAAACAAAGATACCTTTCATGACTAAAGAAAATATTAAAATATTATAAATTTAAGGGATCTTTAAATACCTCCATTTGAAGGTGACTCTGTAGTAACTTCAAATGAATGTGTTTGCTAAAAAAATTCTCCATACTCATGCAAATGTTTTCCTTACCTATTCCAAAAATGAGCAAAAATTATGGACCAAGGTGGAAAGGTCCATCTAAAGACCTTCATATGAAAGAATTTGAAGTCATCCAAGGATCTTCATTCAAAGGTAGCTTTCAAGATTTAAGAACATATTAAAATAATAAAAATTTAAGGGACCTTCAAACAAAAGTTTACTTTCAAATGATGTTTGCTACAAAAATTCTCTCTATGCATGAAATGTGACACAAAATTAAAAATATAGGTTTAAAAAAAAAAGACGATGAACATAAAAATAAAATAGAATGCAAACAAAGAAGCTTTAAAAAAACATGTTCAATGACTTAGCCATTGACACAATCATATGAAGAAGATGAGAGAGTCATATTATTTAATAAAATTTTATTAACTAATAAAAAAATATATAAAATGCATCTCCTAAAATGAAGAGACACCTTGAAGAGGTGAACCCTCAAGCTAAGAGTCATTTCTTAGCTTGCTCAAGTCAAAGAATGGTTTCATCCAAAGATATTATTTATTGGACCATTCTTAACCAATGAAGAGGAAATGAGTTTTCAGTTTTCTATTATAATATTAGAAATCAGGGTAATGCATAATTATAATAAATAAATGTTAGTAGTTAATAAGTTAAATTTTCTTTTAGAAATTATTTACAAAATAAAAAGACTATATATTATGAATAATTTTTTCTATGTAATTGAAATCAATATATTCTAATTTTAATTTGTGAGTTTCATTATGGTATTAAATAAGGTTTCATAAGAAACCTCTTTGGACATTTAGTCTTGCTGGTAATGAAATCTAACAGTGAAGACTATGATCAAAGGTTTTTATTTGATGATTATTTGGGCATTTTTTTCTATAGCATCGAAGTAGTGAATCCCACATGGCAATCAACTATTCATTTTAAGAGTATGTTTATTTCAAATTTTGATTGATATAGTATATTAACTATCTTTGAGGTCTGAATAGAAGGGGCAAAATGAGTTTGACTTTTTTTTTTCTTTAAAATAAGATTATATTGTTTTGCACTTATGATTTGAGCATGTTGATTGACATTCAAAATTAAAGATATTTTAGGACAACCATAATTTGGTAGAATAAGATAAAAATAAAGTGATATTTTTTAGTTTAATAAAATTGAAGGAGAAGAAGTAAAATCATCTTTATTTAAATAGAAAAGGAGTTAAGTGTGAAGTAAAATAAGATTTTTGAATTTGTTTATTTATAAAATAAAAAGTTCATATATATAATTATATCTAAAAATATAATTGTTTGAATATAATGTTGGCATGAATAAGGACATATTGTAGCTAGTTCTTAGTTAGCACCTCTTTACACATGCTAAGTTTACTTAGGATAGCTTAGTTATCACATGGAACACTCATTTAATATTATCCATGTTAGTTATCTTAGGTGTCATACTTCATTGTTTAATAATGCATCATGCATTAAATTTTGTATCAAGGGTAGTTGTAACTACCTCATCATCTCTTGCTTATTTAAGCAAGGCCATTATACATTTGTAAATTATCTCAATATCATTTTTCATTTCCTGGTGAAATATTTATCTCTCTCTTTCTATGGAAATTGTAGTTGTGATCCTAGCTTGGGAGGGGCACAACTCCAACATATGAATAATGTCATAAAGGTGTACAACTTATTGGAGATATAAGGGTTTTTTTTGTTGTAAGGACGCATTTTCATTTGAGCCATTGTCTATTGAGTCATTTTATAAGCATAAAATGGACAAGTTAACTCTTTATATGCCAAGCTCAACAAATGGTTTTCAGACCTAGATAATTAGATACAATTGTTACTAATCAAAATATATTTCTTGGATATTGTTGATGGTCCTATGACAAAGCCAAAAAACTTCAGATGAACTCAAAAAATGAAAGGTCGAAGATAAGAAAGCCTTGACAATTATTAATTTGGATTTATCTAAACCTCATTTCATCATTTAGATATCACAAAATCACCTAAAGTAATCTATGAAACATTAAATACTTTGTTTGGATCCAAAGATGGTATTGTAGAATTAACTACAAACCAAAGATTATATGGATTAAAAATGGAAGAAGATGAACATGTAGTTCTTCTTTGATAAATTAGTTGGTTGGTATAAATGAAGAAATAAAGGAAACCAATTTAAAAGTAATACTTCTTAACAATGTGCTTAAGAATGTCTCATCCTTAATACAGATAAATTCAAGCTTTAAAAAAATTATATTCACATTGCTTGATGAAAGGAATGAACATGTTTCAAAAGAAGTGTTGGCCACACAAAATAAGCCCATTACTTCTTAGATAAATCATAACATGGGACAAAGTTCAAACATGTAGATATCACACATTTTTACTATAAAAAGATGAGATTTCTACTAAATTGCAAACAAAGATCACATGAACTCCTCAATGGAAAGTTGCAAATTCATGCCATTATAAATGAAGAAAAAAACACTTCCAATGATAGAGCATATTTTTACTAATTTTTGTGTAATATTATTATTAAAAGCAACAAAACAAGGGTGCTGACCCTGTATACAAACAACTTGTAGGCAACATAAAAGAAAGGAAACAAAACAAGGGTGTTAACCCTATACAAGCTCAAGTCAAACATTCCATTAAGAATAGGTCAGAAGACCACTGTTAAAAGGCCTACCAAACCAACAACAACACAATAACAGAAAGCTAGGAACCCACCTCAAGAGTGGGGAGAATCGCCCACAACTCAACATATAAGAGTTTGGGGGGGGAGGGGGAGGAGGAGACTTACCTTTATACCTACGACAAACAACAATCCAGGAAATACTATTATTGGGAATATCATTTCAAGTGGAATAAAGTGGAGAAATCCCCTCAGAGTGTTTATTAGCACATGGAGCAGACTGTTATTGCAAAACAACACCTAGAGTAGACTCATCAGAAGTAGATTGTTGTTGTAGAACAGGAGCAACATGAGTAAAAAACTCAAGGCCTGAGGAGGCCACACTAGTAGGATCTTGGGGGGTAGTGTAGGCCACAACAAGAGTAAGAAGCACAACCTCATCCTATGAGGACTCACCATAAGCATATGAAGATTCATAAGAATCAGGAGCCTCGATAGTCAAATGATCAACACTAGCATATTTCTACCAAGTAGTAGCACCTTTATGGTGTGAGAGAGAACAATCCGAAGCTAAGTGACCAGTTGAGAAGGATCTGCAATAGTGAAAGGGAAGGCCCTCATAATCTGATGAAAGGGGAGGTACTCCATGTTAGCACTAGGGGGATGTTAAAAATTAGGCTAGTGCATGGCTATAATAAATAAATAAATGTTAATCATTAAAAATTTAACTTTCTCATAGGATGTTATGTATGGGTAAATTAAATATTTTATAAGCTATTAAATGTATATCTTATTTTTTATTTTTGTGATTGAGATCAATATATTTCTATTTTAGTTTATGAGTTTCATTAGAGGAGTTATTGGGAAAATAATTCTTCAATTTTTAATTGCCTAGGGACAAAGTAAAGTAGAATTTTTGGTGAAATAATAGAAAGGTATTGTGGCAAGAGTGCCACAAATTTCAAGAAGAAATCTAAAGAAAGCCAAACAAGGAAGATAGGAAAGAAAGTGGAGGAGCAACATCACTAAACACTGACAAAACATAGGCATCTATCACTAAAGGAGTGGAACAAAATTGAAAGAAAATGAGGTATGCATAAGCACTTCCTAAAATAATCTTAGAATAGAGTAATGTATAAATTTTAGATCTTTACAATTACGAAAAAATGAGATGCATATAACACACAAAAAAACCATACTACAACACAAGTGTATGTGGGGAGAACCTTTTGAAGAAAAAAACCCCATCCTCCAAAGTAATCTAATGTGTTCTTGAATAAAATAAGCAACAAAACAAGGGTGTTGGCCCTATATACAAACAACCTGTAGGCGACAAAAAAGAAAGGCAACAAAACAAGGGTGCTAACCCATAACAAACCTAGGTCGGATAGGCCTTTGACAACAAGCTAGAAGATCACTATTAAAAGCTTTCCGAACCAACAACAACCCAAAACCCAACTCAAGAGTGGGGAGAAACACCAAGAAATTGACATTGAGAAGTTTGGGGGAGGGGGTAAAGACTTTCCCTTTCGCATGCAACAAACAACAGTCCAGACAATACTACTATTAGGAACATCATAGGGAGGATCAAGCAGGGAGATCCCCGCATAGTTTTTGTCTACAATGGGAGCAAAGTATTTCTATAGAGAAGCATCATGAGCATATTTACTAGGAGCATATTGATGCTGTAGAACAAGAGCAACAGGTGTAGGAGCCTTAGGGCCAACAAAGGCCTCAATAGTAAGAGGTACAACCTCATCCCAAGAGGATTCATCACCCTCCTGTGAGGAGTCATCAGAAACATCAAAATCAGGAGCCTTTATAGTTAAGTGATTAGCAGTAGCATCTTTCCACCAAGTAGCAACACCTCTGTGGCTTGAGAGAGAACAATCCAAAGCTAAGTGACCTATTGAGAAGCATCTCTGATAGTGAAAGGGGAGGCCCTCATAATCCAATGATTGATTCCATGGCCTATCCCCAACCATAAGAACCACATCCCCAGGGAGAGGCATAGAGATGTCAATGTACATTAAAATTCAGGAAAAGGTAGAATGACCCATGGTAGACATGGAATTATCAACCTTCAAGAATCAACCTATAGAGTTAACAATGACCTCGTAACAAGAATGCTCGCATAAAGGAAGGGGAAGATTATGAAGGTGAACCCATACCGGAAACACATTGAGTGGTTCGATAAGAGGGTTAAAAGAAGTTGTCCAAGGTTTGACAGAGAGATTTAACCCCCCAAGCTCGCAACTTGCCCAACACCAAGTCATGATCCTGAGAAGAAGCAAAGAAAGTAATGAAAAAGACTTTAGCACAAGGGTAAAACTCAATGCTACCAACAACCAAAGGCTTCCAGGAATCACTCACCCAATGATAGAGGTTAGATGGAGAAGGCCAGAACCTAGCAAATTTGCACCCCAACACACATTATTGGTAGAAACTAATATTTTCCACTACATCCTGGTCACAAACCACCATAAGGGAGGTCTTGGATCAAGGAAGAGGACGATTCCCCTTGAGGGGATGAGCAACAAATTTGGCCATGTGATCAAATCATTGACCACCAGCAAAAGAAGAAGGTCTGGTAGGGATCTTAGCAACTGCATAAGTCCTAATGGGATCACCATCATTAGCAGAGGCAATGGTAGCATCACTAGACAATGTAGCCACAACACTAGCACCCATAGGTGGAGGCAAGGTACCATCACCGAATCCCACAACAGGCACACAAGGGGGAGGGGGAAAAACACCATTGCAGTAGAGGAGGGCGTATTCAAAATCTTATGGGTAGGAGTCTGTGATGGCAAAGAAATGAGCATAATAGACTTAGACATCAGATTCTCCAATGATAGAGTAACAGGTAGAACAAACTTAGATATAGTCTAATGTGCTATTCAATAATGTAAACATAGTTATAGTAAACTTTCAAAGAAGTCTATATAGCAGTACTATCACCAACTAGATATTTTAAGTAATTCACAAAACCATCAATGATAATTACAAAACCATGAACTAAAGCTAGCCAAAAAATGACACCTAAATACCTAATTAGAAGGCGAAAATCTAAAGTTCAAGATGGTTCATAGGCTAATAGTATATTCCTTCGAACTATCATAAGCATGTTATAATTCACTCCCCAAATCAATTTTTTTAAATTTTTGCTTCATTATCTCAATTAAAAGATGCATCATAATGTGTTGTGAAATGCATCATAAGTTGGTCAACAAGAGTAACTCCCTCTTTACACCTCTTTTTTATATCCCATATGTTTTCACATTTTTATGTAGGAAACCCAAGTTTTGGAGGCCATAAAATTTGATTTGAGAGTCTATTAGGGCCCTTTTTTATATTATAAATCTCAAAAGGATCTATGCAATAATAATATATTAAAGAGAAGTTGAGTAATAAAAAAAAAACCTCAAAAATAAAGTCTATGGCCCAATTTTTTTTTTGTTGCATAGCCCAAAAACTACATTCTTCACATAGTTGAGAGAAAATCAACTATCCTTTTTGTAGCAATGTAAATTATCACCAAGCCAATTTACACCTCATGTTTATGCCCCTACTTTAGCGCGTCTTCCCCTCATTTCTTATCTGGGTCCGTTCAATGCCTTAACTCCAATTTTTATGTCATATGCACCTATCAATTGATCCTTTGGAGCTATGTACTTCTCCTAGGGGCTAAGTTGAGGTCCTTGATTAAGGAGGAATAGGGCGCTAGTGCCCTGGTCCTTCTCAATAGGACCCATTTTTCAAGAGGAGGGTGTGACACATCACTTTGACGGGAAACAAAATTGGTGGCTCTATGTGACTGTTGGAGGTCGGCCTAATTGGTAAATTGACCTAGGATCTCATATATAAAGGCATTTGATCAACCTAATTTCATCCTATCAATCTCTTTCAAGCAATCAAGCATTCAAGCATTTCCAGAGATCTTCAAGGCTACATTTCCTTCATTCAAGCATTATGGATTAAATTACATCATTCATATGCAAGCATGTGTGTGTGATTATGGCTTTTTCATGTTCATGCCATTTCATACAACATATGTGATTACATTCAAGAAACAAAGTATCATCATCAACAATTACAGATCTTAGGTGTACCTTTCCATCATTTATTTCAATATTTTCAATATTTCATTCAAGGTTAATTCCTAAACCGAGGTTTGACTTAGGAAAACCCCTATTCCCAACCTATTTCCTTTCTCTAGTGTGCACATGAACATGTATAGTGTTGCTATCTTCAAAATTGGCTTTATTTATAGTGACAAATCGATCCCCCATTGAAGTACGAAAAGTGCGAAGGACTAGGGCGACCTGGGTTTCCTCTTGCTTGGGGGGCAAGGATGGCTTTTTCCCCTCTCCTTTTTGAAGATTGCTTTTTTTGTGTGCATTTTTCATAACATGATGTCCTTTCTTGCATAGAGTTATCCTTCATGTGAGTACATATGAGTTCCTTGATTAGAACGTATTCTTTGTTTGAAATGGTATGTCTCTTATGAATAATCTCTCTTTGGAAGTTGTGTAATCCTACTCATTATCCCTACACTTGGGGGCAATGATTTCTCTCTCCTATCCTATCTAAGGATCCGCTTTTCCTTTGTTGAGTGATGTTTTCCTACGATTTGGTGACATTCCTTGTGTGACGTTGTTTTCTCAAGGATTCTCTCTTATGCTTGAGTTGTGCATCCTTGACTACAACCTCTTCTTCACTTGGAAGTACATATATTATAAACTTACCCCTCACATTGGGTCAAAAGTGTGTCATCATTTTGTTGAATATTCGGGCAACTGAGAGGGGGGGTGAATCAATTGATAACTTAAAACAATTACTTTTCTTCTTTTCACCTCCTGATCCAAACTAACAAAATTAATTAACACAAATATAGCATGAAAACAAAAACATACAACATATCACACAATGAACACCAGATATGATGTGGAAAACCCAAGAAGGGAAAAATCATGGAGAATGTTAGTTCTCAATAAAAACACTAGTTAAGGTGACATCGATTAAGGTGATTTTTACAAAGGGTGGCTCACTACCAGAATGCTCACTGCAAGTGGGCTCACTGCCAAAGAAAGAGAGAAATAAATAAAAAATCCACCACTGAATCACAATCTGCACAAACCAGGCTGTTTTTGGTCTCTCAATACCAACACACTCTCACATATTACCAACAATCAGATCTTTCTTTTCCAGTCTCGCATATCTTCGAAACAATGTCACACTTTTTCTATATCTAACACAATTAGATCACTCTCATATATATACTGTCTTCCAAGTTGGCCAAGATAGGGATCTAAAATAGGTCAACACTAAACATTTTGGTGGTGGAAAGCAATGAGTAGTAGACCACACTACAACATACATCAACGGTTAGATCAACACGTTACAATCATTACAAATTCAGGACCCAAAAATCATGATATGTATGCTACACACAAGATGCTGCACTTCCACGAATTCTGGACCCAAACACTATTGCCCAAAGAAACAAGATTAAGAGTACACACTAATACCAACGATCAATCCATATCCAATAACCTGAAATATTTGGATCACCAACACATCTTTCAGAGCACCAAAGATTCCAGGAACACATATTCTAGATCACCAATTTCAAGAAAAATAGAGACATCAATGCCAACCAATATGTTGACATCAATGACAATAACTTAACAACACCATTTCATCCATAAAAATCACATCCACAACACTTTCATCAAGAATCCCTTTCACCTAGCAATAGGGGGAAGGTATGCATTCTTGTTCTCCTTCCCTTCTTTTGGTAGAAGATGTTATGTTTGTTCAAGATCTCCTCTTGGAGGAAGATGTCTTTTGAGAAAAGATATCTTCTCCAACAAGAATCCTCTTTACACTTATCGCAAGATATTTGTTTTTCAACTATCTCATCCTTGCTTATAAGAGTATTCCCTCTTTATCTTGCATTTATAAGCATTTTTTCCTAAAGGATATCTCCTTGGTGTCGAAGGTGGGTATCCTTGTTCTCAATTTCCTTAAGACATCAACATGGGGCTATGTTGACATCTTAAGAGGGGGGGGGTGCCTACATATCACCCTATTTGTACCATATTGTACCACATCTTTGCATATCTTAAACAGGGTGTTCAAACACAAAAACAAAGAAAAAAAATCTTATACAAGATTCTTCATGCCCAAAACTAGACACAACATTTGATATATGTCTTAAACAAGGTGCACATCATCAAAACCAAAGAAAACAAACTCTTACACAAGATGTCCTCAAAACTAGGCATGTATCTATCTTAAATGAGGTTACACATTCTCAAACCTAGAGCAAACAAACTCTTATACGAGATGTTCTTGAAGCCAAACATTATCCCCTTGGCATTTGCATTTTTATTCTATGTCTTAAACATGTTAATGCATGCTTGAAACCAAAGGAAACAAACTTATACGGGGTGCTATATACTTGAAAGTAGACATCACATTCACACATGCACCAGGATGAGTGGAACTAGTAGAACACAACTAGACTATTCCTACTCTCCTCCCTAACATGTATCGCCTAGAAAAACACATCTAGAGTGTATATCCATGTCCATTCTCACCATTCTTCTCATTGATAACATAGAAAAACACATCTAACGTGTATCCATGCTCTCTCTTCCCTTCTTCCCATGAACTCATAGCTTTGCTATTGGTGGTTCATGGATGATGCGTACTTTGGTCTTTTATGTGATCACTTGTATTGTTGAGGTGGCATTGATCAAGAATGATATTACTGGTTGAGACATTTTGATATTGAGGTCTTTTCGGCTAGTTGACTTGAGGTCTTGTTTTTGGTCATTAGCTTTTGTGTTGTGTGCCTTTTGTCTTTGTCTTCCTTTTTTTTGCCTTTTTGTCTTATTTTATGTGCCCTTGCATGTGTTTGAGTGAGTTAAGATCCTAAGATTTGGGACTTAGTTCCTCAAAATTAGTGATGTGTTATACTCCTTGTGATTGTGCTCCTTTTCTCCCATCTCTTTCATCTACTTACCACGAATATTTGCATAGGTTCATACTCCCGTTAATGTGGGTGCTAAATGTAGTATCACAAATTGTCACCGAGCCAATTTACACCTCATGTTTGTGCCCCTACTTTAGCATGTCTCCCCCTCATTTCTTGTCTGGGTCCATTCAATGCCTTAACTCCAATTTTTTATGTCATATGCACTTTACATTTGATCCTCCAGAGCTATGTCCTTCTCCTTGGGGTTAAGTTGAGGAGGACTAGATCTCCTAGTGCCCTGGTCCCTCTCAATGGGGCCCATTTTTCAAGAGGAGGGTGTAACCCATCACTTCGGTGGGAAATGAAATTGGTGGCTCTATGTGACCATTGGAGGTCGGCCTAATTGGTAAATTGACCTGGGGATATGATATATAAAGCCATTTGATCAACCTAATTTCATCCTAGCAATATCATTCAAGCAATCAAGCATTCAAGCATAGAAGTGTTCATCACCAAGCATTTCCAGAGATCTTCAAGGTTGCATTTCCTTCATTCAACCATTGTGGAGAAAATTTCATCATTCATATTCAATCATGTGTGTGTGATTAGGGTTTTGTGATGTTCATGCCATTTCATACAACATATATGATTACATTCAAGAAGAAAAATATCATCATAAAAAATTGGAGATCTGAGGTATACCTCTCAATCATTTATTTCAATATCTGCAATATTTCATGCAAGGTTAATTCCTAAACTAGGGTTTTACTTAGGAAAACCCCTATTCCCAACCTATTTTCCTTCTCTAGTGTGTGCAGGAATAGGTACGGAGCTGTGATCTTTAGAATTGGCTTTATTTATAGTGACGAATTGATCCCCAATTGAAGTGTGAAAAGTTGGAGGACTAGGGCAACTGTTACCATGGTCTCGACAAATCAGGAGATCCTTTTGGGAACAGGTTCGAATACTCTTATAATCCTCAGATCCAGGTTCATGGCTCAATTCGATGACTGTAGCTCATTGTTCACACATAATTACTTTAATTTCAACTCGTTTGCCCTAATTTGAGCATCTTAAATTATTCAACTCAACTCAAGGGAAAGAATAGGCACATTCAAGATCCCTAGAATTAGATAAAAATTTAGATCTATCTAATTCCTATCTTTCCCTAATGTAATGGTAACTAAGAAAAAAGAGAGGTTTTACTACATCTAATGGTGGAAACCCCAATTTTCACCATTACACTTTCAAATTTGAGTCAACATGGTTCTAAGATAGAAATTCTTTCTACTTACATTGATGGTTTATGCATTCTACCTACGTGATGGACCTCTTGTTTGAATTCCTACCCACACTGTCCTTGCTCCAACAACTACCCTTATTCCTACATGTAGGGTTTTTGCTCGCATTGTGGCCTTTGTTTTGGCCCCCAAATTTGGTTGCACTAAGAGGTTTCCTACCCTTTACCATATAGGGTTGTTTCTAGTGCTTTTGTTGGAGATCCAATTGCCTACGCTCCTAGTGTGGGTGTGGATGGTGTTGTTGTCCCCATTGATGCAGGTTTGGGGGTTGATGGAGCAACTACCCTTGTTCCTACATGTAGTGTTTTTGGTCATGCTGTGGCCTCTGTTTTGGCCCCCAACTTTGGGTGCACTAAGAGGTTTCCTACCCTTTACCACACAGGGTTGTTGCTAGTTCTTTTGTTGGAGATTTGATTTCCTAGTATCCTGGTGTGGGTGTGGATGGTGTTGTTGTCCTCGTTGATGTAGGTTTGGGGGCTGATGGAGTTGTCCTTGGTTCTGCTTCTTCTAGTCTTGAGGCTCCTGATAGGGCTTCCAAGAGTTTTGCTAAGATTGCCCGTTCCTTTGGTGCTCCTCCCTGGAGCATCCCTAGTCCTCTTCTCTATTCTAAGAACCCTCCTATGGTGGTCTGTTAATAGGACATAGAAGAAAATGTTGAGTTCTACCAAAGGGGTGTTCTGGTCTATAAATTTTCTAGTTTTTGGCCTTCTCTTTGGGATCTCCATGCTTGGGTTATGAAATATTGGCAGCCCCTTGGGGTGGGTAAGATTGAAATTTACCCTTGTGATAAAGGCTTCTTCATTGCCTCATTTTCTTCCTTGGAGGAGAGGAATCTAGTTTTGGATAGAGTTTGGTTTTGGGATGATTATCCTCTTTCTTTTAAGCCTTGATCTTCTACCTTCAACCCTCTTTCTAAACCTTTGAATGCGCATCTTGTTTGGGTGACACTTCTAAATCTTCCTCTCCATTTTTGGGAGATGATTTTCTATGAAGCCATAGGTAGCTCTATTGGATAGTTCAGGAGGGTTGGCAAGTCTACTTGTATGGGGCTCTCTATCTATGCTCATTCTTGGTGGATGTTGATCTTTCTTTGTCCCTTCACGGTGAAGTGTTTTTTATGGTGAGGAACCAACCTTGGTATCAACCTATGGATTATGAGGGCATCCCTTTTTGCCATCACTGTTGCTTTTCTATTGGAAATTTGGCTTTGGATTTCTCTTTGGGTCATCAAAAAAGGCCTACTACTTGGTGGAAGAATGTTTTTGAGGAACACTTGATGGTTGAGGATTTGACCCCTATGGATGCCTTGATGGGGAGAGATACTCAAAGAGAGCCAATCCTTTATCAAACGGAAATCAAGTATTGTCTTAGTGGGCTCACTTCATTATCCTTTGGTCTATCAATCAAATTATACATCCAAACTCTCTAGGAGTGCTCCCAATCAGGATGTGCTCACTAGTTGCTCAGGCATGGTTAGGATTCACAAGGGTAAATCCAACCTTACACTATCAAAATTCCTAAGAAATGCTTGCAGGGGTTGTAGTATATGTCTATGAGGTTTTCCAAGGCCAATCAACTAGTTTTGAGTTTGGGATTGATCCATTTCGCCATCACTCTTTCCTTTCCTTATTTTCTAGGCCTAGTATCCCTAGAGCCCCAATTAGCCCTACCTAACCGGTTTTTGTGGATTTGTTCACAATTTTACCAAAGAACCAAACAAAATCATTGGTGATTTGAGTACCCTTTTGGAATTACTTCAAGATTCATGACATGAGAAAACCCAGTCTGACTGTACAGGTACGGAACCTAAGAATGGCTTGTTTTAAGGGGGTTTAGGCTCTTTTTGGTCTTCTTTCAAGGGTTTGGTGTCTTTCTTGATCTGCCACACCTCCAAACTCTCACATATGCTTTTCTGTACCCCACTTTCTCATGCCAAACACTTGGAAACTCCAACCCTGCTCATCCCTGCAAGCACTTGCATAATTTCATTCATTTCCTAACCAGGCTATGACTGAGCTCGCCTAGGAAATGATGCTCAATTTCCTTTCAATGACCTCCAAATTAAAACAAAGATTATATACACTGTACAAATACTCCATGTCTTGAGTCCCAAGGGTTATTGAGAAGAACTCAAAGGACTTCAAGATGGAACCATGTTTGGGCCGCTCAAACCCTTGCTCAGGCCGAGAGCTTACAAATTCAACAACTCAATTCAAACCTGCAACAAAAATGACCAAAATGCTTCTTGAGAAATACAAGAACATGTAACAAACAATGATCAAAGAACAACAATGCAATCAATCCATGAAGTACAGACTGCTGCTCCAAATTAGAGAAAACACAAGGTAAAAACTTGAAAATGGTCTTCAAATTGTATTCAAATATGGTCCAGGCGTTCACCAACATCATTACATTCATGATCAAGGAATTTATATGCCATTTTTGGTCTAAATAAATCTCCATTAGTTTCCTAACCAGCCCTTTGCTCAAAGTTGGCAAAAAGTTGCTCAATGTTGCAAAATATTGTCAAGCAACTTTGACAACTTTTGCCAAAAAGTGCATTTTGGCATTACATGCTTTGTTTCCTTTTCCAAACCATCTAGGATGACTAAAAACTACTACCATAACATGTCCCAATTCCAAACAAGGATTTTCAAGACATTTTACATCAAAATGCATGATTATGCCATTTTAGGCTTACAAGCCAAAATTGAGCAAATGCATGATCCTATGAAAATCCAACCTACCAAAGCATCTCACAAACATATGAGGACCTATGAGAAGACTCTTATTCACCAGCCAAAACCAAGCTAAGGACTAACACACCAAAATGAATAAATTGCTCTCAAAACTAGGTACTCCTGCACCATACTCTCCCAATAAGAAAGAAGTCAAGTGACTGCTTTAGGCAACAAAGAAAGGGGAACTCCATGCTTAGAAAATTATTCCTCAAGTATCCAAGTAGCCTCAGATGCTAGAAGGTTCTTCCATTTGATCAAGTGCTCCATATAGGTGGTATGCCTTGTTTTCTTCAAAGCTCTAGAATCTAACACCTTCTCAGCTTGGGGAATGGGTGTAGCTGGTAAGGGCAGGTTTGAAATTGCTTGAGAGACCTATGAGACTCTACTATCTTCTTTTGGAAGTGTGCCCTTATACTGCACCAAATCTTCCACATTGAAAATGGGGGATAATGCCATATCATCGGGTAGATCTAACTTGTATGCATTATTGCCATACTTGGCCAATAGTTTGCATGGGCCTATCCTCCTCATATGTAGCTTACTAGGGACACCTTTATGAAGCTTGGCCTTTTTCAAATGAACCATCACCATGTCTCCAACTGCAAATTGGATATCTTTTCTTTTCTCATCTACTCTTTCCTTGATCCTTTGAGTAGTGTCCAATAGGGTTGTCCTATCCTGCTCATGAACCTCTTGCATTAATTGAGCCATGTCTAAGGCATGTCCACTCTACTTTCCCATCTTTCCCACAACTCTGAGCTCCAAAACACCTCTAGGATGAATTCCATACACAATCTCAAAGGGCTTTTACCGGTGGACCTATTCACATTATCATTGTAGGCAAACTCAGCTTGATGGATGATCTGATCCCAAGATTGTCCATACTCCTTTGTTAGACATCTAAGAAGGTTTCTAACTGTTCTATTGACCACCTCATTTTGGCCATCAGTTTGGGGATGATAGGCTAAATGAAAGACAAATTAGTACCCAATCTCTACCACAAAGTCTTCCAAAAATGACAAATAAACTTTGCATCTCTATCTGACACAATGCTGATAGGTAAAACATGGATTCTAATAACCTCCTTGAAAAACAAGTAAGCAATGTGACTAGCATCATGAGTGACCTTACATGGAATAAAATGAGCCATCTTACTAAACCTATCTACCACAACATAGATGCTATCAAAACCTGATTTGGTTTTAGGAAAACCAACAACAAAGTCCATACTTACACACTCCCATGGCCGGTTGGGGATAGGTAAAGGCTGATAAAGACCAGCATTGGAAGATGTACCCTTAGCTCTTTGGCAAACCACACATTGTTCCACATATATCCTAATATCTCTTTTGCATTTTAGGCCAATAGTAGAATCTTTGGACAAGTTCCAAAGTCTTGTTCAAACCAAAATGTCCACTCAAGCATCCATTATGCTTCTCTTGCATCAAGTTTTCTCTCATAGACCCTTTAGGCACACACAACTATCCTCCTTTGAACAAAAGGCCATCTTGCAAGATGTAATCTGCATATTCACTATGAAAATGCTTTCCAAACCCTTGGCAAACCTTGTAGGTAACAACAAAGTCTTCATCTTCTTCATACAAATTCTTGAAACTATCCACTCCAATACTTTTGAGCTGCATTTCTTGCACTGTTAGTAACCTCCTAATCAATGCATCATCTACCTTATTACATTGTCCTTTCTTGTGTTTAATGCTAAAGGTATATGACTGCAAATACTCTACCCATTTAATATGCCTATGGTTTAACTTTTCTTGATAATTAAGAAAACTAAGAGCTTGATTATCAATATAAACCACAAATTCCTTGGGAAGCAAATAATACCTCCATTTCCTAAGAGATTGGACAAGTGCATACAACTCCAAATCATAAGCGGAATACCTTTTGTTTGCATCATTGAGCTTCTCACTAAAAAAGGCAACCGGTCTATTGTCTTGGCTTAAAATTGCTCCAACCGCTATGTTGCTTGCATCACATTCAATGGTGAAGAGCTTGTCAAATCTTGGAAGAATGAGTACTAGTTGAGTAGCCACCTTTGTCTTCAAGAGATAAAATCCTCTTTGTGCTTCCTTTGTCCATTGAAACTTGGTTCTTATACCTCCCTTGATTGTCTCAAGAATGGGTGCACATATTTCACTAAACCCTCTGATGAACTTTCTATAAAATTGAGCCAAGACATGAAAACTTCTTACTTCACTTGTTGTCTTAGGTGTAGGCCAACTGATTATGGCTTCCACATTAGAGGTATCCATCTTCAAATCACCTCTTGAGACTAAAAACCCAAGATACACCAACTCCTGTTTCATAAACTCACATTTCTCCAAATTGATGGTTAGTTGCTCACCACATAGTTTACTCAATACAATTTCTATATGCTTAAGATGTTCATCTTTAAACTTGCTAAAAATTAAGATGTCATCTAAGTAAACAACAACAAATTTACCAATGTAGTCCTTGAGTACTTCATTCATGAGTCTCATGAATGTGCTAGGAGCATTTATGAGTCCAAATGGCATAACAAGCCATTCATAGAGTCCTTTTGTAGTCTTGAAGGTTGTCTTCCATTCATCACCCTCCTTTGTTCTAATTTGGTGGTAACCACTCTTGAGATCTATCTTGGTGAAGTATTCAACACCTCCCAAACAATCCATCAAGTCTTCAATTCTTGGGATGGGAAATCTATATCTGATAGTAATCCGGTTTATGGCTCTAGAATCAGTGCAAAGTCTCCAAGTACCTCCATTCTTTGGAGCCAAAATGATGGGTACTACACATGGGCTGATGCTCTTTTTGATTAGTCCATTGTCCAAGAGTTCTTGTATTTGCTTGGTGTAGCGTCCTAAAATTGTGACACTTGCAATTTCGACTGCATTTGGGTCTTCATGATGGCGGCGCAACGTTGAACCTGAATGGAGACCCCGAAACCTGTTTGCGACATCAAAAACTGCATATTTCTGGACCTTGGCCTGATCTTTCCTTGCACCCTGCTGTCCCAGGAGGTGGGACCATGGCGCCCGACGCCCTGGTCCTTCAGGACCATGGCGCCTAGCGCCTTGGTCCCACAGGACCATGGCGCCTAGCACCCTGGTCCCTGGCCCTATTTTGGGCTCGGTCTCTTGTTTGGGCATCGGGTCTTTAAGTTTGCAATTCGGAAAATAATGTTCCTAGGTCGGCCTAAGGTCGGAAAAATCAGTCTCCTAACCCTAATTGACAAGTATATAAACTACATTTCCTCTCCCAAAAAGAGACAGAGGAAAAACATATGTGTGCAAGAGGCGGAAGCGATATTCAAACATTCAAACATTCAAGTATTCAAGCATTCCTTCAAGCAATTGAGCATTCTAAGTCTCCATTCAAGGCCAAGTGTTGCATTCAAGACAAGGATTCAACCATTGAAGAGGAGATCACCTACAACATACAACATACAACATTCATTACACCTTCGCATGTAAGAATACAAACATTCTTACAACAAGGTATCAGTACTTGTTTACATTACAAACATTTACATTTACAACATTCTCATTTCTTGGTTAATTCCAAAACCGAGGTTTGACCTAAAGGCAAACCCCTAATCCCTAACCCCCCAATCGTCCTCTCTTTTCTGTGTGTAGGTTGCAGGTATGCGGCTGTAATTGAAGATCTGGAATCCTTGTGCAGAGACAAACAGATCCCCCTTCGTTTCGTGGATTTTTCGGAGGACCGTGTGCACTCCGGGCGCCATTGTCCCGTCAACTTTCGCTCAAATTTGCAGGACAGCATCATCTCGACATTTTACTGCTAATTTCAGGTCTGTAGCTTCATCCCGTACCCCTATCTCCGTTTATAAGCGAATCTTTCCTACTTCACATGTACTCCTAGTTCAATCCTTCTATCTACATTCTTTACAAAAGAGGGTATCCTTGATGTCTCAACCCTTGAAACTCATTTAGAATTCAGTCTTGCATTGTGTGGGATTGGATCTTGTGAGTTTCAACCCCTCTTTTGAATGTAAAGTCTCTCCTAAGTGAAAACCGTCAACCCTAGTGACCCCCTTTCTCTCTCCTTGGAGTGGGGGAACACCTAGGGTTCAATTTTCCGCTTTACACTTGGCTATCTCCTTGTTCTGATCCAGTGTCATTTTATAAGCCGCCTTATTGGGAAATGAAGCTCCAGGTATGAAATCAATTTGGTGACTTATGGCACGTTGAGGAGGCAATGTAGCTGGTGTTCCATCACTAATGATTTCCTTAAACTGATTTAGGACCTGCTGCACTTCTTTAAGAATGCACACTTTCTTCTCTTTGATGTCTTCTTTTGGCTTTACTAAAATGGCAAACCCCACTCCTTCTCCTTCCTTGAGTGTGTTGATGAACTCTTTCTCACCAACTAGAAGCACATTAGAACCTTTTGATCTGCCCTCTTCTTGGTCTCCTATGGACTAAATTTTGTACGTGGTTCCATCCTTTTGAAAGGTATAAGCATTCTTCTCTCCATGGTGTATTGCTTTTCTGTCAAACTGCCCTGGCCTACCTAGGAGTAGGTGGCAAGAATCCATGGGCAAGATGTCACACAATATTTTGTCCTTGTAGCCTCCTATAGTGAATTCCACCAAAGTTTTCTCATTCACAAGAACATATTGCCCCTTGTTGAGCCATGCAACTCTATAGGGATCACTATGTGGTATTCTTGGCAAATTAAGCTTACTCACCGCTTCCTCTGACACTATGTTGTCTATGGATCCTGAATCCAGCACCACTCTACATACCTTTCCCATGATCTTACATTTTATCCTAAACAAGGATCTCCTTTGGCTAGATTCCTCCTTAACCGGTTCTTTAATCAAGACTCTTCTTATCATAAGGTTCTCTCCAACCTCTGAATCCAAACTCACTTCTATTGCTTTCATGTTTTCCGCATCCTCTTGAGCATAATTTACTCTCCTCTCACCTCCTTGGGATGAAGAAGACTTCTCAGGACATCTATAGGTCGGGTATCCAAGTTGATGGATATTGTAGCACTTCATTGTGGCAAATTACGACCCTCTTCCTGATCCACTAGACCTTCCTCTACTAGAGTTGCTAGATCCCCTTCCTCTATAGCTTCTCTTGTTACTGGAATCCCCACTTTACTCAACCAACTTGGATTCCCCTTGGGATCTTTGGTCTACACTTCTTCCACCAAAGCTACCTCTCTGACCTCTGCCATCTCTTCCCCTACCTTTGCCTCTATTGCTTTGCTCTTGTCTCTTCTTTCTCTTTTCCTCCACCTTTAGTGCCAATTGATAGCACTTATGCACGATATTAGGACATAACAAACTTAATTCCTCTTTAATATTCCATCTCAAGCCATTCAAGTACCTAGCTACCTTGATACTTTCATCCTCTACCACCTTGGATCTCAGACACAACTTATGAAATTCATTAGTGTAGCTGCTCACATACAAGTCTCTTTGTCTCAAGTTTTGTCCCCTTTTGTGCAATTGGATCTCATAATCTTCAGGGATGTATGTTTCTTTTACCTTGGCTAACATGCCTTTCCAAGTGGCTATTGGGTTCTTACCCTCTTTTTGCCTCTCTTCTTGGATAAATTTCCACCAAGTCAAGGATGCTCCTCTTAGTCTAGACTTGGCCACTTTCACCTTTTGTGCCTCATTGATCCCATCACATTCAAAGTGATTCTCCAATCCCTCTATCCATTCTAGGACTACCTCAGGCTCCATTTTTCCACAAAAAAGTGGCACTCCTTCCAAGGATTTTCCTCCTAAGGCTTTGATTTCTTTAAGGAAATATTCTTCATAGAATAGGGTATGGTTCAAGTGTTCTATCCTCTTCTACAACTTATTTACCCTTCCCTTCATTGACCTTAATTGTCACTTTCTCAGTTTTGTCTTCAACTGCATCTAGTTTGCTCTCCAATTGTAATAATATTTCCTCGATGAGCCTATTTTCTTCCTATTGATCTTATACCTTCTTGGCTAACTCTACATTGGTCACCATCCTTAGACTATTCTCTCCTACTGATTCAATGTCTATCATGTATTGGCTTCTTCCCAAATCTTGGTTGCTCTGATACCACTATGATGGGGAGGGATACTCAAAGAGAATCAATCCTTTATCAAATGAAAATCAAGTATTGTCTTAGTGGGCTCACTTCATTATCCTTTGGTATATCAATCAAATTAGACATCCAAACTCTCTAGGAGTGCTCCTAATCAGGATGTGCTCACTAGTTGCTCAGGCATGGTTAGGATTCACAAGGGTAAATCCAACCTTACACTATCAAAATTCCTACAAATGCTTGCAGGGGTTGTAGTAGATGTCTATGAGGTTTTCCAAAGCCAATCAACTGGTTTTGAGTTTGGGATTGATCCATTTCTCCATTGCTCTTTCCTTTCCCTATTTACTAGGCCTAGTAGCCCTAGAGCCCCAATTAGCCCTACCTAACCGATTTTTGTGGATTTGTTCACAATTTTCCCAAAGAACCAAACAAAATCATTGGTGATTTGAGTACCCTTTTGGAATTACTTCAAGATTCATGACATGAGAAAACCCAGTCTGACTGTACAAGTACGGAACCTAAGAATGGCTTGTTTTAAGGGGGTTTAGGCTCTTTTTGGTCTTCTTTCAAGGGTTTGGTGTCTTTCTTGATCTGCCACACCTCCAAACTCTCACATATGCTTTTCTGCACCCCACTTTCTCATGCCAAACACTTGGAAACTCCAACCCCGCTCATCCCTACAAGCACTTGCATAATTTCATTCATTTCCTAACTGGGCTATGACTGAGCTCGCCTAGGAAATGATGCTCAATGGCCTTTCAATGACTTCCAAATGAAAACAAAGACTATATACACTGTACAAAGGTTCCATGGCTAGAGTCCCAAGGGTTATTGAGTAGAACTCATAGGACTTCAAGATGGAACCATGTTTGAGCCCCTCAAATCCTTGCTCAGGCCAAGAGCTTACAAATTCAACAACATAGTTCAAAACAGTGACAAAACTAACCAAAATGCTTCCTTAGCACTACAAGAACATGTAAAAAACAATGATCAAATAACATTAATGCAATCAATCCATGAAGTATGGACTGCTGCTCCAAATTAGAGAAAGCACAACGTAAAAACTTGAAAATGGTCTTCAAATTGTATTCAAATATGCTCCACGCATTCACCAACCTCATTAAATTCATGCTCAGGAAATTTATATGCCATTTTTTGTCTAACTAACTCTCCATCAGTTTCCTAACCGACCCTTTGCTCAAAGTTGCAAAAAGTTGCTTAACGTTGCAAAATATTGTCAAGCAACTTTAACAACTTTTGCTAAAAAGTGCATTTTGGCATTACATGCTTTGTTTCCTTTTCCAAAACATCTAGGATGACTAAAAAATACTACCATAACATGTCCCAATTCCAAACAAGGCTTTTCAAGACATTTTACATCAAAATGCATGATTATGCCATTTTAGGCTTACAAGCCAAAATTGAGCAAATACATGATCCTATGGACATCCAACCTACCAAAGCATCTCACAAACATATGAGGACCTATGAGAAGACTCTTATTCACCAGCCAAAACCAAGCTAAGGACTAACACACCAAAATGAAGAAATTGCACTCAAAACTAGGTGCTCCTGCACCATGCCTCTTCCCAAGATTTTAAGGAGTGCCTTATTGGGGAACTTGTTTTCCCTCCTACAGTTCGTTCTATTATTTTTTCTTTTGGTTGTGTGTTGGTGAAAAATTAGGGTTTCCACCATTATATGTAGTAAACCACTAATTTTTACTTAAGGAAACCATCACATTCAAAAGAGGGTTGCAATCCAATAGATCTAGTCACGAACCAACAAGGATTAGGACTGAGAATTATAATTGAATTGGGTTTTTGATAATGTGAATTAATAAAACCTCCTTTGTAAATTGAATTCCTAAAATTAGGACCGTAAATGTGTTGAAATGAAGATGAAAATGCAGAAACAATGAGCTATAATCGTTGGATTGAGCCATGAACCTAGATCTGAGGAATGTAAGAGCATTCAGACCTTCTCTTTGAAGGAACTCCTAAACTGTAGGGGTCATGGTGGTGGTCGCCCTAGTCCTCTGAAATTTTCGCACTCCAAAGGGGAATTTAATTGTCACTATAGATAACACTTATTCTGAAGATTGCAGCTCTGTACCTGCTTCCTACACATAGAAAGAAGTGGAAATAGGTTGGGAATAGGGGTTTGCCTAAGTCAAACCCCGGTTTAGGAATTAACCTTGAATGAAAATTTTCAAATACTAAAATAAATAATGGAAATATATACCTCAGATCTGCAATGATTGATAATGATGCTTTGCTTCTTGAATGTAACGACATATGTTGTTTGAAATGACATGAATATGACAAAACCCTAATCACACACACATGCTTTCATATGAACAATGTATTGTTTCTCCACAATGGATAAATGAAGAACATGCAACCTTGAAGATCTCTAGAAATCATTGATGATGAATACTTTAATGCTTGAATGATAGATTGCTTGAATACGGATTGGCTCGACGCCTTAAGATTCTCCTATGATCCTAAAATGAGAGGGATGGACCTCCTTTTATACTTGCATGTCGAAAAATATCTTAATGTTCTAACATAAACCAACATGTAGATCAAATTTCTGCTAGCTAAGTGTGACCATTAAGGGGGCAAATTAAGGTCCCAATTGAGAGAACCAAGGTGCCACACCCTAGTCCTACCCCATTTAAGAGCCAAAATCAAGAGGCCATTTTATTTGTAAAGAGAAAAGGAGGCTAGATTTGGATGGTATGAGCAGAATTAGGTCCTAGTCTAGCTTTGAGACATGAACGCTAAGATGAGGGCCCAAAATCTAGACCATATTGTAAGGGAGTAAAATTTAGGATACTACATTTAGCCCCCACTTTAGCGAGAGTATGAGCTTAGGTAAATACTCATGGTAAAGTAGACAAAAGAGAGATGAAGAAGAGGAGACATGAGGAGCATAACCACAAGGAGTATAAGACATCACCACAAGGAGTATAAGACATCACTAATTTCAAGGGATCAAGCCCCCAATCTTAGGATCTTAACTCACTCAAACATATGAAAGGGCACACAAAACAAGACAAAAATATAAACAAAGGAAAAAGACACAAAAAAAAAATCCAAGGACCAAAGACAAGACCTCAAGTCAACTAGCTGAAGAGACCTTGATATCAAAAATGTCTCAACCACTAATATCATTCTTGGAAAATGCCATCTAAAGAACACAAGTGATCATATAAAAGAGAAAAGAACACATCATCCATGAACCATCAATAGCAAAGCTATGAGTTCATGAGAAGAAGGAAAGAGGGAGCACATATACACACGAGATGCATTTTTCTAGGTGATCCATGAGAAGAATACTGAGAAAGGACATGGATACTTGCCCCTAGATATGTTTTTCTAGGTGATCCATGTTGGGAGGAGAGTAGGAATAGTAGAGATATAGTTCCACTCATCCTCATGCATGTGTGCAATTGATGTCTAGTTTCAAGTATATAGTACCTTATATAAGAGTTTGTTTCCTCTGGTTTCGAGCGTCCATCAACCTGTTTAAGACATATAATGCAAAAGCAAATGCCAAGGGCCGAATGTGCAAATGCCAAGGGGCGAATGTCTAGTTTTGGGAACATCTTGTGTAAGAGTTTGTTTACTTTGGTTTTGAGAATGTGTAACCCCGTTTAAGACAGATACATGCCTGGTTTCGAGGACATCTCGTGTAAGAGTTTGTTTTATCTGGTTTCAAGAATGTGTACCCCATCTAAGACATATATCAAATGTTGTATCTAGTTTTAGACATGAAGCATCTCATATAAGAGTTTCTTTTCTCTGGTTTCAGGAATGAAAACCCCATTTACGACATGCAAAAATATGGTGCAATATGATACAATATCGTAAGATGCCAACATAGCCCTATGTTGATGTTTTAAGGAAGCTAAAAACAAGGATACCAACCCTCAACACCAAGGAGATATCGTTTAGGAAACAATGCCATAAATCCAAGCTAAAGAGGGAATAATCTTCAAGCAAGGATAAGATAGTTGAAAAAGAGATATCTTGCAACAAGTGTAAAGAGGATCCTCAAAGGAGAAGAGATATTTGTTCAAAAGACATCTACCTCCAAGAGGATTTTCTTGAACAAATATAACATCTTCTAACAAAAGAAGAGAAGGAGAACAAGAATGCATACCTTCCCCCTATTGCTAGATGAAAGAGATTCTTGATGAAGGATGACACACTTTTGACCCAATGTGAGGGGTAAGTTTATAATAAGATATACATTGTCAAGTGAAAAAGAGGTTTTAGCCAGGGACTTACACCTCTTGCATAAGAGAGAATCCTTGAGAAAATAACAACTTCACACAAGGAATGACATCACATCATAAGCAAACACCGCTCAACAAAGGAAAAGTATATTCTTAGAAAGAAGGAAGATATCATTAACCCCCAAGTGTAAGGACAATGAGAAGATTTACACAACCTCTAAGGAGAGATTAAACATAAGAAAATGCACAATGTATTCACATGCATAAATATTCAATGCAAGAAAAGACATTAAGATATATAAAATGCAACTCTAAAGAAGAGGTAATCTTCAAAGAGAGAGAGAAAATGGAGGAAAGATCATAGGTTCCTCTAAGGAGGGATTAGTCAGAAGATACATACCATTTCAAATGCAAGAAATGATATCAAAAATTGTTAGACAACTCAGATAACTAATGGACAACTGAGAGGGGGGGGGGGTGAATCAGTTGTCAACAGATTATAGAAGTTTAAGAAGTAAAACCTTATTACCGGAATACATAAACCAAATACCGAAATAGTTGATATAATAGTTAAGCATAAATATAAGGCACAAAACATTTAGCAACCATCTACAAAAGATAACACCAAGATTTGTACATGGAAAACCCGACAAAGAGAAAAACCACGAAGGAAAGCCTACCCACAATCAGATAATACTTCTCCAGTAAGTATGTGATTACAAAAAGAGGGGCCTACACATGTAGGAAGGCCAATAGCCTAGAGCACATTGCTCATCGCAAAAGGAGCCTCACTGACTGCAAAATAAATCTAGACTACAATCTGGAAAGAAGAGTTAATTGCAAGAATAACATCTCCTATGCCTGAGTATAGTTCTGGTTAAGCTTAGTACCAGAGGTCTTAAACCTCTTTCACCAACCCAATTCGATCACCTACGATCGACCAAAACCTCTGCATATGATTACAACCTTATTCACACACAAATAATTGCATAACTCCTAAAACCATAGACCCATAACCATAACCATGACATGATCTACAAAGAGATCTTACATCATATTTATACCAACCTGGGACCTAAACAATTAGGTCGGCCACATAAAAGATAATACAATAAATTCATTACATAAACCTATAATCCAATGATTGACCAAGTCAGCTTAAGACCAAAACAACATAATCCAATCAATAGATCCAACCGGTAATGCATCGGGATCATCCACCAACATGTTACATAAACCGGTCCATAACCTAGCAGAATAAGATAGCATTAGGTCCAGTTTCAAATGCAAGACCACCAATCAACAGGAACACAAACAAGATAACCAACAACATCCTGAAAGCCATCTAGAATCTACATGAACATCACTTATCAAGTGCATCAAAAGATCTTCAACAAAGCTATGCTGGTAAAAACCTTATCAGTGACCAAAAGGCTTACTAAAACAAATGATAGCTCCTGAGTCCTCATATCTCGAACCAACTAGTCGTGATGCACATCTGAATAACATGAATGACAGATTCAAACCAATTCCACAAAACAAAGCATATCGGAGCATACCATATCAATATCATAATCCAACCGCTCTACCGGAATCTACTAGAAACCGGTAAACAACCAAAATAGCCGATGTTGCCATCAATGCAACACATAATCAATTCCTCCAATTTGCCAACAATCTCCCCCTTTGGCATTGATGGTGACACTAGATGTGAAAAACATCCAAGTGCCAAGAAATGCCAAACAAGTCTCCCCCAAAGGAAGACAACCAACAATCTCCCATAAGATGATATTACAATGAAGTTAACAAACTCCCCCTGTGAATGATATCCCTGTTAAGCTCAGATCTCTCCCCTTTGACTGATATTTTTTTAAGCTTCATTTTTCACATATATCTCTCCCCCTTTGACATTAATGCCAAAAATCTAACATAAATATCAAAGAAAAATCATAAATCCACTTAACCACACAACTGACTCCTCCTCTTGAGTAGTAGCACCAACACATCAATCTGGAATGAATAGTAGCTCTGTAAATGCATACTCAATTGATGCCAATCAACATCACTCAGGTCTCTATCGGAGGGGCAAAAACCCCCAATTTGTCTATGAAGTACTCAAATGATTCCTTAGGCAAGGGTTTAGTGAAGATATCTGCAATCTGCTCTTTAGTGTTCACATAAACCAGTCTGACTTCATTTGCTTCCACCTTCTCTTTCATAAAGTTGTACTTGATAGATATGTGCTTTGTCTTAGAATATAATACCAGATTCTTTGATATGTCAATAGCAGTAGAGTTATCACAATGAATAACTACCGGTTCATTAAAATCCACCCTTATATCCTTCGACATTTGCTTCATCAATAGAACTTGTGTACAGTTAGTAGTAGCAACAACATATTCAGCTTCAATAGTAGATAAAAATGTACATGACTATTTCTTTTTGATCCCTAAAACAAGTTTCTTTCCAAGAAAGAAAGATCCACCAAATGTGCTCTTCTGGTCATCAACATCTCTAGCCCAATCTGCATCTATATATGCACATAATGTAAAACCATCATCTTTAGGATACCACAAACCATATTCAGTTGTTCCTTGCAAATACCTAAAAATCCTTTTCACCGCACTCTCATGATTCTCTCTAGGTTCACTCTGATATCTTGATACAATACAAACTGCATTCATTATATCCGGTCTAGTTTGAGTCAGATATAACAAACCTCCAATCACAGACTTGTACCTTGTAGGATTTATTGATGCCGATGCATATATCTTAGTCAATTTCTCACTTGTAACCATACAAGTACCCACCGGTTTAGAATTTTACATACCAAATTTCTTCAACAACTCCGTAGCATACTTAGTTTGACAAATGAAGATACCTTTATCAATCTTAGTAATCTGCAAACCCAAGAAAAATTTCATCTCCCCAATCATAGACATCTCAAATTAATTCTTCATATTATCAGAGAATTCCATACATAACTTATCCTCACCTCCAAAAATGATATCATCAACAAAGACTTCAATAATCAACATGTCATCATGAGTGATCTTATAATATAAATTATTGTAAGCATTACCTTTAGTGAAACCAAACTTCAAAAGATATTTATCCAATCTTACATACCAAGCTCTAGGGGCTTGTTTCAATCCATATAAAGCTTTCCTTAACCTGCAAACCATGTTTTTGTCATCTAAAAGTGAAAATCCATCAGGCTGGTCAACATAAACTTCCTCTTCAAGATCTCCATTCAGAAATGCACACTTAACATCCATCTGATAAACCTTGTAGTTCTTATGGGCAACATAAGCAAGAAATCATCTCACAACTTCAATCCTAGATACCAGAGCAAAAGTCTCATCATAATCAATTCCTTCCTTCTAAGAATATCCTTTACAAACCAATCTAGCCTTATTCCTCACAACTTGTCCATCTTCATTCAATTTATTCCTAAAAACGCATTTAGTTCCAATAACATTCTTATTTTTAGGTCGGGGAACTAAAGTCCATGTATTATTCTTTTCTATGTGATCTAATTCCTCTTCCATAGCTTTCATCCAACATTCATCTTTACATGCTTCAATTAATGATGCCGGTTCAACTTGATAAATTAAACATACCTCATCAAATGCCAACCTTCTTCTTGTCATCACTCCTTTATTATTGTCTCCAATGATTTGATCTTCTAAATGATTTATCCTAACATACTTAGGAGTCTTCTGATTTTCCATTCCTATGCTCTAATCTTCAGTTATTGTTGAATTTTCTGATATTGTTGGAGTAACTGGTTCAACATTCTGTTCTAGTGTAGGTGCTACCGGTTCAGTTATGATCATTTCCACTATCGATTCTCTCTCATAAGTTTTGATTTGACTTATGTTATGCTCATCCACCTTAGCATTAGTGCTCTCCACAATTCTCTGTAATCTTTTGTTATAACATCTATATGCTTTTCTTTCATTAAAATAACCAAGAAATCTCCCTTCATCACATCTAGGATCAAACTTTCCAATGGAATCATCTCTTTTGATATAGCATTTACTACCAAAGATTCTGAAATACTTAACTCTAGGTGTATGACCAAACCATAACTCATAAGGTGTCTTACCGGTGTGTCATTTGATATGAACTTTGTTGAATGTGTATACCACCATGCTCACAGCTTCTCTCCAACAGATATGAGGTAGATTATCTTCCATCATCATAGTTCTAGCCGCATCCAAGATAGTTATGTTCTTCCTTTCGACAACTCCATTCTGTTGAGGTGTCTAGGGTGCAGATAACTATCTCCTTATCCCATTCTTTTCACAATAACTGTTAAATTCACCACATGTGAATTCTCCACCCTGATCAGACCTTAAGCATTTAATCTTCAATCCTTTCTCTATCTCAACTTTATCTTTAAAGATCTTAAACTTTTCATATGATTCAGATTTCTCCCTTAGAAAAGTAACCCATATCATAGTCATCAATGATTAGCATAAAATATCTATCACCCTAAAAAAATTTGATTCTAGCAAGACCAAACAAATCAGTATGAATAAGATGAAGAACATCATTATATTTGTCTTGTATACTCTTAAAAAAAGTTCTGACTTTCTTTCCCATTTGACATTCCTTACATACCGGATTATAAGGCTTCACAATCTTAGCTATATCTCTAACTGCCTTAGTAGAGTTGATCTTTATAATGAAATGAAAATTCACACGACACAACCTCTTATTCCATAGCCAAATCTCATCAGTTTATGCAATGAAACATGTCTTCTCACCGGAGTTTTAATGAAAGATGTTACCTTTAGTCTGAGTACCGGTTGCAATCTCCAATCCAGATCTATTGATAATCTTGCATTTTCCATCCTTGAACTGTAACTGAAATCCCTTATCCATCAACTGTCCTACACTCAAAAGATTATGCCTTAAACCTTCAACATAATAAACATTATCAATATTATTCTTACCATCCAATGATATAGTTCCTCTCCCATTGATCATGCATGCTTTTTCATCTCCAAATCTAACCAGACCGCCATCAAATTATTGCAAAGATAGAAACTTCCTTTTATATCCAGTCATATGATGTGAACATCCACTGTCTATCACCCATTCATCCTTGTCTTCAACTTTAGCAGAAAGGGCCTTTTCTTCAGGTACTATATCATCTTCCTTGATAGCCAAAAATATCCATTCCTTTCCATTGTCAGATCCACTAGCTGAATCTTGTGGCCATTCATCATCAGAATCAGTCACACCTTCCTCATCTATATAGTAGCATGATTTGTCTTTGTTCCTCCTTTACTTATGCTTGTTTGGATAATCATGGTTAGGCCTAAAATATTTTCTAGCTCTTTCCTCAAATCTTGAATTCCTTTCAGGATATCTAGATGCAAAATTACCTATCTTATTACATGCAAAACATTTAAAAGGTGATTTTCCTTCATACTTATTTCTTGTCAGACCTTTAGGTACTCTTCTAGAAAATAGGGCTTCAAGTTGCTCAAACTCTTCATCTTCTTTCTTCATTTCTTCCAGTTCCTTAGCATTTAAGGCTTTCCAATTACGCTTGCTAGTAGATGACGTAGATGCATGAAAAGCAGGTTTGGATTTTGCAACTCCAAAAGAACCAAATTCCTCAAGCTCAAAAGCAGATAACTTCCCAACCAAGGTATCCCTATTATAAGAGGTGTTTTCCATTATTCTCAACTCATTAATTGCAGTAGCCTTCATCTTGTAAGTTGGTGGAAAAGCTCTCAATAATTTATAAACTATTTCATCTTCACTCAGAGATCCACCACAACACTCAATTCCCAAAACAATTTCATTAACTCTCTCCATAAAAGAAGTAATCCTTTCATCTTCTTCCATCTTCAGGTTCTCATATCTCATCTAGTAACCATCAAGTTTACCAATTTTAATAGTAGGGTCACCTTCATTCAGAGTCTCCAATTTATCCCATATAGCCTTTGTAGTTGATTTGTTGGTTAGTCCCATAACTTGCTGATCAGAAAGTGCACATAAAAGGGCTTCTCTAGATCTACAATCATTTTCAATGTCCTTATCCAAGCCCGTCGGAGGAGGATTTCTAGATTCCATATTATGAGGTGTATATCCTTTCTCAACAATCTCCCAAATATCCTTACCAAGACATCTAAGATGAGTCTCCATCTGAATCTTCCATACTCTGTAATTTGTTCCATCAAGCCTAGGAATTTCTCTCTAAAAAACAACTGCAAATGAACTTGATGAAATTAAACCATTAGATGCCATAGGATCTTCCTCAAGAGGTTAAGCTTTTGCAGAGAGGACCAAGCTCTGATACCAATTGCTAGACAACTCAGATAACTGGTGGACAACTGAGAGGGGGTGGGGGTGAATTAGTTGTCAACAGATTATAGAACTTTAAGAATTAAAGCCTTATTACCAGAATACATAAACCAAATACCATAATAGCGGATATAACATTTAAGCACAAATATAAGCCACAAAAAAATTACCAACCATCCACAAAAGATAACACCAAGATTTGTTCGTGGAAAACCCGGTAAAGGGAAAAACCATGGTGGGAAGCCTACCCACAGTCAGATAATACTTCTGCAGTAAGTATGTGATTACAAAAAGAGGAGCTTGCACATGCAGTAAGGCCAACAATCTAGAGCACACTTCTCATCACAAAAGGAGCCTCACTAACTACAAAATAAATCTAGACTATAATCCAGAAAGAAGAGTGAACTGCAAGAATAACATCTCCTATGCTTGAGTACAATTTCAGTTAAGCTTAGTACCAGAGGTCTTAAACCTCTTTCACCAACCCAATTCAATTACCTATGATCAACCAAAATATCTGCATATGATTACAACCTTATTCACACACAAATAATTGCATAACTCCTAAAACCATAAACCCATTGTTGGCAGTGGGCCAACGTCCGTTGCGGGGATTGCGACATGGTTTAACAGCCTCCTATGGATTCTATAAGTCTAGTGGTTGTATCGGGCATTGACAGGTCAATCTTTTGGTGTAACAACAACCCTAGCTTGTAACAAGTGGTATCAAAGCTTGTTCACAGGTTTGAATCACGTAGGTCACGACAAGTGACGCTGGGAGGGGGATTGTTGGCAGTGGGCCAGTGTCCCTCGTGGGGATTTGCGACATGGTTTAACATCCTCTTGTGGATTCTATAAGTCTAGTGGTTGTATCGGGCATTAACAAGTCAATCTTTTGGTGCAACGACAACCCTAGCTTGTAACAAGTGGTATCAGAGCTTGTTCACAAGTTTGAATCACGCAGGTCACGAGGAGTGACGCCGGGAGGGGGATTGTTGGCAGTGGGCCAGCATCCCTCGCAGGGATTTGTGACATGGTTTAATAGCCTCCTATAGATTCTATAAGTCTATTGGTTGTATCGGGCATTGACAGGCTGATCTTTTGGTTGAATGGAAACCCTAGCTTGTAACACCCATAACCATAACCATGACATGATCTACAAAGAGAACTTACATCATATATATACCAACCCAAGACCTAAACAATTAGGCCGACCACCTAAAAGATAATATACTAAATTCATTACATAAACCTGCAATCCAATGATCGACCAAGTCGGCCTAAGACTGAAACAACATAATCCAATCAATAGATCCAACCGGTAACGCATTGGGATCATCCACCAACACGTTACATAAACTGGTCCATAACCTAGCAAAATAAGATAGCATTAGGTCCGGTCCTAAATGCAACACCACCAATCAATGGGAGAAGCCACACCAACACCACTTATCAAGTGCATCAAAAGATCTTCAACAAAGCTCTGCTGGTAAAACCCTTACCGATGACCAAAAGGCTTACTAGAGCAAATGATAGCTCTGAAGTCATCAAATCCTGAACCAACTGATTGTGATATGTATCTGAATAGCATGGATGACAAATCCAAACCAATTCCACAAACCAAAGCATACCAGAGCATACCAGATCAATATCATAATCTAGCCGCTCTACCAGAACATACCAGAAATTGGTAAACAACCAAAACAACTGGTGTTGCCATCAATGAAAAAGCATGAATGCAACACATAATCAATTCCTCAAATTTGCCAACAAAAATATGAATAATGCATCCCCTAAAGGGAATGGTGATACTTTAGATACAGAGAGAGGAGGATAAGGTTCTTTCCCCCCAAATATAGAGGCAAGAATGGACCATGTTTCTGCCCCAAGACATTTTGAAATTGAAAAAGAATCACCTCTTATGATGAAGAGCCCCCAATTAAGTTAACTACTTGTGTCATAGGGTGAGGAACCACATGAAGGGTGAGAAGAGTGCTAAGGCACTACTTTCTCACCTAGAGAGAGAGCAATATCAATTGAAAAAATAATTTAAGCCTTATCGAATTGTTCTTGAACAAATTCCTTAAATGCTTTAAATTTTCCACGAGAATGACAATAGCTACGATGAAAAATACAATGCTCGTCACCTTCTTTATACTTCTTGCTGAATTTTACAATAGGAAAAACAACATACTTATCATATTTTAATTTCCAAAAGATTCTAGTTGCTACCCTTTCTTGATCATCAACAAGAATAGGCTTTGTCTCTTGTGATATAGAATTAGGATTGTTAGAAGAAGAAGGATTGTTATCTATGAAAATAAGGACAATCATTGGTAGTGTGATCATTAGTTTGGTGATATGAACAAAAAGGAGGTTTTGAAGAAGAAACACTTTTAGCTAAATGCTAAGTTTGTTGTCTTGAAAGATGATCTTTGAAGTCTTGATTCGTAAGCAGATCATCCATAGGAGAATTATGATAATGTCCTAGGCCCTATGTGCTAGTTTTCTTAGGAGGGTTTATAGGGACTCAAATTCCTTGTTCAAATTTTCCAAGTCCTCGTCCTTTAAAACCTTGTTTTGATATTATGTTAAAGCCACTCATATATGAATCTTTTAATTGAAAAGGGGGAGAAACATTATAATAAATTTATTTGAAGTTTTTAGTGTAAGTGTGTTTAGAAGGAACAAAGGGACTAGTAGATGAAGAAAAATATCTTGTGGAGGAGGATTTTTCTTTCTTTCATCATGCATATCCTCTTTGGTAGATTGGAAAGGAAGATCCTTATCATCCAAGGCCTCATATATGCTTAATGTTATGTTGGGAGATAGATCATGAATAAAATGCATAACATCATCTTTTCTACAAATATTTCGATGATTAAGATAGGCTATAGGAGAATAAGGAGGATCTAGAGAGATGGAAACACCAATATTTTGATCTTGCCCCCCTTGCGCTATGGTATATGTATGAGAAGAAGATGGTGCCATGTTTCTCTTCAATTATTTCTCCATTAGAGAGATCATTGATAGGTGTATTAGCTTATTCTTTATTCACATTAGATACCTTAGGAGAGGTACAAGTATTATGCTTTTCATTAGCATCTCTAGAATTAAGATCTACACAAGCTTTGAGGTGATCTACATATGAAATGCATTTTCCCCAAAACATGATAATAAAACAACATGCACTATAAATGAAAGCTTTGAGATCGAATTGGTTGGAAGGGAGGAATTTTGAAACTCTAAAAACACAATATGCCAAAGTGTTATGAATGAAAAGAAGCAATGTGAAATGAAAGAAGCCAATATCCAACACATGATTATGATAAATATAAGTGAAATTCAAGGTAATCATATGTGAAATAGAAAATAATTCAGATCTATTAAGTGCCATTATTAATTTTTAAAATCAAATTTTGAAACATGAAGCAATCCACAAATCAAATTAACCAAAATGAATTAGGTTTTTTATGAATAAACCTCTAAACTTATGTAACTTGATTAAAATGAGATCTATGAGTTTGAATTTGAATTTTAAATGTTTCTAAATTAGATCTGAAGCAATTAATCCAAATTAAACAATCCACAAGCTCAATTTTAGAATTAAAATTTAGGATTTTTTTGTGAACTTAACCTCTAAATTTTTTAGATTTAATTGGAGATTTAACTTGTAAATGTAAATTTGAATTTTAAATTGCATAAAAACTTAGATGTGAGAATAAATAAGAAATAAAGGTGTAAGATGTTGAGTTCACCAAAATGTGTTGGTGAAAATTTAGAGTTTCCACTATTAGATGTAGTAAACTGCTAATTTTTACTTAAGCAAACCATCACATTCAAAACAGGGTTGTAATCCAATAGATCTAGTCATGAACCAACAAGGATTAGGACTGAGAATTCTAATTGGATTGGATTTTTGATGATGTGAATTAATAAAACCTCTTTTGTATTTTGAATTGTTGAAATTAGGGTAAATGTGCTGAAATGAAGATGAAAATGCGGAAATAATAAGCTACAGTCGTCGTATTGAGCCATGATCCTAGATCTAAGGAATGTAAGAGTATTCGGACTTTCTCCTCTAAGGAGATCCTAAAATTTAGAGACCATGGTGTTGATCACCTTGGTCATCCAAAATTTTCGCACTCCAAAAGGGAATTGATTCGTCATTGTAGATAACGCTTATTCTCAAGATCATAACTCCATACCTGCTTCCTACACCCAAAATAAGGGGAAATAAGGGTTTGCCTAAGTCAAACCTCGGTTTAGGAATTAATCTTGAATGAAATATTGCAAATACTAAAATAAAAAATGGAAAGATACACCTCAGATCAACAATGACCGATAATGATGTTTTTCTTCTTGAATGTGACCACATAGTTTGTCTAAAATGGTATGAACATGACAAAACCCTAATCAAACACACATGCTTGCATATGAATGATGTAATGTTGCTCCACAATGGATAAATGAAGAATATGCAGCCTTGAAGATCTCTAAAAATGCTTGATGATGAATACTTCAATGCTTGAAAGATATATTGCTTGAATACTTATTTTCTGGATGCCTTATGATTCTCCTATGATCCTGAAATGAGAGGGATAAACCTCCTTTTATACTTGCCCATCGAAAAACATCTTAATTTTCTGACATAAGCTGACATGGAGATCACATTCTCACTAGCTCATTGTGATAGGGGGGGGGGGGGGGGTGTAAATTAAGGTCCTGATTGAGAGGACCAAGGCACCACGCCCTGGTCCTACCCTATTTAAGAGCCAGAATCAAGAGGTCGTGTGATGTGTAAAGAAAAAATGAGGCTAGATTTGAATGGTATGAGTAAAATTAGGTCCTAGTCTAGCTTTGTGACATAAATGCTAAGATGAGGGCCCAAAATGTGGACTAAATTGTAAGGGAGTACAATTTAGGATGCTACATGTTTCTCTCTTCTTGCTCCTTTGGTTATTTCTCCCTCTTCATCTATCGTTGGACACCTCTCTCTCTCTCTCTCTCATTTTGCTCCCTTTTAAATGATTATTGGTCTCCCTGTGATGGGACCTCCTCAGCTCCTTCCCCCTCCTGGTGGGAGTTTGGAGGATTGCATCACCTTGATGGTTGTCAGTAGACAAAGGAAAGGTCCTCGTACCTCTTCTCCCCCTCTTTCATTTGTGTTGAAAGAGTAGTTTTTTTTCTAGGGATGGGACCCTTGTTTCCTACTAGTTCTTAGATTTGGTTAAAAAGCTTGTCTTTTAGTTGTTTCATCCCTCATGAGACCCCAATCTACTAGAATAGTAGGTTGTTATGTGATGGTTTATGCCTCTCCTAATTTTATCTAATCAAAACTATGGAAAGTCCAATATTAGAACAACCAATAATATTTTAAAAATTTTTTTTTTTGGTGAGGTTTGGTCGATGGTTCCACCAAGGGTGATGGGGTACTTTTAAGGTCATGTTGTTTTAGATATTATCGATTAGCATATGACTTTTGTTTCTTCAAAGTTAGGGATTGTTTCTATTGGTTGAGAAGCAAAATAATTTTTTGATGAAGACCCTTATTTATATGCCGAAACACTTATTGGATCAAAGTCTCCAAAAACTAATAAGAACTCAAACCATTTAGTGTTTTTATTTGAGGAGTGACTTGTTAATATGCCAGATAATTTGATGTATGAGGTGATTGTGGGAATAGATAACTCTCTAGTGGGTAAGTTCCTTACTTTTAGAGCTAATGTTGATCAATTTCATAAATGGTAGAATTGGTTTGGAAGTTGAAAGGTAATGTATTAGTGCTATAGAGGATGGTTTATTTATATTTGTTAATAAATAAGAACTAATAAAAGTCTTGACGAGAGGCTCTTGGGGTTTTGATAAAAAAATTATAATTTTTTTTCTTTTTTCAAACGAAAACTTGGGTTTGATCCTTTGTGGATCTCGACTCAATTTCCCCTACTTGGGTCAAGATACAAGGATAAACTTTGGAGTTTTGGAGCTATAGAATTTTTCAATGTATAGAAAACTCTTTTGAACACCTATTAATTGAAAAGGTCATACATCATAGATCTAGATTGGTATTTGGGTACGTGCAAGAAGTTGGGTCCTCAGAAAAGACCAAAAAGTGGAAGTGTTTTTCTTGATTTTTAAAATCTATCACAGTTGGACCAAAAATTTAGAGCACTATGAAATGTAGTATTTTGAGTCTAGTTTTCAAACATGTAATCTAATAACCAAATGATAAAAATTAATTTTAATAGGCATGTATAAAAACCATTTATTAAAAGTCACTATTTCAGGACCATACTATGCACATGTACGACAACAATAACTTGACCTAAATAAAAACATTTTTCTAATTCATTTTGGTGAAATATATGTATTGCATTGAATATTTATGAGGATATTTAAAATAAAAAAAATCCAAATATATATTTTTATTATTCCTAATTGTTGTTTTTGAAAACCTCTCGTGTATGCCCAACATAATTTGAACTAAACTAATCATTAAAAAATATCATGTAATAATTTGTGTAGATTGATTTTGTAAATATTTTTACAAGAAACTAAAAAAATTTAAAGTTATTAAAAAAATAGAAACCTAACATTTCAAGTATATGGAATATTTTCCTCATAAATTAATTAAAAAATAGAAAAAATAATCTAATCACTAAAAAAATATATTTGAAAACTAGACATCATGGTCTATAATTGGTTTTAATTTCATAAAAAAGTTCTTAATAAAAGTCATCAACCATATCTCCATAGTCATTTTTTCTCTTGTTTTAATGACATTATACTAGTAGGTCCAAGGCTAAGGGTTGGGTTTCCAAACCTAAAAAAAATAAAAAATTCATGGGTTTAAATTTTTGAATTTTATAAAATGTGTACTCATTCTAAAAAGGAGCGAGAATGTGATGTAATTAGAAACGATTTTGAAAATAAAAATGGGTACTTGTTTCACATGGGTATAAATTTTGATTTAGGAGCTCAAACATAAATGCCTACCCATTTTTTATGAGATGTGTACCTATTCTTATGGGGATTGTTTCCCAACACTTCCCCCATATGTGGACCCAACTTCTTGCTTTTACCCATTTTTTACAATGTGTATGAATGTGGCAATAAATATTGTCCTTCCTATACATAGCTTTGAAAACCTAGATATGGGAACTTAGTTCAATCTATCATTCATGAAAATGCAATAATATTTTTCCAGAAGTGTAACCAATATGGCCATCTAAGTGATAAATGTAGGAAACAAGAGAATCTTAAAAATAAGGGTGTTTTCAATGTTCAATCTCCTTCAAAGATCCTAGGTAAATATGTGGGGATGGCTCTAGATGTGGCTAACTAAGAAGAAAGGATACATGAGAAGAAAATCAAATTGGGCTTCGAAGGTGAGTTGGGTAAGGAGAGTCTTGGTGTTTCTAAAGAACAACAAATAGTTGACCAACTAGAGGCTTGTAAAGAAAAAACAATTGTTAGGACAAAATTTGGAAGCAAAAGGCACAAATAAACAAGAATTATAACATAATAATGAGGGACAAAAGTTGAAAAATAACAGAGGATCCATTGGAGACCCAAAGTTCAGAGGAAGGGGAAGTGGAAAAGGATATAAAGGAAGTTTAGGAAGAAGTTTTTATAAATCATAATGAGCTCCCAAAAAAGGATAACAATGTAAAAAGTATGAACGTTTCTTGTCAATTTTAGATGGAAAGGGAGGATATCAATTCCATGCAAAAAGATGAAGATATTATTCTTAGCAAAGGAATTAAATATTCTCTAACTTTGTTAGGATTTGGAACAAGTTCTCTTCCTTATCGAAGTGCAACTGCATTTGAATCAAATTTATTGGGAAGGAATGGACTCCTATTAGTGAAAAACAAAGGAAAAAGAAAAAGTTAAATGTGGAAGGGGAAAATAAGTAATATATGCCTTCTCAAAGGGAAACTAGATCTAGAGAAGTTATTGTGGAAGTGACTATGAAGAAACAAAGGACCCTATAAAATCTTTTAGAGCCTAATAAACCAGAAACATGAAGAGCAAAAAGGAGGATGGGGATTTGTTTCCTCATTTTTAGTTTAATTGATTGTTTCAACTAAGGATTGGTTAACTTTTTTTTTTTTTTTTCCGCCAATTTATCTGTTCTAATGAGAATTCTCTCTTGGAATATTAGGGGATTGGATAGTTCTTATAAAAAAAATATTATGAGTTTTATTATGGAAAATACAGTGGATATCTTTCTCATTCAGAAAGTCAAGATGGTGGAAATGAATTTTTCTCATATTGCTAAAAATTTGTGGCCTTTTGCAGAGTTTTGTATTAGCCTAGTTGAAGGTGGTTTCAATGGAATCACTACCCTTTGAAATCCTTACAAACTTGTGGGAAGGAAAATTAATCAATGTAAGAGTAGTTTAATGGTTTCATTTATAGATCTTTCTAATAATAAAAAGTTGAACCCTATCAATATATATGCTCCTTATTCCAAACCTACTAGAAAAAAATTATGGGAAAGCCTTTCTAATATGATTAAGGATCAAACAAAGGGTAATCAGATGTTGGGGAGAGAATTTAGTACTCCCTTGTTCCCATCCAAAAATTTATGGGGTATGGATGACTACTCTGAAAGTATGGTTGACCTTGCTTACTTCTTGTCCTTTACTTGCCTTACTAATTTTGAGCTTCACAATACTAATATTACTTAATCCAATAGAAGACATGGAATTAATATTATCTATGTCAAGCTAGATAGATTTTTTTATTTTGAACAGTTGGAATATTTTTCCTAATTTATCTCTTCAAGCTCTTTTTAGAGCAACCTTTAATCACAATCCACGTATTCTACATTGGGATGATGCTGCTAGAAAATGCACATACCCCTTTAGATATGAGATAATGTGGGCTTCTCACCCAAATTTTACAGAGCTAGGTGAAAGATGGTGGAACACTCCTATGTTGGCCACCCCTATGTTTTGTTTGGCTCAAAAAATAAAGTTGGTGAAAGAAAGAGTGAAAGGGTGGAATATACAGTTCTTTGGCAATAAATTTCGCAAAAGGAGCAGCTTAATGAAATTCAAGATAGAATGGAGGATGGTGATAAAGAATTAAGTATTTTTACTAAGAGAAAGACTTAAGAAAAGAATTGCAGAGACTAATGAGAAGTGAGGAGATCTTTTGGAAACAAAAATAAAGGATTCAGTTGTTAACTAAACAAGAAAGGAATACTAAATTATTTCAGTAATCCATTCTAAAATATACAAGAAAAGTCATTAGAAGTTTGAACAAACAAGATGGCCCCATTTTAACCTTGGAAGAAGATATTGTTGATGCTATAGTTTCTTCTTTAAAAATAAAATAATCAAGATCTTAGTAGGCTTCCAAAAGTTCTTGAAGTAATTCCTAATGTGATGGAAAAGTGGTTTTATACACACATCCATTGTTGTGTGTTGTTATCCTATGATTTTCTAATTTAATATTCTTTCTACATTTTCATTCTATTAGTTAGTACATGAACATGTTAAAATTTGTACACTTAGTTTGATGTTATTGCTCAATAGTTCACTATGTATTTCATTCCTAGGTTTTTTAACTTCAAAACTTGGATCAATGTTGGAATTATTCTCATTGGACCCACTATTAATCATTTCCTTTCTCAATAAATATGTTTAAAATCAATCAAAACTTCATTTAACAATCCCAAGGCCTAGCATTTAAAACAAGGTTTGTGTCAAGTTTTTATATTCAAATTTCCAAGATAATCCTAAAGGTTATTTTTTCAAATCCTATTACTACTCAATGAAACTATTGTATTAGTTAACACTTGAATTCTCATCCATAACAATTAATCTATCACAAAGAAATTAATATTAAATTACAAATAATCCCAAACTAATTTATTAAATTATAAAAAAATAATTCTTCATTTATGCAAGTTAAAATGTAGTATACATAATCCAAGGAATCAAGGAAATTACACCTCCTATTTCTATCAAATAATTAACCATCAAGTGTACACATACAAACAACAATCATAAATACAAATTATAATAATTATTTTGGGATTACTAAAATTACATTAATAATTCTTGATGCTCTGCAAAAAGGATTAGAAAATCTGTTTGATGGCAACACACACAAGAGCACAAGAAACAAACGTTAGTGTTAGCAACAAAAGATTATCCTAAACAGGCATATCAAGAGAGATATTAAGCATGAAATAGAAAGCATATAAACATAGAATAAAATAGCTAATCAAGATGCTCATAGTTGCTCCTCCCTTGTTCCTCTCCTCTCCAAGTCCCAAATGAGTGTAGCTCTCAGCTTTTAGCACTAGCCATGGATGCCATATGGAGATTCAAGATGGTTGAATATGATAAGCAAATACTATGCAAGAGTAGATAGTGATGCTATGAAAAAGCTCTATGCTAATGCCAGTATAACAACAATACTCTAATGCTTCTTTTTTGCTTGAGGAGAAGGGTTCTATTTATAGAAGAAATGGGGAAATGAAGGGTTAAGATTGAATGGTTTAATCAAGGGCCAAGTTTGAAAGTTGGGGATCCATGTGCACAATTGGCACCAATAAAATGGTGACAAGTGTCAACATAGGATTGGGTTGAGAGAAGAGGTTGGAGGCATTAAAGGCCTGAGAAGACCTCATGGTTATCTAGAGGCTAAGGGTCAAGTCCAAATTAAGATTACCCACTGGATTAAGAGTTAATCCAAGGATAAACCTTTGTGCAAATGATTAAGAGATAATCATGGTCAAAGCATTAAAGGCCTGATGAGACCCTTGGGTTGGTAGAGGTTGAGTCAAAACAAATGTTTTAACCATGTGGGAGGGTTTGAATTAACCATTAATGGTTATTGGAGACTTTGGGGATTAAGTGGTTGAAGGTTGAAAGCCTTTAAAGGTTATCAAAGACTTTGAGCCATTTAGTGGTTGAAGACTTGAAGCCTTTAATGGTTATCAAAGACTTTGAGGTTTTGAGAAGTGACTTCCCTTTGCTTAGGGATGTGACAAAGTTTAGAGGATGGATTAGGCTAATTAGGAAGGGGTTAGAAGAATCTAGAAGGGGTTTAGGGATGCAAGTGGATTTTGTAGGAAAATGCAAGTGGGAGAAATTTTGGTATTTTCAATTAAAATAAAATCATTTATTTCAATTAAATGGTGTAATTTGCATTTGGATAAATATTCAAATAAATATTAATTTATTTAAATGAGAAAAATGAAGATAAAGCATTAAAATGCTTGAAGACTTTGAGGGAAACCATTAAAGGCTTGAAGACTTTAAGGAAAACCATTAAAGTCTTAAGAAGACTATAGAAGGAAGCCATCAAGTTTGAAGACTTTAAAGCCATCAAGTTTGAATACTTTAAGGGAAACCATTAAAGGTTTCAAGTGGGTGAGGATAAATAGGATTTTAAATAAATAATTTATTTAAAATAGTTGTGCAACTTGCTTTTGTAGGAAAATACAAGTGGGTGGAGGATAAAGGTGATTTAAATAAATTATTTATTTAAAATAATTGTGCAACTTGCTTTTGTAGGAAAATACAAGTGGGTAGAGGATAAAGGTGATTTAAATAAATGTTAATTTATTTAAATGTGAGAGGTGAGATTTTGGGGGATTTAAATAAATATTCATTTATTTAAATGTGAGAGAAGATTTAATTAAACAAATATGATTTATTTATTTATTTAATGGTCTGAATTTGGTTAAGTGAATTAAATCAAATAAATTGAATAATTTGTTTAATTCATAGGAGAAGAGGGTTAAGATGAATTAATTATTAATTGATGGTTAAATAATCAAATAAATACTAAGTATTCATTTAATTAAGTGGACAGATTTATGTGACTACAATTCTATTTCCATATCTTAGTAAGTACCTTCACCAAGGCATAATAGAATAACTAATGAAGAACAAAGTAGTGAGTAGCCTCATATATTCATTAATGTTCTCCAATATTTCTAGACTCATAATCATGCAAATCAGAAAACTAATGAAGAACAAATATGTGTCCTACTTGAACAAGAGTATTGAAAGTTGATAGCATAATGTGAATTTTTTTTGGTTGTATCAATTAGAATTTCTATCATGGGAATATTTTTGTACATTATGCACAATTATACTACAATTCATAAGCATGCATCACTAAAAAATCTATAAATTTCAAGTGATACCTTTTTATCCGTATTTCCCAACTATAATCAAGATCATTTCTTTAACATAGTAAGAAAGGGCTAATCATAATGGATTATTCAAAACTACAAACCAACTTAAATTTTTACAAGTTCAGCTAAAGACAATCTTAGACATCTTACTACTATAAGCACTATTATTGCACCATCTCATCAAGAATAAGAAGTGGGTCAAGTTTTTAATAAAATTGTCACAAGTTATGACTATAATAAGAAACCTCCATTTTATTCCTAGTCCACACAAACATTGTAGCGAGAACTCTTACATCTCATAGATAATGTAAAAAGTACATCTTAAGAGGAGCATGAATGCATTCAAGGAATCCAAAATATGATGTAACACGTGAAAATTAGTGACAACCCTTAAGATTACTAAGACTAGCATAATAGTCCTTAAAAATTGATAGCTTATGGATATATAATACTAACAACCTCAAAGATGTTTATATTTCTTTTGACACACAATAGTAATATTAATAGTGCAAATAGACTCCTTCAAAACATGATTCTTAGTTTTGATAACAAACACATTTTCAAATATCATTTGCATCTTAACTTTTAACAAATCATTTATATACCATATAAATAAGTAGAAAAGATGTTATACATTATTCTTGTTGAATATCCTGGCAACTGAGAGGGGCGGAGGGGGGGGATCAATTGACAATAAATATTTTATTTTAGACTTAATTAACAGATCCCGAACAATTAGCAAAATTGATAAAACGTGAAAGCATAAACACAAAATAGATCAGACACAAGAAACATCAGAATTTATGTGTAAAACCCAAGAAGGGAAAAACAACGGAGAATGATAATTCTCAATATATACACTAGTTAAGGTGAAATGAATTTTACAAAGGATGTCTCATTGCCAAGGTTCTCCCTGCAGATGGGCTCACTGCCCAGATAGGCTCACTGTTGGAGGGCTCACTACTAGAGGGATCACTGCCCAGAAAGGCTCACTACCGAAAAAGAAAGAAAGATAAAGAGAATCCACAATTGAAACACAGTCTGCACTGTTGAAGCTGCTTCTAGTAACAATACATAACACTATACTCACACAACAAATTCTTTCAATATCACATGTTTTCAACACAAAAGGCCACACTTCAACTCATCAAATCATACACCTACGTATATTGTCTCTGAAAAAACATAATCCTCAATATCGGTTGAGACAAAGATCTAAAATAGGTCTCCACTAATCATTCTAGTGGTGGGAATAAATGAGAAGTAGACCTTATTACACCGTTCCTCATTGAACATGTCAACATGTGACAAATATCACCAAATTCGGACCCCAAACATTATCCGTACGCTATATAACTACCATTACACAACTTCAATGTCCAGTCCAAAAAACCTCAAGCTCCAAACCAATCCAGACCCAAAAGTAGCACTGAATAAAATTTTCCAAAAAGCTAGAACATCAGGTAAATTCGAGAAACCTTCAAACGCTCAACACACCTTATCTAAATACTTTTGCACAACATACTACATCCGGACCTAATCTGGACTACAAGATTTGACATCAATGACAACACATAATGCTAATAATCTGGTACAGGGCACCCAAGGAATATCTCAGACTCTTGAAGATCACTAGGTTGTAGTAAGTGGTTAAAAGGATGCAATCATGGTGTTGATCCTTTGGATCCACCTAATAATGTTTGTTGGTCCAATTTGTAAGGCTAAGAGTCTTGAAGGTACCTTAAGACAACCTTGGGTCTCATTAGACCAATAGGACCTTAGGATAAGATGTCATAGGTGTTTTTGATATTGTTTTAGAAAATAAATGACTTTAGAATAGATCCTAAACATGTTTGAATCTTGGAGGATGCAAATTGTCAAAAGTTGCAAAATTGTCAAAAATGTTGTCAACAACTTTTGCAATATTGCTCCGAGAAGTTGCATTTTAGTTCTAATGGTCATAACTATTCAAAAGGTGGTTAGATTTGTTGGAAAGGGTCTGTGTAAGCATGTGAAACCTTAAAGGTGAAGGTTGAAAAGTGATTGGATGTCATTTTGGTGGAGAATTGAATGAGAAGCACTGAATTTCCTGAGCAATTTTGTTTTTCTCTGAGATAGTACGGTACAATACGGATTGCCAGATCAAAACTCTAGGAATGGATTGATGGTAAATTGAATCATCTCTTGTTCCTATGTTTGGAGTTCACTTGGTGACCAGAGTATTGGTTTTGTCTTCTTTCTGTTCTGACTGGTCTAGAAACCCTTAATTTCAAGGTTAGTGCAGAGATGGAACCCTAACTTGTCTTTTCTATAGTGGAATCTCACGACCACTTGGAAAATGCAAGTTAGGGGAGTGTATTGTAATAACCCAAAGGCTTAGGATTGGAGGAGTTTATCTATTACTTCAACCACCAAGTCCTAGGCTAAATATCTCTATGTATTTACCTAAGCGATGAGACCATTGTGTGGACAATCAACCAAACAAGCAAGGTGACCGGTTTGATAGTGGATCCTATTAATTTGGAAGTAGGGGAACCTAACAAAAGTGCTACATTGGCCCTATGCACCCATTCCTTGATACTTGCTTTGTTAACCAAACCTGATTAGGCCTATTAGGTCTGTGAAAATAGTAAGGGTTAGGGTATGCTGGTATAGAATCAATTCATGCAACTATGGGATATTTTATAAGTACAAAAGGGTATCCAAAATAGTGATTTGTTTGTCTAGTCCTTTGGAATGTTTACAAGTTGTTGCCCATAAACCAGCTAAAGAGACTTACTAGGATCCTCTAGCCTTATAAGGGTTTTTAGCCTTGTGGAGATCCCAAAGCCTAATTGGCATTTGATTGTCCTTATATTAGCCATAAGTAAACCATCCCAATCATCAGATTGAGAATTTGTAGACTGGAGACCAGATTTCCATATTTTGGTCAAATTTAAGGAAAGTGTCCCTAAAACCTAATCTTGGTTGGAGTTGTGTAAGGTCCCTAGAACCTATGGAAGAAGTGTGGGGTGTGAAACACACTTAGGATATCATTCCTTCCATCTAGGAAGCCATTGGACCACTTAGGAGTGAGAAAATCAATCTCTGGGTGTATAAACCAAGGAGTAGGCCCATTGTACATTTCTTGCTGAGTACTCTGCATCATAATCTCCCCCTTTGTCATTGATGGCAACATCTATCAACAAATCATCATGCAAACTCTCTCTCTCTCCCCCTTTGACAACAATGACAAAGGTGGACAAAACTCCCCCTGAAAAGTTTACTCCTACTCCCCTTGAGAGCAAACACACAAGCATCAGTCCAAAAAAGAATATATAGGTTGCTCACTGGACCAATGCACATTAGTTCAAACTAAAAAGGGGTAATACCCCTAACTTCTATCGGAGATACTCAAAAGTATCTTTGCACAATGCCTTAGTAAATATATCTGCAATCTACTTTTTTGTAGATACATACTCAAGTCTAACCTCGTTATCCAAAACATTTTCCCTCAAGAAGTGGTACCTGATGGATATATGCTTTATTCTGGAATGTTGTACCAACTTCTTTGAAATGTTCTTTGCACTAGTATTATCACACATGATTGAGATATGATCATCAAACTTTACACTAATGTCCTTCAAAGTTTGCTTCATCCATAGAATCTGAGTGCAACAAGAAGATGTTGCAATGTATTCTACTTCTATTGTAGACAGAGATACAAAGTCTTGCTTCTTACTCGACCAAGCAACCAACCGAGGGCCAAGGAAGAATGCTACTCCACTTGTACTTATCTGGTCATCAACACTTCCGGCCCAGTCTACATCTGTATAAGCTATCAAGGTAAAATATGATCTCTTGGGATACCACAATCCAAACTCTTATATGCCTTTAAGATATTTGAAAATCCTTTTTATTGCCACAACACAAGATTCTTTTGGTTCTGGCTGAAATTTGGCTACCAAACATACTGCATACATGATATTTGGTTTGGTGGCCGTCAAATATACAGTCCTCCAATGATTGATCTGTACTAACTTGCATCTTCCTTAGGTGATTTATCATCCTTGGTTAACTTGCATCCGATGATCATAGGTGTACACACCGGTTTGGAATTCTCTAACCCAAACTTCTTTAACAACTCTTTGATATACTTAGAGTAAGAAATAAAAATTCCTCTATCACTGATTAATTTGCAAACCGAGAAAGAAATTCAACTCTCCAATCATAAACATTTCAAATTTCTTCTGCATTTCATTAGCAAATCTTCTGCACATACCTTCATTTCCTCCAAAGATTATATCATCGACATATACTACTACAATTAAGATTTTACCTCAATCAGTTTTGTAGTGCAAATTGTTATCAGCCAAATCTTTTTAAAATCCTTGATCAGTCAGATACTTTTCTAGTCTTCCATACCAAGTCATAGGGGCTTGTTTCAATCCATACAATGTCTTTTTCAGTCTGTAAACAATTTTTGGATCCTCTCTCAACTTGAAACCTTCTGGTTGTTCAATGTAAACTCCTTCCTTCAATTCTCCATTCAAGAATGTCGATTTTACATCCATCTGATACACCTTGAAGTCCTTAAATGCTGCAAACACTAGGAATATTTGGATTGCCTCCATCCGTTCAACTAGGGCATGAGTTTCATCAAAGTCAATGCCTTCAGTCTGAGTGTATCCTTTGCAAACAAACTTTTCCTTATTTCTTACAACCTTTCCATCTTCATCCAACTTGTTTCGGAATACCCATTTAGTTCCAATCACATTCTTGTCTTTTGGTCTATTGACTATATCCCTTGTCTAGTTTTTCTCAATCTAATCTAGTTCCTCTTCCATTGCCTTCATCCAGTTCTGATCATTACAAGCTTCTTCTACTATCTTTGGCTTAGTTTCAGATAGTAAACAAGACTTATTCTTGTGATGCCTTTCTTCTTGTTGTGGATGGAAAAAAATATATCTGAAATCTTATGGGACAAGATCCAGATTTATTTCGACATCTTCAATAGAGTAACTGCAAAAACACACACAATGCAAACCAAAATCTAAACTAAACACACACATGCATGTTATAAAACTACTCTATTGCACTTCTATCAGCCAAGATCTTTTGTTAAAAAATGATGCTAGCAAAAGCACACACACAAGAAGCTATGGTGAATGAAGATTTGAAATATGATTGATGCAAAATAAGAATGCTAGAATGCAAAAAGTACGCTCCAATGCTAGATTGCCAGATTGCTAGATTTCTTATTAGGATTGATAAGAATGTGGAAATCCTGTTACATGGAGAACACCTTAGAAAATGAAGGGATAGGATTAGGAGGTGAAAGAATAAATGGTCGGCTAGGATTAAAGGGTAGGTAGGAAAATGATAAAATAATGAAGGATAGTTAGGAAAAATAATAAAATCATGAAGGGGTAGGTAGAGGAAAATTAAGAGATAAATGATGTGTCATCGAGTGAAAAAGCTAATGAATTAATTAAATAAATAAAGATGAGACCAATTAAATAAATAAAATATTTATTTAATTTAGGGAAAAGATAATTTAAACAAATAAAAACATTTATTTAAATAGGGAAAGGGGATAAAAAAGGATAAATGAATCAATTAATAAAATTAAATATTTATTTAATCAAGCTAGACAATTTTAGGTGTCTACACTTGTGATAACACCTTTTCTCTTGTCTCTGATAATCTATTCTTCCGAGTGATTCTTTTGGACATACCTTAGAGTCTTGGATGCAGATGTTGAAGCATCTTGATCATTCTTTTTTTCACTTCTGCTTTCTTCTTTCTTTTTCTCCTCTTTAGGCTCATCAGATTCATATCCTGCTATAGTTTTTGAATCCTTTGTGGTACTTTCATCAACCTTTACACTTGCACTTTAAACAATCTTATTCAACCTTTTGTAGTAACATCAGTATGGTTTTCTCTTTATTGAATAACCCAAGAATATTCCTTCATCTGCTCTGCTGTCAAACTTTCCAAGATTATCCTCATCTCTTCGGATATAGCACTTCCTTCCAAATACCTTGAAATATTTCATTGTCGGAGTTCTATCATACCAAAGTTCATAAGATGTCTTACCGTATTTCCTCTGCTAAAGTTTTTTGTTAGGAGTGTATGTTGTTGTATGAATTGCTTCTCTCCAGTAAACTTTCACTAACTCAGCTCCTTTCATCATAGTTCTAGCTACCTCTTGTATAGTTCGGTTCATCCTTTCAGCTACACCATTTTGTTGTGGTGTCTGGGGGGCAGATAACTATCTTCTAATGCCATGCTTATCACAAAATTCATTGAACTCATCAGAAATGAATTCTCCTCCTCTATTAGACCTTAAACATTTGATTTTCCTGTCAACCTCATACTCAAATTTTGCCTTGAATATCTTGAAATTTTCTAATGCTTCAGATTTCTCTCTTAGAAATGCAACCCAAGTCAGTCTAGAATAACCATCAATCAATAACATGAAATACCTTTCACCTTGTAGGCTCCTTTTCTGGGTCACACCACAAAGATCTATGTGAACTAAATTTAGTTATCTAGTGGATGAGTACCCCTTTCCTCTAAATGTGCTTCTACTATGCTTTCCTACTTGACATTCCTTGCAAATTTTGTTCTCCAGTTTAGTCACTCTGGGTAAATCTCTTGTTGCACTCCTCAAACTGATCTGCATTAGGATGTCAAAATTGATATGACACATCCTTCGGTGCCATAGTCAACTATCATCAAGTTGTGATACCAAGCTCATTCTAGTTGCTACATATTTCCATATGTCCTTCTTCCAGCTGCAATAACCATTCCAGACTCCTTTTGGATTTCACATCCATTGTCCTAAAAGATGACATTGTATCCATTTTCACACATCTATCCAACTCTTAAGAGATTATGATGCAAACCCTTCACATAATAAACATTTTCAGTGTTATGTTTTCCATCAAAAGTAATTGAATCAATCCCAACAATTTGTGTTGTCTGATCATCTCCAAACCTAACATAACCTCCATCATATTTTTCAAGTGTTATAAATGTACTCTTATCACGAGTCATATGATTTTTAACATCCCCTATCAATCGACCACTCATTCTTATCTCTTCTAGCATGAAATGCATTAGCAATGGTCTTAGAAATATCAAAATTGGGAAAATCCTTTTCTACTAGAAACAAACAATCACCATCTTCATAGTCCGATTCATCATCATCCTTAACATAATTGGTTTTCATATTGAATTTTCCCTTGTTCTCCCTAAAGTTGTGTCTAGCTCCCTTATCTGGACATCTAGTTGCAATATGACCAATCTTTCCACATCTAAAACACTTAAAGGGTAACATACCTTTGTACTTGTCAGTGCCTTTCTTCAGTTTTCTTACTAAGTGTGCTTCCATTTCATCCAGGCTCTTTTCATCATTCAAACCATCTTCAGATGCTTTGAATGTGGTCTCTGATTTGTCTTTGTCCTTTTCAAACTTTCTTACTTCAAATGCATTCAAGGTACCAAAAAGCTTGTCTTTGATGAAATTTTTTGGATACTGGGTTTCTTCAATAACTGAGATCTTATCACTATAGCTTACTAGTAATGTCATCAAGATTTTGTCAATCATATCTTCATCATTCAAAGTGCCTTTGAGTTCTCTAATTTCATTCACTGTGCTATCAACATTCTCAAAATATCTTACAATGTCTTCTCCTTTTTCCATCTTCAAATTTTCATATCTTCGCTTAGTTGTTACTTTCTTTGTCAGCTTAACTCTCTCATTTCCTTCATAAATGTCTTTTAGCTTCTGCCAAACCTCATAAGCAGTATTCAAAGAAATAACCTTTGTCAATTTATTTTTTGATAATGCATTAAAGATAGCATACCTTGCTTTCTCATTTTCTTCATAGGCTTGAATTTCATCCAGAGTGTTAAGACCATTCGCCGATAGAACGTACTTAGTCTCCATAACCTTCCAAGTGTTGTAACCCAAAGAAACCAGATAACCCCTCATCTTTACTTTCCAGAAACTATAATCAAATCCTTCAAAGATAGGAATGGATAATTTGTGTGCCACTGGATCAGGATCTACCTCAAGCAATTAAGCTTTATATCAAAGAACCAAAGCTCTAATACCAATTGCTAAATATCTGAGCAATTGAGAGGGGGGGTGAATCAGTTGACAATAAAATTTTATTTTGGACTTAATTAATAGATCCAAAACAATTTGCTAAATTGATAAAACATGATAGCATATACACAAAACAAATTTGACACAAGAAACACCAAAATTTATGTGAAAAACCCAAGAAGGGAAAAAACACAGAGAATGCTAATTCTCAATATATAAACATCGGTTAAGGTGATTTTGACAAAGTGATGGGGTTTACCTAGCTTGCTCACACTTCACCTAGTTGGTGTTGCTCAATTTCACCAACCTTTCTTGGTCTAGTTATGCTCCAAGACCTCCAATTCCTTCTCAATCTCTTCTAGGGCTTGCCTCTTTCCAATCTCAAGGTGTTTGCATCAAGTGTTTAACTAGAAACCCTACCAATTCAAAGCGTTTCCCATATGCTCATTCTTGTTGTCTTGTCTTCAACTTGTCAATTTCACCTTTTGCTGTTGTGAGTTTCTGTAGAGGTAGCATTTAACATGAAATGATTACCATTTGGGTCCATTTGTGGTTTGCATCCATTATCTTTCTTACCGATTTCATCATTTTGCCTAGAAAAGGGCTACAAGGAATGAGCCCCTATTAGGCCTCCAAAATCCGGTTTTCTAGGGCTTAGAGGAAAATGGTCCAAAAGACCCTACAACAAGGTTTGATTTTATTCAATCATACACCTATCCCCAAGTGATTTCAGTGGTTTTGGTTTCCCAACTCATCGTACAATGCCCTAACCCAAAAATGAGGGTTTTGAAGGGTTTCTAGGCCTCTTAACTGACAGTGACTGGTCAAATTAGTGAAATGGACATCTACTAGTCTTTTCAAGGATTCTCCTTGATATGGAAACTCTATAGAACTTCATGGACCCCTCCAAAAATTTTGGTTGTGGTTTTATGCTCACCCTTTCACTATGCACTCAAATTTCACCCTGTCTTCTCTAGCCGGGTTGCTCCTGGACTCACCTAGAACAAGGTGGTATCCATATCAAACATCACCTCCAGAACTTCTCCCTATGTATTTACATTTTACAAGTGGTTTCCTTCCATGTACCAATAGGCCGTGATGGTAGCATGAAGGGATTTTATGGGGCAACCATTTTACACAAAATTGCTATATACAAGCCAAAACTGGTTGTTTGAAAACAAAACTATGAAAACACCAACAAACACTATCTACAAAGCTTGAAATTAAACAGATGACTCTGAGACACACCAAATAAACTTAATCCATTACTGGATCAATGGATTCAATCCATTTGTATTCACATTATGAGCAAAATAAGCCAAAATAGTGACAAACAGTCCAAAAATGAGTAGTTTCAGATTGTTGATCATACAAAAACAAAACTCAAACCTTGGTAACTATGCAAGATGAGGTTATTATATTCTTCCCCATGTGTGGAGGAATTATAGGGCATTTTTCTATCCCTAACTCCATCGCTAAGCATTTTAGGACAAAAGTTGTCATGACAACTTTCAAAAGTTGTCATGACAACTTTTACAATTTTGCACTTTTTGCTTTTCCAACCTATGAAACCTATTCTAAGTCTTTACACATGACTTTTTAAGCTTTCCTGAGACTAATATAAACCTCACTCATTTTCATACCAAGTTTTACCACTTTTGACCATCAAGAAGGTCAATTTCCTACTCAAACCACTACTTATGCACAAAAATGCAAATTACCTAGGAAGAAACTAACTCAACTAGGCCTACACTTGACTAATCACACTCACTCTTGGACCCTCTTGGATTCCTTATTAATTACCTAACTTGGCTAAGGTCATTACAAGCCAAAATTGAGAAAAGACTATAAGCCTAAGTCCTAGGTGCTCCTGAACCATTCTCCCAAACAAAAGAAAACTAAGTCACCTCCTTGGGGATCAGATTCTGATCAATGCCTAACTTCTTAAACTCTATCTCAAGCACCCATGTAGCTTCAACATCATCCATACCCTGCCACTTGATTGGGTGCTCCCAATAGATTTGATGCCTTGTCTTCTTAGCGATCCTTGAACTCAACACCTTCTCAGCCTTTGGATTTGGTTTTGCTGGTAGTTGAAGGTTGTTTGCATCATTTGATACCTCTAAGTGACTGTAATCTAAACCTTGAATTGGTCCTTTGTAGGCAACTAAGTCTGTTATGTTGAAAACCGGTGACAATCCTATGTCACTAGGTAGGTCCACCTTGTATACATTTTCTCCATACTTGGCTAGAATGGCACATGGACCCAACCATCTCATTTGCAACTTGTTAGGTACCCCTTGATGTAGCCTTTATTTGTTTAGGGGAACCATGACAAGATCTCCCGCTTGGAATTGTAGGTTCTTCCTTTTCTCATCAACTTTTTGCTTGCTTTTGCATGTGTTCTCCATCAAGGCTTGCTTGACTGATTCATGTACTTCCTTCATTGACTGAGAAAAGTCTTCTACATATCCACTTCTTGCTACTGCATTACCTAAGTCTCTTAGCTCCAAAATACCCCTTGGGTGAACACCATAGACCACTTCAAAAGGGCTTTTGTTGGTGGTCCAATTTATTATGTCATTGTAAGCATATTCAACTTGTGAAAGCACTTGATCCCATATCTGACCATACTCTTTGGTAAGGCACCTCAATAAGTTCCCTAAGCTTCTATTCACCACTTCGGTCTACCCATTTGTTTATGGATGGTAGGCTAATCCAAAAGATAGGTTGGTGCCAAGCCTTTGCCAAAGTGTCTTCCAAAAATGACTCATGAACTTTGAGTCCCTATCTGAAACAATGTTCATGGGTAAACCATGTATCCTTATCACTTCCTTGAAGAACAAATGAGCTATTTGGCATGCATCATGAGTAGTCTTGCAAGGTATAAAGTGGGCCATCTTACTAAATCTATCCACAATAACATAAATGTTGTCAAATCCCTACTTTATCCTTGGTAAACCTACTACAAAGTCCATACTAATTCACTCCCAAGGTCTCTTTGGTATGGGGAGAGGTTGGTGTAAACTGACATTTGAAGAAGTACCTTTGGCCTTTTGGCAAACTATACAAGTTTCCACATACTTTTTTACATCTTGATTCATCCTAGGCCAATAATAATACCTCTGAACCAACTCTTGAGTCTTATTGACTCCAAAATGACCACTAAGGATTCCATTATGCTTCTCTTGTATGAGCTTTTCTCTCATTGACCCTCTAGGCACACAAAGTTGTCCACCTCTAAACAATAGTCCATCTTGTAAGGTAAAATCAGAATACTCACTATGAAAATGATTTTGGTATTCTTTGCACACCTTGTATGCAGTTGAGAAGTCTTCATCCTCTAGGTATAGGTCTCTAAAGTTGTTAACACCTATGCTCCTCAACTGAATTTCTTGGACTTTCAAGAGTCTTCTTCTCAATGCATCAACAACCCGATTTAACTGTCCTTTTTTGTGCTTGATTGTGAATGTGTAGGCTTGCATGTACTCCACCCATTTCATGTGTTTATGACTCGAGTTTTTCTTGTGAGTTTAGAAATCTTAATGCTTGGTTCTCCGTATAGACTACAAATTCCTTGGGAAGGAGATAGTGTCTCCACTTCCTCAAAGCCTGCACTAAAGCATATAATTCCAAGTCATAAGAGGAGTATTTCCTCTTTGAATAACTTATCTTCTCACTATGGAAAGCTACTGGTCTTTCTTCTTGGCTTAGGACAACACCTACTGCAACATTGCTTGCATCACATTCCACTGTGAAGAGTTTCTCAAAACTAGGCAACACTAGCACAGGTTGAGTAGCTATCTTCTCCTTCAAGGTTTCAAATCCTCTATTTTCTTGTTCATTCCACTGAAACTTTGCCTTCATTCCACCTCTAATGGTGTCTAACATTGGTGCACATATAGCACTGAATTGCCTAATGAACTTCCTATAGTACTGAGCTTGTTCATGGAAGCTTCTCACCTTTGTTGCTGACTTAGGAGTAGGCCAATTTACTATGGCGTCAACCTTGTTGGGATCCATCTTGAGGTTTCCTTGAGACAACACAAACCCAAGGTAAACCAACTCCTTCTTAACAAATTCACACTTGTCCAAATTCATGGTTAGCTTTTCATCATACAATCTTTGTAGCACAATTTGCAAATGATTAATATGATTTGCCCTATCCTTACTGAAAAATGAGAATATCATCTAGATATACCACCACAAATTTACCTATGAAGTCCTTCATCACCTCATTCATGAGTCTCATGAAGGTGCTTGGATCATTTGATAAGCCAAATGGCATTATAAGCCATTCATAAAGACCCTTTGTAGTCTTAAATACAATTTTCCACTCATCGCCCTCCTTAATCCTAATTTGGTGGTATCCACTTTTAAGGTCAATCTTGGTAAGGTACTTGGCTTCCCCTAAACAATCCATTAGGTCTTCTATTCTAGGAATTGGAAACCTATATCTAATGGTGATCCTATTTATAGCTCTAGAGTTAGTACACAATCTCCAAGTACCACCTTTCTTAGGGGCTAACATGGTAGAGATAGCACAAGGGCTAATGCTTTTCCTAATTAGGCCTTGGTCCAAAAGCTCTTGGATTTGCTTGGCAATCTCAACATTTTGTTGAGGAGTCATTTTGTAAGTTGCCTTGTTAGGTAAGGATGCTCCAGGAATGAAGTCTATTTTATGACTTATGGTTCTTTTAGGACGTAAGGTGGTTGGTTGTCCATCACTCACTATGCCTTTGAACTTCTTCAATAGGTCTTGAACCTCTATTGGCAAATATGGCTGCTCTTTATTGTCTTCCTCTTTAGGCTTCATTACTAATGCAAACCCTATACCTTCACCTTCCTCAAGTGTCTTAAAGAATTGTTTTTCACTCACTAAAAGGACATTAGGACCTACTGCCCTCTTTTCACCTTCCTCAAGGATAGATTGGATCCTGAATGTGACTCAATCTTTCTTGAATGAGTATGAATTCTTGGCTCCATCATGAATAGCTTGTCTATCAAAGTGCCATGGTCTTCCTAATAGAAGATGGCATGCATCCATGGGTAGGACATCACATAACACTTTGTCCTTATACCTTCCAATTGTAAAATCTACCCATGCTTGCTCATTGACTAGGACATGTTGGCCTTTGTTCAACCAAGTGACTCTATAAGGGTTGTTGTGAGGTATCCTTTGCAATTTAAGCTTACTCACTGCCTCTTCTGACACAATGTTGTCTGTTGACCCTAAATCAATGATCACTTTGCAAACTTGTCCATTATCTTGCATTTGATCCTAAATAATGATCTCATTTGGCTAGGCTCTTCTCTGACCAGTTCTTTTATCAAAGTTCTCCTTATCATCAAGTTGTCACCTACCTCTTATTCTAAGGCAACCTTTGAGGTCTTGCTGCTTGAAGTCTCTTCTTGAAGATAATTCACTCTCCTTTCACTACCTTGTGATGATGATCCCTTCTCTGGACACCTATATGCTAGATGACCAAGTTGGTTGCAACGGTAACACTTCATTGTTGCAAAATATGAGGAACCTCTACCTTTTCCACTAGATCTTCCTCTAAAACCACTATTTGACTCCCTTCCTCTATTGAATCCTCCTTTACTAGTGCCACTTTCTTGCTTCTCAGTGAGTTTAGACTCACCTTGTGTTCTTTGTTTAGAACTTCTTCCTCCAAAGCCTCCCCTATGGCCTTTGTTGTCTTTTCCTCTACTTCTACCCCTATTGCTACTTGAATCGTGCTTTCTTTTGAGTTTTTCTTCCACCTTAAGGGCAAGTTGATAGGTTTGATGAACTGTCTTTGGGCTCATTAGACTGATTTCTTCTTGGATGTTCCACCATAGACTATTTAGGTACCTAGCAACTTTGAGACTCTCTTCTTCCACCGCATGATATCTAAGGCTAAGTTTATGGAACTCCTCCATATAACTACTGATATCAAGGTCTTTTTGTCTTAAGTTTTGTCTTTTCCGATGAATTTGCACTTCATAGTCATCAGGGAGATAGACTTCTTTGTTTTGACTAACATCCCTTTCCAAGAAGAGATGGGTGCTTTGCCCATTTTCTTTCTCTCATCTTGCACAAATTTCCACCATGTGAGAGCACCTCCTCTCATCCTAGACTTGGCCACTTTGACTCTTTGGGCTTCAATTATGCCTTCAAATTCAAAATGGTTCTCCATGCCTTCTATCCATTCTAAGACCACTTCTGCTTCCATCTTACCGGTAAACAATGGCAATCCTTCTAGTGATTTACCACTTAAGGCCTTCAATGCCTTTAGGAAAGTTTCTTGTTCTAATACAGGATCAGGTTTAGGTACTTTTTCTATCTCAGACACTTCTTTATCCTTCCCTTCTAGTCCTTCAACCTTTACCAACACTTCATCTGCCTTGGTTTCAATCTCACCAAGCTTACTTTCCAATTCAAGCAACTTCTCCTTCAGGAGTCTATTCTCTTTCTCCTGATCATCCACTTTCTTTTCCAAGTGTGCATTGGTCACCATGTTGTTGTGTCCTATATATTCCATTGAGGATATCTACTCACCTAGCCCAAATCTTATAGGCTCTGATACCAATTTGATGGGGTTTACCTAGCTTGCTCACACTTCACCTAGTTGGTGTTGCTCAATTCCACCAATGTTTCTTGGTCTAGTTATGCTCCAAGGCCTCCAAGTCCTTCTCAATCTCTTCTAGGGCTTTCTTCTTTCCAATCTCAAGGTTTTTGCATCAAGTGTTTAACTAGGAACCCTACCAATCCAAAGTGTTTCCCATATGCTCATTCTTGTTGTATTGTCTTCAACTTGTCAATTTCACCTCCTATTGTTGTGAGTTGTTGTAGAGGTGTGGAGGTAGCATTTAACATGAAATTATTACCATTTGGGTCCATTTGTGGTTTGCATCCATTATCTTTCTTACCGATTTCACCATTTTGCCTAGAAAATGGCTACAAGGAATGAGCCCCTATTAGGCCTCCAAAATCCAGTTTTCTAGGGCTTAGAGAAAAACGGTCCAAAAGACCCTGCAACAAGGTTTTATTTTCTTCAATCATACACTTATCCCCAAGTGATTTCAGTGGTTTTGGTTTCCCAACTCACCGTACAATGCCCTAACCCAGAAATGAGGGTTTTGAAGGATTTCTAGGCCTCTTAACCGACAGTGACTGGCCAAATTAGTGAAATGGACATCTACTAGTCTTGTCAAATCTTCTCCTTGCTATGGAAACTCTATATGAACTTCATGGACCCCTCCAAAAGGTTTGGTTGTGGTATTATGCTCACCCCTGCACTATGCACTCAAATTTCACCCTGTCTTCTCTAGCTGAGTTGCTCCTGGACTCACCTAGAACAAGGTGGTAGCCATATCAAACATCAAATCCAAAAATTCTCCTTGCATATGTACACTATAAAAGTGGTTTCCTTCCATGTCCCAATAGGTCGTGATGGTAGCACATAGGGATTTTATGGGGCAACCATTTTACACAAAATTGTTATATACAAGCCAAAACTGGTTGTTTGAAAACAAAACTATGAAAATACCAACACACAATATCTACAAAGCTTGAAATGAAACAAATGACTCTGAGACACAACAAATAAACTCAATGGATTCAATCCATTTGTATTCACATTATGAGCAAAATAAGCCAAAATAGTGACAAATCGTTTGAAAATGAGTAGTTTTAGATTGTTGATCATACAAAAACAAAACTCCAACCTTGGTAATTGTGAAAGAGGAGGTTATTATATTCTTCCCCATGTTTGGAGGCATTCTAGGGCATTGTGCTATCCCTAACTCCATCGCTAAGCATTTTAGGACAAAAGTTGTCATGACAACTTTTACAATTTTGCACTTTTTTCTTTTCCAACCTATGAAACCTATTCTAAGTCTTTACTCATGACTTTTTAATCTTTCCTAAGAATAATCTAAACCTTACTCATGCTCATACCAATTTTTACCACTTTTGACCATCAAGAAGGTCAATTTCCTACTCAAACCACTACTTATGCACAAAAATGCAAACATAGGAAGAAACTAACTCAACTAGGCCTACACTTGACTCATCACACTCACTCTTGGACCTTCTAGGAGTCCTTATTAAGTACCTAACTTTCCTGAGGTCAGTACAAGCCAAAATTGAGAAAAGACTATAAGCCTAAGTTCTAGGTGCTCCTGCACCACAAAGGATGGCTCACTACCAAGGTGCTCACTACAGATAGGCTCACTGTTAGAGGGCTCAATCCCAGAAAGGCTCACTACCAAAGAAAAAAGAAAGATAAAGAGAATCAACCATTGAAACATAGTCTGCATTGCCGGAACTGCTCCTGGTAACAATCCACAACACTATACTCACACAATAACTGGATTATTTCAATCTCGTATGTCTTCAACACAAAAGGCCACACTTCAACTCATCAAATCATACACCTACATATATTGTCTCCGAAAAAGCATAATCCTCAATGTCGGCTAAGACAAAGGTCTAAATTAGGTCTCCACTAATCATTTCGTTGGTGGGATGAAATGAGAAGTAGACCTTATTACATTGTTCCTCATCAAACATGTCAACATGTTACATATATCACCAAATCCAAACTCCAAATATTATCCACATACTATATAACTATCATTACACAAATTCAATGTCCGGTCCAAACAACCTTGAGCTTCAGACCAATCCGGACCTGAAAGTAGCACTAAATAACATTTTTTGAAAAGCCAAAACATCTGGTAAATCCGGGAAACCTTCAAACGCTCAAAAAACCATATCCAAATACTTATGCACAACATACTACATCCGGACCTAATATGTACCATAGGATTTGACATCAATGACAACACATAATGCTAACACTTCTTACATATAAAAATAGTATTGTAATATCAATTTCTAAGCTCAAAATACTTAAGAAGCAATGCAATTGTAATAAGGTCAAAATATGCCACTATCTAATAATAATCCAATCAATGTCCCATATAAAAAGTTTCATACATTTATGCAGCCATATTCTTGTGGAAGCATGATTAAGCATGCCAATCAACCAATAATTATAGGTTAAACAAAACACAATACGATATATTCTTTGTTGAAGAGTAAGAAAGATAAACATAGAATCCAAAATATGTCTTAATAGTGCATACCAAATGTCTTAATCAACAATCTAACTATTATTATGCTATTAATTCCAACTCCAAACATACATTGTTATTTTTATTTGATTAGTGTAGCCTTGTCATATATTATATTCTAGAGGTATCAATTTTTGGTTTAGTCATTAGCACATTGTTATTTTTTGTGAGATTGCTCATCATTTGTAAGTATTTCATTTTCTAAGGCTAATTTAACAATCTTTTATGCACTTACGAATATAATGATAATTTAAAATCCACTTGAATTTATGATATGCTAAGGGAGATTCTGTTGTGAGGTAGAAATGGTGCTTTTGAGAACAAGCTCATTTATGGTCTAATAAACAAGTATGTTAATAAAGTTGACCTTTATATATATATATATATAGACACACACACATACACACACACTTTAATAGTTGTTTTAGTCTGGTTTATAGAAAATAGGTGTTTAGAGGATGTTTTTTTATGAATTGATTAAATTGTGTAGTAACTATAAAAATAATCTTATTAATTTATTGTGTTCTAAAAATTTCATTTTAATTGTACTCATTCTTTTCTACAAAATTATTAATTTAATATTTTTCCCTTGAAAATTTGTTAGATTATATCTAATAGAATCTAAAATATTCATATAATGTGATTTTTTTCTAATTCTAATAGATCTTTCGATTAAATTATTTCCATAAACTTAAAATCTTAAGAAGTGTAGCAAAAAACCAAACATTGATTTTGCCTTACTAGAAAGAATAATGAAATTATGAAATACTCAATAGTTGTGAGGATTGTGACCTTAAACAGATTATGATGAACAATGAGAGACAAACTAAAGATAATCTAGAGCACTATGACAAAAGGTATAAGGAAGCTTCAATTCTTCTAAAACTATCTATTGCTAATGCATTAGTGCTAGAAATTAACACTGTAATAGTCTCAAAACAAAATATCAAGCATTAAAAACTAGGAGAGCTTTGTATTTGAATTTTTTTTTCACCAAGATGCATAAAGGCGAATCTATTTCTAACTATCTTTTTTATTTGAAAGATTTTGATCAAATTGCATTTGTTGAAAATTTAATAGATGAACAAATTTTGGTTGCTTTGGTAGTGCATGTTTTCCATCTTCTTTTGATTTCTTTTTGAGCCCCTAAACCTAATTGTAGATATTCAAGAACATGATTTTGAAAAGTTACCAACACTTCTTTACTAGATCAATGTAGCCATTCCTAACAAAAAAATACCGATTTCAAAAACTACAAAGTGTATTTAATGCATGAAACAATACTAGAGGCCAACAAAATAAAGAAACTAGTAGTTCAACAAAAAAATCTAAGTGGAATTGTGCATATTAGAAAGAACTAAGACACTTCAAGAAATATTATCGAAAGTGACAAGATCTTGCTAGTAGAAAAAAGAAGTCATGAGGTGCAAATGTTGTTTTAGAGGAGGAACAAAGAGAACCAATGATTTTTCCTTTAATGTGTTAAGTCTACAAGTTTTATAAGATCCATACGTATAATCATAGAAATTATAAGACATCGTTGAAGATAGATCATGTATGACATAAAAGACATTGGTTGGCCATGATTCCCTAATATCCAATATATGTGGAAATAGAATAAACACTTAAGGTAAGGTAAATGAAAGAGACAACTCTACATTACATATCCAAGAGATCTCAAACACATATTACACTCTTCACACTTCCTTAAAATAATATTTACCTTCTTGATATATACATCCTTCTAATAACAAAATGAGGGGTAAACTAGTAACTCCATGTAGGCCTCCTAATTACCTAATATAATTTGTGAGCCAATATGATGTAGAGGGAATTGACTCACACCTACTTGTGGCTACCTTGTCTTGATATCTTCTCAAAGCTACACTAGAACCATCCAATGGTTCTACACCTTCACACCCTCTAAGGGTCTAAAAGACTTACCCTCTCTGGCCTTCCCAAGGTCCTTAGACTAGGATAAGCACTTTTTGTCTTGTGAGTTCCATACTCTTGCTTAGGAGACCTTGTTTGCTAACTCCCTTTCACACTTAACCTGAGAGTTCAACCCCTCTACCACAGGATCTTCATTCCCCACATTATTCACACAAGGATGGATGATTTTGTATGGGTTCCAAACCCTACTCCTTCCCCAAAATATTTTATATTTACCAATTCCAAGCTTCTTAAGCAAACTGCACTTGTAGGCCTAATAGGAGACCTAATTCTAGTAGCCCTGTCAGCGGGGTATTCTGCCATTATCTGCCTATCTTCCTTAACAAATCTATAAAAACTTTGACATTCCAGACACCCTTTTTGGAGTTACATACAATATTTCAAAACTAGAGTTGGGTTATGTCGCTAACATATCTAACCCTTATAGGGTTATCTAGGCCTAATTGCCCCTTCCTAGGCCTAAAAAGTAGGGATTTGCTTAAACACCTTCACCACTCCTATTGCCTGAGTGAACTAATGTTAATTTTAGGTTTGTACTTCCATAATGATTCCAATTCAACTGCCCTTCACCTCCATCCACCGGATTCACCCAATTAGGGCCTGTTACCTAATGCTTGCCAACTCAACGTGCCAAACCTAGGGTGTGGTGGAAAATCTTTGGTTTAGCTTTCCCTGTCTCAAAGATAAAAAGAAAACATAAAATACATTGCAACCTAATATTCCACAAGGTTTCAGAGTGGGTATCCACCATGGAATGTTAGGTTGGAGCCATTGTGCTCTCAAAACCCTGGTTTTTAGGACTTTTGCATCCACCTGCAACAAAAAGAAGATTACTTACAAACTACAACACTTCAAGAATTCAAAAACCCAAAAAAATTGAAGATAAGACACTAGTCTAGCAATCCATGTCCCTGTTTAGGAATTATCAATTCATACAAGCCGTACAAACTTGCCAAGAACAGGTAATAACTCGGAAAACACACCAAAATGGAGAAACTAAACTTGTCAATTTGCTTCAAACCTTCAAAAATCGATTCTCATTGGCCTTTCCAAGCCTTATACTGACCTTGGAGTAGTTACACATTCTCACAACCAATTGTGACAACTAACTAGCCGACGGTGTACAAGATTTGGTGAAAATGTTGCAAAGTTGCTATGAGCAACTTTTGCAATTTTTTGCCTTGGTGAGAAACTTTGCTCAACCCCAAACTTGGTCACTTCAAAGTGACTCATATGACCTCAACAACCTCAAAATAACACCAACCAACCTACATTAACCCAAAAATAACTTATCCTAGCAAGTGATCTACTTGGCACCCTTAAGAGCTCACATGCCAACATTGGCCAAACATAGACTCTTAGGGCCCTTAAAATCATTTGAACACACACTCAATGGCCTCTTGACCTTATGAAAAATCTAAGAACATGATTCCAACATCCTAGAAACAAACCCAGCAAAATTGTTAAGTTCCTCTGCACCATACTCCCGAGGTAGGAAGGACTCAAGTCCCTTGAGTGATAGGGCTTGAACAGTGGTTCCATGCTTCATTGTATCTACTTTGGACATCCATGTAGCTTTAGATTTAGGTAGACCTATCCATTTAACTAGTTAGTCTCTATAGACTCCTTTCTGAGTCTATTTGACAATCTTGGAATCTAGAATGCAATCCAATGTCACTGGTTGGCTTGGAGGTAGGTCTTGTATCCAATCTATATCTTCAATAGCAATATGATATTCTTGGTTTGTAGCTGACTGAGTTCCTTTATACTGAAACAAATCACATACATTAAAGATTTGTGATATACCCAAGTTTGGTGGTAGTTGCACCTCATAGGCATTGTTGCCATATTTATGCACAACCTTAAGATGTCCAATCTTCTTCATGCATAGTTTGCTAGGCTTCCCTTTAGGGATTCTCTCCTTTCTTAGATAGGCCATAACTAGATCACCTACCTTGTAGTGTACTTCTCTCCTTGTTTTGTTTGCTTGTATCTTGTATTTCTCATTATTCTACTGCAATGTTTTCTTTATGTGTTCATGTATCTCCTTCATATTCTTTGCAAATTTTTCACCTTGGGCACTCCTATGGTCCATGGAACTGAGGTCCTTGAGTTCTAAGATACCCCTTGGATGACATCCATATACAATCTCAAATGGACTATGGCCTATGCTCCTATTGACATAGTCATTGTAGGCATACTCTGCTTGTCCCAATACTAGATCCCAAGCTTGACCATGCTGTTTGGTGAGACTTCTCAACAAATTACCCAAAGATCTATTAACTACTTCAGTTTGACCATCAAATTGTGGATGGTATGCAGATAAAAAAGAAAGGTTGGTACCAAGTTTCTTCCACAAGGTTCGCCAAAAGTGGCTCACAAATTTAGTATCTCTATCACTCACAATACTAAGTGGCAAACCATGGATCCTCACAATTGCTTTGAAGAACAACCCTGCTATGTAGGAGGCATCATTAGTGCATTTTCAAGATACAAAGTGTGCCATCTTGCTGAATCTATCCACTATGACATAGACACTATCATATCCCCTTGGAGTTCTAGCTAAACCAAGGACAAAGTCCATACTCACACACTCCCATGGCCTTGTTGGTATGGCAAGAGGCTGATATAACCCTGCATTGATGGAGGTACCCTTAGCCCTTTGGAAAATAGCACATTGCTCTACAAATTTTCTAACATCTGACTATAGTCTAGGCCAATGGTAGAACCTTCCAACCTTCTCTAAGGTCTTGTCTAGACCAAAATGTCCACCTAGGCTTCCTTGATGCTTCTCCTTGATGATGTTGTCTCTCATGGAGCACTATAGTATGCAAAGTAGGTTTCCTTTAAACAATAAGCCTTCCTACAACAAAAAATCAGAATAGGCAACATGACAAGCATTATCAAACTTTGAGAAAACATCATATGCTTCACTAAAATCTTTGTCACCTTGGTAGAGATCTTTGAGGAACCTTAACCCCACACTTTGTCGCTGCACCTCTTGAATGGTGAGAACCCTTCTACTTAAAGCATATGCTACCTTATTCATGACTCCTTTCTTGTGATTGATGGAAAAGGTGTAGGCCTGCAAATACTCAACCCACTTGAGGTGTCTTTGGTTCAATTTCTCCTTCCCATTCAAAAAACTAAGTGCATGATTGTCAGTGAAGACTATGAACTCTTTAGGTAACAAATAATGCCACCACTTCTTGAGTGCTTGCACCATGGCATACAACTCTAGATCATAGGTAGAATACTTTTGTTTTGCTTCATTGAGCTTCTCATAGAATAATGCAACCAGATGACCTATTGACTCAAAACAACCCATATAGCCAACTTTCTAGCATCACACTCCATAGTGAAGAGGTGATTGAAATCAGGGAGCCTAAGGTAAGGGATTTCTGCTACCTTTTGTTTCAACAACTCAAACCCCTTGTTTGTTGCACCATTCCACTGAAACTAACATTTTATCCCACCTTTGATGGTGTTCAAGATAGGTGCACACACATGGCTAAAACCCCTAATGAACTTCCTATAGAAAGAAGCCAAACCATGGAAACATCGTACATCTCCTACTGACTTAGGAGTAGGCCAATTCACTATTGCTTCCACTTTTGATGGATCCATTTTCAAACAACCTTGAGAAACTAAAAAACCAAGATACACCAATTCATTTTTGAAAAACTCACATTTATCCAAGTTGATCATCAACTTTTCTTGATGTAGCTTCCTCTAAACTTGATTCAAGTGTTTGATGTGCTCCTGCTTTGACCTGCTAAAAATCAGAATGTCATCAAGATAAATAATGACAAACTTACCAATGAACTTTGCAAGAACTTCATTCATGATTCTCATGAAGGTTCTAGGTGCATTTGTGAGCCCAAAAGGAATCGCCAACCATTCATATAGCCCTTCATTTGTCTTAAAGGTTGTCTTCCATTCATCACCAGGTCTGATCCTAATTTGATGATAACCTGATTTCAAATCCACCTTAGAAAAGTAGCAAGCTCCACCTAGGTAGTCCATTAGATCCTCAATCCTTGGCATTGGGAACCAGTATCTAATTGTGATTTTGTTTATGGTCCTTGAATCGGTGCACATCCTCAACTTGCCATCTTTCTTAGGTGCCAAAATAGTGGGTACTACACATGGACTTAAACTCTTCTTTATCAATCCTTTATCTCATAATTCCTACACTTGCTTTGCTATTTCCTCATTTTGAGAAGGTATCATTTTGTAAGTAGCCTTGTTTGGAAAAGTTGAACCAGGTATGATGTCTATCTGATGGATAACATCTCTCATAGGGGGTAAAGCATCTGGTACCTCATTGACAACTATGTCTTTGTACCGGTCTAGCAAGAGCTGCACCTCTTGAGGTATCACCAGTTTGGTTTCAGCCTTTGTCTCTTCTTTGGGTTTCACTATGAGAGAACATCCTTGGATCCCATCATGCATCAAAAACTTCAAGAATCATTTCCCCCTAGCAACATAACATGATCCATGGGCATCCCAACAGTAGGTGACAACAATAGGTGACATGCATCCATGGGAAATATGTCGCATAACACACTATCCTTGTAATCTCCTATTTCAAAATCCACCCAAGTTTTCTCATCTACAAGCATATATTTATCCTTACTCAACCAAGACAACTTATAGGGGGTGGTATGTGTCAACCTTTTCAATTTTAGTTTGTCTACTATCTCAACTACTACAATGTTCTCAGTAGATCCTGAATCCACTACAACTTTACAAATCTTACCATGAGATTTGCAAGTGGTTTTGAAAAGTGTTTTCCTTTTCATGGGTTCTTTGGACCATGGTACCTTCAACAAGGTCCTTCTTAGCATCAAAGTCTCTCCATCTAGGACTGGTCCAGCCTTGGTGATTAGTGAGGTAACACTTTGAAAATATTCTTCTTGCACCAACTGAGTTCTCCTTTCTCCCATGTGAGAGATTGAAGTCTTTTCAGGACACCGACTCATGGTATGCCCCACTTGGTGACAATGGTAGCATTTGCTAAAGAAGACTGTGGTTCCTCTTCCTGAATTACAAAAGATGCCTCTATAGTTATTTCTCCCTCTAGAGTTGCCTCTAAATTGTCCTCCTTTGCTAAGATTATCACCACTATTCTATGATTGATTGCCTTCTTCATTCTTACTGGGGTTATAGCCTCTTCCAAAGGTTCCTCTTCCTCTGAAACCTCTACCACCTCTACCCTTTTGGTTATGTTCACCTTTTCTTTTGATCTTATCCTCTACTCTCAAGGCTAACTGAAAGCATTTATAGATTGTGTCACGTGCTATCATGCTAATCTCATCTTGAATGTTTTGTCTAAGACCATTTAAGTACCTTGCAACCTTCTCCACTTCTTCCTCTTGCTTCCTAGCTCTTAAGGTAAGTTTGTTGAGCTCATTTGTATAGGTATTCACATCCATTTCTCTCCATTTCAAATTCTGCAATTTCTCGTGCATTTGTACCTCATAATCTATAGGTAGGAATTGAGTTTTGATCCTGATCTTCATTCCCTCCCAAGAGATGATCTTCTTCCTCCCTATTTGTTCTCTTTCCTCTTGCATCATGTTCCACCATACTAGGGCTGATCCCTTCAATCTTGTTTTGGCCAAATTGATCCTCTTTTCTTCTGCAACTTCTTGGTATTCAAAATGATTTTTCAAGGCTTCTATCCAATCCAATAACTCTTCTCCATTTAGGCTTCCATTGTAGATAGGTAAACCTTCTATGTTGTCTTTGTTAAGTGACTTGAGGGCATCCAAGAAGATCTGTTGATCTTTGTCCAACTCCTTCTTTTATGTTACCACTCCTATCACATATGTATCTTCATCATCAGTTTCATCACCCCATTCAATGATTTTACCCTTGCCTTTCTTGGTTTTTTGCACCCAGAATTCAGTATGCATATCTTGGACCAACTTCCTGATGACCTCTTGGCTCATTACCTTTGGTGGCATGTTGTTGGCTTCTAACTCTACCTCTAGGTCTAACATACACCACTTTGTTCAATCAATTGGCTCTGATACCAATCTAATGTAGAGGGAATTGACTCACACCTACTTGTGGCTACCTTGTCTTGATATCTCCTCAAAGATATACTAGAACCATCCAATGGTTATACACATTCACACCCTCCAATGGTCTACAATACTTACCCTCTTTGACCTTCCCATGGTCCTTATACTAGGATAAGCACTTTTTGTTTTGTGAGTTCCATACTCTTGCTTAGGAGACCTTGTTTGCTAACTCCCTTTCACACTTAACCTGAGAGTTCAACCCCTCTACCATAGGATCTTCATTCCCCACATTATTAAAACAAGGATAGATAATTTTTTATGGGTTCCCAACCCTACTCCTTCCCTAAGAGCTTTTATATTTACCGATTCCAAGCTTCTTAAGAAAACTGCACTTTTAGGCCTAATCAGAGACATAATTCTAGTAGCCTTGTCAGTGAGGTATTATGCTATTATCTGCCTATCTTCCTTAACAAACCTATGAATAATTTGGCATTCCAGACACCCTTTTTGGAGTTACATATAATATCTCAAAACCAGAGGTGGGTTCTATCGCTAACATATCTAACCCTTATAGGGCTATCTAGGCCTAATTGCCCCTTCCTAGACCTAAAAAGTAAGGATTTTCTTAAACACCTTCACTAGTCCTATTGCCTAAGTGAAATGATGTTAGTTTTAGGTCTATACTTCCATAAGGATTCCAATCCAATCGTCCTTCACCTCCATCCATCGAAATCACCCAATTAGGGCAAGTTACCCATGTTACCCAATGCTTGCCAACTCAACGTGTCAAGCCTAGGGTGTGGTGGCAAATCTCTGGTTTAGCTTTCCCTATCTCAAAACCAAAATGAAAACATAAAATACATTGCAACTTAACATTCCACAAGGTTTCAGAGTGGGTATCCACCATGGAATGTTAGGTTGGAGCCATTGTTCTCTTAAAACCCTGGTTTTTAGGACTTTTGCACCCACCTACAACAAAAAGAAGATTAATTACAAACTACAACACTTCAAGACTTCAAACCAAAAGCAACAAAAAAATGAATATAAGACACCATTTTTTCAATCCATCTCCCTATTTGGTAATTATCAATCTATTCAAGCCGTACAAACTTGCCAAGAATAGGTAATAAGTCGGAAAACACACCAAAATGGAGAAACTAAACTTGTCTATTTGCTTCAAACCTTCAACAACCGATTCTCATTAGCCTTTCCAAGCCTTATAATGGACTTGGAGTAGTTACAAATGCTCACACCCAATTGTGACAACCAACTAGCCATTGGTGTACACGATTTGGTGCAAATGTTGCAAAGTTGCTATGAGCAACTTTTGCAACTTTTGCAATTTTTTGCCTTGGTGAGAAACTTTGCTCAACCCCAAACTTGGTCACTTCCAAGTGACTCATATGACCTCAAAAATGTCAAAATAACACCAACCAACCTACATTAACCCAAAAAAAACTTATCCTAGCAAGTGTTCTACTTGGCACCCTTAAGAGCTCACATGCCAACATTGGCCAAACATAGACTCTTAGGGCCCTTACAATAATTTGAGCAGACACTCAATGGCCTCTTGACCTTATGAAAAATCTAATAAAAATATTACAACATCCTAAAAACAAAATCAACAAAATTGTTAAGTGCCCCTGCACCACAATATAATATGCTCAAAAGATATGTGCCACATGGTTTTATCTTCATGAATTTATTTAAAATATAATATTATTTACCTTAGTCCATAACAATATTGGCATTTCAAGAGATTGGCTACATGGTGGAAGGATGTTATTGATGACCATTGAACTATCAATTCTTCTGATTCATTGAATGACTCCTCTGAGGATGATATTAATGTGTCACTTTCTTTCAGTATGACTCGTATGCCCTTGGTCTCTTTTGTTGAAGCTCCTATCCCTGTTGTGTAGAATGGGTTGCCTTTGGAATCCCCTCATTGTTCTCCTCATTTTATCACTCCATATACCATCAATGTGTCATCTATTGAAGGTGTGATACTAGTCTCTAGTGTAACCAAGGGTTTTTTTGTTGTTACAACTTCTATTCTACCTAGACTAATTTTATTATGTACATTTGTCCCCATCATCTTATCACCCCCTCTCTATGTGATGATAGGCCCTCTCTGAAGGTTTCCCCTCTTTCTTTCCCTTTTATTGGTTTGTTGGATGACAATATTGTTGGGACTATTGTTAGTTCATGGAGGAAAGGTTTCTCTTCTTCCTCTTCCCAAAATCTTTCTTGAGTTGTGGGTTTAAGTTAAACCTAGTATTGATGTGGTTTGTTTGAAGTTCCACTTTTGTGTTGCAAGTTGCCTATTATGGCTTGTGTTTCATAGTCCTTAGGGCGTTTTTGTAAAGGGTTCAACACCCTAGTTTGGTGTTTCTTGTTGTAAAAGGGTCAAGGCCCTTTCAAAATACCCTTTTGCCTAATAAGAAACAATCTTAGCTTTGGTCCATTCAGCACTAAACAAGTCACAAATATTTACATGTCAATTTTTTTGAGGATAACAAAAATAATTAATCTATTTCTTTGGGTGATGGTTGGACTCGCAATGTAAGAGGAGTTGGGAATGTTAGGGTTATTTTGAATAATTATGTAAATTATACATTTAAAAATGTTAATCATGTTATTCACATCCATCTATTAGTAAGATCTCTTAAAACTCTTCTCTTTGTGTAAAGTTTTAAAGAAAAAAGTATGGTAATTACTCTTCAAGATAACTAAGTAATTGCCATTGAAATTGGTGGAAATGGATTGTATCAATTGGTTAATATTTAAATAGAAATGGCGTGTGCTCTAGAAGTAGCTTAGGGTACTAAAATACTCTAGTATGAAAGGTATGGTCACTTGATTTATCCAAATTTATCCATGATTAGTAGAATTAATATGTTGGATGCACTTCCATCCATTCTAGAAAGTTGAATGCATGTGTACAAGGTGTCAAATAGGAAAATAAAGAAAACATCTATATAATACTAATAAGGCATGGTGAGCCAAAATTGTTTGAGATTTTGTACATGTTGATTAGCATGGCTACATGATAACATCTTTGGTGTCTGGTGTAATATATCCATTGTTACTTGTTGAGGACTTTTCTAGAGAAATATGGTTTTAGGTTTGTTAACAATAATTTAGAGATTTTTTAAATTTGTGTCCCAAAAATATTTTGTTGAAAATCAAAAGGTAAAGAAGTCAAGATACTTATATTAGATAATATAGGTAAGTTTGTCTTTAACTAGCTCAAGGAATTTTGAAAGAAGGAAGGTGTACATTGACAATAGAATAGTATATACACTCAACAACAAATGGGGTGTAACATAAATGTGTCATATAAGTGTTGGCATTGTGATGTCATTGATGCCTACCAGTATGGGATGATAATCGACAAGTAAGGGTTGGAAAATGGTATGAAATATCAATCGGTAGGTATGTTCCCGGTATGCAGATGCAATCAAGGTGAGACTGTTGGAATGGTGGAGTCATGAAGATTATCAGTCTTCAAACAATAAGGAGATCCACTGGTGAGCATGTATGAACATGGAGAAGACAAACCAACAGAGTGAATGGTTGTTGGATCACATGAAGTATGGACACATAACCATAAGCATTCCAGGTCAATATGATCTACTAGTAGGGTATATGAACCGATAAGGTCCTTACACTTGTCATGTGTCTTGGTCGGTGAATGAACTCAAACCAAAATAACAGACCAGATTCAGTTGGATGGTGTCTGAGGATGACATATAGATTCCATGTGGCAGGCATGCAATGGTAGGAAAACCGTCCATTGACATGATAGGTGATGAGCAAGTCAACTTTAAATAAGGAACCCATGAATCACGGGTCAATGACAGAAGAAGTGCAGCTCGAGGTGGATCAAGATGTAGAAGCTTTTTGGGTGAGATAAATCAAGTAGGACAATCTGACCTTTGTGCTCATTGGTCGAAGGAAATAACTGAGGAATTAATGGTGAATGATAGAGCAAGGCCGAAAAACAAGTTGCATGTCGCTAAATATAGAAAGCATGTACAAATGTCATCAGAAATGGCGGTGATGTTTGATCTACTGCAGATCATCAATCAAGGAGAGGAGATCCGATTAGATTTGATACAGATTTACTCAATGGAGAAAAACCCTAACGTGCCCAGTTTGAATGGAGGTTTTGGCAGGAACATTCAAGTATAAAAATGCAGACTAAAGACTTGAGTTACTGGTGCTTGATGCCGATGAAAAATAGAGTAACTAAGAGAGCAGAGATTGATCAAAGAGAAGATTAAGATCATCTGAGTGTTAGAGTTGTCTGACAGAAAGATTGAACCAGTAGAAGGTTTATCAGAGGTTTTACGCTGATAAGGGTAGAGCAACTGACACGCTGCCAAATAGAACTACAATTGTGTGAACCAACAAGGGATATTTGGGAAGAAAGCTTCAAAAGGTGAAGGAGATAAGAGAGTGTACTAGTGAAGGGTATGAAAGACAAAATTAGGGGAGGAAACATATAAATAGAGAACAGAGAACCGATAGAGAATTGATCAAGTGAGAACTGGTTGAGAAGAGTTAAATCGGTGAAGTATTTTGATTGCAAGAGTTACAAAACTCATTTGTAACAAGACTACAACTATTGTATTAATCTGGTCTATTGTATATCATTGAGTTGGAGCTCGGTGCAGGGGTTGGTGCTCCTTGGGTTGGTGCCCTAAAATCAGGGGTTGGTGCTCCTTGGATTGATACCCTAAACTTTGTAATCAGTGTCTATTGTGAGGCTGGATTGGAGCAGTAGTCTCCAACAACATTTCTCATCGAGGTTTTTCCCACATTGGGTTTTCCTCGTATATCCGGTGTTATGTGTTGATTATATTTGTGTGTTTGCATTTGATCTCTTTCCTTAGCTCATCGATATATCCTCCTTGTGTCTGATTTGCTAACTGGTACCAAGAGTTTGGTTTTAAAAGGTTTAAACAATTGGAACCAATGATTCACCCCCCTCTCAATGGTACATTGTGTTCAACAATAAGTACAAGATAGAAGCAACAAATACTACAATCTACATCCTTCCCATGAGTCTTGAGAAAAATGTCATTTCCAAGGAGGCATGATCAAACAAGAATCCTTCTATAAATGATTTTTAATTTTTTTAGTTTTATTTCTTTTGTCTATATTCTTATGGAAAAGAGAAGTAATTTAGAATAAAAAAGAACATCATTTTTGTTTGTTGTCTTAGTGAATAATCTAAAACATATAAACTACTAAATGCCTCTACAAACAAATTTGTGTGTGTGTGTGTGTATATATATATAAGTTTATGAGTAACATCAAAACAAGAAAAAAATGTTTGATTATAGAACAATTTTTGATGTTGAAATCAAACAAGAAACATCAGAAGTATCAAATTTTGGTGGGGTTAAGTGGAGAAAATAGTGATTCTTAATCTTCACAACAAATTGGAAGGGCCAACAAATAGGTCGAAGTGGTACCATATACAATGATAAAGGATGTTTGGGATGATGAATTGTTAAAGGAAATGGAATCTTGATCTACATGTAAAAAAAAAATTGTGCAAGGTGGTGACTAGTTGATTTTGCTCTAAATTCTATTGTTTTATAAATATTTGAGACTAGTACATTTTTAGATGCCAAAGAGAGTTTGAATGGGAATCTCCTATCAGAGTGGAGCATGGTGCCTTGATGAAACATAAGGTTTGAGTATTGTTAGCATTGCCCCCATGAAAGTGATCCATTAGTTGTAAATGGGTCTATAAAGTAAGTTGTAAATCAAATGGTTCTTTGAACAAGTACAAAACTTGTCTTGTTGCTAAAAGACATGCACTAGAGAAGTGACAGAGTATGAAGAGACCTCTATCCCAATTGTCTACATGACTTGATTGCAAGAATTATAGGTTAAAACAAAGAATATTTGGTTTGTAAGTTGGTAATGTCCTTATATATACTTAAGTAAGCTCCTTGAGTTTTGTATTTTAAAATTCATCAATATCTTACAAATTCTAGTTTCTAGAAAAGTTATTGTACACTTGATCTCTATGTCAAAATCAATGACGGTGACATAATGATCCTAATTATTTATTTTGATGATCTTGCCATCAATAGAAATAATACTATTTTAAATTAAACAAGTGAAACATGATATATTTTTTAATTTTAAAATGATAGATCTAGGCCCGCTTCAATATCTTTTGGGTATAGAATTGTGGTAAATTAATAATTTTTGTATGACAAACTAGGTATGCCAAAACTCTTTTAGAATTTTTTTTAATGACTAAACATGATCCTACGTCTATACATATGGAAGTTGCAATCAAGATCTCAACTAACACTACATCATTGGTCAATTGAACCTTGAGTCAAAAATTGCTATTTAGTTTGACTTATCTTCCTACAATTAGAGCATATCTATGTTTTGAAATGATTGATCTTTCAATTCATGTCTAAGCCAACACATAAAAAAATGGTAGTTTTTTAATTTATCTTAATACCACTAAATCATATGTATGTTTTTTAGTTATTTGTCTTTCTCATTTCACATCTAAGCCTTGAGAGGAATGTTGGCAAGCTATAAAAAAATCCCTTAAATATATCAGAAGGTCCCTCGACTTCGGTATTCTATATCAACAATTGACTTCATGCTAATGAGATATATTGATTCTTATTGGGCTTCATTAGTTGATACAATAAATTCTATAAGTTATGTTTTCATTCTTGGTTCTAGAGTAATTTCTTGGCAAAGCATGTTACAAAATGTAGCTGCCTTATCCTCCACTAAAGTAGAATGTAAGGCAATATTCAATACAATTTGTGAGGAAATGTGGTTATGATATCTTTTGATTTTGAATAGGATCAAACCATGTCAACCTCACTTTCTTTGAACAACCAAAGTTTTCTCAAGATGGTGAAGAACCCAAATTATCATGCTAAAAATGAGAGTATTAAAGCTTGTCAATATTAGATTTTTCGATTAGTTGATAATGAAAAAATTGTCTTTATTATTGTCCTACAAAGAAGCAAATTGCAAACATAATGACAAAACCACTCGATAATAGAGTTAAACTTGGAATTGTATCTAGTTTAGTTATTAAGAGGGGCAATAATATCTACAATGGATATATGTTGTTAGCATTATAAAGGTGTATATTTTTAGCTTTCTCATATGTCTACTAGCATTAGAACACTTTTGTATGTAGATAGTTATTTGTTTTAAGGTTGTTGCTCAATTTTAGGAAGTAATTCATTTTATCACACTTATTTAATTAGCCTTTGTGCACTGAAATATTCATTGGATCAAGAGTAAAATGATAATAATTGTTCCAAGGTATAGGCACAAAGATTTTAATGATGACTAGACATGCACATGTTACAAATTTTGACACTACCAATATATCAATCTCCACCAACAAGTCAATACATGCATTTCAATAATATATTGATCAAATATAGAACTACATAACCACCTAATCTATGTGTTTGATTATTCAAGTGCAGTGAGAATCATGTGTTGTATTTATTGAAAATAGAGATGGGAAGACAGATAAGAGATAAAAGCATAGAACCTTAACATAAAAAACTAAGAAAGTTACTCCAATTGTGTCTAAATAATTCTCATAAAAATTAAAGATATTTAAAGAGTGGTCTCTAACAAGCTTCATTTATTGAGATGGTTTAATCTACAATTGACCAAATAATGTAGAGGTGAGCCACATGTTCCTTGATAGGGGTTAACAATTCAAGTACAAAGTATTGAAGTATCAAAATTGAAATGATGACCAAGAGCCAAAAATACCTTCTCCTAATGTCAACAAATGAATATGTAGGATGGAAAACATTTTTGTTATATATCCCATACACAATCTCATATACAGAGATATTGAGTACAATTTTAAGATTATAATCATCATCATGTCTTAACTAAACTAGTACAAGTGGTTCTTCTTGCTCATAAGAAAACTAAAAGAACTCTTAATTACTAACCAAGTTAAAAGATGAACAAAAAATGTTCTTCACAAGTGTAACAAGTAATAGTCTCCAAGATATCCATTTAATCATTTGCAAAGAGAAAGATCATAGAAGAACTTTCCCACCAACTATAGAACTATAGAGTCTTACACTATCTCAATAGAGGTATTTTTTCCCTTCATAATGATTGAAAAATAGAATCAACAAGGAAGAGATGATTATTAAAATTGTCAACACTCATGCATACATAGCGTATTGGTGTAATTAAGGTATTTTTCCTCGGTTATTCTCCACCTCTAGAGGTCGTAACTACATGTCACTTAAGATTATTTAGGGAATTGAATAGGAGTAGTTGGAGCATCTCCACTTTAGGCGGCATTATCATGTTATCATTTTGACTTTATGCGGTGTCTCCACCGTTAGTGCCTTTATCACACTATCATATCTACCTTTTGTGGTTGCACTTTTCCACCTTTGTTGGGTGTCCACCTTTAGTGGTGTTATCATGCGATCACATTTATAGTTGAGGTAGGATGATAGGTTTTCATTTCTGTCTCATGTCATAAGATTACAACACTTGTCATAATCTTATGCACTCCTATGTTCTCACATTGGCTATATAACCAAGAGGTCTCTATTGTAAATTCATTGCATATCCATGGAATCCAGTTGATTCTATTTTATTGCATCATTGATAAGAATATAATTTATTCTTGTCATATTATTTATATCGTGTTTATGTGCTTTCCATTTGGTCTCTATATCTTGGGTGGCTACCTTCATAGCCAATTCTTACATATGGCAACCATGAAAGCTATGTGTTGGGACTCAACTTGATAGTGCAAAAAATTGCTCTTGTCCAATCTCCCTTGTGCATTAAGCCTCATTTTTTCCATCATTTATAATTGATCTAAAAAATATTTAAATGGATCTCCCTTGGTCAAATATTATCAAAAAAATTTCTCATCATCCCCAATGTTCATACCAATTGTTTGAATTTGAAAAAATTCAAAAAAGTTCCAAGTTTGTGAAGATTTTAATTGTTCTCAACTTTTCTTGATTTAGAGTTTTAGTGGAACACCAAACTTCTTATGGTTGTCCAAGATCCTATCCTAACCATAGGTTTGTATATAAATTGTTAATAGTCTATCAAGTCTCTCATTCCCTTTAGTTTCCTCTATTCCATCAATTTGCAAGTTTTCAACGAATGTCTAAATTATTTGTCCCAGCCTCTCATCCTATTTTGCAATATCACATTCTCTCATTCTCGACTTTCAATCAAGTTTCAAGTGCTTTGTAGACTTACAAGTTTTTATTAGACTTCTTCATTATACCAACCTCTCAACCTTATATCCTGTCCCACATCCCTATTCTCCCGCTCTTTTCCTCCTTTCCTTTTTTCAATCTTCTTCCCTTTCCCTTCCTCATCCCAATCTCCAACTCTCTCCACTCTCGATTCTTGAAACCGTTGATCCCTTCCATGTTTTCCTTTTTGTGGACTTATGGAGTTTTAAATTCTTACAATCTTTATCCATTTCCAAATCTCTCAACCTCTCTTACTTTTCTGCACCCCCTGAATATCATGTTCCTCCTATTTTTAAAAAAATCAGATTTTATCCAAAATTCTTCCATTTCCCCTCCACCTATAAACCTCTCGACCTATAATTATTTGATCATTTCTTACATTCCTTCTATTTTCCCTTTCTTGTGGGATTCTATTGCACTTTCGAACATTTGGACTTTGTTTAGTTTTACCTTCACTTTCTTTTGCCAATTTTGCATGTTTTTCCCACATCCTTTCCAATCCCTCATGTCCAATTCTGACAATCTTCTTTCATCATCCCATCATCTCCTGACCTCTCGATCTATGGTTCCATAATCATTTCTTGCATTCCTTCCAATTCGCCTTTTTTTTAAATTCTATTACACTTTTGGACTTTTGAACTTCCTCCAATCCTATGTAGTCTTTTAACTCCAATTCTACATTGTGTCCTGCAAACTTACCTGATGGTTTTGTCACCTATAATGTAGAGTTCCTTTGTTATGCCCTTAATCCTAGGGTGTGCATAAGGTTATAAGTGGTCTACATGTGGCTACCTTAACTCTTAATTTAATAATATGAGCATTAATATAGTCTTATTTAGATATTTAGGTCATCCTATGTGTTATATTTATCAAGCCTTTTAATTATAATTGAGATTGGAATACATCTTCGCAACTCAAGGATAAGAATCCATGCTGAGAAATCCCCCATGGCTTAAAGGATTGCATTTACTTGTCAACTAGGGGTCGTATATCTTGAAATGGTGCAACACTAAATGTGTATTACAAACCTATCTAGGGTTCCTATCCTATGTTAATTGTAAAAATTATAGTAAAAGAGAGCTAGAAAATAACTATTGAAGTTAACTATTATTGAAATAGAAATATAAAAGAATGAACATGTGCAATGTAAACAAAACATTATGCTACAACATTTTAGTATAGAGAAATAAAACAATAATCAAATCAACTAAGAAAACATTTATTAAACACTACTTACACACTGTCTATTCTATCCTAGTTATGGCTACTATAGAAATAGTAAACAAATGAAACTATTATTCTACCAGAATTAAGGAAAACTACTTCAATGTTAAGTATTTGAAATAAAACTAACTAAACTAAGATAATACTAAGAGTAGATTTACCTCAAGTAGGCCCACTTGGGTATGTACTCGTCATTTATTCACAAGATTACATGACTGGTTCTTAAATGCATTGTATTGTATTCATCAAGATTTGCATACTTGCTTCAAAACATAATTGTTCGCCTAGTTAGAGAATACTTAAACTTTTCAAGTTAAACACAAGCTTATTTATACCATTACTTATATGACTAATTCTCTAGCCAACTACAACTCTATCCCCATGTCTAGGGAGAGATTCATTAACAATAAAGAAACCAAAAACTAAACAAGAGCCCCATTAAGACTGCAATTCCTAACAACCTTTTAAAACGTAATTATCCACTTGAATTAGCTCAATAAACTATTTCAGAGCATGTGCTTAGGTTATTCAGATCATAATGAAGGATGTTCATTTATGAGTGTTTCCCTTAGATAAATTGATCTGCTCGAAACTTCTTTTGACCAAATCAACGTTGGTTCTATCTGTGGCTACATGACCTAGCACAATGCTTGGCTATAGGAATAGTTACTTTTGACCTGGGAGAAAGTGTTTCATAATAGGTTAATATATACAACACTGTAAATCATAGTAATTAACCATTTCCATCCATAACATGCACATTCATAAGCATATATGCATTATATTAGAGTCATTAACTAAACATATTAAAAGTGCTCAAATGAAGTCTTAATACCATAACATGTCATACTAGGATTGAGGTTCATAACACTTATATCATAAAACTTAACTAAAATCCGTAATGTAACTAATAAAAGATGGACAAATCAAAGAACTACCAAATCAATGTTGGTTTTGTCCGTAACTATAGGATTTGACACAGTGCTTGGCTATAGGAACAATTACTTCTGGCCTGAGAGAAAATGCCACATAATATGTTAATATATACAACATTGCAAACTATAGTAATTGACCATGCCATCCATAACATGCACATTTATAAGCATGTATGCATTACATTAGAGTCGTGAACTAAACATATTAAAGTGCTCAAATGAAGTCTTAATACCATAATAGTTCATGCTAGGATTGAGGTTCATAAAACTTATACCATAAAACTTAACTAAAGTCTGCAATATAACTGATAAAAGATGTACAAATTAAAGACATATCAATATTTAAGTGTCTATGTTGACTTGAGTGGCAACCAAGGCATAATTAGGTATATAGGAGCTATAGGTAAGTTTATTATCATCGGATTGTGAACTATATTCCCATTGTACATATTTGGAGGTTTGCCACCTCAAAGTGGCTAATTATTCTCAATTATTATCAAGTATTTACAAATATTTTATATTATATTCCTCTTTTGTGAAATTTATTTCATTACAAGTGGTATTCGAGCATTATCAAGGCACCATGAAGGCAAGCTATTTTTTTTTAATTTTGAAGGCCATTTAGTCAAGCAAATATATCTTTGATTTTAGAAGAAAATTTGACTTTTAAAGGGTTTTCAAGATCCCATTAATAGTTATTCCACAAAGAAAAATGGATTACAATTAAAGGAGTTACTATAAAATTAGGGTTACATTAATTTTTTCACCTAAGTTGTTCCCAAGGCTAAAAAATAAATGAATTTTTATCCTGTAATAACCCACCATATTTAACCCAACAAAATTTGACCATTCTTTGATCCTTCCTTGCAACTTTGAGAGAAACCTTCAACAACAACTTAAAAATTCTGCAATGAAAATGAGACTAACAAAGAGAATCCTACTTCTAAACTTGGGAAATTTTTCTTCAAAACATAACCAACTCCCTTCTTTGAAACTTGCATATAATTTTATAAGAGAATTCCCTCCATTCCACTATCTGGAAAATTTAATTAAAAAGGAGATTCTTTCCCAATTTTGGACTTCATGCAAATTGATTAGACTTAGTGGAGGAGTTACATGCAAGGTGGTGGAGAATCCTATAGAAGCTTCTTATTCTTCCTACAACATGTGCCATAATTGGATGTGGAAAATTAATAAATAAAAATAATGTATATTTTCCATGTGTGTGTGTGTGTGTGTGTTATATTATTTTTCATTCTTTTTCATAACATTTATTCAATCATTTAAATAGCTTATCCAAAGATAAAATAAAATTGTGATTTAAATCCAAAAGTGATAAAGGAGGGTTGTGACATCCTCCCCCCCTTCATTTCCCGATGCACTTATTGAATGTATCCAAAAGAGTCTATAGTTCATGATTAAAATAAAAAAGGAAACAACTGTTGCATCTCCTTAGTATCTTCCCATGTGGCATTTTTTTCATCATACTAGTCCCATTGCACTTTGTACTGATCAACCTCTCTGTTGCACAATTGGCACTAGCGCCTCTCCAAGATTTTGAATGGCTCTATCATTATTCCTCCCATTTCCTAGACCTATAAAGCATCCCAATTCAAAATGTGTTTCTCATCAGGTACATACTTTTTAAGAAGAGATACATGGAAGACATCACGGATTCGGCTCAATTGGGGAGGTAAGGCCAATCAGTATGCAACTGGATTAATCCTTCCTAATATTTCAAAGGGTCCAACATAACGAGGTGCAAGCTTAGTCTTTTTCCCAAACCTTATGGAACTCTTGTGTGGCCTAACCCTTAGGAAGACTTTTTCTCTCACCTCAAACTCCCTTGGTGTCCTGTTTTTGTCTGCATAACTTTTCTGCCTATTTGAGGCTTCCTTCAATCTTTGCCTAATTTCCTTAGTTTTCCTCTCCATCTCTTTCAACATATCTGGTCCAACAATCACTCTATCTTCAAGACTGTCCCAACTCAAAGGTTTTTGACATGGTCTACCCTACAAAGCTTCGAAAGGTGCCATTCCCAAAGATGTTTGATATGTATTATTGTAAGCAAATTCTACTAGAGGTAGGTATTCTTCCCATTTCCTCTATTGGTCCATGCAATACATGCGAAGTAGGTCTTCCATAATCTGATTTGTCCTTTCTGTCTGATCATCGGTTTCAGGATGGTATACAGTGCTAAAATTTAGCTGAGTTCCTAGAGCTGATTGAAGAGTGGTCCAAAACCTTGAAGTGAATCTAGCATCTCTATCTGATATGATTTTCTCTGGTATTCCATGCAGCCTAAATATTTCCTTAACAAAATGCCTAGCCAAGGTAGGTGCATCATCAGTCAGATTCCCTGGTATAAAGTGTGCCACCTTAGTGAGTTTATCAATTACCACCATTATTGCATCATGCCTAGAAGGTGACATGGGTAACCCTTGCACAAAATCCATGCTAATAACTTGCCACTTGTGTTGAGGTACATCGTGCAATTGTAACAATCCAGCTGGATGTCTATGTTCTGCCTTTACTCTTTGACATTCCAAACATTTAGCCACATAACTGACAATGTCATTCTTCATCCCTTGCCAAAATTATAACTTCTTTAGATCTGCATAAAGTTTGTTAACTCCTGGGTGCCCTGAATAAGGGGCACTATGAGCCTCCGACAAGACTACTTCCCTTAAGTTCCCTGAATTAGGAATATAGATTCTGTTATTGTATCTGAGCAACCCATCTTCATCTAATGTATACCCTTCAATCTTAGGATCGGTTGGATCGTATTCTAAAGTCAATTTAACTTGCTCATACCATGGGTCATGTCCTTGTTCATCCATTACTTGCCTTTTGAAAGAAGTTTTGAATGTTGCTATAGTCATCAAGTGTCTCCTCCTACTTAAGGCATCTGCCACCCTATTTTCCTTCCCCTTAATATATTCAATTTCAAAATCATATTCACTTAGAAACTCTAACCACCTTCTTTGTCTAGCATTTAAGTGGGGTTGGGTAAAGATGTACTTTAGTCCTTGGTTATCTGATTTTAACTCAAAGGGCTTCCCTAGTAAGAAGTGTCTCCATTTTTGTAGGGCATGCACAATTGCTGCCAAGTCTAAGTCATGGGATGCATAATTGACTTCATGAGTCTTTAGCTTTCTGGATTCGTAAGATACTAACCCTTCATCTTGGACAAGTACTCCTCCTAAACCTTCAATAGAAGCATCAATTATGACTGTGAAGTGTCCATTCGGATCTGGTACCTTTAGAATGGGTGCTGAAGTTAGTTTCCCTTTCAAAATTTGGAATGCCTTATCACTTTGTTTTGTCCACACAAACCTTTTACCCTTCCTTTGTAATGAGGTGATGGGGTTTGTTATCTTAGAGAATCCTTCCACAAACCTCCTATAGTAACCTGCTAGCCCCATAAAGCTTCTTACCTCTAAAACATTTTTAGGGATTGGCCATTCTACTATTGCCTTTATTTTATCTGGATCAACTGCTATTCCTTCCTTTGATATTATATGCCCAAGGTAGTGAATCTTTTCCTCGAAGAAGGAACATTTTGACAATTTCCCATATAACTTATGTTCTCTCAACCTTTGCAAAATAATTTGTAAGTGCACTAAATGTTCTTCCTCATTCCTAGAGTAAATCAATATGTCATCCAGAAATACCAAAAAAAAATTATCCAAGTAGTCATGGAGTACACTATTCATTAGGTTCATAAATGTAGCTGGGGTGTTGGTTGCACCAAAAGGAACTACTGTGAATTCATAATGCCCATATATAGTCCTGAAAGCTATTTTTGGAATGTCTTCCTCCTTAATTTTGAGTTGATGGTACCCTGACCGGAGGTCTATCTTTGAGAAAACTGTTGCTCCTTTCATTTGGTCAAAAAGATCCTCTATGCAAGGTAAGGGATACCTATTCTTTATTGTGACCTTGTTCAACATCCTATAGTTGATGCATAGCCTTAAGGTTCCATCCTTCTTCTTAACAAACAAAACTGGCGCTCCCCATGGTGATACACTTGGCCTTATTAATCCCTTAGCTAAGAGTTCCTCTAATTGCATTTTGAGCTCTTGTAATTCAATTGTGTTCATTCGGTAAGGTTCCCTTGATACTGGTTCAGCTCCTGGTAGTACTTCGATAGAAAAGTCAAACTTCCTTTTAGGGGGTAAGCCGAGTAATTCTTCTAGAAAAACATCCTTGAATTCTTTTAAGAAGGGGGTATTTTCAAAGGTTGGTGTATTTTCCTCTTTTCCTTCATCAATTTCAACCATATAGATTAAGCCTCCTCTTCTCCTTTCCTTCTTTAACTGCATGGCTGAGATGGTTTCTATATTAATGGGTTTAAACTTTCCTTGGATTTTGACCCTTTCCCCCCCATCATCCAAACATTCAACAACTTTGTTATAGCAATCTACATTAGCTTGATGGTTTGTTAACCAACTCATTCCAATAATTACATCATATAATCCTAGGGGTGCCACATAGAGATCTACCCTTGTTTCAAACTCAGGAAATTGTACCCTTGTCCTCGGCAAACACTTAGTTACTTCCCTAGTTGCCTTATCCCCATATTTAACTATCCATGATGACTCCATTTGATTAAATTTTAATGCATATTTGCTTACTAATTCAGGTGAGATGAAACATTCAGATGATCCAGTATCAATTAGAATTGAAATTGGTTGTTCAAATAGTGTACCTGTAGTTTCCACGGGAACATTCTGGTATCTTCCTCTTTGGTTCCTAACTGCTGCATGAATCCTTTGTCGGGGCCCTTGTTGGGGTTGATTGGCCCTAATCTATCCTTTCATCCTAGGACACTCTCTAGCAAAATGGTTTCCCCCACACATGAAGCATCCACTTGGAGGACCCCTCCTACCTTGATTCCTAGGGGGATCATTCCTTGTTTCATTGGCCCTAGGTGGATAAGTTACCCTGTTCTGCTGGTCATTCCTATTATAGTTGCCTCTGTTATTATTGCCCCTATTATTATTATCATTATTTCCATTCCTCTGATATTGATTAGGAGGTGGCCTTCTTTCGAAAGAATTATTCCTTTGACCTTTGTTGAAATTAGTGTTCCCATCGAATTCCTGCTTCCTTTTAAATGAGTGGTTCCCATTATAGTTCCACCCTGCTAGTGTTAGAATCTTCCTCTCTTGCCTTAGGGACTTTTTAAGTACTTCGTTCATGTTTTTGGGTCCATGCATGTCAACCTCTGCCCCTATGTTGGTATTTAGCCCCAAAATGAACTTCCTTGCTTGGCCTTCTTCATCTTTCTAGTACATAGGTACATATTTAAGCAACTTGGCGAACTTATCCCAATATTGTTGAACGTATAGGGGCCCTTGACGTAGATTATGGAATTTTGTCACCTTCTCATCAAAGAACAATTGAGGGAGCCACCTATCTCGGAAGTGGTGAACAAATTGATCCCATGTGACCGTATCCCTGCTATACCCATTTTGTTCCTTGGTGTTGGTCCACCAACTAGCTGCCTCCCTTGTGAGTTGATAGGAACCCCATAAAGCCTTGGTTGTTTCGCTAAAATCTCTTAGTTCAAAATACTTTTCCATTTCATTTAGCCAATTCTCAGCTCCTTCACCAATTTGTCTCCCATCGAACTTAGGAGGGGTGATTTTCTTTAAGTCCTTGGAGAGTTCCAATATGTTATTGTCCTTTCTATTACCCATCATATTCCCTTGATTGCTACCAGGGTTTCCATTTTCGGTACCACTTCTATTTTCAAAGTCATTCTGGCTTTCCCTAAGGTCCTACATTGTTTGTTCCAAGAAGTTGATTTTATCTCTTTGTTCGGTTAGAAGGTCGATTATAGCTTGGACCCCATCTTTGTTATTTCCTGGTTTGTGTCAATTCTCTTCATGGTCTTCCTCATGGTTTTCTTCATGGTTTTCCTCATGGTTTTCTTCCCTTTGACTCCTAGTACGTCTTCCATTACCCCTTCCTCTTCCTCTTCCTCTTCCTCTAGCCATTCTAGGTTTTTACCTAAAAGTTAAATTATGTAGTTAGTTCTTGATTTAGGATTTTAAAATTTAATTTCTACCATTGCAAAACATTCCCTTAGTTGAATAAATTGAAGTGAGCACAAGGCCTAGATTTGAACCTTTTCTCTGATACCACATGTAATAACCCACCATATTTAACCCAACAAAATCTGACCATTCTTTGATCCTTCCTTGCAACTTTGAGAGAAACCTTCAACAACAACTTAAAAATTCTTGCAACGAAAATGAGACTAACAAAAAGAATCCTACTTCTAAACTTGGGAAATTTTTCTTCAAAACATAACCAGCTCCCTTCTTTGAAACTTGCATATAATTTTATAAGAGAATTCCCTCCATTCCACTATCTGGAAAATTTAATTAAAAAGGAGATTCTTTCCCAATTTTGGACTTCATGCAAATTGATTAGACTTAGTGGAGGAGTTACATGCAAGGTGGTGGAGAATCCTCTAGAAGCTTCTTATTCTCCTACAACATGCTCCATAATTGGATGTGGAAAATAAATAAATAAAAATAATGTATATTTTCCATGTGTGTGTGTGTGTGTGTGTGTTATTATTTTTCATTCTTTTTTATAACATTTATTCAATCATTTAAATAGCTTATCCAAAGATAAAATAAAATTGTGATTTAAATCCAAAAGTGATAAAGGAGGTTTGTGACATATCCAATATTTAAAAGGTTTATCAATAATATTTTTGTTAATTTACAGTACAAAATTGAGGTCATTTTGAGATAAAATAAAGGGTTTGTTGTGAAATTTACAATTTTCACCACATTTACCCTCAAAGCTACAAATCAACCAATTTCTTCAAGAATTTTTTCCAAGAAGACATATCTTGGCCCTAATAAATTACAATAAAATTTCTAGACCGTTTGGATTTGATTTGTGGGATTGATTGCAAAACTATTATTTTTCCATCATTATAGGGCCTACAACAAGAAGCAAAAAGAATATTGTCACATGTAGAAAATCTTCATATTGGGATAATGTAGAAATTGAAGCTATTACTCATAATGATTAAATCAACAAGGTTAAAGAAGAAATTCCATTGGTAAGTAGATGACTGAAGCAATTTCATTGGTGAAGAAGAAGATGATTGAATAGGCAAGGAAAATGAAATCCCTTATTCATGGTATGAAATATAAGGAAGAAAGTTCACTAAACAAGTGAAACATAATACTTCTATAAGATATGATTTTTTTGGGCTTGACTTAGATCTCGATAAGGATCAACACTCAAATAATTTATGCCTAGGCATTTCATACCAAATTTGGTTATGACAAATTTTGATGAAAATGATTCAACCAATTGGCCTTGCTAAATGGAGCAATTCTATGATCTTCAAAAAATTTCATGTCAAGAAAAGGTGGCAATAGCATCACTATACTTGGAATCAAACCAATTTGTTTGGTATCACTGGTTATGTACAAAGAGAAGAAAAAAGGGTTGTGTGGTCATGTGGTCTATTTTTCAAGAGGAACTTACTACACATTATGTAGACAATTTTATGGATAACAACTTCTACAAACTCACTAAATAAAAGCAAATATGTATGGTCAAAGACTATACTTGTGAATTTCAAACCCTTTTTTTTATGTGTGGATAATGTTAGATAAGAAAATTTAAAGGAATTATTCTAGTGAAGTTTAAAGAATCACATAAAATATGAGATGTGTTTGTTCCAATCATGGTCCTTGTCCCAAGTGACACCTATGACAAAGAAAGTTGAGGAAATTTGTTTTGCTAGTCGATGAAAAAGGTTTTACAAACATAAGAGAAAACATATCTCAAACACAATCATTGCCTTAGGCTACTAAGATGACTTCACAAAAAATTGAAGAGAAGAGAGAAGAAGGGTTATGTTTTAATTGTGATAGAAAATATAATTTTCATCATAAATATGTTTAAAACAAATTATTACATATTGAAGGTCTAAATGAGGAAGAAGAGGAGGAAGAGGTGATATGAAATAGAAGAAATGAGATGGAAGAGTAATCTAGAGATAATGAATCATCACTTGTCATACCCTTATTGGGTTTAGTGTTCCACAAACCTTAAAATGGTGGGTTTCCTCAACAAAGAGAATAACATTGTTAATTGAATCAAGAAGCACTTGCAACCTCATTAAAAATAATCTAACTACTCATCCAAATTGTTTTATATACTCTACTCCAAAATTCCAAGTCCAAGTGGTGGATGGGGGTATTGTTAGTTGTTTAGGAAAATGTCATGTAGCATTAAATTAACCATGGGGGACTATCAACTTGAATGACCAATGTTTTCTATTCCCATAGGTGCAATAGATATGGTATTGGTAGCACATTTTTTCACTACTTTAGGGACAATTGAGATAAAATTTCAACAGCTATCTGTGAGATCCCACTTAAAAATAAAGATACTTGAGCTAAGAGGGTTCAATGGAAAGTCCCCATAAATGGTAAGCTACCAAAGAAAAAATTTCTTAAGAAAGATTCTAATGGATTTGTGGCCCAATTATTTTCATTAGCTACCTATGAATCAAAAGCCCCTACCCATCTAGATGTACAAGTAATTGTAGATCATCACTTGGTGGACTTTATAGATATTCATAAAGGAATGCCTTGTAAGGGGAATTGTGATCTTGCCATACAACTAATGCTTGGGATACAATCACCCAAGAGTAGGCCTTACAAGTATCCATATATACCAAAAAGTGAGATTGAAAAGGTTGTTCAAAATATGGTAGATGTAACGAACCACACCAACCTCAAGCCTCAAGAATTTAGCAATATTTTTTTTTGAACTCAGAATAACACATTTATAGTACTATAAGAAATAGTATGATAAGAAAAGTACCCATTTCTTATAATGCTAATCATTAAACCACGTGTGATAATCAACTTAGCCTATGAAATGTTAAATATTTTTTTTGGTTTTTTTAATTTTTAAAAACAACATAACACAATGCAAAACTTAAAGCATCGGTAAAATTTGACAAGTATCCATCCCATACAATGTAATATGTTAAACAATAACATATAGTTTCTACCGGGTTCAACCATCCAAACCTTCTTCACACTCAAGTTGCTCTCACCAATCCATCATTATGTATGCTCCTTTCTTTTATAACCTGCATCTGTAAAATTGACTACTTGTCTAGATGTTCAACACAAGGCCAACAATTATTTGATACGAGATCCTATAACAATCATATCAATACTTTAACTGAATCATTTATGCAATAGATATCTACAAATTTTACAAAGACAAACATGATATGTATATTAGTGGAAGGGCACGACAAACTCAAAGAACAAGACCTAAGGGCCAGACCTAATGTCTCAGGGGCTCATCACAGATGGCCTTGCCTACATGAAAGCGCAGAGACATCGTAGTTCGTAAAACAATCTAAGACCGCCTAACATGAAATTTCAAAAAGTGGATATCCAACCCTTTCTAGGGTTTATTACCCTAGATAGTTACCTCGTCGGCTACCACCCACTTAGGTGAAGTAGGGACGAAAACCTAATCATTCTCATTGTTTCAATATAGAATTTATTAGGTACTAAATGTAATTAAATAAACAATCCCACTAGTAAATTAAGGTGAATGGCTCATACAAGTCAATATCATAACATTTACATCCGTGATAAAATTGTATGGTGGAAGTATAGAATGAGTGTCAATACAAATTTTGATTTGAAAATAAGAGAGGGATAGAGATGTTCTACAATCAACATTAAAATATTCACAAGGACATTAATCCAATATATGCTTGCCATTCCATTAAATTTTGGTTCAAGATAAAAGAAACCCCATTAAAATATCAAGAAATCTAATCAACATTGATGGATACTAGAAGGAACTACTATGTTGTACTTAATAAATTATATCAACAAATATATTCTATATATAGATAAGAAAACATTAGATGCAATATGTGTCTCCTACTGTAATTAGGTATAGCTCGAATTGGAGATCCCAACTTTGATATTCTATCTTTAAATTTTTAAAAGACAAACTTAATATTGGTTACTAGCCATGAGTAGTTAACAACAAATATTTATCATCTTTCTCATAAGGTTATGTTTCTAAAAATAAAATTATCATGTTCATATTATTATAATCTAGGAGTTTTCTAATATCACCAAAACAAGGATATCCATGTTGAATCTTAACAACATTATCTCAAGATCACTTCGACTGGAAATATTGTTATATCACCAAGGTCAAACATGATACTGATTGATGTGTTGCTTGACATAGCAAGGATTAGTAAAATATTGGTCATAATGCTAATGAACCAATTCACTCATTATAATGACATATACAAAATGAGCCGATTTGTATCCAATTGGAAACTAAGAAATAACATATGATTTTTAAACAATAATTATACAAATTTATCTTATAGCTTTAAAGTCAAGAGTTGCTACAACATGGATAAACGATTTTGGTCTCATAGTCATCTAAGATAGCAAATTATGTTAAACATTATCCCTTTTTAATTTTCCTTTCCCTTCCTCATATGAGTCCGATAAAAAAATGCATCAACTTGTACCATAATACAATAACTTTACAAGCACAAAGTGGCATTGCCTCTCAAAACATTGAGGGTTCATAATTCTAATATCCGATTTATGTGACTATAAAGTTAACCACTTGTAAGGGTTTATATATATAGTTACTCCTAAATAATCTGTTTTGAATTAAGCAATTGCACTCATATCTAAGATTTATATAGATAAATGTAAATCTTGGCAACTAACTTATATGTGTGTGTGTGTGTGTCTGTGTGTGTCTGTGTGTGTGGGTGTGTGAGAGAGAGAGAAATAAAAAGAACATTTCATTTTAGACAACTCTACTTTCTCTTCTCGCAACATTAAAATATTCCAGATGAGATTACCAAAGTAAAACCTACCCATAGTCATTTTGGTGCCAAAAATTATACCCATTAAAACTATTAATCCTCCACACACAAGAAGGCAATCAGAAAGAAATTACATACTATATTCTAAATCCAAGTGCCATAATTAATACAAAAAAAGCCAAAGAACACTATGAAATAAATGTAGAAAAGAACCTTCCAATTATCATAATATAATTTACCATAACACATGCATATATATTTATTTATTTACACTAAATCTAGATTACAGTTATTTAGAAAAAGGTTAAGCTGATTATATAATTAAAAAGGGATTCAATTTTATTTTAAAATTAAAAAAAGTAATACCAACTAGTATTTACTTTAAATTGGGAATGAATTTATTCATAACAGGCACAATTCATATCTAAAAGATATTAATTAATAAAATGAAGGAAAACACTTCAAGTGAATAAATCTCCTTTATGTGATAACTCTCCACGTAGACTTCTAAGTCTTTTAGCAAGCATTATTAAAATTTAAGTCTCAATGGAAACTCGCTAATAAGAAAACAAGAGAGACCATTTTAACTTTAATACACAAAAATGGATATCCTTCATATTCCATCCACGTACATGATTCGCACAAAATCAAAACAAAATCCAAGGCTTAGATTTTCTATCAACACAATAACTGACCTATCAATTATTTGGATGAACAATAATTCCAAAGCATACGTGTACATTCATATATATATTGTCATACTTGTTTACGTAACTACATAAATATAAAATAGCTAAATTAATTTATGCTGCATTCGAAACGAGCTAATTAATTAGAAAGAACATACAGGGGAGAACCAAAATAGATTACAGAAAGACTATGATGGCTATGGTGCGCAGAGTGAATATGACTGTGTGAGAGTTTGTGTGTGTGTGTGTGTGTGTGTGTGTGTGTGTGTGTGTGTGTGTGTGTGTGTGTGAGAGAGAGAGAGAGAGAGAGAGAGATGATGGCTATGGTGCGCTGAGTGAATATGACTGTGTGAGAGTTTGTGTGTGTGTGTGTGTGTGTGTGTGTGTGTGTGTGAGAGAGAGAGAGAGAGAGAGAGAGAGAGAGAGAGAGAGAAGTCACCACATAACATGAAGCTGACAGATAGCTGACAATTCCCACCTAAGTTAGACCCAAATTATAAGACAGATAAGGAGCATATTTATTAATCCCAAGAGTACTAGCCATGCTCAAACGGGGGCAACGCTAGCATAAGGGCAAATATTGATTAGCCGGTAAAAGGATAAGATCTGATAACACAATGCACCAATAATACAACAACGTAAATAAATCAATTATCCTGCTAAAGAAGGTTGCGTTGACAGAAAGAATGAAGGTAAGCCCTCCTAACTGTAAACACGCACACATAGCACAAAAGGAATTCAATAGTACCACGAATGTCAGTTAAGCTAAGTCCTTGGCGAGAATTCACATAGACCACACTAAAATAAACTCAGGCTAGCAGAATATGTATAACAAGAACATAAGAATCTTGTCACATAGATAGAGACAGATAGCTTAAAAATATGGGGAAAGTGGTGGAATATGAAAGGCCATGATCTTCATTTGAAAACGAAAACATGTCGATAAAATGCTTGGAAAAACTAAGGAAATCGATTTAAGAAAAGTAATATACATAGTTTCTTTATCAAACGATAACAGGCTATCGATTTTAATGATCGATTGGAAATGGGAGACCACTGATGAGTAAGCAGAGGGGGAGGGTAAGCGCACTCTCAGATTAATAGGTTTTGAATTGGGAGTACCAAAGCACAACCATCGGGGGTCAATGAATGCAAAACGGCTCACCCAGCATGAACACGATTAGGAAGAGCTAAAATAAAAGGTATGAAACTGCGACAACAGGTAAAATAGACATGTCGAATTGGACAGGTGAAAGTATGTCATGAAAGATTGACAAGCAAGATATAGTTAGACCGATAAAATGAAGCTGATTCCGCAAAGTTAACCTGTGCCCGCCCATATATATATATATATATATATATATATATATATATATATATATATATATATATATATATATATATATATATATATATTCTTGTTAGCATAAGGTGATGCTAAATAAATGTACCACCAATCAGCAAAAGTTAAAAAAAAAACATATGAAAAACGTTCATTTGCAACCCGATTAGAATCTGGTAGCGTAGCAAGGACAGACATGCATCACATTAAAGTTTGTAGTCAAGGACCTCCGATAACAAATGCAATTGGCCAAACCAGATAACAGGGATCAGATCATATTAGCAGTGACTATAGCATTGCATGGGGAAAGAATACATACCCCAATATATAAAGGAAAGGATTAATTCACTATCGAGTGGCAGAGGAGGGAACAAAGACAAGGCAAGGTCATGGGGTGGTTACATCCAAACACAGGCAGTAAGAATACCAAATGGTTACAGAACATATACTAGACGGAACCCTCAACCAAGATATGAATACAATTCGATTTGATAATCGGTTACCAGGGACATCCAATCAGTTCGAAAACAGGACATCCAATCAGTCTAAAAACAAACAGTGGCTATAGATTTGACAGGACATTGCAAAGGGAGGTCACTGACAAAACCTAATAAGAACGAATACACAAAACAACGAAAGTGAAGAAATCTGATGATAGTTGTGGAGGTTAACGGAAGAACATTTAAGCTATTATCCTAAATAAATCTGTAGATCACAGTCATGCTTCATATATAACAGAGATAGGCACATATTTTAAAATACGGTGGCAGAGAACTTACCTGAATTTTAGTTTAGTGTCACCCCCAAGTAATATGTGTCTTTATCTGCACACTTTCGCGTTTACCTATCATGACTAAGATTTCCAAAATAGTGCCAAGTAGAATCCCGTCTTCTGGCGAAGAGTTCTCAAATCCAGATACATCTGCCCCTCCCAAAAATTTTAAGAGAAACCGTCCCTCCAAAAATTCCATAGTTCAGCACATTTTTTGTTCTCCTCTACCCCCCAGCCCCCCCTTTTATTTTTCCATGGGAATTCCCAAAAAAATGACTCCCCCTAAAATTTCACTTATTGCCTCTTTAATGATTAGAAATTTTAACTCCTAAATTTACTTTGCATGCAAGATTTTGTCCCCATCACCTCTAGTGATTACTCTGAATTCGTAACTCCTTTCACCGATAGGTTATAATAGATACTTGGATAAATGAAAAAAAAGAAAATTAGGTTTTGTTTTCCATGAGTACAATTTTATTTTAAGAACAAATATTAATTACTTATAAAAAGACTATGTTTGCACATCTTAAGTTGATTGTACATATTAACTGAATTACATATACATAAGATTTGAAAAGCATTTATTATGTTTATTTGCATCCATCAATAAACGTAATTGAGGTAAGTTTATAAACCAATGCCCTCAAAACCTAAAATTTCTCAAAAAAATATTGAAACCTAAAGGGTCCATATCGGCTCATAGCAGGGTCTGACACAGAGGGTCGTGACACCCTCTACCCCTTAGGTTGTGCATCGTCCCGATGCACTTTAATAATATAGCCATTAAAAGAGTTTGTCATTCATGGTAAGTCTATCACATAAGTGAATACATCTATTGCATCTCAATGTGTCTACCCATGTAACATTCGATTCATCGTATTAATTTTTTTGTACCTTGGATTGATCAATCTCATTATAATAACCCACATAACTTAATCCAGAAAATAAAAAATAAAATAAAATAAAAATCTCAACTATTTTTTTTTATTACTTATTATCATTCGTGTTTGATTCATTCACATACTCTGGGCATCTATTCAAACAAAATAGGCATCCATCCAAATGGGATGGGCATCTAACCATACGGGTTAGGCATTTGTCCATAGGGGACAGGGGTTTCATCTATCCAATTCGGGATAGGCATCTACCCAAACGTGGTAGGCATCTATTTACAAAGAATAGGGGGTGCTCTGGCTAGAGACTTTAGACTCATTGGGACCATCTGGGTCCTGAGTCACTCACTAAGGACTACACCTCTCTACTAAGAGTGCACCGAGGTCGTCATCCATAGGAGTAAAATATAATAAAATAAGCTTGATTTCCGCCTCGGAATTTGGCCTAAACCCTCAAGAAATCAAGTGAATCCATTTGGGATCCCTTCCGAGTATGCATTGAAATACCTTAAATCTTCCATTAGCATCATCTGCATTCCTTGATTATTATTAGGAGGTAGCTTCCCTTTAATTGAATATACTTTTGATTCTCATTGGAGTTTGTCTTTTCCCTCGAATTCATAATTCCCCTTGAGTTATTCTTGTTAAGTTCTATCTTGTTGTTGTTTGAATTTTTTCCTTTTTTTGTTATAAGTATTTCTCGCGTGCTTCCTTCAAATCCTTAGATATCATTTTCTTTCCATTGACCCTCTCATTCCCTTAATTGTTTCCAAGACTCTCTTTTCATCTTTGCTTCTATTTACTTGATGTCATTTTGCCTTGTTCTAAGGTCCTACATTTATTGTTCCGTGGAATTGATCCAATCTCTCTACTAGTTTAATATGTTGGTTATATCTTCGACTCTTGCTTCAATAGTCTTTTTGTCTTTCCGGTTGCTATATGCCCTATAAATCCTTGCAGTGGTGGTTTTCTTTTTCCTCCTCCACCTACATCTAGGTTTTCTTAAAATTTTGAACTTATTAATCAATTCTTCATCTAATATTTAATGATTTATCTCTACAACCTCCAACTACTTCCGAGATACTCTTAAAGACTGCACAAGTTGAAGTGGGCTCAAGCCCTAGACTTGAACCCTTTCTCTGATACCACATGTAAGGAACCACACCAACCTCAAGCCTCAAGAATTTAGCAGTAATTCTTTTTGAACTCAGAATAACACATTTATAATACTATAAGAAATAGTATAATAAGAAAAGTACCCATTTCTTATAATGCTAATCATTAAACCACGTGTGATAATCCACTTAGCCTATGAAATGTTATATATATATATATATATATATATATATATATATATATATATATATATATATATATATATATATATATATATATATATATATATATATTATTTTTAAAAACAATATAACACATTGCAAAACTTTAAGCAACGGTGAAATATGACAAGTATCCATCTCGTACAATGTAATATGTTAAACAATAACATATGGTTTCTACCGGGTTCAACCATCCAAACCTTCTTCACACTCAGGTTGCTCTCACCAATCCATCATTATGTATGCTCCTTTCTTCTATAGCCTGCATCTGTAAAATTGACTACTTGTCTAGATGTTCAACACAAGGCCAACAATTATTTGATACGAGATCCTATAACAATCATATCAATACTTTAGCTGAATCATTTATGCAATAGATATCTACAAATTTTACAAAGACAAACATGATATGTATATTAGTGGAAGGGCACGACAAACTCAAAGAACAAGACCTAAGGGCTATACCTAATGTCTCGGGGGCTCATCACAGATGGCCTTACCTATGTGAAAGCGCAGAGACATCATAGTTCGTACAACAATCTAAGACCGCCTAACATGAAATTTCAAAAAGTGGATATGCAACCCTTTCTAGGGTCTAGTACCTTAGACAGTTACCTTGTCGACTACCACCCACTTAGGTGAAGTAGGGACGAGAACCTAATCATTCTCATTGTTTCAATATAGAATTTATTAGGTACTAAATGTAATTAAATAAATGACCCCACTAGTAAATTAAGGTGAATGGCTCATACAAGTCAATATCATAACATTTACATCTCCAATAAAATTGTATGGTGGAAGTATAGAATGAGTGTTAATACAAATTTCGATTTGCAAATAAGAGAGGGATAGAGATGTTCTACAATCAACATTAAAATATTTACAAGGATGCTAATCCAATATATGCTTGCCATTCTATTAAATTTTGGTGCAAGATAAAAGAAACCCCATTAGAATATCAAGAAATCTAATCAACATTGATGGATACTAGAAGGAACTACTATGTTGTACTTAATAAATCATATCAACAAATATATTCTATATATAGATAAGAAAACATTAGATGCAATATGTGTCTCCTACTATAATTAGGTATAGCTCGAATTGGAGATCCCAACTTTGATATTCTATCTTTAAATTTTAAAAAGACAAACTTAATATTGGTTATTAGCCATGAGTAGTTAACAACAAATATTTATCATCTTTCTCATAAGGTTATGTCTCTAAAAATAAAACTATCATGTTCATATAGCACAAAAGGAATTCGATAGTACCATGAATGTCGGTTAAGCTAAATCCTCAGCGAGAATTCACATAGACCGCACTAAAATAAACTCAGGCCAGCAATATATATATATATATATATATATATATATATATATATATATATATATATATATATATATATATATATATATAAAGAAAATAAGAATCTTGTCACATAGATAGAGACAGATAGCTTAAAAATATGGGGAAAGTGGTGGAATATGAAAGGCCATGATCTTCATTTGAAAACGAAAACATGTCGATAAAATGCTTGGAAAAACTAAGGAAATCGATTTAAGAAAAGTAATATACATAGTTTCTTTATCAAACGATAATGGGCTATCGACTTTAATGATCGGTTGGAAATGGGAGACCACTGATGAGTAAACGGAGGGGGAGGGTAAGCGCACTCTCAGATTAATAGGTTTTGAATTCGGAGTACCGAAGCACAACCATCGGGGGTCGATGAATGTGAAACGTCTCACCCAGCATGAAGACGATTAGGAAGAGCTAAAATGAAAAGTATGAAACTGCAATGCCAGGTAAAATGGACATGTCCAATTGGACAGGTGAAAGTATGTCATGAAGATTGACAAGCAAGATATAGTTAGACCGATAAAATGAAGCTGATTTCGCAAAGTTAACCTGCGCCCACCCATATATATATATGCTTGTTAGCATAAGGTGATGCTAAATAAATGTACCAACAATCAGCAAAAGTTAAAAAAAAATGAAACATATGAAAAATGTTCATTTGCAACCCGATTAGAATCTAGTAGTGTAGCAAGCGCAGACATGCATCACATTAAAGTTTGCAGTCAAGGACCTCCGATAACAAATGCAATTGGCAAAACCAGATAAAAGGGATCAGATCATATTAGCAGTGACTATAGCATTGCATGGGGAAAGAATACATACCCCGATATATAAAGGAAAGGATTAATCCACTATCGAGTGGCAGAGGAGGGAACAAAGACAAGGCAAGGTCATGGGGTGGTTACATCCAAACATAGGCAGTAAGAATACCAAATGGTTACAGAACATATACTAGATGGAACCCTCAACCAAGATATGAATACAATTCGATTTGATAATCGGTTACTAAGGACATCCAATCAGTCCGAAAACAAACAGTGGCTATAGATTTGACAGGACATTGCAAAGGGAGGTCACTGACAAAACCTAATAAGAACGAATACACAAAATAAGGAAAGTGAAGAAATCTGATGATAGATGTGGAGGTTAACGGAATAACATTTAAGCTATTATCCTAAATAAATCTGTAGATCACAGTCATGCTTCATATATAACAGAGATAGGCACATATTTTAAAATACGGTGGCAGAGAACTTACCTAAATTTCAGTTTAGTGTCACCCCCAAGTAATATGTGTCTTTATCCGCACACTTCCGCGTTTACCTATCATGACTAAGATTTCCAAAATAGTGCCAAGTAGAATCCTGTCTTCTGGCAAAGAGTTCTCAGATCCAGATACATCTGCCCTTCCCAAATTTTTTAAGAGAAATCGTCCCTCCAAAAATTCCATAGTTCACACATTTTTTTCTCTCCTCTATCCCCCAACCCCCCCCTGTATTTTTCCATGGGAATTCCCCAAAAAATGACTCCCCCTAAAATTTCACTTATTGCCTCTTTAATGATCAAAAATTGTAACTCCTAAATTTACTCTGCATGCAAGATTTTGTCCCCATCACCTCTAGTGATTACTCTGAATTCATAACTCCTTTCACCGATAGGTTATAATAGATACTTAGATAAATGAAAAAAAAGAAAATTAGGTTTTGTTTTCCACGAGTACAATTTTATTTTAAGAACAAATATTAATTACTTATAAAAAGACTATGTTTGCACATCTTAAGTTGATTGTACATATTAACTGAATTACATATACATAATATTTGAAAAGCATTTATTATGTTAATTTGCATCCATCAATAAACATAATTGAGGTAAGTTTATAAACCAATGCCTTAAAAACCTAAAATTTCTAAAAAAAATATTGAAACCTAAAGGGTCCATATCGGCTCATAGCGGGGTCTGACACAGAGGGTCGTGATAGTAGAGGTTGGTATTATTAGACATAACTAGAGGGTGGGCTTACTCCTCTCTTGTGGTGAGTGTGTAAGAAGTATGAAATGTGATGCATGTGTCGAGACTAAAGAGTTATCAACATGTAAACCATCAAAGATAAATTTTCTATTCTAGTCATTGATGATATATTAGATTAATTAAATAGAGTTGTGTTTAACAAAATGATCTTAGATTAGGTTATCACCAAATTTAAATTAAGAGGATATTCCAAGGTGGCATTTGGGACTCATAAAGGTCATTGAGTTTCTTATGATATGATTTGGTCTTACAAATGCTCCTTATACATTTCAAAGCTTGAAGAGTTCCATCTTTGACAGTTTTTAAAGGAAGCTTGTATGTGTTTGTTGATGATATATTGATTTATAACAAGACATGGGAAAAAAATTTAAACCAAGTAAATCAAACATTACAAGTTCTCAAAGGTCATCAACTCTATGTTAAGCCTTACAAGTGTGCTTCTAGTATTAAATAGTTGGAGTACTTGGGATACATAGTATCACATGGAGGAACTAAGGTTGATCCTACCAATATTAGAGCTATCACACAATGGCCTATACCCAAAACCATTAAGAAATTGAGGGGTTTCCTAGGACTCACTATATATTATAAGAGATTTGCGAAGAATTATGGTCATATAGCAGTACTCCTCATAGCTCTATTGAAGAAGGATAATTTCCAATGGAATGAGCTAGCTAATACAAGATTTGAGAGATTGAATGAGGCTATGTGTACCACACCAAACTTCACCAAGGATTTTGTTGAGTGTGATGCTTCAGGTAATGGTATAGGTGTAGTTCCCATGCAAGAGGGTAGACCCGTTGCTTTTGAGAGTTATCAATTGAAAAGTAAAATTAAACTTAAATCTATTTATGAAAAGGATATGCAAGCTATTATTCATGTAGTAAAGAAATGGAAGATGCGTCTAATGGTAGACACATTATAATTAAGAATGATCATGATAGCCTAAAATATTTTTCGAAGCAACTTGATTTTTTGAACAACAAAATGGGTCACTATGATGGTTTGAATTTAAGATTGTTTAAGAAAGGGAAGAAGAATATTGTGGAAAATGAATTATCTAAGAAGAATAAGAAGGATGAAGCATTATTGTGTGTCATTTAAATATTACAAGAAGATGGGGTTGGAGAAGCCAAATCAAAGTGGCAAAATGATGTTGCTACAAGGAATCTCAATCAACAATTGCAAATTAATCTAGTAGTTCAAATAACTTTTGTTGGAAGGGAAATGCTTTGTGGTATAAAGAGATATTATACCTATGCAAAAGATCCACTCTCAAACATAAGATTTTGGAAGAACATCACGGTTCTCCAATTGTTAGTCATTAAAAAAAAATTAAGATATATCATCAAATGAAGCAAAATTTCTTGTGCGATGGGCTTAAAGGTGATGTTCAACAATTTGCAGCATAATTTTTGACATGTCAAAGAAATAATGGTGGCATAATCAAAACACCTAATCTCTTGCAATCCTTAGTTATTTCTACCTATTATTGGGAAGAGGTCTCCATGGATTTCATAATAGAGATTCCAAGATCTAAAGGTAAGAATGTCATCATGAAAATGGTCAATCACCCCACTAAAATACCTATTTTATTATATTATATCATCCTTTTACAACAAGTATAGTAAACAATTTTTTTTTGGATAATATACAAACGCTACATTGTACATCCAAGGTTATTAACAATAACTGTGATCCTATCTTTACTAGTAACTTTTGGATGGATTTATTCTCTTGTTTGGGCACCCAATTAGCTCATAGTTCTTCATACCATTATCAGTTTAATGGGAAAATTGAGGTTGTCAATAAGTGTTTGAAAAGGAGTCTATGTTGTTTAACTTTAGATAAGCAGACTCAAGGGGTAGATTGACTACCACTAGCAAAAAAATTGTATAACACTTCATTCCAAAGTTCATGAAAAATGTGTTCATTTACGACACTATATGGATACCATCTTCCATCCATAACATCATCATTGAGGGTGACACCGGGAGTTCAAGTTGTGGGGGACCATATGTGTCAATCAAAAGGTAATTTCAAGGCTTAAGGAGAATTGGGGACTCAATTTTATTGAGATTACGACCTTATAATAAAATATATTTAAAGCAACAAACAAAGAACAAGTTGACACTAGAATATTATAGCCCATACCAAATAATACAAAATATAGGTAGTGATGTTTACACGCATCAATTACCTCCAACATCAAAGATACTATTGACCATGATGTTAGCACAACCAATGACAAGCAATCTGGTGATGAATTATCTCTCTTGAAAAGTGATTAGAATCACTCCAAGGTTCCTTGTGAGCTAGGTCTTAGTCATGCAAGATAGTTTAATTGGGTTATGTGGTAATTTGTTTAAGGGGCATTTGTTGGTAATCGTCAAAGTGTTAGCTATAATTTGGTATCAAGTCTCTTAGATAATGATTTTTTGATTTCCAATAACATAACATTAGCAATAAAAAATATAAAAAATGGAATACTTTCTTATCTAATAGCCTATTCTAACATAGATTATGAAATAAATATCAAAAGAGATAGGGAGTTACGAGAGATAAAAAGAAATAAATCTACTCTAATTGGACAATGATAATAAACACATTCACTTTGCTGCAATAGATGGTTATATTGAATCTCTTAAATTGAATATGCATAAACTAGAAATTTCACAATTCATACATAAACAATGTGATCATTAAAGGGAACTCATGAAACACTAATAATTTTTAGATCTCATCAAAATCACAAAGCCATACACATGTGCACATGTGAGATGAAATCTTACCTAGCACATTTGAAGTGATATTTCAACCATGATATTTGATTGAGCAAAACAAAAATGAAATTACCAATACCAAATGATTGAAATCATCAAAATGTAGACCACAAATGCTTAAATTTGATTTTATTATCAAAATTCAAAAGTTTAGCAATATAACACACTAAAGTTGTAATACATTTTCCTATAATCTATGCATCAAGAGCTTCCCAACCCTTTGCAATGTAAAATGAATGATTTAAATAGATTTTACAATCAAACTTGCCAACCTATAGCTAAGATTTTTTGTCGTAATAACTAAAATTTATATTGCTTAAAATGAGATGGAACTGCAAATAAACTACACTAAAACTAATCTCTAATTGATGATAACCTATTCCACATCTTATGCAATATATTGGTGTGTCATTTTGCAACTATAAAACATAAAAATGTGGCCCTTTAAAAGCAACAAAATTGGAGTTGTTGAACAATGGAACTTCTACGCAACTTCAAGAAGTGAGCATGCCATCCATGTGGGTCAATTTGCACGCCAAAAGCCTATTATCTAATTTTGATCTAGAGTTAAGATGTATGGAGACTAAAAACCAACAAATTTGCCACCAAACTTGCCTACTAGTTGTTGCATTCTTCAAAGAAGGGGATTGCAAAACAACATACTAAGTGTCTTTAGACATTTTTTATACCTTCAAAATCTACAAAACTTAATTAAACCAATGAATTCTCATAAAATAGTAGGTGAAAGTGTGTCACAACCTCCATAAATGCCTAATCGAAATCTCTAACAACTACATTTAATTATTCTAAATATGAGGTTTGTTGGAATCAAGGAACACTGAGAGGGGGGGTGAATCAGTGTTCTGCAATTTTTACGTTCTTAATTTGATTTTGCAACTACTTAATGCAACTGAAAAAAAAAAAAAAAAGATGCAAACACATAAAGCAAATATCGACAACACCATAACACCAAGATTTTTACGTGGAAACCCAGTTAAGGGAAAAACCATGATGGGATTGAGACCCACGATATTAATATACTTTGTTAGAAGTATAGAAATATTACATAAGGGAATGCACATGCATTTAGGCACACTGCCTAGAGTTCACTGCTCAAATTACAATAAGGGCTACAACCCCGGAAGGCTCACTGCCTTATAAAATGATTATAAAAGATTACAAGAAGGTTTGAACTATTGAATAGCATCAACAAATGCCTGGGTATGAAACTGTGCACAATCACTCACAACCAATTTCCACACAACCACCAATATCCAAAATGATCATATCAATCACTCTTATATATCTGCAACATCAAATTAGATCTTTTACATGTCAGCCCAAAAACGCATGACACACAAATGAAACATGTATAACAAGTCGGCTCAAATCGAATAAAAAAATCATGTGGACCAAAACGTATTGCCCACACACTTCCCACATGACGCCTAAACATCCTCAAACACACAAATCATCACCAAAATTGACCCACAATATCCACACGTTACTGTTGATGAACACTATTCTAACCAAAAACATGTATATCGGACCTTCCAACTTACTCAAGAATCATCACTGGAGGCCACAAACCAGGAATAAGGTAGACTACACATCCATAATGCTTCTCCAAGATCCACAACACAAAACATTCAACCAAAATAAACCGCCAACCAAAATATTGCATACTATCAGATACACTATTCTATCTCACCGGACCTCACCAAACCTTACCAAAACTCAATCACACTTCCAGAATGAACAAATCATGAACTATGGATAGGATATCTTACTCTAGTTGTCATCAATGACAATATTTTATCATCTAGGTCATGTCTTTTGCCAACAATCTCCCCCTTTGGCATTGATGGCAACACTTAGTGAAAAATGACTAAGTGTCAGACCAAAACAAAAATACTATACACTACAATCTAACAAATGAACTCCAAAAATAAAAAATCCCCCTAAGATCAATATTTTTTACTCTTCTATACTCCCCCGTTTAACATCAATGACAAAGGTAGGGATCCGGAAATCAAAATTCAAGCCAAAATGCTATATACATATATAAACACAGTCTTACAAAAACTTGAAGATATTTGCATAAGTATTCTTCAATGAATTCAAATGGCTATCCCAGCCCTTCAAGAGGCATTCTAAAATTGTCATAAGCCCACTGAACAAATATGCTTGTGTCTCTGTTGCTTTCAGATATGTCGGTTCACTATTGGCCTAAGCAACCTGAGCATCTGTCAAGGCACTAAACATAGTGTCAAACTTGGGAATAATATGATTCCTAAGTTCACTAACTCTGCCAATTATTCTTTCCATGACATATCTTAGGCTTCTGATCTTCTCAAGTAAGGAAATTACTTGCCCCTCATGGCTACTCACAGAAACTGATAGTATCAACTGACTAAGATATTGGAGTTAGCTCATCCTCACGCTTCTTGCATTTTTTCTCAATGTCCTTGGTGAACTTGAACAATGATAAGCATGATTTCTAAATATTTCCACCAACGGACAATGCATCTTGCATGCTCTTCACACAGGTATCCAATGTGGCTCTATCATCAACTATCATTCTTTTCAAAGTCTGAAGCCTCTTAGCATTAAACTCATTCTGAACCTTCACTTTAGTAGATTTCTCAAAAGACTCAAAGTGACTGTCTATAGAGTTTATTAAACTCTTCAACTGACCGGATGGGGTGTCTGATGTATCCTCCTAAAATGAGGGCATAAGTTTCTCCAGAACATCAGATGCTAGAGTAAGCATCTTATTGTCTTCAGTGTGAGACTTTAGGAGGTCTTCACTGGCCTTAGCTTGAGAAAATAATGCCATTTGAAGCTTCTGGATAGGCGACAAAGAGGTGAGGTTAATAGGACCTTGCACAAATTTTGGATCATCTATTGTCTGCTTTCCCTTCACTACCTTTGTAGTGTCTCTTTCTTCCGGAATGGGTTCTTGTTTTACCTCAACCTTCTCTTTCTCTGCATCCTTCTTTGTTTCTACTTCAGCCAGAGGATTTTGAGTATCCTCAACCTCATCTTCTTTTCTTGCATCACCTTCACCCTTATCCACTGCATTCTAATTTACGGTATCTTCTGGAACATTCACCTCTACATGATCATTTTCCTGCACATCCGGAACAGAAGGAGTATCATCCTTTGTTTGCTCTTCTAGATCATCTTGAGTTTTCTCAAGGACAACCTCATATTGATTTTGCAGCAAAACTTTCCTCAAAATTGTCTCAGTTTCCTTTACAACTTCACCTATCTTTCCAATAATTATCTTATTTACTCTAGTTTTACTTTGAAACTCATTCTTAGCTAACTTAAGTATTCTCGCAATCTCCTCCTTAGAAATTACAGAGCATAAGTTAACTAATACATATTCTCTTAATCTCTCTTCTTCCACTTTTGTAGTCACTCTCCTCATACCCAAAACATCATATAGACTCTTGGGTATCTTTCACATCATATACAATACAAGTATTCTACAGTAGCTTCCTCTAATGATCTTTTACCATTTGCAACAAAATTGTCATACCATTTTGTTAGAGGCTTCATATTAGCATTCTTTACTACCTCATTTACAATTTCATTCAAAGACATGGGAGGTTTAACTTTAAATTTTCCTTGCATTATTACCTTATCAACTCTAGATGATTTTGGTTTCTTACTGGATTTTGTTCCACCAGATGGTTTCTCCTTTGTGACTTTGGCATCCTTAGCAGCTTTGGCCTTTACCTCCTTCACCGCTTCATCTGATTCAGATTCTTTATCATCCACAGTAACAAATCTTACTATCTTTCTTTTCACTCCCTTGCCAGATGATTTGACTGATGAATTAGTTGGTTTTCCAAGACTGAAGGAGGGAGCAAAGCTCCTTGATTGCTTTGGCTTAGGTGCAACAGCTTCTAGTTTAGCCTTTTCCACCTTAACAGACTGTTCTTCTGATAAGATATTTCTTTTTCTTGCCTCCTGGACCGCTTCCTTAGAAATCCCTATACTCTTCGCATAGGCTTCAACTTTTTTCCTTACCTTTTTCTCAATTTCTGGACTTTTGAACTGTTGATTCAACTTTAAGCTTTTCTCTGCATAGGTTCCAAACCTTTCCTCAAAGGGATCAACTAGCTTTCTCAGCAAGTGTTGTGCATAAAGTTCCAAAATTTGCTCATACACTTCATATCCCACAAGCATGATCCATGAAGTCCTTGGTTCAATTGCCTCCATCAAGCACTAGTCAGTGTCTACCATGAAACAAATTGTGTCTTGATATTTCTCCATAATTGACTTAGGGATTCTTTCCCTCTCATGCATCTCTTTCTGAAAATTCTTAAAGTATCCTCATAGGTTAGCATTCCGAACTTTAGAGTCATCGGAGTTGTATAAATATTTTCTGATTTGAACACCTATAGGTCTGTCAAAGGCCCACTGTACCGACCCAACTCTCGGAACTTCATTCATAAAATAAAAGAATAAACATAGGATTAGAGTACCATACTTGAATGGATGTTTCTTCTTCTCCTTTATCTTCTTCAAAATTTTCAATAGCTCACTCTGGAGCAGTTCATAGAGGTCATACTTCTTATCTTCCCTCATCATTTCATATGCAGCATAAATGGCTATTCCAAAAACAAAATTTTCTCTACTAGAATAGTAAACCTTGTACCCTATTACCATTGAGGAAAATTTGACATCATGCTCCATGATATCATTGATAGTCATCGCTCTACGATTGAACTTTGATCCGGTTGCATTTGTAACAATCTCATTCTTTACTGCCTTCAACGAGGCAAACTCTTTGGATGAATATAACCCTGCCACAACCCTAATAACATTCTTTGTGATCTTACAGGGCTTGTTCAACCACATGAACTCGTCGCATTCTACTCAACACATACCAGACCTATTCGGGTTCATCAAACATCGAGAATCTAGCAAACTGCACGAAACCCTTATTCTCCAAAACCTGGAATTTTAGTTTAAGAATTGAATTCTCATCAGTCAACTACTTGTTGTAAAGATTTAACAGGTTAGGTCTTCTCAATTCCTCAATAGGGCAATGAGTGTAAACCCTAACAACCTCAATATGCAGTACACCATATGGAACAATTGAAAACGTGCTCTTCGGATCATTTTCCATGGAGATAAATAGATGGATTTTGAAATCAAGTCGAGCTCTCTCCATGATATCAACAACTAAAGGGGTAGCAGCACCAAATGCAGCCATTCCAAAAATTTCAAATTTCAAATTGAAGGGTTTTGAACTGATAAATACCTTTATCACCAAATTCAATTTTTGCCTAATAAATCTTCTTCACGCTTTGGTCACTGAAAATTCTATTTGCAGAGCTCTCTTCTCTTATTCTCTTCGAATCCAAAGTGAGAAATGAAGTGATTAAATTGGTTTTTATCTTCCGCATACCTAACGTTTCATTGTAATAAATGCACTTTTCCATAATACTTTCGGATACTCTGCATCTTCAAGAATTTCTTTCCAGATCTTCAAATCTGCTCATACTCTTCCAGAAATCCTTCAAATAGATTAGTAATCATCATATTCAACTTCTGCAAACTGTCGGAGTTAGGCACAGATCTCAAACAGGGGGTTTATAATATTTTCATGAAAACTTCCCTCGAGGCCGGATGCCTTAGCTTAGTTACTAGATGTAGTTCAAGCACCGGAATCAGGTGCAAACCCATTTCCTACTTCTGAATCACTCTTCTTAACCCTTGTCTTCTTCATCTGATCTCTTATCTCTTCAAATTTTTCTTTTCCCTTCTCATCTGCCTTCACATTCTTGTTCTTGTTTACTGGACCATTCCTATTCACATTTCTACTTATACAATATTTAGCAATGCGATCGGATTTGTTGCAAGCATAGCAAACAACATTGCCTTGCATAGGCCTAAAGTTCATCTAATTTTCTCTTGATTTGCATTGATTAGGAATGTGTCCAAACCTACCGCATGCATAACATCTGACATTTCTCTTATTTTGAAAGTTGTTCATCACACTTCTGCATTTATTTGACTTATGACCATATTTGTTGCATTTGAAACATTGACCGAAGAAAGATGGACCGATGTTATTCATCGTATTTTTGCATTGACTAGCCATATGACCAAATTTATTGCAAACAAAACAGCTACCGTTGAACTTATGAGCATTAGGTTGCCTTACTGGAGGCCTTCTTGATTTGTTCTTCTGATGTGTTGATTTGGAGTTGTAGACACCTATTTTTGTCCACCTAATTAAATGAATTTTATAATTGTTTAATTACCATTCATCCAACTATTAATTAAATTCACATTTAATTAATCTTTCATCCTCTTTCAACTATTAATTAAATTAATATTTAATAATTAATTAATTCATCCCAGCCCTCTTCTCCTATTAATTAAATAAAGTATTCAATTTATTTGATTTAATTCACTTAACCAAATTGAGACCATTAATTAAATAAATAAATTATATTTCTATAATTAATTCTTCTCTCACGTCTAAATATTTATTTAAATCCCCCAAAATCCCATCTCTCACATTTAAATAAATTAACATTTATTTAAATCACCTTTGTCCTCCACCCACTTGCATTTTCCTACAAATACAAGTTGCACAACTATTTTAAATAAAATAATTATTTATTCAAAATCCTATTTGATAGTTCTTATACTTAATATAAGTACAAATCCAATAGCCAACAAGATGAGAAGGGGGGGTGAGGGGGGGGCGTGAATCATACAAACTTAATCATCCATAAAAACATCATATTCAACCTCGGTAACATATATCAGTCATATAACCAAAAATTGTAAAACATGCAAACTCAAAAGCATATGAACAATATAAACCTCATAACACCAGATTTAACGTGGAAACCCAAATAGGAAAAACCACTATGGGATTTCGGACCCACTAAGAAATATACTCTTCTAGAGTATGCTCGGTTAAAAGCAAATCCTATTAAAGATTACAAACACATTGCTAGATGTGACCTGGTTAAGGGATTTCCCTCAGATCTGTTAGGATCTTCACTTTGTTAGAAGTGACCTTGTCAAAGGATTTCAAACACTCAATCAGAATGTCACCTTGTTAGAGGATTTACATATAAGACTGTTAAGTCCACTCGGTTAAGAGATTTCCTGTCACTTTCACAAAATAATAGTAATACAATCTATTTGCAACTTCACATCTGAAATGCTAAAGCAGATTCCTATTTGTTCAATACAATCTAGACATAGAACTAATCTTGTCTATTTGTTGGGCATCAATACTCTATTATTCTAACAGGTCTTCAAGCTTTTGTGCTCGGTAATCACTATGTAGCATCCCTGTGCATACACTTGCCCGCATACATTGTTTATCAACAGTTTCCTATTTATAAACAATCTTCTAACCGCTTAATCTCCTTGATCACATTTCCCATGATCAATCATAGCCATCAGATCTTCAATCTTGTCCAGGTTCATTGTATCTTTCAATCTGAAAACGTTTTACCCCGCCTTGGAACTTGCACATTCACCTTGGAACTTGTGTTAGGGTAATGCGGTTCAATCTGAGTTGTAGATCTTCTTGCCAACTTTCCATTGCCTTAGATTCGTTAATCAAACTTCTTTCACGTCTTACCAATCATTGATCCGCTCCAGCTCATCAGCATCTTTCATTAAATATCACATGTAAACATTTAATGCATTCTGTTATAGCTCGGTTACAACTCAGTGAATACTAAACTTCACTCGGTAGACATTCTGTCTTCATTAACCGACTACGATAACCTTAGGGTTTACCGACTAGGTTCCTTAGGGTTTACCGACTAGGTTCTTTGCTTGATAACATAGTATAGTATTAACCTTTACATTTTACAACATATGTATGATGTTAAAACAATCTAAAACATCAAGATCTCATCATTGTCTGACTCAGTAGAGTTGCCCATTGAATAACTTATCCCCTTATTCATCATATTCTTTCCTGTGTCTTTACTGACTTCTTTATAATCTTCATATCATATTTCTCAAGATATGGCAACATCATACTGAATTAGAAAATCAATTTCTTGACATCAATGACAAAATAATAATATCAAGATAGTAAAACATCTTTAATCAGTTATGTGCATAATCATCAACAACCTTCTCAATATCGTTGTAATATTGCCAACAATCTCCCCCTTTGGCATTGATGGCAAAACCAATTGATTTGACCTTTAAAAAAATCGGATTGCTGTGATTCTGAAATGCTGAAATGCTCTCCCCCATACATCAGACTTCTTTTCTGTTTTCAGTCTTTATTTCAATCTGTAGTCTTCTCTCAGTCTTCTTAGGTCTTCTCCCCTTTTGGTAGATATTCTCCTTCTTGGTCTTCTCCCCCTGGGTAGGTCTTCTCCCCTTTTGGTAGATATTCTCCTTCTTGGTCTTCTCCCCCTGGGTAGGTCTTCTCCTTCTTGGTCTTCTCCCCCTTTGACAACAATTCCAAAAAGAATAGAACTAAAACATAATGTGTTTCTGTAAGAAGTTATTTCCTATTGTTGTGTATCAACTGAGTCTCGGTCAGAGCATTTGTTTACAATTCCTGTTCCCTGTATCATTTTCTGTATTATCCTAGTATATTTCTAGTACACTTTCAGAAAAACATTCTAAAGTGTATCACTCCAGCATCAGCTCCCCAAAAGATATTCAATAGAGTCATCGAAGTGATGCTTTCACCGAACTTGGTCAGTGAGTAAAAGATAGGGGTAGGACCCCTAACTTACTTCTGAGATATTCAAAAGTGTCCTTTGGTAGTGGCTTGGTGAAGATATTAGCTATTTGCTCCTTTGTGTTAACATATTCCAACACCACTTTCTTCTCTTGAGCTTATTCTCCAAGATAATGATATTTGATAGATATGTGCTTTGTCTTAGAGTGCATAACAGGGTTCTTTGAAATATTAATGGCACTAGTATTGTCACAGAATATAGTTACTGGCTCGGTAACTTTCTCATTTATACCCTCCAACAGTTGTTTGATCCATGCAATGTTGGTACAATTCAGTGTTGCTGCAACATATTCAGCTTCGGCTGTTGACTGAGAAACACATCCTTGTTTCTTGCTAAGCCAACTCACTAGTCTTTCTCCTAAGAAGAAAGCTCCTCCACTTGTTCTTTTTCTGTCATCAATTTTGCCTGCCCAATCAGCATCAGTATAAACTTTTAGATCAAAATCATTTCCTTTATGATATACTAAGCCATAATCTTCAGTGCCTTTCAAGTATCTGAAAATTCTTTTGATTGTCGTCATGTGTATTTCCTTAGGATTTGCAAAGAATCTTGCAACAATACCTACTGCATGTGCTATATCTGGCCTGTTGTGAACAACATATTGTAGTTTTCCAATCATGGATCGGTAGAGTGTCTCATCAACAGATGCAGATTCATCATTCTTTGATAGTTTACAGTTGGTAGTCATAGGAGTACTTACTGGTTTTGAATCCTCCATTCCAAATTTCTTCAAGATTTCCTTTATGTACTTGGATTGAGTAATGAAAATCTCATTTTTCATTTGCAGTATCTGTAAGCCTATAAAATACTTTATCTCACCGATTAATGACATCTCAAATTCTTTGCTCATTTCATTTTCAAAGTTCTTGCATAAAGAGTCATTTCCACAAAATATAATATCATCAACAAATATGGTTGAGATTAGTATTCCATTTTCATCATTCTTCATGTACATGTTGTTGTTCTCACTTGTCCTTATAAAACCAATCTTAATCAAATAAGAGTGCAATCTTTCATACCATGCTCTAGGTGCTTGTTTCAGACCATATAAAGCTTTGTTTAATTTACATACCTGATCTTTATTATTGTCATCAACAAATCCTTCAGGTTGTTCAATGAAAACTTCTTCTTCTAATATTCCATTCAGAAATGCAGATTTGACATCCATTTGATATACCTTGAAGTTCTTGAAAGCAGCATATGCCAACAATGTTCTAACTCCTTTAAGTCTAGCAATAGGTGCAAAAGTCTCACCATAATCAATTCCTTCTTCTTGGGCATAACCTTTGCAAACCAATCTTGCTTTGTTCCAAATGACCTCACCTTTCTCATTTAGCTTGTTTCTGAAGATCCACTTTGTACCGATTACATTTTTGTCCTTCGGTCTTGGTACCAGTGTCCATGTGTCATTCTTCTTGATTTGATCAATCTCTTCTGTCATAGCATTTATTCAATCTTCACTGTTAAATGCCTCTTTCACTATTCTCGGTTCAAATTCAGATATCAAACATGTGTTATGTCTCAGTTTGTTCCTTGTCATCACTGGATCATCCTTATCTCCTATAGTCTAACTTGGTGCATGGTGTCTTCTAACATATTTGGCTAATACAAGCTCAATAGGCTCTATATGATACTCTTCATCACTCGGTAACTGGATATTTTCTTCATTTTCTTCAACAGTTATCTCAATAGGACTTTTCGGTTGCACATAGACAAATTCATCATAGTCTTCCGGTTTTTTGGAATTCCTTTCATCAGTTCTTTCTGCAAATTCATCAATTTTCACATTTGCACTTTCTACTATTTTGTTAGATGATTTGATCAGACATTTAAATGCTTTGCTTCTAGAAGAATATCCTAGAAATGTTCCTTCTTCACTTTTCTGATCAAACTTGCCATTTCTATCATCTTTATGAACATAGCATTTACTTCCAAAGATCTTAGAATAACTTACATTAGGTTTCTTGCCATACCAGTTTTTTTAAGGTGTCTTCAAAGTACCTTTCTTCAATTGAACTCGGTTCAAGGTCTAAACAGATGTTCTTATTGCTTCTCTCCAAAATGTTTGTGGAACCTTCTTCTCAATCATCAGTGTTCTAGCACAATCCACAATAGATTTGTTTCTTCTTTCAGCTATTCCATTCTGTTGTGGAGTTCTCGGTGTAGAGACTTGTCTTTTAACACCATGATCATTGCAAAATAGATTGAACTCATCAGATGTGAACTTTCCTCCTCTATCTGATCTAAGACATTTCAGTTGTCTTCCTGTTTCATTTTCAACTCTAGCCTTGTACCACTTAAACATTTGAAAAGCTTTTCATTTTTCTTTTAAAAACATTACTGACATCATCCTTGAATAGTCATCCACAAATAATATGAAATACTTATCACCATAATATCTTTGAACTTTCATAGGACCACAAAGATCAGTGTGCACAAGATCTAAAATTCCCTTAGAAGTGTAGGACTTACTTGTAAAGTTGGATCTTGTCATCTTACCCATCTGGCATCCTCGGCACATAGCATTCTTAGGTTTTTCAAGACTCGGTAGACCTCTTACTCTGTGCTTCTTACTTATCTTGATCAAATTATCAAAATTAACATGACAAAACCTTTTATGCCATAACCAGGTATTATCAATCTTTGCATGCAAACACTTATTGTGAGTTGAGTCAAGGTGAAATGTATTACCTTTTGTTTGTGTCTCGATAGCAGCTAACTTTCCATTCTTGTCATGAACTTTGACAATTCCTTTCTAAAATTCTATTTGGTAACCTGTGTTGTTTAGTTGTGCTACACTCAACAAATTATATTCCAAACCTTCAACCCAATAAACATCATTGCATCTTGCTTTATCAAGAAGTGTTATGGATCCTTTACCTCTTACCGAACATGATGCATCATTACCAAATCTAACATAGCCTCCATCATAATCTTCTAACATAACAAACTTGTGTTTATCTCCTGTCATATGATGTGAACATCCACTGTCTATAATCCAAGAATCATTAGTGTTTATGTGAGATATTAGGGCTTTTTCTTCATACCTTTCTTCATCTGATCCATCCTTGATAGCCACATAAACAACTTCCTCGATATCAGTCTCATCTGATTTATTATCTTCAGATTCCTCATTAGCAATTAAGCATGTCTTTCTATCTCTTCTTCTGAAGTCTCAGTGTCTTCTGTAATGATTATCTTTTTGTCCGTCATCTCGGTAATCTCTCTTTTTAGTGAAATCTTTGCCTCTCGGTAGCCTTTTGGCCAATAGTGCTTCAAACTCTTCTCGCTTTCTTATTTCTTCATACAGTTTGTGTACCTCCTCCATGTTCTTCCAAAAATCTTTCACTAGCTCCACTGTGATCTCCTTCAGAGTACTTATACTTTCTTTCATTGTAATCATTAGATTCATTCAGATGAAAAGAACTAAATGCATATTCAACTTTATTTACCGATGACCCACTGTTATCAAAATTACTTAACTCAAATGTGTGTAGCTTATCAATAGTAGCATCCAAGGAAACTGGCATATTAGGTACAACCTCAATTCATTGATTGCAAAGACTCGGATTGCATAGGTAGGTAAAAGAGTTCTTAGCAACTTACTTGTTACATCCTTTTCTTCAATAGTTCCTCCTGCTCCTTTGATTTGATTTACAATCTCCTTTAGTCTTGTATTGTACTGGGTTATGTTCTCACCTTCATTCATCCTCATAGATTCAAGTTGTCCTCTTAAAGTATCAACTTTTTCTCTTTGAACATGTTCATCTCCTCCATATACAGATATGAGCTTAGTCCACATTGCCTTTGCATCATTGCAGCCTTCTAGATCATTAAACTTAGAATCGGTCAATGCAGATGTTATTTCAATCATTGCTTGAATATGTTCTTGGTTTGCCTTTATCTCTTCCATAGTCAATGGATAGGTGCTCGGTGCAACAAAATCATTCTCCAGATAGTATATAGAATATTCTCCAACTCCTGATAGATGTAGCTTCATCCTTTTCTACCATGTAGAGAAACTTGACTTATTCAGCTTAGGTGCATCCCTCTTATACATCTTTGGATCTTTAACTCAAGTGCCTTTAAACTTTCCTTTCGGAGTCCAAAGCTCTGATACCAATTGATAGTTCTTATACTTAATATAAGTACAGATCCAATAGCCAACAAGGTGAGAGGGGGGGGGGTGAATCATACAAACTTAATCATCCATAAAAACATCAGATTCAACCTTGGTAACATATATCAGTCATATAACCAAAAATTGTAAAACATGCAAACTCAAAAGCATATGAACAATATAAACCTCATAACACCAGATTTAACGTGGAAACCCAAATAGGGAAAAACCACTATGGGATTTCGGACCCACTAAGAAATATACTCTTCTAGAGTATGCTCGGTTAAAAGCATATCCTTTTAAAGATTACAAACACATTGCTAGATGTGACCCGGTTAAGGGATTTCCCTCATATCTGTTAGGATCTTCACTTTGTTAGAAGTGACCTTGTCAAAGGATTTCAAACACTCAATCAGAATGTCACCTTGTTAGAGGATTTACATATAAGACTGTTAAGTCCACTCGGTTAAGAGATTTCCTGTCACTTTCACAAAATAACAGTAATACAATCTATCTGCAACTTCACATCTGAAATGCTAAAGCAAATTCCTATTTGTTCAATACAATCTAGACATAGAACTAATCTTATCTATCTGCTGGGCATCAATACTCTGTTATTCTAATAGGTCTTCAAGCTTCTGTGCTCGGTAATCACTATGTAGCATCCCTATGCATACACTTGCCTGCATACATTGTTTATCAACAGTTTCCTATTTATAAACAATCTTCTAACCGCTTAATCTCCTTGATCACATTTCCCATGATCAATCATAGCCATCAGATCTTCAATCTTGTCCAGGTTCATTGTATCTTTCGATCTGAAAACGTTTTACCCCACCTTGGAACTTGCACATTCACCTTGGAACTTGTGTTAGGGTAATGCGGTTCAATCTGAGCTGTAAATCTTCTTGCCAACTTTCCATTACCTTAGATTCGTTAATCAAACTTCTTTCACGTCTTACCAATCATTGATCCGCTCCAGCTCATCAGCATCTTTCATTAAATATCACATGTAAACATTTAATGCATTCTATTATAGCTCGGTTACAACTCGGTGAATACTAAACTTCACTCGGTAGACATGCTGTCTTCATTAACCGACTGCGATAACCTTAGGGTTTACCAACTAGGTTCTTTGCTTGATAACATAGTATAGTATTAACCTTTACATTTTACAACATATGTATGATGTTAAAACAATCTAAAACATCAAGATCTCATCATTGTCTGACTCGGTAGAGTTGCCCATTGAATAACTTATCCCCTTATTCATCATATTCTTTCCTGTGTCTTACCGACTTCTTTATAATCTTCATATCATATTTCACAAGATATGGCAACATCATACTGAATTAGAAAATCAATTTCTTGACATCAATGACAAAATAATAATATCAAGATAGTAAAACATCTTTAATCAGTTATATCCATAATCATAAACAACCTTCTCAATATCCTTGTAATATTGCCAACACTATTTATCCTCACCCACTTGAAACCTTTAATGGCTTCCCTTAAAGTCTTCAATCCTTTAATGGCTTCCCTTAAAGCTTCAAACCTTTAATGGCTTTCCTCTAAGAGTCTTCTCAAGCCTTTAATGGTTTCCCTTAAAGTCTTCAAACCTTTAATGGCTTCTTTCTAGAGTCTTCTTAAGCCTTTAATGGTTTCTTCAAAGTCTTCAAGCATTTAATGCTTTATCCCCCTTTTTCTCATTTAAATAAATTAAGATTTATTTAAATAAAATTAAAAATTCACATTCACATTTAAATAAATTTATATTTATTTAAATATCTATCAAAATGCAAATTGCACCATTTAATTGAAATAAATGATTTTATTTTAATTGAAAATCCCAAAATTCCTCCCACTTGCATTCTCCTACAAAATCCATTTGCATGCCTAAACCCCTTCTAGATTCTTCTAATCACTTCCAATTTAGCCTAATCCTATCCTAATCATTGTCACATTCCTAAATAAAAGGAAGTCACTTCTCAAAAGCCTCCAAAGTCTTCAATAACCATTAAAGGCTTTATGTCTTCAAATGGTTAACCTCTAAAGTCTTCCAAACCACTAAAGGCTCTTACATAACCATTTATAGTTAACTCACCTTTGACCTTTGGTTAGAGACTTTCCTCTAACTTAACCATCATTTTAACTCATGGGTCTCTTCAAATAATTTATTTATTTGACTAAGGTAACCATTTAACCCTTGCACATTCATTTATCCCTTGGATAAAAGGAATATCCATTAACCTAACCCTAACCCAACCCCCTAGGGTAACCATTATTAGATAGCTAAAATAACCAGAGGACAACTGAGACGGGGGGGAGAGGGGGGCCTGAATCAGTTGTCACCGGATTACAGAACTTTAAGCATTCAAAATTTTATTATCGGAACACATAAACTCAATACCGGAATGCATAAACCAAATACCAAAATAAAACATAAGCATAAATCACATAACAGTTACCATCCATCCATAACACATGACACCAAGATTTGTACGTGGAAAACCTGGTAAAGGGAAAACCCACGGTGGGAAGCCTACCCATAGTCAGATAATACTTCTGCAGTAAGTATGTGATTACAATATGAGGGGAATGCACATTCAGGAATGCCAATAGCCTAGGGCGCACTGCTCATCACAAAAACGAGCCTCACTGACTACAAAAACATCGGACTACAATCCAGAAAAAAGAGTGAACTGTAAGTATAGCATCTCATATGCTTGAGTACAGTTCCAATTAAGCTGAATATCGGAGGTCTTAAACCTCTCTTACAAATCCAATTTGATCACCTATGATCGACCAAAACTTTTGCATATAATTACAACATTATTCGCACAAAGATAAACATATAACTTTGACCTATGATCTACAAAGAGATCTTACATCATATTTATACCAGCCCGAGACCTAAACAATTAGGTCAACCACCAAAAAGATAATACAATAAGTTCATAACATAAACCCACAATATAATGATCAACCAAGTTGGCTTAGGCCTAAAACAATGTAAATCAATCCTTAAATCCCATCGGTAACGCATCAGGAACATCCTCCAACATGTTACATAAACTGGTCCATAACCTAGATAGCACCGAACCCAAAATAGGTCACCATAAACCAAATCCAACACCACCGATGAACTGGAACACGAATAAGATAACCAACAACATCCCGAAAGCCATCTAGAAGCCGCACCAACACCACTTATCACGTGCATCAAAAGATCTTCAACAAAGCTCTACCAGTAAAACCCTTGCCGGTGACCAAAAGGCTTACTAGAAAAAATAATAGCTCTAGAGTATGTCAAATCTCGAACTAACTGATCATGATACACATTTGAATAGCATGAATGACAAATCCAAACCAATTCCATAAACCAAAGCATACCGGATCAATATCATTAACCAATCACTTTACCAGAACCAACCGAAAACCGGTAAACAACCAAAAAAACCAGTGTTGCCATCAATGACAAAACATCAATGCAACACATAATCAATTCTTCCAAATTTCCAACAATCTCCCCCTTTGGCATTGATGGCAACACTAGATGTGAAAAACATCCAAGAGCCAAGAAATGCCAAACAAGTCTCCCCCAGTGGAAGACAACCAACAATCTTCCACAAAATGATATAGCAATGAAGCTCTTAATCAAAGTCCCCCTTTGACTGATATTTTATTTAACTCTGTTTTTCACAAATATATCTCACCCTTTGACATCAATGCCAGAAATCTAACATAAACATCAAAGAAAAGTCATAAATCCTCTTATTCTTATAGTTGACTACTCCCCATGAGTAGTAGCACCACCACATCAATTTGGAATAAATAGTAGCTCTGATAATACATACCGGACCGATGTCAATCAGCATCACTCAGGTTTCTACCGGAGGGGCAGAAACCCCCAATTTGTCTCTGAAGTACTCAAATGATTCTTTAGGCAAAGGTTTGGTGAAAATGTCTGCAATCTGCTCTTTAGTGTTCACATAAACCAGTTTGACTTCATTTTCTTCTACCTTCTCCTTCAAAAAGTTATACTTGATAGATATATGCTTTGTCTTAGAATGAAATGTCGGATTCTTTGATATATCAGTAGCAGCAGAGTTATCACAGTGAATAACTACTGGTTCATTACAATCCACCTTTATATCCTTCAACATTTTCTTCATCCATAGAACTTGTGTAAGTAGCAGCAACATACTCAACTTTAGCAGTAGATAAAGAGGTGCATGACTACTTCTTGTTGGTCCATGAAACAAGCTTATTTCCAAGAAAGAAAGCTCCACCAAATGTGTTCTTTCAGTCATCAACATCTCCAGCCCAATCTGCATCTGTATATGCACATAATGTAAAGTCATCATTTTTAGGATACCACAAAAAATACTCAATTGTTCCTTGCAAATACCTAAAAAATCCTTTTCACCACACTCTCATGATTTTCTCTAGGATCACTCTGATATCTTGATACAATACAAATTGTGTTCACTATATTCAGTCTAGTTTGAGTCAGATATAACAAACCACCAATCATAGACTTGTACCTAGTAGGATTTACCGGTGTAGATGCATCATTATTTGTCAATTTCTCACTTGTAACCATCGGAGTAATAACCAGTTTACAATTTTCCATACCAGATTTCTTCAACAACTCTCTAGCATACTTAGTTTGACAGATGAAAATACCTTTATTAGTTTGAGTAATCTACAAACCTAAGAAAAATCTCATCTCCCCAATCATAGACATCTCAAATTCATTCTTCATATTGTTAGAGAATTCCATACACAACTTATCTTCTCCTCCAAAAATGATATCATCAACAAAGACCTCAATAATCAATATGTCATCATCAGTGATCTTATAATATAAATTACTCTCAGCATTACCTTTAGTGAAATCAAGCTTCAAAAGATATTTATCCAGTCTTGCATACCAAGCTCTAGGGGCTTGTTTCAATCCATATAAATCTTTCTTTAAACTACAAACCATTTTTTTGTCATCTAAAAGTGAAAATCTATTAGGTTTCTCAATATAAACTTCCTCTTCGAGATCTCCATTCAGAAATGCACACTTAACATCCATTTGATAAACCTTGTAGTTCTTATGTGCAGCATAAGCAAGAAATAATCTCACAGCTTCAATCCTAGCTACCGGTGCAAAGGTTTCACCATAATCAATTCCTTCCTTTTAAGAATATCCTTTACAAACCAATCTATCTTTATTCCTCACAACTTGTCCATCGTCATTCAATTTATTTCTAAAAACCCATTTACTTCCAATAACATTTTAATTTTTAGGTCGGGGAACTAAAGCCCATGTGTTATTCTTTTCTATCTGATCTAATTCTTCTTCCATAGCTTTCATCCAATATTCATCTTTACAAGCTTCAATTACTGATGCTGGTTCAACTTGAGAAATTAAACATACCTCATCAGCTGCCAACCTTCTTCTTGTCATCACTCCTTTGCTTTTATCTCTAATGATCTGATCTTCTAAATGATTCAACCTTACATACCTAGGAGTCTTCTGATTTTATGTTCCTCTGTCCCGATCTTCAGTTACTATTGAATTTTTTGATATTGTCGGAGTAACTGGTTCAACATTTTGTTTTGGTGTAGGTGCTACCGGTTCAATTATGATCATTTCCACTACCAGTTCTCTCTCATAAGTTCTGATTTGACTTATGTTCTTCTCATCCACTTTGACATTTGTGCTCTCCACAATTCTCTGCAATCTTTTGTTATAACATCTATATGCTTTGCTTTCATTAGAATGACCAAGAAATATTCCTTCACCACATCTAGGATCAAACTTTCCAATGTAATCATCTCTTTTTATATAGCATTTACTACCAAAGATTTTGAAATACTTAATTGTCGGTGTATGACCAAACCATAACTCAAAAGGTGTCTTACCGGTATCTCCTTTGATATGGACTCCGTTGAATGTGTATATCATCGTGATTACAACTTCTCTCTAGTAGATATGAGGGAGATTAGCTTCCATCATCATAGTTCTAGTTGCATCCAAGATAGTTTTGTTCTTCCTTTCCACAACTCCATTCTGCTGAGGTGTCTGGGGTGCAGAAAACTGTCTCCTTATCCCATTCTTTTCACAATAGTTGCTAAATTCACCGGATGTGAAATCTCCACCCTGATCTGACCTTAAACATTTAATCTTCAATCAAGTCTTTGTCTCAACTTTATCTTTAAAGATTTTAAACTTTGTAAATGCTTCAGACTTCTCCCTTAGAAAAGTAACCCACATCATTCTAGAATAATCATCAATGATTAGCATGAAATATATATCACCCTGAAAACTTTTGATTCTTGCAGGACCACACAAATCAGTATGAATAAGATCAATAACATCATTAGATTTGTCTTGTATACTCTTAAAAGAAGTTTTGGCTTGCCTTACCATTTGACATTCCTTACATACAGGATTATATGGCTTTACAATCTTAGGTATATCTCTAACTGCCTTAGTAGAATTGATCTTCACAATGCAATCAAAATTCACATGAAACAACCTTTTATGCTATAGCCAACTCTCATCAATTTGTGCAATCAAACATGTCTTCTCACTGGAGTTCAAATGAAATATATTACCTTTAGTCTATGTACTGATTGCAATTTTTAATCCAGATTTGTTGATAATCTTGCATTTTCCATCCTTAAATTGAAATCCCTTATCCACCAACTATCCTACACTCAAAATATTATGCCTTAAACCTTCAACATAATAAACATTATCAGTGTTATGCTTACCATCCAATGATATTATTCCTCTTCCCTTGATCATGCATGCTTTTTCATCTCCAAATCTAATCAGACCACCATCAAATTCTTGCATAGATAAGAACTTCCTTTTATCTCTACTCATATGATGTGAATATCCACTGTCAATTACCCATTCATCCTTGTCTTCAATTTTAGCAGCAAGGACCTTCTCTTCAGGTACTAGATCATCTTCCTTGATAGCCAAAATACCCATTCCTTTCCATTGTCAGATCCACTAGCTGAATCTTGTGTCGGTTCGTCATCAGAATCAGTCACACCTTCCTCATCTACATGGTAGCATGATTTGTCTTTTCTTTTCCTATACTTATGTTTGTTTTGATAATCATGGTTAGGCCTAAAAGATCTTCTATCTCTTTCTTCAAATCTTGAATTCCTTTCAGGACATCTAGATGCAAAATGACCTATCTTATTACATGCAAAGCATTTAAAAGGTGATTTTCCTTCATACTTACTTCTTGTCGATTCTTTAGCTACTCTTCTAGCAAATAAGGCTTCAAGTTGCTCAAACTCTTCATCTTCTTTCTTCATATCCTCTAGTTCCTTTGCATATAAATCTTTCCAATCACTCTTGTCGATAGATGATGTAGATGCATGAAAAGCAGGTTCAAATTTCACAGCACCAGAAGGTCTAAATTCCTCAAGTTCAAAAGCAGATAACTTTCCAACCAAGGTATCCCTATTAACAAAGGTGTTTGCCATAGTTCTCAACTCATTAATTGTAGTAGCCTTCATCTTATAAGTCAGTGGAAAAGCTCTCAATGCTTTACAAACTATTTCATCTTCACTCAGAGATCCACCACAATATTGAATGCCCAAAACAATCTCATTAACTCTCTCCATAAAAGCAGTAATCCTTTCATCTTCTTCCATCTTCAGTTTTTCATACCTCACCCAATAACCATCAAGTTTAGCAATTTTAACAGTAGGGTCACCTTCATTCAGAGTCTCCAATTTGTCCCATATAGCTTTTGCAGTTGATTTGCCAGTTAGTCCCACTATTTGTTGATCAGAAAGTGCACACAAAAGGGCTTCTCTAGCTCTACAATCATTCTCAAGCTCTTTATCCTACCAGAGGCGGATTGCTAGATGTCGGATTAAATGATGTAACACCATTCTCAATGATCTCCCAAATTTCCTTTCCAAGACATCTTAGGTGAGTCTCCATCTGAATCTTCCATACCCTATAATTTGTTCCATCAAGCCTAGGAATTTCTCTCCGAAAAACAGTTACAGATATATTTGATGAACTTGAACTGCTAGATGCCATAGGATATTCTTCAAGCGGTTAAGCCAAGATCTAATACCAATTATTAGACAACTCAAATAAGCAGAGGACAACTAAGAGGGGGGGTGAATTAGTTGTCACCGGATTACATAACTTTAAGCATTCAAAACCTTATTACCGGAACACATAAACTCAATACCGGAATGCATAAACCAAATACCAGAATAATAGATATAGCAATTAAACATAGGCATAAATCACAGAATAGTTACCATCCATCCATAACACATGACACCAGGATTTGTACGTGGAAAACCCGATAAAGGGAAAAAACATGGTGGGAAGCCTACCCACAATCAGATAATACTTTTGCAGTAAGTATGTGATTACAATATGAGGGGCTTGCACATGCAAGAAGGCCAATGGCCTAGAGAGCACTGCTCATCACAAAAAGGAGCCCCATTGACTACAGAAACATTAGACTACAATCCGAAAATAAGAGTGAACTGCAAGTATAGCATCTCCTATGCCTAAGTACAGTTCCGATTAAGCTCAATATCGAAGGTCTTAAACCTCTCTTACAAACCCAATTCGATCACCTATGATCGACCAAATCTTCTGCATATGATTACAACATTATTCACACACAGATAAACCTATAACCTTAACCTATGATCTACAAAGAGATCTTACATCATATTTATACCAACCTGAGACCTAAACAATTAGGTCAGCCACCAAAAAGATAATACAATAAGTTCATAACATAAACCCACAATCCAATGATCAACCAAGTCGTCTTAGGCCAAAAAACAATGTAAACCAATCCTTAAATCCCGTCGGTAATGTATCAGGAACATCCTCCAACACTTACATAAACCAGTCCATAACCTAAATAACACTGGACCCAAAATAGGTTGCCATAAACCAAATCCAACACCACCGATGAACTGGAAGATGGACAAGATAACCAATGGCATCTTGAAAGCCATCTAGAAGGCGCACCAACACCACTTATCATGTGCATCAAAAGATCTTCAACAAAGCTCTGTCGGGAAAACCCTTACCAGTGACCAAAAGGCTAACTAGAACAAATGATAGTTCCTCAGTCATCAAATCCCAAACCAACTGATCGTGATACACATCTAAATAGCATGAATGACAAATCCAAACTAATTCCACAAACCAAAACATACCAGATCAATATCATAAACCAACCACTCTACCAGAACCAATCGAAAACCAGTAAACAGCCAAAACAGTTTCTATCAATGACAAAACATCAATGCAACATATAATCAATTCCTCCAAATTGCCAACAACCATCATGTCCCCTCAAACATTTAATGCTCCTTATCTCTCCTCTCAAGCCTCCTCATGGTGACACTTGTCAACATGGGATTGGGTTGAAAGTGTCACATGGATTGAAGATCATTCAATCCTAACCCTTGTTAAGATTACTCAATCTTAACCATCCAACTCCCCATTTCTTCTATAAATAGATCTCATTTCCTTCATTATCATCATCCCAGGTTTTTGCATCCAAGGTATGCTATTTTCCTATGTACAGGTTATCAAGGAGTCTCATTTGCCTCTCTTTTCAAGCTTAAGCATTTAGGAGCATTCTAGTATTAGACTTATCATGTTAGCATAGCATATCATGTTATCATAGCATATTAACATAGTATAATAGCATTATCATATGTAGCATGTAAGTTTCTTTATCATAACTTAGTATTATCATAGCATTATCATGTTAGGATAGCATATCATACTAGCATAATCTTCATTTTAATCTCATCATTTTGCATGATATTATAGCTTCTCATATCCATATCATGCTAAGATCTTAGTTGCACTTGCACTTAGATCTTTTATCATATATCCCTCAGTCTTTAGGTAGTCATCCTAGAGATCAAGTGCTCTTCCAAGCTGAGAGCAACCTTGATTTGAAGGATCCTTGGAGATAGAGAACAATAAGATGTGCTTAGAGCTTTTGTTTCATTTACTTATGTTTTATGTTTTATTGATCTCTAACATAATGTTTCATTGGTGTGCTTGAGTTGTTTGTGTCTTGTTTTGCAAATTCCACACTTTTCAGGTATACAGGAGTTTTCTCCTTTCTCAAATCCAAGACCACTTGTGCCATTAGCATTCTTTTGGCTTTCAAGCATCTCATCAAGCTTGGTTGAGTTTATTCTAAACTTCTCCTTGTACTCATTTGCGCCTTCAAGATCATATATAATAAGAAATGATATGCCTTTCAAGATCTTCCTCATGTTGCCTGGATTCTTGCAGGTCAAGCTTCAATTGGCCATTCTCATAATCAACTCTCCAACACTCTTCAGATTTGTCTTTCAATAACTGTGCAATATTTTCCTCGTTCTTCTTCCATTCCCCAATATTCTTTGTCAATCTCATTACAATGGCTTCCATCTCATTCTTCTGAACTGCATTCTCTCTAGCAATCTTCTCACATTCTTTTGTCTTTACCTTCAAGGCTTCTTCATCAATGCTTTGGCTTTCATTCTCTTTCAGCTTATCAACAAGTTCATGTCTCTTCTCTCTTGACTTGTTCAGCTAATCTTTCAACGATTCAATGAAGTTCTCAGCATCCCTAAGGTTTTCTTTCACTTGTCGGACCTCATCTTGTGATTGATCAAGATCTTCAAGTGCAACAAGAAGTTGTTGTCTAAGACTACATAAATCCATTGATTCACTTTCCCAGATCCTCCTCAAGTTGTTAGGATTTTTTCAAGGGACTAGGCTCTGATACCAATTGTTGGAATCAAGGAACACTGAGAGGGGGGGTGAATCGGTGTTCTATATTTTTTAACATTCTTAATTTGATTTTGCAACCACTTAATGCAACTAAACAAAATAAAGATGCCAACACATAAAGAAAATATCCACAACACCATAACACCAAGATTTTTACATGGAAACTCGGTTAAGGGAAAAACCACGGTGGGATTGAGAACCATAATATTAATATACTCTGTTAGAAGTATAGAAATATTACATAAGGGGAATGCACATGCATTTAGGCATACTGCCTATAAGATCTCACTGCTCAGATTACAATAAGGGTTACAACCTCGGAAGTCTCACTTCCTTACAAAATTATTATGAAAGATTACATGAAGGTTTGAACTATTAAATAGCATCAACAAATGTCTAGGTATAGTTATGGTTAAGCACAAAACACATAATCTTACTATGCTCTATTATACTGCTCTATTATGTTGTTCTGCTATATTTCGGAGCACAAATCCTTCACATGTGCATGTGAAACTGCGCACAATATCTCACAACCACTTTCCACACAGCCATCGATATCCAAAATGATCATATCAATTGCTCTTATATATTTGCAACATCAAATTAGATCTTTTACATGTCAGCCCAAAAACGCATAACATGCAAATGAAACATGTATAACAAGTCGGCTCAATTCGAATCAAAACAATCATGCAGACCAAAAAGAATTGTCCACACGCTTCCCATATGACGCCTAAACATCCTCAAACACACAAATGATCACCAAAATTGATCCACAAGATCCGCACAATGAATATCCACATGTTATTTCTGATGAACACTGTTCTAACCAAAAACCTATATACTAGACCTTCCAACTTACTCAAGAATCATCATCGAAGGCCACAAACTAGTAATAAGGTAGACTACACATCCACAATGCTTCTTTGAGATCCTCAACACAAAACATTCAACCAAAATGAACCGCCAACCAAAATACTGCATATTGTCGTATACACTGTTTTATCTCATCGAACCTCACCAGACCTTACCAAAACTCAATCACACTTCTGGAATGAACAAATCATTAACTACAGATAGGATATATGACTCTAGTTGTCATCAATGACAACATCTAATCATCTATCTAGTGTCTCTTGCCAACAGGGTTTTTGTATACTTGAACTTAATTGCTTGAGTTTTCCCTTGTTTCTTTAATTTATTCTTCATCTCCTCAAACTAAGGAAGCTTTGCTTGCACATTCTTCAACTCGCCCTTGATTCACATCATGTGATCAATGCTATCCTTGTTGCACTCCTTGCAAACTATATTTAAATTATTGTACAATAACTCATCTTGACCTCGGTTTCCCAAAATGTGCATAAGATCGATGTAATAAATTCTTCTACTCTCTACAACAATGTATTTGCAACTTTATAATTCTCTAATATTTTATCTTTCAACTTTTTGGAGTAGTGGTCACCATCTTGATGCCTTTGAGTCATTCCCTCGACATACCTTTATTTGACTCATCTAATACTAAAACTTGGAGCAACATGTCTTCATCAATAGCCGTAATATACCAATTGTAGGAAGATAGTCCCCCCATGTGAAGATACTTTCTTTTGTAGTAGTTTCTTCGTCCTCGCCTATCAACACCTTGTGCAAGCATTTAGTTGTGATTTTTATTACCTTATTAATTTTTTCCTCTCCCATGACTTCAATTTCCTGCCTGAATTGCAAGGCAACTTCTAAGAAACCATTCTCATCCTGAAGCCTTGTCTTTGGGGTCAATGCAACTTGTAGACTTATTGAAGGAGCAATAGAGTCCAAGGGTCCCACGATGTGATTGATATACTTCTTCAATTTTTCATTTTTTTTTATACTCTTCCTTTGTGGTCTCATCCTTTTGCATCATTTTGAATATGGCGAGCACTGCTTGCTACAATGCATGCTTCTCACCTTCCCCTATTTGAACCCCGAGGTTAATTTACAACATTCACTAGTCTCCAACCTACATTTCCTGTTCATACTTATCCACAAGAGGGATAGCTATTTGTGCTCTTCGATGAAATTGTGCATCAATGGTTTCCATAGACATTTTCCTTTCTTTCTTTTTCTTGGACTTAGGTGTATTGAACTTTTCCTCTAGCACATCAAAGTGTTCTTCCTTCATCTCCTTGTATCTCCTTTGCCTTTTCTTTATTGTTTGGGTTAACCAAATAGGAAGTTGTCTATGTGCAATGCCAAGTGAAGTGCTCAGTGCTTATAAGGATCCTTCTTCTCTTTCCTCAAAAACATCTTCTTCTCCAAATTCTTCTTTTCATTGTTGTTTCTCATCAACTTGAGGCATGTCTTCTTCTAACTTTCGCTCCTTTTCCTCACGATTTTTCTCTTCTTCATCCTCTTTATATTCTTCACCTTTTTCTTCCACATCTTCCTCCTTATTCTCTTCTTGCTCTATTCTTTGCTCTTCAACTTTATCATTTGTCTTCTTTTCTTGTTGCTCTTCATCCATTCTTACTTCTACATCCCCTTCATCAAGAATTTCACCTTCCTCATGCACTTGCCACTCATTGGTAGTCTTATCTTATTTTTCATGGATACATGAGGGGGGAGAAGTATCTTTAGGTGGAGAAGGTAGATTAGAAGGAGGTGGCGTAGGTATTCTAGGAGGTGGACAAGGTTGTTTATGAGGTGGAGAAGGTATCTTTTCTTGTTGAGAGGGTGGTTGTTCTTCAATGGGAGTGGGTGGGGGGGAGAAGGAAGATTTGTTTCTTGCTCAATAGGGGCTAAATACCTTATCCTCTTTCTTCTTTGTAGTGGTATCTCTTCTTCCAAATTCTTCCTCTGAAAATTCTCGAATCAGCATCTTATGAGGCATTCTCTTCCTTTTATAAGTTTGATTTTTTAGCTCCTCTAGCTTTTCGCCTTTATCTTTTCCTCTGGAAGATCTTGCTTCCACTGCAGGAGTTGTAAGAACTGGTGCCTTTTGTTGGTTGGGAGTAGTAGATTTTGCAACTTCCTAGAGTTTGGATTCTCTTTCCAACTTTCCTAGGATCTCCACTATGATTGGTTTTCTCTAAGTACTTGTGGTAACACCTATAGCAATCATCTTTGAAGAAGGTGGTTTATCCATCTTAGAACGTTTTGTCCCTTTCTATGACCTAGACTATCCCTTCTTGGTATTTTTAGCTCTTTCTCCTAGTAAGTCCAACATCGTAAATGGTTGAGCTATCCAATCCTTAGTCGTCTAGAGCAATTATCGTTCTCTTGCCTCTGAATCCTCCCTCTCATCCATGGTGGGACCAACATTTAATACAACAAAATTGTACACCTTCATAGTCTCATAAGAATGATGGAGTCTTATGTCATCTTTCAAGTTCTTGGGAATCCATAGTCTTACAACTAAGTGTGCCAATTTGAGGTCCATCCTACAAAATTTTATTACCCTGACATTATAATTATCTATGCAATTTTCCCAATCATCCTCTACATTTGGCTCATGCCTAAAATATGCCCCTATGATTGGGTTGATCTTCTCAAAGGGATCAAACCACCCTCTAGCTATTGATGTCAACAAAACCTTAAGAGTGTAGGCAAACAACTATGTTTTTTTTTGTTTTTACAATCTTCATATATAAACAACTATAAGCATCAATATCAATAGGGAAGTGTAGCAAGGCTTATGTTTTGTCACAATAACTTGATGTGCCTCCTCCATTATCTATAGAGTTCTAGAAAAATCAATTTGTCACTTGGATAGCATGGCAGTCTATTGGGTAACTGATTACAACCTGCAACCCTTATGTATGTGAAATTTTTGAAATGAATAAAATAATTGCCAAACTTTTGCTTGAGGTTGCATCAATTGAAAGCCTCTTAGCAAAATCTCCCTCTAAATGTCTGATTATGGTGAAAGTGAATGCATCATTTACAATATAATAGTATTCTTTGCTTCCAACCAAGGTGAGTAATGGATAATATCTATAAATCCTCATTATTTGATTCATTTGTGATCCCTCTATAGACAACCCCAATAATATTGATTGAGTAGCAAGTAAACTAGGTATGATGTCATGTAGAATTTAGGATCACTCTTCACTATTATCAATTGTTCATGTAAATGATTATTCCCCAATCAATGTGTTCCTTTTGGGAGAGAATATTTTTAATAAACAAGAGCATCCAAAAATGGAAATCTCTAGCATTTGGTAAACTTGATCAGTGAGAGCTTCTTCCTTTAGGATCAGGGTCATGATTTCCTCGATAGGAATTATAAATTTTACTAAACTTGATCAATGAAAGACCCAACACCTGATTAGCATAATACTTAGGTTTTTCAGGTAGACATCCTTGGGTGATTGAGAATTGAATACACAATGACTATCTTGTACATGTGAGTTAGGTTCGACCCTAATGTGTATTTTGTGATGCATTTAATAGTGTTTTGATCCAATTTCAAAAGGGTTTGTGGGCAAAACCTAGGTAGTTCTTTTCACAAGAATAAGAGAACACTCTACATGCAAATCCCTAGCCAAATTCAACAAAATGAGACTGAATGGCTAAGCTTTGATATTGAGTAAGAATGGGGATGAAATTGAAGAGGCCTAGTGAGGAAAACAAGTAGAAACAAAACCATAAACACAAACAAACTAAGCCAAAAAACTTAATCCAACCTAAAAGCATACACAAATGAAAACAAATATACATAACCAACCTACACACTTGCAAGTCTGATCCCACACGTGCGATGGCTTGACATGTATATCAGCATAATAACTATTCACAAAGGGTTCGCACAGAGTTTTGAATTTGAATACAAAAGGGTTAAAAAGCCTTAGGATCGGGCCCTTAAATAGGCAATTGTGTTGACGTAGGTGAACCATCTGTCCTCATAAATGCATGGAGTCAAAGTTTGGGAGTGATATGTTATTTTTTTCTCAAGTGAACATAGAACCTTCAATCCTTGATGCTAGAAAGGCATGAAGGCAAGGATTAGAGGTCAATTTTCCTATTTTTACAAGAGAAACCTAAAGGCCAAACCCTAAACAAAAGGTAAGAAAAAACAGAAAAGGGAAAAGGGAAAACAAAGGAAAAACACCAAGGGATAAAATCCTTAGGGGGAAAGAGAAAAAAAGCAAAACCAAGGGTCCACTTTCTTGAGTGGAAAAGTGGGGTGTTAGTTGTGAAGCACAACAGATACGTCTCATTTTTCATGTTTCTCATTTAAAGAAAATGATTGGGTATAATATCCCTACATATATAGTATTACCAAACCTAGATGACGAAAGAAGAATCATATTTGAACTTGAGTTTGTTCTTTAAACATCCACAAAGAAGTTAAGGACCAGAATACTCATGAAGTATCTCATCCAATGGAAGAATTTACTTGCTAAATATGCCACGATGTAGGTTAAACTATTCATCCAAAAGAATAGACACTTAATTACCATTGAGGACAATTATTCTCTAGAGAAGGGAGTGTGCTATGCCATTAATCCAAGAGTGTGCATAGGGTTATGAGTAGTCGACTAGTGGCTACTTTAACTCTTAATTTAGTTATATGAGATTATTATATTCTTATTTAAACATTTAGGTCATCCTAGGTGTTAGATTTATGTGTCTAAGTTAGCATAGATGGAATCTAGGGCATAATTAGGTATATATAAGAGCTAGAGGTAAGTTTAAAATTATCAAATTATGAATTGTGAACTCATTGAAGATATTTGGAGGTTGTCCCCCTCGAAGTGGCTTGTTATTCTCAATTATTCTTAATTATTTGCAAAATATTTCATATTATATTTTTATTTGTGTAAGTTATTTCATTAAATCCTTTAGGCTTTGGGATACTCCTACCTCCAACTCTACATTCTTCCCTACATGTTTTCTTGCATCCTCAATTCACTCATTTTCATCCATTTGTGGAGTTTTGTTTAGTTCTCATCTCCAATCCTATAATGAAATGTCACACCACTAATCCTTCCATCTACTCTTCAATTCCCTTTATCCTTTTCCTAGACTTTCAGTAGACTCCCAAACTTCCATTCCAATATCTTGTACTAACCTCTAATTATATAGCAATATCCTACATTTCTCCATATTGCTTATATTATTCATTTTCATCCATTTGCAAAGTTTCAATAGACTTTGGTTGTAATGTCTTCTCCTAACATCTAGTCATGACATGAAACTCTACTTCTCCCATTCTAACCTCGTGTCTCGCATTGAAGTTCCTTATTTCTTCCATGTTGTCTTTGTCACTCACCAAATCTTCTTAGACCACCAATGATTGGAATTCACTCATGCAACTGCTCCAAGAGGATTTTTCTCACCTAAACACCATTTCTCATCTCAGAGGGCACAAACCTACATGCAATTTAATGGTGGGTGATGAAGATCTCCAATCCACCATGAATTCAATGGTCGAGTTTCAAATGCCAATAATCTTCACACAAGCTCCAAATGACCCATATGAATTTCTATAGTTTGGAGAGGGATTAATTTAGTATATTTGGTTGTTTAATATCATATTTGTGGTATATGTATATGCATAGTTTATATTCCATTGTGATTTCAATGTGGTGTTTCTCTTCGTAACATAGGACTTTGCAGCCCATTATAAGGCATTAGTCCTAGAAGTCCATGATCAACTACCACTCAAAATGAAAACATCTTTCATTGGTAGTTCAAGAGTAGATTAGTAATTTGTATGCACCTCATATATTTAAAAATGTATCCAAGAAAGCATCAATAACAATCCATAACAATTATTATCCTAAGGAATCATGTTTTGCATACCTATATCTTGAATTTATGCAATAATGTTCATATCAATTTAAAAGAGGTTTTATGTGAAATGGGTTATTTTTTTGCCTAGCGACAACTTTCGGGGCCAAACGTGCGTTGGATACTACTACAATACTTTCAATTTGATTGTCCTCAATTGTAATTAATCCTACTAATAATACCTCTAGTAAAACCCCTAGGTTTAGTTGAGCGTAAAGTGAAGGAAGGTATATCCACTCTTGACAATTATCCTTAAATCGCTCACATTATGTTGATGAGTTAATCAATCCCCCTACAAGATGACATTTCCCTAGCCTTGAAGCATTTTTTTCTCCTAGGAGTGTGAGCAACAATTTTGGGACCCAACACTTAAAAAACACAAACATGAAATAGTACAATACCTAGGTGTTTTGTAAATATTATTACAAGAATGTCCCAACCTTGAAACCTAAATGACATTTCATTGTTTGAAATTTCTACCCCAAACAATTCACATTATGGAACTTTAGAATCTCAATTACACCTCAACAGTTCTCCTTATCCTATTTCAAGCATGATTAAGAATTGATCCATATCATCAATCAAAGAGTCAAATATATCATTAGTATCATTAGTAATCATTTACAAACAATCAAGATTAATCAAGAAAAAGGCAATAGTTTGCACTTGTACGACAAAGAAATTGAAAGCACATAAGGCTTATGATTATAAACCAAAAGGTTTTACCATAGCCATTACAAATTACAACTAAAATGCTAGCTAAACATTATATTACAATCATCTTTTATGCTAACTAGATATGGCCAATCAAGTTAGCTCAATCTACTAGCTACAAAACAAAAGGATGAAACAACAATCAAAAGAATCATTTTAACGCCTAAGAACATAATGAGCCTAAAGTTAATCCCTTGATTTTTCTCTTTTACTTCCATCTCTAACCATACTACTTCAACTTTCATCGACCATTACTAAACTCTATGGTGGATATATTCAAGGTCTCTATAATATATACTAAAGGTCCATTTTTTGTCATTTTCTTCAAGGCCATATTCCCCACTTTACCCAATTACCTAGGGATTGGGTCAAGTTTGCCTACCAAGCTCCTACCTCTAAGGGAACATGTCCAAGGACACACACAAATGTGTATATGGACAAGTCTATATACAATATTCATATTGTATTTAGAGGTATCATGTGTTTTTGGTATGTAGAACACAAATGCATGTTGACAAAAAAACCTTGACTAAAGTGTAAGGTTTAGTATTCTATTATATGTACTAAACCTTGGTGCGATGCAATAAAAAAGGAGAACATATATATTCAATAAATATAAACTACATACATACATACATACATACATACATGCATGCATGCATACATACATACATACATATGGGTTACATGTCTTATAATTCATTCATCATGCTTCATCCATATATACATATATCATGTATATATTTCACACTTATTCTCACATATATTTACTTCATATTATTCCACACATGTTTCCACTCTATTCCACTCTTAGCTCCCACTTTTTCCTCTTTAGATAGCTTCTTTATACCTCTTCATAATGCCTTTCCATTATATCCTTTCTTAATAACTCTTAATTATCTTATTCTAGCGAATTTGTCAAGTTTATTCTATAATATTTTACTATTTTGTAGTTTATTTAGGTATATTAGAGATCTTTTAAGGCTATTTAAGTGGTATATAATGGATATATGGGTCTAGAAATGACCCAAATGACATTTGTGGTGCCTCACAACCCTATATCTTGCCAACATTCTCCCTAGGCCTAAAATATTGTCTTGTCATCAAGACAACTTGATATCATCCATGAATGCCTTTCTGTAATTCTTCCTTAGTAAATACCCTCTTTGTTTTTGCGATATATTTCCATTGTAGTCTTACCCTTATTCTTCACTTCTTTTCAACAACACCCACCTTGGTGCATTCTATCTCTACTCAAATATTTGAACTTTTCTTGATTGCTATCATGTTTTTTTCATATGAATGTGTATACTTGCATAAGCTTTTAAACATTTTGTAATCTTCTTCTATACAATATTTCATAGATTCTTTCTTCAAATCTTTATTCCAACACATATTGTTTGCATGATTCTTCAATCCATACAGGCTACAAGGATGAAAATTCCAACACCTCTCTTTACTATGTCCTTTCCTATGACCATGAGAATGTTGCATTTTTTTAATATATTAGCTAGAACTTGTTGTATTTGTACCATCATCTTCTTTTCCATTTCTAGGACATTCATTATTTAGCATCACAATTGGTATAATGTGCTTAAATTTTTTTCTTACATATCTTATTCTTCCAGTTGTATTAAGACCAACATTATTAGGAGAATATAATTTGTCATTATCATCCCAAATATCAAGACTCGTAGATTCAAAATCATCATTATCTTCAACCTTATACTTTTATCAAAAGAATTTTTAGCTATATCATGTTTAAATGACTCCTCAAATGAATAACATGAATCATTCATATCACAAAAATATCATATAACAAATCATTAGATATTAGACATTGTGTTTCCTTATGGTATGATGCAAGCAATTGATCTAACTTACCAATTTTTTTTCTTTCAAATTTGATATTTTCTCTTCTTCTCTTTTACATTTGATATCTGATCTTTTTGTAAGCTATTTTCCATTTCTCTCTTTTAAATTTGATATTTGATCTTCTTCTCTTTTACATTTGATATTTGATCTTTTTGTAAGCTATTTTCCTTTTCTAATTCTTCAATTTTCTCTTTAAGTTCTCTAGTTATTCTTCCAAAATGTTATTTTCACACATTAAATTTTTATTGTTTCTTGACTTTTTGTCTTGTTGAGACCTAATCACACATCACCCCATTCCAAATGGGGACCCCCTACTTTTTAGGCCCTCTTGGTCTTTTGGCTTTTGTTTGTTAGGTATTTTCATGACAATCTCATTAGTCTCCTCGTTTTGCAAGTGTTTGGGGGTCAATGTGATCAAGTCTGGAGCTCGTTTGAGCAAATTTAACCAAGTTTGGAGCTTGTTTTGTTTGTTTTAGGGTTTCATTCTTCAAACTTGGATTTGAGGCCTTTAGGATTTTGGATGAAGTGAACGTTGCATTGGAATCAGGAACCTGCCAGTGAAATTTAAGCGAATTCTGAGCAACTTTCTATTTTTAGAAAGTTCTTATTTTTTAGGGATTTCACCTCTCGGATTGGTCTAGCTTTGCCAAATATCAAACTTACTATTTTTAGTAGTTTCTATTTTTAGTAAGTTTCTATTTTTAGTGTCTTTGCATCCTATTTTGCCCTAATCCTAACATTTCAAAGTACTTACTATTTATAGTAAGTCTATTCCTGGCAGGTTCATCATCAGGCAAGACACCCGACACTAAAGACTGAGCACTCCTAAACATTTCTAAATCCAAAAAACGTGAATAAGCGGGCTAACTGATCGAAAAAATGGCTAAGTGTGGACTCCCCTTCCAGAAGTGGAAAGCATTGAAAATATTCCATGTCTGACAATGAAAAAATCACCTTGATCCAAAATGGTATCCTGATCCGGAAATGTGCAAAAATGGTTAAGTCTGGATAAGAAACCAAGCAAGAATTCATAGGCTAGTGAAATCATGCTAAGGGTGGGGAGGCGCTAAAATGAGGCCATGGAGGAATTTTCCTCTATGGCAATTCTTCCTTGGCATTATGGTTTTGGCACCCAAGAGACAAGGCGGGCACTAGAATGGGGTGGTTGAGGATTTTTCTTCCATCCCCAAATTTCCTTCACCCAAGTGATTTAGCGCCCAAAAGGAAGGGAGAGCGCTCAAGAGACGGTGTGGAGGAATTTCCCACCGCACCAATTTTTCCTCCACCATGCTTGTTTGGAAACTAAGTCTACTTGAGGGCGCTAGGAGGGGGAGTCATGGAAAACTCGTCAAGGTCGGAATTCATTCACTCCTTAGAAATGGCGTTGAGGTTGGAAGAGCTAGGAAAGGGGGGTCATGGAAAAGCAAGAAATTCAAGAAATTCCTCCACCATAGCATTTCAACGCCCAAGTCAGGTGTGTAGTGCCCAAAAGGGAGTGTCATGGAAAAAGTGTTCAAAGGAAAAATTCCTCCATTGCAACATTTTAGCACCCAAGGCCAATTCAGGGTGCCAAACAAACGGGGTAATGGAATTCTATCCACAAGCATAAATTCCTCCACTTAGTAATTTTCACGCCCAAACATGTTGTGGAGCACTAGGAAGAGGTTAGGAAGGAATTCCTTCCGGACATGAATTCCTCTATCACATGAATTCCATGCTCAAGATTGAAGGTTGAATTCCAAGGCATGGAAATTTGAAGTCAAGGAATTTTCCTTCCAAAGAAAATTCCTCCACATGCGCATTCCAACGCCCAAGATTGAAGGTTGAATTCCAAGGCATGGAAATTTGAAGTCAAGGAATTTTCCTTCCAAAGAAAACTCCTCCACAGGGTCATTCCAACGCCTAAGATTGAAGGTTGAATTCCAAGGCATGGAAATTTGAAGTCAAGGATACGAATGAGAAAGGAAAATCCCCTCGAGAAAAAATTCAAAAAATCCTCTTTCAAGCATGAAAATTTGTCCAAATTTCGAGGTGATGATAAAATTGGCCAAGGGAGAGAATTTTCTCCCTCCTAGACCCCAGAATTCAAATTTTAAAAATTCCTAAAAAATAGGAAATGTGGAAAATTGAAAAAAAAATATCCTTCAAGACAAGATGAACTCAAAAACACGGAAAAACTCCTTCAGGATAGAAAATTCTCTCTCCAAAATTTCCAGGCATTCAGGAATTCTTCAGAAGTGAAAAGATTGTTACAAGGCAGGAAAATCTTCCAAAGTATCTTTTGTGAACCCGGAATTGAAATATTCTTGTAAAGGATGAATTGGTGACAAGCAAGGAGAATAATCTTCCAAAGTATCTTTTGTGAACCCGGAATTGAAAGATTCTTGTAAAGGATGAATTGGCGACAAGCAAGGAGAATATTTCGCATTGATGAAGCACAACCCGGAAAATTATAAAGTGCCTATGACAACGGAATTCATTTGCATGGTGAGAATCTTTTGGCTACATGACGTACTGGACCATTCATGGTGGGAATATTTGACTAAGTGGCAGCTGGGTCAACGTATGCTGAAGTAATGGAGCATCTTTTGCATGTAGTCGTATTTAGGAGATAATGGACATTTATAGCAACATGGGCGATTTTTGCATGGAAGAATAGTCATTGCATGTTGGGCGAATTTTAGTGAAGAGTTGGATACCAATTGTAATACGCTGGAATTAATTGTATATGGGCATAATGGGAATTTATTGTTGATTCCCACTTGCATCATGTGTGGGGAATCCTTTAGGGGAAAACCCTAATTAGGGTTTTGCATATAGCCAAGGCATGAAGTGTTACAAGTGTGGTTGTCGTTGCACCAAAAGATCGACTTGTTAATGCCTGATACAGCCACTAGACTTATAGAATCCACAAGAGGTGGTTAAGCCATGTCACAAATTCGAGCGTTGTGTTGCATAGCACAAGGAGACCAGGGTGCACACCTTGCAACAATCCCCCCTAGTGCAAGCGAGGGGTTTGAACCTGTGACCAAGCTCTGATACCACTTGCTACAAGTGTGGTTGTCATTGTAGATGATCATGTAGAGGTGAATGTTCTAGCAAATACCAAAAATGAGGATGCAGTGGATGAGGGTGAAGTAGATGCAGGAAAAGCAGATGAGGTTGAGGATATTCAAAATCCTCCAGTTGAAGCAGAAACAGAGAAGGATGCAGAGAAGAAGAAGGTTGAGGTAAAACAAGAACCCATTCTGGAAGTAAGACACACTACAGGGGTAGTGAAGGGCAATCAAACAATAGATGATCTGGAATTTGTGCAAGGACCAATCAACCTTGCCTCTTTGTCGCCTATCCAAAAGCTTCAACTAGCATCATTTGCTCAAGCTAAAGCCAGTGAAGATCTCTTAAAGTCTCATACTGAATACAGTAAGCTTCTTACTCTGGCATCTAGTGTTCTAGAAAAACTTATGCCCACATTTCAGAAGGATACATCAGACACCCCATTCGGTCAGTTGAAGAGTTTAATCAACTCTGTGGACGGTCCCTTTGAGTCTTTTGAGAAATCTGCTGAAATGAAGGTTTGGAATGAGTTCAATGCAAAAAGGCTCTTGACACTAAAGAGGATGATAATTGATGATAGAGCCTCATTAGATGCTTGTGTTAAGATTGTTCAAGATGCAGTATCTAAATGAGGAAATATTTACAAATAATGCTTATCATTGTCTAAGTTCATTGAGGACATAGAGAAAAAGTATAAGGAGCATGAGGATGAGCTCGCCCGAATATCTCAGTCGGTTGATCCACTGTCAGTCTCTATGAGTAGACATAAGGATCAAGTAATATCATTACTTGAGAAGGTCAGGAGTTTGGGCTATGACAAGGAAAGAATAATTGGCAGAGTTAGTGAACTTTAGAGTCATATTACTCCTAAGTTGGACACTATGTTTAGTGCCTTGACAGATGCTAAGGATGCTCAAGCCAGCAATGAACCAACAGATCTGAAAGCAACAGAGACGCAAGCATATTTGTTCAGTGGGCTTATAACAATTTTAGAATGCCTCAAGAAGGATTGGGATAGCCACTTGGATTCATTGAAGAATACTTCTGCAGATATCTTTAAATTTTTGTAAGGATTGTGTGTATATATGTATATAGCATTTTGACTTGAATTTTGATCCCTACCTTTGCCATTGATGCCAAAGGGGGAGTGTAGAGGAGTGAAAAATGTTGATCTAAGGGGGGGTCTTTGATTTTTGGAGTATTGCAGTATATAGTATTTTGGTTTTGGTTCTGACACTGTCATTTTTCACTAAGTGTTGTCATCAATGCCAAAGGGGGAGATTGTTGGTAAGAGACACTACATAGACGATCAGATGTTGTCATTGATGGCAACTGATATCAAATATTCCATCCACAGTTCATAATTTGTTCATACCGAAAGTGTGATTGAGTTTTAGTAAGGTCCGGTGAGATATAACGGTGTATCCAACAATATGCAGTATTTTCATTGGCGGTTCATTTTGGTTGAATGTTTTATGTTGTAGATCTCGGAGAAGCATTTTGGATGTGTAATCTACTATATTACAGGTTTGTTGCCTTTGGTGATGATTCTTGAGTAAGTTGGAAGATCCGGTGTGCAAGTTTTTGGTTAGAACGGTGTTCATCATTGTGTGGATCTTCTGGATCGATTTTAGTGATCATTTGTGTGTTTGAGGATGTTTAGCCGACATGTGGGAAGCGTCTAGACACTTTTTTTTGGCCTGCATATGCATTTGAGTTCAGATTAAGCCGCCTTGGTATACACATTTCATTTGTGTATGATGCGTTTTTGGCCGACCTGAAGAAGACATAATTTGATGTTGCGGATAAAAGAGCGATTGATATGATCATTTTTTATATCAATGGTTGTGTGAAAAGTGGTATCAAATCTTGGTCACAGTTTCAAACCCATCACTTGTGCTGGGGGGGAGGGGGGGGGGATTGTTGCAAGGTGTGCACCCTTGGTTTCCTTGTGTTGTGCAGCGCAATGCTTGGGTTTGTGACATGGATTCTATAAGTCTAGTGGTTGTATCGGGCATTAACAGGTCGATCTTTTGGTGCGACGGCAACCACACTTGGAACATGAAGCATGTATAAAGGGGTGACCCCCCTCATTTGTAAAGGAGGAGAGATTACTTTTTTGAGATTGTTGCGATAAGTTGTTGAAGCAATTAACTCAATACATTGTTCAATTTGATGGTGTATATTTTTGTTGTTTTATGACTTGCATGGTCTCGCTCTCTTCACTTAGAGTAGATTTTCTTTCAATTGTTAGATGAACGAGATTTGATAAGATTGCTTGCAGTTAAACCATTGCCCATACCTTTTGTTAGTAGCCGATTGTTATTAACTTTGCAAGGTTAGCCTGAGCCTTTTTGTGTAAACTTAATTTTGATCATCGGGTGGACATTATTCTATGATGGTGTTCATTGGTTGTATGAAAAACTCTTGCACAACCTTTGAATATTTCACCATCTTTGTGTAGTTGTACGAAGATTGGCGAAGCAAAGTGCGGTTTGGTTTCACCCAAGAAATCATTGTCTCCTTGTTCTTAGATTTAGATTAGAATTCCCTAAACCCTTTTCTATTTATTTTCTGCATATTTTAAACTCAAAAATCCTAAAAAAGAGCTTGTCATTGATAAATAATCCATGATCGAATTCCTTGAAAGATATGAATTGTTTAAACTTCTTCATGTGTGCATAAGTCCCCTTGGATTACCAACAATCACATCAGCCGACTGAGTCATGCCCATTGCATATAGGAACCTTGGAGTTGATTATTTGAACTTACTACAATCCTACTTTTATCAAGAGAGAGTGAAGCAACTTTATTCTGTGTTAGGCACTGTCATAAAGAAAACATGTTAACAAGAATTGGCACTAGAAGGAGGTCGCATTAAAGAACTTTCATTGAAGAAGAAACCATTTTTTCAAGGAAGAATTATTTAGATGACTCGAAATGGTGTTGCCAGCTAGACGTGAGCATCATGTCCTGCGGCCTGGTTTGGGATTTCACGATCATTAAGAAGATATCATTTCTGGACTAGCTGATCTTACCTCGAAATTGAGCACAAGCCAAACTCAATACAATGAAGATTGTGTTGTGCTACGAGAGGAATGAGAGAAAGTCATAGAGATTGGAGTAGCAATTGAAAGAGACCTCCTTAATCAAAGATTTCTACTTGCTCCACTTTCTTCGTGACGATGATGAATTGAGAAGATGAATTAGAAGATACACGACGGATTGCATTAACTCATTCTCACTTGATAAGCATCAAAGAATTTTGAGGTCCACTCTAGGAATGAGGGAATTACAAGAGTCGAATATTTACTCCTAAGTCAAGACGTGGGAAGAAGGAGGCTTCAACAAGTCAGGATTCACCGAGTGTAGAGGATCTTACTCGTCAATTTCAAACTCCACCACCTCAACGACCAGTGCAAGGAATAGCTCATGCAAGAACAAGGACTTGTTCAAATAGCAACACCAATAGTCGTTCAACAACAACCAATTCAAGCAATGGCTTGGCGTCTAGCAAATGCTTCTCCTCTCGGAGCTTTCATTGCTTATCATGATATGCCTAAGAACCCGAAACATTTTTGTCCCACATTCTATGTTAATGATGTTAATCACACTGCAGAAGAACATATCAAACTATTTGAGGATACTCTCCAGAACAGAGATATCAAAATGAGGATGTTGCCTACAAGTTCTTTCCATATTCATTGGGTGAAGCATTCTAATGGTATATCAATCTGCCCGTAGATTCAATTAGAATCTAGAAACAAATGCAAGATGCATTCTTGTAAAAGTTCAGGTTGTATATTTCTCCAGCAAAGATATATCGGTAGTTCATTGAGGTAAGAAGGCAGGAACGCGAGCCGATTGGCACCTTCAATAATTGATTCCAGAGGGCCTACTCTAGGTTGCGCACACAATATGATGTACAAATAATGAAGCAACCAAAGAAATCTATTATGCAACTTTGGATTGTTTCACTTTCATGTTTGTTCAGTAGGCCAATCCAAACGATTTGAAGGTGGCCTACAATGAAGCTGTTAAAATTGGCCTACGATCACCAGCAACTGCCATAGTGACACCATCTACTTACTTTGGACAAGTTGGCGCAACAAATTATGTTCCTGCTGTCAATTTGGTTCCTGCTCCTACAAATCAATTGGTGCCTCATCCGGGAGCCCCAATGTCACAAGTACAACCACCACAACCAATCTACCTGCAGAACACAACCACTTCATCTAGAACTCAAGAAGAAAAGGATGAGATGGAGGAAATGATTGAGCAAGTTAAGAAGCTATCAACTGAGGTGACTTACCTCGAAAATCAGAACAACCAAATGCAGAGCATGCAGAGGAATTATCAGGCATATCAAGGTGCTAATAGAGGATATCAAAATAATCCTCCTAACCATCAGGAAAACCATCAAGGACATAGTTCTAGACATCAAGACAATAGCTATGGTTTTAAAAATAATAATAATAGTCAAGGATTCCACAAGAGAATGTGGAACACAACACCAAATAATGGGGGTGTGCCTTCCCCGCTGGATAATCCATCACCCTTCGATAACAGGCTAACAGACAAAGTGTTCCTTGCAGAAGCTGCCTTGTCAAGTCGGTGCAGACTTCACAATACAAACCAGTACTCTGAGCTACAATGTCATTAATTCCAAGTAGTTGTTGATATCTTCAGACAGAAAATGAAGAGTTCTGAACTTCCTAAAAATCCTCCAACATTGGGATATGAGATAGTCTCAACGCAAAGATATGATCAAGCCTTAATTATAGAGGATTTCATACTCCCGCCCAAGTTTCAAGATTATATGCCACCATAGGGAAATCAGAGATTCCCACCAGCATCGACAAATGGCCCTGTGGAGGCACCTTATCAAGACCCATCAACAATTTCTCCTTATGAGCCTCTAGTAAAAGATGGATATGTTTCCCCTCCACTAAACAACAGTGTCCTAGTGGAAGCAATAGGTGAGGTTCAAGCATTCCAACGGTTAATTGGAAACGTTGCTCAAAGGCATACTAGAGAAATTATCGAAATCAAGAGCCATTGACTTCATCCATTCCCCTGAATAATTTATTGATGCCTTTGAATCCTAATGCCAATAATGTTCCAAGTCTTCTGAGGGATTCGTCTAAGTATAGACAACAAGTTGTCCCCCAGAATGAAAGAGGACCATCATCCGCTCAGCAAGCAAAAAGGAGACAGCAAGATAATCCTCCTAGAGAGGAACTGAAAAGGTTAAGCTCTTATGTTTTGAAAGAGTTCAAGAAAATTAAAGTGAGCTTACCTCTGTTTGAATTAATGAAGGTTCCTGAGATCAAGGACACCTTATTAGGGAGCTTAACTGAGATTCTCGTGACAAGGAGTATTCCACAAGTACATTGAATATTCAAAGGAATGCACCTAATAACTCTCAACCTAGTCCGACAAAAAATACAAATGTTGTTCAGGATTGGTAGCAAGTGTCCTTCGATGTGTTTGATGCTTTGCAACAGCCTCAAAGCTTTATATGGATGGTGAAAAATTTGTCGGATGCTCTGAAAGAACAGTGCTGCAACAATGGAACGTGCTCCACATAATGGTCCTGTGACAAAGAAAGAAGAAACAATTCACAGAATTAGTGAACCTATGAAACTAGCTTCTACCAATGTCATTCAAGCACAAGCTAGAAACCAGGAAGCTCAGCAAGGAACGAAAAGCCAGGAAATCAATGATACTGGTGATCAAAGAAGAAATCCTGCAATCTTTTACCAAGGAAGAGATGAAACTGCTCCTTTCTTGGTTTCTATCAATATTTTTGCCAAGCTCCTACATAACTGCCTAATAGATTCTAGTGCTCCAACTAATGTAATTCCATTGGGTGTATGTAAAAAGTTGGGATTGATGCCTATCCAAACCAACAAGGTGGTCACCTAACTGGATAAGATAGAAGTACCAATTGTTGGGGAACTAAATAATATCCACATGCAGTTGGTTGTTGACCCAAGGATGCAAAGTTGTATTGACATTTTAATTGTATATATTCTAGATGGGTACGGTATGCTCTTGAGCAGAGATTGGTTAAGAAAGATGGATGGATACATTTCCATTGACTTTTCTCACATGTTGTTGGCCTGGAAAGGAGTCCCTAATCAGATAAAGATTGAGAGCACATCTAGACTCCAACTGATGATCACCAAATATGGCGAAGGGAATGAAATCTTGTTCTTGGAGAATGATTTGGGTACATACAGGCCCAAGGTAGAAGAAGTCTTGATGTTGCATGGTTCAACAAAGGGGGAGCAAATAAAAGAAACACCTGACTCCACCAAGATAGTCATTGAAGATGATCCGGAGGTGCAACCAGGTGGAGGTGAAGATATGTTTCAAAGTTTTAGAGATTTTGTCTTGAAAAGTGTGAAGCAAGATATTGAATTGGGTAGAGGCACCTACGTTGGTGATTTGATGTTACCCAACTAGTGCATAATTCATAATGCTTTTCACTCATAATTTACATGTGGGATGTGCAAGATTTCTATTGAGCATGTTACTAAGATGGTTCCACAAGACCCATCAATGGAGAATGTTGCAAAAACTAGTAATGTTGGAAACATTCTTGAAGAGATAGTGACAGATACTGAACATAGAAAAGGGAGATTTCTCAAGAAGAAAAGAAGAAAGAATTCATTCAGCCATCTAAGGCTCAAATAACTAATCAAGTGTGGACCTTAAGGTTTCATGGATCAAAACCTAAGAGTGGAAATGGAGCTAGTATTGAACGAATTAGTCCAACTGGAGAGGCCTACTTGGTTGCTTATAGACTGCAGTTTCCTTGCACGAACAATGTTGCGGAATATGAATCATTAGTCCATGGATTGCTTCTAGCTATCTTGAAAGGTGTGAAGACTCTGCATGTAATTGGAGATTCAAAAATTGTTGTGTGGCAAGTGAGGAAGTTATATGTTTGTCAAGACAAAAGAGTATGTCGCTACAAAAATAGAGTATGGGATCTTATTGAAAGCTTTGATGCATTCAACATCAAGCCAGTATACAGATCGAGTAACTAGACAGGGAATGCACTGGCACAAGCGGCTAGTTCACTGGAACCTCTTGCTATGGAAGGCTTACAGAGATTCACTTTGACTTCAGTTCCCTTTGTACCCAATAATGTTACAAATTTTCAAGTGTGAATATGATAAGCACATTTTGGACTTCGTCACAAATTTAGATGTGTTTGCCATGAAGATTATTGATGAAGAACTTAAAGAAGCTGAGTTTGATGTCGAAGGGATCATGAACTTTAAAACAAATACCATTCCCCAAGGAATGATAGAGCTAGAAAGAATCTTTGGTCCTGATAGAATGAGCAGAAATCAAACCACATAGGGAAGCGAATGTGAAGCAGTGAACCTGGGGAAAGATGGGCAAGTAAAGAACGTTTTTATTGGGAAGGTTTCCACCCCAAAAGATAAGAAAGGAATTCTAAAGAACATGAAAGAGTTCTTTGATGTCATTGCGTGGGGATATGAATATTTAAAGACTTATGACACTTCCCTCTTCACACATACAATTCCATTGAAGCAAGGAAGCAAACCTTTTCGACAGAGGCAGAGGCCAATGAATCCATTGCTAGAGCCGCTGATATATGAAGAGGTGAAAAAATTGCTCTCGGCAAGGATCGTCTTTCCAATTAGGCACTTGACGTGGGTCACCAACTTAGTTCCGGTGTGAAAGAAGAACAAAGAAATAAGGTTGTGTGTAGACTTCCAGAACTTGAACCGAGCTTCAGAGAAAGACAATTACCCTCTGCCATCCTTGGATGAGGTATTACAAATTGTCAATGGTTCACAGATGATATTGTTCCTAGATAGTTACTACGGGTATATATAATCAGGTCATGGTGGAAGAAGAAGATTGATTAAAGACTACCTTTACCACCAAATGGGGCACTTTCACCTACAGGAGAATGCCATTCGGCCTCATCAATGCTGGAGCCACCTTCCAAAGGGTGATGGGCATTGTATTTCGAGACTTGGTTGGAAAATGCATAATAATTTATATGGATGATTTCACTGTATTTTCCAAGAAAAGAGAAGATCACATTAACGATTTGAGGAAGATCTTCCAAAGGTGTAGAAGGTACGGGATATCTTTAAATCCCAAGAAATGCATGTTTGGTGTTACCAAGGGAAATCTTCTTGGGCATGTTATTTCAAAGAAGGGAATCTCCATTGATCCTAAGCGCATAGAAGCCATCTCCAAGATTGGCTTGCCAGCCAGTCTGAAATCATTCTTTGGCAAGATTAACTTTGTGAGGAAGTTTATTACTGGATTTGTTGAGATCGTGAAACCCTTGAATGATATGTTAAAGAAGGGAACAAAGATTGAGTGGACAGCTCCAACAAGGCGGGCATTCAAAGAGATAAAGCAAGCTATTGTAAATGCCCCAATCCTTGTCACCCCCGATTATTCAAGGCCCTTGTACTTGTACTTCTTTGCTTCAGAGCATACCTGTGCAACAATTCTCACCCAAAGAAGAGATGAAAAGGATGAGCATCCTATTGCATTTATGAGCGCACCACTAAAGGATGTAGAGTTGAGGTATCCCAATGTTGAGAAGTAGGCATATGCTTTAGTAAAGGCTATTAATAAATTCACACATTATCTCTTGAGAAGCAAGGTGTTTGCAATTGTTCCCGATGCGGTTGTGAAAACATTGTTGATGCAGAATGAACTGGGCAAGAGAAGAGGCAAGTGGTTCACCACGATCCAAGAATATGGCATAGAGATACAGCCAATGAAGATAGTTTGTGGTCAAGCTTTAGCTCAGACGATTGCCATGACTGGACTCAGGCTAGTGCAACAAATGTATATCTTAGAAGAAGTATCTCCAGAAGAATGGTATGATGACATTGTGTATTATTTGTTGAATCGTAGATGCCCTCACCATTTGAGCCTCGTATAGAAGAGAGCCTTGAGAATGAAAAGGCAGAAATATATGCTTCAAGGGGTCATTTTGTATAGAAAGAACCATGAGGGGATCTACCTGAGATGTGTTGGGAAGGAAGAAGCTAAGCAAATCATGGAACACTTCCACAACAAGTTTGAAACAAGTCATGGAGGTGGTCTAGCAACTGCACACCAGATTGCAAGAGCAAGATATTATTGGCTAGCATTGTTTAAAGATGCATATGAACATGTGAAGGCATGCCATACATGTCAGGCGGCTGTTATTCATGAAAAGAAACATGCTATGCCACTTCAACCTGGCATTGAAGTGAGGTTGCTTTCTCAATGGGGACTGGATTTCATAGGGATGATCAATCCACCTTCTTATACTCAACATAAATACATCCTTACTGCCATTGATTACTGCACGATATGGTCGGAAGTCCAAGCTTTGAAACTGTGCACAACAGATGTAGTAATCAAGTTTCTGGAAGAGAATATCATTAAAAGGTTACGCGTGCGACAATGGCCCTGCATTCTCATTTATGAAATTTTCTAACTGGGCCTTTGAATGTGGAATCACACTAAAGTTCTTTTTGAATTATTACCCACGGGGTAATGGACTGGCTGAATCAACAAATAAAAATTCTTTGAGCGCGATCAAGAAGTTGTTGGATAAGAATCCTAAGGATTGGCACATGCAGTTGAGGTTTGGTCTTTGGGCAGACAGGACAAGAATGAAGAATTCCTTTGGAACGTCTCCTTACCACTTGGTCTATGGACAAGATCCAGTCTTTTTAGTTCAATTGAGGATCCTGACTTTGCAATTTCTACAGGAATACTTGGATGGCAAAGACAAAGTCCAGACATGTCTCTCCCAGTTGTTGCATCTTGAAGAGAAGCGAGATCAAGCATTGGAAAATTTTGTGAAGCATCAAGGAGTGGTCAAACATTGGTTTCACAAACATGCTAAGATCAAGTGTTTCAGGATTTTTGACTTGGTTTTATATTGGGATAAGGCTCATGAAAGAAGAGGTGATCACGAGAAGTTGGACAAATCGTGGATGCACCCTTATCAGATTTCTGAAACCCTTGGGGATAATGCATTCAAGATGAAGACATTAGCAGGGGAGGATATTCCATTAATGCTCATAAATGGACAATTCCTCAAGCATTATTTCCAGTCGTAGGTTTCCCTCTGGGACCTACTTTGTATTATATTAGATTAGTTTTCCTTTTGGTTTCCCTTTGTTTGTTTTCCATTGTTTTTGGGGTTTTCCCCTTCCTCTTTAGGGTTTTGGTTTGTTTTCATTTTGCTTTGCATTGGGTTTTGGGTTTGGTTTTTGGTTTTCGTCCTTCGGTGCTGGTTTCCCTTGAGCTTGTTCGTTCAAGTGGTTTTGCTTAAGTTTAGGGTTTTGAGTGGCCTGAAATGTTTGGAGTCTCGGTTTGTGAGTGGGTGATGATATTCTCCTTTGCACAAGTTTGTTTGTATTCCACTTATGTTATGTCTTGACACAGGAAACTTGAGATTGTCACGCTTTACACGCCTAATAAATTGCTCTGATTCATTTAGATTTCTTTGGAGAAGTTATGATTGGTGAAAACTTTACATCTTGCTTCAGCGCCATTGAAATCTCCAAACCCATAGTAGGCTTCAGTGCTTACAAGCAAAAGGAATTGACGAAAATAAAATGCAATATCAAAATAATGAAAAGATAAAAGAAATGAAAAGAAATATCAAATTATTGGCTTTGGGAAAAAGCGGATAACTCCATCGAGGGCTATGGATGCCTGGCCGGTAGTGGAGCAATATATGTGGAATTTCATAGACAACCTTGTCGAAGCTATGGACACCTAACTAGTAGCGAGGCAATGTCTCAAATGCTTTTGAAGTATAGATACCATTAGCTTGCCATAACTGATTCTAGGAGTTTTGATGGTCTTATGAGATGGAATTAATTCATATGCACACACTTGAACAATCTCGAATGAAAGCGCTTTTATCCGGGTCCTAGCCCTGAAGTGTTTTTCAACACTTCACTCATGGAGTCACCAAATGGTGTGACCTAATCACTTATCACCACATTCCAAATGGGAACCCCCTACTTTTTAGGCCCTCTCAGTCTTTTGGCTTTTGTTTGTTGGGTCTTTTCACGGCAATCTTGTCAGTCTCCTCATTTTGCAAGTGCTTGAGGGTAAATGTGATCAAGTTTGCAGCTCGTTTGAGCAAATTTGACTAAGTTTGGATAATGTTTTGTTTGTTTTAGGGTTTCATCCTTTAGACTTGGGTTTGAGGCCTTTCCTTTAGGGTTTTGGAAGAATTGAACGTTGCATTGTAATCATGACCCTTTAAGGAACCCACCAGTGAAATTTAAGTGAATTTTGAGCAACATTCTATTTTCAGAAAGTTCCTACCTTTTAGGGATTTCACTGCATCCCAGATTGGTCTAATTTTACCAATCAAACTTACTATTTTAGCAGTTTTTATTTTTAGTAAGTTTCAATTTTTAGTGTCTCTACATCCTGTTTTGCCCTAATCCTCACATTTCTAAATCCGAAAAATGTGAATAAGCAGAGGTTAACTGATCGAAAAATGGTTGTGTGGACTCCCCTTCTAGACGTGGAAAGCACTAAAAATCTTCTAAGTCTAGCAATGAAAAAATAACCTTGATCTAAAATGGCATCCTGATCTGCAAGTGTGCAAAAATGGCTAAAGTCTAGACAAGAAACCAAGCAATAATTCCTAGGCAGTGAAATCATGCTAAGGGTGGGAAGGTGCTAAAATGAGGCCATGGAGGAATTTTCCTCCGTGGCAATTCTTCCTTGGCATTATGGTTTTGGTGCCCAAGAGACAAGGCGAGCGCTAGAATGGGGTGGTGGAGGATTTTTCCTCCACCCCCAAATTTCCTTCACCCAAGTGATTCAGCGCCCAAAAGGAAGGGAGAGCGCTCAAGAGACACCAATTTTTCCTCCACCACACTTATTTGGCGCCCAAGTCCAATTCAAGGCACTAGGAGGGGGGTCATGGAAAACTCGTCAACGTCAAAATTCTTTCACTCCTTCGAAATGGCGCCTAGGTTGGAAGAAGAGTGCATGGAAAGGGGGGTCAAGGAAAAGAAACAAATTCAAGAAATTCCTCCACATTCTCACCAATTTTTCCTCCACCACGCTTATTTGGCACCCAAGTCCAATTCAAGGCACTAGGAGGGGGGTCATGGAAAACTCGTCAACGTCAAAATTCTTTCACTCCTTGGAAATGGCGCCTAGGTTGGAAGAAGAGTGCATGGAAAGGGGGGTCAAGGAAAAGAAACAAATTCAAGAAATTCCTCCACCCTAGCATTTCAGCACCCAAGTCAGGTGTGTAGCGCCCAAAAGGGGGTGTCATGGAAAAATTGTTCAAAGGAAAAATTCCTCCACTGTAGTGTTTTAGCACCCAAGGCCAATTCAGGGTGCCAAACAGAGGGGGTAATGGAATTCTATCCACAAGAATTAAATTCCTCCACTTGGTAATTTTCATGCCCAAACATGTTGTGGAGCACTAGGGAGAGGAGGTTAGCACGGGGGCTTCACTTAGTGAAGCTGGGTTATAGCACGTGCATTCATACTATACTAAAGAATCCCCCTATTTTCAAAAATTATTACCTTAAACTCCTTTTTTGTCACCTCCTCCCAATACACAACCTAAATTAAAAGCCCCCTTATTTTCGCCAAATAATGTATTTTTTCAAAGCTTGAATTAAAAAATCCCCTATTTTCATTGATAGGCAATATTGTTGGTGTAAATAATTATTCATCATGGATATTATTACACTTTACTTAAGTTTACTTAGGAAATGCATTTCATAGTAGTTTGGGTATGAGAAACTTGGGTGTTTGTGCCACATTGGGATAGTGTGTGTAGGAGAATTTCCAACTTTTATGGTGTTGATCTTGTTACTACTTTATCATATCCACTTATTGTGGAGTGATAATTCCACCTTCGGTGGGTGATCCACCTCATGTGGAATATTATATTGTTTCTCCTACCTACCCACACCTATTTCCTACCTACCCTGGTTTCTTATTGAGCCACATGTCATGTTTGTGTGCTCACATATCCATATAGCCTTGCCTATATAAGGAGGCTCATATTCATTGTATGTAATGCTTAATGATCCAGTTGATCATATTTTTCATCTTGATAGAATACAGTTTATTTCTATCATCTATTTTGTTCTCTCTTATTTGTGCTTTCCATTGCCTCTTGATCTTGGCAAAATCTCACATGGTATCAGAGCCATTAGAGTGTCATTGGTTTGCCAATTGAGAGAAATTTGATGTTATTTAGGGTTTGCATTTTGGATCTTTCTATTGTAGGTTATTATTCAAGCTTGATGGATCAAATCCGAGGTTACCATTGGATTGAGAAGGTCCAAGAAAGTCAGTTTTGCCTTTTGTTTCATCCAAAGTGGACTTCGGAGGCCAAATCTAGAGGCATTTGAAGTTTGACGCTGGGGCGGAAATTTTTCAGAAATTATAATTTTGCAGGCAATTTTCAAATAGCGATATCTCACTCATCCGGACTCGTTTCTACGAGCAATTTTTTTTGTTTTGGGGTAGAATTTCATGATCTGTACAGTGGTGCAGAGTTTTTCTAATTTTCGGATACAGGTTTTTCGGAAATCGTGAAATCCCAATTTTTACAACTTTGGAGGCTTCATTTGGGCTCATATGCACTCCTTTTCAGGTGCCATTTTTTTTGAAAGTGCATATTTTTTCATCTACTTTCATAATCTGCCATCTGTTTGCAGTGATTTTAAGTAGAAATAGTACTTTCAGTATTTGGTCATTTTTGGCATATTTAGTACTTGCATTTTGCTTGGATCTCAGTTTAGATCACTAGCAGTATTTGTTGAAGTCTTTTAGATCTCATTTTGAGAAGTTGTAAATTGAAAGCAGAAGTCCACTTTGCCTTTTTTCGCAAGTGGCCCATTATATATGCACTAAGTATAAAGTGCCAAAATCACCATTTTGGGGGGTTTCTTGATTGAGTGAATTTGGGGGGTGTCTCTTGTGCTTTTGTACTCTTGTGTTCCTTCCTTTTTGCTGCTATGGGTTCTTCTAAGTTTCCCCTCTTAACTCCTCATAATTATGCTACTTGGAAAATTGATGCATGGAGTAAACTTATGGAAAAAGGACTAACTCATTACATTGATGGAACTATTGTTGCTCTCGCTAATCCTTAGGTTGATCCAGTTGGTCACTTGGATTGGCTCACTAAAAATATCATGGCAATTGGTACCTTAAGAAAGTATGTATCAAAGGATCTCATTTTTCATATTGAGAAGTGTACTCTAATCAAGAATGCTTGGCAAAAGTTTCAAGACTTGTATGGTCAAGTTGATGAGATTAAGGGATATCAAATTGATAATGATCTCACCATGTTGGATCCCAAGAACTTTGATACTATACAAGATTATGTCACTAAGGCAAATGAGTTGAGGGCACAACTCAAAGATTGTGGCATTGATAAGAAGGATACTCAATTGATATTCAACTTGATAGGCAAGCTTCCACAAGATTATGCAGCATTTGTTTCTAGTTTCCAAACCCATAGGATGACAATGGGTTCAAGCTACACAATGCCTACATTTGATGCTTTCAATGAAATGTTGATGATGGAACAAACTAAGTTGATAAGCATGGGCATTCTTAAGGCTTCTAAGTCTCAAGCATTAGTGGCAAATCAAGGGAACAAAGGAAATCAAGGAAAGGACAACTCAAACAAGAAGAAATGGCAATCAAAGCCTAAGGACAAAGCACCATCTTCTCCACAAAAAGGAGATTCATCCTCTTCTAAGAGGGATAACTCACCAAAGAGGGAGAGAAAGTTTGGTCATGAGGAGCATCGTTGCCATTCTAAGAAGATTGATGAGCTCACACATATCATCAAAAAGCATAACATTGATTTGCCTAATGTCTACAAGAAGGATGATTCATCAACTTCCACTTCCTCACATTCAAAAGGAAAAGGGCAAGCATTCATGGCTTCTACAAGTCGGAACACTCACTCTTTTGGGACAAGAAAAGGAAAAGCTCTATGTGCTACTATCAGTCATGATTGAGAGAGATGGCTACTAGATTCAGGGGCTTCTCATCATATGGCATCTTCGTAGTCTATGTTCTCTACATTTGAGCCTTGCACCATGCCGCAGATATTGATGGTTAATCATACATACATGGATGTGATTGGGAAAGGATCTATTGACATCGGGGATAACTCCTTCAATAATGTGTTGTGTGTACCCCACTTGACAAACAATCTCCTTTCTATCTATCAAATCACACATGGCACAACTAAGAGAGTTGTGGAGTTCACACCTGAGTCAGTTTTCATTAGAGACTTGGAGACTAGAGCTATCATTGCGACTGGGGTGGGTGATCATGCATCTCGATTATACTCCTTTTCAGATTTTGTTGATGATGATGATTTCACATTTGATGATTCTACACATGATGATCACACTTCTTGTGATGGTTCAGTTTTTTAGGAGAACTTTGGGCACTTGAACATGGGGATTCTCACATGTGAACCCGTTCTTGAGTCTTGTATTTCATCTCCTCATACTGATATCACATCACCTATTGCACCTGATGATGCGGATAGTGCGACAGTTTTGCCTTCATGTGATTCAGTGCAGCAGGATATTCATTGTCTTCCAGCTTTAGATTCATGCGATGATTACTTAACAGACATTGCAGGTTTATTTATGGAATCCTACATTGCATATTTGGGAGACATCATTGATGACATTCATCTTCTCTTTGATGAAGGTGATCCTTCTTCGATTGTTGCGAGGGAACACTCTGACCCTCTTGTTCATTCTCTACATGATCATTCTTTCAAGGTTGACATGATTGTGGATACTTATGTACAACAGTTGGAGGAGGTCTCTTTATTTTTTGAGGAGACATGTGAGTCTTTGGGACATGTTCTACATCCATCTCCACTAGATCTTGGAGTGCCTTTTTCAACAGTGTGACACAGTTTACCACCTTTGGAGGGGGTATCTTTCAGCATTGACATGGGGACACTTGAGCGTTTTTCAGAGATTCCTTTCATCATGAGTTTTCTTCATACATCTTCCCTTCATGATTGGGGAGACTTCATGGATACACCTTTGGTTTTGTTTCTTCCTAAGGGGAGGAATATTGTTCGATGTTCATGGAACAGTTTCTTCATACATCGAGCTTCTATCATTGGTGCAGATTCCACATTGAGGGGGGGCTTCCTAGCTTCTCTCCTTCTCTCATACGGGGGGGACTTTTTCCTCACATGGGGTTTTGTTCCTCACATTCTTCTATGAGAGTTCTCTTGTACGTTTTTCATCTCTTTTTTGGGGGAGGGTTTTTTCCCATTGGGTTTTTCTCTCTTTCCCCACTTTGTGAGAGATTTCATTGCATTGGTTTTCATGCATTTGCATTTGTACATGGGCACCTAACATGGCCTAGTAGTTGGGACCCATCTTGCATTGCTTAGTTGCATTGTAGACTTAAGTGCATTCCCCTAAGTTGCACTTAAGGGGGGGTGTTGGTATAAATAATTATTCATCATGGATATTATTACACTTTACTTAAGTTTACTTAGGAAATGCATTTCATAGTAGTTTGGGTATGAGACACTTGGGTGCTTGTGCCACATTGGGATAGTGTGTGTAGGAGAATTTCCACCTTTTATGGTGTTGATCTTGTTACTACTTTATCATATCCACTTATTGTGGAGTGATAATTCCACCTTTGGTGGGTGATCCACCTCATGTGGAATATTATATTGTTTTTTCTACCTACCCACACCTATTTCCTACCTACCCTGGTTTCTTATTGAGCCACATGTCATGTTTGTGTGCTCACATATCCATAGAGCCTTGCCTATATAAGGAGGCTCATATTCATTGTACGTAATGCTTAATGATCCAGTTGATCATATTTTTCATCTTGATAGAATACAGTTTATTTCTATCATCTATTTTGTTCTCTCTTATTTGTGCTTTCCATTGCCTCTTGATCTTGGCAAAATCTCACAAATATATTGTACCCTCATTTTTGGGATACTAAACCCCCCAATATGAATGCACGTGATATAATATTGCCTAACCAGTGAAGCACCCATGGAGGTTAGTAAGGAATTCTTCCAAACATGAATTCCACACCCAAGGTTGAAGGACGAATTCCAAGGCATGGAAATTTGAAGTCAAGAAATTTCCCTTCCAAAGAAAATTCCTCCACAAGGTCATTCTAGCGTCCAAGATTGAAGGTTGAATTCCAAAGCATGAAAATTTGAAGTCAAGGAATTAAAGAAAATTCCTCCATGAGGTCATTCCAACGCCCAAGTTTGAAGGTCAAATTCCAAGGCATGGAAATTTGAAGTCAAGGAAAATTCCTCCACAAGGTCATTCCAACGCCCAAGATTGAAGGTTCAATTCCAAGGCATGGAAATTTTAAGTTGAGGAATTTTCCTTCCAAAGAAAATTCCTCCACAAGGTCATTCTAGCACCCAAGATTGAAGTTTGAATTCCAAGGCATGGAAATTTGAAGTCAAGGAATTTTCCTTCCAAAGAAAATTCCTCCACAGGATCATTCTCGTGCCCAAGATTGAAGGTTGAATTCCAAGGCATGGAAATTTGAAATCAGGGATAAGAATGAGAAAGGAAAACCCCTTCGGGAAAAATTCCTTCAGGAAATTCTCTCTCCAAAATTTCCAGGCATTCAGGAATTTTGTAGAAGTGAAAAGATTGTTCAAGGCAGGAAAATCTTCCTAAGTATCTTTTGTGAATCCAGAATTGAAAGATTCTTGTAAAGGATTAATTGGCAACAAGCAAGGACAATATTCCGCATTAATGAAGCACAACCCGGAAAATTATAAAGTGTCTATGACGGTGGAATCCATTTGCACGGTGAGAATCTTTTTGGCTAGATGACGTAGTGGAGCATTCATGACAGGAATATTTGACCAAGTGGCGGCTGGGTTAATGCATGTTGAAGTAATGGAGCATCTTTTGCACGTAGTCATCGTATTTAGGAGATGGACATTTAGGGCAGCATGAGAAATTTTTGCATGGAGGAATATTCATTGCATGTTGGGCGAATTTTAGTGAAGAGTGGTGCATTTAATGTATTTTGGATAGCAATTGTAATAGGCTAGATTTAATTGTATATGGTCATAATGGGCCTTTATTGTTGATTCCAACCTTGTTGCATCATGTTACCCTAATTAGGGTTTTCAATTTAGTCAAAGCATTAAGTCTATATAAAGGGGTAACCCCCCTCATTTGTAAAGGAGAGATTGCTTTTTTGAGATTGTTCCGATAAGTTGTTGAAGAAGTTCAATTAATACATTGTTCAGATTGATGGTGTATACTTGTGCTTTTTATGACTTGCATGGTCTCGCTCTCTTCACTTAGAGTAGATTTGCTTTCAATTGTTAGATGAATGGGATTTGATGAGATTGCTTGCAGTGAAACCCTTGCTCATACCTTTTGTTAGTACCTGATTGTTATTAACTTTGCAAGGTTAGTCTGGGCCTTTTTATGTGTAAACTTAACTTCGATCATCGGGTGGACATTGTTCTATGATGGTGTTCATTGGCGGTATGAAAAACTCCTACATGACCTTTGAAGATTGCATCATCTTTTTGTAGTTGTACGAAGATTGGCGAAGCAAAGTGCGCTTTGGTTTCACCCAAGCAATCATTGTCTCCTTGTTCTTAGATTTAGATTAGACTTCCCTAAACCCTTTCCTATTTACTTTATGCATATTTTAAACTTAGAAATCCTAAAAAAGAGCTTGTCATTAATAAATCATTCATGATCAAATTCCTTGAAAGATATGAATTATTTAACTTCTTCATGTATGTGTAAGTCCCCTTGGATTACCAACAATCACATCAGTCGACTGAGTCACGTCCATTGCATATAGGAACCTTGGAGTCAATTGTTTGAACTTACTGCAATCTTAGCATACAATCGTACTTTGATCAAAAGAGAGTGAAGTGATTGTTAGACAACTTTATTCTGTGTTAGGCGTTGTCATAAAAAAAACACGCCAACATGTCCATTCTTTCCCATTGGAATAAATTTATTTTAGAAAAAAAAATCATAATTTTAACACTAATTTCTTCTTTTGTATAATTGCCCTCCTGATGCAACAACCAAGGTTTCCACATAGAACCAATGTAGACAAAAAAACCTTGACTAAAGTGTAAGGTTTAGTATTCTATTATATGCAATAATTCTATTTTAGTAAACCTTGGTGTAATGCAATAAAAAGGGAGAACTTATATATGTAATAAATATAAACCAAATTTATAATAAATTACATACATTCATACATATAAATTCTTGCACATGTCTTATAATTGAATCATCATGCTTCATCTATATATGCATATATCACATATATATTTCACACTTCCTTATTCTCACATATATTTACTTCATATTATTCCACACACATTTTGTAATATCCCTTGCTAATTCTGATTGAAAATTTCTGACTAAATGCTCAAAGAATATTGTCAAACAGTTGCCATGAAACTTTTGTACTTGTTGATTGTGGTTTCTCTTTTGATATTCTGATGTATGAGATGATAATATGCTTTCATGGACATATATCAAAGTTTAAAACTAAATGAGAATGCAATGTAACACTTACCACTAACCTTTCAATGACAATGAGTGTCTGAAATTGCATGAAATATGCATCTATAGTTGATAGACATTTAGTCAAACATTTTCAATGCAATCTAATTATGCAATAAGATCATCTACAACAAGTGGCATTATGACAAACAATTGTCATGCAATGTAACAATTGAAGCTATGACCAAATATATTAAGATGCAACCTTATAACCCCTTCATTATTGACTAGAACAAAAAGCTGATTATAATGTCAATATCATTGGCCAAGACTCTTGGCTACAACATAAAAATGCAAACTGGAATTTATGAAGATTAATGGCAGCTGACTACCACTAATTGGTATGCTCTAAAAATGAATATGAAATGCAAGGAAAACCTGGACTAATGAAGTGCCAACCCTTTGGAAGATGAGAAGCCACCAAATAATGATCACAATATGCCTTCAATAAGCCCAATCGAACCTCCCAACTTTTAGCCCCAGTTCTAGTATTTATTGGATTTTAAATAATGTGCACTTAATTTGACCTCTTTCTAGCATGCAAACCCAAGTATGGGCCTTGGGAATGGAGTGCCCAAGCCTAGGAAGTAAAATCACTGCCTTGTGAGGGCCCTATGAGAAAAATCGGCCTCCTCCAATAGTGTTGTTATGAGGTCTGAGAATATATCAGATCTGAAGCTTCTCCAAATTGCTCTCAAATGAAAGTTGATAATGCAATCAGCAAGTTGTAAATCGCCCTCCCTCCTCAGATGAAATGATGACTGCAACAATAATCCAGCTGCTACAATCTTGAAATCCTCAGAATACTATATGCAACAATACTTCGGTTGCTGCAATGACATTTTCTCCAATAAGACACAATAATATATCAGCTATTGTATCCAAAATCGAAGTGCAATAATACCTCATCTATTGCACAAGAAACCCCTTGCAATAGTAGAACAACTATTGCAAGCTTCAGAAACCCTTGTTCTTTCCAACAATGAAGCACCAATGGAAGACTAAAGTATCTTCCTCTCAACTGCAACCCTTCGAAAGAATATTTCACCACCTCAGTTATGCTAATCAATGGGAGGTATCATTCCCAATGACCAATAATGGTAGACACCCTAGTTGGTTCCTTCATAACAAAGAACTCCAAATCAATTATCAAATCCTCGATGATTAGAAGCTTAACGTGACCTTCTTTTATACTTCTTCTCCAACCTTTCAAGAAGCTTCTAGAAATAATATTATTTCACTTAAGTGACTTTTATGATATAATATTAATTTAAGTCACTTTATTAAATTAATTAAATATAAAGTTAACTTTTATTTTTGTTATTTATTTGATAACTTTATAAATAATTAACTTAATATTTTTAATTAAAATAATCAATTAAGCTATCCATTAAGAAATATCATTAATTCGGATAACTTAATCAATTAAATTATTCTGCCTCCAAAAAAATGGGGACATTACACATTTCCATTCTATTCCACACTCTTATCTCCAACTTTTCCCTCTTTATATAGCATTTTTATACTTCTCATAATGCCTTTCCATCATATCCTTTCAATATAACTCTTAATTACCTTATTCCCACAAATTTGCATTTTATTCTATAATATTTTACTCTTTTATAGCTTATTAGGCATATTAAAGGTATTTTAAGGCTATTTTTAAGTGGTATCTAATGGATATATGGGTCTAGAAATTACCCGAATGACATTTTGGTGCCTCGCAATCCTGTATCTTGCCAACAATGCACATAAAGGTAGCGGAATGGAAGCATCTAGCAACTCTAATTTAGATAGGAAATTCAATAATAGCCAACATCTTAGACCATGCCAAAATTGGAAATAAACAACCTTCAATTGACCTCAAGTAGCATTCCATTTAAACAATATTGACATAACATTGTAGAAGCGTTAATAAAATCCAATTACCCAAGTTTAAATTATGAAAAACTCAGCAAAAATCAAAACTAAATGACAATGTTTAAATTATGAAAAACTCAGCAAAAATCAAAACTAAATGACAATGTGCTAATTAAAAATAAATAATGAAGAAACTGTTGATCATCGCCAAATCGAGTGCATGCCGATAAAAACAGCAACTATTCATTATAAAAAATGCTGGCAATAAAATATTGCATTTAACTTTTAAAAAATCTATTTTACGTTCACCTAAGAGGGTTTATATAACAAGCATGTGAATGGTGGTAAAACAGTAGGTATTTTGTTTTGAAGCACGACCTACTATTTTAGGGGCAACCTTGTATTTTTACCTGGAACCTCATTAAGGTGAATCAAAGAAAAAGATACACTACCCCTACCAAAAATTTTAAATCTACCTTTGCTTTTATTAGAATAATACTTAATTATTTATTTAATGCTCAATTATGTAATATTATGTAAATATTTCTAATAAGATCTTTCTGATCTTATTCACAGTTTTTTTTAGAAACTTGTTGTTTTGTACATTTTGTAAATCTTTTTATTGAGCGTATTTGCTCATTGTTAATACAACAATCATTTTGTACCAATTATGTGTTTACATACGCAATTTTTTTTAGAAACTTGGTGTTTTGTACATTTTGTAAATCTTTTTATTGAGCGTATTTGCTCATTGTTAATACAACAATCATTTTTTACCAATTATGTGTTTACATAATATGGTATCAGAGCTTGGTTATTTCGGAATAATTTTTCAATTAAAAATTCGTCATGAATTTTTTAATAGTTTTTTGAAAAATTTATTTGCTTCTTTGAAATCGTGACTTCTGAAAAATTGCGACTGGTGTTTTCTGCTACCTGCGCCTGTGACCTCCCGCGATCTCATTTCTATCGAATTTTTTTTTATTTTATTTTTTAAAAATCGCGATACATCGATTTTTGCATTTCGCAACTTTCTGCGAAAGAGGTTTAGCGACGTTCTATCTGTAGATTTCGCGATTTTTTGTAGCACCCATGTCTACATACGTGGTCAGTCATCTCTTTTTCACTCACGCGATACCAAAATCTGCTATTTTTCACATTTTTGTAGCTCACGATTTTTCGCAATTTGCACGACGTGACCTTTGGCAGATTTTTTCCGACGGTGGCTTGTTTCTCTTCCATGTTTTGGTGCGACGGTTCTATAAACGATGACGGGAATATTTGGGTTCTCTACCTTCTGCAGATTGTTTTTTTGCCATTTTCATCCACCCACGACCTTTCAATTTGCGGCTAGGGTCTTTACGAAAACCCTCTGTTTTTTGTTGCCTTCGGAAATCTGACACCAAATTCCTTCTACGTTTTTCGAGAGCTCAACTGGGTTGTTTTCAAAATTTTGTGGGTGCATCGTTTTTTCGTGCCTTGAATTTTGTGTCAGCGGATTTCAAGTTTGATTTTAGATTCTTTTTGGGTTTTTCGCAAGGATTTTTGAGTTGTCTTCGGATTTTTCTGGGTCAGTCAAAAAAATTTCTCAAAATTTGTGTCAATCGTACTTCATTTGTTTTTTCAAGTATGTGCTTGTATATGCCTCTGTTTTCTGCATTGAGATTTATGCTTTGTATTATGTGCTATCGCCTCTTCTTTGATTTTTGTTTTCCGTGCATTGGAAAACGTGCAAGATGGTGTCATTGACCAACTTGATGTTGGAAGGCAATCAGTGATTCAACGGCAAAAATTATAACACCTAGAAGCAGCGCATGCTGACAATCTTCGAATATCGTCATCTAGATGATCTTGTCTTGGGAAAAGAATCTCATCCTTTTGCAGCTGGAGCCAATCAAGATAAATTTGATGACTGTAATAGGGAAGTTGTCATGCTTCTCAAGCTCTCTGTCACAGATGACCAGCTACCTCAGATTCCTTCTGGCCAATCAGCCTCAGAAATTTGGAAGCATCTGAAGGAGTTGCATGAGACATCCGACAAAAGTTGAGCGTTCTTCTTGAAGAACCAATTGTTCTCCATCATGATGGATGAACGCATGTCCTTACAGGAGCATCTCACGAAAATTAAGGACATTCGAGATCAGCTCGAAGCTATTGGTCGGAAAATGGAAGAAGAGGATATGGTAGTCATAACCCTCAAAAGTCTACCAAAATCCTACGAGCACTTTGTTGAGAGTCAATGTTGATCTGAAATTTCCAGAGTTGTCCACCAAACGTCTGCAGCAGAATCGCTGGAAACAACAGTTTGGTAGTGGTGCCACTTCCTCCTCCTCTGAGCAAGCCTTTGCAGCCAAATCCTTTCACAAGGATAAAGGCAAATTTCAGTCATCTCAGTTCTCTCAGTCGAAGGGCTCTAGTCAGTCACAGGAAGGCTCGAAAAAGAAGAAGGTTCAATGCAATTATTGTCACAAATATGGCCATCTGATTAAGGATTGTCGCAATCAGATAGCTTTCGAACAACGGAAGCAGGGAGGGTCTCAGCCTAAAGCCAATGTCGTTGAGCACACAAAGCAGAAAGAGTTTTCCTTTTACGCCTTCATGGCTAAAAGACCTGCAGACCATGTGAAATCTTCTGCTTGGTATATTGATTCTGGTGCTTCTCGGCATTTCACTCACAAGAGTGATTGGTTTACAGAATTCACTCGCTATATTGATTCAGTTATTTTTGGAGGAGGTGAGGAGTACACAGTTGTCGGCAAGGACAACGTTCAGATACAACCTGGTGGGAGGAATCTCATATTCCTCAATGTGTACTACGTTCCTAGCATGGAACTGCTTTCTCTCCGTGAGTCAAATTATGCGGCATTCTCCTTAGCTTGATGTCATCTTTAGTGCACATAAATGTTCTATTGTTGATCGTGCAACACACACTACAGTTGTTGTTGGTATTGAGGATCATGGTCTTTATAGACTTGTGGATACAGGTGATTCTCTTGAGCATGCCTTCGCAACAAAATTCTCCTCTATCTTATGTCTATGGCATCAGCGATATGGTCACCTGAACATTCATTATCTTGCTCAGCTTGTTCAACAAGATTTAGTACATGGCCTACCTAAAATTCAAACTCAAAATCGACGAGTTTGTGAAGCTTGTCAGGCTAGGAAACAGCACAGGACACCGTTCAAGGATGGTGACTCATGGCGAGCCTATAAGGTACTGCAGTTGGTCCACGTTGATGTATGTGGTCCAATGAATACTACTTATGTTATTGGGTGCAGGTATTTCTTACTTTTTGTTGATGATTACAGTCATAAGATGTGGGTGTACTTTCTTAGGCAGATATCAGATGTGTTTCTTGTATTTCAGAAATTTAAAGCCTTGGTAGAAAAAGAGTCTGGTTGTTCTATTATTACTCTTAGGTCTGATAATGGAGGGGGGGAGTTTTGTTCTACTACTTTCTCCACTTTCTGTGATACACATGGCATAAAACGTCAGTTAACCACACCATACACCCCTCAGCAGAACGACATTGTAGAACGTTGTAACCGCACCATTACAAATGGCTGGGTCTATGTTGGAACACAAAAATGTTCCTAAGAAGTATTAGGCAGAAGCAGTGTTTACTGCAGTTTATCTCCTTAATAGGACTCCCACTCATGTTGTTAAAGGGAAGACTCCTGAAGAAGCCTAGACTGGTCGCAAACCCAAGATCAGCCATTTGAAAGTTTTTGGCTCTCTTGCATATGTTTGGATTTTAGATGCCAAGCGCTCTAAGTTGGATTCCAAGAGTCAGAAGCTCATGTTTACAGGTTACAGTGACAACCATAAGGCCTACCAGCTGATTGATATAGACATTGATCGTCTCATCTTTAGTCGCGATGTTGTCTTTGATGAAGATCGAGGACCATTTCAGCTTTCCTCGTCTGAGCAAAATTCTGAGGATCAGCCTTTGAAGGCTTCTGATTTAGGTGTTTGTCTTCCATTTGGTTCACCTGATGGGAGGGATGATGCATATTATGTATTTGATGATGCACTACCTGAATTTCCTCCGGATGATGCTAATCTTCCACCTATTCCAGATCCTCTTCCACCTCCAGTTCCAGTTCTTCCTCTTCCATCTGATGTTGGCACATCTACTCTCCGGCCTAAGTGGTGGGCTAAGACCATCAGTGATCTTCGTCCTGATGAGCTCATTGAAGGTAGATCTTCCAAATAAGGCAAGCAGCAAAATACAGTTAACTTTGCTCTCATGGCCAACATTCACAGCATTTATGAGCCTCAAACTTGTACCGAAGCAAAAGGGATTCCAAAGTGGGAACAGGCAATGGATGCAAAATGCCAAAGCCTTCTAAAGAACAACACTTGGGTTCTCTCTGATCTTCCTCCAGGGAAGAAACCCATTAGCTACAAATGGGTCTATAAGGTCAAGTATCATGCAGATGGTACCTTAGATAAATACAAGGCTCGATTAGTTGCTCGAGGATTTACACAGCGCGAGGGCATTGATTATGAGGAGACATTTGCTCCTACTCCCAAGATGAGTACCATTCGTCTTCTTCTTGCTATTGTAGCTCAGTTTTGATGGAAAGTCCATTAGATGGATGTTAAGAGTGCCTTCCCCAACGGTGAATTGCAAGAAGAAGTCTACATGACGCAGCCTCTTGGTTTCAAGGTGCTGGCAAAGAACATCAAGTATGTAGACTCGTTAAAGCATTCTATGGACTTAAACAGGCACCTCGAGCATGGTACATTAAGATTGATCAGTACTTGGTTGCTCATGGTTTTCAATGTTGGCCTTCTGACAGTAATTTGTATATCAAACACTCTGGTGATGATATTCTCTTTCTTGTTGTCTATGTGGATGACTTAATCATTACTGGCAGTTCAGCACATTTGATTGCAGAAATCAAACAAGATCTGTGCCAGGATTTTGATATGACAGATTTGGGGATTCTCCATTATTGTTTGGGTGTTGAGGTTTGGCGGACAGATGGTAGCATTTTTATTTCTCAGTCTAAGTATACCAAGAACTTGCTTTACAGGTTTCAAATGCAGGATTGCAAACCTGCTTCCACACCTATGGAGACTGGCTTGAAGTTGTCAACCAAGTTTGATTCTCCTCCTGTAGATGAACCACAATTCAGGCAACTAGTGGGCAGTCTCATCTATCTTATTGCTACTAGACCTAATCTCAGTTTTGCAGTGAGCTACATTTCACGCTTCATGACAGCCCCCAAGGCTAATCATTGGGTAGCAATGAAGCGTGTGTTGCGTTATGTGAAAGGCACCTCTACTTATGGACTTCTTTACACTAGGAGTCATGATCCTAGACTCAGTGGGTTCACAGATTCAGATTGGGCAAGTTCGGTTGATGACAGGAAGTCAACCTTTGGATGTGTTCGATTTGGGATCTAGTGCAATCACTTGGACTAGTAAGAAGCAGCAGGCGGTGGCTCTCTCCTCGACAGAAGCAGAATATCGGGGAGCAGTTAAGGCAACTTGTGAGGCAGTTTGGCTTCGTCGAATGCTTGCGGATATGCAAATATCTCAAGTAGATCTGACTCCCTTGTTCTCTGACAATCAGGGAGTTCTCATACTTTCCAAGAATCCAGTCTTCCATGAAAGAACCAAACATGTAGAGCTTCATTGTCATTACATTCAACAGTTGGTTGAAGACAGATCCATTCAATTGTTGTATGTTCCTACAACAGAGCAGCCAACAGATATTCTCACCAAGCCCCTCAGTCCAGATAAGTTTGTAAAATTCAGGGGGTCTATTGGTGTATTTGATAGATTGAGCATTAAGGGAGGATATTAGAATAAACTTAATTATTTATTTAATGCTCAATTATGTAATATTATGTAAATATTTCTAATAAGATCTTTCTAATCTTATTCGCAGTTTCTTTTTAGAAACTTCTTGTCTTGTACATTTTGTAAATCTTTTTATTAAGCGTAATTGCTCATTGTTAATACAACAATCATTTTTTACCAATTATGTGTTTACATAATAGCTTTGTATTTTTGTCTCTAAGTGTAAAAATAAGCCAAAAAAAGATATATATAAATCAAGTCAAAACTGCTATTTGAAAAACTTGGGCCAAAAATGTGGCAGGTCGTAACTACTCAGGGTTAATTGCAACTTTTTTGGGTATACTGCTACTTTGCTAGTTTAAAAACTTGAGCCGAAAATGTGGCAGGTCATAATTACTCATGGTTAATTGCAAATTTTTAGAGTGTACTGCTACTTTCCCTCAAACTCTCATCACCACCAATCCCCTGTCAACCAGCTTAAATATGGGGTATCCCCAAGAACCAACCAAAAGAGGCAAGTATTTGCCATTGCCATGAAATCAACCACAAGCCTAACTTGGATCAAACAGTCCTAACACAACAAACCGAGCTGCTCCATAAACTCCCAGTCTTCTAGTGAAATCCACTCATAATCAAGGGTGTTTGATTGTGGAAAACCCCTCTAGAGAACTTGAGAAAGGAAGACTACAAAGATCTGTCTCAGTGAAAAAGAAGATGAAGCTCCAATGATTTGGCAATCCAACCATTTTTTGGCCTTTTTGGATGACTTTAATACCTTGTTTCTACGGTTTCTCATTTACTATTTGTAGACTTTCTTGTTAGACTATTATGTTACTGGACTCTACACTCTATCCTAGCATGCTATGCTATTGTCATTAAATATTTTGTCTTATCATTTATGCTTAGGGTGGTGTTTGTGTTATGCTTAATCATTTAGCCCCTTTGCCTCTACTTTGTTTCTCTATAGGGAAATATTTTTGCCATTTTGGGCTCCCTCTTCTGTAGTTTTGTATCTAGCTCCATTAATGGAACTGACTTCTATCAGAAAACACAAGAAATGGTCATTCATAAATTGACTATCCCTTATTTTTTTCTTCTTTAATGTTAGAAGAGCATGAAAAAGAGGAAACAATGCTAATTTGACCCTAAGAAAAACAATTATTTGCATAAAACATGCAAATTTCTAATAATAAACGATCTTGTTTTCTTTTCTAATGGACGAAAGTTTGCAAATCACTCTATATCAGGGCAGCACCACAAAAGGACCAGGTTAAGACATATATCTTTCATACCAAAATCCCTAGACTTCCCAAGCTAAGTGCATATTTGGAAGCTTAAATTCCAATCTAGCTTGATTACACAAATATAAAGTGGAGATATTGTGAACAGCTATGGTAGCTGAGAAATGAATGACAACACCTGTGGAAAATATCAAAACAAGAAATTGTAACTGATCCTTGTACTGGTTATACCAAGAAATAACACACAAGAAAACCAAAAATGCAGGAGACACTTGAACATGTTTACATTAAATTAAGCAGACCCACAAGTAAGAAAACTGCATTAGACAGAAAAAATTTCCAAAGTTAATTGAGGCTTTATTTTTGTAATCACCAAAATTGGACAAAACAGCCAACAAGCATCCATCTTTAGATGGCTCCAAATAAATATTTTCAAAAAAATAAATGAGAAGAAATTATCTAATTCTTCAAAGAAATCAAACAATTTGCAATTTTTGAAGAGGAAGACACTTATTGAGTTCTTCTACAAAGATCAGACTTATCTGCAAAAATCACGTGTCTTTATAAAGTATCCCTTCCTTCCTTTTCAATCTTTTCTATCTCTAGCTGCATCCTATTCTCTTGTTCGACAAGCTCCCTTTGCTTATCCTCCTCCTCTTCTTTCTGGTCTTGATCTTCAAACTCCTTTTCTGAAGCCATTGCCTTCACTATTGGATCTCTAAGCTGAGAAATCAGCCCACCTCCCACTTTGTATTCATCCTCATCTCCGATCAAGAATAACCTTTGATCAGGTCCACTTGCCATGGGGACGTCCACTGCAAGCAGCTTGAAATCATACTGTACAGATATTTCATTTCACTTAAGTAGAATTCAAACAAAATCCATGTCTACAGAATTATGATCCCTTAAGAAAATTGATAGACAAATTTCTATTTGTAATATGAGATCAATAAGTTCCTTGGTAACAAAATTAATTATATTTTAACAGAATATAACTATTCTCTCAGAAAGTTGATTCCTACAAAATCTTAAGAGATTGAAGCAAACCTGTCCTTTCTTTTTCTTCACTTCTACACTAACAAGACCTCTCATTTCTGACCCTTGTATTGGGAATATAAGGAAACAACGCTTGCTGCGCAAGCTGGGCCTGAAGTTTTTGAGGCGGATCCGTCCTCCAGACATAACATATGCCCGCACATCTGTTCCTGTAAGAGGAGCTCCCATAACTTCCAAAATTCCAGCTGATGTATTCAATTTGCGCATTGCAATCCTATAAACTCTATCAGGATTGATTGTATATTTTGCACGTACATAAAGGCCCTGCAAACCATCAACACTACTTCATTGTCTTCCAAAAAACACAGTTATGGCTATGGTCATATTTTTTTCTTGCTTGACAAAGTTTGAGAATGACCAAGAAAACATCAGGAAGAAGAAAATAAAAAGAAAAAGAAGTGGAGAACAACTTTGAATTTGTTAGAATACACAATTTCCCCAAACAGTCTTTATGCCAAAATGCAAAGTTCTAAAAGACAAGTTTGTGCAGCAATCCTATTATTAAACTGCCATTTCTAAATCAACTATAATATTAAATGTATATCACAGTTGGAGAACTGAACTAGCAAAAAGTAATGCAGTGTAATGCACCAGATGCATGTCAAAAACAAAAAGTGATAAATATTGCCTTAAACAAAAAATTTGACAATCAGGATTATGTACACTTGGAGCTTGAAATGGCATTGTATGAGGTTTCTTTATGATTCATGTCATAAGCATCTCTGTAGTGTTTTTTATTACAGAAACTAAACTTGAGATATGGACAAACATAGGCGTCATACATCTTGATCAATTCACTTCAGGAACAGGAAAAGGGAGAAAAGTCAGCATGTTCATTCAATCACACCAAAATAGAGTTCGAAGATTTCCTTTCAAAATGACCGCAGAAACTGCAGTGCACCTATCAGCTAATATACACATAAAGGAACAAAAAAAATTCAGGAAATCAAATTTTTATATTTTTGTTCCTTTGCTTTTAACATAGTTACCAAGAGACCCGTCTCCTACCCCTAGAGACCCGTACCAGCACTGGAGACATCTTGGGAAACTTCTTGACACATAAGGTGCTTATGGCTGCCATCTCTGAAGTCTCCTGACCAAAAAATGACGTATCCTCTTGGGAAACTTAGGGCAAAATGCAATAAAAAGGCAAAAAACAAAGCAAACAAATAAGATAAGCTTGCAGCAAAGCAAAGTCGTAGGGAAATGACTAACACCATTTCGCAGGAAGACAAAAACCCATGCAAAGTTATAGTGATTGGATCTATTGACAGTTTAGACTTTTTGAGAGGACTGATTTCTTATCATTGTAATAGTCTAAAGAGAAATTCCCTTTACTATTTAGCCGACAATATTGAGTGCGCTCAACATCTATATTGCCTTACTTTCACTAAACAATTTAGACTGGCTATGGTATCAGCAAAATAAGCAATTTTAATTTCAATTTTTGTTCAATTTTAAAGTTAATGTTAAACTTTACCACTGTTCTTGTTTTCAAAGTTCTCTGTCATATGTTTTGGAAATTATTAAAATATTTTTTTTTTTAAAAAGGCGTCTCCAAGTAACCCCATCTCCTATTTTTGAAAATTAGTCGTACCAATACCGGCACCAGCCTCCGAAGTCTCCAAGTACCCCCTGTCTTCTGGTAACCTTGGTTTTTAAACATATACAAAAAACTTGGCCACATTGTGGCAATCAAAATCCAGCTTTTGCCAGATAACCCGTAGCTAGCTAAAATTGGGAAAAGCCTTATAGACTAATTTTATACAACTAACTAATCTTTAACCCATCTCTTAATTCTTCAAATTTCCAAGAAATATTTACCAAATCCTAATACAATTTTTTTTTAGATTTACAATGTTGGACCAAACTTCAAAGCATTAATAGTAAAACCTTTGCATTATGATGACCATATTTCTTATTTAGGAAATGGAAAGATGAAAGTTATATGACTCATCTTCAGTAACAAAATTACACCTATAAGGAAAGAAAGAAACTTTAAAAGTTTAACACTTTCAACAAGAGGATATCTCATATCTCTCATTCCATGAAAAGCCCACTAAATAGGCATCAAAATGAACAAAAGAAACATCTATTGAGGGAGAGGACCCAATTGTTGGGCACCCTGTGTTGGCAGGTGCAGGGGAGCACGTTCACTGTGCTCACATGGAGCTACATCAACAAACCAAATTTTTATGGTAGGACTAAAAGCATGCGTCAAAGCTACAATTTTCATTTCAGTCATTTATAATTTTATATTATTTGAGAGACCATTTTTAACATATTTGAAATACAAATAAAAAAAAGTTGGTCTATAACTTGTGCATTGAGTTGTGTTCTTTTATGCACCTATGTGTTATCATATGAATTTTTTTATGCGCCTTGTTGGAAAGAGTATTTTTTATTTAAATAATAGTAATGAGAATAACATCAAAAATCCTTTTTGTCAAAAAGTTCAATACTCTCACAACTCACAAGCTTTGGACACCTGATACAGGAGCAATCCCTGGCCTAAATGTTTTCTAATTGTTTTGTAATAAAATGCAACAGGTTTGGGACACAACATCTCACCCCATTGGAATTCGTTTGTTTTCTTTTAGACAAGTTTTCATATTTGTCATTGTAGGCACTGTCAGCATTTAGTAAGTTATGCAGAAATGAGTTTTGAACATCTTTGTTTATGATTTGGAACAAAAGCTAAACAAAACATTTTACATGTTTCATTCAAATTTCACAAGGGTTTGACCACTGCATACATGTTTTCACCTTGAATCTTGTACAAATTCCTAAGGCTCCTTATTTGAACTTGAGTTTTAACAAAGGTCATGTAGGGACCACATCACACTTGAAGGCTCCCAAATTGCGGTGCATCATGAAAGATAATTTGCACATTACCATTGGGCACACACGTGCTACAAAAGGTGATGCATCCAATTCCAAAACACTAAAGGTCAAATCATTTAACATTGGGAGCATTGATCCTTATTACATTTCCCTAGGCTGATTTTATATGTTTTCATGAGACACATCATTTTAAATCTGCCATATAAAGGAGAGTCCAATGTCATTTGTAGACAAGCAATCTATTAGATAGAATAAGTAGATTAGAGGAAAATTTGAGATAAGGCCAAGATAGAATACAAAAGATCGGGCAGTGCTTTGAGTTTCTGAATTTTGAAAGATCTTATTTGATCTATTTTGTAATCAAATGTCTAAGGCCTCGTATGTTGCAAGCTCATAGAAGTTCTTGTAATCATTGTTTTTGAATCAAAAGACCAATTCTTTGTGTTACATTTTATCATTTTTCTATGTATTTGTGTGTTATTTACTTTAGCTACATTGTTAGATGTCCTTCATTGGACCCACTAACCATGACTATGTCTATCAAAGCTTAGTTTATGAATACTAAAAAAGCATTAGATCATCAAAACTAGTTTGCTAATAAAGATCCTTGGATGGTATCAATGTAATTGTACTCGACATTCTGCATCTTTTAAAGGAGATTGAAAGAAAGTCTTCCAACATTGAGTTGTTGGCTAGAAGATTCCTTGGAATGAATCTTCCAACATTGAATTGTTGGGAAATAATTTATTGGTGAATTGTGAGCTAGTTGTATATAGATTGTTGGTGGTGAGGCAATTTGCATTAGGCATCTTGAACCCAAACCTTGAAATGCCTCCCAAAACGATGGATCAAGGCTGAGGTGTACTCCATATTGGATGACCTTAAGAATTGCTTGAATTGAATAAAATACTTCAGTAATATAAATTTGAATAGTGGATATAATCGTATCTAAACTAGAGGAGATAAGTGGAAGATAGCAATCAAGACAAAACAAGGTTTGTGTGAATGGTTGGTTATACCATTTAAGTTAACAAATGCAGTTGGTACTTTCATGGGGTTGAAGAGTGAGGTATTTAAACCGTATCATAATGAATTTGTTATTATATATTTAGATGATATTTTTACTTTCAGAATAAATAAAGAACATTTGGAACATTTCATATTAGTACTGTAAAAATTAAGAGAAGAAAAATGGTTTATGAATGCAAATAAATAGAGTCTTATAAAAGAATAATTGTTTATTTAAACTTCATTTATTTCTACTAATGAACCAAAGATGGACCTGGAAGAAGTTGGAGTAATTGTTGAATGGTCTACACCTTTGAGTCTTTTTGATGGTCTGGCAAGTTTTTACAAAAAGTTCATAAAAAATTTCGATGGAACATATGCACAAATTATTGAAACTCTGAGGAGAGGTATGAAGGAATTCAAGTGGACCATCGCAGCTGATAAAAGTTTTGAATTGTTGAAGAGGTAACTGAAAAACCTAACGCTAAATTATGCTGGCTCTTTTTTATGAATAAGATAAACTGGCTAACCCCCTTGCAGGATAATCTCTGGGATGTTTTTGCAAGCTGGCCAACTTTGCATCATCAAGCATATTTTGCATGCATCTGGAAAATCGTCCCCACAATGATCATTTGGGGCATTTGATGGGAAAGGAATAAATGCATTTTCAGGAATGAAACCTCAACTCTTCCTCACGTTTTGGAAAATATTGAAATGTCCATCTCAGCACTAGTAAATGCATGTGTGGTAAAATCCAAATCTCCATCTGCATCTTTCATGGATTGGGATTCCAAAATCATTCGAACCTGGAAATATATAAAACTTCCTTTCACAGGTAGTTCATTCCATCCTCCCTAAAAGAAAATCAACATATCTAAAATAAGTTGGATCCCTCCCCCTTCAGGGAAATTTAAGCTTAACTTGACTGAGCAGCCAAGGACAATCCAGGGAAAGCTGGTGGAGGTTGTGTTGTTAGAGATTGCAAAGGTACCGTAATTGCTGCTTCATCATTCAGATTTCCAGATGGCTCCAACAACATGACAGAGGCTCATGCTCTTCTACAGGGGATTTTGATGATCAAGTCACTCCATATCTACAATATAGTAATAGAAGGAGACTCATTGCTGATTATCAATGCTTGTAGAAAGAGAGACCCACGTAACTGGAGTATTCGATATGTTCTTCAGCAAGTTTGGATTATCTTAGATTCTCTAGAGAGTTATGAGCTTCTTCATTGTTATCGGGAGGGAAATTGTCTAGCAGATTGGTTAGCAAATCAAGGGTGTAAACAAACAGTTTCTACTTTTAATTTCTCCCAGTTTAGACTCCTACAAGATCCTGAGGCGTCCACCATCATACGAAGGGATGCTGCAAATATTTAATGATAATCATCTCATTTTTGCAGGGCTTGATATGGGAATTCTATTGGCTTGCTTACAGTGGCTCCTCAAATTCTGTAATTAACTCTTTGGAATTATCTACCAGCATTGCTTGGGGTCATATCTACGGACATGGCACAAGTGATGTCAAGTAGCATCGAGTGGTGTCATCCTGTACCATCATCTGCTAGTTGCCTGAATCCAAGCTGGTTGCCTCGAAAGAAGGATAACCACCGAGATTTCATGTTTAACACCCACACTGCCATCCTCTGGTGATTCCACCACATCATCTCATCCAGGTCGAGCATTTGCAGAAGGGCCCAGTAGAACATGTTGGAGGACACCAGGATAGTTAATCAGCTTCCTTTTGGTCATCCTCCAATTTTGACATGTATATTCAGCTATGGGTGTCTGTAAATTTGTATATCATGGGTCGTTATAAGAGACTGCATAATCTTTTGTGATTGTAAATTGTTCTTATTTCCATAGTCTGTAATTAGCAACCCTGGTAGCTGTTAATCTGGTCTATACGTTGTCCATACATTTTGAGCAGAGCTCTATGTTGAGTCAAATTTTGGCCGGCTTGTGTATCTAGGATTGGGTCTAAGATACTCTCTGGAATTCAGGGGTTTAGCTCTGCTCCCCGTTGATTCTTTTCGTTGTGCCCTAAGTTGGCATTATTTTGTTATTTCATACAATGTATGGATTAAACTGATATATATAAATATATATGCATATTGTGTTTTGCCAAAACAAAAAAAAACTATGTTAGTTTTGTTAGATTTTGACAATTTACTTGAATTTCAAGTTAATTGTGATGCAAGCGGAATTGTGATTGAGCTATTTTAAGTCAAGAAGGAAAACCTATTGCACGCTTTAGTGAGAAAATAAATGATGCCAAGAAGAAATATTTTGTCTATGAACAAGAGCTCTATGCAACTATGCAAGCATTAAAGAAATTGAAATATTATTTGTTGTCAAAGGAATTTGTTTTAAATACTCATCACCATGCACTACAATATCTAAATGGTCAAAGTAAGTTAAGTTCAAAGCCTATGAAAAGGGTTGATTTTTTGTGCAAACTTTTCGTTTGTGTTGAAACATAGATGTAGCATATCCAATAGAGTAGAAGACATAATTTGACTTTGGAAATGAGAATTGAAACTGCTAATTTGAAGAGATGAAGAATTTGTATGAGAATGAAATTGATTTTGCTAAGGCACTACAAGAGAATTAAGTGGTCGGAATATCTAATTCAAAATGATTTGTTGTTTAGAGATAATCAATTGTGCATACCTAATAGTTCAATGAGAGATAATTTGATCAAGGAAAAATAAAGCTGAGGATTGGAAAGACATTTTGGTGGGGTATAAGACATATGTGTTGGTAAGTGAAAATAATTATTGATCTGAGTTGTATATGGATGTTAGAAAATTTGTGTGGAACTAGAGGAATTGTCAAATTAAAAGTAGTAGAGAGACCATGGGATAATGTTAGCATGGAATTTGTGTTAGAATTGCCAAGAACTCAAAGATGAGTTGATTCTATTTTGGTAGTTGTTGATAAAAAAATTTCAATGACAAATTTAATTTCTTGCAATGAAACTAAGGATGTTGTATATGAAGCTGAAATATTTTTCAAAACCTTGTGAGATATTACATGGGTTATCTAAAAACATTATATCAAATAAGAAAATGAAATTTGTTGGTCATTTAGGGAAAACATTGTGAAAGAAGATGAATACAGAATTGAATTTTAGTTCAACATGTCATTCTGGCATGTCCCCGCCAAATCAGATCATAAAAAACTGCATCTTTAAGTAATAAACCCTAGGTGACTGGAGAGGACTAGGAGTAAAAATATAAGAAAAATAATAAATAAATGATAACAATAACAACAACAATTATCTAATAAAGGGACGACTCAATAAAAAATAAATTAAAAAAAAATTTTAAAATCACACTAAATTGTACTAGGCCGACCTGCTTGGTAACTGAATTGAAAACTATATATATATATACTCAGGGTTGACTCCCCCTTGGAGTAATGGCAAAGTAAAAAGCACAAAGGAAATACTGAGGGGGGGGCGGGGGGGGAGGAGAGGGAGGGCAGGGAGGTGTGAATCAGAATTTTGAACTTTTTAATACATGAAACATATAAATCTTTGTGAGAGCAAATAACAAGATGCAAACACTAATTTTCATGTGGAAAACCCTTTCGGGTAAAAGAACCACTGCACACAATAGATTTTATTAATCAAAGGGCACCAACCCAAATTACAAGAGTGAGCCTCACAGAGAGCACCTACTCCCCTAGAAGCACCAACTCCACTCTTTGCATTTACTCAAAAACACTGAAACTTTGAAAAGGACTTCCTATCAAAAACTCAAAACTTTAATCACTAAAACATATATATATATATCAATCCAAGCTTTGTCACAACATGCATTTGATTTCATTATTTATCTATCAACGAATGCTCCCTACACTTGGAAGATAATGCTCAATAGCCAAAAATTTGCTTGACATCTTGTTGATGTGTATTTTGTACACGACCAAACACAGAATAAAATACCTAAAGGTACCTTATCCTCTCTTGAATAAAGTCTCCGAATGCTGAAGATGTCGCGAAAAGGATCAATCGAGATGACTTCAAGGTTCTTTGTTGTAGGATCTCTACGTGTGGATAAGCTCTTTGTGGTATGATGTGATTTGCTGGAATCACAAGGGGACTTACACTTGATGACTCAACGTCTAATTTGCTTTGAATGTTGCTGGAACACAGGATTTTACAGGCTTAGACTTGAAAAAAAAAGGAAAAAAGATGAGGGCGAGGAAAGGATCTAATCCTAACACTAAGAATGTAGGAGCAATGAATGATCTTTGATGAAATTCTAACTAAGTCTTGTTTCGACATCGCAGGACCATCTCCACAAGGTTAGTGCGATCTTCTAAGGAAAGCTTTATGATGTTCAGATCATCACTACAGGCATGGACACCATCAAACTGATGCATATCAATGAAGAAGCGACAATTGAAGTTAAGCTTAAGCTGAATGATTCCAGTTGACTACACAAGGCAAGTCTGCAATCAACAAACTGCTAGTAGTATGGATATACGAATTTCACCATCAATCAAACACATTTCTTCCACTCATCTAATAACATGAAATCAAATCTGAGAAGTATAGAGACCATGCAAATTGTTGAATCGACCCATAGATTTCACCATTTCTTCAATGAAGTTTACAAATCTTTTACAACAACATCTTGGCAACAATCTTTGCCTTCTCTTTCTATTCTACTCTAATTGCTATTCTATCAACTGGCTAATCACCTTCTAAGTACTCTCTATTCACTAACTCTTTTCTATTAGCCTTTACAAAATGAAGAGTCGGGGCTTATATAGTGCCCTTAATACAATTCAATGGCTAAGATCAATTTGAGATCAATGGCCAAGATTCTACAATGAAAACCCTAATTAGGGTTTGTTACAACAAACTCAATTCTGACCAATGAAATAATTGTATTAATTGGACACATGTCTTCTCTGGAAAATTCGACCAATGGATAGCTGGGGTAAGTACATCGAAGTTTGTGCCATCTCCCATGAGTTAGGTACATTGAATTTGGACACGCTGAGGTGGACCAACCCGACTCGAGGAGCGATGACTGGGATGCCACCTTGTCTGACACTTGGTTGATGCCAATTTGATGTTGCTGAGAAGCTAGCCTTAATTAACTCTTCTGAAACTATCTGCTTCTTCAACGAACCCTTGCTCTAACTTCTTTTGTTTTTGATGTGCAGGATGATGATGTACCTCGCCTTGGAATGCTGGATTGGAAGAGGCTATTCCTAATAATGCTTGACGGGAAAAGGTCATCCTTGTCGATGCTAGACGGGAGGATAGATGGAGAAGGTCGTCCTCAATGATGCTGGACTGGAGGAGATCATCCTTGTCCTGGACCGGATCTTCTTTGATGAGAGCCTGCCGACTTGTAGATCCTTCGGGCTTGGGAGTCTCCAGTTGATGCCTACACAAAAATTCCAAAATTAGTCTTTAAGCATTATATCTTAAAGTGTAGAAATCAAGACCTTTCAAGGGTATAACTTAAGATATCAATTTGAAAAAGACATGATAAATCAAGAATCTTACATTTTCAAATTAATTATGAATGGAAATTGGATTTTCAAGACTTAGATTTTACAAAATTGCAATGAGATCACAATAAGTCTTGAATAAGAACTTCAAAAAAAATCTCCATACCTTCCCCTTTGAAAGCCTAACTATAAAACCTTGGAAAATGATGAAAGAAGACCGGATTTTGATGGACAAGGCTTAGATTATAGTCCTCCCTTGGATGAATTACGCCTCCATTAGTCTTCAAAAGAGCTCCACCTTCCACTAGGTTCTCCAAAATCTGGAAATTCGCCTTCAAATACCTTCCAAAATCTGGAAATTATCCTCCAATCTAGCAAGAAATTCGCCTCTCCAATTTGCTCCTCAATTTCGCACTTAGAAGGATGAATGAATGATTTGAAACTTAAAGCAATACTCCCCCATTATATAGAGCGCTCACCCTAATCAACCATGAGGCCAACCTAGCAAATAAGCCTTAAAAAAAAAAAAAAAAAACTAAAAAGGAGGTCGACTTGACAAATAAAGGCAAATAACAAATGTTGAGTGCCCAACTTAATTTTTTTTATTTTCAAAATTAATTTCAATGCCTCCAAGGGGAATTTTTTTAATTTATTTCAAGGCCTAAAAATTAATTTATTAAATTGCCAATGCCTTAATAAATGCGAACTTAATTTATCCTTTCCAAAGGCTTCGAAGTTAGCAATTTTGGGGGATTTGAGGAACATCAATGTTTGATTAAGGCCTCAATGAAGATTGACAATAATTTTGCCCTAGACCCTCAGCAAGGGTCAGGAGCGATTTTCCAAATTAGGCCTTGAATATCCTATTTTTGCAAATTCAAAATATCACCAAGGCACTCCAAATGGCATCTTTTACTAGAGTTTGGGTTTGATTTCACTTGAATTTTGGAAGAAAAGTGCATTTAGGGTTTTTTCGCCCTGGACCCTCGGCAAGGGTCAGGAGCGAATTTTGCAAATTAGACTCAATCCATCATCATCTCTCGTTGAAACTTTGATTTATCACTAGGTAATGTCCTTCCTTATCCATCCCATCCAAGTTTGCCTTGTTTCTGCAAGGTAGAATAAGAGTTTTTCAAATTTTCGCCTTGGGCCCTCAGCAAGGGTCAGGAGTGATTTTTCTTCCCTGGCTTAGAATCATCAAGTTTTGGAAGCAAATCTTCATTCATCATGTTTTTTGAAGGCCATTTTACCCTAGTGCATCCTTGCCTTAGCCAAAACTCAAAGGAAATAGGTTGATTTTGCAATTTTCGCCCTGGGCCCTCAGCAAGGGTCAGGAGCGATTTTGAGTTTTTTGAGCAAATTCTTTCATTCTTTTAGCTCCAAATTATTTCTAAGGCATAACACACATGTCCTTCTCCCATCCAAGTCATAAAAACCAAAATCCAATCTTGAAATGCAAGGAAAATAGGAGGATTTGAATATTTCGCCCTGGACCCTCAGCAAGGGTCAGGAGCGAATTTGCCTTTGGGCATCAAAATTTGCATTTTTAACCATCCAACCCAACTTCAAGGCAATTCAAATGTCATTTCACACCCATGTCTAAGCTTAGTTCGTTCCTGCAAGGCAAAATAGGGGATTTTCAAATTTTCGCCCTGGACCCTCAGCAAGGGTCAGGAGCGACTTTTTGCAATTTTGACTAAAAATCTTCATTTTTCAAACTTGAAACTCCTTCACTACGCAAGACAATGTTCATTTCTCTATTCAATATGCCTTTGATATTTCATTTCAATCAAACCAAGCCAGAAAAGCCTCCTTCCAAGTTTTTCGCCCTAGACCCTCAGCAAGGGTCAAGAGCGAATTTTGCAATTTAGACTCAAAATGTTTCATTTTTCACCTTGAAACCTTTTTGACATTCCAAAACTAAGCAAAAACATCCCCCATAAAATTTTCGCCCTGGATCCTCAGCAAGGGTCAGGAGCGAATTTTAAGTTTTCAACAAAATCCCTCACTTTTTCAAATTGACACTTTCTCAGGTGGGTAAAGGGAGATGTCCTTGTTTCATCTATGTCCAAAACTTGACCTTTTCCATTGCAAGATGAGAGCTATTCAAAATTTCGCCCTAGACCCTCAACAAGGGTCAAGAGCGAAATTCACAATCTAGGCTAAACTGCTCAATCTCTTAGTTTCAAACCACTTCACAGGGCGAGGTAAGATCATTTTCAAGGCCAGGAACAAGGTTTCAAGCTCAAACAAGGTGGCAAATGAAGTTTATAATGAATTTCGCTTTGGACCCTCAGCAAGGGTCAGGAGCGAAATTCCTAATCTTGGCCAAACTCCATCATTTTTTCAAGGTTTTCAAACATTTCCAACTTTCCCTTCAAAATGCCTTGCAAGTCAAAATTTGGTCAAATAAGGCAAGAAATGAATCCTAGATTGATTTTCACCCTAGACCCTCTAGAAGGGTCAGGAGCGAGATTCGCCTTGGACCTCCTGAGAGGGTCAGGAGCGAAATTCGTTTTGGACCCTCAGGAAGGGTCAAAAGCGAAATTTGACTTTTTGAACTCTCCGTCAGGATAATTTTATGGAATATAACATTTAAGTATAAGTGAGAATGTCACTTATACTTTAAGTTATATTCCATATATACTTTCAGGATGTTTGAGAGTGGTTTCAGACCTCCAGGAGCTATATTGCAAAATCTAGTTTTTGGAGGATTTTCAGTTTCCAGACTTAGTCAAATTTCAGGATCAGGACATTCCAGACTTAGCCAAATTTCAGGACATTCCAGACTTAGCCAAATTTCAGGATCAGGACCAGAGAAACGAGAATCGCCCGAAATCGCCCAAACTCGGTGAGTCCGAGTCCGAGTCAGGCCAAACGAGTCCCAGGGGCTCGGACTCGGACTCGGCCAAATCTGGAGAGTAAACTCGCCAGACTCGCCGAGTCCTGAGCCCCAGACTCGGCTACTGGCTGGGTTAATAAAATGACAAAAAAAAAACATTTTAAAAAGTTTTTTTAAAAAGTAATAAGTTTTTTTGGAAGGGCGAAATTTGACATTTTGGTCTCTCCGTCAGGATTATTTTATGGAATATAACATTTAAGTATAAGTGACATTTCCTTATATCTTTCTTCTTTCTTATACTTTAAGTTATATTCCATATATACTGTCAGGATGTTTGAGAGTGGTTTCGGGCCTCCAGGAGTTATATTGCAAAATCTAGTTTTTGGAGGATTCTTCAGTTTTCCAGACTTAGTCAAATTTCAGGATCAGGACATTCCAGACTTAGCCAAATTTCAGGGCATTTGAAGATCAGGATGACATTCCAGACTTTATCACTCACCAACTTGACCTAGCTTGGACCTTCAAGAATGATACTCACCAAGCAAGACCTAATTAGCAACAAGTGCAAAACCAGGCCCTAAGGAAGACTCTCAAAGAAACCCTAATTCAGACTTGTAATAAGTTTTTTTGGCCTCGCGGGGCGCTGCCCCTCGACCTCGCCCTGTATCGCGACAAGAAGCGCGCAAGGGGCGCTGCCCCTTGACCCCACCTTGGGGGCGCTGCCCCCAAACCCCCATCGAAAAATATGGGGGAAACTGTGTCGATAGAAGTAGAGAAAATTTAACCTCCGAGTCTGACATTGATTGGATCGACCAGGTAGATATAGAGGTTGAGACTGTAGCCATGGCAGAGGAGGAGCGGAGAGCACGAGCACAGACAGGAGATTCAGAGGCAGATAGTGACACGGATGTTCCTAATGTTGGTCAGCATGGCATGGTGTCACAGGGAGCGGCTATGGCAGTCGAATCATCCAGGAACTACCTTAGACGCCTTCGCAGGGGGCTGGGGCCGGATGGTGCAGGCTCCTCTGAGCCATAGACTTGTAGTTGTATTTACCTTTGGTATTTGTATGAAACATTTGATGATGATCATATGATGACATGGATTTTTTATTCCATGAGTTTTGTAATATTGTATACATTTGACAATATTTATATATCTATGTTTGTTATTTTCTTCAGCTACAATTTGCGTTTATGCTTATGTGATTGATGTATACTTGTGTATGTAATCAAATGAGCCGAGTTTGATGATGTTATTGTGTCTTTAAGGTGTATTCAATAAAGGGTGTCTGAAACAAGTTTTAAATATTTAAAAATCTCTAAATTTCTTGAGTTTTTCACTATCCCGAGTCCAGCCGAGTCTGGAGCCGAGTCTGACGCCGAGTCCCGAGTCCGAGTCCGAGTTGGCCTTGCCGAGTCCGAGCCGAGTCCGAGTCCCGTTTCTTTGATCAGGACATTCCAGACTTAGCCAAATTTCAGGACATTCCAGACTTCATCACTCACCAACTTGACCTCACTCAAGCAGAACCTGCTATCTAGGTGATCCCCTTGGCGACACTCAAAATGCAAAGGCTAACAAACAAAACCCTAAAAGACCTAGAAAACAAACCCTAGAAAGCAAAAAGCAGGGGTCCCCATTTGCAATGGGGCGATGTGTGAAATGGTCACAACACATCCCTATTGATATCACTCAGCACATCTCTGTATTCCGCTCCTCCCCATTTTATAGCACTCCGCACCTCTTTTCTTTTACCTCTAGACCTTGTCTACCGCACATCACCACATAATGTATTGCTCTGTATTTTTATATATGCTCTGCATTATCTGATTTATACCATATTTCACCCACATACCTGCAATCTTTTAATGTTCGACTATCTTCTATATATTTTTTCTCCGATGCCACTTGTAGACTCTAACACATTTCACACTGCACAAGCCCACTATTTATTCTATCAAGTTCTCACAATAGTCTATACACTCCGCACCTTAAATCTTTAAACTCTGAACGTTATAAGCAAACGACTGCTCAAAAACAATACTCCATTCCCGGAGATGAACGCACTTCAGCCTCACGTTATGCTATACACTATTTTCATCTCCACCACTACAAATTATATGTAGCACAATCTGAAAATAAAGCTGATTCCGTTATAAATAGCCATCACATAACTGAAATTAGCCGCCCCACACACGCACAATACAAGCCTGAAGCTGTTGGAGTAAATAAATGCATACGTGAATTAGCTGACACACATGAAATTCATATAGATTGATCTTTTGAAAACACCTGATGACATGGCATTAAAACTGATTTGGCATAAAAGAAATGAGGTGTACACATTGTCAGCTTAAGCTGACAACCAAGAAGCTTAGACACACAAGCAAGCTGCTCAACCAAGCGAGTAAGCAGCTCAACTAGCCAAGCAAGTTGCCAAGTAACTCAAAAAATGTGATGAATAACCAGTAGCTTAAAGGATATTTCATTCCAATTCTCTTTTCAAAAACTAACCTTTGACATCAATGACAAAATCTACAACACAAAGGACGTGTATTTAAGGGGTAAATAGGTGCGATTGCCTCCAAGCAGGAATCTAATTTTTAATGAGGAGCAGTGATAGAGTTAGAGGGAGGAGCAGCGATTAACTAGGCTAAGAATTAAGCAATATTTAAATAATAATTTAGGGCAGACTGAGTATTGTTTAAGGCAATGGTCAGTGGAGAGGCATCTCCTTTCAATGATGAGAAGACCTTTGGTAAAGTCACACCCCTACGTAGCAATATATGAGGAGAGTCTCCCATTGGAGAAGGGGCATGAAGAAAATACCAAGAATTCAATCTGAAAAGAAGCAGTTATGATCTGATCTGGAAGTAGACAGAGCAGAAATAAGATTGAATACCAATAAAAGGGCCAATCAACAGCAGAAGTAAACATATATGCAGCAAACTGAATTCTGTAATAACATCTTCAATTGTTGTGGGCAAAGTATAAGGTGTTCCAAGAAAGGGACATTACAAGTGGTATCAGAGTGGTGATTCTACCAGCCTGTGAGAACAGCACTATGTAATGTGCCTGAAAATTACTTAGTAAAAGAAACACCCCTGGAAACTTGGATTGCAAAATTACTGATCAAAAGGCTGAAGATAATTGATCAATCAATTTAATTGTAAAACAGGTTTGAAAGGCAAAAACAAATAATAGAGAATTTGTGAGCAGAACACAGAAGATGATTGCAAAGAATGGTAAATGTTTCTACCAAATCTGAAAGAAACGGCAATAACAGAGGCAGAGATTCTAATAGTCTTGGCATCTTCATAAGCTGAGAAATGGATGATACATTTGAACAGAGTGAATCCTCTAAATTCTTTCTAAAGACAGTACAAGTATGACCAGGTTCATTAACAGAGATGAACAAAATTGAAGGTATTAAGTATGATATTTCCTAATTTTTTTGGAAACCATCTCTGTCTATTATGAGACAGAGAGAATAATCTGAGAGAGGAAGACAAAATGGAAAAAAAGTTCACAAAACAACGAGATGAAGACCTAGCTGGTACCAAAGGGTTCAATGAAGATAAAATAAATGAAATGATGGAGCTGTCTATAGATTTTTTAAGAACAAGGGCAAAACGAGTATGATAAATTAATAGTTGAAAATTAAAGGTTTTGAATGTGCATGAAGCCAAAATAAGAAGTATAAATCTGTCCAATTCAGAGGAGGTATAAGCAGGAGAAGACTTCAACATCAGTGAAGCCAGTCCAGTCCTCCCAAAGATAACTAGATTAGGAAAGATTTCAAAGGATTATTTTTAGACTTGGTCTAAAGGTAGCAGCAGCTATCAAAATGACAAGAGTCATAGTGCAAATCATTACTCAAAGATCACAGTTGACACTCATATCATTTGACATCTTGCAAGAGTCCCAAAAAAAGAGGAACTTCATTAAAGAGTGTAGAGGGTTTGAATGAATACATGATCAGCCTATTAGGAGGAAACTGAATCATACTGTCATAATAAGAACCAGCATAGGACAGTCACAATGTTCCAAAGTAGCAAGGATGCATATCAGTTATTGCAGTGAATAAAGATCATTAGGACAATCTTAAATTGTTGAAATAATCAAAGAATCTGGTCTATATGGAAAACTTCAAGAACGTAGTTGCAGACTTATCTTAAAGGCAGAATTGAAAGATAAGATGACAGTCCATAGAACGTGATAGAGAAAGGCCAACCCTGTGTTGCATGGATGTTCCTAACTCTTGTGGGCTGAGAGGCAAATTGATTTCCCCAAGAGATGGATCTGGTCCTGGTTGGATGTTCTTGCCTCTTGTGGGCCAAGTGATAAATTGATTTGCCCAAGAGATGGATCTGATTCTGGTTGGAAGTTCCTGCCTCGTGGGCCAAGTGATAAATTGATTTTCCCAAGAGATGGATCTAGTCCTGGTTGGCCATTCCTGCCTCTTGTGGGCCAAGTAATAAATTGATTTCCTCAAGAGATAGATCTAGTCCTGGTTGGATGTTCTTGCCTCCTGTGGGCCAAGCGATAAATTGATTTCCCCAAGAGATGGATCTCGCTCTGGTTAGGCGTTCCTGCCTCTTGTGGGCCAGGTGATAAATTGATTTCCCCAAGAGATGGATCTAGTCTTCATTGGACATTCTTGCCTCTTGTGGTCCAAGTGATAAATTGATTTCCCCAAGAATGGATCTGGTCCTGGTTGGATGTTCCTACCTATTGTGGGACAAGTGATAAATTGATTTCCTCAAGAGATGGATCTAGTCCTAGTTGGATGTTCCTGGCTCTTGTGGGCCAAGTGATAAATTGAATACCCCAAGGGATGGATCTGTTCCTAGTTGGACGTTCCTGCATCTTGTGGGCCAAGTGATGAATTGATTACCCCAAGGGATGGAACTGGTCATAGTTGGGCCTTCAAGTGATGAATTGATCACCCTAAGGGATAGAACTGGTCATCGTTTGACATTCCTACAACTTGTGGGATGTGAGGCGAATGGCCATGATTTGGATAAGACACGCTTTCGGGCTTAGTTGGGTTGGGCAGTTTATTGGCGCCCTTTCGGATTTCCCATTGAACTAAGCAATGATTTTTTATAGGTTATTTAGCTAGTCATAATGCTTATTGTAATCTACCTGTTCACTATGTCTACATATATTCATGTGTATGCTTCATGTTTTCATGTGTATGCATTGTGTTTAGTTCATGCCTGATGTGTTTCTAGCATGTCTATTCCATGAATCTCTATTATTATTGCTTTGGGCTGATCTACAATATAAGAATAACAAGAGTAAACCAAAAATATATAAATTGCATTTAAGGTCATAGATGTGCATCATGCTTCTAATCCTCATCTTAATCTATGTTAAGATCGCCTATGCTTTAATGCAAAAAGAGATGTCCATACTATTATGCAAACGTTGGGTCAAACAATCAAATAAGGAATACAAATCCCCGAGGATTGGCTTGGGACCTTCATTATTCAGTTCATGAAATAGAAACCTATATTGCTTGAGGACAAGCAATCTTGGGAAGGGCGGACTGTCATGTCCCCACCAAATCAGATCACAAAAAACTGCACCTTTAAGTAATAAACCCTAGGCAACTGGAGAGATAGGGCCAACCTGGAGTAAAGGCATAAGAAAAATAATAAATAAATAATAATAACAACAACAACAATTATCTAATAAGAAGCTGACTCAATAAAAAAAAATCATACTAATTTGTATCAGGGCCGACCTGCTTGCTAACTGAATTGAAAACTATATATAAATATATCCTCAGGGCCAACTCCCCCTTGGAGTATAGCAAAGGACGTGTATTTAAAGGGTAAATAGGTGCAATTTCCTCCAAGCAGGAATATAATTTTTAATGAGCGGCAGTGATAAGAGTTAGAGGGAGGAATAGTGATTAACTAGGCTAAGAATTAAGCAATATTTAAATAATAATTTAGGGCAGACTAAGTATCGTTTAAGTATAATAATTTTTAATGATACTCCCATTGGAGAAGGGGCATGAAGAAAATACCAAGAATCCAATCTGAAAAGAAGCAGTTATGATCTGATCTGGAAGTAGACAGAGCAGAAATAAGATTAAATACCAATAAATGGGCATCAATCAATAGCAGAAGTAAACATATATGCAGCAAACCAAATTCTGTAATAACATCTTCAATTGTTGTGGGCAAAGTATAAGGTGTTCCAAGAAAGGGATATTACACATTCACAAACTAATAAACAGACAAAAGAAGCAAGCAGAGTTTGGGTAAAATATTGATATGTTTGACAAGTGAAAATATAGATAAATGGGATTTAGCATTACTGAAAGTTGAAGTATAGGTAAAACACCATTTGAGAAACTGTATGGACAGAACCTTAAAAATGTTTCAGAATAAAGAGATTGCATTGCAAGTCATATTAAGGGTGTCTTGTCAAAAGATTATGTAGAATATATGAGAAATCTACATGAGGAGGTAAGAGTTAGGTTGGAAAAGACAAATCTAAAGCATATGGAATAACTAAACTTAAAGAGGAGACATAGGAAATATGAGGTAGGGGATGAAGTAAAGGTATATTTTAGAAAGGAGAAATTTCCTACTGAAACATATAACAAGTTAAAAATAAAAATGTTTGGACCTTTTAAAATCATTAGAAAGTTTGATTCAGGAAATGCATATGAAGTGGACTTACCAAAAGACCTTGGTAATATCACCAATGTTTAACATTGCAGATTTGTATAAGTATCATGAAGAATCAAAAATAAACAGGATAGAAACAGATTGGAGAAAATCAGTACTGAGAATGCAAGCAAAAGAGATTGAAGAAATACTAATCAGCAAAATTGGAAGAAGCACTAATGCCTACTGAAGACTCCACATATTATATTCGGCTAAGGTGAACTATTTTTGGTTTACCTCCAGCTGTCCCAAATTAAGGAACTATTTCAAAGTTCCATGGGGTTTGGGGACGTTTCCTCTAGTGGACAGGGGGACGAATCTCGGGGATGGGGGTACTTGTGGCATAATTTTGGGAACATTGGGGTAACGGCAGCGGGGTGGGTGGCCACGTAGCGGTGCTGACATAATACATATAGTACTTGAAAAATTAGTTTTAAAAAGATAAAGATGTATAACATAATAACTAGAGTCTAGTATTCAAATGACAACTGTTAGGATATTAAATATAGGCATCGGAACAAGAATTTTCAATTTTTTTTCATTACATATTAATAATCATCTTAATCACGATCCAATGTTCATCAAAATTACAATCAACTAATCAAGTTATCAAGATTCAACAATGTTAAGTTCAAACTTCAAAAGCAAAATACTAAATAGAAAATAGCACTAGAAGTAGAGTCTAATGACTCTAATCATCCCCAAGCTCCTCGCCAAACTCGTCAATGTCCTCATCACTCAAACTGCTGGACCCCAAATTCTCAAACTCATCTATACCAATACCAACCAGCCCTGTCTCTGTAGCATCATCATCAATCTGTACTAGTTGTTTTGGCTCTACATCCCATCTGGCTGCTAGAATCTCCTTGTATGTAGATGTGTTGCAGTCAATGAGACGCAACGCACTATGTACCACCACAAGCTTCTCTGCCCTCCTAGAAGTAAGCATGTTCCTTTTAGCGGAGTGGATGAAGCTATAAGTAGACCAATTTCTCTCGGCAGACGAAGAACTAGAAACCTAGGACAGCAAACAAATGGCTAGAGTAGTTATCAAAGATTTAGGCCCAAGTATAGTCCACCACAACTTGGGGTCCTCTTGTGACATATTCTCAAGATCTATCTTTGCTACCTTTGAATATCCCCATAGAGTGGCAATTTTTTCCACTCAATATGAATCTAGCTAGTCTCTATAGGAACATACATTTTGTCAACTGCACTAATGAAATCGTCTTTCAGCTCAGGATCCTCTATAGGTGTAACTCTGCCTAACCTTGGCACGTACCACTTCGGTTTCAATGCATAGGCAGCCATGTGTAAGGGAGTGTTGAGCTTCTCCCATCTCCGATGAATGATAGGCTAAATATGCTCATTGTCGAATTGCAATGTAGGGTCCTTCTCTCACACAACAGCCTTCATTTGACCAAGCATAGAATCAATGCACTCATACACCTCTCCAAGGGAAGGTGCATTAGAATCCCTAAATCTAATAACTGTGAAGACTAGAGCAATGATGGAGACAATATATTTGGCATCCGTCCAAAAGAGATCATTCTTCACCACCTCCTTCACCCTCAACCCCTGTTGTGTCTTTGACTTAGGCCACCTATTCCATTTTGCTGTCATAACCATTAGTTGCAATGGCTCTTGCAACTCAAGCATCCTCTCCAAGAGAATAAAGTATGATGCATACCGAGTCTCTACAGGTTTTAGGAATTCCTTCTTGGAGAAGGTCCTAAAGAGTGCATGTGAAGTATGATGGTTGCAGATAAACATCTTCACATCTCTAGCGTCACTAACAGTTGATTTGATCCACTAGATTTTACCATGTCCTTGAGTGCATTATTCATGGCATGCACACAACAAGGAGTCCACCAAATATGTCTATAGGCTGCCTCAATCATCTTCCCTGCTGCTTTACACACATGGGCCGCATTTGTCACTACTTGCACCACATTTTGTGGCCTAACCTCCTCTATAGCATCCTTAAGGATCTGGAACTGAAAATGAGCATCCTTGGTATGCCCTGAACAATCAATAGCCCTAAGGAAATAAGGGCCCGTTGTAAATGTAACCATGATATTGATGAGTGGACGATGCCTAATGTCTGTCCACCCATCCATGACTATGCTGCAACCACTTGTGACCCAAGTTCTCTTCATCTTCTCCATCAAAATATTAATCTTGGAATAGTTTTGATCCAAGATTGTTATCCTCAATTTAGTCTCACCAGGTGGCACATATGATGGTCATGCCCTTATTATCTTTGCCACAGCTTCCTTATAATAAGGAGAGCAGGTCACATGGAATCGAATGCCATTGGCAAAGAAGAGTTTGCCAATGGCATCATCTGCCTCATCTTTTGCTTGCAAATTAAATAAATCAGCCAATTGTTGTGAAGATGGACTAGCCATCTTACGTTTACACCTAGCCTCTGCTGCCCCTAAATTGGATGGAATTGGTGGCCTTTGAGTTTGCAAACTAGAAGAAGAAACTGCAGAAACCTGATAAGCCCTACTCCTGTGTGGCAAAGTACATGATGTAGGCACTTCATCTTCATTGCAGCCCCATAACTTTAACATTTCAGCCCTGTACTTCAAGTTTTTATTCACCTTCTTGCATACTCCTACACCTTTGCCTTGAACAAGAAGGAAGTGAGCATTAGTTCTAGTAATGCTGCCAGACCATTCCAGATTACACAAGTTGCACTTCCACATTCTAGTGCCCCCAGTTGTCCCAGGTTGTGCTGGTACCTTAGATGCAAATTGTTTTAAGGGTGATTTTGGATCAAAGGGACCCTTGGCCCATTTTTTGAGGATTTCAGAAGGCCAGTTGAAATTTCCACTCCCAACAGAACTTGTTTCAGTTTGACTTGCCTTTCCTTCTTTTGTGCTAGGTTCATCGGATGATTCATTTTCACAATGAATCTCAACATCCGCATCTTCACTCATGGTGTTAGAGCTCATTTTGACAGTGATGATGCTGCAACAAACAATGTTTAAAAAAAAAACACAGAAATTTTTCAAGAAAACTATTTTTTTATTTACCAAAGAGCTTAGAAATGTTTGTAAATTTGAATTTTTTGCTTGCTTTATGATGCTGATTATTGATATAATAATATTCAACTTCAAGCAAACAAAAAATTTTCAGCTTCTAAGTTTTTTTTTTCTAATTTTTTTTGTTTCTAATGGTTGCAATTTGGTTCTTAAACAAAAATTTGTTTTTAACTTTTAAGGAATTAAGAATGGCAAATTCCTACCTTCAATCTTGAAGCAAGAATGAAGAAGCTTCCTCTAATCCTCTTCCAAGCTTGCCGATTCAACTTGCAGTCCACCTCCCTAGTTTCCAAGCTAGACCAAATCAGATGTTTTAAGCTTTTTTGTTGTTGCAAATGACTGAAATGAGACTAAATGTCTCTTTTATGAGCTTATTAGTGATTTAGGGCTACGTTTACCAATGCAAAATTGTTTTTTTATTTTTATTTTAAAAACACCTTTTTTGGCTTGCCGTCGCGAGAGACGCCTAGGCGTCTCTTTCCCTGTCGAGGGACATCTAGGCGTCTCTTCTAGGAGAGAGGTCTCTCCCACAAACTTGGACGAAAGAAACGTCTCTTTCGTGGCTGAGAGACGTAGCGGCAGTGGAGGAGTGGTAAAGAGACGTTTTAGACGCATCTCCCCATCCAAGAAACGTCCCCGTCTTGGTAACTCTTGGTTTTTCGGGGGAGACGCATCCCCATGGAACACTGAATTATTTTCAGTTATCTGAGATGTCTTATGCAGGAGCATCCCTGGCCTAAAGCAATTATACATCAGCTGAAAACATTTTCTTTTAATGTTTGTTCATTTTGCAAGTATTTTCAATGTAACCTAGTTGTTTTTCAATAAAGTGTGGCACAATTGGGACACCACATCTTATTGCAATTGCATTTGTTTGTTTCCTTTCAATCAAGCTTCACATTTGTCATCATACACACAGTCAACATTCAGCAGGTTAAGCAGTAGCAAATTTAAAATATCTGTGATTGTCATTTGGAACATAGTCCTCTAGAGCATTTTACATGTTCCATTCAAATTTCATCAGGATCATCTGATCACCACATCCAAGTTTTCATCTCAAGGACCTAAATTGAAATAGGCATTATATAATAGAACTTTTTTTTGGACTTTGTAGCAAACTTTTGAATCTCGCACCAATCCCTAAGGTTTCAAATTTGAACTTAAGTCCTAATAGGGATCATGTTTGGAACCACATTGCATTTGAAGGCTTCCAGCTCAAGGTGCATCATTGAAGACAATCTATACGTTGTCATTGAGCACACATACTACAAAAGGTGATGCATCCAATCCAAGGCCAACTAATGAGCAAATCAATTAATATTTGTTACATTTCCCTAGGTTGATATAATATTTTTTCATGAGGCACATATCATTTTACATCTGCCTATACAAAAGAGAGTTGGGCATCATTTGAGGACTAGGAGTGCATGAGATAGGAATTAGTAAGGAAATTAGAAGAAAATTCTAGATAAGGCCAAGACAAAGGATAGAAGATTGGGCTTGATTTGACAATCTAAATTATTGAAGATCTTATTTGATCTACTTTGTAATCAAACAGCTCAGGCCTAAAATGTTGCAAGCTCATTGAAGCTTCCTTGTAATCATTGTTTATGAATCAATAAATCAGTTCTTTGTGTTACATTCCGTTATTCCCTTACATATTTATGTGTTATTTACTTAAGCTGCACAGTTAGTTAGTCCTTCATTGAAACCACCAATCGTGACTGCATCAACCCTGCCCAACTATTGGGTTCCCTCTCATTAATAGATGAACATTATGCTAACACAATATCAATATAAAGATATTTTCTAATTTAAAGCATGTTATTATGTTTGCTTTGATTTCTCTACAACAAAATAGCAGACTGAATAAGAGCTTGACAAGCTGAAGATTAAGTTCAGACTTAGCACTTGGCAAAAGACTTGATAATGATTTAAGAAAGCCCAAGTTGACTCTGCTTGTTTTCCTCAAAAATAATGTTAAACTTGCAAGTTGGTAAATTCAGGAACATGTGGCTGTGAAAAAAACCTAACTGTTCTACATTCCTAAATTAAGAACACAAAAAAAAGAGGCTTAATGCATAAACTTCTAAAAAAATTATTTCACCAACATTTTATTTCAAGTATGAGAGCATTAACAAACAAGTAGACACAAGTATCTAGTACAGAATTATTAATTATATCACCAACAAATTACATGCTGTGGCTATTCATTTATTCTCCAAATCTATTTGTGAATTCAACAAAAGAAAAATGGTATGAACCTTGTGTCCTCATACAAAAATGTTCGCCCAGCTAATAACATTTCACATATACCTTTACTTCTCCCACATTTTGTTGCAGAAAACACCTCTCAATTGGTAGTGGAAACACACACAACAATTAACAAACCTCATGATGGGAGGCTCTATAGCAACAAAAACAAAAACCCTAACTATGGTGGCAGCTTCTATTGGAGGTTCTTCCTCCTATTTCAATAACAGTGGCTCTGCAGATGATGAACGCAAGGAAGATTAAGCTAAGGGTGAGGAAAATGATTCAGATGATGCTGAGGATGTTTGGGGCCAAGAATGGGTTGAGGAAGAGGACGAGCTGCTCCTAAACATTTTGTTGTAGGCTTGGCGGAAAGAACAAGGGTGTGGGGAAGACGGCAAGCATGAGACTATTCATCAAGGACAAGGCATTGCCCCATTGCCCATCCATAGCTACTTGCAAGGAGGATGTGCCAAACAAAGCAGGAAATGTCCCCAAGGCATCCCCACCTACAAGGGATGTTAGGGGGGGCTCCTTAATGTCCTCAAGAAGGCTAAGGGACACCTCAGCATCCTTGAAACATCTTGAGGATGCCATGGAGTCACCCTACTCAATTGGAAAACTTGGATGCAAAAACTCAGCAAACTCAAAACTTTTGACAAGGCAAAAACTCCTCAAAAAACTCTACAACATAAAAAATTGCTTAAAATTCTTTAGAAACACTTTTTTTTTGCAAAATTCAATTCCAAGATGTATCCAATGAGTCCATAGATGAGTACAAACGTCTTTTCTACACAATTTGATTGATTTGAATGCAAATTGAGTACAAAATTGCATCCTCATATTGAATCCTAATGGCTAATAGCCTAACACAACAGATAGCTAACAAATTAAAATACTAAAACTATAAGTAAATACAACATTTTAAATATTCCTCTTCCCTAATCTATTGAAAACTAGGGGAGAGGTAGAGGTTCTCGTCCTTGGAGTTTGTTGTGGCTCCTCGCTTGGCATGGAAGGCAATGGATCAACCTCCATCCTGGTAGTAGATGTCAATGACTTCTCCTTAGCCTCATCAATGTCATCCAATCCTACATTGCTTGTTGCACCCATGTCCTCTAGTGCCTACCTCTCAAAATTAAGAATCTCATCTTCAATAAACAATGGAAGTTGCTCATCCTACCCTATCCAATCGCTATAAGGATCTATCTCTTCCAAATCAATGGGATCCTCTGATTTGTCCTCTACCCTAAGACAAGGTCATTGAGGCATTATTGAGCTAAATTGTTCCTCTTCTTCATGTGGATGGCCTCAAACAATCTCCAATTGTGCTCATAGTTGGATGCATTACAAGGTTGGCATAATATGCGAAGGGCAAGTCTTTGGAGATTTGGGGTATTTGCACCCCAATTTTTCCACCAAAACTCAACAAAATAAAATATTGAAGAGTTAGAAAGCAAAGTCAAAACATATTTTATCAAATTATCAATAGTTATAAATTTGAAATTTGTAACTCGTAAGATGCATATGAAATTAAGATTCCAAATTTTATGTATGGTCTCTGAGTGATTCTTCCTTAATTAGCTTAGCTTTGAAGAAAAGAGCCTACCCCTTCCAGACCTATAAATTTCCAATTCTTGGGCAATGAGGTCTCTCACCTCAATCTAGGGTGTCATCTTCTAAAGGCATGTTGTAAGGCACTCCATAACCTCTCCATTAGAATTTGAGAAGGCATTTGAATATAAAAAACAAGGGTTGAGGAAGTACCCTTTTGCATGGATGGGTTGGTGGAGTTGATTGTTCCACCTCCTATCAATGACCTCCCATATAGGATCAAATTTGACGTTGTCCCCCTTGTAACAATTTCTAATGGGCTCTTTGGCCCTATCCATGGCCTCATAAATATACCCCATTGGGTTTTCATCCCCATTTACCAAACAAATAACTCTAACCAAGGGCATCACCATCTACAATTTACAAATGCAAAAAGATTAAAATTACAAATTTATAATGAAAGACTCATAAAATATATATATATATATTCAATTTGAATTTAAATTCAAAGTTTTGAAGTTGCCTTCAAAATTATTTTAGCTCTTTGTGCAAAAAGGTTGTCAAGGACTATGCTTGCAACCCTCTCTCAAGGATTCTTTAAATAAGATGAGTCTAGCCATGCTTGACTCACAAACATCTATTTCAAATAAGTAAATGAACCAATAATGCTTTGCGACAATAAGAAAATTGTTGCAAACCTTGTGACAACTAATTTTACCAACTCTTTGTCAGGGGTGTGATCTCTCATCAAATTAAAAACCCAGCGGTGATTTTAGATAACTTTTTTATGCTCCTCGCATCATCTACAACTGGTGTCACCCAATCAAGTTTTCTTATGTCCTCCAAAAGAAGGTCAAGGCATTGTGTTGCGCAAGGTGTACAAAAAAGTGTCTTATGTCTGTCTTGGAGCAATCTCCCAACCGCCGCATATGTTGTTGCATTATAAATTATGATTAGTCCAACATTTTCTATGCCCACCTCTATGACAATTTCCTCCAACATTATGTTGGAGTTTTTGTCATTGATGTCAAAGGTCAGTTGATGAGTTTCCAAAAAGAGATTTGCATTGAAATATCAATTGAGTTGCTTGAGCTACTTGGTTGGCTAGTTGAGCTGCATGGAGTGTCTGGTTGAGCTGCTTGTGTGTCTGGTTGAGCTGATACTGTCAGTTTAAACCAATTGCTTGTCTATATCAGCTGCCTACTTGTCTACTTCACCTGCCGACTTGTGACAAGTCAAATCATGTGCCATGTCATCAATTGGCTTTTCAAAAGGTGTTGAATATATTTAAGGCATCATGTATCTAACGCAGCAAGCATTTGTTAAATATTCTAAAATGAAGTTGATAATATTAGAAGAAGACAATGATTCTTGACTGATTTAGATTGACGGCTTTATTCCTTATCGTGGGCTGTGTTGGATATGGCGGCTATTACTCTATGCGCGTCAGAATTTTTTCTTTGCATTTTTTTTAGTAACGATTCCTTGGACAGCCTTGTGTAATACCTTTATTTTTTTTGTATCGAACAAATCTTCCTTGTGGAGAAAACGTGGTAATAATATCACTTTGACTATTATTTTTTGTTCAAGATAGCTAATGGGACGTGTTGATTACATCTAATAAAAAAGTTGTTACTCTAGACAATTTTGGAGAGTAAGATATTTTTGGTCTGTCACCTTTCTTGGTGGAGATCGTGGCCTGTTATATTATTCCGTGTTTAGTCCACACATTTTCTTGGCTGTGACGTGGATGATGTTTTAACGTTCTTTGAAAATAAGGAATTCGTTTTTGAAGTATGTTGTTGTGGAGTTTGAATATAGTCAGGCAGCAATGATTGTCATGTGCTTGAGACGACATTCCTTGCATCTAGCAAAGTTTGGTATAGATGAACTCTTAAAAAGGGGATGCGATGCTGTTGAAAGCAAGGGGTAGTGCGGGTGTGCGTTGAAATTGAGAATATTCAAGTTACTTTTGTTCATGATCGTATTTCATGAGAATTGTTTCTAGTTTCCATATCTTTATTTTTTGTTTTTCTGGAAAAACTAGATTGCTAATGGCTTGTAGTAGGAGTGGCTTGTTTGCTATCGACCCGTGGACATTCTTGTATCATTTCCAGCAAGCATATCTTTAGGAGGATGGGAATATAGTATTGGTCAACTATGAAGACAAAATATTAAATGGGTCTCTTTTACTCATTCCCTTGTTTGATGGGTATGAAGCCGCAAGATATATTAAGGGTCTCTCTTTTTGGCATGAAAAACCTTCAAAGTGGGTATGGTGATGTATGTGCACTATGAAGGACGTCTTAGCTGGTGAAGTAGTGCAAATAAGGAGCTGGAATTATGCTGAGTGTGTTATTTTTTATTTGAGTGTTGAGTGTATGTTGTTTTCTTAGTTTCAGTGATAATTAAATTTTGTATTTGGGTTGGTGCTCAAATTGAGTTTGGTGCCTCGGTTGACTGGAGTTGGTGCTCTTTGTGAGTTGGTGCTCACTTATGTAATCTAGGTTGGCGCCCATTTTATTTGTTAATGGAAGCTTTCTATGTCGTGGTTTTTCACCCAAAAGGGTTTTCCACAAGAAAATTTGTGTTTGTTTCTTGATGTCTGCTTCCTCTCTACTTTATGAAGTTTCACATATTGAAAAGGTTTTAAAATATAGATTCACCCCCCTCCCCCCCCTCTCAATATTTGGTATCAGAGCAAGATATACCTTTGGAAACAGAGCTTAAAAGCTTGGAGGTTGATCTTGATAGCACACAATGAATGCCAAACAAAACACCCTTGTTTGATAGCTCCAATTATGCTTTCTGGTGTGTTTGAACGGGAGCCTATCTTATGTCCCTTGGCTTTGACATTTGGAACAAAGTGGTGTCAAGCTATACAATCTCTTCAAATCCTCCAACAAATGCTGATGGGAAGAGAGATTTTGAAAGCAATACGAAAGCCATGAATGCAATTTTATGTGGCTTATCGGAGACCAAGTTTGTGAAGGTCGTGCATTGTGAAAAACTCATGCCATGTGGGAAAAACTCCAAAATACATATGAAGGAGATGAAAAGTTAAAAAAGCCAAACTTCAGACTCATAGAATGCAGTTTGAAAGTCTTAGAATGCAGGAAGAAGAGAATGTTGCTGCTTATTTCTTGAGAGTTGATGAAGCTGTAAACTCTCTTAAGGGTTTAAGTGAAAAGGTTGATGACAATATTGTTATTCAGAAAACCTTAAGATCTCTGCCCTTGAGGTTTGATGAAAAAATTTCAGCAATTGAAGACATGGTTGATCTTGACAAGATGACTGTTGACAAGCTTCATGGAATTTTAACAGCCTATGAGATGACGACAAATACTGATTCTTCATCTAAAAGGGAGACAGCCTTCAAAGCTTCAAAGAAAGGTAAAGAAAAGCAACATGTGTCTAGTGAAAGCTCTGAAGAAGAACCTGATTATGAAGAGGCACACTTCATTAGAAAGTTGAAAAAGGGCTCTAGCAAATATAAAGGCAAGCTACCTTTTAAGTGCTTTAACTGTGGCAAGCTAGGACATTTTGCAGCCAAATGTCCATATGAGAAGAATGACGACAGCAGTTATAAAAAAAGCCTAAGTTCAGCAAAAAGAAATACGGGGGAAAGGAAAAGAAAAATCAAAACTTTAAAAGGAGTCTATACTCTAAGGAGGAAAGTTGTTCATTAGATGCTAGTGGAGAGGAGTCTTTAAATGATGAGATTCTATTCATGGCTCTAGAAGAAACTATCACTGAAAATCAAGAAGAAGAAGACTACTTTTGATGAAGAAGAGAAAGAAATTGATCTTGAAAAAGAGCTGATAAGAGCTCTAAATGAACTCAAGAAACTCAGAAAGAAAAATCAGAGCTTGAAGCTACTGTTACAAGAAGGGAATAAAGAAAAAACTATGAAATCTCAAGTTTTAGAGGTGTTGGAACCCTAATTTTTGCAAAAAATTAAGGTTTCCTAGATAAGAAAAAGAGGTAAAAACCCTAAAATTATATTTCACCGTGAGGTCATGATTTAAATTCAGGCAGAGTTTAATACTTTGAATTTTCGCACTATATGTGGGGTAAGTGCGTCTCCCACAAGTGTAGAGCTCAACATATGGTGTTAAAAGAAATTGTGAAGGCAAATTGTCTAAACTTTTATTATTTAAATCAATTTGGTTTAGGTAATAATTCATCCCCAAAGCCAAATCTAAAATCCAAGACTTATGTTATATACATCATTTGATTTAATTATGGAAGACGGAAAATTTAAGCTTGCAGTAAAGCCATATTTTAAATAAAAGAGGATGGAGACTGATATTATTTAATCATTTTTCTAAAAATGATTTAAATACTTAATTACAAGACCATGCAAGAAAATGCATGATTATTTAAATCAGTTAACGATTTAAATAATAATATTATCATATTCCGGTGTTAAAAGGGGTGACATAAAGTTATTTTATGGTTTAAAATACCATTATAATGTTAAACAAACAAATTGCCCCCAAATCATTTTTCAAAAAAATGATTTACAAAATATTACGAAGGTGAATATGTTAAAGAAGGAAAATAAAACATAGTGGGCCTAAAAATAATTCTTAAAAGTTAATGAAATAGTTCATTATACTACATTGCTGTAATAAAAGAATAAATGTGGGTCCTCCAATATATCACATCGCGATTTCGCAGAGAATACCTAGATAAACCCTAGGTTGTGTGTGAAAATGCAAAGAGCACATCTCCATTTCACAAGAAGACTGGAGCTGGTGAAAAGGAAAGCTGTGAAATAGTGAAATGCAAGGGATGGATATTGCTATTTCACAACAAAGTTAGGGTTTCTTGAATTAACGCTAGCGAAATAGCGTATTCTCCCTCCCTATGCAAAATGAAAGCTCTCGAATGGGTTAAAGTCATGCACCAAACATATTGGGTATGCTTCAAAGAAGTGTGAATTCATGAAATGCAACTTTCACAAGATTTGCACAAAATGAATTTGTTTAAAAGGCTCTAGAAATTTTCAAGCAAATGCCATTGGCGGGTGTAAAAACCATTCCACAGCCTCTCCTAACCATCCTCCCAACCTGCAGCAGAATTAGAAGCTTTCAAATGAAGTGTGAATGTCCCCCAAAGCATACTAATGGAGGGATTATTTATCAGTTACAAATTTCGTGCTACGGAATCATAAGACAGAGCACATGAATTATTTGCCAGAATACATCAGAACAGAGATAATCTCGTGGAATGCAATGATTGTTGGATATGCAGCGAATGGAGATACAGAGAGGTTCTTAACTTTTACCATCAAATGCAAATAGCAGACAATGCACGCAGTGTGTTTGATAAAATTCTCAATCGAAGTTGCGTACGTTGGACAGCAACGATTGCTGGGTATACACAGTGTGGACCTGGCAAAGAGGCACTAAAGCTATTTTGAAAAATGCAATCGGCTGATGTAAAAGCTGAATTCCACAAACTCTGCGAACATCCTCCCTGCATGTGCAGATATGGAAGCTTAAATATGAACGATGCTTCAAACAAATGTGATTCCATCGAATGCATTGATTGCAGGTTGCAACAATCGATTTTGTTGATAGGACTTTAGAAACTTTCAGGTGAATGCAATTGAACAATCATAAAACCAAAGCTCACAACCTTCACTGGTATCCTTCCTGTCTATGCCAAAAATGGAGTGTGAACATTCATTAAAGCATTGATAATAAGGATTTTATCGGGTATGAAGTCAAGTGCCACAACTTCTGCTAATGTTCTTCAGCCTGCACAGAAATGGGAGCATTGGAACCAGATATTGGCTTCCATCAAAGGATAGAGGAATTATTTCAAATGCTGAAATTGCAGTTGCCCTCACAGACATGATGCATAATGTGTACAAAACCGATTTGTTGAAAATGAAATAAAACTTTCAAGCGAATGCAATTGGCAACCGTAAAGCCGTATTCCACAACCATTCTAGCGTCCTCGCTGTTTGCGTAAAGTTATAGATATCTGACAAAGTGTGATAGAAGGAAGGCTCTCATAGACTTTCTAAAGTTTCTAAAATCTATTGATACAAATCCACAGCACCAACAGAAAAAAAGTGATCTCACGGTTGCTATAACTGCAAAAAGCGTTCACTGAAAAGATTTAAAACTTTTAGGCAGTTTGAATCCGTAGGTGTAGAGCCAAATTTTACAACCATCTCTAGTGGCTCTCGGCCTGCGCCAAATTGGGAACTTTGAGATAGTATAAAGTATAAGAAAAGGCAGATCTTCTTCTGGCATTGTAGTAGCAATTGTCTTCGCAGACATATACAAGAAATAAGCATGAACAGACCTTGCAAACCTTTTGACAGAGCGCCCTAAATAGATGTCATCTCAACTAAAATGCGCTAGTAGATATGGACGCAAAATGTGGAAGCATAGACACGGCATGTGAACTACTTGATCAAGTGCTTCGAAGGAATGTGATCTCCTGGAATGCAACAATGCACGATATGCACAAACATCCACAAAAGCATAATAGAAGGATGATTTTTGTCAGAAAATATAATTGAGACTTACATGCAAAATTCAGAACCATAAAATGAGTGAAATGATTTGTTTGATAGATTGCATCAAAACAATGACATCTCATTTAAAACAATAATTGCAACCTTTATAGAAGATGAATTTGCTGATAAAGACTTTAGAAGCTTGCAAGTGAATACTACTGGCAATAGTGAACCTATATTTCACAACTTTTCCCAGTATCTTCCGTACTTGTGCCAGAATGGGAAAACATTATAACTTGGACCTGCGGTGGTTGTATGTGTTCTTGGTACATGCATATCATATATGAATGTGGGCTAAGAATTTCCAGAATTACTTTTTTAGTTGGATCTCCAAAATGCTATGACTTATGTTCTCTAAAACATCTATGCAAAAGTGGGCAGAGGTATGAGGTTCAAACAGTAAGAAGATTGATAAAAGAATAGATGTATTTTGAAATGCGATGAACACAGGATCTGCACAAAATATGTTGACAAGTTTTAAAAGCTTTCAAGTTGATGCATTTGATGTATGTAAACCCGAATTCTATAACCTTGCCACTATTCGTTCCTGCCTACGTATGACAATACAGAAACTATGGAACAAGAATGTGCATTCATCAGGGCATTGAGGATTCTATTAAACGTAATACTTGTTGTTGCCACAGTAGACATTTCATGCAAAAAGGTGATGGCGAGGATTGCAGGATGAGTACAATATGATTTGCTGAAAATAAATCTAGGGTTTCCAAAGTATATGGAAGGAGCACAAGGTATTAAGGCACAAAATTAAAGGAAGAAAAATTCTAATGAAAGTGATTTACATTTGGAGGGGTGATGATAGCAGATAATAATATTTGATATGAAATAAATATTCTTCATGGAGAAAAAATTAACTTCACAAAGACAAAGGGATGAGTGAGGCATACGGCAAACTCATCAATCCAAGATAAAAAAATATTTTACCAATAGGGCAAATTCCAGGAAGATATTAAAACTATTGTGATAGTGAGTAATGTCAGGTCAATGAGGAGAGAATGAAGTTCCATTCAAAGAATAATTATTTTTACTCTTCTTTTGTGAAAGTCATTAATAATGATGGGAGAAGTAAAAAATTAACTTGTGACAAAAGTGAAATTCTTTCAAGCGGGTTAAAGGGGAAATGATGATTGTGTACATTTGCATTTTAAATCAAATATAAGATGATTTTGAGTATATGACAAAAGGAAGTAAATTGTTAAAGTCAAACGAAGATATAAATGGAGTATTCAAAAGGAAAAATGAAGACAGTCGGTAATGGTTTTTTATCCAAGTAAATATGCATGTAACAAAACAGATTTCGTAGAGGGGGTGGTTGATTCTTCCATTGGGTGAAATATTTTCACTTAAAGATGCAAATGTCTTTTTACAAAAGCTATCAAAGGAATGTGAATAGGTGAGTGTTCATGTGGAAATATGGTGAAGAGGGAGAATTATTTGAATAATAAAGATAAAATATTGAGTATATGTATTTTTATCACAAAATGTTCTCCACGAAATACGAAAGGCAAAACAGAAAATAGAAGATTATTTTCAGTTGCAATTAAAGCATAAATCATTTATAAATTAGGGATTACAAGTTGTAATGTTAAAATAAACAAAGGGGTGTGACTTTTAATATTCAGGTAAATCCAATACTCTTGTAACAGTCTGAAGCACTCCCTCGTTCTTATAAAAAGGAAATCAGGACCAAAAAGGAAGGGAATTAGATTTAGAATTAGAATTTTTGAGGGATGTCATATATATTTTTAAAATTGTAACATATTATTTCAGAACTATGCCTTATACCTTTAGGGTTTACAAAAGAGAACATACAAAAATAGTTTTGTTCTGAAAATGTTTTCTGCTGCTTATTGTTCTCCAAATTCTGTTCTTCTCAATCTTATGAATCAGTATATCAAGGATATACCTGATTTGTCATTGCACCTTAATGCTCTTGTGTGTTTTATTCAACGGGTCTTTTCAAGGAAGAGTTAAATCCTATTGAAAGAACACTGTGATTTAGAAGGATAAAATTGGATCAGTAAGTACGATTCTGTAATTGGCATACTTGCACGTTTATGCAAAGCATAAACCGAAACAGTGTTGAGCAGTTAGAATTTCAAGCATCGGATGAACAAAGATTCAATATGACTCTGTGGCCCAGGACAAGGCATTGAATCAAACTTTATTTTCAATTAATCAAAGTGTTTATTTTATTTTCAGTTGTAAAGATAGGAGTAGGAGTAGGGAGTCGGATCATATCAAACCTCTATGCCAGTTTGAAATTGATCAAGGAAGAAACACTACGATCATAATGTGCCTAAATATTATTAATTGATTCCAAAAGAATAAAGAATATTTGGAGATAAGGTACACTTGCCTTGGATTAGCAGAGCCAGAAGAGCAGGGAATTGCAACCATATCGGTTCATTTTGTTCGTTGGCCAAAATCATTGTTGAACCTGAGCATAAGGCCTGGCGTACCTTTAAGGTTTAGCAATCTGCAGTTTTGGGAACCAACAAGAGGATGCTGAAAAATTGATAGTTAATTTGAAGTTTTAGATTGAAGAAGCAAAAAGAATAGAAGAAATCAGAAGTCAACTCAAGCTTAAAGAAGAAAACTGTGAGAGACTTGAAGCTGAATTTGCCTCACTCAGAAAGTTAGATAAATCTTCTACATTGTTGAATCATGAGACGATAAATTAGAAAAGTTATATGTCATTGGATGACATCTTAGGCTCACAAAAATTCTCTACTGATAGAGGTGGAATTGGCCTTGAAGAGGGTCAATGTTCTAAATCTACAAAAGATGAACAACAAACATCTAATGGTAATAGCTCAAAGGATTCTCTATCAAAAATCAGAAATAATGCTTGCAAATGGACTCCTATCTCAAGATAAGCACATATGACCAGGTTTAACAATTCTTTCTTTAATGGTTATTGTTATACTTGCAATTATTTTGGACACAAGGCAATCAATTGTAGAGTGTTTGCAAAAAATAATTTCAGACTTATGAATAGGAACTCTTTTGCTTTGAGGAGTTACAATGTTATATGTTATAAGTGTAATAACTTTGGTCATACCGCAAGAGTTTGTAAGGGTGGTATGGCAGATTTCTCTAAGAAGGTTGATACAGAAGACAAAGCAAAGGAGAGTACCAAAGTTTGGAGGAAAAAGGAGAAACAAGTCCTAGAAGAATCTTTGATTGTGCAAACAGCCCTTCTTCCACAAAATGAAAAAGATATATGGTATGCTGACAATGGTTGTTCAAGGCATATGGTTGGAGATAAAAGTAAGATTTTGACTCTCAAGAAAACAAATGGAGGGAAGGTGAGATTTTGTGGTAACTCATCAACAAAAGTAGCAAGTAAAGGCACTCTTGTTTTGAATGATGGTGAAGCAAAAGTTGAAAATGTTTTATATGTAGAAGGTTTGAAACACAATTCGTTAAGTGTAAGTCAGTTATGTGATCAAGGACATAGCTTGGTTTTTTATTCAGATTGTTGTGAAATCAGTAAAGATGGTAAACATATTGCCGATGCAAGTAGGGCAGCTAACAATTTGTACACTCTTGATGATATCAAGAGTGAAACATGTTGTTTGAGTCAACTGGATGAAACATGGCTATGGCATAGGAGATTGAGACACATGAACTTTGATAGTCTTATTCAGATCAGTAGAAAAGAAGTTGTCAGAGATATGCCAAAGTTTACTAAACCTTCAGACATTGTGTGTAAAAAGTGTCGACTTGGCAAACAAACCAGGAAGAGCTTCAACTCAAAGGAGTATTCAAGCACAAAACCTCTTGAGCTGATACACATTGATTTATGTGGACCTACAAGAACTACGAGCTTGCAAGGTGAGAAGTACTTTATGCTCTTAATTGATGATTATTCACATATGACTTGGGTTACATTTTTTAAGGAGAAATCAGAGGCACTTGAGAAGTGTAAGGCTTTTAAAGCATTAGTTGATAATGAGAAAGGTCTAAGAATCAAATGCTTACATTCAAACAATGGAGGAGAGTTCACATCTAATGAGTTCATAAACTTTTGTGAGAAACATGGTATAAAGAGATGCTATTCAACTGCTAGGAAACCTCAACAAAATGGTGTTGTTGAGAGGAAGAATAGATCAATCCAAGAAATGGCTCGTAGCATGATGAATGAGTCTAAGGTAAAAGATTCTTTTTAGAGAGCGGCAGTCCACACTCAACAAAATGGTATAAAGAGACGGTAATCAACTGCTAGGACACCTCAACAAAATGGTGTTGTTGAGAGGAAGAATGGATCAATCCAAGAAATAGCTCGTAGCATGATGAATGAGTCTAAGGTAAAAGATTCTTTTTGGAGAGCGGCAGTCCACACTGTTATTTATATTCAGAATAGAGGGTTGATTAGAGCAAAACATAACAAAACACCATATGAATTGTGGAATGGTAAGGCAGCCTCAGTTAAGTATTTTAAAGTTTTTGGTAGTCCTTGTTACATTAAGAGGGATGAAGACAATCTTGGCAAATTTGATCCCAGGGTTGATGAAGGTATCTTCTTAGGATATTCTTCCAAAAGTAAAGCTTATAAATGTTTTAACAAAAGATTGCACAAGATTGTTGAAAGTGCTAATGTGAAAGTTCATGAGATTTCTAGCACTTGTGATAAGTTGCAAAATTGTGATGATAGTTCTCAAAGAGATGACGTTGAAAGCGCTAATCATCAATCTTCCCCAAGTGTACAAATTGGGATAGCAAATGTTAATTCTGAAAATACATCAGAAAATGTTTAACATGAAGCAGCAAATACACATCTTGATAACGAGGCAGCAGATATTCAGTTTGGGACAGCAGATGTATTAACTGGAAACACACCTACAATTGATCAAAATAAGACCACAATCAGGACTTCTTTGAAGACTTCTTCCAAATTTGTTCAGAAGAATCATCCTATCAATCAAATTTGACAAGAGGACAAACCTAGAGCTACAAGAAAAAATGTAAATTATCTTGAAGATGAAGACATTTCTTTGCTGTCCATGTTTGAGCCTAAGAGTTTTGAGGAGGCAGCTGAAAACAAACACTGGGTGGCAGCCATGAAAGAGGAGTTTGATCAGATTCAAAAGAGTGAAACTTGGGAACTTATCCCAAGGCCCAAAGACAAGAATGTAATAGGTACAAAGTGGTTCTACAAAAACAAGTTGAATGAAGATGGGCAAGTTGTGAGAAACAAGGCAAGGCTTGTGTGCAAAGGTTATGCAAAAGTAGAAGGTATTGACTTTGATGAAACATTTGCTCCTGTTGCACGTTTAGAAGCAATTAGAATGTTCTTAGCTTTTGCTTCTTTCAAAGGTTTTAAGATTTTTCAAATAGATGTCAAATCTACTTTTCTAAATGGTAATTTGAATTAAGTGTACATAGAGCAGCCTGATGGGTTTATCTTATCAGAAGATCAAAACCATGTTTATAAGCTGAAAAGGGCTCTTTATGGCCTTAAACAAGCCCCACGTGCTTGGTATGACAGACTTTATAGTTATCTATAGCAGCAGGGGTTCAAAAGAGGGATAGCGGACAGCAATCTGTATGTTAAGGAAGAAGGTAATCATATGCTGATTGTTGTAGTTTATGTTGATGATCTGATTTTTGGTAGTAATTGTGAAGAAATGTGTCACGTTTTTGCTACCAATATGAAGAAAGAGTTTGAAATGTCCATGTTAGGATAGTTATCTTTCTGTCATGTCCCCATTCCAGACCTAAGCATAGCGGAGGTACACAAAAGGAGCCTGTCGAGTTATAGGCAAGATGGGGGACATTACAATCATCGATCATATTGGAAGTCGCAAATAATTGATAACGATTAGAGAGAAATCAATCATCATAGATAACAAGCATCAACTACAACGAAGCGTTTGATCGCCTTGATCAAATTGAAGAAGCTAGATATATTATGGTTAGAAAAGAATATATATCGATAAGCCATTGAAGATATCAAGTATGATATAATATGCAGATCGAGTATGACAAAGTGATATGAGCATTGATTTAAAGAGAAGACAGCAATTTATATTAGTAAGTAATATCGATTTATGAACAAGACAACTAATCGGATGGTTATCCAAGATGATTAATAAAGAAAGGAGTTGTTAAGTATAAAGACAGAAATTATGTTAGAGATAGTTATATAGTGATTATGATAAGAAGACTAATCGGTATTCCTTGGATTACAAATCAATTGTTATGAAGAGACAAAAGACGTGTCTCTAGGAGGCATCCTATCAATTTGCAAGATATAAGTAGGCAATGAATCTCTCTCAATCGATGATCATTCAGAAACCTTTTATCTGTTATTCATATCCTTCATTGGATCTGATCGTACAGCAGCAGCCTCTTGGTATAATACAGTTGCATTCGTATAAGGTAATAATCAAAGACAACACCAGTATTGCAAGACCATATTGTCAAGATCGGAAACAGCATCACCATTATTGTTGCAATATAATATATATAGATCAGACACAGCAACTCATCACTATAAGTGATACCCTTTTTTAGTTGCATATACATATTGAAGAATCAGACATTGTAGGCCATTCCTAAATTGCACACTCATATCATCATAACAGACATAATAGTGTATTCATAATTGTGCAATCATATCGATATATCCAATTATCATATTATAGATAGCAATGATATTGCCATCAAATATATAATATAAACATTCATCAGTGGTATCATAGATTGTCATTCTTAGTGCTACATAAGATTTTGAGGAAGGAAGTCTCTCTTAGTTGATTTTTCAAGTTATTTGTCCCTATTTCCTAAGTGTTAACTTAAGGGGACATTAAACTTTCTTCCTTGGCTTACAAATTCATCAATCAAAGAAAAGTATTATGTTTACTCCCTACAAAGTATGTTCTTTAACTACCAGAAGTAAGCAGAAACCAGATTTAACCAGGGAGTATACAGCACATGAACAACACAGCATATAGAACTTATAACAACATATGGCAAAATGATATATCTTTATTTCCAACATGTAATGGATACAACAACAGTGATCTCGTTCTCGATACAATATGACATATATATCACCCAGCGGTTGGCTGAGATACCAACCATCGGCAACTACCCACTAACCCCTACGGGAACATTACATTGCTATTTATTTAAAACTAAACATAACAAAGTATTATTTAATGTGGCATATTTGCCGTCTACATCAAACCCTCCCCTCCCCCCCAAAAGAAGTAATCTTCCAAACAACTGAGACAAAATGGGGCTATCAACTAAAGCATTACTAAGAACTGGGAGGGTGAGAAGACGTCCCTGGAGTAGTGGAGGACGCTAAAAGTTGTTGTAGTTGCTTCGTGTGGAGTCGCAGGTCCCGCTCGGCAACAAGTTAGCGTTCCTGAGCTATGTTCACCATATAAACAGCCTCCATCATGTCCTCCTGCTCCAGATGTGTCATTAGTACGACTAGGCACTCCATCTCTCCCACCCCGGTACTTTGCCCCAGTAATAGTGTCTTTTGTTGTCGCACCTCATCCTCCATGGCAGTTTGCAATTTTTTCTCTATTGTTGTCAATTTGGCGTGGAGGGCCAACTCCTTTCTAATGTCCACAACCTCTTCCATGGCAGCCTCTCACACTACCTCAGCCCTACACATCTAATAAAAATTCTCCCTAAAGGAGCTCTCCATGCCATGCAGCATAGGCCCAATTTTTACCTGCCCCTCCATGGCATGCACCTGTCGCCAACTCCCCACCATCTCCTTAGTCTTTGAAGCTGGCCAACCACGCTATGTAAAGTCTCATGCAAACTCCTAGCATTTGCTCCTCATGAAGGTGAGGAGTCTCTCTGCCTTACGTACCAAGCCCACATCCACCTGCTTGACCAGGTCTGCAATCCCACTAGTAACACCAGTCAAATCATCTAACTTGGCCAAGAATTTGCAGATGGATCCAAGTGCATCATGTGGGTCAGGTTTCGACACCTAAATGTTGTCGTCCTCATGGTCTTCCTTCTTTCTACCGGACTCAATACCCATCATCCCTATTTCTCCTACTTGGATGCTTTCAACTTTCATCCTCAATGTCAATGATAGTGTTGTCCTTCTGACTCTCCTCCTTACTGCCATGTTGCTCCGCCACTAGATGTACCTTTGTGGCCACCCCTCCCCCTTCTTGTTGCTAGTACTCTCCAACATGACCACCCTCAACTGTACATGGTGAGGGAGGTAGGGGTGGAGGTAGGGGTTCTTTTGGTGCCACGACGAATCTGCCCAACCAATTGTCCAAGGAGGCATCCACATCTTTTGTTGGTCGATCACCTGGTATTGTTTCGGTAGATGCAACTAGTACGGTAACCGCTAGTACAAGTGTTGCAACTGATGTACGGGGTGCAATAGGTACAATAGATGCATATACGATGCCAGATACGAAAATTGGTACGCTGGCCACCGTAACTCCACTGGCCGGTACAGCACTGGTATGAACATGTTTACTTCCCCATGCAATGGTCACGAGGGTGGCCTACTCCAAACTCTCCGATGTAGTGACTCTCAGGACGGTCACACTGGGTGATATCAAATGTGTTGTCGGGCACAATTGCGCATGTGCAAACATGACGCGGCTCCCACAACCCCTGGGTGCTATAGGGACTTTCTCTGGTATAGTCCCCCTATGTGGCTACCCATTCCCTTCGACAACACCATCTCCGCTCTTAGCCAATATGTCCTCTGACTCCACAGCTTCACCTTCTAGGCTGCGGTGGTCCCCTCTCCTCTCCATGTATGGCTACTCGAAAAGAATTGTCATCACTATCACTCTTGGTCGATGCCACTTCCGCTATATCCTCTTCTTCACCCGCACTTCCTCTTCTACGCCGACATTCGGCTCCAAGTCTCGCAAGTCCTGCCATTCCAGTCGTCTTTTTTTCCTCGGTTGGTCCTCCCCTGAAAGTGTATCCATATACATCTAGTAGAACATCGAAGGTTTATTAGGTTCTACTCTGCTAAGGGGTTGCAACCATCACCAACCATCCAGAGGTAGTTGCGTACGCACGGCATCTAGAAACAACCCAATGGCACGGTGGCCCATGTAAAAGGTCTTATGCTCGAGAGTCAAAAATTCCTTAATCCTCTCCAAAAGCATAGACGCCCAATCATAGATAGTGCCCAATGTAATGCCATTCATCAAGCAGATCATCCATATTGCGATATCCGAAGCTCTACTTGCATCCATTAGCCTACTTTTGATTTGATCCAGAATACATCTCCACTCGGTTGTGGCAATGTAGATTTTCTTCACGCCTCTGTTGTTTGTGTTGCTCCACAACCCCTTCCATTGCTCGTGTGTGAGGTCACTCTGACACACTAACTGCAGCAGTCTGCGCTTTTCCTCCATTTTGCCAAACGGTTTTGCTACCTTCGCTCCTTTGGCTAGAATGCCAAATACTCTGGCAAACTCCCTCAACTCATAAGAAACGGTGATACTATTTCCCTAAAACTCGATCATCAACTGATTAGAATGTCGATCATATCCTGCCACCATTGTCCATAGCACAGGTTCAAACTCTCTCAGGTTGAAGACATGCATTTGAATGGCCTTGTCTACTTCCGCTTTACGCATGGAAGTTCTCAATGGGTAGTCCTCTGGGGCTTCCTACCACCATGTAAGGTAGTCTATGCCAGTGATGCTCTCAAACGTCAAGCTCTCTACTGTCACCTACTCATCCTTTTGTACTCGTAGCCGATTTTTTCTAGTCTTATTGCTACTAGCCATGTTGGAAATGTTCAAATTGAAACCCTTATGTCCTTTATATACCCATTGTTGACCATTACGATCGTTATTGTAACGGTCTCCTTAACCTGGCTTGGATTGCCCACACTTGTCCTCACCATATTATTTTTTTTGTCATACCAATCTATGCCTGCAGGTCGTGTGATTTCTTCTTTATCGCACGGTATAGCTTGTATCCCTCTGTCGTCGTACGGTATTATCTCCTCACCAAATGATTGTGTCTGTACGGCGTACGACGTGATTGTCCCTACTATCCTATCTGCACCTACTATATGGACTCTACAACTCCTCTGATTTGTCGTACGAGCTTCTACCATCCTCTATTGTACAGAATCCCCATGTGCAGACTTCCTCCTTCCACTATGGTGTACGGATATCTTCCGTACAAGCTTTTACTCCTTACCTGTATGGCTTGTACCTACTATACGTTCCGCCAACTTCCCACCGTATGACTTACGATCTACAATTTCCATACGATTTTGCCTTTGAATGTTTTTTGTACGGTTATTGTGGATGTTCTTCGTATAGTGTACGAACTTCATACGGTATTCTACTTCTGAATGCATGAAATTGCCCACGTACAGAATGATCTCTTGACAAGTGTCTAAGGTCACCTCCATACGGATAACTTCTTTCTTCGGTCGATAATTCCCTTTGTTGTACAACCGTACGGCATCGTGTGAATTCCATACAGTACAAGATTTCACCCTTTGACTCCCTTCAAACCTCTGTGGATTCCATATAGCGTACGAATGACCTCCCTGTTGGTTGAAAATCTTGTACACTTGGGGAAATATACAAAATTGTGGTTTCAACCACAGCACACAAGTAAAAACTCTCCTAATTAAGGGAAGGCTCCCCCTATCTAACTACAACCTGGAAAGTAAAATGGGATGGGACAGCAATCTTTCTTCTTTTTTCAAGAAAGACAATATCCTTTTCTCTTCACAGAAAAGGATAGCGATTGAATAACAGCAGTAACCACTTTCAAGTGAAATAAGAGAAAGGAAATGAAGTTTCCTGAAAGCGCAAAGACTTCCGTCACTTCCTTCGGGACGGGACAACAATATCAAGCTCAAAGACTTGACTATTGGAAGTCCTATCTACCCTTTTGCTATACTAAATTTTACAACGAATAAAAGATAATAGCTCAAAGACTGAAATAATCTATTCTTTTAACACAAAGACAAGAACTAGTGCAAGCTCAAAGACTTGCTGCTATTTCTTATCAAACAGTAATTTTTCCTCAAGAATAGACGCAAGCTCAAAGACTTGCTACTCCTTCAAGAGAGTTTCCTATTTTAATTAATCTTCTCTACTTGCAGCTCAAAGACTTCAAATCAGATTGGACTAAGCTCCTTTAGAAATATTTTGCATAGAAGAAATAAAAGATTCAAACCCAAACATGTAGCTCAAAGACTCAAAACTTGAGTAATCCTTCTTTCTTATTCTTCAAAACCTTCAATTCACATACATAAGCTCAAAGACTTCTTGCTGTAAATTTGGCAGAGTTTTTGCTTGCTTTCCAAAAAGATAAAAATTACAATGGACCTCTCAAGTATTTATAGAATAGGAGCCATGAGAAAAAGGTGGGAGGATCCTAACTAACTTGAGAGATTCTCTCAACCACCAAGACTCATTCAATAAATAACTGAGACTTCATTAACTAACTAAGAGTTACTCTAACTAACTAAGACTTATTCCAACTACAGTCCTAATCGGACACAACTTGTAGTTGCCTTACATGTAATTACAGAAGTACAAGTAATGTGTAACTTGCATTTTACATAAATTACTTTTACATGTATCTTGTCAAAACAAAATTACAACTAAGAAATTACAAAAAGAGAGAAGATTCAACTAAGTGCTGAAAAACACTTAAGTTGAACTTTGTGAAGACACGAATCCTTGAAATTTCCAGATGCTTGCTTGTAGTTCCTCGGGATTCGGTTCATGGGTGTTCTTAGCAACAACCATAGTCTTCACAATAGTGTCGTGACAGCGGAGGAGCGCAGAATTGTCTTTATCCAGGATGGACTGGATCTCATGCAAAAAGGCTTGGTGTTTCATCAATGCTTGAATTGAAACTGCCGAGAATTGTTCACTCCTCCATTCACCATGAATCCTCATCTGTAAATCTGCAAGAACCTCTTCTTCTGGAATCAGCTCTCCATCCTGACTTACTATATTGCAAGAGGCCCTTTCACAATGTGAGACAATACCTTGATAAACTTCATCCCGGAATCTCCTTGCATCACTGATCTCTTCGATGAGGGATTTAAGAACAAGAGTCTTGTTTTCCATGAGTTCTTCAAATTCCAAGTACATGACCCTGGAAGAGATGATGGCGTGATCCTGCAGGATATTGAGTTGTTGTTGGGGCATGGTACGCCAGATTGCCAGACTTTTCTCAACACTTTCCAGATTCTTTTTGAAAGTGTTAGAAGTCTGATCCAATTTCTCCTCAATGGTTTCCAGCTTAGACATTATTTGAAAAATGTCTTTTATCACTTGCACGCATTGATCATGAAGCTGATCAATCCAGGAATCCAGTGCTTGTACTTTCTGAGCAGCCCTTTCCACTCCACGAATCGATTCTTGGGAACTAGAAGAACCTATGGAGTTACTCCCTTCAACAGCAGGTTTTGTGATTTTATGAATGGCTGCCATGAGCTGTCGGTTTTCTTCTTCTAGCTTGTTTTTCTTTGCAAGAAGATCATCACACCTTTGCACTAGTGAAGCAACAGAAAACTGAGCATCATGTTTAATGACCTCATGTGTTTGCTTGCCCAATTCTACCCTTGTAACCTTATAATCAGCAGCTGACATTTCATCAAGTGGTTTATCTACAATAGGTTCCACAATTTCAGCTACTTTCATCTTGTTGCTATCAACAGTTACCCTAGAAATAGTCTTCGCCTTCTTAGCAACTTTGGATCTGGACTATTTGAGTTGCTGGCAGTCAAAGGCATCAGGTGAGATCTCTTGCTTCTTTCTTTTCGGGGTGAAAGAACTAAGCCATGGAGGCAAAGTCATCAACTCACTTCCTGTAGCAGCTGTAGGCAAAGGAGAAGCAGTTTCTGTTTGAATTACCGTGGTCACCCTGGGAGGAATATCTGTTTGAATAGCGACCACGGTTTGCTCAGTTACCAATGGACATGAAGATTGCCTCATGAATTCTTCAAAACCAGAAGTGGAAGTATCAATTTCTGATAACTGAATGCAAGTGGGAATATCTTCAGGAACTTTCAACACACTTTCTCGTTGTTGATCAAGAGAAGGCTCGTATGCTGAAATGGGAACTGCATTCTGAGGAGACTCATCAATGAGCAAATCAGGAGGAGAAAGAGGCGTCTCAATGGAAATCGGAGGAATGACCTCGTGAGGCATGTCTGAAACTGGAGACTTAGGCGCATCATCAAATTGTTGCCCCTCTTCTGGATTATCCAGATCGATCACCTGAACATGGAACCGTGATTTCTCCTTCCCACGAGTAGTTGTCTCCTCAGGAGGAAGCACTACTGCACGACTAACTCGTAACTTGATCCTTGTGCCTGAAGATGAAGCACCCTCCTTATTATCAATCTGAATCTCAGACTTCCGTCCAAGAGGCCCTGTAGAATCATCTTCTTTACCAACCTTGATTTTGATAAGTCTAACAGCATTACTTTTCAGCCATGCGTTAGTGTTGGCCAAGATAGGCTGCAATCTGTCAAGAATGGAGACGCACTCCTTGTGTGACCATTGGATCAAAGGAAGTGGAGCTTCCTCAACCCTTCGTGAAGTGTATTCAGGATCAAGTATATGCCCGTCATCGATCATCCCTTGTGGGATATCTGCCAAGTTCAAGTCAACAATTTGCTCAACAGTGAGCCTGCAGTAATCCATCTTCAGAACTTCGGCTTCTGTGCAGAGATCTGCCCAGATGTCTTCAATGCGATGAACATGTACAAAGGATTTCTTGATCTTTTCCTTCATACCTCTATAATCAAAATCAGCTCTAGGTTTGAACCTCTTAAGCTTGATTTCCTGCAATTCAACCTCCATGGCCTTAGCCTTCACAGATGTGACAAGGGAGTATCGACCAATTTTCAATGGATTTGTGCTGGAGATCCCCATTCCAACCTTGTGTCTAGCAGACTGAAGAGTGTGAACGGCCATAATCTGTCTTCCCAACTCCATAAGAATTATCTTATCGGTTGGGTATCTTGGAAGCATGTATGGCTGTCCATCATAGCACCCAATCCTCATGTAGGTGAAGGTGGGAAATTGCAGGAATAAACACCCATACTCAGACACCTTGACCCATGCCTCATCTGATACTCTTTTATTTCTGAGATCCATGTCAAACTGACACATGAAATATCCAAAGAATGCATCTTGGACTCTTCTGAAATGCAGTCTACTAGGTTTCAAAGGCAACTGGTCATAATATTCCCAAACTGGTATAAGCGAGCGATCACCCTTGGTAGAAAGACCTGGAAAGTGTCTAAGTGATGCTGCTAAATATACCAAATAAGAATTCATGAAGAAGGTCATAGTGGTAGGAACCGCTGCAAGTTGTTCGCACAAAGCATCGCTGATGATTTCACCCCATGAAATGTGATGCGACTGCCGTATGAACATGATGAATTGATACATCCATGGCTCAAAGACATTGGAGTGCTCAAGGCCCAACATTCTGCTGAGAAGAGTGATGGTGTCTCCTATCTCCCACTTGAAATCACAACGGTACAACTTTGCCCATCTTGAGAAGGAAGGACGTGGCTCTTGAATCCACCTATTGTTGTGGCGCTTGCAATCTTTTTCTCTTTTCACATAATACTCTGCTGCACTTTCTTTGGTGATTTCCATATAAACAAGTGCAGGAGGTATTTTGAAGACCTTCTCGATTGTATCCGCATCAAGTCGAATTATAGCTTCACCATCATCATTTTTGATGACTCTTGACTCTTTGTCAAAATGATGGGCGCATGCGAGAACAAACTCAGGTTCTAGGGCAGCCACTGGGAAAGAAGATGCATGATGGATATGGCTGTCCAACAACCGCTGCAAGTTGTTATCCTGTGGATCTTCTACCCTGTGAATGAATTCTGCCATATCAACGTGCCCTATTTCTGTGTCCCTGATGCGATCCAATGGAGAAGATACCTGGGAAGGTGTAACCTCATTCTGGTATTTGTCATATTTGTATTTCATTTTCTTTGGAGTTGGCGATGCCGGCAAATCTGACATTGATTGTGAACCTGGAATGCTGTGATGAAGACTTAAAAGAGTTAAGGCCACATCATAATCAGCTGCAAATATCATTCTTTCTTTTTCAAATGGGTAAAACTTTGATCTCTGAATTTCACGGTTTTGTGAGAGGAAGAGGGAAGATATGTAGAAATCGGAAAATCTTGACTTTGACCAATGTCGGATCTTGGGAGAATTTTCGCAAGTATACAAGTTGGAAAGTACATACATGCAATCGGGGTTTTAAAACCCGAATACAAGTACACTTGTAAATTCGAAAATGGAGAAATGGATGAAAAATGGGATTTTGACTTGCGGGAAATGATGGAAATGGAAAGTACGGATATGGGGAACGTGAATGGATAGAAACGGGAATATCCAGGATAGTCATTTTCATGAAAATGGGAAGATCTTTTCAACATGTAATCCGGTTTTCAAAACCCGAATTTGCAAGAGAGGGGTATTTCACACTTTTCAAGCTTGGAATTTTAACCAAAAATGATTAAATTCCTTAACCGTAGGGGAAAAACAAGAATTTCCAGCGAACTTATAATCGAGATTAAAAATCCCGAATACAAGCTAAGATGGAATTTTGAGAAGAATAATGCAATTTAACAATTGCATTTCAAAGGGAAGATTTTTTTTCACGAAAACCAATTTTTAGGGGAAGAACATCACATGCCAAAAAAAAATGCAACAAATAACGAAAAAAGAAGAAAACAAGAAAATAATAAAAAGAAGAGAAGAAAGGAAGAACATACCTTTATTAGAAATGCAAAATGCTTCTCCAACAATGCAATACTTCTTGAGATGAAGAAGCAAAACCGGATTATCAAAATCAAACCGCAATGCCAAACCCTTTACACGTTTTTGCAAGAACGTCTTATATGGAAAAACGTAGTACCAAGCAAGGGCAAAATGTCATGTAAAATGCTTGAATGCTTCTTAAACCTCAACGCCTTGATGCTTCAAGCTAAAACGATCCATGTTCTAGAAGATGCGTGGCATTCAATACTTCTAAAACGCAGCCATAATGTTTCACGTTAGGAAAAAACATGGCACTTGTTGCATAATGGATATGGCATCATTAAATGACTTAAAACTCCTCCCAAACTCCACGCCTAGGTGAGAAAGGGCAAAACGATTTAGGAGTTTGCAATTTGTCAAAGATTTAACCCCTCAAAATGTGGCATTAAAGAAAAACGTGGTTGCTGATTTAGGGCAAAAAACCAGCAAATGTATCCACCAAAAGGCGTGAAAGATGTCTAACAATGCATGAAGATAGGATGCAAACCAAAACGCCTCTTTCCTCCAACAATTTCTCCACAAAATTCGCCTTGAAATGGTCAAAAATCGTTTTTCCCTTGCATTTCGGGTTTTTTGGAGCAAAAGACAAGTTCGATTTGTTCAAAATGAAGCAAATCGGGTCTTAGATAGAAAACAACAAGTTCGATTTTCACTTTTCCCTCTTTCATGCCAAAATCGGGTTTTAAAAGACAAATGACAAGTTTAATTTTTCACTTTTTCATTCATCAAGCCAAAATCGGGTTTTTTGGACAAATGACAAGTTTAAAATTGTCAAAAATGCACTTTTATGTCAAAATCGGGTTTTAGAAGACAAACTGCAAGTTTTAAAAATACTTGTAAGGGGGAAATAAAATCCCTACAACAAGTAAAAAACACTTGCACATATGTAATGGGGATTTAAAATCCCTATTACATGCGAAAACCATTAAAGTAGGGGTTTTTTTGAACAAACTGCAAGTTTACTTGCAGTTGAGCCAAAAAACCCCTATTTTAACTAAAAATGACCAAAAAAACAATAAAAAGATAAAAACATTAAAGGAGAAACTTAAAATAAATTACAAGTGACATATTTAAAACAAAAATGCACATGTAATTGATCAAAAATTCCCCTACAAAGACCATAACAATGAATATCATTAAAACTTGCAGTTTGAAGAAAATTCTCCACCTGCAGTCTGGATTTTAAAACCCGAAATTGAAGGAAAGGCATAGCAAACGAACCCAGAATTGGACGAAATTCAAAACGTAGTTCGAGAATGGACTGAGGATCAAGCCAGTCCAAGGATTAGTCAAAATTCTGCCTCGGGAAGCGTGCCATAGAGTAAAAATTTCAATAGTGGTCCTTCATTTTTTAAAACAAAAATGAGGACAACACTCCCAATTCCTCGAGACAAACCTGCAAATTTTGTACGGAGGCAAATCCGTACGTAACTTCTTTCTTCTGCGAAATCCTGCCAATTCCATACGGTGTGTGGGCTAAGCCTTCTTAAATCCGTACTTGCTCCAATGTTTTCCTTCGCCTCCTACTGCGTGAATGAATTTGGATGGCAAGGTGGGAAGATTTTATAATGAGCTTTTGCCTTCAAGGTTAGGGTTAGGAATTGATATTTTAAGAGCTTTTTATAAAACCCCTTCCTTTCTATTTTATTTAATTTTTCTCCCCTTAACTTTATTATTTCTCTTATTTGCTTTAATTTTTCCATCAATTCTAACCCTTTTTTTTTAATATTTACAACCACCCTTTCTTTTTCTAATTTTAGCATTTTTTCCAAAAAATATTTCCTCCAATATTTTTGTACACCGAAATATTTCAATCATTTTTCAGTAATTATTCCTGACTTTAAATCTTTTTGGCCTACTTTTGCGTGGTTGGATTCCTGGCTTTACTAGATCAATTGTTTTTTTCAATTTCCTAGCTCTTTTCTTCCTGATCCTCCTTCCATAATGCTTCTTCCTCATTCCTTTGGCATTCTCTCTCTTCTGCTTTTTACTAGGCTCCTCTTCATCACTGGTTTCCATCTTTTGTTTTACCCTTGTAGGGTCCTCCTGGGGTCACATTTTTATTTCCGAGTTGTGTCTCCACCAACATGTCTCAGGCAATGTTTAATAACACTCCTAGTCACAACACATTCCAACATATTCGAGGTCGAAAAATTTTGCCTAGTAGGGGTGCTAAGTCGATCCCCTTATACCTCTCGTCCACATATCGACCTCTATACTGCTGATACCATGTTACCTCTTCGCCATTGCTCTACAAAGGTTCGGCTGGGTTAGTTATGATTCTCCAGAGCGAGTTGGAAACGAACATGGGTGGGGGCTCCTCCTCAGCTATGCACTATTTGATCAATTCCTCATTATGACCATCTCTTTCTGCAATGAACACATCATTGGCCTTTACAACCATTTTTTAACATGAACCTGTCGTGACGTATTCACACATCGCCCCATTGAAATGGGGACTCCCTATTTTTTGCTTTCTAGGGTTAGTTTAGTTTGCTTGGTTGCCTGGTCTTGGCTTTTAGTCTTTGCATTGAAGGGTCGCCAGGGGGTTGATTAGGATAGCAGACTCTGCTTGAGTTGAGGTGGGTCAGTAGGTGGTCCAGGTCAAGGTCTCTTTGAAAGCCTTCTCTAGGTCAGACCTTTGCTCTTGTTTCTAGGTTATGTCTTTGAGTTAAGGGAGCGAATGAAGGTTTGTGAGTGAGTATCATCAAGGATTTTCCCTCTGAGGGTTGGAGATTGGTCCAGTTGATGAATGATGAAGCTCTAGGCATATATTGGTATAAAATTGACCTATTTTGCCCTTGGAAATGCCTAACGACCAAACCTAGACTTTGAAATTTGGAAATAAACTTGAGTTCACCTTTGGAGACGTCTTGGATAAGCTTAGACGTGGGAATTTGGGAAAAAGGTCAAGATTTAAGCCTAAAAGACAAATTTCGCTCCTGACCCTTCCAAAGGGTCCAAAGCGAAATTCCTAGATAGGTCCTGTCCTTCCAGGGGTACCTAGGCGAAATGGTTAAAATGCACTTTTCATCACTTTTGAGCCAGGAACTCCTTTAAGGTGGTTTGTTAGCATGTCTTGAGGTAAGAGCAATGTGATTGAGGGAGAAGTTTGAATGTTTGAGTGATATCTAAGGCAAATTCCTCAATTTCGCTCCTGACCCTTCAAAGGGTCCAGAGCGAATTTCCTAATATCTCCCTTCCTGGTCCTAATTTGCATCAGAAAACCTTGTCCTTATGACGTATGAATAGAGAATTGATGTGTGAAACAGAGTGAAGCGAGGAAAAGTGAGGAATTTGTGCAAAAAGCAAAATTTTGCTCCTAACCCTTCCTAAGGGTCCAAGGCAAAAAAATTTCAAGCTCCTGACCCTTCCAAAGGGTCTAGAGCAAAATTCCCCAAAAGACTTATTTCTTCACTAAGGACATTGAATGGTAGTCATGCATGGAAGAGAAAAGGATCAAAGATCAAGTCTAAAGCAAAGATGAGTGAAAAAGGATGAGAATTGAGCCTAATTGAGCAATTTCGCTCCTGACCCTTCCAAAGGGTCCAGAGCAAAATTCCTAGCAAGACTCTTTATTTTGCCTAAGGACCTTGTTTTAAGCTAAATAAATGGCGAATTGACTTGATTATGGTAAGAGGAAATTTGATAAGTCAAGTTCAAGGCAAAGAAAGGAGAAAAGAAGTATGAAATGAGCCTAAGGAAGAATTTCGCTCCTGACCCTTCCAAAGGGTCCAGAGCGAAATTTCTTAAAACACTATTTTCCTCCTTATTCAAGCCAAGATCTTTGTTCCTAGGACATGATGGAGAGAGGATGGATATATACCTGCCTTAAGAGCTGAATGGAAGTGAAAGCAATGATGGATTTGAGGGTAAAAGACAAATTTCGCTCCTGACCCTTCCAAAGGGTCCAAAGCGAATTTTTATAGAATCCTCCCTTTGCTTCAAATTTGAACTAAATTTTGTGCCTTGAAGCCTTAATTAGGATGTCATCATGCCTTGGAAGCAATTGAGGGGGTGAAAAGGTGGGAGAATTAGGCCTAAAATGCAAATTTCGCTCCTAACCCTTCCAAAGGGTCCAGAGGGAAAAAATTTCAAGCTCTTGACCCTTCCAAAGGGTCCAAAGCGAAATTCCTAAAAAATCCTTTTGCTCCCAATTTTGTATCAAGCCTAATGTTGATTGAGGTGGATTGAACTTAGAGGCATCCTTAGGCATGCATTTGAGTAAGTTGTGGTCACAAAATGTGAAGAATTTGTCCTAAAATGCAAATTTTGCTCCTGACCCTTCCAAAGGGTCCAGAGCGAAATTTCCTATAACATCTTTTTGCTCCTTGTTGAGACCAAGATCTTGATTTCTAAGGCATGGTTTGGAAAGAATTGATATGTACTTGCCCTTGAAAGGTGATTTAAGGCAATGAAGTGATAGAATTGAAGCTAAATCACCAATTTCGCTCCTAACCCTTCCAAAGGGTCTAGAGCGAAATTCCTTATAGGTCTTGTCCTTGGCCAGGTCCCAAGCGAAATTTCTTAAAACACTATTTTGCTCCATGTTTGAAACCAAGATTTTGTCCCTATGGCGTAAAATTGATGTATTCTTTCCTTAAGAAGAGATTTGAGGCAAAGAAATTGTGAAAATTGAGCTAAAATGCAAATTTCGCTCCTGACCCTTTCAAAGGGTCCAGAGCGAAATTCCTAGGAGATCTAAAGTTTTGACTAAGTCCTTGAGCAAAGCCCATTCCTAAACAATTTTGGAGGCGAATGATTTGATCTTGGTAAGGTAAGGTTGAAAATGAGGTCTAATTGAGCAACTTTGTCCAATTTCGCTCCTGACCCTTCCAAAGGGTCCAGAGCGAATTTCACTATAGGGCCTATCCCTGGAGAGGATCTTGAGCGAATTTCATTCTAATGCCTTCTTGTTGATGATTTAAGGTGATAAATATCATGTTAGAACAGATATATCATGTATACTTAATCATCCTTTGTTTGTTTTGCAGATTAATAAAATCAAGATGGAGGAGGATCAGGGCTGGACAAAGAGGACCTATTCAAATTCCATCATCATCAAGGACACTTCAAATGCGTGAGAGAGGACTCAAGGTGCTTCTAAAGCATTGGAAGACTTCAAGTGTTCAAGGAGTTGCAAGCTATCCTCAAGATCTTCATTCTACCACATGGAGAAACCACAAGATATCAGAAGAAGGATCTTATAAAACTTCAAAGCGATATGAGCTACCAAAGGAGGAGTGACTTGACCGGGAAGGAGGCTTGATCAAACACATGAGTATCAAAAGAGATATGAGCAGGTACCAGACAAAGTGGCGTCCCAGTCATTGTTCCTCCAGTCAGATAGCTCCACCTCAACATGTCCAGATTCAATGTACCTGACTCACCAATGATGACACAAACTTTGAGGCACCTACCCCTAACATCTATTGGTCCATTCTTATGAAATGTAATTTTCTCATTGGCTAAAGGAGTTTGTTGTAACAAACCCTAATTAGGGTTTTCATCTTGTAATTCTAGTCGTTGATTGTAAACCAATCTGAGTCGTTGAATTGTAAAGAGCTCTCTATATAAGGCTCTAGCTCTTCATTTGTAAGGATTAATAGTTAAGAGTTAGCTAATAAGAGTTAGTGAATAGTCAGTAAAATAGAATAGCAATTAGAGTAGATTAGCAGGAGAAGGCAAGAAATTGTTGCCTAAATTGTAAATGAACTCCATTTTCATTGAAGTTAAAGTGAAATGTGTTCTTTCTTGCAATATGCATGGTTTCTTGTTGAATCTTCAATTTTAGATGGTAGATAATTAGATTGAATGGAGAAAAATTGTTGAATGCACTCGCATGGAATCTGCCTAGTCCAAACCACTAACCTCTTACTGATTGTAAGGACGCCCTGCGTGGTCAACTGGCATCAAATGAGCTTAATCTCGAGTCGTTACGCGTCTACTGTTCATGCATTAACTTGAATGATGATCAGTGTTTGACAATGATGATTTGAACATCTTCAGAGCTACCCTAGAAGATCGCACTGAGCTGGTGTCGAATTGTTCAGTTTGATGGTAAGACCTAGCCCAGTAGTACTCCACCTAGTCGTTCATCCATCTTCTCGCATTCTAGGTCTTAGAGTAGACTTTCTGAGCCCTGTATCTTTTGATATTTCTTTATCTTCCAGCCAGTAGATAGGACTTGAGTTCCAGCAAATCAGACACTCAAGCATTCAGATGTAAGTCCCCTTGTGAATCCAACATAATCACATCAGACCAAATTGAGCTTATCCACACGTAGAGACCCTACATATAAGAACCTTGGAGTCTTCTCGAATGATCCTTAGGCGAAATCTTCAGCATTCGAGGAAACTTTGTTCAAGAGAGGATAAGATACCTTGGTATTTTAAACTATGATTGCATGTGCATAAAAAACACATCAATAGGACCCAAAGTTGCACCATATTCCTCGAGGTCAATCTCCTCCTCTGCATCGTCCTCGGGTTCTTTCTCTTTCATGGCCTCTTCTGCCTTTCGTCATGCTTTGACTTCTTCATCAATTTCATAAGCCAAGCTTGGCGGGTTCCTTCATATGGAGCTTTCTGGTGCTAGTGACCAGCCAACCTCACCCATAAGCCTGGTGTGCCAAAGTACGCATTTGTGAGGTGCTTATGCACCCGCGATACCACAACACCTTCCACCTGTTTCCCCACCATCCTCTCTTCTAGGAAGGTTATAGGGTCAGCCCAGTCCTCATCCGATATGGCTCTCCCTTAATCAATGGATCCTCTTCAAGCATGTTGCTCCTTCTAACTATCCAATCACCTCTTGTGGCATAGCCCAACATATAGATGGCCATAGAAGGGTGCTCTTGTTCTCTATAAATTTTCAAATTTGAGTCGTTTACCGGATCACAAATAGGATTATCGTTCAATGCTGATAGTATTACTGCACCATTCTTGCCAACTTCCCTGATTTTATACGGCCCCAACCAACAAACTCTGAACTTCCCAAGACAAAGTTTGTCACGGTCGTTATATTTTAGTACCCACTATCCTGGTCGAAAGTTCATCTACTACAGGTGTTTGTCATGCCAAAACTTTCGTCGTCGTTGGGCCACCTCTGTTGCCCACTATGTCGTCATTCTCTGTCCATCCAACTTGGTAAGGTTTAGAAGTTTTGTTCCAGCTCTCGGCATCACCCAGGCGACTCTCTACTGCAATCCGTAGGCTCGATATGGTGTATTCTGCTAGTACCACCGCTTCTTGCTCGTACATGAGTTGGAAGGGTGTGTGACCTGTCATCACCTTGTAGATGGTACAATATGCCCAAAGTACTGCTAGAAGCCACTCCTCCCAGTCTTCCTGTTCCACCCCACATGACTTGTAGATAATTGATACAAGAACCTTGTTGGTTGATTCTGCCAAGCTGTTCGCCCAGGGGTAGTACGGACTTGATAGATTGTGGAATATTCTAAATTCAGCCGTCATAGTCCTACTCCTAATTACATGATTCAAAAAATGTACCCCACAGTCACTGGTAATCTAAATTTGAATGTTGAACCTCATGACAATTTGCTTGTAGAGAAATCTTGCCGTATGATGGCGGGATTGTCCAGGAGTGCCCTTGCCTCTGCCCACTTCGTGAGGTACTCAGTGGCGACGACGTACAGCATCTATGCATACTGCTTGCCTTTAGTGGGTAGACAAAGTCGAGGCCCCACCTCTCAAACAGCTCCTGCGGTTGGGAGAGGAACAAGGCATGAAATCCCTCTTCAGTGGCTTACCCACTCTTTGGAATGTATCACAGCCCACAACCCATTCCCAAGAGTTTGTGCAAAGGGTTGGCCACCATAGCCCCGCTAGTAGCACTTTTCGTTTGGTGGTGTTCGGTCCCATGTGGCCTCCAGCAAGTCCTTCATGTGTTTCCTTCAATACGCATAGAATTTCTTCTTGCATCACACATCTCTATAGGATCTAGTCGTGTCCCATCTTGTACAGTCAGCCATTAATCAATTGAAATGTTTTACTTTTCAATGCCAACTTTCGTCATTCACTTGGCGGCATATCCCTCCGAAATGTAGAGGTGGACAAGTACTCGCCAATGTTTTCATACCATGGAGGCAATGCTGCTATCTGGATAAGTGAGCATCCGAGAAGTCTTCATTCACCCCCTCTGGAGGCTCTTCAAACTTGATTCTCGAGAGTTGGTCTGCAATGACATGAGTCTTCCTGGGTCATACGATGATGGTGAAGGTGAACTCCTACAAAAGGAGTATCCACCTCTCACCCTTCCCTGAATGATCGGCTTATTCACTAGGTACATGAGTGCCTGATGGTCCACATAAAATGTGAAGGGTGTTGCCAGTAGGTAGTGTCGAAGCTTTTGTATGATGTACACCATGCCAAGTGCCTCCCTCTTGGTCATACTATAGTTCCTTTCTGCCTTGGAGAGTAGCTGGCTGGCGAAGAAAATTGGGTGGTCTAACCCTTGTATGCCCACTTGTGCCAATGTGGCACCGATGGCATAATTGGAAGCATCCACATGTATGTGGAACTCCTTGTCCCATTCAGAGTACACCAAGATAGGTTCACTTACCAACCGAGACTTGAGTTCCCCAAAATCCTCTTCTTGTTCAGTTCCCCACACGAACGACTCTCCCTTCCATGTGAGATTGTTGAGGGGATAGGAGATCTGTGCAAAGTTCTTAATGGATCTGAGGTAGTAGCCCACATGCCCAAGGAAGGATTTCACCACAGTCATGTCCTCAGGACTCTCCATCGTAATGATGACCTCTACTTTGACGAGATTTGTCTTCAACCCTTCCTTACACACAATGTGGCCAAGTAGCTTTCCTTGGGGTACCATAAATTGACACTTTTTCAAGTTCAAGGCCAACTGTGCCCTTTGGCACCTCTCCATACATTCCTTGAGTGTCGTGAGGTGAGTTCCTTGTGAGTTGTAGATGGACCAATCGTCCAAGAAGGCCTTAAAATTCCCCACCAACATTCTAACAAAAATATGTAATATAATCCGTTGGAAGGTGGCTGGGGCATTATACATGCCAAATGGCATTATATTGTATGCATACACCTTGTCTTCCACCACGAACGTGGTTTTCAGCTTGTCTTCCTCCACAATACTAATCTGGTTATAGCCCGAAAACCTGTCCAAGAATGAATACATTTCATGGCCCGCCTCCTCTTCCAGGATGCTATCAGTGAAAAATATTGGGAAAAGGTCTTTGATGGTAACTGCATTCAAGCACCTGAAATCTACATATATCCGGATCTAATTCACCTCCTTCAGGGAAATAACAATTGTTGACACCCACTCGCTTGTTTCCACTATGAAGATAATGCCAGCTTCTAACATTTTCTCGATCTCCTCATTCACCTTGGCAGCATAGTTCTTGTTCATTCCATAGGGCCTCTTTCATACGGGTTGTGCACCCGGTACGAGAGGTTTTTTATGTACACAAAGTTATAGAAGTACTCCTTTTAAATCTTTGTATGTCCACGTGAAGGTATCTTTGTACTCAAGAAATATCTTGAATGCTTCCGCTTTCGGTATGGGATCTAGTCGTCCCCTACCAAGATCACCTTCGGATTATCCTCCCCCAAGTTTACTTTTTTTATGTTTGGTTCTTTGTACTTGATGGCCTTATCTCTTTCAAACCGATGGGCTAGGGTATCATCCACTTTCGCCATTCCCTCTTTGTACTCTTTGTACTCTGGTGGAAGGTGGTACTTTTCGTACCTTCACCAACCTCTTCAATTTCATTGATTTGTAACATGTTGCACTTGGGTGGAAGACCTCATAGTCCTCCATCTGCCAGTGAAACAGCTTGTTGAGAGAGCTTGTCTCATCCTCTAAGCAACCTTCCATTTCCAGTACCCCCTCGTCATTAGGTTCCATCCTTCTCTTTCCGTCCTCAGAACCCCATTTATAGTCATTAGAGTAATTAAAGTCTAAGTCGAAGGACGCCAACTCTTCACTTACAGCCTGATTCTTCAGATCAATGACATACATCTGTCCTTTGCTCTTGATGGAGTGTGTATTTCTTTTCCAATTATGGTTTGCCTTGGTGGCAATCAGCTAGCCCCTTCCGAGGAGGGCATCGTACACCTTCTTCTCAAGTTGAATGACCGCGAAGTTGAGGAAGAAGTGTTGAGTACCAATACTGACCTTCTGTGCCATGAGTGTCCCAAGCGGCTTAATGTCGTGTTGATCAACACCTACCAATTGGAAGGTTTGTGGCCAGAGTGTTGGCTTACCCAATCCCTTAAATGTCTCCTCCGACAACACATTCACTCTGGACCCTTCATCGACAATGGTATTAGTCAACTTCTGCCCCGTTATTTCCATTTCGACCACAGCAGGCTTCCTTCCGATGCTTACAGTTAATAGCATGGGATCAATGGCAGAGTCACCGAGTGACTTCACCATTAGCTTCTTCGTCCATTCACAATGCTCCTGGCTAGCTATCTCTTCACCAACCACGTTGGTGATGGCCATCTTCAATTAAGGCATGGTTTGTAGGAGGTCTGATACCCTTACGGCATCATGTGAGACCCTTCTTTCTTCTGCCATCGCCCATTCAATGTCCATCTTCGCCTCTTGAAGTCACTCTTTTTTTGTACGGGGACCAGGATATAGTGCCTTCTTGGTCTGGAGCCTAGTAATCGCCAGTACTTCCTCGTCTAGCTCTTCCACGTCTAGCATGTTTACTCCCTTTTGCTTCGGGCAATCGGTGTTCTCATGATTTCCTGGTCCACACCATTTGCATAGCCACCATGCGTTGTTGCTTTGGCCATTTTGGCAGTCCCGCGTGAAGTGACCCCATTCATTGCAACTACGGCATCGGATCATGGGTCTACCCTTCGCGTCATAATGTATTCTCCTTCATGGGTATTGTTATTGTTCTTATTCCCTCGCCTGTTGTTTCGTTACCCCCCAGGAGATGCATTGGAGTTGGCAAGGGGTTTGGGAGGTGTGGTCGAGGGGTTGTTTGTTCCCCTTGTGTGAAGAGCACTTGTGTGCTCCTTGTTTTTAAGTTGTACAAGCACTCCTAAATGGAGTGTCCCAGTGCCTGGCAGATGTCACAAAATGATTTCTTCAGGCAAGTGCCCTTGGTATGGCCTTCCACCTTGCAATCAATGCAACACAATTACTTACTCTACTTGACACTCTCCTTTTCTGCCTTCAACTCCATCATCCGCAACATGTCTCTTTGAAGAGCTTGTACGATATTAGACTCTCTGTCGCTACTTTCCACCACACTATCATCATGGATGATCCTTTTCTTCCCTTTGGATGTTTTACTCTCACTCTCAATGTCCATCGCCCAGTTGTAAGCCTCGGCATGCAAAGGCAAAGGGACAACTTTCATTTTCCTCCTAAGGGATGGAGCGAGTCCTTCCATGAAGCACCTCTTCTTCAATCCATCAGTCGATTGGTGTTCCATCTTGTTTAACAACTCTTTGAGCCTATGGTTGTAAGCACGTACACTCTCATTTTTACCCTGCCTGGTATTATTTTTTAGATCAATCCATCCCGCCTTGTTCTTAGCGTTGAGGTATGTGTACCAGTCAATGGCAATTCCCCAAAGGGTGGCAGGAAATGCCTTCAACCAATAATCCTAGTCATCTTGGCCATTCGCCTTCTATATCATTATACATGTCTTACAATGTCGTGCAGGGTCCTCCGATCCATCTATTGTGAACTTCGGGAGTTTTTGCCTCTCTGCATTATTCTGGTTGTGCAACATTGTCCTTGCTTGGAAAGCATTGTGTGTTCGACCAGATTAGATCGTCCTACTCTTTGCGTCCAAGTGCCTCTCTTGCACTCTCGGCCACGCGTGAGCTCTCTACGTGTCCACCGTCTGCGTCTTCCGTACCTTGGTCACCTTCGTTTCTTCTTCCCAGAGTCTTTGGCTCAGACCCTCCTATTCTTGATTGCTCCACAAGGGACAGCTTCCCAATTCGGTACAAGTTGGTTTCAAAGATTTCAGCAACCTCCGCTTTGAGGTTTCGTGCCTCCTCTTCGTCACGTACGGAGTGTACGAATGAGCTATTCTCAGATTCGGTTCCAAAGTTGTCACTAGAAGTAGGGTGTGTGGCCTAGTCGGCAAGATCTTCCTCCACTACATCTGGAATTGGTAGGTTCCTCACAACCTCTACCAACTTGTTCCACGTACACAGTCTTCGCCTCTCCCGACTACGGCTTCTACTCACACTCCTACTTCTCGTTGGACTCTTTAAACCTTCAAGGATTTCTCTTAACCGTCGTCTCCTTTCACTTTGTTCTCTCGGGCGGAGAGATCTTTGTACCGATGTTTCTCCCTATTCCTGAGTGTTTCTAGTACGTTGATCTTTGTTTGGACGTAGGGGCATTAATTGTCGTGGATACGACGTCTGCTCGCATCTCACTCCTCTTCCTCCCTATAGGTCCTCTCTTCATATCTTTGCAGTATCTATTGTCGACATCCTTCTCGGTTGCTTTCCTCCCATTGGCCTTGCAGTTCAATCAGATTCCATGCAAACAACTTTGGAAGACTTCTGAGTAGATCGAAGACAGCAGTGTTCATTGTGAGTTCGCCACGCATCATGCCTTCAGGGACCGCTCTCTCTTGAGCTTCCCTCTGCACGTACTAAGTGACTGAAACCTCCCATAGGTCTACCAAGTCTTTCGTCAATTGATCCTCCCGTACTTCCACCTATGTCACTTCTTCTTGGGTGTCACTTTCGGTTAGCAGTAATTGTTGTTGGAATGGTTGGCCCACTATGCGTGCCTACCGCTTTCCACCATATTGATCTCTAAGTTTGTATCGGCAACAGTGCCAAAATGTTTACTCCCTACGGGGTATGTTCTTTAACTACCAGAAGTAAGTTGAAGCAAGAAGTAAGCAAGAAGTATACAGCACATGAACAACACAACATATAGAACTTATAACATATGGCAAAATGATATATCTTTATTTCCAGCATGTAATGGATACAACAATAGCAATCCCATTCCCGATACAATATTACATATATATACCACCAGACAGTTGGCTAAGATACCAGCCATTGGCAACTACCCACTAACCCCTACGAGAACATTACATTGCCATTTATTTAAAACTAAACATGACAAAGTATTATTTCACGTGGCATATTTGTCGTCTACATATTTTTATTTCCCAAACTAAGTATATTAGAGAAATGCTGAAAAGATTTAAGATGGAGGATTGCAATCCAGTGAGCACACCTATGGTGACAGGATGTAAACTTAGTAAAGATGATGAGTCTCTGGATGCTAATCAAAGACTTTACAAGTCAATGATAGGGAGTTTATTATATGTTACAGCTACTAGACCTAAAATTATGCAAGATGTTGGTTATGTTGCTAGATTTCAGGCTACTCCTAAGGATACTCATGTTCATGCAGTTAAGAGGATCTTCAAGTATCTTAAGGGTACTATGGATTATGGACTCTAGTATCCAAAAGGTAATGATTTTACACTCACAACTTATAATGATGCAAATTGGGGTGGTTTGGTGGATGATAGGAAGAGCACGAGTGCAGGTGCATTGTTCCTAGGTGGTTGTCATGTTTCTTGGTTAAGTAAAAAGCAGCATCTACTTCCTTGTCTAGAGCTGCAACGGAGCATAATGCAGCAGTGTCATGTTGTGCACAAGTTCTTTGGATGAAGCAGACATTGAGGGATATTAAGGTACAATTTAATCATCCTATATCTATTTTTTGTGATAGCACGAGTGCCATTAATATTTCTAAGAATTTTGTTATGCACTCTAGGGCTAAACATATTCCAGTTAAGTATCATTTTCTGAGAGAACAAGTTACTAATCAGTAGGTTAAGCTGGAATTTGTTTCAACTAAAGAGCAGATTGCAATTTTGTTTACCAAACCTTTGCCAAGAGATGCTTTTTGAGCTATTTGGTTGGCTGGCTGAGCTGCTTGTGTGTCTGGTTGAGCTGGTTGACTGTCAACTTAAGGTGGTTGCTTGTCTATGTCAGTTGCCTACTTGTCTACTTCACCTGCTGACTTGTGACAAGTCAGATCATGTGCCATATCGTCAGTTGTAGTTTCAAAAGGTGTTGAATATATTTAAGGCATCGTGTATTTAAGGCAGCAAGCCTTTGTTAAAGATTCTAGAATGAAGTTGATAATATTAGAAGAAGACAACGATTCTTGACTGTTTTAATTGACAGCTTAATCCTTATTCATGGGCTGCATTGGATATGGTGGCTATTCCTCTACAAATGTCAGAACTTTTTCTTGGCATTTTTATTAATAAAGATTCCTTAGACAGCCTTGTGTAACGCCTTTATTTATTTCTATATCGAACAGATCATCCTTGTGGAGAAAAAATGGTAATAATATCACTTTGACTATCATTTTTTGTTCAAGACTGCTAATGGGACATGTTGATTGACATCTGATAAAGCTGTTGTTACTCTAGACGATTTTGGAGAATAAGATATTTTTGGTCTGTCGCCTTTCTTGGTGGAGATCGTGGGCTGTTATATTATTCCGTGTTTAGTCCACACGTTTTCTTGGCTGTGACGTGGATGATGTTTTAATGTTCTTTGAAAATAAGGAATTTGTTTTTGAAGTATGTTGTTGTAAAGTTTGAATATAGTCAGGCGGCAATGATTGGCATGTGGTTGAGACAACATTCCTTGCATCTGGCGAAGTTTAGTATAGACAAACTCTTAAAAAGGGGATGCGATGTTGTTGAAAGGCGGGGGTAGTGCAAGTGTGCGATGAAATTGAGAATATTCAAGTTACTTCTGTTCATGATCGTATTTCATGAGAATTATTTATAGTTTCCATATCTTTATTTTTTGGTTTTTTGGAAAAACTAGATTGCTAACAGCTTGTAGGAGTAGTTTGTTTTCTATCAGCCTGTGGACATTCTTGTATCATTTCCAGCGAGCATATCTTCAAGAGGATGGGAATATAGTATTGGTCAACTATGAAGACACAGAATATTAAATGGGTCTCTTTTACTCATTCCCTTGTTTGATGGGTATGAAGCTGCAAGATATATTTCAGGTCTCTCTTTTTGGCATGAAAAACCTTCAAAGTGGGTATGGTGATGTATGTGCTCTATGAAGGACGCCTTAGCTGGTGAAGTAGTGCAAATAAGGAGCTGGAATTATGCTAGGTGTGTTATTTTTTATTTGAAGTGTTGGGTGTATGTTGTTTTCTTAGTTTCAGTGATAATTATATTTTGTATTTGGGTTGGTGCTCTTTGTGAGTTGGTGCTCACTTATGTAATTTAGGTTGGTGCCCATTTTATTTGTTAATGGAAGCTTTGTATGCCGTGGTTTTTCTCTCTAAGGGTTTTCCACGAGAAAATTTGTATTTGTGTCTTGATGTCTCCTTCCTCTTCACTTTATGAAGTTTCACATATTGAAAAGGTTTTAAAATACTGATTCACCCCCCCCCCCACCCACCCTCAGTATTTTTTGTGCTCTTCACATTAGACACAATGTTTCTACATTTTTTACTTTGTTAGAGGCATCCACCGATTTTTTAAAAATCACCTCACCATTTGAAGCTACCACAAAATTGATATGGTGCATTTTTTCCCATTTATCCACCCATCCAAAAGAATAGTGCAGCCATATTTTCTCCATTCCTTCTTTTGTTCTTCCACTAATTGCCTTGCCCTTTCGATTGCATTCACAAACAACCTACAAGTACAAAGTGAAAGTACGAAATTTTAATTTTTAAACCAAAAAAATAGCCTAAATTCAACATAAATTACAATAAGTATAAAACCTCCCACTCAAGTCTTTACGAGGTGCCTTGTAGCCTTTTCCCATAACAGTCAATGCAATTACCAAATTCTCCCAATAAGGACTACTCACTACATTGAAAGGAATGTTGTTGAAGTAACAAAATTCAACACATGCCATATCTACATGCTCATGCACCTCCTAGTTCCACCCTGTAGCTTCCAATAATGGTTGCGCTCCAAGTGTATTTCTTGACACAAAAAACTATGAGGCGTGTGTGTAGGTGTAGATGCTAGCACTCTACTTGAAGTAGATGAAGTGGACGTCAATGTGCTTTGGATGCATGGTCCACGAAGAGAGCCCCCTATGCCTTGACATCTTGTATCTTCATCTAATTCTAGTAGCACTCCATGACCATGACCACCAATTATGGATGCTACTATCGTTGTCCTTGTCTTCTCCCTTTGCAATTTTTTATCTATTACGACTACAAATAGGGCATTCATCTCTCTTTATATCTCTTCAGTGTTCCCATAACAGGGCTTGGCATCACAATGAGTAATGCTTGCAAAATGGTATTTGAGGCAATTTATGCCTCCATGATGCACTTTCTAACATTTTAAACAAATAACTGACCCAAGCATCGGTCCTGCACGACGTATTTCCAAGCAGTGTCTCTAGATCCAAGAGGACAAGTGCCTATAATCGGTGGTGGCACCAATTGGATGGAACCCAAGGCTAAACCTAATCCAGAAGCTTCTCTATTTGCCCCTATATGATGTATTTAACCTACAAATACAAAGTAAATGCACAAAATTTTAATTTTTAAATTAAAAAATTAACCTAAATTTCAACATAATCACTAAAAATCAGTATACAATTAGTTTAAATCAATTATTAGTTTAAATAGGTAAAAATTAATACACTCACAAGATTCTAAACATTTTTTTCCCAAAAAAAAGGTTAAAATCAAAAAAATAAGTTGTGTATGCAAAAAATAGTGAATTCATTTTAAAAATCAGAAAAAAATCATCAAAAACTATAGTGAATCCAATTTTTTGGAATTTAAATACAAAAATACAACTTAGTTTTAGCCCATGATGAATTTTTTTTTACCTAGATGTTGGTTTTTGCAGCCCAAATGAAGAAAAATGTTAGAAAAAAAAACAAAAAATGAAAATCTCACATGTGCTTTTTGTTAAAATTATAGCATCGACAAATAAAGAATCAACAATGAAATATATCAGTTTACCACCTCACTATTAATTATCATGATTGAATAAAGCATGCTTTCGATCTGCATTAATTAATATCATATTGATTTCATTATCGATCGAGTAATGATCGATCAACATTGCTTACATTGTATATACGTTGAATACCTTTCTTATCGGCATATTAAACATATGTTAATGACTACTTAACTAATAGTAAGTGGCCGTTCATAAAACGGTATTCATAATACTGTTTAAGTGCCATCGATGAGGAGGCACGTCTTGAGCGGACATGCCTCCACTTTGTGCAGACATGTCCACTCAAGACATGCCCCCCCGATACAAGTATATATGCAGACCCGATAAGGCAATATTGAGCAAAAAAAATCGAACATTCTCAGCCTTGTTTGGACCTGCAAAACACAGTCTTCATTAGAATCATAAATCACATAAATTCAGAAATATTAATTACAATCTATCAACTATCAAATCTGAGAGGAGTACGATCTGCATTTACATGGTATCAAAGCCAGGTTAAGGAGGATCCAAGTAGCGATCGAACTTGAGATATTCAGATTTAAATCTAAGTACATCACATTCCTCTATGGCGAGTGTAATCAGATTCGAAGATAGGCTAGAAGGAGGAAACAACTTCTCATCATGGAAGTTCAGGATTATGATGATATTAAAAGAGAATAAAGTTGAGTCATTTGTGAAAGAAAATAAAGCAGAACTAGAGAATGATCCCGAGAAGACAACATGGATTGAAGGAAATGAAAAGGCCATGAAAATCATAGTTGATGGAGTTAGAGATCATATCGTGCCAATCTTGACAAAACATGAGACCGCATATCATATGTTTAAGTCACTTGAAAGCACATACGAAATAAATAATTCTAGTAGGACCTTGGCTCTAAAGAGAGAAATCAATCATATAACTTATAAGTATGAAGAAAGGAGAATCTATCAACGCATACTTTATGAGAATATCTGCACTAAGGGATCAGCTATCAACACTTGGATATCAGATTGAAAGTAAGGAGCTAACACTTATTGCCTTAGATGGTCTACCAAATTCCTGGGAGACATTTGTTCAAGGCATTAGTGCAAGGTCTAAATTTCCAAAGTTTGACCGGCTAAGATCAGACTGCCTTCAAGAGGAATCGAGATAGACAAAGAAAGGATTCAATCAGAAGAACGTAGATGAAGATCTCCATGTCTTGAATGCTAATTCTCACAAGAAAGGAAAGAAGAAGCACTTCAAGAAGAGGAAAAGCCACCATGGGAAGGGTTCATCCAAGAAAGATGTTTCACAAATCCAATGTTTCAGATGCGGTCAGTATGGGCACTATGTAGTCAGATGTCCTAATAGAACAAAGCAACAAGCATCATTTGCCAAAGTAGGAAAGTCTAAGACAGAGCATGAATCCGAGAAATATGTATTCTACTATGCACTTTCAAACCAAGTATCAAATAAATCCAACACTTGGGTTATAGATAGTGGATCATCAAGACACATCACTGGGTTCAGGGAACTCTTAGACTCCATGGTAGAAGAAACTGATGAGGAAGTGACAATTGGAGATGACTCTACACATCCAGTCAGAGGTGTTGGAACATGTATCATCAAATTGAAGTCCGGTATCTCTATTCAACTCACCGGAGTATTGTTTGTACCAGGTATCAAGAGGAACTTGGTTTCCATATCTGCACTTGACGACAATGGATATAGGGTTACCTTCATGGATAGTAAAGTGTTGGCATGGCCAAAGAACTCTACTATTAAGAAGGCTCAAACCATAGGTTATAGACAAGGATATCTATATAAATTATGTACTGAGCCAAATCTTGCCCTAATTCATGAAATTGCAGACTCTAATGAAATATGGCATAGGCGATTAGGACACCCCCATTTCCGTGCCCTATCTTCTATGGAAAAACTAGTCACAGGTTTACCCAAACTCAAACAATATCATTCAAGGGCATGCAAGGGGTGTGCCTTAGGGAAAAACACAAAAGGGTCTTTCCAAAGTAGTTCTAGTAAAACAAATGATGTATTAGAATTAGTCCACTCAGATTTATGTGGACCCATGTCTGTACCTTCTTTAGGGGGTTTCTTATATTATGTAATTTTTGTTGATGACTTCTCTAGAAAGACCTGGATCTATTTCCTCAAATGTAAAGAATCTGAGGAGATCCTTAGAAGGTTTAAGGAATTCAAATCCCTTACAGAAAACTCTTATGGGAGGAAAGTTATAACATTAAGGACAGACAATGGGAGAGAATACACATCAGATATTTTTAAAGAATTTTGTAAAAATGATGGGATTAAGTGAGAGTTCACTGTACCCTACAACCCTCAACAAAACGGAGTTGCTGAAAGGAAAAATAGAACCATTGTAGAAGTTGCTAGGGCAATGTTACTTGATCAAAACATAGAAACATCACTTTGGGCAGAAGCCTCTAGTACTGTTGTTTACATACAGAACAGATGTCCTCACTCCCATATTGATGACAAAACTCCTGAAGAAGCTTTCACTGGTGTAAAACCAGACATCAGTCACTTGAGGATATTTGGTTGTCCTGTCTACATTCATGTGCCCAAAGAGAAAAGAACTAAGCTAGAACCTTCTGGGAGAAAAGGTATTTTTGTAGGCTATAGTGAAACCTCCAAAGCTTATAGAATATATGTGCCTGGTCAAAGACAGATTGAACTAAGTAGAGATGTAATTTTTGAGGAAGACATAGCTTTTAAAAGAGCTAGAAATTCTATTGAGTCAGAAATTCAAACTTCCCCCATAGACCTAGAAGAGGATCATGCCCCTGAGATTCAGAGGGAGTACCCTGAGGAAGATAGTAAAGAAGAACAAATCCAATCATTGGAAAATCCTAAGAAGAGACCACTCTGAGCTACTAAGACAATGAAAGAAGCAAAGACTTATGCAGCTCCGTCAGGGACTTTTAGAGAGAGTAAAAGACCTAAGAGATTCTCTAGTTATGTAGCTTTGATGAGTGAATTCATCAAATCAGAACCTGCTAATGTTACAGAAGCTCTCCAGCACCAACTATGGAAGCATGCCATGACAGAGGAGTATCAATCCATCTTGAAAAATGATGTGAGGGAGATAGTACCTAGGCCAAAAGAGAAATATGTTGTTTCTTCCAAGTGGCTATTCAAAATCAAGCATGTTGTAGATGGCAGTATAGAAAAACACAAAGCAAGATTTGTAGCCAGAGGTTTTTCACAAAAGGAGGGAATTGATTATGAAGAAAATTTTGCACCAGTTGCTCGCTATACCTCAGTCAGAGCAGTTCTAGCCATTGCAGCAGCCAAAGGATGGAAAGTCCATCAAATGGATGTAAAAATTGCATTCTTAAATGGGACTACTGAAGAAGAGGTCTACTTAGAGCAACCTAAAGGATTCGACATCCACAATACAGAGTCACATGTGTGTAAATTGAAGAAAGCCCTGTATGGACTTAAGTAGGCTCCCAGAGCCTGGTATGAAAGAATTGGCAATTACCTCATGGGATTAGGTTTCTCGAAAAACGATGCAGACCCAAATCTCTACTTCAAGAAAATCAAAGGTGATATTTTAATATTAATATTATATGTTGATGATCTATTGATTACAGGAGTGGATCACCTTATTGATCAGTGTAAGAAGGATCTAGCCTTAGAGTTTGACATGAAGGACTTAGGTCTATTGTGTTGATACATGATAGCCTCGGTAAGATAAATGATTGAATGAGAGATAATAAGAGATAAATGAAGTCTCTCATTCAATCATCTATCTCATCGATAGACTATGATAAGACTTCATTTATCATTCCTTTGTCTGATGATTATTATAACTACTCCTCTATATGTTATTTTCGGTTTTTCTTATACCAATAATGATGATCGTATGCATGATCATTTAAACTTATGTTGATATTCACACATACGATCTTGTTGTGATCATATTCCTCGATTTATATATATATAACCTTGCAAACAAATCCCGATTAATATCGGGTTCTTAACCAATGCTTAAATACTGATTAACATCGGTTATAAATCGTAATGCACAAAACACCGATTGGTATCGGTTAACTACGGTTATGGTTTGAAGAGGCACGATCAAGTAATATCTTGATCGGTCATGTCTAATAGACATGACCGATCAAGGTATTGCTTGATCCCCTTTGGTTGCATATACATATATATTGATCGGTGAATGTTGGAAGATCATCGAAATTTATTAATGCTCTTTCTCCATCTGCAACATACCATATAATAAACAGATTTATTATATAGTTAATTGACAATTAAATGAAAGATACAATAACATCATATATCTTGATCATTGAATAGAAAATTGAAAACATTTACATATTGCACTACTTCTTTGGATTAGAAGTCTGGCAGAAATCAGATGGCATTATTCTGAATCAAGGGAAGTACACCCTTGATATATTGAAGAGATTTGGAATGATGAATTGTAGATCTATGTCATCTCCCATGGAAACAAATCTTCATAAATTGAAGGAAGCAGCAGCAGATTCTCAATTAGTAGATCCAACTCTCTACAGGCAGATGATTGGATCTTTGATGTACTTGGTCAACACCAGACCAGATATCTGTTATGTTGTGAATGCTTTGAGTCAATTTATGTGTGAGCCCAAGGAGATACATCTTGTTGTCGTGAAGCATATAATGAGGTACCTTCAAGGTACCCTTAATTATGGTCTCAAATATGGAAAGGTTGATTTAAATCTTCATGGATTCACAAATTTAGATTGGGCTGGAAGTGTGACCGATCGGAAAAGCACCTCAGGATGTTGCTTCAGTTTAGGATCGGCTATGATATCATGGATAAGCAGAAAACAATCTTCAGTGGCTCAGAGAAAAACAGAAGCCGAATACATTGCAGCTTCTATGGCTGCAAGAGAAGCAGTATGGCTCAGAAAACTACTTGTGGGATTATTTGGTGAGCCTCTGAAACCTACTATTATCCACTGTGATAATCAGAGTTGTATTAAGCTTTCAGTGAATCCAGTATTTCATGATAGATCTAAGCATATCGAGATTCCTTATCACTATGTGAGAGACATGGTAGAAAGGAATGTAATCTAGTTGGAGTATATCAGTACAGGAGATCAGACAGCAGACATACTTACCAAACCTCTCTCCATAGTGAAAGTTGAACACTTCAGAAAGAGTCTTGGTATGATTGAAATGTAAGTATTATATCTATCTGTACTAATATATAAGATGTTTAATGTGTAAACTTCTTTTGTCATATGTGTGGCTCTATGACTTTATGGGCCCCACCCCCTGTGTACATTTCTGAAAGGTGACGATCTTTTAGATAATGAGCACTTGTATTTGACACTATAAGGTGACAATCTTATAATGTTCAGTAGATTGATATCATGTGACTTGATATCATTATTCATGGATTTGTCATGATTTGTTATGGTAGACATTATGTGACTTAATGTCAGTGCACATACCATAACTAGGATATATGAGGAGAATGTAATGTTCTTGAGTATATTATATCCTTTAGTATCATGAGACAGGTGATACTTCATATCACGAGATTAGGTGATATACCTTATCACAAGATTAGGTGATAACTCTTATCACGAGTTATGTGATAGCTATTAGTATGGTAATGTACTCTCAGAGTTCATTATAATATTCTTACTCTTTATCTTCCCTAGCTAAGAGGGAGTGTTAAAATTATAGCATCGACAGATAAAGAATCAACAATGAAATATATCAGTTTACCACCTCACTATTTAATTATCATGATCGAATAAAGAATGCTTTCGATCTGCATGAATTAATATCATATTGATTTCATTATCGATCAAGTAATGATCGATCAACATTGCTTACATTGTATATACGTTGAATACCTTTCTTATCGGCATATTAAACATATGTTAGTGACTACTTAGCTAATAGTAAGTGACCGTTCATAAAACGGTATTCATAATATTGTTTAAGTGCCATCGATGAGGAGGCCCGTCTTGAGCGGACATGCCTCCACTTTGTGGAGACACGTCCACTCAAGACATGCCCCCCCGATACAAGTATATATGCAAACCCAATAAGGCAATATTGAGCAAAAAAAATTGAACATTCTCAGCCTTGTTTGGACCTGCAAAACACAATCTTCATTAGAATTATAAATCACATATATTCAGAAATATTAATTACAATCTATCAACTATCAAATCTGAGAGGAGTACGATTTGCATTTACAGCTTTAAATTTTCCTTCAAAATTCGCCTAAACACCCTTTTCAATATTCTCTCATAGATGCCAAAATGTTGTGAATGTTGTGTTTGAAGGCAAAAAATGTGTTGGAGGATTTTGTAAAGCTCAATCACTATTTCAGAGCCATGTTTTAATGTTTTGGGGTCTTTTCTTGACCCAACCTATGGTTTATACGTCACTTGTGGGTTTTTCTCTTGAACTCACCAAATTTCTTGCAAGTAATTGCCAAAATTTAGTGAGTACTTGCAAAAAACTTGACAATATTTTCTAGCGAGTTTCTCACTCAAAAACTCGCAATGAGAATGTTACAACAAATTTTTTGGTGAGTCTTCCAACTATGACCATGCTAAACAAAGTATCTCTCTGTCATGATAATAGTTTTGGTTTGTGTCAAAGCTTTGAACAAACAAACAGCATAATGACATGTACAAATGGTTGACCTTGGAAGAAAAGCCTAAGTTGCCAGACCAAATCATGGGCAGGCATGGGTATGTGGATTTGGTATGCTAGTACAACAATTTTTGGGCGTGTTAAAAACAGAGAAAAATCATTAACATATAAATATTTGCAGCTTAAAAATTAAATTAAAATTCAAAATACCACATCTGGACCAAATTTATTAGTATATCCAAGAAAAAAAAATTATTAAATTTGAATAATCAATAATAGAATCTACAATTTTATATTTAATTAATTAAATATGTTTATTTTGAATTTTAAACAAAACATAATATAGATAAAAATATAATCTGAATATAAATGAGAAGATAGATTTTCGATAATGCAAATATATATCTACAAATGAATTTATGCCTTACAATCTTAAATTATTGGAGCTCCTTTAGTAAATGCTTTTTAGCAAGAGAAAAACAAGAAAACCAGCAACATTCAAAATGAAATAACTCAGCATTTTCAAGGTCATCTAGTACCACACAGTTTTTACACATTACAAGCTTCTTTGTTCTCTAACAAAAGCCCTTGTTGATGTATACACAAAAGCCAATAACAAGAATGAGAGGGTTTTTCTAGTCAGAGTAGCCGGAAACTCCTTTGTCCCTCCCTGGGCACACGTATCCCCGTACCCGTTCCCATATCCAAAACGAATATGTATCCAATACAGCTCAGATACATGTCAAATATTGTACTTACGTGTGCCCAAAAAACCTTGATTTCCAACCATGCTAGATACTATGTGATTTGATTTTTAAAAAATTTGACGTAAATATTCCTAAATTTAATTTTTTAACAAAACCTACACCAAATGAGAAAGACAAATAAAATGTTTTTCTATTTCAGTGACCCAATTTTTGGGTAATCTTCCAATGCAACTCTACTATTTTTTGCATATTGTAAAATGTTAAATCAACTTATCATTATTTATGTAGCAATTGTGTGTTTATATTGCTTTTGAAGTAATGAAAATCTCCTCGAATAACTTAGAAAACTGTGTTGAATATGTGTATGTGTTTTTTATGAATGACGTATCCAGCCGTATCCATATTGGGGGTCTTAAAAAATGGTTGTATCCATATCCGATACCGTATCCGTATTTGTATCCATATTCATGTCCATGCAAATTTGTTTCTAGTGAATACATTGTGTTTTATGGAAAACAATTAAAACCTTAACACATTTTCAACAATCATCCTATAATTGCCCTGGAATCACCTTGACACAATTAGAATCACCTAGATACATACAGGGAAGATTCCAAATTAATCTAAGTGAAAAAAATTGTGCCCTACTTGAATGAATTGTACCCAAAAAAGCAACATAGACTATTTAAACAACTGTTATCATTTTTGTTTACTCGAACGCATGCTCCCTTATCTTAACTATGGGAAATTGATGATCAAATAGTTCTTGATTCGTACATCACCAACACCTTGGTCTTAGGTAGAGAGAGGAGGAAGCGGTAAGGTTGGTGTGGTGGTGGATCTTATCAGATTTTTTATTAATATCTGTGAGTTTCTCCTAACTGATATAAGGAGTTTCTAAAAAAATTGAAGAAAATAGATAAAAAACATCCAAGAACAACAATACTCCAACAACTACAGTCCTCATCATTTAGACCAATCAAATTTCTCAACTTCACCACTAGTTCTTTGAAGAATGAAGATTTTGGTGTTGGAGAAAATATTGTGATAAAATTTAAAAAATTATCAAAAATGTTATGCAGTGTGAAGGTCAATGTGGTCTCCAAGGTCTTAATTTGGGCTTGGTGTCAGGGGCTTTGTCCCTTGACTTCATTCGGGATTATGTACCTAGACCTCCATGGGGGTCATTGCCCCTTTACCATCACTCTGGTTTTAAAAAGCAAAAGGTAAAATTTATTTTAGGTCCATTGTTTTTATATGTAAAACACATTGAATATGTGTGTATGTGTGTGTGTGTATACCTTACCTTTCCACTCCCATATCTAGGTCCACAGTTACCCCATCCCTGAAATCCATCCCCCCATTCCAAAACTTGAACACTAAAAAAAGCTCACAAGCCTCCTTGAAAATAAAGGCACAGATCAAGCACTTTGGGTATAGTATTCAACACTTGCACCAATGAATGGGATGGACTAAGCCACCTCCTATTATATGATAAATTATCATACTGAAATTTCATTATTAGCCTTGCCTCATAACAGATTGAGTTCATTTTGTAATTTTTACAAGGAACTGACTCGAATGATGGATCAGGAATTGAACCAAAGCAGGCTGTTAATTCATTTCATTCCATTTCATACTCAAATGCTTATTTGATTTTTTTTCAATCTTTCTCCAATTCTGTCTGATGATGGAATGGTAGAGGAAGCAGTGGTTGAGGCATGACAAAGAAGAGAGGTGGACTTTGGTGGAGTGGTTTCAGATGTACAGTTGAAGACTATATTATATGCTAAAATGGAAAACACAATGGATATGATACAGAGCTAGGAAAAAAATGAATAGGGTATACAAGGATCAAATGTACAAGTTCTTCAGCGGAGGCTGAATTCATGGAGAATACACCAGAGCTGGATGTAGAGAAAGCCTTATGCATGGGGGCATTCACTGGGATTTTGAGGACAAGTGATTCTATCCAGTGCAGTGATTCTGGGGACCACAAAAAGCAAAGAAACAAGACTTGGACTCGGCGCGGACTCGGCAAGGCTGACCCCGCTCGGGACTCGGCAAAAAATCGACAGGACTCGGCAAAAACTCGGCAGAACTCGGCAAAAAAACCAATTTCTAGTGATTTTTGCCTAGAGCAAGTCGGGTCAGCCTTGCCGATTCCAAGCCACCCAGGACTCGGTGAGGGTCACTCGGCCCGTGACTCGCCGAGTTTTGGCGAGTCATGGCGAGTCACAGAACTCTGACAAAAAGGAAAGAAGGAAACTGGAGAGATCCTATGAAATTTCCCTGGCGAAGAAGAAATCCCAGGCATGCCAATGTCATTGAATTCTCCGTGGGGTCATTTTGAGGGCCTTCACAACATTATACCAAATTTGTGAAATATGTTAGAGACTTGCAGGGTTTGACATACAAGGAAACATTATTTTGCTTACATCTGGTCCTGTCTCTGTTCATCAAGTTCTGCTGTCTTACCATGTTAGGAAAGGTCCAAGACTGGGTAGGAAAAAGATGGTTATCTGGTGGTATGTCCCATATCTATTCACTATAGATGGTCCCGATGTGCAGAACACAATTGAGATCAGAGATCTTTTTGATGTCTTCAATAATCTCATCATGCCACAGAAGATATAAAAGACCATCATTAACTTTCACAAACAGAGCTAAATAAGGTGGAGGTGGTATTGAGGTCACAAGGCGACTTTTTAAGGACTGGAATAGCAAAAACAGGCTCAAGTTCTATGCAAGTGACAAGGGACCATCTGGTGGAGGAGGCAGGATAGCTACAAGAATGCAGGGGAACAAGGGCTTGAGTATCGTGACTGATTGTGTGCACAGATAACATGATGTTTGAGATGTAGTGAATGGCATTTAATCCTACTCAATTTCCTAAGTGGTAGGGCCTGTTTTATATTTAGAATTATATCATCCAATGAGCCTCATTTGAAAATTGTAATGTCACTTTCTAGAAAATTTCTTATTTTTGCCTAAAACAATATTTTTAATTCTAAAATGATAATTGCACTTATATTTATAAATACAGCTTAAATTAAAATCATGGATTTTATTATAACATTCAACTTTTCAATTTGGCATATTCTGTCTATAATCTTATCTTGATTTTCTGCAGTGTTTGTTCTTCCAATTTGCCGCTATTTTTCTTTAAATGTTGTTCTTGATATCAAGACAAGTTATGGGTTTTCGTCCAATAAGTTGATAGGAGAAATTAAGGTTTTTCATCCTTAAATCTCTTAATTTTTCCTTGGAGGGTTTGTGTGCTCTTTGGCTGTAATATTTATTTGCGCAGTCGCATAATAATTTCTTCCAATTGATGCCTTCTTCTCATGGAATGATCTCCCACATTTATCTTCTTTTTAAAAGAGCCACAGCCTTTCTTACACCATCGCTACTCTTGAAAACATAATTTAATTTTAATTAATTATTTTTACTAACGAAACTTTCTAGTATTTTATTTGGTGCCTCTTTTCAATTGCCTAGTTGCTGGAAATGGCTGGCTATTAATGCTGCAATTGGTAGAAATTTGGCAGGGCCAAGACAAAAATACACATGCTTATAGAGTTATAGTGAGTAGATGGTTTGCGAGATAGTATCTCTGGGTGCTACTAGTTTACTGCAAAGCTGAAATACAAGAATTATAGAAAATTAATTGACTATTTCAATGTGGCACAGATATGGAGTTGAAGCCAAGCATGTAGTCGTTAAGCTGAATTTTATTGAGACTAATTCAGTTACAGTAACAGACCCTGATATTGGGGTGCTATTTAGGCTTAAATGCCTTGTTATGATTTTTCAATATTCATGCAGAGATAAAGGAACTGTTATCAACCTTCATTTATCTATAAAAAATTTATGACACGGATTTTAATCTAAGAATGAATCAATTATGAGGAGCACCACTGAGATCACGGTGAAGGGAAGCACAATTTCTTATTGAAAGGTAACAGTCTCAAGAGGGTCCAATATCTAAATGTAACAACAAATATGTTGGTGTTCGAAATAAGCCACACCCGGACCAATGATGGACTGGTCCAAGAGGGGCCAATAGCTCAGTGGTAGAGCACTCCAGTAGCGTATGGAAGGTCCTAGGTTCGAGTCCTAGCTGGTCCATGTCTCAACATGGTATCAGAGCCAGGTCCAGGCTAGGAGCCCCAAGCACACGAGAGGTGTGGCTTAAGGGGGGGTGTTGGTGTTGGAAATAAGCCACACCCGGACCGATGATGGACTGGTCCAAGAGGGGCCAGTAGCTCAGTGATAGAGCACTCCAGCAGCGTATGGAAGGTCCTAGGTTCGAGTCCTAGCTGGTCCATGTCTCAACAAAATATCCTAAATGTGATTGAAGTTGACAATGAGACCAACTCTCATGCCTTCCTCCTTAAGAAGCAATTTAAGTGGGCTGCAACAGCTGGATGTCTTTGTCATGGAGGCCAGCCCTTACCACCATATTTGATATATGACATAAAAATCACACACCATTAAAAAATAATCACAATTGAGAAAATTGGCTTGCAGACCAGAAAACATATTTCAATCTTGAATAAACTGGTAAATTGTACCTATGAACTCGGATGATAAAAAGTGCATGACCTTTCTGTAGTCTTTGTGCTTGGGAATACTCAATTCCCTTAATAAAGTACTAAGCATCAAATTCTAGATTATAATCAAATCAGATATCATTGTGTTGTAAAAAGAAAAAAATGGGACATGAAATAAGTTAATAACCCGTTGCATACAAATAAAACATAGAAGACTAAATATAAAGAGGTATATCATTTGGAAAACTAGTGTAAGGTAGGACTCATCATTGACTTTAAGACAGATACATAACAATTAGTACTCCATTACAGTTTGTTCCAAATGAATATAATCCTAGACTGAACAAATTTAACCAGGTTGGCAAGGTACACAATATTATTGTTACATCCCTCTTTTTCACAGATATTTTGCTATGTTTGATTTGCAATGTTATGTTATGGTTAAACAATGTTTATATTAAACAGTGGTTCAAGATTTCCTTTGAAAAATGATTTCATTTTGACAGTTAGTGAAATTATGATTAGTTCTTTATACATATATATTCATACATGCTTGAATGTTAATGAGATTTCAGGCCAACTACATTCTTATGACCAAGTGGTCGCAAATAACTCATCGTCCTCCAAGAAGGGAGGGGTAGACCGTAGTATCATCAAGTAGAGGGTGCAAATAGATGAAGAGTCGAGTTGCCATTTGAGTCACTTAAGCTTGTAAGTATTAGCCATGTCTCGAGATGTAGTGCCTAGGGTTGTGAAGTTGTGATCTAGGTTTCTAGTTTGTCAAGCCCTAGAATGACGGTTGAGTCGTTAGGGTTTCCTTCTTAAATGTGAACTTGAACTTTTAACATTGACACAAGCTTTCATATAACTAAGTTCAAGTTAAGCAATTGATCAGTTAAATCTTTGGGGTCTTTTGCTCTAAATCTAATTAATAATATAATACATATATGATATGTATATATGAGAATAATGTGTGTGTGTGTGTGTCACATAGTTATGATAGCACAAGTATACATATAAATATACATAAGCATATATGTACAAGATATTTATATATATACATAATCAAATATGTATTACCCTTGTAAAGCTTAATAAATCAATTTGAAATCATTCCTTTTTATCATGATATATCGGCAGAATGGCCATATTATAATAAAATGAATTTCTCATACTTTTGGTGGTGCCTTGGATGATAAGCAAACTACCACCTATCCATTTCGTGAGGAAATTATATTCCAGCCCAGCTAAAGTGGGTGGAATAAAATGAAATTCTCTTAAAAAAAATGGAATTCATATAACAGTTTTTTAAATTAAAATGAAAGAGGAGCTTTTTGAGCTCTGCATTCTTATAAGGTAAAGGGGGTTTGGGAAAACGATTTATCAACTCCTCTTTTAATCTACATCAACTGAAGTGGAAGAAAAACGAACTGTTCATAAGGAAACAGAACAGAATTGGTGGAGACTCAGCTCGAAGGTTGACTAAGAGCTACAGCTGCAACCAACGTTGCTTGTCAGGCAAGTAGCTTGTGTTAGTATGTTTGGAAGGCATTTGTCTATCCTGCAAATACAAATTGGTGCATTCATTAAGCTTAGTTTGAACAAAAATAGGAAAACTCTTTCATGACCAGAACATGAGGTCAAATGCACTCTATCTCGTATTCTTTAAGTTTCATTTTAGCTCAAACATATAAGGGTACTGTTCGAAATAGCAGATTTTTCTTGTACAAAGAAATTCCATACATATTGCAGCCATTTTCGTTTCAGCTCTGGTTAAGAGTGGATTGAATAAGAATTTGGTCTTTTTAAGACTTCATTCAAGGAACTCCGAACTTTTTCTTTAAGAATTTAAAACTGAGAATTCAACTTCAAACCGTATCATAAGGGTGGAGGCTGTCATTAGCAAAAGACTTCTGTTCTGACTTGAAGATATGAAACATATAACAAGAATACAATTACCAGTCGGGTTGTAGAGGTGAAAAACAAGTTTCAGAAACTGTAGATAACTTTATCATGCATTTAAATCAGAATAATATGAATTGGGAAGAATGTTATGACAACGATACTGGTGTCTCATTGTTCTATTGACAAGTCATAAAGGAAGAGTCGAATTGAGATTAAAACAGCTCTGAAAAGTTTTAGCAAAACTCATGCATTATTAATATGAGGTTGCAGACCACCATAAAGTATACTTGAATGTAGAAGCTTGGTTATGCAGAATATCTACTTGGGTTTGGAAACCCTAATGTTGAATAAAACCAATAATATGAAGTAATATTCATTATAAGACATTTGAGCTGTAGGCACATGCACATATACATGTAAGAGCAAGGATTGCAAGTATTTGTACACGTGCATGGTGTCTATCAGCTTCATGCAACTATTTGATTTCTAGTAAGAATATGATAATTTGTATACCAGAATGGAAGTAGTCCATGCTTCATGTAACAACAAAAGATTGCACCAAAGTTGGTCAAGAGATAACTATAAAGTACAAAGACAAGTATGTCCTCCATATCCCTTGCTAGTTGCTAGTATGCAGCTTAGCATGTAAATGACCTAGTCTATGTCAAAAAGACAAAACCCAAGTAATGTGGTACTAGCCGAATAGGGTGGTGAACATTGGCTGCACGTTCAATTGTGCTTGCAACTATAAAAACCTTTGGCCAAGGTGGCACAATGCTTTGCAAGTGTTTGTCAGTTCACATGATTCAGATACATTCCCTAGTCAGAAGTCATGCTAGTTAGGAGGTAGGTCTAATGTGTGACCGACTAGAGTCGTGTAGGGTCAAAACGCGGGGCTCAGATGGCATTAGATCTAACATTTGTTTACACCCTCATGAAGGGTAGGGCCGCTTCTAGTAGGAATATGTGCGGGGGACCGCCAGGTCTGTGGTTGGAGGTATATGGTCTCAATGATACTTCCCCTCTAGGTAGATTGCGATGTTTCTTAAAGATTCAGAATGGAATCCAATTGTTGTAGACCCTAAACTTCTCTTTGCACTTTACTTAAATATTGTACAATGTTAAGAGTTAGAAACATTGACTTGTTATACGAATATGTATTCATTATTGGATTAAAGAATTGTTATTAATTGCTTTATAGAAAAGTTAAAGTTTCATTTCTTTCTTCAAAAAAAAAAGCTTTATGATTTGTTCATCTATTGATTATGAAATGTATAGTTTGCATTCTTTTCTTGCTATAGGATTAGCATGTTACAATTATGTAGCAGATTTTACAGTTTAACACTGCAGAATTACAAACTACTTATTTAATTATGATATCATTATTTTGTGTAGAGAATATTCACAACAATGGCAAAAATCTCATTTTTTCCTTAGCATTTTGTGGATTCTTGCTCACTGCTAAGTGTTTTGAAGCCTTTGGAGGAATGGAGAAACCTATACCATTGATTACCTTTAATCTAAAAGCACAAGGAAGTTTGCTATCTGACAACAAGATGTTATCCAAGAGAAGTCAAAGCATGTTGACACATCACTAATGTGTCATGTCCCCTTTCTAGAGTGGACATCAGAGACAGAGGAGTTGGCCTATCATTGGAGTCTTGTAGGCTAGCAGAGGTTGATTGGGACTCATTCAATGCATATAGTGACTGGATTTTGGCTTTACAGGCAGTTTGGAGCTAGTTTGGAGCAGTTCCTAGATTTTAGGAGATATCCCTAAATTTTAGGAGGTCGTGACAGTTGCCAGTCGTGAGGTTATTCATGACCTTTCAGATGGTTTCAATTTCAAGAGATTTGGGTGCGTTTCCTAGTTTCTAGGAGCATCCCTAGATTTTAGGGATGAGACTGTCAGTTGATCCATGATTTCCGACATCAGTCACAAATAGGTGACAGGTTCAGTTTCAGGCTTTTGGTGTGTTTCGAGCTTTCTGTAGCTATTTGGGTTATATTTTTAATATATTTAAATATTTCCTAAGTTAGCGTTTTAATATTTTAAATAAGGCTATGTCTATAGCCATTTCGGAGTAATAAGGGGTTTTTGGCTTCATCTGGATTCGTATGCCCATGTGTTATAGCTCGTTGGAAAGGTCTTGAACTTTTCTAAATGATTTTCACTTGCCAAGGTCCTTTTGGCGCTTGGAGTTATTTTATATTGAAAAAGTAGTGTTTTTTCTATACTTGGGCGCCCAATATTGGGAAATATGACTTTATATTAAAGCGCATTTTTCATACATCTTTAGGGTTCGATTTGGAAGGAAAGAGATATAAGGAGAAGGAAACCTAATTTCTCATTATCTTTTGCATATTGAAAACTTGTTTGGTGCGATTTTGCTCTGGTAGAGCAATTCTTCAATCTGGGACGCAAACCCCATGATTGGTACTGGCTGGGACGTAGCCCTCAGCTATTGATTGGCAATGGATTCTTTTGGCATTGGCATTATTGGTCAGAGTGTATGCGCTATTCCTCGTGGAGATTCAAATTGCTTGGTGAGGGTTTCAGCAGGGTGGTTGAATTTCCCAGCTGGGGCGTGATTGTTTCAGCGTGATGCCACCATTACAGCAGGTACACTATACGCTGGAAGTGGTGAAGACTTTCATTCAGCCATAGCTGGTGTTCTTGGTTTGTGTTCATCATCTACCCTTCAGTTGGTGCCATTATTGGATGTAAGCACATCCCCAGTGCGTACGGAATAATCTGGATATTATAAATCAGAAATCTGCCTGGTACGATTTGTATCAATTCTGATTTAATTGAATGTTCTTACTTGTTTCAGTTTCTTTCCTTATTTGCTGTTCTTTATTCATTACTTGCTTATATATCCAAAGAAAAGGAAAAGAAACCAAACATTCTGCAACTTCTCTCTATTCTGTAAGACCATCAGAAAAATCACAGGAAAATATAGTTTATTATTTTAAAAATTACAGCAGATCAGCAAGGGCATCATCAGGGATCTTTCATAATGGCAGGCCTGCAATAACTTTACTTTACCATTCAAACCTGAGTGGACTTCATCAATGGCAAGACCACATATCTACTGTTAATAGTTTTTGGCCAAGGAGACTTCTAACAACATGTCATACATAGCCCAATCAGGAAGAAAAAGTTAGCAGGAAACGACAGATTCGCCATATCATCTCAGATCCAACAGCCCATGAATCATGATTGATGAAGAAAATATTGCAACTGTTTCCAAATGCGACAAGGTGCACAAACAAGATTTTGAACACGGAAGGATTTGAAAGACAGTTAAACAACTTTGATCAACAGTTGGACATACAACAAACCTTCTGTCATGTCCCCTTTTGTAGACTAAAAAATTAATAATATTATTTAAGTTGCACTTGGTAATTTCTAATTTTAGAGGCAACTTAATAATATTATTTTAATTAAAATAAAAAGTGTTTTTAAACCCTGGTACTAAAATAAAAAGTATTTTTAAATACTTGAAGGGGAATTTAAATCCAAGGGCCCAATTTGGAAAGGTATATCAGGGAGGCGCCTAGCTTCATTTTATTATTCAAATTATTCTTTTGGCATCCAATTTTCAGATTTGAGCAATTTGTTTAATCGAAGGCATCCAAAGATTAAAAAACTTGGTTTGTACAATTGTGTGAGATTAAGAGGACAAAAACCCTCTTGGATTTCCAATCTTGGGATCGAGAGTGAAAACCCTTGTTTCCAATCTTGGGTGATTCCATCCGAGGATCACAATTGTGCTGGTTTGTTGAGAAGATATTTTCAGTTTGCTACTGTGCCACTAGGTGGCACTACACTGCTGCTAAAGTGTTATTGCTGATTTTGAAGGTTCCAACTAAGATTCCAGCAAATAAATGACTTGGGTTTGCAAGCAAATTTCAATATTTTGTTGCCATGTCATATTTGAAGATCCCTATATTTCTTTTCAGATTTTTTGATAAATCTTTGCACATCATATAGAGCTGGATCTGAGTTGTTTTAGTCAACCCTAGCTGAGCACCACATTGGGAGAGAGAAATTCAGTCATTCTAAGTATTAGATAAGTAATACCAGCTGCTAGTTACATTATATCAGTCATTCAACATAAGCGACCAGCCTATTGGAGTGAAGCACAATCATTTCTAAGAAGATATCAATACATATCCGCAGCTATATAAATTATGGCAACATCATTTAGAGGGCAGGTCTAGCAACATTAGTTGCTATTCCACACTTGCCATCAAAAAAATCTACATAATTCAGCCTAGCGGCATCCCTTGCAAGGGTAAAGATGACAATAAATTGCTGTTCCAGCCTAGTGCCACCATTGGAAGAATAAATTGGATAATATATTACTGTTTCAGCGCTATTTCCAGCAGATCTGCATCTTTTCCAGCTGATTACAGCTTTTTCCAGCACTGTGTGGCCAGCCATACACCTCCAAGTAGCAGCTGTACCATTAATACCTCACTCACCAACTTATATTTGCTGTTTATAAACATTTCAGGGTCTTAACTAGATCTGACTTACAGTTTTCCAGCAGGGTACAGCATTCTGTGAGTGCAGAAATAATTTGTAAATTCTTATTTGTACTTTCCAGCAAATTTTCAGTGGCCATACTGTTCGAATAGATAATATTGGAAGATTATTTGGCTGTCCCAATTCAAAATTGTCTTCATCTAACATTCTAGGGTTTTATTACATAAATCAGCAAGGTTTGATGTTGTTTATTGCAATCATGGATTGACATCTGCAATTTAAGGATTTTGAAAAGTGTGATCAGAATTTAATTTGCTATTTGGTTTCATTTCCTTTCAAGAAAAATCAGCAAAAGATTGCATGTTTCCGATTGGGGGACATTACACCTTCCTACACCATCCTAACCATAGGCAGTTGTAGAGATCAAATTAAATTGGAATTATTTGCCTTCTCCCTCGCTTTGCCAGGCAACAGTCAAAGGAAATTCTTCCACTGCCTAAGCTTGGTGCCTTGGATGTTTTGGGGAGGACTTCAATTAGTTGTTAAGAGTCTATTTTCTATAAAAAAGGAGCCTTGTGATCATTTATAACGAGATTTGGCTTTATAAACTCAAGCTTGACGCCTTGTGTACAATTTTATTTCTCCGTTTACTTTTTTTTTAGATCTAGAGGAACCTCTGATTCTGTGTCCAAGAATTTATTGGCTTTTCATTATATGAATCAATGCAACTATTTTGATATATTCAATATACTAAGTTGAAATTCTTGTTATCCTAATTCTGAAAGTTATTCATGAATAAATTGTCTTTTCCATTGCCAGGATCATGCTCTGATTTAGTTTCTATATACAATTGTTTGGTATATTGAAAGCACCGTAAGAGATTGACAAGGAAACGTTTGTTCTAGCGTACTGCCTCATTTGATTTTCAGTCATTTACTTTCAGCATTTACTCATTTTTGCTTTGTCAAAATAAGCCTTAAGCTAGAATAGATAAGGAGCCGGCCTCTTAATCTTGAAGATTGTCATACAGATCAATCTCATATCTATATAGACTTTCCATGCATGGTGCAGGTTGTTGCAATACAAATCCAGGCATCAATACTTTGCACTTACAAAATCTTGCTCCGTAGTCATAAAACTTTACAAATTATCATCAGATATGAGTTTAAATCGCCTAACAAGCAACAAAACACGTAATGTAGCTTTTGCAAACTCTAGTGGATGGATTGAGGACTGTTCCATGAGTTTCAAATTTTATTTTCATGAGTCTTTGTGTTTGATTTCAGGCAAAATTGATGGCCCAGTTAACAGTTTCTATTTTTGCCTGCTGTAGGTGTTGGGCCTTTTCTTGGACTCCTATGTAACACCTTTAGGTTGCTTTCGATGTAATCACATTATCAATGACCTTTTTTTATTAAAATATATTCATATTATCAAAGAAAAAACCATAAAATCTCAATCAAATTAAGAGCTGAGACATGAAAATCGCATACCCCAAAGGCCACCATTGCAGTTGCAAGGGCAAGGAATCCATACTTTGCCATTCCTTCAGACAGTTCCACAAAAGTGCTTGCAACTCCAAACATAAGTCTCCACAGAACAAAACATACAACAACCCCCACGGCCCCTACCAACACCAAAGAATTCCTCTTACAGAACGCCTCCACCTGAAGTCCTACGGCTTCTCTGTATCTATTAAAATTAGCCTTAACAGCATTAAGTGGCTTATCAAACAACCCCTTAGGAACCTGAATCTTCTGAGTAGCAGCGCCAATATTAGAATTCGCTGCTGACGTGTTCTTTCTTGATGTCTGCTTCAGCTTCATTGCCACAGAATTCCATTTCTCTGTCAAGGTTTCTGTAGACAACAGCCTGCGATCAATTTGAGAGATTTTTTGTTGGAGAGAGGCTGATGGGCACTGAACCTCCACAGTTCTTCGAATTAAGGGTTTAGTATAATTTGGCCCCAGATTTCCATATGACCGTGAGTGTAAATGGAATGGGTATTGATTTCCGGATTGAAAAAGGTAATGGGTATGCTTGTTTGTGATATTGGTGTGCATCCAGAGGGTACGTAGGCCTCTAACGAGGGTTTTACATGATTTTTCTGCCATGTTTTTAGCTGAATATCAGCTCCCACATTTCATATTACAAAGGAGATTTCTATCAATTGATATAGATTAGAAATCATATGCGATCTGTCTCGATCTTATTGAAATCTTACATATGAAAGTCTGCAACAAAACTCTGAAATCTTCATTTTGATGCTGTCATTTTTAAACCAAAAGCTTAGTGCCTGCAAGTATTGTGTTTTCTATTGGAATATAGCGAACGCCGCTAAATTTAGCGGTTTATGGCAATGGAAGGGGCTAAATATAACGGGCGACGGAAAAGCAATCAAGCCCAGCCCGCAAGGGTTAAATCTGTAGATATAGTAACAACTAGCAGTCTCACGAGCAGATTTTTTTGCATTTGTACGTCATTAAGAAGGCAATTAAGAGGATCCAATGAGTAGAAATCATGTAAAAAATTGTTCTGATTAGGTGGTGTTGTTTTGTATGGAGAATAGACGGTTCCGAAAATTTTGATTTATTTTTCATACATTTGTGCAGCATATAAGGTTAGTTGGTAAGTTATTTAGCAAATGATGTTTGTGCAATAAAGGTGTCAATGGAGAAGTGATAGCTTCAAATCAACTATGCATTTACTTGGAGGATCCAAAAACAAACTTTAAATTAAGAAGATGATCAAGTTGATAATGTTATGTTTGCAAATGGAGAGAGGAAGATAGGAGAGATGAGGATAAAAGAGGGAGAGATATAGGGTGCAAAAGTGAAAGAGAGGGGTAAGGGGGGAGAGAGAGAGATGGAGATGGAGATGGAGATGGAGAGAAGAAAGAGATAAATATATGGAGAGGGAGATAGAGGGGGATATATAATGATAAAAATAGAGAAGTAAGTAATATTTAGAGAGAGGTGGAGAGGGGGAAGATATAAAGGTAGAGAGGGATGGAGAGATAATGAGGTAGAGATAGAGGGAGAGATGAAAAAATAAATATAGAAAGATAGAGCCAGAGAGTCAAAGATATATAGATATAGATGTCTAAGAACAAAGAGGGAGATAAATGAATGGATGGAGAGAGGGAGACATGTTTAGAGAGATAGAGGGGGAGAGAAAGATACAGGTAAATATGAAGATAGAATATGTGTGTGTGTGTGTGTGTGTGTAGAGAGAGAGAGAGGTGTTAGATCGCTCTTGTGCCCTAATATTTTGATATGTTTTAGTGCACTGATATATGATGTTCTATACTGTTGAACAATGATTCATAATGCATATGTGAATGATTTTGTTTAAAATCACTGAGTCTAAATGAGCTATTTAATCACGTTTAAGCATGTTAAAGTTAATGATGAGATTTTGGACTAATTACATTATTTTGACTAGTGGATGTAAGGAATTCATTATCCTTCGAGAAGGGAGGGAAAATATCATCAAGAATGGGAGGTAAGCAAGTTGAGCAATCAAAATTGTCATCTGGGTCTCCAAACCTGTAAGTGTGGCTCTGTCATGTTTTCTAGAACAAGCCTAGTATTGTGGAGTTGTGCCCTAGGTATCTAATTAAGTTGATTCAAGATTGTAATGGCTCAAGGCCATGCTCATTTGAGTGAGCAACTTCATTATATCAAATATATATCTTTTGCAGTAAACTTTATTATGCCCATACTCCTTAATAAGGCGGCAGACTCAAGTGAGTAGCCATGAATTTCATAAGCTTGGAAGAATGCAACTTGGCACCTAACATTAAGGGGGTTGTCGTTATTTTGCAAATATTATAAAGAACTTCTTCTCATCATATAAAGTTGAATAAGGCTATCACCACTAGCTTATCCTAGAAAATTAATAAAACTCACAAATGTGAGTGAATATATCTTCCCCACCAAAATGAATTGTGGAATGAATAAAAATTCAACCAAATTTAACTTAATTCATGTAACTACTTAGAATGAGTTACAGAAAACGATAAGTATTTGGAATCCATTCGATAAAAAGAGAAAGAAGCAAGCAAGCATTACGATTTTGGAAAATACTAGAAGTAAAAATTGTACGAATTGCTCTACATATTTGGAAGGAAAAGAATGCAGTGATTACTTGCAACGATTAGTGATGGCTAGAAGGAAGGGTTGGAACTCGGAGTTCATCCTCCGCTTGTTTACAAGATTAAGTTTAGGTTACGTAATTAGCGCTTCATTGTTTGAATTTGAAAGACTTTATTTCCAGTTGGAATCAATTGTTTTAAAATTTAAGAGCTGCCATAATAAAGGCAATAAGTTTCCTAAGTTTAAAATTTATCTTTACCTTTTATTTTTAAGAATAATCTGTAAAAAGCATTAAGCCATAAATAATAGGAATGTACCTAGCTGATTCTTCATTGAATTAGTAGAAAATTAAAATGAATAGAAGTTGATTAAGAACTCTAAATTTTATATTCCAAACTCTACAAAGAGTAGATATGAACTCTGGAAAATAATACAATAAATAATGGTAACCCTCTCTTGTTGAAGGAGCAGACAAGGCTCATGGCAGCCTAAGAAAATAGTCTGTGACTTACCTAAAAATGGAAACGAGGTTAGAACCAATCTGTATTACCTAATATATTCCACTTTGAAGGAAAGTATGGAGTTACCTTGTATTGTTAAGAATGGTTGAGAAAGTTATAGTAATCTATAAAAAGCATTAAGACATAAATAGCAGGAATGCACCTAGCTGATTCTTCCTTGAATTAGTAGAAAATTAAAATGAATAGAAGTTGATTAAGAACTCTAAATTTTATATTCCAAACTCTACAAAGAGGAGATATGAACTCTGGAAAACAATGCAATAAATAATGGTAACCCTCTCTTGTTGAAGGAGTAGACAAGGCTCATGGCATCCTGAGAAAATAGTCTATGACTTACCTGAAAATGGAAACGAGGTTAGAACCAATACGTATTACCTAAGACATTCCATTTAAAAGGAAAGTATGGAGTTAAACATAATGGAAACATAAAATGAAATAGAAAATCCAAGAAAGAATTACGTCAAGGAGTCATATCAGACATAATGTATACAATTCTTTACTCGTGTTGTGCAACATAAATCATTATTTGAATAGAGATATTAATAGTGAGCAATTGATTAAGACTCAATTCCCATAATCATGAGTAGGCATGTAATATGCTACTCATGATTGTGGGTATGAAGCTAATAATGCATAAACAACATAAATGCAAGTCAAAAATTATGACCTTAAAATGCAAAGGTAGAAGACATTTAGTCCCGACAAAACAAGTTACACCAAGTATGGTACAATTAAACTCAGTGTCAGTGTACCTCTAGGTTATGTCGGTATGTTGTTAGCATAAGAGACTACCTTGTTGTTCAGAAAGACAAAACTTATTTGAAGATTCTAACTGAGTAGGGTGGTGGATAAGACAACGCGTTTATTCGTTTATATAAATAAGAAAACCTTTGGTCAAGGTCAGTTCACATGGTCCAGATACACCACCTAGTCAGAGGCCATGCTAGTTACGAGATTCCTATGGTGTGTGTCCAACTAGAGTAGTGTAGGGTCAAAACACCAATCTCAAATGATAATAGATTGATTAACCATCTTATACCCTTGTGAAGGGCAAGGCTGCTTCTAGTAGGAAGATGTGTGGGTGACTGCTAGATCAATGGTTGGGTGGTAAATCACCTTGATGATATTTTCCCTTCGATCAAATACTTGGGATCATTAACAAGTTTAGAATGAAACTCTAAAGTTTTAAATTATAAACTCTTCTTGTACCTATTAAAATGAAAATATGTTAGAGTAATTTGTTTTCACTTGTTACTTCATGATGTTAGTGTTATCCCAATTTGGAAATATTGTGGTAACCCTATAACTTTTTGGCCCAGTTTTAGTTAAAATTCTCTATACGTGTTTTTTGTGATGATTCTATCACCTAGTGTGTGGTTGTCATTTAGGTTTTCCTATATTTCCTCTCCTTTTAAGTTTTAGGTGTTAATCGAGACTATAAACCTGATTTATACCATTTTTGCCTTCAAATGCAAATCGGGTTCATAGACCCAATTTACACCTCCTCTTTATGTTTTTCCTTTTGCACTAAGGTGCAAATTGAGTTCATGAACCCAAAACGCACCTTGACCTAGCCATAAGTGCAAATCGAGTTCATGAACCCAATTTGCACCTATTAATTGCACTTTGTGTTGGATTTAATGTCTCCTCTGTCGATTTGATTTATGACTTTTCTATTTCTTTTTTAATCTTTTCGGCTTGCATTATTTTTTGTTGGTCTATCATTTTGCTTGAGGGTGAATTCGTGGAGCATTCTTCTCCTCCAAAATTGCAAGGTTTCATTCAAGTTTTCACTGGTGAGTTTCTTTTCCATATCTTTTCTTATTGTTTTCATCTTTTTGCTTGTGTGCCCTATTTGGGTCGCCTTTCCCTTTCCAATCTCTTTTCCTTGGCTTAGCACAGTCAAGTTCTGCAAACCCTAGCCAAATTATGTTATTTGTTAGGTGGTGTTCGGATTTAAAAATCTTGAATACACCATTTCTCATTTTATTTTTACCTCAAATACTTGGTGGTATTCAGGTTGGTGAACCCGAATCCCACAATTGTATGGTGGTATTCGGGTTCATCAATCTAAATACCATTTTATTTTATCACCAATTTGCCCCTTTTTTTTTGTATGGTGGTGTTTGGGTTTAACGTGTAAATGGTATTGTTTGGGTTTGTAAACCCGAATAGCACTATGTTCCTTTATCATTGCAATGGCATTTGTGTATGGTGGTGTTCAGGTTTACTGACTTGAATAACACCATTTACACATGGTGTTGTTTGAGTCTGTAAAATTGAATAGCACCATGACTTATCCTTGCCAAATTCTTGTGTGGTGGTGTTTGGGTTTGCAAACCTGAACCACACCATACCAGTGGTGTTGTTCGGGTTTACAAACACGAAACTCACCACCATGTGCCACCTTTCTTGGCATTGGTCGCTTCTATAGGTCCGACTTACATAATGTTATTTCTTTATAGGTGTAGTTTGGACCTATTGACCTAACCTACACCTATTATATCCAATGCACTATTAAGGTGTAGTTCAAACCCATACATCTGATCTACACTAATGTTTAACCTAGGTGTAGTTCGGGTCTGTAGGTTCGAACTACACCCTGTTTTGTTCTTCCCTTTTCAATATGCAATTTGGTTCTATGAACCTGAACTACACCTTTGATCCACACTTAGCCTTAAGTATAAATTGGGTCTACGAACCTGAATTACACCAAATGCACACACATGTAAATAGGGTTCGTAGGCCTAATTTATACTTGTTCTACCATGATACAATGAGGGTTTTTGTAACCTAAATTACACATACATGATCCTATTCAATTCTGATGATCAAGATGGTTGATGAATGTTCTTCTCAAGTACTAATTATTTCTCTATGCTACAGTGTTATTCTCGTATACTTGATAGAACCATCTCCAAGCAAGAAGACCATGAAGTTCAAGAAGCAAGATCTGCATCCAATCTTCTAATCTTCATTTGTGTCCTCAAATATTGATAGTATAAGGGATACTGACATAGGTCATGTGGAGCTAGTAGAATTTATCAAAAGGATCAATCAACTACCTTCATATTATAAGATGGAGCCTACTATCAATAGTGGTATTCATTTGGTTTCAACATTTCCAATGTCAGCTCAGGATCCTGAATTTATTCTTGCAGTCTATTACTGCGTCATTTATTCCTCATGATAAGAGTGAGTCATCCTTTAAGATTTTCAGTTGGAGTCCTAATCTTTCTTGTGATACCTCAGTTCAAGTCCTTAGTACGTCTGTAAATCTTTTTTCAATCATAAAAGTCAAGTTTAGATAATTGGTTGAACTCTGTGAACACGTTGAACCATTTTGAACCGGGTTCAATAGGTTCTATTTATGGTGAAAATGGATACAATAATAACAATGATATTGAAAGGCTAAATGAATTCAACCACAAAACCCTAGCCTAACAACAACAAAGATCCACCATAACATATGAAGATTACCTAAGACAATGCAAATCAAACGAAATCACAAAGATTATACCATCACATGTCCAATAGGGTTTGGATCTCCATTCTTCCTATCTCCATTGACCTTGCTTGATATATTTTCTCTCAGATTTTATGTGCACAAGAGCTCAACAAAGAACGGAATGTGGCTGCAAGTAGGATCGCATATGCCAAGTAGTCAAATTGATCAAGTAGTTAGGTAGTTAGGGTTTGATAATGAAGGAAGCATCTCCTTATATAGAAGACACAATATGAAATGGAGGGATAAGATTGAGAGGTGTAAAAGGAGGTCGGCTATGATTAGAGGGTAGGTAAAAGAAATAATAAAATAATGAAAGGGGTAGGTAGTGTATGAATTAAGAGATGAATGACATGTGTCATGGGTAGAAAAGGTTAATGAATTAATTAAATAAATAAAGATTTATTTAATTAATAGAAGAAGTGGGATCCATTAAATAAATAAGATATTTATTTAATTTAGGAAAAGGATAATTTAAATAAATAAATGTATTTATTTAAATGAGAAATAAGGTTAGAAGAGGATAAATGAATTAATTAAATAAATAAAGATTTATTTAATTAATAGATGAATTAGGCTAAAGTAATTAAATAAATAAAGATATTCATTTAATTAGATTGGACAATTTTAGGTATCTACATTTTGCCCCTCTTTGAGACAATGCGGCTTGTCGCGTTGTTTCAAAGAAGATAAGATGAACTGATATAGAGTTGCCCCAAGATGGAAATGATATGCCCACTTGAAAGATTGGATGAAAATGTCTGAAAATATTGCAGACAATCTCTCGATAAGAGAGAAATGCTAGAATGGACTCACTGGATAGAGTGACAGAGTCACGGGATAATGAAGACTGACATAGGAGACTAGGGCTAGGGTAGTCTATAAGATAGACCACGAGGGGAAAACATCCTCATTGTCATCCACACATCCAAGAGATCAGAGTGCAGAGCGAGATAGAGCAACAACAGTCAGCAGCGATGGCTTTGGTTCACAAATTCGACCGCATTCGCCGATATCAGAGGCCAACAAAGGCAGGAGAGCCGGTAAGTACCACAAAACCTCCTTGTACTTTGATGCATTTATTGTTGTCATTAATGCATACTAGGTAATGTAATAAATGCACTTAGAATATGGTCCAAAAAATGTCAAAAACGTGTAGGCGCGTCTGCGTTGGTGCTAGGCGCGTCTATGCTCGCTAGGCGCATCTGTGTTTGTGCCAGGCACGTCTGTGCTGGAAAAGGCGTCTGTGCAGATTGCGGTCGTGTCTGCGCTGTGTAGGCGCGTCTGTGTTAGGCAGACACGTTTGTGTCTTGCAGGCGCGTCTATGCAGAGCATAGGCACGTCTGTGTAAAACAGGCGCGTTTATGCAGTCTCTAAGCGCGTTTATGTCATGAAGGCGTGTTTATGTCTTCAAGGTCAAATTGACAGTTTTGTGATGAACATACGCTGTCGATTAGATAAGCTGTTGAGAGGATACACTCAAGCAGGTCCTCTAGGGAAGACTAGAATAGCAAATAGGGTCAGGATTGACAATTCTATGATAGAACATACGTTGCCAATTAGGAAACTACTCAAGAGGATTCACTCAAGCATAGGCCCTAGGATAAGATAGATCAAGGCACTTTGTGATGAATAGTGAGTACCAAGATATAGTACTTTGTGATGAACAGGGAGTACTAAAATATGAGCAGCACTTTGTGATGAACAGGGAGTGCAAATGTGAGCAGCACTTTGTGATGAACAGGGAGTGCCCAATGTGCGCAACACTTTGTGATGAACAGGGAGTGCCAAACACATAGTACTTTGTGATGAATAGGGAGTACCACTAGGATAGAAGCAACACTTTGTGATGAACAGTGAGTGTTACTAGGATACAGTACCATATGCACTTAGATAAAAAGTAGCATTTTGTGATGAACAATGAATGCCACTATGACTGACATGATTGATTTGCTTGACTGCAGGAGTATTTGTCTATGCTGGAGTCACGGGAGAGATTCCCATCGACTCAAAGGTTGCGACCTGAGTTGACGTTCAAGGATAGAGCTGCTATTGAGGCTATGGGTCTAAGACATATTCTGTATGCGCCTAAGTTTCGAGCGAACATGGGATTGCTGACTGCACTGGCGGAGAGGTGGCACTCCGAGACTTGCACGTTTCATTTGTCGATGCGTGAGATGACAGTCACCCTGGAGGATGTGTACCGGATTCTGAGGATACCGATCGATGGGGAGTTGATTCCCTACGATCGAGATGGAGACAGGGATGCCCTTAGATGAGTGTTCTAGGATCCGGGACTGGAGATGAGGGTGGGACATGTGGCATGGGATACCATGGCACAGACCGGATTGGCGCTACCAGCAGTGGTAGGAGGAGCGATCAGTGGGTTCTTGTGTCCGGATAGAGCGACACGAGGGTTGGTTGTGGGTTGGGGGAGCACATTGGAGACACTGGTGACACAACACGCCAGATATGCCTGGGGACCGTGTGTGCTGGCACACCTATATTATGAGCTTCATAAGTTTGTGTACCATGGATCAATAGGATTGGGCTGCGGGGTCACATTGTTATAGGTGTGGGCCTATGAGCATCTACCAGTGACACGACTGATACATTTCAGGGGCAGAGGTCACGGACGCAGTTTCGTGCATTTGTATGATATGATCACCTCGCAGCCACGGATTGGCAGGTTGGAGTACTGGCGGCAGGCTATAGATGAGATTGATACAGTTATATGGAGGTCGTACCTGGGATGCGAACAGTGGGAGGATGATGTAGTAGAGCTACCCTACACCTTTTGGAGTAGGTATCTGATTGGGTGGACGCCCTATGTACTGGAGAGGCAGCTAGTTGACAGGGTGGGCAGGCAGTTTGGCAGGATCCAACGGATGCCATGGGGTTCAGGCATGTACGCGCGGACGGTCAAGGATCAAGCGCAGTTTGGGCCGTTGCTATCATATGATCAGGTTATTACACAGCCAGTGGAGATGATGCCCTTACCCTGGGACATATGGCCAGAGATCGAGGATGCCGACATGGATGCAGAGTACACAACATATTGGGTCGAGCATCCATTCCCACGCCTGATAGATCTAGGAGAGCTACTAGCTGGAGATGGTGGTGGGGATGGTGATGATGATGGAGATGATGGGGGGAGAGGCCGACAGAGGAGGCGGGGTGCAGTTGGAGAGAGGAGGGTGGCGTCGCGGAGGGAGGGTAGAGAGGATAGACAGGTTCGGATTGTGAGGGGTCACAGTGGATTACCGCTACAGGTGCCAGCAACACAGGGTCCCAGACAGGTGCAGGGACAGGGACAAAGGCAGGGATAAGTACAGGTACAGCCACCAGTACAGGCATAGGCATAGGGGCAGGCACCCGTATAGGGGGAGCCACAGGCAGAGGTACAGGGGGCCGAGGCGGAGGAGGATGAGTTGACTGAGCTGAGGTAGATCTGCTAGGGACAGGTAGATGAGATTCAAGACCTGGAGAGGGAGAGGGATAGACTCAAGAGGTGGCTCAGAGATACTGAGCGAGAGCAGGACCAGGACATTCAGCGCTACACAGAGGCTGAGATAGCACTGAGGGCTGGGAGGCAGGAGGCAGAGGACACAAGGGCTGGATATGTCTATGTCCTGCAGGCAGGGGAGGAGATTGCCTACTGGTGGGATCTCTATTATGGTGCAGTGCCAGCTGATCAGCGGGCGAGGAGCTTCCATAGACCATCGCGAATAGCGACAGCTACGGGAGGGAGCCAGAGGAGACAGGCGTCTAGTGGTGGGGTTATGGGTTCTCCACCACCACTAGATAGAGGGGACAAGAGGGATGATCCAAGGGCGGGTCCTTTTAGGGCTCAGACTCCGTCGAGGCCAGGTGGCTCCGAGGGAGGGAGTTCATCATAGCCGTAGAGGGCTCCCTATGTATCAGTATTGTATCATTTTTGTATGATGATGTAGACACCTTCGGGTGATTGTAGCCATATGATTTTGACATCATTGTATCATGACACTTTATATATATATATATATATATATATGAGATGATTCATTTTTGCGGCCACTATATGCGTGTGCACTTGTGTGATGAGATGTTCTTATGTGATGCTTATGATATGGATGCAAATATGTACATAATGAAATGCAATATTTTTGTTCTTTTATATTTTTATATGTTATGCCAATGCAAATGTGAATGTATGAAATGCAGATGAATATGATAATGCAAATGTAAATTGTGCTAACAAGTGTTGTGTGTAGGATGTGATGCAGTTGTGATATCTATATGTATGTATGAAATGCTTATATGTGGTAATGTAGGTGCAACTACATGAAATGCAAATGTTTTTGGTGTGTCATTATACTCAGTCATGTGATAGCAGGCTACGCGGACTCGAGAAGGACGATGGAAGTCAATCAAGAAAGGGGGATGGAAGACAGAAAATATGAAAGTGAAAGAGCTTCTTGTGCATTATCATCATTGAGCTTTATTATGGCAAGTAGGTTATGACAATCGAGGCATATGTTCGACCCAGAAAGTCATTGTACCTATTTGCATGGAGATAAGACAGTCATAAATAAGGAATGCCCCAGTTCATACTAGACTCACAATGTCCTCATATCCTTGGACAAGTCATAGCATTACTAAGAGACAATCCACAGACAACAAATACAAATAGGTGACGATACCCCATCCTTGCCTTTCTAGTCAAAGACATCCTAGAGATAAAATCTCTAGTCAGAGACATCTTGGAAAAGCTAAAAGACATGTCACCAAAAAAAATAAAAATCAAAAGAAAACCAAGACTCGACACCAACATCCACTGTAGTCCTCAAATTTAGTGTCTCTTGTCACTTTTATAAGTCTTATTTGATTGTGGTCACAATGTTTACTTTCACAGAAAGGATAGATAGCACTGAACCATATGTTGTCTGAGTCTGTTGAAAGATTTGATTTGTTGAAGCCCATTGTTGTTGTTGTGTCTCATCTGAAACTGACTGAATCCATGAAATTGATACTTTATTGCAGAGAAGATGAAACTTTATTGTGGATCGGCGATGCAACTGTTGCTTCTTTATTGTGGATTGTGCGCGGATAGAATGAAGGAAGCTGGAAGAAACTGTACTCCTCGAAACATGTGATATTCTCAGTTCCACACCCATCATTAGATGTAGGATTTGCCTTAGCCACAGATAGGATCTGATTTATTATGAATGGAAAGGGAGGTGTAAAGGGAGGTTTATTATGAATGGCTAACCAATCTTGGGTAGATCAATAACAAGTCATGATGGGAATGGGTAAGTTTATTATGAATGGACAGGTTGTGAGTGTGTGCAAAGTGAAAGGATGAAAGTGAATCCTGAAGGAGGGAGGAGCAATGTCTCTACACATGGCGCCAGTGACCCATTTTTCACCATGGTACTTGCCCAGGGCGCCACCGAAGTGGTTTTCACTGTTGGACGAAATTATTTCTCTTTACTTTTTTTGATTTTTCAATGTTTTTTTGTGTCACAAGGCACATGTTTGCCAGGTTTTCACCAAGTAATGGTTTTTTTTTGTTTTATAATTTTTTTGTATTTTTGAATTTTTTGAATTTTTTTTGTATTTTTGAATTTTTTTTTTTTTTTGTATTTTTTGAATTAGGATACTCTGAAGAGCTATGTGTAAAACCTACGAAGGTGCATGTTGTTGATAGGATCCTCCAAAGGTTCACCTTCTGTAGTTGAGAGCTGATATGCCCCAGATCCATATGCTACTGTAATGATGTAAGGACCAAGCCAATTTGGTTCGAACTTGCCCCTCTTCTCTCTGTCTTGCTGATTTTTTGGGTTTTCTCTGAAAACCAAATCACCTACCTCAAATGTGCGAGGCTTGACTTTGTGATTGTAGCTGCGACTCATTCGTTGTTGGTAAGCCTTGAGATGATTAAAAGCAGTTTGTCTTCGTTCATCCAGTAGTTCAAGTTCTTGTAAGCGAGAGACCCTATAGTCTTCATCACTGATAATGTTTTGCAAAGAGACCCATAAAGAGGGTAGCTTGACCTCAATAGGCAAGATGGCTTCAACGCCGTAGACAAGTGAATAGGGTGTAGCTCCTGTAGGTGTGCAGACACTTGTGCGGTATGCCCAAAGTGCAAGATTAAGTTGGATATGCCAATTACGACCAGCATCGTCGATTGTCTTTTTTAAGATTTTAAGGATTGTTTTATTAGACGCTTCAGCTTGACCGTTACCTTGGGGGTAATATGGCGTGGAGAAACGATGAGAAATATGGAAGCGATCACAGAGTTCACAAACATCCTGATTTTTGAAGGGACGCCCATTATCAGTGATAATGGAAACAGGAATACCGTATCGACAAATGATATAGTTGAGGATGAACGTAGCAATCTGTTTTCCAGTGACTTGTGTAAGAGGCACAACTTCAATCCATTTTGTGAAATACTCTGTGGCAATGATAATGAATTTATGACCATTGGAAGGAGGGTGAATCTTGCCTATGAGATCGAGTCCCCATTGACAAAAGGGCTAAGGAGACGCAATTGGTTGAAGTTCTTGCGCTGGCGCATGGATGATGTCTCCATGAATTTGACATTGCTTACATTTCTTGACAAACTGATATGAGTCTTTTTCCATATTGGGCCAGTAATATCCAGTCTTGATGAGTTTCTTGGCTAAGGTAGGACCACTAGAATGTGGACCACATATCCCTTCATGTACTTCACATAACGCAATCTGAGCTTCATCGCTTTCTAAACATCTAAGAAGAGTGCCATCTAGACCTCGCCGGTATAGGATATTAGCTAAAATGACGTATCGAGAAGATTGGCGAATGAAAGTGCGATGTTGGTTATTGGATAGATCAGGAGGTAGAGTATTGTCACGAAGGTATGTGAAAATGGAACCATATAACTGGGACTCGGGACCGATGACACATATCATCTCAGTAGGAGTGATTTCATATGAAGGAACCAAAAGATTATCCACCAAGAACTCGTAGTGGGTCTCATTCGGAGGTAGATCGATCAGTGAAGCAATTGTAGCCATGGCATCTGCGGCTCGATTCTGCTCTCTTGGTATCTGCTCAAAGTCTATCTTTGTGAAATGTTGTTTCAGGTCATCCACCATTTTTTTGTAAGGCATTAATTTTTCATCCTTTGTTTGGTAATCATCAGTTGCTTGACGGATTACAAGTTGAGAGTCCCCAAAAACACGAAGTTCCTGGATCTTCCATTGAACTGCAATCTGTAATCCAGTTGTTAATGCCTCATATTCCGCTATATTATTAGTGCAAGGAAATGATAAGCGGTATGATTTTGGTATAGAATCCCCTTGAGGAGTTATAAAGAGGATGCCAGCTCTTGCCCCATACTGTGTGTATGAGCCGTCGAAGTACAGTTGCCATGGCTTTGCATGTGACATTGTTAAAATGGATTCATCTGGAAATTCTGAACTTAGAGGAACATCATCTATCATGGGAGCATCTGCTAATTGATCTGTGATGGCTTGTCCTTTTATTGCTTTTCTGTCCACATACTCGATGTCGAACTCACTCAGGATCATTACCCATTTGGCTAGTCACCCAGTAAGTGTTGCTTTATTGAGAAGGTGTTTCAATGGATCGATTCTTGCAACCAACTTAGTCTTATGAGTGAGCATGTAATGTCGTAATTTCTGCGAAGCAAAGACCATAGTGAGACATGCACACTCAATTGGTGTGTAGTTTAGCTTATATCCCACCAATGTGCAACTGATATAGTATACTGCTTTTTCTTTGCCCTCAGCAATTTGTTGTGCTACGAGTGCCCCCAGTGCTGTTGGAGTAGCTGATATGTATAGTAACAAAGGCTGATCTGGAATTGGTGGCATCAAAACTGGTGGATTCAAAAGATAATCTTTGAGTGTCTGGAAAGTCTGTTGACAGTTATCATCCCATTTGAATTTGATGTTTTTATGTAGCAAGTGCTGAAAAGGATTACACTTATCTGCAAGTTGCGTTATGAATCTTCGTATGGACTAGAGTCTCCCTTGTAAAGACTGAAGTTGACTGATATTTCTTGGTGGTTGCATCTCCAGGATGGCCTTGACTTTTGCTGGATCAGCTTCGATTCCTCTTTTTGATACAATGAATCCTAGGAGCTTCCCGGAGGTTACTGCAAAGACACATTTCTTGGGGTTTAATCTTACTTTGTATTTTTCCAACCGATCAAAGACAACTGAAAGTATGTCCAAATGTGTATTTTTGTCTATTGATTTGCCCAAGAGGTCATCAACATAATCTTCCACAGTTACGTGCATGAGATCGTGAAAGATAGTAGTCATGGCTCTTTGATATGTAGCGCCTGCATTTTTTAGCCCAAAAGGCATGACATTCCAACAGAAAGCTCCCCAAGGACAAGTGAATGATGTTTTGTGTTGATCCTCAGACGCGATCTTTATTTGATTATAACTAGAGAATCCATCCATCAACGATAACATTTCATGACCTGCTGTGAGATCTACAATCAAATCTATGTTTGGTAATGGGAAGTCATCCTTAGGACAAGATTTGTTGATGTCTTTGAAATCTGTACATATTCTGATGCTACGATCTAGTTTACTGACCGGCACTAAGTTGGAGATCCATTCAGGATAATCAACTGGATGTATGAATCCGACATCCAATAATTTCTCAAGTTCTACTTTGACTAGTAATGCCACTTGTGGATGCATCTTTCTTAATTTCTATTTCACTAGTTTTGCCCCTGGTTTAATGTCAAATGATGCATTACCAAATCCAGATCTAATCCAGGCATATCAGCGTATGACCATGCAAAGTTGATTTGTCATTCTTTGAAGAAACTTATGAATTTTGACCTTTCTGACTCCGTCAAAGATTGGGCCAGGAATATGTTGTGTGGAACCTCTTCTGTACCAATGTTTGTTTTGATAGTCTCCTCTACCAACATGCATGACTTTTCCTCATATCATGCTAGGAGAATGTCGAGCCTTCCATCTTCGGGTGCCTCAGAGAGGTTTTTGCCCTCAGATATGTCCTTTCTTTTTACTTTTTTGGGGTCAGACAACGCCACAGTGTGGTTTTCGCCATAAGACCCTTGGTTTGTTCTTATTTTCACATTTTTGCGACTGGAAGGTCCGACGCCCTCACCAAAATATGCCACACTATTGAGTTCTATAGTGTATCCTGCTTTATGGTCCCCAGAGGGAAGATCATCTCGTATGCCAAGATAATCAATAAAAGCTTCATCATTTTGGAATGTGTCAAACTGTGCAGGTCCTTCATGATCCCAGTCAATGAGTTGGTGGTGAACAAGGGGAAGGCCTTTAATGTCTTCGAAGTTAGCGGGGCTAAGAGTGAAGATGCAGTTATATTCGGGTATGTCAAGGTGATTATCGAGGCCATCGTTGGCACTCTCCTCATCAGTCTCGATCGCGAATGAATCCAAATTATCATCACTAGTAGCGCATTCTGGGACAGGTGTTCTCATCCTATGTGATTTCAACCTAGGACCTTGAGAGAAGGACTGTGTGGAATCCTCATGGGTTGTTTCTTGACCAACTTTGAATCTTTTATAAAATTCCTCTTCTTCTGTGGGTTCATCTGGCTCTCTGAATGTCTCGATGAGCTCGTAGTCACTGGAGGATTTATCTGAACCCCATTCCCATTCGTTGGAGTCTGTGGAATAGCGATCCTCTTGTTGAATTTTGGCAGCTTTGATTTGTAAGGCTTCTTCTGTCCTTTGAGTGTGGACCTTGGAAGTTAGGAAACCAAGTCCCTTCGAGCGTTCCCTTTTGAATGTCAATTCAGGTTGTAAAGGTCCAATGATGCCTTCCTTTCGTAACCCAAGAGGGCTTTTTCCATCATACCCAAATTTTTGTAGTATCTTGAAACCTTTGCCATAATTCTCACATGGTAGACTGATATGATCTTGTGTATCATCTTCAAGGTCTTTGTAAAGCATTTTGTATAAGTCTTCCTCTTCCAGTTCACCCCATCTGTGAAAGGTAGTAGGGTCCCATTTGAGTACAATGATGGATACTTGCTTGTTAGGATGTGGTCTTCCATATTCTTTTGGTGAACTCATGACTTGTTGTAAGTACATGGTCTGATTTAAAGTGTATTCGCCCATGCCCTTGTCCTGAAATTTGCCTTTAAGCTCACCTTGTTTTGATGTCGAAGGTTTTAATGACTCAGGATCAATATATGCCGAAGAAGGAACAGCTTCGTGATTACTAGGAATGATGGTCTCAGTTTTTGATCTCATGTTATTGCAGTATATGAACAGATTAGGATCACTGTTAATTGTTACCTCCACTCCATTGTGAGGAAACTTAATGCATTGGTGATATGTAGATGGGACTGCCCTCATTTCATGAATCCAAGGATGCCCTAGCAATATGTTGTAAGTGAGATCTAGATCTAGGACTTGACAAACCACATCCTTCGTAACTGGCCCAACTCTGAGAGGTAAGGTGACTGTGCCTTTAGATGAACGCTCTTCATCATCATATGCCTTGATGGTAATTTTGTTTGTAGAATTCACAGCTTTATCAGAATATCCCAATTATTTAATAGTGTTCAATGTACAAATGTTTAGACCAGCTCCTCCATCTATCTGGACTCGTTTTATTCGATGTTTGTGTATGAAGGCTTCAATGTGTAATGGTGCATTATGTGGTTGGCTCACGGAGGCGTCGTCGGCTTTTGTGAATGTAAGAGAGTATGGAATGGAAAGGTATCCTACCATGGCTTGAAACTGGTCCACGTTCAGATCAGTAGGAACAGAAGTGTCTCTCAAGATTTTGTCAAGAATGGCTTTATGTGCGGGGGATATGCGCAAGAGTTCAAGTATGGAGATGAGCGCGGGTGTCTTCCCTAACTGTTCTACAAGGTCATACTCAGGCTTAGTTGATGAAGAAGTGGTGTTTTTGGCTGGAGCACCTTGCAAAGTGAATTTACCTCGACGAGTTGTAACATTACATTCAGAGGTAGGTTCGGAAGAAGATCCAACACCTTTTAGGATAATCTTGGGTCTCCAGGTAGAATTCTTAGGGTTTGTGTCCTTGATGATAATGGTAGAGACGTAATTGTCCATCGAAATGTGATTGATAGTTGAATCATAGTTGTAGGATGCTTTGGTATAGTTGGTTTGGTCATATGTGGCTTTAGCTTTTCCCTTGTCATGCTTTGGGATCCTTAAACATCTCATGTTCTTGATTGGATGAATGTCCTTCAATCTCAGTGTCACCCCTATTAATAAGATCTTGTATGATGTTCTTCAGTCGATGACAATTTCCTGTTTTATGACCCTTGCTCTTATGAAATTCACAATATTCATCATCATTCCACCAATTTGGTTTAACCTTTGGTTCATATGGAGGAAAATCTGGAATAGTGATTACCTTGTTTGCCACTAGCTTTTTGAAAACTGACTCAAGTGGTTCTCCCAATGGAGTGTACTTCCTTCGTGATTTAGAAGTTGTTTGAGTATTCACCTGATTTGATCTAGAAAAAATGAATTTGGGTCGCACTGTATTGGCATCAACAACACCATCATTGACTGTGTTCTTGTTTTTATTCCAAAATCTTGGCTTGTCTTTTCCTTTAAAGTCATCTTTGTTTTCCTTGAATATCTTAATGACTCCTTGTTCAATTAGGACTTTTTTTGTCGCTAAGCCTTTTTTAATGACGTCCTTGAAGGTGGACAAACAAGCTTTCCTTAGATCATAGCCAATGTCTTTGTTAACATTTTGGGTGAACATTTCTACCATTTGTTTTTGTGGAATTTCACAAGAGCATCTGCTGGCTAGATTCCTCCATCTTTGTAAAAATGATGCAAAAGACTCTCCCTCTTTTTGCTTGGTGTTGCACAAAGTAGTGACTGATATGTCTGTCTCTATGTTGTAGGAAAAATGTTGAATAAATGCCTCTGCTAAGTCACCCCATGACTTAATACCAGGTGGAAGTTGGGAGAACCATTCCATAGCTTGATCACCTAAGCTTTGTGGGAATAATCTCATCAAATATGTCTCTTCTACTGCTACCTCAATGCAAGCTGTGAAAAACTATCTTATGTGTGCCTTAGGATCCCCTTTTCCTCTATACTTATCAAACTTAGGTGTCACAAAGTGTGTAGGAAATGGAGCCATTGGAATGTTTTTGTCAAATGGATAGGGACATATGTCTCTCATTGTGTATGTTGGCTTTGGTGTATTTATGTCCTCCATTTTCTTTTATAAGTCCCTAATTTGTTGCTCCAAAGTGTTCTTAGGTGGAGATTGACTTCTTGGACCATACCCTATGCTTGAGGCACCAATTGGAGGAGGAGTATGTTGCATATATGGATGATATTGATCATACACATGTTCATATGGAGGAGGTCTATAGTGATGCTGCATATATGGACCACTTGGTATAGATTCATGTTGAGGAATGAAATATCTATTTTGTCCATGTATACCATACTCTACAAGCATGTCATGTTCTAATGTGTTGCCCCCAAATTTGACACGGGGTTTCCTTGTGTCCAAATTTTGAGCATGCCTTTGGATATCCAATTGCTTTGGTGGTTGGTCCGGAGCATTGATATGTGATTGAGCATATTTCTCTGCATAAGACTTCCATAATGGTCTGTGAAGGTGAGTATCATATGCTTGACCATATGTATGTGGGACCTCTGGTTTTTGAAACAAAGATGATGGTGATTCAGGCACAAGTCTTCTATTGCCTCCACTATTAGGCCTCCTTTGATCCATGTTGGAGTGAGGTTGTTGCAAAGGCCTATGTTCCATTATTTGAGACATGTCAAAATCATGAGGTATCTTGGCTCCACTTTGTGCCATCATTTGTAAGAAGTATTGTCTATCCCTCCTCATTATTTCCTCAACCAGTCGATTGAAACGGGGATCCATAATGGATTCTTCCACATCTGCTGAATGTACTAAAAAGTTGTCCATATCATCATTGTGTGTATCATTGTTGTTTGTAGTGTCCATGTTCTCAACATTTGGAATGTTTCTATAGGCATCCATGTCAGGTAATGTAGTATGATCAGAATTGAAAAAGATATCATTGTCATACTCATAAGAGCAATGATGGACTGTGTGAGACCCAAAGACAGGCTGAATGCTAGATGAAAACCTGGAGAAATAACCTAGGAAGCTCAAGAATTCCAAAATTGACTGTGTTTGTTTGCTGGACTGTAAAAGTTTTTCAATTCTGAACACAGACGTGCCTATATACTTCACAGACGCGATTTCCTAACACAGACGTGGTTCTGTTTAACATAGACACTATTCTGAGATTTTTTTGTAAATTGCAATGTTGATTCTGGAAACATAGACGCATTTCTGCCCTTCACAGACGCGGTTATACAACACAGACGCTATTATGTCAGACACAGACGCGTTTATGTGAAATTTGTGCAATTTTTTCCAATCTGTGAAGTCATTTTTGTTGTGACCAAATCTGATTGTTTGACTGTTTTTCGTGATAAGAGGACACGGTGTTGATGAAGACCCAATGTTTGCAAGTGTCTAGACTCAAAATGACTCCAAGAAAAGTGTGTTGTTTGATGTAAAAATGTTTTGCATACACTTGAAGACACAAAAGACACAATGTTTTGCTATTTGGTCTTGAATGTTTTGAATGTTTAAAATAAGTCAAGCACAATTCTTATGGCTAGCCAAGACAATAGTTGTTGATCCCACATGGGGTTTTACCCCCGAGGCTACGCTATTCAGAGTGGATACTTAGATGCTTGACCTCACTGGCTCCACCCTCGGCACTCACTTCTCGGGTCAACCAAGCATCAATCCCCACGAAAACTCCCCATGGTGAACTTTGTATCTCTACTAAGAACCATATGTGTGTGGGCCGCTACCAGAGGTTCAACCTCCTGCCTCAACAACTAGAAGGATTTGGGCTTCTAAAACAAAAAGGTGCTAGTAAGGGCATCCGCTCGTGTGGCCATACATGCAGCACTTTCAGCTCTGTAAATATAGAAGGCTCCCAGCCGGTAGGGTTTATGCCTTACAACTGATCAAATAAATTTGATCAAACGGGTTTATGGGGAGACATAGTGTCGGTATGAACTAATCAACACACGTTATTCATAGTTTTCACTATGAATACAATTATTTATAGTGGTTTGGAAGAAGATGACTTTTCTTTTGCTACCACTTTGGTCATTCTCTTCTCACTAGTAGTCCTAATGACCACACGGGAAGATAGACCCTCTAAAGATTAAACAAAAAGAGCCTATTGCTCAAGACACAAAAGACAATGATTCAATTTTAGTGCACCAATTGAAATGTTTGCTAGTCTATTGAAAACAAAGCACACAATAAAAAAAATCAAAAACCCTTGCCAAGGACCTGCAACAAATATTTGTTAGTAGTTTGGATTGTTTGAAATAATCACCCCTTCCTGCAAGCACACAAGTTAGGTAAATTTTAAATCGAAAAGACTTTGTGAAACTAGGGGCCTTCAACAAAACGGTTTTGCTTTCAAGACAAACTGCACCAATTTTGTTAGCTAGATCTAAAGATGTTAGCTCAAAATAAACCAGATCTGAAACATTAAATGACCAAAAACTAAATCAATAAAACCCAAAAAAATGAAATCAATGCACACAGACGCAGTTACCCCAGACATAGACGCGACTCTCTGACGCAGACGCGGCTCCAGAACCCAGACGCGACTTTTGGACACAGACGCGTCTAAAAACACCGCAGACGCGACTGAGGAACATAAATGCAGTTTTCGAAATCTGCAAAATAAAATACTATCGAGGACATAGACGCGATTCCAGATGTCACAGATGCGGCAGAAAATCAAAAATGCGACCCGAAAGTACGCATGCACGAAAATACCAAAATGTTGTCGAAAATGTCAGATCTGCAACTTCAAGACACAAAATCTGCAACAAAATGTTAAATGCAAAAGGGACAAGAGTCCCACCGAGCGTGCCAAAATGTATATGGTGAAAATGGATACAATAATAATAACGATATTGAAAGGCTAAATGAATTCAACCACAAAACCCTAGCCTAACAACAACAAAGATCCACCATAACATATGAAGATTACCCAAGACAATGCAAATCAAACAAAATCACAAAGATTATACCATCACATGTCCAATAGGGTTTAGATCTTCATTCTTCCTATCTCCATTGATATTGCTTGATATATTTGCTCTTAGATTTTATGTGCACAAGAGCTCAACAAAGAACGGAATGTGGTTGCAAGTAGGATCGCATATGCCAAGTAGTCAAATTGATCAAGTAGTTAGATAGTTGGGGTTTGATAATGAAGGAAGCATCTCCTTATATAGAAGACACAATATGAAATGGAGGGATAAGATTGAGAGGTGTAAAAGGAGGTTGGCTATGATTAGAGGGTAGGTAAAAGAAATAATAAAAGAATAAAAGAGGTAGGTAGTGTATGAATTAAGAGATGAATGACATGTGTCATGGGTAGAAAAGGTTAATGAATTAATTAAATAAATAAAGATTTATTTAATTAATAGAAGAAGTGGGATCCATTAAATAAATAAGATATTTATTTAATTTAGGAAAAGGATAATTTAAATAAATAAATGTATTTATTTAAATGAGAAATAAGGTTAGAAGAGGATAAATGAATTAATTAAATAAATAAAGATTTATTTAATTAATAGATGAATTAGGCTAAAGTAATTAAATAAATAAAGATATTTATTTAATTAGATTGGACAATTTTAGGTGTCTATAGGTTCATTTAGGTTCCATAGGTTCCTAGGTGTTCAAGGAGGTTTTTCATACTAATATTTTCTTTAAGTGTCTTGCAGTGGCTCTCTAAAAGTTTCTTGTTTGGTGATATGTTACTTTATTTCTCTCCGGGTTTTGAACTCATTGAACTAAGTTCAAGAGGTTCAAACATGTTCAACATGTTCAATATAGCACAAGTGGTCAGCAACTTGATATTATTTGTTTTCTCGGCAAAATTCTCCTTGAGCGCGGCATACATCTTGAACTACTTGAATGCCCATGAAGTCTGTTCAGGATGTTCATATCTGTTTGAAGTTGGTGGGTCCCGCAGGTTTTAATGATTTGATGGTGCAATCATTGCCAAATATGAGGAGGCAGAACCATGTCTTAAGTGACGTCAATCCTTGGTTTTTCGAAGTAAGTAATCATTTCGGGAACTGGCGGTTACTTCAAAAACACCGCCATGCATTCAATGCATGCGTGCGATGTCTAATCCACAAACTCAACACACTCGGACTGAAAATTGGAATTATTGCATTCAATGTTCCGGTATCATTGCCTTCAATAATAAGGTATGAAAGATTGTTAGTGCTCCGCATTTGTTCCTCGCTGCTGTGTCTTTGTTTTTCCTGGATAGGAGTCTTGTTTGCTGCTAGTCATTGTCTGGTTGTTCAACTGTGAAGGTGAGTCTTTTTCTTGTCCTCTCCAGTGGTTTTTTGCTTGCATTTTGTCTCTTACAAAAAGTTTTTCTATAACTGATTTAGGCTTATTGTTTAAAATTATGAAGTCCACACTACATTTGTTTGGGAACGTTTTTAGCCTGGCATCCACTGAACCCATAGTTAGCGATACTGCCCTAAAAGGGGAAAACCTTGAGGTGTTGAAAGAGAGGGTGTTCAAGGGAATTGAAAAGTCTTTTGGTGTGGAGATTTTGAGTAGCGGTCTTGTAGAAGCCGCAGCTTTTGCCCCAGCCATTCCTTGCCCATAATTGATTCGGGAGTGTATTGCTAGATACGACCCAGTGTCTGAAACCATTAGGAGAGACAATGGTGAAACCCTTCTCACCATAAATCATGAAGTAATTTCCTCAATCTTCAAGATACCTGATTACCAGTTCTCCAACTTTTCCCCTGCTCAGTCAATCACCGAGTTCAACGCAGACAGAACCGGACACCGTAACAATGTAGCAAAACTCTAGTTGAAGGTTTCTCAAAGAGGTGGTTCCAGGTTACACAAGAATCCTAGTAAGAATCACATGTTGCCTCACATTCATGATGTAATGCTTTTGTTGCACCAAGCCAGAGGATCCACTGAAGCTTATAGCTTCGACGACTGGATTTATTGCTATGTGCAGCTAGTTTTAGAAGGGAAGCAATATTTGGATTGGGCTGAATTGATTGCTGATTCAATGAGAGAACAACTAAGTTTGGCTAAACAGTTCAAACATAACTTCTTTATGTTTTTATATCTCTTGTATTGTTTGGCTTGTGTTAAGGAGTTGGTTGGAATACCAAAACTGCTCACTGAGGAGGATGTTCCCGTATATGAGTTATATCCCATGCTGCAAAAGGATAAAGCTTTATAGGATTTCAGAAGGGTGCACAATGCTTTTCTGGGTGATTTGTGTCATGAATTGAAGAATATGAAAGCCAAAAGAATCTCTGAAGATGCAAAGACTTTGATAAAGAGGTTTGGTAGTTTTTATATCTAGTTTCCAAGCTTCTGTTACATACGGGTAGGCAGCTTTGAAGAGGAGCCCTTCAAGCTCCCTCACTTCTATTCAGATTGCTTTGTTCTAGCGGAGATATGCAGGCAACTAACCTCTGTAATCAAAAAGCACAGCTCAGGGACAAATGGGAAGGTCATTTTCCCATCCAATTGGGTGTGTTGTCCTACAGTTCAATGTCCGACGCTTTGAGTATAGGAGCAGACCTCAGGAATTTCAATTTTTCCCTGTATCCTGAAAGGAAAGGTTTTGATAATAAGGGATTTTCCCAAAGTCTTGGTCTAATGCCATAGCTTCCCATGCCATAGTTAGAGGATTTTTGGGGATTGTACAGATGAACTTGAAGTATTCAAAAGGGGAAACATGAGATTGGTGTTAGAACAAGTTATTTCATTGCAGATAAAGTTGGATACTAAGGGGCTCGAAGAGGATCATCTAGAGTTATTCGAACCAGGGTACTTAGCCCGTGCAGAAGTTGAAATGCCTCCAATTAACTGGGATGAGGAAGAGAAAGATGATATACAATTAAGGACCAAAGGATTTTTGGAAAGGATCGCAGCGTGGGTGGCCAATAAGAAAGTAATGAAATCAAGCGTTAAGTCTAATTTTGTGAGAAGTAATAAGGATCCTCTACCTTCACCAAAGCGTCTTTCTAACAATGCTTCTATGCCTGTTCGTATAGGTAAGGATAACAAGTCGCCCCAGCTTAGACATAGGTCTAATTCAACTTTGGATTTTTGTACTCCTCGGCATACCCGGTCCCGAAGTGCCGCTCAAAGAAAGATGGATCAGGCAAAGGATATAGGGGTGCAAGATACCATTCCCGATGCCCAGATATTTGAAATTGAAGACTTGGACGACGATGTTGCTAGTGCCCTGGATTCTCATATGGTGACTGTGGCTATGATGCCACCTTCCAAGATGATCGAAGGAACCACTGGTTCCAATGCAACTCCTAAGTGGTTGACCACCTCGGTGAACAAAAAATGAAGTTTTCTTCCTGTGACTATTCCGATTCAGGAAATGGTCGTAAAATACACAGAGAATAATCCAAAGCCGAAAAGGTTCAAGACTGCCGCTCACCTGGACAATGATGAGGGAATTGGAAAATGGGTTGCTGAAATCACCTCGTATAAACCCAAGGATGAAAACAAGGAGGCTAGCCCTGATGATTTCGAGATCACAAAGGTGGAATTGGGAAACATGAGTAGAGACACAGACAATCATTTCTTTCAGGTATCGGAAAAGAAAATGCTCACTAGGTCGAAGAAGGATGGGTGAGAAAAGAGAGAACTAAAGCGACACATAAACGTTCTGGCCCAGTTCATCAATAGTATTGGTTGCCTTGGGGCACTCCCAATATCTCATGCTACAGAGAACTTTGACCCAACTTCGCCGGAAAATAAAAAGCTAATGAGCCAAGTTCAACGGACTAAGAGTATTGCTGAAGCTGTGGAGAAATGGATTGAGGGAATAATCAAGGATGGCGAGAAGTACATTACCGACTCTCGGAGGCTATGCGATGAAATACAGGGCCTTATTGCCGAAGTTCAAAATCAGCTTGTGTTGTGGGAGAAGGAGGAGCACAAATGGCAGAATATCTTGCCTTTGTTTGCCAAAATAGAAGAATATGGAGTTACCAGGTTTTTGACAGAACACTCAATCAAGCTGGTGGCGGATGAATGTTAGCTTTTTGTGCTAAAGAAAACCATAATGTGGCGAGTGCTTACCTTCAAGTCTGTGATCACCGATGCAAAGACCTCTGTTTAGGAACTCCAGGATCTCCAGTGCAGTATAGTTAATGATAACAAGGTGGTTAACCCTGACCATGATTGGCAGTTGGGAAGTTGCGGGTTGAGCACACAAGATGCAATCAGGTCTTTCCGGATGAACATGGAGAAGATCAAGGCCAAGGGTAATTTCACTCTGGAAGATATAACTAGGGTGGCTAGGATTGAGTCTATGACTTTCATTGGAAATGATCAACTGCCGAAACATTCCGAAAAGATGGTGAAGCACCGGTGGAATAAGGAGGCGGCAAAGGCGAAGCTCAACGCGATGAAAGTTCCGAACCAATCCATTGTTCAAGAACTCACAACCGCTCACGACGCTCGTGAAAGCAGAGAGGATGATGATGATGGAAAAGTGGCATAATGCATTGATTTAGGCCCGGTTCCCTTTATTCTTGTAATTTCTCATGGTTATGCAAAGACTTCGGGACATCTATCCCAAAATACTTCTTGTTGGTTTCATAATTGTTTACGGGGGAGGTCGAGTTTTTAGGGAGACCTCCCCTGTTCTAAAACTATAAATTAAGGAAAGATAGATAGTATAGGGGTTAGATTTTGTGACCAATTTTTGGTTTTTCCCTCTGTTTTATGTATTTTTTGTTTTGTAGAAGGAAGAATCAGACTGCTAAATCTGGAATGGAAAAGATTTATACATGTATTTTCGTGCCTTTGTTGCATAAGAATATATATATAGAATGATCATACTGTTCTTGGGAGAAGGAAAATCTGTGTGTTTTGAATCTGTGTAGATACATGTCTTTGCATATGTTTATCTAATCAAATAACAGTAAGGATATTTCCATTACAGAAAATTCTTCTTCTTCTGATATTCCTTCCTTTGAGTGTTTGTTTACTTCTAGAGAAGATTCATGTTTGAAGACATATTTAGTTTCTTAAATCTGTTCATTCTTTATTAAACATGTGGAAATGGTGTACTGAACTTTGTTTCAGTTGCTGTCATCTCATATATTGAAAAGATAGGAAAAATTGCTTTCTTCTTTTTAGGAAACATGTGTGAAATATCGGCCTCTCATCCAAGAATGAAGTAGGTAGCCTTACATGCTTTCGGGTTAAAAGATGCTATTCAAATTAAATAGTTTAAAGCATTCCTTGAAAAACTGAGATAGGGAGTTGTACCTATGAAAAATTCAGAGGGAAGTGATTTATACAACACTTACCCAACTGTTTAGTGAAACACTTGTCCTTAAAATAAGGCGACATAGTTCAAAATTGATCATTTTAAAAAAGGGACAAATCTGTTCACTAATACAGTCACAAATCACTTCGATCTTGTTAGCAGAAGTGTGAAAGATACTAGCAGTAAAAAGCTTATCAGGATTGATGAGGACTTTCTTCGACACTATCTTTAAGTGTCCAAACATTGAGAAGTATTCCAATATCACCATGAAATTAACACAGGCTTATTATGATAGGAATTTAGATAAGTGCATAGAGAATATGAATGACAATTGGTTGAAGACCTCAAGACCTACAATTGCCAGGTGGCCAAAACCCTTTCACAAAAAGTGATCTTATTGAAGAGGTCAATGACTTGGTTACTCTTCTGAGTAGGGTGAAGGGACTTCATATATTAGATACCTATTATGAATGGATTTATCAATACATTCATGTCATTAGGCAAAACAAAGAGAAAATATTTTGGGGTAAACAAATAAGTGATGCCTTGTGTGAGCAACTCACTAAGGGACCAACTACCCTCAAACTTTATATGACATCTTATTTGGTGTATGCAATAGCTTCTATGAGACATTTCCCGGGTTTGTCTACATCAGGAGATGAAAGGAAACTTGTTATGTATGAATACTACTCCCAGTTGGTATTGAAGAATAGCTTCCATCATTTTTGAAGTATAAATGATGCATTCTTTGGTTATTATATGTGCACGTTGAATAAAGATTCATACAACAAAAGAGTGTTAAATCATGCATGGGAGGTAGTGAACCAGTATGGGTGTATGTTCCTCCAATTCCCTACTTTCACCTACCTAAGGGTGGGATGTTTTAATGGTGAACCTTTTATACTCTCAGGGTATCCATCGGACAAAATTGTCTTAATGGAACTGACTCATCAAATGGTGGCAGTGCATGATCCACAGTTTGGTTCACATAAGGTAGGTTTCAAGTTTTCATTAACTATTGGTAGATACTCCATCGGTTCAATTTTCAAAGCTAGGGCAATTGAAGAAGAAACGAGAAGAGTAACTATGAAATTCTTGAAGGCAAGAAGAGACTTTCATTGTAGAGGAATGAGGAATAAATTGAAGAAGGCATATGTACATGTTCATCGCATTGAATACATCTGGATTGATTATAGGATAGAGCATGATATCAAAAAACTGGATTATTGTCGACTCACAGTGGAGCAAATTTGGGAGCTTGATCTCACAGATATTTCAGATGATCTTGAGGATGATGGTAATGTTCTAGATCTTGTCTATGTAGAAAAGAAATTTTCCTAAACACCCTTGCCACTCATTCAGTGGTCACAAAAATAAGCACTTTCCATTAGAGATAGATTCCAAAGTATTCTTGCAAATACTAATGTTTGGCTTTCTAACAAAGGAATCCAATTGAAGCCCTTCTCAATTGGTTCTGATGATGATATTGTTGGACCTATTGGTAAAAGGTCAAAGATTAGAACAAAGAACAAACAAGATCCTGCTACTCCCTAGAAGGCTCTAATGTTGAAATTCACAGTCGGGGCTAACAAAGGAAAAACCCAAGGAGAGCCATCCATTTAGGAGGCAAAAGAACCTGAGGTACAAGGTGAACGTTTGGATGATGAACCTCCCGATCTTGAGCCTATTGATGAAGATCAAATTGAAGGTGAGGAGGAAGATAATGAAGAACATGATGATGAATATGATGAAGAAGGATTACTAGAATCTTCCAAGACTTCTCAATTAGATAAGTCCCATGAGTCCCTTCCACATGTATCTCATTCTTCTTCTACCATGGTTCATGTTCCTATTTCTACCATTGAGTCAGAACCTTTTGGATCTACTGTTACTTGGATTACTCCTATTACAGTTGTTCATATTCCTTTCGCCAGTACTAGCGAGTCTACCTTAGACACCCCTCATGACAACATTGAGAATGTTTTCTCAACTTTTCCAAATTTGTCCGAAGTGTCAACCACTATTTTAGATGACTTTGATAAATTCATGGTCCAAAAATTGGTCCTACACCTAATGAGTCATCTCTTGAGAATATTCTTGTCATTGTTACTACAAATTCACCTATTGTGGCTACTACTTGTCAAGAACAAGAAAATCCATCTCAAGCTTTAGTCACAGGTGTTGATGATGATTCCTCTTTACCACCATGGTTGTTCTCCAATGCTCCAAAGAGGAAGAAACAAGTCGTCTGTCTAGACGATTTTGATTTGAGTCAGCTTATTTCCACTAAGGCCAAAAATACCAAGAAAGCCAAGACCTTATCAAGAATAAAGGTAGACAAAGCTAAAAACAAATATGTAGAGATTGCCATTCCTCCTGGTCATAAGGAAGTTGATCAAATTCAGGACTTAGATTGTATTACTAATAGGGTTGATTTGGGCAAACAAACTCATGACTCTGTCAAAGGAGATATTCAAACAACTTTAGATGCTCTCATTTTTACATATGATGGGGACAAAATCAAGAAAGATAAGCTTAAAGCACAAGTTGAACAACTCACTAATGTTCTAATCAAGGTGACCAAGTCCTCTAAAACCATTGAACTAGTGACTTCATTGCTAGATGAATAGGTCATGAAGAGAGATGAGCAAGAAACTTCATAGAGCACAATGGGCGAATGGATGGATAGAATGCTCAGTCAAGGAACATGACTCTTAAGTTTATTTGTCACCATAGTCAAGAATATTGAAATTGTGAAAACCAAGGTGGATAACAATATAGAACTCTTCTCTGAAGAGTAAGGAAACACAAGAGAACGATTTTGATACATGGTTGAAACTTGAGGATTTCGACTCAGACGTTCTTGTAAAAAATGTTGTCATTATTTCTCAAAATATGTATGTAGAATAATAGGAATCATTAGAGCATCAAATGAATACTCTAGAGTGTCTTATCAAAGACATGAGAAATGCTCAAAAGGAATGCATTGATAAAAAGAAGAAAATTGTTGATAAAGTATCAGAAATTCCTTGCACTTTCTTAGATGAAAATTAGAAAGCTCTAGAGGTGGATATGGTCATCAAAGAGTTTAGTTTGCTACTAACTGTTAAAATTGAGAAATAGGAATTCTCTTTGTCCTGTATTAACAAATTGGTAGATCTTCAATTCATTCTGGATTTTTTGATTCTCTCTTGAAGAAATATAAGAAATGATACATTGATTTGGGAGATTCTATTACACGGGTCAAGGTCATCACTAGTCATATTTAGGGACCCGATGAAGCCCAAATGAAAATTGCTCTATAGAAGTTTGAAGAATTCTAGAAACAAGCCCAATGTGAAGATGCAGACACTTAGATTATTTTATGCTCTCTTAGTGTCATTTTATAATAATCTATTGACACCTCAAGTGTCATTCTATGTATGCATTAGTGCACATATAGGATTGCATGTGTCCTAAGTCAAATAGGTTTCTAATTTTGACTTCGTCACAATTAGTTCTAACTTTTCCCTATTTTTGTGCATCATTCCTCTTCTATATATATGAGGGATCTTTTTGTAATAATGATCTTAAGGGCTAATATGTCAAAAATTTACAGAATTGAAAAGCTATCTAAGACTTTCAGCTTGTAGTGTATTCAAGAAGTTGAATCAAAGAAGAAAATAAGTTGCATGCAATCTTTGTCATGGGACTGCTTTGTTGTGTGAGGGAATGTTCTTATGTCATTCTTGTCTATTTTCTTTGAGATTAAGTCTTGATTTGTGAAAAGTATTTGAGTTGAAAGAGATAAAGTAAAATATTGCAGACTTTGTGTGATGATATCTTACTAAAAAGTTCGTATTAAGTGGATAATAAGGTGAAGACTTTGTGCTTTGTTGAGTTATCTTGTTAGAGTAGAAAGTTTTGTGATATATTTGAAAGAATTTGTGCTTACAATATATCAATATTTGGGTTACAGTGGTTGATAGGACTTGAGTATTTGAAGGAGACTTTGAGGTCTTCGTATACAAAAAACCCTTCCCTTAAGTCATTTTTAGAAAAAGGAAGCAATGGAAGAATTTGCACTTTCATGGGCACTTTGCTTCCAATTAGCATAGATTTTTCAGATTACTGCAAGTTAGAATTGTTTTTTTGCTCTATTCTAAATGGAGAATTGAAAAAATTCTTGTTTTGAAAAAAGAGTTCACTGAGTTATTATATCATACTGAAATTAGTGTAAAGTTAGCAGGTATATTAGGAATAGATATAGATTGCGGTAGAAAGGGAGAGCCTTCCATTATAAATAGGAGAGACCATATCTTGCCTTCTGAGAGGTATTGTCTCACACACTGTGGTGAAAATCCACATTTTGTAAGCCTCCTCGAGTTTACAAAATTTTCATGCAACAATTAGTAACTTTTGTTCTGATTAATTAAGAAAAATAGGTTTTCAGGACCCGAAACCTTTAACATAGGTAATTAAGATAAGTCATCAAAGAGTCCAAAGCATAAAAACCGCTTACAAAATGACTGGCAATAAAGCCAACATATCAAAAAGACAACAAAGGAAAGAAACAACAAAGAAACTAGGAAGGCACTACACAGTTATAGTCTTCAGAAGGTCCTCCGCCTTTTTCACCAACTGGTCATAGGTGGCTGCAACAACTTTGAGATCATCCAGATCCTTATAAGGCTTCTTTTCTTTCTTTTTACCTCTAGTTCTAGTTCTAGGTCCTTGAGCATCTCCTATGCCTTCAGTGTCGGGGTCAATATCCTGGGTATCCTTCTCCTCGTCCAATTTGCTGATGAGAGTTTTAGTATTGGCAGCAGAAACCTTCAGGATGTCTAAACTTTGCTCTGCAATACTCTTGAGGCAATCCTCAATTTTGCTGACTTTACTGACATTGACCGATATAGTTTGAGCCATAGCGTCAGCAAGAGTTTTCCTCTCCAGCAGGTCTTTCTCTATTTTCTCAAATCTGGGGTTGAAGGAGTCTCTTATATTTTCAACTTTTGCAATAGTATTTTTTAGGTCCTCAATATAATCAGCCATAGTCTTCCCTTCCCCAGTGTTGATAGTTTCTAGAATCTGAATTATGTGGCTAAGCTTCTTGTTGTCATCCATAGCATTCTTGCAACTAGTCATTAACCACTCCATGGTGTCCATAAAGCCTTTCATACCCTCAGGAGGAGGGTTCAAGGGAAGATCAATCTTACTAGAGTTGTCCTATTCCTTTTTTGGAGTGTCACCAACAGTAGCCGTGTCGTCAACCCTATAAACCTCTCCAGTGATCACCTTCTCCAGGTTCTGTTCAGCTTCCGAAATCTTTTCCTGCTTATGAGCCTCCAGCTCCTTCACATTCTCCACCTTTCTCTTATGGTTGTTTCTAGTCTGAGTATGGACTTTAGTTTTCTTTTTCAGAGAACCCTGGGGTTTCTCCTTCTCTGAGTCTTCAGAGACCTCCTCCTCCCCCGAAGAGCTAATCTGGAGGATTTTGCCTTTAGGTTTTTTTTACTTTGAGGAAGAAGGTCTAGTTTTCATATATTTCCTCTTCTTACCAATTTCAAATTCCAATTCATCCAAGCTCTCCTTAGAGTCACTTGTTGGGTCATTGTCAGAACCCTCATCTACAGAAAAAATAGAGTCCGACCCATCCTCCTCAGACTCAATAGAGGGCTGTGGGCGGACAATCTGATTAGCCTTGAGATGGTCATAAATAAGGACCATTAAGCCTTGATGCATGGCAGTGTCCCCCATTGGGTTCTCTTTATAGGCCTTAATGGTGGCATTCATAGAGCATAACATAAAATAAGGAAAGTTAACCTTCTCATCATGCCTAAAATGATTCAACAAAACAAAATGGTAGTCGTATACTTTAGTATATCTACCATCCAATGTAATATAGCGCATTATAACAAAGAGGACCTACCACCAAGGTTTAACAAAAGCCCTAGGGGGATAGTAAGTTTTACTTAGCTTCACCAGGCATTTTTTTCTCCTTGTCGATTTCAAGATATCTGTCAATGGCCTCTTTACTCATTTTTTTGTCTCTATAGAAGTTTCTTCCTTCCCTTCGGAGACCCGTGGCTTGGGTGATAAGATCTTCATCTATGACAATAGACTGGTCTCCCATTTTCAAAGTGCCCTTTTTCCAGTTTTTGCAAAATAAACTGGTAACCGTGTCATCCCATCCATGGAGTCTCTCCATAAATTTAGAAAACCTACCCTTCTGCAAAATATTCTAGACCTCCTCCTTTTGCTTCCATTCCTTGCAGCTACTAGGTTCGTATCGACGTCTGTTTCTGCCCATGTTTTCATTGTTCAGAGTAGAAAAATGAAACTTGCAGAGAGTTTTAGATAGAAAGTTTCTCGGAGCTACTAAATTTACCTAGAAAGTGTGGGAACTAATAGAATGAGTATTATAATAAATGGTGTTGATAATATTATAATAACTCGGAGTACTCCCATTAGTACATTTCATTATTATTTTGTCCATCAAAGATCTTTGGAGTGCTACTATATCTGTCATTAAAAATGATTAGTCTGACATCCTCAAGGAGTCCTTGTTCTCTCGTCCATGTAATCATTTCATCTTTATTGATCATCGTGTTGGCTGCCCAGTCAACAGACCCATTGGCTTCACGATAGATATGAGATATATAACTTTTTTCAAAAGTGCTAATAAGGTCTCTAGCGACTTTTATAATATTATTGATAGACCATGAGGGCTTAGAGATCCCCTTGAGACATTTAATAATGTTGTTTGAATCCCCTTCAATCCATATGAAGGGGCAATTCCATCTTTTAGCAAGGAGAATTCCTTGGAGAGCTGCCATTGCTTTTGCTTTGTGGTTTGTTTGACTCCCTATTGGGACAACAATAATTTCCTTGCATATTCCTTTATCATATCTAAGAATAGCTCCACAACCCACAAGGCCCAGATTACCTTTTGTAGCACCATCAAAATTAACTTTGAACCAACCATGAGGGGGAGTTTTCCATCTTGCTTCAAGTCTTTTGTTTTGCATGGGGTCAGAGCTTCCATCATTCTTCAAATTCCAGGAACTTAAGATGTTAGATTCCAGGGGGTTGGTCGAAAAACATAGACCCCCAATGATCCCAATATTCTCCATAATCGCCCATTGTATTTTCTGGAACACAATATCCTGATTGAGGGAAGTGTCCCTGAAGATACGATTGTTTCTTTCTTTCCATAATCCTCACAGAATGTGAGGAAGTGATAGCTGCCATAGAGATCTCAAAAAGGAGTTAGACCAATGGATATTCTAGGAGTAGAACAACTCACTGATAGTTTTAGGAAACACCCAATCAATACTAAAACTTTTAAGAAATCCATCCCAAACTGAGGTAGAAAAGGAACAGTGGATGGCTAGGTGGTCCACTTACTCTTCCTCCTTAAGACACAAAGCACATCTATTAGGAAAGGCAAAACCTCTACCCTTGAGGTTATCTAGGGTCAAGATTTTATTTTGAAGAATAGTCCAATAGAAAAAGTTGATTTTGGGGGTCAGGCCCTTAATCCAAGCTTTAGACCAGAAAGGATTATGAGGAGGGGTGGGGGAGAGAACACCATACATTGTAGAAATAGTAATGATACCTTTGGGTTCATATTTCCAAATGAGGGAGTCTTCCTCTTTGTTCAACCAGACCGAAGATAGGTGGATCTTGAGCTTTATGAGGCTTGGGTGGATACTTTCAATGTTTTGCCATTTATTGCTAGACCAATACCCTTCAACTAAGGTGCCAAAAATTCTAATACAGGAGGGAGCATGAGGGGCCCATTCAAGGAAATCAGTCAAGGGTTTATCAAAAATCCAGGGGTCTTCCCATAATTTAACTATCCTACCATTTCCAACTTTCCATATAACTCCTTTAGCAATGTTTTCTCTGCACTTAGAGGCATGATTCCATATATGGGACCCATTAATACTAATTTCCAAATTGATAAAAGAAGAAAGAGAAGAGGACAGAAGGGAGCACTTACTTCACCAGATTTTACACCATTCAATATCTGAATGGAACATTCTCCAAACTTGCTTGGACATGAGAGCTTCATTTAAGGTCCAGATTCTTCTCAGGCCCAGACCTCCTTTTTATGATGTTAGTTACTTTGTTAATTGTAAAAAAAAATTAGTTCTATGCTTTAATAATTTACTCTATCTAATTGCTACTTTTTTATTCCAGTTTTGTTTTATAAACTTAATATGTTACAATATTAGAGATTGAGTGAATAAGAGAGAGAGGTGGAGATAAATAGATATATATAGAGAGAGATAGGTATTAAGATAGAGGGTGTGAGAGAGAGGGGGGAAGATAGATAGGTAGAGATAAAGACATGGAGGGAGAAACAAGGAGTGTTTGTATATGATAGGGAGAGATATGAAGAGGGACATAGAGATGGAGATACATATGTATAAATAGATAGAGAGGGGGGTATAAAGGAGAGATAGATAGATAAATATAACTTGGGAAACATAGATGGGGTGAGAGAGAGGAGATGAAGTGATAAATATATATAGATATAGGAAGTGATATATAAAGAAAGGTAGAGAGATATAAATAGAGGGAATACGAGTAAGAGATAAGGGAGGTGATAGAGAAAAGTAATAGAAGGAGAGAATGGAAGATAGGGATAGGGAGTTGGGATGTAGATAGAGATAGGGAGGAATAAATGGGGTGTGTGTGTGTGAGAGAGAGAGAGATCTAAAATTGATAGGACTTTAAAATATGTCCTGCAAAAATTTTTGGTCGCCTGGTAAAACTTGTTTATCTCTGGCTAAATTGGGTCTCTGATGTACCTTTTATGGCTTAGGGTTTAGGGTTCTTCCTTCATTTGTCAAGCTTTTGTTTGTAAGCATTGAGCATGTTCTATTTAGTCATTAACTTTTTGGGTTTAAAAATGACTTTAGGTCATTGAATCGTTGGCAGGGCCATGTTATGTCCCTAGGTTCTTTATAATGTAATCCGGTCCCTTTTAGTTTTTATTTTCTCTTAAGTCTTGGTTCGTGATTTGGGCATCCTGCGGTCAATTTTCTTTTCGAAGTGTTTTTTGTTCTTTTTTAAGTATCCCTGCAACACCGTGAAGACTTTTGTTGATTGTCCTATCCATTGCGGTATCACAAAGAACTGCCATGTGTCTCGGAGTGCCATGTGTCACAAAATGGGTGGCCAAAGAAAATATTAAAAAACTTCTTTAATATCTAATTTTGTCAAAGGTCGGTTGAAATGAGTTAAAGCTCGACCAACTAAAGGGTGTATCTTTTTGCACATGTTGAAAATGGATGAAGATGTTTTAAAAGTTGATCAAATGGTCTCGAGTGTCAGCGGCCTAAGCTGAATGGTTGACAAGGCAGATAGATTAAAGATTGTCTTGATCGGACGGTCCCTGCAATCCCATGATTAGAAGGTACAAGGGTGTTAACCACTGTGACATCGCGGGATGATGCCATGTGTCCACACTAAAAGGTCAGAGCTGAAGGTGGGGTCATAGGGATGAGTTGTAAGGCAGGTTGACATGGAGTTTTCTTATTGGACAAAGGTGGGGTCATATGCCAGCATAGATGTCAATGTCAGATTGAATAATGAAGATTGTTCAATTCGTCAACATGGAGGCACATCTACGATGAAGATTCAAACTCATTTCAGAAATATTTGGAGTTGTTTCATCACTCGCGCGAGTAGTAATGGTGGACGGGATGTAGGTCTACCAACAAAGGGACATTAAAAGGGAAAATTCTGCCCATTTCCAATCACCAGAGGCATTCAAATGAGAGCGGAAAGTGTTTGAAGAGCTAAAAGAAATTATTACAAGCTTTCAACGCATAGAATTAGGGTTCATGGTGTGAAAACACTGTAAGTTGAAGTTGTAGCCTTCTCTGGTGAATTTCAAATTTTCGAGCATAGGGATTGCTTTCAATTTGTAGGGAAAGTGTTTTGATACAAACTAGGGTGGGGATTTTGAAGTAGATTTTTAAAATCCTAGTTATATTGTAGTAGCTGCAAGATTTTTGAGAAGCCTTAGTTCCCTAGAGAATTTAAATCAAGAACCCTAGGTTTTCATAATGGGACCCCAAAGACCACACTCTAGTAATATTGTATTTTATCAGAGCAAGATTGCTCCCATCTCATTTGGCTAAGGCGGTATATACTCAGTATTATATTGGCCCAAGTGTTGAAGGGCCTTTTCCAATTGATGCCTTTGCACATCATTTTAGGGCTACCTTTTTCACACTCTGTCATATTTTAGGTTTCCACCCAGGCACAGTAATCCCAAAAGCATATATGCACATGAGAATTCAAATTCAACATCCCAATTAGAGATAACAAGCGGCCAAGAAAGAGGAGAAGAACCTCCAAATTAGTAGCCCGACAAAAGCCACTGTGAAAGCCTCCACAACAAAGGCCCTGAGTACAAAGATCAACATCACTAGAAGAAGGGGAACTGGGGGAGGAGAGACCTATTCACATTCTTTCAAGAGGGAGGGTTATTTACAAAAGAGTAAGAGATGAAAGTGACAGTGAAAAGGAACAAGAGATAAAGAGGAAGGGGAAGGGGATAATGGAACAAGAAAAAACCCTTGAACCTCGGCATGGGCCTCTTAAGGGGGTAGTGATTATAAATGTTGAATCTCCATCTAAAATAATCCTTTCACCTCTTCCTTCACCTCCTCCATCTAAGAGGCAAAAAACTGACAAGCCTGAAGAACAACCTGCACAAAAACCAGAGGAGGAGAATGTGATCATTCTTACTAATGAAGAGTTGCAGGTTGGAATCCCATCTCCACCAAGGTCATTGCATTGGGACCTTGCTCCACTGGACATACAAGGAAAGAGGCATGTGAAAGATTCTTGGAAGATGAGACATTTGTTCATAGCCAGACATTTTTACAATTGGTCTGGACAACTAAAGTTGAAGAGTATAAAAGTAGATGTGCTGAGAAGAAGGACCAAAATCCTAACAGAAGTGATAAGGAAATTGAAGAAGTTAAAAGTAAAATGATGAAAGAATTTAAAGCCATCACTCCTACAGAGGGAAGAAGAATTGTTGACCAAGCAGGGGTATTGATTCTTCCAAAATGGGATATTGTAGATGTTGTAGCTTTTGATGCAATAAGGAAATCTTAGCACCCTTTGTATAATTTAGAGGAACAAGTTAGATTGGCATTGCAAGGTTCTGCCTACAACCAAGAATATGCCATGCGTTGGCATTATGTTGTCATTGATGTCAACCGGTATAGAAGGACAACTGGTATGGGATTATTGTTGACATGAAGTCATTGATGTCAACAGTTGTTGTAAGTCACCGGTAAAGAAGAAGAATATCATTCAAAGGAATGACCACTGAATTCACTAGTACAAAAGTTAGTGTTTGACTTGTGTGGATGATATGGATAGGTTACCAATGTAGTCTGTCACTGGTAAGGAGAATATGTCAACTGGTAAGTGATGTGTTGACATGGAGAAGATAAACTAACCAAGTGAGTGCTTGACAAACTGACTGAGATAATGTACGGTTTGATGGTGATGAAAGGCATAAAAGGAGCTACACAAAGAGAGAGTGCAACCGGTATGCAGATGCCATAGATGGAATTAGTTGAAGGTTGATGACATGGTGTAATCGAGATGGCTACCGGTTAGTATGAGAATCGGTAAGGAAGCAAAGAGGCTAAGTGATGTGCTCCTACCTAATGAGAATGTGCATGCTATGGATAGGCATGTCTGGCGATCGGTTAAGGTGTTCCACCAGCAGATCAGCAATGTGAAGACATGATGGTTAACCGCTAAAGTGTGAGATACCATTAGGGTTAGTAAACCGACAGAAAAGAAGGATCGGTTGAGTGTTTGGTTAGTGATCCTGTCTGAACCGACACAGAGTTCCAAGCCAAGGTGGATGTTGACAAAGGTGCCACATGGAGTCAAGGTGTTGGACATGCATGCAGCGGTAGATGGAGTGTACAATGACAAAGTCATTATAGAGTTGGTCAACAGTAATTGTAGACCCCATAAATCATGTGATGTTTTGCAGATGCATTGCAGAGGTGTGTGGCTCAAAGAAGGTCGAATAGAGGTGATTGATGCCGAGTGTCCAGGTGTAGAATGAGGTTGGTGATGAAATATGCAGAACCATTTATGGTGATTGATCTTGTGTCTCGCCGACTGATTGTTCATGTTTGCTAAACATAGCAAATGTGTATTGGAAGGCACATTAATGGCAGTGATGTGTGATGAGTTGAGACATTGGCATATTTTTATCCTTAGAAGTCTTGAGCTTTTGTTATATTTTGATTTACATAGTAGTAATGATGTATCGAAAGTTTACTATATGTATTTCATATGTTAGCCTGAACCTATTAAAACATGTTTTGTCTTTGTCAGTTTATTCCTGCAGCCATGTGATTCATTCCTATTGCCATGCAGATTGTTTAGGGCAATATCATGTGTGAAATTAATAGATGTACTGATTAAATAAAATACATATTTATGTTCTTGTATGTTATTTCTTTTGATGTGTAGGGAATAAATGATGTTGTGGTGGAAGCTCACCTATCACGCTAGTTGTAGGAAGATATATTCTTTTCAAATTGCTTAGTCATTTACGGCATGGCCGGAGAGTGAATGTCCCTAAATTTCTATACCACCTCATTTCCATAAGTGCCAAAGAAACACAAAAGAATAGAAATCATTATGTCAGCCATCATGGTTTGATTAAATTTCTTGTAGAATGTTCTCTTAGAGATGTTTCACAGATGGAATGGGGGGTATTTGAAGACATATTGCAGTTTAGGGTTGAAGATGCTCCTATTGCAGATGATCCAGTAGTTGAAAAGAAAATATTGAAGAACCCTCTTCTCCTATAGTTTCCACAGAGAATGAATTGCTCACCACTGAAGGAGTTGTGGCTATTGTGGAGGAAGAGATGGTTGAGACAAATGTGGAGCAACCCTCCACTTCTCTTCAAAGAGAAACACCATCTTCTAAAAGAAAAGGGAAGGAATTAGAAATAATTGATGCAGATCAAGAACCTATGGTTCAGCTGTAGGTAACTCGAGTTTCTCCTGCAGCCAAGAGGTGTAGGTCTAAAAGAAATACTCCTGCAGCCAAGAGGCGTAGGTCTAAAAGAAATACTCCTGCAACAAAGCCATAGGTAGAAACCATTCCTGCAGCCACTCCAAAGGTTTATGTGAGAAGGACTCAGAGTAAAACCTAGAAGGCTTGTCCAACAGATGATCTGACAGAGGTTATTTCAGTGGAAACATCAGAAGAAGGGAGCCCTACAGATGTTGAAACTCAGAAGGAAAATGTTGTTGATAGACTCTCAAATCTTGCATATGTGGCAGAGCAGTTTGAGGAACCTGTTGAAGAGATTCCATGACCTCAGGTAACACTTATTAGACCTCCATCATCCCTAAGCAGTTTATCTATTGCGTTAACATTTTATAGACAATGGGAAATAGAGAGGGCTAGATTGCAAAGGGTTATTGATAGACAACAAAGAGAAATTGAAAAGAGGGATAACAAAATTGAATAATTAGAGGCTAAAGTTGATACAATCACTAGTATGGTCCCCGGATTGATGCAATGTAGGGCACCACCAAGGGTTTATGCTTTGCATTTAAGGGAGTGGTATTTAAATTTCAAATTGAACCGCATTGTTAGGAACCTTAGCCCCTCTTTAGAAACCCCTGAGGAATCCTATGATGCTTACCAGACTTCTCCAACAGCTATGAAAATTTTGATATGTGAATTTTATTTACATAGCTATGTTGTAGCTTTAGATAGTGAGTGGAATGATTTGTTTTATATTGGTGATATCCATATAAAAGCTTTAATATCATGGATTCAAAATGAGATCAGCATGGGGGCACAAGCCAGAGCATACAAGGATTTTGAATTTGATTGTCCATTGCCATTGAGGAAGGAAGAAAAAGAGCCAAGAGTTGTTTATTATGAATGGCAGAAGTTATTGGTAAGGTAAGATGTTAGGAATCTAGTGCTGCCGATGAGGGAAGAAATATACCAAGCATATGAGCATTTAGTTCAAAATGAAAGTGCAGCTACAATTGATGGTTTAACTCAGCATTAGAATAAATTGCCAAAAGAATTGAAGCAGGGAGAACCTCATTCACTGCCAAATTTCCAGGCAGCTATGCAAAGAGCCCCTAAAAATATACAACTGGGCAGAGAGAAAACTAATAACTGGGTACCTTTGATCTTTCAACCTCCTATTCTTATGTGGCTACTATTGGGATGTAAGACTACATATAAGCCCTATGAAGCAGCTACAGAAGAAGCCAGATGGTCCAGGTTGGAAAAGATGAAAGGATTTTATTGGAATTTAGCTTCAAGAGGAACAGGTTAATGAACCATTGGTGACCTAAGAGTTAGTGCAAGAATAAAAAATTTTCCTCTTGCTGGAGGATCAGCAAGATCTTAAAGTTGGGGGGCATGATGAGTTGAGACATTGGCATATTTTTATCCTTAGAAGTCTTGAGCTTTTGTCATATTTTGATTTACATAGTAGTAATGATGTATCAGAAGTTTACTATATGTATTTCATATGTTAGCCTGAACCTATTAAAACATGTTTTGTCTTTGCCAGTTTATTCCTGTAGCCATGTGATTCATTCTTGTTGCCATACAGATTGTTTAGGGCAATATCATGTGTGAAATTAATAAATGTCCTGATTAAATAAAATACATATGTATGTTCTTGTATGTTATTTCTTTTGAAGTGCAGGGAATAAATGATGTTGTGGTGGAAGCTCGCCTATCACGCCAGTTGCACGAAGAGATATTTTAGAAGATGACTGAAAGATCGAACAACAGAAATCCTGAAAAGTGTAAGGAAGGGCATAGGAGAAGAAATCACACGATACCACTGATGTCTAACTCAAGTGGACATTGGTGTTGTAAATACCACCACAATATTTTATGATTGTGGTTCGATTTAGATCCACATTTTCTGTAGCTTAACTCCAGCTATCTCCTTTCTTGATTAGTTATCCGCCTCTTCTCTTCGGTGTGATCTGTGTTGTCTAAAGTACATGATTTCTTTTTAAAATAATCTCTTCATCTCTTCTCAGAGGTAAGATAGAAAAAGAGAGAAAGAAGAGCAGAGGATTTTCACAAGTGTTTTTGAGTTTCTTTTCATGTTGAATCATGTAATGACTTCCAAAGAATGATGAATAAAAATATGTTATTCTGAGCACTTAGAGTTGTTTTTGGGAAGCTTGAAATCACTCACCCAAGGGGGCCCACTTGGTGAGTGTTCCTATGCATTTGTTAAAATTGGTTTTCTTTCCTTAGCTACAGTAAACATTCTTGCATTGACTATTCCTGCAGCCACTAGAAGCAGATCCACTGACTATTCCTATAGCCAAACCAAAACAGAGTAATTTTTGTTTACCAGCATTGAACTTAGCCAGTATTGCTTGAATGAATTTATGTTAATGCATAAGTTTTCCTGTAGCCTTTCAATAGTTTCAATTCTTGCTTATCTTTTTTGCATAATGTTAGTTGTTGCAGTAATGCAAAGTAGCTATTGCAAGAACTTAGTGCATATATATTGCAGACCCATTTCAAGTATTACGTCCCTGGGTTGACAATCAAATGAACACTAGCTATAGAAATAGCGGCTTTACCAAGTGGATGTCCAAACTTCGGGTTGAGACTTCAACTAGAGTTATTATTCTTATTGTTGGGTTGAACAATGTGCAAATAGTTGTCTTGGAGCTCAAATCAAATGAGATCTGATTGGATTCGATGTGCCTTGTGATCAGTGGAAGAAACCCTAAGGCATCAAGTTTGAATGTTTCTTTTGGTAGGAAAGTTTGAATACAAATATGCAGGCCAAAGACATCTTTGATGATGCCTCAGAGAGAGATGTTGCCAAGTGATGCACAAGGTTGAGTAGAGAAGTAGATGAAGTGTGATATCTATAGAGGATCATAGAGATCGAGCAACATGGAGACAATCGATAATAGGTTTCAGTGAAGATTTAACTGGTGAGGTTAAAGCAACCGGCAAGCTGCTGAAAGAGAAAGTGTTGTTGCTGCATGTGAAAGAAAATCAGTCAAGTACTCAATGAGTATTAGTAGAGAGACTGAGTGTGTGTGAGTGGGAAATTCATTGAAGAGTTCGACTGGCAACAATGTGGCAACTGGTAGTCAGCCATTGAGTCTGATAGAGGAGATAACCGATGGTGACCAAACCAATAGTGAAGAGTTGCAGAAGAGTGAAGAATAGGCAAGCAAAGAACCAACAAAATATAGTACTGGTGGAGGGCGGTAGAGTAGTTGAGAGAAGAGAGAACTAGAAAAGAGAACCGACAAAGGAGGAGAAGAGGCTGAATTGATAAGGTTGCAACAATGAGTGGGTGAGAAAGAGAACTGATAGTGAACTGGACAAGAGATCCAATAGTGAGATTTGCAGATCTATTACAAAATTCATTTGTAAAAAGGTTATTAATTTGTAAATTATTATGTTTTGTATTCACTAAGTTGTAGCTTGGTGAAGGGGTTGTAGCTCCTTGGGTTGGTGCCTTGAACATTGTAATCAGAGATTCATTGTGAGGATGTATTGGAGTAGTAGTCTCTAGTAGCATTTCTCATCGAGGTTTTTCCCATCTTGGGTTTTCCTCATATATGCTGGTGTTATGTGATGTCCCTTTGTGTGTGATTGCAATTGTGTTGGTCTCCCCTTTAACCGATAAGTCTGCATTGAGTCAGATTTGATAACCAATGTACTCACATAGGACAGTTAAAGGGAAAAGTTTGAGAACCACTGATTCACCCCCCTCTTAGTGGCACATTGTGTCTATCAATTGGTATCAAAGCATAGGTTCCTAGTTAGACGAGATTTCTCCAGCTTGGGTAGATTCTGGCTTAAGGACATAATGGTTTGTTTAGTGTCAATCCATGATCCAGTTTTTGATGGTTCAAATTATTCCATTTGGAGTTGTAGAATGGAATTCTACCTGTCCTCCTTAGGGTTTGATGTGTGGATGTCTATTGTAAATGGTTGCCCTAGTAAAGTTAGTCCTCCCACCGGTCCTGAAGTAGAAAGAAGATCTAAATGCAATGTTGAAGCCATGAAGGCTATATTCAGTGGACTTACCGGTGATGTTTCATCACAGGTGGATAAGTGCAGATCTACAAAAAGTCTATAGGATAGACTGAAGAAACTTTATGGAAATGAGCCATGCACTGCTGAATCAGATTGTAGAAGCATGAAGAACAACAAAGTAGACACACATGGAGGTGTTGATAGCAGATCGGTCAGCTGTTGCAGTTTTGATGAAGAGGAAACTCATCTCTTCATGGCACAAAAGACAGAAAGTGAAGTGCACACATAAGAATGTGACAAGGCAGATAGATCCCACCGACAAGATGTGTTTGGTAGTGATGAAGAACATGAAGCTGAAATTGATCTAGAAGGTGAGTTGCTAAGTACCCTTGATGAACTAAAATATGTTAGAAATGAATTCAAGAGTTACAAAAAATCAGTTCATGAAGAATGTAATTAGTTGAGAACATGCCTTGAAGAGTCAAACAAAAATGTCTGCATGTTGACAACTCAACTTGAAGATGCGAAAGGAATGACTGATAAATTGAAATTAGTCCTTGATGCCGATGAAATAAGATGTGAGGAGCTGCAACTAGAAGTGGAGACAAAAGACAAAGAGTGTCAGAAGCTGGAAGAGGAAATGGAGAATCTAAGGAAAGACCTAGAGAAGTGCAAAAATGAACTCAAGGTAAGAAACTGATATGATGGCAGCATTGAAGCCTTGGACATAATGTTGAATCAACAAAAACTTTCCAAGGATACCAGAGGATTAGGATATGTTGCCGATGAATGCTCTACAAGCAAGGAGACCTCCCACAAAAGATATTCAATTTGTCTCCTCAAATGGAAATGGAAAGGGTCAGACCTTCACGGTTAGAAATGCTCTAAGAAAGAAGATCGATCTAACTACAACCAGTGAGGACATGAAGAAGAAGACCAGTGCTGCAAGGATGAATAATGCAGATCCAAAAGGAAAAGGGAAGTTGAGAGAAGACAACTTCACTGAAATCAAGAACATGAGAAGACCTCCTCCTAGTACAAGACAAGAAAATGATACTGCCCACAAGACAAAGCATGTATGGGAAAATGAGAGAATGGATGGAAGAGATGTAAAGTATGGAAAATCCAAGATTCATCCCCGAAGAAGCAGAAATGGAGATACTAAACTGGTAAGATCTCCTCAAGCATGGCAAAACAAATTTGTAAGTTATGTGCCCCCTCTCTCCAGTTACTGTTTTGCATGCAAAGAATACGGCCATAGGGAATATGAATATAAAATGAAGTCTAGGAATAAACAGTATGATCTTCCTAGAAATAATAATGTCATATGTTGGAGGTGTAATGGCTTTGGCCATAAAAGTCATAACTACAAAAGGATGAACTTGCAGTCACATGATTACCGGTGTAGTAGCTATGCTCAACATAGAAATGTATATAGAGCATATGAGAGACAAAATGTTGCATGTAATAAAAGTAGAAGAGGTTTTGTTCCTATAAGGTCAAGTGGTCCACCGATTCCGGTAGTAGGATACAATGTGATGACCAAAAGAAGATGGTCTAACCAGCATGTTAAATGGTTCCCCAATCATGAGATTGGCATGGATGCTGTGTGCTACTATAGTACTACTTCCGGTTATGCAACAAAGTCCAAAAATGAAAGGACCCACTAGCAGAAGAAGGAAAGACCTGCTCCCAAGACTGAAAATGGGAAGAAGAATGAGACCAAGCAGAAATGGAGGAAGAAGCAAGAGGATGCAACCATCTCCCGACACTATGCATTCAATGCATGGGTAATATCTTCTAATACTTAAAGGAGATACATGACCTTAGGAGGAGTTAAACATTGACCACATTATTCACCCCCTTAGTAGAAAAGGAAAGACTGAAGAACAAAGTGCTGCCGGTATGAAGGATGGAAACGAGAAGATAAGTGTGTGTAGTGGTGGCCTTGCCTACGTACCTACATAACAGAGTTGAATCACTATTGCTGGGTCAATCTATGATAAGATTAACAATTGGAATCAGATATATGGTGGCACAAAATGTCAGGAGTCACAAGAAGGTGCTTCGGTAGTGATGATGGACCGGTACAGGAAACTGGTATGTGCAGGATGTTACCGACATAAATGCTAATAGGTCCTTGCAGGTTATGTAAGACAATGAGGTTGGAGATCATTGCATTAGCCCCGGTAACATGGAATGGTAAGTTATGTCTCACGTGGTGTTGATAAAGACCTGAATGACATATGTTGGCCCGGTTGTTGATTATGTATGCATACATCCCTTGAGGGCTAACTGATTTGATTCATGGCATGATGATGACATTTTATAGCATTGTGAAAGATCCAGGATCATGTCATAGGTTGTGGTGGATATGATGGAGCTGAAGGATCATCAGATGATCACATATGCACAACTCACCTGGTCTATAGAGTTGATTTGAGCTCTGGTTTTGGACCTGACTGACAGTATGGACCTAAGATGTATGACACAGGGGGAGCTGATAACTGTGCTTTTTGATTTGTATTAGACTTGCTGGACACATAGGGTGTGCAAGTGTCTATGGCTATACCGGTGTGATGGTGTCTTTGGAAGTGTTCAGAGTTGTGATATATTTCAATGCCTATTCAATTAAAATCACAACTGGATCACTAGAAGTGTTGTCTGAAAAGAGCGAGAGTTACCTGCATAGGAGAACATATAGTTGGTATCAGAGAAGATACAATTGGTATTGGTGTCAGCTTCAACACTTGGTATCAGTTAATTGGGGTCAGAATAACTTCTACATATCAAAGGGGAGATGATGCATTTTGGCCGATAGGTAAGTTTTGTTCACTGACACATGTGCCTTCAATTGGTCTCAGACTTGTATATGCAAAGGCTTATAGTTTGTATATACACTTTGTGGCTGAGCAATTGGTGTCAGTTGATAGTTGAGTTCTCTATCTCAAGAGTTGCACCTTAAAAAAAATGTAACAAGTGGTATCAAAAGAGGAGATGCATCCAATAAAGATAAAGGGGGAGAAATATTTCACAAGGAGGAATAAAACCCTGATAGTGCCCTTTTCCATTGTTGTCAAAGGGGTAGAAAGATTCTATAGTATACCGCATACTACATTTGTGAGAATCCATGGATTATTCAAAGGAGAAGATTTGGATCACACAAAGGGGGAGAGAGATTATGTAGTATGCCGGATACTACATGTGTTGACATCAATGCCAAAGGGGGATATTGTTGGCATTGTGTTTTCATTGATGTCAACCGTTATAGGAGGAAAACCGGTATGGGAGTATTATTGACATGAAGTCATTGATGTCAACTAGTGTTGTAGGTCACTGATAAAGAAGAAGAATGTCATTCAAAGGAATGACCACTGAAGTCATTGGTACACAAGTTAGTGTTTGACTTGTGTGGATGATATGGATAGGTCACCAATATAGTCTGTCACCAGTAAGGAGAAGATGTCAATTGGTAAGTGATGTGTTAACATGGAGAAGATAAACTAACCAAGTGAGTGCATGACAAACCGACTGAGATAATGTTTGGTTTGATGGTGATGAAAGGCATAGAAAAAGTTGCACACACAAAGAGTGCAATCGGTATGCAGATGCCATAGATGGAATTAGTTGAAGTTTGATGACATGGTGTCATCGGGATGGCTACTTGTCAGCATGAGAACCGACAAGGAAGCAAAGAGACTAAGTGATGTGCTCCTACCTAATGAGAATGTGCATTCTATGGATAGGCATGTCTGATGACCGGTTAAGGTGTTCCACTGATAGATCAACAATGTGCAAAGATGATGGTTAATCGGTAAAGTGTGAGATAATGACAGGGTTAGTAAACCAACAAAAAAGAAGGACCGATTGAGTGTTTGGTTGGCGATCTTGTCTGAACCGACATAGAGATCCAAGCCAAGGTGTATGTCGACAAAGGTGCCATGTGGAGTCAAGGTGGCAGACATGCATGTAGTGGTAGATGAAGTGTACACCGATGAAGTCATTATAGAGTTGGTCAACATTAATTGTAGACCTCGTAAATCATGGGATGTGTTGTAGATGCATTGCAGAGGTGTACGTCTTGAGGAAGGTAGAACAGAGGTGGTCGATGTCAAGTGTCTAGGTGTAGAATGAGGTTGGTGATGAAATCTACAAAACCATTTATGGTGATTGATCTTGTGTCTCATCGACTGAGTGTCTGTGTTTTCTAAACATAACAAACATGTATTGGAATGCACATTAATGACAGTGATGTGCAAATAGCTATCTTGGAGCTCAGATCAAATGAGATCTGATTGGATTCGATTTGCCTCATGATCTATGGAAGAAATCCTAAGGCGCCAAGTTTGAATGTTGCTTTTGGCGGGAAAGTCTAAAGACAAATATGCGGGCCAAAGACAACTTTGATGATGCCTCAGAGAGAGATGCTGCCAAGTGATACAAAAGGTTGAGTAGAGAAGTAGATGAAGTGTGATATCTACAGAGGATCATAGAGATTGAGCAACAGGGAGACAATCGGTAATAGGTTTTGGCGAAGGTTTAATCGGTGAGGTTAAAGTAACCGACAAGCTACTGAAGTAGAAAATGTTGTTGTTGCATGTGAGAGAAAAATAGTCAAGTACTCAATGAGTATCAGTAAAGAGACTGAGTGTGTGTGAGTGATAAACTAGTTGAAGAGTTCAACCGACAATTGTAAGGCAACCGGTAGTCAGCCATTGAGTCTGATAGAAGAGATAACCGGTGGTGACCAAACCAATAGTGAAGAGTTGCAGAAGAGTACAAAATAGGCAAGCAAAGAACCAACAAAAGATAATACCGCTGGAGGGTGACAAAGTAGTTGAGAGAAGAGAGAACTAGAAGAGAGAACTGATAGAGGAAGAGAAGAGGCTGAACCGATAAGGTTCCAACAGGAGATAAGATTGCAGTAGTGAGTGGGTAAGGAAGAGAACCGACAGTGAATTGGACAAGAGATCCAATGAGATTTGTAGATGTGTTACAAAATCCATTTGTAACAAGGTTATTAATTTATAAATGATTATGTTTTGTATTCACTAAGTTGTAGCTCGGTGCATGGGTTGTAGCTCCTTGGGTTGGTGCCCTAAATTAGGGGTTGGTGCTCCTTAGGTTGGTGCTCCTTGGGTTGGTGCCCTAAACATGTAATCAAAGATTCATTGTGAGGCTGGATTGGAGTAGTAGTCTCCAACAATATTTCTCACTGAGGTTTTTCCCATCTTGGGTTTTCCTCGTATATGCTGGTGTTATGTGATGTTCCTTTGTGTGTGATTGCATTTGTGTTGGTCTCCCCTCTAACTGGTAAGTTTGCATTAAGCCAGATCTGATAAACGGTATACTTACATAGGACAGTTAAAGGGAAAAGTTTGAGAACCACTAATTCACCCCCCTCTCAATGGTACATTATGTCTAACACCATGTTGGTGATATGGTTGTTAACTAAAGGGGCTAGAAATCTTGACATAGCAGACATAAACCACAATTTGAGGGGAAGTCTGATTATAAAAAGAGCTTCAAAGACTTTGATGGTGGAAGTAACTAACGTAACAGTGAATGTGTCAAGGTTGGCATAAGAAACAACTAAGAGGTAAAAGGCAAATAGAGAGGAATACCAAAGAAAACATGAGCATGTATTTGCAGAGTATAACAAAGCTCAACAAAGGAATATTGAATTGGAAACAATAGTTCAACTACTAGAGCAAAAGAAATTAGAAGCCCCTCTTGATTTACTCTCAACATCTAAAAACCTCCAGCCACCCCCACTGAGTCAACTTCTAAGTCTCCAGTTGGAATTGGAACCTTTGTTTCCACATTGGAACCAATTATTGAGGAGCCTACATATTCGGTTCATTAGAACGAGGCTAAGATGCTTGAGAAAATAAAGGAATTGGAACGCCAAACAAAAGACACAGAGGAAAGAGTTATCTTAGAAAAGAAGGAGATAGTGAATACAGTTTTGAGCCATTTAAATGAGAAGATTGATAGTAGGTTACACAATATTCATTCATTATATTCTTTATTGTTTGAAGTTGTAGTCACATAAATCTGTCCATTTTAATTAAATGAATATTTGCTATTTATTTAATTAAAAATCCATTAGCCATCAGTTAATTAAATTAATATTTAATTAATTCATCTCCAATCATTCTCCTATTAATTAAATAAATTATTTAATTTATTTTAATTAATTCATTCAACCAAATTCACACTCAATTAAATGAATAAATCTTATTTATTCAATTTAATCCTCTTTCCTCTTTTAAATAAATTAAATAAAATGTTTATTTAAATCATTTATTCCCCCCACTTGCATTTTCCTACATCTCCCACTTGCCCTTCCTAAATTCTTCTAGAACCTATCTAATCCTAATCAATTAGCCTAATCCATCCCCTAATTATTGTCACATTCCTAAGCAATTTGGAGTCACTTCTCAAAGACTTCAAAGTCTTTGAAAAGCATTTAATACTTTGTGTGTTCAATAATTTAACCTCTAAAAGTCTTCCAAACCACTTATGGCTCTTACATGACCATTTATGGTTAACCCCTAACTCAACCCTCATGTGACTCATGTGTCTCCTCAAGCATTTATTGCTTTGACCATGGTTATCCCTTTTACCTTTGCACAAGAGTTTATCCATTGTATAAAAGCTTTATTCTTTGAATAAATAATTTATTCACTCAACCCAACCTTGACCTTAACTCCCAAGTTAACCTTCAGGTCATGTCAAGCATTTAATGCTTATTCCCTCTCCTCTCAACCTATCTCACATTGACACTTGTCATTCTGGGATTGGGTTGAAAGCCCTCACATGGATTGAATATCATTCAATCTTGGCCCTTGTTGAGATTACTCAATCTCAACCATCCATTGCTTCATTTTTTCTATAAATAGAGCCCATTTCTTCATAATCCAGATCTTGAAAACTTGTATGCATTTAATCTATAGTGAATTTTAGAGAGAGCATTTAGCATAAATCACATATATTGTCATTTTTGACTAAAATAAATCTTAGTTCACTTCATAATATATCTAATTAGTTTGTTTTACACTTGCATAGCATAGTTAATCATCTACAATCTTGAACCTCCATAAGCATCCATAGTGCAAAAAGCTGCTGAGAGCTACACTAATTTGGAACTTGGAGAGGAGAGGAACAAAGGAGAAGGAGCTAAGAGCATTTTAAAAGAAATTTGGAGATGTCTTGTGGTATTTACTTCTATAGTTAAATCCTTTATCATGTTTTTAGTGTCTCTTTTGATATGTCTGCTTAGATTAGTTTTTGGTTGAATAACACTAACCTTTGATCCTTGTTTCTTGTTGTTTTGTGTGTTATACGACCACAGGCTTTAGTCTAACCATTGTGTATTTTGTAGACCGTCATTTGGTGAACCCGACGTGAATCCAACACCCAACAACATTTTTTGTTTTCAAAACTAACTTTTGATTGTTTAACTTGACACACAGGTCGTGCTTTGGCACTTTTGCTCGCGCTTTAGCGCTATTGCAATTTGATATTCTAGCACTATTGTATTTACAATAGCGCTATTATCTCAAATTTAGCGCTATTGTCCGTATATTAGCGCTTTTGAGTCTTAAGTAGCGCGTTTGTCCATGTTTTAACGCACTTGTTTTCGCTGTTAAATTTTTTAGTTTAGCGCTTTTGTCGTCATTTTAGGGTGTTTGTGTGAAGTAGCGCTTCTGTTTTCACACAGAGTAGCGCTATTGTAACAGAACATTGTAAAAAAGGCCATGTAACCGATAAAATAAATTTTCTTAGGCTTGTGGAAGCCCACCATATGGTCGGATTTTACTAACTTTTTGCTTCATGTGCAGGTTTTCAACTAACCCCGTTTGTTACTTCAAATCAAAAACTTTCCTTTGGTGCTCTAAAACTCAACAGCACAAATTTCATTCCTTGCAAGTTAGGATCCATTTTGTTTTGGTGCTCTAAAACTCAACAACACAAATTTCATTTCTTGCAAGTTAGGATCCATTTTGTTTTGGTGCTCTAAAAATCAACATCACAAATTTGCTTTCATTGCAAGTTAGGGATACACTTTATTTTGGTGCTTAAAACAAAACAAGACAAATTTTTCTTTCTTGCATCAAACTTAAAAATCACAATCCACACTTCAATTTTTGGGCAAGTAAAAAGAACAATCAATTTGTGTCACTCTTTGTTGCAAAACGATTTTACTTCATGCAAAATGTGTTTTTCATTAAGTTGACCAGGATTTCAAATTCTAGTTTACTCAACATTTTTCCTTTGAAGTTAAAAAGAACATCATGGTTGTTGGAGCAACATCTCCAATTAGATAAAACATCATTTCAATGACAAGTTAAAAAGAATATTTTGTGTTTGGCACACTTGTGCAAAAGAGTTGGTCGAGTGGTCCTACTTCTAACACACACTATCCTCTCCCTTGACTTTCGTGGTCCTAGGTGCAAGAGAAAAGTGTTAGTAACACTCAAGTTTTATCTTTTTAAGAGAGGCTTGCCAAGAGACACATCACTCTTGGGAATGACCTCACGCGGTAAATCCTTTGAGCCGCTATAGAAATCAGGTGAGAGCGAAAGCTGTAGCCTTGGGTATAGTTGTTCCTACAGTGTAACTTGCCAAAAGGACAAATGGGCACCACAAGTTACAAGGCTCTTAAGTGAGTCACTGTAGAATGAACTTATGTCCAAAAACATCGAACAATACTAAACACCTTTATGTAGTATCCCACCCATTCTATTGATTGAGGATATTTGTGATAAATTCAGTGCAAGAGAATAGATGGTTTTGCTCCCAAGATACTCATCGTATATATTTCCTTGAGTAGAAACATAGCTTTTTGAAAAGTCACTTGTGGCTTGATGAAAGTGATGACTCCCCCATCATAGGGATCATCTATTTGTTATGCTCATGCAAGACTTAGTATATCACATCCTTACCTGCCACGACGAGATTCATAAGGTATGTAGTACCAAAGTCAAAGAAATATCAAGATGTGGGCTAAAATTATCGCAACTGTCCATTTGACCTTAGGGATAAAGAGTGTTTGAAGTGTTTTCATTTTAGTCAAGACCAAGTGCAAATCCTAATCAATTAGCCTAATCCATCCCCTAATTATTGTCACATTCCTAAGCAATTTGGAGTCACTTCTCAAAGACTTCAAAGTCTTTGAAAAGCATTTAATACTTTGTGTGTTCAATAATTTAACCTCTAAAAGTCTTCCAAACCACTTATGGCTCTTACATGACCATTTATGGTTAACCCCTAACTCAACCCTCATGTGACTCATGTGTCTCCTCAAGCATTTATTGCTTTGACCATGGTTATCCCTTTTACCTTTGCACAAGAGTTTATCCATTGGATAAAAGCTTTATTCTTTGAATAAAGAATTTATTCACTCAACCCAACCTTGACCTTAACTCCCAAGTTAACCTTCAGGTCATGTCAAGCATTTAATGCTTATTCTCTCTCCTCTCAACCTATCTCACATTGACACTTGTCATCTTGAGATTGGGTTGAAAGCCCTCACATGGATTGAATATCATTCAATCTTGACCCTTGTTGAGATTACTCAATCTCAACCATCCATTGCTCCATTTTTTCTATCAATAGAGCCCCTTTCTTCATAATCCAGATCCTGAAAACTTGTATGCATTTAATCCATAGTGAATTTTAGAAAGAGAATTTAGCATAAATCACATATATTGTCATTTTTGACTAAAATGAATCTTAATTCATTTCATAATATATCTAATTAGTTTGTTTTACACTTGCATAGCATAGTTAATCATCTACAATCTTGAACCTCCATAAGCATCCATAGTACAAAAAGCTGTTGAGAGCTACACTAATTTGGAACTTGGAGAGGAAAGGAACAAAGGAGAAGGAGCTAAGAGCATGTTAAAAGACATTTGGAGATGTCTTGTGGTATTTACTTTCATAGTTAAATCCTTTATCATATTTTTAGTGTCTCTTTTGATATGCCTGCTTAGATTAGTTTTTGGTTGAATAACACTAACCTTTGATCCTTGTTTCTTGTTGTTTTCTGTGTTATACGACCACAGGCTTTAGTCTAACCATTGTTTATTTTGCAGAGCATCAGAAGCCATAAATAATTTTGACAGGGATCAAGAGGTAGCTGTGCCATTATTTGGCAAGTGGGTGCATAGAGATAATGAACTAAAAATGATGTTCATGGCTTCCAAGTTTCATGTTGATAGACCTCAAGCTCTTCAAACAACTTATTTGTTGGTAAAGTCATTAAAAGAATTTTAGACTCTGCCAGAGAATCTAGAGAGAAAAATCAAAGAATTGATGAAAGGTTTCAATGAACTGCAAGACACATTGTTGCTTGGGATTATGGAAGAGAATGGGGATGTTAAACACTTGCAGTCATGGAAAGAGGAGGTAGAGAAGGTAATTAATTCTCAAGTAGAATTAATATGTGATAATCTTGATATGGATATGCTTGAGGATAGTATGGATAATATCATCAACACAGGTGCATTTTTTGAAACTTTTGAGAGGGAATCCAAGCAAGTAGTTGTTAAATATACTCCATATAGGGCAAAGACAGATGAGGTTATGAATTTTGAATGGCCATCAGAAGATGTGTATAATAATTGGGTGAAAATGTACTTAAATGAAGAATAAGGTAGAAACAGACAATCAACTACTTACTGTCAGGAATAACAACTTGGTTCCCAGTTTTGGCATCTTGGAGTGGTTATTACCTCGGGAAGTGAATCTAGAGCATTATGAGCCAGCACCAGCATCATCTTCGGTAGTTTCTAAGAAGGCAAAGCATAAAGAATATTTCAAGAGACGGTTGGGATATTTTTCCACTAAGGAATATTGTTGTAACAAGAATCACAAGCGGTCCAATTAGATTGTGACGTGTGTTTTCTAAGGCTTGAAGCTTGTTGGCTCTCTTGTTTTATAAAAGGGAATTCAGGGCCATGCATAAGGGTCTTTTTCTAGTTTCTAGAAGTCTTGGTTCCAGATGAGTCCTAGTAGAGAGTCATAGGTGAAGTTGAGAACAAATTTGTTAAGTCTGATACAAAGCAAATAGATAGAAAGTTGAGTGTTAAATTCTATGAAGTTGTTGACTCCTTGGAATGTATATTGTTTTTGGTAGAGCTAGTAATTGAATTTAGAAGGACAAAATTCAAATCTATTTCTCTCCAATGTACAATTCTATCATATTTTGAATGAAATAAATCAAGGGGTTCTTTTCATTCAGCTCACTAGTGTGGTGTGTGTAATTTCTATTTCATGCTTTAATCTAATGGATTAATTAAAATGCTTGAATATAATTACAGATTGATAGGACTTGTGAAGCGATTTCGATAAGAAGTTTTAGGTTTGGTTACAAATGAGATTTATTGTAAGGCAATAATATCTTAGATCTATATACTAGGGTAACATTCTATCATATATCAATATGCACTCTGTGAATCCAATCTCCCAATGGGGTAAGGCATTGATCTAGGCTAAATATTGCTCTTGCTATCAGTATTTTGTCTGAGTCATCTTTGGCTTGATATTTCTTGATAAATAACGAATGTCTTTTCATTTTTATATATGTTTGTTGTCATCTCATGCTCCAATTAGTTGAGGATCAATGCGAAACTAGCCATTCTTGCAACATTCTCTCTTTGTGTTGAGCCTTTTTATATGAGACTATTTGCTTTGTTTTAGAATTATTTGCAATTGTAGTGCAGTGGTTGTAAATTCGGTACGGGACCACCCTTCTGGGTTTTGCAGAGCCCAAAGTGTAGAAGGATTTGTCAAGATCCTTGTCAGTTGGTCCAAGTACTGGAGATTATTGAGTATTGGAGGTGGCTCCTCCATAGATAATTGAAAAAGCAACTTGGTTGCTACATGAGATAGTGTAAATCCTATTTGGAAACCAACAAAATGATGACTCTGCTAGGGAGTTGTTGTGAGATTACTCAGTGATGTCGTCCATTGAGCATTTGAATAGAGTTTTCACCATGTTTTTGTGGTTTTAAGGTTGAGTCTGTTGATTTGTATTTGTCGTCCACATTTTCTGTTGTGGAGTGTTTTTGGTCATTTGTGAGAATAAATTTTTATCCATAAATGATATTTGCAAATATCCTTTAAAAATCACCAAATATTTGTAGATATTTGGCATCCCCAGATTGTTTGGGTGGCAAATCTAAAGTCTCTGTGCTAGTGTGTGTGTATATTTTAAGAACTTCAAAAAATTTCAAAGGACATTTCATTATGAGTAAAGCAAAGAATACTAGAAGTCACATGAAGTAGCATCCTAAAGAGAAATTGGTGGGTGAGCTTCCAAAAACTCAGAAGAAGAGTTGGACAAGAAGAGATGCAAAAACCAACAATACTCCCTCATCATGGATACCAAAGCATATGAATGCAAGCAATTATTCTTTATATCTTGTCCCTGAAAGTTTTGAAGTGTCCTCTAAAGGTTCTGAATCAGATAGTATGGGATTTTTTGATTCATTATTTAAAACACCCATTCAAGAGGAAATACAACAACAAATCGAGGAAGTAACACAAGCACAATACTTTGAAAAGAGAAGAGGTCAGAGTAGAAGTCGAAGTCACCAAAGAGAAAGAACCACTAGTGTACCTCCTCCTCTAGGCCTTACAGAAGAGACTTCTTTATCATTTGAAAGAGTTTAGGAACATGGAGATATGAATCTGATAGATCTAGATGACTTGTCTAGATCTGAAATAACTTTACTAGACCCTGAAGAAGTTTTTGGAGAGTTAGACACTTTGAGAAAGGAAATCCAAAAACAAATCGAGTTAAGAAAAGAGAAAGAAAAAGAAAAGGAGTCTAAAGTTGTCAATGCTATGATTGAAAGAGATAGGTTGTTGAGACAATTAGCCACACTTAAGGCCTTGAATTATGAAGAACCAAAACCAAGTGTTGAGGGTCCTGCCTTGAGAGAAAACCTTGATAGGAAAACAAAATAGATTCCTAGAGAAAAACCTAAAGACCAAATTGATCCTAAACAAAATCCATTAGACCCTATTAAGCCTCAAGCCCATAAGACCGAATTTGATAAGGGTAAATATAAGTTATCTAGAATAAAGATCAATGATTAGAAGACTGTTTGTGCACCAGATTTAAGTCAGCCATTATGTGGATTGTCCCAGGCTGATATGGAACTAGAAAAGGCAACAAAGGAAAGTGAGGCTCTTAAAAAAGAGTTAGAGAAAGAAGAGATGGAAGCTACCACAACAGAAATGAAGAGGAAGATTAGCTTCCTAGAATTGTATACACAAAATAATGCCTCATCTACTGCTGGCCCATCCAATATTCAAGGTATTTCTAGTTCAGGGCCACAGGAAAACTGGATTGACAATGTCCCTAGCCAAAATGTCAAAGGTATCAGTTCTACAGGAACTGCCAACAAAGGGCAAGAGGGTCAAAATACATCTCAAAACATAACTCAGCCCCAAGTTCCTAAGATGAAAAGCATTGGAACAAGTATTGGTAGCCAAAATGTCAGAGGGCAGTTTCAAAGAAGGCCTATCCATTTGGAGAGATACAGATAGTTACACTTTGATGGAATTCCTGGTTACACTAACCAAATTTTAGATGAGTTGACAAACAAGATAAGAAAGTTTGCAGGAAATAATGCTATAACAACCGAGGAGCATATAAAATCCTTCACTGATAAGTTAAATGACTATGAGGTGGAGCATGAGGATGTAATAATGAAGTTAATTGTGCAATCTTTGATAGAAGATGCTAGAGACTGGTATAGGGGATTACCTACTGCAAGCATTAGTTCTTGGGAGGAATTTGAAAATTGTTTTAAGGAACAATATGGTGATAAAATTAACCCAAGTTTTATGTTGAATGAGTTTAATAACATAAAGAAGCTACCTAATGAAGCTGCAAATGATTTCAACATAAGGTTTCAAAAGGCTATGTACAAATTGTTTCAGGTTTTAAGGTTGGAAGAAAATGTTTGTCTAACATCTTATTTCAATGCATTTGATGGAAAGATGGGATACGATCTTAGATATAAGGATCCTAAAAGTTTGAGAGATGCATTCAGGATGGTAGTTAACATTGAGAACAATAGAAGAGCTTCTGGAAGCTTGGAAGAAGAGAGGATCCTAAATTGTTTAAGAGTTCTAAGGAGAAACTAGAAAAGTCTTTAGACTCAAAATCTAAAGATGAAGAAAAATTAGTTAGGGTACTTAGTGCCTTGAAATATATAAAGTATACTATTGCAAAGAATGATAAAGGTAGTGGACAGGAAAAACAACAGTTTAATGGGGTTAATAGACCTCCAAGATTGCAAAATTACCCTTATAATACTAACTGGAAGGATGGTAAGCCAGTTCAACAAAATCAGAAGAATAAGTAGGAGTAGCAGACTCCTGATCCTTTGCAAAAGAGTACAAGAAATGTAATTGAGGATACTCCATGGTGTATTGCTTGTCAATCTCCACATTCATCTGAGCATTGTGCAATTGCATAATTGATTGATGCCAATGAAGAATCATAGGAGGGTGAAGAGAATGGAGTGTTTCAGGATGATAACGAGGATTATTTGATGATTACTTCTTATCTGGAAGAGGTAGATTTCTCTTCAGATAATGAGTCTCAGGATTTGGATGTGGATGATCAGAGGTAGAGGACAAAATCATACCACCAACAAGTGTTTTCTGATGAAGAATACGATGTTGATGACCAGAGGTGCAATGCTCAATAGGGTGAAGATACAATGTTATTAAGAAGACCTTCTAATGAGGAAATTGCCAAATTAACAATTTCTATGGTTTCCCAAGTAAAAAGAAATTACCATTTGAGAAATAGGACAATAGGGGAGGATCAAGGAAAACCTTCTAGTCTTTTCATTAAAGAGTCCAAACATAAGGGTAAAGAAGTGAAATAAGTTAATAAAAAAGATACAGTCAAGATAAAGGAGGTCAGAAATAAAGCACGGGTTAAGAAGGTTGATGTCTCAAAACCTAAGGAGGAAACCACTTCACTAAAGGTGAAGTCTAAAGTGAGTGAGAAGTGTAATAAACCTGCTAGAGAGGACTTGAAGTAGAAACAAATCAATGAAAGCAATAAATTAAAGGAAAGTGAAGAAAAGCCAGGTATGTCTTATGTTTTACCAGATTACACACCTCTAGATGTGTTGTAGTTGTTTTCTCAAATTACTATTAAAGTCCCTTTATTAGAGATGATGAGAATTGATGACCACAAGGAGAAGGCTATGGCTTGGGTCAAAAGTGCTTCATCAGTTAAAATTGAACATGCAAACAATTCTCATGATGTGAAGGGGGAAGGAAGTGAAACTGAAAAGAAAAATAAAGAGTTAGAGGGAATTGTGTCACAAATTCCCCAAATGTATCTTGAGAACATAGTAAATGAGTGCTCGGAAAATGTTCACCCTTTCTTTTTAAGTGTTATTATTAATGGAAAGGAGTTTAAAAACTGTATGATTGATCTTGGGGCTTCAAACATTGTTATGCCAGTAAAAATTATGGAAGCTATGGGTATGGATGTTGTAGGTGATTTTTTTGCTATGGATGCAAGGGAGGTACTTGTAATAGGGACTATCAAAGCATTTCCTTACAGGGTTGCAACATTCTCTGAAAAGGAATTGACAATGGATGTTCTAGTTGTAGATATTCCACCTCAGTATGGGATGTTGTTATCAAGAAAGTGGAGTACTTCTATAGGAGGAAGTTTACAGTGTGACTTGTCTTATGCAACTTTCTGTATTGATGACAAGCATGTGAATATTGATAGAGAACGTAGAGTGCCACATATGATTGAGCATGACCCAAATCAGAATATGACCTATTTTATCGACACTGACATAAATGCCTTTAGAGTTGAGGATATTCTAGGAAAGGATGAGGAAAGACCTACACCACTTGATAAATAAGTTGAGAAGTCATCAGAGGATGGGGACATTTGGACTATGTACTTTGATGGAGCTAGTTCAAAAGAAGGTTCAGGTGCAGGAGTGTTGTTAGTATCACCCCATGGACAAACATTTAAATTTTCTTTCATGTTGTCTTTCACATGCACAAATAATGTGGTAGAATATGAAACATTGTTGTTAGGGTTGAGACTTGTAGAGAAACATGGGAGAAAGAAGCTAAAAGTTGTTGGAGATTCAAAGTTAGTTATATCCCAGGTTAGATCTAAATAGGCATCAAAAAATAGGAGATTGAAGCAGTGCATAAATGTTGTATGGGATGAATTAGAAAATTTTGATGCATTTGGTATTGATTGGATACAAAGAAGTCACAATGGAGTGACAGACCTACTGGCTAACATAGCATTGAGGCCGGATGATATAACTTTTGTAGGAATATCAAAGGTTGAGGTTATGACTAGAACATCAATTCCTGATAATATTGAAAATTGGCAAATTTTTAATGACGATGAAGATATCTTGAGGTTTATAAACTGTATAGATAAGTATGAAGGTCAATAAATTGATTTCAATGCTTTTGTAGAAACAACAGATGGAAAGGAAATAGTTTTCGGGAATGAAGTAATTCAGTTGAAAACTAACAAGATTCCAAAAGGTTTAGTTGTATTGGAAAGAGTGTTTGATCATTGGGATAAAGCAAAAGTCGCAACTATTGCTCCATATCTTGAGGACTTGGAAGATATTAATATTGGAACTGAAGGAGCACCAAGGAAAGTATACATTGGTAGGAAAATGTCACCCAAAGTCAGGAAGATGCTGATTGACATGTTAAGGAAATACAAACATGTTTTTGCATGGTCATATGATGACTTGAAGGCTTATCGAGAAGATTTATTCCAGCATGAGATTCCACTAAAGGAAGGTGCCAAGCCTTTTAGACAAAAGCAAAGACCAGTTAACCCTACTTTAGCACCCAAGATGCAGGAAGAATTGATGAAGCTGAGGGATGTTGGTATTATCAAGCCTATTAGACATTCATCATGGGTGTCTAACTTGGTGTCTGTAAGAAAGAAGAATGGAGATATTAGGTTATGTGTTGATTTCAAAAATTTGAATGTATCTTCATTAAAAGATAAATATCCATTACCAAATATGGAAGAAATGTTATAGAGAGTCACAAGATGTGAGCTTATGTCAATGATGGATAGATTCTCAAGTTATAACCAAGTAGTGGTTAAAGAATCAGAGCAATACAAGACAACATTTACAACACTTTGGGGGACATATGTGTATGTAAGGATGCCATTTGGGCTTACCAATGTAGGAGCAACATTCCAAAGAGAAATGGATGTTGCATTTTCTGATTTCATTAATGTGTTTCTAGCAGTATACCAAGCTGAATTGATAACTTATTCCAAGAAGGAAGATTAATATTGTGAGCATTTGGAGAAATTTTTTAACAGAGCTTTGGAATATGGTACTTCTCTAAACCCAAAGAAGTGTGCATTTGGAGTTACTAAAGGTAAATTGCTTGGCCATATTGTGTCAAAAGATGGTGTAAGGATTGATCTAGAAAGGGTGGCCACAATTGATAAAAAACCTCAGCCAAAAATTGTAAAAGTGATTCAATCATTCTTTGGGAAAGTTAATTTCCTAAGGAGGTTTGTGAAAATTTTTGTAGAGATAAGTAGACCAATTTCCAAGATGCTGAAGAAAGGATAAAAATTGGATTGGGAAGGAGAACCAACCAAGGCATTCTAAGACATAAAACAAGCTATTAAATATGCTCGAATATTGAAGACTCCAAATTACGATAAACCAATGCAAATATTTTCATTTGCATATTTTCATATTGTTGCAGTTGTGTTATTGCAAAAGAACTCATAAGGTTTTGAACAACCAATTGCATTTTTTAGTAAGTCATTAAAAAATAGTCATCTTATGAAATAAATGAGAAGCAAGCATATGAACTAGTGAAGGTTGTTAAGGCTTTTAGGAGCTATTTAATGGGAGAAAAAGTGATCACTTATGTACCTAGTGCTACAGTAAAGGATATATTCACACAACAAGAAGTGTTAGGAAGAAGGTGTAGATGGATCAATAGGATCCAAGAGTTCAATATTGATATTCAGATCACTAAGTTAGTGAGGGGTCAAGGATTGGTAAAACTAATGGCTCAAAGTAATTTGGATGCCAATCAAATAAATGTTGTAGAAGAAGAACACATAGCTTATCTCTGTAATATGGATGGTTGTGAGTGGTATGATAATGCAATATACTAACAGAAAATGAAATATCCTAAAAATATGAATGAAAATGAGAAGAGGGCATTGAAATTACATGCTATCAAGTACGCTATAGTAAATGGAAAGCTTTGGTGGGGAAATATAGAAGGTGTACTGCTGAAGTGTGTGAACCAAGATCAGGCTAAGGAATTGTTGTCAGAATGCATAGTGGAGTTTGTGGAGGACATTATATGGCCAAGACAACTACACACAAAGTGTTAAGAGATGGGTTTTGGTGGCCAATAGTGTTTAAATATGCACATCAACTAGTAAAGAAATGTGATGCTTGCCAAAGGTTTTCTGGGAAGCTGAAGTTTTTAGGGAACCTGCCATTAAAACCAATTGATGTACAAGCTCCATTCCAACAATGGGGGATTGATTTTATTGGGGAGATAAAATGTAAATCAAGTGGTGGTCATTCCTAGATTTTGGTGGCCACTGATTATTTTATAAAGTGGGTTGAGACAATTCCATCCAAGAAGGCAACAATCAGGGTTGTGATTGATTTTTTGATGAGTAATATATTGACAAGGTTTGGATGCCCTGAAAGAATAGTATCAGACAATGCAATGTGTTTTAGGTCTGAAGAATATACAGATTTTTGTGAAAAACATGGGATTCAAATATCATATTCATCACCTTACCACCCACAAGGCAATGGGCAAGCAGAATCGAGCAATAAAAGTTTGATGAAAATCATCAGGAGGATTCTCGAAAGGAATAAGAAGGCTTGGGACTCAAATCTAAGACTAGCAGTTTGGGCAGACAGGGTAATAGTGAAGAAGGCAATAGATTGTTCTCCTTTTGACTTAGTGTATGGGATACATGCAAGGTTACCCCAGAAAAACTTGATGAAAATGTACAAGTTTGTCCAAGCTTATGATGATGATATCGATAGTGAGATGCAACTAAGAGTTGATGCTCTAATCGAGTTGGATGAAACTAGAAGGGAAGCTCATGCTAGAAACGCTAATTTGCAAATGCAAGTTAAGAATTTATATGATAGAAGAGAAACTATGAGGAGTTTCCAAGTAAATGGTTTAGTCTTGATGTGGAATGCCAGATTGGAGGAAAAAATAAAACATGGGAAATTTGATGCTATCTGGTTAGGCCCATATGTGATCCAGAGTAAGTGGGGAGAAGACTCTTATTTTCTCCAAGAGGTTAACGGTGATATTCTTGAATTGGCAGTTCATGGATAGTTCTTGAAACATTACTTCACTTGAAATAAGTTTTTTCCACAAACAGTAGTGGTAGGTCTTGTACATAGTTTAGAGTAGGTTTCTTTTATGTTGGGTGGTCTTGTCTGGGTTTTTCCATTTTTTCTCAGCTCTATAAGTGGTCTGCTTCACCTAAGATTTTTTTGGTCGACTGGTAAAACTTGTTTATCTCTGGTTAAACTGGGTCTCCGATGTACCTTTTATGGCTTAGGGTTTAGGGTTCTTCCTTCATTTGTCAAGCTTTTCTTAGCCCTGAGCATGTTCTATTTAGTCGTTACCTTTTTGGGTTTAAAAATGACTTTGGGTCATTGACTCGTTGGCGGGGCCATGTTATGTCCCTAGATTCTTTATAATGTACCTCGGTCCCTTTTAGTCTTTATTTTCTCCTAAGTCTTGGTTCGCGATTTGGGCATCCTCTGGTCGATTTTCTTTCCAAAGTGTTTTGTGTTCTTTGTTAAGTGTGCCCACAACACCGCAAAGACTTTTGTTGACTGTCTTGTTCATTGTGGCATCGCGTAGAGCTGCCATATGTCCCAGAGCTACCTTGTGTCACAAAATGGGTGGCCGAAGCAAATATTAAAAAAGATCTTTAATATCTAATTTTGTCAAAGGTCGGCGGAAATGAGTTAAAGCTCGACCAACTAAAGGGTGTATCTTTTTGCATGTGCTGAAAATGGACGGAGATATTTTAAAAGTTGATCAAATGTTGCTCGAGCATTAGTGGCCTAAGTTGAATGGTCAGAAAGGCAGATAGATTAAAGATTGTCTTGATCGGACGGTCCTCACGATCTCGCGATTAGAAGGTGCAAGGGTGTTAACTACCGCGACATTGCATGATGATGCCACGTGTCTACATTGAAAGGTTAGAGCTGAAGGTGAGGCCATGGGGATGAGTTGTAAGGAAGATTGACGTGGAGTTTTCTTATTAGATGAAGGTGGGGTCATATGCCATCACAGATGTCAATGTCAGATTGACTAATGAAGACTATTCGATTCACCATCATGGAGGCAGATCTACGATGAAGATTAAAACATTTCAAAAATATTTGGAGCCATTTCATCACTTGCGCAGCAGTAATGGCGGTTGGGACGTTGGTCTTCCAACAAAGGGACATTAACAGAGCAAATTCTACCCATTTCCAATTACCAGAGGCATTCGAATGAGAGGATACCAAGGGCAGAGGTTTGCACATGCAAAACCCCTGGGTGAGGGTTTAGTCGACAATGCTTATAAGATATCAGATGCAACAGTTCCTATGTCAGGGCTAAGCATGTTCAAGATATGATTTGGTCAGAGGAATCTACCAACCCCATTTTCACAGGCATGGCAATATAATTTGGGGAAGTTATTTCTACCTACTACATTCATGGATGTGGATTTATTGAGAGCAGTGGTAGATAAGTATGACCTAATCTCAAGGGTTGTGAGGGGAAGCAAAGGAGAAGTTATTTTGAACATATGGAGGGAGGAGTTTCAGAAAGTTTTTGACTTATATGAACCTTCTACATCCCTGGAACCTATCGATCTGTAGGAACTAAAGAAAGAATACGAGAAGACAAGGTATTTAATTAGAGCAAGATTGCTCCCATCTCATTTGGCTAAGGTGAAAGATACTCGGTATTATATTGGCCCAAGTGCTGAAGAGTCTTTTCCAATTGATGCCTTTGCACATCATTTTAGGGCTACCTTTTTCACACTGTGTCAGATTTTAGGTTTCCACCCAGGCACAATAATCCCAAAAGCATATATGCACATGTGAGTTCAAATTGAACACCCCAATTTTGCAGTGATTTATGACTTTGCTCCATATCTTGCAGACAAGATACATGAGGGGTTGCTACAAATTAAAAAGGGTGACATAGTATCTCATTATATTGGTATTCCATGCTTATGTACATGATCTTGTACAAGAATGCAGATTTCTTTGCAAAAGAAATGGAGTTGAGAAGGGTGGTGGATGGAGAAGACATTCCAGTACACGTTTGGAGCATGGATATGTCATGGGATATAAAGGATGTAAGCTATGTAAGATTTGATAATTTCTTTGCATCCACCAAAGATTTGAGTAAAGTTGCATGATTTTTTGAGGCCGATGGAAAGAAGGCCAAAATTGAAACTTGAGCATAATTGGGGGGGATATCATTCCTTATTTTGTGAGCACAGTTATAAGAGTATATGGTTTTCATGGATAACCACATGTGTTGCCTTTCAATGTTCCACTTAGACTAGGATTTGCAGAAGTTATGTGGCAATTGGGTTGCATACATGAAGATGAGTTGACAAAGAGAGGTAAAGACACATTTTTCCCTGATTACACTATAGTCCCATATTTTGTAATTCTTAAAGGAGGATGGGTCCATTTTGAAAAGGTTCTTTCTCTTTATAGCTTGAGAGTCAACACAAAGAGACATAGTGACCCAGAGGGTTTTTATGCAATGTTTAGAAAAAGAATCAAAGGAACCCAACTGCCTCATTATTTCGATTTTCCAGAAGACTTGATCAGGAATGAATTTGATTTGGATAAATAAGAGGTTAGAAAAGAAAGATGGACGACTTATAATAAGTTGCTTGATAAAGTCCATAGATTGGATCCAAAGTATGATCCATTGAAAGAATTCAGACCATTTTATAAGAAAATGGATTATTTGATGGAAAATTTTGATGAAGTCACGTATGACCTAATGGATGAGTTGGAGCAATTGGAGATAACAAGCGACCAAGAAAGAGGAGAATAACCTCCAAAATTAGTAGCCCGACAAAAGCCACTATGAAAGCCTCCACAACAAAGGCCCCTAGTACAAAGATGAACATCACTAGAAGAAGGGGAACCAGAGGAGGAGAGACCTATTTACATGCTTTCAAGAGAGAGGGTTATTTATAGAAGAGTAAGAGATGAAAGTGATAGTGAAAAGGAACAAGAGATAAAGAGGAAGGGGAAGGGGATAATGGAACCAAAAAAACCCCTTGAACCTCAACATGGGCCTCTTAAGGAGGTAGTGATTATAAATGTTGAATCTCCACCTGAAAGAAGCCTTTCACCTCTTCCTTCACCTCCTCCATCTAAGAGATAGAAAAATGACAAGCCTGAAGAACAACCTGCACAAGAACCAGAGGATGAGAATGTGATCATTCTTACTAATGAAGAGTTGCAGGTTGGAATCCCATCTCCACCAAGGTCATTAGATTGGGACCTTGCTCTGCTGGACATAAAAAGAGAAGCCATTGGTGATACAAGGAAAGAGGCATGCAAAAAATTCTTGGAAGATGAGACATTTGTTCATAGCCAGACATTTTTACAATTGGTTTGGACAACTAAAGTTGAAGAGTATAAAAGTAGATGTGCTGAGAAGAAGGACCAATATCTAGATAGAAGTGACAAGGAAATTGAAGAAGAAGTTAAAAGTGAAATGATAAAAGAATTTAAAGCCATCAGTTATAGAGGGAAGAAGAATTGTTGACCAAGCATGGGTATTGATTGATTCCAAAATGGGATATTGCAGATGTTGTAGCTTTTGATGCAATAAGGAAATCTCAGCAACCTTTGTATAATTCAGAGGAAGAAGTTAGATTGGCATTGCAAGGGTCTGCCTACAACCAAGAATATGCGATGTTGGCAATATGGTTATTAACTAAAGGGGCTAGAAACCCTGACATAGCAGACATAAAACCCAATTTGAAGGGAAGTTTGATTATAAAAAGAGTTGCAAAGACTTTGGTGGTAGAAGCAATTGACCTAATAGTGAATGTGGCAAGGTTGGCACAAGAAACAACTAAGAGGGAAAAGGTAGATAGAGAGGAATACCAAAGAAAATATGAGCATGTATTTGTAGAGTATAAGAAAATTCAATAGAGGAATATTCAATTGGAAACTACCGTTCAACTACTGCAACAAAAGCAATTAGAAGCCCCTATTGATTTGCCCTCAACATCTAAAACACCTCCAACCACCCCCACTGAGTCAACTTCTAAGTCTCCAGTTGGAATTGGACCCTCTGTTTTCGCATTGAAACCAATTATTAAGGAGCCTACATGTTTGGTTGACTCGAACAAGGCTTAGATGCTTGAGAAAATAAAGGAATTGGAGCGCCAAATAAAAGACACAGAGGAAAGAGCTATCTTGGAAAAGAAGGAGATAATGAATACAATTTTGAGCCATTTAAATGAGAAGATTGATAATAGGTTACACAATATTGATTCATTATATTCTTTGTTATTTGAAGCCATAAAGAATTTTGACATCGATCAAGAGGTAGTTGTGCCATTATTTGGCAAGTGGGTGCATAGAGATAATGAACTAAAAGTGATGTTCATGGCTTCCAAGTTTCATGCTGATAGACCTCAAGCACTTCAAACAACTTATTTGTTGGTAAAGTCATTACAACAATTTGAGACTCTGCCAAAGAATCTAGAGAAGAAAATCAAAGAATTGATGAAATGTTTCAATGAACTGCAAGACACATTGTTTCCTGGGATTATGGAAGAGAATGGAGATGCTAAACACTTGTAGTCATGGAAAGAGCGGAAAAAGAAGGTAATTAATTCTCAAGTAGAATTAATATGTGATAATCTTGATATGGATATTCTTGAGGATAGTATGGATAAGATCATCAACACAGGTGCATTTTTTGAAACTTTTGAGAGGGAAGCCAACCAAGTAGTCGTTAAATATACTCCATATAGGGAAAAGGATGATGAGCTTATGAATTTTGAATGGCCATCAGAAGAGGAGTATAATAATTGGGTGAAAATGTACTTAAATGTAGAATAAGGTAGAAACACATAGTCAACTACTTACTGTTAGGAATAACAACTTGGTTCCCAGTTTTGGCATCTTGCAATGGTTATTACCTTAGGAAGTGAATCTAGAGCATTATGAGCCAACACAAGCATCATCTTTGATAGTTTCTAAGAAGGTAGAGAATAAAGAATATTTCAAGAGACAGTTAGGATATTTTTCCACTAAGGAATATTGTTGTAACAAGAATCACAATTGGTCCAATTAGGTTGTGACGTGTGTTTTCTAAGGCTTGAAGCTTGTTGGCTCCCTTGTTTTATAAAAGGGAATTTAGGGCCATGCAGAAGGGGTCTTTTTATAGTTTTCTATAATTCTTGGTTCCAGATGAGTCCTAGTAGAGAGTCATAGGTGAAGTTGAGAAAAAAATTGTTAAGTTTGATACAGAGAAAATAGATAGAAAGTTCAGTGTTAAATTTTGTGAAGTTGTTGAATCCTTGGAATGTATACTGTTTTTGGTAGAGCTAGTAATTGAATTTAGAAGGTCAAAATTAAGATCTATTTCTCTCCAATGTACAATTCTATCATATTTTGACTAAAATAAATTAAGGGTTTCTTTTCATTCATCTCATTGAATTGTGATGTGTGTAATTTCTATTTCATGTTTTAATCTAATGGATTAATTAAAATGGTTGAATATAATTACATATTGATAGGACTTGTGCAGGGATTTAGATAAGAAGTTTTAGGTTTGGTTACAAATGAGATATTATTGCAAGGCAATAATATCTTAGATCAATATACTAGGGTAACATTTTATCATATATCAATATGAACTCTATGAATCCAATCTCCCAATGGGATTAGGCACAAATTTAGGCTAAATACTGCTCTTGGTATCAGTATTTCATCAGAGTCATCTTTAGCATGATATTTATTGATAAATAACGAATGTGTTTTTATTTTTATATATGTTTGTTGTCATCTCATGCTCCAATTGGTTGAGGATCAATGTGGAACTAGCCATTCTTGCAACATTCTCCCTTTGTGTTGAGCTTTTTTATATGAGACTATCTGCTTTGTTGTAGCATTATTTGCAATTGTGGTGCAGAGGTTGTAAATTCACTAAGGGACCACCCTCCCAGGTTTTGCAGAGCCCAAAGTGCATAGGGATTTGTCAAGATCCTTGTCAATTGATAGCATAAATCCTATTTGGAAACCAACAAATATATTATAATTATTAATAGTATTATTAGTTCCCGCCAAGGCAGGAAACTATTGCATTCATTCAATTCTAATTTTTAACTATTTAAGCAATCAGTGTAGAGAACTAAAACTTTTGGACATAAATCCTATAGTCTATCTTTAATTTTTATTTTAAATTATTTAAAAATATCATTTTTATGTGTTTCTATTAGTTACAATAAGTGAAAAAATTATTTTTTCCCCCAAAAACCACCAATTTATGCATTTAATTCAAATCTCACATCATATTGTACGAAACCATGATGTCGTAAAATCATAGGTCTTTTTAGCTCAGCCATCCACAAAAGCTCAGTCATTTCAGAGAGTTTAATCCATTGGATGAGCATGATGAAAAAGGCTACCCAAGGGTGCCAATTAAGGGAAATGTTAGACTTCTAGTTGCTCATATCAAAACTAGGTCCCACCATCTTAGATGTCACACAAGTAGATGGATGGTCCTTAAGGAGGAATGAGAGTAAAGCACTTGTCTTTTCTACAATAAAAGGGTAGTGGATACTAAATTGCACTTCATTTTTTAGTATGTAGCATATGAGGATATCCATACACAATATGAGGACAATATGAAGGTGTGCAGTCTAAAGGAGCTATTTGAGGAGGCAAGACTTAACAAAACCGTAGGCTTCTTGATCAAGATCCACATTAGAAGAGATGACAATGAAAAAAACTCAAAAATTGTTAACGATGTTGCTCTTGGTCCCATATATTGATGGTCTCATAAACATCATTAAAACTCATTTATTCATTCATGCATTTCATGACTCCACTTCTTCATTTTTGTAGTGTCCCTCCCCGAGTCATCCTTTATGAGAGGATGTGATAAACACTTTAAGATTTGTTCACATTCTTGGTCTCTCTTATTTCATTCTTAATATTGATATTCTCATTGACATTAGTGGATTCATTATGATTATTAATCTTATGCTCTGGTTTGATTACTAAAGATAGGTGAATGATTAAGCTTCATGGTTTAGGATACAAGGTTCATGTTTATCTCTTATGATGAATTATCTTAGACATTTCATATTTACATTTGATAAATTATTATTTATGTGGATAATGTTATATCCTAGACTATTATGATGATCAGACTTGCATGTGGTGATCTATATGCACTCATTATTCATGTATGGATTATATTGCTTATGAGGATATGATGGCAACTTGCCAATGCTAACCCCACTTTATGATTATATTGGATGAGATGATGATATGGATGTCGTGATTGCGTTACTACTGTATTTGTGATAGAGACAATGTCATACCACTCATTACAAGCATGATATGATGTTGTGATTCTCTTTCACTTGTCTTATTATTTTGATATATATGTATTGTATATGTTGTCTTGTGGTTATTGGTGGTTGCAGGATTGCAGGTACTAGACATCGACTCCATTTAGTCTCATAGGTCTGAGTGTGTCTTTATCCCAATGGCAAGTTGATTGGAGGCAACATGAATTCTTTCTACACACTCTAGGCTTAAGTTGATACCCTTGTCAGTTAGTGTCTTGGCGTGTGGCGTCTTGTAAGTGTCATGTGGTATGTTGTTCAACCCTATATCAGGTTGCTTTGTGAGTTGTGATCATTTATCAAATTAATAATTAATTGGTTCATATAGTTTATTAAATGTTAAAAATAAATTACTGGATGACATTAATATTTTATATTAACGTGTGATTATTATTATTCATTAATGGTTATTTATGGATTTATATTTTATTGGTGCTTTTATATTATTATTATTATTATTTGATGGTTTGATGTTTATTTAAATATTTATTATTTGAGCCTTTGATTATTGGATTTAGTATTTATTCATTTATTTATTGTTGGGTTTTTTTTTTTGAATAAAAGGGGTAAATTTTTTATTGAAACTCAAAAAAGACAATTACAAAGAAAGCACCAAGCCCCAGGCTCAGCCATAAGTAACATCCAAAATCACCCAATCTCATAATTATCAATATCCCCTTCCAAGATGCTCTCTAGATCCTGACATTAATCAGGAGCAAGATTCTCCCAACCCTTAACCTTCCAATCCCCTCCATTCTCAGAAGCCCACTTGGCCAGACAGTCAGCATCCCTATTCCATTCTCATGGAATATGAACAAAAGAAACCTGGTCCATCTTAGAACTAATATGAAGAATCTGCTGAACAACCAAGGCAATTTGCCAGTTCACATCAATCACCTTCCTCTCAATTAAAAAAATGATAATAACTTGAGAATCTGATTCACAAATAACCTTATGCCACCCAAGGGCAAAGGCCCTTTCAAGGCCATAAAGAATAGAAATCCCCTTCATCAAATTGTTAGCATGCTGCTCTTTATGAATAGAAAAGAAGAAAACAACCTTATTCGACCAACCTTTGACCATGCCACCAATCTTAGTAGGTCTAGGATTACCACGCGAGGAACCATCAATATTAATTTTTAATAAATGCTGAAGAGGAGGCATCCATCTACCCTCCTTAAGAGCCCTCTTCTTAGCGTGTCTGCCTCTTCTAACACAAGTCAAAACTGGGGACAATCCTTGAATACCCAATCTATTCACAATATCTACATCCCCTCTATTCAATGGGAACATCACCTCACACTTCACTTCCACTGTCTCCTAGATCATTCCCATAACTTTGTGCCAAAACTATGGTCCCAAAAGCTTTACACCCTTGAAGATCCTACAGTTCCTTTCCAACCAAATCTACCACTATATGAAAGTAGGTCTAATACACCACATAATCTGGAGAAAAGGAGTCAAGGTAGGAGGCTTACCCAAACTGATCTAGAAATCCACCAGGGAAGAAGTGTGAATGCAAGGGTGTTTCCAAGCATCCCACCAAAATGCCAAAGTTGAAGGGAGTACGGGCACCTAAAAAGCAAGTGTGAAGAATCCTCCTCACTAGCACTGCACAAAACACACATAGAGGGTCCTTGAAAGCTGTGCCTGTGAATATTATCCCGAGTTAAACATTTGTTCATAGCCAAAGTCCACACAAAATAGTTGCACTTTGGCCAAGAAAATTTATTCCAGACAAATTTCCACCACTAAACCTCCACCCCATTCAGCGGCGGACTCATCAATATCTGATATCCATTAGGAACAGTAAAAGTGCCCTTAGGATTCAGGAACCAAGCTAGTCTATCCTTCTCCTTGAGGGAACTACAATACCTGCAAGACAAAATGTCATATAGCTCTTTGTGATCTTCCTCTCTACTAACTGCATGCCACTCACTAGGGGTCTTCCAACTAGCCACCTCTAGGTGCCCATTCTGAGAGAAGGATTTGAAGTCACTCACTCTTGACCATCCAACCTCCAGAAACTCTTGGCTTAAATGTATCAAATTAGGATATTGGGAGATAATGGGAGGGGAGCCATCCCATGAGTTCGACCAAAAGAGGGCCTCCTCTCCCTTCTTACAAATCTAGAAAATACCTTCCTTAATCAGAGCAACTCCCTTCTTAAGCATGCTCCAAATCACCGATCCCCTCCCAACAAGTGGGTACCTTGGGATATCTTCCTTCGAAACTCCAACTAGATACTTGTGGGCCAAAATCTTGGCCTAGACTTGATCCTGTTCCACACACCACCTCTAGTACAATTTTGCTGCTAATGCCAACCCAGACATAGTAGACTACCTTAGACCTAAGCCTCCAAACTGCTTCGGGCTACACACAACCTCCCACCTAACAAGACTTCACTTCAAAGAAGACAAGTTGCCTGCCCAAAGGAACTGTTGTGCCAAAGTATCTAAATCCTTAACAAAGACCACATGGGCCACCTGGATCAAGCATCTGTAAATAGGAAGAGCCTGTACCACTGACTTGAGTAATTGGATTGACCTAGCAAAGGATAACCACCTGTGAGTCCAATGATTCACCTTCAAGCAAAACTTATCAATGATATACTGCCAATATTCCCTAGGAGGATTGCTTGAAGAGATGGGAATACCCAGGTACTTCAAGGGAAGAGTACCAATCTAAAACCTTAAAATGTGAGTAATTCTCACCTGAATAGGCTCTTTCGTATTGAAGAAGAAAATTTAAGATTTATCTTCGTTGATCTGCCGACCAGAAGCAACCAAATAGACTTCCAAAACCTTACGCAAGTTGATGGCCTCTCTAATCTTTTTTAGACCCATTAGAGTAGTGTCATCCACAAATTGAAGGTGAGACTGCAGGGGCATACCATTTCCCCATCTCCACCCAGGGATAAGTCCTCTCTCCACACTATTCTTCATTAGCCTCCCCAACCCTTCTGCAAATAAAATAAACAAATAAGGAGAAAGAGGGTCACCCTGCTGCAGACCTCTAGAAGCACTGAACAGTTCCATGGGCTCATCATTGATCAAGACTGAAAAAGAGGTAGAAGTGATACAACTCATAACCCATTCGGTCCACTCCTTTGCAAACCCAAAGGTGCCAAGAAATTTCTGAAGAAAGGACCACCCGACTCTGTCATAGGCCTTTGCCATATCAAGTTTAATGAACATAGCCTTTTCCTTAGACACTACCATAAAATGGATAGTTTCAGTAGCAATGACCACCCCATCCAAAATTTGTCGACCTTTCACAAAACCGCTTTGCTCCTCTGAAATTAGATACCTAAGCCACTTATTCAATCTAGCTGCTAGAAATTTGGAGATAACTTTATAGATGACATTGCAAAGAGCTATTGGTCAGAACTGACTTAATCGATCAACACCATCACACTTGAGGATAAGCACTAGGAAAGTAGATTTCAAGGCATGAATCATCTTATTATTTCTTTGTGATTCTTGAACAACCTCCAATATGTCCATCTTTATAATATCCCATAATTCCTGAAAAAATTCAATGAGAAAACCATCTGGACTTGGAGCTTTCCCTTTCTACATTTGGAAAACAATCATTTCCAGCTCATCAAGAGTGATAATGCCCATAAGATGCTCATTCATCTCCCTAGTGATCAACTCATGGATGCAAGAGAGGACCTGAGCTTCCTCATCCGAGCCCCCCTGAGACTCCTCCCTAAAAAGTGAGGCAAAGTACAGTGTGAGGCCCTACCCCGACCCATCCTAGCATTTCAGTGATTTTCATGTTGGAACTATTATGGATGCTTCATTTATATGCATTATGGATATAGAACTTTATATGATCCCAGGGATTTGATAACATTGATATATTGATGCTTCATTTCTATGCATTGTGGATATAGAATTTTATATGATTCTAGAATAGGATAACATTGAGATGGTGTAGGTCATTATTTGATTTGAAGGACTTTATTATGATGCTAGAAATATGATGCATATCTTATGAACGGATTAAATTTATGAGGCTTATGATAATTGCTTATGTGGATTTGCTTTGATATATGGAAAATTGAATTGTATGATGTCAATTGTATGCAGAGTGATTGATGTGTATTCTTATTTATGTGGTTTAATATTATATGAGACTATTGGAAAGTACTAATGTGTAATTGAGATGCGTAGGAAATTATCCATGTGACCATGGAAACATTATGGAGAATCAAGCCTAGGCCTATGTATGTTCGTAAAACCAGGGGTTGTCTATTTGGAGAGACAACACCCCATATGTATTGTATTTTATTTGTAAATGTAAATGTTGCATGTGTGTAAATTGTATTTATTAAATTGTTTAAATCATTCAAGGGACAATTGCCATGTGTGTATTTGTGATGTGGAATTATTTTGTAGTGTCACTTGACACATGTTGTATGTTGTATTGGCAATTATCATGTAACCTTTTTGAGAGATTTACTTTTTGTTTAATTGATATATTTCTAAATTATCCTTGAAGGTTCCAAGAAATCTAGGATAGTGAGCCATAAGGAGGGTCAACTCAGAGTTGACCCGTAGGTTAACTTTAGGTGGACTTTCAAAGGGTTAAATCAACTCCTAGAGTCAGTTTTGAAGCATTTTTATTGGGCCTCATGGGGTACCTATGGGTGAAGGCCAAATTTGGCCATGTGTCTTTTCCCTAGGGCTTGTTTAACCACCCAAAAAAGTGGGTTTTCCTAGATCGCCGAATTTCATCTTTAGGAGTGCCATCCTTGGTTAGATAACCTTCTTGATATGTGTCATTCCTCTTCCCCATTATATTCCTCTTTTTGAGGTGCCTTGGTTAGGGAGTGTGTAAGACCTAGGGAAGACCAACCAATGGGAGCCTCTCACTCTATCCAAGAGGTTGGAAAGAGTGAGATAATCCTTCTTAAGCTAGAGATTGAGACTTAGTGAGTTAATCACCCACTCTCCAGCTTTGGAGATCTTGCAATTTTGAAAGAAAACCAGTTTTAGAATAGAAATTTTGGCAAAGTGTTGCAGAAAAGATTTGTGGAATTGGGTTGCTCTTCTCCAAGCTATCCCTAGAAAACCCTTGGCATATTCAAGGTTGGTGTATTTTCTTACTTGCATGTTTGGAAATCTGTTTGTAGGATTGCTTGAATGTAAATGTTGTTTTTCCTTGCTTTTTCCTTTGTGAAAATTTTAAGTGATTTTCCTCTTATTTTTGTTTATGCAATTTCTTGTGTTTTGGGATTATCCAAGGCCTTCTTACCCTTGGGAGGAAAGAATGGTCTTGGGGGTGGAAGGAGATTGACAACCTTAGAGTGAGAGGCTCTCATTATGGGAGTGATCTCAAGGGTTTGTTTATGTGACCCTAGTTGCATAGTTTTGTTTATGCATTCGGGGGTCATAAGGGGAGAAAATATGGCATGTATGCCTTGGGGGTCATAAGGATGTGGGGGTTTAGATGATTTTTGTTGTGTTCTTGGTTGCCATGAGTTGGCTGTGATCTACTATCTTGCAGTTCTCCTAAAAGGTATTTGGTCCACTTCCACCCTTGTAAACATCACATGTTGTGATGAAGTTTCAGCCTTGGGAGGGGAATGTGTTTGCTTGAGTGTAACCCATCTAGGAATTGGTTCTCCAAGCTTGGGGGTTGCTTCTAGTAAGCCTAGGATGGGAGGTGAGCACCCCGTGGTCACAGCTTTAAGATTTGTATGCAGGTTGCTTGGAAAAGAAAAAAAAAGGAAGCTAGGAGTTGCTGATTTCAGTTTAGTTGCAAAAAAAGAATAGGAAATGAATATTATATTTTAGTTGCAGAAATGTAAATAAGGACCTTATGTTGTATTTATTTTTGTATAAAGAAATGTATTATTTTATTTAAGTCCTCATTATTAGGAATGAGAGACCAGTTGGGGTATTTCACCCATTGTAAAAGTTGACTATTGTATTCAAAGTATTCTATGAGAAAAGTGTTAGTTTTAAAAGGACTGTTTGTATGTGATTAAAAAAAAGAATAGCTATTGAGTTTATGTCCTACTGCTTTCTGTCAGCCATTGATTATTTAATTGCTGTATAAAAACAAAAGGGAGAAAGAAATGCTTATCTATTTACTTTGCTGTCTATATTTTATTCATTCCTGCAAGTTAAACAATAGGCAATATTCTTATTCAAATGACTAAGTTGTTTTAAAAAGAATAGAGTTAGGCCTAATATGCCTTATGCCTAAGAAGGACATATTTACCAATTTTAGAATTACTGTGTTATCCCCATGATAGTCATTATATCAGGAATTTATCACTGCAAAATAAAAAGGAGAAGAAAAAGATTTATTCCAAAAAAAATAAAATATACATAATAAAGAAAGTGAAGTAATCTGGTTAGTATGTTGGCTGAATGTGTATTTTATCTTACAGTCTTTTATCCCTGCAACCTATTAACATCATATATATATATATATAATATTTTCCACACATTAAAACCTTATTTAAAAAAAAAAAAAAAAAAAAAAAAAATTTTTAAGAAAAAGGGACTCGTTGGGAGGGCCGAAACCCTTACCCCTCCCCGGATGGCACCGTAGATTGCGCCCACCACTATGGGTAACCACAGTGAGTGGAATGGGGACGCCACTGTGGGCATCCACAGTGGTTTCCCCGTGGACGCCTCCACCCCCCTTCGAAACCCCCCTCTACGGCTCTCTCTCTCAAACTCGCCGCCACCTCCATGGTCGCTGCTTCATGGCCACCGTACCCTGCAATGCACACAAAACACACACACACACACTCACAAAAGAAAATAAAAATAAAATATTAAACCCTAACCCAAATTCGGGTTAGGGTAAAAGCAAAGAGGAAAAGAAAAGAATTTTGATTGATAAAAATGCAACCCTAACCCAATTTCGGGTTAGGGTTAGCATTTAAATAATAAAAGCATATTAGTAATGCCACCCTAGCCCATATTCGAGTTAGGGTTAGCAAATAAAAATAAGAGAGGGGTTTGAATTATAGTTTTAATTAATTATTAAAATATTAGGGTTTATTTGTAAGTTGCAATATATTATTTTAGTGGGTATAGTTGGTTCATTTTATTAAAAAATAAATCTATATGTATAAATAGGTATAAATTTAGACCTGTTTATCCAATTGTTTATATATATAAGGTGTTAAGTTGAAAACCTATTTATTAATAAATATTAATGAACGCTTAATTAATAATTTGACCCCTTTCACTTTTAGCTAAATTTTAAATTGGGGGATAAATTTTATATAGTTCTAATATCGCAATTATTATTATTATTATTTTTGTGTAAGTGCTATCAAGTATGGGGATAGCACCCTATATTACTTAAAAAAGGAGTACATATCGAAAAGATATAATGTTGTTTACAAAAAACGCATAGCAAGATCCCAAATACCTAGCTACCTACTAATAATTGCCATGCATGGCATGTAAAATAGCATATGTAAATTCACCAATGTTGATGACATTGTTGGTTGATTGGTCAGACAACCACCAGTCATCGATGCAGGTAACCCTACAGAAGGGTTCCATGTTGCCATTCCTTATTGCGCAACAGAAAATCTCCCAAGCATTCTCACTGAAGATCCTCATTCTCTCATGCTCAGCCTCCTTCTCCAGATATCTCTCCATATCTCGGTTGTGACTATCATTATCCAAATCCTCCCCATCCTCCTTTGTCAACCCATCATCTGAGCCGTCCAAGGGCAGGTAAAGTTCCAACTGGAAGTAGACCTTAAGGATGCTTAGCCTATGGTCAGTAGGTAAGCTCAGAATGCAATTAGCCACTTCATCCGCCACCAAAGGTTTAACAAAACCTCCAAGTAGCCCAACCATCATTTCGCATGACTCCAAAACATCCACCACCGAGAGTAACGTATCCTCAAAGATCTTCGAATCACACTAGTGCCTTTGGTGTTCGAGGACCACACCAACCAGTCCCTCCATGGCATCATAAGTAGCATCCACTGTATAGAACAAGTTCTGCAGTTGTCCCCGCATATCCTCCTCACAGTTAACACATGATATGTTACCAAAATAGGCCATTTTTATGCACAGGTCTCTCTCAGGAGGAGGCAGTTCGAGTATGGAAGCAGACAAAGATTGACCCTATAAATAGCAACAACCCAGCCAAATCTAGAGACTTCATCAAGTCCGCACCATCCTCAATTAAGATTAGAGAATTTGCCTTGAGTCCAACAAATCTGAAAGTGTCGGAAGTGTCTTCAGATCTACTATACTTCCGATCCACATGCCTTAAGCGCCAACGGTCCTTATGAATGCAAAGTTCAAAAAAGGAGCTGAATTCCAATAGTATCCCATCAGTCAACCAAGGCATGCCAACAAATCTGAGTCTGTCGGTGGTACTTTACTAAATGTGATCGGCTTTGATTAGATCCCAGACTGCATCCATGGCAGATCTATCATCAAATGTGACAAAACAATGAGGGAGGTCAGTTCCCATATTGGCTACACAGTCCGCCATCCGATTTCCCTCTCTATATGTGCGAACAATTTCATAAGAGCCAATATAATTGAGGAGTCGAGATACACATGGGATCCATTTGTTTAGTTTCCTACTCTGAAAGCCGCCTTTGATTATCCCTTGTATTACAATTAAGGAATCCCCTTCTATGATTAAATTGGACATATTATTAGTCACACACAGTTTAAGGCCTTCTATGAGGGCACAAATTTTAGTGTCATTATTTGTAGCCTCCCCAATGGCCCCATAAATTCCCAAGATTAACTTACCTTCACTATTTCGTACCATTGCACCAAATCCAGAAACCCCCGCATTGCCTCTACATGCCCCATCGAAATTCAATTTAAACCAACCAATTGGTGGTGCCTTCCATCTAATGTCTTTTCTATTGCCTTTCTTATTGAAGAGCTTGGGTAACTGAGAGGGTATGACCAAGAGCCAATTCTTCTCCATACTTCTATCCCATTCACTATAGTGTAGGACCTACTTTTTTTGCTTCCCATTGATCATTTCTTCAATTGACACTTTAATACGCTCGATGAGTCTGTCCACTGGTAGACATTTTTCTTTAAAAATTCTTCTATTCCTTTCCTTCCAGATATGCCAAACAATCATTGAAGGGCCTATAGTCCAAATATCACTCCACATTGATGCTCTTTTTGAAGGCCACGAGGCAAGAAAATCTTTTAGCTTCAAGTTTCTCACAGTAGTGTAGTTTATTTTGTCAAAAAACCAATTCCAACAGGCCTCTGCCATTGGGCATGTAAATAACAGATGGTCAGTAGTTTCTTCCACATTTTAACATAAGACACATATGCTCAGGCCAGAGATGCCTAATAGTTTGAGCCTATCCCCTGTGAGGATTCTGTTATGTAGAGCGATCCAGAGAAAGGCGCCAACTTTGGGGAGAAGTTTATTGTGCCAGCATAACCTATATGGCCAATCGGTATACAGACCTTTTGCCCTTTGTGCCTCATATCCCAGTTTCACATTGTACTCACCTGACTTCGATCCACAGCAGAAGATATTGTCTTCTACATTGGAAATTGGAATATGTCTTTTGCTTAGTATATTTCTCAGTTGGTCGCAGATCTCTTGCCCGCCAATATCCACCTGTTTCCACGTTCTGATATTTCCATTAGAGGAATCTGTGTCAAAGTAGTCACAAACATAGGACCTGTACTATTCTTCAGTTGTATTAATCCATGCCTGGTCAATTATTAATTCATTTATCACTGGTTCTCCCTCCCATGAGTCCGCCCAAAATTTTCCTTTGGTCCCGCTACCGATATGCCAATAGATGTGGTCCATAATAATTGATCTGCAATCCCATAAAAAATTCCATGTTGCAGATCCTCTATCTGCATTTGCCACTATGAGGATTCTATCTGATCGGTCTATGTCAAGATACTTATTTTGAAAGATTTTGCACTAGAGTTTTTGAGGTTCCCGATACATTTTCCAAGTAAGATTTGCACCTAGGGAAATGTTTTGGAGATCCATTTTCCTCAGTCCAGCCCCACCCGATTCTTTGTGAAAGCACATCGTATCCCAGTTAATGAGGGGAACTCTGTGAGCATCTTTCGCGCCTTCCCATACAAATTTTCTCAACATGTTATCTAAATTCCTCCCAATCACCTGTGGCAATCTAAAGCAAGACATGCTATAGATTGGAATAGTGGAAAGAACAGATCGAATCATTGTTAGATGCCCTACCTGTGATAGCCATATGTTCTTCCATTGTGATGACTTAGCCTCATAGGATTGTTTCACATCATCCCAAGTATGAGTTTGGTGGCAACCCTTGTCAATTTTAATGCCCAAGTACTTCATAGGAAGTTCCACTATTTTGATCCTCATGAGACCTGAGATTCTTAGCTGCATTTGCCTACAGGTGTTAAAAAGGTATAGTTGTGACTTATCTTTGTTCATTACTTGGCTTGAGACTTCCGAATACTAATCCAAAGTTTCCAATATACACTTAGATTCTGCGAAAGAGGCCTCACCGAATACCACAGTGTCATCTGCAAATTGTGAGTGTGTGATGACATTCAACTGGTCATGAATACGGATGCCTTTCCACTCCCCTTGCAAATGTTTTTTCTGAATTAATCTCCCCAGAACTTTTGCCATTATGATGAAAACTGAAGGGGAAAGGGGGTTGCTTTGACGCAACCCATTTGTGGCAGGAAAAAAACCACAAACACTACCATTAACTAAAAGGGATAAATTGACCGAAGAGATACAAAACTTAATGCAAGCAATCCATTGAGGAGGAAATCTGAATTTTTCAAGAACACAGAGAAGAAACTGCCATACCACCCGGTCATAAGCTTTTTCCACATCAAGCTTAATTGCCATTCCTCTGATCTTCTCTTTAAGCATGGAGTGAATAACTTCAGAAACTAGAAGTATACTGTCAGCTATCTCCCTTCCCATGGTGAAACCGTTCTGGTGCTCTGAAATTAGTTGGGGAGCAAAAATTTAAGTCTCTCTGCCATAGCTTTGGATATGATCTTATACAGTGTGTTGCATAGAGATATCGGCTGAAAATCCTTCATAGTGGGGCATTCTACTTTTTTGGGAATAAGGCAAATCAAGGTATGATTTATTTCCTTGACAAATTTCCCACATTTCCTGAAATCTTCGACCACCCTCCATATATCTTTGCCCAAAAAGCCCCAAAATTTTTGGAAGAAATCAACATTTAACCCATCTAGACCAGGCGCCTTGTATGGATGCAGCGCAAAGGTGACATATTTTACCTCATCTAAGGTAAAAGGGGTAGTCAACATCGTTCTATCATCTTCTGAAATGATCAGGTGAATAATATCATCAAGAATCGAGAAGGAAGTGGTCGCATTCGCCTCACCGTCTCCCAAGAGCCTCTTGAAGTAATCTAGTGCAACATGATCTATTTCCTTAGAGGTATGGACCCAAGAATCATTTTTGTCTTTGATCGAGTAGATTCTATTGGTGCTTTTTCAAAATTTTGCAGAAGCATGGAAAAATTTGGTGTTCATATCTCCCTCAGCGATCCAATGCTCCCTCGACTTATCCCTCTAGTACAATTCTTCTCTTTTCAAAATCTCAGAATACTGTATCTTGAGGGTTTTTTCAGCTTCGAATTCCACATTTGTCATTCCTCAGGCCATCACTTGTGTGTTAACTGCTTCCAATTCTGCTTCTATTCTATCTTTCTCAGCGAAGATATTTTTGAAAGTAGTTTTGTTCCAGTCCTTTAATCTCCTTTTGAAATATTGTATTCTTTTAGTGAATTTGAAACTCAGGGAACCAAAAAAAACATTACTTTCAATCCACCAATTTTTGAGGTGGTTGATGAGGGAGGGGTCCTGCCACCACATACTTAGGAACTTGAAATAATTTTTATGCTCCTCCGTGTCTTGACCTATAGTTAATGATATGGGATAATGATCTGATCCACTTTGGGGTTCAATTGTAGAAGATATGGGGTGATGGCTTAACATCCACCACTCCCCCACAAAGAACCTGTCCAACCTTTCAATAATGTTCTCAAAATCTCTTCTCTGATTATTCCAAGTAAATGTCCCATTCTTAGGGATGATATCAGCTACTTTACATTTGGTTACAAATTCCCGAAAAAATCTTCTAAAACCCTAGAGGGCTTCCTTAATCCTCCACTTTTGTCATCAAGACTAAGAATAGCATTGAAATCCCCCGCCATTACAACTTTCCCAAGATCCAGTGTAAGAGCCAGCTCAGTCACCTCACTCCGAAGCCTACGCTTCTCCTCTGTTTTGATTAGCCCATAGATGTTGAACAGAGGGAAACACAAGTTTGACTTTTTGCACTTGACAATACACGCTATCCAATACTCATGTGAAGCAATAGGAATCACCTCGATGTATGATGGATTCCATAGGATCCCAAGCCCGCCTACCGAGCCTCTTGCCTCCTGAAACATACCATCCCACTTAAAGCAATTTTTTAAAAAATCCAGAGCCTTGTCTAGATTTAACTTAGTCTCTTGCAGCAAAATCACATTTGGCGCAAGCTTGGTCATAAACCTTTTGACCAAGCGTCTTTTGTTAGGGGCAGTGAAGCCCCTAACATTCCGAGAGGAGATCCTCATCTTTCTCCAAGGGAGGGGTTCCCTCCCTTGGATACTTTAAGATAATCCAAAACACTGACAATTCCCTTCTCATTGGTGTAACACATGTTAGAATTCATTCTCAAATAAACAAAGCTATCAATTAGAAACACTAGGGAAATCACGAATCCCTATCTAATTAACAAATCTAACAAACTAGACAATGAAATAATGCAGTCATCAAGCAAAACAGGAATTAAGAATGAAATCAATTCAAATAAAACTCCCTATTCCAAGATGTGCATATTGCTTCCATTGCTCTTCTTCTCTTCGTGGTATGATGGCTCTAAGATATTGCGCTGGTAACTTGCAATTGACACAAAGATTCAAAGTTCGTGATTCAGAGTAAAGATCGAGGAGGATTGAAAATGGAGATTGGATGCTCATTTTATAGAAAATTGGAGAGGATTGATTGAAAGGTGGAACAAAATGATCAAGAGGTGTGAACTCAGGTGAGCTCAAATGCAATTTGATAGTTGAACTGTTGATTGTAGGAGTGGAACTCAATAGATTGAATAGATTAAAGGAGTCAACTGATTGATGAAAGAGTTAACTGAAGGAAGAAAAAGAATGATTGGAGGAAATTAAGAAGATGACACAGAGAGCTAAATTTAGAAAAAGCTAATTGAAAGATGGAAATAGAAGTTGGAGAGATAAATGATTTAATTAATTAATTTAGCATGTGCTTGCATTTAGATTTAAATTATTAATTTAATCTTTGCATGAGATATTATTCAAATAATTGAATTTATTAATTCAATTTAGCCTTTGAATATATTTAGAACTTGACTTTGATTTTCAATTTGATTTTTGAAATCATGCACATGTGATGAATTTGGAAGAAATTAGAAGAATATGAAATTAAATGAAATTAGAATTTGGGGATTTGGAAATGGACGAATTAATTAGTTAATTAAATAATTTAAAGAAACTATTTAATTATTTAGAAATAGAATTTAATTAATAATAAAGACTATTTAATTTAAAGGATTAAATCACAATTAATTAAATAATAAATATTTAATTAATATTTAGAAGAGGGTTGAATGATTAGATGATTAGATGATTAGAGATAGAAATTGAGAATTAATTTATTTAAATAATAGAGATTATTTAAATTGGGGAATTAATCATAATTAATTAAATAATAAATATTTAATTAATATTTAAAAAATAGAATAATTAATAAGATGAATATGAATTTAGAAGAAATAGATTAATTAACTTAATTAAATAATTAAATAATTATTTAACTAATTAGACGAATAATTGGTACATGATCAATGAGACATTTTTAGGTGTCTACATTTGCCCCTCTTTGAGACAATGTCAGAATGATGTTGTTTCAAAGAAAACGAAATTTTTTGCCCCAGTATGCCCCGATGATACTTAGGGTGTAATGCCCCCTCGAGAGATTGTTTGTGCATTAAAGACATGAATGATCTCTCGAAAAAAGAAGAATGTTAGATAGAAGAATAGTTAGTTGATTAGAGATAGAGATAGGTGATGTGAAGATGATATTAAGATAGAATATGAGAAAATAGATTGATGAAATAGAATAATGTTAGATGATATAAAAATGATTAAGAAAGAGATGATGAGAAAAGAATGTTTAGAAATAATACGATTTAGAGAGAAGATGGGAAATCAACAGACTATCAAGAAACATATGAGATGAGAATGAAATTGAATGAATCACGAACCTGTGTCACATATTTTATAGCATCCATATATATTCATCACTAAGCCTTATTATTGAATAATGGAGCTTAGCACATCAAGGTATAAGGAACCAAGATGTAAAGATATCTCATTGAAGAAACAAACACGTAGCAGACAAGTAGCAAACAAAGAAAAAGATAATGCCCATCATGGCTCCTCTAGTCACTTGTGGACATCCTTGAGTAGCATAGGAACATAATCTATCACCAAATGATAAAAAGATAAAGACTGACCCAGACAAAATTCAACAGCTATACTGACCTTGTGCCTTCGTTCTCAGTTGTTTGATGTGATGGTTGATAATGTCTGATCTCAGAAAGTTGTAGACCCCGTTTAAGACAGACCTGTCTGATTTCGAGTGTATCCTCTTCTGTTTAAGACAAGATAATGATCACGTTGATATGGATATGATACGATTGATAAGATAGTTTGATCAGTTGATTGTAGATGTTTGACTGGATAGTCGTATCCTTTGTTAACTTCATGCGAAGTGTTTGCTAGATATCTGCTAGGGTATTTGTTTCTCACAAGACATGTTATTGCAAGTTTTTTGATTGATTGATTTTTGATTTTTAGTTCTTTTCCAAGAGCTTTTTCGATGTTTTTGGATTATGTAGGTAGATTTTTGAATGTTTTTGGTTGATTTTTTCAGGATCGTATTTGAATGTTTTTGTTTGATTTTTTCAGGATCGTATTTGGATGTTTTTGAATGATTTTTTCAGGATCGTATTTGACTATTTTTGGATGATTTTTTCAAGACTTTATTTGATTTTTTGGTATTTCATGATTTTTTTTCAGGACTTTATATGATTTTTTGGATTTTTTCAGGACTTTATCTGATTTTTTGGATTTTTTTAGTTATGCCCCCAGTGTGCAGACCCGTATGACATGATGATCTATAGAATGCATGTGGAGACAAAGAAATTTTTGACATGACCTATGTGAATGCAATATGCAGGATGAAGATGCACTTCCTATTCGAACAAGGTTGACTATCTTTGTTTTTTAGCATTTGTAATACACTGATTGAAAATGAAGGTGCAAAACATTTCGTAGATAAGCGGTCAATTGATCTCTAAGACCCTTCAGAACATTCATCTCAACACACTTAGTGACTAGGATTTACAAATGGAGACATGGAAAACTTCCCCACTGGTTCTTGAAACTTTGATCTTCTTTCGCCCATGTGTGTGTAGATGAGTTAATTCCCGCTCTTGTGTTCACTAAAGATCCTTAGCATCCTATATGACTAGCTACATGGATTATTCTAACTTCAAAAGCATCCCGAATAGAGCCTCGCTGCCAACAAGCCTTGAGAGCTTCGATGAGGTTATAGACTATAATTTCTCAAATATTGCTCCATTGCTAGTAGGCGTTCATAGCCCTGATGGAGTTACTAGCATGTTCCCATAGTCAAGATTTTTTATCGTATTTGTATACATGATATTTCAGTTATATATCATTGCTCTTTTTGCCTTTAGATGGATATTTGACATAGCTCTTTTTATTTTTATTTTCTTGCCTTGACTTGTAAGTAATGAAACCTACTTGGGTGTGACAATTACAACGGCGCTGAAGTAGAATTTTAGATTTTTCACTAGTCATATGATCAACTAGGTGTCTAGAATGAATTTAGAGATTTATTGTGTTTGAGATATAGCAATTGATAGATTTAGGTTAACAAGTCTCAAATAGTGAAGCCACTACCCAACCATAAGTAAAGCGTCATCACAGGGTAATGTTGAAAATGAATGATTTTAGGACCTCAAAGACTTCATGTCTGAATATCTAAGAAAGGAGATGACCCTTGCTTCTCTTGAATGCAAACGAATGATAAACTTTGAACAATTGCCTTGTTTTATTGATGCTGCTATATGAAAATTTGGAATTTTTGAGAATACGATGCATTTGAAAAGAAACTATTTGTAATGCAATGTTTTGAATGATATGATATGCAATGCAGAAAGTAATACCTAAACTACACAACCCTTTAGGTACAATATTTGTGTAGGTAGTTCATTGGTCTTTGTTTGAAGAGTCGGATAAAGATGTCTTTTCCAATAGGATATAAGGACTCAGCTAAGTGTATATACTCAACATCTCCAATGTTGATTTTCTTATTTTTTGGATTTTGTGGATCATCGTAAGGAAATCTAGCTCTAGAACCCATGAATTCAGCTATAACCTTATGCTTTTCAATGAAATCCAATCGTGGTAGGTTCTCTTGCCCTCGTTCTTTCAAGTGTGAGTGTATGAGACAAATTGTTTTTGGTTTCAAAGTTGTGACATGAGCGAGTGTTATGTCTATTTTTATTGATGCACTTGAAGAGGATGATGAAACAATTATTGACAAGTTGTTCTATGTAGTATGATCTGGATTGGTGATTTCATTGATAAGGGGTTCATGAACAACTTTTGTAGAGGGATTGGGATCAAGAGGAGAAATGGTAAGTTCGTTTGAGAGAGAATCTTGTGAGGAACATGGAGGATTATGAAATGGAGATAAAGGGATGGAGGGACCTTGATTAGGATTTGGAGAAATAATAGGATCGTGTTTAGGACATGAAGGTAAAGGTATGATTTGATCTTGTCTTGGAAAAGGATTATTATGAAAGATGGAAGAGATGTCTTGATCTTGTTTAGGAGGTGGATGTTGGATGGGACTTGAAAGGACACTTTGAGATGGAAGGGTGTCATTATGAATGGAATAGAAAAGAGCAAGGGGATCATCATAAGATTCTTGGTCAGTGGGATCTTGATAAAAAATTGGGTTAGATAGAAGTGGTTGTTCTTGATCTTGATTTGTTTCAGGGTCCATTTCTTCTGATTTTGGATCATCATCTTGACACGAGGAAGGAGTTTGGATATTCATGGGAGATTCTTGGAATGTTTCAACCTTTTGATTTGATGAGAAAGGATTTTGAATGAGACTCTCTAAATCATGACTTGGATTGGATTGGTTTTGTATGATGGATAGCCCTTTGGTGTTTGTGTTATTAGATAAAGATGGCATGGATTGGTTTTGTGTGACTTCAAGGGATAATGAAATGGTGGATAGATATGGTTGATTTGGGCTTTGGTTGAAAGGGATTTGATTTTGGGTGAAAGATGTTTGATTTTGGGTGAAAGTTGTTTGATTTTGGTTAAATGAATTTTGATTTGGACTTTGGTTGAAAGGGGTTTGATTTTGGTTGAACGAGGTTTGATTTTGGTTGAATGAATTTTGATTTGGACTTTGGTTGAAAGGGGCTTGATTTTGGTTGAACGAGGTTTGATTTTGGTTGAATTAATTTTGATTTGGACATTGGTTGAAAAGGGTGTGATTTTGGTTGAATGAATTTTGATTTGTACATTGGTTGAAAAGGGTGTGATTTTGGTTGATCGAGGTTTGAATGTTGGGTTGATATGAATTTTGATTTGGACTTTGGTTGAAATGGGTTTTTATTTTGGTTGAACGAGGTTTGAATGCTGGGTTGATATGAATTTTGATTTGGAATTTGGTTGAAAAGGGTGTGATTTTGGTTGAATGAGGTTTGAATGTTGGGTTGATGTGATTGGTATGATTGATGTAGTGGGTTGAAAGAAAAAGAAGGTTTACATGACTCTAATGTTGGTTGAACTGAGGGAGGAATGCTTTTGTTGAAGAACGAAGGTTGGCATGTTTGAATGGTCTCACAAGAACTAGAAGGTTGGTTTGATACTGATCCCCTCGTGGCTATCACTTCTCTCATCATGTTTTCTAACCAGCCCCTATGGTTGTCAGGACTAGCCATGTCTATCACTTGTTGTTGCAAAGTTTTGATTTGCTGAGCTAATATTTCTATGGATGGCGATGGAATAGGAATGGAAGGGATGAATCCTCCACCTTCCCTACAAAATGTATAATTCCAATCCATGATGTTTGCTTGTTTGGTTTGGACCTAGGATCACAACATGTAAGATATTTTCTCCATTTCTCTGGATGCGATAATGTTTGATTTAACTTGACCAACTTGTTTGAGTTGAGGTTGAGTTTGATTGATCCTCTGATTGTGTTTTGGACATTTGGGGTATGATTTTATAGGATGATTGTGCAAATGATGATGAACTAAGACAAACGTATATGAGGTCTAGACAAGGATGTATATAAGGATGATAATGAGGACTCAATATTAGGAATATGCAACGACTATGGATGATAATGAAGGCGTAAATGAGGACTATGTGAAGACTTTAGGATGATAATGAGGACGTAAGTGAGGGCTATGCAAGGACTATGGACGATAATGAGGATGTAAATGAGACTATGCAAAAGACTATGGACGATAATGAGGATGTAAATGGGACTATGCAAAAGACTATGGATGATAATGAGGATGTAAATGGGACTATGTAAAAGACTTAGGATGATAATGAGGACGTAAATGGGACTATGCCTAAGATCACAAGTATGTATGGATGTTTTGAGAATCAGTTTCAAAATGGACTTTGTTTTTGGTAACTTCGTGTGTAGGACAATATTTTGCAGTTTTCCAAATTTGAGAACAATGGTTCGCAGGTATGTATAGCTGACTGACTCAAATTTCATACAATCTCAGAAAATTCAGAGATACGTGGGATAGGGCCTGAAATAGCCCAAGGGACTGACTCAATACTAGTCTAGTACAATGATACATAAAAAAGAACAGAATACAATCTTAGGCTAGATAGTGGACACCATTCAGAGAGGCCCTTACAATAAAATACTAAAACAAAATGAATAGATAGAGAGTCTGGCAGCACTGGCTCCACTCCATGGTACACACTTCTTGGGCATGCCAGTCTCTCTTGCCCTGAAGATCTGAAGATCTTTTAGCTGAGGGATTCCTGTATCATAGTGTAAGGTACATGAAGGGTATCTATGGGGTACGATCCACACTCCCAAAACCACTGAATGTAGGATTTTTGGCAACTAATTTGGTTCTTAGTATTAGGTTTCGAGGGGTCTCGATCCAACGATGGATTCTCAGAGCAAGCCACTTAAGACTTTAATTGAGCTTATCGGTGCAGGGAAGGCCCCCACATACATTGAATTCACTCAACACTCTAGCCGCTTGACCAGTATATTTATATAGTGGCTTGAAAAACCCGCTCGAGAGTATGCTAGGAGAGATGATATCCCCAACGCATCCCAATTCAAAGTACCTCTGTGGGGTGATGAAATCCCCAGTCAAAGATACCCCTCACTATGTAGAACAAAAAAAAAAATTGGATGTCGTTGTCACCTTCCTTCTTTCTCCCATAGGCCCAATGGTGGTAGAAAGGCAGTTAGTGCAACAGTAGGTCCACCCCAAACACAATGAAAAGTTCTTTTCCCTTAAGAAAATGAAAAATGATTTAATCTAATGCAACCTGATTCACATTTTTTTTATAGCCCAAATTTAAGTGTTAGATCCGCATGTGCATGTCAATTTTAAACACCAAATCCAAGAATGAAGGCATACATGTCAATTTTAACCATTTGTTTGATTTTTAAGCACCAAAAACCAAGTGTGAGATACACGCATGTCAATTTTAGCCCATGTTCATTTTAAGCACCAACAACAAAGTGTGAGATTATCCATGCATGTCAATTTTAACTGTTGTTGATTTTAAGCACTAAAAATTGAAGTGTGAGATTTATCCATGCATGTCAATTTTAACTGTTGTTGATTTTAAGCACTAAAAATTGAAGTGTGAGATTTATCCATGCATGCCAATTTTAACTGTTGTGAGATGTGCATGCAAAATTACTAATCTAATCCTCTATGCGAATCTGCCACAGGCTATAAATAGAAGATTAGTAGCAAAATAAACCAACAGAAAACAGAAACTGAAAACTTGATAGAGGCGATTGCGTAATACTACCTGAGTGATTGCGTGATACTTACTGAGCGAATGCGTGAATCTGACAGAGCGAATGCGTAAATCTGACAGAGCGAATGCGTGACTTTATCTGCTCGATTGTGTATCACTAACAGGTTGATTGCGTGACAGAATATAGACAACAACAAAAATTAGAAAAAGAAAAACAAGAAAACTAAACCTGATCAGGAACCTGCGAAACCAATTGTGAAGCCCTAGCCAAATCCCTCATCATCCATTCAATATTGATTAGATCATATTTAACTGTATAAGAAAGAACTAGGCTATTATATCTATCTAAGGCTAGTTGTTCTTCCGAATCCTATATCAATTTTTCTGCTTGGAGAAATTTTTGATATCGTTTAGCTTCCCTCCTTTGTTGCTTCGTCCTTCTCGCACTTGAAATTTTGAACTGAACTTTTCTTGCCATAAACCGTGTTAATCAAATCTTGAAATAAAAAAGTAATTTTGATCCCTGATTAACCAAATTTAAGAAAAAATTATACAAAATTAATAACAGACAGAAGAAAAATAAAACAATAATTAACCCTGCGGATGCGTGACCCAGAAAGGGTGATTGCGTGATCAAGACAGGGCGATTGCGTGACCCTGTCTGGACGAATGCGTGACCCCGAAGGGTCGAATGCGTGATTCTATCTATGCGATTGCATGATGAAGTAAGCTCGATTGCGTGATGGAAAATCTTTTCTCAAAATTCATGCAACCTGCAAAAAAAATAAAAATTCCACACAATCTGCAAAAATCACACAGAACACAAAAAAAAGGTTAAACTGCTGTTAGTTCACGTCGGGTTCACCAAAATGTAGCGCACGCTAGAATTCATTCTCAAATAAATAAAGCTATCAATTAGAAACACCAGGGAAATCATGAATCCCTGTCTAATTAACAAATCTAACAAACTAGACAATGAAATAATGCAATCATCAAGCAAAACAGGAATTAAGAATGAAATCAATTCAAATAAAACTCCCTATTCCAAGATGTGCATATTGCTTCCATTGCTCTTCTTCTCTTCGTGGTATGATGGCTCTCAGATATTGCGCTGGTAACCTGCAATTGACACAAATATTCGAAGTTCGTGATTCAGAGTAAAGATCGAGGAGGATTGAAAATGGAGATTGGATGCTCATTTTATAGAAAATTGGAGAGGATTGATTGAAAGGTGGAACAAAATGATCAAGAGGTGTGAACTCAGGTGAGCTCAAATGCAATTTGATAGTTGAACTGTTGATTGTAGGAGTGGAACTCAATATATTGAATAGATTAAAGGAGTCAACTGATTGATGAAAGAGTTAACTGAAGGAAGAAAAATAATGATTGGAGGAAATAAAGAGGATGACACAGAGAGCTAAATTTAGAAAAAGCTAACTGAAAGATGGAAATAGAAGTTGGAGAGATAAATGATTTAATTAATTAATTGATTTAGCATGTGCTTGCATTTAGATTTAAATTATTAATTTAATCTTTGCATGAGATATTATTCAAATAATTGAATTTATTAATTCAATTTAGCCTTTGAATATATTTAGAACTTGACTTTGATTTTCAATTTGATTTTTGAAATCATGCACATGTGATGAATTTGGAAGAAATTAGAAGAATATGAAATTAAATAAAATTAGAATTTGGGGATTTGGAAATGGAAGAATTAATTAGTTAATTAAATAATTTAAAGAAACTATTTAATTATTTAGAAATAGAATATAATTAATAATAAAGACTATTTAATTTAAAGGATTAAATCACAATTAATTAAATAATAAATATTTAATTAATATTTAGAAGAGGGTTGAATGATTAGATGATTAGAGATAGAAATTGAGAATTAATTTATTTAAATAATAGATATTATTTAAATTGGGGAATTAATCATAATTAATTAAATAATAAATATTTAATTAATATTTAGAAAATAGAATAATTAATAAGATGAATATGAATTTAGAAGAAATAGATTAATTAACTTAATTAAATAATTAAAGAATTATTTAACTAATTAGACGAATAATTGGTACATGATCAATGAGACATTTTTAGGTGTCTACAATTGGCTCTTTGTTCCCTGATAGTTTTGTGACTCCTGCCCCCCTTCAATCCTTTTGTTCTACCCAGGAGTGCGTTTGCAGATTGACTAATGCATCTAGGATCCAAATTATCCAAGTCATCTAGATTTTTGATATCATCATTTGGCCATGATGATTCAGACCCCTCCACAGATAGTTTGTCATCCTCGATATCATCTTGTTTAGGAGCAGGGGGAGGAGAATATTGGACTGATGGAACATGGATAGGAATGTTAATGGAAGTGGGACCTTCTGAGGAAATGTTGTTCTCTTGGGAAATGCCCTTTGGAGGTAGATTGGTGCTATTAGATTCCATACCATTCAATAGTAGTAGCTTCTCTGAATTCCCTGAAGACTTTTGATTCCATACCTTGTTGGATTTGCTGGGGGGGTTTTTGAATGCTTTCATGACGAACATACCACATCTCTCGAAAGTGTGAAGCTTGCTTCCACATCTGGTGCATGGAGTGATGTCCTTTTTGATCTCAACATGTTGTTCCCATCTCCCCTCTTTTGTCACAATGGAGATGGAGGCAGGAATTTCCTTTACAACCGTGATCTTGAGTCTGGCATATGTGTACAGATCCACATCAATGATTATTTCATCGATTTCCAGAAGTGTTCCCAAAGTGCGGCCTACTCGCTCTAAACTAGGGTTAATTTAATATTCTGATGGGAGATTATATAAACAGATCCATAAAGGTTGATCATATCTCGCCAACTAAGTAGGATTGAAGTTAGGAGACCAGGGCTGTAAATATATTGGGTGACTTCCAGAAACCAGTTTTGCGAACAAGTATCAGATCTTTTTCATCTGCCTCCATGAAAACTGCAACAAAGAAACCTTTCGACAGAAATTTAATGATGACATGCTTCCCCCAATGTTCATCAGCCTAGGATCTGATTGTTATTTTGGGTAGTTTAGGGCCAACAACTCGCCCAATGATTGCGTGGTTCTCGAAAATAGATCCGTCATCATCAACTTCATCCAATAAATCAACTTCGATCTGCTTAGGGTTTCTGATAATTTTTTTTAATTTTGTATCTTTGAATCATGCCCGAGGAGTAGTGTTTACCTGTTGGTATTTTGGTATGGTTTTGTCATTGATGTCAACACCTACTAAATATAAGCACTTTGAAGATCCAACAACATTCACCGACAAGCAAGTAAACTGTACAACAATTACTGGTATATGGTTCATCGGTAGGATATATTGTTCACCGGTACCTGGAATGATATGGAAGACACTTGGTAATGTCGAAGACATCATGTGGACACTTTGTTTTGAAGAATTAATCATTCGTATATTCATATTTGCATATTTTCTTTTATCGGCAAATAGGTCCAGGTTATCTAGGGTTACACCGACAGGTTTATCTTTTCCAGATCAGCATGGCACGCTATGGAGATGATTTATTATTGATGTAAATGCATTAAGCTGACATGTTTAATCGGTTATTGCATCAGATATTATATTGTATAAAAATGTTTTATTGTAATATCTTGTAGAGCCGACCTACTAAAATTGGTCTTAGGGTATGGTATAAATGTAAGATCTTATTTGTAAGATCAAGTGTGGAATGTGAAAAAGAATTGAGTGAAGGTATATGCGAGATCAAGTAGGGATATACACGAAGACATCATTTGAAGGTGAAGTTAGGTTTTTGTATAAGCATATCAGCATTACACCGGTACTGAATCCAGCATATGAAGATGCTATTTTGTGCAGTACATTCTTATTGGATTTAACCATCCAACTGTCGTCAGTGTGACTCCCATTTTATGATTGAGCAGTGAGCTCTAGGCTGTTGGCCTTTCTGCATGTGCAGACCCCATTTATGTATACTTACTATCTGCAGTAGTATCATCTGATTGTGGGTAAGGTTTCCCACTGTGGTTTTTCCTCTTACAGGGTTTCCACGTACAAATATTGGTGTTATGTGTTGTGGATGACTTTATGTTTATGTTTCATGCATTAATCCCTACCGGTATAGCAATTTACTGTTAACATTGTCTACCGACATACTTAACTGGTTTACCGGTATTAAGCATTAAGTTGGTTAATTAGTTTTTGGTTTCAATTTATTTGACAACTGATTCACCCCCCCCTCTCAGTTGTCTCTAGGACCTAACAATTGGTATCAGAGCTTAGTCCTCTTTTTCAAAAGTTTAACAACTTGAGGAGATCCAATGCCTACTAATTATTTCAGGAAGGACAGTCCTAAACTTGATGGAACCAACTATGGAATATGGAAGATTAGAATGGAGACACATCTGAATTGCATTGGTAAAGACATCTAGGAAGTTACTAAGAATGGTTATATTGCTGCTGTAGCTGGTCAGACTGCTCCAACTACTTTAGCTAAAAATGAAGAAAATGATTGCAAAGCAAGAGAAGCACTTTTGACCGCATTATCAGATCAACAAATCATGGGATTATTAGATAGGTCTACTGTTAAAGCTATTTGGGATCACTTGGAAACACTGAATGAAGGAGATTCCACAGTCAAAATTGCAAAACTTGAAAGCTTCCGAGTCAAGTATGAACATCTGAAAATGGAAGAAGATGAAAGGATTTCTGCTTTTATGGAAAGAGTAGATGAAATTGTTTTGGGTATTAAATGTTGTGGAGGAATCTTGAGTGAGGATGAAATTGTTTCAAAAATCTTAAGAGGTTTGCCACCGGCATATAAAATGAAGGTTACTGCTATAAATGAGTTGAGAACAATGCCTAATACATCAATAACTAGGGATACATTGATTGGAAAACTTTCAGCCTTTGAAATTGAGGAATTTGGTCCTGTTGCTACTATAAAAACTGATTTGGCCTTTAAAGCATCAACATCATCTGCTCCATCATTTGACATATCAGACTGGAGAGCCTTTTATGCAAGAGAACTTGAAGAATCCAGAAAGGAGAATGAAGAGCTTGAAGAACTTGAAGCACTATTTGCAAGAAAAATGCCAAAAGGTCCAATTGGAAGTAAGTATGAAGGTAAAGCACCCTTTAAATGTTTTAACTGCAATAAGATTGGTCATATGGCTTCAAGATGCCTTGATAGACATGCTAGACTAAGAGAAGAAGCTAGAAGAACATACAAGCCTAATCCTAAATATCAGAGATACAGATTTAAAAAGAACAAAGATAAATCTTGTTACATTGCTGATGAAGGTGTGACTGATGATTCTGATGAGGATCCAACAGACAACGGATGGGTTTTTGTTGCTATAACAAAAGATCAACCAGCACCTACTACTCAACTGGTAGAACAAGCCCTAGCAAATAAAGTTGAAGCAAAGGATGAATGGATCATTGACTCAGGATGCTCACATCATATGACTGGAGACAAAGATAAATTCTTGAACTTTCAAGAATACAATGGAGGTTTAGTAAGATTTGGAGATGACAAAGCCTATTCAATCAAAGGTAAGGGTTCAATATCTCTTGATGGTAAGCATAACACTGACAATGTCTACTATGTTGAAGGATTAAAACATAATCTTTTAAGTGTTGGTCAATTAGTTGAGAAGGGATTTCAGTTACAATTTAAAAATGGAAAATGTAAAATCATGAATAGAACTGGTTTGGAAATTGCAACCGGTAATCAGACTAGAGGCAATATCTTTCATTTGAATAACAGTGAAAAGGCATGCTTAATTGCACATATAGATGAAAGTTGGTTATGTCATAAGAGATTATGTCATGTAAACTTTGATTGCATGGTAAAAATCAGTACTTCTAAGGTAGTTAGAGATCTACCTAAAATTGTGAAACCTTAGAATACAATTTGTAAGGAATGCCAATTTGGAAAACAAGTTAGAGCTAGTTTCAAAAGTATTCCAGAAAAATCCAATAATACTCTTGATTTAATTTACACTGATTTATGTGGTCCAACTAGAACTAGAAGCTTACAAGGTGATAGATATTTCATCCTAATTATTGATGATTATTCTAGAATGTGTTGGGTTACTTTTCTCAGAGAGAAATCAAAAGCACTTGGAAATTTCAAACTATTCAAAGCAATGGTTGAAAATGAAACCGGTAAGAAAATCAAATGTTTAAGATCAGATCAAGGAGGAGAATTCACATCTAAGGACTTTAATACATTCTGTGAAGTGAATGGAATCAGAAGACAGTTATCAGCACCTCAGACACCACAACAAAATGGAGTTGTTGAAAGGAAAAACATAACTATCTTGGATGCAGCTAGAAGTATGTTATTAGAAGCAAATCTACCACATGTGTATTGGAGAGAGCCAGTTAGCACTGCTGTCTATACATTCAACAAAGTTCACATCAAAGGTGAAACCGGTAAGACCCCTCATGAACTATGGTTTGGTAACACTCCTACTCTTAAGTATTTCAGAATTTTTGGAAGTAAATGTTATATTAGAAGAGATGAGTATATTGGCAAATTTGATCCTAGAAGTGATGAAGGAATATTTCTTGGTTATTCATCTAAGAGCAAGGCATATAGATGTTTTAATAAAAGATTGCAGAAAATTGTTGAGAGTACAAATGTAAAGATTGATGAACAATTCAGAGGAATTTCAAGATATATAGACTCTAAACTAACAACAGAAATTGTGACAAATGAACCTATTCTAAATCCACCAGTACAAAATGAAGATCCAGTTACCCTGGTATCATCAAAAGATTCCACAATAATTGAAGAACAACAACAAACTAAGACACCCCGATATGTAAGATTGAATCATTCTGAAGATCAGATAATTGGAAACAAATTTAAAGGAGTTATGACAAGAGGAAGATTGGAAAATGAAGAGGTATGTCTTATTTCTCAAATTGAACCATCATCTATCAATGAGGCATGTGAAGATAAATTTTGGATTAAAGCTATGGAAGAAGAATTAGGACAAATTGAGAAAAATAATACTTGGACATTAGTTCCCTGGCCTAAAGATAAAAATGTAATTGGAACTAAATGGGTATATAGAAATAAACTTAATGAAGATGGCAAGGTTGTCGGAAATAAAGCAAGACTAGTGTGTAAGGGATATTCTTAGAAAGAAGGAGTTGATTACAATGAAACCTTTGCACCGGTAGCTAGAATTGAGGTAGTTAGATTATTCTTGGCTTTTGCAGCTCACAAGGACTACAAAGTTTATCAAATGGATATTAAATGTGCATTTTTGAATGGAGATCTTGAAGAAGAAGTATATATTGAACAACCTGATGGATTTTCTTTGATAGATGACAATGATATGGTTTACAAGTTAAGAAAAGCTCTGTATGGATTGAAACAAGCCCCAAGAGCTTGGTATGCAAGGTTGGCTAAGTATCTTTTGAAGATTGGTTTTACTAAAGGAAATGCAGATAGCAATTTATATTACAAAGAAACTAACGATGACATCTTGATTATTGAAATATTTGTTGATGATATAATCTTTGGAGGAGAAGATGGATTATGTAAGGAATTTTCTCTTGAAATGCAGCTAGAATTTGAAATGTCTATGATTGGAGAAATAAAATTCTTTTTAGTTTTGCAGATTTCTCAAACTGATAAAGGTATATTTTTGAGTCAATCCAAGTACTTAAAAGAATTACTAAAGAAATTTGGGATGGAGAACTCTAAACTGGTAAGCACAACTATGACTACAAATGATAAATTATCTCAAAGGGATGAATCTACACCTGTTAATCCAACTATATACAAATCTATGATAGGAGGTTTACTGTATTTGACACAAACTAGGCCTGCTATTATAAATGTAGTATGTATTGTTTCTAGATTTCAGAGTAATCCTAGGGAAAATCATGAATCAACAGTAAAAAGGATTTTCCGGTACTTACAAGGCACAACAAATCTTGGATTATGGTATCCTAAAGATGAAAATTTTGACCTATGTTCATACATAGATGCAAATTGGGCAGGAGATGTAGATGATAAAAAAAGCACTACTGGAGGAGCATTCTTTCTTGGAAAGAGATTAGTTTCTTGGCTGAGTAAGAAACAGAGTTGCACATCTTTATCAACAACAGAATCAGAATATGTTGCAGCAGCAACTAACTGTACACAGGTATTATGGCTTAAACAAATGTTGAAAGACATAAAGGTAAAATGCAAGGAACCCATTACTATATACTGTGATAACACTGCAACAATTGATATATGTAAGAATCCGGTATTACATTCTAAAACAAAACATGTTTCTATCAAACTAAATTTTCTAAGGGAAAAAGTTGAAAAAAAGGAGATAAAACTGGTTTATGTGAATAGTAAAGAACAACTTGCAGATATTTTCACAAAACCTTTGCCTAAGGAGACTTTTGAATATCTCAGAGATCAGCTTGGAGTCATACCACCATCGGTAGAGACTTAGACAGTTGATGATTGTCATCAACCGATAGAATTAAAATGACAAATCTTTTATTCTGGTATTTGATGAGGAAGCTACTTCTCAGGGGGAGTAGTTGGTATTTTGTATGAACTTGACTTTGGCATTTGATGTCAAAGGGGGAGAGATATCTATGGAAAAGCACATTATCCTTTAAGGAGAGATTGGTATGAGAGATTGGTATTGAAAATAAATCTTTGGATAAACACATGTTTCTCCCAGGGGGAGAAATGGAGATTGTTGGTTTTTGTATTTGACATTTCTATTTTGGCACTTTGATGGTTTTTCCATCTTGTGTTGCCATCAATGCCAAAGGGGGAGATTGTTGGTATTTTGGTATTCTCATCCCAATCAACATCTACCACTTTCCATTTCACCTTACTCTGCCTGTCTTGGGGAACATCCACGTAGCACTTGCTCCTGCCATCAGGGATGTAACTAAACCCTTGTCTAACCTCGCGCTCCTGCCCTTTTTCGCGAACCTGCTCTTCCCTATGCGGCATTTAATTTTGATTAATATCGCAATTATTGACGTAATTTTATCAAGGATTATTAATAAGGATATTTCATAGATAATTTTTGTATTTAATTAAATGTGGATGTCAAGTTAAATGTAATTTGGGGGAAATTTGTAAATGATGATTATTAATTATTTTATATGAATTTTTAGCCTATGAGGCCAATCTTTGGCCAAATTATTTAATAGTTGAAATTTGAAGGTTTAGGGGAGATTAATATTGACTATAGTATAAAGTACATTTATTGGGCAAATGACATTATTGAATTTGTAACCTTATTGGTTAAATTCAAATAATGAATTTGCATGCACCCAATTAATTAATTTTAAATTTAAGATAGCATTATCATTATTTTTGGTCTGGAATGTTTTGAATGAAATTGAGATATTTAAATATCCCCCGACTTTAATTAGCAGCAAATTAATTAGGTTGATTTAATTAATTAAATTGCGATGATCCTCTTAGGAAATAAATTAGTCTTCACTAACTATTGTCACCCTATTGATTGATTTAATTATTCCAATCCTAGTAAATAATACTATCTACATCTTAGTTAAGACAAAACGTAATTAACTTCATTATAAATGTAGATTATTCTATGAGATTTGTTGTTCAAATTTTTTTTTGTTGTTCCATTTTTGCCCAAAAGTTTGGGCACGACATTTTGGTATCAAAGCCAGGTTTCCAACACTAGGAACATTTCTCCATTATGTTTCGCTTTGATTATTTAATTAATTAATTTTTTCCCCAAAAATTATTTATTTATTTTATTTTATTTTATTTTCTCATAAGGATGCCTCCGACTGTAGTACCCTTGCCCTAATCTATTTCTAACCTTGGTTTAATCTTGATTAGTTTATCGTAATATTACGTTATAGTCAGATGATTGATTTTACGCATAGCTATTGATGTGGTTCTCACACTAGTTGTATGCAAGTTATTCAGTGTTCCTAGTTCGTGATATTAGTATCGGACTAACGCTTTCATTAAGCTTATATATGTATGCATGTATGACTCTTGGTTGCAGGAAATTTCAGGTACAACGCCGCATGAGTGCGAGGTTCGTCTTCACCTGGATTTGCAGGTTTGAGTGTACCTCTTTAATCCTTAGAGTCGGATTAGGTGGTCGTAAGACCCTAGTCGACCTTAGTCGTGCTCAAGTGAGCATCGCCAGTCGTCGTCGGTTATCCCTTTTTGTTTGGGTTGCGAGTCGTCTGTTAGGTTGACCTTCTCAGTTTGCGTGCTTGGTGTGCATGGTTAAATTGATTAATTAGTCCTTAGTAATCATCTTGTTTAAATATGTATTTGTGCTTTAGAGATTAATGGACTAGATTAATCAGGATTTCGTTATGCGATTTTCGTTGATATGAATTGCTTATTTTATATTGGGAGTGAATTCGATTAAATGACTGATTTGGAATATTAAATGCATTATATATATATGCTGTTGAAAAAGAAATTTTTTTGTATTTTATCGCAATAGATATATTGTATTCTGTTGGCTTTTAAAATTGAAAGGTTAAATTTAATTAAATGAGAAAATCGTTTTTTTTGAATTAAAAAGCAAGTTAATTGTTGCTATAGTTGAAAAGAATTAATTTTTGAGAATTATTTGAAAATAAGAATTTTTATTCCAAAAATGGAATTTTTGGGTCAACTCTTCCATATAACCCAAAATTTGGGGAGATTTGGAGGATGGACAAATTTGGAGAAGATTTTGGTTGGGAAGAAATTTTGGAGGTTTTGGGAAGGAATGATGCTGGATCTGGCAGGTGGGCTCTCCTTCAGCCATTCCAGGATTGCGTATTAAGGTAGGATTCTGAACTGCTTTTCTTGTTGCCAAATCCAATCTTTGATTGCTTTTAGCTTTAATTTGGATTGTGGGTTTAAATCCATGCTTTAGTTGTGTTCTTCAAGAAGATTTAATGGCTGTATCATTGTGTTAAATGGATCCTTTTGGTCAATATGGGTCTTGATGGAAATGGTATGGGTTTTGAAATAACCTCTTGTATGATTGAATCGAAATATACAATTTTCGAAGCATTTCATGTCTTCCGTTGTATAACGACGCTGTGTAATTTATTTTTATCGGGCTGGGCGAGTTTTTAATAAAACCGAAACTGTGCGTTGTGTTTTTTTAATGGGAACCGAGCTGGGCGTGTTGATCTCGAAACCCTTGGTTGGGTTGGGGTTGGAGGGCGGGGAGCGGAGCTCCACCTGCTCCTCCTCCCCTCTCCCCCGCTCGTCCCCCCCGCGCACTTTACCTTCCCCCGCTCGCCCTTACCTTTGCTTGTTACCACAGCGGCTGCGGCTGCGGCCCACGATGGTGGCCGCAGGGGCCGCGGTGGCCGCAGGGCGCCGCGGCACCTGCGGGCACCACCGTGGCGCCGCCTGCGCAGTGCCTTCCCTGCGGCTAGGGTTAGGGCACGGCCCGCCCTAGCCACTTAATTTAAATGCGTTTTCTTTGTTTTAAACGTAGTTTTTTTTTTAAAATCGTTTTTTTTAATGTATTTTTTTTTAGTATTAAAAAAAATGCATATGATATTTTATATCATTTTAATGAAAGTTATTTTAATGTTAAGTGTTTATTAGTTCTTAATCAGGACTAAGGTTGCATTAACCTTGTTTATGTTAATTGGATATTAATTAATCTTATAATGGAAGTTATAAGTTGATTATTATTCAATTTCATTTTATGGCTTATGCTCTCCTTTTAATTAAGTTTTACAACTGTTATATTGCAATTTTATATTGTCGATTATATTCTGATCGATCTTGGATTATTAAATCTAGATCTTACCTTCTAGCTGATTAGGGAAGATGGCTATTTGAAGTAGTATTGTTTAAAAATAATAGAAAATAAAATGTTATTGGAAAATCGTTGAAATACGATGTAATTACTGCTTGATGATGTTAAAAATTATCGTAGAACATATCATTTGAGTAATTGAAAAGTAGTGAAATATTTATCGTTGGGCATTAGAAATTTAAACGATATGCTTTGGAAATGATTATCTCCATTTAGATTCTCTTTCTATATTTTTATATTCCGTGATCTGTATTATGCATCTGGGACTGAAAATATGAAACTGTAGAGGTCGGTTTTAGACCAGTATGTTAATGACGTTTTGATTGGAGATTAAATGTATCTTATTTTAGTTGATTAATGGTTGTCTGAATTTTATTAATATGAATTGGTTTAAAAACTCTTTATGGCTTTATATGTCTGTTCGATGCTTGAACCTTCAAGAGTTAGAAAACCAAGAACAACTTATCCCCAGTTGAGGTAGATAACTGTAATCAGCTTTAGATCATGTAGAAAACTTGATCGATTTTAATGTTTAAATCAAGTTGAGAAAATTTTGTCTTTTCTGATTATTGCCTTGCGAGTTTAATTTCTGTTTTCGCCTTTAGTTATGAAATGGCATGTTTTGCTTTGTTTAGTAGGACCCTGTCGTATGGAATGATTTGGGGTACCTGTTTCGGTCCTCGATTCCGAGTTGACTGTTGTATTGTGGTAGTGTCATTTTGGTCATATCCTCCTTGTGTGTGAGTCGAATGATGATTGTGGTTGACCGTTGTTGGTCGGGTCTATAGTTAGAGAACCGTCAGTAAGTGATTACCCTTGAGTCGTGTTTGACCTGATGGTTGTCTCTCCCTTCTTGAACTCCGTTCATCTGACCATGTGTATTCCTTGGTTTTGAGTTCGTCTGAGTATAGTCTAGTGTCGTATGGGAAAGTGGCTTTCGATTGGGGGCCGCGCCCAAAGTGGCTGCTGGGTAACCCGTCGAAAGTGAGTCTAATAAGTGATAACCTAAGTAGATTAGAATGTAATCTCTAAGTAAGATAAATGTGCCTCACACATGAGACGAGTGCTATCATAGACTCGACATGCTGTGAGAAGGCCTGAAATGGCAAACCATCTTCCTTGTCTTCACGAGAGGAAGTGTGGGTCCACATGAGGCTTGGATGGGCCGGAAGCTCGGATTAGGTTGCCAGGGTAACCCAGTGTATGGGGCCGGAACCTATGAAGACTTGCCATGGTAACCATACCAGGTTGTGTGATGACACTTGTCCCTACGTTCGCTAGTGTGTTGTCGTTTTGTCCTGTTAGGAGTACCTTTGTGGGTCATCCTCTTGTATCTGCCCTTGTGAGTGTCAGTTTCATGTTAGACCTTGGGTGGCGATGGCTCAGTTTGGTGGATGCTCTTCTGGACTTTTGTTTTTAGCTTTGATTATGTTCAGCTGGATCCTGTTCTTTCAAGGATCATTTATGTATTAATTGACCGATGCGGTCGTTTGTATATTGTTTATGTATCGCCTTGATGGCTGGATTGTATAGTGTAACCTCTTGTATTCTTAACTTTATTAATTATCAGAGGGGTCTTGCAGTTGAGCAGACCCGGAGATGTAGCCCTTTAGGGGTGAACTCCGAGATCATTATGGTGTTATGTGATGTATTCTCTTATGTTTCCTTTATTCAGCTTTATCATGTATGATTAACTTATGTTAGAATGGTTAAGTGGATAATTGGAATTAACTATAAATGCTTATATTCAGTCCTTTCTTGAATGCCATGTTGATCGAATGCGTAAGTGGTTTAGATGAGATTTATCGTAGATGCTAGTTTGCAATCGTCTTTTGAAATGCAATAGGTTGGAATATGAAAGAATGTAGCTTAGAGTAATGAATTATACTCAGTTGTTGTTAAGGAATTTAAATATGCTTGGAAAGATCTCTTATGTTATGATGAAATCCTAGTGTATTAGAATGTTAGGTGTATGGTTTGTAATTTTAAATGAAAAGCTTGAATGAAGATTATGAATAGATCTTAATGGATGAATCTTTGCGTGTGATTTATATTTCCACCTTTTGAAAGAAATTATCCTTATTATGAATTATCTCGTTATTAAGATATTCAGCTTTGGATTAATTGTGTGAGTTAAGTGAATTGTGAAATTTAAGTAATCTCGTTGGGAAACTCTTTAGGTGTTAGATGAAGTCTTCCTCTTTGTAACCTGAATCTTTGTTATCGTGTTGCATCTTATGTGTTGTAACTTTAAAAAAAATAAAAAAATTTGCACTCTATTCTTGTGTTATGGCTTAAACCCTTCGGGGTTTCCTGGCGGGGCATTACACCGACTACACGACAAGCTCGCAAGCGTAGAAGGTGTCCTAGGCATGCATGTATGTCACGCGAAGATGTTGGCAGGGAGGAACCGGTTCCAGAAGGGAACCCAGAGGCCCCTCTCGAACCACCAGTTGACCCAAACTGAGACATCTTATCAGCACTTCAGAACCTGATTGGGATAGTGCAGGATAGGCTTCCAACAGTTGACCATCATGCAGAGAACCAAAACTCAGAGAGCCATAGATCAACATTTAGGGAACAGAGTAGGAGTCCCCCTCCTAATCCCTTAGAGGGCTAGGATGAGCATGAGCCTGAGTCCGTTCATCTACCTGGACCGCCTCCAGTAGCCGCACCTATTTATATTGAGAGGGCACGTCGAGATCCAAGGGCTCTGATTAGAGAGGTTTTGCACCTCTAGCCACCATCTTTTGGGGGATCTACTGATGGAGTAGAAGCCGAGGCTTGGCTTTTGAGCCTAGATTGGTGCTTTACATTGCATTCTTACGAAAGCAATCTGAAGACATGATTTGCAGTCCACCTTTCGAGAGGGATGACCTCCACATGGTGGAGAGAGGAGGAATACAAGTGTGGCCTAGCTACAGACACCCTCACATGGGAGATCTTCACAAAGAGGTTCAAGGAGAGATACCCGCTAGAGTACTTCAGGCAGCGTAGGATAGATGAGTTCCACAAACTCTAGCAGAAGGGTCTCTCAGTGACCCAGTACAAGAGAAAGTTCATTGAGCTCCTACCTTATGTGGATTACCTGAAGGATGAGAAGCTTCTTGTCAACCATTTTATTAGGGGACTTAATGCCAGGATAGCAGGACTGGTGAGGATGGCCGCTCTAGGGAGCCTTCGGGTTGTCATGGAGAAGACCTTCATAGCCGAGGAGATTCAGGTTAGGCCACAGGACACGAGGGATCAGTTTTAGAACCAAAACCCGACACCCTAGTCTTTCAGGTTTCAAAAATCCCACTGGAAAGGCAACCACAGAAATGCATCGGGGTCCTATAAACTCCCTCCTCCGCAGCAGTCACAACAGAGTTAGAGGTAGAGGCCCCCGTAGGGATAGCAAGGCTCCAAGCCCAAGCAGTGGCATTCACAGGGTCCTAGGCATGACCAAAGAGCACAAGGTACATACACACCTCCGACATAGACTCAGCAGTCCTCCAGGGGTGGGTACAGTGGTTTGAGAAGGACAGGTGGGCAACCTTTCTCTAGGCCTCAGGGCGCACAATTTTAGGCACTTGGTGCTTGTTTCACATGTGGAGCCATGGGGCACATGGCGAGAGAGTGTCTGCAGGGTCAGATGACAGGTAGTCAGAGGATGGCAGCATTAGCGCCTACAATTGGAGATATGGGCAAGTCCCATAGGGTCTTCGCAGCGGTTGACAACCGCTAGGCAGAGCACTAGGCCACAGTTATTGAGGCTGCAGGTATGATAAGAGGTATCGGTATTTCTATATTGTTTGACTAAGGAGCTACTGACTCCTTTATATCTCCATTGGTTGTGGAGCATTACGGGCTAGTGGCAGTTAGGCAAGGTGTCAGTTGGGAAGTGGAGTTAGCTTCAGAGGCTAGAGTGTCAGTGGATTCAAAGGTTAGGGGATGTCTGCTCCAGATTGGTAATACCATCACCTTAGTAGACCTTAGAGTTACACCACTCGGATCTTATGGCATCGTACTTGGCATGGATTGGCTTTATGCCCACATAGCCAAGATGGATTGTCGCCTAAAAAAGATTGAGTGTGAGGATGATCATGGTGCTCCTATAGTAAACACTGGGATTTAGAGGCCTGTGTCTCTTCGTATGATTTCCGCTATGTAGCTTAAGCAGAGCATGTGAAAGGGATGCCAGTTGTTTGCTATCACCATTAGTGATAGAGAGGAAGAAAGTGAGAAGGAGCCTTCCCTAGATGATCATCCCATCCTTGAGGAGTTTGCAGATGTGTTTCCAGCCGAGCTACTTGGTGAGCCACCTAGCAAAGAGATTGACTTCCACATAGATCTTGTACCAGGAGCCGAGCTAGTTTAGGGAGCACCTTATAGGATGACCACACATGAGCTTAATGAGCTCAAGATGTAGCTTGAGGAACTCTTAGAGAAAGGTCACATTCATCCTAATGTCTCACCTTGGGGCGCACCGATCATCTTCATGAATAAGAAGGACGGGTCCCTTCGGTTATGCATGGATTACAGGCAACTAAACAAAGTATTACAGGCAACTAAACAAAGTAACCATCAAGAACTGTTATCCCTTGCCCATGATCGATGATTTGTTTGATCAGCTTCAGGGTACTAAAGTGTTTTCTAGAATAGATCTGAAGTTAGGGTATCATCAATTAAGGATTGTGGAGAGTGATATCCATAATACCACATTTCGTAATAGATATGACCACTATGAGTTCACCGTGGTCCCATTCTGTCTTACGAATGCTCCAGCTGTATTCATGAGTCTCATGAATGGGGTATTTTGTACTTTCCTCGACCGACTTATGATTGTGTTCCTCGATGACACATTGATATATTCTCAAAATGAGAACGAGCATGCGGAGCATTTGAGGCAGGTTATGTAGTGTTTGAGGGACAACCAGTTGTTCGACAGTTTCTCGAAGTGTGCTTTCTTTAGATCAGAGGTCAAGTACCTTGGGCATGTTATATCTGGTGATGGGATCTTAGTTGACCCATCAAAGATCAGAGCTATTATGGATTGGCCAGGGCCAACCAGTGTGACAGAGGTCAGGAGCTTCATGGGTTTAGCAGGATACTACAAACGCTTTGTTGAGGGATTTTTGAGAGTTGCACATCCCATTACATCCCTCCAGCGAAAGGGAAAGAAATTTGAGTGGATAGAGAGGTGTGAGAGGTCTTTTTAGGATCTGAAAAGGGCACTCACTAGTGCACCTATCCTCATTGTGCCAAACCCCACAGCTGATTTCATGGTATGCACGGATGCTTCCTTGGATGGTTTAGGAGTAGTCCTTATGTAGGAGGGTCGAGTTATAACTTATGAGTCTAGGAAGCTTAAGACTCACGAGCTTAACTACCCTATGCATGACTTGGAGCTTGCAACAATAGTACATGCACTTGTGAGGTGGAGACACTTCCTTTTGGGTCATCATTTCGAGCTTCATTCAGACCATCAGAGTTTGTAGTACATCTTCACCCAGCCTAATCTTAATGCCCATCAGAGGAGATGGATGGAGTTTCTATGCGAGTATGATTTTGATGTCCACTACATCAAGGGGAAAGAGAACATGGTTGCAGATGTCTTGAGTAGGAGATGTCATGAGGTATACTCCACATCCATGAGCACGGATTTGAGAGGTCATATATTGCATCGGTTACCAGAGGATGGATGGTATCTAGAGGTTTGTCAGATGATTCGATCTCAGGAGACCCTAGAGGGGAAGTATGTGGATTATTCTTTAGAGTCTGATGGACTATTACACCATAGAGGGTGCATCTATGTACCTTCTCTCGGGGGATTGCAAGAGTTCATTGTCATGGAGGTTCACAGAGATCCTTATGTAATGCATCTCGGGGTTAAGAAGATGCATGCAGACTTGAGGAAGTTATATCATTAGCTAGGTATGTGACAACTTATTGCTGAGTTAGTAGCCCAATGCCTTGAGTGTCAGAGAGTCAAGGTAGAGCACCACCATCCTGGTGGGTTGCTCCAATCTCATGCTATACCAGAGTGGAAGTGGGATACTATATCCATGGATTTCATCATTGGTCTTCCCATGTCATCCCATCGCCATGATGCTATCTTGGTGATAGTTGACAAGTTGACCAAAGTGGCCCACTTCTCACCAGTTCGGACTACCTTCACAACACCAGTAGTGGCACAGGTGTTCTTGCGAGACATTGTCAGGCTTCATGGCGTTCCACGCAAGATTATTTTTGACAGGGATTCCCTCTTCACTTCTTCCTTTTGGAAGACATTACAGGCAGGAATGGGCACCAAGCTCAACTTCAGTACAACCTATCATCCGGAAATAGATGGACAGACAGAGTGGGTTAACCAGGTGTTAGAGGATATGATCCGCATGTACGTCATGGATCATCAGACCAGATGGGAGGAGTACCTTTATTTATTAGAGTTTGCCTATAATAGTGGGCATCACACTTCTTTAGGGATGCCACCTTTTTAGGCTTTGTATGGTAGACCTTGCAGGACACCTTTGAGTTGGGACCGTATTGAGGATAGAGTGGCCATAGGTCCTGAGATGGTTCATGATATGGAGCAGTAGGTAATTTTGATTAGACAACGCCTTAGAGAGGCACAGGATAGGCAGAAGAAGTATGCAGATGCAAAGAGGATAGACCAGAGTTACATGGTTGGGGACAAAGTTTTCTTGAGAGTGCGGCTGCATAAGAGTCCAATCCATTATGGAAAGGGTTCTAAGCTCACACCTCGCTTTGTCAGACCATTTGAGATCCTTGAGAGGATAGGACCAATTTCTTATCACCTAGCTTTGCCACCTAGCCTGTCACGCATACATGATGTGTTTCATGTTTCAGTTTTGAGGAAATATATCTATGATGAGTCTCATATTTTAGATTGGGATGCCTTGCAGGTGGAGTCAGACGGGCAGCTAGCTTTGGAGCCCATTCACATTTTGCTTCACTGGACATTAGCCCTTTGAGGTCGAGAGCCGGACCAGGTTAGGGTCTAGTGGGATTGCTATGATGAGGTTACAACTTCATGGGAGGATGCAACACGTATGAGATCACAGTACCCTCATCTTTTTGATGAACTCTAGGAGGAAGTTCATGTCTAGAGGGGGAGGGTGTGAGGCCCTACCCCGACCCATCCTAGCATTTTAGTGATTTTCATTTGGAACTATTATGGATGCTTTATTTTTATGCATTATGGATATAGAACTTTATATGATCTCGGGGATTTGATAACATTGATATATTGATGCTTTATTTCTATGCATTATGGATATAGAATTTAATATGTTTCTAGAATAGGATAACATTGAGATGGTGTAGGTCAATATTTGATTTGAAGGACTTTATTATGATGCTAGAAATATGATGCATATCTTATGAACGGATTAAATTTATGAGGATTATGATAATTGCTTATGTGGATTTGCTTTGATATATGGAAAATTGAATTGTATGCAGAGTGATTGATGTGTATTCTTATTTATGTGGTTTAATATTATATAAGACTATTGGAAAGTACTAATGTGTAATTGAGATGTGTAGGAAATTATCCATGTGACCATGGAAACATTATGGAGAATCAAGCCCTGCCTATGTACGTTCGTAAAACCAGGGGTTGTCTATTTGGAGAGACAACACCCCATATGTATTGTATTTTATTTGTAAACGTAAATGTTGCATATGTGTAAATTGTATTTATTAAATTATTTAAATCATTCAAGGGATGATTGCCATGTGTGTATTTGTGATGTGGAATTATTTTTAGTGTCACTTGACACATATGTTGTATGTTGTGTTGGCAATTGTCATGTCACCTTTTTGAGAGATTTACTTTTTGTTTAATTGATATATTTCCAAATTATGCTTGAAGGTTCCAAGAAATCTAGGATAGTGAGCAATAAGGAGGGCCAACTCAGAGTTGACCCGTAGGTTAACTTTAGGTGGACTTTCAAGGGGTTAAATCAATGCCTAGAGTCAGTTTTGAAGCATTTTTATTGGGCCTGATGGGGTACCTATGGGTGAAGGCCAAATTTGGTCATGTGTCTTTCCCCTAGGGCTTGTTTAACCACCCAAAAAAGTGGGTTTTCCTAGATGGCCGAATTTCATCTTTAGGAGTGCCATCCTTGGTTAGATAACCTTCTTGATATGTGTCATTCCTCTTCCCCATTACATTCCTCTTCTTGAGGTGCCTTGGTTAGGGAGTGTGTAAGACCTAGGGAAGACCAACCAATGGGAGCCTCTCACTCTATCCAAGAGGTTGGAAAGAGTGAGAGAAGCCTTCTTAGGCTAGAGATTGAGACTTAGTGAGTTAATCACCCACTCTCCATCTTTGGAGATCTTGCAATTTTGAAAGAAAATCAATTTTAGAATATAAATTTTGGCAAAGTGTTGCAGAAAAGATTTGTGGAATTGGGCTGCTCTTCCCAAGCTATCCCTAGAAAACCCTTGGCAGATTCAAGGTTGCTATATTTTCTTACTTGTATGTTTGGAAATCTGTTTGTAGGATTGCTTGAATGTAAATGTTGTTTTTCCTTGCTTTTTCCTTTGTGAAAATTTTAAGTGATCTTCCTCTTATTTCTGTTTATGCAATTTCTTGTGTTTTGGGAGTATCCAAGGCCTTCTTACCCTTGGGAGGGTAAAATGGTCTTGGGGGTGGAAGGAGTTTGACAACCTTAGAGTGAGAGGCTCTCATTATGGGAGTGATCTCAAGGGTTTGTTTATGTGACCCTTGCTACATAGTTTTGTTTATACATTCAGGGGTCATAAGGGGAGAAAATATGGCATGTATGCCTTGAGGGTCATAAGGATGTGGGGGTTAAGATGATTTTTGTTGTGTTCTTGGTTGCCATGAGCTGATTGTGATCTACTATTTTGCAAGTCTCCTCAAAGGTATTTGGTCCACTTCCACCCTTGTAAACATCACATTTTGTGACGAAGTTTCAGCCTTGGGAGGGGAATGTGTTTGCTTGAGTTTATCCCTTGCTTGTTGTGTTTGCTTGAATGTAACCCATCTAGGACTTGGTTCTTCAAGCTCGGGGGTGGCTTCTAGTAAGCCTAGACTGGGAGGTGAGCACCCCATGGTCACAACCTTAAGATTTGTATGTAGGTTGCTTGGAAAAGAAAAAAAAAAGGAAGCTAGGAGTTGCTGATTTCAGTTTAGTTGCAGAAAAAGAATAGGAAATGAATATTATATTTTAGTTGCAGAAATGTAAATAAGGAGCTTATGTTGTATTTATTTTTGTATAAAGAAATGTATTATTTTATTTAAGTCCTCATTATTAGGAATGAGAGACCAGTTGGGGTATTTCACCCATTGTAAAAGTTGACTATTGTATTCAAAATATTCTATGAAAAAAGTGTTTTTGAATGAAAGACTGTAATGTTAATGCTGTGGTATTTTATCTGAAACCTATCCATTATAAGAAAACTGTATTTTATTTAAATTTGTCATTTAACTAAAATATGTCATTTATTATCTTTGTAATTTATATAAAAAAAAGAGATGCAGAAAGAGAAATGAAAATGTTTTAAGTGTTTTTCCTGTAATATTTAAATGCTGCTATAGTTGTATTTATTACTGTCATTTTCCTTTATTGAAAAAAAAATAGAAAGTTAAAATAGACAAATCTAAAGGTATCTCTTCCTACAGTTAACTTTTAGAATTTAGAATGAAAAGAAATGCAGTAGATAAATCTGTTAGTTTTATAAGGACTGTTTGTATGTGATTAAAAAAAAGAATAGCTATTGAGTTTATGTCCTACTACTTTCTATTAGCCATTGATGATTTAATTGCTGTATAAAAAAAAAAGGGAGAAATAAATGCTTATCTATTTACTTTGTTGTCTATATTTTATTCATTCTTGCAAGTTAAACAATAGGCAATATTCTTATTCAAATGACTAAGTTGTTTTAAAAAGAATAGATTTAGGCCTAATATGCCTTATTCCTAAGAAGGAAATTGTAATGCCCATACCCTAGTTAGACTTGTAAAACCCGTTTAACCTTGATTGACTTCCTATGTGGCATTCTTGAATGGTAGATTAACCGATATGCAATGTGTAGTTTAGATAATATAAATAAATTGTGCATACTTATTATTGTGCTTTTGCATCGATTCTCGTGTAAATGTAATTGTTTCCTAACCCTTGAGATAAATCTTGAGCTAATGCCTTCTTTGAATATGTATATGTATATGCATGCTTGTATGAATTCATGGGTGCAGGAGATTGCAGGTACAACACCGCTTAGGGCAAGGTTCATCTCCTTTGAAATTTGCAAGGTTGAGTATGCTCCTTCATCTTTTGAATTCGGATTTAGTGGTCATATAACTCTCGTCTTGCCTTAGCCATGGTTAGGTGAGCATCGTGTGTGGATTCGTGGGGCTTGCTTTTCATTGGGATGCGCGTCGAGAGATTTGGAGGACTTCCTTGATTTGCGTGCCTTGCGCGAGGTAAGTGAGGTTTGTTATCCTAAGTATTAAATTCAAGATTAATGAGTAGGCGTACACAATAGTGATATAGGAATTTAAATAGGTAGCTTCTTTTATATGATTAATCATTAATTTAAGAGATTGCTTTAAATTGTTATTGTAGCAAGCTTAAGGTATTTAACTTGGGTTAGCGTGCTCATTTACGCATTTGTAGTTGAGAAATTAGAATAAAAAAGACTCTTGCATTAGATTAGTCATTTATTTAAAAATGTCCCTTTATTATGTTATAGCGAGTTAATTTAATAGCTAATTTTAAAATAACGAATTTATTGAGTTATGCGTTTTAGAAAGGAAAAAAAAAATTTAAAGTCATTTGGGAGATAGAATTAAATTACTCATTTTCGCATTTTGGAAGAAAAAAGGGGTAAATTATTATTATTAAACGAAATTATTTCCTTTTTACTTGTAAAGTCGATATAGTATAAAAGTTTGATTTTTAGAAAATCAAATTAACCAAATGCCTTACCCGGTCAATAGTTTCGAAATAAGAAGTAGGCCTAAAATTGGTAGTGAGAAATTAAAAGTTAAAAAAAAAAAAACGCAATAAGAAATGGAAGCTTTTTAATTTTAAAGGAAAAATGAATAAGGGGGATTGAATAAGAGGTTACCATTTTTCATCCATTTTATTTTAAAAATAAATGCCTAATTTCGAAATTGAAAATTAGGGCAAAATTAGGGTTTCTCTTTTTAACCTAGTTTTGTAAACATTTTGGGGGTTCTTGGCTTTTGGGTCTTTTTTTTGGAAAATATGGTTTTTGGCAAGGGAGATTGAGGATTTTGGACAGAGATGGAGTTTTAGAGCAGCAAAATTTGGAGCTCTTCTTCAAAAAATTTCTTCCCGGAATGCGTTTGAAGGTAGGATTTCAACCCACCCTCTTGTTTATTTGTTGGATCTTTGAGTGGAAAATGGAATGCAAACAATGTTTTGGATTTGGTGGTTATTCTTCAACCCTTCTACTTATTTCATTTGAAATCCATAACATTCTGGGAAAAGAAAAGAACAAAAATGGTTGTGACAGCAATAAATGGAGAATGAGGGTTTTTTTTTTCTTACATTTTGTTTTGGCTGTTTTGTTCATGATCATTTCAAAAAATATAGTTCTCCAATTGTTTGTTTGCTATGAGAAATCAGGGAAAATATATGGGTTATGAGTTTCTTTCAAAATAGGAGGTTTTCTGGAATGTGAGTTTCTTCAAAAAATATATACAAATAGAGGGGTTGCTGGAAAACGTTTTTTTAAAAAAACCCCTGTCTGTGAGACTGTGTGTTAAGCATCTGGGGAATTGTTATATTTTTTTTTTAGACTGTTTTCTGTAATTACTATTACAAAATAAATTTTCAAAAAAAAAAAAAAAAAAAAAAAAAAGAGTTTTTGTGCCCCCATGGCAGCTGCTACCAGTTGGTAGCAGCGCTACCAGAGGTAGCGAACTGCTACCAATGGTAGCTAGGCTGCCAAAGGGGGGGGGGGGGGCACGTGGGTGTCCACGTGGGTACCCTCTCCCTCTTTTTTTTGAAAATTAAAAAAAAGTTTATTCCATTTAAATTTTAATTATTATTTTTAATTATTTGATATAATTATTTTCAAGAAAAAAAGAAAAAAAAAACAGAATATATGGTTATATATATAAAAATAAAGAAGAAACCAAATTAAATTAATAAGTGGAGTTAATATAGTTTAAGAGGTTTTAAATTCAGTTTTTTTCATATATTATTTAATTTTAAATTTGGTTTCTTTGCATTATTTAATTCGAGACTATTGAATATTAGCTGGATTTAGATAACGAACATTTAGCAGATCCATACTTTAATACAAATTATTAAATTTCATATTGACTACGTCCAAGCTTGGGTTAATACGTATTATTAACATGGACTAGTATTAAGGGTGGGTTAAAGGTGAATTTTTAAATAAAAGTTAATTTAGCAAATCCATAAACTTGGTCGACATTAATGGTTAAACAGATATGGTAAACGGATACTTCTATCGGATAATGCCTATGTAGGTCTAAATTTCTATTAATAGAATTTGGTTATGTAATGGTAAGATTTGTTATGATAGTGGTTGGTTGTAAGTCGGTCAAGCCCCTAGTTAGGGTACCGTCAAACAATAGAATCTAGGTTTGTTTGTTTTCTTTGTTATGATTCAATTTGACCCGCTTTTAAAAGGGATCACTATGTAATAATCAATCGAGGTAGATGTTGAATAGTGTATGTGTTCGCCTAAAGGGCAGAGTTGTAAAGACATGTAAATATGTAACCTTAACTATATTAAATGCCAGAGGGGTCTTGCAGTTGAGCAGACCCGGAGATGTAGCCCTTTAGGGGTGAACTCCGAGATCATATCTGTGTTATGCGATGTTTTTTTTTAGCTTACTTTGTTTTATGCTTTAAATTTTCATGTATGGTTGATATCTTGTATAAGTGTATGATGGAAAAATTAACAAATTTAAATCAAAGCACAAAATCAGACATCTTGAGGAATGTGGTTATTTAGGTTCATAAAACATTGTAAATTATGATGGTGGCAAAGTATTTAAAATATTGTAATTAAAGTTGTGAAAAAAAAAAAAAAAAGTATTTGGATAGTGTGAATTAAAAGTTGTAATAGTGGATAGAGTTCTTGCTAGAATACTTCATTGGATTAATTTGTTAATAAGCATGTTAATGGAATGAATGTAAAAGGGAAACAAAGTTAAAATTTATGTCACAATTCCTAGATTGAAATCTAAAGGATGCACATCATATAAATATCTACTTTCTTTTACCTTAGTAAATGAATCACGCCATGTTAATTATGTTTCATTACCATGGACGAATTTGTTAAGTTATTGCACGCTTTAATCATAACCAATAATCCTCACCAGATTAATTTGATAATCGTGTGGACTCAACTAAGCAACCATGTTGTATATTGGATGAATATACTTAATAATTCATGTTGAAATTATAATCAATAATCCTCACCAGATTTATTTTAAAATTGGGTTATCTCAACTAGTCTACCATAATTATAACCCCAACAAATGAATTTCTTTATGATTGCTAAAGATGAACTGAAAAAGAAGGGATTCAATTAGTTGTTGATACATTAAATCTAGTAAAAGAATCTCTCTCATATTATCTTCATTTAACAATAAAAAAATGATATGCAACAAGATAATTGTATTTCAATCCTAATGGAAGTTAATCCTTAAGAAATGAAATTCTCTTATTGACCATGCTTTTAATATTTAAGAAAGATATCAAATGTGGGTGGTTATTTTAAAATTAAATGAAGGAATCCTCATTTTATTAATCGTAGTTTAACCCTAAACGAATGAATCTCGTTAGGCATATTTATAGCATTAAAGGATGACGTCAAGTGTGGATGGTTATCTTAAGAACCTAATGAATGAACTTTGTTGTACTTAAAACGCTTGAACCTATTGGGAGGCCTCCTAATGAAATTACGAATTAAAGTGCATTGAGTAATCAACCTCTCGATGGCCTCCTCACCAATCAAAGTAATTGAACGTTTCCTAAAATTCTAAGATGTCATATCTTTGAACACATATATAATCAAGATCTATGCATTATCTCGCAATTATGTTATCCAATTTAATGGATCTAATGACGCAAGTTGAGTTAGGTGTAAGGTTATGTAATCGCGTTGGGAAACTCCTTAGGATCGTTTCAGCCTTCCGCTGTGTTATCTAGTTAGAGATAACTCTGAGATAACTTCAATCTATCTTAATATTGTATCTTTTCATTAACGCTCTTAATTATTATTTAAAAAAAATAAATAAAAAATTTACACTTTATTTGAGTGTTTTTAACTTAAACCCTTAGGGGTTTCCTGGCGGGGCATTACACTTGGTATCAGAGCCCATGTTGCAACACTGGGATCTCTGGTTTCACTTGTGCTCTTAGTTGGTGTGTGTGGGTCTACCTTATGTTTTATGCTTGTCCACCTTGATGTGAAACCCTACTCGTGTGTAACGTGTGCGTTCACACTTTGTTTTCACCTTCTTGATGTGGGTGTTTTGGAAATAATTATGGGTGTTTTGTCTGCTTAATGAGGTCTTGGTCTACGATTTTTCTTACTTGAAAAGGGAGTCGTATGTACCTTCATTTTCGATTTGTTTTACTCCTTTGATTAATCCATCTGGGTGAGTTGATAATATCTTGAGTCTAAAAGTACGAAATGTGCTTGTTTATGGTTTTGATCTATCTTAATGATTGCCCACTTTAAAGACTAGAATGGCAAATGTTAATGCTTATCATGTAGTACATTGAGTGATTATGACTCATCTTCTTTTCTCTCTCTCTCTAAGTAAATTAAAATGAATTGATAAGTGTAGTTACCTCTTAGTTAAGTTTTCTAATTGCAAGAGAAAGGATGATATTTCTTGAGCCTTGTGTGAGCTTCATAACGTTTTTGTGCTTTAGATTGTGAAAAGGATTGATTTAGGAGTTAATTTTTGGTTAATGATAGAAAATTGTATGGTTGCATTAAAGGGTGCTCCATGTGCTTGGTAGGAGTAATATAATTAAATTTCATCTTAAGTAAGGTGCTTCAAAATGCGTATAGTTGATTTTGTGAAAATTGCTTGATGTGAAAGGAAAACCAAAAGAGGACATGTTGTAGTAGCTTCAAGAGTAAATTGATGTGCTCCTCAAAAGATTGTTTTATGTGCTTATTCAACTAGTGTGATTAGGACCTATTAAAGGACGCACCATTTAACTTGTTTTGGATTTAGATAACTGCCTTATTATGTTTCGAAAGGAGTAAATAAGAGACTTGTTGATTTGTATGCACTAAATGTGTAAAATCTAGTAGAAAGCCCTTCATTTACCTCCTTGTCGTATTATAAATTTTCAATGTTAGATTTTATGTGTTATTGTATTCTATTGTATTACGAATAGTGATTGTGGTCTAGAAGACTTGTATTACAAAAAGAAAATTTGGTTATTTTGAATTCTTGTTCGGAAAACTAGAACATTATAGTGCAGCAATAATGATTAGAAATGTCATGTTAGGATTCTTTGACACCTTCCTAAAAGATAGCAAAATGAAAACCGTGCAACTCAAATGATAAACTTATATCCGAGCATATGGTGTGATTTTGAAATTCTTGTGTATTCGTAGGAAATAGTTGATTTTCCAACTCTCTTCCTCCTCTTGTCCAAAATATAGGAATTGTTGTCTTTGAAATACTATTTGGAATGCAGTGATTTAAGAAGAAATTTTGTTATAAAGCATATGACATTGTATGTTGCTTGGGCTTCTAATTGAAAGGGGAAAGTTTTTCATCTTGAAAAGGGAAATTGCATAGTTAATAATGTGAATGAAAATGCTTAGGGAAGATTGAGAAAGATATCAGAATGATGTTAATTCTTTGTGTAAATTTGAAATGTTGAAAAATTTCAGTACGTGGATCTAGAGTAAACTTTGTTTGGTGATTCATGTGTTAATCATAATTAAAACTTCCCTTAAGTATATGTTAGCATAATGTAAAGTACTCCCCGTAAATGTGAATAAACCAGTAATGGTGCTATTCTGTATGTGTTGTAAGAAAACCCGTACTTGTTTTGTGTGCCCATGGGATGGTGAAGTAATCAACCATGGGGAATATGATTGTTTATGAGTATGGGAAACCATACCTATCTATGTGATGCTGCTTATTTGTTTCCTTACTGAGTGCCAAGCCACGGGTTGTTGATAAGTCAGTATGTGAAGGGGTAGTAGTAGAAGTCACCATTCCTTGAATAGTATGAACAGCGTACGAGTAATGTCGACGCGAAGCGACTTTAGCTTCCCTATTTTGAGGAAAAGTATAGTTTTGTAATGAAGCTATAACATTGGTGTACTCAATACTTCCCCTTGTGATGAACCGATTTACGAGGTTCATGTGTGCCAGCCTTATTCCTATCCTTTATCTTGAGCATATAGATGACAGTTTTTTTTGAGCATATTGATGGAATTCTATTGGAGCATCTGTTGCCTTGTCTTCATGAGAGGCGTGTTATTTTCTTGCATAAGTTGCCAACTGTCTAGTGTTGGTAGACTTGTGGGTAGACCTTAGCCATGTATACCTCTGGCTTACGGCGAGTATCCTGAGAGGAACATCGCTATGCGGAGTGTGACTAGCGTGTGCCTTATCCGCGGGGTACACTGCCATGCGGGATACGTCCATTGCGTGCTTTGTCCGCTTGGAGTATTGCCATGCCGTGCTGTGACACGATGCGGGATGTAGTAGACATTTCCATGCGGCCTACCGCTAGGTATTGGGTAGAGCCATGCCACGTGACGACGTGATGCGGGGTGATGTCGAGGTGCACACTGCCATGCCATGTGGATGTGTGACTTGGCCACACCACATGATGAGCTACTAGGATAGCTAGACGATTTGTTCCTTCCTTCCTCGTTGGTGGCTAGCTACTAGTCACGTAGTGATGTAATGTGTAATTATGATTTTCTTTTAATTATTTATTTATTTCTTTGTGGGCCAGCAATTTATTTTACTTTGACCTTGACAGTTTAGCCACGATCTTGCAATTTTGATCTTACTTGACTTGATGTTGCAAATCCAGAGATTATTTTCTTGATTTATTGTTGGAATTGACAATTATGATCTTTATTCTATTGTACTTTGGTGGCTAAACCGGTTTATCCTTGTTGTTTTCGTATGCTGGTCTTGTGTTGCAATGTGAATTCCTCTCCAAGGACGTAGGAGACGGGCTTGGATGAGTGTATACGAGGAAGTAGATGCAAGGAACCTTGAGGATGGAGGTATGTGAGGCTGTGAAAACAGCTAGGATCCACTACCTACCTATGAGTGGTGACTATCTCTTGGAGGCTAAACACCTTACACAACAAGGGATATTCACGAGGGACTTGTATGGAAGGTAGCACCGCTATGGTGTACCCTAGCACCATCAAGCCCTCGAGTGAGATGTTGGACATTTGTTGATCATGTATTTATTCTGAGAGCAGGCATAGAGATGTGGATCATATATGTTACCTTTGACCGAGCATTAGACATGCTCACATGTGGCCTATTGTGTTGTGCAAACCAGTCTTGTGGATGGATATTATGTGTAATCATGGATTAAATGGTACTAACTTGTCACTATGTTATGGGGCATAGTCATTGGAAAGGTTCTTGTATGTCTGAAAAGTGCAAACAATTGAGTTCTTACATTGCTCTTATTTGACGAAAGCTAACTTGGTTGTAAAAAAAATTGATATGTGAAGCTAGTTCTATGCGATAAAGTTTTGTGAAAGAGATGAATTGGTGAGAGAAATTGACCTTGAGAGCATATTTTCTTGTCATGTTTGATAAATGAGTATGATAACTGTGTCTATATATTTTAAGTTGCTTAAGTTTGGTGTAATAAAAAGGGAAAAAGTCTTGTTTCTTTACTATAATTGTGTGTAAATTCTAGAACGTTCCAAGATGTGAATGATGTTAGATGCATTTTTTGTTAATGTATGATGACACTTGTAGAGGATTTATGAATAATGCCCTAAGATGATGGCAAACTAGTTAGTTGTGCAAATTGATAATTGTTAATTGAGTTTAAGGACTAATAAGTGTTGCAGGACTTCCGTTTAGCTTTGCGACTTCCAGGAGTAAGTCGGAGCTTAGGGGGGGAGAATGTAATGCCCATACCCTAGTTAGACTTGTAAAACCCGTTTAACCTTGATTGACTTCCTATGTGGCATTCTTGAATGGTAGATTAACCGATATGCAATGTGTAGTTTAGATAATATAAATAAATTGTGCATACTTATTATTGTGCTTTTGCATCGATTCTCGTGTAAATGTAATTGTTTCCTAACCCTTGAGATAAATCTTGAGCTAACGCCTTCTTTGAATATGTATATGTATATGCATGCTTGTATGAATTCATGGGTGCAGGAGATTGCAGGTACAACACCGCTTAGGGCAAGGTTCATCTCCTTTGAAATTTGCAAGGTTGAGTATGCTCCTTCATCTTTTGAATTCGGATTTAGTGGTCATATAACTCTCGTCTTGCCTTAGCCATGGTTAGGTGAGCATCGTGTGTGGATTCGTGGGGCTTGCTTTTCATTGGGATGCGCGTCGAGAGATTTGGAGGACTTCCTCGATTTGCGTGCCTTGCGCGAGGTAAGTGAGGTTTGTTATCCTAAGTATTAAATTCAAGATTAATGAGTAGGCGTACACAATAGTGATATAGGAATTTAAATAGGTAGCTTCTTTTATATGATTAATCATTAATTTAAGAGATTGCTTTAAATTGTTATTGTAGCAAGCTTAAGGTATTTAACTTGGGTTAGCGTGCTCATTTACGCATTTGTAGTTGAGAAATTAGAATAAAAAAGACTCTTGCATTAGATTAGTCATTTATTTAAAAATGTCCCTTTATTATGTTATAGCGAGTTAATTTAATAGCTAATTTTAAAATAACGAATTTATTGAGTTATGCGTTTTAGAAAGGAAAAAAAAAATTTAAAGTCATTTGGGAGATAGAATTAAATTACTCATTTTCGCATTTTGGAAGAAAAAAGGGGTAAATTATTATTATTAAACGAAATTATTTCCTTTTTACTTGTAAAGTCGATATAGTATAAAAGTTTGATTTTTAGAAAATCAAATTAACCAAATGCCTTACCCGGTCAATAGTTTCGAAATAAGAAGTAGGCCTAAAATTGGTAGTGAGAAATTAAAAGTTAAAAAAAAAAAAACGCAATAAGAAATGGAAGCTTTTTAATTTTAAAGGAAAAATGAATAAGGGGGATTGAATAAGAGGTTACCATTTTTCATCCATTTTATTTTAAAAATAAATGCCTAATTTCGAAATTGAAAATTAGGGCAAAATTAGGGTTTCTCTTTTTAACCTAGTTTTGTAAACATTTTGGGGGTTCTTGGCTTTTGGGTCTTTTTTTTGGAAAATATGGTTTTTGGCAAGGGAGATTGAGGATTTTGGACAGAGATGGAGTTTTAGAGCAGCAAAATTTGGAGCTCTTCTTCAAAAAATTTCTTCCCGGAATGCGTTTGAAGGTAGGATTTCAACCCACCCTCTTGTTTATTTGTTGGATCTTTGAGTGGAAAATGGAATGCAAACAATGTTTTGGATTTGGTGGTTATTCTTCAACCCTTCTACTTATTTCATTTGAAATCCATAACATTCTGGGAAAAGAAAAGAACAAAAATGGTTGTGACAGCAATAAATGGAGAATGAGGGTTTTTTTTTTCTTACATTTTGTTTTGGCTGTTTTGTTCATGATCATTTCAAAAAATATAGTTCTCCAATTGTTTGTTTGCTATGAGAAATCAGGGAAAATATATGGGTTATGAGTTTCTTTCAAAATAGGAGGTTTTCTGGAATGTGAGTTTCTTCAAAAAATATATACAAATAGAGGGGTTGCTGGAAAACGTTTTTTTAAAAAAACCCCTGTCTGTGAGACTGTGTGTTAAGCATCTGGGGAATTGTTATATTTTTTTTTTTAGACTGTTTTCTGTAATTACTATTACAAAATAAATTTTCAAAAAAAAATTAAAAAAAAAAAAAAGAGTTTTTGTGCCCCCATGGCAGCTGCTACCAGTTGGTAGCAGCGCTACCAGAGGTAGCGAACTGCTACCAAATGGTAGCAGCGCTACCAAAGGTAGCGCCCTGCTACCATTTGGTAGCAGCGCTACCAATGGTAGCTAGGCTGCCAAAGGGGGGGGGGGCCCACGTGGGTGTCCACGTGGGTACCCTCTCCCTCTTTTTTTTGAAAATTAAAAAAAAGTTTATTCCATTTAAATTTTAATTATTATTTTTAATTATTTGATATAATTATTTTCAAGAAAAAAAGAAAAAAAAAACAGAATATATGGTTATATATATAAAAATAAAGAAGAAACCAAATTAAATTAATAAGTGGAGTTAATATAGTTTAAGAGGTTTTAAATTCAGTTTTTTTCATATATTATTTAATTTTAAATTTGGTTTCTTTGCATTATTTAATTCGAGACTATTGAATATTAGCTGGATTTAGATAACGAACATTTAGCAGATCCATACTTTAATACAAATTATTAAATTTCATATTGACTACGTCCAAGCTTGGGTTAATACGTATTATTAACATGGACTAGTATTAAGGGTGGGTTAAAGGTGAATTTTTAAATAAAAGTTAATTTAGCAAATCCATAAACTTGGTCGACATTAATGGTTAAACAGATATGGTAAACGGATACTTCTATCGGATAATGCCTATGTAGGTCTAAATTTCTATTAATAGAATTTGGTTATGTAATGGTAAGATTTGTTATGATAGTGGTTGGTTGTAAGTCGGTCAAGCCCCTAGTTAGGGTACCGTCAAACAATAGAATCTAGGTTTGTTTGTTTTCTTTGTTATGATTCAATTTGACCCGCTTTTAAAAGGGATCACTATGTAATAATCAATCGAGGTAGATGTTGAATAGTGTATGTGTTCGCCTAAAGGGCAGAGTTGTAAAGACATGTAAATATGTAACCTTAACTATATTAAATGCCAGAGGGGTCTTGCAGTTGAGCAGACCCGGAGATGTAGCCCTTTAGGGGTGAACTCCGAGATCATATCTGTGTTATGCAATGTTTTTTTTTAGCTTACTTTGTTTTATGCTTTAAATTTTCATGTATGGTTGATATCTTGTATAAGTGTATGATGGAAAAATTAACAAATTTAAATCAAAGCACAAAATCAGACATCTTGAGGAATGTGGTTATTTAGGTTCATAAAACATTGTAAATTATGATGGTAGCAAAGTATTTAAAATATTGTAATTAAAGTTGTGAAAAAAAAAAAAAAAAGTATTTGGATAGTGTGAATTAAAAGTTGTAATAGTGGATAGAGTTCTTGCTAGAATACTTCATTGGATTAATTTGTTAATAAGCATGTTAATGGAATGAATGTAAAAGGGAAACAAAGTTAAAATTTATGTCACAATTCCTAGATTGAAATCTAAAGGATGCACATCATATAAATATCTACTTTCTTTTACCTTAGTAAATGAATCACGCCATGTTAATTATGTTTCATTACCATGGACGAATTTGTTAAGTTATTGCACGCTTTAATCATAACCAATAATCCTCACCAGATTAATTTGATAATCGTGTGGACTCAACTAAGCAACCATGTTGTATATTGGATGAATATACTTAATAATTCATGTTGAAATTATAATCAATAATCCTCACCAGATTTATTTTAAAATTGGGTTATCTCAACTAGTCTACCATAATTATAACCCCAACAAATGAATTTCTTTATGATTGCTAAAGATGAACTGAAAAAGAAGGGATTCAATTAGTTGTTGATACATTAAATCTAGTAAAAGAATCTCTCTCATATTATCTTCATTTAACAATAAAAAAATGATATGCAACAAGATAATTGTATTTCAATCCTAATGGAAGTTAATCCTTAAGAAATGAAATTCTCTTATTGACCATGCTTTTAATATTTAAGAAAGATATCAAATGTGGGTGGTTATTTTAAAATTAAATGAAGGAATCCTCATTTTATTAATCGTAGTTTAACCCTAAACGAATGAATCTCGTTAGGCATATTTATAGCATTAAAGGATGACGTCAAGTGTGGATGGTTATCTTAAGAACCTAATGAATGAACTTTGTTGTACTTAAAACGCTTGAACCTATTGGGAGGCCTCCTAATGAAATTACGAATTAAAGTGCATTGAGTAATCAACCTCTCGATGGCCTCCTCACCAATCAAAGTAATTGAACGTTTCCTAAAATTCTAAGATGTCATATCTTTGAACACATATATAATCAAGATCTATGCATTATCTCGCAATTATGTTATCCAGTTTAATGGATCTAATGACGCAAGTTGAGTTAGGTGTAAGGTTATGTAATCGCGTTGGGAAACTCCTTAGGATCGTTTTAGCCTTCCGCTGTGTTATCTAGTTAGAGATAACTCTGAGATAACTTCAATCTATCTTAATATTGTATCTTTTCATTAACGCTCTTAATTATTATTTAAAAAAAATAATAAAAAATTTACACTCTATTTGAGTGTTTTTAACTTAAACCCTTAGGGGTTTCCTGGCGGGGCATTACAGAAATATTTACCAATTTCAGAATTACTGTGTTATCCCCATATAGTCATTATATTAGGAATTTATCACTGCAAACAAAAAAGGAGAAGAAAAAGATTTATTCCAAAAAAAATAATATATACATAATAAAGAAAGTGAAGTAATCTGGTTAGTATGTTGGCTGAATGTGTATTTTATCTTACAGTCTTTTATCCTTGCAACCTATTAACACTATATATATATGTGTGTGTGTGTGTGTGTGTGTGTGTGTACACACACACACACACACACACACACACATGTATATATATATATACACACACACACACACACACACACATATATATATATACACATGTGTGTGTGTGTGTGTGTATATATATATGTATATATGTGTATACACACACACACACACACACATATATATATATGTATATATATATATATATGTATATATATATATATGTATATATATGTATATGTATATATATATATATATACACACACATATATATATATACACACACATATATATATATATACATATATTATATTTTCCATGCATTAAAACCTTATTTAATTTTAATTTTTAATTTTTAATTTTTTAAAGGGACTCATTGGGAGGGCTGAAACCCTTACCCCTCCCCGGATGGCGCCGCAGACCACACCTGCCACTGTGGGTAACCACTGTGTGCGGAACGGGACCGCCACTGTGGGCATCCATAGTGGTTTCCTCGTGGACGCCCCCGCCCCCCTTCGAAATCCCCCTCTGCAGCTCTCTCTCTCAAACTCATCGCCGCCTCCATGGCCGCCGCTTCATGGTCGCCGTACCCTATAATGCACACAAAACACACACACACACACTCACAAAAGAAAAAAAAAGAAAATATTAAACCCTAAGCCAAATTCGGGTTAGGGTAAAAGCAAAGAGGAAAAGAAAAGAATTTTCATTGATAAAAATGCAACCCTAACCCAATTTCGGGTTAGGGTTAGCATTTAAATAATAAAAGCATATTAGTAATGCAACCCTAGCCCATATTCGAGTTAGGGTTAGCAAATAAAAATAAGAGAGGGATTTGAATTATAGTTTTAATTAATTATTAAAATATTAGGGTTTATTTGTAAGTTGCAATATATTATTTTAGTGGGTATAGTTGGTTCATTTTATTAAAAAAAAAATCTATATGTATAAATAGGTATAAATTTAGACTTGTTTATCCAATAGTTATATATATATATATATATATATATATATATATATATATATATATATATATATATATATATATATATATATATATATATATATATATATATATATATATATATAAGAGGTTAAGTTGAAAACCTATTTAATTTAATTTTATTAATAAATAGTAATGAACGCTTAATTAATAATTTGACCCCCTTTCACTTTTAGCTGAATTTTAAATTGGGGGATAAATTTTATGTAGTTCTAATATCGCAATTATTGACATAATTTTATCAAGGATTATTAATAAGGATATTTCATAGATAATTTTTGTATTTAATTAAATGTGGACGTCAAGTTAAATGTAATTTGGGGGAAATTTGTAAATGATAATTATTAATTATTTTATACGAATTTTTAGCCTATGAGGCCAATCTTTGGCCAAATTATTTATTAGTTGAAATTTGAAGGTTTAGGGGAGATTAATGTTGACTATAGTATAAAGTACATTTATTGGGCAAATGACATTATTGAATTTGTAACCTTATTGGTTAAATTTAAATAATGAATTTGCATGTGCCCAATTAATTAATTTTTAATTTAAGATAGCATTATCATTATTTTTGGTCTGGAATGTTTTGAATGAAATTAAGATATTTAAATATCCCTCGACTTTAATTAGCAGCAAATTAATTGGGTTGATTTAATTAATTAAAATGCAATGATCCTCTTAGGAAATAAATTAGTCTTCACTAACTATTGTCACCCTATTGATTGATTTAATTATTCCAATCCTAGTAAACAATACTATCTACATCTTAGTTAAGACAAAACGTAATTAACTTCATTATAAATGTAGATTATTCTATGAGATTTGTTGTTCAAAAAAATTTTGTTGTTCCATTTTTGCCCAAAAGTTTGGGCATGACATACTGGATGGTCTCTCTAGAGATATCATATAGAGAAGCCAGTTGCTCAGCCCTTTCATTAACTAGAACATGAATAGAATTGCCATGCCTTCTGGCTTTCACAAACTGAAAGAAGAAAGTGATATTTTTATCTCCTTCTTGCAACCACTCGATCCTTGCCCTCTGTTTCCAATAAATTTCCTCTTGAAGTTCACATTCCTCCAATTTCTTCACCACCTTAGCTTCCTCTTTCCTAAGAGCCTCTAGCAAACCAAACTCTCTAGTTTCCCTAGTGATGCCATCCAACTGTGCTTGGGAAGTGGATTTAGCATGAAAGATGTTACCAAAACACTAGCGGTTCCATCGTTTAAGTCGGTACTTAACATATTGCAACAATTAGGCAAAGGTGAACATAGCAGTACCGAAGGCAGGTTTGCCCTTCCTACACCACTTTGCCACATAATCATGCAAAGAGGGATCCTGCAACCACATAAGTTGAAAATTGAAGGGTGGAGATCAAGAGATCCGAGAAGAGGAGGTAGAAAGCTTAATCGGTCAGTGATCCAACCCCTGCCAATCCAAAATCTCAGAACTAGTAGACCAACCACCACCAACCTAGAAACAAGAAACCAAGAAAGCTATCAAGCCTCTCTATGATGCAATTCTCCCTGATCCTTTGATTATTCCAAGTAAATTGACCATTGCTGGGTTTGATGTCCACAAGGTTTAAAGACAACATGTTATCATGCAACATTTGAGCAGAAGGCTCCATTCGCATAGAACCCCCTTTCTTTTCCACCAACTCCACTATTACATTAAAGTCCCTAGCCAAAATCCATGGGTGGAAGGGAACCATGTGATGAATAAAGGTGATGTGAGTCCACAGGATCTGCTTGTCCTGAAGGTTCATAGGTGCATAGATATTGGAAAAGAGAATAGTTTCCCCTATTTCAGACTGGCTGCAATCATTGATAAGGATGATTTAGAAGACAACCACCATAGAGGTCAAACCTTACAAGCGTCCCACAGACAGGCCACCCCTCCTGAAAATCCATTAGCCCCAATACACTGATAATTTCCTCTCCCCCACAACTTAGGTAGAAGTCTAATCATATTGTCCACTGACAATTTAGTTTCTTGAAGAAAAAGAACATCATGAGAATGACTCCTAACCAACTCACAAACAACTTTTTGTCGAGGGCCACTGTTCAAGCCCCTTACGTTCCAAGAGAGAACTATCATTTCAAGGGATTAGAGAAATGAGAATCTAGAGTCTTTACGGACCCTGACTCCACCAAATTCTCCCCCATCAATTTAATCTTTTCCAAATCCTTCTTTCTACCCACCTTGGATGTCTTCTCTGCTGCCCCTTTTCTGAAGTCTTTCTGAAGAAGGTCGAGATGAAGAGTAGCCTTATTACCCCTTACCCCTTTTGATCCTGTCTTTAACCCTAGAAGGGGAATTTCCACCTCATCCATCCTCACCTCAACAAGAGTGAGCAGATTCCCCTAAACCCCCAGCTAGGCATCCATTTCCATTTGCAAATCGCCAGTATCCTGTGGAACCTGACCAACAAATGGAGCAACCCCCTCCTGCTCAGAAACAAGAATACTATGATCCAAAGTTAGTAATCCTGGATTAACCTCCTGTTGATTGAGGTCATCCAAAGCATCAAATATATTGAAAGTATCCTCCTCATGTCTCTCCTTCAAGGTTCTCTTTTGACCCCAATTCTTATTGCAGCCTTTAACTGGAACAAAGCCATCAACCCCAACTCCCTCACCAAAAATGGGGGTCTTGCCTTTATCACTTCTTAGTGAAATGCGAGAAAGTTGAGGAGATTGAGACTCCATAGGTTTAGATCTTGGACATTTGCACTGTAAATGACCATATTCATGACATAAACGACACCTGAAGGGGAGGGTTTCATAGTCTAGCTGCTGCACCCAAGAGTGAGGATCCACACATATATCTATCGAATCTGGCAATGGCTTACTTAAATCAATTTCAACATAAATGCAGGAAAATGTCATTACCTTTTTAATCCGAGTTTGTTGAGATGACCCAACTGGTTTCCCAAGTAGTGAAGCCACCATATGCAGAATATCATCCCGCCAACATTCAACCAAAAATTTGGGAAGCCGAACCCACACCGGAACCCGATTTGAAAGCTCCTCAGAGGGGTTGAATCCCGCATGCCAAGGTTTCATAAATAAGACGATCTGATTATGAAAATAGGGCTCGCCTTCAAACAGTTTATTGCAGTCTGCCAAACAGTTAAAGGTTACCATGAAGTAGTTGTTCGCTAGTAACATGATATCCATTTCACCCTTTGGTGACCAAGCCTATTGCACCCATGTTTCCAAAAATTGCAGCGAAACCCTCATCCCCAAAAATTTGCATAGTAAAGAGTGCTGCGAATAATAAGCAACATCTTCAGCGATCCATTCTGATTGAATGATTAACTTCGGCCTCTCTTTACATTGCTTAAGGCATCCATTGATCTTGGGAATACGCGATCCACCCGTCGAACCCATCTCACCAAACCCTAGATCAATCGAAAATAAGTTATTATCAAAAACCTTCTCAGCATGTAAGGGCTTCTCAGATCTAATGGTTGCATGAAAACCCTTTGTTTTGGTAGACCCAGATGGTTCCCCACTCACCATACTGGTGGACCTTATAAAGAGGGGATAAAAACCCACACAGGACCCAAGCAAAGAGGAACACAAGCCCCGACTCACATCCACTCCACACCAAATCCAACATAGATCTGCAAAAAGAATGACAAAAAAAACTGTAGCCTAGGAGGGCACGAGAAATCCCCACACCCCAGCCAACACCCAAGACTCGGTGCACACTGGAGCACCCCTACTCCACCATCCACCATCCACCGAACCCCCCACTACCTACACTTCTCCCCCGCTCCACACATAGATGCTTAGGAACAAAAACACGAGCTAGGGCACAATCCCTAGCTCGGTATTGTCACAACATCCTCTAGACACATCACAACTCCGTGATCCTATTGTTGGGTTATTTATTGTTTATTTATTTATCTATTTATTTATTGGTTATTTATTTGTTATTATTTATTTACTTGCCCCTTATTATGATTGGCCCTCTTGGGAGTTGTGGTTGTGAAGATATTATTATTTAATTGCTTGTTTATTTATTTATATTATTTTGTGGTTTAACATTTATTAGGTATTTGATTTATTTATTTTATTTATTAGGTCATTCTATTTTATTTATTGATTAGTGGGCTTATTTATTATTTATTATTGAGCTTTGTGATTTAGTATTTAATTGGGCATTTATATTATTACCCATTTGATTATTTAATTATTGGTCTATTCTTATTCATTTAATTCTCTTTTTACTCCTTTTGGTTATTTAATTATTATTTACCCTAGCTACCCTATTTTATGATTGGTGGAGTGTTTTGGGTAAATAAAATAATATCATTTTATATTATTTTCACCTTGGTTTTGGGTATGGTAGGTGTGAAATATTATATTTTAATTATTTTTTATTAGCTGACATATTTCATAGTTTTGAATGAAGTTATATTTATATGGCTTTCTGAGCATTGTTGTGGGTTGGCTTGTTGGAGATTATTTTCATTATTGCAAAATTCTTGATTTTGGCTTGGATTTGAATTTTGGAATCAGACGTTGGATTTGGGATTGCGCTTCATTGAATTTCATTGTCCATTTTATGCTATTACCATGTTGGAAGTTTTATCCTTCTTTGTATTTGTTTTCGAAAAGCTTGTTTGGAAAAGATTGTCTGCTGAGAATTTTTGGGTTGCTAAGGAATTAAATAAATCAATTATAAATGTAATGATTGGGACTATTTTATTATTTGGTTAAAATTTCTGGAAATGCTTGCTATGAATTTTTGGGTGTTTGGAGTTGCTAGTGTTGCTCTAGGTTTGCAGAGTGTCACAAATGCGTTGTTAAGCCTATTAGATGTTCTATAATAACTGTTGTATGCAAGATATAATCTTGTGCGTGTGTTGTAGAGTGTTGTGAATGCGTTGTTGATTTTGTATTATTGTTTTGGTCTTTTTGAGTCTTTTTCTAAATTTATCTTTTGTACCAGAGGTTGTATTTAGATCCCCTTGTGATTTCTGAAAGGTTTATTTGATCTATTATGGTTTTCGGTTGTTATTATTGGCTCTTGGAGATTTAACAAGATTTAATTTCCTTTCTTGAGCATTTGTGTATCTTTATGATTCTGACAAGATGATTTTGCCTTGCTGAGGATGTTGTGTTATTTGTTGGCGGAGCAAGAGGGATCATGCCTTGCTCATGGTTACAGATTTTCTTTGAGGCTCTTGGTTTCCTCGTAATTTGATATTATGTCATCTTAGTTATTGGTTCATTTGTGAATGGTTTTATGTGATTATTGTTATGTGGATTTGTTGAGCCTCCTTATTGTTGTTATTCTAATGTTGTCACCCTAAGGCCTAGGAGCATGACTAGGGAGAGTGAGCTTCCATGAGTCTGCCAAGGTCATGAGAAATGAACTGCTAGGATTCATTGTGTTAGGATTCAGGTCTAGACCTTTGGGATAGCCCATTGGAAGTTTGTTGTTAATCAAGTGATAATTTAATAAATTAATCTTAGGTGGGATGGGTAGTAGTAATTAATCTTAATAAGATAAGTAATGTGATGGTGGTACCTCTCTCATGGCCTGTAATGCTAGTACATACTCAAGATGAGGTATGAGAAGATCTGGTAACTAGATAAACCGAACTCTCTTGATTTCCTCAAAGATTGAGACAGTTCCACATGTGTATCATGGATGTCGAGACTGAGTTCTAGGATATGCTTTATTGTTGTGGTGATAGCATGTGATGACACTCTTCCCTACATGTGTCCTTGTTCCTTATGCCATGATTGCTGATTAGTCTCTGGGAGTTTTATGCTTTTGATTTAGCCTTGTGATGTGGTTTGGTGTAGTACCCCTCCCTTGATCAAACTATTTTCGATACTTATTTTGACCATGGTTGACTTTTTAGTGGTTTTTGTGGATACACTATGTGGTGACATTTTATTTAGACATTATGCTATTATGGACTATGCTTTGACTTATGATTCAATGAATGTTGATTATGCATTAATTCCTTATGAATGACTAGATGTTAACTTTATTTATGTGTTATTGACCATGGACTAACACATTTACCTTATGTATGAGTTGCATCATTTATCTATCTTCATGTATGTATGGAATTTGTATGGGGTGCGGGGAGATGATTTCTTGTCACTCACTTTGGTGAGACACGAAAAGTCACGATTCTCCTTCATCGATGTGTTTACCGTGTTTATATATATGTGTGTGTGTGTGTGTGTGTGTGTGTGTGTGGTTCGGTGATGTAGGAATTACAGGTACAAGGTACTGGCTTCACCTAGTTCTACAGGTCTAAGCGTACCTAATTAATTCGATGGAAGTGGAGGAGATAGTCTTAAGGCCCTAAGTATCATCCCTACCCTTGCTCGAAAGTGAGCATTGTCAGTCTTCTATCAACCTTCCCTATGTTGGTATGTGAGTCAAGTCTTTATTTTTGTTAAGTTGAGTTTGTGTGTTATGCGTTTTGTGACTTTATTAATTTTCTTCTAGTGTTGTTTAATGTGAAATTAATTATTAATACCTTATGGTGATTAATAATTAATGTGTATTGCTTTTATAAATTAAATTAAGAATAAAGTATATGGGCACTTTTTATGGTTAAATAGATAAATCAAGCATATTAGGTTGATTGATTGAGTTAATTGTTTAAAATTTATCATATAGAGGGTTTATTATTATTATGTCTCGTGTATTTGTAAAAAAATCATTTTTACTTTTTAGTAATTAAAATATCTAATTGACCTTTTTGGTGTGTGAGGGAATTTTATTTTTAAATGAAAAATGTAAATGTTATTAATTGGAGAAATAAATTCAATTCCAATTTTCAATTTTCATGAGGAAAATAATTTTGCCTTAAAAAGATATTTTGGGAAAATTCCTTTATATTTGGGGGGGATTTTTCCAAAATAGGGATGTCTTTCATTTTGGGAAAATTTTCCTCTTTGTTGTTGAATGTGGATTTTGGCTGGAGGTGTTGAAGAAATTTTGAAGGGGTTTTAATTTGGTGGAGAGCTTTGGGATTCATCTCCAATTTTCTTCCAGGAAAGCATACCACGTTGGGGTTTTTGAATCTCTCTTTTTTTAAAATTTTTATTTAGAGTGTTTAATAAATCTCTTCGATTTTATTTTTTGTGTGCTTTGTTTGGTAGAGGAAATCTGTTGAAGAATCTTGTAGGAAAGAAGTAAATGGTTGTAGTTTATTTTGGAAATGTAAATTTTCTGTTTAAAGTTTATTTTTATTTCTCCATGTGAGACTCAGATTTGTAGAGCAAAAGGGAAATAATTTTTTTGTTAAATCTGGGTTGGGGAATTCTTAAATTTCAAAAAATTATGGTTTTGGTGTGAATGGGAAAAATGGGAAACTGGTATCTGCTATGGTTGCAGATGAAATAGATTTTATCCGAAGAAATTGTTTGTTTGCTGTTTTATACAACTGGGTTTTGTTGTGTTTATTTTAATTTTTTTTTTTTAAATGCTCAGAAAAGGGAAATAAATTTTAGTTTATTTTTACCAAGATTGGGGGGAGGAGGCGGGGTTGTGTTTTATTTATTTTTGTTTTTGATTAAATTAGTTTAAAAAAAATAAAAATTGTTTTGGTAGTCATGAGTCCCACCAAACCCACAACCACCTCCCTCCTCCCCATTTCATGGAGCCCAACAACAATATAAAATAATTTAAGTTTATATATATATATATATATATATATATATCTATGTGTGTGTGTGTGTGTGTGTGTGTTTAAATTTATATTTATACTATTATTTTAAAATTTTAAAATGATTTTAGTGAATAAGGATTAAAGGAATATATTGTATTTAGAAATTATAGTAAACTTGGTCAATACGTATTAATATGGAAAACAAACAAAATCTATTTTTAAATGTAATGAGGGTTTTGTTTCATGTATGTTTGGCATTTTCATGCTTTATTCCTTTGTGGTCATGTCTCATAAGTAGACCGAATTGTCCAGTTTGTTAAACCTATATGGTAAGGTTTGGTGACCAAGTGTACTTCCTCAGTTGTTTTTGAACTCCCTGTGTATAGTTGGATTTTGTGTTTTTGCCTTGGAGTTCTTTGGGATTTTGTAGTGTCATAAGGAAGAGTAGCTTTCGAGTGGGGGCTGGGCCCAAAGTGGTTGACAGGATAATCCCCTCAGTAGTTAGATAATTAAGTGACAATCTAATAATGTATTAGGGGGTTTGGGTAGCTTAAACATTAATTAAGATTAATTGTACCTTGCCCATGGTTGAGTGCTTGTAAAGACTTAGGATGTAGTGGGAAGGCCGAGAATGGCAAAACCAACAACCTTGTCCTCACGAAAGGTTTGTTGGGTTTGCATGAGACTTGGATGGGGCTGGGGGTTCGGGAGAGCTACCAAGATAACCCAAGATGGGGGCTGGGGCCTATGGAGGCTTGCCAGGTTAACCATTCCAAGCTATGCGATTAAAATCTTCCCTTATGTTCATTGATGTGTAGACTTGTTGATATCTACTGGAGTATTATTGTGAAGTCATCTTTGTATGGTTACCCAATGTAATGTTTAGACCATGTGTGAATTCTTTGTGGTTTGCTAGTGGGTCTTATTGCTATCTCCTAGCATGGTGGGGTGGTTCTTTTTGAGCTACATGGTCAGGTGCTAGTGCCACTTTCCATCGGGTGTTCGTTCCTTTCATGTGAGGGTTGACTTCACAGATTTCTGGCTGTTCTCATGGATTTGATCATCTCATGTACCAGTTGGATCCTATTTGGTTTTTTGGGATTATTCTTGTAGTTCTTAGACCTTATATGGTCGGATGTATCATTTGTTTATGTATGCCTTCATGGGAAGTTGTACTTTTGATGTAATCATTATGTACTCTTATGAGACTTGGTGTTTTAAGTGCAATGTAATATTATGAAGACCTCATAATGTATATGCAGTGTATTATGATGAGAATTACATGGTAGGATTTATATCTTTAATTAAAAACATTGATGTAATGTAAATGAATGTATTATTATGAGTATAGCATAGAAATGTTAATGTTGTCTCATGCAAAAGTATGAATAAATCATTGTTTACTTTAAATTAAGTTCCTAATGGTTAAATATATCTTAAGTGGATTAATTGACTTTAAGTAATGATTAGTTAATTAAGTAATCCACGTTGGGAAACCCTTTAGGAGTTTAAGTTAAGTCTTTTGTTTCTGCAATTAAATGCAATGTTTATCTTAATGCATCTTTTAGTTCTGTATTGTTTAAAAAAAAAAAATTGAAACTTTTTCAAGTGTTATAGTTTAATCATTTAGGGTTTCTTGATGGGGCATTACATTTGGAATATTGTATATGTGGATGCTTGCAATTAAAGTTATTGTTGTGTTTATGCCCTTTGGTTGTTAGATGTCAACCTAGGTCTAGAGTTGGTGTGGTACCTTATGTCATCTCCTAGCATAGAGGGTGGTTCCTTATTGGTTCCACATGGTTGAGTTGTTTGATTCCTTTTTCCATTGTGATGCTCTTCATTGGATGCTCTTGTGTGTGATTGTGTATTCTTTATCTCTTTAGTTTATGGATGGATTCATGGAGCAGATTGTTGTATACCTTTATAGAATGTAATCCAATGTTGTAATATGATTCATGTGACATTTATAAAAGTAGGATAGGAAATTACATATCATGAGATAGCTATATATGTAGATTAAAAAAAAACTATGTATCTTGATATAAGAGGATCTTGTGCTCATATATAATGGAAAATGATGTACTAGGTTGTGATCATGATTCTTGCACTAGAATATGGTGTTGTAATCCTTGTTGAATTTATGTTGTATCTTTGATTGTAGTAACCCACCATAATTAACTCAACAAAATTGACCATTCTTTTTTTTTGTTTAATTTATTCATTGTGTTTGATTCAATTGCATACTCTGGCATCCATCCATTTGGATTAGGCATTCATCCATCCGGGATGAGCATCTAACCATATGGGTTAGGCATTTGTCCATACGGGACATAAGATTTCATCTATCCAATATGGGATAGGCATCTACCCATACGGGGTAGGCATAAGATTTCATCTATCCAATACGGGATAGGCATCTACCCATACGGGGTAGGCATCTATCCAATCAGGATAGGAGGTGCTCTGGCCAGAGACTTAGACTCATCGGGACCATTCGGGTCTTGAGCCACTCACTAAGTACTACACTCTTCTAAAAGAAGTGCACCGAGGTCGCCGTCCTTAGGAGTAATTAAATAACATAATACAAGCTTGAATTCAGCCTTGAAATTTGGCTTAAAGCCTTGGGAAGTCAAGCGAATCCATACGGGATTCCTTCCGAGTATGCATTGAATTACTTTTTCAAATTTAATTATCTTATCTTTCCAATTAGGATTCTTACTCAATATTTCTTTTACCAAGCCTAGACCCCACCCACGGACGCCTGAGTATGAGGGACAACTCCGTCCCAAGACTGCCTATATACTCGCTTCGGCACGGGATCAAGACGTAAAGTATGTAGTTCTATTTTCTACTCTTTGGTTTGATGTAAACTAATTAGTGGGTACGCAACCCTTTCTAGGGTCAATGTCCCAGATAGTTTCTCTACGGTTGCTACCCACGGTGGTAGCACTTAAGAAAAGGCTCAAGATGGCCTATTGCTTGTGGCCTAAAACACTAGATCCTAAATTCTTATCATAAGTGTCACCCATGACCAATTGTCAATTGACAATAATTTTTGAGATCAAATCAATTTCATAAAAGCATTTCACTCACCATCCCTATAGGGGTTTACTATAGTTTAACTCAGCGGATGAAAGATCATTTTAGAGTTATCTTATTAATTATTGATCCAAGGGGGATTACCCGCCCCTTGGATTTTAACTTCCAAGTGTCCCTTATTACTCCCTGATGATTTATAGGGACGATGCCACAGACATCATTGATGCAGCTTTATTAGGCGTTAAGTGTAGTAGTTCAACACGACGACATTACCCGTAAGCGTGACCCAGAGGCACTGTATATACCGAACGCTACTTGGTTTTGGTTTTCCAACTTCCTTTATTTAAAATTTTCTAACTTATGATAAACATCATGTTTGGAAAATAATTATGAATTGAACGCGTATATTTAGACATTGCAAAGCTCAATTAATTGAAATAACTACTTGATGAATGGCATGGGATAAAACCATAACTAGAATTATTTATCATTCAAAACTTGAATATAACTTGCATAATAATGATAGCTAGGTAACTTGAATACTAACAATTAAACGTATAATTTGCATGAAGATGGGAACACCAATAATTGAAATCAATGTAAAGACATTTGCATGAACCGAAGGTAGGGTAAGTTACATGTGAGAATATCGCTTATAAAACCACTAATTCCAACATAGAATTTAGCTTCAAGTCATTTAATATGGATTAATTGTTAAGTGGATCTTAAGAGGATCTAAGTATCATTTAATATAAATTTGTTAAAACTTAGTTATAAATCTAATAATTACCTAAGTTTAAAAATTTATTAACTAAAATTTATATATATACATAAAAGAAGGAATTTAAATAAACTAAAATTTTAAACATATATGAAAAAAAGATTTTTTTTTATTTAAAAAAATAACATTGCCCTTTGAATTATGTTTGGTCGACATTAATAAGGGTTAATGGGAGTGGGACCCATGGGTCCCCTCCACTACCTTGCGGCCACTATCGCAGCAGTGACTGCAGGCTAGTGGGGGGTACTGTTACGGTACCACTCCCTGCAGAGTAATAACTTCTTCCTCCACTTGCGAGCCGGTACACATAGGCATTATATCGTGCAATATAATTATTAATTACTTCACATAAACTCTGATATCTTTCAATTCATAGTTAATGCATATTCGTGTCCAACATTTTATTAGTACTATGTGCTAGCTTTTCTTGTCCATCGTTGCTTGTGTGAATTCTCAATGATCTCATGGACTGTTTGTATGGATCTTCTGAATTATAGTTTCAATTTGTAGTACCCCTTCTTGATTGAACTTGGTAGACTTATATTTTACCAAGTTGACTTTTCAGTTGATACATTACTGCTATACTTTATTAAGACTTATTCGATGTTTTTTCATGCTTTAACTGGATATATGATGTATGCTTTCTTACAGTATTTCAGCACTTATGATTAATGCTATTTTTATGGACTACTGTCATGGACTGACACTTTTACCTTACATATGCGATGTGTTAGTTATATGTTGCATGTTTGCAAGTGTATGAGATGCGAGGGGATGATTTTCCTTCACTCACTCCAGTGAGATAGGGAACGTCATGATTCTCCTCCATTGGTTGCGTGTTGTGTATTCTATATATCTCTATATGTGCTTGTAGTTCTTTGATGCAGGGCATTGCAGGTACAAGTGCCGTGTAGGTACGGGGTATCGTCTCCACTTGGCTTCACAGGTCTGAGCGTACCTTATTTGTCTGATGGGAGTGGAGGAGATAGTTGTTGACCCTAATTTTTACCCACAGTTACACTCATGTGAGTGTCGTCAGTTGGTCGTCCTTTCCATTTGTTCGGTCTTCGAGTCTTGGTCATTTGACTTTTTTAGAGTCTTCATGTGGCTTTTTTCAGTTTGTGTGCCTCCCTTGGGTTAGAATATTTTATTAAGTATATGGCGTCATTTCATAGTTGGTGTATTTAATTAATTTATTAATATGCCTTTGTGTTATGGATTTAGTTAATTGAATGGGGTTATTAAATTTAATTTGATAATTGCATTATATTTGGAAAAGTGATCATATTTAATCTAGTAGAAAATAAATAAAGTTAATTTCATGCTATTGCCTTTTTAGATTTTAAAAAAAAAAAAAGTTTAAATTATTGCCTTTATAACTTTTTAAAAGAGTTGATTAAATTCCACGAGAAAAGAAATAAAAGAAATGATTTTAGAAATTAACTTTTCCATTTACCTTTTTGGAGAAATTAGAAGAGTAAATTTTAAATTGGAATTTGTGATTGGATGAGAAAACTTTTCAACCTAAAAGTTTAGGTTAGAAATAGTTTTCTCCATATATGCCTGAGAGCTCACGGGAATGAGGGAGAGGAAAATTTTGGAGGCCAGATTGGAAACCAGAACTGGAGCTTGGAGACTGGATTCAGGTTGATTTCAGAGTGTTCTTCTAGGATTGCTATCACAGGTTGGGTGTTTTTCACTCTTTATTTGGTTTTAAAAATTTTAATTTAGCTTGGAAAAATACCTTTGTGTGTGTTGATATTTTGGAAGATCTCTGTTTGGGAAGTTTTAAAATTAGTTCAAATTTGGGAAATTGATTGATTTTTGGTTGTTTAAACTTTTCCATGATTTAGTTTGTTAAAATTGGAAGGAGATTGATTTTTAAATCAGAAATTTGATTCTTCCCGTTATTAGTTTCAAGTTTTAAATTTGGAGTTTAAATTCTTTGTTTCCTGGTTTGGGAAAGGGATTTGTTCGCCTAGTGTGTAAATTTGCAAATTTGTGGTGAAAGGAAAGACATGCTGGCAAATTTTTTGGAAATTTCTTCTTCCTGTGTGTTTTTGTGTTCTTCCTATGTGTTTTTGTGTTCTTCCTGTGTGTGGAGAAAATTAAAAATTTTAGTTTAAAATTCTCTCTTATGGCTTGTTAATCCTCATGATTTTGCCTATAATTTGCTATTTGGGAATCTTACTATTTATTTGGTATGCCTAGAAATTTAATTTGAAAAAGATTGTTTTAAAAAAAATATATAATTTTTTTTATTATACTCTATTTTTTTCACAGAGTGCCAGGCAGAGAGAGAGTTTGTATTAAAAAAAATAAAAATTTAATAAATGGTTTTTTTTTTTTTTTGGGGGGGGGGGGGGGGGGGGGGGGTGGACGGTAGTAGTGCTACCGTAGGGTAGCAATGCTACTAAATACCAAGACCTGCCCCTTCCTTCTTCCATGAGTTCGGTGTTTTTACAGCGCTGCCTGTGATGAGTTTTTGATTTTCAATTTATATATATATATATATATATATATATATATATCTGTGTGCGCGCGCGCGCGCGCGCGCGTGTGTGTGTGTGTGTGTGTGTGTGTGTGTGTGTGTGTGTGTGTGTGTGTGTGTGTGTGTGTGTGTGCATTATTTCCAAATAGCCCAAAACAATAATATATATATATATATATATATATATTTAAACTACATACATACATACATACATACATACATGTATGTATGTATGTATGTATGTATGTATGTATGTATGTATATGTATGTATGTATATAGTTTAAAAAAAAAAATATTATTGTTTTGGGCTATTTGGAAATAATGTATAATTGTGGAATTTGGTTTTTACGATTTAATATATATTTTAATATGATATATTTATATTGATATATATTCGATGAATATATATCTATATACATATATTATATTATTATATATATTTATTTCAGAATATATTTTATTTTATTGAAAACATATATTTGTTTTTCTTTTCTTAATTAAATCATGAATATATGTAAGTGGGTTCATTTAAAGTGGAATGTGTTAATTAAAGTAATTATGCGTTGACTTTTCCAGAGGGGGGTTATTTTTATTTCTTTAAATGTGGTTAATTTTAGCCTTATTGGACAAATGATGACTCTGAATTTCTTTTGTCAGCATAGTTGTATTTCCTACAATTTTCAAATATTGATATTTGTAAGTATTTAATGCTTTTGATTGTTTTAAAAAGATTGCATGTATTAGGATCTTTAGTGAAAATGATATCTTTGGTAAGAGCTTATTTGCGTTGCAAATCTTGTTGTGAGTTGTCGTCATGTCATAATGGTTGTTGTACCCTCTCGATCAGGTGTTGTTTGTGTAACCCTATTGATGTGAACCATTGCATGTTTTGTTCCAAATGGTCAATCCTGGGTTATTGAATTGTGTTTTCATCACCTATATTTTGTTAAGATTAGATATGGCTGTCAGTTTCGCCATAGGGTTCTCATAGAGAGACCATATTTGTTAGTGTCCTATGAGAGAATGTCTTTGAAGTGGGGGCCGCACCTGAAGTGGTTGGCAAGATAACCCCTTGAAAGTTAGTTAATAAGTGATAATCTAATAATTGATTAGGGGGTGGGTAGTTGTAATGCTAATTAAGATATTGTACCTCCACATGGTTGAGTGCTCGTATAGGCTCAAGATGTAGTGGGAAGGCATGGAATGACAAACCTACCACCTTGTCTTCACAAAGGGTTTGTAGGGTCCGCATGATACTTAGATGGAGCTGGGGGTTCAGGAAAGGTTACCAGGATAACCCAGGATGGGGGCCAGGACCTATGGAGGCCTACCTAGGGTAACCATCTTAAGCCATGTGATGACACTCTCTCCTTAGGGTCACTAGTGTATTGTGAGTTCGAGTCACATGAGTATTATGGAGTCATGTTGTATTGTCATACTTGTCTTGTTTATGCTTGCTTGAGGGTCTTCTGCTATCTCCTAGCATAGTGAGGTGATTCCATTTTGGCATCACATGGTCAGGCGGTAGTTCCACTTTCCACCAGATATTCTTGTTCGTACTTTCATGCGAGGATTGGCTTCACTGGTGTACCCGTGGTTCGTGATTCATGTATCATCTCATGTTCGTGATTATTGTACATTCGAGACCCATGTGATCATTGTATCAGTAAACTATGTAACCTTGACATTGTAATTTATGTAATTTCATATGTACTATTGGAAGCCATGTAATTATTGAATGGTATAATCTTAATTTAGTTGAATGTATGTTATTTCAGTTATCTTTATTATTATGTGTAAATGCTTCATTGAAAGTAAATATATTGTATCACTTTAGATATTTCAAATGTGGAATTCAATTTTATGAATATGATTTAATTAGATGTATTTGAGTTCCCTAATTAGATGGATAATTGGATTAACCTTATGATGTTGTTTTAGTTACGAATTAATCTTCGTTGGTAACCCTTTAGGAATTCTTGTGTTAGACTTCTGCTTGTGTTATTAAATGTGCAATGTAACAATTAATGCACTTAATCTTTTATTTATTTTTTATTTCACCCTTTAGTTGCCTAGTAGTGTTGTTTTCCTTTAGGGTTCCTGGCGGGGCATTACACAATTTCAACAATTTTTTATAGCTTACGATACATGTTAATTTGCATTTTGTGCTCATTTTAAATTATTGTTACTGTTGTAGCTTGTCTATCTGTAAGCATTAAGGATTTTGGTTGTTTAATATTTTTAGAGTTTGTGGTCTCCACGTCTTATAAAGCCGGACTAAATCTTAAATGCAAATATATTTATCTAAACATACAAGATCAATAGTAGGTTATTTTACATGGCCAACATGAGCAGGATACCTTTATTTCAGTATAGGAGATGTATATTTACAAAACCCTAGTATTATGTCAAAAAATCTATTAAATTATTTTAATTCGATTTGTCATGGTTCATTTCTTTAGAACTTTGAAAACTTAAAAAAATTTGCCCAAAATTTTGTCCACTCATAATACTTGTTTTAGAAGCTAGATTTGTCTTCTTTATGATTTAATATCTAAAAGGTAAAATTTCTAATCAAATCTTTATCAATTAAAATATGAACTATCCCAAACTTTTACTTTTTTCTCATTACTCGTTGCATTAATTTTCTATTTCTTGATAATTTTAACCCCTTTTCAATATGTTCTATCAAGGAATGGTAGGCAATATGATTTGACGAACGAGCATGTTTGATCAGTTCACCTCCACCAATCAAATGAACCAACTCTAATGTATATACACAATCATCAAACACGATCTTGTGCAATGGAGAGTTGAATCTTTATTATTTCAAAGCCTTCATACCTAATTCAAATCTTTGCTTCTCTTAACCTTTTTTTTTATTTGTGCAAAATCTCATTCAATATTCCAATTTTCTATTTTAGAGGCTTGCAATGTCGATGGGGTAAGAAATTGTGTAGAATTGTGTACTATTAAATTATTTACCTGTGTTTTGTCATAACCATCTTTTAAGACTTTGATAAAACTTGTTAATAATAATAATAATAATAATAACAATAATAATAATAATAATAATAACAATAATAATAATAATAATAATATTATTATTATTATTATTATTAATATTAATATTAATATTATTACTATTATTCTTAATATTACTTTTATGAGTTAGAAATGATAAATTAAATAAGGTCAAAATTTTAAATAAAAATGAGTAATAAGTGGCGACTCGCATGTGAGGTTATAATTTACTTGGAAATTATTTATTTTCTCAATATTCTAATTGAGCACATGGTGTCGGAGAAATAAGAAGATTCTAGAAAAAAAATTCAATTTCAAAATATTAAGGAATAAATATTATATTTAGCAAATATATGACATGGGAGTTACAAAATTATGCTATGACAAGAATAATTTTATTCATGGCCTTTTTATGACAAAGGAGTTACAAAATTCATATTTGATAAAATAGAGGAAAATTCAAATTTAGTTTTTTAATGCATGGTCAAATGTAACCGCCACTATGACAATAATCATTTTGCATGAAATTAATTTAAAAATTACTTATTTTCTCAATATGTTATTTAGCACATGTTGTAGGAGGAAATGAGAAGGTTCTAGAAGAGAATCTCAAATTCAAATTTTTGCATGTAACCCCCACTATGACAATAGTCATTTTTGCATGGGATTATTTTAGGAAAAGAATCTCAAAACCAATTAATTTACATGGTAGTGAGAAAATGACCCTCTTTTCTATATATTGAACACTAGATTTTTGAAAAGGGAGAGTTCATTGTTTTCTTTGATAAATAGTTTTGAATTCTTGCAAATTATGTTAGTAGTAGGAGGATTTTGGTAGACATATTGTATTGTAGGAGATAGAATTTTCTAGGGGTTTTGGAGGAGATCTATACCAGGTTGCAAGACAAGGATCGAATGGAGCAAGAGGAACAATCAAGAAGAAATCAAAGGGATTGAAGATCTTCAACAAAGGAGAGCATTATCAGATAAGTGAATTTTCCTCCAAATGATTAAGGAAGTTTGATCTATAAAATTTATTTAGTTGTATTTCAAAAAATATATGAAGTTTCTTTTATTTCTTTGTAATATCTCAGGAAATAAAATAAAAAAAAACTATTTGTCTTTTAGAAAGGAAATAAATATAGTTTTTATTTATTATTAAGATTTTCTATTGGTTCCAAATAATATTTTAAATTTGGAGTTTTCAATCTCATTTTATTTCAAAGAAAGCTAATGGTGTTTTAATTTATTCATAACATGAAACATAAAAGTTCGATTATATTCATTGGAAATAACATTTATCTTAATTATGAATTAAAATTTTAAATAGATTTATCGATAAATATATGAAATAGGTTCATTGCATATCTATCTTGAAATACCCAATTTAACATAGTTTAATGATAAATTAAATTTTCTAAATACAAAAAAAAAGAGAAGATATCAATCCATTATTATTAAATTAAATATCACTAAATTATAAGTGTCTAGATTTAATACTAAATGAGAATAATGAAATAATGTTAGGTTATCCTATTTTGAAGCTTGGCATAGGAAATATTATTATTGCAATTGACTTTAGTTACAAAAACATATTGTTTAAAATTGAACATGCAAAATAATTTGTATTAATTGAACTTACTTTTTCGTCAGTTACTTTCACTAAAACATAATTTAATTAGTTATAAACACGGGAAAAGAGGTATTAATATTTATATGTGGGTTAAGAAAGGAAACTTAGTTAATGAATTAATTAGTTTCATCTAAGAAATAATTACTAATAAATTATTGATTAGAAATGGAAAGTAAATCTGGGAGAGAAAAGCTATGGGATGAAAATCAAATTAAATATGGTTTTACTTTTTTCATGCAACTCTAACAATTTTTCTTTTAAAAGGCAATATAATTAGAAATACTATCTTAAAATATCCCCTTAAATCTAGTTCTTCACCAGCACCAACATCATTGGTATCAATATTTGATTATGATGCAGTAGCTTATCTAGTATAATTTGTAGATTCTGTAGAGTAAGCTATTGATTCTTCTAAGACCTTTAACCAGTTGCTTAGAATGAAGGCTATGACCCAGGCATGCTTGATTTTAGCATGAAAATTTAAACTTAAGTAATTGGAAAATTAGACTTGGTTAAATTAAATATAAATAGTTAAATTTAGAATTGATATGAGTAACTATTATAGATCTATACTATTGTGCAGAATAGTTTAATCTCAACTAAATTTGTCAAAACTCTTAACAACCATGAAGGTAATTTTGCATCTATTGTTCTAGAAATAGTCTATTTTATTATGTAAGTAAATTGAATAATTTTATTCATATAGAAATAGTTTAATATGAAAATATAATAAAATGAAATAAATTAAAAAAAAATGATTTAAAGTTTTATCTAAATAAAAATAAAAATAAAAATAGAATAACTATACTTGAAAAAAAAAACTACAACAAAATCAGTCATCCAATCCTTGCAAAAAGGGTTTTCAAAATCTGCATAAATTTGGATACATTAATCTGCAAACAAGACTAAAAAAAATTATCCTATTAAGATGGTTTTATACAAAATAGGAATCCGATCGATGCAAAGGGTAGCAAACTCACAGAGAGGCATGGTAGATTTTGTAGAACTCTTTTGAATGCATTCTTCTTCTTCCATTCTTCCTCAAGGTAGATTTCGTAGAACTCTTTGGAATGCATTCTTCTTCTTCCATCCTTCCCATGGTAGATTTTGTAGAACTCTTCTAAATGTATTCTTCTTCTTCCATTCTTCCTTGCAAGATCCACAATAATGAAATGAAAGAAAAACCCTAAATTTTAGTATTAGTATAAAGATTTTAGGGTTGTGGGTGAACCTTACATCTAAGGGCTAAGATTAAATCTAATCTAAGGGTTGATATTGCTTAATTTATTTAGTTTAAATTTCAGTATTCACTATAATAAAAAGGAAATTATTTCCTTCATATTTAAATTTAATTTCATGAGGGTATTTATTTTGTGAAGATAATTTTATTTAAGACAAATATTAAGTAATCTTTTTCTTGATAAACATAAATTTAGATAAAATAAATTAAAATTAATTATAGTAAATTTATCATTGATTTGACTGGTTGGTTGTTATGCTCTCTTGTATAAAAATTAATTATATTTATATTAATTAATTGCTTATTTTATAAATAGATATTAACACCCTTAATTTTAAATTGCACCAATAGTTTTGAACCAATGATTTAATTGACTTATTATTTAATTACATGAGGTTTAAAATTTAAAATGCTAAGGGATACGATTGTGTTGAAGATTGTTTTTTCTTTTTCTTTTTATTTTTTAATTTTTTTAAATTTTTTAAATTTTATATATATATAATTAGTAAGTTATCTAAAAAGCTTTAAAACTTTCTTATTTGCATTTCTATAAATTTTAAAATCATTTGTTAAATTATATTTATTAAAAAGAATAATCTTAATTTAAGCGTTATATAATCCTTATATTTGGGATAAAAATGGATAAGGAGTTATTTAAAAGTAATATGCTGGCGATGAATTATAATTAAGAGATCAAATAACATATGAAATAAATTATTATTAATTAAACATTTTTCTTATTATTAAATGAAATGTAAGTTCCTTCAAATTATTTAAATTATGGTATAGTGTGTTAAGTTTGATAAATGTTAAACTATTTTCCAAAGTCTTGCTATTTAATCATTTAATTTTATTTCAAGCAATTTAGTACCTTTCAAGTATTAGGATTCACATTTAAAGTAGTGTTATCATTGTAGATAAAATTTATGTTACTTCATATGGAAGAATTAGTTGGGCTTATTATTAAATACTTTTCACTTCAAACAAGTAGGTGTTAAATTTCATTTCCAAAGTCTTGCTATTCAATCATTTAATTTTCTTTCAAACAAATCAGTACTAGGATTCATACTTATTGTGTAATGGTTTGTTCCAAAACAATTATATCTTGCAAGTAATTCAAATCATTTTCATAAGTTATCTTTGAAAGTATCATGGTTTCCAAGTAATTAGTAATTTCATGTATTTAGTTCAAGTTTTCAAATTTTTAATTATTTTAATAATTTTCCTTCAGAGAAAATACTATTCCCAAGTAGTCGATTTGTTTATGTTCCCTTTAATTACGTGAAATTTATACTTTAGTTTTTTAATTCAAGCGATAATTCCTTGTATATAATAGTTTCTTTTTCATAATTGTATTGGTATATCGCTTCATTTAAGATTCATGAATTCAAAGTTAAATCTATAGTTAGATAACTAAACAAGAGGAGTTGAAACCAAAAATTAGTAGCGTTTGGTATCTATGGTGCCTCTGGGTCGCACTTATGGGTAATGTCATCATGTTGAACTACTGCACTTAATGCCTAATAAAACTACAACAATGACGTTTGTGGCATCGTCCCTCTAAATCGCCGAGGAGAAATAAGGGTCATTTGGAAGTTAAAATCCAATGGATGGGTAATCCCTCTTGGATCGATAATCTAAAAAGATAAAATTTTAAATGAATTTTGTATCCGCTCAGTTAAACCTTAGAAAACCCCATTAGGGTTTGGTTGTGTGTTATGATCTTGAAATTTTATTTTATCCTAATGATTTCAGGGGATGATAACGGATTAAGGGTGACGTATTTAATAGAAAATAAGACTTAGTTATCTTAGGCCACAAGTGGAAGGCCACCTTGAGCCTTTTTTCTATAGAGCTACCATTGTAGGTAGCCACCGTAGAGAATCTATCTGGGACATTGACCCTAGAAAGGGTTGTGTACCCACCAAACCGTTTACATTAAACCATAGTTAGAAACTAGAACTACATACTTTACGCCTTGATCCCATGCCGAAACGAGTATGTAGGTAGTCTAGGGATGGAGTTGTCCCTTGTACTCAGGCGTTCGGGGATGGAGATCAGGATTTGGTTAAGGATGACTTGATCACTTTTTATTGAAGTTCCTTGGTCTTTCAATGAAAGGGTATAATAACACTAATTGAAAGATTATAAGTAATTGAATGCATATTTGGAAGGGATTCCATATGGATTTGCTTGACTTCCCGAGGCTTTAGGCCAAATTCTGAAGCGGAACTCAAGCTTGTTTATTTTAAATTTTTTATATACTCCTAAAGATGATGACCTCGGTGCATTCCTAGTAGGGGAGTGTAGTCTTTAGAGAGCAACTCAGGACCTGAATGGTCCTGATGAGTCTAAAGTCTCTAGCCAGAGCATTACCTATTCTTTGAATAGATGCCTACTCCATTTGGGTAGATGCTTATCTCAAATTGGATAGATGAAACTCCCTGTCCCATATGGATAGATGCCTAACCCATATGGTTAGATGCCCATCCCGGTTTAGATGGATGCCTATCCCATTTGGATAGATGCCCAGAGTATGCGGTTGAATCAAACACAATTAAAAATAAGTGGGTATGCGGTTGAATCAAACACAATTAAAAATAAGTGGGAATAAGTAATCATCAAAAAAAAAAAAAATCAGTTGAGTTTTTTGGATTAAGAGAAGTGGGTCATTACATGTTTGAAACCTAGATTTTGGACCACTTCCAAGGTAATTTTTGTAAGCAATTTGTACACTCAACATAAAACCATATTTGTAATTTATTAACGAAAGTTAAAGGAATTTATGTAGGTTGTTGTAATTTGTGAATTTAAGGGTTGTAAACAATGGTAAAGGATAAACAAATTGGTAGGGAACCTGAACTAAGAGAAGAACGAGGCTTAACATCCATTAAGGAAATGATAAGCGAGAAACCACTAGTAATTTACTCTAAATCTTAGTGTTCTTGTAAGTACAACTTCTATTATTTAGCCACCACACTAATTTTGGTAAAAGTCAAGTCAAGTATTCCCCTCTCAAATGCAAGCAAATTACTTAAATTCATCCCATGTTTGTAGATATTATCATAGTGTGAAGGCTTTGTTCAAGTGCATTAGAGTTTAGCTCCATTGGTTGTGGAACTGGACAAGTTGAGTAAGTTTAAATTTGAAAAAAAAACTAAAAAAGAAATTGGTCTATTATGTTTTCTTTTAGGAAGTATGCTTGTTATCGAGGCTCGTGTGTAGCTTTAGGAGTCTTGAGAGGAACATCATTAGCTGAGAAAATTCATTTTGTCTATCTATTCAACGTAATTGAAACTATTCTTCAAGAAAAGGTACACATAATGACAACAATGAAACTCAATTGCTTCCCTTATGAGCTTTGTACACCACAGGTTGATTGGAACAATAATTTTTGACAAAACCCATTTTTCTCATATGTTAAATGTGGTTGGAAATAATGTTTTATAAGCATATATAATTTAAATGCACAAATGACAGTAGTAGAGATGCATTTTGTACTAGCATTTCAAGAAGATTATACTATTTTCAAAAATTAAAGAAAGACGTTTCAAGGATTAGGGTTTTTTTTAGTAGGTAGTATTCTTTAATGGGCCATTTTGTTATATTTTTCTTTAAACATTTTTGCCATTTGAAGATAATGAAGAATAATATTGCTTCTCTTTAAACATTTTCCAAAGTTTTGTATAAAGTGTGTAAGATCTTAAGGAAACTAGAAAAAGTACCTTGGATTTTTTTACCAAATGTAATAAATGAGAATTCAATGTTGAAAAACATCTCCCATGATTTATTTCTAACCACAAAAAATAATCCCTATCCTAGATCGCAGAATCACATTATCGATTTGTTACAACCCTCTCACTTAGAATATTCAAAAAATTTATTTGATTAATTTTGGGTAAGATTGAAATTGATCAATAATTAATTTGTAATAAATTAAAAATCAACTAATAAATCAAACAAACTCAAAATTTATAAATACATTAAATTAAATAATAAACTTGATTAAATATAATAGTAGACCAATATATATATAACTAATTTTATTGATAAACTTAAAATACATATATATAAATATATATATTCTTTACATAATAATAATAAATAAATGCAAGTAATTTAAATAATAGATAAATACTTATTTTATATTTATTTTAATGCATATATTTTATTTAAGCACATGGTGTAGGAGAAAGGGGAAGGCTAAGACATTTGGCACAAAAGAAGAGGAAAGTAATTGTAAGCATATTATATGACAATTAAGTTATTTATTTATTTTGGAAGGAATAAGTATTATTTTAGCAAATGCTAGGACATGAGAGCTACAAATTAATTCTATGACAGGAATATCTCTATTCATGGTATTTTTATGACAAGGGAGTTACAAAATTCAGTTTTGATAAAATGGAAGAAATAAAAAAATTTGACAAAAAGGGAGTTACAATTTTATAAACTAGTTTTATTTTTGATAATTTTTTAATGAGAAATTTTGTTAAGTGTTTTTGATAATATAGTTACTCTTTTGGAATTGTTTAAGATTTTTGAGAAGGTTTTGGAATTTCAGCTTTGATATTAGATTTAGAGTGAAGAAAATTTCCTTGAGAGAATACTTATGGGAGAATGTTGTATGCATTAAACAAGTTTTATTTTTGGGAGACTTTTTTTTTAAATGTTTTTTTAAGAGTTCTTCTTTCTAGATTTTTGAAGAAATTTTACTTGAGAATTGAAGAAAAGTTAAGAATTTTGGAAGCGAACAAAAGGAGATTCATGAAGAAATCAAAGGAGTTAAAAGATCTTCAATAATGAAGAAAACTTTATAGATAAGTAAATCTGCTCCAATGCAAAAATAAATTCAATCATTGATGTAGACTAATTTTATCTTGAAAAAATATTGGTAAAACTATTTTTGCAATTAATAAATACGTAAAATATAAATTTGATTTATTTGTATTCATAAGAAATAGTATATATAGTTATTTTGAAAATGAAGTTTATAAATTTGGGGGTTTCTAATTTTTTTATAAATAACACATTGAATTAAATAAATAGATTAAAAAATCTGATTTTGATCTCTTATATATAGTCATAAATTCTAATAAAAAAAATGAAATAAATTTTATATTATAAATATAATTTAATATTATATTTAATATAAAAATTATAATATATTATTTTTAATTTTTAAAGATATAAATTTAAAAAAGAAAAATAAAAGAAAGAATAATAATAAAATTTTTGGTGTTAACAATATGAACTATGGAAATCATATATCTATAAAAATAATGTTTTAGTTTAATTTCTTTTTTGTATATGTTTGAGAGATTTAACAATTAGAATTGTTGATAGATATAAAGTTCAGATTTGGATTTAAAATGGTGATTTGTAAAATTAAAATAATAATATTATATTTTGTTACATATATATTTCAATTTTTAATATGTTATTTGATAATTAATATATAATCTAAAATTAGAAACATCACATAAGATTATTAAATATTAAGCAATAAATCAAACCATTTTTTTTTACACTTGTAATAAGATTAGATTTTTTAGGATGTTTTAATCCTACTTGAAGATATTAAAATAATAAATAAATTATCAAATTTAAAAAAAAATTACAAAAATTAAAACCCCACCTCATAAAATAATGTTAGGTTTTCCTATTTTGAATTTATTATTTATATTATTTCAATTGAATTTATTTACAAGAAACATATTGTTTAAAATTAAACATGCAAAATAATTAGTATAATTGAATTGACTTTTTAATCAATTACTTCACTAAATTTTATAATTTAATTAGTTATGAACACATGAAAAAGGGGTAATTAATATTTATATGTGGTTCAGTAAAGAAACTTAGTTAATTAATTATTGGGTTGAAGAGTTTTATTTAAGAAATATTTACTAATAAATTAAAAGAAATTATTGACTAGAAATAGAAAGTAAATCTTATTGTAAGTGAAAGGCTATAAGATAAAAATCAATTTGAATGTAGTTTTATAAAGCTCTAATATTTTGTTTTTAAAAGACATAATAAAGTAATATAATAAAAAATGGGACCTTTAAAAAAGTAAGAACTATTTAAAATCTTTATATTTTGGTTTTTAAACCTTTTCTTAAATCTAGGTAGTGGCTTGATTTTTGCATGAAAATAATTACATTATTTTTGAACACACAAATGAATTTACTTGCAAGCAATTGAAGATATTTTTAGTAACCACTTTAAGGTAGAGAAACCTTCATTACTAACTAAATTAAATATAAATTGTTAAATTTAGAATTGATATAAGTAACTATTAAGTAAGTAAATTAAATGGTGTAAACCATTTTATTCATTTAGAATTAACTCAGTATGAATAAATAAGTATTAAATATTGTGTCACATTTAAGGTATCGATTTTAGTTAAATTTTATATGTAATAAAAATTATAATTGTATTAGTTTGATCAAATATTTAGATGATATTATCATACTTTGATGATAGAAAAATAAAACTCAAACAAAAGAGATATACAATAAGGTTTATTAGTAAAAGATTAATGAACTTAATTATTTATTTTTTTCTAACCTTTTTTTAAAGAGATTAATGGAACTTAGTTGTCTTAGAATATTGAGTCCATATATTATTAGTTCCCGCCATAGGCAATAATAATTATGCATCACCCAAATCTATTCTAGTAGTCTACAATTTTATTAGTATGATGTAAGCATTTGACTATTCATTGAATATTTTTTGACATTTTCATACAATAGTATTTTACAAAATTGCCACTATTACATAAAGTAACTATTTTGTCATATTTCTTTTGATAATGCAATAATTGATAAAGCCATTTGTTTTTTTTATCCGTAAAATCATTTGATTTTTAATTATAACTTTAAAAATATATAAAATTATAAATATCAAATATATTATGAAGTTAAATGTGTAGCTATTATTAATCTATTAATATAATGATGAGATAATAATTTCTTATATAATATTATATAAAAATAAAATTATTAGATGATAATATAGTAATTAATATATAATGCAATATAAATTATACATGTTAATAAAATAATTATAATACATGTACAACTTTAGTTGGCCTAGTGGTAGAGAATTTGTGCTCTTGAAAGAGAGGTCACAAGTTCAAATCCCATAAGGGGGTAAGGCATGTACACCTCATTGGCTTCGGCCCATTACCTATCAAAAAAATAAATTATAATACATTAATTATATATAAATTAAATATACTTAAAGAATTAACAATTTTTTTAATCAGTAAGAATTGATATAAAGTATTCAAAAAAGAAAGTACATTCTGCAAAAAAATCCCTTCTAAACCATCATCCCATCAAACAGTCATAATGTCTTAACCATATAAAACACCCCCTAGAAATCTTGAGAGTAGCTACCCAACAACATCCACAAGTATACAGTCTGGAAATATACAACCCATTCAACCATAACACAATAGAAAAGACTAGGACTAATACCATTAATCCTAGCAACAAAAAAAATACATTTGACTACCACCATCTAACCTAGACCAGCCACCTGACTAGCCTCATTTTTTTCTTTGAACTTGTCAAGTATCTTTGCAGCCTCCTCCATGCGTGATTGAGGTCTTAGCTCTCGACCCATCTCCACTCGAGCCAATTCATGCGTTGTGTTCAACACTAACTCTACTTGCACCAAATCCGCAAAGGTTTTAAATGCCTCCCAACCACACCATGCCATAGCCCTACACTGTGCTTTCTGCTCACCTTCCGAAACACAAACATATGGTAAAATGCTCATAGGTTCTGCCATTCCTTCTATTATGTCTATTCCCTTTCTTGGAACCGCCCATTCAAAAATAGACTTCATGTTACCAAGATACTCCTCATCAATTAACTCCCTCAAAGCCTGCTTCACTTTGTTCGTCGAAGTTTCAAACTCCAGCCCCCAAGTATAAATTAAGGAATAAATATCCATGTTGGTTCTATACCCGTGGCTTACAAACACAAAATCCTCCCCTAGCATGAGTTTCACCACGTCTCTCAATCTGTCATCCTTGTAGCAGAATAGGCCTTGTAATCGCTTGTTCGTAACCTTGCCCACAAAAGACACAAGCTTTTTCTCTGTCTTGAAGGTGAAATTAGCTTCCATTACTCTCCTACTAAAAATATGCTACCTCTACAAGCTCCTTCTCTATTCTCTATCAGCCTCTCTAATTCTACTCAAATGATAAATAAAACCAGGCATCCACATTTACCTAATATTCAATCAATGTAATTAATACACTTCACATCAAATTTTTATTTTTGAAATCCTCCCCTGCCATCACAATACTATTACATTAATTCTCCGCTAATAGTGCACTATTTGATTTTTATTCCCCACTCTACCCGCACAGTTTGACATTAACACCACCTCTCCGGCATACCATTCATCATGACATCAAACTTGCAATTCATCTTCCCGATAAACTCGATCTTGCCAATAAAGATTAGCTATCCTCCATGTCAGTAAATGATAGATTGCACAAATCTTCCACATGATCATCCTGAGCATTTGTAAGAGACATTGCCCATTTGGAAAGGATGTCAACCACCATGTTTTCTTCTCTCTACACATGGGTGACTTTAAAGTCACTAAAACAATTTATATCACTTCTAATTTTTTGCACATATTTGTTCAAATGCCATGCATGGGCCTCCCCTTATATCAAAGCATTTAATATGATTAACGAATCCCCTTCCAAATGTAATCTATCAAAATCGAGTTTCAGCCCCCAATCCACCGCCATGAGAGCTACTTGAATCTCTGCTTCATTGCTCATACCCTTTGCCAATCTTTTGGCTCCCCATGCAACCATTTTCCCCTTCCAATCCCAGAATACCACTCTAGCTCCAGATTCTCATGGGTTTCCTTTTGCCGCACCGTCAAAGTTGGCCTTAATCCATCCTTCTAGAGGAGGAGTCCATACACAATTCAAATTTATGTATGATAAATCCTTCCTTGAATGTGGATAAACCCGTATAGACCCATGAACGGGTTTAAAGAATTAATACTTATTATTATGTATAACCATTAATTATAAATAATATTAAAGTTATTATAAGTAATATTAAATGTTATTAAAAATTAATATTATAATATATATTAATTATTGCATATATAATTATGCATGATGCTAGTTTTCATAATAATTATTATGTTTATTAATTAAAAACAATAGTTATATAGCTATTATAATTATATATTAATTAATTTTAATTTATTGATTAAAAATTATTGTGCATAGAGATTTAATTTTAATTTGACACACTCTTCACAAAACCTTTACATCACATATCTAGTTTTTTAGCACATCATAGATAGTGACAAGAACCATATGCAGTGCAATTTTTGTTAAATATATTTTTATTTAGTGTATTTTGAGAATCTAATCATATTAATTTTATTATACATCATCTTATCATGCAAAATATAGCAAAATAATTCCAAATTATTATTAATACTATTATTTCATAAATGGGGTAAAAATTTATTAATCACAAAACAAAAATGGCCAATGAACCAACAAAGAAGAGCCAATTGCTTGAACATACAAGATAAATAAAAAGTGAATATCCTCTATCCACAACATTCCAACCCTACAATCACGCCTATTTGGCTAGGCAATTTGCAACTTTATTCCTCTCTTGGGGAATGTGAGAAAAAGGTAACAGAGTCAAAACACCTACTTAGGCTAAGAATCGACCTACTAACAACAACTAAATTTTAATATTATTACTAGAATTTACCATAGTTTCAATTTTAATACAAAAGCATTTAATACAAAAACATAATGACAGTAACCTGATGCAAATGCGTCTCTTGTTAATCAAAGTGAGCCTTATAAAGATAAATGATATCCATGAATAAGTTTTCTTTAAAACTTCCCTTATACATTTTAGGAGCAAATCATTAATTCTTTTCTAATAATTTGAATTTGATAAGGTTATCTTTTATGGGCAATAAAGTTAGATTACTTTGTCTTATCAATTATATGTTGTAGAATTATTTAGTATTTAGTTCCAAGAGTATGAATGATTTAAGGAAAGGAAAGCAAATCCTGTTAAATATAACAAACACATTGCTAGATGTGACCCGATTAAGGGATTTCCCTCAGATCTGTTAGGATCTTCACTTTGTTAGAAGTGACCTTGTCAAAGGATTTCAAACACTCATTTAGAATGTTACCTTGCTAGAGGGTTTACAAATAAGATTGTTAAGTCCACTCGGTTAAGAGATTTTTTGTCACTTACAAAATAATAGTAATAAAAATATATCTGCAACTTCACATCTAAAATGCTAAAGAAGATTCTTATTTGCTCAAAACAATCTAGTCATAGGACTTATCTTGTCCCTAATCTGTTATTCAAACAGGTCTTCAAGCTTTTGTGCTCGGTAATCACTATGTAGCATCCCTATGCTTACACTTGCCCACATACATTGTTTATCAACAATTCCTTATTTATAAACAATTGCTAACCGCTGAATCTCCATGATCACATTTCCCATGATCAATCTTAGCCATCAGATCTTCAAACTTGACCAGGTTCAATGTATCCTTTCTATCTGAAAATGTTTTACCTTGCCTAGGGAGTTACATTCCTTTCTTGGAACTTGCACAAGGTTATTGCGGTTCAATCTGAGCTGTAGATCTTCCTGTCGATTTTCCTTTGCCATAGATCCTTAACAAACTTCATGCATGACATACCAATCATTTATACATCTCCAACTAATCAACATCCTTCATTAAATAATGCTTTTATCCATCCAATGCGATCTGTCATAACTCGGTTGCAACTCAGTAAATACTAAACTTTACTCGATAGACATTCTTCCTTCATTAACTGATATCAATAACCTTAGGGTTTACCAACTAGGTTCCTTAGGGTTTACCGACTGGGTTCTTTGCTCAGTGACATAGTATAGTATTAATCTTACAATCAACAACATATGTAGGATATCAAAACAATCTAAACATCATGATCTCATCATTGTCTAACTCGATAATAGTTTCCCATTGAATAACTTATTTCTCCCCTTATTTGTCACATTCTTTTTGTGTCTTTTACCGACATCTTAATTCTCTTCAAATCAATCTTCTCAAGATATGACAACATCATACTGAATCAGAAAATCAATTTCTTGACATCAATGACAAAATAATGTTATAAAGATAGTTATCATCCTTTTCAGCTATATCAATAATCTCTAACAACCTTCTCAATATCCTTAATGAATATCAACAATCTTTCTTTCTACTGAAATGCCAACAATCTCCCCCTTTGGCATTGATGGAAAAACCAACTTTTAAATGGTAATACCAACAAGATATTCAAATTGATTCAGATTCAGATTGCTGTTAGACTTCTCCTGTTATCCTTGAGCTGTTAAAATCTTCTGAAGTCTTTTCCCTTTTTCATTAGGCTTCTGGGATGTTGTCTTGCATTTAGTCTTCTCCGTTTTGCAGTAATCTTCTCCCCCTATCATTAGGCTTCTGTTAATTTCATCATTTAGGATTTTACCATTTAGTCTTCTCCCCCTTTGACAACAATGCCAAAAAGTAAAAGAACTAAATCATGATTTCTTCCCCTGTGAAGTGATTTGCCTTGCTATGTATCATCTCAGTCTTGGTCAGAGCAACTTGTCTCTATTCACTATTTCCTGCACACCTTTAGAAAACCTTCTAAAGTGCATAAATCAGCATCAATCCACACATAATATTCTATAGATTCATCGAATTGATGCTTTCACCAAACTCTGTTAGTGAGTAGAAGATAGGGGTAGGACCCCTAACTTGCTTTTGAGATACTCAAAAGTGTCCCTTGGTAGTGGCTTTGTGAAGATGTCTACTAATTGCTCCTTTGAACTGATATATTCCAGTACAACTTTCTTTTCTTGAACTTCTTCTCTGAGATAATGATACATTATAGATATATGCTTTGTCTTAGAGTGCATTACTGGATTCTTTGAAATGTTAATGGCACTAGTATTATCACAGAATATAGTTACTGGCTCGGTAAATTTCTCATACCTTCCAACACTTGTTTGATCCATGCTATATTGGTACAATTCAATGCTGCAGCAACATATTCAGCTTCTACTATTGACTGTGAGATACATCCTTGTTTCTTGCTAAGCCAACTCACTAGTCTTTCTCCTAAAAAGAAAGCTCCACCACTTGTGCTTTTCTTGTCATCTATGTTGCCTTCCCAATCAGCATTGGTATAAAATTTTAAATCAAAATCATTCTTCTTTTCATATACTAAGTCATAATCTTCAGTGCCTCTCAGGTATCTGAAAATTCTCTTGATTGCTGTCATATGTGTTTCCTTGGGATCTGCAGAGAATCTTGCAACAATACCTACTGCATGTGCTATATCCGATCTACTATGCACAACATATTGCAACTTCCCAATCATAGATCGGTAAAGTGTCTCATCAACAGATGCAGATTCACCATTCTTTGATAGTTTACAGTTAGTATTCATAGGAGTACTTACTGGTTTAGAATCCTCCATTCCAAATTTCTTCAAGATTTCCTTTATGTACTTGGATTGAGTAATGAAAATGTCATCTTTCATTTGCAGTATTTGTAAACCTATAAAATACTTTATCTCACCGATTAGTGACATCTCAAATTCTTTGCACATTTCATTTCCAAAGTTTTTGCATAGAGAGTCATTACCACAAAATATAATGTCATCAACAAATATGGCTGATTTCAGTATTCCATTGTCCTCATCATTCTTCATATACATATTGCTATTTTCACTTGTCCTTATAAAACCAATTTTGATCAAATAAGAGTGCAATCTCTCATACCATGCTCTAGGTGCTTGTTTCAGACCACATAAAGCTTTGTTTAATTTACATACCCGATCTATACTCTTGTCTTCAACAAATCCTTCAGGTTGTTCAATATAAACTTCTTCTTCTATTATACCATTCAAAAATGCAGATTTAACATCCATTTGATATACCTTAAAATTTTTGAAAGCAGCATATGCCAATAATGTTCTTACTCCCTCAAGTCTAGCCATAGGTGCAAAGGTCTCACCATAATCTATTCCTTCTTCTTGAGAATAACCTTTGCAAACTAGTCTTGCTTTGTTGCGAATGACCTCACCTTTTTCATTTAGCTTATTTCTGAAAATCCACTTTGTATCGATTACATTTTTGTCCTTTGGTCTTGGGATTAGTGTCCATATGTCACTCTTCTTGATTTGATCAATCTCTTTTGTCATAGCATTTACCCAATCTTCACTGTTAAATGCCTCTTTTACTATTCTCGGTTCAAATTTAGATATCAAACGTGTTTTGTCTCAGTTTGTTCCTTGTCATCACTGGATCATCCTTATCTCCTATAATCTGACTTGATGCATGATGTCTTCTGACATATTTGGCTAATATAGGCTCGGTAGGCTCTGTATGATCTTCTTCATCACTCAGTAACTAGACATTATCTTCATTTTCTTTAGCAGCTTTCTTGGTAGGACTTCTCGGTTGAACATAAGCAAATTCTTCATAATATTCTAGTTCTTTGGAATTTCCTTCATCATTTCTTTTTGCAAATTCATCAATTTTCACATTTGCACTTTCCACTATTTTGTTAAATGATTTGATTAGACATTTAAATGCTTTACTTCTAGAAGAATAATCAAGAAATGTTCCTTCTTCACTTTTCTAATCAAACTTTCCATTTCTGTCATCTTTGTGAACATAGTATCTACTTCCAAAGATTTTAAAATAACTTACATTAGGTTTCTTGTCATACCAGATCTCATATGGTGTCTTCATAGTTCCTTTCTTCAGTTGAACTTAGTTCAGGGTGTAAACTGCAGTGCTGGTTGCTTCTCTCCAAAATGTTTGAGGTACCCTTTTTTCTATCATCAGGGTTCTAGCACAATCTACAATTGATCTTTTTCTTCTCTCGGGTATCCCATTTTGCTGAGGTGTTCTCGGTGTAGATACTTGCCTTTTTATACCATGATCTTTGCAGAATAAGTTAAATTCATCAGAAGTGAATTCTCCTCCTCTATCAGATCTAAGACATTTCAGCTGTCTTCTTGTTTCATTTTCAACTCTTTCCTTGTACCATTTAAACATTTGAAAAGCTTCTGATTTTTCTTTTAAAAACATAACTGACATCATCCTTCAGCAATCATCCACAAATAGTATGAAATACTTATCACCATAATAACTTTGAACTTTCATGGGACCACAAAGATCAATGTGTACTAGATCTAAAATTACTTTAGAAGTGTAGGACTTACTTGTAAAGCTTGATCTTTTCATCTTACCCATCTGGCATCCTCGATAGATAGCATTCTCAGGTTTTTCCAGACTTCGTAGACCTCTTACTCGGTGCTTCTTACTTATTTTGATTAGATTATCAAAATTTACATGACAAAACCTTTTATGCCATAACCAGGTATCATCTATCTTAGCATAAAGACACTTGTTCTGAGTTGAGTCAAGATGAAATGTATTACCTTTTGTTTGTGTCCCGGTAGCAGCTAACTTTCCATGCTTGTCATTAACTTTGACAATTCCTTTCTGAAATTCTATTCGGTATCCTGTATTGTTTAGTTGTGCTATACTCAACAAATTGTATTTCAAACCTTCAACCTAGTATACATCATCACATTTAGCATTGTCAAGAAGTGTTATAGATCCTTTACCTTTCACCGGACATGGTGCATCATTACCAAACCTTACATAGCCTCCATCATAGTCTTCTAATTTAACAAACTTGTGTTTATCACCTGTCATGTGATGTGAGCATCCACTATCTATGATCCAAGAATCATTATTATTTATGTGAGATATTAGGGCTTTTTCTTCATACCTTTCTTCATCAGATCCATCTTTAATAGCCACATAAACAACTTCCTTTGTATTAGTTTCATCAGATTTATCATCGTTGGATTCCTCATCAGCTACTAGATATATCTTTCTATCTCTCCTTCTGAAGTCTTGGTGTCCTCTGTATTGGTTGTCTTTCTACCTGTCATCTCTGCATTCTCTCTTTTCACTAGATTCCTTGTCAGGATAGTTAGAAGCCATATGTCCTATTTTATCACAATTGAAACATTTTAAAGGTAGCTTTCCTTTATACTTACCTTTTCCTCTCGATAACCTTCTGGCTAATAATGCTTCAAACTCTTCTTGCTTCTTGATTTCCTCATAAATTTTGTGTACTTCTTCCATGTTCTTACGAAATCTTTCACTTGCTCCATTGTGATTCCCTTCAGAGTACTTACTCATTCTATCATTGTAATCATCAGATTCACCAATATGAAAAGAACTAAATGCAGATTCAACTTTATTTACCGAAGACCCACTGTTATCAAAATTACTTAACTCAAATACATGTAGCTTACCAATAGTAGCATCCAAAGAAACCGACATGTTAGGTACAAACCTCAATTCATTGATTGTAGAGACTCGAATAGCATAAGCAGGTAGAAGTGTTCTCAACAACTTACTTGTTACATTTTTTTCTTCAATAGTTCCTCCTGCTCCTTTAATTTGATTGACAATCTCCTTTAGCCTTGTACTGTATTGGGTTATGTTCTCACCTTCATTCATTCTCATGGATTCAAGTTGTCCTCTTAGACTATCTACTTTTTCTCTTTGGACATGTTCATCACCGCCATACACTGATATGAGCTTAGTCCACATTGCTTTTGCATCATTGTAGCCTTCTAGATCATTAAACCCTGAGTCAGTCAATGCTGATGTTATTTCAATCATAGCTTGAATATGTTCTTGCTTTGCCATTATCTCTTCCAAGGTCATTGGGTTGGTGCTCGGTGCAATGTAATCATTCTCCAAATAATATGTTGCATATTCTCCAATTCCTGATAAATGCAACTTCATCCTTTTTTGCTATGTGGAGAAACTTGACTTGTTCGGCTTTGGTGCATCCCTTTTATACATCTTCAGATCTTTTCCTCAAGTACCTTTAAAATTTTTTTCCGGAGTCCTTAGCTCTGATACCAATTGTAAGTTCTGATACTAAATGTAAAGTACAGATGCCAATAGCTAACAAGATGAGAGGGGGGGGGTGAATCATACAAACTTAATCTTCCATAAAATCAATAGATTCAACCTCGGTAACTTATACTTCAGCAATATAACAAAAAACTGCTAAACATGCTAACTCATAAACACATAATCATCATAACACATATAACACCAGATTTAACGTGGAAACCCAAATAGGAAAAAACCACTGTGGGATTTCGGACCCACTAAGAAATATACTCTTCTAGAGTATGCTTGGTTAAAAGCAAATCTTGTTAAATATTACAAACACATTGCTAGATGTGACCCGGTTAAGGGATTTCCCTCAGATCTGTTAGGATCTTCACTTTGTTAGAAGTGACCTTGTCAAAGGATTTCAAACACTCATTTAGAATGTTACCTTGCTAGAGGGTTTACAAATAAGACTGTTAAGTCCACTCGGTTAAGAGATTTTTTGTCACTTACAAAATAACAGTAATAAAAATATATCCGCAACTTCACATCTAAAATGCTAGAGCAGATTCTTATTTGCTCAAAAAAATCTAGTCATAGGACTTATCTTGTCCCTCTGCTAGGATCCTTACTCTATTATTCAAACAGGTCTTCAAGCTTCAATGCTTGGTAATCACTATGTAGCAACGTTGTGCTTACACTTACACGCATACATTGTTTATCAATAATTCTTTATTTATAAACAATTGCTAACCGCTAAATCTCCTTGATCACATTTCCCATGATCAATCTTATCCATTAGATCTTCAAACTTGACCAGGTTCAATGTATCCTTTCGATCTGAAAACGTTTTACCTTGCCTAGGGACTTGCATTCCTTTCTTGGAACTTGCACAAGGTTATTGCGGTTCAATCTAAGCTGTAGATCTTCCTGTCGATTTTCCTTTGCCATAGATCCTTAACAAACTTCATGCATGACATACCAATCATTTATACATATCTAGCTAATCAGCATCCTTCATTAAATAATGCTTTTATCCATCCAATGCGATCTGTCATAACTCGGTTGCAACTCAATAAATACTAAACTTTACTCGGTAGACATTCCGCCTTCATTAACCGATATTGATAACCTTAGGGTTTACCGACTAGGTTCCTTAGGTTTTACCGACTAGGTTCTTTGCTTGGTTCCATAGTATAGTATTAACCTTACAATCAACAACATATGTAGGATATCAAAACAATCTAAACATCATGATCTCATCATTGTCTAACTTGGTAATAGTTGCCCATTGAATAACTTATTTCTCCCCTTATTCATCACATTCTTTCTGTGTCTTTTACTGACATCTTAATTCTCTTCAAATCAATCTTCTCAAGATATGGCAACATCATACTGAATCAGAAAATCAATTTCTTGACATCAATGACAAAATAATGTTATAAAGATAGTTATCATCCTTTTTTAGTTATATCAATAATCTCCAACAACCTTATCAATATCCTTAATGAATATCAACAATTTTTCTTTCTACTGAAATGCCAACACATGTGTGGTTCGATGATGAAGGATATTGCAGGTACAAGTACTGGGTAGGTACGAGGTATCATCTCCACCCGGCTTCACAGGTCTGAGCGTGCCTTATTTGTCTGATGGGAGTGGAGGAGACAGTTGTTGACCCTAATTCTTACCCTTAGTTTACTCATGTGAGTGTCGTCAGTTGGTCGTCCTTCCCGTTTGTTCGACCTTCAAGTCTTGTTCGTTTGACTTTTTCAAAGTCTTGATGTGGTTTTCTTGGTTTGCGTGCCCTAGTGGGTTCGATTATTTATTTGAGTTTATGGCATCATTTCATAGTTGGTATAATTAATTTATGCATTATTATGCCTTTGTATTATGGACTTAGTTAATTGAGTGAAGTTATTAAATTTAAATTGATAATTGCATTGTATTGGAAAAATGTCTATATTTAAATCAAGTAGAAAAATAAAATAAATTAAGTTAATTGCATACTATTGCTTTTAGATTTTAAAAAATAAAAATAGAGTTAAATCATTCCCTTTATCACTTTTTAGGAAAAGTTGATCAATTCTATTGAGGAAGTAAATGAAATTAAAAAAAAAAAATGAAATTCCCATTTAACTTTTTGAAGGAAATTAGAAAAGTAAATTTTATTAATAAAATTGTGATTGGAAGAAAAAATATTTCAACCTAAAAGTTTAGGCTGAAATATTTTTCTATTTATTCCTGTGAGTTAAAGGAAGAGGGATGCATATTTTTGGAGAAGGCAAAACCTGGAGATTGTTTGGAAGAAGGATTTGGTTTAGACATCTGGTTGCAGGATTGAAGCTCTCCAACAAATTGCTTCCTAGAAAGCTCCACAGGTTGGATAGCCTCTACCTTGTTTGTTTACAAACAAAATTATATTTCTTCCCCTTCTTCTGTATGTTGTGTGAAAAAAATTGGTTAAATGATTGCAGTTGTTTTGAAATAGTTGTATGGGATTTAATGGGAATCTTAGTCCATTATTGATTAAAAATGCAACTCCAATCTCTTTTTGTGGCTTATTTCATGTTATGTTTTTGTTTAAAATCAATTCTTCCATTTTTGTTTATGGATGGAATTTGATTTTCTGTATGTTGTAGTTTTTAAATTTGTGAAATTGGGGGAGTTATGCTGGCAAAATTTTGCCAAAATTTCCCTCTTGTGCTTCTGATTAATTATTTTTCTTCCTGGAAGATTCAAATTTGAAGGAATTCTGAGTTAAAATTCCTCTTCCTCCATTCTTGTTTTGGCCCAAAAATTCAATTGGGGATTGCCAATCCTATTAGTTTCTAGCCAAGTTGGTTTTGTGGAAGAAATTGTTTGAGATTTGGTGTTTTTCCCAGTCTCTGTTTTGTCTCAGAGATTGGAGTTTTCTGGTATATTTCTTTACCAGTAATTATTTTGTGGGGTTATAGTTTTATTCTTTTAAAAAAAAAATTATGCTATGATTTTTTTAGACTCTGTTGTCTCAGAGTGGGGGAGTTGAGATTTTAATAATCTCTGTTAAGAAAAAAATTAATTTAAAATTATATATATGTATATATATATATATATATATATATATATATATATATATATATATATATATATATATATATATATATATATATATATATATATATATATATATATATATATATATATATATATATATATATATATATATATATATATATATATATATATATATATATATATATATATATATATATATATATATATATATGTAAGGTAGCAGGGCTACCTTACGAGTAGCAATGCTACCATATGGGAGCAACACTACCAAGCAAACTTAGCAGTTGCTTTCCCTTTTGTGTACCTTCGGTAAGTTTATGATTTAGATTTTTTTATTTTTATGTTTAGTAAAAAAAAAATATTTATATATACAGTATTTTTCTATTGTTATGATATTTTATTTTTGAGAATTAAAGTATATTGTGAAAATTTAGTTTAAATGTTTAAATGTATATATTTTAATGTGATTTGTTTATATGGTATATATTCGATGGATATATACTCATATATATATATATATATTATTATATATATAATTAATTCAGAATTTATTTTATTTCATGAAAGCATATAATTGGGTTTATTTGTAAATTAATCATGAATATATGTTAGGGGGTTAATTTTAATGTGGTTAAATTTAGCTTTATTGGACAAATGACAACTCTGAATTTCTTTTATAAATATAGTTGTGTTTTTTAATTCTCTGGAATATCTATAATTGCAAGTATTTAATGCTTTTGACTATTTTAAAAAGATTGCCTGTATTAGGATCTTTAGTGTAAATGGTATTTTTTGGTCAAAGCTTATTTATGTTGCAATTCTAGTTTGAGTTGTCGTCATGTCATAATAGTTGCTATACCCTATTGGTCAGGTGTAGTTGTGTAGCCTATTGATGTGATCCATTGTGTGTTATGTTCCAATGGTCAATCCTGGGTTATTGGTTTGTGCATCCTTCACCTGTATTTTATTAGGATTAGATATGGCTATCAGTTTCACCATAGGGTTCTTGTAGAGAGATAGAGAGACCGTACTTGATAGTGTCCTATGAGAGAGTGGCTTTCGAGCGGGGGCCGCACCCGAAGTGGTTGGCAGGATAACCCCTCAAAAGTTAGTTAATAAGTGTGAGAGTTGAGAAACACAACACCACAGGAGCCTAAAGATCTTCTGCAAGCTAAATAATTTGTTACAAGGAGAAGCAAGGAAGCAAAAATAACTGAAAACAAAAACACAGAAAAATATGCTCAAAAGATGAGAGCTCAATATTCACAAAATGTATAATGTGATAATAATACAAGGAAAAGAAAATTAACCTCTAATAGGTCAAGAAACCCTAAAAGGGAAAACCTAGGCTTGCACATAATAATTAATAAAAGAATTAATTATTATGCACCTAATGTTAGCTTAAGTGTAAAAACAAATAATAGGGAACTTAAAGAATTAAACAAATATTGTTTAATTAATCAAGTAAAGACCCGATTACTCTAACACCCCCCCTTAAGCTAGACTTAGGGAGAGGCTAAAACCTAGAACAACTACTGAAAGTAGGAAAGATGGGTCTCAACAACAAGGCCTGATCAGGTACCCAAATACAATGAAATCTCTATGAAATGGAGAAAAAGGAGAAAACCCAGTGAGAAAAAACTCCTCTCCAAAAAGAGATAAAAGAACATGCTAAAAGAAGAAGAAGGAAGGAAGGCCTCATAAAGACCCCCCAAGGAAAACTTCCTTCACCCCAAGCATAGAGTGCAATTGAAGATAGCGTGAGGATGAAAAAGGTTTCATGAAGATGTTTGCAACCTGCTCGACAGTGGGAATGTACTCCAGAAGGAGAGAACCATGAATCAACTAGCTAGTGAAATGCATGTGAAGCTCAATGTGCTTCGTCCGCTGATGCTCTACCGGGTTGTGAAAAATATGAATAACACTTTGATTGTCAAACCAAATAATAGTGGGACTATCAGGAGGAAAACCAAACTCAGTCATCAACTGTCGAAGCCATAAGATCTCCTGACTGGCGAGCACATCAACTCAATACTCAACCTCTGTAGATGATAATGCATGAACAGTTTGCTTCTTGCAAGACCATGTGATAGGACCAGAGCCAAGATAGAAAACAAAGCCAGAAGTAGACTTCTGATCAGTGACATCACCGGCCCAATCTGAGTCAGTGTAGCCAACAATGTGAGGTTCACCGGATGTGTAGTGAATGCCATGAGAAATAGAGCCCTGAATGTATCGCAAAATGCATTTGGTAGCTTGCCAATGACTCTCATGAGGATCATGGGAGAATCAAGAGACAAGGCCAATCATAAAGGAAAGATCAGAATGGGTGTGAGTCAGGTACAACAAACTGCCTGTAAAGTGTAGAATCTACTTTAGGAGTGGGACAAGTAGGAATCAAAACAACCCCTGATTGAAAAGGAGTGGGAGCAGGCTTGCAATCAAGCATACAAAAGTGCTGAAGCATGTCAAGAGCATACTTCTGCTAGTAAATGTAGATCCCATCAGAAGACTGAATCACTAGAAGACCAAGGTTTGTCATCTCAAACTAGTCCATCAAGGCTCGCTGAATATGCTGAATCAGAGAGGATGAGCTACCTATGATGAGGAGATCATCAACATAGAGCACAAGAATCAGGATCTCACCCTCAAGAAGCTGAATATACACTATGTGATCAGAATGACTGCAGGTGAAACTAGTGGAGAGCAAGAAAGAATCCATCTTCTCATACCAAGCCCGAGGGGCCTGTTTGAGACCATACAATGAACACCTAAGTTTGCAAACCAAAGAACTGTCCTGCACAAATCCTTTAGGCTGCTCCATGTAGATTTCCTCTCGTAGGTCCCCATGCAAGAAGGCACTCTTCACATCCATCTGAAAAATAGGCCATCCCCGAGAAGCTGCAAGAGAGAGTACAAAGCGAATAGAGTTCATCTTGGCGACAGGGGCAAAGGTCTCAGAGTAATCAATACCCTCAACCGGTGAGAAACCCTTCGCAACAAGACATGCTTTGTACTTATCAATGGAACCATCAACAACATAATTAGTGTGATATACAACCAAAGACACCTAACCATCTTTCTGCCCTTAGGAAGAGGACAAAGATCCCAAGTATGTTTCCTCATCAAAGAAGAATACTCCTCCATAGAAAAATCCCACTCAAGGTGTCTTGTAGCCTCTGAAAACTTCTGAGGATCATCTAAAATGGCATGACTCAAAAGACTAGAACCCATAGCATGAGAACGGGTGCGATGAGTATTTGAAGGATCACCAGCCATAGAACCTGCCGCCTCAACAGTAAAGCGAGCCCACTTGGGCATCTGAGGTGGAGCAGGTGGAGGTGGGGATGGTGGATCATCAACACCATCATCAGAATCATCCTCAAAATAATCCTGAAGAGATGCAGTGGAAGGAGTAGGTAGAGGAGTAGACACTAGAGTCAGGGTATCCACTGTGGGAAGGCACTAATAAAACTGAACATCCCATCGAAACATGACCTCTCTGGAATTAGGATCAAACAACCTGTATGCTTTAACATCCTCACAATAGCCAACAAAAATGAGGGGTCGGCTCTTCCGCTCCATGGCTTTCCTTTGAGCATCAAGAATAAAAGCCCATGCCTCACTACCAAATACTCAGAAAAAAGAAATATCAGGCTTGTCATGAGACCAAGCCTCCTCTGGAGTCATATGTCGAATAGCCTTGTGAGGCATCCGATTCTGAATATAGTTGGCACAATTGATTGCCTCAACCCAAAAAGATGAATCCATGGACTTGGATTGAATCATACAATTTGCCATCTCCTATAAAGTTATGTTCTTGCACTCAATGACACCATTCTGCTGAGGGGTGTAGGGAACAGTAATCTGATGTTGCAAACCATGCTCAGTGTAAAAATCTTTGAAAACCTGATTCACATACTCCTCCCATTATCTGTACATATCCGCTGAATAGAATAGCCAAACTGCTTCTCTACAAATGTCTTGAAGATTCGAAATGAATTAAAGACATCAAAATTGTACATAAGAAAGTACACCCATGTGCGTTTGGAGAAGTCATCAATAAAAGTGAGTACATACTTGGCCCCCAAAAAAGGAGTGGGAAATGACATGAGATCACTGTGAATCAACTCCAAGGGTGCCAACGCACTAGAGGCTCTTCCCTTTGGAAAGGGATCTCTGTGATACTTTCCAAGAATGCAACCATGACAAACACCATTAGTGCAAGAAATATGTGGGAGCCCAAGAACAAGTGCTTGTGTACTCATCTGTTGAAGATATCTGTAATTGACATGGCCCAAGCGCTCATGCCAAAGCTTACTCACTAAATCGGCATGTGCTATAAGAGAAGAACCTGCACCCGTAGAGGGCTTAAATCCATCAAATTTGTATAGACAAGATGCAGTATCAACACTCCCAATAGCCACAACCAAATTAGAGTCATGGAGGTCCCGAATAACCACATCATGTGGTGAGAACTCAATTGTCTTACCAAAGCCAGAATGGAAAATCTGATAAATAGATAGGAGGTTCATCGAGATGTTAGGGACAACTAGAACATCCTATAGAGTACCCCCATCCAAAGAGACTGAAAGCTGACCCGAGTCACCCACTGCAATCTATGAAGTACCACAAGAGGCAAGAGAAGTAACCAACTGCTAAGTGTGAGTCATATGTTGAGAAGAACTAGAATCAAGTATCCATGTGGACCCATAGGTCGAAGCTTGAGTAGTGAGAGCATGACCTTTCCCTGTAGAAGGAGAAGACATCTGAGGTGATGAGATGTGATGCTGCTGCATGGCTTCCTCTAAAGCCTCTAAGCATTTCCAACACCTAGAAACTAGATGTCCTTCCTTGCCACAAAAACTGCAAGTGTCTCTTGATTTCTTCTTAGTCTTGGAGGAAGACTGAACAGACTGTGAAGATTTCCCATGTTTCAGAGGAAATGGTGGTTTAGAATCAGACTTAGGAGGAGGCTTGGAGGAATGTTCATTGCCAACAAAATTCTTCTTTGGCTTTGGTTTCTGCTTTTGCTTCTCCTTAGAGGACTGAGCAACCAATGCTTTGTTCTTGGATCCTGAGAGCATATCCAGCTAAAAAAGATGAGACTGCTCACGAGATAGATGCTCACAAAAAAAATCAAAGGTAGGCATGGTGAAACGAGCACCCAAGCCATCCATGGTGGAGTAGAAAGTAGAGGCAAAAAATTGAAAATGACCCCGAAGCTTTGAAAGAATCAACTGAATGCACTCTGTGTCTGTCTTGGTCTTGCCACATCCTTGAAGAATAGATCTAGTAGTCTTGAACTTGTTCAAAAAATTCTCAATGGTGGGAAAGGAATCAGGTGACACAGAAACCAACTCTGCCTTAATTTGTAATGCCTGAATCTCATTCTCCCTCCCGAAGAGAGACTCAAACTTCAACCACATAGCCCGAGGAGTGAGCAACTCATCAAGGTGAAACAAAAGACTATCAGAGACATGTAAAGAGAGCAAACCCATGGCCTCATCCATCTTGTTTCTATGCTGAAGAAGCTCATAAGGATGCTATAAGAGAGGCTGAACCTCATCCAAATAAGACCATAACCCTCGTGCCCGGAGAAGTCTCATGATGCGGGTCTTCTAGGTGTGATAGTTGTGTGAAGTCAACAACTCAACTAAAGGATCTGCCATGAAAAAAACTCTACACCTGCACCTGCTTGTTGGTTTTTTTTATTATGTGATCTTTCATAATAGACAGAAGATGCAGAAGGGTTTGTTTGTTTTGAGAGTTTTCGTGTTCTTGATTTCTGATATAAATGACAGAAAGCAAGAAAAAAACACTCCCCCACAATAGATAAACCCAAACCCTAGTACATACTGATGAGAAGGAAGTAGTGCATAAGAAAAAAAAATTCAAACTGAAATCTCATGTACCTGGTAAAAATTATGAGAAATAAGATCACATATATGAATAGAGCATGCTGAGAGCTTTCCAATGCTTATTTGTTTTCAAAAAATGAAGTCTGTTTGCCCATTCTACGGCCCCAGAAGTGTAGAAAAGAGTCCTGACTTTGACTGAAAAAAAGTATAGTCAAACAAAAGATTCAAAAAAAAAATCCAACACCATAAGGTCCGGCTCGGAACCAGCATTTCGATGCCTATTTGTTTTCCAAAAAATGACTTCAGATGCTCAAGATATGACCAAAAAATGAACCCCCCCTCAAAAAGGCAAGAGGGTGGTGGTCCGGTGGGGAAGCTAGGTGGCGGTGGTGCACAGGCGGCACTCCGGCGACGCTCTGGGGAGGAGCAGCGGAGTGGCAGGGTTGCGGAGGAGGTGGCCGGGTAGTAGTGCTAGCGGGGCCAACAGGTGGCCGGAGGGTCGGTGGGGGCCGACGGGTGGTGGGAGGGCTGACGGGGGCCAGCGGGGCTGGACTAATAGGTCCGGTCAACCATATGACGGCCGGACTGTCAGGCTTCGGTACCCTGTGAAATCCGCCAACTCAAAAAAATTTTGGAAACCCATTTTTTTTTAGTTGCCTTTGTGATTTTTTTGATTTTTTTGTTGAATTTTTTTTTAAAATAAAAAAATCAGCCTACATGTCGTAAAAAATAAAAAAAATATTTTTTTTGATTTTTTTCGATTTGCATGCCAGGGCCGTACGACATGTTTTTGAAGAAAAAAATGCCCCCAGATGTTCAAAGTCAAAACTAGGCAAGTTTTATATGACTATAAGGGTTTTTGGGCCTTCTGAGCACAATGGTGAGGTCCGTTTAGGCCCAAAGTGCTCAGAAAAAGGCCTATCCCTAAGTGCAAAAGAAAAACTTCTTGAAACCCCAGATCTACTTCCAATGCAAAAAATTCTCAAAACAGGAACAAATAGTTGCAGATCTGAAGCTTTGATACCATGTGAGAGTTGAGAAACACAACACCATAGGAGCCTAAAGATCTTCTGCAAGCTAAATAATCTGTTACAAGGAGAAGCAAGGAAGCAAAAATAACTGAAAACAAAAACACAGAAAAATATGCTCAAAAGATGAGAGCTCAATATTCACAAAATGTGTAATGTGATAATAATACAAGGAAAAGAAAATTAACCTCTAATAGGTCAAGAAACCCTAAAAGGGAAAACCTAGGCTTGCACATAATAATTAATAAAAGAATTAATTATTATGCACCTAATGTTAGCTTAAGTGTAAAAAGAGATAATAGGGAACTTAAAGAATTAAACAAATATTGTTTAATTAATCAAGTAAAGACCCGATTACTCTAACAATAAGTGATAATCTAAAATTTGATTAGGGGGTGGGTAGTTATAATTTTAATTAAGATATTGCACCCCACACATGGTTGAGTGCTCGTATAGGCTCAAGGTGTAGTGGGAAGGCCGGGAATGGCAAACTTACCACCTTGTCTTCATGAAAGGTTGGTAGGGTCTGCATGATGCTTAGATGGAGCCGGGGGTTCAGGAAAGGTTACCAGAATAACCCAGAATGGGGGCCAAGACCTATGGAGGCCTACGTATGGTAACCATCTTAAGCCATGTGATGGCACTCTCTCTTTAGGGTCACTAGTATTTTGTGAGTTGAGCCACATGAGTATAGTGGAATCATGTTGTACTGTTGTACTTGTCTTGTTTTGCGTGCTTGAGAGTCTTTTGCTATCTCCTAGCACTGTGGGGTGGTTCCATTTTGGGATCACATGGTCGGGTGGTAGTGCCACTTCCCATCGGATATTTTGGTTCATACCTTCATGCGAGGATTGGCTTCGCTGGTGTACCTTTGGTTCGTGATTCATGTATCAGCTCATGTTCATGATTATTGTACCTCTGAGACCCATGTGGTCATTGTATCGGTAAACTATGTAACCTTGGCATTGTAATTTATGTATTTCATTTGTGCTATTGGAAGCCATGTAATTATTGAATATTATTATCTTAATTCAATTGAATGGACATTATTTCAGTTATCTTTATTCTTATGAGTAAATGCTTCATTGCAAGTAAATATGTTGTAACACTTTAAATCTTTCAATGTGAAATTTAGTTTATGATTATGTTTTTAATTAAATGTAATTGAGTTCCCTAATTAGATGGATAATTGGATTAACATTATGATATTGTTTTAGATATGAAGTAATCTTTGTTGGTAACCCTTTAGGAATTCATTTGTTAGACTTCTACTTGTGTTATTAAATGTGTAATGTAATCATTAATGCACTTAATCTTAAAAAAAAATAAAATTATTTCACCCTTTAGTTACCTAGTAGTGTTGCATTCCTTTAGGGTTCCTGGCGGGGCATTACATTTGGTATCAGAGCTAGGTTTCAACACTGGGTACTCTGGGAGTGTAGTGAGCCCATTCAACTTGACCTTTTGTGTAGGTATTAGTGTTGGTGTTTCTCTTGTTTTATCCTTATCGTAGATCTGAACCATTTTCTCTTTTGCAATGTTAGGTCATGGCTAGGAAAGCTAAGGGAGTTGGTCATGTTGGTGACTGCAATAGAGGCAGAGGTGGGGGACAAGGTCGAGGTTCAGACCGCCATAGTCCTTCGTCACCACCCACTCATGTGAGTGTGGATCGGGAGTAGTTTGTTCATCAGGATGAAAAACATGCAGAAGAGTAGGTTCCCGAAAGGGAAGAGCTGAGACAGATGTTTCAGGAGGTTCTAGCTAGGCTAGGCCCCAGGCCTAAGGGTGAGCAACCCATCCATGCTCAGGTTGGGGAGTCGCATCAGCATGTTCCAGAGGAGAGAGAGACAGAGAGGTCTCCCAAAAGGAGGGAGGTCCCTGTTGACCAGGACCCAACTCCCATGGGTCACATTAGGGACTTGATGAGGACCAACCCTCCCTTCTTTGATGGTAAAGGTATCGGTCTTGAGGTAGAGACCTGGCTTATCAGTTTGGATTAGTGTTTCACCATTTTCCCATATAGTAGCAACACCAGGGAGAGATGTGCTATCATGCGTCTTGATAGTTTTTCTTCGATTTGGTGGAGATTAGAGGAGGAGAAGATCGGTGTGTGTATTAACATTGTATCATGGGAGATATTTCTGGAGAGATTCAGGGCACGATTTCTCTCACCCTAGTGGAGGCAGTCTCGGGCAAACGAGTTCTACACTTTGCATTAGTATGGTTCATTAGTAGACCAGTTTGAGAACAAGTTCTATGAGCTTAAACAATATGCTAGGATTGGTAATGATGAGGCAATGCTTGTTAAACACTTCTTGAGGGGTCTAAATGACCGCATTAGTGGAGTGAGAGTGTTTGAGCCAGCTTCAGTTGAGGTAGTCATGGCAAAAGCTAGGTTGGTTGAGCAGAACCTTAGCCATGCACATGGTGGTCAGTCGGGGGTGTAGATAGGGAGTGTTCCTTTCAGTGGACCCAGAGCTCGTGGGAACCAGTCCCAGCCAGCTACATCATTTAGGAGTCCTTAGGCACCCGCAAAGGGTGGACAACAGCAGCCGTCGAGACCAAAATAGTTCCAGGGCCACCAGGGTGGAAACTCTCAGCAACAGAGGAGCAGATAGAGTCTTCTAGGGTAGTCCTCTCTGGGTGCATCTCAGGCCCCTAGCAGGGGAAGCTTCCAGCAGTCCAGTGGGCCGACTGGAGGTAGAGGACCAGGTAGGAGAGCTTGCTTCTCTTGTGGACAATTTAGTCATATATCTGCTCAGTGCCCTCAGCGTTCTCACCAAATGGGGAGTCAGAGGCTAGCAACATCAGAGCCAACAATAGGGGATGCAGGTAGGTCCCACAAAGTGTTTGTAGTGGTTGATGATCACTAGGCTGAGCACCAGGGTATAGTTATTGAGACCGTAGGTGTGTTGTGTGGTATTCCCATCTCTGTACTTTTTGACTCTGGTGCTTCAGATTCTTTCATTTCTTTGTCCATTGTGGAGTGGTGTGGGCCCGCGTCTGCTAAGCAGGTGGAAAGGTGGCAAATAGAGTTGGCTACCAATGTGCGTGTGTTCGTAGATTCCTTTGTTCCTAGTTGTGATTTGGACCTAGGACCCTTTGTGACTTTTGTTGACCTTCAAGTATTTCCTTTGGGGTCCTATGGATTAGTGTTGGGGATGGATTGGCTATCATCTCATAGTGCTCATGTAGACTGTTGTCAGAAGATAGTAGAGTGTTTAGATGACCATGGCAGGAAAGTGGGGATCGTTGGAGTTCAGAGATCGATATCCTTACATATGATTTCCGCTATGCAACTTAAGCGGTGTATGCATCAAGGATGTCAGCTTTTTGTAGTTTCTCTTGAGGATATGGATGAGGGAGAGAGTCAAGAAATCGCTCTTGATGGTCACCCTATTCTTCGAGAGTATGCTGATGTGTTTCCGTTGGATATTCCCGGTATGCCTCTGAAGCGATACACAAACTTTTGCATTGACTTGGATCTTGGTGAAGAACCTATTTCGAGAGCTGCATATTGGATGAATACTTAGGAGATGAGTGAGTTGAAGTTGAAGATGGAGGAATTGTTGGCCAAGGGGTTCATTCATCCTAGTGTTTCTCCTTGGGGTGCACCTATTATCTTCATTAAGAAGAAGGATGGTTCTCTTCGGTTATTTATTGATTACCGATAGCTAAATAAGGTAACCATCCAAAATTGATATCCATTTCCTCATATAGATGATCTTTTTGATCAGGTGAAGGGAGCCAAGGTGTTCTCTAAGATTGATTTGAAATCTAGGTATCATCAGTTGCGCATTCATGATGTAGACATTCATAGGACGATGTTTCGTACTCATTATGGTCACTATGAGTTCACAGTGGTGCCATTTGGGTTGACGAACGCACCTTTAGTTTTCATGAGTCTCATGAATGGGGTTTTCCACACCTACCTTGATCATTTTGTCCTTGTGTTCTTGGATGACATATTGATTTATTCTAGATCTATGGAAGAACACGAGGGTCACTTACGACAGGTATTGCAGTGCTTGAGGGAGAATCAACTTTATGCCAATTTGTTGAAGTGTGATTTCTTCCAGTCTGAGGTGAACTATCTTGGTCATGTGGTTTTGGGAGAGGGTGTTTCTGTGGATCCTTCAAAGATCCAAGCCATAGTGGATTGGCTAGTGCTGACCAATGTTTCAAAAGTTTGGAGTTTTATGGGTTTGGCCAGATATTACTATCACTTTGTTCAGGATTTTTCCTGGATAGGTCACCCGATTACTTCTCTTCAGAGGAAAGGGAAGAAGTTTGTTTGGTCAGAGCAATGCGAGTCATCTTTTCATACCTTGAAGGAACTCCTAGTCAGTGCGCTGATTTTGGCAGTCCCTGATCCATCCAAAGATTTTATGGTATGCACAGATGCCTCTTTAGAAGGTATAGGGCAGAATGGACATGTGGTTGCCTATGAGTCTCGCAAAATCAATGACCATGAGTTGAAATATGCAGTTCATTATTTGGATTTGGCAGTTGTAGTGCATGCGTTGGTTAGATGGCGACATTTTCTGTTGGGGCATCGATTTGAGCTGCATAGTGATCACTGCAGTTTGCAGTATATCTTCACGCAGCTAAACTTGAATGCTCGACATCGAAGGTGTATGGAATTCCTCTGCGAGTATGATTTTGAGGTTCGATATATTTAGGGGAAAGAGAAGCTAGTGGCAGATGCTTTGAGTCATAGGTGGCATGATATTTCAACATTGTCCCTTGGAGTGGACTTGAGAGAGAGAATTCTTGGAGTTCTTCCTCAAGATACTTGGTATTAGGATATTAGAGTCATGACAGAGTCCAGAAGACCATTAGAGGGTAGACATTTTGGTCATAGTCTTGAGGCAGATGGTCTTCTTAGTCATCTTGGTCGGATCTATGTACCTCCTTTGGAGGGTCTTCACATTTTGATCATGACTAAGGCCCATCGTGCACCTTATTCGGCACATCCAGGTGTCAAGAAGATGCACGCATATCTTAGGTAGATTTATCACTGGGCTGGTATGAAACATGACATTGCTGATTTTGTGTTGAAGTGTTTGGAATGTTAGCGAGTGAAGGCGGAGCATCAACACCCGACAAGGCTTTTACAGCCTAATATAGTACCAGATTGGAAATGAGACATCATTTCCATGGATTTCATTATTGGGTTGCCTGTTTCTTTGCGTTGTCATGATGCCATCATGGTTGTTGTTGACAGGTTGACCAAGGTTGCTCATTTTGTTCCTATTCGAGCTTCCTATATGGCAGCAGTGGTGGCTCGGGTTTTCTTAGAAGATGTGGTGAGGTTTCATGGGATTCCAAGGTGGATCATTTCTGATAGAGATCCCATCTTTACGTCAGCCTTGTGGACCTCACTTCAGCATGCTTTGGGGACTCAGTTGAACTTTAGTTCATCTTATCATCCATAGACTGACGGTCAGACTAAGCGTGTGAATTAGGTTTTGGAGGACATGCTTCACATGTATGTTATGGACCAGCAATCGCGCTGGGAGGATTATATTTATCTAGTGTAGTTTGCTTATAACAACAGATATCATAGCTCCATAGGTATGTCTCCTTTCCAGGCATTGTATGGTCATCCTTGTTGTACTCCTTTGAGTTGGGATCGGTTAGAGGACAGGGTGTGAATAGGACCGGATATCCTTCGAGAGATGGAGCACCAGGTTGAGCAGATTCATGAGCATTTGGTAGTTGCACAGGATAGGCAGAAGAAGTATGCAGATGCTCATAGGGTAGATCATTAGTTTTTTGTTGGTGACCATGTGTTCTTGAGAGTGTGTCCGCGGAAGAGTCCGATCCGTTATGGAAAGGGTTCTAAGTTGGCGCCTCGTTTTGTTGGCCCTTTTGAGATTCTTGAGAGGATAGGACCTGTTGCCTACCGTCTTGCCTTGCCACCAAGTCTATCCCACATCCATGATGTCTTTCATGTTTCAGTTCTTCGACCTTATCACCCTGATGTGACTCATGTTCTTTATTGGAATGCTTTGCAGGTTGAGGACGAGCAGATTTCCATGGAGCCCATGCACATTCTTCAGTGTCGGGATTTGACCCTCAGGGGTCATACCATCGACTAGGTAAGGGTCCTATGGGACCCAAATTATGAGACCTCAGTGACTTGGGAGGATGCAGTGAAGATGAGAGCTCTATTCTTATCTGTTTTAGGCTTCCAGGAGTAAGCCTAGTTTTGGGGGGGAGAATGTAGTACCCCTTCTCGATCAAACATATTAGAATTATATTTTACTATAGTTGAATTTTTAGTTGTTACATTATTGCTATACTTTATTCAGACTTATTCAATGTAATTTCATGTTTATACTGGATATGTGATGTATGCTTTCTTACATTATTTCAGTACTTGTGATTAGTGCTATTTTTATGGATTATTGTCATGGACTGACACTTTTACCTTACATATACGATGTGTTAATTATATGTTGCGTGTTTGCAAGTGTATTGAATGCGAGGGGATGATTTTCCTTCACTCACTCTGCTAAGACAGGGAACTTCACGATTCTCCTCCATCAGTGTGCGTGCTGTGTATTCTATATTTGTATATATGCATGTGTGGTTTGATGATGTAGGATATTGCAGGTACAAGTACTGGGTAGGTATGGGGTATCGTCTCCACCTGGCTTCACAGGGCTGAGCGTGCCTTATTTGTCCAATGGGAGTGGAGGAGATAGTTGTCAACCCTAATTCTTACCCTTAGTTTACTCATGTGAGTGTCATCAGTTGGTCGTCCTTCCTGTTTCTTCGACCTTCGAGTCTTGTTCGTTTGACTTTTTCAGAGTCTTGATGTGGTTTTCTCGGTTTGCATGTCCTAGTGGGTTTGATTATTTATTTGAGTTTATGGCATTATTTCATAGTTGGTATAATTAATTTATGCATTATTATGCCTTTGTATTATGGACTTAGTTAATTGAGTGAAGTTATTAAATTTAAATTGATAATTGCATTGTATTGGAAAAATGACTATATTTAAATCAAGTAGAAAAATAAAATAAATTAAGTTAGTTGCATACTATTGCTTTTAGATTTAAAAAAATAAAAATAGAGTTAAATCATTGCCTTCATCAATTTTTAGGAAAAGTTGATTAATTTTATTGAGGAAAGAAATGAAATTCCCATTTACCTTTTTGAAGGAAATTAGAAAAGTAAATTTTATAATTGAAATTGTGATTGGATGAAAAAACATTTCAACCTAAAAGTTTAGGTTGAAATATTTTTCTATTTATTCTTGTGAGTTAAAGGAAGAGGGATGCATATTTTTGGAGAAGGCAAAACCTTGAGATTGTTTGGAAGAAGCATTTGGTTTGGAAATTTGGTTGCAGGATTGAAGCTCTCCAACAAATTGCTTCCTGGAAAGCTCCACAGGTTGGATAGCCTCTACCTTGTTTGTTTACAAAAAAAATTATATTTCTTCCCTTTCTTCTGTATGTTGTGTGAAAAAAATTGGTTAAATGATTGTAGTTGTTTTGAAATAGTTGTATGAGATTTAATGGGAATCTCAGTCCATTATTGATTAAAAATGCAACTCCAATCTCATTTGTGGCTTATTTCATGTTATGTTTTTGTTTAAAATCAATTCTTCCATTTTTGTTTATGGATGAAATTTGATTTTCTGTATGTTGTAGTTTTTAAATTTGTGAAATTGGGGGAGTTATGCTGGCAAAATTTTGCCAAAATTTCCCTCTTGTGCTTCCAATTAATTATTTTTCTTCTTGGAAGTTTCAAATTTGGAGGATTTTTGAGTTAAAATTTCTCTTCCTCCATTCTTGTTTTGGCCCAAAAATTCAATTGGGGATTGCCAATCTTATTAGTTTCCAGCCAATTTGGCTTTGTGGAAGAAATTGTTTGGGATTTGGTGTTTTTCCCAATCTCTGTTTTGTCTCAGAGATTGGAGTTTTCTGGTATATTTCTTTACCAGTAATTATTTTGTGGGGTTATAGTTTTATTCTTTAAAAAACAAATTATGCTGTGATTTTTTTAGACTTTGTTGTCTCAGAGTGGGGGAGTTGAGATTTTAATAATCTCTGTTAAAAAAAAATTTAATTTAAAATTAAAAAAAATAAAAAATTTAAAGGGTGGAGGGGTGGAGTAGCCTGCTACCGACGGTAGCATAGCTACCATACGGTAGTAGGGCTACCATACGATAGCAGGGCTACCTTACGGGTAGTAATGCTACCGTATGGCAACATGCTGCCATGTGGTAGCAAAGCTACCAAGCAAACTTAGCAGTTGCTTTCCCTTTTGCGTGCCTTCGGTAAGTTTATGATTCGGATTTTTTAATTTTTATGTTTAGTAAATATTAGTGTAAATGGTATTTTTTTGGTCAAAGCTTATTTACGTTGCAATTCTGGTTTGAGTTGTCGTCATGTCGTAATAGTTGCTATACCCTATTGGTTAGGTGTAGTTGTGTAGCCTATTGATGTGATCTGTTGTGTGTTATATTCCAATGGTCAATCCTAGGTTATTGATTTGTGCATCCTTCACCTGTATTTTGTTAGGATTAGATATGGTTGTCAGTTTCGCCATTGGGTTCTCCTAGAGAGACCGTACCTGATAGTGTCCTATGAGAGAGTGACTTTTGAGAGGGGGCCGCACCCGAAGTGGTTGGCATGATAACCCCTTGAAAGTCAGTTAATAAGTGATAATCTAAAATTTGATTAGGGGGTGGGTAGTTATAATTTTAATTAAGATATTGCACCCTGCACATGGTTGAGTGCTCGTATAGGCTCAAGGTGTAGTGGGAAGGTCTAGAATGGCAAGCTTACCACCTTGTCTTCATGAAAGGTTGGTAGGGTCTACATGATGCTTAGATGGAGCCGGGGGTTCATGAAAGGTTACCAGGATAACCCAGGATGGGGGCCAGGACCTATGGAGGCCTACCTATGGTAACCATCTTAAGCCATGTGATGACACTCTCTCTTTAGGGTCACTAGTATGTTGTGAGTCGAGCTACATGAGTATAGTGGAGTCATGTTGTATTGTTGTACTTGTCTTGTTTTGCTTGCTTGAGGGTCTTTTTCTATCTCCGAGCACGGTGGGTTGGCTCCATTTTGGGATCACATGGTCAGGTGATAGTGCCACTTCCCATCAGATATTCTGGTTCATACCTTCATGCGAGGATTGGCTTCACTGGTGTACCTTTGGTTCATGATTCATGTATCAGCTCATGTTCATGATTATTGTACCTCTAAGACCCATGTGGTCATTGTATCAGTAAACTATGTAACCTTGACATTGTAATTTATGTATTTCATTTGTGGGTGAACTCACAAAGCTGGTTCCCACTTTTTGGTACGTCCTGATTTTTGCTGAAATCATACATTTTTTAGAAAATATAATGATTTATGCTTTAAGAGGTCCCATTTTAAGTAATTAATTGAAGAGAGTTAAATCAAAGGTTCTTAGATCAAAATTTCTTGGATATAACCTCTCTACTTCTAAATCATACTTGCAATGGAGTCTCCTTTGCATCTATCAAATGCTGATAAAAAAACCAGTTTTACATTAGCTTTTGGGGGGTCAAATTAATTCATTTAATTTTTATTTTTATTTTTTAGTATTTAGTCCTTATTATAAGCTTTCCAAATAGTATAACTTTTAATATATTTAATTTCATTAATATATTGTTATTTTATTTCTTATGAATGTAGGTTTTTCACCGAACATGAACTTCTTTGTTCAATGCATTGGGAAAAATAGTAAACTAATTCAATTTTTTTTTGAAAAATATCTATGCACTAGGTATTGATGTTTTCTTTCTAACAAAAAAAAGAAAATTGAATTTTGATATATATAGAACAAGTTATGTGTTCAAACATACACCTATATCTAAATTATAATTAGTCGAACTTCAAAACTTAATAAAATGAAAAATATTCAACACATCACTATCAAACCAACTGCATGCCCTGGCTATTGATGTTACAAACCAAAATTCAAAAGAATTAAGTTTTTATCATTTATAGAAAAAAAATTATGCGTTTCAGGATACACATCACTCTTAAAAAATGTTGTTTGCTGTAAAAAACTACTTTTTGAGGGAGATGGAAAAATCAATAAAATTTTATTCAAACAAATTGGAAAAAAAAAAAATTTAGAGTCTACAAACAAGATGTTAAAAATCACTACTTTATATCATCTTCAAATTCTTAACGGTTTAAAAGTTATAGGTGTCGGAAAGTGAAGTTTTTTTTCAAAATATTCATCTAAGTGTCAAAGTTGGTCAAAAAGTGGGAACCGGTATTGTGAGTTCACTCTTGTGCTATTGGAAGCCATGCAATTATTAAATATTATTATCTTAATTCAGTTGAATGGATGTTATTTTAGTTATCTTTATTCTTATGAGTAAATGCTTCATTGCAAGTAAATATGTTATAACACTTTAAATCTTTCAATGTGAAATATAGTTTATGATTATGTTTTTAATTAAATGTAATTGAGTTCCCTAATTAGACGGATAATTGGATTAACATCATGATGTTGTTTTAGTTACGAAGTAATCTTCGTTGGTAACCCTTTAGGAATTCATTTGTTAGACTTCCGCTTGTGTTATTAAATGTGCAATGTAATCATTAACACACTTAATCATTTAAAAAATAAATTATTTCACCCTTTAGTTGCCTTGTAGTGTTGCATTCCTTTAGGGTTCCTGGTGGGGCATTACATTATGCCTAAAAAAGATGCAACAATAGTGTGTGTGGCATCATCCCTATAAATTGCCGGGGAGAAATAAGGGTCATTTGGAAGTTAAAATCGAAGGGACAGGTAATCCCCCTTGGACTAATAATCTAAAAAGAATTTTTTTAAATGAACTATCATCCATTCAGTTAAACGTTAGAAAACCTCATTAGGGTTTGGTTGTGTGTGATGATTTTGGAAATTAATTTATCTTAGAAATTCAACAGATGATAACGGGTCAAGGGTGATATATATCATAGGAAATATGTCATAGTTGTTTTAGGCCACAAGCAGAAGGCCACCTTGAGCCTTTTCGCTATAGAGCTATCATCGTGGGTAGCAACTGTAGAGAAAATATCTGGGACATTGACCCTAGAAAGGGATGTGTACCTACTAAATAGTTTACATTAAACCATAGTTAGAAACCCTACATATTTCACGCCTTGATCCTGTGCCGAAACGGGTATGTAGGCAGTCTAGGGACGAAGTTGTCCTTTGTACTTAGGCATTCGGGGATGGGGATTAGAATTTGGTTAAGGATAGGTTGTTGGTTTTCAAAGCTCCTTAGTCCTTCAATCAAAGGGTACAAATAATATTGACTAAAAGATTAAAATTAATTCAATGCATACTCAGAAGGAATCCCGTATGGATTCGCTTGACTTCCTAAGGCTTTAGGCTGAACTTCATGGTGGAACTCAAGCTTGTTTTATATATTTTTTTTCATATACTCCTAAGGATGGTGACCTCGGTACACTCCTAGTAGGGGAGTGTAGTCTTTAGAGAGTGACTCGGGACCCGAATTGTCCCGATGAGTTTGAGTCTCTGACTAGAGCATTTCCTATTCTTTATGAATAGATGCCTACCCCATTTGGGTAGATGCCTATCCCAAATTGGATAGATGAAACCCCTTGTTCTGTATGGACAAATACCTAACCCGTATGGTTAGATGCCTATCTTGGTTGGATGGATGCCTATCCTGTTTGGATAGATGTACCTGAGTATACAATTAAATCAAACACAAGTAAGAATAAGTAAAACAAAATTGGTCAAATTTTTTGGTTAAGCTAAGTGGGTCATTACACAATCAATGTAGGTGCTCACTTGAAGGGAGACTGTGATATAAGCTTGGCTCACATCTAGCTTTATTATACTATTTTTTTTGAATATCCTCTTAACCATATTGACCATTGGCTAGTTGTCCTTGGTAAATTTGAGTTATATTAATACCCTCTAATGATCAAAGAAGGTTCAAAATGGAATGGAAGTTTATTATAGAAGAAATGACAATAAACACACCCATAAAAGGATAACTTCAATTGCAGACCTACCCAACCAAGCACGCAATCTCCTATTTGCAGGGCTGGGATGATTTCTCTTCGGGTTATGGGGTTATGTAGCTTCTAGTGATTGGTGTGTACGTACTCTATAGAATATCTCCACAACAAATCTTTGAGTTGATGTATTTTAATAAGTATGGTTAAACATTTGAGTCCTTGGCCTTGACGACCCAAAACCAAATTCAATTCTTAAAACCGCTAGCTATTTTTCTTTTTCTTTTTTTTATCACAATATTAGTTGCATATAAATGCGGAATTAAAACTATCTAGATGATTTGAATTTTCTTGAAGCTAAGAATTTTTTGTTCACTAATCCTTGAATTTGTATACAAAACTTTCTACTTCAACTTGTCAAGAGGAAAAGTGGTAATTACACGCAAAGAACATTAGAGCAGTCATGAAACTCCAAATCCAATGCTAAATAAGCCTACTCAACCAATGAAGAATGAATTGATAATGCATAAAAGAAAATTAAAATAAAGTATACCAAACATCGAATTCAAAACTCTCCATTGTTCTTCTTAATATTCCTGTATGATAGCTCTCAGAAATTAAGTGTCCACGAAGCAAATTTAAAAGAGTGATGTGATTATGATGAGAAGATATCCAAGGCGTGGCTCGAAGTGTGGTTATAAAAAATGAGGATTTGATTGGTTTAAATAAAATATTTAGGTTTTGATAAATGGCTAAGATAGATTTTGATTTTGGGAAATCAAGGGTCATGATCGAATGGCACTCAAATTTGCCATTTGGAAGTCGAGGAAATGATGAGTTAATTGAAAATAAATAGAGAAACTATTTATATTCAACACAAAACTACCATTTGTAAGTGGAGGAAATAGAGAGTTAAGTGGAAAAGAAAATAGAAAAAGGAAGAGTTAAGTGAGAGGACAAATTAGCAAGTGGAAGAGATAAGTGGGAGGGAAATTAGAAAGTGGAAGAGTTAAGTAGGGAGGAAATTAGAAAGTGGAAGAGTAAAGTGAAAGGAGATGGAAGAGCTGAGTGGAGAGAAATATTAGAAAGTTAGTGAATTAAATGAGGTCATAAATAAATAAATAAAATTTATTTATTTTACCCACACATGGTAATTGAATAGATTAAAAATTTATAATTAGAGAATTTGGAGAGTTTGGATTACATATTTATTTGATCTTGGAAGAGTAATTAGATTACAATACAAGGATTAAATAATTAAGTGAATTATTTAATCAAAGAGGAATAGTTAGAATTAGGTGATTAAGATGAGATTGATTGATTAGAAAAAGATAATGATGAACATTAATTAAATAATGAAGATTATTTAATTAATGATTTAGAAGAACAATAGCTAAATAATTAATTATTAGAAGAAGAATATTAGTACTAGTTAAATAATACAATTATTTAATCAATTTTAGATGAAAAATTGGTGAAAAGTGTCATCGGAGACCTAGGACAATTTTTAGTGTCTACATAGCTATTTCTAGGACACATATGACAACAATATCCCAAGCATATTCAGAATTGTTTATGCCCAGGCAATTAGTCCCTGGGTCATAAATATCAATTAAAAGAACAAGTGAATGTGTATAGAGGAGCTTTGCTAATGCAAAAAGTTTTCCATTGTTACAATGACACAGGTTGATGCAAAGTACTTCAACTTAATGACGAGCCATTAATACCCTACAAACATAAATAAATATATGCATTACAAACTTGAATAAACTTTGATATTTTTCACCTGGTTAAGTGATTTTTTAAAATTTTAAAAGCAATACTAACTTAAACAAATGTTTATTAATGTTTGATAAAAACTCCAAAAACTACATAAACCTAAAGGAGGAAAGCATTTAGCTTTTGCAAATAAAAAATTAAATTTTAATGTAAAAAATACCTACCTTAATTGTCTTCATATGATGAATTATCATAACTTCTAACTATTCTAACTATTCGTTTATTTATAAAAATATCCTTTTGATTTTCTTATGTAGTCATCAATGTTCTCAAAGGACAAATTTAGGAAATAGATTTACCAACCCAACATCTCCACGTTACAATTTCATAAAGAATGGGCTACTTCTTTCTCCTCAAGCAAATTGCTGAGCACTGTTCTATATGCTCCTCATAAATGGTTGGTAACTGGTTCAACATTATTGTGCAAACCGTTCATGATAGATTTGGTGCATCTTAAAGTTTTTATAAAACTTAGTTGAATATTTTTATACATTGGACTGCATAGTCTAAATTAAACATTCCATGTAAGTCATTTTGTAAGTTGGCTTATGAAGTACTTGCAGAGGTATGGATATATGAAATCTACAAAATGCCATTGTATAAAATTTCATTTTGTCAGTTCACTTATGAAGTATTTCAAACTCTAATTTCCACTGTCATATTGGTTCCTAATTCTCTTATGATTCCTTAACTTTATTTACTCTCGTCTTCGTCTCAATATCTCATTTATCCAAGATGATTCTTTGAATGATTGCAACTTTGTGTTTTACATTTTGATTAAGAATTAATATGTCTAAATCTCATTCAATTTCATTTGATGAAAATCATAAACCTACTCAACAAACTAAATTTTAATCTTATTATTTTTGTTTATAAAATTTCATATAAATTCAAGGTAACCTATTTTTTTTATTATGTATATAAAATTTCATTACATGCCTCCACTTAAATTGAATGCAACAACAATGTATTTGACAAAAAATTGTATTTAAAATTTCAGCCATAATGTTTGCAGAATAGCTCCTTTATAACTATCTCAGATTAGCCCTTCTTCCAACTAATCTTAACAACAACCTACAACACCATGTGTTAGTAGGAACTTGATGCTTTGCGTGCCTTGTTACATAATGTATTGACCTTTTTAATACGTTTTGTTTTTAATTAAAAACTTAAAACTTTTTAAACTTATATTTTTTAATTTCTTTTAATTATAACATATAAATAATAAATATAATGTATAAATATTTAATTATATATTATTTTCATTTTAAATATTTTAATTATTAGATTATAAGATATAATGAATGTTTAGGTTCCATTACATAATTTTGTATTAACATTTCTATAACATTTTATTTTTAATTAAAAATTCAAAACTTTTTTAATTTTTATTTATTTATTTCAATGATTATTATAATGGGCTCCTTCCCTACCTACGTCCCTCCCTCCTTCCACCTCTTTACAAATGACAATTAAGATTATTATAAATTTTAAATTAATCTCACAATATTCTTTATTACTATTGATGGATAAAATTGACAATTATATAAATCTTAAAAGTTTAAATTCATAATATCATATATTTTATTAAGAACGTTTTAAATGTAATAAGTAGTTTTCAAGTGACATATTCTCATATTAATGTAGCTTATAACACCCCATATCTTAATCATATTATTATTGATCTTTAGAATAGTTATACATTTTCCATCACCTCATATTAGATCTATATGTGTAGGCTTGACCTAGGTCACTATCATTGTCCTAGATGTGAACCTTGTGCTACACATTGTGATTCAAGCTAGCACATACTCTCTTCCAAATTATGCACTCTCATCAAATGAATGCAACATCACACTACTAATCTCATCTTATCCTAACTCTAAATACATATCTTAACAATATTAGAAGAACTTGATGCATTACGTCCCTTGTTATATTATAATTCTAGCTAATTAAGATATAAAAAAATAACTACAATTATTATATTATGCATGAATTATTGTGTATATAATATTAATAATATAGTTATTATAAAATTATATATATTAATATTATAGCTATTAAATATATAATTATAATATAGTATGATAAAATTTAATCATATTATGGTTATTTATAATAAAAATATTATAAAATATATATTAATAACATAATTATAAATAATATATATCTGTGTGTGAGTGTGATAATATTATAATATATTAATTATTATATAATAATATTTAATAATATTTATATATTAATGCTATATAAAATATTACAATATTGGTTATAATATATATTATCATTTTTTTTGATAATAATTATTAAATTATCTATATAAATATTATTATATAATAATATTGTATATAATTACATTATCATGTTATATTTATAATATATTATTTGATAATAATTATTAAATTATCTATATAAAAATTATTATATAATAATATTATATATAATTATATTATCATGTTATATATTATTGTGTATATGATAATAATATTCGAAGTTGGGTTTAATGCCTGTAAGTTTAAATATAGTTGAGCACGATCCTTGAGTTGTTTCATGTTTTCATCTTCTTCTTCAACCTCTACACTATGGGGCAGAGGGTGGAAATGTAGTACCCCTCCCTCGATCAAACTTTTTCGATACTTATTTTGACCATGGTTGACTTTTCAGTGGATATTGTGGATACACTTTGTGGTGATGTTTTTATTCAGATATTATGCTATGTTGGATTATGCTTTGATTTGAGATTAAGTGAATGTTGTTTATGCTTTATTTCCTTATGGATGATTAGATGTTAATTTTATTATGTATTTTTTATTAATAAAGAAGTGAGAACAAGGGCACTGACCCTTTACATAGCAAAACTATTAAAAATCATAGTGTAGAAACAACACTATAACAACAATTAACATCAACTATCAACAAAAAGGAACCAAGTCTTTAGAAATTAGAAACAATAGCAGGAAACAAAAAAAATCTACAAGGGTGCTTTGCGCACCCCAGTGGCATCCATGGCATTGTTCCATTCATTAGACAAGAAATTGTAGAGGTCCCTAGCCTCCTGCTTGTCCTCCTCAGTGTTCCCAAAATGTTCCCTTAGCAGAGAGAGGGTGACCGTGAAGCTGTGTAATACCTGCACATAGAATTTGTTAAGGCCTGCCATTTGGGCTTCCCAAACCTCCATCTCGTTCTTGAGCCGGTTGACATCATCCTTGATAGTCTGCAATTCAAGCACAGGGCTAAGATTTTCAATTCTCTGCGTGATGTCCAACACATCTGTGCTCAGCTTTTCCATTTGTTGAAGAGTAGGGACACCCTAGGGGTTCTCAATAGCCATGTCATCCATAGTATCTTCGGTCTCTTTGGGCAAACCACCAGCAAGGGAGTTATCACTATCATTAACCAGGCCCATCAGGGGGGTAGAATGCATCGCCTATTCAGCCATTTTTAACTTCGATTCCAGGGCTTTGCTATCATAAATTTCCATGCCCATAAGACCCTCAGTGCCAGTGTTCGTAGGGGCCGTATCCTTAACATCAATGGGGTCCTGGGTTTGTATTTCAGAGTTACCTATGTCAATGGAAACAATAGTGGTTGGAACCATGGGGTCCCTAGTCGTATTCACATCCTCTTCCTCCTTGTCCCCAATGGGGTCCTCCTAAGAGTCTAGATTCTTGATCACCGGGGTCTTATTTTTGCGGCTTTTGGAAGTAAGTTTGGAGGATCTCCTTTTAACCTTAGAATCAGGAGAAGGATTGTCATTCTTAGCATCCTCAAAGGAAGAATTGTCATAAAAGACAATGCATTTGTGTTTAGCAGGGGTTTTGCCTTTGCCCTTGGACAGGGAGCGGGAAGCACTGGGAGAGGCAGATAGAGTTAAACTAGGGGAAACTGCCGATAAGGAAATAGCTGAGGCATAAGCAGGCAGGGATATGGGGCTGTAGCAAAGCCCTCATGGGGATATTGGAAGAATCTAGGGAAAGCCATAGACAGGGATGCAAGCTGCTAAGGAATAGGCATGGGGGGCTGAGAGAGCGAAAGGTTTTGGAGGGGGGGGGGAAGGGCCTCATGGAATTTATACAACCTGTAAATGAGGCCCTGGTGAAGGAGGTAGGGAGGTTTATCCCCATGCTTGGGGTCCATGGTGTCTTTAATAGAACTCTCTATAGAGTGTAGTAAATAAAACGACAGACAAAGCAAATCATTATTGCGGAAGTGATTGAGGAGGGGAAAATGATAGTAGTAGAATACCTTATGCTTGTCTTCGAGAGTGAAGTACTTCATGATCATGAGGTAGATTATGTTTCATGGGTGTTTGAGCTCCTCCCGAGAAAACCCACCTTGCAACTTGATGGGTTCTTCACGGTTACGGAAGAATCATTTCAAACCTTTGCTATTTGCAACATAGCTGGTATGCTTCTAGCGGTGGCCATCACGGGTCAGCTTTGTAGCTTGGGCAATAGTCTCCTTAGAGACATCAAAGGAAATGCCGCCAACTGAGACATGCCTCCTAGACCAGGAGGAGGCAAAAGTAGCCGAGAGCTGCTCATCGTATCCTCCACCAATAGAGCTTCTTTGGTCATGAAAAAATTAGACCATGGACTAACACATTTACCTTATGCATGAGATACTTTATGTTTATGTCATCATGTATGTGTGGAAATTGTATGGGGTGTGAGGAGATGATTTCCCCTCACTCAGTTCGGTGAGACATGGAAAGACACGATTCTCCTTCATCGGTGTGTTTACCGTGTTTGTATATATATATATATATGTATGTGTGGTTCGGTGATACAAGAATTACAGGTATAGGGTATTGACTTCACCTGGTTCCATAGGTCTGAGGATACCTAATTAATTTGATGAAAGTGGAGGAGATAGTCTTAAGGCCCTAAATGCCATTCCTAGCCTTGCTCGATAGTGAGCTTTGTCAGTCGTTTGTCAACTTTTCCTATGTTGGTATGCGGGTCGTATCTTTACTTTGTTCAGTTGAGTTTGCGTGTTATGCATTTTACGACTTTATTAATTCTCTTCTTATGTTATTTAATGAGAAATTAATTATTAATGCCTTATAGTTATTAATAATTAATGAGTATTTTTTTTATAAATTAAATTAAGAATAAAGTATTATAGGCACCTTTTTATGGTTAAATAGATAAATCAATTATTCTTAGTTGTTTAGTTAAATTAATTGTTTAAGATTTATCACATAGTAGATGTATATTGTGTTTTGTTTATTTAAAAAAGAAAAGAAAAAAAGAGAAAGTCAGTTTTCTTACTTTTGGTAATTAAAATATCTATTGACTTTTTGTTGTACGAGAAATTTAAATTCAAAATAATTTTTTTTAAATGTTTTGATTTTGGGAGAAAAACATATTCATTTAATTTTTGCATTTTAGAAAAAGGGAAATTTCTTAAGGAAAATAATTTTGCCCTAAAAGATATTTTTTGGGAAAAATACTTTATATTTGAAAACTTTCTCTTGATTAGGGGTCTTTGCATTTTGGTAAATTTTTTAAACTGTGGTTGAAAGTGATTTTGCTGGAGGAGTAGAAGAGAATTTTGGAAGGGGTTTCCGTTGGTAGAAGGCTTGGTCTCATTGTAATGCCCTGCCAAGAAACCCTAAAGGAAACAACTACAAACATTTGAAAAGAGTGCAAATAATTTGTTTTTAATAAGAACACACTAATGTACAAGATATACATTGCAATAGAAGTTGCACAAGCGAAAGACTTAACACAAACTCCTAAAGGGTTTCCAACGAAGATTACTCGATAAATCCAATGAACATTAAGTTGTATTAATCCAATTAATAATGAGATTGATTAAACCTACTCATGATAGAATGATTACCACATGAACATATCAATTAAATTCTATAAGAGATTAAACTAAGCATGATTGAATATGAACAACTGTCATTTGTTACATTACATCACTTAAACTGCATTCATCATAATCCATATTTTACATTTAATTGATAAGTTCACACAAGCAATTAAGATTAATATCACCTAGATTACATTATAAATTTTGACCATAATACCATTCATACATCCAAAACTAAAAGGAACTAGATGAACACATACACCATACAACACATATTGATAATGAAGTTCACCCCTAATGGGCTACATCTCTGGCTCCACTTCAAGTGCAAGCCCATTCTAATAAATAAAAGATGAAAAATACATAAAGTTTACATCAATTACAACTTGCCATCAAGGTATACATAAACAAATGATACATATGGCCACATAGGGTCCAAGAGATACATGAATGATCTGAGAAGAACAAAAGGATCCATCTGAAACATGGAATGAAGTAAATGTAAAAATAACAACTAGAGAACCTGCAAAGCTAATCGATCGCAAGAAGGCATGAACAACATACCCAATGGAAAGTGGAACTACCACCCGACCATGTGGCCCAAAAAGGAACCACCCCTCCGGGCTAGGAGATAAAACTAAGGCCCTCAAGCAAGCCATAACAAAGAATCACATGGTCTCACATGTACATCAAGAACTCACACAAGACATAAGCATACAAGCACAACTCTCACAAGAGTGCTCCAAGTAAATCCAACACATGACTATACACTAGTGAACATAAGGGAAAAGTGTCATCACATAGCTGGTATGGGTTACCCTGGCAGGCCTTCATAGGCCCCGACCCCCATCCTGGGTTACCTTGGTAGCCTCTCCTGAACCTCCAGCTCCCATCCATGTCTCATGTAGACCCAAAAAACCTTTCGTGAGGACAAGGTAGTTGGTTTACCATTCCAGGCCTTCCCACTGCATCCTGAGTCTATACTAGCACTCAACCATGAGCAGGACACAATTTATTTTGATTAATGTTTGTAAAACCCAACCCCCTATTTTTAATTAAGTTATCACTTATTACTCAGCTTTTGATGGGTTACTCTGCTACCTCTTTGGGCACGACCCCCACTCGAAAGCCACTCTTCCTTATGACAGTACACAACCTCCAAAGAACCCCAAGGCAAAACACAAAATCTAACTAACATAAGGAGTTAAAAAAAAACAAAACTGAAGGACAATATGATTAAACAAACCTTCTACCATGGTTAAACCAATTGGAGGAGTGAAACAAACAACTGGTCTATCCACAAAACAAGACCAAAACCACAATAAAGCATGTATGACCACAACCAAAACTTAACCAAATCAACTTGCACAATAAACTGATATTCAACATGTCATCATGACATGAGAATGAATTTACCAAATCAACACCAAAAATTCACCAATCAGAGTAAACACTCAAATGAATCTACTTGCACTCTAAATTCATCCATGTTAAGGAATCATAACAATCACTCAAAATATTCTTAAAACTAACAATCTCTAATTGCAGCTATTTCAATAACTGACTCTTTCATGATAAGAAGACCACAATATGAAATAATGCATGCAGACGATCTAAGTAAACATACATTCAAATAAACTTGTTCAATATTTGATTTTAAACCATACACCTTAAAAAGAATAACAACTCGAAGCCTAAATAAACCATCATTTAAAGACAAATATAAAACCATTTCAATTAAAGCCAATTTGGCTATAACAAAGACCACTTGAATTTCAAATTTCAAGATAATGAAAATTAACATTTAAAATACTTTTGAAAACTAAATTCAATATTTAAATCTTTCCAATTCAAAGTCATATCGACTGAACATAATTGATGGATAACAATGTAAATTTCATTTGCACAACTAATTTGCATTTACATTAAATCAATAATTAACATTTTCTTCATATAGTAAATTCAAAATACATAGTATAAAAATAATTATATATATTAATTACTAAACTGATAAATTATTTTTAAATCAAATTTCATCTAACACCATATTCCGAATAAAAATTACAAATTGGAAATTACAAATTTATAAATTAAAAATTACAAATTACAAATTATATGTATATATACATGTATTTTAAAAACAATATAAAATATTACGCATTGCACAAGAAATTAAATTTATTGTGATTTTGTTTTGACTGAGTTTTTTTTTTTTTTAATTCACACAAATAACTAATGGCAACAATGCATTTCCAACACATGTATTCAATTATTCATTTGGCCCTAACGCTAGGAGAACGGATCCGATTCAATCCACAAATGAAATTTTCATATATATTATCATTATTCCACATAATAATTTCACATTTAAAACATTAGATTCACATTTTTCATTTAGTCTAAGGAGACCAATAACCAAGTTTTGGAGGCCATCCACCATTGATGGACCTCCAAAAACTCAAAAAATTAAAACTTGCCAAATAAAAAATGCCTTAAAACCCATTGGTTGATGGGTGAACAACATCACACTTTTGAAATAAAATTCACTTTCTGGGCATACATAAAAATTTGGGCAACATTTCCCCAAAAGCAACTCTCATTTAAAAAAAATTGAAACATACAAAGTGTGGAATCAATTAAATGAAGAATTTTGAATTAAAAAAATTCTCTATTTCACATTACTAATCATTTGCAATAAACTCAAATCAATCTCGTCAAGAATTAAGAGAGAAAACAAATATCATACTTCACACTTGAGGAAAACCACAAAATGAAGATGCAATCCATACACACCAGGAGAGGTTGAATCTTTTGGACAACCCAAAGCATTCGTTTGCACGATTCCAACAAGCCTCTACCCACAAAACTTCTCCAAGCAAATCCTTCCCAATCAAAATTCCAAAAATCCATTCTATGGTTGGAAATCTCCAAAATTAATAAAAAATAAGACCGAGTGTTAAAAAATGCATAACACATATTTAATTCCACCATATGGTAATAAATAAATACTCTAATTTGCTAGCTTAATAGAATTTGATTTATCAATTTATAAAAAGAATGGTCTTTTTTTTTTTTTTAAACAATTACTCAAGCCAAATATAATTTAATTTTCACTAATAATTCCACATTCACTCTAACTTAGACAATTAAAAGTAACCAAATAATTAATCAACCACAAAAATGATTCTAATATAATTTATTCTTAATTCCCTTTAATCGACATGACACATATTGAATTCTCATTAACTACTCAAGAAGAGAATAATTAAACACACAAAACGCATAACACACAACACTCAACTAAAACCAAAATAGAACATGACACACATACCAATGTCAGAAAAGTGGCCTACTTGGTGAACCGACAAGGCAAACAAAAGACTGACAACACTCACAATTGAGCAAGGCTAGGATTAACATTAGGACCTTAGAACTACCTCCTCCACTTCCATTGGGTTAATTAGGTACGCTTAGACCTGTGGAGCCAAGTGGAGATGATACCTTGTACCTGCAATTCCCTGCATCATCGAACCATGCATACACATATATACATAAACACGGTAAACACATTGATGAAGGAGAATCGTGACGTTCCATGTCTCACCGAAATGAGTGACAAAAAATCATCTCCTTGCACCCCATACACCTCCACACAACATGACGACATATACATGAAGCAACTCGCACATAAAGTAAATGTGTTAGTCCATCATTAGTAATGCATAAATAAAATTAACATTTCCTCATTAATAAAATATGATGTAGAAGCATAGTTAACAAATACTCATCAATAAGCAATAATGTATATTCAATATCTATTCCTCAATGAACTATAATGCATAATCATATTCACCAAACACACTCCAAAGCGTAATACCAGAATACACATCACAATCACAATCACAATAAATCAACCATCCACATAAGCCACTGAAAAGTCAACCTTGGTCAATGAGGCCAAAAAGGGTCTGAACAGGGTAGGGGTACTACATTCATCTTCAAATTTCTCTTCCAGGAAAGCAATTGAAGGTTGGAGTTTTAAACCTCTGTTTTAGTATTTTAGTGTAAATGAAGAAATCTTTGTGTGTTTGCAAAAATAACCTGTTTAGTTGTTAAATTCCTCCATGAGAATCTCTGATTTGTTGAGCAAAAGAAGATTATTTTTGTTAAAATCTGGGTTGGGATTTTTAAATTTCAAAATTGCATACTTATGTTGTGCATGGAAAAGAAGGAAACTTAAATTCCCCTTGAGCGATTGGGTGTTTTGTTGTTACAAACTTCTATATTTTAGTCCGGTAATTTTTTTTTAAATCTCTATGTGTTGTTTTTCACAGAGAAGGGGAAATAACTTTTAGTTTTTTTTTTAAATTGAGGGGGGGCTGTGTTTTTTTTTTATGTTTATTTTTATGTTTTTTTTGGGGCATTTGATACCCTATGGGTAACCCCATGAGAACCCACGCTGTGTGTGCCGTGGGCACTCTATAGTCATCGGCGCCCTATGGGAACCCACAGGCTATGGGTGCCATGACACTCCAAAGCCATGGGGGCCCTTGGGGAACCCATCGGCTGTGGGTGACGTGGCACACCCACAATCGTAGGCCCCACATTTTCCCCCACCGCCTCCTCTTCCCACTTTGTGGGCCCCACAAAAATTAATATTAATTTAATTATATATATTTATATATTTATTAATATATATATATATATATTTATATTTTAGTATGTTTTTTTTATTATTATATGTTTAAAATTTAATTATTGGTTAATTATGTTTTAAATAATCATATTCAAATTTTTAAAATATATTAATATGTATGATTATTTAGAAAATAAAATAGATGATTATGTTTTATTAAAATTTCAGAATTTAATAATGCTTGATTTATATATATTTTGTCTAAATTTGTCTATTGTCATTGGATTGTATTGTTTTGAAAACTATTGAGACATTGTTTTAAATCAAAACTTAGAAATGATAGAAAACCTTGGTCAACATAAACCAGATGAAAAACAAATCTTTATTCTGATATAATTGATGGTGTTTGTTTGTTTGGCTTCGTAGTTAAGTCATCGTGCAAGTTAATTGTCCATATGTTGATTTGGTCTTTTTCATACTTTATCCCCTTTATGGTCATGTCTCGTGGGTAGAACGTATTGACAAGTCGGTTAAACCTAGATGAAAGGGTTGTGTGACCAAGTGTTTTGCTCAATTGTTTTTGAACTCCCTTTGTAAGGTTGGCTTTTGTATTTTTCCTTGGAGTTCCTTTGGGATTTTTGTAGTGTCATAAGGAAGAGTGGCTTTCAAGTGGGGGCTAGGCCCAAAGAGGCTAGTAGGATAAACCCTCAAAGGTTGGATAATTAAGTGATAACCTAACAATATATTAGGGGTTTGGGTAGCTTAAACATTAATTAAGATTAATTGTACCCCACTCATGGTTGAGTGCTTGTACAGACTCATGATGCAGTGGGAAGGACTGGAATGGCAAACCAATAACCTTGTCCTCATGAAAGGTTTGTTGGGTCCACATGAAAATTTGATGGGGCTGAGGGTTCAGGAGAGGCTACTAGGATAACCCAAGATTGGGGTCGGGGCCTATGGAGGCCTACCAGGATAACTATTCCAAGCTATGCGATGACACTCTTCCCTTATGTTCACTGGTGTGTAGTCTTGTTGATATCACCTGGAGTTTTATTGTGGAGTCATGTTTGTGTGTATATTCTTTAAGTGGATTACTCGATGTCATGTTTAGACCATTTGTGCATTCTTTGTAGTTTTCTAGAGGGTCTTATTGTTATCTCCTAGCACAGCGGGGTGGTTCTTTTTGAGCCACATGGTTGGGTGGTAGTGCCACTTTCCATCGGGTGTTTGTCTGTTCCTTCTTGCGAGAGTTGGCTTCACAGATGTTCTAGTTGCTCTTTTGGATTTGAGCATCTTGTACTTCTAGTTGGATCCTATTTGTTCTTCTTGGATCATTCTTGTAGTTCTTGGACCTTATATGGTCAGTTGTATCATTTGTTTATGTATGCCTTCATGGCAAGATGTAATTTTGATGTTATCATTATGTATTCTTATGAAACTTAGTGTTTAAAGTGCAATGTAATATTATTTTAATCTTGCAATGTAAAGGAAATGTGCTTGATGAGAATTAGATGGTAGGATTTATATCTTTAATTAAAATAATTGATGTAGTGTAAATAAATGTATTATCATGAATCAAGCATAGAAATGTTAATGTTATCACATGCAAAGTTTGAAACAATCATTGTTTAGTGTAATTAAGTTCCTTATGGTTAAATACATCTTGTAGAATAATTGACCGTAAGTAATGTTTAGTTTAATTAAGTAATCCACGTTGGGAAAAACTTTAGGAGTTTAAGTTAAGTCTTCTGTTTGTGCAATTTAAATGCAATGTTTATCCTAATGCATCTTTTAGATTAGTAACGTTTTAAAAAAAATTTATTTACACTCTTTTTCTAGTGTTTTAGTTTAATCCTTTAGAGCTTCTTGGTGGGGCATTACATGAAGATTTTAGATGACTTGACTATCAGGCTAAAACCTTTATAGTGTTTTTAGTCTAAATTGTAAGTTTATTGTGATTATCTATATTTATTTTTTAATTGATGACTACCATTGGTAACATAGGGCACCAATAATTACGTCAAATAATTTACTATCATTTTTTACAATTTTGAGAATAATTATGTAGAAAGAAAAACAAACAAACAAAAACAAAGATAATAAATTACAACATCCTGCCATTTAAAACAAGAGACACATTACGTTTGGTTCCCACAAATAAAATTTGTAACATGTTGTGTAATGCCCACTTTTACTCAAGCGAACATCACTAAAAAGTAGCAACAATTTTTTTTAAACAATCACATATTACTACATTACTAAAAAGATTATGATCATACATACTATAACATAGTAAATTTTGATTTAAACAACACTCAACTAACAAACATGTCACCTCATACCTGAGATTTCTCTTCCCGATACAACACATGTGTCGACCTGCCACACATTCCTGCACACAAGCCTATACCTCTAGATGCACTCATTAGATCTATTACATATTAGATATATGTTCATTAGGATAAACCATGCAATGACTTTGACTGGATCAGACATCTCCATTGAACTCACAAGGGTAAACATAGAACCTAGGAAGAGTGCCAAGACTAGACAACTTAGAAGATCTAGACCTAAGGGATAGACCTACAATCTCGAGGTCTCATCGCAGATGGCCTTGCCTAAGTGAAAATGCATAGAATTAATAGTTCAACTTAAAAAAATCATAACAAAAACGGCTATGCAACCCTTTCTAGGGTCTCACACCCCAGACAGTTCACTTGTTGGCTGCCACCCACTTAGGTGAAATAGAGATGAAGTCTTAGATAACTTGATATAAATATTATTTGTACAAAAGTTTACCTACAAAACTACACCAAGGAACCCAAACACCGACTCCAACACTAATATAAACCAATATGATACCTTGGAGCATTAAAAATATTTAAAGTGCTAGCAAAAAAGAATCCTATTCTCATTTATGAACACTAAGCCTCTATAAGTAATCATAGTCACTTTAAAATGTGAAATTAATTCTACAATAAATCTTCAATATATAATTTGTGAAAAGAGATTCTCATTTAAATATGTAAATAACTCAATTCTCAAATGGTATACTATTTTTATATTAAAAGAAAAACACATATAAGATTCATTCTATTAACGTACTTCCATTCTTCCAAAAAAATTCACATTATAATACTAAAAGTAAATCCTTATCATTAATATTCATTTATATATTCATTTTTTTTCTATATTTTAGATAACCATAATCTTGCAATGTTCATTCATAATAAATAATTTACATCTCAAAACAAAAAAAACATATAACACCACTATTTAAGTTTTTCTATTCTAACTCCCTTTAAATAATTTTTATTAAAAAAAATATTAAATCTAAATTTTGTTTCATTTCTAACATAAAGCCATTAAAAGTGGAATTAAATTAAAAGTTAGTTAAATTAAAAAAATAGAAATTTTAAGTTACGTATAAACAATCTTTCCCCATTCTCATACAATCTATCCATTCGTCGTCTTAAGGAGGGATATAGTAATTAGAAGAAAAAGCTAAATTTAAGGAATATTTAACTCCTCTTTTAAGGGGATTTTGAATGAGCCCCTCCTCTTCTCACCATGATTTTTTGTAAGTAACTATCTTTATTTTTGTTGGCACCTACAAATTTTGGAAGGAAATTTAAGGTTGCCATGTTAAAATTTGCCGAGGCATGAAAAAATGCACCACTGAAACTCAGTTTGAGAAGGGCATTTTGAGAGCTAATAAGTTGGGATCTAGTGAAATCATTGTGGGAAAGGGTTGAACACTTATTAGAGAGCATATTGATCAAGTTGCAACTTCCTGTGATCAAATTTGATAAGTTTTTGAGGCACTTGATTTGAGGGGTCAACAAAGGTTCAACAGGTGCACATTTTTCAGATTTACCCGAGTAGCCTATTTTGGAGGCTTATATCTCGCACCCTGTTGATTGTCATGAGTAAATTATTGTTCCCTTGTATTCCCTACAAATTTGTGTATTAACCTGCCCATTTTCATGTTCCCATGATTTCATTTGACTTGTTTGCCAAAGCTGAATCTTTTGCAAATTGTTGTTTTTTAGCACTTTGTACAGTGAAATGTGTTTCAGGGAGGCTCACTTTGAGCATTAATAAATTGTGCTTGGATGATCATTTCATCAAACCAGTTGGTCCCCGAGATTCCTTGTAGTGAAACAAGCCAATGTGCCAAGTTTTAGCTCTTCATGATTTCATCTGATATGTTTTCAAAATTGATTTGAAACTGGGTTTGAAGAGGTTCCTGGCAGGTTATAGTGCAGAACCAGTTAAGTATTGCACTTTGGTGATTAAAATATTGCAACTCAATAAGCATCAAGGAAATCCATTTTGCAGAGTGATTGCCAGTATATTAGAATATGTACTTGTTAGGTGGCATGGTCCCAGGTAGCCATTTGAGGAGTTTTTGAAAGCTGTTTCCAGGGGTCCAGAGGTGGTTTTGATCGAAGCTCTCAGCAAGTGTTAATAGGTAGTAGTCAAAACCAAATATTAAATATGGGAGCAACATATAAGAGGTTTTAAAATTTTTCAATATGATGAGCAGTGATATGGTAAGTATCGACATCCATTCGAGCCAAGGGGTAGAGAGTGTTTGCATCGAGAACCTTGGTAGATATGTATGCATTATACAGAAGCATAGAACAAGTTTATTTTAGAAGTATGAAGGCAGTCACAAGGTGTCTGATCCATTGCTTCAAGTTGTGTAAAATGATTACCGAGATCAACAATGAGCTGATTAAAGTGAAAGGTCTTTGAAACTCGCTGGAAAGGCATCTGGCAGGCAAAATGCCAAATGCCACGACGCCATCTCCCGCAACCTCGCCTTGCATCCTCTAGTTTGTGCTAACTAGGGAGTTTAGAAATTATTTTGAACATCAAAATTCACGACACATGGACTATTTAATATAAATGTCTGGTATTTTATGTATCCAGCATCTTTCCTATACCGATAGGAGAGTTGTGGAGCTATGTTTTGTGCATTCATCAAAACACATAGGGTTGGGAAAATCCATAAATGTTTAAAATTATAGTTGCTTGGAAGAGATATATACGAAATATGGATGCTCGCTTTGTGGGGGGGGCGGGGGGTCAAAAGGAGTGCGTTTGGAGCAGTTTTGTTGCTGGGTTGTGCATGGGCGTTTATCCCACATTCATTCAACAGCGAATGTAGTGGCCCTTTTTATATTTTTTTCTCACTTAATGAGTGAGCAAAAGGCATGGGATTTTTCTCCTCACAATCGAGCCTGGGTCCCATGCGTGCATGGTGCTGAGTATCTTGGAGGGAGATGACGCTGGTGAGTTAGCGACAACTGGCAGTGATGTGACAGACACATGGACATGCCTCATGTCACCATATGGCCCTTGCAATGGACACACGTGCTCACAATGGGACCAATTAGAGTGCGAGACCTGGTGACCAAAAACTATGAAGAGGCTCAGAGAGAGTTAAAGACCGATCAAATCTGACAACCATCGTGATCCTGCAAACAAAGATGCAAAGATGATAATGTTCGCATGATCGCACGATACCACCATGTGTCTAGGATGGTGGAGTGGGTTGCCAGGGGTCGAGGACACATGGGGATGATGTGGACGATTGGCAGGCTCGCGAACCAGTAGGAAGACAACACGTGGCACAGGCAGTTTGAGGGTGTTCATAATGGAGCACGCCATCCACCAGACCAAAAAGGGGGCAAAAAATAAGTAAAAATAAAGTAGTGTGTTGTGCCCTAAATATGCAAAATGACCCGACAACGTGAAGAGAAGCCCTAAAAATCAACACAGGACTGTTATTTCTTACGTGATTTAAAGTGTTGTTGCATAAGTGCCCAAATCCCAAAATTTTCAAGGGGAGGGACATTTTCAAAGGATGTAATAGATAAAACGAGGGGAGAATGTTTTTACTCAGGAAGAATACGATGTAACAAATATTTTCCATGGTGAGCAAATGTTTTTAGCGAAGGTAAAGACAAATGTGCAGTAAGTAAACAAGGTAAAATGGCAAAGTTATTTTCACTTTTGAAAAGCACACTGAAAGGTGTTTTCACGGGAAAGAAAGACTCAACAGGGAATATTTTTCAGTTAGAAGATATTTTGAAGAGTGCAAGTCAAGGTAAACATGGAATGTTCTTCAGTTGTAGAGAGAGGAGAGAAAGGACAAGTCTCTTCAACAAATCATATCTGGGAGAGGACATGTGGCAGGAATCAATTCAATCTAGAGTATCTTCTCTTCTATATCTTATTCTTCTTTCTCATTTTTCAAAGATTATGAAGTTTTGGTAAGCGAGTTGTTTGAAAATAGAGTTAGTGTAGAATATGAAGGTCATAGATAGGACTAGTAGATTGTAAATTTTTGATTCCATGAATGAATGTTAACGAGTTCGTGTGTTTATAGTTTAATGTTGCAGGATTGTCTCCAGGATTATGTACTCATTTGCATTTGAATATGAAGCATCAAGGGTGTTTTGAGATCATCTTTTCAGATTTCCTAAAATGTGTTTGTTGTTTACTGCTTTCTTCCAAGGGAAGAATTAAATTGTTTTAAACAACTTGTAGTGTTTTGAGTAGATAGTTTGGATCTATAAGAAGAATTATGTGATAGCAAGAGTAGATCTATTAATGTAAGGCATTAATATGGAAAATATCTACTAGTTATGTTATATTCACTAATGGAATTCAATTTACTTTCTCTTGTTTGACTCCATGCCCTAGGGTAAGCATCGGTCTATGCAAATCTCTTTTCATTTTTAGAATACATCAAAAACCCATATATTACTTTATTTTCTTTGCTATTTGGAAGTGGGTTTGTGTATTTTCTTGCATCTCATGCTCCAAAGCTGGTTGAGGATCACTGAGAATTAGCCATTCTCCCTCTTTGTTGAGCCTTTTTATGAGATTATCTATTGTTTTTTAATGCTGGATTTTTATTGCCATTTGCATGTATGGTGTAGATGTTGTAAGTGCCTTAAGGGATCACCCTCCTTGGTTTTGCAGAGCCTAAAGTGCAGAAGGGTTTGATATACCCTTGTTAGTTGGTCGAAGCTTAGGAAATTACTGATAATTGGAGTTGGCTTCTCCATAGGTAGTGGAATGATTAGCTTGGTTACTAGTCATTAGTGTAAACCTTATTTTAAGAACTAACAAAAATGATGACTTTGCTGGGGAGAAAAGAATTATTGAAGACCATTTTGTCTTACAGAGTCATGAGCTTGTAATGTTCCAGCTCCTTGTCAGTTGAGTCAATTCTCATGAATGTTGCCTCAGAATCTGTTGTTATTCATCTTTCAATGTAATTTCTATCAAGATTTATCCATAGTACATGATTATTTCATAATATCTCTCAAGTTGTGTGTGGCGACTCTGAGATCTTTGCACCAGTGTGCATTATTTGAGAAGAATTGAAAAAGAACCAAATAAGTTGTAGTAGATATGAAGCAGATTTGAGCTCTTGTGATGAAGTACCCTGACAAATTGAGGAAGGAATTTGTATGAGGTCATATTGTTGGAGAAGGAGGTATTACAGTGCTGGGTTTTGAGCAAATTTAACTTGTGAAGAATTTAAAGATGTTCAAAGTATTTGTCCTCTACAAAGAGGTGGCAAATTTACTAAAGAACCTAAGGATGATGTGAAGATAGCTTCAGATCTACCATTTTTTCAGCAAGGAAGATAATTTGCAGACACTACAACACATCCAAATATTTTGATTTTCATGAGTCAAATGTGTTTCCATGAAAGTCATGTAGAAAATGTTTCCCTATTAAGTGAGTCAAGCACTAAGAAAGGGAAGGGTAGTAGTTATTTCTACATACTTTTGAGATATAATTTTCAGACTTTGTATTAAGTAGGATGAAGTATGTTTGAGTTATGAATTGTAATATCTTGAGATTGTGATAAAAGAAAGAAGTAGGCAAATGACTTGAAATTTATAAGAAGATGTATTGTTTACCTATACATTCCTATGAGATATCAAATATCAATATGAAAGATATGTAGCCTCTGTCAAGTCACAATAGGATGTTATATATGGAAATATATAATCCATTAAGTTTTAATGGTATTCAAGGCTTCCCAAACCATGTTCCTACTAAGGTTAGGGAACATTTACCAAAGTTCAATGGGAAAAGCTCAGAATTAGCATCTCAAAATTTGCAAGAGTTTTCTGATTTGATGGGAGATTTTGAGATAAGTTAGGAGGATGTTTTCATGAAGCTTTTTCTTCAATCTTTGAGGATGCCAGGGACTGGTTCTCTTATTTGCAGGCATGTTCTATCTCTTCATGGGATGAACTAAGGACAACTTTCATGGAATAATTTGGTGAAAGAATTGATCCAAGTTCAGTTATGAAAAGATTCATGGACATTCAAAAGGAAGAAGATGAGTTGGTCCCTACTTTCAATCTCAGATTTACAAGGACATTGAGTTGTTTACCTAGCTGCCTTTGATGAAGACATGAGTTATTTTTTGAGAGACAAGGATCCTAAGACCTTGTAGCAAGCTTATAGGACAACAATGGACATTGAGAAAAAATTGAAATATGGAATCCCTATGGGTTATCTATCTACAAGAGTTCTCCGTCCTAAGATATTAGATATTGAAGAAAGGTGTGAGTCAAGAGGTGAAGATCAATGTCAAAGCATCTACATCCCTGCTGATCACACTAACCATGTTATAATTTGTGATTCAAACAAAAATATGAGTGAAGAGAACTTGTCTTAGATAGTGGTTATTCCTCATGTTAGTGAAGAAAAAGTTAATGATAAGCTATGCGATATAACTGATACAAAGATGGAGATAATTTCAGTTGCTACCCCATATGAAAACAACAGTAGTTGTTCCAGCAAGGAGATCACACAAAAGGTCCATCTACAGTCCTATGGTTCAGATGAATCTAATAACTTGTATGAAGAAGAGCTGGAAAGTTATGCATATGATGAGGATAATGCTCATGTGCAATATTTTGATGACATAGATTCATTCTCACATCAATTGGTTATGTGTGATGATGAGAACTTGAATGATGAGGCACCACCATTTTTGGTTGATAATTATTTTGAGCTAGAAAGCTACATGGTATGTTCCAATGAAGAAAGTATGCTTCAGTTGGTGCCTATGCCACATGAATTTATCCAAAATAATGTGTATGAAAATTTTGTTAAGGTATGTGTGCCTGAATATAATAGTCCAAGTAGATGTGCACCAATTGTCCTATTACAAACAACTCTTCATGCAGTGAATCAGATTGAGTCTCAGATATTGAATCAGCAGTTAGCAGCTGTTACTGATTCCATAAGGCATACACAAGCATTAGTTGATGAAAAGACAAAGAGGATTGCAAATAACAAAGAGGTGATAATCATAAAAAATTATGGATCAACCATACAATAAATGTAGTTCAAGTGAAGAGTTCAAGAATGTTGATGATGTTGAAAGAATGCTTCTACTGGAAAGTGAACAAGAATGCAACGGGACTTGCTGCTCTAACATTTGTGAAGATTTCTCTAGATCTGATTTAGATGTATTTTTAATTAATGAGCATGAAAGTAATGTGTATACTTATGATACAATTGCTGATGTTGAATATGAAAATGTGGAGTTCCTTCACAATGCCCAAAGTTATGAAGCAAATGAAAGGGATTTTCGCTTTGTTGCTCCAATTAATCTGATTGAGATTGAGGTGGAATCAATGGCAATGTCCATGCAAAGGATTAATGATTTAGAATGGTCTTCGGATATTGATGTTTTAGATATGGACATTTATGAATCAACTGTTAATATGGTGAGTGACTTGGGATGTGTTGCTCAGTTGCTAATGATAATAATATGGAAATAAAGACATATTACATTGTAAAATCTGTGTTTGATGTGTTTATGTGCAATGTTAGTGCTGATGATAGATATTTTATGCTTGGAACACATTAAAATTTCAAATGAAGATGATGAGCTCAAAGGTTCAGCTATTAGTTTGTGCAACTATGATATGCTGCTTGTGCAATCTGGGCCAAATTATGAGAAATTTTCCTTTGATGCTTATGATAGTTTTTTAGCAAGTTTACAAAAGGGTTCAAATGATGAGTGCATGACCAAGTTGCAAACAAATGAAAAAATCAGAATTCATGATACCAACTGCATAATAAAATATGAAGTTTTCCACTTCTCTCTCTAGTTTGATGGGGTTATCATGAGACATAATATGGAGCTAAATTTTGGAGAATATTGTTTTCAACATTTTCCTATTTCAGAAAATGAATGTGGCAATTGTTTGTCACATGAATTCAAGTTGTTTTAAATGATGTCTCGTGACAGAGTTTAGATTGATAAAGAATGGGTTGAGATAAATGGTCTTGATGGCATGATGGAGGATGCCAATAATGCTAGTGTATGTGGTCAGTATGTGTGCAATGATATTTTCAGATTACTGATTACATATGTAGATGAGAATCAAATTTTTGATAAGGGTAAATACTGGTTTTTCATTTTTGGTGGCCCGAGGCTGCCAATTAGAAGTTTGGTCTGATTTATCACTTGCTAATGGAGGACCCTAATGGATGTGGCATGCGGTCTACTTCTACCAGAGATTTGAGATCTTGCTATACCTACAAGAGGCATACATCCCTAATCAGAGCCACTATTGGCACCTACAAATTTTTGAAGAAAATTTAAGGTTGCCATGTTAAAATTTGCCGAGGCATGAAAAAATGCACCACTAAAACTTAGTTTGAGAAGGGCTTTTTGAGAGCAAATAAGTTGGGATCTAGTAAACTTCATAGGAAATCACTCAGGGGAAGGGTTGAACACTTATTAGAGATTGATCAAGTTGCAAATTCTTATGATCAAATTTGATAAGTTTTTGAGGCACTTGATTTGAGGGGTCAATAAAGGTTCAACAGGTGCACATTTTCAGAAAAGTCCGAGTAGCCTATTTTGGAGGCTTAGATATCGTACCTTGTTGATTTTCATGAGGAAATTCTTGTTCCCCTATATTCCCTACAAATTTGTGTATTACCCTGCCCATTTTCATGTTCCCACGATTGCATTTGACCTGTTTGCCAAAGCTGAATCTTTTGCAAATTGTTGTTTTCTACACTTTGTACAGTGAAATGTGTTACAAGGAGGCTCACTTTGAGAATTAATTACTTATTCTTGGATGATCATTTCATCAAACCAGTTGGTCCCTAAGATTCCTTGTAGTGAAATAAACCAATGTGCCAAGTTTCAGCTCTTCATGATTTCATTTGATATGTTTTCAAAATTGATTTCAAATTGGGTTTGAAGAGGTCCCTGGTAAGTTACAGTGCAGAACCAGTTAAGTAATGAAATTTGGTGATTAAAATCTTGTGACTCAATAAGCATCAAGGAAATCCATTTTGCATGGTGATTGTCAGTATATCAGACTATGTGCCTGTTAGGTGGCATGGTCCTAGGTAGCCATTTGAGGAGTTTTTGAAAGTTGTTTCTTGGGGTCCAGAGGTGGTTTTGATCGAAGCTCTAAGCAAGTGTTAATTGGTAGCAATCAAAACCAAATATGAAATATGGGAGCAGCATATAAGAGGTTTTAAAATTTTCCAGTATGAGGAGCAGTGATATGGTAGGTATTGACATCCATCAGAGCCAAGGGGTAGGGAGCATTTGCATCGAGAACCTTGGTAGATATGTATGCATTATACAGAAGCATAGAACAAGTTTATTTTAAAAGTACAAAGGCATTGACAAGGAATCTGTTCCTTTTCTTCAAGTTATAAAAAATGATAATTAGGGTCAACAATGAGCTGATTAAACTGAAAGGTCTTTGAAACTCACTAGAAATGCATTTGGCAGGGAAAATGCCAAATGCCACGACGCCATCTCTCACAGCCTCGCCTTGCATCCTCTAGTTTGTGCTGACTAGGGAGTTTAGAAATGATTTTGAGCATCAAAATTCACGACACATGGACTATTTGATATGAATGTCTAGTATTTTATGTATCCAATGTCTTTCTTGTACCGATAGGGGAGTTGTGGAGCTATGTTTTGTGCATTCATCGAAGCACATAGGGTTGGGAAAATCCGTCAATATTTAAAATTATAGCTGCCTGGTAGAGATATATGTGAAATGTGGATGCTCGCATTGGGGGGGGTCAAAAGAAGTGTGTTTGGAGCAGTTTTGTTGATGGACTGTGCATGGGTGTTTATCCCACATTCATTTGGCAGGGAACTTAGTGGCCCTTTTTATACTTTTTCCCTCAATTAATGAGTGAGCAAAATGAATGCGCTTTTGCTCCTCATGACCGAGCTCAGGTCCCATGTGCACATGGTACCGATTAGCTTGGAGTGAGAGGACTTTGGTGAGTTAGCAATAACTGGTGGCGATGTGGTAGACACGTGGATAGGCCTCATATAACCATGTGGCCCTTGTGACCTAGACGACTCTCTGCATGGTTGTTATGATCAGTAGATTAGGTGGAAGTTGTGATGAACACACATGCAGACAATAGGACCAACTAGAGTGCGACACATGGCAGCCAACAACTATGAAGGCTCATAATGATCGCACGATACCGCTACGTGTCTAGGATGGTGGTGTTGGCATTCTACACTCTTATGAGAATGGTTGTGTTGTCATTGATGACAAACTGATTGACAAACTAATAGGAAACCGAATGGCATTCACTGACATTAAGATTTCTACATACACCGACAAGTACCGGCACTAACAGACACTTTCATCGGCATTCAGATCACATCGACAATAGTATACCGACACTCAAGCCAACATAGAAATATCTTTTATTGTAATATAATTATCTTTTTGTAAGCCGAATTGGTATATTGTAAAAGACTCATATATGTATGAAGTCTTGTACGTCATTTTGGTGTGTGATGTGTGTGATGAATGAGGAATGATATGATGTGAAATTGATAGAAGAATTTTGTATAAGGACAACAAGGTTTTGGTTATAGACTGAGCTTAAACCGGTACTAAACCTGGCATAGTTGATGCTGATTTGAGCAGGACATTGTATTGGATTTAATCATCCATTTTGTAAGTCAGTGAGACTTCTATTTTATAGTTGAACAGTGAGCTCGAGGTTGTTGGCCTTCCTGCATGTGCAGGCCCCTCATGTAAGTAATATTTATTCATTGGCCAGTGAGTGAATATTGTGGGTCACAAATCCCACTAAGGTTTTTCCCACACCGGGTTTCCTCATTAGATATCTTGTGTTATGGTGTGTTCTCTATGCCATCTCTATTATTCTTATTTGCTGCATTAATACTTATTTGCCGGTACATTGTTTTGGGGTGCAAAATTTTAAATAAGTATAAATATTCTCTCAACTAGTTAGACACTGATTCACCCCCCCCTCTCAGTGTCTTTGGGACCGTCATTGATTCTAACAATTGGTATCAGAGCTTGGTCCTCTATTTGAAAAATCCTAACAACTTGAGGAAGATTCTAACACCGGTACAGATGGAGAACTTAAGAAAATAGTTGGAAGGAGCTCTTGAAGATTTTGATGTAGAGAAATTAAAGAATATCAAACTAGAAGATGATCCAAGGATTGCACATGAATTCATTAAAGGATTTCAAGAGAACTTTTTTATAGCACAAAATAAAAGAAAATAACTTCATGAGAAGATTCAAAAAGATGATGATGAAAAAGAAACTCTTAGAGAACTTGCAAACAAGTTGAGACAAGAAAACAATAATATGAAGAATGAAATGCAAGATATGACCATGAGGTTATGTAAAGATATTGAAGACAGGAAGAAGAATGAAGAAGACTTGACTAGGAGACTTAATGATGCTAGAAATGAAAATTTGAGACTTAGTCATGAAAATGATATGCTGAAGACAGATTTGATTTACATGCAACATGATAAAACTGAGCTTATGAGACAAATGGGAATTCTGGAAAATGAGTTGGCTGCTGCAAATAAACACAAAGACAAATTCAAGAAAAGTTCAGAGGAGCTTGATGACATAATGAAGAGTCAGAAGCCTAATGGAGATACTATTGTACTTGGATTTGAGATTGGAGAAAGTTCTGGTATTGCAAATCATCATGATCACAGTAAATCGGTAAGACAACCTAGTGCTTATAAGTTTAATGGGAAATTCTTTTAATATAACAAATATGGTCATAGAGAAAATCAATGTAGATTTAGAAATAATCAAAATACAAACGCACCCACTGGTCAATGTTCCAAATGCAACAAAATCGGTCATAATTCAAAATATTGCAGAATGAATGTGAAATGCTATGTTTGTGGAAGATTTGGGCACTTATCTAATCAATGCAAGACACAAATTGGTGTAGGATATGGAAAGGCTATTCAGAGGAATAATGTAACTTGATATGCTTGTAACAAGATTGGACATATTGCAAAATTTTGTAGAAGCAAGACTTCATCGGCTAACAATAAAGGATCCAATTTGAAAGTTAAAGAAAAGTTAGATGAAGTAAAGTAAGAATTTTCAAAACAATGGATTAAGAAGAGAGATCAAAGAGTTGATGAAACTATCTCTGCACCAGTAGAACAGAGTAATTCTCCACCGATAGGAGATTCTTCATCCAACTGAGAAGTAACCCTTTGGGGGTATTGTAGCAAGTTGAAAATCATGCATATTACCCTTTGTTGATGGAGAGAAGATAGATTTCTTCTTTACCAGAAGATGTGTTAAGTTTTCACTTAATTGACTAGCATTTAATGCGGTCGGTGGAAAATATGTCATTATAAATCATCGAATTTCCCTCATTTTCAACTCATCGAACATTCAAATTATCAAAGAGTGCGAAAACTGAGAGAAGGCATTCAAGGCAAAGGTGCAAAGTGATTTCTTCAGATATTCAGAATATTTTCAAGCAGTAAAAGATATTTTTCAATGGCTTCTCCTTCTGTTCTTGAGTTTATTGCAAACCCTACCATTGTTGAGAACATTAAGAGACCTAGGCCCGTGTTTAAGATAATTCCTGAAATTGCTAAACAAGATGCTCTGTCAGGGAATTTTTGAAAATTCCTAAAGGTGTAGCATTTGCTGAAGACCCTAGGATTTACATACATTGCAATATAGATGATCTAGGATCTGAAGATTTGAAGAAAATGTATGATGAGGTTATAACTGATGAGCAAGGAGTTATTAAGCTGGATAGAAAAGATTGTGGAAACCTTAGGTTTTGTTAGTATTTTGAACATCCTTGTATTCCCTAAGGAGGTCGTCAGACTTGTGTTAAGTAGAGTTCATGGAGAGTTCATATGGCTGGAATCAATTTGCAAAATTACCAAAGAAGCAATTAGGGTAGTTACAAGTTTACCCTCATTCGGTAGTAGACCTGATAAGACAAAGAAGATTCCCAACAAAATGGTGACAAGCCTAAACAGAGCAACATCTAATAGTAGATCACTTAGAGTAAATGATATTAAGGATGCAAATGTGAGATTTGTAAGTATGGTGCTAGGATACAAGGCCACTTATGTAAATAGTCTAAATTTTGTTTCTAGTCTCTATATACATAGTGCTTATGAGATGGTAAACAACAATATAATGATTGATGTTTGTGAATGGTTGAAAGACGAGCTTATTGATAACTTGAAAAAGATTAAAGGAGACAAGAAAGGCACATTCCATTTTGGAAATCTGTTGGTATGTTTGATGCTGTACTTTGTTAAGGAAATACCCGATATTGGTCATAAGGACTTTGCATATGACATCCTGGTAGGTAAGAAAATTCTGGAAGCTTTCACTGGTATGGGATCAGACTATGAGAATAACATTTCTGAGTATTTCAAGACTTTCAAAGCTAAGATGAGAGCTAGAGAAAGGTTACCACAGAGTATAGTAGATAAATATGACAAAGAAATTTGTTTTGTTATCAAAAGAGATGAGACATGGATGTAGGTAGTACTCCCTAGCACTATTTGGGTCACCGAGATGGGATATGAAGTAGATCTTACTATTCTAGAGACATATGCTAAAGCTTTACTGGATGCACTGAGAGAACCATCAGAAAAATTCTTTGGTAGTGCTGAGACCATTGAGTGATGTAAATCTATTGAAGAAAAGAAAGAAGAGAGAAAAATATATAAGAGATGCTTCTAAGAAGGTAAGAGAGTTAAAAGAAAATGTCATGAACCTAAGTAGTATAACAGCCAGTGAGCTTGAAGGATTACAACCGGAAGCACATGTGTCACTGGTTAGGACATCTTCTGGAATTGGTAGTGATAAGGCAACAAAATTTAAAAGAGTTGAAAGGAGGAAGAGAAAACCTTCAGTGGTACCCTCTCCTTGACCTAAGAGAACAAGGACCTTGATAAAGAAACAACAGGTAGTAAGGGAACCGCCCAATAAGCTGACACCAAAGAAGAAACAGAAATCGATTACCCCTTCTTTGAATAATTTGTTTATTGAAATAACTGAAGATGGCAATTTGACTAATGTGCATAAATTGTATAATACATTTGTTGATTCTGACAGGCAGAGTATTAAGGAAAGCATTATTTTACACTTGGAGATATATAAGAAGGTTTTGATTGAAGTTGTGGATGATTTACCGAATGAACTTTATAGAAGATTGGAAGCAAAAAGGTCAACAATAATGGAGCTGGATAAGAAACTGAAAAATTGAAAAACTTCTAGCTGTACATCCTGTTAATTCAAGAGAAGAAATTGATGAATTGATATTTGAAGCAAACCAGTCTATTTTTGTCAGTGGGCACCGACAAGTGATCTTGATGGCAGGAAGAGTGAAAGAGATTGCTGATGAGACTGTTGATTAGTGGGATATATTCTTTGTGGAGAAAGAAAAACAAGAGGAAATAAATAAGAAGAAAGTAGAAAAGGCATTCAAATTATATCAAAAGGATAAAGGAAAAGATAAGGTAGGTGGTGTACCTTCTATCAAGATAACTGATAACATCCCTCCACCGGTACTAGACACCCCTCCTCTAACCTCTACTTCACCGGTCCATGAAGCTGATCCTCTAGTTGCAGGTACAGAAGGCATGACTGATGATACAAATCTTGAATCAGAGATACTATTTACAATGAATGTAGATGCACAAAATGTAAATATAGTGATGGATATTGAGACTGCAGAGGTACAAGCAGATAAAGTACAAGAAATTCATAAGGAAAGCAATGAAACTGAGCAACCGGCATACACAGAGAAACCGATACCTGGAAAACAACCCGAGGCAGAAGTTCATGTTGAGACCGCTCAACTGGCAGTTACACATATTGAGAAATCATCTACAACAGAAATTCAAACTTAGACAGATCCATCGGAAGGCAATCAGAAGGATATAATAAAGGTAATTGGTTTGACATCTATGGTACCAGGCACATCTACAGGTGAATTTAGATTGACCAATATTACTGAAGTTTTGTTGGATTCTATTAAAAGGATAACAGATTTTAATGCATTGGCATATAAGGCAATTGACAACACTCTACCCATTTTGAAAATGATTGCACCTAACTATCCGATAGACCATGCCAAAGATTCTTTAGGTAAATTGGACACATTGTCCAAATATATTGTTGATAGTGTTATAACAATAGAAAAGGTCAATGAGGATACAATAAAGGAAAGAGTTGATAAAGAGAAAAATGCATTCTGTAGTACCCCTACTCATTTGGAGTCATATTTTGTTCTTGTTATTTTCAGTGGATACATTACCGTGAATTATTATTCAGATTTATATGACATTATTCCATGCTTAATCTGAATATGAGATGCATGATTTATTTACACTATTTCTGTACTTGTGATTTATGGCATAGTATGGTTTATTGCAATGTACTAACACTTTACTTTATTTATGCAATGTATGTTGTGTATCTGCAAATGTATTGGATGCAAGGGGATGATTTTCCTTCACTCATTTTGATGAGACAGGGAACATCATGATTCTCCTTCATCGGTGTGTATGTCGTGTTTTATATATGGTATATATGCATGTGTGGTTCGGTGATGCAGGATATTGTAGGTACAAGTACCGGGTAGGTACGAGGTAACGTCTCCACCTGGCTACACAGGTCTGAGCGTGCCTTATATTTTATGATGGAAGTAAAGGAGATAGTAGTTGACCCTATTTTTAGTCAGTTACACTCGGGTGAGTGTCTTCAGTTAGTTGTTCCATCAATTTGTTCGGTCTTCATATTTTATTGTTTGATCTTTATGAAAAGTTGCTTGATGCTTGCTCAGTTTGTGTGTTTAGTGTTCTTAATTATTGTATGCCATTGGTAATTGTTATGTTTATTACATCTATAAGAGTAAAGAGTAGTTTTGGTATTTGGAGGAAAAAGAGTCAAGTGATCTAGTGACTTAATGTTATTTATAAAGGACGAGTTAATATCCTGGTATAAGTAGATATGAATCTCATCAGCATGTTAGTTCGATAATTGCGACTTGATCATTTGAATATATGTATAGACATTATATACACGGGGGGCGATTGCCAATTATAGGTAGTTATTTGAATAAAGATAAGGTGATTATATTATCATTAGTTGATATCGCCAATCAAACTATTATGTTTTTGGAATATGCATGTATATAGTTAGAATTATAAATATATTATATTTAATATACTTTGCGAACGGGTAATATATATATATAATTCAATTGTTTGAATATATATCTATATGAAAAAGTCATTAGTTATAAGTATTGGAAATCAAAGTATATATATATATTCTTAAACGTAATTTGCTAAAAGTGGATTAATGTTTGAATATTTTAATGGAGGTTATTAATTAATTATTAAAATATAATAATGAAATTATATTAAAACAAATAAAACAAATTTGATTTTTAAAGGAGGTGGCGGGGGTTTGTTGTTAGTAATACATATAGGGTGGTCGATAGTAATATTGACCACCCCCCTTAATAAAGGGAGGGGTCGGTATTACCACCGACCACCCTCCTCCCTCTTAACTCCCACACTACCTCTTCCATCATTCACGTTGCATTAGCGGGCAATGACACCTCTCACCCCCTCTCGCTGTTCAAGCACTAAACCGCCACTCCTCCACGTCTAAACATTTCCACGAGTTGTAGTTCACTGCATCTAACTGTAGATTGGCCGATCGGGGAGGAGAATAGACTAGCACGCAAGGGGAAGATTAAACGTATACCATAGTTGACTCAAGACCTGGCAGTTAAAACACCAAAATCGCTGAATATAAACACATAAGTGTTTGATGTAATGTACCGATCTCTCCATTCAACCGATAACTGCTATAACCATGATCAAGGAGTGTAAAGAGCTGTAGATAACTAGAGATGGATTCATTATGTGGAAGAACAAGAAGAGATGGAAGTAAAAGACTTCTAGTCGATAACTATTACTGAGCCTCAGACTTAGGAGAAGTCATGGGTGATTTTTAGTATAAATAGGGGTGGGAGTAAAGAGGAAGAACACACAATTCATTTTGGCATCCAAGGAAGGGCGGTGGATTGTAGAAAGAAGAATAGAGTTAGAGAGGATATTGTTGAAAGTATCAAGAGAGTTTTTTTTTTTGATAGAGTTGGAAAGTATTGGTGAAAAGGATCGCAAGCAAGGTGCATGTATTGGCGAAAGGGCATTGAGGTCTTGTATATTGATCAACATTTCAATAGGTCAGGAATTTCTTAGTTTACGATCATTATTATTTACAATCTATGTTATATGTTATGTTTATTGTCTTACTTATGAAATAGTTATGGTTATGTTTCATTTATCGTTAGGGATTGTTAATTAAAATCATATAATATAAGTTGTGATTACGTTATGACTATAGAAGTGGAATAGTGTTTAAGTTCAAATTGCACACTTGTTATTATATGGAAGAAATGTATGGTTGCGTTCAAAACCTAGTTATTAAGATTTATTAGACGTTGCTCTAGGAGAATCTGGGAAGTAATAGTTTACTATTGATATGTTTCAGAGATGGTGCATGTTAAACGGACAGCTCAAAAGTCCATAGCTGGGTATGCCCATTATCTAAAGGTTAAGAAGGACTCCCTAACACCTGACAAGCCTATCTTGGAAGACGTTCCTTCTGAAGTGAATTCAGTTTTGGGGAAAAGAGAAGTGATAGGAAAAGACTCACATCAATGTCTGACAAAAGATGTTGCTAATGTAGAGACAAGAGAACCTGAGATAGGGAGCTCGCCAGAGAGGCCTTTAGTCATAGGTTCTGACACGTCGGAGGAGTACACTCCCTCAAGCAATAGTGAATCCGTGGGGTATTCCTCCCTAAGTAAGAGTGAATCTGAGGATTACACTCATTTGGATCCTATAGATTCTGATGAATACACTTCTCCATTTTCTCCAGAAGAATGATGTATTCTTTTAATGTCAAGAAATAAGACATCACCCTTTTCTATTATGGAATGAATAATACACTATGTCTTTTTGTAAGAATTCCTATGATGAAATAAATATAATTATTTTGACCCCAAATTATGATGTATTTTGAATAACATGATTGCCTTAATGTTATGTTGGTTCCTTTAAATAGTAAAAGTTTCAGAGGACAATATGTTTCCTTTCGTTAAGAAATTTTTTCATTTCTTAAAGCTTTAGATCTTGAATTTATTCATAAGGAGGTGTATGAAAGGATTGTTTGTAATTGGATCTGGTTAATGGTATTTGAGTTATGTCGTCATTACATCCTGTGTCTCTGTGTTCAAGGACAGGTATAAATATATAACCTTAAGGAAGTGAGCCATTGTAAGTTTGGTCCAAATGGTCAACCTTAGGTTAGTAATTATGTATCTTTCATCTGAGGCATGTTAGGATTAGGTATGGCTATCTGTGTCACCATAGAGTTTCGTAGATAGAACTATCCTGTAGTGTCCTAAGAGAGAGAGTGGCTTTCGAGCGGGGGCTGTGCCCAAAGTGGATGATAGGATAACTTGTCGAAAGTTAGTTAAAAAGTGATAACCTAATAATTGAATAAGGGGGAATGGTTAGAATAAACATTAATAAGATAATGTGCCTCATACATAGGTGAGTGCTAGTACAGGGCTTATAATGTAGCGAGAAGGCATGGAATGGCAAACTCACCACCTTGTCTTCACGAAAGGATTGGTAGAGTCTGCATGAGACTTAGTTTGGAACCGGAGGCTCGGGAGAGGTTACCAGGAGAAACCCAGGATGGGGGCCAGGACCTATGGAGGCTGTACCATGGTATCCACCGTAAGACATGCAATGACACTTTCTCCTTAGAGTCACTAGTGTTTTGTGAGTTGAGTCACATGGTTGTGTGTAGAGTCTTGTAGTCCTTTCGTTCTTGTCTTATTTTTCTTGCTTGAGGGTTATCTACTATCTCCAGCACGGTGGGGTGGTTCCTTTTCAGAATCACATGGTCGGGTGGTAGTGTCACTTCCCATCGGATGTTCCAAAGTGTATCTTCAGGTGAGGAATGGCTTCGTTGGAGTTCTTGGTTCATAGTTCATGTACCAGCTCATGTTCGTGACTATTGTTCAGTTGAAACTTCGAGGTCTTGTATCAAACTGTTATGCAACTTTCATTTGTAACATTATATTTCATGGTGTATTTTTTTATAAACTTGTATTGTTGATCATTGTAAAAAGAAAAAAAAAAGAAAGAAATATTGGAATGCATGTATTTACAGTTACTTAAATCTTTTGTTATATTAGATGATTGCTTGGAGTACTTTAAATTCTTTCATTATGGAATATAGATCTTAAACATTTATTTTCTTCCAATATAGCTGAACATTAGGTGTTAATGTATTTACGAAGTAATCATCGTCGGAGACCCTTAGGAAAATCAAGGGTTAGACTTCTGCTATGTTATTAGATGTGCAATGATTTGTTTCAAGCACTTGTTCTTTTAAAAAAAAATAAAAATATTTCACCCCTAGATGTTTAGATGATGTTGTTTTCCTTTAGGGTTTCTGGCGGGGCATTACACATTCTTTGAAAACACAATAAAGAATTGTACTGATCATCTGAATACATTATTACCGGTACTTAATTCTAAAAAAATGAAGTATAAGGAACTACACAAAGAAGCATGTAAACCACACCAACTAATTGAGGATATTGACAAGGAGATTGAGAATACATAGAAAGAAATTGATGACATAACAGACAATATGATAGGCTCTTATGGTCTTATGTCAGTTTTTGAGCAGGAAATGACAATTTTTGAAGAAAAAATGGAGAAACTTGAAAAAGAAAAAGAAAAGATAATGTCTAAGGCCTGGGAACTAAAATGTAAGCTTGGTCCAAAATTGGATAGTCTTATTACACAAAGGGAATAATTATCTAAGGCTACAATTCAGGGAGAAAGATCACTGGAGTACCAAATGCACTATCTCACCAATATGATCCAACAAACTAAGGCAATTCTTACTGACATCAACAACTTCATGCAGAGTCTGAATTTGGTTTTGGCAGACATTTTTCAGATTGTAACCAACCAGTTACAAACTTTGAGGTAACATTTTGGTACTCTTTTTGATCATTTATGACATCCTTTGTCATTGCTGCCAAAGGGAAAGTAGTAAGGGAGAAAAATGCATCTTTCAGATTTTTAGTGGAGATCATTTGCTCAGGGGGAGCACATCTTTTTGGATATCAAATTTTGGATAAAAGTTTTTGTTTTTTTCTCATGAGTGTTGCCATCAATGCCAAAGGGGGGGATTGTTGGCATTCTACACTCTTTTGAGAATGGTTTATGAGAATGGTTGTGTTGTCATTGATGGTAAACAAATTGACAAACTGATAGGCAACCGACTGGCATTCACCGACATTAAGATTTCTACATACACCGGCAAGCACCGACACCGACAGACACTTTCACCGGCATTCAGATTACATCGGCAACAGTATACCGGAACTCAAACCGACATGGAAATATATTTTATTGTAATATAATTATCTTTTTGTAAGCCAACTTGGTATATTGTAAAAGACTCATATATGTATGAAGTATTGTAGGTCATTTTGTTGTGTGGTGTGTGTGATGAAAGAGGAATGATATGATGTGAAATGGATAGAAGAATTTTGTATACGGACAACAAGGTTTTGGTTATAGACTGAGCTTAAACCGATACTGAACCTGGCATAGTTGATACGGATTTGAGCAGTACATTGTATTGGATTTAATCATCCATTTTGTAAGTCAGTGAGACTTCTATTTTGTAGTTTAGCAGTGAGCTCTAGGCTGTTGGCCTTCCTGCATGTGCAGGTCCCTCATGTAAGTAATATTTATTCATTGGCTAGTGAGTGAATATTGTGGGTCACAAATCCCACTGAGATTTTTCCCACACAGGGTTTCCTCATTAAATATCTTGTGTTATGGTGTGTTCTCTATGTCATCTCTGTTATTCTTATTTGCTGCATTAATTCTTATTTACCGATACACTATTTTGGGATGCAAAATTTCAAATAAGTATAAATATTCTCTCAACCAGTTAGACACTGATTCACCCCCCCGCTCAGTGTCTTTGGGACTGTCATTGATTCTAATAGGTGGAGCGGGTTTCCAGGGATTGAGAACACATGGGGATGAGGTGGACGATTGGCAGATGCCTGAACTATTAGGAAGACAACACATGGCACATGTAGTTTGAGGGTGTTCATAATGGAGCCAATGATTCACCAGACCAAAAAGGGGGCAAAAAATAAGTAAAAATAAAGTAGTGTGTTGTGCCCTAAATATGTAAAATGACCCGACAACCTGAAGAGAGGCCCTAAAAAATCAACACAGGACTGTTATTTCTTACGTAATTTAAAGAGTTTTTGCATAAGTTCCTAGATCGCAAAATTTTCAAGGGGAGGGACATTTTCAAAGGATGTAATAGATAAAATGAGGGGAGAATGTTTTTACTCAGGAAGAATACGATGTAACAAATATTTTCCATGGTGAGCAAATTTTTTCACTCAGGAAGAATACGATGTAACAAATATAGACCCGGGTAAGCACTAGTCTATGTAGATCTCTTTTCATTTTTAGAATACATCAAACACCCATATATTACTTAATTTTCTTTGTTATTTCAAAGTGGGTCTATGTATTTTCTTCCATCTCATGCTCCAAAGCTGGTTGAGGATCATTGAGAATTAGCCATTCTTTAGCATCCTCCCTCTTTGTTGAGCCTTTTTATGAAATTATCTATTGTTTTTTATTGCTGGATTTTTATTGCCATTTGCATGTATGGTGCAGATGTTGTAAGTGCATTAAGGGATCACCCTCCCCAGTTTTGCAGAGCCTAAAGTGCATAAGGGTTTGATATACCCTTGTTAGTTGGTCCAAGCCCAGGAAAGTACTGGTATTTGGAGTTGGCTTCTACATAGGTAGTGGAATGATCATCTTGGTTACTAGTCATTAGTGTAAACCCTATTTTAGGAACCGACACTTTCCTTAGAAAACCTATACGTGGCTTCAATGAACATTAAAGTATGGATTTCTTTACATATTGTTCATGGATGTGATTCCAATGATTTCTTGGTTACAAACCAGCCTATTCACCCAAGGGAGCGATAAAAAATATTTAATTTACAAGTAATAATGTTACAAAATATATATTCGATTTAGTAAAAACTAACCATTATAAGGTCACAAAATAGAAATAGTAAGAGAATAATTAAATAATGTGCATTGAAATGAAGCAAGATATATATGCATAGGTCAAGGCAAAAAAAATCATGCATGTTTCTTGGTACATTTCAACATTAATTGGTTGTATTACTTTCTTCCTGTTCTCACACTACAACTCACTACTTTTCACACGATTGCTAATTAACTCAATTTTTTTTCTTATTTCTGTATTGGTCAATATAGGAAATATCATTAAATATAAAATAAATAAATTTCCTAAATCAAATTATATATATAAAATTCCTCAAACCAAATTAAAACAAAATAACTTAATTTGATCCCTAAATGAATAAAAGAACACAATTTAATTTTAATACAGAGAGGTGTGGGAAGGGATTTACAATCTATATAAACAAGAACCAATATAAAAATTGATAATGTAAAACTTAATCAATTTCTAGAATAATTTCTGGATTAAAATCATGACTCATGAATTCCATAGACACAGACAAATCTCACCAATTATAATTAAAATTAACATAAAGAATTTTGATCTCGAAACACTGAAAACCCAAATCAATTCCAACAACCAAAATCTATAAAATTGAAAACCCTAAAAGACAATAATCTGGAAAAATTCAAAAACAAAAAAATAATAATAACTTGAAACCCTCATAAAAAATTATAAACAAAGTATTAAAACTTGAAAAACCCCGATTAATGCTGCTAACTAGGATATTTCAATCAAATATTCCAGAAACCAAATATAGAGGTTTCAAACAATCTTTCATAAACAACAACTAATTTTTCTTACAAGATATACAAAGGAAAGACACAGACACCAAGGGATTTAAATCCCTACCTTAGGATGCTATCTTGGCAAAGAACTCACAGGCAAAGCCTCAAGATCCAACACCCAACAACACACAAGCAAACCAAAAAGCCAAAACCCCCAAACTTCAATCTCTGCAAAAATTTTCCTTGTTGAGAACTTCCTCCAAAATCTAGGAAAGAAACAACAAAGAACCGACCACTCATTCTGGAAATTTTCCAAAATATAAAGGGTTTTCCAAAATTCCATCTCGAAAAATGGAAATTTCCCCAAGAACTCACGCATGCATAGAAGATCCAAAAAGCAACCCATTTTGAAAACTGAATGATAATAAAATTTAATTAAAACTCTTTAATTACTAATGCTCATGAAATTAATATTTATTTAATTTATTAAATATTAAAACACGATTCAATAAAATAATAAAAGAAAGCTTTTATTTACTGTAATAGAACAACACACATTAATTAATTAATTAATTACAACTATAGTATTAATTTATTAGTAATCAACAAGTAAAGTTTGAATATTGATTTTTTGGCTCTTTGCGAATGCTTCGATTTCAAAAATCATGTGGCTCACAATCTTCTCTCTCTCTAAATGCAAGCAATCTTTAAATGAAGAAGATGGAACCTGGCAGGTGGTGGAAAGCATAAAGTCCAGATGCCACAAGAATGCCCATAATAGTCTGCTAAAACCTAAGCCGCTACCCTCGGGAGCTACAACCTACTTTGCTCCGTCATCCTGGCTGATGCTTGGGGGCACCAAATATGCTTGTTTCCCCCCAAAAGGTCATCTCAACAAATTGATTGGTCAAGCCAGAGAGTTTAGAAAAGTGCTAAATCACCGATGGCTTAAAGCAAATCCTTCTTTGCGGGACTCTCCATGGAAAATCAATAACATAAGAGCACCCCTCCCTCACCCTGCGAAGTGGAAAGATGGGTCACACTTTCCTTCCCTGAACCCTAAAGGTCGAAATCTTACGATTAAGGTGGAATTAGACACTCTTGAGAAGAGTACCATTTTTCATCAGAGCAATAGCTTCATTGCCAAATGGAGAGTGCCCTATCATTCTTTCGATGAAGTTAAAGGTTGGTGGGAATCAAAATTTCAGAAATTAGTAAGTATTTTCAACTTAGTCTCTCAATGCATTTTAATCACATGTATCAATTATAGTGTAAAGAAGGATCTTCTCAGAAGTAAAGGGAAATTGCTTAATGGTTGTATTTTTTATTGCATTGATTGGATTCCCAACTTTAACCCTAAAATTTTTTCCTTTAAAAGCTCCTTATATTGGGTTAATATCGGCACTCTTCCAATTGAATTTCACTCTCCAGAAATAATAGAATCAATTGCGAAAGGGCTAGGGAAATGTTTCGCTTTTACAGGTATTCAGGATAAGAACTTTAAGAGAGATACAAAAATATTAGTCGACCTCAAAACCAACAACCCTAAATTGAGCCCTCTCGATCTAATTTCCTTAGTAGGGAAGTGGGAGATCAACCCTTTAATTTATGATGACATCATTGACACTTCAGAATTATTTATCTGTCATAAGAGCAATTCCATCAAAGAAACAAAAATGAATCCCATTTCTACTGAAAGAAAAGATCATATCGACAACAACCAACCATCCTCAGGCCCTGAAGATCACTCCGTCCCTCCAAAAACTACAACTATAGCAGGCTTGGCCTCCCTCAATAAAATCAGGGCGGATTTGCCCGCTTTTGGCACACCTTCTCAAAATTCAGCCCCGATAACCAATAAATCCAATACCCTACCATATACTTCATCTGACATAATAGTACATAATTCTCCTCTTAGTAATCCTAAATCAAATCCATCTCATGCCCCTTTGGTTAGCTAGGTTTTGATCCCTTCTCCCCCTATTTTGCAACAAACCCCCAACATAGTTCTGGTCAACAAAAAATTGGACAAGGATTCTATCTCTCTAAACAGAGAAGCCCTAAGCGACCTACTTGAATTCGCCAACTCCTTGAAAGAAGATATAGTTGAGCAGTTAGAAGTTGTGGAATGTAGTCTGGCTGATGACGATGATCTCAGAGATTTAGAACATGTCCTACATATGGTAGACTCAAAGGATTTCACTCACAATGAGGTGCAGTTAGAAACATTACTCAACTCCTCCTTCCCTCCCCTTTCTCCCCAACTATCTTCTAAGACAAAGATCGCTGGAGAGGCCCCCCTCACTCATAGTGAGGCAAACCCTCTGGAAGCTAGTTCGTTAGGTTTATCCCTTAACATGGAAGGTAGGAATAAACCAAATTGTGGATCCTCCTAGAAGAGGAGAGGGAGAAGATCAAATTCGGAGTTAAGACTACTAGATGGAAAGGCTTTGGACCAAACCAAGTTGACAGATGTTTTCAATGCAGGGAGGGGGAAGTTCCCTCCATGTCGCCATGAATTTATTATTGTGGGATGTTAGGGGCATCAATGCCCCTAACAAGAAGCGCATTCTCAAGCACTGCATCTTTAAGGTCAAAGCTGAAATTACTATTATTTAGGAAACCAAGCTTGATAGTCTTGCAGGGGACTCCTTTGGGAAGCATTTAGGAAAGTACAACTGGTCAGGTATCCCTGCGATTGAGGCTTCTAGAGGTTTAGCTATTATATGGAACCCAAGCCACATCTCTTTAGAAATTATAGAGATCAATAGGTTCCGAATGGGACTAGACATCAAATGCATTAGTAATAACCTAAGGTTTAATTTGATTAATGTCTACGGTCCTACCCCAAATGACTTAAAATGAGCAGTCTGGGAGGAACTCTCCTCCTTCATGAGCAGGAACAAGAACAAATATTGCATAATAGGTGGTGATTTTAATGCCATAGGCTGCCTAGCTGAGAAATCAGGTGGATGCTCTAGAGAACCTCAATCCTTATTATATTTTAGAGAATGGACCTTCCAGAATAACCTCATGGACATCCATATAGACAATGGTGTCTTTACTTGGACCAATAGAAGATCTGGGTTTAGCATGATAATAGAGAGATTAGATAGGTTCCTTATTAAGGATAACTTAGTTACCCTCAACAATATCTCAGTCAAGGTATCTATCCTCCCTTTTTTAGGCTTTGACCACTTCCCGATCCAATTATCTATAGTTGAAGATCTCAAGCCACTGAAATGCCCATTCAAATTTGAGCTCATGTGGCTGAAAGAAGAAAATTTCATTGGTATGATAGAAAAGTGGTGATTGTCATTCGAGGTATCTGGATCCAAACTTTTTTGCTTTGTACCTAACCTTAAAATGATCAAACAAGCTCTCCTCTCATGGAACAAAGAAAAATTTGGCGATATTTTTGAAGCCAAGACCAAAATCAAATTAGAACTAAATGAGATAAATGAATCTGTGATCAACTATGGGATGGACCAAGAACAATACTTAAAAGAAAAAATGCTCATGAAAAAATATGAAGATATTTTGTCAAAAGAGGAAACATTTTGGAAACAAAAATCATGAGAAACTTGGTTAGCTGATGGGGATAGGAACACTAATTTTTTTCATGCTAGTACTAAAGCTAGAAGGAGCAGAAATAAAATAACCAAAATCATTGATAATGGCCGCCTAATAGAAGATCCTGAAGGAGTAGCCAATCACACTGTTAATTTTTTCCAATCCCTTCTCAACTCGGAATCCTCCAATCTGACTTCCTAGGAAAGTCTCCTCCAGAATATCCCTAAATTAATTTCTAAAGAACACAATATGACTCTTAATTAGAGCTTCATAGTAGAAGAAATTGAGAAAGTAGTTAAAGAATTGCATCTAGAAAAAGCGTCTGGGTCGGACGACTTCCCAACCGCCTTTTTTCACTCATGTTGGCATTTTTTGGGAGTGGAATTAGTGGATGCTCTCAAAGGTGCCAGAAAATTAGGTAGGTTCCTCCGAGAGATCAACGATACCTTCATTGCCCTCATCCCAAAAAAATCCTTTGCTGACACCTTGGACGAGTTCAGACCGATCACCCTCTGCAATACACTCTACAAAATCTTCACAAAAGCATTAGCTAATAGACTCAAACCCCTCCTTCAAATTATCATCTTTGAAGAGCAATCTAGTTTTGTCCCTGGTAGATCCATCTTGGATGGGGTTATTCTCGCCCACGAGGCTGTCCACTTCTCTCATTCCAATTCTAGACCATCTATGTTCATCAAGCTAGATATCAAAAAGGCATATGATAAAGTGGATTGGAGGTTCCTTTGCAAATGCATGGTAGCATTTGGCTTCAACAAAAGTTGGATTAACTTGACATTCAAATGCATTTCAACTCCCCAATTCTCAATTCTGGTTAATGGTTCCCCATAGGGATTTTTCGCTAGCTCTAGAGGCCTTAGACAAGGGGATCCTATATCCCCCTTTCTCTATATTATCATAGCAAAAGGTCTAGGTAGGACCATACTGAAATCTCAAGAGCTTAGTAACATAGAAGGAATCAGGATAATGAGCAATGTCGATCTAGTAACTCATTAACAATTTGCAGATGATACTCTTCTGCTAGGGAATAGCTCCCCCTCTGAAGCTCATAATTTCAAAACAATACTAGAATGGTACGCGAAAGCCTCTGGCCAGGAGGTAAACAACGCAAAAACTAAGGTCTTTTTCCTTAACACTAAAGATAATATAGAAAAAGAAATTCTTAGTATTCTAGGGTTTCAATCATGATCTCTTCCATGTATTTATCTAGGACTCCCTTTGGATAAAGGGACTAGAGCTAATAAGCTTTGGGACAACGTTATGTCCAAATTGGACTCAAGATTGCAATCTTGGAAAGGAAAATGGATATCTTTAGCAAGTAGAATTGTCTTGATCTGCTCTGTCCTTTCAACAATACCTCAATATTACTTGTCTTGTCTCCAACTCCCCAGCTGCATCAAGGATAGACTCATAAGAATCTTGAGGTCCTTTCTATGGCAAGGGCTGGGAGACAAGAAGTATGCATTAATTGCATGGGACACTCTTTGCCTTCCTAAACTGAATGAAGGCTTAGGTTTCCAGAATTTAGATAGTCTAAATAGGGCACTTGGAGCCAAATTAGTATGGAAAATCTACAAAGAGCCACATCTGAAATGGGTCAAAATAATAAAAGAAAAGTATTTAGGTAACCTCGATTAAACTAGCATCTTTAGAATACCTTCCCTTCCTAAAGGATCTAGAATTTGGAACTTCATTTCCTATTGTAGAGGCGTTCTCTCCAACCAACTGTCTTGGAACATTGGACTAGGTGACAAAGCCTTATTTTGGGAGGACTCCTAGAGTGGTTACCCTCCTCTTAGTGGCTTAATCAATGATGACTCTTTAAGTCAAGAGCTGGGGAACTCTGTAGGTAAGCTAGTTAGAGATTATGTCTCCTTCCTCAAATTGGATCTGGCTTTAGGTTGGAGCTATAAGCCCCTTTTAGTATCCCCTCTCAACCAAAAAGGATGTTCCCTCCTTCTCTCGATTCTCTGTTCTAGGAAAATCTCATTCAATTCAAGCCAAGACAAATTAATCTGTACAGGTTCCCCGAATGGGGAATACAGTGTAAAATGGGGCTATAGGTCGACACACAAGCTAGAAACTAGACTGACTTCTAACCTCCCTTTGTCCATATGTTGGCATAAATCATGCTCCCCAAAAGCAAGGACCTTTCTCTGGGCTGCCTTACAAAAAAGGATCCTCACAAAGGAGCTATTCTGGAAATTAGGCTTTGCAGGTCCCTCTAGGTGTCCACTGTGTTGCAAAAGTGAGGAAGATGTGGATCACCTATTTCTCAATTGAGAATTTACCTTATCATGTTGGTACTGGCTACTCAACAAACTCAATTTAAGTTTGCCATGTCAACAGGACCTTCTTTCCTTTCTTCAGAGTTGGCTAGTCTCCCAAAATTTTGGACATTATGGACATATTTGGATCATATCTCCCTCGATCCTCCTTTGGGAAGTATGGAAAGAAAGGAGTAGAAGAATTTTTAAAGATAAATCCCTTAATAAGGAAACCTTTCTTGTCAAAATTGAGGCATCTATCATTGAGATCGCCAATAAATTCATCAGGAAATCCCCTCTGAAGAACACAAAATTCTCTCTTAGAGACAAAGCCATAAGCAAAAGCTGGGCCGACATCATTCTCCCCATGTTTGTTAGTTCAAGAGATGAGCACAACTTATCAAGAAGAAGGTAGTGTGTTTGGGCTCCCCCACCCCTTGGCTGGTTCAAGCTTAATTTCGATGGAGCTTCCCGGGGTAATCCAGGCATAGCAGGTGTAGGTTGTGTCATCCACTCTTGGGAAGGGGAAGAGGTTGCTGCTCTCGCTAAATTGATAGGGATAACCACTAATAATATGGCCGAAGCCAATGCAGTGGTAGAAGGGATGATTCTCTGCCACAAACAAGGAATTCAAAATCTGGAAATTGAAGGAGAATCTGCAATCATCATTAACTCCCTCAGATCAAGAAACTCTTGCAATTGGAAAATTAAAAATTTAATCAAAAGGGCAAGGGATTTAATCCCTTACTTCAGCTCAGTAATTATCAATCACATTTATAGAGAAGGAAATCACAGAGTAGATGAACTTGTCAATATAGGAGCAGATGGTAAGGAATTCGAAAAACAAGGCAATATTAAAAGCCTATCCGATCTAGCTAATTGATCTAGATATCAGACATAGGTCAACCACTATAGGTCGGCTAATTAGGCTCACTTCCTCATTTCCCCCAATTTACCTCTCACTCATATTCAGAATAAAGTTAGATGATTTGATAACCCTAAAGCATAATCATCTATCATTCTGAGAGTCTTAATTTCAGTTTAGGACTCCTTCTTAAGGCACACCAATATGCAGAAGCAGGAATTAAATTAGGAAGGTCTCAACACTCCTTCTAAATATTTGTTCCCCTCCTCCAGTAAGCTTAACTTCACCCTCCCTCACTCCCCACTCCCAACCCTTCAATTCCCCCCATCCTCGTATGACAAGCGTTATTTCAAGTAAGTAAAGTCATGTATACATTTATATTGAGTTTTGAAATTTCTATAGCCCCTTGTGGATCAGATAAATTTTCACTCTCATAGAACTATAGATAGATATGTATGTAAACATATGTATATGTATGTATATATATATATATATGTGTGTGTGTGTGTGTGTGTGTGTGTGTGTGTGTGTGTGTGTGTGTGTGTGTGTGTGTGTGTGTGTGTAAATACACACACACATATATATATACAAAATATGTATTGAGTTATAAATATATGAATAATATCCAGATATATATATATATATATATATATATATATATATATATATATATATATATATATATATATATATATATATATATATATAGACAAATATATTTAACTCAATAATTACTTCATATATACATGTATATATAAAATACATATATATACATATATATGTATATATACATATTATATATATATATTTACATTCAATTCTATATTCACAACAATCATATATATATATATATATATATATATATATATATAAAAACACACACACACACATATCTACATATACATACATACATACATACATACATACATACATACATATATGTATATGTATATCTATATATATACATATATATAGATGTACATATATGTATACATATACATACATATATATATATATACACATATGTATATATACATATGTATATATGTATACATATATACATATGTATATATGTATACATATATACATATGTATATATACATATGTATATATATACATATCTATATCTATCTATATATATATATATATATTCATTTGAATCCTTATATATGTATGTATATATATATATGTATACATATACATATGTATACATATGTATATATATACATATATATGTATATATATATATATATATATATATATATATATTTTCATTTAAATCCTTATTCATCTTCTCACTCTCAATCGCTCATTTTAGAGGGTAGCCTATTAAACTAGGAGATAATTTCCCCTTGCATCAAATCCTATTTAGCTTGCTTATTACTCCTCCTTCAGCGTTCTCAGATAACTTCATTTGCCACCACCCATCAATTCATATCAAAGTTAGATACTCGGCTGTACCCACCCCTGAGATTTCATTCCGTTGGTTGAGCTGTATCAATCATTCCTTCACACATGCCAGTCATGCAAGGATTAAATGACACTAAGCATGTGTGATGTCGAATGATGGAATTACGAGGAAGTCATAGCATTCATTAATCTACGATCTGATACTCTGGTAAGGATCTCAAGTACCTCAATCCAATGTTTCATAATGAAGGTTAATAATTATAGCTCAATCTCAAACAATATCACTTCATTTCCAGTCTCAACTTCCAAAACCAAAACCCTAACCTTAAATAGGCTTTCCTTCTTCTATTTTTACTATTTGAAAGCGAAATTCAGGCGTCATGGATACTATTCTCAGGCTCAAATTCTCCAAGAGACAAATGACCATTTCTGGAGAGATCAAGGCAACTCGGTTGAAAGGCATTGTGAAATCCCCTCATGACCTGGTTATGAATGGTATTTCACAAATCTTAGGTAAAGACTTCATCAACAATGAGGACAAAACCAGAGAAAATTATGATATCTCCTCTATGTTTCTAGCTATAGTGTTTCATTTTGAGCCAAATATGGAGTTTATCAGGAAGCTATGTTTAAAAGTCTTCAAGCACAGTATTTTGGTAGAGCTCGACTGGGTAATGGTGAATGTCACTTCTGATCTACTGGCCCCCAAGGCAAGGCACTATGACATTCTCATGTGGAATAATCACCAGGTACCCTGTCTCCCAATCCTGATTCACGACAACCTTGCAAAGTTTGCCAATAGGCATCCCATAATTCAGAGGAATATCAATTTCCTCATGTGGTGGTTCCATGTAAAATCCCCACCCTACAATCACTGGCTAGTTGTATATCTCTGGGATGAAGGACTTAGCATGGACCCGGTATCCGAAATGGAAGACTCTAGCCTAAAGCCTTCTGCCTCGCCGAATAGCTCACATTCGGACTAAGCATGGCACCAAGAGTAAGGGTCTGTCTCTTAAGTGAGATTTTGAGTTGATCCTCTGCTCAACTTTGTATACTCTGTTAAATATAACTCTTATAGACAGAAACTGAATTTATTTTTTGAAGTTCTAGATGTTTATTGCAAACAGTTGGGATTCAAACAAGTCACTTATAAGATAAATACTATTATACATTTAATACTTCTATGCAAAGTTGTGGTTGCATTTTTGTATCATTTAATCATAAAATAGGTAGGATGCCTTTTTCTCTGCAAAAGTACGCATTAACAGAGTATCTATCTCAACATAAATATTAACACATTAATACAGGTGTATAGATATACTTCTATGCAGAGATATATACACATATGTATTTATGTGGTTATATTTATGAAGTAATATATACTTGTAGGTGAATATTACCACCTTCATGTCTCTAAAATCTCTTTTACGGGGACCCACTTCTATTTATTGGGTCCCTTCCTCTGCTATTTGCTTTGCAGATCTCCCTTAATCCTTTATCAGATGTTGTCTCTCCCCAAGATGCTCACATTTTTTCTTCGGTTGCATTGGCCATGACTATAATGGGCCTAGTCTGTTTCATACTTACATTGTTTGTGTTTCAATATCTCGTGTTAAGTGGTTATGCAGGCTTTAGCTCCAGAGTTGCTTTCAGGGAAACCTAAGTTCAGATACTTACAAGACACTTGGCTCTGGGACCTAGACTGAATCAGCGAAGCCAGTTTATTTCCTTCCCTTGCTTAGCACATTTTTAGTTAAATTTCTACAGTTTAACCCGATCTTTTAGTTTGCAGGAGCACCATGTCTCAGTATTTTTGTAGGCTCCTATATAAATGCATAGAACCCTTTCCATGATCAATGCTAACAAGATTGAAAGCATCTTATGGACACATTCAACCATCTCTTGCCATCTGAAGACCCCAACCTATACTATGGTACCTCGTCGCTGAGATCATGTTTAAACATCGATGATCAAGAGATATTTAATTGAAGCTATGATAATGTAACTCCCCGAATAGCTACGCATTGGTTAATTGGCTATCAGGGTTTTGTAATTTATTCCATGATTTATCCTTGGGCAAGACCAGAGGATTTCTTTGTTCAGTTCTTTCTTACTGGTGCTCACACCGAACCGACCAACAAATTTGTAATTATTTTTTCTAATTAATAAAATTTACGGCCTCGACCCATTATCAAGCAAAATAAAAATAAAAAATAAAAATAAATTATTAATAATCAACAAGGTAATATTGCTACTCTAATACCTTAATACTTATAAACATAAATCAATTCTTTATTACTAATAAGTAATAAATATTAATTAAATAAATCTCATCACTAAACAAAGCTTATACAAAATTAATAATCAAATTTCACCAACATATAATGTATTAAACCAACTTGACACAAATAGACACGTACCACAAATCAAAATTATCGGATTATTGCCTAAGTGGGAATCCGATTGGGCTAACATTGACAACCGACAATGCTCTAAAACAAAGCAAGGCTAAGGGTAATAAAGACGGCCTTATGACCAACATAAACTAACATTAAATGCCACATAAAAATAATGAATAACTAGCATAAACTTGACATTACCATAGAAAACCAATAATATAAAATTCACAATCAAATAGTATAACTTTGGTTGCTACAACGTAGGTTAGTACATCAAAATCCCTTATAAAATAGTCATTCTTCATCCTATGAAAATATTACCGAAACATATTCATTATAGGCATCAATTCTTAAGCCAACCACACATCCTTAATTATCCATATTCCTAACTGTATTGATTAGCATTTAATATCGAATATACTTTCTGATAACATTATAGAAAAGGTGTAATGTCACAATACCTCCTTATTCGTAGCCGACCTAGAGGGGTATTACATCCTCTCCCCCTAAAACTTGACTTACTGTTGGAAGTCACAAAAGCTTAGATGATAAAGAGCACTCATTAGTCCTGAAACTTATTAAACAAATATCAAAATGTACATATATATCTTTTCTTAGATAAATGAAACATTATTACTAGATCCTTTATGAATGCAATTATCCATTAGTTAGATACATCCAAATACATACATTTCCTATCATTCTTGGATCTAACTATAATCGCAATAGTGAAACGAGAATTTTCTTCCTTAAACCATACCAAATTCATGTATTAATTACATCATTCATCTACTAATTCATACAAGAAAACATGCCAACTTGTTCAACTTAATTTACTTATTCCATCACCTTCCTAATATATTATTGCATAAAATAGCTTCAAATTTCAGATTCCATCATAATATTAGTATCCACAAAAACCACATAACACAACAATTTTATACCTTTTGGGCATAGTAATACTTTTCTAATGTTATTTCATAATAATATAGTGACAAAACATATAGTTTACTCAATAATTTACACATACATACTCATCCACATCACTAGGAAGTGCACATCACAAGGCTACATGAGCATCTCCATGCTTGGTCATAGATAATATGCATAAATAACATCTACATGCATGGTCTCAGAACAAAATACATAATCATAAATATCCAGTGCCTCCATGCTTCAAAAATCTCACTCAAGGGTTTGATGGTGCTAGGACACACACATAACGGTGTGACCTTCCATACAAGAACCTCGTGACCATCCCTTATTTGGGTAAGATGGTTAGCCTCCAAGAGATAGTCACCACACATAGGTAGGTAGTGGATCCCAGCTACATCACAACCTCACATACCCCCATCCTCAAAGGTTCCCTGTGTCTTCTTCCTCGTATACACTTAACCAAGACTGCCTCATACGTCCTTGGAGAGGAATCACATTACAACACAAGACCAACATTCAAAAATAATAAAGATAAACTAGTTTAACCACCAAGATACAAATGAATAAAGAAAAATGAATCATCAATTTCAATAGTAAGACAAGAAATATCCATGGAATTGCAACACTAAGTCAAATCTGCAAAAGATCACATGTTCGTGGTTAAACCTTCACAGTCAAGGATAAACAAAATTTGCTGGCCTCACAAGAAGGAAACGAAAAAGTCATCAAAATTGCATAGCACAACTCTATGTGACTACGAATAGCCACCTCACGAGGAAGGAGGGAACAACGTCCACTTCTAGCTATTGCAATAGCTCATCATGTGGTACAACATAGTCATACTACCCACATGCAATGGCAGTGTGCACCTCAACATCACCTTGCATCGTGTCGTCACGGAACATGGCCCTACCCTAAACAAGACCGGTAGTCCACATGGCGATGTCCTCCACATCTCGCATCATGTCTCAACATGACATGGCAATACTCCAAGTAGAGAAAGCACACAATGGATGTATCTCGCATGGTAGTGTACCTCACGGAAAAGGCATGCGTAGGTCACACCCCACATAGTGATGTACCTCCTAGGATACTCACCATAAGATAGAGGTATACATGGCTAGGGCCCACCCATATGCCTATCGATGAAATAATAGTTGAGCAACCATGGGTTCCCCTCTACATGTGTAAGTGTCTCCCTATCGCTCTGCATCATGTAGGAATACATAACATACATATGTACCTTCATGTATCTATGTACGTGGCATCGTGCTCTCAAGATCATCTCGCTACCATCAACAACATGACATCATTACCTACCACTGCTTTGGAACATCAGTGGGGTGTGGCATCATACCTATTACATCATATTGGAACACGTGTAGGTACAAAACCCATCTCAGCATGGGTAATAAATCTCCCTCCACATTTTGGAACTCAAACTATACATATACATGAAACACATGGTCCCACTTGGGTTATCCTATCAATCTTCCTCACCCTAGACTTCGAACCCCAAGTGGCGACACATGTCATCACATAGTCCTAGTGGGTTATCTTGGAAGTCCTTCTCACTCTTGACCCTAACCCCCAATTGGCAACTCATGTGGAAATAAAATACCTTTCATGAAGATAAGGTAGATGATCCTCCAAGACATACCATCACTATGCTCAAAAAATGCCATCAATATGCTCAAGAACTGTGGGGATTAGGGTGACACATATGATCCATGCAAGTTAGTTCATCAAAAGGGGAAGCATTGAGTACACCTTTTAAATATAGTTTTGTTATATATATATATATCCTTGAATTAGAGAAGCTAAGGTTGCTGCGCACCACCATTATTTGTACGCCGATCCATACTATTCGAGGAATGGTGACTTTTTCTACTTACCCTTCTCATACTGACTTATCAACAACCTGTGGGTTGACACTCAATAGGGTAACAAACATGCAAAACTACACATAGAAAGTACAGTATTCCCATACCCATAAGCAACCATATCCTCCATGGTTGATTACTTCACCTTCCCATGGGCACACAAAGCAAGCACTGGTGTCTCACAACACACAACATAAGTACTGGTACTAGTTTATTCACATTTACGGGGAGTACTTTTCAGTAACACTATCATCAACTCAAAGAAAGATCTTCATTACTTTTCCCACATGAATAACTATAGAGAAATTATTCCCAGATACAAGTACCCCAATTTCATTAAAATTCCCTTTAAAGTACATAACACTAATCAACCATCCTCATAAATATTTCAGAAACATCCAAGGAATCTCCATCAAATAATAATATGTCATACATTTATTCATTGTACTAGATCTCTCAGATGAGCACATTCTTTCCAATTTCATTCATGAGGAAATGGTAATACCATTGCCTTTCACATTTAGTTGATCAATTACAACATTCACATTTCATCAAAAGCATATAGGTTCTTTCAGAGTTTAAGCCAACCATTACCCAAGTTAATAAGAACATGAAAGAATTATTCAAGTTTTCACATACACCCTTTTAAAATATCATCAAGAAAAAGACATTCCATCCAATATTCTATATTAAAAGGATCATGAATACAATACAAGAACTTGTTTTTTTCCCAACACAAGATTCCTTCTAATCAAACAATTCTAATTACATATACTAGTCTATTTATATTCCCAAGTAGCATATTCATTAATAAAACATCTAGATAGAGAGAAGAGGAAAATAAAGAGCTATCATTCTGATGAATAATATGTACATACTAAATCAAGTAAGGCCATGCAAGGATAATTAAATTCTATAAATAAACAATCTTTATCGAACAATGCAACCACTACCACATGTTATATAGTTACATTTTGATAAGAAAAACACAAATATAATATTCCATGAGATTTCCAAGATTTAATAAATGTAACTTGGAAACTTAGGACCATACAACAAGATGAGTTCTATAGAAATAAGATTTTATACATACAAGATCCCATTCACAAAATAAACAGTTATTGTTAATTGGTACACCATACATCATAAGCATAATCCTTTTACGGCATATCAAGGTAGGGAAAGAAGAGGAAGGAAGGTAATGGCCATACAATATATATGTATCATTTAATTTATTCACCTAGATGTAAAGCTTAACCCAAAACCGACACATACTAATTCACATGCACACCCACACTTCTTCTTACTAGTCATAAGGAAAACAATACATCATCCTAACATGGTAAGCCTAATCATGTAAATGGCATTTTCAATAAAGAAGTCCTTACAATTTCATTCTAATCTATAAACGTGTTCATTCATCATATCATTATTATCTTTTGCATCCAAGTATATGAGTTCAAATCAAATCATCTATTACTAATGCTAAAGAAATATACACAAGGAATTAATATACTCGAAGTTCGACACTTTAATTTAGGGAAACGAAAGAGAATATTAAGTAAAATATTCTTTCATTAACATGCATCAAGGAAGACAAGAAACATAATTAATGATTCACTATGACAACACACCATACAAGACTAAGGGTAAAATACTTGACCAAAGATCCTAGTGTTGCAACCTTGGCTTTGATACCAAATGTAATGCCCACTTTTACTCAAGCGAACATCACTAAAAAGTAGCGACATTTTTTTTTTAAATCACATATTACTACATTATTGAAAAGGTTATGATCATACATATTGGTACATAGTAAATTTTGATTTAAACAACGCTCAACTAACAAACCTATCACCTCATACCTAAGATTTCTCTTCCCGGTACAACTCATGTCGACCTGCCGCACATTCCTGCACACAAGCCTATACCACTAGATACACTCATTAGATCTATCACATATTAGATATATGTTCAACAGGATAAACCATACAATGACTTTAACTAGATCAAACATCTCCATTGAACTCACAAGGGTAAACATGGAACCTAGGAAGAATGGTCCAAGATCAGACAACTCGGAAGATCTAGACCTACAATCTCGGGGGCTCATCGCAGATGGCCTTGCCTATGTGAAAGCGTAGAGACTTCGTAGTTCGACTAAAAAAACTTGTAACAAAATTGGGTACTCAACACCTTCTAGGGCCTCATACCCTAGATAGTTCACTTGTCGACTACCACCCACTTAGGTGAAACAGAGATGAAGTCCTAGATAACTTGATATAAAGATTATTTGTTCAAAAGTTTACCTACAAAACTACACCAAGGAAACCAAACACCGACTCCAACACTAATATAAACCAATATGATACCTTGGAGCATTAAAAATATTTAAAGTGCTAGCAAAAAACAATCCTATTCTTATTTATGAACACTACGCCTCTATAAGTTATCATAGTCACTTTAAAATGTGAAATTAATTCTACAATAAATCTTCAATATATAATTTGTGAAAAGAGATTCTCATTTAAATATGTAAATAACTCAATTCTTCAATGGTATATTATTTTTATATTAAAAGAAAAACACATATAAGAATCATTCTATTAACGAACTTCTATTCTTCCAAAAAGTAATACTAAAAGTAAATCCTTATCATTAATATTCAACTATATATTCATTTTTTTCTACATTTTAGATAGCCACAATCTTACAATGTTCATTCATTTAATAAATAATTTACATCTCAAAACCAAAAAAAAACATATAACACCACTATTTAAGTTTTTGTATCCTAACTCCTTTAAATAATTTTTATTAACAGAAAATATTAAATTAAATTTTGTTTCATTTCTAACATAAAGCCATTAAAAGTGGAATCAAGTTAAAAGTTAGTTAAATTAAAAAATAGAAATTTTAAGTTACGTATAAACAATCTTTCCCTATTCTCATGCAATCTATCCTTTCCTCGTCTTAAGTGAAGGATATAGTAATTAGAAGAAAAAGCTAAATTTAAGGAATACTAAATTCCTCTTTTAAGAGGATTTTAAATGGGCCCCTGCTCTTCTCACCATGATTTTTGTAACTATCTTTCTTTCCTTAGAAAACCTATACGTGGCTTCAACGAACATTAAAGTATGGATTTTTGGATGTGATTCCAATGGTTTCTTGGTTACAAACCAACCTATTCAGCCAAGGGAGCGATAAGAAATATTTAATTTGCAAGTAATAATGTTACAAAATATATATATTCGATTTAGTAAAAACTAACCATTATAAGGTCACGAAATAGAAATAGTAAGAGAATAATTAAAGAATGTGCACTGAAATGAAGCAGAGATATATATATGTGCAGGTCAATGCAAAAAAAATCATGCATGTTTGGCTGTATTACTTTCTTCCTCTTCTCACATGCAACTCACTACTTTTCACGCGATTGTTAATTAGCTCGATTTTCTCTATTGTTTCTCTATTGTTCAATATAGGAAACATCTTTATATTAAAATCTAATAATATTAATCTAAATATTTTATCAAAAGAAATATCCATATTTACCAAAATATAATTATAATTATCAATATATATATATATATATATATATATACAATTTTAATTTTCATAACACCAAATTAAATATATATAAATTATATAAATATGATTGAAATTAAATTAAATATAAAATAAATTAATTTCCTAAACCAAATTATATATATAAAATTCCTCAAACCAAATTTAAACAAAATAACTTAATTTGATCCCCAAATGAATAAAAGAACACAATTTAATTTTGATGTAGAGAGGGGTGGGAAGGGATTTACAATCTATATACACAACAACCAATATAAAAATTGATAATGTAAAACTTAATCAATTTCTAGAATAATTTATGGATTAAAATCACGACTCCTAAATTCCATAGACACAAACAAATCTCACCAATTATAATAAAAATTAACATAAAGAATTTTGATCTCGAAACACTGGAAACCCAAATCAATCTCGACAACTAATTTTCCTTACAAGATATACAAAGGAAAGACACATACACCAAGAGATTTAAATACCTACCTTAGGACGCTATCCTAGCAAAGAACTCACAGGCGAAGCCTCAAGATCCAACACCTAACAACATGTAATGCCCCACCAGGAAACCCCGAATTTCTGCAGTCTCAAACAAAGACCAAAGAAAACAAATAAATTTCTAGAACTTCCTGGTTTTCACATAATAATTTTTTTTAGAATAACCAGACTCAGAATAGGCAATTTTTTCCAACCAAATACTATATTTGACAAATAGGATTGATTACACACATTTATCCAATCCCTTCAAACCAATCTTGCCCAAAACAAACTAATTTCCCCATTTAAAACTTGATTCTGAAGACATTCATTGAAGTTTTAACAAAATTTTATCATGAAAATCCAACCCCAAAATTTGAATTTAAAAACAATTTGAGCAACCAAAATTTAATCTGGAGGTTGGAAAGAAGGCAAGGAGGGTTTGAATTTGAGATTAAACTACAACTCTTCCTTATTCCACAAAATATAAGAGATTTTCAACAAGCAAAACTAGATTTCTTCAAAATCAAAACAATCTCTATTTAGCAAAGAAACCAAAGAGGTGAACAAGAATCCTACCTTATTCAGCAATCCCAGGAATGGTTTGATGAAGAGCCCAACCTGCAACCTCAAGAAAATCCTTCTCCCCCAAATGCCCAAAATTTGCATCCCAAAAAATAATTCTTCCAAAAATATTTTCCAAACCTAGGTTAAAAAGGAATGTTTGACCAAAATTCATTTTTTTCGATTTAAAATACTTTTTTTTCCAAATAAAAATGAAAATCATTCTTTTCAAACAATTCAAATATGCTAAACTTGCTTTTCTTCTAAAAATGATTTTCTTAATTTAATTAAAAATAACATTTCTATTTCAAAATGCCAAGGAGGATAAAATATTTCTATTTTCGAATACTATTTAACCTTTCCTTTCAAAATGCATAAACTGAATAAATTCATTATTTATAAATGACTATTTAATCAATCTTGCTACAAACATGAATAGAGTAATTATAATTAATGATTAATCACACAAAAAGGGTCCTATTTAACTTAGTCCCTTAATATACTAATGCGTAAAAGAACACATTTAATCAAATTAAATACTCAATTTTATCACATGCAAAACACACAACCCAAGAAAGCCAACCAGATACACGACCCGCATATCCAACCAAAGGGGAAACTGACGGACGACTGACAATGCTCACCTGAGCATGACTAGGGTAAAACGAGGGTCTTACAACCACCTAATCCAATCTCTTAGGGCCGATGAGGTACCCTCAAACCTGCGAATCCAGGTGGAGACGAACCTTGTACCTATGCGGTACTGTACCTACAATCTCTTGCAATCATGAACCTCACATGCATACATATATATTTAATGAAAGTGTTAGCTCGAGATTAATAACACGAATCAGAAGAACAAATAAACTTACATAAGAATTGATGCGAAAACACATTTACAAGTATGCACAATAATCATAATATCTGACTATAACATTACATCATGGTAAACCAACCAAGGTCAAACCATAATTTAAAATCTAATTAGGGCAGGGGTACTACATCCTCCCCCTCAGGTTCCAACTTACTCTTGGAAGTCACAAGGCTAGAAGGAAAACATGCAACACACATTAGCCCTGAAACTTATTTAACAAATATCAATTTGCACATATACATCATTTCATAAATAAATGAAACATTATTGCTAAATCCTTTACGAATGCCATTATCCAATGGTAAAATACATCTAAATCCATACATTTCTTAAACATGCTAGGAACTATCTATAATCATAGTAGAGAAACAAGAATTTTCTCCCTTTCATTACACCAAATTAAGGCATTAAAAGAGGTAAACAACAATTACCATACTCATCTACCAAATATGACAAGAAAACATGCCATCATGATCAATTTCTTTTACCAATCCATCCTCTTCATAAAATTTTATTGCTCCCCATGTCCAAACACACAGACACAATTAATTTTTTTTTTTATATACAAATTTTATTATTTGAAAACCATGGGTATTTGGAAATTGGTTTTGGTCTCGGTTTGAGACTATGATTAAAACTGGGGTTTTTTGTTTTGAAAGTTTAAAAAAAAAAATTGTATATCAAAAAAAAATTAATTGTGTTTGCGTGTTTGGGCGTGGGGAGCAATGGCTCTACCCACAATCTCGTGGAATTCCACGGTCTGTGGTTCCATGACTGTGGAAACCACAGACCGTGGAAACCACGACTTGTGGATCCACACTGTGGAGACCACAACCTGTGGTTCCACGCTATGGAGAACACAGACCGTGGAGACCACAACCTGTGGTTCCATGCTGTGGAGACCATAGACCGTGGTTCTCCACGGCTGTGGTAACCACAATCTGTGGTAACCACGGGTGTGGGGGGCACTATGTGGCATTAAAACAAATAAATTAAGTTTTGTTTTTAAATGTTTTTTAATTTATTTATTATTAATTTAAAAATTAATATATATTATTTATTATAAATTAATTGCTAATTATTTATTATTGTATATTATTAAATATATATTAATTGCTGTAATTTATAAATTAATGTATAATATTAATTATATATTAATTACTATTTAATTATAAATTTATTAATTAAGGTATATATATATATATATATATTAACATCTTTAGTTTGTATATTTGTTTAAATATATGCAAATAAATTTTATTTCATTGGAAAAATGAATATCTTTTTAGTTTCCTTTTTAAATGTATATTTCCATTTTTGGAAGGTATATATATTTGCTTTGCGAAGATGAGAATAGTTCAGTTATTTCAAAAAAGGAATGGAAATGATATGTTATTTTGAAAAATAAATATCATATTTTAGTTGATTAATGAGTATTTGTTTTATCTTTGTATGTTCTGCATATAATTATAATTATACTAATGTGATTTTGGTTTGAAAACTCATGACGAAGTGATTATATTATTTTTATGATGCAAAATGAATTTTAGTGAGTTAGTAAACCATGAGCGACATGTACCTAGACAAGGTAGACAAATCACAATCAAATTAGATCTATTAGAAAACTGGATCGATTGTAATGTTTAAACGATATGGAAGAAGATTGTCTTTTCAGATTTATGTCTATGCATGATTAATTTTTCTATATTTGCATTTGCTTAAGAAATGGCAAGTCCTTGATTTTGAATGTTGGATATTGTTGCATGTTGATTTGGGTACCTGCTTATGTTCTTGATCTCGAGTATTGATTGTTTTCATGTGATGGTTTTGTATCTGGTCATGTCCTTTATGCGAGTGTTGAAATGTTGGTATGTGGTTAACCATAGCTGGTCATGTCTCTAGTTAGACTACCATAAGTCAGTGCACCTCGTATGAAGACTTGTTTGGCCAAGTGGGTATTTCTATCGTAATGAACTAAGTATGCTTGTCCTTGTGTATTCCTTGGTTTAGGAGTTCGTTTGATTATGGTCTAGTGTCATATGGGAAAGTGGCTTTCGAGTGGGGGCCCCGACCAGAGTGGTTGCAGGTTTACCCATCGAAAGTGTGTCTAAATAAGTAAAAACCTAATAGCCTATTAGAGAGTTTAGTTAATGAAAACACTAAGTAAGATAATTGTGCCTCACGCATGGGATGAGTGCTAGTACAGACTCAACATGCAGTGAGAAGACTTGAAATGGCAAACCAACAACCTTGTCTTCACGAAAGGATGTGTTGGGTCCACATGAGACTTGGATGGGCTGGAGGTTCGGGAAAGGTTGCTAGGGTAACCCAGTAGATGGGGCCAAGATCTATGGAGGCCTGCTAGGGTAACCATACCAAGTTATGTGATAACACTTGTCCCCTTATGTTCGCTCATGTGCAGTTTGTGTAGTCTTTGCTAGGAGCACCGTTGTGGAGTCATATCTGGTTGTTTATGCCCTTGTGAGAGCCTAATATTCATGTTAGACCATGGGTTTCTTATGATGGGTTGCGAGGACTTAGTTTTGAGGATGCTCCAATTGATCTTCTGTAATTGCTTTTTATCAATGTTTAGTTGGATCCTTTTCCTTTCTTTGGAATCATTCATGTATCTATTGGACCGATGTGGTCGTATACATTATTGGTTTATGTACGTCTTGATGGCAGGATGCAAATGATGTGAACTTTATGTATTCTTCACCCTATTATTTATTAGATGGGTCTTGCAGTTGAGCATACCCGAAGATGTAGCCCCCTAGGGGTGAACTCCGATATCATTTCAGTGTTATGTGGTGTTTATATTCTTTTGTTTCCTTTTTAATTTAGCATGCATGGATGGCATTATGGTTAAAATGTTAATGTGGATTAGATGAGGTTAATCTTAAATGCATGTATGTAGTCATCTTATTAAATGCAGTAATTTGGATCATGAAACATGTAGGTTGGTATAATGGAAAGTATTCGTTAGTTTTTAATGCAATTAAAGTATGTAAGGAAATTAGATGCATGGCATATTTTTTATTGTAAGATGGAACAAAATGTATGGCTAAATTGTAATGGATGAACTTAATCATGTTAACTATATTTTGAACCTACCGAACAAATTTATCCTTTGTTTAAAGTATTATCATGTCATTAAGTTAATCAACTTAATTGAATTACTTAGTGTGAGTTGAGTTAAGTGTTGAATTAAGTAATCATGTTGGGAAACTCTTTAGGCATTATTTAAGTCTTTCATTGTGTAATCTAAACTTAATGATAATTCAATGTATCATTATTTTGTTTTAACTTAAAAAAATAATAGTTGCATTCTATTCTTGTGTTTTAGCTTTATCCCTTCGGGGTTTCCTGGTGGGGCATTACACAACACATAGGCAACCCAAAAATCCAAAACTCCCAAACTTCAATCTCTGCAAAATTTTTCCTTGTCGAGAACTTCCTCCAAAATCCAGGAAAGAAACAACAATGAACCAACCCCTCATTCTGGAAATTTTCTAGAATATAAAGGGTTTTCCAAAATTCCATCTTGAAAAATGGAAATTTCCCCAAGAACTCATAGAAGATCCAAAAAGCAACCCATTTTGAAAACTTAATCAAAATAAAATTTAATTAAAACTCTTTAATTACTAATGCTTATGAAATTAATATTTATATAATTTATTAAATATTAAAACATGATTCAATAAAATAATAAAAGAAAGATTTTATTTACTTTAATAGAACAACACATATTAATTAATTACAACTATAATATTAATTTATTAATAATCAACAAGGTAATATTACTACTCTAATACCTTAATACTTATATACATAAATCAATTATTTATTACTAATAAGTAATAAATATTAATTAAATAAATCTCAACACTAAACAAAGCTTGTAAAGGATTAATAGTCAAATTCCAACAACATATAAACTATTAAACCAACTTGACACCAAACACATACCACAAATCAGAATTATCAGATTATTGCCTAAGTGGCAATCCGATTGGGCTAACATTGACAACCGACAATGCTCTAAAATAGAGCAAGGCTAAAGGTAACAAAGACAACCTTATGACCAACATAAATGTAGTGTCCACCCTTGACTTGACTTGTTTTGACTAGAGTTGACTTTTATTTCATGCTTGATAGACTTGTCTAGACTATTTATGATGATATGGATGATGATTATTCATGTGTTTTAGTTACTCATTATGATGCTATATTGGACATATGCTATTTGGATGATTTATATGATGATGTCACTATGATTATGGATTATGTGATTTTATGGATTATATATGCTTACTATGTGATGGATTATTGATAGATTGGGTGATCATGGTTTTGATATTGGTTATGGATGCACTAACCCTATTTAAGGATTACATGTGTATGAGATGTGTTTGATACTGTATGATTATCTTCATGAGAGGGATGATGTCTCATCACTCATTGCGAGTGGGATCCGTCGTCATGATTCCCTATCACCTGTCTGTTATGAGATATATGCATATGTTGTATCATTGTTTTGTGGTTGCAAAATTTGCAGGTACCAGACGTTGACTCCACCTAGCTTCACAAGTCTGAGCATGTCTTTAATTCCAATGGCTTATGTGGTTTAGAGATGACATGAGTTCCCTACACATACTCTAGGTCTAAGTTGTTCACTGTGAGTCGTTAGCATCTTGGCGTAATTCGCCATGCTAGCTAGTAAGCTTGGTCTTCTTGGTGTTGTGAGTATATTAGTGATTGTTGATTTATTTAATTAATTGATGCATGGTTTTATATGGTTCTTAATTGATCAATTTCATGGTTGGTTTAATATAGTTTATTTGAGTATTTAATTATGTCCTTTTATTTATCATTGAATTATCGATGGTTTAATTATTTGAGATTTAATATTTAGTTATTTATATATTTATTATTGAATAATAGTTTATTTTATATTTATTTATTTAATTATTATTTATTAATGTTTTGAGCTTTAATGTGAAATAATATTTTAATAAGGACATTTAATTATTTTATAAACTTGGGTTTTTTTTTTTTTTTAATATTGCTTATAAGGAGTGAACTGATACAAATAAGACTATCTTTACCAGTACCTTACTGATTATAGCTATGTGTACATATGGATTGCTGATCCAAAAAGAAAAAAAACTATAAAAGACTATAAAAGACTATGAAAGATTATGTATATATCTGCACAGAATTCACTAGTCTGTAGTATGAAGTAGCCAGATCACATGGGTGTGCTAATGCTATGGAGTAGCCAGATCACATCTGCTCATGGTCCAGAAAGGCCTCCATCCAAGTCATCCACCCCAGAGGGCCTTCCATCCATACTACATGCTTTCTCTCAAGTAGCTGGCTAAGCATCTGAATGTGTTCCATCACTGGGTCTCTGGTTTTCCCAATCTCTATCCCAAGACTCTCCAATGCTAAATCAACGGACTGATGTTCCCCTGCGGCCTGCCTCCATTTGTACCCATTCTCTAACTCATGTACGCACATCTTGGCTTGTCCGTCTTTAAGGAATATAAGGAATTTGTTCTTCTCAATGTTCATTGTACCAGATACCTGCAGAAAGATACGATGGAGAGTGAGTCCACGAAATGACTCAGTAAGGGCCCTGACTTTACCTTGGAACTTATCTTCATTTCTAATTTTGCAGCAATGCCATAAAATTTCAATGGATAGAATATGCCAAAATAGGTTAGTATCCCTTTTCAAGCCCTTAATGTACCTAGTGAGAACATATAGAATAAGAATCTGATTAGGAATAGAAATACCAAACAACAACCAAATTTCTCTAGCAATATTACATTAAAAGAAAATGTGCCTAATAGACTCAGGTACTCTACACACGTTGCAAATATCATTATTATTATGATCTTTTCTGAATGGCAGCCTGTTAATAATCATCAGCCATTTAAAACATTTTTTTCTTAGGTGTAGTAGGGCTGCTCCAGAGTCGTGAGAATATTTTGTACCACTGTTTCACAGAGAAGTCAACATACCACAAAGTGTTAGCATACTTTATAATAGATTCATCATATGAGAGGGTATTTTAGATATTAATAGCTTTGATATTGGAAACAAAAATATTATTATTCCACATAAGATCAGTACATCTTTCATTATTTATCTTACAATTTTTAGGCAAATGTAGATCTACACAGGCATGCTTCACCATATTGTAGGTTCTCTTTTGGGAAATCGACAGATCATATCTAACTCTAAGAGTATCCTAGCTAATAAGCCTATCGTTATCAATAATGTCTTTAAAGCAACGAATTCCTTTAATGGCCCAGGACTTAGTAGAGCACCCTTGAGTAAGCGTGAGAGGTTTAGAAGAATGGAAAAGGTTCCACAAGATAGACCTCTCCCCATGGATGTGGTCATTGTTGCTGGCCCTACTATTGGTGATGTAAGGTCTAATACTTTCCCAGGCTTTCCAAATAGACTTAAAGACACTTGAACCTTGCACTGAGACTGCAAATCCTCCATCCACTAGGTCACAAAAGGGTAAAGATTTCCAAGATTTAGCCTTCTTAGGAACAAATCTCATGATGTTGTTTCTGACCAGAACTTTCCATGGTTCACTGCCTTCAAATGCCTGGAAAATCCATTTTGTAGCAAGAGCAACCCCTTGAATTCTCTGGTCTTTTAGCCCTAGCCCTCCTAGACTCTTCTCTATGTGGCACCACCCCCACTTAACCGAGTGTATCTTCTTATTTCCTTTCCCATCAGACCATAGGAATTTCCTTATAGATTTTTGTATTTCCAAGATTTGATAGTTGGAGAACATCCAAACAGAGGAGTAGTAAATGTTGTATGATGATAGAATTTGTTGACAAACTTGCACTCTACCAGCAAGCGATAGATATCTATTATTCCATTTATTGAGCTTCTTGTTAATTTTGCCTCTAACCCATAACCACATCTCCTTGAGAGAGGGGGAGATGGCGAAAGGTATCCCTAAGTATCTGACAATCTTGTTAGCCCCCCCCACCCCACTGGATTCCAAATTGGTGTAACCATTATGGAGGCTCCTCTTTCCACCCAAGCTGGGTAGATTTAGCATGAAGGATTTTTGCCCCTGAAATCTCACCTAAGAACTTAATTTTGCACTCCAGGGCTTCCATGTTTTGCTTGGTAAGTTGAACAAAGAGTGCAGTGTCGTCAGCAAATTGAGTATTAATCAGTTCAGACCCATTAGAAAGCATAACACCTCCTATTTTAGGGGATATGGTGTAGTCTCTTAATATATAGAATAGGGAATCAGAAGCAATAACGAATAGCGTAGGGGCAAGAGGGCATCCATGTCTAATAGACATACCAAGTTTAATTACTTGAGTGAGAGAGCCATTAATCTCTACTTGTGTTGACACATCTGTAAGGAGAATATTCACCCATTTACAAAATTCCATAGGAAATCCAAAGGCTTCTAGCATCATCAAAATAAATTCCCATTCAACCCTGTCATAAGCCTTCTCAAAATCTAAAAGAAACATGGCCACATTCTGCCCTGAAACATTTGCCCAGTCCATTGCCTCCCAGCTAGTAATAAATTTCTCCAAGATGAATATTCCCTTAATGAATCCTGTTTGTGAGGGACAAATGAATCTATGCAGCACATTCTCAAGCCTGAGTGCAAGAACCTTGGCCAGAATTTTATAGGACACATTGAGGAGAGTAATGGGTCTCCATTTTTTTATGAGTGACTTGTCCCCTTCTTTGGGTAATAGCTTAACAGTCCCTTTATTGATAAATTCTCCTTGAGAACCATTCTCATAGGCCTCAGAATATAGTTCATGGAGGTCTTGGCAAATCCATTCCTCATTAACTTTATAAAACTCAATAGGCAGCCCGTCCAAGCCCGACGCCTTGTCATTGTTAAGGTTTCTAATGGCATTTTTTAGTTCACCCACAAAGATAGTTTTCCTCAATGATTGTGAGTCCTCTAATCCTACTGGGAATAATTGCTTTGCATTTCTCTCTGGCTTCCTAAGATTTGAGGGAATCTTCTGAGGAGAAGAGTCCTTTGTAGAAAAGGTAAAACGCCTCTTTAATTTCTTCTATTTCCATTACCTCTTTGTTGTCAACCCATATCCTATCAATCTTTTCTCTGGTTTGTTTCTATTTTTGCATATTGAAAAAGAATTTAGACCCTTTATCACTGAATTGCATCCATTGACTTCGGGCCCTGATCATTGCACCTCTAATCTTAACCTGTTGATGCTTCCTCAGAGCATCTCTGCTTGAGCAACTCTATTGGATAATTCCACTTTGCTCAGGTTGTTCTAGATATCTACTTCACATCAGTACATTTCATCGATAAGTGTTTTCTCCTGTGATCTATAATCTTTATCTTTTTTTTGCCCAATAGTCTGTAGAAGGGTCTGCCAACTCTTAACGTTTTGGTTCCATGTGTTGATATGGGATTTCAACTCTTTATTTCCTTTGTTGAGTAATCTAATAATTTTTATGGTGACCAACACATCCAGATCCTTAAGGAGATGGATGTTGAGGATGAATTTATCTCCTTCTTTCCATTTCTTGGCTGGAGAGTCTCTGAACCTAATTAGAGAAACCACAGGGTGACGATCCGAGAGTGAAACCAACCATATTGTCACAACATTACCCTGAACATCCGGTGTAAAGGAGAATTATTCTTTATCTACATAAAACCTATGCAATCTATAATAGATTTTATATTTACCTATCTGGTAATTGCACCAAGTGAACCAAATTCCTTTCCTAGCCTTTTTGTTACCAAGTAGGGGGTCAAAGAGTTTCTTACAATTCTTCATCCTTTCCCAATGCAATTTCTCGACTCCTTTCCATTCCATAGCTACACCACCACATTTATCCTCATGACTTTCAATAATGTTGAAGTCTCCCCCAATAATTCATGAAATATCAGGGAGGGAGGCAATCCAATCCCATAATTCAGTCCTTTCCCTATAATCATTGGCAACATAAATTGAGCACACTACTATGATAGTTTTGTTAATGTCCAGTGAGGTCCACACTGCTCCGTTACACAGTGAGCACCCTTGGTTAACAATGTGATCTTTCCATTTGGAGTTGATGAGAAGCCCAACTCCCCCTCTTCCTTTATCATGGTCTGAACAAATCTTATTAGAGTCTTTCCAGATGAATTCTAGATTGACCTCTAAGGTAAACTTGACTGCTTTTAATTCTTCTAACATGATGACATCTGCATCTTTATGTTGGTTAAAAAACTTCCTAACTATCTATTTCTTGTCTGGTGACTCCGGACCTCTAATATTCCATGAAATGCACTTCATCATAACTAAATGAGAGCTTGTTACTCTTTAGCAGTCTTAAAACTATTGAAACACCTGGGGAGATCTTTTTTCTCTTCTGTTTTCCTTCTGTTGATTGATCCCTTATTCTTGGAGCCTAATGGTCTACCTCTTCTTCTCCTGGGTATAACCTCAGTGTTCTCACTATCAGTCATCCCCTCCCCTTCTTTGCCTGTGTATTCATCATATTGAGAGTTGTCCTTGTAATCTGGATCCTTGTTGGGATCAGGCTAACTGGGGGCCTCTCCAATCTCAGAACATGGTCCGAATATCTTCAAACTATTACAGTTGCCTTGGGTCTCATCCTCAATTGCAAATGGCTTACTAAGATTGGCATCACATCTATTAGGGTCAGCAACAATGACCTCAATCACACAGTTATCCTCAATTTCAACAAACTTCTTAGGGGGAAGGGAGATGACCACCTCAGGAGTGGATTCTATAAGAGAGGGGGCTCCTATCGCATTATCAGGGACACAGGTTAAGGCAAGCTCATAGGAAAAAACCATATCTGCAGAATTCTTATGAGTAGCATTTAAACTCAATGTCCCACTAGGGCTCCCTCCCTTACCTAATTCACTGCTGAAATTGTCCCTCTATTCAAAATTCTTTGCTACGAATCTGACAAGGGCAGAGGTTGCATTCGTGCTTGAGAATCTCCTTTCTGGGGGGATTTCCTGCACATCATCTTCCATAGGCGAGGCCAGGTTGTTCACCACAGAGGTTTTATCCTCTCTATGTTTATTGTTATTAGGGTTAGTCGCTCTAATTTTCTCCAGAGCCAATTGTTGGGCGTTTTTCCTTTTCCTTTTTCTAGGGTTTTTTCCAACCACCTGAAAACCATCCAGTTGATCTTTACCCATCTGTTTCAGGGCTTCAGATATTGCAGAATGGGAGGGGGGACTTCATTAGAGTTCCCAATATTTGCATTTTTATCAGATTCAGGGGTTATTTATTATTTCCTCATATGATTTATTTTATTACAACCTATGGTTATTTGTATAGTTCATTATTAGTTCCTTCCATGGCATGATACTTATGCATCCATGATGTTCTTAAATACATTAAATAGTTATCAGTCATTGTCTTTGGCAACCAATCATTGTTTAAAATTTTTCAAACTAAAATAATTTTTTGTTTTTTCAAAAGTTGACATGCACAATTTTTAACAAAAAATATTTTAAAACATGATTTATTTCTCATCTGATTGGTCTACATTAATTTTCATAGGATTAAATTTAATTTTTATAAAAAAAAAATACAGATTTTTCCTATAATTATTACTACTGACATCATTACTGATAAAGTAATTATTTCACATGTACAACACTATTAAATTAATATTAGTTCTTTTTCTTTCTTGGATGGTTTTATACGATTCACGTGAATAATTGTTAAACTTACCAAATAAAACATTCACGTTTTTAATTTCTCACCTTATTGATTGCTGGCCGCACTAATCCACGTGTGCAAAGTGGTATCCATATGTTTGACATCATACCTTAAATTGGAACAAATAAAATCACGAGGAAAATTGTATTATCAAAACCTAATCTAGGTCATTGAATAATAGAGATGCTAGTTTCCTCTTATTTCGGTTTTGAAAATTTCAAAAGAAACTATTATTTTAGTATTCTAGTTTAACATTATAAGTTTAAATGATCAAATACTATTCACATTCTATTTTATTTTAATGGAAAACAAAATTTAGTTTTTATTAATGAACCATTGATATTTAGGATTAATTATATTTTAAGATATATATATATATATATATATATATATATTGAGAAAAGGTGCCAGTGCCACTTAATATATTTTATTTATATATTTCTTAACATAAGCTGATTCAAAGAGCTCCCAGATAAAAGAATCAGAAAGAAAAACTCCGATCCTTGCTCGATATTACATAGAAAGGTTGTGAAACTTAAATCCCTAATATGCCACAAAAGTATAATATATCTTGTAATGTCCAGAATACCAAATGTTGCAAGTCATCTCCAAGTATTGAATGCTTCCTGGATTATGTTGACCAAGATGAAGTCCAAACCAAAACATCATGAAAGCTGTACACATTTACATAGTAGTCCACAGTTTGCCTCACTTCATAGTTGCCCAAATCAACATCCATTCACATCATTCAGATACTGCACATCCATGAAACCCTGCAATTATAATACCTCACATACCAACTTTTTATCATTATGAAAACAACAACATAACCATGTGCAATATTATCCTGTACCCATGTCCTCCAAAATTATTTTCCTAAGGATTGGAAAAGAATCAAGATCACAATTCAGACCCATCATATTAAGTTCTACCTTGGAACTTCCCATATTTGCCAAATGATCTGCAACCCGGTTTCCTTCTCTATACACATGTGAAATAGTAAAATTTATAAATGTATCAATGAGTGCCCATGCTTGTTCAAGTAAATATCTTATCTGTCAATTGTCAATATTTCTCTTTATGCAAGCATTGATAATAATGGTCGAGTCGCCTTCGATGTGAATATAAGAGATGTTCAATTTTTTTAATAGTAGAATTCCTTCAAGCAAAGCATATGCCTCTGCGTAGTTGTTGGTACCCGGTGGAATGGAAACAAACTTCAAAGCAAAAACACACACTGTGTGGTCCCTAATGCATACTCCTACTCCTACTTCACTCGGGTTCCCTTTAGAGGAGCCATCAAAATTCAATTTAAAATGTGTTGAATTAGGAGGACACCATTTCACTTTATTTCTATCAATTTTACTAATCCTCACTCTTGGAAAGCAAGGTGATATAGGAATAGAGATGCCCTTCCAACAATTAATAACTTGACCATCCCAGGAAGTAAATTCCCTACTTGGATTAAACTGATTTGAAACATGAGCATTAACCAGTTCTGATACTATTTTTTTAATGTAATTGAAAACATCAGAAAGAGGAGATGTCTGTTTTCTAAAAATATGCTTATTTCTTTCCCACCAAAGTGACCATACTACTGTGGATGGGATCACTTTCCAAATGCATGCAAAAAGAGAGGATGAATAGAAGACTGGCCAGGACTAGAACAAATCCCATACATTATTTGGAAGAGGGATGCTAAAGGAATGTTTAGAAAGTACAAACATCCAACAATAATGAACAAAATCACATTGGAGGAGGAGATGATCTAACGTTTCATTATGCTCACCACAAAGTACACAGGCAAATGGAGGTGCAATATTCAATTTATCAAGTCTCTCACTGGTAAGTATTCTCTTTTGTAGAGCAAGCCAAGTAAACATTCCTTCCTTAAGAAGAATACTGTTGTTCCAACAGAAGTCATAAGCTCTTTGTGAATAGGATTGAATCGACATCTGATGAGTTGCCTTGTACCCTTCCTTGATAGAGTACTTTCCATTATTCGCAGGGCACCATATTGATTTGTCTGAACCATTAGAGATAAAAATAATGTAGTTCTTGAGAATCAAAGAAGATTTTACCTTTTGAGCCGGGGAGAATGGGAGTGAAGCTGGATTCTTCCAAATGACACGATTTGAAGGCTTCTCAAGATCATCTATATAATCAAAAAGGCAAGATCCCCATTGAGTAATAAAAATGGGGATCGCATTTACTAGAGATTCCTCAAGATTAAGAGGTGGGAAACCACTCCATGAATTATGCCAGAAGTTGACATCTTTGCCATTATGTACTTGCCAAGATAAATATCTAGTAATCACATTCCTAGAAGCCATCATGAAGTTCCACACTGTAGAGATTGGGAGTGAAGCTGGATTTTTTATAATAAAATATTTCATATATAATAATCAAAATTAATTCTATTCCAATGTTTTTGGAGTAGAAAATTATAGTTTTTTAGGTTTGATATTGACTTTAAATTTGATTTTCACTATGCCTACTTGATCAACCACAATTGAAATTAGTTTGTTTTGTAGTATCCCTCTTCGATCAAACTCTTTTTGGACTTATGTTTGACTTCGGTTGACTATTCAGTGGATACATTATTGTATATTGATTCAGACTCTATGCGATGTTATTTCATGCTTTATCTAGTTATGCGGTGTATGCTTTCATGCAGTATTTCATTACTTATGTTTAATGAGATTTTTATGGATTACTGACATGGACTGATACTTACTTTATATATGCGATGTGTTATTTATATGTTGTGTGTTTGCAAGTGTATGGGATGCGAGGGGATGATTTTCCTTCACTCACTCCAGTGAGATAGGGAATGTCACGATTCTCCCTCATCAGTGTGCATGCTGTGTCTGCTTATATATATTTGTCTATATGCACGTGTGGTTCTTTGGTGCAGGACATTGCAGGTACAAGTACCAGGTAGGTACGGGGTATCGACTCCACCTGGTTTCACAGGTTTGAGCATGCCTTATTTGTCTAATGGGAGTGAAGGAGATAGTTGTGGGACCCTAACTTGACCCCCAGTTACACTCATGTGAGTGTTGTTAGTTGGTCATCTTTTTTGTTTGATCGGTATGCGAGTCGTAGTGCTTTTTATGCCTTGAAGGCATGTGTTTTTGTTTGTTTCGTAGACTTTACCGCTCCCGTGATGGGCTTGTCTCATCACGTGAGTCAGTAGTGTTTGCTACCCGCAGGTAGCAGAACTACAGGTCGACAGCACCGCTATGTAGTAGCAGTGCTACTAGTCGGTAGGACTACCACCGGTTGGTAGCAGCACTACTGATCAGTAGGACTGCTACCGGTTGGTAGTGGCTGCTACCAGCGATAGCAGCACTACCGGTCGGTAGTGGCCATTACCAGTAGTAGCAACATTACCGATCAGTAGTGGCCATTACCAGTAGTAGCAACATTACCAGTCGGTAGGGTTGTTACCAGTGGTAGCAGCACTACTAGCAGGTAGTGTATGTTGCCTCGACAACAACACTATTGCAGGTTGGATTTTGCCACCGCTTGACCATGTGCCATACCGGTGCAAACCGGTATGTGTTATAAAATTAATTTAAATTTTATTAAGTGAACATGTTGATGTGATTGTTTTATGTTAAGCATAAATGGTGATTTTTATTATGTGGTTAATAAATGTATCAATGGAAATCAAGGCATGAATTAGAGATTCAAATTGGTAGATTTGGATATAATCTAGAAATGAATTATATGCCTATTAGGAATTCATGTTATAACCGGTTGAATGTTTAATGTGGATTTCAATCTTGATGGAATATTGATTTGGAAATTGAATAATGTGACTGTTGAAAGAATGTCTTGTTTCATTTCTTTTCAATCCATGATGTTGCAAGTGTATTATGTGTTGCTTTGGTCTATGGTTCAGTCATCCTGTGGAGGCGTATTTGGTTCCTTTGACCAAGAGATATATGTTGGCTTCATTGTCTTAACCATGTAGTGTCTTTGCCTTATGGTTAACCAAGAGTCAGTATGTCCTTGTTTGACCACTTGTTTCTGGTAGTGGTGTTATGGCTGTCTACTTCGCCATAGGGTCCTCGGGGAGTGACCATGTTTGCTTAGTGTCCTTTGAGAGAGTGACTTTCGCTTGGGGGTTGCACCCAAAGTGGTAGGCATTATGACCCAATGAAAATCAGATAATAATTGGTAATCTAATGAATTGATTAGGTGGGTAGTATCATAACATTAAAAAGATAATTGTACCTTGTGCATAGGTGAGTGCTAGTACATGGCTCATAATGTTGTGAGAAGGCTTGGAATGGCAAACCAAGCACCTTGTCTTCACAAAAGGCTGGTAGGGTCCGCATGAGACTTAGTTGGAACCAGAGGTTCGAGAGAGGTTACCAGGACAGTGAGCCGGGACCTATGAAGGTTGTACCATGGTATCCATCTTAAGCTATGAGATGACACTCTCTCATTTGGTTCACTTGTGTGTTTGTGATGTTGAGTCATCCAGATCTTTGTGGGGTCATTTTATGCTATCATGGAGTCGTATTGTTTTGTCGACCATGTCATGCTTGTGCTTGTTTGAGGGTCCTCATCTATCTCCTAGCACGGTGGGGTGATTCCATTTGGGAATTACATGGTCGGGTGGTAGTGCCACTTCCCATCGGATGTTCAGAATTGTACCTTCATGCGAGGATTGGCTTCACAGGTGTTCCTGTGGTTTGTGGCTCATGCTTCATCTCTTGTTTGAATATTATTGTTATTTGTAGACCCTTGTGGTCATTGTATCATGGTATCATTGATCTTATGTAATCTTGTAACTAGATGAGATCTATCCTTATATGTTTATTGAGAAGCTATGTAATTGGAAGAGCAATGTAATCCTTTATTGGGATGTTTTTATCAGTTTCCTTGATGATGTTAGCAAATGCTTATTGAAGTGGAAATTATATTGTATCCTTTCAATCTTTCTTTATTTAATCTTTATTGGCTAATGGCTTCTTGTGATCATTGAGTTAAGGATGCATATGTGGATTTACGATTTTGTGGAATTTATTCTTGAAGTTAATTATTCGTTGGTAACCCTTAAGGAATTCTGGTGTAAGTCTTCCGCTTGTGTTATCGTGCATGTTGTGTAAATGCACTTATGATGTTTATACTTAAAAAAAAAAATTGTTTCACCCTTGTTGTGGGTTTTCCTTCGGGGTTCCTGGCAGGGCATTACATAGATCATTCTATAATATTTATACAAACTCTTTTTAGTACTTGCCTAGGAAATACTATTGAAGCTGCTTTATTCAATTAGTATGCACCAATCAAAAGTGATTATTATTTTTTCTTAAAAAAAACATTTAGTTTTTGTAAAGTTAAGATTTATATTTTTAAATTTAAGATATTGTAAAAATTATTTATCTACACTATGATTGGTTTAAAAAAAATGGTGTTATAGGAGCAAATTTTTAGGGATGATAGATTTTTTAGGTTTTTTTGGATTTCTTTGTATTTTAAAAACTGAAATGTCTATTTTAAATAGTTTTTAATTTTTTTTCATCATTATAATTTTGTAAATAAAATATTTTTTTAAATAAAATATAAATTTTAATAATTATTTTTTATCTCAAAATATAGATAATAAAACCAATTATAAGGATTTCATTTAGTTTAAATGAAATTAAATGAAAAATAAAATACAAATATTTCTATTAAAAAAATAAACCTAACTATTATTTTATTTATTTTTCAATAAAAGTGGCATAGCCACTAAACTTTATTATTAATTTTTAGATAATTTTTACAACGGGTTCAAAAGGCATACCGACAGGAAAGAACCCACAAGAAAACCTCCGGTTGTTGCCTTAAGAAAAGAAATTAAACTACCCTTACAAAATAGTTGGATCCCGATGATCCAAAATCTCACCCATACCCATATAATTGCCCTATTTATAGAGATCTCGAAGGACATATACCTCAACTGATTATATACTCAGTTGGTTACAAAATGAAGAACTGAACACCAAAAAAGATTCATCAAGAAGATCTAGGAGCCCATCAGCTATTATTAGCAGCAAGATACAAAATGTGGAGAATCATGCCGAGACACCAAGGAGACCAAAAATATGAACCAAAGGAGGACCAAAACTGAAAATAGACCGAATATATCCAACTCCAAAAATTTGATTCAATGAGAACTGCCCAAAAATCCATCCCATTATCAGCCTGCAAAAAAGTGAGAGATACTTGCAAAAAATGTGAAATCAGTTAGTCAAACCAATTAATCGAGCTTTCCTCCGGAGGAGTAGGTAGAGCATCATAAGGAACTAGAGATTGTATAGGAATCATAGGGAGATGAGTAGCAAATGAAGCAAAACAGAAATTAATTAGAGCATGAAGGACAATTAACACATCTCATGCCCTAGCCAAAACCTGGGGAGAGATAAAACCAAGCAAACTCTCCACGGCTTTTAGTGCTTCATCAATAGTGTCACAAATCAGACCCATTCTAATTTCAAAAAGAAATTCTCCACAGTGACCATCTTCCAAAAGATTTTGAACAGAAAGGAAGCCCCCATAAGGAAGAGTACCCATATCAAAATTATAACTATCTAAAGCTGACCCAAGATGATGCATATCAAGCATTGGAGGAGCCACAAATTTTGATGCAATAAGTTGGACCAGAGTCTTATCCCACAAAAGATCATAACATATAGTAAAAAAATGAGACAAAACTTCTGAAAAAGAGATAAAAGAAGGAGAGAGCAACCAACGATTACCCACCACCTTGTGAATTTTAGACTCCAACTCCATATTATGCAAAACAAAAACTCTCCCAAGCTTTTTAGAATCATAACCATAATTATCGACAATGTCTACTTCTGGAGTAATTAATGAAACATGATAAATTGGAAGAGTATTAGTCATGAGAGATAGTTACCTTTCCCACAGAGAGAAATACTCCTCAAGTTACCATCGATGCAGATAAACAAAAACATACTAAACTAAAAATTAATATATAGCCGAAGCAAAAAACAAGTAAAACCTAAATTAATTTGCCACCATGCATAGTAATGAATGTTCAATCCGTGTGAAAAGCCAAGAAAAAACATTCCAAGTGATGCATCTCGTCCGATCAAATTAAGCCAAAAGGCCTATAATAATTTAACCGCCTTTCATAATAATGAATGATCTGCTCATGTGAAAAAAGCAACTATCCAAAAAATCATTTTAAGAGATGCATCTCGGGTGAACCACAATAGGCCAATAAATAAATAATGATCAAACCTCATAATCACCTCTGTGAGAAGTACCAAAGTATCACCACTGAAGCCAAAAAATAGTACAACAATAATCATTATATGAAAGGGCATGGCATGTCACATTTATCGAATCATGAAATCAATACCCCTCGTGTGAGAACAACTTGAAATTTTTTTTTGAGAGAAAACAATAAGCAAAGCAAGCCGCCACTATCAAAAAAAATTTAGAAGTAAAAAGAACAAACCATACTATTACTCTAAAAGCCAATAAACATGGTCACCCTTATTGCTTATGATAGCTCGCAACCAAACTACATATATGATAACAAATTCCCATGTACAGAGCCAAATTACCAGCTAAACATAAACAATAAACATGCCTATCCCGACTGGCAATAGAGAGTCAATTTTTTGAAAGTCAGAGACCAAGAAAACCTCATGTTATTGCAAGAATTCCAAAACTGAAATAGGAAATTCAACAGAGCTTACATCACGAAGAATAGCATTACTGTCAATAACAAGATTAGCTAAAAAATCTGCTACTCTATTAATTTATCTATAACAATGAGTAATGAAGAAAGAATCAAAGAATTCCAATTGCTGAAGAATAAGATCAAGAAGATATTGCAATTGCCAACAATGAGATTTCCTTTTTAACACACTCTGAATGATCACCAATGAGTCCCCTTCAATAATGAGGTCTTTAATTCCTAGGGAAATAGCCAATTCCAGACCCAAAGCCTTAAATTCAGCAAAATTATTAGACTGAATACCAATTGCATGAAACCTAGCATGAATAATATGAGTGTGATGATAAAAAATCACCATACCTACCCCAACCAAACCAGGATTTCCATGAGAGGCACCATCAAAGTTCAACTTAAACTTACCAAGAGGAGGTGGTTTCCAAGAGGCCAACTTTCTTTTGTTTAAGGCATCACCCTTTTTCAAAATTGATCCATGAGAGGGAAGGGTAGATAACATGCTCCAAACTCTAGTCACCCTACTATCCCAATGTGAAAAGGAAGTGAGATTTTCCAAGTTCCTGCTAATATAAGACAAAGCAACCTCAGAAATGGACGATTCAATCTTTAGTAGAACCTCTGGAAGAGAAGAGCTAGTGTTTCTAAAGATCCTGTTATTACGCTCTAACCAAATATTCCAGATTAAAATAGATGGAGAAATAACCCACAAACATGCATAAAAGGATGAAGTAAACAAAAGTGGCCAAGAACTAAAGAAGGTAATCAGATCTTTTCCCATAACAAATGCCAAATTCAATTTATCAAACAACCACTGCCAACATTGATATGTAAAGTCACAATGTAAAAAAAGATGGGAAGAGGATTCCAAGTTTTTTTTACATAACACACATGTGAAGGCAACAGTGATGCCCATCCTATCCAATCTCATGCCTGTGAGAACCCTATCTTGAACTGCCAACCAAGCAAAAGGACCAACTTTTGGCAAATAGGTCGGGTGCCAAAAAAGCTTATAAGGCCTAGAAGGGAGATCATTATTTTTCATAAGGGAATTATAACCATCCCTCATCGTATATTTGCCAAAAATATTCTTAGTCCAAACCAGTTCGTCTTCATCATCAGAGAGAATAACCACCCTCTCACTCAGGACCTTGGTATATTGCAATTTCAAGTCATGATCAATAACCAAAAAGTCAATCGACTTCCATTTAGCCAACCTCACATTTCCACTAAATATTATGTCGAAGTAATCTGCCACAGAGATTCCCCAAAGGGAAGAAAGAATGGATATCAGGGGGGACCAATTCCTTAGACTTCATAATGGAGGATGACCATTCCACCTTTCTTCCCAAAATCTAACCTTTGTGCCTTTATGGACAATCCAAGAGAGATTAGGCAAAATAATAGATCTGCATTTACATATGAAGTTCCACATAACTGATCCTGAAGGTAAATTAGAAATCTGAAAAATATACCCCCTAGGACCATTATTAAGATATTTAGCAAACATAATTTTGGCCCATAAAGAATCAGACTTCTCATACAAATTCTAAACCAATTTAGCCCCCAAGGCTAAATTTTGCTTTTCCAGATTTCTGATCCCTGTACCCCCTAGGTCCTTCGGCAAACAAACTTTATCCCATGCCACTAGAGCAAGTTTTTTCCTCCCATCTTTATTGCTACTCTAGAGAAAAGACCTTAGAGTATCCTGCAAGCTTACCAACACATCCTTTGGAGATCTTAATATTGACATAAGATAAATCAGAACCGCATTCAACACAGACTTAATGAGAACAATTTTCCCAGCTAGACTCAACCACCCGTGGTTCCAAGAAAGAATTCTCTTTGAGATGGCCGAAATGATTTTATCCCAAAAGCTTAAATTATCCTATTTAATAAAGAAAGGAACACCCAGATAAGTACATGGAAGTATGCTAGGCTCAAAACCCCCAAAAGACAATAATCGAGATTGGATTAATTGCAGGGTGTGAAGAAAGAAGATTTTTGACTTCTTAGAATTTACTTTCTATCTTGAAAAAGAGGCATAATTCTGTATAACTTCATTTATGACCAAATCTTCCTGCATAGAGGCTTGACCAAATAACAAGGTATCATCTACAAATAGACAATGTGATATAGATCCTGATACTCTTAGGATTTTCACCCCTAACCAAAGGTCTTTCAATTTCACAGCCTTAATAGCATAGCTAAAAGACTCAGCTAGAAGTATAAATAGAAATGGGGAAAGAGGATCTCCTTGTCTTAAACCTCTAAAGGAGGAAAAAAAACCACAAGGGGAACCATTGATTATAATCAAGAACCTTGCAGAAGAGATACAAGCAATTATCCATTTTATCCAAGCCCTAGAAAAACCTAATCTTTCCAAAACAAGACCTAAAGCCCTCCATTCCACTCTATCATAAGCCTTTATCATGTCAAGCTTTAAGATCATGGTCGGGGATCTCTGAAGGGAGATAGAATGTAGAACCTCATGAGCCACAATAGCTCCCTCTGGCGTCTCCCTGTTTGGTACAAAACCACCTTGTTCTACTGAAATTAGTTTAGGAAGGATTTTGGATAGCCGAATGGATATTGCCTTAGTGAAAATATTATATAAAGTATTACATAGAGAAATAGGAAAGAAATCAGCAAAAGATTTAACAATCTCCTTTTTAGGAATAATAGCAACCATCGTGGTATTAAGTTCCTTCAAAATTGACTTGTTTCTCCTACTTTCTTCAAGAGCTAGGAGCATATCTTTACTCACAAAATCCTAACATTTCTGAAAAAATAAAGGAGTGAACCCATCCGAGCTTGGAGCCTTATTAGGACTCATAGCAAAAACTGCCAATCTAACTTCTTCAAGTGAAAAAGGAGACATCAACATCCTGTTATCCTCAGATGAAACTAAAGATGGAATATCAGAAATAAAATCATTTTGAAAATTACCGCCTTCAGAAGATAACAGTGTCTTGAAAAAACTTATTGCCTTCGCAATAATCTCCTCAAGTTCTGTAAGCAAATTCCTTGAAGAATCCTCTATACAAGAGATCCTGTTCCTACTCCTTTTTAATTTAGTAGAAGAGTGAAAAAACTTAGTATTTCTATCCCCATCAGACAACCATACCTCTCTAGACTTTTGTCTCCAAAAGATCTCTTCTCTAGCCTGAATCTCTTCAAGTTCTATCCTTAAAGACTTTAACTCATCAAAAACCAGGGGAACCATACCATGATCAAGCACATGCTTATTAAGAGTTTCAATCATATCCTGAATTCTTTGTTTTTCATGAAAAATGTTTTTAAAATGTGAAATATTCCATTCTTTAATGTTCAATTTTAAGAACTTTATCTTATTAACAAGCTAGAACATGCGAGATCCTGCACAGAAGGGAGCGGACTCCCACCAATTTCTTAGGAGAGGTAAGAAGGAGGCATCCCTGAACCACATAGGTTTAAATTTTAAAGGAGACCGAAAGGGAGCCTTGTCTTCCAAAATACAGAGAGAAATCAGAAAATGATCAGATCCCGACATAGGCAAAATGGAGGAAAAAAATTCAAGGTTTGACTACAACCAATTTTCTGATAGTAGGAACCAATCTAATCTTTCTTCTTTTTGTGAGAAGTCCTGTCTCATATTTGTCCAAGTAAAAATCCCATTTTGAGATTTACAATCAAAAAGACCCAAATGCAAGATGAAATTCCCAAAATCCTCCATGATTCTTTTGTTTGGAAAAATCCCTCCATTTTTTTAACTAGGATCCAAAATCGCATTAAAGTCCCCTCCAAAAACAACAAGGAACCCTTGTCTCAAAGGAGAAGCCACCCTACTCAAGTCCCTCCATAACTTCTTTTTACCCTGAATCCCAAAGGGAGCAAAAATATTGAACAATCAGATTTTAACCTTAGAGACCTTGCTAGTAACCAAGAACAACATCCAATGAACTGCCGAAGAGACCAATTGTACCTCTACATTATAAGCATTCCATAATAAAGCTAAACCCCTAGAAGCACCATTAGAAGAACAAGAGAGAAAGTTCCATTTTTTCCAAGATGTAAAAAGTGCACTAGCAGATTCTTCAGACAATTTTGTTTCCTGAAGCATAACCAAATCACACTTGATTAAATCCAATTGTGACTTAATCAAGCATCTCTTGTTAGGGGCATTCAATTCCAGGATATAAGTTTCATTTCTCTCGAGGGGAGGTCAAAACTCCCCTCTTCTCAGAATCTAGAGACTTAGTAAAGTCTCCAAAACACTTCTGCAGGTTCTTTTTAACAACCCCATACCTAGTCACATGAGGACTAAGCAACTATAGCTTATCCTTCTTTCGATTACCTAAGGAGAGCGACCCCTTCCTCTTATCAAACCTAGGAGAAAGGGACAAAGTCTTCTGAATTCCAACAACAACTTCTAACTTAGTTCGAGAAACTTTAGGAGGCCTACCTCTTCTTGGAGAACCAAAAGGAGGGGACAAAACCAAAGTGGTTTGAACAATTGGCAAGTCCTTATGATTATGTGGTGGGGAAATCAGCTTGTCAGTCAATCCCACATCTTTAGTATCCAAAATGTCAAAAGGATTTGAAGTTGTAACAATAGGAAGAGAGGACTTAATTTGTCCTAAATCACTATCAATAGAGAAAATAACTCTATCTGTCACCTCCTTCCCTCCATGGGGGGCATGAATATTCAACAACTCATTCACCTATTGTACTAGCTCTATATCAGGCACAACTACTTCAGATAACTCATTAAAACCTAGATTTGATTCCTTATCTAATGTTTGTGGACCGAGATCAGAAGTATTAGAGGCTAAAAGTTTGATTTGAGCAATTAAGGCCGTGTCAGACATAATCTCTCCTTCAGAAGCCTTTCCAAAATTACCCCTTTTAGAAGTATCTAAGGCTATTGGGTCAAAAGGAGAAGCCACAGTTTTATTTTTTCAATTGTCAACAATATCCAGAGAATTTAAAATAATCTCAGAATCCTTCCGAATAAAGTTAGAGATGGGCTCTAAAATTTTTAATGATTTGTTCATGGAAGGAGAAACAGTAACTTGAATAGAATTCAACTGATCATCTTTATTCAAGTTTTTCCCATCGGTAGCAATAATCTACTGAGACTGTAATGAAATGTTAGGATTCACATCTATTGGATCCATCACCTGATGCTTCTCCTTAAAATCCATAAATAACGGAGCATCTATAATAAGGGGAGATTTTAAAAGCTCAGACTCCAATTTCTCAATATTTTGAAGCCAAATCCCATCATGAGACTTGATATTACAAGTATGAGGATGAACAGTTTCAGGAATGAGTAAAACACAAATTTTTACCAAAACCTCCCCCTCCACAAAATCCAATTTGGATGTGATAAAAGTACCAAAAGAATTGCCAATTTGTTGCAGAACATCGGGATCCATGAATTCAAAGGGAAGCTTGGGAAGGCCAAACCAAAAGGGAGAAAAATTGCAATTTGACAAAGCAGGAACATAGAAAGGTTTCCAAGCAATAACAGAAAGAAAATGCTTCCCAAACCAGTGGTGAGGAGAATCCAAAACCCTATCCCGAATCATATGAGAATCAAAGACAATAATAAATGAATGTGATGAAAGGAGCTGAAAATAATGAATATCTGTCCAATGTTTCTATAATTTAGCAGTAAGTTTGGACAAATAGATCTGATTCCCCCAAAGTTCCCCAATAATAGCATTCGAATGAAGGGAATAAGCCTTTTTATCAACATAAGATCCAAGGAGATCAATGCAAGGAATTGGTACCCAAGTATGAGACGGAGGATCAGTAGAATGGCATACCTTATCCTTTACAGGGCTAGTGTTGTTAGGTTTTGAACTTACCTGACCGACCGCCTGAGTCGCAGAGATAGAATCCCTAGTCTCCGTCTCATTGATACCCTTTTTGCCAGAAACCTTTGCCGAAACCCTAGCTTCATTCTTCACACCTCGAGAACCGACCACCCGAGCAAATGAATGCTTCTTTTCATAAAAAGATCCCCGTTTAAAAGAAGGATTCCATTGGTGCTGCCCTTGTTTCCCATGAAATTCAGAACGCCAAGTGTAATTAGCCACAAAAACTTGCCTTCGAGGAATGTTACGATGTGGTTTAAAAAACCCCTGAAAGTAGGTAGATAGTGGCCTAAACCATTTCCTGTGAGCTAGTTGCGAAGATGAAAGCGCCTTATCCTCCCACCAGCCTTTGGTAAAAACCCATTGCGGGGTATGCAGTGGATCATCCCAAGTGACATTTGCCCAAACCCCTAGTCGCCGATTGTCCTCCATATCACCAAAAAATTGCAAAGCCATAGTTTTTTACGTGCAACTACTAGTTCATATAACTATTATATTATTCTTTATAGTTATATTTTATATATTTTTTGAAATCATCTTTTTTTTTAATACTTTTTGAAAATCATAAACTTTTTAATTATTCTAATATACACAAAATAATTTAATAACTTTTAGTCATAAATTTAAATATTTTTCTTTAAGTTATTTAAAAAATGTCTATTTTCACTTTTATAGTTATTAATAGTTATTTTATTAAAAAAATTTATAATTAATATTACATAAATACAAAAAATAATATATCATTATACTAAAAATTAGTAATTATATTTGAGATTAATCTAATTATTATAATTATAATTATATAATTTTGTTAAATTAAATTAAGATTATGCTCTTAAAAAAAAAATATATTTTCACTATAAAATTTGTATTATATTATAGTTATTATGTCGAAGCATTCCCTATATGAAGTGAATCACCTACTTATTCAAATCAATGGTTTAAAATTGGGGAGAAGAATGAAGACTATAGAATTAATAGCTTAAATTTTATTAATTTTAAAAAAGAGATATTTTATAATAAAAATAAAATATTTAAATTTTAATATCATTTATTAGGAGTTAATTTTTCTTTAAGTTTAAAATTTATTTTAATTATTTGTCTTTTTATAATAATTAAAAATTATTATAATTTAATCATAATTATTTGTCTTATTAATTTTTGTTTTGTATTAAGTATCATAAAATATCATTACAAAATTTAGAAGTCTAGGCTAGAGAACACACAACCAACTAGCATTTAGATCTCATAGTGACAATAAAACCATGTCAGAAAGGTCAGCGAGCCATATTATGTGGCCTATACACAGGATGCGGCTGGATCACAAAATTATAGAGTTGGATGTCCCATATACAAAATATATCATAAAGGATTGTCGACTAACTAAATAGGAAGGAGGAGTCAGGATCAATATTATCTCCCAAGGGGGGGAGCCATGTAGTCCATCCTAGCTCACCCTCATACCACACCAGTACATTTCCTTTGGTGAATTGGTCTCTAAAGGGGTGGGAAGGCAGTCCTTCTAATTCGAGCTCAATAAAATCCTCTCCCTGTTGTCTTGCCTCCATCTCCTGCATAAATCTCATTAGTGCCTGCTCAAAGTGTGTCTTGTTGCTTCCCATATGGTCCCAAGTGAACCCATGGGATAGTTCTCGGATGAAGACAAGAGTTGTTCCATCATTCAGCCATCTGCCAAATTTGTCCTCGTCCAGTTGTAGAACCACAGCGACTTGCATAGCAACAAGGTAACAAATGAGTCTCCTAAGAGACTCAATGAGGTATCTACCCTTTCCAATAAACACATAATCATTCCTAGACTTCTAAATGATCCAAAGAATTTCCAAGGAGAGAACAGACCAAAAAAGATTAGGACATTTCTTGCCACCTTTAACATAACCAAGTACCACCTCTTCAATAGAAAGACATTAATTATCAACTGAAAAACCAAACAATTTCCATACCTCTTTGGCAAAATGACATTCAAAGAAAATATGGAGCACTGTCTCAGGGAGACGACATAGTTTACACAATAGGGGTTGCCGTTATTATCCTTAAGTGGGAGCTTGTGAAGCGAAAGTAGGGGTTGCCGTTATTATCCTTAAGCGGGAGCTTGTGAAGCGAAAGTTTCCAGGCAAATAATTTCTTTTTTGGTTCAGTCAGATTAGACCAAAATCTCAAGAGACTAGTATGCCACTTTTTAGAATCCCAGGTGAGGTTCCATATATTGTTGAGATGGGTTAGAATATCTTTGGAATTGGCAAGGGTAGAGTAGATCAGTTTGGTCTTTATTAGAGGGAGGGGAGAGCCATCTCTCCAACATAGGGAGGAGATTGGGGAGAGTGAAGAAGGGGCGGGTGAGGAGAGGATGGGATCGAGTGCAGTCTTGAGGACAATGTAGGTTCTAGCTTGGGAGATGGGGAGGTTGAATTTGGAGCTAAGGGCATCCCAAGAGATCAGGGTACCATCTTTCAGGATGTGTTCAAAAGTAACCAGTCCTAAGTTGTACCACTTCAAGGGAGAGCACCCTTGAAGACAAGACAATTGCTTTCCATTATGTAGAGTATTCCACCATATAGATCTGCCCAAGTTGAGAGATCCCTTATTATCAACAATGCCCCTGTTACTGATGAATTGTCTGACATGGTTCCAAGCCCTCCATATAGACTTGAAGACTTCTGATCCTGCAGGAGAAATCTCAAAATTACCAGCAATCAGGTCCCACATGGGCAAGTTCTTCCAATTCTTTGCCTTTTTAGGGGTGGAACGTTGTATATTATATTTGATCAAAATTTTCCAAGGTTCATTGCCATCAAGGGCTTTAAAAATCCATTTGGTAGCCACAACAATGCCCTGAGTTTTGAGGTCTTTGAGGCTCATACCCCCCTGCATCTTAGATCTAACACACCAATCCCATTTAATATCATGTTGTTTCTTGTTCCCCTTCCCATCTGACCATATAAATTTCCTGATTTGTTTTTGAAGATAATTGAACTGGTAATTACTAAATAGCCAAGTTGAGGAGCAACAGATGTTATATGACGACAAGATTTTTTGACAGACCTAAAACTGACCTATCAGGGAGAGGAAGTTCTTGTTCCATTTGTTAATTTTTTTATCCACCTTATTCCTGAACCACTCCCACATTTCTTTTAGATTCAGGGAGACAGAGAAGGGAACACCCAGATATATAGTGATTGTGTTCATTCCTCCCCATTTCAAGTCAAATTTGGACATCTAGTTAGGAGGGGAATTGGTCCATCCTAGCAAGGTAGATTTATGGAGAGAAATTTTTTTGTCTGAGGCCTTACAAAAGATTTTAATATTATATAGCAGAGAGGATAAATTTTCCTCATCCAAGGTTAACAGAATAGTTGTATCATCAGCAAATTGGACATTGATGATTTCTTCTTTATTAGGGAGAGAGATGTCTTTGACCCTGGAGGTTATATTGCAGTCCTTAAGAACATAGTGCATAGCATCAAAAACCAGTACAAATAGGGCCGGGGAAAGTGGGCAGCCTTGTCTTATTGACCTGGAAAGAACAATATTACCAGATCTATTTCCATTTACATCAACAACAACATTGACATCACAAAGTAATGTTTGAACTACCTTACAAAATGTCTTAGGAAACCCCAAACTTACTAACATCTGGATTATGAAGCTCCACTTTATTCTATCATATGCCTTTTCAAAATCAATCAACAACATGGCCCAATTCTGTCCTGATTCCTTAGCCCACTCAAGAGATTCCCATCAAGTTACCAAGTTCTCTAGGATATATCTGCCTTTAACAAATCCTGTTTGGGTGGGGCTGATTATTTTTGGCAGAATTTTAATCAACCTGTTAGCTACTACTTTGGCCAATATCTTATAGGAGACATTTCGTAGAGTGATAGGCCTCCAATTCTTTAGCAATGTCTTGTCCCCCTCCTTAGGGATGAACTTTATGACCCCTTGGTTGATTTCTTTGCCTAGGGTTCCTTTGCTAATAGCTTCCAGATATAGGTCGTGGAGGTCACCTACAATCCACCTAATGTTTTTCTTGTTAAATTCCACCAGAAAGCCGTCCAGTCCAGGGGACCTGTCATTTCCCATTGAGGAGATGGCCTTTACAATTTCCTCTTTTGAGATGGGTTTCCCTACAAACTCATAATCCTTTGCATTAAGCTTAGTTGGGATCAATTCCTTAATGAGCACCCTGGCAGCCCTATATTCATCATTTAACTCTTCTGCAGTGAATAGATTTTGGTAGAACTAGGTGAAGCACTTTAGGATCTCCTCTGATCTTGTAATATGGGTATTGTTATCCCATATAGCTTTGATGTTCTCTTTTTCCTCTTTGATCTTAAGCAATTGGAAGAAAAAATTTGAGCCCTTGTCTCCCGAGTCCAACCAATTTAGTTTGGTCCTGGTTTTCAACCCTCTAATTTTCTCATTCTGGATCTTCCTAAGGTGGTTTTTGATTGACACCAGAGTGTTAGTAAGGTTTTCATCATTAGGAGAGTTATGAAGATTCATCTCTATGATACAAAGGTCTTCCTGAAGCATCCTTTCAACTCGCCTGGCATCCTTGGCTTTCTTTTTCCCTACTGTTTGGCAGTGGGTGGTCCAAATTTTAATGTTCAGGTTCCATTTATCAATCTTAGAGAGTCGGTTATGCTCTTTCATATTAAAAAGTTTGATGAAGGCCAGGGCAGAGAAAAGATCTTCATCCTCCAAGAGTCTAGTGTTTAAGGTGAAGGAAGGAGGTCTTGAAGAGGGGAGGTGATCAGATGGGGAGAGGTCAATTCCCATTAGTATGGGTGGTGGTCTGACAGTGTGTATGGGGAGACAGAGTAATGGTCTCCATTGGCTCCTTTGCCAATACCAAAGTGGCTTTTATTGAAGTAACGTCTGTCCAGCCTGTAGTAGATTCTCTTATTCAACTGTTGGTAGTTACACCAGGTGAACCATACAGTGTTCAATTGGTCTTTTCTTCCAGCAATAGGGTCAACAAGATGTAGTTTACTGATCATTCCATCCCATTGCAACCTTTCCATATCCTTCCATTCAAATTTGTTGCCTCCTTTTTTGTCATTGGCTGATTCAATCATATTGAAATCCCCCCCTATAATCCAAGGGATGTCTTCCAGCCCTGCTAGCCAATTCCATAGATCCCCCCACTCTCTATAGTCATTAGGGGCATACACATAGCAAATTCCAAACTTTTGGTCTTCCAATTGAATAGAAACCCAAATAGCCCTAGCACAGGGGGATTGCCCCTAGTTGATCACTTTGCTAGCCCATCTAGGACTAAGTAGTATGGATGTACCACCTTTACCCTTGGTATGGTTAATATGAAAGGATGTAGCCTCCCTCCAAATACATTTAAGGCTGATTTGCAGGGTGAAGCCAACAACTTTTAGCTCTTGAAGAAGGAGGAAATCCATGTCCTTATGTCCATCAAGGAATCTTTTGATGATATATTTCCTATTAGGATCCTCAAGGCCCCTAATGTTCCAAGAGATTGTTTTCAGCATGACTCACTTTGTTGGGTAGGGTTCGTTTGGGATTTAAATCCCTCAAAACATTTAGGCCACTCCTCTTTATTTGTGATATTGCTAGTATCAAATGCAATAGAGGAGCGAGGTCTACCTCTCTTCTTCCTTGCCTTAGATATCTGTTCAGGGCCAAGGGATTCCTTCCTAGAGGCACTATCTTTACTATTTTTTGGGGATCTCTTCCTTCTAGCCTTCCTATTTTTAACCATAGTAAACCCTTCCTATGTATCTATCGAGCCTTGTTCAAAGTTAGTGTTTCTAGGAGTGAAGGGGTCCATGATGATCCCCGTTTCTTGTGTGGTAGTTTTCTCTGCCTCCAGAGCATTAATAGGGGTGCTAGAAGTACAATAGGTATTACTAGCATGGTCTCTCCTAGTGGCCTCTGAGCCAATGGATGCATCTAGAGGGTCTACTAAGATATCATCCACAACAGGTCCACCAGCTTCCACTTCCAGGGTAGAAATCTCATCAGTTTTAAAACCAATAGGACCCCTACATGTAGACAATTTAGTGTTCTGGTTAGAGGCCCTGCTAATGGTATCTATTATAAGTGGAGCACCCCTATCCATGTCCTCTAGGTCAGGTATCTACCACGGGGAGGCTTCAATTTCCATGTCTTATTAAAATTTTAATAATGATAGAATAATTATATTTTGAATTAAAATCTTTCTCTTCTTTACTATTATCTTTTAATATTTTATTTCTTTTATTAGATATTTATTCTAATTTTCCACTTCTTTTTTTAAGGGTTAATTTTTTATTAAGTTAAAATTGTATTCTAATTATTTGTGTTTTTTAATGGAATTACAAATAATAATTAAAAGATATTAGAATTTATACATTTTGTCTTATTTAAATTTTATTTATTATAGAATAATTATATTTAAATTTTATTCTAATTTATATAATAAAATAAATTTCAACTTAACACCTAAATTAATTGTTTAGAGAGAGAGAGAAAAAAAGAGTAGCTAACTTTTGATTACTCATTTCATGCCAATAATTTAAGGATATCATATGCCCTTGGGGAGTTATGCTGATGGTAGCATGCGATTTGATTTTTATCTCCATCTCCATCTCTCTCCTTTATCTATATCTCCTTACCTCTCCCTATATCTCTCTCTTTTCCCCTTCTATCCTTTCCACTCTATCTAGCTCTCTATCTATCCCTCTCTCTATCCCTCTCTCTCTCTCCTTCACACTCCCTCTTTTTATATATCTCTACTTATATACAGTCTCTCTCCCTCTCCCACCATCTCTATTTTTTGTATATCTTTCTTCCTCTTTATATCTACCTTTATATATCTTTTACGCACACACATTTTGTCTTACTCCCTCCTTATCTTTATATCTATTTCTCTCTCTCACACACACACACTCCAGCCCATTTCTTCCTCCTTATCTCTATTTTATCTCACTATCTCTAGATATTATACACTCCTCTTCCTTCATCTCTCTCACTCTCTCCATATCCCTCTCTACCTCTCCATAAATCACTTCCTATATCTTTATCTTTCTATCTCTTTATCTTCCCCTCTCTAATTCTCACCATCTTTCTATCTCTATTTATTCCTCTCCCCCTATTTATCCCCTTCCATCTCTCCCTCTTTCTCATCCCTTCTATATTTTACAAGTTATATTTACTCTCTAGGTCCTTTCTATCCCTATATCTATCTCTTTATATCCTTATATATCACTTCTCTCCCTCTTTCTATCTTATCTCTCCCTATCTCCCCATCACTCCCTCTTTTTATATTTCTCTACTTTTTCTCTCTAATGTATATACACACACTCCATGTTTCTCCCTCTCTTTCTCTATCTCTATCTTTCTTTCTCTTTATCTCTCTCCCTCTCTCTAAAGTCTAAACCTTTCTCTCTCTCTATTACTTGTCTTTGTCAACTCATTTCTCTCACTCTTCCCCCCCTTCTCTCTCATTTGCTCCATATCTCTTGTACAAATATATCTTTTTATATATTTCTCTCCATCTCTTTTCAACTCATCTATCTATCTCTTTCTATACATATATCTCTATTTCTCTCTCTATCCCTCTCTCTCTATCTATATTTTCCTCTATCTATATTAATTTCACCCACTCTCTCTCTCTCTCTGGTCCATCCCTCTTTTTATCTTACCCTCCTCTCTTTTTCTCCCCATCTCTCCCTCCCTCATTCCCTCCTTATCCCCCTATTTATCTCTTTAGATCTCTACCTCTCTCCCTTTTTCTTTGTAATGCCCCGCCAGGACAACCCTGAAGGAATAAAACTAAAATAATATATAAGAGAGCAAACAATTTTTTCTTTTTTAAATTTTTAATTAGTTTAATGGTAATGATAAATTGGGTTAACATAAGATCAGATTACTCAGCGGAAGACTTAACTCACACCTAAGGGGTTTCCCAACCTAATTACTTGGTTCGCCACTACCTCAACTCACACTAATTACTCCAATTAAGTTGATTAACTTAATGGCATAATTATACTTAAACAATGGTTAAATTTATTCGATAGGTTAAAATATAGATAACATGATTAAGTTCATTCATTGCAATTTAACCATACATTACATCCATTCTTAAATTAAAACATATGCCATACATTTAATTTTCATACATACTTTATTTGCATTATAAGATAATAAATACATTGCATTACACTAAACCTACATTCTTCATGATCCATATTACTGCATCTAATTAGATAAATTCATACATACATTTAAGATAAATATCATCTAATCTACATTATACATTTTAACCATAATGCCATTCATACTTCCAAAATCAAAAGGAACCAGATGAACACATACACCACACAACACCAAATTGATATTAGAGTTCACTCCTAATGGGCTACATCTTCGGGTTTGCTTCAACTACAAGACCCCTCTAATAAATAATAGGGTGAAGAGTACATAAGGTTCACATCAATAACATCCTGCCATCAAGGCGCACATAAACAAATAATACATATGTCCCCATCATTATATCCTGCCATCAAGGCATACAAAAACAAATAATACATATGACCACAACGGTCCAAAAGATACAAGAATGATCCAAGAAGAAGAAAGAGGATCCATCTGAAACATGAAATGGAGAAAATACAAAAGAACAATTGGAGCACAAATGAAACTAAATCCTCGCAACCCATCATAAGAATCCCATGGTCTAACATGAATATCAGGTACTCTCAAAGGCATAAACAATCAGATATGACTCCACAATAGTGCTCCTAGCGAAAACAACACAAACTGCACACTAGTGATCATAAGGAAAGAGTGTCATCACATAGCTAGGTATGGTTACCTTGGCAAACCTCTATAGGTCCAGACCCCCATCTATTGGGTTACCCTGACAACCTCTCCCAAACCTCCGGCCCCATCCAAGTCTCATGTGGACCCAACACATCCTTTTGTGAAGACAAGGTTGTTGGTTAGCCATTTTAGGTCTTCTCACTACATCCTGAGTCTGTACTAGCACTCATCCCATGCATGAGGCACAATTATCTTACTTAGTGTTTCCATCTACCAATTACCCTAATATACTATTAAGTTATCACTTATTTAGACACACTTTCAATGGGTTACCCTTCTACCACTTTGGGCGCAACCCCCACTCGAAAGCAACTCTCCTGTATGACACTTAACCACAACTTAGACGGACTCCCAAAGCCAAGGTATACACAAGAAATAGTACACGGAGTTCAAAATGGTAGGAAAACCCACTTGGCCAAACAAGCCCTCACATGAGGTTTACTAAATGACGATTCTCTGACTAGAGACATGACTAGGTGTAATCAACCACATGACAACATCCAACACTTGAAATTAAGGACTTGCCATTTTTGAAATCAAATGCGAATACATAAATTAAACACGCATTTTCATTAATCTATAATGACAATCATTTTTCCATTTTGTTAAAAATACAAATCGATCAAAGTTTTTTTTTTCTAATAGATCTAAATTTTCAAAATACAACATTTGAAAAATCACCATTTCTTAATAAATTAACTCCAAATTATAATTATATAATTTTGCGTACTTTCCAATACATAGAAAAATATAATTTAATCAATTGTTTCTCTAAAATGAAGATATCATTAAATTTCCAACTATATCTATTTTCTTCATTTTCCATTTCCAAATTTTCCACTCCCATAATACCAAACACAAACAAATTTCTTATTTCAAAACCCGAATTTGAAGGCATCCATATGAAATTTTAACAAAATTTCACTGTGAACAACCACACCCATTTTCCAGTTTGAAATCAACTTTGAACAAACAAGAATTTTATTTAGAGGTTTGAAATGAAAGCAAGGAGGGTTTAAATTCAAAATTTAACTACAACTCTTACAAATTTAAGAGATTTTTCCAACAAAACACACATACAATTTTTTTTTCAATTTCAAGATAAAATTTCTTAAAAACTAAGAAATTAAAACAAGAATCCAACCTCTTAAAGCATTCCTGGAAGAAGTTTGAAGGAGAGCCCAACTTGTAATTGCAAGATTTCTTCAAACGAAAAATGCCCCAAAATTTCTCATCCAAAACAAACAACTCCCCAAATTATCCAAAAAAATAGGTTATATGAGATTTTTGACCTAAAATCTATTTTAGGTTAAACTTATTTTTTTACCAAATTAAAAATCATTTCCATTATTCAAAAATGCTTTTCTCTCCAAAATTTGATTTTCTCCCTTTTAATTAAAAACTAACATTTCAATTTCAAAATGCCAAATGAGGATAAGATATTAATTTTCCAATTTCTAAATAACCTTTTTACAAAAATGCATACAAATAATTTAATTCACAATTAAAAGATACAATAAATCAAATTTGCTAGTAATATGTATTAAACAATTTGATTTATTGATTAATCACACAAAGGGGTCCTATTTAATTTAGTCCCTTTTATTTACGAATGCGTAAAAACACATTTAATCTAATTAAATACTTAGGATTTAATAGAAAATTTTACCAAACGCACAACATGCAACTCAAGAAAACCAAACAAGTACACAACTCGCATACCCAATAAAGGGAAACTGGCGAACGACTGACGACACTCACTTGAGCACGACTAGGGTAAAACGTAGGGTCTTACGACTACCTAATCCACTTCCATCGGACCAATAAGGCACGCTCAGACCTGCGAAGCTAGGTGGAGATGATACCCCGTACCTACACAGTACTTGTACCTACAATCTCCTACAACAATGAACCACACATGCATACATATATATTCAATGATAGTGTTAGCCTGGGGTTAATAACACAAATCAAATGAACAACTAATCATACATAATAATCAATGTGTAATGAACATTCATTGATACACAAATTAAGCATAATACCTGAATATAACATCGCAACATGGTATATCAACCATCCAAGTAGGCCACTAAAAAGTCAAATTGGGTTTAAAAATTCTAATTAGGGAAGGGGTACTACATTCTTCCTGTATATCTATATCTCTCTCTCTTTCTCTTCCAATATATATCTATCCTATATTTCTCTCACCCTCTCTCCAGTTCTATTATCTTCATCTCTCCCCCTAATCTCTAGACATGCCTCCTTCTATCCATCCATCTCTCTCATTCTCCCTCTTTTTTGACCTCTATATCCAAATCTCTTTTCCTCTCTATATCTATCTCTCCCTATCACTTCTTTCATCTATCCCTTTATCTCTATCTTTCTCTACCACTATATCTCTCCCTCTCTCTATCACTTCCTTTCTCTATCTTTATCTTTCTATATCTTCATCTCTCTCCAACTATTTATTTTTCTCTTCCATATCTATATATTCCTCTCCCCTCTCTCTCCATCTCTCACATATCTCTCTTTTTCTCTCCATCTTCCTCTCCCCATTCTCCATCTCTATCTTCGACTCCATCTATATCTTCATATTCTTCTCGATCTCTATATCTATCTCTTTACTAATCTCTATCTCACTCTTACTCCTCTATATATCCCTCTTTCTATCCCTATCTCAATCTCACTCTTGCGCTCACCCTATTGCAAAGATAATATGAGCCTATTGCTAATAAAACTTGATTTTCTCAATTCAAAGGTTTCATTTTAGTTATGATTGAATCCTTGTAAGTGGATGCATAGTTGATTTTAATCTATCACCTCTCAATTAAGTCCTTTGTTGTACAAACAACATCATGGCCACAAATTTGTCCAAAAAATAGACCAAATTTTCCCCAATTGACCTTCCACACCTCTTTGGCATACCCATTGCACACCAAAGTACAATTGCTAGTTTATATGAATTTATTAAAATAAGAGTTGTAGTTAAAATTACATAAATATTATTATTCTAATATAATTTTAAAATAACAATGATTCAAATATACAATAATTAGAAATTAGAACAAATATTTTTATTACTATACTATGATGGCAAGTACTTGCCACTACGTGGCACTTGTTTTTTTTTACATTTATTGATTTAGTAATTTGACAGCTCATTCGTTAATATTTCAATAATAGTGTGGTTATAATTATAATTTTTATTTTAATCTATTTTAATATCGATATCAATTCAAGATATTGTTTTCCATACTAATTTATTGTAATTTTTATAGATAGTAATTTTTATAAATCGAATTTAATTTTGATATCTTGAAATTGATATCAAATTCAATTTTGATAACAACTTCAAGCTTAATATCTTAAAATTGAAATTAATTTTAATTTTGATATCAACTTTATATATTAATTTCAATTTCAAATATATAAGTTTTGATATATTAATATCGATTTTGATTATGAAGAAATAAGTTTTAATAAATCAATTTCAATTTTTATATTCAATTTGCATTCCAATACTTTTTGAAAAAATAATTATTTTTTACTTATCTAGATGACAAATTATACAAAATTCTTATTCCAAAAATCAAGGAAACTTATTTTTAAATTCACAACTTAAGTTGGATTATAAATTTAAAATTACTTTAAAGTGAAAGTTAGCGAATGAAATTTTCAAAATTTATCATACCTAATTTTTTAGATTATCCATAGAATTAACAAATTTCAAGCTTTGAATTATTAATATCAAATTGTTTTTATGGGGATTATAATTTAAAATGTATATAATAATGTCCTCACCTAAGCTATGCCTCCATTTTCACTTTGAAAATCTAAATGTTTAAAATTTATAAATAAATTAAATATTTATATTTTAGAATATATCTACTATAATCATGCTTTAATTCTATGCCTTTTTTATGAATCGAGCAAAGGAAAAAATTACATTATGGGAGGCAACCAAACAACTACTAATATGCATCTTTAACTCTCCCTCTACCTCTCTCTATCTCTCTATCTATTTTTCTCTCTCTCTTCCTCTCCCCCTCTGTCTTCATCTCAACTTTTATCTACTCTAAACTAATGGTAGGAACACGATGCTTTCCGTCTCTTATTTGAAATATATATGTGGGGTAGAAAAGCTCTTTATTATATATCTCTGTTTACGCCCCACTTGCACTTATGATATGTTTTTTATATTTTCCCTTACCTACCCTCTATTTTTATTGGTTGATTTGGAGGTTAGGGTTTTGGCTTGGAGGCTAGGGTTTTGGTTTGGTTCTTATTTTTATTCGGCAGCCTGAGCTTGTAGCCGGGTTACCATTCTTGAAGCATTTTTCTGCATCTTTGGTTTTTGACTTTGGATTGCTAGAGCTTGTGGTTTTCGATTTGGTTTTGGAGCGCTTCGTCAAATTTCTATTTCCAGGTCGGAGCTCTTTTCTCTTGTAATGATTTTTATTTCTCTATGTATTCTCCGTGTCTGCAGAAATTGTTGTTTGTGGGTTTTATTTGAGGAAAATGATTTAAAATATAGTTTATACTATAGTTTTGGGAAAATATTAATGTGCATAGATTTTATTATAAGGTTGAACTATAGGGTTTGGTAAAAATGCTATTTTTCTAGTGGCTGAAGGTTTTGCCGTGAGCGCACGACTCTACATTTTGATGAATTTCATTTCTGTAAGTTTTGAATCTCTTTCTCTATGGTGCTATTGTTTGGGTGACTAAAGGGAAATTTGTTTGTTGGTAGAGATTTCGGGAGAGTCTGTGTCAGATATGGAGAGATTTGGTTGATTTTTTCCGTGGAGGAGTTTCCATGGAATTTTATTGTTGTTTCCTGTTCTTGTTTGTTTTAAGGGATTCCCTAGTTCTCCATAAGTGATGTAATGATTGGGGAATGAGTATTATTAGGTTTAGAGCTCTTTGTGAATTGATTTCAATGTATATTGCATTGGAAGCTCTTGGGTTTTGAGATTCGATTTCTCCTTCTTAAGTTAATGGTTTTGCTTTCTGTTTGTTGTTGTTATTGCATCTTTTCAAGGCACTTTTGAGCCATTTGGTTTCAGGATTTATTTTCTTTTCCCAGATTTTTAATTTGATTTCATAACTTATCCATTTTCTATACTTTTTATATTTTGTTATAAATGCGCTAAAAGAATGTATGAATGCACCATTTAATTGAACAAATGTGTCATTTATTTGAATATATGCACTAGACTGTTTAATAAGTGTGCTAGAACATAAGACATATGCGCTAAAACAATTTATATATGCACTTCAAGATTTAGTATATGCACCTCAGAATTATGCACATGCGCTATTGTGTAAGACATACGCTAAATTGGTCTTTTACAATGTTTTTCTCGTTTGTCAGTTTTGATGTTATTTTTAGTTTTGCTTTCATACCAGAGGCATTTTTGAATGTTGTATGTTGTCTTCTAGATTTTGTACTTGATCTATTTGATGAATTTTTATATTGGTTTCGCTTCTATGTTGCAATCTTTATGTTGCTTTTGTACCCTCTATCTCGTTGAGAAGCCATGGTGGAGAGGGTTGTTTTAGTGTGCTTAGTCCAACAAGTTGGTGTGCCTTTTTGTTGATATTGTTAGGCCCAATATGGAAAGCTAATGCACTAAGAGGGGAGGGGTGAATCAGTACTTCAAATCTTTTCTTCAACAATAACTTTACTGTTAAGCATAAACTAAATATTGTTGAAACATAATATAATTCTAAAACAAATAAATAACAATCATACATGATTCACTCCATAACACATATATTTTGGTTATGTAGGAACTCCTTGTTAGAGAGAAAAACTGTGGTGGGGATGGCACCCACAACTTCACTACTGCAATAATAAAGGTTGCTCGGTTAGAGCTACATGTTTAGCTATTTCTGATAGCTTACCCTGTTAGGAGTATCAAGATCTTTAGATCTACCTTGCTAAAGGATTTTACAACACTTATTCTAAATGCTGCACCTGGTTAAAGGCTTTACAATTTATAGACTTTGTTAGAGTCTTTTACCCTATTAAAGTTTTCTCTTACAACTCAAAATATTACAATCAAAATCTTACAAAATATCTGCAACTTCACATCTGAAATGTTATAGCAGATTCTATGTGCTCAAAATGAAATTACCTTGCTTATAGCATACCTCGGTAAATCATAAATTAACTCGGTAAACCTTTCTATTTACTCTGTTCCTTGACTGTTCTCTGAAATCCTTCTTAGTGACCTCTGTGTATCTTTGTCAATTGTAACAATCATAACACTCAGTGCTTTCCCATGATTTTGCTTTTCACATATGTCTTGCTTCACACTCATATTTGATCCTCAATTCATGCTGTATAAATAGATCTCTTGTAACGGTGATCTTGTTCATGCTTCGATCTTACAAACATGATTCATTAAATGAATAACCATACAAATTATTTCATTGGATAGATGTCCTCAAAATCATATAAAATCTATAAGTGCAATTTCCAATGTGATAACGGTTTCTTGTTCCTCGATCTTTGTAACACGTTTCCCATATGTGTCTAGGTTTAATGAATCTGGTAACACTTTTCACTCGGTGTGTATCAACTCGGTATACCATCTTTACTACTTGATAGTCATAGAACGTTACTCGGTAGACAACTCGGTGTATACTAAACTTTGTGACTTGTAACTTCTGTAACCGACTGCTCTGTGCTTACCGACTGAATATTTCGGTAGTAATAACCGACTAGAGTATATAGAATGACTTTGGATATAAAACTAATGACAACTTAGTAAATAGTAATAGATACTTGTTTCATTTGATGAGCAGATTTGATTATCTTATTGATGTATATTATGTTTTGAGGCTCCTTGGTGTAGTTGGTATTATGATCTTTGGATTGTCCATGTATGCGTATGGTCGCATGATGGTTGATTTCAGATTTATATGATTATTTAGAGCTTCTTCTTGCATTTATTGTTGGTCCATGTTAGGGGGAGTGGGCTTCCTTGTGATGATCGAGATCACGAGAGATAGGCTTGCATGAGGTTCCTTGTAAGGATGCATGAAGTCTAGACCACCAGGGCACATTGGGAGTTTACCATGATGTTAAATAAGTGATAAGCTAATAATTAATGGGTTGGGTAGTTAAATTCATTAATAAAGATAAAATTGATGTGAGCCTCATGACTTGATCCTAGGGAGGATGTTTTAGGATAAACATGAGAAGGCCATTGCGATGGCTAGTGCCTTATGTTGTAATACTTATTGTGTTTCAGGATAGCACGTGATGACACTCCACCCTTACATATGTTCCTTTGATGATTTATGTTTATGGCTTATTGGTTGCATTTATACCTTGTTGAGTTTTGTGCCTCTTAGAGTTTATTCTTGTATGTTGTGGTTGGTCCTTGCATGAGAGTCCTTGTGTTGTTAGTCTCTTTGGTTATAGGTGCTAGCTTAGGTTTATAGTGTATGTTGGGACCTTGTGTCATCTCCTAGCATGGGGGGTGGTTCCTTTGGTTCCACATGGTCAGGTGGTTGTTGATTTTTAGCCATTGGGATGTTCTCTTGAATTTCATCATTCGTGGATGTGGATTCTTCTTCATGATGGATTATGGATGTACTTCATAGCAGATTTATGTAATGGACATGATGGATTCATGTAATGTAATATCTTGTATGTAGTAGTTGAAATCTTGTATTAGAGAGATCTATGCTCTAGATGTATTTGATGTGAATGTATTTGTGATTAATTTGGAGATTAATTAGGATTATATCATAAATTGTAATAGGGATATATGTTGTAACATGTTGTATTAGTATAATGGAAGGAATGAATTTATGTACTTGGAATTGTAATGGTTTATATTTGAAATAGAAATGGATCACATTATAGTGTAAATGTCTTAGATGAAATAAGGAAATGCTATGGTTATGGTTAGATGTTAATAAATGTGTACGAAGGAATCTTAAGAATGGAATGATTTATTTGTAAGAGCTAAATATGTTGAGGTAATGTAAATTAGGTTTAGCTAATGATAAAATGGAATCATGTAGATGCATTGAAAGATAAGAAGCATGCATAGTAAGTATGTTGATTAATTAAGAAATAAATCACTAAGATACTTGCATTACTGTATTTAGCAACTAGGAACAAGGAAATGATCATGTTGAAATTTAGATGCAAGTGTAGTATGATTAAATGGATTAGTAAAGATGGAATATACTTGTTTGCCTAACCAATTAGAACAATAACTAGACTTAAAGTATTAACTCAAGGATTGGTCATCCATTTTGAGTAGCTATCATTTCCATGACTGAGGTTCATTTACTTGTCAACCCAAGGATGTATTACTTGAAATGGGCCTACATTGTATAAGCACCAAGTTCCGGTAAGAGTCATTCTGCACTACTGAAACAACTAAGTCTATCTAAAATAAACAAGCAAAAATATGACAACTGAATGGCTACAAGAAATATTAACATTAAAAAAAGATTCTAACTAAATAACTATTAACTAAGTTCAAAGATAAAAAACAAGAATTACTTTGTCTGCTTTGGCCCTAGGAACAGTCACAGGATCTGGTTCCAGTGGCTGCAGGAACAGTCAGTTGCTAGAACATCTACTGTAGCAAAAGAAGAATTAATCTAACAATCACATAGGAATACTCACCAAGTGGGCCCCCTTGGATGAGTGTATCTAGACTTCAAAATGATTCTATATGCTCAAAATAACATAGCTTTTATTCATTATTTCCAAAAGTCGATACAATGCATAAAATAAGAGAAATGCTTCTAATTCTAGAAAATGTTGTCTAACCTCTGCGAAGAGGTGCATGTCTTTATTTTAAAAGAAAGTTATAATAAACTTTCAACTACTTAGACCATGCCCATGAAATTAGGAAGAAACTTTTTATTACAACAAGAAGAAGTCAATCCACAGAGAACGTGGGACTTTACTAACACGCAACCAAGAATATAGCATGGTGGTTTTTTACTAGATTGATGCTTGCTAGAGACAACCATAAATGAGTCTGGTACTGCCTCGCTATTCCTTTTTTGCTTCACTCAAACACCATCTTCTCCACTTTTAAATTCTCAATTGCCCCAAAATGTTTCCAACTATTTGCATGGGCATGATTCTCCAATTGGCTTAACACAACAACTTCTGCAATAGCTTATTTACTCTTGCTTTAAAGGTTAGAACATATATATATATCCATTTTCATTAATCACAATATTTATACATCCATGCATGATATTACCATAATAATCTGCATAGCTATAGTAATATTAAGTCAAAACAATACAGGGTTCAACGGGTTTGGCTATCATTCAAAATGCACATAATCAAAACTCTGATACATCACATGACTATAAAATTGTCTCAATATGCAACTTAAAACATAGGAAAAACTTATCAGTCATAGAAATAAAAGAGCTATTATTTTAGCTCATCATTTGCCCCCCAACTTAATGTCTTTTTGGTCCTCCAATAGGAGGAAAATTCCTTACTCTAGCACTGACTCAAAAATCACCTACAGTACCCTGTCCCATGCCTCCTGTAGCCAGGTTCCAATAAAATCCTTTCATCTTCTCTAGCCTAGCCCACCTGGCTTCCTCCATGGCCTCATTACACAATTTATTTGTACCTCTGCATCCCATTAACGACCACATAAGAATAGGTGGCTGAAATATTAAAGGTAGCCAATTATTGCCTTATGTCTTGCCCAAGCGGATATACTTGGGAGCTCTCTATATGGCTGCATGATAGTTGGGCAATGAATGGGGTTCACCCTACTTTAGATCCTCTGGAAGGTTGTTCCAACACTGAGTTAGATGTTCAACTACAGTTTGATTCTCAATTCCAACCAAATTTTCATACTCCAGAAATACTTCCTCCCTCAATGATAAAACTTGGCTTCTGACATCAGATCTATTCAACAATTTTTGCCAGTCATAATACATCTGTCGTGGATTTTTAGCCTCAGCTGTCAGTGGTAGTGGACAATCAAGTTCCAATTTCATGTGCATTCTAGATTGTACCCCTATACTAATTTCATTTTGTTCCAGGACATCATTGCCTTTAACTGAATATCACCAATATACAACAGGGGATTCCATTCATTGTCAGAAGAGACATCATAATTATGCAAATATAACTCACATAACAAATATTTAATGGCTATAGGAGAGATTTGGTAAGAACAATAAAACACTTGTGGAGTCTCCAAAGAAGGGTTGAGATCCCTAACAATGCTGTTAAGTTTAAAACATAGATACTGTTCCTTCAGGTACAAAGCATAGACCCTCAGCAGAGCCCTACACTGCATTAAATTGGGAACCATGTTTGTTACACTATCTACTTTAGTTTGTAACTCAACAATTTGTTTGTCCCTCTTTTCAATTTCTTTTTGTCGCTTGTCAATTATCCCCTATAGCCTAGCGTTTTCTATTTCCCACTGTCTATAAAATGTGAGTGCAACAAATAAGCTAGTGAAACATGAAGGGAGATTATGAGTTGTTACCCAAGGGCTCAAGATATTATCACCTGGTTCTTCAAACTACTCTTCTATTTGGGCTAAATTTCCAGTCTTTCATCTTCATGTCCCTCATGTGGCTTACTCTCTTTCTGACTATTGTGCCCTAATTCTAGTGTTTCCACATAAATAACCTCACTCACACCTCCTGTTGCTTGAGTTCTTTGCTTAACCCGATGACTTCTTCTTAATGGAAATTCTTGTGTGGTTGTTGGAGGTTTTTCTACAGGAAAACCCTCCTTCATTTTTCTCTTTTTAGCTGTAGGAGGAACTTGTGCTTCTTGAGGCCATTCCACGGTTTCTTCCCCTGCATCACCTTTTTCTTTACCTTTCCTTTTATAAAATGCAGCTCTACTTTGAGTTTGAGTGGAGGGCTACTCAACACTTGGCTCAATTATTGTTCCTTCTACGCCAGACAAAGCTTCCTTGGAAATAGGAGGTTCGGCTACAACATAAACCCTAGGAGACGAGGCTTCTCCGATATTTTCTTCTTGAATTGCAATTTCTTCTACAACAGGAAAATTTCCTTCTCCAAATTGCCTGATATCCTCAAACTCTCCCCATGACATCTGTGAGATATCTCTAAGAGACCATTCTACCAATAACTTGATTAATCCATGATAAATCACTAAACAGGTACTACCCTTCTGCATCTCCTTTTCACTAATAGAGATAAGATGATACAAGACATTTGGAATACTCATCCTTTAGCCATGCCTCAGATGACTCAATAATTTGAAATCAATAGAATGCAGATTGGAGTACTTACCATCACATGTTAAATACTTCATTACATGAAATGCAACCTGCAGCCATTCTCCTGGAAGAGATATCCACTTAGTTCCTTGCTTGTCCATGCTAAGAGGCCCATCAGCTGGGTGAGTGAACTTTTCCCTTGCACTTCTTGCATCTTTTGCCTTAGGAAATATTTCTCCATCCTACGGCAACCCGGTTACTTCGACCATTCTCTACTCTGTGGCTATAACTCATAACCCTTTGACAGAAGTATCCCTTTACTGAATGTGCACATAAATTCCTGTGTAGTCTCCTCATTAAAATCTGTCAATTTCAAAATATAATCGATCCACCCATAGGTCTGGAAATAGTGTTCACATTGGTTGTCCTACAGACGGATAGGCACACCTCCCATGGCTAACTTAATAGTAAAAAAATTCACCACAGCAGAATGCAAAGCTAAAATATCCTGTGAGATTTAAAAATTCATGTCCCGTAACCTTTTATTTATTCTTCAGTACCTTTCATCAACTATGGTGGAAGGAAAGGTATAATCACTCATGCTACAAGATTTCACATTAGTACAAACTCATTCAAAAATGATGTCAAGTAAATTAAAACATATCATGGACAAGGACACATCATTATGCAGTCGTAAATAGAACCATAAAACACCCCCCAACTTAAGATGACATGTGTCCACACATGCGAAAAAGGACAAAGGGAAGGGAATGCAGATTATGCAAATCATATTAGGTAATCATCATAATAAAAGTATAAATGCATAATTAAAAAAATAATAATACACATACCTAAGGCGTGCTAATTAATGCTACAATCAAATGATTATTTATTCATAATATGAGATCAGGTGACGTCAAGTGGGTGATGTGGCATAAAGAGAGATGAAATGAGATGAGGTGGATGAGAAAATTTATTAACAGAGAATGGTATTTCAATAAAATATGGAAATGTTTATTATGAATGCATGCAAAATGAATTTTAAGACTTTGGGTTGAGAAGCCCCCCTGCAGAGGCTGTAGGAACTGTGGTCTGCACTTGGTTGTCAAATTATTGTAGGAAGTCTTCTTTTGTAGCAGGCTTATGATAAAGATGTAGTCGATGACCGTTGACCAAAAGTTTGAATCTGACTGGGTCTATTGTTGCCAACCAAATTGCTCCATTTTGAAAGACTTCAACAATCTCATATGGGCCCAGCCAATGTGTCTGCAGCTTCCCCATTGTATCCTTATATTTGGAATCATATAACAATACCCAATCTCCAGATTTAAATTTTCTCTCCTTAATATATTTATCATTCCATTTAGCACGTTGATGTTGAATAATTTTTGTATGCTGGACAACCATCTTTCTCAGTTCATCTAGAGCATTCAATTGCATGATGCGGTCTTTTTGTGCTTCTAATAGAGTCATATTCAATTATGGAGTTGTCCTAAGAGTTTTATGCTCAAACTCATTGGGCATCATGGCTGTTTTTTCATATACTATTTCAAAAGGTGTATAACCAGTTGTTGTCTTCCATGTTGTTCTGTATGCTCAAATGGCTTCAGGAAGTCTATTTGACCAATCTTTCTTATGAAGAGCTACTGTCTTGGTGAGAATAGATTTTAAATCCCTATTTGTAACCTCTACTTGACCATTTTATTAAAGATGGTATGGAGTAGACTTCTTGTGTCTGATATTATATTCATTAACCAATGTTGCAATTAATGTGGAAGTAAATTGTGGTCCTTGATATGAAACAATCTCTCTTGGTACTCCATATCTTGTAAATATTTCCTCATAGAGAAACTCAGCTACCTTATTATCTCTTGCATGTGCCATTGCTCTTGTTTCCACCCATTTTGTAACATAATCAGTGCATACTAGAATATAGGATTTCACATTGGAAGGAGGGTCAATTGGTCCTACAAAATCCAATCCCCATTTGTCAAATGGTGTAACCAATATTTGGGGATACAATGGCATTTCATCAGATCTAGTGGGCCTACCCATTCATTGACATCTATCACATTTTCTAGTATATTGAGCTGCATCTTTATGCAAAGCTGGCCAATAATACCCCGTTTTAAGGATTTTAAGTGTTGTTCTTTTAGCAGCAAAATGTCCTCCACATGGCTCATCATGACTTTCATGAATAATATTATACGTTTCATCCTTTCAGACACACCTTCTTAAGACTTGGTCAGGTCCAGTGTAAAATAAACAATCAACAATCCAAGAGAAATTAAAGCTTTTCTCAACTAGCAACCTTCTTTCTTTAGGAGAAAAATGAGAAGGCATCTTATTAGCAGCTAAATAATTTGCAATATTAGTATACCAGGGAGTGTGAGCTTTTATCAAGAACAAATTTTCATCTAGGAAAGCATCATCCATTGCTTCAGGATTGTCCTGCAATTGAAGCCTAGAAAGATAATCTGCAACTACATTAGCTTTACTTGGTTTATCAACAACTATAATATCAAATTCTTGCATCAATAGTAACCATCGAGCCAATATTCCTGTGATTGAAGGCTTGTTCATAAGATATCTTATTGCTATATGATCAATATGCACATATATTTGATATTCCTATGATATAATGCCTGAATTTGTTAAGTGCATATATTACTGCCAACATCTCTTTTTCTCTGACAGTATAATTAATCCCAGGTCCTTACATATTTTTGCTGATGAAATAAATTGAATTCTCTAAATTATCCATCTTCTGGCCCAAAACTGCTCCTATAGAATAATCTAATGCATCTGTGTGAATATGAAAAGGCAATGACCAGTTTAGACCGTTGAGCACTGGTGCTTGAGTCAATGCATGTTTGAGCTTCAAGAAATCTTCATAGCGTGCAGGAGTCCAATCAAACTCCATATCTTTAGTCAAAAGACAATATAAGGTCCTACAATTTTACTAAAATCCTTAATAAATATTCGATAATATCCAACATGACCAAGGAAACTTCTACCATCCTTTTGCTTTGTGGGAACAGGAAGGTTTTGAATGACTTCAATTTTGGCTGGGTCAACCTGTATTCTAGTTATAGAAATATGATGCCCAAGAACTATGCCTTCCTGCATCATCATAAAGCATTTTTCTCTTTTCAAGGATAAATTGTAATCTTCACACCTCTATAAAAATTTCTTTAAATTCCCCAGTGTCTCTTCAAATTCTGAACCATAAGTGGTAAAATCATCCATATAGATCTCCATGCTATCCTGGGAAATGTCTAAAAATATGCTTATGACTACTCTTTGAAAAGTAGCTGGAGAATTACATAACCCAAAGGAAAGAACAAAATATGCATATCTTCCCCAAGGGCAAGTAAATGTAGTCTTTTCCTGATCCTCAGGAGTAATTTGAATCTGGTTGTAGCCACAGAATCCATCCAAGAATGAAAAGTACCACTTCCTTGCCAAAGAATCTAATACTTGATCCACCAATGGTAATGGAAAATGATCCTTCCTAGTTGCCGAGTTCAAAGCTCTATAATCTACACATACCCGCCATTTACCTCCTTTCTTTGGAACTATGACTAGAGGCGACACCCACTGACTATCTAATATAGGATAGATAAATCCAACAATTAACAATTTTTGTAGTTCTTTTTTAACTATCTCCCTTAATGCAGGATTGATTCTTCTTTGTGGTTTTCTGATCAGTCTACAGTCTTCTTTGATATAAATACGGTGTGTACAAATCGTAGGATCTATTCATTTCATGTCTTTGTAATCCCATGCAAAAGTATGTTGATGATATTGGACCAAATCAACCAGTGTTAGCTTTTGAGTTTATGTGAGTTGATTATTGATATTAAAATATTTATTTTGATCAACTTCCACCTTGATAGTAAGATCAATCTGAGTTTCTTCAGAAAGATAACAAGTGTGGACTTCCTGCAGCAACAAGGTATGCAATATGTTAGTGGCTGCAGGAAAATCTGATGTTGTAATACTTGATGTTAGCTCCTGTGATTGCTGCTCCAGACTATACTGATTTTCTAGAATATTAGAAAGGATAGAATTGTCATCTTGAAGTTGTATAAATGACTGACAAAGTTGACTTCCCCTTCTAATTCCTCCCCCACGTCAGGCCAAACAAATTGTTCTTGATCAAGTTGGGGCTAAGCAGGTGAATACAAAGCAAAAGTTTTAGTTGAATTTCCATCAGAAATAGTCATGTCTCTTGATCAACATCCAATATATGCATCAGTTGTAGCAAGCCAAGGTCTCCCTAAGATGACCGAATATCCCCCCAATGTAGCTTTAGGAGATAAGATCATAAAATATGTCGGATATTCCCAAGAATCTAGAGTAGCCACAACATCTTCAATCATACCATCAAGCCGAACTGTAGAATTGTCAACAATATGTAGGAACATAGGAGTAGGCCTGAGACTGGTTATTTTAAGTTTTTGCATAATGTCCTTTGTCATTACATTGATTGTTGCTCCTAAATCTACTAGTGTATTCTTTATCTAAGTGCCATTGATGACTATTTTCACAATAGGACTACTAGGGTCAGAATATTTAGGTATTGAAACCTTGCCCAACATAATATTAGCCAGTTGACCCATTACATGCACTGTTTGCGGATCCTTTTTCTTCCTACCAGGTTTCCTTAAACATGCTTCTTTAATTGCTTTACCATAAATAGGGACATCCTTAATAGCCTGAAATAATGGAATCTTAACACATATGTGTTTCAGATTATCAATAATATCAAAATTTATATCCTCTTGCAGATGAATCTCGTCAACTGACAACCTTTGAGGAAATGGGGGTATTTTCTAATTTGGAGGAATTTGGGTTGCTGGACTAGATATTTCCTTTTCCTTTTGTACTTTAGTTATAACTAAAGGGGATGGATTAGGCAAAGTTGTCCCGGATCTAAGGTGAATATCACTTATAGTAAGAGAATATATTGGGTATTGATTAGGATCAACTGAATAAACTTGTTGTTGCTGCTGGGGCTTGCTATTAGGATTTGGCATGGGTTGAGTGGGCAACTATGTGGGTTTAGGTGGAACAATATTAGTAGCAGGAGGCAACATTATAGCAGGTTGTTGCAAAGGTTGTTGATACCTAGAAGACTAATTTGACCATTGCCAACTTCCTCTCCATTGAGGAGTAGCTTGCCAATTCCCTTGGAATGGTTGCCATGGTCCATGAGATTGAGACCAATTTCCTTGTGGCTATTGCCACTGTGGAGATTGATTGGAAAAAAATTTCCCTTGGCCTTGAGGGTTATACTAATTTTGATAATTTCTAAAATTTTGAGCATATGGAGGTTGGCACCAATTATTTTGTCCATATGAATTTCCATTATAACCAGAAAGTGGATCAAGAGGCATACCTTATCTTGGAAAATTTAGCCTTCTTTGAGCAACATAAAAGATTTGTTCATCATCTCCATGTATTGGCTTGAAATCAGGAACATCAAGATTTGCAACCATCTTATATCTATAGTCTCTCTTCTTCTACCTACAATATGGATAGAATTCTGCAAGCATTGTCTTAGCTTCCTCATGCTTCTTCTTAGCTTGAAGTGTGTCTAACTGAGTAGCCATATTGTTTATGATATCCTCTTTAAAATCCTTCAAAAGGTGAATGGGCTCCATTTGTGACACTCCATTGCTAGATGTTGATGAAGACACTCCCGACTTGAAACACCTATTCTTCTTAGTAGAGGATTTGGAATAATTTTGACAAATTTGGCCAATGTCATCCCATGTTGATTGAGTTATATCACCACCTGCCATAAGGTCTAAAGCATCCATGCATTCATCACTGATACCTCTTAGAAATATCAACTTAAGAGAGTCTTCATTTAAAGTACTATGCTTGGACTTCTTGACACTGAATAGAAATCTCTCCAGATAATCTTCTAGACTCTCATCCTCCCTTTGTATCATTCTAAAGATATCATCCCCATGGTGGTCAGTCCCCCAACAATAATCTTTATATTTCACAAGAAACAACCATTTCATCTCATCCCATGTATTGATTGTACTACTCCCTAGACTCATAAACCATCTCAAAGATGATTCTTTTAAGTGGCAGGGAACAATTTAAGTCTATGGGCATCTATAGTGTAATCATAACTCTTATAGAGGACATAAAATTCAAACAAGAAAGTATCGGGGTCCTCTGTCACCAGTCCATAAAATTTAGGCAGAGAAGAAGCTAGAATGTTCTTGAGGTTAGCATTATCATGCAAATCAGAAATGGGGAACTCAAATGTTAGGTTCATAGGTGGAGGTGGGTTATTCCCACTGGGGGTGGATTTACTTGCATTGGTCTTTGAGGAGAAGTTACTAGACAAGGGTCCTCTTCAGGCGGTCCAAAGAGGAAATGAAGATTGTTCTCAGAAAGTTCAAATGCAAGATGGTTCAAATTATCTGGGGCTTGATAAAGTGCAGCAAAAGGGTTTACATCTGGTGCTTCATATGGATTGAGTCTTGTATGATCATGATAGTTAGGAAGGAATCTACCTTGAGCATCTCTTCTTCGTCCATGCATGTAGATTTATGAGAATTACTTAAAACAAACCAAACTATCAAAACCAACTATACTGAAAACTTAAAAATTCATGACTATGACATGTTCTTAGTTTGACACCATCCCCGACAACGGTGCCAAAAATGTTTTCCTAACCAATTAGAAAATTAACCAGACTTAAAGTCTTAACTCAAGGATTGGTCATCCATTTTGAGTAGCTATCATTTCCATTATTGAGGTTCATTTACTTGTCAACCCAGGGATGTATTACCTGAAATGGGCCTACTTTTATATGCACTAAGTTCTGATAAGAGTCATTCTGCACTACTGCAACAACTAAGTCTATCTAAAATAAACAAGTGAAAATATGACAAATGAATGGCTATAGGAAATATTAACATTAATAAAAAAATTCTAACTAAACAATAGTTAACTAAGTTCAAAGCTAACAAACAAGAATTACTCTATCTTCTTTGGCTACAGGAATAGTCACAGGATCTGGTTCCAGTGGCTGCAGGAACAATCAGTTGCTAGAACATCTACTGCAGTAAAAGAAGACTTAATCTAACAATCACACAGGAATACTCACCAAGTGGGCCCCCTTGGATGAGTGTATCCAGACTCCAAAATAATTCTATATGCTCAGAATAACATATCCTTTATTCATTATTTCCAAAAGTTGATAAAATGCATAAAATAAGAAAAATGCTTCTAATTATGGAAAACAATGTCTAACCTCTGCGAAGGGGCACAGGTCTTTATTTTAAAAGAAAGTTATAACAAAATTTCAACTACTTAGATCATGCCCATGAAATGAGGCGGAAAAATTTAGTACAAGAAGAAGAAGAAGTCAATCCACAGAGAACGTGGGAGTTTACTAACACGCAACCAAGAATATAGCATGATAGTTTTTTACTAGATTGATGTTTGTTGGAGACAACCATAAATGAGTTTGGCACTGCCTCACTATTCCTTTGTCGCTTCACTCGAACACCATCTTCTCCACTATTTTAAATGCTCAATGGCCCCGAAATGTCTCCAACTATTTACATGGTGTGATTCTCCAACTGGCTTAACACAACCGCTTCTACAATAACTTATTTACTCCTGCTTTAAATGTTAGAACATACAAGCATATATATATATATATATATATCTATATATATATATATATATATCTATATATATATATATATATATATATATCCATTTCCATTAATCACAACATTTATACATCCATGCATGATATTACCATAATAATCCACATAGCTATAGGAATATTAAGTCAAAATAATACAAGGTTCAACGGGTTTGGCTATCATTCAAAATGCACATAATCAAAACTCTGATAGATCACATGTTTTTAACATTGTCCCAATATACAACTTAAATCATAGGAAAAACTTATGTGTCATAGAAATAAAAGAGCTATTATTTTAGCTTATCAATACCTATGCATTAGGATTGCATTGTCATGGAAAAAGGATAAGAGCATGTAGATAGGAAATGTTGGGTTAAGAAACATTTGGATTTGGTGCATAAAATGAAAGTAGATCTAAGGGGGTTAGTCTTGTATTAGAAAGGATTAAATGTATCATGCTAGATAAATGTTAACATATTATGCATATTATACTTAGTAAATAGTTAGTAGGTTGCATATCTCATTGAAGGAAATGATTGTGATGTATTATATTAAAGATTAATTGTGATAAGTAAGTGAGTAGGATGTCATCATGGTAGTTGATTAAGTAATGATGTTGAAGTACCCTAGGGAAAGATTAATGTTGTTTATGTTTATTCCGCTTGCGTAAATTAATGTGACGTGCAATGATGTATGTTCATTATGGTTAATTGGTTAATGAGTGTAATTAAATATTGGAGTTATATGTTGCATTAGTTGATTATAGATGTTAATAAAATAAAATTCTCTCTCCAATAGTGTGTTAGTAGTTCATTTTCTCTAGGGTATTTTTGCAGGCATTACATCTGGTATCAAAGCCCATGTTCATACGTTGGGTACCCTTGTTTCATTTGAGCCCATTGTGCATGTTAGATTTTGGCATGGAGTAGCCCAATAGTTTTATCCCTGCTAATAGTTTCTCTAGATGGTTAGCTTATAGTTTTCTTTTGTGTCTTGCTTAGACAAGATGCCCGCTAGGGGTAAAGATCATCATCATGCTGGTCACATGGGTACTCGTAGGAATCCTCATCCCTAGGTTTCTAATGAGTCACACCATGAGGAGCAACCACAACAACAAGATCAGCTTGGGAGTGATGCGATTCCACAATTGGTGAACATGCTTCAGGAGATTCTTAGTCATCTAGGACCGAGACATGAGGAGAACTAGTAGGAGGGATTTTTTCATTCAGAGCATCAGGAGAGAGAGAATTTGTGTTCTCCTAGGAGGAGAGTTGAGGTGGATCAAGTGGTGCTTGCAGCTAGTCACATGAGAGATCTGATGAGGATTCACCCTCCTACTTTTGAAAATTTAGGTAGTGGCATGGAGGTAAAGACATGGTTATTGGACTTGGGTAGGTATTTTTCTATGCACTCATGTAGTGGTAACACCAAGGCAAGATGTGAGATTATGCACCTTCATGATTTTGTGATGATATGGTGGCACATGGAGGAACATACGTTGCATTTGGACACAACGACAATATCTTGGGAGTTGTTCTTGGAGCGGTTTCGTGCTTGGTTTCTTTCAAAGCATTGGAGGTAGAGGAAGGCCAATGAGTTCCATGATTTGAGATAGCAGAGGATGACTGTGGAGGAGTATGAGCATAGGTTCTTCGAGCTTAGACAATATGTTGGGATTACAGATGATGAGTTGATGTTGATTCAACACTTTGTGAGGGGTCTCAATGATCGTATTAGTGGTGAGGTTCGGATGCATGAACCTAATACTTTGGAGGTAGCTATGGATAAGGCGAGGATAGAAGAGGAGAATCTTGCCTTAGTTTCAAGAGGTGCAACAAGAGGATAGACAACTAGTGCACCTGTTACATGATCTATTGCGAGAGGTTCTCAGCTACAGACTTCAGGTTTTGGAAGGAGCCATGCTTCTTATTTACGCAGTGGTCAATGGTTTAAGAAGAAATATTCTCAGGGCCAGAGATTTACGGGAGGTGCCAGATTTTAGGTTGACAGGAGTCATAGTCATCAACATGATAGGAGACCTGCTCCTTCTCAGCCATTGTAGAGTTCTCAGCCAGCTTTTAGTAGAGGTAGTGTTCAACAGTTAAGTACTACACCAGGGAGTAGAGTGTTTGGCAGGAGAGATTGTTTTGTATGTGGATATTTAGGACTCATTGTCATTCATTTTCCTTAGTGTACTTCTAAGATGTCAGGGTATCAGAAGCCAACTACTTTTGATCCTATAGTTGGAGATGCAGGCAGGTCACATTGTGTTTTTGCGGCGGTCGATAACCGTAGGCCACTGTTGTGGAGACATTAGGTGTGATAGGTGGTATCTCTTATTCAGTGTTATTTGATTCAAGAGCATCAGATTATTTTATTCTCCTTTGCTATGACAAAGAAGGATGATAGGTGGTAGGTAGAGTTAGCTACGGGGTTCAAGGCGGTACTAGATTCCCTTGTGCTCAGTCATCGTTTAGCTTTGGGATATTTCCATACTTTTGTGGATCTTCATGATATGTCTTTGGGATCTTATGATGTGGTTCTTGGTATGGATTGGCTTGGATCTCACCAAGTGTAAATAGATTGTAGAGGTAAGAGTGTGTAGTGTGTAGATGATGGTGGGAAACGTGTGGAGATTTTAGGTATTCAGAGACCTATCTCTCTTCACATGATTTCTGCCATGCAGATGAAGAGATGTTCTTGTAAGGGTTGATAGTTGTTCACAGTTAGAGTGAAGAATGTGGATGAGAAGATTAGTTTAGAGGATTTATTGCAACAACGTCACATTCTTTAGGAGTTTGTAGATGTCTTTCCCAGTGAGATTCCAGGTATGCCCCCTCAATGAGATATTGATTTTAAGATTGATTTGGTGCTAGGAGTTGAGCTTATCTCTAAGGCTCCTTATTAGATGGCTATGTGGGAGTTAAGTGAGTTGAGATTTTAGTTGGAGGAGTTGTTGGTGAAGGGGTTTATTCATCCTAGTGTGTCCCCTTGGGGTGCACTTGTGTTGTTTGTGAAGAAGGATGGGTCTCTTTGATTATGCATTGATTACAGGCAGCTTAATAAGGTGACGGTGAAGAACCGATATCCTTTGCCTCGGATAGATGACTTGTTTGATCAGATTAAGGATGAAAAGGTCTTTTCCAAGATTGATCTTAAGTCTAGATATCACTAGTTGAGGATTCATGAGGCAGACATTCATTGTACAACTTTCTGCACTAGATATGGACATTATGAGTTTATTGTGGTACCTTTTGGTCTCATGAATGCACCATCAGTTTTTATGAGCCTGATGAATGGTGTATTCGGGTTGTATTTGGACAGATTTGTATTGGTATTTCTGGATGATAATTTTAATTTATTCAAGATCGGTTGAGGAGCATGAGGATCATGTGAGACAGGTGTTGCAATGTCTTAGGGAGAATCAGTTATACACCAATTTGGTGAAGTGTGAGTTCTTTTAGATAGAGGTGAGATATCTTAGTCATGTGATTTTAGGAGAGGGTATCGTAGTTGATCCCTCGAAGATTCAAGTGATTGCTGATTGGCCATCACCCACTAGTGTGGGTGAGGTGCACAGTTTCATGGGTTCAGTAGGATATTATCACAGTTTTGTTTAGGATTTCTTCTGGATATCTCATCCTATCACTTCTCTTCAGAGGAAAGGGAAGAATTTTTTTTGGACAAAGCAGTGCGAGACAACATTTCGGATCCTTAAGGAGCATTTGACTAGTGCACCTATTCTAGCAGTGCCAAACCCTTTGGGGAATTTTGTGGTGTGTACAGATGCTTCTTTGGAGGGTCTAGGAGCAGTATTGATGCAGGATGGTCATGTGATTTTATATGAGTCGCGGAAACTTAAAGATCATGAGTAGAATTATCCCACCCATAATCTAGAGTTAGTGGTAGTGGTTCATGCTTTAGTAAGATGGAGGCAATTTCTTCTTGGGCATCAATTCGAGTTGCATAGTGATCACCGCAACTTGCAGTATATCATCACACAACTAAATTTGAATGCTAGGCAAAGGCATTGGATGGAGTTTCTATGTGAGTATGACTTTGAGGTGAGATACATCCAAGGTAAGGAGAATGTGGTAGCGAATGCATTGAGTTGCAGGAGGCATGAGCTTTCAGTAGTGTCACTTAGTGTAGATTTGAGGAGTCATATTCTCAGTGCCCTTCCTTCATATATGTGGTACCAAGAGATTATTGTAGAGGTTTCCATAGGTAGAGATCTTGAGGGTAGATATGCAGGTTATTCAGTTGAGCTAGATGAACTTCTTAGGCATTTGGGATGCATTTATGTTCCACCATCAGATAGTCTCCAAGATTTGATCATGTCAAAGGTACATAGTGCACCTTACTCGGCACATCTAGGTGTCAAGAAGTTACACACAAATTTGAGATAGATATATCATTGGTCTAGTATGAGGAGAGATATTGTAGATTTTGTGTCATGTTGTTTAGAGTGTCAACAAGTGAAGGTAGAGCATCGACATCTAGTAGAATTATTACAGTCACACTTGGTTCCAGGATGGAAATGGGATATTATATCTATGGATTTTATAGTTGGTTTTCGTATGTCTTCATGATGTCATGATACTATTATGGTCACCATGGACAGGTTGACCAAGGTGGCACACTTTTCTCTGATCAGGTCATCATAGATAGCTTCGACAGTAGCTCAGATTTTCTTGGAGGGTGTAGTTAGATTGCATGGCATTCCTCGTAGGATTATTTCAGATCGTGATCCAATGTTCACTTCAACCTTTTGGAATGGACTTCAACGTGGTTTAGGGATGCAGTTGAACTTTAGTTCAGCCTGTCATCCCGAGACATATGGGCAGAGAGAGAGGGTGAACCGGGTTTTGGAGGATATGTTGAGGATGTATGTTATGGATCAACAGTCTCGTTGGGAGGATTACCTCTAATTGGTTGAGTTTGCATACAACAATGGTTACCACAACTCTATTGGTATGTCTCCTTTTCGAGCATTATATGGTAGACCATGTCGTACACCCTTGAGTTGGGACCGTTTGGAGGACATAGTGCGTATTGTTTTAGAGATATTACAGTATATGGAGTAGCACAAGATAGATAGAAGAAATATGTGGATGCTCATCATGTGGACAGGTAGTTTTCAGATGGCAACAAGGTATTTTTGAGAGTTCACCCACGAAAGAGTCTGATATGTTATGGAAAAGGCTCTAAGTTGGCACTGCGATTTGTAGGACCTTTTGAGATTTTGGAGAGGATTGGTCATGTGGCTTATGGCCTTGCCTTGCCGCCTAGCTTGTCCTGCATCCATGATGTCTTTCATGTTTCAGTTTTGAGATTGTATCATCCTAATATTTCACATGTTTTGGATTGGAATGCTTTACAAGTCGAGGACAGGCAACTCTCTTTGGAGCCTGTGTTCTTTCTTCTGCACAGAGAGATGTCCCTCAGAGGTCAGGGCATCAAGCAGGTAAGGGTCCAGTTGGATCCGAATGATGATTCTACAACTACATGGGAGGATGCAATGTGGATGAGAGAGTTATACCCTTATTTATTCTCAAGCTTCCAAGAGTAAGCCTAGGCAAAGGGGGGGATGATGTAGTGTCCTCCCTTGAATTTACTTGTTTTGACTAGAGTTAAATATTATTTCATGCTCGATAGAATTATCTAAACTATTTATGATGATATAGATGATGATTATTCATGTGTTCAGTTACTCATTATGATGCTATATTGGACATATGCTATTTGGATGATTTATATGATGATGACTATGATTATGGATTATGCTATTTGATGGATTCTATATGCTTACTATGTGATGGATTATTGATAGATTAGGTGATCATGGTTTTGATATTGGCTCTGGAAAGACTAACCCTATTTCATGATTACATGTGTATGCGATGTGTTTGATATTGTATGATTGTCTTCATGATAGGGATGATGTCACATTACTCATTGCGAGTAGGATGTGCCGTTGCAATTCCCTAACACATGTCTGTTATGAGATATATGCATATGTTGTATCATTGTTTTGTGGTTGCAAGATTTGCACGTACCAGACATCGACTTCACCTGGCTTCACAGGTCTGAGCGTGTCTTTAATTTCAATGGCTTATGTGGTTCGGAAATGACATGAGTTCCCTACACATACTCTAGGTCTAAGTTGTTCACTATGAGTCGTTAGCGTCTTGGCATAATTCGCCATGCCAGTTAGTAAGCTTGGTCTTGTTGGTGTTGTGAGTATATTAGTGATTGTTGATTTATTTAATTAATTGATGCATGGTTTTATATGGTTCTTAATTGATTAATTTCATGGTTGGTTTAATATAGTTTATTTGAGTATTTAATTATGTCCTTTTATTTATCATTGATTTATTAATGCTTTAATTATTTGAGATTTAATATTTAGTTATTTATATATTTATTATTGAATAATAATTTATTTTATAATTATTGTTATTCATTTATTTAATTATTACTTATTAATATTTTGAGCTTTAATGTGGAATAATATTTTAATAAGGACATTTAATTATTTTATAGCCTTGGGTTATTTATTATTTACTCATATGATTTATTTTATTACAGCCTAGGGTTATTTGTATAGTTCATTATTTGAAATATATATGTGGGGTAGAAAAGCACTTTATTATATATCTCTTTTTACATCCCATTTGTACTTATAATATGTTTTTATATTTTCCCTTACCTACCCTCTATTTTTATTGGTTGATTTGGAGGTTAGGGTTTTGGCGTGGAGGCTAGGGTTTTGGTTTGGTTTTTCTTTTTATTTGCCAGCCTAAGCTTGTTGTCGGGTTACCATTCTTGAAGCATTTTTCTGCATCTTTGGTTTTCAACTTTGGATTGTTGGGGCTTGTGGTTTTGGATTTGGTTTTGGAGCACTTCATTAAATTTCTTCCATAACTTCTATTTCCTAGTTGGAGCTCTTTTCTCTTGTAATGATTTTTATTTCTCTGTGTATTCTTCATGTCTACAGAAATTGTTGTTTGTGGGTTTTATTTGGGGAAAATGATTTAGTATATAGTTTATACTATAGTTTTGGAAAAATATTTATGTGCATAGATTTTATTATAAGGTTGAACTATAGGGTTTGGAAAAAATGCTATTTTTCTATTGGCTGAATGGTTTTGCCATGAGTGCACGACTCTGCATTTTGATGAATTTTGTTTATGTAAGTTTTGAATCTCTTTCTTTGTGGATGCTATTGTTTCGGTGATTAAAGGAAGATTTGTTTTTTGGTAGAGATATCATCATGCCAACCAATTTGAAGCCACCAAACAATTAGGACACAATCAAGAAGCACCTTGAGCATGTTAGAAATCATTCCCATAAGCTGGACCAAAATCACTTAACCAAATCATCAAATATCGCTAACCGGTACCAAGAAATACCAACTAGGAACATAAGCAATAACTTTTGGAGTACCAAATCATGAACCAATAGAATATGACAATCATATAGCCATCATGACTAACCATCCAAAACCGAATCTAGAGATCTGATCATACCGGATCAGAATCACAACCAAAACCAAGACAACAACCAAGTCTAACCGGGATAGGTCCAACCGGGATACAGTATTGACATAAATGATAACCCTTAACCAAATCCAACATATTTACAACAATGTCTCCCTTTGGTATTGATGGCAACACTAAATGTGAAAAATATCCAAGTGCCAAGGAATGCCAACAATCTCCCAAAGACTGATCTGAAATATAACTCCCCCTTTGATTAACTGAAGAACACATGAGCACCATCTCCCCATAGATTAACTATTTTTCACATGAACACCATCTCTCCCTTTGACATCAATGACAAAGGAAAGGTACCACCAAACAAAAATACTAAACCAAACAGCTGACTACTCCCCCTGAGAAACATTATCATCTCATCAATTTGGATGAGAAATTATGTCTGATAGGCTCACCGGATTGATGAAAACTTGCATCTCTAATTCTCTTTCAAAGGGGTGGTGACCCCTAACTAATCTCTGAGATATTCAAAAGTATCTTTAGGCAATTGTTTTGTTAGAATATCTGCAATCTATTCCTTAGTAGGCACATAAACCAATCTGACTTCCTTTGCTTCTGCACCCTTTTACTTCAAGAAATTATACCTTATAGAAATGTGTTTTGATTTGGAATGGAATACCAGATTATTTGACATATCAATAGCAGCAGTATTATCACAGTAAATAACAATAGGCTCATCATGACTTACCCTTATATCTTTCAACATCTGTTTCATCCATAAAATCTTAATACAGTTAGTTGCAACAACTACATATTCAACTTTAGTAGTAGATAATGAAGTACATGATTGTTTCTTGCTAAGCCATGAAACTAATTTCTTCCCAAGAAAGAATGCACCATTGTAGTGCTCTTCCGGTCATCCACATATCTTGCCCAATCAGATTCTGTATAGGTACATAGTCTAAAATCATCATCCTTTGGATACCATAACCCATAATCTATTGTACCTGCAAAATATCTGAATATCCTTTTAACAACAACATCATGAGTTTCTCTAGGATTTGATTGAAATCTAGAAGCAATACAAATAGCATTCATTATATCAAGTCTAGTCCAAGTTAAGTACAACAATCCACCAATCATTGATTTGTATCTACTTGGATTAATTCTAGGAGTTCCATCATCCTTTGACAATTTGCAACCGGTTATCATAGGAGTACTGTCAGGTTTAGAATTTTCAAGTTCAAATTTCATAAGAAATTCCTTCACATACTTATTATGACAAATGAAAATACCTTTATCAGTCTGAGTAATCTGCAAACCAAAGAAAAATTTCATCTCTCCAATCATAGACATTTCAAATTCATTCTTCATATCATCAGCAAATTTCATGCACAAACTTTCTTCTCCACCAAAAATGATATCATCCACAAAGACTTCAATTATCAGTATGTCATCATGCTCAATCTTATAATATAAGTTACTATTAGCATTACCTTTTCTAAAACCGAGCTTAGAAATATATTCTAGCATACCATTCTCTAGGGGCTTGTTTCAATCCATATAAAGATGTCTTCAATCTGCAAACCATGTCTTTGTCTTTTGATAAAGAAAATCCACCAGGTTGCTCAATGTAGACTTCTTCTTCAAGATATCCATTCAAAATTGCATATTTGACATCCATCTGATATACCTTGTAGTTCTTGTGTGCAACATAGGCAAGAAATAGTCTTACCACTTCAATTCTTGCAATTGGAGCATAAGTCATAATCAACTCCTCCTTCTTGTGAATAACCTTTGTAAACCAATCTAGCTTTATTTATCACAACTTGACCTTCCTCATTTAATTTATTCCTGAAAACCCATTTAGTTCCAATAACATTCTTATCTTTAGGCCTAGGAACCAATTCCCAAGTCTTATTCTTTTCTATCTGATCTAGTTCCTCTTCCATTGCTTTCATCCAATTCTCATCTTTACTTGCTTCAATAAAAGATTCTAGTTCAATTTGAGAAATTAAACATACCTCTTCAACAACTAGCCTTCTTATTGTCATCACACCTTTCCTTTTATCTCCAATAATATGATCTTTAGAATGATTTAGCTTCACATACCTAGGAGGCTTAGGATTGTCTTAACTTGTTGATTCTTTCTGCTCTTCAACAGTCACTATGGAATTTTCTGATGTTACCAGAGCAATTGGATCTATGCTCTAAATAGGTTCTTGCACTATCAGTTCTGATCTGATAAATTCATCTTCCAGTCCATAGTCATATGATTTGATCTGATTATTACCTTGCTCATCCACCTTAACATTTATGCTTTCCATTATCCTATTCAATCTTTTGTTATAACATTTGTATGCTTTGCTCTTAGTATAATAATCCAAAAATATTCCTTCATCACTTCTAGAATCAAATTTTCCTAATGCATCATCTCTTCTAATGTAGCATTTACTTCTAAAAATTCTGAAATATCTAACAGTAGGAGTATGACCAAACCATAATTCATAAGGAGTCTTACTAGTATCACCTTTTATGTTTATTTTGTTGAAAGTGTATACCATAGTATTAACATCTTCTCTCCAGTAGCTATTAGGCAATTTGGCTTCCATCATCATTGTCCTTGTAGCATCTAAGATAAGATTGTTCTTCCTTTCCACTATTCCATTTTGTTGTGGGGTTCTAGGTGCAAAAATTTGTCTTCTGATTCCATTCTTTTCACAAAATTTGTTGAACTCCTTCAATGTAAACTCACCTCCTTGATCCGATCTTAAATTTTCTATCTTCAATCCTATTTCTGTCTCAACCATAGCTTTGAAAATTTTGAATTTCTCATGAGCTTCAGATTTTTCTTTAAAAAATGCAACTGTTGTAGCCATAACTGGTAAAACCCTCAAAGAGAATTAACCAGCTTATGCAGCAAGAGTAACACAATGAAAGCAACAAGAAAACATAGCAAGATTATAGAAATAGATCATATTATTGCCTTAGAACTTCTGACAACCAACCAGTTATCATCATACAATCATCATAGACCATCCGATAGTTAACCGGTTACATGCAAGCTATCAACCTGATACAATCCAACCAGAACTCTCAGAATCAACCAGATCACTAATCACCAATCACCAATCTCAATCCTTATTTTGATTTCTACTTCCTCTCTCTATCCTACAAATGATCACATAGTGCCATATATATACCCTCTGGAACATATCCGGGTCAGCCTCAAAAGATTACATTAACCAATGTATGAAAATGAAACGTGCAACTAGGTCCCCTAAGAATGAAAGAAATATTTCCAGAAAATAACAACCAAGAAGATTGGATTAGAAGGAAGGTCAACCACATGCCCAAGAACATTAGACAAGACCCCAAATAGATCCACATGCCAAGAACCACTCCGGTAATGAAGGAAAGTTAACCAGTAAGCACAAGAACTGTCCCTGAACCTAGAAACAGTCAATCGAGAGTGATAACTAGCCGAAAAAAGAATCCAAATGGACTAAAAATATGGAATTAAGCACATGAACCATCCTGGAAACTGAAACTAGGATTTTCAATGAAAAGCAAGAAACTACCGGTACCTATGGGTAAGAACACAGAAAAATGCACACTGAACTAAACAAGAACTAAATTGAAAGGAAATATTTTTGGTTGATGCAAGATTGCTTAGAGACTAGGGATGCTCCTGCATCAGACACCCTAGGTAGAAAAAGATGTTCCATGAGAGGCAACTCATGAACATCTAAAAGGATTCGAGATAAATACCCCATGCTAATTTTTTATCCAAAAATCTTCCTTATCTGCCAACCTCTTCTTTATCTCCTCTTGGACCTCAATCATCTTCTCTAACCCTTGAATCTCTTTGTTTCTCTTCCTTTGCTTCATATTTGCACGTTGTCTCTGTTTACTGATCTCTTTCTTTTGCAACTCTGATTTGTTTCTGCCACAAGACTTCATCCAGTTTGTCACCATAAGCTTTCTATCATCTAGTTCTATCTGTCCATCAGGCTTATTTATTAGATCTTTTTGCAAACTCATGCCACCTTCCAGTATTACCTCTGCAACTTTTCTCAAGACTCGGATTCACCTCCTTCTCTTTCTCCTTCAAAGAAGTCAATGTGAACTTCTACCCATCTTTCTCAATAGTGACTATGTTTCTTCTATAGTCATAAATAGCTCCTCTATCAAACTGCCAAGGTCTTCCCAACAAGACATGACAAGCACTCATAGATACAACATCACACAAAACATCATCCCTAAAAGGCCCAATATTGAAATTCACCAAACATTGTTCCTTTACTTTTGTCTTTTGATCATCTTGTAACCAACTTACCTTGTAAGGACAAGGATGCTCAAGCCTTTTCAATCCAAGATTCACTACTGTCTCTTCAGATACCAAATTATCAGTACTTCCATTATCCACATTAACCTTGCAACACTTACCACCTGATTTGCACATAGTCCAAAAAAGAATTTCTCTAAGTAGATCCGATATCCTCACTGCTCTGCTCCATCATGACTCTTCTAAACATAAGGGATTCTCCTTGCTCTGGTGTACATTTAGTTCCGATAACTTCACCTTCTGGTTCCTCATTAGCTACACAAATTTCCATTCCCTTCTTACATTCATAAAATATATGTCTAGTTTCTCAACACTTGAAACATTTGGCAGGAAATTCTCTACCGGTACTGCCAATGCCTTTCCTCTATGTTTTATGTTCCGGTTCTTTACTCCACTTAGGTTTTGATTCTTCCGCAATATTATGCTTCTTTGTACTCATATGTCCCTTGAATCTCTCCTTCCCTCTAGGGTTATTCGGTTGTATTCTTCTCATCTTCTCCTCAGCCTTCAAAGCATACTACTAAGCTTCTTCAATTGTGGAAACCCTCAACATACTCATCTCATCCTAAATGTTAAATGCAAGTCCATTTATGTACCTTGCCACATTTTCTCTGTCCATCTCTCTATGTCCAGATCTAATCATCACCTTGTAGAATTCCTTAGTGTACTCTTCCAAAATCATCTTTCTTTGTTTCAGGTTTTGCAACTTCTTGAACAATTCTAACTCATAGTTTCTCGGTATGAAATTGGTCTTCACTCTTGCAACCATCTATCTCCACCGGGTGATCTTCATTTCACCATTCTCCACTTTGTCTTTCTACAATTATTTCCACCATAAGGCAACATGCCCGTTCAACTTAGTCCATGTCAACCGAACTCTCTTTGGGTCCTTGACATCCTCAAACTCAAATTAATCCTCCAAATTTTCAATCCAATCAATCAGATCCTCCGGGTTTAGTGTTACAGAAAAGTTTGAAACTTCCACTTTATGAACTTTACTCACTTGTGCCACTTCTCTCAGGAATCTTTCCTCTCTTCCATCTTCCGGTCCTTTAGCCTCTTCCACTTCAAGCTCTTCACTAGCTTCTTCATACTCATCCTTAGATTTAGGGTTTCTCCATAAACCAACCAATGCGTTTCGGATTTTGTTCCTTACTTCATTCTTGAAGTCCTCCATCATTTTCTCTACCCTCTGGGGGTTTGTCCTTCTAGGCGGCATCTCCTCTTCCGCTCCGGTGAACTGTCTCAACTCAGTGATCTGACTACCAGTTTCAATTGCCTCCCCTTGGCAATCTATTGAACACATGCACAACATGCCTCCAATCAGTGATCTGTTCAACCAAAGGAATGACTCAAGGCTCATAAACAACTCTTCCACTAATCAGCTCATAACCAGCTCTGATAACACTTGTTGCAGCCATAACCGGTAAAACCCTCAAAGATTAATTAACCGGCTTATGCAGCAAGAGTAGAACAATGAAAGCAACAAAAAAACATAGCAAGATTACAGAAATGGACCATATTATTTTCTTATAACTTTTGGCAACCAACCGGTTATCATCATACAATCATCTTAGGACATCCAGTAGTTAACCGGTTACATGTAGGCTATCAGCCAGATACAATCCAACTGGGACACTCAAAATCAACCAGATCACTAACTACCAATCTCAATCCTTATTCTGATTTTTACTTCCTCTCTTCCCCATAAATGATTACATAGTGCCATATATATACCCTTTGGAACATATCCGGGTCAGCCTCAAAAGATTACATTTACCAACGCAAGAAAATGAAACGTGTAACTAGGTTGACCCTAAGAATGAAACAAATCTTTTCAAAAAATAACAACCAAGAAGATCGGATCAGCATGAAGATCAGACAAGACCCCAAATAGATCCATATGCCAAGAACCACTCCGGTAATGAAGGAAAGTTAACTGCTGAGCACAAGAACTATCCTGGAACCCATAAATAGTCAACCGAGAACAATAAATAGCCAAAAAAGAATCCAAATGGACTAAAAATATTGAATTAAGAACATGAACCAACCTGGAAACCAAAAATAGGATTTGCGATGAAAAGCAAGAAACTACCGGTAAGAACACATAAAATTGCACACTGAACTGAACAAGAACTAGATTGAAAGGAAATATTTTTTGTTGATGTAAGATTGCTCAGAGCTTGAGGATACTCCTGCATCGGCAACCCACATCATTCTAGAATAATCATCAATAAGAAACATAAAGTATCTTTCACCTTGAAAAATATTAGTCCTTGCCAGTCCATAGAGATCAATATGAACACGATCAAGAATTTCATTAGATCTATCATGTATGATTCTGAAGGAAGTTCTAACTTTCTTACCCATTTGACATTCTCTACATATTGGATTATGAGGTTTAACAATCTTGGGCAAATATTTGAAAGCTTGTGTTGAACTGATCTTCACTGTGCAATCAAAGTTAACATGACACATCCTCTTATTCTATAACCAACTTTCATCAATCTGAGCAATCAAGCAAGCCTTCTCACTAGAGTTTAGATGAAAGATAATTCCTTTGGTTTGAGTTCCAGATGCAATCTCCAATCTAGATCTATTGATAATGTTGAATTTTCCATCTTTAAATTGAAAATGAAATCCTCTATCCACCATCTGACCTACACTCAAAAGATTATGCTTCAATGCTTCAACATAATAAAAATTGTCACTATTAGTCTTACCATCCAGGGATATTGTTCCTTTGCCTTTGATCCTGTATGCCTTGTTGTCTTCAAATCTGACTAGTTTGCCATCAAATTCTTGTACAGTTAACCATTTTTTCTTGTCACTAGTCATGTGATGTGAGTAACCACTGTCTATAACCCATTCATCCTTCTTTTCAATTTTAGCAGCTAAAGCCTTCTCCTCAGTATGAGTTGTATCATTGACAGGTTCCAAAGAATCATCCTTAGTAGCAATAAAGAACCAATCTTTACCAAAGCTTCCATTATCGGACCCACTTATAGGTTCATCATCATCATCATCATCATCATCATCATCATCATCATCATCATTAGTAATACGAAAATCATCATCACCAACATAGTAACATGATTTATCCTTATTCCTTCTAAATCTAGGTCTTCTTTGATATTCTGGACTAGGCTTATAATTCCTCACAAATCTTTCATGATTCCTAGCAGCTCTTTTAGGACATCTAGAAGCAAAGTGACCAATCTTATTGCATGAAAAACAATTAAAAGGTACTTTTCCTTCATACTTACTTCTAGCCGGTGCTTTAGGGATTCTTCTAGCAATTAGGGCTTCCAACTCTTCAAGTTCTTTGTCTTCTCTCTCAATATCTTCCAGATCTTTAGCATATAACTCTTTCCAATCTATCTTCTGCTTACCAGAGGCAGATGCTTTAAATGTAGTTTCTGTCTTAGTAGCACTCTGATCTCCAAGTTCCTCAAGCTCAAAAGCAGTCAATTTTCCAAGTAATGTATCTTTGGTAACATGGGTACTTGATATTGTCTGGAGTTCATTAATTGCAGTAGCCTTCATCTTGTAAGGAAAAGGTATAACTCTTAGAATCTTTGACACAATCTCATCCTCATTAGCTGATCCGCTGTAGCATTTTATTCCCATGACAATCTCATTCACTCTATCCATGAAATAACTTATCTTTTCATCTTACTCCTTCTTCAAAGTTTCATATCTCACTTGGAAACCTTCAAGTTTTGCAATCTTTACTGCTTGGTCGCATTCATAAAGAGTTTCAAGCTTTACCTAGATTTGCTTTGCATTCTCCAACTCTATGACATTCAATAGCTTCTCATTAGATAGGGCACTTAGCGATGCTTCTTTTTCTCTTACATCATTTTCAGCTCTCTTCTATTCATCAGTAGGTGTCGGCATTCTTGAATTAGGATCATGAGGTATATACCCTTTCGCCACTATCTCCCAAACTTTAGCTCCAAGACATCTCAGATGAATCTTCATTCGCTTCTTCCATATTTTATAATTTATACCATCAAATCTGGGACTCTCCTTCTAGTAGGGATTAAATGTAGAACTTGATGCTGATGCCATCAGATCTCGTTAGGTGGTTAAGCTTCTACAGAGAGGACCAAGAGCTTTGATACCAATTATTAAACAATTATGATACTGGGAGAAAACTGAGAGGGGGGGGGTTGAATCAATTTTCTCACAAGTTTAACAGTTAATGTAGATTATAACCTTTATACCAGAGCACAAAGAAACCAACACAATGAAAGATAAAGCATGAAAGCACACTACACACAACACCAATATTTTTGATGTGGAAAACCTGGTAAAGGGGAAAACCATGGTGGGAAACCCTACCCACAATCAGATAAAACTTCTACAGCGGTATGTGAAATAATTACAATGGGGATTGCACTTGCAATCAGGCCAACTGCCTAGAGCGCACTAATCATCACAATAGAAAGTCTCACTAACTTACAAAAACATTGGACTACAATCTGGAAAGAATGAATTGTGGAAGTAGCATCTCGTAATGCTTGATACAGTTTTGGTTAAGCACAAATGTCTTCCCTGTAACACCAAATCATTTACAACCTTTCGCTGATTGATATATCATTGTTCGCACATAAACCTTTCCTGATAATGCAGACATAACCATTGATATCATACCATACCCAAATTACATGAATAAGTCACCTATAAATACAGATCATCAACTTTAATGATAAAGTCGGCTAAACCCTAAACCTATAAACCCATAATTACAAAAATTACATTACACAATATCACCAGACCAATATTATGATTTACATTACATAGCATGTCCAACCTAATTCAAATTCCCAAACAATTACATCTGCCAAAAATCATGCTAAGACCAATCTCCAACACGTTTCACCAACCAGTAGAAACCCTTAGTGCAATAACACACAATATATAACCGGATCCAAATAGGACCACTATATCATCACGCCAACCAATGCAAAGCCACCAAATAATTGGGACATGATTAAGAAGCACCTTCATCACATTATAAATCATTCCCATAAGCCTGACCAAAATCACTTAACCAAATCATCAAATATCGCTAACCGGTAAAGCTAACCGGTACCAGGATATACCAATCAGGAACATAGCGATAGCTTGCGGAGCACCAAATCATGAACCAATAGATTATGACAATCATATAGCCATCCTGACTAACCATCCAAAACTGAATCTAGGGATCTGATCATACCGGATCAGAATCACAGCCAAAACCAAGACAAACACCAAGTCTAACTAGGATAGGTCCAACCAAATAGCAGAACCATATCCAACTAGGATACAATGTTGACATCAATGACAAAACTTAACCAAATCTAGCATATTGTGAACATTCCCTAGTTCCCCATGAGTGATGCAATGATTGGGGAATGAGTATTATTAGGTTTGGAGCTCTTTGTGAATTGATTTCGGTGTATATTGAGTTGGAAGCTCTTGGCTTTTGAGATTCGATTTCTCCTTCTTAAGTTAATGGTATTACTTTCTGTTTGTTGTTGTTATTGCATCTTTTCAAGGCGTCTTTGAGTATTTGGTTTCAGGACTTAATTATTTTCCCCATATTTTTAATTTGATTTCGTAACAACCATTTTATGTACTTTCTGTATTTTATTATAAATGCGCTAAAAGAATGTATGAATGCACCATTTAATTGAACAAATGTGCCATTTATTTGAATATATGCACTAGACTGTTTAATAAATGCGCTAGAACAGAAGACATATGCGCTAAAACAATTTATATATGTGCTTTAAGATTTAGTATATGCACCTAAGAATTATACACATGCGCTATTCTGTAGGACATATGTGCTAAATTGGTCTTTTACAGTTTTTTTCAAGTTTGTCAATTTTGATGTCATTTTCAGTTCTGATTTTGTACCAAAGACATTTTTGGATGTTGTATATTGTCTTCTAGATGTTGTACTTGATCTATTTGATGAATTTTCTTATTGGTTTCACTTCTATGTTGCAATCTTTATGTTGCTTTTGTATCCTCTATCGTGTTGAGAAGCCATGGTGGAGAGGGTTGTTTTAGTGTGCCCAGTCCAACAAGTTGATGTGCCTTGTTGTTGATACTTATTTGATTAGATGAGAAGATTTGATTATCTTATTGATGTATCTTATGTTTTGAGGCTCCTTGGTGTAGTTGGTATTATGATCTTTGGATTGTCCATGTATGTGTATGGTTGCATGATAGTTGATTTCATATTTATATGATTGTTTAGAGCCTCTTGTTTCATTATTGTTGGGTCATGTTAGGGGGAGTGGGCTTCCTTGCGATGATCGGGGTCACGAGAGATAGGCTTGCATGAGGTTACTTGTAAGGATGCATGAAGTCTAGACCACTAGGGCACATTGGGAGTTTATCATGATGTTAAATAAGTGATAAACTAATAATTAATGGTTTAGGTAGTTAGATTCATTAATAAAGAAAATTGATGTGAGCCTCATGACTTTATCCTAGGGAGGATGTTTTAGGATAAGTATGCGAAGGCCATTGTGATGGCAAGTCAATCTCCCTTGATCTCTCATAGATTGAGATGGCTCCACATGTCTATCAGGCTAGTGCCTTATGTTGTAATACTTCTTGTGTTTGAGGATGGCATGTGATGACACTCCACCCCTACATGTGTTCCTTTGATGATTTATGTTTATGGCTTATTGGTTGCATTTATACCTTGATTTTTTTTGCGCCTCTGGGAGTTTATTCTTGTATGATGTGGTTGGTCCTTGAATGAGAGTCCTTGTGTTGTTAGTCTCTATGGTTGTAGCTTACAACTTAGGTTTAGAGTGTATGTTGGGACCTTGTGCCATCCCCTAGCATGGGGGGTGGTTCCTTTGGTCCCACATGGTTGGGTGGTTGGTGCTTTTTAGCCATTGGGATGTTCTCTTGGGTTTCATCATGCATGGATGTGGATTCTTCTTCATGATGGATTATGGATGTAGCTCGTAGTAGATTCATGTAATGGACATGATGGATTAATGTAATGTAATATATTGTATGTAGTAGTTGGAATCTTGTATTAGGGAGAGCTATTCTCTTGATGTATTTGATGTAAATGTATTTGCGAGTAGTTTGGAGATGAATTAGGATTATATCATAAATTGTAATAGGGCTATATGTTGTAACATATTGTATTAGTATAATGGAAGGTATGACTTTATGTACTTGGAATTGTAATGGTTTATATTTGAAATAGAAATGGGTCACATTATAGTGTAAATGTCTTAGATTAAATAAGGGAATGTTATGGTTATGGTTAGAATGTAAATAAATGTGTATGAATGAATCTTAAGAATGAAATGAATTAATTGGAAGAGTTGAATATGTTGAGGTAATTTATATTAGGTTTAGCTAATGATGAAATGGAATCATGTAGATGCATCGAAAGATAAGAAGGATGTATAGTAAGTATGTTGATTAATTAAGAAAGAAAGCATCAAGATACTTGCATTACTGCATTTAGCAACTAGGAATGAGGAAATGATCATGTTGGAATTTAGATGCATGTGTAGGATGATTAAATGGATTACTAAAGATGGAACATACCTATGCATTAGGATTTCATTATCATGGAAAAAGGATAACAACATGTAGATAGGAAATGTTGGGTTAAGACACATTTGGATTTGGTGCATAAAATGAATGTAGATCTAAGGGGGTTAGTCTTGCATTAGAAAGGATTAAATGTATCATGCTAGATAAATGTTAGCATAGCATGCATATTATATTGGGTAAATAATTAGTTGGTTGCATATCTCATTGAAGGAAATGATTATGATGCATTAGATTAAAGATTAATTGTGATAAGTAAGTGAGTAGGATGTCATTATGGTAGTTGATTAAGCAATGAGTTGAAGTACCCTAGAGAAAGATTAGTGTTGTTTATGTTTATTCCGCTTGCATAAATTAATGTGTTGTGCAATGATGTTTTTTCATTATTGTTAATTGGTTAATGAGTGTAATTAAATATTGGAGTTATATGTTTCATTAGTTGATTATAGATGTTAATAAATTTATTTTTTCTCTCCAATAGTGCGTTAGTAGTTAATTTTCTCTAGGGTGTTTTGGCGGGCATTACAATAAACTAACATTAAATGCCACATAAAGACAAGTAATAACTAGCATAAACCTGACATTACCATAGAAAACCAATAATATAAAATTCACAATCAAATAGTAAAACTTTGGTTGCTACAACGCAAGTTAGTGCATCAAAATCCCTTATAAAAACAATCATTTTTAATCCTATGAAAACACTACCGAAACATATTCATTATAGGCATGAAGTCCTAAACCAACCAAACATCCTCAATTATCCATATTCCTAACTATATTTATTAGCATTTAATATTGAATATACCTACTTATAACATTATAGAAAAAGTATAATGTCACAATACCTCCTTTTTGTAGCCGGTCTAGAGGGACATTACGTGTTGCTTAGTTAAATAGAATTGTAACAATAATGATTTATGCATGTAAAAAAAATTATATTTGTAGAGGTTTTGCAAAGAAAGGGTGTGTCAAATTGGATTTTTTTAGACAATTGCTACCAAAGGGGGTAGCTCCCTTTCCATTAAAATCAGAAAATATTTACATTGCTTTAGTAGTAGAGAGTGAATATCAAGATTTTAATGGCCTCAATGACCTCTTGAATTCGTTCAATCTGTGTAGGAGTTAACAAGTTCTTATGGAATTTGACCAAATAAGCATATGTGTCCATGATATTATGAGACAATCCTTCTTGCATCACTGCAATGGTCTCCTCTAGTTTCTTATTGTCTTTCATTGATTCAATACAAATCACATCACCTATCAAACCTCTCGATGAACTTATCATTGTATTTTTGAGGGCTTGGATCGTTGGAATTCTTAGCTCAAAATTTACCATGGCTTGATCTTCCTAGTCAAAATTGTTAGAGGTCCACACTAAATTGTAGACAAACCACTCCAACAACTCTACATTGTGAGCATGGGGCCTAGATAGAATACTCATGCCTATAATCTTCCTGATCACATCCTCCTCAACATCCCCTTTAATTACAAATACTTCCTCTAATTGATCCTCCATTGCTCTTTGGTTGCAATTGTATTTGCACTCGAGGATGGGGATAAAGTATTCCTCCTTGGCAACAATATTCATAGAAAAGTTCACCCTTGAAGGGATGCACTCTTTCACCCCCAAGATATAGGTTAAAGTCATCAATAACACATGCCCCATAATAATAGAATATATGTCTTGGAGGCCTATAAAGGCCACCAATTGGTCTTTTTCAATTCTTTAAGCATACCCAATGTGTACCACTCATGTTGATGTGTTCACTCTCTATGAGATCCTTACCACTGATTTGATGCCTGAGTCTCATTTCCTTTCAAGGATCTTGTTTAATCAATTGGCATTTATCTACAGATCGAGATTTAAAAAACCATCTTGATGTCACTCTTTCTATCTTTATGTTCACTTGATATGAGGTCTTAAACATCATTGAGATACTCGAGTCATGTTGTCCTCCATTTATTTATTGTGTCAATTAGATTTTTATTATAGATAATATGGTAAAGTGATGATGAATCATTTTTTTGATCATATATGATCTTGTGTTCTCCTTGATTTATTGTCTTATTAAAAAAAAATCTATAGCCACATTCGCTTCCCAAAAAACATATTTGATTGAAACATTTCCCAAATCATTTAGTAGTGCATAGATACCATCAACCCACATTTTAGCTTTCCAATGTGGAGCATTTTTTGTAGAGATTTTATTGGCCACAATTACCAAATCACCTTCTATATCCACATTGTCCAAATTTTTCTCTTTGCAAATCTTAATCCCTTTGTATAATGTAGCAAATTTATAGTATTATTTGTTCCATTTGGTAATTTTATTGATCCTTCCCATAACATATCTCCCTTGTTATCTCTTATGATGAAGCCAACTCTAGAGACACCTTGATTACCTCTAGAGATCCCATCAAAATTGAGCTTGAGCCTTTCAGAAGAGAGAAGCTCCCATCTAATTGCATTCTTATTACCTTTTGTCTTGATGAATCTACCTTTGGGTTGATTGAGGTATCTCCATTTATTAGTCATCTTCTCATCCCAGGTTGTGCATTTTTTACATTTCTTATTTAGAACTCTTGTGTTCAAGAACTCACATATCCCAATTTCAATCTTATTTACAAGTCTCGTCGTCAGGGACTCATTATCCTTAAAGATTCTTACATTTATTTCTTTCCAAATATGACAAATAGTCATGGTTGGATAAGCCATCCAAAGACCAACCCATTATGAGTCATTTTTGTTGGGAATTAAGGTGTCAACCTTAGCAATTCTAGATTATTTATTTATTATTTTTTACATTTTCCCATGGTTATTTGGCATTTATGCTATAAAATAATTGTACTCCATCGTAAGTGGCATGGATTTTATGAGTTAGCACTTTTCCCACATGTCGACGCCTTTAAAATCATGTTATTAATTGTCAAAAGGTGCCCATCAAGTGGTAAAACATGGAAAGCCTTTTTTTAAGGATGTTATGATGGATTCTATGACAACTATAAGAGCTAAAAGTGGGGTAGATCAATTGGACATGAGAATCAATTATTATGACATAGGTATGAGTATCCTTACATAAGTTATTAATAGTTTATGATGCATGTAAGAGTATCTCCTATTTTGGGGTTTCCTATGACAACTTGTATGAAGGTATAATGTCATATAAGAGACTATGTTTGGCATGTAGGGGTCATATGGATGTTTACCATGGTATTTTGAAACCTTGTTGTGACCCTTTGTAGTGCCCCTCCTTGATTCATCTTGTCTCTCTGTACATTAGAGGATTATATTGGTCTATCTTAGTCTACCTTATGATGATTTGATGATTTATATGTGTTCATGATGGATCATATTTCTTATGGGATTTTGGTGACATTATGGTTACACTAACCCTACTCTATGATTGTGATGTCTGAATTGATGCTACGATGTTTATGATTGTCTTCTAGTGCCTTCGTGATTAGAGATGATGTCATACCACTCATTGCAAGCATGATATGACGTTTCCATTCTCTATCACTTGCCTAATTATTTATGATATAATATGGTATACGTTGTATTGCGTTTAGTGGTGGATGCAGGTTTGTAGAAACCAGGCATCAACTCCACCTGATTCCATAGGTCTGAGTGTGTCTTATCCCCATGGCAAGTTATCAGAGATGGTATATGTTTTCGTCTCATAATTTAGTCTTAAGTTGATACCCTTGTCGGTTAGTGTCTTAGCTTGAGTTGTTGGTCTGCGTCATGTGGTATGTTGTTCAACCCTATGCCCGGTTGTCTTGTGAGTTTGCAATTATTTATTTATTAATAATTCATCGATTTATATAGTTTATTTAGTATTAAATTAAATTAATGGATGACATTAATATTTGATATTAATGTGTGAATTATTATTATTATAGATTTATTATTTATTGATGTTTATTTCATGAATTTGTATTTAATTGATGATTTATATTATTATTATTTTATGGTCTAATGTTTAATTCAATATGTATTAATTAAGATTTTGATTTATTAGATTATTGTTTATTTATTTATTAATTATTGGTTGAATACTTATACCTATCTATACATTTATTCATTTATTATTTATTTATTTGTTATATTTTTATGTATGTGGGAGATATTTATAATATTAAGTTTTAATTATATTGGCTAGAGCATTTATATGTATCCGTACATTTATTTATTTATTGTTTAATTACTGGATGGGTATTTATGCTTGTCCGTACATTTAATTATTTATTTTCTTTATTATTTATTTATTTATTTTTATTTATGTACCCACCCCTTGTTATCATTGGTCCTCTTTGGAGTTGTGATTGTGAGGATATTATTATTTAATTGGAGTATTTATTTATATTGCCTTTGATTTATTTTATTGAGCTTTGATTTATTATTATTGGTTATTATATTATTACATTCTCTTGTTGTTGTTTTTTTCAATAAAAGTGGGGAACCACTAAATTTTATTAATATTTTTAAATTTTTACAACCTGGTTCAAAGAGCACTGGTAGGAAAGAACTAGGTAAAGGAAACCTCCAGTCTTTCTTATTACATTCTCTTGTTACTAATTGAGTAATTAAATATATATATATATATTTTAAAAAGGTGGCAGTGTCACTTAATATATTTTATTTATTATATATTTCTTTTATAAAAGTTGATTCAAAGAGCTCCTGGAGAAAAGAACTAATAAGAAAAACTCTGATCCTTGCTCTATAATACATAGAAAGGTTGTGAAACTTAAATCCCTAGTATGCCAAAAAGTACAATATATCTTATAATGTCCAGAATACCGAGTGCCACAAATCATCCCCAAGTATCAAATGCTTTCTGGAATATGTTGAACAAGATGAAGTCTGAACCAAAAGATCATGAGAGGTGTACACATTTACATAGCAGTCCACAGTCTGTCTCACTTATGCATTTATTCAACTTGCAATCCAACACGCTTCTTAGCTGCTCAAATCGACATCCATTCACATCATACAGATACATCTGAACCACAGGACCCTGCACTTATAATACCTCACATACCAATTTTTATCATTATGAAAAAGACCACTACATAGCCACGTGTAATATTATCCTGTACCCATGTCCTCCAAAATTTTTTCCTTAAGAATTGGAAAAGAATCGAGATCACAATTCAGACCCATCATATTAAGTTCCACCTTGGAACTTCCCATATTTGCCAACTGATCTGCAACCCGGTTCCCTTCTCTATACACATGTGAAATGGTAAAGTTTACAAATGTATCAATAAGTGTCCATGCTTGTTCAAGTAAATATCTTATCTGCCAATTGCCAATCTTTATCTTTATGCAAGCGTTGATAATAATAGCTGAATCATCTTGAATGTGAATATAAGAGATGTTCATTTTTTTACTAGTAGAATGTCTTCAAGAAAAGCATATGCCTCTGCAAAGTTGTTAGTACCCGGTGGAATAGAAGCAGATTTCAAAGAAAAAACACACCCTGTGTGGTCCCTTACGCATACTCCTATTCCTACATCACCCATGTTCCCTTTAGAGGAGCCATCAAAATTCAATTTGAAATGCATTGAATCTGGAGGACACCATTTCACTTTATTTCTATCAATTTTACTAGTTCTCACTCTCGGAAAACAAGGTGATATAGGAATAGAAATGCCCTTCTAGCAATTAATAACTTGACCATCCCAAGAAGTAAATTCCCTATTTGGATTGAATTTATTTGAAACATGAGAATTAACCAGTTCTGATACTAATTTTTCAATATAATTGAAAACATCAGAAAGAGAGGATGTTTGCTTTCTAAAAATACGCTTATTTCTTTCCCACCGAAGTGACCATACTACTGTGGATGGGATCACTTTCCAAATGCATGCAAAAAGAGAGGATGAGTATAAGACTGGCCATGACTGGAACAAATCCCATACATTATTTGGAAGAGGGATACTGAAGGAAAGCTTATCAAGCACAAACATCCAACAATAATAAGCAAAATCACATTGGAGGAGGATATGATCTAATGTTTCACTGTGCTCACCACAAAGTACACAAGAAAATGGATGTGCAATATTTAGTTTATCAAGTCTCTCACTGGTGAGTATTCTCTTGTGTAGAGAAAGCCAAGCAAACATCCCTGCCTTGGGAAGAACACTGTTGTTCCAACAAAAAATATAAGCTCTTTGTGAATAGGATTGAAAAGACATCTAATAAAATGCCTTATACCCTTCCTTGATAGAGTAATTTCCATTCTTCACAAGGCACCATATAAATTTGTCCAAACTATTAGAGATAAAAATAGTGCGGTTCTTGAGGATCAAAGAAAATTTTACCTTTTGACCCAGGGAGATTGGGAGTAGAGCTGGCTTTTTCCAAATGACACGATTTGAAGGCTTCTCAAGATCATCTATGTAATCATAAAGGTGAGAACCCCATAGAGAAATAAATATATGGATCACATCTACTAGAGATTCCTCAAGATTAAGAGGAGGGAGACCACTCCATGAATCATGCCAAAAGTTGACATCTTTGCCATTATGTACTTGCCACGATAAATATCAAGTAATTGTTGGCAAATGCACACTCCAATGAGAAATTGTAGGTGATTGAAGGTTTTGTCATTGATGGCAACCTTGCAATCATATGATACCAAAAAAACATATATATTGGCACCGGCAATGACAAACTCTACACCGACACACAGAACACCGATAGTGAAAGGATGGATACCGACACTCTGGCCGACAGGAATTTTGTTGATAACATATTTTGTAATTAATTGTAAAATCATTGTAAGTCGACATGGCGAGTTGTAATATGACTCATATATGTATGAGATCATTGTAGAACATTTATAAATAAGATAATAGGTGAAATTATGCAGACCTAATATGTTGGCATTTTTGTTGTTTATGTTGTGATTGTCATTGATGGACACACACTTGTATTGAGATCCCCTTTATATGTATGAGCTCATGCTCAACTGGTATTTGTTCCAATCGGTATGTGGTATACTAGTCTTTAGACTAGTGGTGATTTTGCAGAATGTGTTTCCCGGTCTGAAGTGACATGTTGACCCCAAGTGGTTCGTAGATCACAAGCGGTACGAGGGAGCAAAGCGGTACAACACATTCTTACCAGTCTTCATTTTTGTCAAACCGGCAACTGGTATTTTTGTATGAACCGGTAATACTCTGTGATGAGTTACCAACCGACATTTTGTGATGAGTTACCAATCCACCGATTGTTTGATGGTGTCGACACATTGATGGTGCTTTTTGTGTCATGTTACTGAGTATGTCTAGATTCATTGAACCTAGGAAATTGTAATGTAATCCTATTGGACTGACATGAAATCAGATTCCTTTAAAAGGACATCATGTCTAAGGTTTTTAAGTTGTTGTTGAAAGGGTTAATGTTGAGCTAGGGTTTAAGGTGGGAGTCAAGAACGATCTTATCTGAAGAGATCAAGTTGTAACTGTGAGAGAGAGAGAGAAGACTGAAGTAATGCTGGAATGTATTAGCTGTGAGCAATACTGGATCTAACCAAGTAGTTTGTGCTATTAGATAGATCAAACACTTGTTGATTACTCACATCTTTGACAAGTCTATAGCCCTTAACCGGGTAGGCCTCAAAGCCTTTGTAAAATCCTCTAACAAGGTGGTTCACACATGTGAATCTAAAATCCTCTAAAAAGGTAGTCTTTAATCGGACTTATCTCCTAATAGAGATTGAGATTCCTAACAGGATCTGTTCTGGTGAAGAACATTGTAAGACCTTAACCGGTCTGACCTTAACCGGTCTGGTTTCTATTCTGCAGATAGTGACTTGTGAGTTCCATCTCACCGTGGTTTTTCCCAATTAGGTTTCCACGTCAAATATCTTGTGTTATGGTTGTATTGTTTTTGTGGGTGAACGCTTTATTCACATTTTGGTTTGCATGTGTGGTAACCGGTTTGACTATTAGACTGCTTTACCGATTTATCTTTAGACTATGTAAGTGTTTTAGTGCAGAAGTTTTTGGCATACTAATTCACCCCCCCCCCTCTTAGTATTCATCAATTGGTATCAGAGCCAGGTTTTCTATAAGTTTAACCACTTGGAAAGAGATATGGGGGAATACACCTTGAGGGAACTTACTCAATGGCTCACTAAGTCTGAGCAAGCCTATGATGATCTTATGGTCAAATACAAGGCATCTCAAGCAAAAAAAAGAGAACATGCAGAGAGGCTGATGGAACTATCTGAAAGTAGTTCTGAAGATGATGCTAACATGGAAGCCATGATTGCTGAAGTGAATAAGCTGAATGACTCAAACTCCAATCTGAGAAAGGAGTTGGAAGGACTGACTATTCGGTTTAGTCAAGAGCTTGAGAATTGGAGAAAAGTTGAAGATCTGGTAAAGGACAGAGATCATGAGATCTCCAAGTTGAAACAAGAGATTAGTGCACTAACTGCTCGCCTTCATGAGAGCAGAATGGAAAAAGAAGACATGCAAGGAGAACTAAACATTGCCATCTCTGAAAATGCAAGTCTAATGGAGACAAATACTGCTATTTCCAAAGAACTCTTTGAGTCAAAGGAAATACTTGCTAAGTTTGGCAAAAGTACTGTCAAGCTAGAGAAAAAGCTTGAGTCATCTAGACCAGCAAAGAATACCAATGGTCTTGGTTTTTCTGGACATGAGGAAGGAGAATCCTCAGGAACAAATGCTGATGCATCAAAGAAGCAACTGACACTCAAAGGAAAAGGTAAGAAAAAATTCAAACCTGTTTGCTTTAACTGTCTTAAAGAAGGACACACTGCCAATGTATGTAGGAGCAAGGCCTACAATAATTTTCCTTATTTTATCAACAATGTACCTAGATCAAATAAGTTCAATGGTCATTGTTATGCATGCAACAAGTTTGGGCATAGAGCATTTGAATGCAGGTCTATAATGAATAACACTGGAAGATATCCTCAGAGGACCCAAGGAACTAGTCCTGAACCTTTTATGAATCGGAACCACAACCGGTTTAATGTCTTCAATCATCAGTCAAGAAGCGGTGGCCATCAAGCGGCAACTGGATGGAGAGAAAGTTGTATGATCTGTCATGGTCATGGTCACACTGCTGCAACATGCAGAAGGAAGAATGGAAACATGTACAATGGACCTTGGAGAGCACCTGGACTTGTTTGCTATCACTGCAACAAGACGAGTCACATTGCAAGATTCTGCAGAAGCAGAAAAAGTATATCTGATGATATACCAGTCACTCAGGAAGGATAAATAGATGTTGAAAAAGTTCAAGGGGACATGAAGAAAACATGGAGGAAGAAAACAATAATGTCGGAAGAGGAACCGGTTTCTGCACCTAGTGTGGAAATATCGGAACCGGCAAACTAAGCCTCAAAGGCTTAGGGGGAGCAAACGGTGAAATGCTTTCGAACCCCCGGTTGACACCGGTAAAAGACCTTAACTGGTATGCGATGCCTATCGCTTGGCAGAAGATCAAAAATGGTAAAAAGGCAAATTAGGGTTTATGCCCTAATAGAGGAGCATTAATGACGGTAGGTGAGAGACATGTATAAATGCATTTTTCAAATCATTTCTCACTATCTGTTTACGAGAGAAGAAAAGTTTTCAAGTGCAAAGCGAAGAAAAGGCAATTTGAGCTTAGATTTCAAGAAATTGGATAACCTTGAAAGAGATTCAAATCCAGTTTGCAAGCGGTAGTGGAGAACACAAAGTGGTGATTTGGCATCCGAAGGAGAGTGAAGTGAAGCGGAATCAGGAAGCCCTAAATTCGCATTTGAAAGGTATTTTTCATGTTCTTGAAATACTCTTCAATGGCTTCTGCATCTCATACCAGTTCAAGTACATCCATTGAGTCAGAAAGTTTCATTAAGAGGAAGTCCAAGTACAATGCTTTATCACAAGTGCCAGCTGGAGTCATAGTCGAAGAAGGAATTTCTGATTATATTGATTGCAAAATAGAAGACCTAGGGTCTTTAGCTATTCATACTCAGTTAGGTCTATTTTGTGGCAAGGACAAAAAGATCAAACCAAAATTTAGTGTCATAGAGAAGAAGAAATTCCACAATGCAGTGTATTTTCTAGAAGACTTCACAGAGGATACCATCAGGATCATTTTGAGCAGAGTCCATGGTGACAAGATGTACCTGGAGAGGATACATGATATCACGCCTCAGGCAATTCATGCAGTCACCAGTTTCTGCAACACAGGGGAAGTGCCAGCTCTGAGAAAAGTGAGCAAAATGGAAATGACCAAGCTCACCAGTTCAACAAGTGATTCACGGGGTATGACAGTCAATCCTATCAAGGATGATTTGGTGAAATATGCCTGCAAGGTGATAGGATACATAATTTTTTCAGCTAGCAGGATTAATTCTATATCTGCTACAGTAGTAAATGTCGCTTACCGAATGATAAAAGAGGATGCATCTTTTGACTTATGCACCAGCATGTAGAGGCAACTCCTGCTAAATCTTAAGGCAATCAAGCAGGACAATTCACTGAGGTTTAAGTTTGGACAACTGCTGGTAGGGTTGTTTTTCTATTTCCAAGGCTACTTTTCTGGTGTAGGAGATGTCCAGTGGTCCCCTGACCAACCAGTAACCAAGCAGATAAAGGAAAGCGTGCAAGCCATTGGAACTAGCTACCCTGAGGTACTGAACAAATATTTTGATGAGTTCAGAAGAAAGATGAGTCAGAGGGTAAGAATCTTAGGTGACATAGTGAAGAAATACGAAGATGACATTTGTTTCACTATTCAGGTGGACAAATGCCTAATGGAGGCTGTTGAGCCTAAAATGGAGGAGGTAGAGCCAATGGGCTATGAAGTTATGTTTGACATGCTGGAAGGGTATGCCTCAACCCTTATTGCCTTGCCTCTTAATCCAAAGGCTAAGAGGACCGGAACCTACTTGGAGAGGATTGCACCGGTTGAAGAACCATTGGTGAAGAAGGGAAAAGAACCGGCAGCTAAGAAGGCTAAGGCAGTGCCTGGAGCATCCGCACCGGCTACCACTGCAACTACAAGAGTGACCAAGAGGTCACCGGCAAAGAAGAAACTAGAGGTAACACCGGCAAAAGTCGTCTGATGAACAGCCAAAGAAGGCAAGACAGACAAAGAAGATGAAGAAGAATGAACCGGCAACATCCACACCGATAAATATAGACATCTCCTCTTACAAACCTTTGACACATTGTCAAAGAACAGTAAAAAATATTAGGAGAAAGCTACTTCATGATTTAATAGACTATTATGATGAATTTAATAGTGAGGAAAAAGATGAAGTACTACATGAAATCATTCTTTATTTATGTAAAAATGACCGGTCACCATCAGAGATTAAATCTCAGACACCGGATTCATTATTTAAAGCATTAGACAATAAATGGTGCATTGCCATTGAAAAGGAACAGAAGATTAGGGAGAAAGTCTTTGCACAGTACTTCCCCGAACTCTCTAATTCAGAATTATTTGATGCCCTGGATCAAAATAAAGGTCTCTTCTTCACAAGGAGAAGAAGACTCTGGTTGTTGGAGGGGAGAGTTGATGATGTTGAAAAAGATACACATTAGCATATGGCTCATGCTATTAGCTCTCACAAAGCACAAATGGCCAACCTCCAAGCGGAAAAGGAACCGGTTATTTCCAAACCAGATGAGGTCTTCAATGAGGAAGGAAACCTGGTTGAAGAACCAATCGATACCATCGATGTCAATGCCCTAGATGTAGATGATGTCACTCAGGACATACCTTCTAAGGGAACTGAACAGGGGAAATAGGTTGATCAGGGTGGTGAACAAGCTGAGGACACACAACAAGCGACAAAGGAACTGGAAGAGAAAAAGAAGAAGGATGAAGATGAGAAACAAAAGAAAGAGGAAGAGAAGAGAAAAGAGGAAGAGGAGAAACAGAAAGATGAAGAAAAGAAGAAGCAAGAAGATGAAAGGAAAAAGAAAGAAGAAGAGGATAAGGAAGAAAAGAGAAAGAAGGAAGAAGAGGAGAAGAAGAAGAAGGAAGTAGAAGAGAAGAAGAAGAAGGAAGAGGAAGAACAAAAGAAGAAGGAAGAGGAAGCATAGAAGAAGAAGGAAGAAGAAGCAAAGAAGAAGGTAGAAGCAGAGCAAAAGCAGAAAGAAGAAGAAGACAAGAAGAAGATGGAAGAGGAAGAGAAGAAAAAGAGAGAAGAGAAAGAGAAGGAAGAGAAGGAGAGGAAAAAGAAGGAAGAAGCAGACAAGACAATCGAAGCAATGAAGAGCACACAGATGGAGACTCCTAAGGTAACCGGTAGCCAGGCCGAACCGGCTGCTATCTTGAGCCCCATTGATCTCTAATCTGCAAGTGAGTCTGAGGTTATGTAGAGCATCAAGGTTTCCCAAGAGCACCTTGAAGGCATTCACAGGAAAAGAGAACAAGATATTATTCAGGTGGCTGTAGACACACTTACCAGTTTAATCCCCGATACTAATCTTCTTGACACTGAATCATCACTAGCACAACTCAAACTTCTATGTACTATAGAGGATGATCAGATGCAGAGTCTAGAAGAAGCAGTAGAAGCCAATGTAAAAAAAGAGCACCAAAAGGCTCTTAATGTCACTCTAGTGAAGAAGTTGAATGATCTTAGAACTGAACTGCTAATAGACCAAAAGGACATAAGGAATGCCTTGGATGAGGGAAACTTGCTACTCAGCAAAATCTGTCAACCTCATCTATTCTGTGATGATGTGCTAGCCAAGAAGCAACAACTTCAAACAGACTTACAGTCCTACTTGGGCACATTCAAGACTCCTTATGATTCCTTTGCAGAATATGGGCAAACCGTTCACCGGTTCCAGGTCCAGTCAGCCAAGATGGAGCAAGAGATCAGTTCACGGTCTAGGGATTTGCAGGAGCTTCAACTGGTATTACTTCCATGACTGCAAATTCTTCAAAAGTGTTATCTGAACCTGGATGCCCTGACAGTCACACAGAAAATGAGCACAATAGATGCCATGGAGGAACAGGTATCCCAGATGTAGACAAAGAAGGAAGTGGAAACCTCCCTACTTGAGTCCTGGTCCCTATCCATGAAATAATTTTTGCAGGACTATAAATCAGTTTTTGACAAGTATTATTCATTATTGTCATAAACTCTTTTATATATATATGGAAACAGGGTTTTTCAGCGGTACTTTGTCATTGTTGGCAAAGGGGGAGAAGTATATCTGGTTTTTGGTTTTAAAATTTTGATCTTCTGTCATATGGGGGAGAAGTATATCAGGGGGAGAAGTATCTGTTTTGAAATTTTGATATATGTTGTAATATATGTTATATGCTCTGATGATTATGCTCTGTATGCAAAATTGCTATACACTGTGTTGATTAAGGGATAGTGTATATTCTTAGGGGGAGCAATTTTGTTACTGGCAAGTTTTTGTTGTAAAACACTTAGATGTCAAAATTTTATTTTCCTAAGTGTTGCCATCAATGCCAAAGGGGGAGATTGTTGGCATTTTTGTTGTTTATGTTGTGATTGTCATTGATGGACAAATACTTGTATTGAGATCCCCTTTATATGTATGAGCTCATGCTCAATCGGTATTTGTTCCAACCGGTCTATGGTATACTAGTCTTTAGACTAGTGGTGATTTTGCAGAATGTGTTTCCCAGTCTGAAGCGACATGTCGACCCCAAGTGGTTCATAGATCACAAGCGGTATGAGGGAGCAAAGCGGCACAACACATTCTTACCAGTCTTCATTTTTGTCAAACCGGCAACCGGTATTTTTGTATGAACCAGTAATACTCTATGATGAGTTACCAATCCACCAATTGTTTGACGGTGCCGACACATTGATGGTGCTTTTTGTGTCGTGTTACTGAGTATGTCTAGATTCATTGAACCTAGGAAATTGTAATGTAATCCTATTGGACTGACATGAAATCAAATTCCTTTAAAAGGACATCATGTCTAAGGTTTTTAAGTTGTTGTTGAAAGGGTTAATGTTGAGCTAGGGTTTAAGGTGGGAGTCAAGAACGATCTTATCTGAAGAGATCAAGTTGTAACTGTGAGAGAGAGAGAGAAGACTGAAGTAATGCTGGAATGCATTAGCTGTGAGCAATACTGGATCTAACCAAGCAGTTTGTGCTATTAGATAGATCAAACACTTGTTGATTACTCACATCTTTGACAAGTCTGTAGCCCTTAACCGGGTAGGCCTCAAAGCCTTTGTAAAATCCTCTAACAAGGTGGTTCACACATGTGAATCTAAAATCCTCTAACAAGGTAGTCTTTAATCGGACTTATCTCCTAACAGAGATTGAGATTCCTAATAGGATCTGTTCTGGTGAAGAACATTGTAAGACCTTAATCAGTCTGGTTTCTATTTTGCAGATAGTGACTTGTGAGTTCCATCTCACCATGGTTTTTTCTAGTTGGGTTTCCACGTCAAATATCTTGTGTTATGGTTGTATTGTTTTCTTGGGTGAACGCCTTATTTGCATTTTGGTTTGCATGTGTGGTAGTCGGTTTGACTGTTAGACTGCTTTACCAGTTTATCTTTAGACTGTGTAAGTGTTTTAGTGCATAAGTTTTTGGCATACTAATTCCCCCCCCCTCTTAGTATTCATCATAATATGCGAATTATAGGTTAAGGGTTTATGTATGAAGTAGAGCTAAAACCAATACTGGATCTGGCATAACAGATGCTAATTTGAAGCAGTAGAAGACATTGGATTTGTATAATCCATTTTTGTAAGTCAATGTGACTTCCTTTGTAATTGAGCAGTGATCTCTAGGCACTTGGCCTTCCTACATGTGCAGGCCCCTCTTGTAAAATATTAATATTCCCTTATTGGCCAGTAAGTGAATATTGTGGGTCACAAATCCCATCGAGGTTTTTCCCACACCGGGTTTCCTCATTAAACTACTGTTATGGTGTGCTTTTCATGTGGTTATTGTTATTCTTATTTACTACATTATTTTGGTTTACCGATACATAGTATTGATATTCTTTACATGTTTTAATTCAAGTAAATTTAGAAACCGGTTAGATACTAATTCACCCACCCCTCTCAATATCTTTGGGAATCCTAACAGTAATCACATTCCTAGAAGCCATCATGAAGTTCCAAACTGCAGACCCTGATGGATAATCAAGGATAGTAAATATACATGATGGGGTAGGAGCATCTAAATAATTTGCTTGCATAATTTGACACCACAAAGCATGTGTTTTTTCATAAATATTCCAAACCAACTTTCCCCCAAAGGCCTTATTCCTTTTTGAAAGATCGTGCAGACCAACCCCGCCCATAGATTTACTTGGAGTCATTTTTTTGAGAGACACAAGCAAGATCTTTTTATCTTCTGAAAGATCCAAATAAAATTTCAAATAATTTTCTTGATATGGGAAACAATAGATTTTGGGGCTTGAAGGACTGAAATGTAATAATTTGGAATTGTAGCCAAAACAGTTTTGACAAGAAGGATTCTGCCTGACAGAGGTAACCATCTAGCTTTCCATACATAAATTCTTCTTTTTAATTTGTCAATCACAAAATCCAAAAAGAAGGTTTCCCTACTCCCATAAAGAAAGGGATACCCAAGTATGAGGATGGAAGAGAATCCACTGGAAAGCCCAATGTCTGGATAATGTTGTTAGACACCATTTCAGAAGTATTGAATATGAATAATTTAGATTTCTGAGCACTGATTTTCTGCCCAGATCCGGAAATATATATGTCCAACATTTTCTTAATATGCCTTGCTTCTTGAATATTGGAACAACCAAATAAAAGTATATCATCTACAAATAAAGTGTGAGTGATAGAAATTGAGGTATTAGGGATGCATACCCCCTTCCAAAGACCCAGACTCAACTGCTTATTGACCAATTTGCTAAAACCTTCTACCATAATAATTAAGAGAAAAGGTGATAGTGGGTCACCTTGTTGAACTCCTTGAGTGGCTTGAAAAAAACTAGAAGGATTACCATTAACAATAACTAAAAAATGTGCCCCATAGAGACAATTTTTTATCCATTTGCACCACCGATCCAAAAAGCCAAACTTTTTAAGCACTCTCAAAAGAAAAGACCAACATACTTTATCATATGCTTTCAACATGTCTAATTTAGCTATGAAAGTAGGAGATTGTGAAGAGTTAATTGAGTGCAAAACTTCATGGGTCAAAAGCGCACCTTCCAATGTTTCCCTACCAAGAACAAAACCTCCTTGTTGAAGAGATATTACTTTAGGAATCAAGGATTTTAATCGGAGGTAAATAACTTTTGTGAAAATCTTGTACATTGTATTACACAAGGAGATAGGCCTAAATTCTGCAAAAGATTGAGGGTTATCGGATTTGGGGATAAGAGAAAGATGAGTTAAATTGAAGTTCTTGAGAATAAAAGCTTTTTGTCTTGACTCCTCCAAAGCCATTAAAAGATCAAATCTTAAAATGTCCTAACATTTTTGAAAGAATAGTATGGTGAAACCGTCAGGGCCTAGAGACTTGTCTGGAGCCATCGAAACTACCACCTCTTGTAATTCAGCAAGAGAGAAAGGTTGCATCAGATAATCATTATCACACTATGAAATCAAACAAGGGATAAAATCTAGCAATATCTCGACATTGGACTCCTCAGGAACAAAAGGAAGGGAGGGAGCAAGAAGATTTTTATAGAAGAGTTCACCCTCTTCCCTAATTTCTTGTTCATTAGTTGATTTTAGCCCTGAAGAAGAGGCATTTATAGAAAAGATAGTAGATGTGTCTTGTTTAATCTTTGTAGATGCCTGAAAGAACTTAGTATTTTTGTCCCCTTCTTTTAACCATAGCTCCCTTGATTTTTGTCTCCAATACTCCTCCTCTCTAGAGCACAATTCTTCCCAGTAACTTTGTAAATGCTTCTGCTTTGAGAAGTTTTATGGATTAATCCTAGTAGAAAAGATAAGTTCATTGATGTCCTTTAATTCATTCTCTACATTTGATTTCTCTGCAAATATATATTTTTGAATACTTCCCTATTCCAGACTTTGATATTTGCTTTTACAAGCTGCTTTTCATATAAAGTTGAAACATTTTGTTCCCCCTACAGAAGGGAGCACTTACCCACCATTGATGAAGTAGAGCATGAAAGTGTGGGTGCTGAAACCACATTCTTTCAAACTTAAAAGAAGGTCTATGATGAGAAGCTTCATGTTTATCCAAGCATAATGAGATAGGAAAATGGTCAGATCCAGTGAACGATAGAATATTAGAGTTGAAAGTATATTTCTGAAGGATCCATTCATATGAAATGAAAAACCTGTCCAATCTACTTGCAATTTGAAGGGAAGTTCTCCGATTTGTCCATGTAAATTGACAATTAGAAGGTAAAATATCAGAAAAGGGCGTTATTAGACATAAAAGATCTAAAGTCTTCAATCAACTTAGACGTAGTAGGATTGCCTCCATGTTTCTCATCCTGAGACAAAATGGCATTAAAATCACCTCCTAAGATGATTTTTTGAACTCCCTGTTGTTGGATCTGACAAGATAAAGTATTCCAAAGAGCATGTTTCTCTTGAGGAGCCATTGGACCATAGATATTAAAGAGAACAAAGGATAAATCAAAATTTTCAATAAGAATAAGATGCCAATTTATCCCTTGGTTCAAAGTTTTTGCTTTGATTATCCTGGAATTCCACAAGGTCAGAATACCATCGAAAGCCCCTACTGTAGGAGTATGTATGCAATCCCATAAAGTCCATTTTTTAAAAATCTTTTGAGAGGCTTCATTTGAAAGATTTGTTTCTTGTAATAAAATGATGTTTACTTGGGAGGAATCCAACTGCTGTTTGATCCGTCCCCTCTTGTTAGAGGCATTCAAACCTCTGGCATCCCAAGATATGATCCTCATTGCATTTGAGAAGAACAACATGTTCTTCTCGATCTTGAGTGGGGTGAAAACTTACCTACAATTATAGTTTGGATACTTGCTGCGATCTCTTCTTGGATTTTAAGAATCTTTGGCTTCCGACCTCTTTTTTTAAGTGTTTTAGATAACAAATGAGATGAAGAGACTGTTTGAGAAAGATAGAGATGTTGAGAAAAATTGAAGTCAAGTTGTGTGGAAGGTTGAAAGGGCTGATATGAATTATCTCCAGCCACAATGTATTCAACATGACTAGATTCTAATAGGGGTGAGAAAATGGGTGGTGAAGTATTGAGAGAAAGAGGCATAACATCAATAGAAGGGACATCCTGAATTTCCAGAAATTCCTCGAGAGCAATTTCATCAATCAAGTTTGATGCAACAAAGATAAGGATACCATGTACCATTAATTCGATATTTGGAGTATCTGACGAGGATTCAACGGTGGGAAGACTGCGATCAACCACATGGAAAGGTTGACAATTAAACATCAAGCTATGAATCAGGTTATGCTTTGCATTTAGTGATATAGAGATTTCCTGGGATTGAGTATCTGAGGTTCCCATGGAAGTTAAACTCAAAAAAGAAGAAGTGAGCTTCCTAAAGAGAGGAAGAAAATATTTTCTTATACAACCAATCAACCAGGATTGAGGGGCAGTGGATCTTAAAAGATATTTTCTTGAATCTACCCCCAAATTTTTGCAGAAAAATTGAACCAGAAATAGCAACCTGATATTGAGGAGATTTATTCCAATTAGAAGGCTTTATTCTTTTTTCTATTGGAAATAAAACGTCGGTCATACAACCCAAAAATACTTGAGAAGGAATCAGAGAGAGAGGAGGAACTGCTTGAAACTGAACACCCTGGAAAGGTCTTGCAACATTATCAACATTATTCAGAGGTACGGAGCTCTTTGTTGAGTCAACTACACTTGTTGTCCCACTTGGTGTATTAAGAGGAGATGAAGCAGACTGATAAAAAGAGCATTTATGGAAATCATTTACAAAATCCTTGCAGACCCTAACAACATCAATACCTGATCCTTGACACTGCGAATTAAAATGACCCAATTTATCTATACAGTCATCAACATCTCTAGTACCCTGTATGCAAATGTCTTGATTCCATTTACCTATGGAGGAATTCATTATAATGGACTTGGGAAGTGGCTTTGTGAGGTTTAGCAATAAGTATACCCTGACGGTTAAATGGGCAAGTTTGTATGGGATAAGTCACGCTTGATAAAAATACCCATTTGGTTAACCAAAATTTCCACAATATCTTGATCATGATATTCAAGCACGAGCCCCAAGAGAGTAATCCAAAAAGGCATGAAAAGAGGGGGAACTAAATCCAGACTAAAATTTGGAACCCATGCCAAAGTGATAATACCAACACCCTTACAGAACCATCCCTTATATCTATGAACACAATTTATATGTTCTTTGGAATAAAAAATCACAATAAAAAAGAGAGATTGCTTATCCATCAAAAAAATATCTTTCAAGCCCAGCCAATTCTGTTTAGCCCAAAATGAAAGTTGCATAAAGGAAATAGTAGAATAAAGTTTACCAATGAGGGTTGTGGCGCGTAACAGATCTATTTGAGGCTGAATAAGGTGGTCTGACAAAATGATCTTATACACACCTTCAAATTTGCCTGATTTTTCAGTATTAGTAGCAATCGTGATCTTTGGCAAGACCGGAGCCCTACTACCCTCTTTAGCTGTATCATTTAAACGTTGCCCATTACCTTCTGCATCCGAGTTTTGTGCTAGTGGATCAGGAAGAAATATGCAAGGGGTTTTCTTTCTCCAGTTCTGTGTAATCTGTTTTGGTTTGAAGGGTGCTCCTTGGCGCAAATTGTTTATTGGAAGATTGTTTGGAGTTGAAAGAAATTTGGGGTTTATCAACTGGGTATTGTTTGGCCAGGTCACATATGATGGAAGATTAGTAGGATTAGCCTGCAATTCGAATAGAGAATGATGTGACAATGGTGGTGTCCCCTCGCAAATGTCAAAGGGGGGTTGTGGTGTTCGATCTAGTCGGCATGCAAAACGATGTCGCGGGAATCTTGTTTTTCTCCCCTTATCCTGCAGCCTACCTGGAAACTGCGAGAATCCATCAAAATAGTGCCTATTCTTTGATATACCATCATGTAGCTGCCACAAAGCCCACCTAACTCCCATGGGTCCAGTTCCTAGCAACCCTAGTTGCATGGTTCACCGCATCACTCCGAGTTACTCAATGCATGTTTTCACAATCAATGAGCGATCTCTGTTACTTGTTATCTCCACCGTTTGGCAGAGGTCACAAGTCTCTCCACCACCACCCATGTATCACTGTCTCCCAACCTACAACTCCCACTACTGCCCCCGTGGGTATTGCCACCTCTCAGCCTCTCGATTTGGGTTTAGTATTATTGCAATGGTTGCATCAAAACTTCCACTTACTAGAGAATACCCTAACAGGGTCTGCAAGAAGAATACCCGATCTTGAGAATCGCTATAGACCCTAACAATTGTTGCAATTGTTTACACTCACCACCTCTGGCTTAGGGTTTGCATAACCATTTCCAAAGTGAATGGTCTCGCTCACCCTGCAACTTCCTCTCACCCCTACCTCTCGGCCTCCAGTGATGGTCGCTCACCTTGCAACTTCTGCTCACCCCTGTCTCTCGGCCTCCAACGATGGCCACTCACCTTGCAGCTCCCGCCGTCGACCCTGCGAGTCTCACCACCTCTAGTTTAAGGTTTATGGTCATGATGGTTGCAGAGTAGGAGTAAGGTTAATGTACAATAATTTTATGGATTAAGGGATTAGAGTAATTAAATATTATGTTTATACCTACCCATTTATTTTATTGGTTGAGATTTAGGGGTATGTAAATAATATTATTTTATATTCTTACCTCGATTTTTGGAAGGGGGTTGGTATAGAATATAGTTTATAGGAATATTTTTATTGGCTGGGATTATTCTATAGTTTTTGAATGAGATTTTATTTATTGGGTTTTTTTGAGCATTTGGGAGAGAGCTTCTATATTGATTTTTTGCGACTTTGGATAATTTTGAATGTTACGGAGTTTCTTTTTTGTTTCAATTTGGAGCTTGGTTGGATTAGAATCTTGGATTGGATTGTTGAAGATTTTGTTTTGTCTCTTCATTAGATTTCTCTTGCCATCACTCTATAATGTCCCGTCAGGAAACCCCGAAGGGATTAAGCTAAAACACAAGAATAGAGTGCAAATAATTTTCTTTTAAAAATTAAACACAACCTAAAGATACAAAGAGATATCAAAGTTCAGATTACATAGCGGAAGACTTCAACTAACACCTAAAGAGTTTCCCAACGTGATTACTTAACTCCACATTTAACTTAACTCATGCTAATTAATCCAATAAGATGATTATCTTAATAATGAGATAATTCTTAAACAAGGATAATTTCTTTCAGTAAGATAAAAATATAGATCACAAGATAAGGTTCATCCATTGAGGTAAAAAGTATAGGTAACATAATAGGGTTCATCCAATAAGATTTAACCATACCTTTCGGTCAAACTTTTCATTAAAATATAAGCCATGCATCTAATTTTATAACACACTTTAATTTCATCATAAACTAATGAGTTCTTTCCAAGCATACTTAATTGTATTATCAATAACTGAATACATTCTATTATTCAAAACTATATTCTTTCATGATCCAAATTACTGCATTTAAAAGATGACTACATACATGCATTTATGATTAATTTTATCTACTTCACTTTATACATTGTAACATAATGCCATCCATACATGCTAAAACTAAAAAAGAAATATAAGAACATAAGCATCACATAACACCAAATTGATATCGGAGTTCACCCCTAGAGGGCTACATCTCTAGGTGTGCTCAACTACAAGACCCCTCTAATAATAAATAATAGGAAGAATACATAAGGTTCACATCATTTACAATCCTTCCATCAAGGTGAACATAACCAATATACAAATGACCATATCGGTCAAATAAATACATGAATGATCCCTGAATATGAAAGGATCCAACTGATCATAATAGAAGTAAATACAAAGGTCCACTGGAGCATCCGCAAAACTAAGTCATCGCAACCCAAGGTCTAGCATGATATCAGGTTCTCACAAGGGCATAAGCAACAGGACAACTCCACAACAGTGCTCCTATCAAGACAACACAACAACACACTAGTGAGCATAAGGGACAAGTGTCATCACATAACCTGGTATGGTTACCATGGTAGGTCTTCATAGGTTCTGGCCCCATCCACTGGGTTACCCTGGCAACCTATTCCGAACCTCCGGTCCATCCAAACCTCATGTGGACCCACACATCCTTTCGTGAAGACAAGAATGATGGTTTGCCATTTCAGGCCTTCTCACAACATGTCGAGTCTGTGTTAGCACTCATCCCATGTGTGAGGCACAATTATCTTACTTAGTGATTCATTAACTAACACTCTAATATGCTATTAGGTTATCACTTATTAGACACACTTCCAATGGGTTACCCAGCAACCACTTTGGGCACGGCCCCCAATCGAAAGCCACTTTCCCATATGACACTAGACCATACTCAACGAACTCCTAAACCCAGGAATACACAAGGTCAAGCAAACAGAGTTCAAAATGGAGGGAACAACCATCTGGTCAAACACGACTTCATACGAGGTGCACTAACTGACGGTACTCTAACTAGAGACCTGACCAGCTATGGCCAACCATGAAACAACATTCGACACCCACATAAAGGACATGACTGATTACAACACCATCACAAGATAATAGTCAAACTGGAGACTGAGGACAGAAACAGGTACCCCAAATCGACCATACGATAGGGTCCAATCAAACAAATCAAGTCTTGCCATTACTTAAGCAAAAGCGAATACAACAAATTAAGCTTGCATAGGCAATAACCGGGAGAGACAATCTTTTTCCATAATGATTTAAACATTAAAAGTCTATCAAGTTTTCTAAATGATCTAAGTTGATTGCAGTTATCTACCTCATCTAGGTACAGGTCGTTTTTGGTTTTCTAACTCACTAAGTTCGTTTGCATCAAAACATAACATAAATACATCATTACGAGTATTTAAACCAAGTTCACATGAATATATTTAAATAACCATTAACCGTCTAAATATGATATTTAATCTTCAAATAAAAAATCATTGTCATACTGGTTCGAAAATAATTTCTCCAAGTTCGTCTTTTCCAGAACCAAGTTACACTTTACAGATCAAGGAAATATATATATATAAGGAACCCAAATATAGATAATCCATTCCCAAATTAACAAATTATTTCCTTATGCACATATAGAAAAATACCAAAATTAACTATTAATTAATATATATTTATTAATCCGTGATTAATAAAATATAACAAATTAATAATTAATAAAAAAATTAACAAATCAAGTATTTAATTAGAAAAATATGCATTAATAATAAAATAGAATTTGAATATTAATTAATGAATATTTGCCATTATACAATTAATTAATAACAAATTAATCATAAATTATTAATTAATGACCATATTTAATCATAATTAAAAAATTTATTTAAAATTATCTATTATTATAATAATAAATTATTATATTTTTTTTTTGCAATAAAAAAAATATATAAAAAAAAATATACAAATTCCCAAAATGAAAAGGGGAGGGGGTACCCACGTGGACATCCACGTGGGCCCCATGGTAGCTCACGCTACCATTGGTAGCGCTGCTACCAATTGGTAGCGTGCTACCTCCCGCGTGGTGTGGGGTTTTTCCCCGCCACGTGGGTTAATTTCATTTTATTTTTATTTTTTTCCTTTTATTTTTTTTAAAAATTATTTACTGCTAAAAAAATAATAGTACACAATAAAAAAAAACATAGTCAACAGAGACTCTAAAATTTTGCATTTTTCAGAATAACCAGATCCAGGAAAGGGAAATTTCTTCCAATCAAACACCACATTGGCAAAATAAGATTGATTAACATCCAGTTATCCAAACCCTTCTACCAAACTTGACCAAAACAACTAATTTCTCCAAATTAAAACTTAAATCATAGAACATTCATGGAGTTTTTAACCAATTTTATTAAGAGCAACCAAAAATTTTAACTAGAGGTTTGATAAGAGGGCAAGGAGGGTTTGAGTTTGTGATTTCATTACAACTCTTCCATTTTCCACACAAAATAAGGAATTATCTACAAACACAGCCAGAGTTTTACAAAACAATTTCTTTAAAACAAAGAAGCCAATGAAATAAACCAGAGGCCTACATGGTTCAACAATCCTGGCAAGATTGAAGGAGAGCCCAACCTGCAAGCTCCAAAAATCCTTTCTTTTGCAAAATCCCCAAATTTTCATTCTCCAAAAATATTTTTCAAAATACTCTTCCAAAAATATCCTCCCCAAAATTATTTTCAAACCTAGGTTAAATGGGGAAAAGTTTGACCAAAAATTCATTTTTGGATTTAAAATATTTTTATAAAAAATAAAATCTCCAAATTCATTCTTTTCAACAATTCAATACATTAAACTTGCTTTTCAATTTAAAATTGATTTTCCCAAATATTTGAAATTAACCTTTCTATTTCAAAATGCCAAAGAGATTAAATTAATTCGATTTCAAAAAAACTTTAAATCTTTCCTTTCCAAAAGCATAAACTGAATAAATTTAACATTAAAATTAACCATTTAAACGAACTTGCTACCAACTTGAATTGAGCAATTCTAATAATGATAAATCACATAAAAGGAACCTATTTAATTTAGTCCCCAAAATACTATTGTGTAAACACATATTAAATCAAATTATATACTAAGGATTAAATACTCAATTTAACCACACACAAAACACACAACCCAAGAAAGTCAAACAGACAGACGATCTGCATACCCAACCAAAGGGAATACCAACAAACGACCGACGACGCTCACTTGAGCATGACTATGGTCAAACGAGGGTCTTACGACCACCTAATCCAAATTCTAAGGACCAAAGAGGGACACCCAAACCTGCGAATCCAGGTGGAGACGAACCTCGCACCCATGCAGCACTATACCTGAAAACTCCTACAACCAAGAGTCATACATGCATACATATATATACTTAATGAAAGCGTTAGCCCGAGATTAATAATATGAAATAGGAGAACTAATAAACTTGCATACAAATTGGTGTGAAAACCACATTAACGGGTATGCGCAAAAATCAAAACATCTGACTATAACATTATATTATGATAAACTAACCAAGGTCAAACTGAGATTAGAAATTGATTAGGGTAGGGGTACTACACACTCTATTTTCCAGGTTGGAGCTATGCCTTTACTCTTGCATTTTGAATTTAAAAGGAGTTGTTCTGATTGATTAAAAAATAGGTTTTAAGGACCCAAAACCTTTACATCATAGAAAGAGAAAGAGAAGGCAAAGGATTAAAAGTCCGCATACATATCGACTGGCCAGAAGACTAGTGAACAGAAAGAACAACAAAGCAACAAAACAACAAAACACAGAAAAGAAACCGGGGAGATGCTACACAACAATTTTCTTTAGCAGGTCCTCTGCCTTTATCACCAACTCATCATAGGTAGCCTCGACAGCTTTCAGCTCTTCCAGATCCTTGTTCATTTTCTTTTCCTTCCTCTTGCCTCTGGTGCGGGTTTTGGGACCTTGAGCTTCCCCTGTACCTTCAGCGTCCAAGTCAATTTCCTGGATTTCCTTGTCATCATCAAGCTTACTGATGAGGGTATGAGTATTATTGGCTGAGATTTTTAGAATACTAAGGCTCTGCTCTGCGATATTCTTAAGGCACTCCTCAATTTTTTCCAATTTAGTGATAGTATCTAAGAGTGTTTTTTCACTAGTTTCCACAAGGCTTTTTCTGTCCAGCATCTCCTTTTCAATCTTCTCAAACCTGGGGTTGAAAGCATCTCTGATGTCTTCCGCTTTAGCAATAGTGTTTTTCAGATCCTCAATATAGTCAGCCATTGTATTCCCCTCCCCTATATTAATGGTCTCCAGAATCAGGACTCTGTTGCATAGTTTTTAATACTCATCCACAACTTTTTTGTAACCATCAATGAGCCATTCCATAGTTTTCATAAAACCATGCAAGCCCTCGGGAGGAGGGCCATAGGGGGGAGTTGCTTTTCTAGGGGTTACTTATTCATCTTTAGGGATATGGAGGGCGGAGATAGTGTCGGCAGCCCTGAGAGTCTCTTCCATTGTCTCCTTTTCTAGGCTGTGCTCGGCTTCTAGGGTCCTAGCTTGCTTGTCAGCTTCCAGTTCCTTGCCAGTCTCCTCTTTTTTCTTATGCTTTTTCTGGGTCTAGGCTTGGTTTTTAATTTTCTTCATCAGCAACCCTTTAGGGTTCTTCTTCTCCTCAGAATAATCTGAATCCTCTTCTTCCGAAGAGATGTTGATCAAGGGTTTGATTTGAAGTTTTTTGCCCTTGGAAGATGAGGGTCTTGTTTTCCTCTTCTTACTACTCTCATACTCTGAATCATCAGAGCTATCCTTAGTATCAGATGAGGAATCATTGTCGGATTCCTCCTCCTCTGAAAAAGTAGAATCAGACATATCTTCCTCAGAGTCCACAGAGGGCTGCATCTGGTTAATTTGACTGGCCTTTAAATGGTCATAAATAAGGACCATTAGGCCTTGGTGCATTGCAGTATCGCCCAGAGGATTCTCTTTGTAGGCTTTAAGGGAAGCATTCATTGAGCAAAGCAAGAAATAAGGAAAATTCACCTTATCATTATGCCTAAAGTGGTTTAATAGAACAAAATGATACCCATAGACTTTCGTAAACCTACCATCTAGAGTAATATACCACATTAAAACAAAGAGAATTTCCCACCAGGGTTTGGCAAAAGCCCTAGGTGGGTAGTAGGTTTTACTCAACTTTACCAGTCATTTTTTCTCTTTCTCAGTAATTGGGTACCTTTCAATGGCTTCCCTGCTGCCCTTCCTGTCTCTGTAGAAGTTGCAGCCTTCCCTGTTGAGACCCGTAGCTTTAGCAATTAAATCTTCATCAATTTCCACCATTTGGTCACCCATTTTTAACATGCCCTTCTTCTAGTTTATGTAGAAAAGGCTAGTTACCATTCCATCACGGCCGTGGAGTCTCTCTATGAAGTTCGAGAGACCACCCTTCTGCAAAATACCCCACACCTCTTCCTTCTGTTTCCATTCTTTGCAGCTACTTGGCTCATATCGTCTCCTATTTCTGCCCATGATGTTGCTTCTCACAGCCAAATTTTGAAACTTGCAGAGCTGGTTAAATAGAGAGCTTTTTGGAGCTAAAACAATTACCCAGCAAGCATGGGAGTTGATGGCATTGATGTTATAATGAGTGATTTTCTCATTATAGAAATAACGCGAAGTGCTCACATCAGTACTTTTCATTATTACCCTGTCAATCAAGAGTCTTTGGGGTACTTCTATATCGCTCATCACTTATGATTTTTCTGACATCTTTGGGGAGTCCGCTCTCACCCATCCATGTGGTAATTGTCTCATTTTTAACCGCCACATTGGCAGCCCAATCAGCAGAATAGTTGGCCTCCTGATAGATATGGGAGATATGACATTTTTTAAAGGTTCTAATAATGTCAATAGTAGAAGTGATTATGTTGTGAATCGACCATGAGGGTTTTGAAGTCCCATTGAGGCACTCTATTATATTATTTGAGTCCCCTTCTATCCATAGATAGGGGAAATTCCATTTTTGACTAGGATAATGCCTTGAAGAGGTGCCATAGCTTCAGCTTTATGGTTAGTTTGGGTTCCAATAGGGACAACAATCATCTCTTTGTAGATTCCTCTATGATCTCTAAGAATAGCTCCACAACCTGAAGGACCTGGGTTACCTTTGGCTGCACCATCAAAATTGATTTTGAGCTAGCCTTGGGGAGGGGTTTGCCATTTAGCTTCAAGCCTTTTATTGTAGCTAAGATTAGGACCATTGGTGATCTTCATATTCCAAGCCCTTAAGATATTTGACTCCAGGGAGTTATTTGAGTAACAAGGACCCTCCATGATTCCCATATTTTCCTGGATAGCCCTTTAAATTTTTTGGAATACAGTATCTTGATTTAGGGAGACATCCCTAAAGATTCGGTTGTTTCTTTCTTTCCAAAGACCCCACAAGATGTGAGGAAGAGAGAGCTACCACATACATCTCAAAAAAGAGTTAGTCCATTGAATATGCCAGGAGGAGAACAAATCTCTGATGTTACTAGGAAACACCCAAGCTAAACTAAAGCTCTTGAGGAAACTTTCCCAAACTGAGGCTGAGAAGGAACAGTGGAGGGCAAGGTGGTCCACAGACTCTTCCTCTTGAAAGCACAACACACACCTGTTAGGAAGGGCAAAACCTCTACCTTTTAGGTTGTCAATGGTAAGGATCTTATTTGGAGGATAGTCCAGAAGAAAAAATTGATTTTGGGGGTGAGACCTTTTATCCATGCTTTAGACCAGAAAGGATTTATAGGGGGGGGGGGGGGGGGAAGGACACAATACAATGAAGACATAGTTAAAGTACCTTTGGGATCATGTTTCCAAATCAGGGAGTCCTCTTCATTATTTAGCCATATTGCAGACAGATGGGTCTTAATCTTAGAAAGGCTAGGGTGGATACTATCAATGTTCTGCCAATTGTTCCCATCCCAATATTCTGCCACTAAGGAGCCAAAAGAGCCAATACAGGAAGGGGCATGGGAGGCCCATTCATGGAAGTCCATTAGGGGTTTATCAAAAAGCCAGGGATCCTCCCAGAATCTAACGTTTCTGCCATTTCCAAGTTTCCATATCACTCCTTTAGCAATCACATCTTTACATTTAGAAACATGGTTCCAAATATGGGATCCATTTATACTAAGATCTGAATTAAGAAAAGAAGAGAGAGAAGAAGACAAAAGAGAGTACTTACTTCTCCAAATTTTGCACCATTCAGAATCAGAATGAAACCATCTCCAAGCTTGTTTGGACAAGAGAGCTACATTTAAAGTACGAATCCTCCTGAGACCCAGACCACCTTTGCTTTTCAGCCTACAGACCTGATCCCAGGCCACCAAGGACATTCTTTGCTTTTCCTCAACCCCAGACCATAGGAATATTCTTTGAATTTTCTCAATTGCTTCAGCATACTTGACTTGGAGATTGGGAAATGTAATTGGAGAAAGGATAGTAATATTGATATACACATATATTAAGGTTTCGGAAATTAATATTTGTATGCTTTTTACTTATTTTGCTAAATGTTGCCATGAAAGTTGAATTTTGCATTCATTGTGTTTGTAGTTATTGTTTTATCTTCCCTATGGACTTGTTAAGTCCTTGTTTTCTATTCTATTTGTGTATGAGACCCTCTCTCTCTACCTTATTTAGTCATGTGGTGATGTCACTTGATTCTTGGCAATGTCTATGTATGACTGTGTATGTGTGATGTTGAGAAATGAAGTTTAAATTCTCTTGTGAGGTTTTGTTGCTCCAATTATTCCTTGCTTTAGCTTTATCTTGATCTTAAACACCTTCTGGGAGTGTTATGTACCTCATTTGTGATCCTATATGCAATTTTGAGTGGATTCGTAACTTTATACCTCTGTTTTTCATCATTTTTATACTATATTTTGGATGCGCTATTATGCACCTCATATGCGCTAAAGTTTACTTTGTATGCACTAGAGAATATTTTATATGCACTAATATACACCCCATATGCACTAATCTGGTCCTTGCATGCTCTAAACTGCCCTGCTTTGTTGGTTTGTCAGTTTTGCTTAATGTGATTACTTTTTTCGGATTTGGGGCTTGTCCTAGAGGCTTATGTGATTGCTTGACGATCTCAGAGATGTCTTGGATTTGATATTATTCATTTCATGTTTTGAGCTCCTATAAGATGGTTTGTTCCTTATCGTTGAGGGTTGTGCATATGCATTGTATTGCTCCAACAAGAGGGTGAATTCCTTGTTGTTGAGGATTGATATCATGGCTCCAGTGGGATGTGTTTTTCCTTACTATTGAGGATTTGAAATGGTTTTGGATTCATCTTTGGCTCATGATCATGCTTTGGCTCTTTGTTTGTTATGCGTTGGTGAAGGCTCTTGCCTTGTATGTGGCCTTATGGATTCTAATTATGTTCAACATGTTCTCAGTTTTGTATGAGCACTTTAATGTCTCTTGTGAGCCTTCATTATGTATTTATGATGTTATTTTATTTTTTTATACCCTAAGGTCTTGACATATGGTAGAGGGAGTGGGCTTTCATAAGATGACTGGGGTCATGTGAGATAGGTTGTTTAGCACCTAGATGGCCAGGACACATTGAAAGTTTTCTTGATCTTAACAAGTGATAACATTACTAATTAAATTTATTGGGTTGGGATTCACTTAATAAGATAATAATAATTAGATTGAGACCATTGAGATGGCAAGCTAATCTCCATTTTTCTCACATAGGTTGAGATGGCTCCACATATCTATCAGGGATTGATTTTACCCTTCTATGTGAGAGTAGCTTGTATGTATATAAGGGGTATGGATTACTCTTCTATATGAGGATATCATACATGACTACTTTGGGTGTAGATTTACCTTCTTTGTGAGGATAGAATTTAGAGACATGTCTATCATGGTTGGCCATATTCCCTTCTATGTGAGGATAACATGTGATGACACTCCACCCCTACATATGACCATGGTCCTTATACCTTGATTTGTTGTTATGCCTCTGGGAGAGTTTATTGATTTTCTTTTAGCCATGTGATGTGATTTGGTTATTGATATATTGTATACCTTTGTAATTTCATGTTGACTCCCTTGATTGTTAGGTGTTAGCCTAGGTCTTGAGTGAGAGTTGAAACCTCATGCCATCTCCTAGACCGAGGGGTGGTTCCTATTTGGTTCCACATGGTCGGGTGGTTTGATGCCTTCTTCCATTGGGATGCTTGCATGCATGGATATGGATTTATATTATCTCATCATGTGGATGGACCCTTTTGTAGCATAATCTATGTAATTAGAATTGCTATAATGTATTTTGTGTTTCAAGAGAGATGTAATAGTAAAGAAAACTGTGTAATTAATATCTTGTGAACATATGTTTTAGGACTTGTAGTGGGTTGATTTCAGAATGAGATGTATTGGATAAGATCATTGTAATGGTTATTCAATGCACATGTAATTCCATATTAGAAAAGAATTAAATGATTGAGTGATACGACTGGATTATCTTGTGTATATCTTGTGGATGGTAGTGGATAAGTTAATGCTTATGTATGCCTTGGTTGAAAGATATTGAACCTTAAATGTTAGTTATCCTTGGAATATGGAAAAGAATGAGTAGTTGTAGATTTGTATGAACTTTATGATTCCTCTTTATGTGAAGCTGATTTCTATGTTGAGATAGTATAATGAATCATGATGAAATTGAAAATATAAGAGAGAATATGTACCTATTCCATGTACTCATATGTAATAGGACATGATGATGAGGTAGTCAAGGTTATGGTATTATAATGGAATAGGATGTTGTATTCATTATATGATACATGTTGTAAGAATGTTCATTAGGTAGAAAGAGAGAGAGATTTATATGGAACAAGATTTGAAATGGTTAGCTATGTGTGTGTCCTGAATGTAGAAATGGTGCTATTAGACAATCTTGTTATACATAATCTAATTGGAAAGTAACTAGCATTTGTTGTATAGACTTGTTTATGGTTGTGTAGATGTTATCTTAATGAGTTGTATGATGAAATTAAGAAAGGAAAATAATTTAAATTGCTTATATGTTGATAGTGCTATTTGGATTCATAGTGAGTTAGATGGTTAGTGAAGAAATAGGGAATTAGGAACACTTGGAATTGGTGTTCTAAAATGAACTTACCGAGTTAATGGGAATGTGATAGGATAAGTGTTTGGAAAATCATGGTTCTCATGATAAGAGAGATAGTAATGTAATTGTTATAGTAAATATTAATGGTTTTATGATATTGTCGTGTTATATGTTATTGCTAGTAAGTAATGACATTAAAGTACCCTAGGGGATGAATGTATAGATGAATGAATGATTGGTTATAGGTGTGCATTGAGATGATGATTGTTATAATGCTATTTCCACTTGCATTGTATGAGGTTATGGTTATCTTCATGATGTTGTATGCAATCATGTTATATTGATCTATGTATTGGAGTAATGATAGTTTACTATGTTGCATTAGTATATGTTTGAAAAAAAAAATTACCTCTATTTTTTAAGTTTGTTTAGTTATTTTCTCTAGGGTATTTTGGCAGGCATTACACCCTTGGTAATTAATATTCTATGGTGGTATTTTGAGCCTCCATGAGTCTATATATTTATGGGTTTAGTTGGAGACAAGTATGAGTTTGTTAAAGTTTTTCTTTTTTTTTTTGGTAAGGGTCATGCTATTTTGTCATGCCCAAAATTTAGGGCAAAACCGGGATGATTTTTTTTTAAAAATACTAACTAATTAACAAAGTTCGCTAACTCAACATGCACTATCATGTTTGCCATATCTATATTCGAGCTAACTCTGATACTAACCATGTAAGGAAATTAATTAAAATTTATTTGCAGAAAACTAAATGATTTAATTTATTTTCTCATCAAACATAGACAATAGATTAATTAAATCATCTCATTTAAAATAGTAGATGAAGATGAAATTAATTTCCAATAACCCATACTTTTTTTTTTTTTAAATAGCATACTAAATTCGCTAATACGAAATGCACTAGTAAGTTTTTGTCTTAACTATGTTAGGAGTTGACTATTATCTACTAACTCGGGATTATCAAAGTAGGTAGCAATTAGATGCGGAATTTTATTTGGTTAGTTACATTGTCTCATCGATTTTATTAAACAAACCAATTCAGTCAATTAATTAACGCATGTAAAATTTAATCTCCAATAGCAAATTGACTTATCTCAAGAACTAATTAAATTAGTTCCGACACTTAGTTATATAGCAGTCCATAATTATATTTTAACGATAATTAACTTATGAACAACCTAAATAGATAAAAGGGTCAATCTTAATTATAGTGAAAAATTCATTCTATAAAGATTATCTCATCTAACACCTATATTTAGGTGGACCTACTATAAAGCATTTTACTATAGAATTTCTACAAGGTTAAACCTCATAAGAATTTTAAATTTAAACTTTTCAATTTCTATCTTATTTAAAACCATATGTCAAAATAAGACATATAAACTATATCGCTTAAATAAATATTAATTCTAAATCTATTTTATCTTCTTATAATGACCAACTCCATTTAAAAATATTACATATATATATATAACTACAACTATATATTAATATATATCTGTAGCTATATGTTTTATTACTTGTATTATTACCTCATATTTCTATCTTTTCCAGCAACCCTAACCTAGAATGAATACTATATAGTACCCCTTATTTTATTTATTCTATAATCCTTTCTATTCTACCCCTAGCCCTACCCGGGCTAGGGTTTTGTATTTTAGTTTTATTTTAATTGTTAATGTGGAGCAGGGCGGAGGAGGGCCGAACCCTAGCGCGGCGGCCATACATCTAGGCGAGGCGGAGGTTAAACACGCGGCGGCGGCGACCCCCGGGTGCCACTCACTATGGACTACCACAGTGGCGGCGTCACTGTGGACGCCCACAGTGGCGGCCCATGGGCTATCTACTGTGGTCGCCCACAGTGGTGCCGCCCACTGTGGTCGCCCACTGTGGTGCCGCCCACTGTGGTCGCCCACAGTGGCGGCTCCCGGCTGCGCCGTCCACTATGCTAAGCACAGTGGTTCGGCTCTTCCGTCGTCCACTGTGCTTAGCATAGTGGCCGATAACCCATAAAACCCTTTTTTTTTTTAATATATTTTTTTTAAATTTTTGTTTATTAAAATAAAAAAAATTACAAAAGAACAAATATATATATATATTAAACAATGAGTTTATTTTTGCTTATTTTTAAGGATGATTTCCCTTACTCCTAATATATAGGCATGCAAATTTATTTATGTATAATTACATGTATATAAACATATATATATAATTATATATATATATATATAAATTTTAAATATAATCATGTGTTGTAACTAGGACATAAATTTTCTATGCAATAAATATATAGGTGTATTTATTCTGAAACATAATTAATAGAGTAGATGTTTTCTTCAGATGGATAACATTATATTTATTTCCTTTGATTAAAAATCTTCGTTACTAAAAGAATCTAGATGAGTCATTTAAAGGTTGATATACTTTCAGCAAAAATAATAAGGTAAAAGGCAGAATTAATTCACTTAAAAAAATCAGCAACTCCAGTATTTTAATTAATTCATAAAATCTGTTTATCCATAGGTTTTATTTTCTGTACATTTACTAATGACAGTGTTAATAAAATTACACAGCAACTATAGGTACATGAAATTATACTAAATCAATAGTCTATTTATCTCTAGATTTTTATTTTCTGCAAATGAGCAAAATGACATAATTTAATAAATTTTAAACAGCAACTTTATTTATCTAGAAACCTTAAATTTAACCATGCAATTAGGAAATTAACTGAAATATTTGTATGCATGCAATCCTTACATCATTTCCTTATCTCCTTGATTTTCTCTCTCTTTTTTTCTTTTTACATGCATTAAGGAATACAATAAATTTACTGTATTTCCAAAATATTATCTAACCTACAATTATTAAAGTTCAGAAAAATGTTAGGAACTAATTCTATATTTATTCATTTCTTTTCTGCAGTATAGCATAAAACAATATTTCATCTCTTTAAAGTACATTAAAATATGAAATAACCTTCAATACTAATGGTTCTCTTTTTTTTTCTATTAAATGAGGCTCTTAAAAACATTTGATACATTTCTTTTCGAAAAATAGATACGACATAATTTCCTATTACAATGTTGCAACTTAAAACATAAATATTCCATTCCCAAATCTTTTCTGTAATAGATGAAACTAGCAATCTCTACTTGTCCTTTTTTCTTTCTTCCAACAACCTGCAAATTAAACATAGGCTATGACCATGGAGTGCTCACCTCCCAACCTAGGCTAACTAGTAGCCACCCCCGAGCTCGAAGAACCAAGCCCTAGACAGGTAACAAACATGCAACACAGAAGGCTGAATACACACAAACTCAAAACACACTCCCAAACCCGGGCTACACTGCACCACCCATTGGTGATGTCTTTTCAAGGGTGGTAGTGGACCAAGTACCCTGAGGAGACTGCAAGTATGGTAAAACAAATAGCCACCTCATGGCAAACCAAATACATCAAGTATAACATATTCAACCCCTTATTCCTTATGCCCCCCCAAGGCATTCATGCCTTATTTCCCTCCTTATGACCCCCAATGCATAAACAAGCCATGCAGCAAGGGTCACAGAAATTCCCTTGTGATCGTTCTCATAATGAGAGTCTCTCACTCGAGGGTTGCCGCTTCTACCACCCACAAGATCCTCCTCTCTCCCAAGAGTAGGAGATCTTGATTACTCCCAAACACACATACAAAGTATAAAACAAATTACCAAATAAATTTCCAAGAGAACATGCACGAAAACAAATCTTTTTCACAAACATTACTTACAAACACATGCAATAAGAAATCCATTATAAGATGAATACGACCAACCTTAATCTGCCCAAAGGTAGGTTAGTTTTGTTGAGGATGAGCAGCCCAATTCCATGGTTCTTCTCTTTCTACCCTTAGCTAAAATTCTCAAACCAAAATTCCATCTTTTTCTTTACAAAATTCTTTTGTCTCCAAAAATGGAGAGTGGGTGAATACCCTCAAATTTTCAAATTCTTGCTTAAGAAGCTCATTCTCTCAGTTCTCACAACTTTCTAAAAACTAAAGAGGAAGGTAAGACAGAATGGGAAAGAGAACTCTCATTCGAAAAGGAAAGTTTACAACTAGGTTCAAACTTCTAATTTCAATTTTTGCACAACTTAGACAAGTCAAATTTTAGAGTGTCTAAAAGGTCATTTAGGAGTAGAAACTTGCCTAAAATTACCCCTAACCCTTAGGTATACCTTATGGGCTTTAGGAAACCCTATTAAACTACCCCTAGGTGTTCATTTAACCCATTTTAAACCCCTCTGAAGTTTATTTTCGGGTCAAACCTATGTTGACCACCCCAAAGATTCTTTACCCAAGGTATTTATGACATCACGTTACATTAATTGAAAAAGCTATAGTTGAACACTTTCCCACCAAGAGACAAAAACAAAATTTAAACTTAAATCCACACATGTCAAGTGACACAAATAAAACACTTTTACAATTTAAAACATGAAATCGTCTCTTGTGGATTTTACACAAGTAAATTAAATACACTTAACACACATGCAACATATACTGTTATGAATAAAATACAACACAAACGGGGTGTTGTCTCTCCAAATAGACAACCCCTGGCTTATGAACATACATAAGTCTAGGTTTGGTTCTCCGTAATATTTCCATGGTCACATGGATAATTCCTGCACAAGTTAATTTACACATTAGTACTTCCAAATAATCTCATATAATATAAAACACATGAATAATAATGCACTACAAACACTCTGCATACAATATGCATTTATCAATCAATACATCTTTCATCCAAATAACTCCACATAACAATCATCATCATTCACATAATTTTGATCCATACATTAAAACATGCATTCCTATTTCTATCATCATAGTAAAGTCCTGCAAATCCAATAATGACATACCTCCTCTCAAATTTATCCTATTTTAGGATCATATAGAGTTCTTTATCATAAAGCATATAAATGAAGCATCAACATTCATCAATGTTATCAAATCACGAAATCATATACGTTCTACATCCAGACATAGCTGACATACGTTAACTCAAGATTATCCAATCATTGGATCTTTTAGGATTTCAAATTCATAACATATCAAAATGTACACCACAAGGTGCAATAACTCTTTAACTTGGTTCAATTACCTTTCTCACCAATCTATCTGTCTAACACAGTCCATTCTATTGAATTATAAAGCATTTATTAATAGGTCAAACATGGTCAACTAAGTAAATCAAAGCTTGGTTTGGGGAAGGCCTTACATATTTGATTGAAGATTGAGTGGAGTTTGAGAATTGTATTGTAATTTTATATTGCTGATAATACAAGTTTTTCATCTCTTCTTGGTGGAGTTTTTTCTAGAAAGAGTTTCTCCTCATAATTTTGGTGTTCAATGTTTAATATTCAATGGTGTTATCTTTAGATGTTATAGCTAATTTATTTCATATGATAAACACTATTAAATATAATTTACAATTAATTTGAATATACATATATTATTTTTCACAACCTCTTTTGTAACATTTTGTATTAGATCCTGGCAAGTTTCGTGTCTTGGGTGGTAGAATGGAGGTTTTTTGAGCTTTTGTGGGAGTTTAAATTGATTTAATTTTTATAGATTTGTGTTGATATCATGGTTTCAACCTCATCTTGCTTGGACATAGAGAAGCTCAATAGAATGGATTATGAATTGTGGAAGATGAAAATGGAAGATCTCCTTGAAAAATGAGATCAAGGTGGTTGTAACAAATAAAGAGAGACCCAAGAAACTTTCTAAAGAAGACTCAGAGAAGGTGTATAAAAAGGAATGAGGTACTATCAGGTTGTTTCTTTTTTGTTATGTTCTTTTAAATGTGTCAAAATAAAATATTGCATATGCTTTGTGGAACCAAATTAGCGAGATCTACCAAGCCAAAAATTTGGTAAATAAACTTTTATTGAAACAAAAATTGTTTCCTCTTAAGATGAAGGAAGGTGATGCAATTGTTGAGCATTTAAAATTATTTTAATTTAATTTTAAGTTGACTAGCCTCTATTGATATTTCAATTGAATAAGAGGGTAAATACATTATGCTTCTTTCTTCTTTACATGATTCATGGGAAAATTTTATTCTTGCTATCATTGCTAACCTCAAATATCCAAATATAGATACACTTATAGGAGCTTTGTCGGTATAGGAAATGAGGAGAAAGACTATGGATAGCTTAGTGGATGCTCTCAATGTCAGGAGAAGGACCAAAGAAAGAGGGTCTAAAGGAGATAATGATGAGCTTAAAGATGAGTCTAAGAGAAGATCTAAAACTCATGGTAAAAAGAACAAATTGAAGTGTTGGAATTACAAAAGAGAGAGGACATGTTAAGAAGGAATGCAAGAATGAAAAGAAACATTTTGATTCCTTTATAGAGAAATCCTCAAACTCATGTGATGATACTTTGATTTCTTGTCTTAATGTTATGACTAAAGAACATTGGTTTAATTGATTGAGGATACTCATACCATATGACTCCTCATAAGGAGTGTTTTTTCACATATGAGAAATCTAATGGAGGAGACATCTACCTCAGTGAAAATTCTTCATATCTTATTGTAAAAAGGGGTAAGATTTAATTGTGTTTCAATGATGGGAGAATAAAATCTCTTTCAAGTATTTTGCATGTTCCAGGATTAAAAAGAAATTTAATTTTAGTTTCTACGTTGAATGATATTGGATATAATGTAACATTTGACAAGCATGGTTGTGGATTAGTAAGAGGAAACTTGGACCTAGTAGAAATGGGGACAAGGAAGAGACTCTATTTAAGCTTGAAGCCACTACTATATTGTTAAATATTCTAATGTAACTAAATCTAAAAATACTTGTATGTTTTGGCACTATAGATTGGGCCACATTAGTGAGAATGAATTAAAAACCATTTTGAATAAAGAGTTGTTATACATTTTTTCTTATTCTGATGATAGTTTTGAATTTTGTGAACATTGTGTGTTTGGAAAACAAAATAGAAAATCATTTCCTTCAGGTAGTTTTAAATATAAAACTAAATTGGAAATCATTTACTCAGATGTATTTGATCCATTGGATATTGAATCAATTGGAAGATCTAGATATTTTGCCTCCTTCATTGATGTTTCTAGATATACCTGGTTATATTTTATAAGACATAAATATGAAGGTTTCATTGTAGTAACCCACTTGACTTAATCTAAAAACTCAACTGATTTTGTTTTTTAATATATAAAAATATTGATTTCTTATTCTTACTTATTCATATTTATTTTTTATTCAATCACATACTTAGGTACAACTATCCAAATGAGATAGGCATCCATCCAACTAGGATGGGCATCTAACCATACGGGTTAGGCATCTATCCATACAAGACTAGGCATCTAACCATATGAGTTAGGCATCTATCCATACGGGATAGGAGGTTTCATCTATCCAATCTGGGATAGGCATCTACCCAAATGAGGTAGGCATCTATTCATAAGAATAGGATATGCTTTGGCTAGAGACTTTAGACTCATCGGGACCATCCGGGTCTTGAGCCACTCTTTAAAGACTACACTCCCCTACTAGGAGTGCATCGAGGTTGTCGTCCTTAGGAGTATAAAAACAATTACATAAACAAGCTTGAGTTCCACCTCAGAATTCAGCCTAAAGCCTCGGGAAGTCAAGCAAATCCACACGAGATTCCTTCTAAGTATGCATTGAATTAATTTTAACCTTTCAATTATTATTTGTACCATTTGATTAAAGGCCCAAGGAGCTTCAAGAACCAACTACTCACTCATAACCAAATCCTAATCCCCATCCCCGAATGCCTGAGTACAAGGGACAACTTCGTCCCTAGACTGCCTACATACCTGTTTCAGCACAAGATCAAGGCATAAAGTATGTAGTTCTGGTTTCTAACTATGGTTTAATGTAAACTATTTGGTGGGTACACAACCCTTTCTAGGGTCATTGTCCCAGATAGTTTCTTGTGGTTGCTACCCACGATGGTAGCTTTACAGAAAAAAGGCTCAAGGTGGCCTTTTGCTTGTGGCTTAAACAACTAAGACCTATTTCCTATTATATGCATCACCCTTAATCCATTGAAATCGTCAAGATAAAATAAATTCCAAGATCATAACACACAACCAAACCCTAATGGGGTTTTCTAAGGTTCAACTGAGTGAATGTAAATTCCTTTTAAAATTAATCCTTTTTAAATTATCAACCCATTGGGGATTACCCGCCCCTTGGATTTTAACTTCCAAATGACCCTTATTTCTCCCCGACGGTTTATAGGGATGATGCCACAAACGTCGTTGTTGCAGCTTTATTAGGCGTTAAGTGCAGTAGTTCAACACGACAACATTACCCGTAAGTGTGAACCAAAGGCACCATAGATACCGAATGCTGCTAAGGTTTTTGGTTTCAACTCCTCTTGTTTAGTTGTCTATCTAAGAATTTAACTATGAATTCATGAAATCATAAATAAAAATTATACTAAAACAACTGTGAAAAGAAATTATTACATGCAAGGAATTACTACTTGGAATTAAAAAAACTGAGATATAAGTATTACATGATAAACAATTCAACCATTTGAAAATAGTATTTTCTTGAAAAAAAATAAAAATTGTAAAACTTAAACTATATTCGTGAAAGTACTAATCTCTTGAAAACTATGATACTTATAGGAGATAGCTTACAAAAATGACCATTTCACTTTAAGTATGAATCCTAAAACTTGAAAGGTACTAAATTGCTTGAAAGAAATTTAAATGATTAAATAGCAAGACTTTGGAAAAGAATTTAACATTAACTTGTTGAAGAGAAAAACTATTAATAATAAGCTTGAGAATAACCACATTACTCATAAACCAACTAATTTTTCCATTTGAAATAGCATAAATTTTATCTTTAATTATTTTCTAGAAATGATAACCTTACGCAAATATGAATCCTTATACTTGAAAGGTACTAATTTTCTTGAAAGAAGATTAAATGATTAAATAGCAAGACTTTGGAAAAGAATTTAACATTTATCAAATTTAACATTTATCAAAATTATTAAATAGCAAGACTTTGGAAAAGTTCCACAAAATCTACCATGCCTGTCTATGAGTTTGCAACCCCTTGTCATCAATCAACTTCCTATTTGAATAAAACCCTCTTGACAAGACAATTGTTTCCACTCTTATTTGTTGGTTAATATATGCAAATTATGGAGATTTTTGGAAACCCTTTTGCAAGGATTGAATGGTTGATTTAGTTGCAGATTTTCAAGTTTAGTTTTCTTTTTCCTTTTTTTTTTTCAAAGAAGGCTTTAAATTGATTTTTTTTGTTGGGTTCTATTTGAGGCTACAAACAAACGTTTCTGGAGGCTCCTCTGGGGCTGGAATATTTCACAGGAAGTCGCAGACACCCCCCCCCCCTTCTTACAAGCTTGACATGCAATTTTTATTTATTTATCTTATGGTTTTCTTTTATTAAATTGTATTTTATATATTTTTCCTAATTTATTTAATATTTTTATGATCACTGTTATTGATTTTGTTTGTTATTGTTGTATCATATCATAAGCGAATGGTAATAAAAATTAAATTTTGTACATATCTAAGATTTATCAGATCTAATATTGTTTTCTTGTACATATACATGTATATCTATTCAGCCACATAATGATAATCACAACATTGACTTAATATGAAAATTACTAGAATTAATATACATATGTTCTTCTTCTAAATTTTATATATACAATTTCAAATAGATAAATAAATGAACAATTACTTAAACTCTTATGCAGTACATGAAATAAAAATAGATGTATACAATTTCACTATGATAACACCCTTTCATTCAAATATAATTTATTTGGGGTTCAAAGATTAATTAATCTGAGGGAATAAAAGGTATTAGCTAATCATAAAGACTTTTTTTTTCACTTTCAAGTAATATTGCAATATATAAAATATTATGGATGTAAATTAGAAACATAAGAAGTAGAATTTATTTTTGAGAAAGAGGAGAAATGAAACCCTTATATTATTTAACTCATCCCCTTTCAATTTATTTAAGAAAAAAAACAAGAAAAAACTATATTTTAAAACTACATTTAACCTCAATTTTTTTTAATAAATTGATTTTTTTTGCACTCATATTTTAGAATGAATTCATTATATATTTATTTTCTCTATAAGAAATTAGAAAATAAAGAGAAGGCTTTCTAAAGGAAGATGTGAAATTAATTAATATTCACATTCATTTGCACATTTTGTTTTAAGAAGAACTACTACTAATTTATTGATTAAAAAAAAAGGTAAGATATTCACACATGCACACATATTCATTCTATCAAAATCTAAAACAAGATGGTACATGCATTTAGATTTCTTTATCAAAATCTGAAAATAAAAGAATGCAAAAACTCTATATTATGCAAATAAAAATCTCTCCCCTCTTTCTAAAGTAAACAATATCAAAAAAATTCTCCCTTAAACTACCTAATTTTTCAAAGAAAAACAACATGCATGCTAATAAAAATCTCATTTCTGGAAGAAAAATATACAAGTATGGAAAGAGGGAACCTGGATCTGCAAGATGAACCAAAATTTTATTGATGAATGACCCCTTGTTCTCCCAACTATCCTTCTCCGATCCTCATATTGTAACCTGGAAAGATCTTCTCCAAAACCTCTAAAAATCCTAACTCACACAATGCAAAATTGTCTACAAAATTCATTTATATCTAACATGATTTGAAAAAAACTTTCTTGAGAATTCAAAAGACTACTTAATCACAAAACAATCAACTCTCCCTTTTTTTCAAAAATCTAGAACTCAATATATAGAAAAGAGAGTCATTTTCTCAATACAAAATAATTAATTGATTTCCATATTCTTTTCCCAAAATAATTTCATGCAAAAATGATTAATTGTCATAGTGGGGGTTACATGCAAAGATTTGAATTGAGATTCTCTTCTAGAGCCTTCTCATTTCCTCCTACAACATGTGCTAAATAGTATATTGAAAAAATAAACAATTTCTAAATTAATTTCATGCAAAAATGATTGTTGTCATAGTGAGGGTTTTACATTTAACCATGCATTCAAAATTCAAATTCAAATTCTCCTCCAAAAATGCATTTTGTAACTCCTTTGTCATAAAAAATGCCATGAATAGAATTGTTCTTGTCATAGAATAATTTTGTAACTCCCATGTCATATATTTGCTAAATATAATATTTATTCCTTAATATTTTGAATTTAAAATTTCTTTTCTAGAATCTTCTTATTTCTCCTACACCATGTGCTCAATTAGGATATTGAAAAAATAAGCAATTTTTCAAGTGAATTATGACCTCATGTGTGTGTCACCACTTAAATTCCTTTTTATTTAAAAACTTCAACCTCATTTCAATTTATATTTTCTTTCTAACATTACTCATAAAATTAATATTATAATAGTAATAATAATAATAATAATAATAATAATAATAATAATAATAATAATAATAATAATAATAATAATTGAGGGTTATGACATTCACCAAGTTTATATTTTTTAAGGCCTTAGTTGAAAAGAAAACATATTGTAAATCAAGGTTTAAGAACTGGCAATGGAGGATAATATTGTTCTAAGGAATTTGATGAATTTTGTAAGCATGCAAATGTAAGACACAAAACTAATCTATATATTTCACAATAGAATAAAGTGGCAAAAAGATTAGAATCAACAATAATGAAAATAGATAAAAGGATGTTAAGTGACTCATGACTTGATAGAATCTTTTTGTAATGCCTCGCTAGGAACCCCAAAGGAATAACCACTCAACTAAGCAACTAAAGGTGAAATAATTTTTTTTTTAAAAGTATAAATCACATTAAGTGTTTTAATTACTAGATTGCACATAAATACGCAAGCGGAAGACTAACACAAGAATTCCTAAAGGGTTACCAACGAAGAATAATAGGAAAGGTAAATTCCAAATTAAGATTAATCCAATTATTTGGTAGCAGCGCTACCAAAGGTAGCACCCACAGTCCTTATACCATTTTACATCAACGCTATTTTTTTTATGTTCATTGTTTTCTAACAGCAGTGTCATAAATTATATGTTTTTGTTTTGTGATTATTTTTTATTAATTTTATATATATATCTATATATATATATATATATATATGTAGCGTCCTAAAATTGTGACACTTGCAATTTCGACTGCATTTGGGTCTTCATGATGGCGGCGCAACGTTGAACCTGAATGGAGACCCCGAAACCTGTTTACGACATCAAAAACTGCATATTTCTGCACCTTGGCCTGATCCTTCCTTGCACCCTGCTATCCCAGGAGGTGGGACCATGGCGCCCAGCGCCCTAGTCCTTCAGGACCATGGCGCCCAGTGCCCTAGTCCCCCAGGATCATGGCGCCCAGCGCCCTGGTCCCTAGCCCTATTTTGGGCCCGGTCTCTTGTTGGGCATCGAGTCTTTAAGTTTGCAATTCGGAAAATAATGTTCCCATGTTGGCCCAAGGTTGGAAAAATCAGTCTCTCAACCCTAATTGACAAGTATATAAACTACTTTTCCTCTCCTAGAAAGGGAGGAAGAAAAAAGGAAGAAAAATAAGCAAGAGCAAGGCGCGAAAGCAATATTCAAACATTCAAACATTCAAGCATTCAAGCATTCCTTCAAGCAATTGAGTATTCTAAGTCTCCATTCAAGGCTAAGTGTTGCATTCAAAGACAAGGATTCAACCATTAAAGAGGAGATCACTTACAACATACAAAATACAACATTCATTACACCTTCGCATGTAAGAATACAAACATTCTTACAACAAGGTATCAGTACTTGTTTACATTACAAACATTTACATTTACAACATTCTCATTTCTTGGTTAATTCCAAAACCGGGGTTTGACCTAAAGGAAAACCCCTAATCCCTAACCCCCCAATCGTCCTCTCTTTTCTGTGTGTAAGTTGCAGGTATGCAGCTGTAATTGAAGATCTGGAATCCTTGTGCAGAGACGAACAGATCCCCCTTCGTTTTGCGGATTTTTCGGAGGACCGTGTGCACTCCGGGCGCCATCGTCCTGTCAACTTTCGCTCAAATTTGCAGAACAACATCATCTTGACATTTTACTACTAATTTCAGGTCCGTAGCTTCATCCTGTGTCCCTATCTCCGTTTACAAGCGAATCTTTCTTACTTTACATGCATTCCTAGTTCAATCATTCTATCTACATTCTTTACAAAAGAGGGTATCCTTGATGTCTTAACCCTTGAAACTCATTTAGAATCTAGTCTTGCATTGTGTGAGATTGGATCTTGTGGATTTCAACCCCTCTTTTGAATGTAAAGTCTCTCCTAAGTGAAAACCGTCAACCCTAGTGACCCTCCTTTCTCTCTCCTTGGAGTGGAGTGGGGGGAACAACTAGGGTTCGATTTTTCTGCTTTACATTTTGGTGAACCCGACGTGAACATCCTAATTCTGATTATTCATGGTTAGATCTGAAAAATTGGCTTCCTTAATTACATTTCCATGTTTGATCTTTTGCAAATTTTAGAGGTTAATTGCATAAAAACCCTAAAATTTTCTTTTTAGTAATTGAGCTTGTGAAATATTTAATTGTTAATGCTTGTTTCAGATCTACCCTTCTATTGCAAATTGTCAATTCATATTTGTGCTTTAATTCTGAAAATTAAGTGGTTAAGTGTCAAAACCCTAATTTTTAAAACCCTCTTGATTCAACCTTTGACTGATAATTTCACTAATCAAAACACCTCCAAATCGGCTGTAACTTTGGATTCCGCAACAAAATCATAATATCTTTCATCCCTGAAAATTTGGAAAAAAGTTGCGAGGACCGTGTGCACTTGGAGCGCCATTGTCCCCGACATTTTTTCTGAAATTTCGGGAGCTAGATCTTACTGTATTTTTCTGCTAAAATCCAGAATCTTGGCTGATTTCATCAATTCTAACACTTTCAAAATTAAAGTCAAAATTGGTCTAGTGATTGCTTGGATTAAGGCTTATAATCATTAAAAAATTGTTGAAATTGAAATTTGTGTTAAAATTGTATTTCTTACTGTCCTAAATCTGAAAAGTGTGTTGGCATTCATTCAAAATTTCAATGCTTTGTTCAAATTTTTGCAGTTTGTGACTTTTGAAATTAAGTGTTTAATTGCATCAACCTTGATTTCCACTTTTAGAATTGAATTTTGCATGAAAGCTTGCACTGCTTTTAGTATTCCCTCTAAAATCATAAAATTTAAAATTTCAGTTTCCCTCTCTTTTTCAAAATTCAAATTTTGCATTTTTTCAACAATCTTGGTAGGGTTCAACTTTGAGATTACAACTTTATTTTGGCCTACCTACAGATCATAAAATCACTCAATTTTTTCAGATTAGCTTTAAAATCATCACAACTTTCGTCCCTGAAAATTTCAAAAAAAGTTGCGAGGACTGTGTGCACTCCGTTCGCCACGGTCCCTGACATTTTTTAGAAATTTCAGGAGATTGTCCTGATTGCATTTAACAGCTTAAATCTAGAAGATTGGCTGATTTTATTGAAATTTACTACCTCTAAAATTCAAAATCTTCTCTCTCTCTTTAGTGCATGAGTTTTACAACAATAAGCCCTACTTACACTATTCCCATTAGATGAAGCCTTAGAATTAAGTCCTTCCAAGGTTTAATTACCGAGGAGATGGAACCTAATTTGAATGGCCTTTTTAATGAGGACATGGGTAATTCCTCTAATCCTCTTAATGATGAAGAAGCTCTCCATGAGGTTCCTATAGAACAACTTTCGAAATTGGATAACCAATTTGATGATTTTCAGCGATGGATGTCTCAAGAATATCCCGATAGTCAAGCTCTTTCATTAATTTAGGGTCTAAAACGTATGGTTCAAAGTGATAAGAATGGAATTGATATTTTGCGTGGTATTGCACACATTGTGGATTCGAATGTGATGCCGATGAAAAGTTGTGCCGAAACTTTAGGTTATACACAACCTCCTACTCAAGTCAATCATTCTATTCCTTTGATGACTTCTATTGCTAGTATACCTACTTTTACATCAAACATAATGACTACTTCAATACAAGACATTCCACCTATGATCACCAGTCATGGGGGCAATCCTTCCTCTTCAATCAACCCTCTTCCTTCATTCAATCCAACTTCTTCATTCATTCCTTCAATGAGTGTTCCTATTATATCTCCACAAATGAACATGACGCAAGGGGGCAATTCATTTAACCCTTCCATTCCTCCTTGTAGTGTTCCTCCTTTCCAATCATCTCCTATGACTAACTATCATAGTGTCCCACCACCTTACTCTCAATCAATACCTTCTTTCAATAACATAATACCTCCATCACAATCTAACATGTCTAATATGAACTCTTCGACTGAAGCGACCATTAACAATCTTGCACAAACTGTCTCTTCTTTACAGCAACAAATTGCCTCTATGAATCAATCTAAGTTTAGTGTGCCAACATTTGATGTTGCGAGCCCACTTTCTCTTGACATTGTTAGAGCTATCCCCCCTAAACATGTTGAAATCCTGCAATTGGAGCTTTATAATGGTAAGGGTGATCCTTTAACACATGTTAAGACCTTTCAAACAATATGTACCGATTTTGCTTATGACCAAAGGTTGCTTGCAAAACTGTTTACTAGAACATTAAGAGATAAAGCCCTACAATGGTATTGCTCATTGCCTTCTTATTCTATTACTTCTTTCAAACAACTTGCAAATGCTTTTATTCAACAATTTCAAAACAATATAAGTCCTAAAGTTACTTTGATTGATTTAATGCATTGTAAACAAGGTGTTAAAGAAAGAGTGACTGATTTCATTGGTAGATATAAGCATTTGTATGCTCAGATTTATTTTCCAGTACCTGACAATGATATTCAAAGAATCTTTATTTCTAATTTACAAAAAGATATTAGAGAAAAACTTTTATTTTCTGAGTTTACTTCTTTCCAACAGTTGTGCGCAACTCTTCACAATTATCAACTGACTGTGAGTCAAATGGAACAAGCAAATCCTATGGCTCCGAGTGATAAGGGTGATAGTAGTCAACAACCATTTGGGAAGTTTAAACCGAACAGAGAGGTCATTAAGTTCAATGAAAACATCATCAACAACAATGTGAATGCAACATCAGGTGTGCCTCCTATTTCTAAGTTTTTCAAGAAAGAAAGAAAGTTTACTCCTTTGAATGAATCATTGCATAGTATTATGAATAAGTTATTGGAACAAAATGTGCTTACTCTCCCTCCTATAAGGGAAATAGATCCTGCAAAGATTAATTCACCTTATTTTGATAACAAATCTTTTTGTCAATTTCATCGTCAACCTGGGCATGATACTGAAAAATGTTTTGCTTTAAAGGGTAAAATTCAAGATTTGATTGATAATAATACTATCTCTGTTTCTGGTGTGAATGATAAAGGCAACACATCTGTAGCTCCTCCTAACCAAAATCTTAAGATTTTTACTAATCCATTACCTTCTCATACCTCTAATGTGATTGATACTAATGATTCCTCTGTCTCACCTGATGAGCTTGTGTCTATGACTCTGAATGTGATTAACTTTGTAGAGCAACAGAAAATCCCTAAAGAACCTTCCATCACATTTGATTCTAGTGAAACTATCAGGGCACCTGATGGTCCTTTATATATAGTTGCAAAAGTCAAGAATACACCTTGTTGTGGAGTGCTTATTGATCCTTCTTGCATGGTTAATGTCATTACTGAGGAATTTCTTTTTACTTTGCAATTGAATCAAGTGATCTATGATGAAACAAATGTGGTTGTGAAACTATTTGATGCATTTTCTTCTCCTGCAATTGGTTCTATTACATTACCTATTGAGGTCCATAACAAATACCTTGATGTAGACTTTGCTATTATTCCATCATCCGAACAATTTCGTGTGAAGCTAGGCTATCCTTGGCTATCTTCCATGAAAGCTATTGCTTCTCCTATTCACAAGTGTTTGAAATTTCCCCATAATGGTGAAATTGTCACTATCAATCATAGTCTCTTTAAACCAGCTGAAAGAACTTCTAGCATTCCTATTGATTATTTTTGGCCTAAACAATTCCAATCCCTTCCACCGCGGAGTGATCATCTTTTCAAATCTTATCAAAAGTGGAAAAAAGATATGATCCTATCTCTAAGTGAACCTAGAACACCCAAACTTGATATTCCTATCATTCTTGAGAAGGAAGTTCGTCCTTTGAAAGATAAAACTAATGTCTTTCCTCAAGAAGATTCCCAACCCATCCCTATGAATGTGACTACGTCTATGACTAATAAATTTTCTAAAGGTAGACCTATACCTCCTCGTCATGATGGACTTGGTATCCTTCCTAAACCAAATATTCCTCCTTTATATGGAGCAGTTCCTCCTCCTTCCTCTTATAGAGAGAAGAGACCTTCCTCTTCTCCTATCACCCAACCTAAGAGACCACAACCTAAACACCCAAGTGATAAGGATGAGAACATTCCTCCTCAATCTTCTCAACTTCCTACTAAGACTAGACGAAATCATTCTGCACGTGAACGCCGACGAAAGCGTCGTCTTAGAGCTCAGGCAACTGCTTCTCAAACTTTGCAATCCCCAAAAACACCTTCAGCTAGTATTATTCCATTTTCTCCTCAGCCGAAAATTGAGCCAAAATCTCCTAAACATAAGATGCATGATGGTCTTGATCTTGTGCGAGTTAAAGATCCTATTTTTATAAATCTCGATGATGATATAGATGAAAATGTTATTCATGATGAAAATGTTACTCCTCTTTCTTCTGATAGTGAATATGAATATGTTGATGTTGATAACCATTTATCTAACGAATTTTCTAAAGCACTTATCCTAGCTCCTAGACAAGAACAACGTGGCTCGGAACATGAACATAGCCCTTGTTTGGATCTTGTGATAGCTCCATCTGCTGTGTTGGATGTTCCTCCTCTAGCGTGTTTCCTACCTTCCTGAAATATTGATCAGCAAGATCGGGGGGTGGATGACGTGCTAGACTAGTTTCATTAGCATAGCAAACTCTCTCCTCCTCTCTTGATCTCTTTTGTTACTTCTTCTATGTGTTATTCTCATTCTTGTATTTGTTGTCCTTAGTGTTGTCTACTTGAGGACGAAGCAAAGCATTGAGATCTCTTGGTCTCTCTCATGTTGACTCAAAAGACACATGTGTTCCCTTCTTCTAGGTGACCTTCCTTGATTGGGGAATGAAGAACAATTATGCATACATACATATGATATACATGAATTATCATACAGCATACTGACCCCGAGGAAAGTGAAGTCACCTCGTGCTTTGTGTTTTGTGTCTTTTATCCTTGGGTTTATCTCACACTTGGGGGCTAAATCCTTGTGATAACGTGCTTCTTTCCCTTCTCATTTCTTATATGTATCACTACCTTAAAGCAATCACCCCCGATGAGGTGTGTGCGATCGCTTTAACGTAGGGGGGCATACACCCCGTCCATATCTCTTCAAGATACTTGAAAGTTTTTTGGCGAACTTAGCTTTGCCTTGAAAATTTTTGGTATTTTTCTTGCATGACTCATAGTGAGGGAACCTTACTACTGACAGTCATGGTTCTCCCTCGTGATCTTCCCTTTTACTTTGTCAATCGAAGTCGTAAGATCCTTAGCCCACTGGGGGCTTGGTGTATCTTGCCTCCTTGACGTGGTGAAAGTCTTTCAACATTGTTTCCTTTTACTTTACCGGAAGTATGGGCGTACGCTTATACTCCCGCTAAAGTGGGGGCTAAATGTAGCATCCTAAAATTGTGACACTTGCAATTTCGACTGCATTTGGGTCTTCACGATGGCGGTGCAACGTTGAACCTGAATGGAGACCCCGAAACCTGTTTACGACATCAAAAACTGCATATTTCTGCACCTTGGCCTGATCCTTCCTTGCACCCTATTGTCTCGGGAGGTGGGACCATGGCGCCCAGCGCTCTGGTCCCTGGCCCTATTTTGGGCCCGGTCTCTTGTTGGGCATCGGGTCTTTAAGTTTGCAATTCGGAAAATAATGTTCCCATGTCGGCCCAAGGTCAGAAAATTCAGTCTCTCAACCCTAATTGACAAGTATATAAACTACTTTTCCTCTCCTAGAAAGGGAGGAAGAAAAAAGGAAGAAAAATAAGCAAGAGCAAGGCGCGAAAGCAATATTCAAACATTCAAACATTCAAGCATTCAAGCATTCCTTCAAGCAATTGAGTATTCTAAGTCTCCATTCAAGGCTAAGTGTTGCATTCAAAGACAAGGATTCAACCATTGAAGAGGAGATCGCTTACAACATACAAAATACAACATTCATTACACCTTCACATGTAAGAATACAAACATTCTTACAACAAGGTATCAGTACTTGTTTACATTACAAACATTTACATTTACAGCATTCTCATTTCTTGGTTAATTCCAAAACTGGGGTTTGACCTAAAGGCAAACCCTTAATCCCTAACCCCCCAATCGTCCTCTCTTTTCTATGTGTAGGTTGCAGGTACGCGGCTGTAATTGAAGATCTGGAATCCTTGTGCAAAGACGAACAGATCCCCCTTCATTTCGCGGATTTTTCGGAGGACCGTGTGCACTCCGGGCGCCATCGTCCCGTCAACTTTTGCTCAAATTTGCAAAACAGCATCGTCTCGACATTTTACTGCTAATTTCAGGTCCGTAGCTTCATCCTGTGTCCCTATCTCCGTTTACAAGTGAATCTTTCTTACTTTACATGCATTCCTAGTTCAATCATTCTATCTACATTCTTTACAAAAGAGGGTATCCTTGATGCCTTAACCCTTGAAACTCATTTAGAATCCAGTCTTGCATTGTGTGAGATTGGATCTTGTGGATTTCAACCTCTCTTTTGAATGTAAAGTCTCTCCTAAGTGAAAACCGTCAACCCTAGTGACCCTCCTTTCTCTCTCCTTGGAGTGGAGTGGGGGGAACAACTAGGGTTCGATTTTTTCGCTTTACAATATATATATATATATATATATACTTTTCTATCAAGGCATTAGTTTTATGTGATCAATTTGGTAAATTAGATTTATTCTGGAAGCAGGTTAAATATTTTAATATGATTCATATGTTATATTTTTATATATATTTAATATAAATTTTTATTATTTTATTAGGATTATTGTATTGGAATATAAAAATTGAATGACGTCTTTGGAAAGATGTATTTTGTAAGTGGGGTGTTTTATTCATTAAAATGATTATGACTTTTGCTTGTTCAAATTGAAAAGAGGTGAATTGATTATTTGTGAATAGTTAGATTTCTAGCCTTTTTAGATTAATGATGACTTGAATTTCTCTTAGTCATTATGGTGGTGTTTTATTAAATTTTAAACGATGAATTTGCAAGTGTATATGATGTTGTTAATTTCAAAAGATTGTTTGAGCTCGGTCTTAGTGAATTTTGACATTTCTTGCAAGGGACTTATTTTGTTGCAAATTCTTGTCAATGTTTAGTCGTCCTATTGTGGTGTTCATTGTACCTCTTTATCAGGTATTGTATTTATGACCTTGTTGTTTTAATCATATTGTGCTTATTCCTTATGGTTAACCAAGGATTAGTAAGACTATGTTTTTGGTCACCTGTATTTTTGTAGTGGTGTTATGGCTATCTGTTTCACCATAGGGTCCTCGTAGAGTGACCATGTTTGTTTAGTGTCCTATGGGAGAGTGGATTTTGAGTGGGGGTCGTGCCCAAAGTGGTTGGCAGGATAACCCCTAGAAAGTGAGTTAATAAGTGATAACCTAATAATTGATTAGGGGGTGAGTAGTTCTTAACATTAAATAAGATATTGTACCCCACGCATGGTTGAGTGCTCGTATAGGCTCAAGATGTAGTGGGAAGGCATGGAATGGCAAATCGACCACCTTGTCTTCACGAAGGGTTGGTAGGGTCCGCATGAGACTTAGATGGAACCAGGGGTTCAGGAAAGGTTACCAGGATAACCCAGGTTGGAGGTCGGGACCTATGGAGGCCTGCCTAGGGTAACCATCATAAGCTATGCAATGACACTCTCTCTTTAGGGTCACTAGTGTGTTGTGATGTTGAGTCCACCTAGAGTATTGTGGAGTCACACTTGTATTGTTGTCCCTATTTTGTTTATACTTGCTTGAGGGTCTTCTACTATCTCCTAGCATGGTGGGGTGATTCTATTTTGGAATTACATGGTTAGGTGGTAGTGCCACTTCCCATCGGATGTATTTGTTCATGCCTTCATACTAGGATTGGCTTCGCAGGTATTCATATGGTTCATGATTCGTGTATCATCTCATGTTGGAGATTATTGTACTTTTGAGACCTATGTGGTCATTTGTATCAATGGATTTATGTAACCTCGTAATTGGTAATGATGTAAATTTTATATGTATTATTGGAAGCCATGTATTTCATGAATAATGTAATCTTAAGTTAATGAATTTTATTAGCTTAGTTATCCTAGGCTTTGTGCAAATGCTTTCTTAAAGAGAAATTTATATTGTAATACTTTCAATCTTTCAATGATGAAATCTGTTATGTGATTATGGTTTATTGTGTTCTATAAGTAATTGTTGTATAATTGGATTAATCTTAATTTGGAATTTAACCTTTCATATTATTATTTGTTGGTAACCCTTTAGGAATTATTGTGTTAGTAATCTGCTTGCGTATTTATGTGCAATGTAGTAATTAAAACACTTAATGTGATTTATACTTTAAAAAAAATAAAATTATCTCACCTTTAGTTGCTTAGTTGAGTGGTTATTCCTTTGGGGTTCCTGGTGGGGCATTACACTTTTGGGTAGAAGCTATAAATACTACTCGTTACTTGTTAAATATATCTTCTTGTAAGGCTCTTGATACAACACCTTATGAAGTGTGGATAGTTAAGAAACATTTTATTATGCATTTAAGGTTATATGGTTGTGAGGATTATGTTCATGTGCCTAAAGAAAAATGAACTAAATCCAAAAGATGAAAAGTGCATTTTTATTAGATAAGGTGATAATTAAAAAAGATATAAGTTAGGGAATTTGTTAACCAATAAAATTATCTTTTCTAGAGATATGATTTTTAGGGAACTTAGTGTTATTTATGATCTTAAACAACCAAAAGAAAAAGATAAGAAAAAGAGAGTGCATTTTAAATTAAGCATGAAAGTGCACCTTGAGAAGAGCAAAGAGATAAACGTGAGAATGAGGATGAGGAAGAATACAATGAGGGTTAAAAAATAATTACTGATCAAACCAAAGAACGTGAAGAGGTTGAGAAAGATCAAGAACAACAAGAGACCCATACTTCTATTCTGAGGATATCCACAATACATGTAGCACCCCTCCCTTGAGTAGAATTTTTTGATACTCATTTTAACCATGGTTGGCTTTTCAGTGGTTTTGTGGATACACTATGTGGTGATGTTTTTATTCAGATATTATGCTATGATGGACTATGCTTTGATGTGTGATTCAGTGAATGTTGATTATGCATTAGTTACTTATGGATGATTAGATGTTAACTTTATTTATGTGTTATTGACCATGGACTAACACATTTACCTTATGTATGAGTTGCATTATGCATTTGTCTTCATATATGTGTGGAGTTTGTATGCGATGTGAGGAGATGATTTTCCATCACTCACTTCGGTGAGACACAGAACGTCACAATTATCCTTCATCGGTGTGTCTATCGTGTTTGTGTGTGTGTCTGTGTGTGTGGTTCAATGATGCATGAATTGTAGGTACAAGGTACTGACTCCACCTATCTCCACATGTCTGAGCATACCTAATTAACCTAATGGAAGTAAAGGAGATAGTTTTAAGGCCCTAAATATCATCCCTAGCCTTGCTCAATAGTGAACATTGTCAGTCTTCTGTCAACCTTTCTAATGTTGGTATGCGAGTCAAGTCTTTATTTTGTTAAGGTGAGTTTGTGTGTTATGTGTTTTGTGACTTTATTAAATCCTTCTGGTGTTATTTTATGTGAAATTAATTATTAATACCTTAGGGTAATTAATAATTAATGTGTATTGTCATGTATAAATTAAATTAGGGATAAATTAATATGGGCACCTTATATGTTAAAATAAATCAATCAATATACTAGTTTGATTATTAAATTAATTGTTTAAAATATATCATCTAGTGGATTTAATATTGTGTCTTGTGTTTTTGTATAAAGTTATTTTAACTTTTAAAAATTAAATATCTAGATGGCTTTTTTGTGTGTGAGGAACTTTAATTTTAAATTAAAAATATAAATGTTATTAAATTGGAGGAAAGAAATTCAAATATTAATTTTAAGTAAAATATTTTGCCCTAAAAGATATTTGAGGTAAAATTTCTCTATATTGGGGGATTTTTTCAGAATATGGAGTTCTTGCATTTCGAGAAAATTTCCTCTCTCTTGTTGATTGGGGTTTTTTTTGACTTGAGGTGTTGATGAAATTTTGAAGAGATTTATTTTGGTGAAAAGCTTTGGAAGGATCGGTGTGGTTTGTTGTGTGTGCATCCATTGGATTCATCTTCAATTTTTCTTCTAGGAAAGCTTATAAGGTTGGTTTTTAAAACTCTTGTTTTGTTCATTTTTGATCTTCTAATAATGTGTGACTGTGAAAACATCTCTTATTGTCTTCTCCTTTCACTTTCTTTTTCTGGTTGAAAGAAATGGTTGTTTTGAGAAAATCCTTTTATTAGCTGGGTATTCAGGAATTTCAAGTTAATTTAATGAACATATGATCAACTCATTCTTTTCCTATTTGTGGGATTGGAATAGGGGTTTCCAGATTTTCCAATTTTGAGAGAAAATAAATTATTTGTGGGAATTAGATGAATTGAAAAAAAAAACTTCTTAACAATTTCTTATCAGAGATTTTGTCTCTGAATCTTTGTTTCAGATTATTGAATGCATTAGCATTCAATTTATTTACTAAATTTATTCAACTTTTATTGGTGCAGCAATTTCTTTTTTTTTTCTGGGTGTTTTTGTTTAACTGTGGGGAACCCATGCCCATGGGATTTCCCACAATGTGGGGAACCCATGACTGTGGGCTTTCCCACGGTGTGAGCAACCCACAGTTGTCGGAACCCATGGTTGTGGGGGTGGACACCCATAGTTGTGGGTCCCCACAAACCCACATCTCCTTCTCCTTTTGTGGGGCCCAACAATATATATGTTTGTGTGTGTGTGTGTGTGTGTGTGTGTGTGTGTGTGTGTGTACATATACATATACATATATGTACACACACACACACACACACACACACACACACACACACATATGTATGTATATGTATATATATATGTGTGTGTATGTGTGTATATACACACACACACACATATACACATACACACACGTGTATACATACATGTGTGTGTGTGTGTGTGTGTGTTTATATATTATTCTTTTTAGAATTTATAATTGACGTTAGTAAATGTGGATTGGAGGTTATTATTGCTTTTGGGAAATTATTGTAAGAAATTGATTTAAATTGAAATTTATAATTATAGTAAAACTTGGTCAATATGAACTAGATAGAAAAACAAAATCTATATTTGAATGTAAATGATTGTTTTTTTTCTTATATGTTTGTCTTTATGCGTTATTGATTAGTTATAAATTATATTGCCAATGAAACTTGTTTTATTTGTCTTTTGGTTCAGGATCTTAATGGCTTGATTTTATTTAAAGGGGAAATTTTCATGCATGCATGGGTATGGCTTCTTAATTAAGTAATTGTGCAAGTTAATTGGGTATATGTTGATTTTGACCTTTTCATGCTTTTTCCCTTTGTGGTCTTGTCTTGTGAGCAGACCGAATTGTTCGTATCACACCTCCAATTGGTTAAACCTAGATGAAAGGGTTTGTGTGACCAAGTGTATTTCTTCAGTTGTGTTTGCATTCCCTGTGTATGTTTGGCTTTTATGTTTTTGCCTTGGAGTTCTTTGGGGACTGTGTAGTGTCATAAGGAAGAGTGGCTTTTGAGTGGGGGTTGGGCCCAAAGGGGCTTCCAGGATAATCCCCTCAGAATTTGGATAATTAAGTGATAACCTAATAATATATTAGGGGGTTTGGGTAGCTTAAATACTAATTAAGATTAATTATACCCTGCTTATGGTTGAGTGCTCGTATAGACTCAGATGCAATGGGAAGGCCTAGAATGGCAAAAACAACCATCTTGTCCTCACGAAAGGTTTGTTGGGTCAACATGATGAGACTTGGATGGGGTCGGGGGTTCAGGAGAGGCTGCTAGGATAACCTAGGATGGGGGTCAGGGCCTGCCAAGATAACAATTCCAAGATATGCGATGGCACTCTTCCCTTATGTTCACTGATGTGTAGTCTTGTTGATGTCACCTAGAGTATTATTGTGGAGTCATTTGTGTGTGTATGTTTTATGTGGTTACCCAATGTAATGTTTAGACCATGTCTTCATTCCTTGTGGTTTGCTAGAGGGTCTTATTACTATCTCCTAGCATGGTGGGGTGGTTCCTTTATGGGCCACATGGTCAGGTGGTAGTGCCACTTTCCATTGGGTGTTTGTTCCTTTCTTGCAAGGGTTGGCTTCGCAAGTGTTCCAATTGTTCTCAAGGATTTGATCATCTCATGTACCAGTTGGATCCTCTTTGTTCTTCTTGGAGCATTTTTGTATTTCTTGGACCTTATGTGGTCAGATGTATCATTTGTTTATTTATGCCTTCATGGCAAGAAGTAATTTTTATGTAATCATTATGTACTTATGAGACTTGGTGTTATAAATGCAATGCAATTATGATGTAACCTAGGTGATAGATATTTTATTTGTATGAATGGAATCATGGATTAAATGCAATATAATGAACTTTGATGAATGTAGCTTTCAAAATTTAATGTAAATAAATATAGTTGTATGTATTCAAACATGCTTATTGTAATCTCCTAATGAAATTGTAATGCTATGTTCTTGTTGTAACCATACTACCTTGAGTTAGATCAATCAACCTTTTTCTTAATTAGTTTAATTGATTAATCTTCGTTGGAAAACCTTTAGGAGTTTAAGTTAAGTCTTCCACTTGTGCAAATTAAATGTGATGTTTATCTTATGCATCTTTTAGTTCAGGATTGTTTTTAAAAAAAATGTTTTGCACTCTTTTCGAGTGTTTTTAGTTTAATCCTTTAGGGTTTCTTGGCGAGGCATTACAAGACAAAAAAATCTAGTTGATAGGTATAGCTCACTAGATTTCCATTGTATATTTTCTTTATTAAGTTTTAATGAGGAATCTAGATCCTATAGGGAAGCTATTTTAGTAGATGATTGTAATTCTTGGCAACAAGCCATGCTAGAGGAGATGAAGGAATTAGAATCATGTGATACATGAGATCTTGTTTGTTTTCCCAAAGGAAGAAAAGCTAATGGGTGTAAGTGGTTGTACAATAAGAAATTGGAGCAAAAATTTCATTGGAAAAGTACAAAGCTAGACTGGTAGCTAAGAGCTAGAGAGAGGGAGTTGATTTTAGTAAGATTTTCTCTCCTGATGCTAAATTTTTCTCTATTAGATTGCTTTTATTCATTGCTACAACTAATTTTGATGAGGGAACAACTCGTGAAATAGAAAAACACAATAAAAGAGACAAAATATCTATATTAATATTATCTGAAAACTATTTGCAACACATGCAATTAAATATAAGAGGAATAAACCCTCATAGGCTGCAACACAACAGCTTACAAAGTTTTCTAGAAAACCCTTACAATGCAATTTTCCAACCCAGAAACTAAACTTCCAAAAACTCACATACAACCACTAACTCTCAAGTTTCCTCATATGAGTCCTAAATAGCCTCCTTTCGATTTGGAGATAAAATTACAATTTAAAATTTTCCATTTGGCGAACAAACGCCAAAACTTGAAATTGGAAATATAAAAATTTAGCCATATTCGAAAACTGGAAACTTTTTGAAAAATTGTCCAACTTTCGGCAGCCATAACTTTAGATATGGGAATCGGATTGACATGTCGTTTGAAGCATCAGAAAGATATATGAGTGAAGAATATGCTTCAAATTTGACTTGGAAGACTTTTTTTTCAATTTTTTAGGAAACTGAAACTTGAATAAATTTCAAACCGTAAATGATTTTAACTTGATTCTTTCGCTAAAGTGCTTATTTTTCCATTCTCAAGCTTCCCGCAAAATTCAAGCTCCATCCGCCTTTAAATAAAAAATTTCTAATTTGGGTAGTTGGCTAGAAAAAGCAGCTTGTCAATTCTGAAAGTTGGAATCTCTTATTCATCCAAATGGGTATCCAGAAATGCAAAAACATTAAAAGAAAACTAAATAAAAAGGAAATATTTTTGGGTGATGTAGGATTGCCCTTACACCACCAGATGCTTCTACATCAAATTTGATTTTGAGATTGAGCAAATGGATGATATATATATATATATATATATATATATATATATATATATATATATATATATATATATTTGTGTGTGTGTATGTATACATGTATGTATACATATATATACGTATATGTTCATATACATACATAAACGGACATACATACATAATACACACACACACACACATATACATATATGTAAATATATATATATATGTACATATATATATACACACGTATATTGTAGTACCCCTACCCTAATCAGAATTTAATCTTGGTTAGTTATCATGTAATCAAGTTATAGTGAGATGTTTTAATTCTTGTGCGTACTTGTTAATGTGATTTTCACATCAAATCATATGTAAGTTTATTATTTCTCCTGAATTGTGCTATTAATCTCGGGCTAACACTTTTTATTATATATGTGTGTGTGTGTGTGTGTGTGTGTGTGTGTGTGTGTGTGATTCATGGTTGCAAGAGATTGCAGGTACAGTACTGCATGGGTGTGAGGTTCGTCTTCACCTGGATTCACATGTTTGAGTGCTCCTCATTAACCCTTAGAAAATTGGATTAGGTGATCGGGAGACCCTCATGTGACCCTAGTCATGCTCAAGTGAGCATCGTCAGTCGTCTGACAATATTCCTTTGGTTGGGAATGCAGGTCGTCTATTTGTTTGGCTTTCTTGGATTGCATGTTTTGTGTGTGTGGTTAAATTGAGTAATTAATCCTTTTTTATTTTATTTGATTAAGTTCTGTTATGCATTAAAAATTAAGGGACTAAATTAAATAGGTTTCCTTTATGCGATTAATCATTATTTAGAATTGCTCAATTCAAATTGGTAGCTAGTGCAATTAAATAGTTAATTTTAATGGATTAATTTACTTAGTTATGCTTTTGGAAAGGAAAGATTTAAATTAATTTGAAATAGAATTAATTTAAACTCTTTGCTTTTTTAAAAATAGAAAGGTTGATTTTAATTATTTAATAAAATCAATTTAATTAGAAAAGCGAGTTTAAAATATGTTGGATATAGTTTTTAAAATAAAAAAAAAATTTGGGGTTTTATTTTAATTAAATATATATATATATATATATATATATATATTATATATATTACCCTCATATTATTTTGAAATAAAAATGTTAAGTTGTGTTAATTGGGAAAAATTAGAAATTACATGAGGGAGAGAAAAGCATTTTTTATTTTTCTAATTTGAAAAAGAATTTCTTTTTATTAAATATCATAATTATTGGAAAATATTTGGTTGGAAAACCTAAAAAAGATTAGGTTGCACATTTTTCTATTTTCAATGCCTGTGAGTTCATAGGAAGGAGGGGCAAACCGTGGGAAGAAAAAAAAAATTATTTCTTAGATGCATGTTGGGGAAATAAGAATCAGATGTGGGCTGGAAGGAAGGATGTGCGTGGGAGTCTAGTTGCAGGGCTGAGCTCTTCCACAAGATCTTCTAGGAATGCTTCACAGGTTGGATAGCTTCTGCCTCGTTTCATTTAAAAAATAAAAAAATATTAGATCAAATATTTCTTCCTCCCTCTATATTTTCTTGTGTGCTTATATATATATATATATATTGCCAGAATCATCCTCTTGTGCTTCCAGTCTATGTGTTTCTTTTGGTAGTTTCATTTTGAAGGAATGCGGAATAGAGTTATATTTTTTCCTCTTCCCATTCCTTTGTAGCCAGAATTAATTTGATAGTTTCAGCCAATTTGGCCCTATGAATTTTGTTTTAAAAATTCTTTCTGGTATTTTGCCCTCTCTATGTTGTCACATAATTCTGGACTGGTTGAATTTCTTTTTACCAGTATTTAATTAGTTTCAGATTCTAGTTGATTAAGTTTGCTTTTGAAATAAAATTTATGTTAAATTTTATTAAAGTAAATAAACTTTTTTTTTAACAATATATTTGTTTTTAAAAAAAAAAGTAAAAATTTAAGTCTCTGTGTGAGACTGCGCTTCATTTTTTTGGGATCTGTGTTTAAAAAAAAAAAAAAAATTATAAAAAAAAATATGGTTAATCCCACGTGGCTGGGAAAAATCCCCACCATGCAGGGGGGTAGCAGCTACCAGTTGGTAGCAGCGCTACCAATGGTAGCGAACTGCTACCAAATGGTAGCATGAGCTACCAAGGGGCCCACGTGGGTGCCACGTGGGTACCCCCCCCCCCTCTCATTTGAAAGTTAGTATATTTTATTTTATTTTTATTTTTTTTGTTAAAAATAATAATAATAATAATAATATAATATTAAATTAATAAATAATTTTAAATGAAGTTTAATTATTAAGTTCAAGTTTTTTTTAATATTATTTAAATCAAGTTTATTAAATAATATTTGGGTTTAGATAATTATTAATTAATGTATATAGTTAAATATATGTTAATCAATATTTATATTGGTTCCATGTATAATCAACAAAATTTTATTGCAATAGAAAATGAATACCCTTGTAGTTTTTTTAAAAATATACTTCCATTTTTGGAAAGTATATATATATATATGCCTTGCGAATATGAGATTAGTTTAGTTATTCCTTTTTTAAAAAAAAATTGGGAACGATAAGTTATTTGAAAAATAAATATTATTTGATAAGTGATTAATCTGAATAATTGTTTTATATCATTGGGTGTTTTGCAAATTTTTTATAGATTAATTACATTTATTGACATTTTTCATGCAAGTACACATGTAATTATTAATATGCAAGTTTCATGATGGTCATTGTTATGCAAAGTTATATTTCAAGTTTTGAATAATAAATAATGTTAGTTATGGTTTTTATTCCATGTAATTCATCAAGTAGTTATTTCAAGTAATTGAGCTTTGCAATGTCTAAATTCATAATTATTTTTCAAGCACGATGTATATCATAAGTTAGAAAATTAAATAAAGGAAGTTGGAAAACCAAAACCTAGTAGCATTCGGTATATACAGTGCCTCTGGGTCACGCTTACGGGTAATGTCGTCATGTTGAACTACTGCACTTAACGCCTAATAAAGCTACATCAACGACGTCTGTGGCATCATCTCTATAAATCGTCGGGGAGTAATAAGGGACACTTGAAAGTTAAAATCCAAGGGGCAGGTAATCCCCCTTGGATCGATAATTTAATAAGATAATTCTAAATGATCTTTCATCCATTGAGTTAAACTATAGTAAACCCCTATAGGGATGTTGAGTGAAATGTTTTTATGAAATTGTTTTAATTTCGAAGAATTGTTGTCGATTGACAATTGGTCAAGGGTGACGCTCATGATAAGAATTAGGATCTAGTTGTTTTAGGCCACAAGCAATAGGCCATCTTGAGACTTTGCTTAAGCGCTACCATCGTGGGTAGCAACCGCAGAGAAACTATCTGGGACATTGACCCTAGAAAGGGTTGCGTACCCACTAATCAGTTTACATCAAATCATAGAGTAGAAAACAAAACTACATACTTTACGCCTTGACCCTGTGCCGAAGTGGGTATGTAGGCAGTCTTGGGACGGAGTTGTCCCTCGTACTCAGGCATTCGTGGGTGGGGTCTAGGCTTGGTAAAAGAAGGATTGAGTAAGAATCCTATTTTTAAAAAGATAAGATAATTAAATTGGAAAAAGTAATTCAATGCATACTCGGAAGGAATCCCATATGGATTCGCTTGACTTCCCGAGGCTTTTAAGCCAAATTCTGAGGCGGAATTCAAGCTTGTATTATGTTATTTAATTACTCCTAAGGACGGCGACCTCGATGCACTTTTGTTAGAAGAGTGTAGTACTTAGTGAGTGGCTCAGGACCCAAATGGTCCCGATGAGTCTAAGTCTCTGGCCAGAGCACCTCCTATCCCGATTGGATAGATGCCTACCCCACATGGGTAGATGCCTATCCCGATTTGGATAGATGCCTACCCCGTCTGGGTAGATGCCTATCCCACATTGGATAGATGAAATCTTATGTCCTGTATGGACAAGTGCCTAACCCGTATGGTTAGATGCTCATCCTGGATGAATGAATGCCTAATCCAAATGGATGGATGCCCAGAGTATGCGATTGAATCAAGCACAATGAATAAATTAAACAAAAAAAAAAGAATGGTCAATTTTGTTGAGTTAATTATTGTGGGTTATTACAAATGTATACAGTTAAATATATGTTAATTAATATTTATATTGGTTCCATGTATAATCAGCAAAATTTTATTGCAATAGAAAATGAATACCCTTGTAGTTTTTTTGAAAATATACTTCCATTTTTGGAAAGTATATATATATATATTTGCCTTGCGAAGATGAGATTAGTTTAGTTATTCCTTTTTAAAAAAAAATTGGGAACGATAAGTTATTTGAAAAATAAATATTATTTGATAAGTGATTAATTTGAATAATTATTTTATATCATTGGGTGTTCTGCTTATAGAATATTTATGATTATGGGTTTTGGATAAGAACTCAGGACGAAGTGATTATATTAGCTTTGGATGCAAAATGAACTTAGATAGTTAGAGAACTATGACCAACCTATACCTAGATGAGGCAGATTACTGCAGTCAACTTAGATCCGTTAGAAAACTGGATCGATTTTAATGTGTAACCAATGTGGAATAGATTGTCCTTCCTAATCTCTGCCTATGCATGTAATTTTCTGTATTCACATTTGCTTATGAAATGACAAGTCCTCGTTTGTAATTTTTGGTTTTTGTCATTTGTCGATTTGGGTACCGGTTTATGTCTTTGATTCCGAATCTTGACTGTTTTCATGTGATAGTTTGTATTCGATCATATCCTTTGTGCGAGTGTTAAATATTGGTTTGTGGTAGACCATAGTTAGTCAGGTCTCTAGTTAGAGTACCGTCAGTCAGTGCACCTCGTATGAAGTTTAGTTTGACCAAGTGGGTGATCCTACCATATTGAACTCCATTTGCTTGACCTTGTGTATTCTTGGGTTTTAGGAGTTCATTGATTTTGTTCGCTAGTATGTGGTTGTGTTGCCTTTGATAGGAGCACGGTTGTAGAGTCATCTTGATGTTTATTGCCCTCGTGAGAACCTGATTTTCATATTAGACCATGGGATGCTTATGATGGGTTGCGAAGATTTAGTTTCGCGGATGCTCCAGTTGATCTGTTATTATTGCTTCTTATTATGTTCAGTTGGATCCTTTCCTATTCAGGGATCATTCATGTATTTATTTGACCAAAGTGGTCGTATGTATTATTGGTTATGTTCGCCTTAATGGCAGGATTGTAAATGATGTGAACCTTATGTATTCTTCACTATTGATTAAGTATCAGAGGGGTCTTGCAGTTGAGTAGACCCGGAGATGTAGCCCACTAAGGGTGAACTCCGAGATCATTTTGGTGTTATGTGGTGTTTTTACATTTTTATGTTTTCTTTTAATTCGGCATGTATGGATGCTTTATGTTAAAATGTATAATGGGGATTAGATGAAGATAATCATAAATGCATGTATGTAGTCATTTTATTTAATGCAGTAATTAGGATCATCAGAGAATGTAGATTTGATTAATGAAATATTTTTAGTTATTGATAGAGCAATTAAGTAGGCATGGGAAGTATTCATTAGTTTATTATGAAGCTAAAGTACAATATGAAATTAGATGCATGGCATATGTTTAATGTAAGATTGAACGTAATGAATGGTTAAAATTTATTGGATGAACTTAATCATGTTAACCATAGCTTTAACTCTAATGAATGAACCTCATTATGCCATCTATATTTTAACCTTAATGGATAAACTCATCATGTTATCTAATTTTTACTCTAACGGATGAACGCGTCCTATTATCTATAAATTTAATTTACTAAACAAATGATATCCATGTTTTAAGTAATAACATGTAATTAAGTTCCCATAAAAAAAGGAAGATTAATGTGTAGGAAGAAACGGATGTGCTTTGTGAGGAAGAAGAAGGAAAAAATAATGAAGAAATTTCTGAAAAGGAGATCAATAAGGAGGAGGAGTATGGGGAAGGAGAGGAAGGGGGCAATTCTGAGAATTGTCAACATAATATTGTCAACTCAGAAATTGAGAGAGAGGCTCTGAAGCCTAAGGGTGAAAACCCTAATGAGGAGGAGATGGAACAAAGCAAGGATTCTGCAGAAACCATACTGAATACTGCCCGCAATTGCACCCTTGAATTCTTCAACTTTCAGAAGTGGGTGGTGGAAAACATTACCAACATGCAGGGTAAACAGAGGGAATTGGAAGTTAAGATCAACAAGTTGATCAACATGTCTAATTCTGGGAAGCAGCATGAGGAGATGGAGAATAGTGAAGTGGAGGAAGAAATGGAAATGGAAGACTGGCAGGAGAAAGACCTGGTTAAAGGCGACCTAAAACACCTAGAGGACGTCATCAAAATTCTGAAGGAACAGGTGGAGGAGGATAAGGACAATGTCAATGCCTGGATGGCTAGAAATGAGAAAGCCCTGAAAAGCCTTATGGATCATAGCCTCCAGGTTCTAAAAGTCTCCTCCCAGAACTTGAATGCGCTGGTGAACCACCTGGAAAAGAAAAACCAAGAGAAGGACCTCATGGTTATTGAAGATGCTCCTACTTCCAGCCTAAAACACCAGACCTCTAGGCACAGAACCAGGCAGACTACGGCGGAGAAGGAAATGAAGATGAAAGATAGCCAGACTGCTCAGGAAAATACTGATTTGAGGGAAGTGGCAAAAGCTATGATACTTTTGGTTCAGGATGCAGAAGAAACCATGAAGAATTTCTAATTGTTGTCTTTTGTTAGGCTTGAGGCCAATTTATTGCTAGCCTTTTGTTGTCCTTTCCTTTGTTGCTGGTCTTTTTGCTGGTGTTTTGTTGCTGTTGTATTTTGTTGCTATATTGAATATCTTTCTTATGTATATATATATGGGTTTCGGGTCCCTTAAAACCTGTTTTTAATTAATCAAAAACATGTAATTAAGTTAACCTTCTTAAATAGATCAAATGTCGTGAGTTGAGTTAGATGTTAAATTAAGTAATCACATTGGGAAACTCCTTAGGTATTGTTTAGTCCTCCGCTGTGTTATCTGAGCTTTTGATAACTCATTGTATCATTATGTTGTGTCTTATTTTTAAAAAAAAATTTATTTGCACTCCATTCGTGTGTTTTAGCTTTATCCCTTCGGGGTTTCCTGGTGAGGCATTACATATATATATGTACATATGTACATATATATATGTATGTACATATATATGTGTGTGTGTGTGTGTGTGTGTGTGTGTGTACATATATATATGTATATGTGTGTGTGTGTGTGTGTACACACACACACACATTTATGTACGTACATATATGTGTATGTATATGTACACATATGTGTGTATGTATGTGTACATATATGTACATGTATATATATGTGTGTGTGTGTGTATATATATATGTATATGTACATATATATATATATATGTACATATATATATATATATATATATATATATATATATGTACATACACACACACACACACACACAAACACACACACATATATATACATACATATATATATCCAATTGAGAACGAAACAAAACGAAGGGGGAAGGGGAGGGGAAGGACTGCATGATTGGACCGTATATATACACACACACACACACACACACACACACACACATACATTATGTACATAATATATTGTAGGTTGACATGAAGAGGTAATTACTATTAGGATGCATATATATTGTTGATCAGATTCATTCTTGTGTGGTTGATTTTCTACTAATGTGTGTGTGATGATGTTGAATGAGTAGCATGATAATAGTGGCAAAAATTGTGTAAACTATCTACTCAATTATTTGGTGTAGTTTAATTTGAAGATATTATGCACACTATGAGAATGTTATAAAGTTGATCTAATAAAAAAAAAGTTAAGTATTCATCCTTGAAATAGAAGATAGAATCTTTGCCCCCCAAGTATAGGGACAAAGAGAATGGGATTGCACACATTCACTAAGGGTAAATTATTCATAAGAAGAGACACCAATGCAAACAAAGAACAAGTCCAACTGTTGATCCCTAATAAGGTTTTCACCTTAAGAACGGAGCAATCATGAAGTTTCATAGGAGTGGAACCGAGTGCAACCTATGGAACAACCTCCAAGATTTTAGAAGCTTACTCTTCAATATTTGATTAAGGGAGATAAATGGGAGAGAAAAAATAAAAAGAAAGGAGTTGATTGAATCAAGAAGAAAAACTTCAATGAATGCAGAGATTATAATCACTTCAAATATTTTATGAAACAATATGTTAGGGAGTTACTTCTTTTCACAAATTAGGCAGACCATATCACTGATCCACCATTTCGGGAGCAAATATGGCATGCAAAGCAAAAAAGGCATAAGATTCACTATTAGGGTCCCATCTCTGAGGATTTGTATAAAAGCCAAATGAAATCAATAACTCGATTATTATTGAATTTCCAATAAAAATGGTATAATCTAGAACCTATCTTTATGAAATATGAAAGAGTAAACATAATTCATGATCCAGACTTCATAAATAAGGGACTAGAGAAACATGATTGAATTTTAATCACACATTTTCCAAAGGGAACAATGCATTACTCATGATAACATAAAAGTGACTAGACATAGTTTGTTATTCATTAAATAATACAAAGGATTCTAATCCAGATCACAATAAGCACAGAAAATTAGAGATCAATCATTATTTCAAAGATGGATTAAAGCATTTTTTAAGCTATGTATTCTTCGAAGCTTCGATTCCCTTTCAAAATGGATCTGTTGATAGCATACAATTCTTAGAGATTGAAAGACCCTTTTTACAAGTCATCTTATGACTTTTCTAGTTATTCCCCCAAAAGACACCATTGCTAGGTGACAAAGCTTGTAGGGATGAGGTCTGACGGGTGTTGCTAACCGCCTTTATGCTGGGAGGCTATGAGTGATAGATATTCCTTGATTACCAGCATCGAAAACATCTGTGCTTTTGGTAATCAATGAGGGAATAATCGCTTACTAGTTTCTGGTTCTCTAGACATGCCAGAGGATCCTAGATTCATGCAGGCATGCGATGTTGTTGGCCCACGTGTTTAACAATTGGGGCCTTCGGCAGTCCCTTTAAGTTCTTGATGAGGCCTTCCCGCAATGACAACACTGTGGAAGTTGGGTGAGGTCTCTTTGGTAGAATCCTGCATTGTGATTTTAACTCCCTGCATGTAGCATCCGCCAACAATCCTAGAGAACTTACACTAACTTGCTTAGAAACAGAATAATTTTTTTGTTTGTTTATTAACTAAGTTTCCATTACACAACTATGAAATGTGGTAAAGAGTTAGTTTGTTTTAGTTTCATGTAATGTAATGTTGGTAAGTTGTAAGCATTGGTGGTCTAAATATGTTCTCATTATAAGCGGAATATGTTTGCTTAGCCACTCTTATCTCCCTAGGGCATATTGACGTCACTACTAAGTTTAATGTTAACTCTATGATTCTAACTTCATGAATTAGATTTTCAATCATCATAGCAATGCACGAATGCCCCTAACTACCATGATATCTTCATATGAGAATATGTCATATATACTATCCTCAATTTTCTTAATGCATTCTACCATACTATGAGATTTCATGCATAAATCTAGTGCTTTTCAACATACCTTAACATAGCTAGTGCATTGATACCATATGCTCATTCTAGTGCATGACAATAATGGGAAGCATCTATCATATGCATATTACTTATGATTACATATCTTATTCCTACATGATCATTTTACCACTTATGGTTAATGCATCCAACTAGATGATCTAACATACAATACCATGCATAATCCTTAACCTATCATTCTATACTTGCATACCATAAAATGCTTGTGCTTAACACACTAGAGAAGGAATCCTACTACTATTGTCATAATATGTATTATCACTTCTCACATGCTAAATGCATGATCTAAATGCCATACAAATTAGTACTATTATGATATTAATGCTACTAACGCTGCCCATAAGCATAATGCATCACTTACAGCAACCTAGTACTCTCATGTTGTTAACTACCTTATTGCTGTCCATACACATAATACATTATGCATATGCCATTCCATTTACTTCTGTTATAAAGTGCATGTATCTAGCTTATCAATGCCTCTACCTATATATTAACATTGTCCACATGATAGCTACTTTATTGCAGCCATCTTGCTGATGATTTCATAATTAGATTATGTTCCTTATGCAGTTAGTTTCTAAGATTTTCTATGGTTCGCAGCCTCATGGCTGATTTAGTTTCCATGTTAATGAGTAACATCATCATTGAGCATGCCATGTATTTCTTGCTTAACCGATAGTAGTTGATAAGGTCTTTGTTTAATTGTCTCCTTTTGCAAGTTTAAGAGTATCATGATCAAGGTTTAACATCTAGTTGTATTGCTTCCATACATGCATGAGAATACATTCTTACTATATATTAGTGCCCTTCCATTAACTTAAGTACAATATTATGAAAGTAAATGAACTTTCTACTCATTACAACATGATAATAATCCTAATTCTTTATAAGATGGATGTCCAAATTTAATCTTGATATCATGAAGTAGCTATTACATCTCTTCTTTATTGCAGCATGAGCCTAACTATATATATATATATATATATATCATGCATAGAATGATAACATCACATAAGTGTATACATTGTTGATTCAAGACTTTTAATCACAAACATAACCATATAACATTATAACATTACTTAATGTGCTAATCAATACATAGTCTACATAATCGTGAGATTTACTCATGTCTTTCATATGCTTCTATGCTATCACATAACATTACATCACTCTAATTATGAGGTCTCATACATAAATCTGCTCCAAGAAATTCCAAGGCCATCATAAAGAATAGTCCAAGTCCACACAAACGAATGCAGCAATAAGAAGGGAAAAACCCCAATGGCAAAAGCTCCAACCACCCGACCAATGTGGAACCTACAAGGAACCACCCCTAGAGCTAAGAGATGTTGCTAGGTCCCAACTCACACACTAAACCTAGGTTGACGCTTTAAACCAAATAGACTAACACCAAAATACTTTTACACACACAACCATACACCAATGCAAACAATGATCAAGAAACTCTAGAGACCGACATATCATCAAAACATAAACACGAAAGTAAAGCATAAGGGAAACACATGTACAAGGGAGTGTCATCACATGCCAAACCAAGAACAAGGCACTAGCCCAAGGGCATGCAGAGCCATCTCAATTTTTGAGAGACCAAGGGAGATTGTCTTGCCATCTCCATGGTCTTCTCATGCTCAACCTTAAACATCCTCCCTAGGACTGTCTAACTACCCATTCCCATTCATTAATTAGTTATCACTTGATTAAAATAAGGTAAACTTTGTTATGCCCAAGAGGTTTGGACTTCATGCATGTAATGCCCCGCCAGAAAACCCCGAAGGGATAAAGCTAAAACACACGAATGGAGTGCAACAAATTTTTTTTAAAAATAAGACACAACATAAAGATACAATAAGATATCAAAGTACAGATTACACAGCAGAAAACATCAACTATCACCTAAAGAGTTTCCCAACGCGATTACTTAATTCCACATTTAGCTTAACTTACGCTAATTAATCCAATAAGCCGATTGTCTTAATAACGAGAAAATTCTTAAACAAGGATAATTTCTTTCAGCAAGACAAAATATAGATCACAAGATAAAGTTCATCCATTAAGGTTTATTCATACCCTTCATCCATACTTTTCATTAAAATTTGAATCATGCATCCAATTTAATAACACACTTGAATTTCATCATAAACTAACGAGATCTTTCCATGCATACTTAATTTCCTTAACAATAACTAAATACATTCCATTATTCTAATCTACATTCTTTCATGATCCAATTTACTACATTTAAAGAGACGACTGAAAACATGCATTTACAATTAATTTCATCTAATCCACTTACACATTCTATCAAAATGTCATCCATACATACTAACACATAACACCAAAATGATCTCGGAGTTCACCCCTAGAGGGCTACATCTCTGGGTTTTCTCAACTGCAAGACCCCTCTGATAATTAAATAAGTTAAGGGTACATAAGTTTCACATCATTTATATTCCTACCATAGAGGCTAATCATACCAATAAACAACCGACCACATCGGTCAATAATTACATAAATGATCCCTACACAGAAACGGATCCTACCGAACATATCAAAAGCTAATACAAGGTCCACTGCCCGACAATACTCTAACTAGAGACCTGACCCACTATGGTCAACCACAAATCAACACTCGACACCCGCATAAAGGACAGGACTAGTTAAAACACCATCTCAAGGTAACAACCAAACTAGAAACCAAAGACATAAATAGGTACCCCAAAACATCCAAACGACAGGGTCCAAACAAAAATATCAACATAGAACACAATGACAACTCAACCAGAATTGTAATGAAATTAAGCTTGACTGCAAACATCATTTACACAAGATCCTAATATAGGCAATCTTTTCTTAAAACAACCAAAAGCATAATTAACTTGAAATCAAAGATTTTCCAGACAATAAGAAAGTACCACTATTTAATACTAAGAAATCAATTTGCCATTTGTCCAATAAGTTAAATAAGATCTCATAGAAATAATTCTCCTAATATATTTTAACATAATTATCAATTATAAAAATTATAATCTTTTTTGAAACATTCAAACTATATAATATAATTGTATATAAATCAACTCATAATCAGTATTTAAATAACAGTTAAAATAATAACCACCATAAAGAAAACACATCTAATATCTCTTTAACATCTTATATAAGTAAACATAAAACTTATATCTCTTTAATATCTAAGAATTAGGAGCGGAATGGAGCGGAGCGAAAAGGAGCGGGAATCCCAAATTTCAAATTGGGAAATGACGGAATTCCTGGGAATGGCAGATTTCCTGGAAACTGTTGTTCCCCTGGGATCGAATCTGGCACGTAGGCAGGAGGTCAGACATCTCAAGGGTCAGAAGAGGACAAGGAAAGAGAAAAACCGGGAGAAGAAAAAGATTCGATCCCCGGGGACCCACACGACAGAGGAAAATGGAAAAAATGGTCCTCGCTCTTTGGAGTGAAGCCACTAGTTAAATCTGGGCTTCCGAAAGTTACGAACATTTCTGACCCCGTCTCTGGTTTGGTTGCTATTTCCGTTCCGGACAAAGTGGTCAATATGACTGTAGCTAGCCTATCTATGACCTTAGTGGGATGATTCTCTAGCTTTAGGCCCAACATTGATGATGTTAGGAATTTCATAAGGAGAAAATGGATGGTAAAAGGACAAGTGGAAGTGGCGGCGCTGCCTAGAGGGTTTTTTACCTTCGCCTTCAACTCTGAAGAAGACATGAACAAAGCTCTCTGCGAAGGCCCCTGGATGTTTGGCAAGTCTTCCCTGGCTCTCCAAAAATGGGCCCCAAATCTCGTCCTAGATGAATCCTTCTTCGTTTCTACGCCAGTATGGACACGCCTCCTGGGTCTCCCGCTCGAATACTGGAATGAGGAAGTTTTCAAGGGCATTGCAAAATCCTTTGGAGAACTCTTATCTATTGACTCGATGACGGCGGCTAAATCAAGGTTAGTCTTTGCTCGCATTTGCATAAATGTTAATCAAATGACAGATATGTCCCAATCCATAGATATCATATCTAAACTAGGAAAATGGTCCCAAGCTATTGAATATGAATCTCTACTGTTTGCTTGTTTCCACTACAAAAAATCAGGGCATTGGGCAAAATCTTGTCCGCTCAAGAAAGGCAAGGAACCCAAGATAGATAGTATCTCTAAGAACAAAAAGATCTAGCAAACGACAAACAAAAAAGTAGACTCATCAATATCCGAGAGTAATAAAATAAAAAGGATGCAACGGAACATATGAATGTAGTCAAGAGGATTGGGAGTAGCAGCAATGATAAACAGGATTGTGTTTGCTCCAATGACCCACCAGAGAGATCTAAAGAAGCAGAGCCAGGAACTGAGTTGATCAACAAAGAAAGCCTAGAAGCCCAGGAGAATGAAACTGTAACCCAGGAGAAGGATGAATCCATTTCGGACTAGAAGGACGGATCAGCTAGCCAAGAGAAGGAAGAACCATTTCCAGCCTCTTCACTCTCTAAATCGGCCGACACAAACTTTAATGACTTTAATGAAGCCCAAGACCCTTCTGATTCTGAGCCCTTATTGCTCTTAACTAATGGAAGCCCAAAGCCTCTCCTCTGTAAAACCCCTTCCCAAAGTGTGCTTATGCTGGATGAAACCCTCCGGATACCTGGGTCGAGAGAAGGAAAATTGAACAAGGAGGAACTCAAGGAAGGAATCTCAACTAGAAGCAAGATTAAGAAAAAGGCAGATGTTGGAAACCAAAATAAAAAGCAGGGAAGGCCATCTCTAAAACATCAAAGGGAACAGGAAAGCTGGAAGAACCATGCTGATGGAACACAGTGTTCCATCGAGTCAGCCCTATCCCCAGTTAAAATATGAAGATTATATCTTGGAATATCAGAGGGCTAAACGCCCCCCATAAGCAGGATGTGTTACGAAACATCATCAGAGATCATAAACCAGATGTGGTCCTTGTTCAGGAAACCAAGATGTCTAAAGAAAAAGTTGAAAGGATCAGAATTTTCAAAGAAAATGGAGTCATAGGAACTAACTCGGAGGGTGCCTCTGGAGGAACTGCGATCTTTTGGAACAAAAATACTATAATAGGAAAGGAAATCATCTCAGCTTTTAATAGGAACTCAGTTTTACTCGAGCATATTAAGGACAACTTTGTTTGGGTGTTATCTAATGTCTACGCTCCTAACTCTAAATCCGAGAGAGCTAAATTCTGGAAAAGCCTTGCGGCTGACAGACTCTAGTTTGCTAATCAAAGCTGGATTATCATGGGAGACTTCAATACCCCGCTCAAAGATGAAGATAAGATGGGAGGAATCCCCTTACATCTTGATGGAAAACAAGACCTTATGGATTTCATTAATGACCAAGCTCTCATTGATGTTGATCTCCAGGGCATCAAGTACACCTGGACCAATAGAAGAACCAGAGCTGATTTGATTCAAGTCAGGCTTGACAGATCTTTAATTTCTCCTGACTGGCTTTCTAAGTATAGTTGTTCCCTTGGTTCTGTTATCAAAATCGGTTCAGACCATTTCCATATCTCATTTTCTGCCAACTCTTTTTTGGCTAAGAGAAACTTCCCTTTCGGATTTGAAAAAGCTTGGCTCTCCCATCCTTCTCTGGAAACCTGCATTACTAAATGGTGGAACTCTGAAGTGGAGGGTAAGGCTCTTTTCAGAATTGCTAAAAAGATCAACATCATAAAAGCCAAAATTAAAACCTGGAACAAGGAGATCTTTGGGGACATATTCAAGAACAAAACTCAAGTTAAAGCTAATCTAAAGCTTGTTCAGGATAGAATCCAAGAGGTGGGGTTGACCGAAGAACTTAGGACGGCTGAGAATGATCTGTTATCTAAATACCACTCAATCATTTCTAACGAAGAGACTTTTTGGAGACAAAGATCTAGAGCTCTGTTCATGAAGGAAGGTGATAAAAACACTCGCTTCTTTCACTTAACTGCCCTTAAGCACAGGGCAGCCAATAGAATATCCAAACTTACTTGCAATAAAGGTGTCCTAACAGAGGATTGCGACATCAGGAAGGAAGCTCTCGAGCATTTTAGTACCTTGCTAGGTGAAGTGGACAACCTGGACCACAGTAAGCAAAACACTCTTTTACAAGCCATTTCTTCTATCCTATCGGAAGCTGACAATCGCCTCTTATCTCGTATTCCCACTAATCTTGAAATCAGAAAGGCGGTGTTTTCCTTTCAGGGTGATAAATCCCCTGGCCCGAATGACTTTCCCATGTTTTTCTTCCAAAAATTTTGGCACATTGTGGAGGCGGACATATGCAATGGGGTTAAGGAATTCTTTGGCTCCAGAAGACTTCTTAAGGAACTGAATGCCAATTTCATTGTCCTTATCCCGAAGATACCCGAAGCTAATTATCTCAACAAGTTTAGACCCATCAGCTTGTGCAACTCTGTCTACAAGATCATTTCCAAGGTTTTGACTTCCAGGTTGCTTGATGTTCTCCCAAGGATTATCTCTGTCCAACAGAATGGCTTTGTCCCCGGAAGACATATTTTGGACTCCATTATCTTTGTTCATGAAAATATCCACTCCCTGAAAGTGGTGAGTAAACAGGGATTCTTCCTTAAGTTAGACATGGCTAAAGCTTTTGATAGAGTGAACTAGCAGTTTCTCCTCAGGATTATGGAATCATTTGGTTTTGGTGACAAAGTTATCCAGCTCTGTTCTCAACTCATGGGAACTTCCTCCTCTGCTGTTTTTGTCAATGGCTCCCCATCCAATTTCTTCAAAATCTCCAAAGGTCTCAAACAGGGAGACCGCATCTCCCCCATCCTGTTTACTATTCTTGCTGAATGCCTGGGTAGATTCATCCTTAAAAATGTGGAAGAAGGCAATCTTAAGGGTCTAAAACCCTCTTCTTCCAATGCTATTTGCTCTCATGAAAAATTTGTTGATGATTCTATCACCATGGGGGAAGCCTCCATCTTGGAAGCCAAAAACATGAAAATCATTCTGAATACCTATGAATCAGCCTCTGGTCAAAAAATCAACTAGGATAAAAGCTCTCTATTTTTCATTAACACCCCGACCCAAATGCAAATTAGGATTGGCAGAATTCTTGGTTGTAACATATCTGAGTTTCCTTCTACCTATTTGGGGCTTCCTCTTTGTCTCAAGCCTGAGGATTCCTTCTGGAATAAGTTAATTGAAAAACTCAACCTGAAACTCGCTGGCTGGAAAGGGGTTGTTCTTAGTCAAGCTGGTAAAGTCACTCTACTCAAAGCCACTCTCCAAAATCTTCTTGTGTATGCTCTTAGCTTGTTCAAAATCCCCTCAAAGTTTGCAGAAGCTATTGAAAGAATCCAAAAAGAGTTTCTTTGGTCGGGAGTGGAAGCTAAAAATAGAATCCCCCTTATAGCCTAGAATAACATTTGTACCCCTAAGGCCTTAGGTGGGCTGGGCCTAAGGAGCATTAGCTCCATGAATAAAGCTTTATTAGCCAAACAAATTTGGAGATTCAAAGGGGAGGAAAGAGAATGGAACTCTATTTGGAAAAACAAATACCTCTATATGCAACCTTCTGAGGAAGAATTCTTTGACAATTCTTTCTCTGTTGATGGATCTTCCATTTGAAATGCAGTGCAATCTGCTAAAGGCTAGGCAGCTGCTAGCAGAACTTGGAATCTTGGGGATGGGAGGAAAATTAGATTTTGGGAAGATAGATGGATCCTAGATAAACCTCTGGAGGATATCCCTATCATCAAAGATTGGAAAGACAGCTTCAAATGCAGATATGGTGAAATGGTAAGAGATTACTGGAAAAATGGGGACTGGATTGACTTTAGCCAGCAGAGCCCGGATCTCGAGTTCCTTCAGATTGCTCTTTTTGCTAAAATCCCTAGAGACAACAAAGATGACATTCTAATATGGGGGAAAACTCTGGATGGGAAATACTTTGTTTCCTCTGTTGTAGCTATTCATAATGTCTCGGAGGAAGCCACTCCCATCTGAGCTAAAGTCTGGAATAAGAATTTAGTTCCCAAAATCAACATCTTCTTTTGGATTTTCATCCAAAATAAGATATTAACCCTGGACAATCTTCATAAAAGAGGCATCATTTTTCCTAACATGTGTTCTCTTTTTTGTAGGGAAGAAGAGACAACTTGCCATATTCTCAATCAATGCTCTTTTAGCCATGACATCTGGAAAATCATCCTGACCAAGTGGAACCTGAGTTGGGTCTTCCCAAATTCTCTTGGTGACACTTGGCTTCAATGGAATTGTCCTAACTCTAATCCTAAAATTGTGGAGATCTGGAGACTTACTCTACCAATTGTTATCTGGAATATTTGGAAAGAGCGAAACAACAGGATTTTTCAGAGATAAAAGGGCTATTCCTGAAGTGGTCGCAGACAAAATCTATAGGAGTATTTTTGAATGCCTCTATGGCACTGATCAGGGAATTGCTGCTAAAGAGGATTTCAAAGACAGATGGAACCTTTCCACCACCACTACTAGTAAGGAGAAAGGCAGAGAAGGTCTTGTCTGGTGTTTCCCCCCGCAGGGATGGATTAAGGCCAACTTCGATGGGGCTTCTAAAGGAAATTCGGGTAAAGTTGGATATGGGGGCATAATCAGGAATTTTGCTGGAAGTTGCCTTAAGGCGGTGGCTAGTCCTCTGGGGAATCAAACTAGCCATTTTGCTGAAGCCTTCGCTGCATTGCATACTTTAATCATAGCCAAAAATCTCAATCATGATAAAATATGGCTTGAAGGGGATTCACTTAATATTATTAAGTGCTTAAAGGGGGAATCGGAGCCTTCTTGGTCCATTGAGAATATCATCATGAAAGCTAGAGAGATTATCGCTAGTTTCAAAGAAATTATAATACGACATGCCTACAGAGAGTAAAACAATGTTGCTGACTGTTTAGCAAATGCTGGAGTTAATTCTAACATTCAAATGATTTGGCACGAGGATGATCTCAATTTAAACATTAAAAAGATTCTCAGAAAGGACCATTATACGGGGAGAGAAGGACAATTAAATCATGACAAGTAAAAAGCACCACTCGCGCCTCGCTGGAAAGGCCATCATTACCTGGCACCATGGCAGATCTCCTACTATTTCCAAAAAATTGCCACAGGCTTTGTGGGTTACTCAGGGCAATAATTTGAGTTGCAAAGGGAAAGAAGTTCTAAATTTGCAGAGAAACAGAGTCGACATCTGACATCCAAAAATGGGAGGAGATCTAAGATGTGAAGAACCTGACAACACGACGACCTGGAAAGCAATGCCTAAAGTCTAGGAAAAGCTGGAGAAGGGCCATCTCACCAGCTTCATGGAAAAGCTTGAGGACTATGACAAAGGTAGGGTCAACCTAGCTGTTTCCAAGAATTCTGAAAACTGGTCTAATGGCTCTTTTAAACTTTATGGAGTTAAATTTAAGTTGGATGCTGGGCTTATTTCTACTGTAACTGGTATGCCCCACTCTAGGCTCAACTTCTTTCGAGACCTCAAGGTCTCCAACAATGCAGTTACCCTGTTCCCGCGAAAAGAGAAAAAGCGGGCCAAAATCGGCAAGGCTACTGGGGGCTATTACGATGCTGCAAACATCAAGAAGTTGTGGGGCTGGGTCCTGAATGCAATCATGGAGTATATTAAGGTTGAAGGTCATTTCTCCAGGGCCCACACTTACCACTTCTTGCTCTTGAACCATTTCAGACATGACAAAAAAGTGTCTTTGCCCTACTACCTTTTTCAATCCCTTTCCAGATCCCTGAACAAGCACATGACGAACCCTTCCAGCCTGATTCTCCACTGCGGGCTCCTGCTGCTCATCTATGAGCATTGCAAAACCCTCGCTCTACAAGAAAATAAGTGGATTTCTGCCTCCCCTAGTAAAAGGAGGATGGAAGAGGGAGATACTAGCAAGGAGAAGGCGTCATCCAGCAAGAAAAGGAAAAGCTCCCTCGGGTTGGAAACTGAGGACATTGTCAAGGAAAGCAATGGTATGGAGACAGATGACTCTAACGAAGAAGACAACTGGAAGGAAGAGGAACTAGGCAACGAGGAAGAAAGTGGAGATTTCGAGCTTGGTCAAGATAGCCCTATTCCAAGTGATCACTCTGGTAAGGACAATAGCCATCTGATGGAGGAGACGACTCCCAAGGATAATGAGGAAACCAAAGTTAATTCTGAGAAGGAAACAAACAAATGCTCCAAGAAGAACATGGCTGAGGAAGGGGATAGCAAGGCCAAGGATAGTGCTGGCAAGGGGCTTATCCTGGATAATCTCAAGAAGCTCTCAAAGGCTAGAATGAATTTCGACAGACAGACTTATGAAACCCTGAAAAACCTGGAGAAGCAAGGGATAAATTCAGATAAAAAGAGGGAGGATGAAAACAGAGAGCATACTAACTAGAAGCAGGAAATGGAGAATAAGGTAAAATCATTGGAAGAGGGAAAAGAAGCCATGAAAAATCTGATGGGAATTATCCCAAGTATCTGATAGTTTTGATACTTAGTATAAGTACAGATCCAATAGCCAACAAGATGAGAGGGGGGGGGGGTGAATCATACAAACTTAATCATCAATGAAAACATCAGATTCAACCTCAGTAACATATATCAGTCATACAATAAAACTGTCAAACATGTAAACTCAAAAACATATGAACTATATAAACCTCATAACACCAGATTTAACGTGGAAACCCAAATAGGGAAAAGCCACTGTGGGATTTTGGACCCACTAAGAAATATACTCTTCTAGAGTATGCTCGGTTAAAAGCTAATCCTGTTAAAGATTATAAAACACATTGCTAGATGTGACCCGGTTAAGGGATTTCCCTCAGATCTGTTAGGATCTTCACTTTGTTAGAAGTGACCTTGTCAAAGGATTTCAAACACTCATTTAGAATGTCATCTTGTTAGAGGATTTACTTATAAGACTGTTAAGTCCACTCGGTTGAGAGATTTCCTGTTACTTTCACAAGCTAGCAATAATACAATCTATCTGCAACTTTACATCTAAAATGCTAAAGCAGATTCATATTTGTTCAATCACAATCTAGACATAGAACTAATCTTGTCTATCTACTGGGCATCAATACTCTGTTATTCCAACAGATCTTCAAGCTTCTGTGCTCGGTGATCACTATGTAGCATCCCTGTGCATACACTTGCCCGCATAAATTGTTTATCAACAGTTCCTTATTTATAAACAATCTTCTAACTGCTTAATCTCCTTGATCACATTTCCCATGATCAATCATAGCCATCAGATCTTTAATCTTGTCTAGGTTCATTGTATCTTACAATCTGAAAAATGTTTTACCCTGCCTCAGAACTTGTACAATCATCTTGGAACTTGTGTTAGGGTAATGCGGTTCAATCTGAGTTGTAGATCTTCTTGCCGACTTTCCATTGCCTTAGATTTGTTAACAAACTTCTTCCATGGCTTGCCAATCATTGATCTGCTCCAGCTCATCAGCTTCTTTCATTAAATATCACATGTAAACAACTAATGCATTTTGTTATATCTCGGTTACAACTCGGTGAATACTAAACTTTACTCGGTAGACATTCTGTCTTCATTAACTAACTGCGATAACCTTAGGGTTTATCGACTAGGTTCCTTAGGGTTTACCGACTAGGTTCTTTGGCTGATATCATTGTGTAGTATTAACCTTTACATTTTACAACATATGTATGATGTTAAAACAATCTAAAACATCAAGATCTCATCATTGTCTAACTCGGTAGAGTTGCCCATTGAATAACTTATCCCCTTATTCATCATATTCTTTCCTATGTCTTTACTAACTTCTTTATGATCTTCATATCATGTTTCTTAAGATATGGCAACATCATACTGAATTAGAAAATCAATTTCCTGACATCAATGACAAAATAATAATATCAAGACAGTAAAACATCTTTAATCAGTTATGTCCATAATCATCAACAACCTTCTCAATATCCTTGTTATATTGCCAACAATCTCCCCCTTTGGTATTGATGGCAAAACCAATTGATTCGATCATTAAGAATTCAAATATATGTGATTTTGAAATGCTGAAATGCTCTCCCCCATTCATCAGACTTCTCTTCTAGTTTTCTCTCAATCTTCTCAGGTCTTCTCCTCTGTTAGTCTTCTCCCCCTTTGGTATTCTTCTCCCCCTTTGACAACAATGCCAAAAAGAAAAGAACTTAAAACATAAGTTGGTTCTGTAAGAAGTTATTCCCTGCTATTGTGTATCAACTGAGTCTCGGTCAGAGCATTTGTTTACAATTCCTGTCCCCTGTATCATTGTCTGTATTATCTCAATATTGTTCCAGTACACTTTCAGAAAAACATTCTTAAAGTGTATCACTCCAACATCAGCTCCCTAAAAGATATTCAATAGATTCATTGAAGTGTTGCTTTCACCGAACTCGGTCAGTGAGTAAGAGATAGGGGTAGGACCCCTAACTTACTTCTGAGATATTCAAAAATGTCCTTTGGTAGTGGCTTGGTGAAGATATCAGCTATTTGTTCTTTAGTGTTAACATACTCCAACACCACTTTCTTTCCATGAGCTTCTTCTCTAAGATAATGATATTTGATAGATATGTGCTTTGTCTTAGAGTGCATAACAGGGTTCTTTGAAATATTAATGGCACTAGTATTGTCACAGAATATAGTTACTGGCTTGGTAACTTTCTCATTTATACCTTCCAACAATTGTTTGATCCATGCAATGTTGGTACAATTCAGTGGTGCAGCAACATATTCAACTTTGGCTGTTGACTGAGAAACGCATCCTTGTTTCTTGCTAAGCCAACTCACTAGTCTTTCTCCTAAGAAGAAAGCTCCTCCACTTGTGCTTTTCCTGTCATCAATGTTGCCTGCCCAATCAGCATTAGTATAGACTTTCAAATCAAAATTACTTCCTTTCTGATATACTAAGCCATAAGCTTCAGTGCCTTTCAAGTATCTGAAAATTCTTTTGATTGCTGTCATGTGTGTTTCCTTAGGATCTGCAGAGAATCTTGCAACAATACCAACTGCATGTGCTATATCAGGCCTGCTGTGAACAACATATTGTAGTTTTCCAATCATGGATCGATAGAGTGTCTCATCAACAGATGCAGATTCATCATTCTTTGATAGTTTGCAGTTTGTAGTCATAGGAGTACTTACTGGCTTTGAATCCTCCATTCCAAATTTCTTCAAGATTTCCTTTATGTATCTGGATTGAGTAATGAAAATTTCATTTTTCATTTGCAGTATCTGTAAGCCTATAAAATACTTTATCTCATCGATTAATGACATCTCAAATTCTTTGCTCATTTCATTACCAAAGTTTTTGCATAATGAGTCATTTCCACAAAATATAATATCATCAACAAATATGGCTGAGATTAGTATTCCATTTTCATCATTCTTCATGTTCATGTTGCTGTTCTCACTTGTCCTTATAAAACCAATCTTAATCAAATAAGAGTAAAGTCTTTCATACCATGCTCTAGGTTCTTGTTTCAGACCATATAAAGCTTTGTTCAATTTACATACCTGATCTTTATTATTGTCTTCAACAAATCCTTTAGGTTGTTCAATGAAAACTTCTTCTTCTACTATTCCATTCAGAAATGCAGATTTGACATCCATTTGATATACCTTGAAGTTTTTGAAAGCAGCATATGCCAACAATGTTCTAACTCCTTCAAGTCTGGCAACAGGTGCAAAAGTTTCACCATAATCAATTCCTTCTTCTTGTGCATAACCTTTGCAAACCAATCTTGCTTTGTTCTGAATGGCCTCTCCTTTCTCATTTAGCTTGTTTCTGAAGATCTACTTTGTACCAATTACATTTTTGTCCTTAGGTCTTGGGACTAATGTCCATGTGTCATTCTTCTTGATTTGATCAATCTCTTCAGTCATAGCATTTATCCAATCTTCACTGTTAAATGCCTCTTTTACTATTCTCAGTTCAAATTCAGATATCAAACATGTGTTCTGTCTCAGTTTGTTCCTTGTCATCACTGGATCATCCTTATCTCCTATAATCTGACTTGGTGCATGATGTCTTCTGACATATTTGGCTAATACAGGCTCGATATGCTCTGCATGATACTTTTCATCACTCGGTAACTGGATATCTTCCTCATTTCCTTCAACAGTTATCTCAGTAGGACTTTTCGGTTGCACATAGACAAATTCATCATAGTCTTCTGGTTCTTTGGAATCCCTATCATTAGTTCTTTCTGCAAATTCATCAATTTTCACATTTGCACTTTCTACTATTTTGTTAGATGATTTGATCAGACATTTAAATGCTTTGCTTCTAGAGGAATATCCTAGAAATGTTCCTTCTTCACTTTTCTGATCAAACTTGCCATTTCTATCATCTTTATGAACATAGCATTTGCTTCCAAAGATCTTAAAATAACTTATATTAGGTTTCTTGCCATACTAGATTTCATAAGGTGTCTTCAAAGTACCTTTCTTCAATTGAACTTGGTTCAAGGTGTAAACAGCTGTGCTTATTGCTTCTCTCCAAAATGTTTGTGGAACCTTCTTCTCAATCATCAGTGTTCTAGCACAATCCACAATAGATCTGTTTCTTCTTTCAGCTATTCCATTCTGCTGTGGAGTCCTTGGTGAAGAGACTTGTCTTTTAATACCATGATCACTGCAAAATAGATTGAACTCCTCAGATGTGAACTCTCCTCCTCTATCTGATCTAAGACATTTCAGTTGTCTTCCTGTTTCATTTTCAACTCTAGCCTTGTACCATTTAAACATTTCAAAAGCTTCTGATTTTTCTTTTAAAAACATTACTGACATCATCCTTGAATAATCATCCACAAATAATATGAAATATTTGTCACCATAATAACTTTGAACTTTCATAGGACCACAAAGATCAGTGTGCACAAGATCTAAAATTCCCTTAGAAGTGTAGGACTTACTTGTAAAGCTGGATCTTGTCATCTTGCCGATTTGGCATCCTCGGCATATAGCATTCTCGGGTTTTTCAAGACTCGGTAGACCTCTTACCCTGTGCTTCTTACTTATCTTGATCAAATTATCAAAATTAACATGACAAAACCTTTTATGCCATAACCAGGTGTTATCAATCTTTGCATGCAAGCACTTGTTGTGAGTAGAATCAAGGTGAAATGTATTACCTTTTGTTTGTGTCCCGGTAGCAGCTAACTTTCCATTTTTGTCATGAACTTTGACAATTCCTTTCTAAAATTCTATTTGGTAACCTATGTTGTTTAGCTGTGCTACACTCAACAAATTATATTTCAAACCTTCAACCCAATAAACATCATTGCATCTTGCTTTATCAAGAAGTGTTATGGATCCTTTACCTCTTACCAGACATGGTGCATCATTACCAAATCTAACATAGCCTCCATCATAATCTTCTAACATAACAAACTTGTGTTTGTCTCCTGTCATATGATGTGAACATCCACTATCTATAATCCAAGAATCATTAGTGTTTATGTGAGATATTAGGGCTTTTTCTTCATACCTTTCTTCATCTGATCCATCCTTGATAGCCACATAAACAACTTCCTCTGTATCAGTCTCATCTGATTCATCATCTTTAGATTCCTCATCAGCAATTAAGCAGGTCTTTCTATCTCTTCTTCTGAAGTCTCGGTGACCTCTGTAATGATTATCTTTTTGTCTGTCATCTCGGTAATCTCTCTTTTCAGTGAAATCTTTGTTAGGATAGTTAGAAGCCATATGTCCAATCTTATCACAATTGAAACATTTCAAGGGTAGTTTTCCCTTATACTTACCTTTGCCTCTTGGTAGCCTTTTGGCCAATAATGCTTCAAACTCTTCTTGCTTTCTGATTTCTTCATATAGTTTGTGTACCTCCTCCATGTTCTTCCGAAATCTTTCACTTGCTCCACTATGATCTCCTCCAGAGTACTTATACTTTCTTTCATTGTAATCATTAGACTCATTCAAATGAAAAGAACTAAATGCAGATTCAACTTTATTTACTGATGACCCACTGTTATCAAAATTACTTAACTCAAATGCATGTAGCTTACCAATAGTAGCATCCAAGGAAATTGGCATATTTGGTATAGACCTTAATTCATTGATTGCAGAGACTTGGATTGCATAAGTAGGTAGAAGGGTTCTTAACAACTTACTTGTCACATCCTTTTCTTCAATAGTTCCTCCTGCTCCCTTGATTTGATTTACAATCTCCTTTAGTCTTGTACTGTACTGGGTTATGTTCTCACCTTCATTCATCCTAATAGATTCAAGTTGTCCTCTTAGACTATCAACTTTTGCTCTTTGAACATGTTCATCTCCTCCATATATAGATATGAGCTTAGTCCACATAGCCTTTGCATCATTGCAGCCTTCTAGATCATTAAACTCAGAATCGGTCAATGCAGATGTTATTTCAATCATTGCTTGAATGTGTTCTTGCTTTGCCTTTATCTCTTCCATAGTCAATGGATAGGTACTTGGTGTAACAAAATCATTTTCTAGATAGTATATAGCATATTCTCCAACTCCTGATAGATGTAGCTTCATCCTTTTCTGCCATGTCGAGAAACTTGACTAATTCATCTTGGGTGCATCCCTCTTATACATCTTTGGATCTTTTAACTCAAGTGCCTTTAAACTTTCCTTTCAGAGTCCAAAGCTCTGATACCAATTGATAGTTCTGATACTTAGTATAAGTACAGATCCAATAGCCAACAAGATGAGAGGGGGGGGTGAATCATACAAACTTAATCATCAATGAAAACATCAGATTCAACCTCAGTAACATATATCAGTTGGAGTAAAATTGTCAAACATGCAAACTCAAAAACATATGAACTATATAAACCTCATAACACCAGATTTAACGTGGAAACCCAAATGGGGAAAAACCACTGTGCGATTTCAGACCCACTAAGAAATATACTCTTCTAGAGTATGCTCGGTTAAAAGCTAATCCTGTTAAAGATTATAAAACACATTGCTAGATGTGACCTGGTTAAGGGATTTCCCTCAGATCTGTTAGGATCTTCACTTTGTTAGAAGTGACCTTGTCAAAGGATTTCAAACACTCATTTAGAATGTCACCTTGTTAGAGGATTTACTTATAAGACTGTTAAGTCCACTCGGTTGAGAGATTTCCTGTTACTTTCACAAGCTAACAGTAATACAATCTATCTGCAACTTTACATCTAAAATGCTAAAGCAGATTCTTATTTGTTCAATCACAATCTAGACATAGAACTAATCTTGTCTATTTGTTGGGCATCAATACTCTGTTATTCCAACAGATCTTCAAGCTTCTGTGCTCGGTGATCACTATGTAGCATCCCTGTGCATACACTTGCCCGCATACATTGTTTATCAACAGTTCTTTATTTATAAACAATCTTCTAACCGCTTAATCTCCTTGATCACATTTCCCATGATCAATCATAGCCATCAGATCTTTAATCTTGTCTAGGTTCATTGTATCTTACAATCTAAAAAACATTTTACCCTGCCTCGAAACTTGCACAATCATCTTGGAACTTGTGTTAGGGTAATGTAGTTCAATCTAAGCTGTAGATCTTCTTGCCAACTTTCCATTGCCTTAGATTTGTTAACAAACTTCTTCCACGGCTTGCCAATCATTGATCCGCTCCAGCTCATTAGCTTCTTTCATTAAATATCACATGTAAACATTTAATGCATTCTGTTATAGCTCGGTTACAACTCGGTGAATACTAAACTTTACTTGGTAGACATTTTGTCTTCATTAACCGACTGCGATGACCTTAGGGTTTATCGACTAGGTTCCTTAGGGTTTACCGACTAGGTTCTTTGGTTGATATCATTGTGTAGTATTAACCTTTACATTTTACAACATATGTATGATGTTAAAACAATCTAAAACATCAAGATCTCATCATTGTCTGACTCAGTAGAGTTGCCCATTGAATAACTTATCCCCTTATTCATCATATTCTTTCCTGTGTCTTTACCAACTTCTTTATGATCTTCATATCATGTTTATTAAGATATGGCAACATCATATTGAATTAGAAAATCAATTTCTTGACATCAATGACAAAATAATAATATCAAGACAGTAAAACATCTTTAATCAGTTATGTCCATAATCATCAACAACCTTCTCAATATCCTTGTTATATTGCCAACAGTATCCTCTCTACTGTCACCAAAAACCTGGAAGACATTACCAAGGTCTTTGACCATACTCCTAAACCGGTCGTGGACCTTGACCTAGAGGAGGAGACCATCCAGATTGGAAGTGGTGGTGATGCTACCCTGGTGGGTGGAACTGCTAAGAGAACCAGGGCTAGTATCAAGAAAGTTGTGGCTGCTACGGCCAAGGACCCTCCCAACCTCAAAGACAACATCAAAGAGCTGCAAGAAATTAGTAGCACCCTAGCTAAAGCCCTGGATAAAATCTAATTCCTGGACGACTTACTGGCTTTTAGGGGCTTTAATGGGTTCTTCTCGGTTTTTCGCTGGTTTTTTCCTTTTGTTCTGTTTCTCTTTGTTTCTCGTGGCTTTGCTGTTTTAATCATGCTTGTATAGGGTTTCGGGGCCCCTTCAAAACCTTCTTTTTCCTTAATAAAAAACACATCTAATATATAAATGTATATATAAATACATACATACATACATACATACATACATATATATATATACACACATCATATAAATTAACACATAAATTATTCTGTTTACCAAACCCCTGGGCACGTAACCCGAAACAGTACGTCACAGTACGCACAGGGTTAAATAAATAATAATACAAAAAAAACATTAACACGCGGCCCAGGCACGGTAGCCCATACTATCGCCTATAGCACTGCTACCGTCGATAGCAGATACTACCATCCGGTAGCACTGCTACCACCGGTAGCACTGCTACTGTCGGTAGTACTGTGTACTACCACTGGTAGCAGATGCTACCGTAGGTAGCCGCTACCATTATTTATTATTTATTTATTTAATTTATTATTTATTTTTTATTTATTTATTTTTATTTTTTTAAAATTTAATTTTTTTTAATTAATTTTTTTTTTTAAAGAAAATAATTTCCAAATCCATAAAAACCACTTAACATAATTTACATAGAATTAAATAAAATTCATTCACATAACTTTATTTCAATTACATTTTTTTAAAATTAGATAATCCAATAAATTTAATTCACAATTAAATTTATTTCTAAAGAAATCACAGAGATTTATTTAAAGGACTATCAGAACAAATCAACCAGAGAGAATAATTTTTCCATAATAATTTTCCCAATGTTCTCAAAATTATATTCTTCCCATAAACTAGAAAAACACACCAAGCATGGATTTTAAAACAAAAATCGAATTCACCAGAAGAGGGTTTATATTCGACAATAATTTCATACACACACATCAAATAGAGAAAAATAGAAATATCTACTAAAAACCCACAACTAAGAATTCATCCAACCTGGTATAGTTTTCTTGGAAGATATCTGTAGAAGCGCCCTAACCTTTTCAATAAGCTTCCAATAAATTTCTTCACCTAAATTTCTGACATGTTCCTGTCTAACTAAAATAAAGACCTATTCCCTATTTAAACTAAAATTCTAGGTTCAATAGCTTTTTCTCAAAAACCTAAATTTAGAATAAAAGTAATTTTATTTTATTTTCTAATTTTATAACAAAAGATAAACTAACATGCAATAATAAAAAATCATTATTCTTTCTTTTCTTTTCTCATGTAAATTAATTAATTTTCTAAATAAAGAATTAAAACAATACTTTAATTCCAATTAATTCTTTTAATCTTTTTTTTTATTTAATTATTTATTTATTTAAAATTCAAGGAAATAATAAATACAATTAATCTAATTTATTTTTCCACTAAAATTTAAATAAAAATATATTTCTAATATCATGCAGCTTGCAACTTAATTTAATTAATTAATTAAGTTTATGGAATTATCTCATAGTTGAATTGTTTATGCATTGAGATTATAAATTTAGTTAATTAAAAGAAATGTTTTTCTCCCTCATTTAATTTTTAATTAACAAAGCTAATAGTTGCATTTCACAACATTAATGAGGGTAAAAATTTTAATTAAATTAAATTCTCAAAATCAATCTTACACACTATATAAAATAAATATGAATAAAACTCACTTTTCTAATCAAAATTAATTTTCTTAAATAATTAAAATTAATCTTTCTATTCCAAAAAGCAAAAGAGATTAAATTATTTCTATTTCGAATAAATTTAAATCTTTCCTTTTTAAAATGCTTAAACTGAATAAATTCGTTATTTAAAATTAACCATTAAATTAAACTCACTACAAACATAAATAGAGTGATCTTTTTAATTAATGATTAATCACATAAAAGAAACCTATTTATTTTAATTCCTCAATTACTAATGCGTAAATGAACACATTAAATCAAAATAAATACTTAGGGTTAAATACTCTATTTACCACACGCCAAGGACGCAAACCAAGTAAGCCAACCAATTACCCGACCCACAAACCCAAATGAAAATGAAACTGACTGATCACAAACAACGCTCACTTGAGTATGACTAGGGTAAACTGAGGGTTTTACAACCACCTAACCCAAATTCTAGGGACGAAAGAGGTATACTCAACCCTGCTAATCTAGGTGAAGACGAACCTAGGCGGTACTGTACCTGCAATCTCCTGCAACCAAGAGTCAGACAAGCATACATATATATATATTTAATGAAGATGTTAGCTCAAGATTAATAACAAGAATCAAGAGGACAGTTTAAAATTACATAAGAATCAATGCGAAAGCACATTAATAGATACTCACAATAATCATAATATTTGACTAAACATTACCTCATGGTAATTCAACCATTCAAGATTGCCACATAAAAAGTCAACCAAGGTCAAACCGATTTTACAAAGCTGACTAGGGTAGGGGTACTACATCCTCCCCCCCCAAGCTCCGACTTACTCCCAAAAGTCGTAAGGCTAAGCGGAAATCATGCAACACGTATTAGCCATGAAACTCATTTCACAACTATTAATTTGCACATATAAATATTTTCTCAACAATTGAAACATTATTTCTAAATCCTCTACGAATGTCATTATCCTTTCTCAAGATATATCTAAAACCATACACTTCTTAAAATATTCTAGGAATTATCCACAATCATAGCAGAGAAACAAAAAAATTTCTTTCTTTCATTACACCAAATTAAAGCATTAAAAGATATAGACAACAATTACTATACTCATCTATCAAACATAACCATAAAACATGCCATCATGATCAATTTATTTTACCAATACATCTTTTTCATAAAACTTTATCGCATAGAACTAGCTTCAAATATCAAATTCTACAACCAAGTTAACTTTCATGAAATAAGAGAAACATAAATAACTCAATTGTTTACACTTGCCAGGCATATAAAAACCTTTCCATAGACTACGTCCCATAACATAGTGACAAGTTAGCACAATTTACTCCATGATTACACATAATAATCATCCACATAACTAGAATGCACAACACAAAAGGCCACATGTGAGCATGTCTAATGCTTGGTCAAAGATAACATGCGTGATCAACATCTCTATGTCTAATCTCAGAATAATAATATGATCATAAATATCCAACATCTCACTCAAAGGCTTGATGGTGCTAGGACACACCATAGCGGTGCTACCTTCCATACAAGACCTTCGTGAACATCCCTTGTTGAGTAAGGTGGTTAGCCTCCAAGAGATAGTCACCACACATAGGTAGGTAGTGGATACTAGCTACATCATAGCCTCACATACCCCCATCCTCAAGGTTCCTTACATCTACTTCCTCGTACACACTCAACCAAGACCGTTTCATATGTCCTTGGAGAGGAATTTCACATTTAAACACAAGACCAACATATGAAAACAATAAGGACAAATCAGTTTAGCCACCAAAGTACAGAAGAATAAAGATAATAAATCACCAATTCCAATAGTAAGGCAATAAAATAATCCAGAATTTGCAACACCAAATCAAGTATGTAAAAGATCACCAGATTGTGGCTTAACCTTCAAAGTCAAAATAAAATAAATTTCTGGCCCAAAATAAAATTAAAAGAAAAATATCACAATTGCACATAACATCACTATGTGACTAGAATCTAGCCACCAATGAGGAAGGAAGGAACAATCATCTAGCTAGCGCAATAGCTCATCATGTGGTGCAACATAGTCATACTATCCACATGGCATGGCGGTGTGCACCTCGACATCACCCCGCATCACGTCGTCATGCGACATGGCTCTACCCTAAAAATTGTTGGTAGGCCACATGGAAATGTCTACTACATCCTGCATCGTGTCTCAGCACGGCATAGCAATACTCCAAGTGGCAAGGACACACAATGGACGTATCCCGCATGGCAATGTACCTCGCGGAAAAGGGCACGCGCAGGTCACACCCCGCATCGTGTCTCAACATGACATAGAAATAATCCAAGCGGTAAGGACACACAATGGACGTATCTTGCATGGCAATGTACCTCATAGAAAAGGGCACACACAGGTCACACCCCGCATAGCGACGTACCTCTCAGGATACTCGCCGTAAGCCAGAGGTATACATGGCTAAGGTCCACCCACATGTCTACCAACGTTGGACAATTGGCAGCTCATGTGAAAAATAACATACCTTTCATGGAGACAAGGCAAAATAACATACCTTTCATGAAGACAAGGCAAAATAACATACCTTTCATGAAGACAAGGCAAAATATCCTCCAATAAAACCATCATTCTGCTCAAGAACTGACACCAATATGCTCAAATATAAGGATAGGAATAGGCTGGCACATATGAACCTTATAATTCGGTTCATCACAAGGGAAAGTATTGAGTACACCTATAATACAGTTTCATTACAAAACTGTATTTTTCCTCGAAATAGAGAAGCTAAAGTCACTTCACGTCGATATTACTCGTACGCCGTTCCATACTATTCAAGGAATGGTGACTTCTAATACTACCCCTTCACATATTGACTTATCTACAATCTCGTGGGTTGGCTGTCAGTAAGGAAACAAACAAACAACATCACATAAACAACATGGTTTCCCATACTCATAAGTAAACATATCCTCCATGGTGGATTACTTCACCATCCCATGGGCACACATAGCAAGCATGGGTTTCTTACAATACACAAGGAAAGCACTATTACTAGTTTAGTCACATTTACGGGGAGTACTTTTTGATACGCTATCATCTACTCAATAAATATTTTACCTATGCTTTCCACATGAATCACTGAATAAAGTTTACTCTAGATACCAATACTGAAATTTTTAACAATTCACCATTACATAAGGAAATAACATCATTCTGATATGTTTTATAAATCCATTAAGCATTCACAACCACATTACTAACTATGCAAATTTCGTTATGAAGCTCAAGACTTTCATCTTTCCAAAAAAAACCAAAAATGCAAAAAGTACAATTTCACATGTTTTATAAACACTCTATTTAAATCAATGCACTCTTTAGTAGCATTACTAAAATCTAAAATCTAGGGAAAGAGGAGGAAAAAGAGAGTTTGATAACCAATCTATTTCCTACAAAGACACAAGATCAACAAGACAAGCTAAAATTTCTCACTATAAGTCTATCATTTATTTGCATGGTTTTCATTTCGCTACTGTTTTAGAAGGATGCCACATAGCCTAACAAGACATTTCCAATTATTATGGTTGCAACAGAATGTTCTAGTTTTCCAAACAACGGAGATCAAAACAGGTAATCTTATCGATAATGCAAGACCTCTTGAGGACACTCACTACTTTAGTACAATACAACCGCATATCATAATTTGCAACCTATCATTGAAAATTTAAGGTACAGTAAGAAGATAAGCGAGGAGATATCAACTAAATAATACACATTTATGCATACACATCAAACAAGATTTTCATTCGCACTTTCTAAACATAATAAGACAATTACCTATATCCAAAGGCAAGTTCAATGGAGCATTGCTAAAATAGATCTTCAATCAAATTTGTTTAAAGAGACACACAAAACAACCTTTCTCCTGCAATAAGAAAACGCACATAAGAGATAAATACACATATAACAAAAACATTTAATTTCTAGAGAGAGAGAGAGAGAGAGACGAGGAAGGATGATAATCATTCATTTTTACTACAAAATAAGCATTCAATATTTACCATACAAGTCCTTCAAGTGGACAACACTAAGCTAGATCATACTCTTAAACATGCACATTTCGTACTTTTTGATTCAAGGCAACACTAACCAACCCAAATGGATTACTCAAAAGAGTACAACAATCAATAAGGAAGGTACATATGACTCTCCTTTAGAATAAAAGAAATCATAAACCAAGACCTCAATAAGAAGACAAAGAACATACAATCACTCCAAAACACCCACATCAAGAAGGTGAAAACAAGGTGTGAACACACACATTACACACAACTTAAGGTATGCTCAATCACACACATACAAAAAGGAGGACAAGCAATATAAGGTCGATACACCACACACCAACTAAGGGCACAAGCGAAACTAGAGATCCCAGTGTTTGCAACTTGGCTCTGATACCAAATGTAATACCCCGCCAGGAAACCCCGAAGGGATAAAGCTAAAACACACGAATGGAGTGCAACAAATTTTTTTTTAAAATAAGACACAACATAAAGATACAATAAGATATCAAAGTATAGATTACATAGCGGAAAACATCAACTATCACCTAAAGAGTTTCCCAATGCGATTACTTAATTCCACATTTAACTTAACTTACGCTAATTAATCCAATAAGTCGATTGTCTTAATAACGAGAAAATTCTTAAACAAGGATAATTTCTTTCAGCAAGACAAAATATAGATCACAAGATAAAGTTCATCCATTAAGGTTTATTCATACCCTTCGTCCATACTTTTCATTAAAATTTGAATCATGCATCCAATTTAATAACACACTTGAATTTCATCATAAACTAATGAGATCTTTTCATGCATACTTAATTTCCTTAACAATAACTAAATACATTCCATTATTCTAATCTACATTCTTTCATGATCCAATTTACTACATTTAAAGAAACGACTGAAAACACGCATTTACAATTAATTTCATCTAATCCACTTACACATTCTATCAAAATTCCATCCATACATACTTACACTAAAACATGATACATAAGAACAAAAGCAACACATAACACCAAAATGATCTCGGAGTTCACCCCTAGAGGGCTACATCTCTAGGTGTGCTCAACTGCAAGACCCCTCTGATAATTAAATAAGTTAAGGGTACATAAGTTTCACATCATTTACATTCCTGCCATAGAGGTGAATCATACCAATAAACAACCGACCACATCGATCAATAATTACATAAATGATCCCTACATAGAAGCGGATCCTACCAAACATATTAAAAGCTAATACAAGGTCCACTGCCTGACAATACTCTAACTAGAGACCTGACCCGCTATGGTCAACCACAAGTCAACACTCGACACCCGCATAAAGGACAGGACCAGTTAAAACACCATCTCAAGGCAACAACCAAACTAGAAACCGAAGACATAAACAGGTACCCCAAAACATCCGAACGACAGGGTCCAAACAAAAATATCAACATAGGACACAATGACAACTCAACCAGAATTGTAATGAAATTAAGCTTGACTGCAAACACCATTTACACAAGATCCTAATACAGACAATCTTTTCTTAAAACAACCAAAAGCATAATTAACTTGAAATCAAAGATTTTCCAGACAATAAGAAAGTACCACTATTTAATACTAAGAAATTAATTTGCCATTTGTCCAATAAGTTAAATAAGATCTCATAGAAATAATTCTCCTAATATATTTTAACATAATTATCAATTATAAAAATTATAAGCTTTTTTGAAACATTCAAACTATATAATATAATTGTATATAAATCAACTCATAATCAGTATTTAAATAACAGTTAAAATAATAACCACCATAAAGAAAACACATATAATAAATAAATGTATATAAACACACACACACACACACACACACACACACACACACACACACATATATATATATATATTAACACAAATTATTCTGTTTACCAAACCCTTGGGCACGTAACCCGAAACAGTACGTCATAGTATGCAAAGGATTAAATAAATAATAATACCAAAAAAACATTAACACGCGGCCCAGGCATGGTAGCTCATGCTACCACACGGTAGCCCATACTACCGCCGGTAGCACTGCTACCGTCGGTAGTACTGTGTACTACCGCCAGTAGTGGATGCTACCATAGGTAGCCGCTACCATTATTTATTATTTATTTATTTATTTATTTTTTATTTATTTATTTTTTATTTATTTTTTTATTTATTTATTTTATTTATTTTTTATTTTTTTAAATTTAATTTTTTTAAATTCATTTTTTTTTTTAAAGAAAATAATTTCCAAATCCATAAAAACCACTTAACATAATTTACATAGAATTAAATAAAATTCAATCACATAACTTTATTTCAATTACATTTTTTTTAAATTAGATAATCCCTTAAATTTAATTCACAATTGAATTTATTTCTAAAGAAATCACAGAGATTTATTTAAAGGACTATCAGAACAAATCAAACCAGAGAGAATAATTTTTCCATAATAATTTTCCCAATGTTCTCAAAATTATATTTTTCACATAAACTAGAAAAACACGTTAGGCATGGATTTTAAAACAAAAATCGAATTCACCAGAAGAGGGTTTATATTCGACAATAATTTCATACACACACATCAAACAGAGAAAAATAGAAATATCTACTAAAAACCCACAACTAAGAATTCATCCAACTTGGTATAGCTTTCCTGGAAGATATCTGTAGAAGCGCCCTAACCTTTTCAATAATCTTCCAATAAATTTCTTCACCTAAATTCCTGACCTGTTCCTGTCTAACTAAAATAAAGACCTAGTCCCTATTTAAACTAAAATTCTAGGTTCAATAGCTTTTTCTCAAAAACCTAAATTTAGAATAAAAGTAATTTTATTTTATTTTCTAATTTTATAACAAAAGATAAACTAACATGCAATAATTAAAAATCATTATTCTTTCTTTTCTTTTCTCATGCAAATTAATTCCAATTTATTCTTTTATTCTTTTTTTTTTTTAATTTTATTATTTATTTATTTAAAATTCAAGGAAATAATAAATACAATTAATCTAATTTATTTTTTCACTAAAATTTAAATAAAAATATATTTCTAATATCATGCAGCTTGCAACTTAATTTAATTAATTAATTAATTAAGTTTATGGAATTATCTCATAGTTGAATTGTTTATGCATTGAGATTATAAATTTAGTTAATTAAAAGAAATGCTTTTCTCCCTCATTTAATTTTTAATTAACAAAGCTAATAGTTGCATTTCACAATATTAATGAGGGTAAAATTTTTAATTAAATTAAATTCTCAAAATCAATCTTACACACTATATAAAATAAATATGAATAAAACTCACTTTTCTAATCAAAATTGATTTTCTTAAATAATTAAAATTAATCTTTCTATTCCTAAAAGCAAAAAAGATTAAATTATTTCTATTTCGAATAAATTTAAATCTTTCCTTTTTAAAATGCTTAAACTAAATAAATTCGTTATTTAAAATTAACCATTAAATTAAACTCACTACAAACATAAATATAGCGATCTTTTTAATTAATGATTAATCACATAAAAGAAACCTATTTATTTTAATTCCTCAATTACTAATGCGTAAATGAACACATTAAATCAAAATAAATACTTAAGGTTAAATACTCTATTTACCACACGCCAAGCACGCAAACCAAGTAAGCCAACCAATTACCCGACCCACAAACCCAAATGAAAATGAAACTGACTGATCACAAACAACGCTCACTTGAGTATGACTAGGGTAAACTGAGGGTTTTACAACCACCTAACCCAAATTCTAGGGACGAAAGAGGTATACTCAACCCTGCTAATCTAGGTGAAGACGAACCTAGGCGGTACTGTACCTGCAATCTCCTGCAACCAAGAGTCAGACAAGCATACATATATATATTTAATGAAGATGTTAGCTCAAGATTAATAACAAGAATCAGGAGGACAGTTTAAACTTACATAAGAATCAATGCAAAATCACATTAACAGATACTCACAATAATCATAATATCTGACTAAACATTACCTCATGGTAATTCAACCATTCAAGATTGCCACATAAAAAGTCAACCAAGGTCAAACCAGTTTTACAAAGCTGACTAGGGTAGGGGTACTACAACGCATCCTTACGAGGAACTTCATGATAACCCATCTCTCATGACCCTGGGTGTCATAAAGGAGTCCACTCGCTTTACATAGACACATAAGCAACACTACAAGAGGCTCTAGGTCAAATGAATAAATCTGAAATAAAACACCTCATGCAACACTTAATCGAGCATAGACACATACTCAAGAAAATCAACATCAACACATGAGAAAGGATGAGCCTCTTGACCAGCAAAACACATATTCCGAGCCATAATACTGTTGCAACCCATAAAACATAACCCAACAAGGTCTTCTCACTTGCTGTCCTAAAATTCAGCAGCATAAATAAATCCACTTTTCATGGCAAAAACATCATGAGACATCCTTAAATGACAACTTCATTTTATATTGAACAAAAGCATGAAATCTGAAATTAAAATTCAATTCAAACACACACATATGTAAACGGCCTCCATTACCCAAATGCAATAAGACACGATACAAAATACTCCCACAATGAAGAACAAAGAGACAAGTTGGGGTAGCGATCATATTACGATTTTCCCATGCTATAACTCACGGGCTTTCCCTAATATGCAGTCAGGCCTTACATTAAAACCATATAGACTCCTTTGCCAAACAAATCATTGATTCACATAATAGATAGGATGTAAAGAATCTGAAAATCTACTGCTGAAATCAACAAAATCTCACTAACCATAAGCAGATATTCCATTCAAACCATGACTGGTTCGAGTAAAAGAAGAAGAGATACAAACATAATAATATGCCGCATACGCAATCTAAAATCATACACAATGACTGATCCGAATTTTCAAAACATGTACAACAACATTCCAAATTATAAAACATACATTTAAATTTGTAATTACCCCATGCAACTATTATCTTGCCCAATTCTACTTAGACAAAAACTGCACATATCGAACTCGGGGTGGTAGTGATTATAATAATCCATCGAATGGGTGTTTAATTTCTGTTATACCCCCACATAGAAATTCTACAACACACATTAAAAAGGGTAGGGGATTATTTTTTTATACCGGCAGGGCACCCCACAATGGGTGATACCTTGCAACCATACAACATGAAGGAGGGAAGATGGGAACACGAAACTTGTGTCATGGTGTTGTTGCACCACCACCATGTCGTGGGTGGTGCAAATCCTCCACCATGACATGGATGGGGAGAGTTGTGCCCAAGCCCACGATATGGGTGGTACACACAACCGACCCACATTGTGGGTTAAGCACATGACAACAAAAAAAAGAAATCAAGGGGGTGGCCAAGAAATAAAATGTGGCTGCAAACAAGCCAACACCCCATCAACACATGGGTGCTGGCAAATAAAATTTACATAGTGTTGGATTAATGTCATTCCCAGTAGAATTAAAAAAAAAAGACATAATAATAGTAAAGAAAACTTCCAATCAAAAGAGGGTTTTTAAAACAACAATCTTAGATAATTCAACAGATGAAGTATTGAGAGAAGGCAAAAAAATTTCACAGTAAGGGATTCAAATTTCAATAGTAATAAATACAAAAGCCAAATCAGTCCCTTAAAAACCAATTCCTCAAGCGATTCCAAACACAAGAATACACTACATTCAAAATTTGAAAACAAAAATAAAAGGGTAAGAAGAGGGTAACCAACCTCTTTCCTGTGTTATGGCAGGGATCCTCTAAAGAAGAGCTTCCCTCTGCCTCCAGCACAACAACAATCCCTTCTCCAAACAAATTCCTAGCACAAGTTGCCAGCCAAGCCAAATTTCCCCAAATTCTCCAAAATGGCAGAGTAAGAGAATAATTGCAAAAAGACAGAAATAGATGCAAAAGAAGAAGAAGAAGAAGCACTGTGTTCCCCAGGAAGTAAAATAAATCCCAAAACAAATAAACCCTAGCCAAAACAATAGCCAATGGGAATATTTTCATAAAAAAGAATATTTCCCTACTACAAACTTCATGAAATTTAAAAATCTATTTCCATAATTGATGGAAATTTTAAAAATCAAAATAGAAGATCAACATTAAAACATAAAATAGGATATTCATTTATAATTTACTCCTTTTATAACAATATTATTATTCCATTATTTCGAAACAACGCTAGTAAATAAACTTGATTAAATAGTCAAATAGGTCGATCAATTAAATAATCAATCTTTACAATAATAGCTAATAGAAATTAGATTCGACACTAAATAAATAATGTAATTAAAGTAATCAGAGTAAATAATTAATAAAAGATTAAAATCGTCAATAAGTAAATAAAATTAATAAAGCGAAATAAATAAATATTCAATAAATCAAATCGACTTAAAACATAAATTATCAAATACAATCTTGAAATCTCAATTTGAATATTAATTCCGTTAAGGAATCTGATCAGAAATAGAGAAGATAATAGTCTTATGATGTTTAATAAGAATGAATAGTAATTGAGATTTGATTTATATCTAAATACAAATCTGCAATATTATTTCTACTGAAGTGTCGACGGCTTTCACAGACTTGCGATTTCCACGGTGATTGATCGCTTGTTGAAGGTGTTGATGTTTATATTTATATGGGGACTAAGAGTCATGCCCACATAGGGGCATGCCTTCTACATGGCTTTAAGCCACGTAGAGTCATGACCCTACGGGGACATGACTCTCTATCTCCCCTCCTTCATTGCATTAGTTAACAATGATGCAACCGATAGTTATCGACACTATTTAGACCATGTCAAAATATATGTTATGCATTCAATCCGAAGGAAGCTATACTTAACACTCCCTCTTAGCAAAAGAGGATTGGATTTCTCAATTGAGTTTAAGGAACAACTTTCTACATATTTATTTGACATGATCATTCACCTAGAAATATTTACTAAAGAAACATTTCATATCTCAAATAGATTATCTGATATCCAACACTCTGGGACAACAACTAGTTGAAGTCTTATCAGATTACCACCTTGATTCTAGTAACAATCATGTCATTATCATAGGTGAAACAAATTTAGTATCATGATATCTGGCACATTTCGGGACAACAATTAATGTAGTCAATCATGTTATTGTTGTTATCATAATTTCAACATATTTCAGAACAACCATTTAATGATAACAACTCAGTAACTCATCACAGGGACTTTAGTATCAAGATTTCTGACACATTCTGGGACATCAACTTAATGTAGTCAATCTTGATAATAGACCCGGCTATTGTTAAAGTCGTCACCTTACAATAGTAATCTTACACTCACATGAAAGATCGTCATCTTTCATGACACAACACATACATGCAATATTGCATCTAAGATATTCATGAATATAAACATCATATATGAACAATATTAATATTAGAAATTTCCATTATAATTTAGTCATACCAAGTTTACCTCTAAGGTATTCCACTTTCAATTTTGCAAGGGGCTTGGTGAATATGTCGACACTTTGTTCTTCAGTACTGATGTAGGTCAATTTGATGACATCTCTATCTACCATATCTCTTATGTAATGGTATGGGACCTCTATATGCTTTGATCGATTATGAAAGACTGGATTTACCGAAAGTTTGATGCAGCTTTGATTATCATAGTGAGTCATAGTGGGGTCTAGTGGTTTCCCAAATTGTCTAACTAGCAATTTCCTTAACCACACTACCTCACGTGCTCCCATGGAGGCAACCATATATTCAGCTTCAGTGGAACTCTGAGCAACTGCTGACTGTTTTTTGCTAAACTAGGATATCATAGCTGATCCAAGACTAAAACAACACCCTGTTGTACTCTTATGATCAATGGAACTGCCTACCCAGTCGGAATCAAAATAGCCTTGGAGTTGTATCTCTACATTTTTGTACTTCAAGCCTAGTCCAATAGTGCCACGCAAGTATCTCAGAATATGCTTAGCTGCCATTAGGTGAATCTTCTTAGGTTCGCACATGAAATGTCTTAACACATTGGTAGCATAACAAATATCAGGGTGGGTGTTTACTAGATACATAAGGGATCCAATGATTTGTCTATAGTATGTAGGATCTGTAGGTTCTGAATCTGTTGCTTCACTTTTGAGCTTATGGAGATTTGTTTCTATTGGAGTAGAGAGAGGTTTACAATCTATCATACCAAATCTGGTCAGAATATCAGTAGTGTATTTTCCTCGATTTAGGAAAATATAGTTCTCTTTTTGCCATACTTCTAAGCCTAGAAAATAGTGCAGTAGACCTAGATCTTTCATATCGAATTCAGCCACAAGATCTTGTTTGCATTTTGCAATGAGGTGATCTTCTCCTGTCATCAACAAGTCATCAACATAAAGAACAAGTATTAACATGTTACCATCCAATATTTTGAAGTATATGTTAGAATCTGCTTCATTTTTGGAATATCCTAGTTTGGAGAGATAACTGTCTATCCTTGCATACCATGCCCTGGGAGCTTGCTTAATTCCATAGAGAGCCTTTTTTAGTCTACACACATATCTTTGAAATTTTTAAAGAATTATTCCATAGGGAGCTTGCTTAATTCCATAGGGAGCTTGCTTAATTCCATAGAGAGCCTTTTTTAGTCTTGATTCCTTGAGTTTTATGAAATAGATCCAAGTTTTCCTAGAGTAGTCATCAACAAATATCACGTAATACAAGAAACCCCCTAGTGATGGTAATGACATTACACCACACAAATCAGTGTAGACGAGTTCTAGTACAACCTTTGATTTGTGTTCACTTGAGGGAAAAGACTTCTTTGAGTTCTTCCCTAGAGCACATCCTTTACAAGTTCCAACATGATTAGTCTTTAGGTTTGGTAATCCCATGGTAATCTTTCCTATAGAAGGTAGGGCACTAAATCGAAGATGTCCTAACCTTCTATGTCAAATTTCATTAGAGTTTGATACTTCATGGTTTAGTGCTTTTTTTTGCATATTACATAATTTGTATAAACTACCATCTCTAGATCCTATAGAAATAGCATTCTTTATACTAGAATTTTTAGGCCAGAGCAGAACTTTATCTTCATGGAAGGTGACACGATACTCTTGATCAGCTAGTTCTGAGATAGAGACTAAGTTCCTTTTGATACCTGGTACAAAAAGAACATCTTTCAACTGTAGTGTAACCCTTGTTCTTAATTGAATTGAGCAGGTCCCAATTCCTTTCACTAGATAGGAGAATTGTCTCCTATTGTAACTTCTTCAGTTGAGTGGCCTTCAAAGGTTTCGAATTGATCTCTAAATCCGGTTATGTGACGAGAGGTTCCACTATCAATTATCCACATATGTTTGTTTGAAACTAGTTCACTTGATAGAGCTAAGAAGAATAGAGGATTCTCTATTTCCTTAACTTCAACTATGGTTGCTTGAGCTTTCTTCCTTTCTGGATAGAATCTATGAGTGTGTCCAAATTTATCACACTTGTAGCATTGAATCTTGGAGAAGTCTCTACTTTTGTGGTTATTTCCTCTCTTTCTTTTGAACTTCCTTTTCTTCTCTTTGTTGCTTGTGTTAGCATGTAGTTCTTGAATTTCTCCCTCTTTGTTTGGACCCAATCCTCTTGTGATTAGCCGAGATTCTTCTTGAGTGCAATCATTCTTGAGTTGATCGAACTTTGGTAGTGTTGGACGAGCACTAATGCCTTGAATGAAGGATTCCCAACTGGATGGTAATCCTTTAAGTGCTATTAGAGATAGCTCCAAGTCATCTACATTATTTCCAATAGTTGATAATTGGTCTTTCAACTCTGAAATCCTCATGAAATAAGATGTAATTGATTCTCCTTTGTTCATGTAGATATGCATTAATTGTTGTTTTAAGGTGAGCAATATGCTTGCATTATTTATTTCATATGAATTTGAGATGGTTTTGAACATATCATAAGCTGTAGTAAGTTTTGAGATGGTTGGAAGAATGTGATCTTTAACAGCGTCAATTATGATTTTCTTAACCTTGTTGTTGTGTCTTTTCCAGGTTGTTTTCTCTGGCTCATCTTCAGGCATCTTAGTGTCTTCTTCAAAGTATGCATCTAATTCAAGTTCTTGAAGAATTGTTGTTATTCAAATTCTCCATGAGAAAAAGTTGGATGCGCCTTCAAGTCTATCCTCCACTCTGACACTGTTCACCATGATTGCTTTCCTTCGCTTCTAACTGCAAGTCTGAAAAAGTTGTCTTTCTCTTTGTTATTTCTCTACCAACTTGGCTCTGATACCATGTTAAGGAATCTGATCAGAAATAGAGAAGATAATAGTCTTATGATGTTTTATAAGAATGAATATTAATTGAGATTTGATTATATCTAAATACAAATCTGCAATATTATTTCTACTGAAGTGTCAACGGCTTTCACAGACTTGCGATTTCCACGGTGATTGATCGCTTGATGAAGGTGTTGATGTTTATATTTATATGGGGACTAAGAGTCATGCCCACGTAGGGGCATGACTTCTACCTGGCTTTAAGCCACGTAGAGTCATGACCCTACAGGGACATGACTCTCTGTCTCCCCTCCTTCATTGCATTAGTTAACAATGATGCAACCGATAGTTATCGATAGTATTTAGACCATGTCAAAATATATGTTATGCATTCAATCCAAAGGAATCTATACTTAACAAATTCAAGTTTAAACACGGAAAACAATAAATAATAAAAAAACATTAAATCTTAATAAATTAAAATAATACCATTACAATTAAAATCAAAATTAATATTAAATAGTCACTCAGACACAATCAATCAATTACCACAATTTAAATAAATTAAATAATAAATTTATCACTATACTTAATGAACTTCAATCAAATAACTGAATAATCAAACTCACCATGCCACATACTCACAAGTCATGATGATAATGACGACATGGCGAATTTCACCAAGACTGAAGACAAGGACTTGACATCAACCCTAGACCTAGAGTGTGGGTAGGGAACCAACGATATCTTCAAACCATATATTTTCCATTGGGGAAGAGACATGCTCACACCCTTAAAGCCAGGGGAGCTCGCACCCGATTACCCAGGAGGAATGAGTATCTTAGTACCTGCAATCCTGCAACCACAACAAAACTACACGTGCACACACACACACACACACACACACACACACACATATAGAAATCAAGTGGGAGACTGTCGCAATGGCACATCCACTCGCAATGAATTATGTGACGTTGATTTCCCCATGAAGACAGTCAAACAATACTCATACAGTGAACATATAACTCATAAAATATCACATCATAAGCAAGCAAAATTAGGGTTAGTATGTCCATTTCAAAATGAATCATAATCCATGAAATCCATCAGAGTACATGATAACCAACATGCTATTACTAACCATCTATCCATCAATGACAATGTAACTCATTTCGCGATTAGCATCATGAAAAGCATCTAACCACATAAAGTCATGGCTGATCATAAACACAAGGTTAGTATATGTACTTAATTAATGATGCATAAACAATAAAATCCATCAAACATATGGTCAATCGATATAGTATCGCTAATCGTCTATTCAACGGCATATTATGAGTCCATGTAACATGTAACACCACACTAATCATCTAATTCATATAAAGAGTCGTAATACGATCTCAAGCATAATCCATTACGTCAAATAGGTCAAATCAAATCTAAACATATTCATCATCAAGGAATATATAATCTATCGACACATGAACATAGTATAGGATCTAACAAGTCATGTGGTTAATAGGATTACACCGTCGTCCGTTCAACCATCAAACAACTTAAATCAGCATAATGTCTAGTGTCACACTAAGCAACTGAAATATATGAAATCCTAACCTTATCTCAAAACACCTTAGCAAGCCTATTGTGAATTCCGCATTGACTAGATCGTGGAGAGGCACTACACTATGGTATGTAGACAGAGAACTCCAGAAGGAAACACATTCGGTCTTTGCGTATCTTCGAGGCTCGCCAACGTAAATGAATTTTCTGTTGAAGTTGGGAAAACCCGACGACTGTAGAGATGTCTATAATTATTGTCGACTCACAGGGGACTTTCAGTTGCGAAAGAGATCCCACAGGCTTGGGTTTTGCAGACTAGATGTTTCCACTTGCTGGATCTTCTAGTAGCCCATACTGAATGTCTCTGATTGGTTTTCAATGATGGACTTGAACCAGTGAATTCTTTTGGGGGATTCCCAACTCGCTTTATTATTTTGACCCTTTTTCTGGTGATCAAACTTCTTGTAGCTAGGAAAGGTTCAAATGTAAGAAAAACATTTAGTACGTGGACTTAAAAAATAAAGTTAAACCTACCACTAAATGACTTGGATTCTAGCTTAAGGCACCATAGCAAGCAATGGATGAGTTCGTGAAAATTAGGTTGTAGGGAAACTACATACAAAGAAGGAGATTCCTAAAACTAGACATTTATTCCGCTGGGGAGAGATAACATAAACTTACACCTAAAGTCAAAAGAAAATCTCAAGCATGAAACATTATATTTATGGCAAATTACTGAAAATCCACATGAATTTTCACTTTAATAATTAAAAATTTCACTTATTTGGAGTTTTGTATGTTAGGGCAAGTGACTCCTCGTGTGTGTGTGATTAATTCTTCCCTTCATTTGATTGAAATAGGAAAAAGAGTACATCTAATGGATTAAGCTACGTAGATGGACCCGATGTCCCATAGCCAATCAGATAGAGCCTTGTTGCCAGACATGCATCCATAGCCCCGACAAGGATATCAGCCTAGTTCCCAATGAACATTTCTCTATTGCTAGACAAGCATCTATAGCCCTGATAGAGTTGTCTGCATCACCTGCCCTTTTATTTTTCCTTTTAAAATAGGCTTTTAAGCTTTTGTTTATCATTGTGGTTTTTAGGTATGTTTAAGATGTTTGACAGGTTGGGAACTAGAGTGGTAGCAAGAGCGGCCTTTAGATTTTCCACTTAATCTAAAGGGTATTAATTTGCAACCCAATCAATTATATAAATATTAAATATGACTTTATCATGGAGACTCCACTTGTACATGGCAAGATGCTCCAAAAGAATAAAATCTTTAGTTATGAAACCAAAAAATCACTAGGATTAAAAAAAATCTTATACCATAAATATAATATATAAATTCATTGATTTTGACTTAAGCCTAGGTGTATGTTTTACATCATTCTTACCAAGTGGAGGAATATTTGTATGGGGAACCCACCATCCTTAGGACTATTGTTGTGTGATGCCTCTTCCATGGGAATGATTCCATTTTAATATTGATTACCAGAGTAAAGGCATACTTGTGCGAAAGGGTTGGCCCTTCTATAAAATCAGGCTCTTGCTAATCTTGTGATCATTCCAAATTAAGCAATTTGTAGAGTGTTTAGCAAAGAGATAATTCATAGTAATATTTTTTATGGATACTCCAATGAGGTTGACAACGATGATGGCCCAGCAAGCCTTCTTGGGTAAGGTTAGCAATGTTTGTCTTGAGTGCTTGCTTGAGATAGACAGTGACTTGGTTATTGCGGTGGTGAAATGGTTGCCTAGAAAAGACTTCCTCACCAATGAGGATAGATATCAAGTGGACACATAAATCGTGTCTCGTTTTGTAATAACCCACTTAGCTAACCTAAAATTTGAACCATTTTTTTGTGTGTGTGTTTAATTCAATCGCATACTTTGGGCATCTATCCAAATGGGATAGGCATCCATCCAACCAAGATGGGCATCTATCCATACGGGTTAAGCATCTGTCCATAAGGGATAGGAGGTTTTAGCTATCCAATTCGGGATAGGCATCTACCCAAGCGAAGTAGGAATCTATTCAAGGAATAGGAAATGCTCTGGCCAGAGACTTTAGACTCATCGGGACCATCCGAGTCTTGAGTCATTCTCTAAAGACTACACCCCTCCTACTAGGAGTGCACTGAGGTTTCCGTCTTTAGGAGTAAATAAAAATAAAGTAAACAAGCTTGAGTTCTGCCTCGTAATTTGGCCTAAAGCCTTGGGAAGTCAAGCGAACCCATACGTGATCCCTTTTGAGTATGCATTGATAAACTTTCAATCTCCCAAATAGTGATACCATTCCCCTTTGATATAAGATCAAGGAAATTCAAAAAATAACTACTTACCCTTAACCAAAATCCTAGCCCCCATCCCCGAACACCTAGGTACTAGGGACAACTTCATCCCTAGACTGCTTGCATACCCATTTCGGCACATGATCAAGGCGTATAGTATGTAGTTCTGGTTTCTATCTATGGTTAAATGTAAACTATTTGGTGGGTATGCAACCCTTTCTAGGGTCAATGTCCCAGACAGTTTCTCTACGGTTGCTAGCCACGTTGGTAGCTCTATAGAAAATAGGCTCAAGGTAGCCCTTTGCTTGTGGCCTAGAAGACTAAGTCCTACTTCCTATCATGAGTGTCACCCTTGACCCATTATCATCCGTTGAAATACATCAAGGTAAATAAATTCTGATATCATACGCAACCAATCCCTAATGGGGTTTTCTACGGTTTAATTGAGCGGATGTAAAATTCATTTTTAAAATTTATCTTTTTAGATTATCGATCCAAGGGGGATTACCCGCCCCTTGGATTTTAACTTCCAAATGACCTTTATTACTCCCTAACAATTTATAAGGACGATGCCACATACGTCGTTATTACAACTTTATTAGGCGTATAATGCAGTAGTTCAACACGATGACATTACCCGTAAGCATGACCTAGAGGCACCATAGATACCGAACGCTTCTAAGGTTTTTGTTTCCAACTCCTCTTATTTAGTTATCAAACTAAGAATTCAACTAAAACTTTATAAAACTCAGCTAATCAACACATTGAATCAACTTGAAAATAAAACTATTTCATACAAGGAATTATTGCTTGAAAATTAACTAGGATGCAAAATCTATATAAAGAAGGGAACACTTATTTGAAAATGAAATAACAAGCAGCTACTAGAAATTATTATTTCTCAAAAGTGTATGTCTATTAAATCTATCTTTTGAAATCAGTAAATATTCGTCTATATGTTTAACTAACATTATTTTTTCAAGTTGTTAGGAAAACATAAATTGTTTTGAGAAAGGAACTAAAAATCTATGCATGTTTCTATGGACAATAAATCCTTAGAATTGAGCTAGGTGAAGCATACAAAAAGTATAAGGAATTCAGATTTTTAAGGAGTATTAGGTGAACCACCACTTTGGAATAAAATTATTTGACTTGCAAGAGTTCATAATTTTTCACTCCCTCTTTAAATCAACTAATTAAGAATAGTGAGTTAATGGTAATGGTCACTTAATGTTTAGCCAAATCTACAAATTGATTTCCCTTTGATTACCAAGATTTAAGAGATCATTAACAACTCGTTAATTACTCCATCTAAAAATGCCCTAACCATTTTGATAAGAAAGAAATAAATCTCTAAAATTATTTCCTTTAACATTATAAGTTTTTTCTTAAAAAATACAAATGATATTAACAAATTTGTAATCAAATTTTATATTAGTAAATTATTAACTAACAAAATTATATTGGATGTAATCTAACTTCAAAAAGAAGCTAATAAAATTTAATTATAACTAATTCTATGCGATTTATTATCAAATTTTATAATAACAAATTTTAACTAATAAAATTGATATTGAATAAAAATTGATATATATATATATATATATATATATATATATATATATATATATATATATATATATATATATATATATATATATATATATATATATAAAATCTAGTGTTTTAAAATTCATCTAATTTAAATACACAGAGGATAAATTATTCTGAAAGCCAAATAAGCACAGGGTAAATAAGTTATTCTGAGGAATAATATACACAGAGGATTAAATATTTGAGAGATAAATAATCACAGGAAGATAAATTGTTTTGAGAAATAATTTGCATAGAGGAATAAATATTCTAAGAGATGAACAATCACAGAGAGATATATTGTTTTGAGAAATAATATACTCAAAGGAATAAATATTCAGAGAGATGAACAATCACAAAGAGATAAATTGTTTTGAAAAATAATATACTTAAAGGAATAAATATTCAGGGAGATGAATAATCAAAAAGAGATAAATTGTTTGAGAAATAATATACTCAAAGAAATAAATATTGAGAGAGATGAAAATGTATATTCATAGAGAGTTTATTTTAATTTCTCAGAGGTAGATTTCACAGAGATATAAATATGTATATTCACAGAGAGTTTATTTTGTTTTCTTAGAGATAGATTTCACACAGAGATAAATATGTATATTCACAAAGAGTTTATTTTGTTTTCTCAGAGGTAGATTTCACAGAGATATAAATATGTATATTCACAGAGAGTTTATTTTGTTTTCTTAGAGATAGATTTCACACAGAGATAAATATGTATATTCACAAAGAGTTTATTTTGTTTTCTCAGAGGTGGATTTCACAGAGAGATAAATATCCATAGGGGCCTGTATTCACAAAAGGCTAAATATGTTTTGAGGAATAGATTTTTTTTTCCATGGAGATAAATGCATAAATCTCTAAAAAAATTATTTATGTTATTCTATTCTAAATCTGATTTTTTCTTTGAAAAAGGAAATAATTTTCCTAATATATCTCATTCTCCTTTTTTTTGAAATATAAAATTCCTTGAAAAAGAAATAGAACCAAAGTGAAGAAAATAGAAGAGTTTTAAAGATATTTCTCATTTGCATATATTTTCTATAAACAAATTTTTATTATAAATCTCCACTATCAAAATCTATACAAATTCACCATAGAAAATGCATGCAAGTGGAATTCCTTCTTTCTTTTTCTTTTTTTTTTTCATTTACATAAAATTTATTTCAAAACAAGATGTAGACAAGAAGGGAACCTCGATTGAATGAATCACTTGTTGTTGAATCACCTCCAAATCTCCCTGCTACCTCTCTTCAAACCTTCCTTGTAGCTTGATAATATCTCTTCAAAAGATTGAAAATCCTACCATACCATGTGACTACAAAGTCCTACTACTACTAACAAGAATTTGCAAGAACTAGAGAAATTATTTTTTCACCCCAAAAACAAATGAACTCCCTTTTTGAAAGTTTAGCATACATTATATAGACAAGATGTATCATTTCCACTATCAAAAGAATAATTGAAAATGGAGATTTTTTTCCAAAATTGACTTCATGCAAAATTGATTGTTAACATAGTGGAGGAGTTACATGCAAGAATATAGAATTTGAATTCCATTTCTAGAAGCTTCTCATTTCCTCCTCCGACATGTGCTCAATTGGTATTTTGAGTAAGTAAATAATTTTCCAATTAAATTTATGATCTCAAGTGTGTGTGTGTCCACTATTTAATTCCTTTTATTAAAATAATTTCAACCTTAATAAATAAAACATTTCTAACTAACAATAATCACAAAATGATATGAAATATAACAATAATAGTAGCAAGTTTTTTTATAGAGAAAGAGGGTTATGACACATTTCATAGGGTCACTACTATATTTGGGTGAACCAACACCCATTATAGCTAGAATGACCCATGGGTTGTTTGGAAAGGACCTTATTGGTGAGTTGGACCATTGTGTGCAAATACAACATGCCCCATTTAGGCTATAAAGTGGGGACCCACCAAAAAATTTTTGGAGTGGGTCTTCTAATTTGAGAGATAAGAAGTGCGATTGTGCAAAGAAGATAATTGCAGAACAAGAGACCACTTTGGAAAGAGTTTGATGTAAAGAAAACTCCATTACTCCAACGACCATTTTGCCCGCAAGAGAGTTAGGATGCGGAGAGCACCAGGCTCTCAAGAGAATGCGGAAGGAAGATGTAGAAGTCAAAATAAGATGAAAATGACAAAAGGTTGAAATTTCCTTGTTGCCCGATGCTCCGCGTGATTAAATAGGTAAAGAACCTAGCGAGAAGAAGAAGATGCAAAAGCGCGAATAGTTTGTGGAAAGTTAATTGTCATGAAAGCTTGGATAGAAAAGTTAAATTTGACCTGAACCCCGACAAAGTTGAAAGGCAGAGTTGCCCTGTAAGACGGTAGTCGAGTCACAAATAGGAAAGCGGGGAGTGGATAGAGTGCGGCATAGGATGTAAATGATAGAGTGATCTGTAGCGTGTTAATAGTTTTGCAGAGAGCATCGCGTTTTCTGATTAGGCTTGGCTAAGGGTCGCCTACGCAGATTTAAATCAGAAGCACGTGTCAGAATCTTATAAAGAGCTACACTTTGACCAAAAAGAACGGAAAGTGCCATGGTAGCCGTTAGATATAGGTTTTTTGAAATTCCCCTCAGGTTTTCCAGGTCATTAACTCGTTGCATCCTGAATTAAGAGTAAGAGATGTCGGATCATAAATAGTAAGTAAAAAGTAATGGCTTAAATTATGAAACGGTATGATTTAGAATGCTATAAGCTACGAGTAAAACAAGGGTGGATACATGCGGAAGCACAAGATATCTCAACAGGAAGTGTACTTAGGCTCTTCTAGTAATTCTCACAATGAAATAGGGATAAGAAAAAATGAGGTAATGGGCACCAGAAAAGAAGTGCTAAAGAAAGAATTGTAATGGAGATTTCCCCAAACAATACCCAATACTAGGCTCTCTTTGGATACCCATCTAGTGGAGACCCTGGAGCAGAGTGGTTTAATATAGTCCACATGGTTTCCAATTGCTATAGATGCCCACGATTTGGTCAAACAATGTATCCAACATTATGATACAAATAAAAAGCAGGTTATTTACAATCATAGGGTGTATGCAGATTTAACACCTAGGGGTTTGAAATAACTTCTCAGAATTCCCACCCCCTACAACTTGGATAAATAGAAGCAGAGACCAGGTAGAGAAGGAATTTCAGGAAGTGAGGCCAGTAGGTGAAAAGACTATGCGGGAGGAATGGTAGGTTAGGAAGCAAGGAAAAGTATTGGCTAAATTACCCACTTTGGTATTAAGGAAAGAAATGCATCTAGATGTATATATTGCAATCACGTATCTCAGTAGGATAGCCAGATTGGAGATCAACAACCTATTTATGGAATGGATGTTCACTTACATTTAGAGTTTGAGGCAAAACATAGGAACTTATGATTGGGATGAATGTATTAGTGACTCCATATATCACTATATAGAAGAAACCTCAAGAAAATTATATTTGTCTTCTTATATAGTATATGCATGTGCGGTAAAGATGAACATTCAAGGTTTAAATACTGTAGGCCTTCTAGTAACTGAAGAAGGCAAGAACCTAGTACATGCGTATTTTCTACAGTTAGAGAAGAAAGAATTTGTGTTGCATTATAAAGAGGTTAATGATTATTTCATCATGAAGATCATCCGGGAACTAGAGGGAAGACCTGGAGAAAGGGTACCAAAAGAAGTAAGAAAAGTAATTTAGTATTATGGAGGATGGTACATTCAATTCCCCACTTGGTCATATTTAAGGGTGCAAGGATTTTTAAAAAGACCCTTCAAATTGTTGAGGTACCCATCAGTTTGGGCATGGTTAACCGAGTTTTGCAGGGAAATGGTAGAATTTCATGATAATTACTCAAGCTCTCACCAAAAGATAGAGTTTAAATTTCCAATAAAAATGGGAGATTTCGGGTGTGTGTCACTACAAAATTCAAAGAAAGTAGAAGAGGACTTATTAGCTAGAAATCTACAATATTTCCAGTATACAAGGAAGGATTATGATCCTTTGCACAAAATTGAGAAATATATTGCTAGAAGAGTCAAGCACATCTCAGATATAGAGGACTACTAGATTGATTGTCAAGATGAAAAGGAGGTAAGGAAAATAAAATAATGCTAGAGATTGACATTGATACAAGTAAGGCAATTGGGAACTTCCAAACCAGGGATTGAAGTGCCTGCAAATATAGTTGAAGATGCTGAAGAATTCATAAGGAAAGATCACATAACAGACAACATGGAGAAGGAGCCCATAGTAGAGCCTACATCTCATGAGCCCGAGATGGATTCAATGGATCGAGTGAACCAACCACTCCTAGAAGCAACTAAAAGGTGGTTGGAAGCATATAAAGCAGAAATGGTACAACGAGGAACAAAGCTCACAATAAAAAGAAAGAGGAAAAGAAAAGATACAGAAGAAAATGTGGACTTCCTGGTTCACAAGCGGAGTATAGATATGTCTAAGATCATAGAACCTAGTACCCTGGAAGCAGAAGAAATAGATCAAGAAGGGGTTGAAGTAGTCACTACTGATGCAGACCTAAATATGCTAGCCAGAAGTAAAAGGAGCCTCGGGATTAAGGTAGCAAAACTATGTAGTCGTTCACATGGGAAGAAAGGGCAGAAATGTAGAAGGGGCCACCCCAGGAACAAGTATTGTGGGTCATTCCCATAAACATGTCTCAATCCGCTGCACAATTATTTGCATCTCCTCCATCGGTTAACAACACCTTGGGCAATATAGTTAAACTAGTTGGAGTTGGTCTGGGAGAGAATCAAGGATTTTATAATGATCTAAATTGGGTGTTGGAAAAGTACCATAAAGGAACTATAGAGGAATGACAGAAGAAATTGGAACAAGGAAAATCACCGTAGATGCCATCACATGAAATGGAAACAACGACAAGTAAGAGTATGATGGACCAGGTGATAAACATGAAATGATTGGGAGAATCAGAAGATGGTGCACCAAAAGAGAAAGATACACAATCAAAAAAGGATGAGACTCTTGCCACAGAGCAGAAAAGGATAGAAGAAACTCAAACACTCAGTAAAAAGGATCAACAAGAACAAACTATGGATAATACGAAAATCCAGGTCACTAGAGAAAAAGAAGAATGAACAAAATAAGGAAATCAAACAAACAAAGAAATACCGCAACAAGTAATGCTAGAAGCTCCGCACCAAGAAGTGCTAGAAGCTTTGCACCAGGAAGAACTAGGAGATTCACAATGAGAAGGAACCAAAGTCCCACATCAAAAAGACCAATAATCATTGCAAAGGGAGAATCCTACAAAATAAAGTGAAGGCAAAGCAGAAAGGCTAAAGGAGTCATCAAACGTAGCAGATAGCGGGGTAGAACAGAGAAATGAAAAGGAACAAGATAAAGAAGAGCCACCGTGGATTGATATGGGGAATAACTCTGAAAGAAAAGGAGAGGGAAATTTAATCCAAAAGGAGTCAAAAATAGGTTAGAAGGAAGAAGAAGAGAGGAAAACCATAGAAAAAGGAGAAACCATAGAAAAGGAGACATACATAGTGAATGAGGAAATCAGGAATATTCCCAAATGGTTGAAACAACAAAAGGACCCCAACAAACTGACAAAATTAATCTTGCTAGATTTCAATTGCTTGTTGACTAGTGCACCCCGCACCAAGAAAAGGAAAATAGTTAAGGCTCAATACACTCAGAAGGTGAACCCGGAAGGAGAATGAGAACTGCATATTTTTGAACCTGTAATCAGGGAGGGTGAAAGGGATTCGATCGATCAAGAGTAGCGGATAACTATAGTTCAATTAGAAAGACCCTCTAGAGAAGAAGTGGTAAGAGTTACTAGAGAAGTGGTCGCAATCATGGAGGATAGGATGCAAAGGGACCAAAAGATATTGAAAGAGAAAAAAATGCAAATAGATTAGCTAATACAGTTCATAAAGGGAATTACCAAGATTGTAGATACTCCACAGAAAATCCTAGCTTATCCAATATTGGCACTAGTACATTCAGAGTTGATTTCCGACGGCCATTTCTCAGATTTGTGACGAATTTTCGTCGGAGTGCCAACAAAATCAACCGTCAAAAACTCGGCATTGGATTGGTTGACGATGCCATACCCGTCAAAAATACGACAATCTAATGGACTCTATCGACGCTGTATGTCCGCCGATTACATCGTCGGTCGAAAGCTTGGTAGTCGTCGTAATTCCGACGATGATAATTTTTATCAAAAAAAAATAACTATTATCGATGTCGGCTTTTCCTTCCTTCAATGGCTCTTTTATATCGATGAGACATCGCTGGGTCTCATCGATACCTTTTGAATTCGGATCGATGAGACCCAGCGATGTCTCATCGATATAAAAGAGCCATCGAAGGAAGGAAACACCGATGAATTCCAAAAAAGACTCACCGAAGATAATAACTTCATCGACAAAAGATATTGAAGAAAGCAGAGAGGGTCTTCATTGACGAGAAAAGTTCTCGAGGAATTAATACTATCGGTGCAACATAAAAAGGACCCACCGAAAGGAGCATTTTCATCGAAAGAATAATATCGATCCAACAAAAGGAAGCTATATCGATAAAAGATATCGATGAGGATATAGGTTTCGAGGAGGTTAAAAGGCATGTTCTCGATATGTGTGGTTTTGTCGATGTAACTTTATCGATGAGATAATAGACTCATTCATCAGTGGGGCATAGTCATATCGATGAAAGAAGTATTTCGATGGAAAAATAAAGGAGCACACCGAAGCCCAAGGTTTCTTCGACACAAGACCTGATGGATATCAGATATGTTTCGATGAGGAGATAGCCATACTGACCGAATACAATATTTCGATGAAGGGAAAAAATACTTGATCGAAGTAATATTCGAAACAAAAGTATTATCGATAGAAACAAAGAGATCAATGGACTAAAGAAACAAATGATCAAAAGACATATCCTCATCGAAATGATTATTGATTGCCACGAAAATAAAAAACAAATCCCACGGAAGGTCACATCGCCATTAAATTCAAACGTGTGCCCAAGTGACCGTTGTCCAAACCACCATTACTAACTGATTAAATACGCCATAAGTAGTGGATCAACATCAAAGGATACAACATTAAGGAATTCACAGGTGACGAACTGAAAGCAGGAATTGGGTGAATTCACAGATAAAGCTCAGTAATTCAAAGTAAGTTGTTTGCACACAGACCTCTTTTTTAAAATTCAAATGGAATCATCATCTAAAACTAATAAGACCAGAAAGGGAAAAGAACCTATCGCTGCAGAAGAAAAACCTAAAAGACAGAAAAGGGAAGGGTGTTCTTTGGCCCAGGACCTGATTGACCAGTGGCTATCATCCAGTTTGAGGTCCAAGAATATTAGAGCTGATGAGGAAGGCCTGGAGGACTGGTTTGAGGATCTTGGAGACATATGGACAGAATTGAGAGGGTATGAATTATTCATATATGGGTACAAGAGAAGAGTTGCCCCTCAACCTATCAACAATTTATGGCGATTGAACTTAGTAAGGTTAGCTATGGCTAATGTATTCATGAATGTGGTTCTCATGAAGGCGTTGGCAAACAATTATGACCCTAAAACTAGGACCATATATAACTACATGGGTGAGCCAATTCTTGCAATCAGAAAGGAGGTTATTGACACCGCGTTCGAGTTGGATTGGGGATTTGAAGAATTGATTGACCTCAAGAAGTTAACAAGTGAATATTTTAACCTAGAGCACATTTACAAAATGTGGAGACTCCCTATACATAGACCTAGAAATGCAGGGTCCTTAGTGTCACTAGGTCAACATGACAAAGCTCCCTATGATGTCAACTCTTTCCATCCATATTTCAAGTATACCTATTACTGTGTTTCCCAAGTGCTAGGGATAAAAGCCCATCCTTTGATGGATGTTGCAGCCATGGTCATTTGTGCCGATTTGCAGTCTAAGGACCCTCGCTTCTTTGATTTTTCTGCTTATTTGGTTGAGGTTTTGAATCATGGGTTAGAAAAGTTAAAGGGGGATGTCATCAATGTTCATTTCAAGCATTATTCCTTACTTATGTATATGCTATTGTATGTGGGCCAAGATGAAGGGTTATGGCCAGAAGAGTTATGTGTCAGGACATATGACAATGCTGGGATGAGAAAACCAGTGCAACTATGGGTTTCTTCATGGGACCAAAGGTATGCGAATAATCAATATTGGCATTTTGAGGAGTTCTTTGTCAAGCCATTATATAGACTATTGGGATGCCCATGCGATCATGCCCTTGCACCAGAGGTTCAAAGATTCCTAAGACCAAAAGATTTCACTAAAGATCCCTCAATTGAACACAATTGGGGAGATTGGTATTGTTTTTCAGACTGCACACAAGTCAGGGTATACGGGTTCGGAGGGAGACCATACTTACTACCACTTACAGTCCCTAACAGAGTGGCTTGTCTGGAAATTATGAGGCAACTATCAATAGTGAGTACAAAACATCTAACAAGCCATGGGAAACAATCAATTGTACCTGGGTTGTTAGTATTTTCAGATTTTATTATGAAAAGTTCAAAGAGTTATGGCCTGCTGCTGACAAAATTGGATTATTATGGCATGGCTATGGGGGATCCAAGGCCCAATTTTGATCCTAAAGGATACATAAGGATAGCTCGGTCATCACAAAAGATGAAGGCTGGAGAGCATAAATCTTACCTACCGCATGACCTCATTAAGAACATTGGCAAAGAAGAGGCTAGAGTGAAGCGAATAAAGTTTGAGAAAGCAATGCAGGCTTATAAATGGAAGCTTTTTAGAAGGAAAATGGATGAGAATGTGCTACAAAAGATTGAATACCCCTTGGAGTTGGCCAACAAACTTGTGGAGCATGAATTGGAAATACTTGAGGGAGTCCTGCCTCATGTTTTTAGGGATTACATTGATACTATTAGGAATACAGAACCTTTGGCTCATATGTCTCCTGCTTCCACATTTGGCATTGTTCCATTCACTCATCAAGAGGATTACCCCCCTGGTTATGAAGAGGATACATCGATAGACTTGGCAACAGGACAACTAAATGTTCGAGAAGTGGCTGACATTAGATTCCTGGAGCATGAGGATTTCATTGCTGATAGTGACTTCATTGCTTCCAAGGAGTTCACCACATTCCTCTATCAACATAAAGGATCTCAAATTAGTAATTACATGAGAAATAGTGAAGAAGAGTAGCAGCTTCAAAAGTTACAAGTGGAGATGGATCTTGTGATGAGAGAAATGACACCTGAGAAGGGAAGACAGTTGCTTAAGGAAGCTGGTGTGCTATTATACTCTGGATGGGACATGAACTCTGCCTTGTTGTTTGATGGATTCCTCAAGAAATAGGACCCAAGTAGGCAAATGATGCCAAAAGAGACTGATAAACTCTTTAGAGGATCAGGATATGATCCAGATCAGAAGGCTCTTCTACAGTGGGCTATCTATCCCAAAGATAAAAGACCTATATTGGTTGATACAGAAGAAGCTTTTGGACATTTGATGGTGCAACAGGTTGGAAAGACTGACCCTAGAACAACCGCCAAACTAAATTTGGATGTCGCTAAACTAAACCAAGATCAGATAGAGTTTCTGGTATGAGAAAATTCTACATACAAAAGCCTATATGAGAAAACCGATGAAGAAAAATAGAGGCTGCAAGCAAGATTGCTTTAGATTGATACAGGTACCAGTCAAACAGGGATGACATATGGTGTTGATAGAGATGCCATGGGTGCCTTGACAGATGCTATGTATTGGAGGAACAGGGCCGAAAAGACATCTCGGCAAGTAGAAAAGGTACAGCAAAGGATGGATAAGTTGATTATGGAGATCATTGAACATAGGTTTGGAAGTATGATGCAAGTTGCAGAAATCTATTGGAAAACATACACTGGAACAGTCAGAGTTTTGAAAGAGCATGAAAGGCTCAGGTCTCGGTTGGAAGACATGATGAATGACAACAATCTGATTAATCCAGGTGAGAAAATTAAATTTGAGGCTTACTTGAAGTCCCATGATGAATTGGAAAATGAATTAAGGAAAGAGCTTCAGAGGCTGGACGATGGGAATACCCCTAGGGTGCCCTCTTTTTATAGTAATGGTGAGTTAGTATCGTTCAAACAGTGGAAACAAGAGTTCATTGATGAGAATAATCGAGCAGTAAGAGAGTTGGATCGGGACAAAGAATTGTCACTTTGTGTTAACCATATTCTATCCAATCATTTCTAGACAGAAAGCAACATGAGGACACTAAACAATGACGTTCTAATGTATAAAGATGATAAGTACATTGAACACATAGGAATGTTGAACTTGTTTATCTTCTAGTTTGTTAACAAAAGTGCTAATTAATAGTTATGTGCTGAAAAGCCACGATGCTTGGTGACAATGTATACCCTCATATAAATGCAGGAACTTTTGTAACAATAAGGATCATTAGAGAAGAAGTAGAATATAGCCTCAAGCTTACTATTGTACCATTTTGCGAACATACATAATATAATCAGTCGTCTTTCCTTTGTGTATATGTTGCGGATTACTGCATCTTTCTGGAGGCAGTTGCTTGTGATATTATCTAAAGGAGATAAGGTTACTTGTGTTCTTCCAGTAAAACTCTATTTTTCATATTGTGGATTTGAATAAAAGATTTACTTGTGAATATAGTTTTGTATATAGTGTGCCTGCATATTATCTCAACCATGGTGCGCCTACATATGTATATAGTTTTGTTTATAGGTGGAAAGCCTGAGGTTCAATGTCGAACTTGGTTGCTCTGATACCACATGTAATATTCCACATCTGGCATACACTTGAGCCAACTAACTCACTAGTTTAATAACCAACTATCTAGCGAGCTGCTTAATGTCTACTAAGAATAATGGTCATAAATGACCATCATAAGATAATTAACATACACTTGAGTCAGTTGATTCATTGGTTACAGAACTTCTAGGTTTAGTTGATCCAATTTGTTACATAACAGTCTCATGTCTACTGACATTAACGATTTACAAGGACCTTCATAGGATTGTGACATAACCTAACAAGCCAACTGCTACAAATCCCCTATCTCTAACAAGCTTCAACTGTCATCATGGAATTAAACCTAATACAACATTGGTTCCCTTATTTAGCTAAATTAACACATCATATTATGACTCAACAAAAAATACGGTTCTAATATTTTTTTTTGTCTTTCTATATTCCCAAAATTATGCATCTAATTGATGATAAGAATCCTTCTTCAGGTCTTGCAACCATGGAGACTGGTTATAATCTGATTATAACCGATGTGCATTGATTCCAAGATGAACCATATTTGGTTGAACTATGAGTTAAGAGTGGAAAACAAATAAACATAGAAAACAAATAAACATACAATAGCTACAAATTATAGCAAGGTATTGTGACTATAAGATAGAAACCATCCTAGGAGCCTCCAATATATCAAAAGTTGAGAAAGTAGCAAGCTTATTGTACAAAGACAGTGATCACTATAAAGTTGCAGTCAAGTTCAAAGTATTGATTTGTGGGAACAAAGGGTTTCATATGGGGATAGAGCAGTCTCATGAAATATCATGACAATCATAATCATAATCTAAAGAGTAGTCAAATCTTCAAGATAGATTGGTGATAGTGCAGTCATTCTGTTGAGCATCAAATTTGAATTAAGTAAAATATCTTGATTTGAGAAATTAAATCATAGAAGCCATCTCTCTTTGGAAGAAATCATCATTTTCATTATACCGTAATAACCCATAAGTTTTCGAACAAGTCTAAAAGCATTCTATCGAAGTATCTAAGACTCAAATAGTATCGATGAGACCCAACGATGTCTCATCGATATAAAAGGGGCATCAAAGAAAGAAAACGCCGATCAGTTTCAGAAAGGACTCATCGAAGATAGTAACTCCATCGATAAAAGATTTCGAGGAAAGTGGAGATGGTTCTCATCGACAAGAAAAGGTCTCGAGTAAAGTGGAGATGGTTACTTTTTACCACTTAAGTGATGGGTCCGTTTGTCATGAGAAGTGTCCCCCCATTGTTATTTACCTAGGCGGTCCCTTAAATATTTTAAATTTTATACGCCTATTACTTTGCCTTTTTTCTAATGTTTATCGGGCCTTGTAAGTGTCATGCAAATCTTTGTTGATCCAATGACCCGCGTTGATTCGTAGCCGGGAGATGCTCATGGTTTACCTATTGCGAAGCAGCGAAAAGATGGTAGGCCTGGGTGAGGTGGTCATTAGAAGGAATTAAAAGCAGTGCAAGTCCCTGAGATCTAACGGCCCACATTATTTCATGGGATGAAGATGATCGCGAGTTACCTATCATGAAATGGTGAAAAGGAAAGTGGGTCCACGTGGTAGTAAAGCTAAAGTTAAAGACCAATCATTTCTCTTTTGATCGGACGGATCACGTGGTTTCATGGGATGAAGATGATCGATTTTTACCCTCCGTGAAATAGCGAAAAGTGGCAGGTCCCAGAAGCAGGCAGGTTTCCAAAGAGTAAAGAGTGGTTGGTTCAGAGAATGATCAATGGCCTGCGTTGATTCGCGGCCAAAAGGTGCTCGAGATTTAGCCTTCGTGAAGTAGCGAAATGACATGGCAGTCCAGTTAGCGGTCCTGGTGGTTTAGGTGGCAAATCAAACAGTCACACGTGGCCTCAAGGTTAAGTAAATCAAAGAATAAACTTGGTGACCAAGTGGTGGGCCCAACAGATAGATTGAATCATACTGCCAACGAAGAGGTGACCTGTCAGGCATAGGTGGCAGTTTAGAAGTGGATCCCATGGAAGTTTTTCGGCAAGTAAGAAGTTGCCACGTCGATTTCTTAGGAGATCGAATGCCAGGGTGGATAACGCTGAATTAGAGGGCCCACATCTACTGGATTAAAGTTGTTAAAGAGCAGGTATCTTGAGGAGGATCCAATGGTGGGCGCTATTTCGCAGCCCGAAGGAGTAGGACAGTTACCGTTCGCGAAACAACAAAGACTGTTAGCTTTAACCGCTTGGTGCATGATTAGTGAGGTAAACTGTCAAGTCAGGACATGATAGAGACCGATCAAGTTCTATCTAATCGGATAGCTAGCGCGGTTTCGCTGGGTTAAAGTTCACGATGGTTACCATTCGCAAAATAGTGAAAGGAATTTTAGCCCGTTGTCGGATGACGAAAAGTCAAAAGGTAAAAGCAATGCAAGTTCTATCTAATCGAACGGTTGGTGTGACTTCGCTAGATGAACATGCAAGGGTTTTATGCTTTGTGAAATAGCAAAAGAGCGAAAAGAAAAAATACTCAGGATAGTTTTGACCTGTTGGAGCCAAATTTTTGAATTCTTTCATGAGTTCAATTTTGAAGGGACGGCTGAAGCATGCAACATTAAGGGACGACCGAAGCATGCGGTGTTAATGTCGTAGTTAAGAAGCCCAATTTCCGTATATACTCTCGCATCAATTGAATGAAGGTATCATTTCAAAGAAGTTGTTGCAGAGAAAGTTGGTGTAGAGTAGAATTCTTCAAGCTGAAATCAGGTTTTCTTGTTCTTTGCTTACCCATTGCTTGAAAATTGTTGAATTGTGGTTTTGTTCTATTAAAGAACTGCTTTGATTGATAATTGGCATAGTTGCATACTTTCAAAATGGCACCCAGATGGGAATTGATAGGAAAGGTGAACTATCAGGACAGAAACATCTTTGATGACTTTCTAGAGCAGTTAACCATGTCAACTAATGTCAGGGCTAAGGCCAAAGAGTTAGTACCAAAAAACACTCATTTGAAAATTGGGGATGGCCTGTATGACAAAGGAAATTGGTTAAGGGACCCCAAAATAGGGATATCAGGTCTAAGTCTTTTTAAATTTGGTTTTGGTCAAAGACATGCCCCCGCCCCTTTGAATAGCATCTGGGAACTGGATGTGGGGAAGCTTGTGGTCCCTGGTGTGTTCATGGATGTAGATTTGTTGACCCTGATCGCATAGAATTATGACCCTGCTGCCAGATGTATCAGAAATATAAAGGGATCAGCCCTAGTTGAAATCAAATATGATGAGTTTAGAAATGTTTTCAAGCTTAGTGAAGCTTTAAATTATCTTGAGCCTATTGATTTTGACGCATTAGCTCAAGTCTACAATGCACAAAGAGATGATCTTAGGAGTGGCCCATTGAGAGAATTCTTTGTTAAAATAAGAGGGTTAACAGTTGTAGGCCCCAGTACAATGGAACCATTTTCCCTGAATTTGTTTATTTTAAGAGCTAAGGGTATGTATTGGACATTGTGTCAGGTCTTTGGAGAAGATGCTGAGAAACATATGCCAACCCATTATATGCTGATGATTGCCCAAATTCTAAACCCTTCCCTGGCAATAACATTTGATTTTGCCCCATACCTCACTGATGCTATTCATGCAGGGCTTGTAGGGATTAAAAATGGTAAGGTGGATAGGCCATTTGGATGGTACTCCCTGTTAATGCACATGTTTTTGTTCAAAGTTGTTGATTATTTTGCAAAAGATATGGATTTGGTCAAGGTTAAAGATAAAGAGGAGATGCCTGTGCAACTTTGGAGCACTATTCTATCTTGGGATAGAGAGGATGCTAGTTTTTTGAAGTTTGATAGATTCTTTGCATCTAATATTAGAGTTCTTTTATGTGCAGAAAACCCTAGGATTCCTAAGGCTCTTTTGGAATTCCTTAGGCCTAAAGAGTTTGCAGAAGATATCAAGATTGTTCACAACTGGGGAGACATGTATTTGTACCCTGTTTCTACTGTTTTTAGAGTATATGGCTTTAGAGGAACCCCCTATCTACTGCCCTATTAGGTCCCATTGAAGATAGGGATTGCAAAAGTGTTGAGACAGATTGGAGGAGTACAAGAGGCCAAGCTGACCAATAGGGGTAAAGGGACCATTTTCCCAACTATTACCATGGCCCGTCATTTTGTAATTACCAAAGGTGGTTGGAAATACTTTGAAGAATTATTTAAGCCATATATGTTGTTAACTACAGTTTCAAGGTGTGCAGACCCTAAGGATTTCTTCAATGGCATGTTTAGAAAGAGGGCAGTATGTAAAAGTATGCCCCACCAATTTCAATTTCCTGAAGATTTAATTAGAAATAAATTCAGCTTAGACGAGCAGGAATTTAAAAAGGAGAAGTGGGTTGCATACAAAAGAGGACTTGATTTTATTCATCAATTTGATTCTAGCTATGACCCTCTTTCTAGTTTTACCCCTTTTGAAGAGAAGGGTAAATTCTTAATTCTTTATTTTGAAGACCTAATGCAAACCCTGAAAGAAAAAAGGGAGGCTATAATGCAAAATGATCCTGATAGGGCTAAATTGGTCTTAGCTAAGCCTGCATTTGCTAAGGCTATCCCACCTAGTAATTATATGATGCATAAAAAATCTAAATATACTGTGATGATGCCAGTGACAAGTGAGCCTTCCACTTCAAGAGGAAAAAGGGCCATTGAAGATGTCATTGATATTCAAGATTCCTCTAAAAGGCAAAGAGTAGGGAAGGAAGTTGAAACTGATGAGCCTCAATAATCTCCATCTCAATCCCCTATTCACATAGGAGATGAGAAAGCAGTGGCCGAACAATTGCTATAGTTAGGGAGTCTTGGTGAAATTGCATACACCTATGATGAGACCCAAGAGGGAATGTCAGAAGAGCTACCTAGTGCTGAAATGAATATAACTGATGGTGAGCTAAAGGGAAAGGAATTAGACCTCATTGTCAAACAAGCTAGTGAAGAGTTTCTAGCTGACAACGACTTTGTCACAACAGGGGCTTTCATGCAATTTGTATGGAAACAAAACATTGAACAATTCAAGGCTATATGTGAAAAGAGAATGAGTGAGAAACCTCACAAAGATACAAATTCAGTGGAAGAAGAGGTTAAACAAGAAATGATGGCTGAATTCAAAGCTATCACTCCTGAAGCTGGAAGAGAGATGCTATCAAAGGCTGGTGTTCTAATCCTCCCTGAATGGGATATAGCAGATGCATTGGTTCATGAAGCAGTTAGAAAAGAAACCAAGCCAATGAAGGGAGTGACATTTAGCAAAGATAATGCTTCTTTGGTCATGTGGTCCCTCAAGAGGGATGGAAGTAGAAGAAGGAAAGATACCTTAGGATCTAATCTTCTAGGAGGTATGATAGTAAAAAGAGTCTAGGATATAGGGGTGGTAGAAGCAGCCAGTATAGTCTTAGAAACTACAAAGTTTAATGTGGCAGTATCAGAGAAAGAAGCAAAGGAAAAAGCTGATCTCCAAGTCAAGTTGGAGACAATTTTAAAGGCTTATAATGAAGCCAAAAAGGAGGTATCCAACAGGGATACTATTATTGCTAGACTTCAGAGTCAGTTGGTAGGACAACACCAAGGAGGTGAGTCCTCTACCCTGGCAATCTCTTCTTCTCCAGTAAGACCTCCACCTACCAGTCCTATTATAGAATTCCCCCCTTCTCCTATGCCTTCTGGTTTTCAACTAGTTGAGACTTTTCAACATGAGTTGGAAAAAATGAAACAAGCTCAAGCATTGTTTGCAAGTAAGTATGAAGAGAAGGTAAAGGCCACCATTTTGATTTTTGCTGATACAATAGAGGCCCCCACTATGCACACTAATATGAAAAGAATTTTAGACACTCTGTGTGAGTTAAATGAGGACAAGGCTATTTTAGAGCCTATTTTGAATAAGTGGATGCCAAGAGAAGTGGATTTAGAACTTATGTGTGCATCCTATGATGAAGCGAGATCTGATGTTACTATCAAATCCACATGTGAGTTGGAAAAAGGTTTGACCAAGTTAGCAGAAGGAAGAGCCAATGTAGAGAGGAAAGCTAACTTGTACAGGAAAGAATATACTGAGCATAAATTTGAATTATTTCCTAGGGGTTTTGTCAGCCAAAATCAGTTGAAGGACAAATAGGTATGGCTTGATGAGCTGGGAGCTAATTTGTCTTTGAGGGTAAATGAAATTTTTAACAAAGATGACACCTCTCTGTTTGTTAAAACAATTGAGGAGATAGAAAAGATAAAATCACATTACGGTTTTTTGGAATCAAAGGTGAGGAAAATAAGAAACTCTTGGAAAAGGTTACTTAAGATAGAGAAAAAGATTGTTGGCTACTCATGGCCTACTGATGATGTGTTCTAAGAGTGGACCAAAAGGTATGTGGTGCAAGAGGAAGATTCTCCAAAACAGTTGGAAGATGCTCCAGGACAGTTAGAAGATGTTGCAGAAGAGTTACCAACCGAAAACGCCATTGAGACAGAAAAAGACTTGTAACTACTTCTTGAAAGAAGCTATGGTTGTAACTAATTTTCCTTAGGGATGTTTGAAGCTTGTATGCATCCATAATGTTATAAATGGATACTAGGACAGAGGAAAAATTATCACAAGAATTTGTAAAAAAACTCTGCAGAAATTTATCTGCGTTTTTTCTAGTGTTTCACAGAAAACTATCTAAGTTTTGTAAGATTTTCCAAATTGAATATAAATATACAAACCATTAACCTTGAGCCTAAAATTTGTGTTGTCTTCTAGTATGCTTTCAAATATTTTACTGGTTTCAATTGGGTAATTTAGGGTTATTTCAGTTGAACAACGAAGAAAGGCACTAGTCATCTATAGAATGCAATTCATCAGTTCACATTTCATTTTAAAGCAATAGGAGTAGTTGAGTAGGAAATATAGAGTAGACTATAAATAGTCTATATACATAAATTTCAAGCACAGAAATCGAATAATTTCTACAACAATCTTGAACTCATCTGCTATATCTCCATCCTGGCAATTTATGCCATTCTGAGATGCATTAGGTTAGTCTCAGTCACTAGAACACAATTTGCAACATGCATTAGGAGTTGTCCTCCTTACAAATAGTGCAACATTAAAAAGGTATTATCAAAGCTACAACCACAATTCAAAGAGGAAGCTTACAAAGATAGGACAAAGCTAGGTACAGTCATAAGTCAAGGCAAATTCATAGTTGAAACTCAATCCAAAATAGTGAAAAAGTGCAACAAATGACATGAGAAGTCTAAAGAAGTATTATAGCAATCATGAGTCAAGGATTAATGAAGAGATTTTTTGCATCCATGATACAATCCTTAAAAGCATCCATGATACAATCTCAAACACACTTTTTACCGTTCTCTTGGTGATTTTGCCCAATTGTGTATGTCTTGCTTATGTATGAAAATGGCATTTTGCAGCTTTCCACCAACCATGTATTTGAGATGTCTTTTATTTAGATATGGCATGAGCTTAGTCGTAGAGTGAGACTAGGGAGTTGGACCATCTCAACCATGGTGTGCCTACATATGTATATAGTTTTGTGTATTCATTTAAGATTTTCATTTAATTTTAATCAACTAAAGAGAAATATTAATGACTTACAAGTAATAAAAAAACTTACAAGGATGAGGCATATTCATTACTTACAAGTAATAAAAAAAACTTACAAGGATGAGGCATATTCATAAATTTTGCAGTGCTACCTTGGATATCAACACTAGAAGCAACTCATATTGTTTGTGTAGAGACAATACAATATGGGAGTTCATTATACCCAACAACTTGTGGTGGTGTTGTTTGTGTTGGCTCCACTTGCACCCTGCAATTAAGATTCAATATACATTATTCAATAAGATTAACTGTGCAACATAATGAAATATTGAAAAGTGTGTTACCTTGTTGAGCTTCACTTGGTTTCGAGAATAGCTTAATATTCTCTACTTAACAGGGCCAACCACGTGAAGGTGGAAGCTCATTTGGCCGCTCCCCCCCCCTTAACATCACTCTAAATTCCCCATTAACATCTTATAACATTCATTCATGAATTCTTTCTACCATTAATAAAATATAGCATTCATTCATTAATATCACATAACGTTCATTAAAACATAACATTGATTAACATTAATTAACACACAACATTCATCAATATTAATTAACACATATCACTCATAACCATTAATTAGCACATAATTACATTCACTAACACATAAAAATCAGTCATTATCAAATTAGTTAGATTACAATCATTTCTTTCTTTGTTTTTTATTTGAAGCTATGAAAAGACTAAGTGGAACATTCGTTTCTTCATCATTTCCCCCCTCTATAGATGTTCTGCCAACTGCTCGTGATCTCAATGTATGCCTAGTCCTATACTGAGGACGAGGACACTGAAGCGAAGGGGGTTCCTCTGCAATAACAAAGAAATGGGTTAAATTCAAAAAAAAATTATTATTATTGTTACAAGTATTTCATTAATTTAGAGAACATAATTGTTGTGCTCTTTACCTGATGGGGCCACATCATTTTGTGTAGCCTCAACCTCAACATGTTGAACACCCTCTAGATCATCTGGAGTTGAAATACTAAAGGTTACATTAATGTTGAACACCAATTGCAATTATATTTGTTTAAAGCAATAACAGTGGTCCTCTTTACCTGAGTGGGGAACATCACGTTCTTGAGGTTGTGTACCCAGATCATGCTCCACTTGCTCACGACCGACTACATGCTCTAAAATATTAACAAAAAAGGTTACATTAATTACTACTCTATTACAAATTATATATATACTTGTATTAATAGATAAATAAATAAATTTGAATAGAAAATTAATACCTCCACTACTGGGATGCACATTCAGACCTTCATGTGCAGGTGGTGTTTCACAATTAGCAGGCTGCATTCCAATGACATGCACATTGTTATCATTGCTTGCTTATTTAAAACAAATATAGTCACTTTATGTTAGAACTCAACATCAATTAGATTATTGGTAAAGTATTCAATTTGAAACAACTTCCATTTACCATATTTACCTATGTGACGGATGCACTCGAATGTTGTGTATGCCCACTCAATTCTCGTAGCCGATCAACCACGACTGAATAGCCTTGCTGGTAGGCAATTCTCTTGTCATCTTCTGTGGGCACTCTATTGAATTCAGAGCCCTGCATTTTTGCTTGGTACCATGAATTTTGCTTGCATTCTTTGATAAAAGAAAAACGTTTGCAATTTATTAATATTTTGATGCAATATTTCATTTACATGAGATACTTACAATTCGTGCAGCAAGTTTCATGTAACCACCAGAGCCGAGTTTGTGTTGCTCATTCTTTTCTTGCCTTGCCTTGGTTGCCTTTGATGTGTCACTCAGTCTATAAAAGGTTTGAAATATGTTAGATTATATAAATATAAAGAGTAATTAATTAGTACATAATTACATTCTTAATAGTATCCCGTACCTTCTTCTGGCATCTAAAGGTGTATTTCCTTTTTTTCTTTCAATTTTCTCCTTGGCATCCAAAATCAGGTCCTTCCACTCCCTCTCTGGAATCATGGGGGGGCGCTTGTACTTTAGGTTCCTCTCCAAATGGGTCCTGTATTGGTACCTCACATACTTTAGATATGTGCCATCTTTTTCAAGGATCTTGGTTTTGTCAAAGGTGTCATTTCCAAACCACTCAACCATTTGGTTTGTCAATTCATCTTTTAACCTTTTTTCTTGGTCATTCCACCTTTTAAAGCAAAAACAAACCTATTAGATTCATAAATGAATTGAAGCTACATTTACTACACTTCAAGAAATGGATCAAAGGAAAACTATTATAGCAATGATATGAAATCAAAAGTGGATTAGGGTTAGTTCACATATGATGTACCACCTTTTACGTATGGTGGGCCCAAATATCTGCAATGCAATGTCACTAAGATGTTTATAGAAATTATCATTGCCTGCAAAAATTCATGGGATCATTAGTCCACAACGAGTGATCATAAAGTAAATTACAATTAGACTATATATAATAATAATTTTAAAGTACCTGGAACCTTTTGTATCTTTAAGGGAATCATTTCTTCGTCGCTCACCACCAATGTGGCCTTCAACGTTCCCATACTAGCAATACGAGAAGATCCAGGAAATGATGGTATGTTATCAGCAGTAGTCGCCTCTAACACATCCTCATGTGCATCTCCTCCTGCAAAAAATGAATCCACTATGAAATGGCATTAGAATTCAAGAAAGAATGCTTGAAGGGAAATAAACACATGATAGAAGATAGAGCAAAAGAGGGAACTACCAACAGTGGGCAGGCCAATATGACGTGCACTAGAGGATGTCTGCATGCTACGTGTTGTTGACATTGCAGTCAACAATACAGATGAGGGTGACCTCTGATGAGGTGGTGGCGGCATTTGCACAGTAACATTGACAGCACCTAAAGAATAATACATTAAATATATCAAACATAAAATATATGAAAAGTGCAAGAATTGTAAACAAGGATGAACCTTTATTTTGAAAATTGACAGTATCAAGTATGATGTGTTTTGGGTACTCAGAGTGATAAGCCAAGCAAGTGATAATACAAGAAAATTGTCATCACCTGAAGATCCTGCAACACGCTGATCGTGGGAACGACTTTCATGAGGGTGGATAAATTGTTGTAAAAACAATACGTACATATTTTAGTTAATGACATAAAAGAGAATAAAATATAAACCATTATTGAACTTTTATTATAATTAAAGCTTTCATTACTGCTTACTTGCAAGTTTTCTGTTGTCTTAAACAATAATTCCACCCTCTGTCGTATCTCATCAGTGGTAGGATGCACGGCTGCCAAAGTAACAATCTCTTTTCTGATTTTTATAAGAGGCATTTTAAAGAATTTCACAAGGTCTGTGGGATCTTCAGGGTCATCATTACTTAACCCTAATGATTCCACATCTATAGAAAGGTGCTTAGGTACTACAACTCCCTTTCCCTTTCCCTGAACATTTGTCTATGTCAAGAATATCATTAACAATTACAAAATTAGTATAAATCACTAAAAAAAAGAACATAATAATGTAACAGTTTGCTTCTATCTAATTTGTACAAGTACAATGAGGTTTACCTACTCGATAGAAGTGTCGCAAGCTACATATCTGTCTGCGATATGTGATAGATCCATGTCGGCTTGTAACAAAGAAAAAGTATAAAAAATGTTAGCGAAATTACATAGTACACAACATGAACAACATGAACTTTGTAGACAAAAAGAGTATTAAATAATAAAAAGATGTTGTCATCAAAATCATTGTAAATTTTTTAATTCCTTACCTTTACTTTATGTAGACTATGCAGGATCCTCAACTAAATGGTTGACGATGTCTGTAGTCAACCACCTCTTCCCACCAAGGGTGACAACATCACACAAGGACTATACTTGAAATCAACACCATCAATTGAGCATCATAAGCATTACTACATTTGTAAGTTGATAAACAACAAATACATTTGTATCATAAGCATCAGAAGCATCACATGATGTGTCATCATATATGTAATTGAGCATCACAATTAGCATCACATATCATGTGTCATCATAAACATGTAATCCATCACATATGTATCATAAATCACCATCCATCACATAGGTAATAAACAATCGCCAACATCATCATCATCATCATCATCATCATCATCATCATCATCATCATCATCATCATCATCATCATCATCATCATCATCATCATCATCATCAACATCTTTGCCATCATCATCACCATCATCACCATCACCATCACCATAATCACCATCACCGTCACCATCACCATCACCATCACCATCACCATCACCATCACCATCACCATCACCATCACCATCACCATCACCATCACCATCACCATCATCATCATCTTCTTCTTCTTCTTCTTGTTCTTCTTCATCGTCATTGAGAAACCGTCGATCGTGATCATCATCCACTTCATCTTCCACTTCTTCGGTATCTTCTTCTTCCATCACATTATACTTTATCGGCCTTCCTCTTGGATCATGTCTAACAACAGATGACCAACCCAGTTTATGTGGAACCTCTGAGTAAAATACTTTCTCGCATTGGCTTGGAAGAACATAGGGCTCATCCCTAACTAGTTCAAATGACCTTGTATTTAGCATTATAAAACCATTATCATGTTCAATAACAGTTCTATCAGGATCATTTTTATTCAATCATAGCCTGTACCATTTGACGATGAACAAAACTAATTTGAAGGAATTAAAGTCACACTCAAGTATATCATCCAAAATGCCATAGTATCGATTTTGAGAATGCTGAGGATGAATGTCATTTCTCGATGAAATATTTGTCACCTCAAAGACTGTAGTGATGCCAGAATCACAGGTTTTCTTCATGTCATCCAACTTTTTTATGGGAAATTTATGACCATTGCAGCACATAGTGTTGTGGTGTTTGACCTGTGATATGTCAAACATGTAAAATTTATTGCATTGTGAGTTGATAAACATATGGGTGATTAATAAATTTATACGTACCTGTTTATCTCTTAAACCATATGCTAAATCAATTTCCCTTTGCGTAACATTGGAATCTCCATTACAATGTTCTTCTTTAACCAATGAAGCCACACCCTCCCATGTTAACGTGCATCCAGAATGTTGACAATGTTCAATCCATACCATCATCCAATCAAGATTGTTTGCAATATACAAATGTAGTGCATCCTACTCTCGACCAACTGTACAAAAAATAAATAGACGTCTTACAATCGATTTATTTTGAAGATTAAGAATTAATTAAATACAATAACATCTTATAATTACCTCTCACTTTCCTCAATCTACCTTTCCCCGTCAAGTACTCCCCTTCGAATTTGTTAATGGTGTTGGGATCCCAAATGCGATCCACGTGGATCTTTGCTGCAAACTTAGGAAGATATTCAAAAATGTACACCATAGTCTGGTATACCATATATCCCTCCACCATAGAACCCTCAGGATGTGCTCTTTGTCGAACCAAAGCCTTCAAAAATTTCAAGTTCCTCTCAACCATCCACATTGACCTAGTGTGTACAGGTCTACACAATTCAATCTCCTCAACTTGGTGTATGAGGTAGTGTTCTTGTGCATTGAAAAAAGCTGGAGGTAGACACTTTTGCATTTCACACATTAAATGAGGAATTTTTCTCTTCCAATATTTTATATCATCTTTATGGATTTCTTTACATGACAACCACCTACAAGGTATTCAAGACGCAAAAAAATATATTACATAACAATTAAAACAAATCGCAAATATAATATCTATACAACAAACTAAACAAATATCACTACTTACCTCATGTATTTTCCAAGATCATATATGACTTGCTTGACATTATTGTCGAAGTCATCTGGGAGAGATAGAGGTAGAATGTACTGCAACAATTTTAAAATTATCTTTTCATTTTTTTGTAACATAATGAAAATTACACGTACGCGTAGTACTTAAATACATACTAAAAACACAAGAACATGAATTACCTTAATGAAGGTATGCCAATCATGCATTTTCATCCTTGGCCCAAATTCACTTTTGTTTGATATGAGATTGTTTATGTTCGTAGCAAATCCTGTGGGAAATCAAATTTTTCATATGACTTCTTTTATAGCATTGCTTTGCTGGTCCGTTAATAACCAAGGAAGCTCACTTATATTAATCTGGTCTCCATGGCTATTTGATTGAATGACATTTATCATTGCATGATTGGAATCCTGAATGTCACTACATATTTTCACAATTTTTTCTTTGTCACGCCTTCCATCCAATATTTTCCATACTGTCTCTGTTATATTCTTTCCAATATGCATACTATCAAACAAATGAACAATTTTTAACTGCTCGTAGTAGGGCAGCCTACTAAATTGTCAGGGATAACTTTTTATTCCCTTATGAAGGTGGTCATTTATGCCTTCATGACCTTCATGATCATCAATCACATCATCAGTAAACAAAACAAAATAGAAAAGATGCTTTATGACAATCCAATAGATGGAATGGCATTACCTTGACGATTAATTCTATTATATTCCAACTTCCACAAGTGAGGTGTCATTCTTCATGGCTTTGATGTATTCTCTTCTTTCCCATTGAAAAGATGTTTTTCAGTATTTCGATACTTATGATTTTTGTGGAGAAAGTGCCTATACTCATCAAACACCTGCTTTCCTAAACTTTTTGAATGACGAGATTTCATCTTTGGACCACAAACAGGACATGCAAATTTTCCCTTTGTTTGAAGACCTACAAGATAATGTATAATTGGATTAAATATGATAATTTTTTGAATTATAATGTTCATGCACAACTTAAACACTATAACATAACACAAAAATGTGTTAGCCCCAGGGCATCGTGTATTGTCCATAGAAGCATCGCATGGAATTGAAATTGTCTTTGTCCTATTGGTCTAGAGATGTCATACATAGTGACACCATTCCATAACTCCAACAACTCGTCGATAAGAGGCTCAATATATACATTCATATCTTTAACTTGGTACTTACCTAATCGAATGAACAAAAACATTACATAATTATTATGACCATTTTACTGCAATATTTATAATTAAATTTAGATGACTATATTTAAATGATAAAATACCTGGAACAATCATTGCCAACATTATGTGCTCCCTCTTTATTGACATCCATGGAGGAATGTTATTGTTGATAACAAAAACATGCCACACTGAGTAAACATATCTCATCTCTCCAAATGGATTGACACCATCCGCTGCCAATGAAAGCTTGAGATTACGAGGTTCTTCTTTAAAGTGTGGCCACTTTTCCTCTATGTCCATAAATGTTGAACAATCCACAAGCATTCGAATAATGTCATCTCAACTTCTATTGCATGCATGGTAATCCATAAATTGTGCCAAGCTAGTGCACTTGAATAATCGTTGCATACATGGAATAATGGAAATATAGCGAAGAACCTTATGAGGAACCCTTTTTGTTATTTGATCTGTTTGATATCTATTGATATGACATTCAGGGCATTCAATTCAAAATTCATGTTTTTTGTGATATATAATATGATCATTGGGACAAGCATCTATTGCTTGATACTCCATTCCAATATCTTTCATAACGACAGATAATTCTTGGTATGAGCGAGGTAGAATATTTGATGGTGGTAACAAAAACTCACCTATCAATCTATAGCAAAAAAATATAATTTGTTATAATAAAGAATATTAATGGTACAACATGATTCACAGTTTATTATGACATATATGACATACCTTAACATATGTGACATTGTTATGTTGGATAAACCATTCATAACCTTCAAGTTCACCAACAACAATACAACGGAGAGAAGAGTTGCCTGCGAGCCTTCGTAAAGGCCTCAGATGCCTTCTCAAGTAGAGGGAAATCATGAACAACATCAAGGTCATCTTCATCATCATGATCAGTTGTGCAAGTACTAAATGAGTCATGGATCAATGTATTTGTACCATCATCTTCAATTGTGTTTTCTAGCTCATGATCGTCATCTTCCATGGGATCATTATCTTCAACTTTGATATTCACACCTCCATGTTCATCCACTTCAAAAACCATATTCTCAGGGTTGTGTTGATCCATACCATGTGCTTCGGGGTGCTCGACCTATATAAAATTGATAGGAACAAATAAATTGTGATCATGATCTCATCATCACGTGATTTATTATGTATATAAATTGTCGCCATGATATAATGAAAAAATTACCAATGGATGATAATCATGTCCACCTTCAATGTGACCATGCAGCCTACAATGTTTCTTCGTTGTTTTGATTAGAAGTCTTCTAGTCTTTAACCCCTTACAAATTTTGCATGGACAATAACCTTTTCCATCACCTTTTCTTTTCAAGTTAGACCACAATCTAGCAATTGTCTCCTTATTTTGTTGTTCGTTGATATTGTCTGACATGGTCTTTCTTCACTGGCAAGAAAATAGAAATTATCATCATTGAATAGAGCATCTTATTGAATTTAAATTTCTAGTTTGCTTATTTTGCATATAAGCTCGCCCAAATATTTTACAGTTATTTTTCATCAAGATTCCCCCAGGAGCTGGCAGATCCTGCTTCCATACTTTAATTATGTTTTCTCAAAGGAAAATCCTAAAAATCCATGCATTGCAAACAACTTTTTACACCTTTGTTGGTTGTGGTGGCATCACAGAGAGTTTACATCAATAAATGAAGAACATGCCAATGCTTTTAATGCAGCAGTAGAAGTCTATCTCTTATTCAATATCTCTAGTGAAACCCCCATGATCTTTTGTTGGAGTAGAATTTGTTATATTGTAGAAAGGGTCTTGTCCTTTGTTGATGTGATATTCATCTACCTCAAGAAATAACTATTCTTTTCTCCAACAAGAAGTGGAACTAAATGAAGATCTAACACCATGAAATGAATCATCAAAAGGATTACTATAGTTAGTTTTGGTAGATAATGATCTGGGTAAAATACTAATGTGGCTTTAGGAAACATTATGTACTAGCTTACCATACTCTAACAACTTTGGTGCGACATGCTACATCCAATTAAGTCTCTATCGGTATCTCTATTGTGTTTATGGATTGGGATTCAATGTACTATTTTTATACACAGATTTTACTTTCAACTGAGGAGGTTTGTATGTACTTACTTGTCTTTCGATTGTATTCCTATTTCAAGAATTTCTTCTATCAACAAATCATTTGTTGTAAGTTGTATAAGTGGAAGCTTGAACATGCCTTCCATGCTAGCCTTTTTGATACATTCAACACCATCTTGTGCAACAAATCTTTAGAACTCCACTATTTCATTGAAGAGTGAGGTAGGGACAATCTAGGACACTTACAGAGGTTTTGCAAGAGAGATAAATAGACCTAAATATTATGGCTTAATAATGATCAATAGGTAAATAGATAAGAAACTCTCAATATCAAAATGACTTTCTCAATTGTCTTTACTAGAAATGGATAGATCTACTAATAATGGCTTTATGACTGTATGTCAACTTTAGACTCAATCCAAGAAGAGCTAGAACTAATATGCGATATCTAGATTTATGATCTCTATAATATAACAATCCCATAATTATGTTTCCATGCATCTATACCACAACACAAACATCATGGTAGTGTTTAGCCATAGCAATTGATATCTTAATTATAGAATGTGAAATATGCACATAACTATGAATAAAGATTAAGAAAAACAAAGAAAGATGCTTATTGCAAACATAAATGACTAATGGACAAGAATTGAATTCATTGTAGATAGTTTTGAATATCAAATTCACTTATTTGTGTGCATTTACTACCTCATGTACTTGTGGCCAACCATTTATCTCTTTCATAAATTAAAAACTTATTAATAACATTAAATGGCTGAGTAATTATGTTTTAGTTGAAATTGAAAATAAAATATTTTATTTTAGGATAGCTCACACTATTCCCTATCATATTTTAGACTCTCAGTTTTGTTAGTAGTGGTTTGATGTCTTTGGAGCTGATCATTGCATTTCTTTAGTTACGTTTGCCAGTGTACTCCCAGCCTATGCCAAAATGGGAGCTTTGGAACAGGGTATGGACATCCATCAAAGCATAAAAGATAGAGGAATTTTGTCAGATGTAGTTGCAACTGCACAAAATGGATTTGTTGAGAAGGCTTTAGAAACTTTCAAGCAAATGCAATCTGCAGGTGTAAAGCCAAATTCCACGATCATTGCTACTATCCTCCCTGCCTGTGCCAAAATGGGAGATTTGGAACAGGGTATGGACATTCATCGAAGCATAAAGGATAGAGAAATTTTGTCAGATGTTGTAGTTGTAACTGCCCTGGTAGACATGTATGAAAAATGTGGAAGCATAGACAAGGCACGTGAACTGTTTGATAGAATGCCTAAAAGAAATGTTGTCTCGTGGACTGCAACGATTGCTGGATATGCATAAAATGGATTTGTCGAGAAGGCTTTAGACACTTTCAAGAAAATGAAATTGGAAGGCATAAAGCCAAATTCCACAACCTTTGCCAGCATCCTCCCTGCCTGTGCAAAAATGGGAGCTTTGGAATAGGGTATGGACATCCATCAAAGCATAATGGATAGAGGAATTTTGTTAGGTGTTGTACTTGCAAATGCCCTGCTTGACATGAATGCAAAATGTGGAAACATGGACAAGGCTCGTGAATTGTTTGATATGATGCCGCAAAGAGATGTGATCTCATGTGAACAATCAACACGCGCGTATACGGGACGAAGGGATTGCTGCTACAAAATTGAACGCTCACTCCTCAATCACAGTTCTATGGTTTTATGAGATTAAACTAGGACAATTAACCACCACATGTATATTTTTTGCAACATGAAACTAAAAACTAGGGAAATTTGAATCTACCTCCTGCGCGGGATTGCCTTCGACGCGGGTTTGATGTTCTTGGGGGTTGAATTTGCCATAGACGCCTACACAGGATTGCAATTCACAAATGAATTCCCTGCCTCTTTTTTTATTTTGTAATGCCCGCTATCGTTGGAATTATGACGAACTCAAGCACTTTTTTGAAAAAAAAAAAAATTCTCATTGCTAATGCCTTCTTCATCGAAACCAAATGAGAAATTTCTATTGGAATTACGACGAATGCGGGCATTTTTTCAAAAAAAATCAAATTTGGCCACAATATACCTTCTTTGTTAGAAACCTCAGTCGAAAATCTAGTCCAAATGTATTAGTGTGGTATCTCAAGAAGAACCAAAGGCAGTAGATCTTCTAAAGCACAAGGCAGATATGGTAGATGATAGGATTGAAAAGGTGCTAGGTCATGCTAAATCCTCATTGAAAGTGGTACTAACTAGGTATACTACCTGGGAAAAGTTAATCAAAAGGATCGATAGAGTCCAAAAAAGGCACGAGGAGTTGTTGGAGCCTGTCAATGTGGAGACAACTTATTTCCAAACTGCAGAAGGAATGATAGTAGAAGAAATAGTTGATCAAAAGATATTAACCATGAAACAATTAACTCAAATACAGATAGGAATGGTTGTCAACACTTGGCAAATAAATAACTTGCGAGAAGGAATAGACAAATTGCAAAAGGCGAAAAGGGAAGCAACTGACATCTGATATCCAAATTCTAAGATCATTGAATTATTAATGGAAGGACTAGTAGAAGAGGTGATCGAGATGGGAGAAGATAGGGCATTGGAGAAATTTGAAGAAGTATGGGACCAGAGAATTTTGAGTTTAAACAAGGAAGTGAATTTGCGGGTCTTGGGAGATATCATGCAAGTCCAAAGCTTTGCGAGGCAATATGAAGACAATGTTACTAAAGAAGAGCAAAACACCGAATCCATGCATTTGAAATGCCAAGTGCAAGAACACAATTTGTCTGCCATGAAACAGTCCAAAAGCAAGGAGGTGGCTCAAATTCTAGTAAGTCTTCAGCAGCATTGGGCGCAATTGCAAGAGGCTTTAGAGACAAATGCTTATAAGTCAAACGTTGATCATGAACGAGAGTGATGTTGAGTTGTCAATATTTTATCCTTTTCTTGCAAATTTGTTATAAATGCAAAAAAAATATTTCATTTTAAACAATTTGAGATTTGTAGACTTGTGAGAGCTTTGATATATCTGAGCTTTTCTTCTTGTTTCTCTTATGAAGTAATTCTCTCAATAGTGTATGTTGTTTGCAAGTAATGGTTGTGGTAAGGTTTTGAAGACCTATAACTAGTGACATTTGGTTGTAATTAACTATTTGAATGAAGGAATATATGACTATACATGGATTTACGGTGTGTTATATCACTTTCTTTGTTTAGTTCAGTGCTTCATCTGTAGATTGCATAGTTTTACGAATAATTGAGAGAATATTTCTAGTTACTTGTAAAATTGTTCTTTATCATTACTGATTATTTCAGAGGCATTTATTGAGATACTAGCTAGGAATACAAGAATTTATTTCATCATTTATCATTGTTAGTCATTCTTTTATTTTAAATATTTATAGAAGTGTGAACTATAACAAATGTATTCCAGAAAGTATGCAAAGTTAGGTTGAAGCTAGAAGAACTAATTGGAATCCCCTCATAAAAAAATAGTTGATGTATGTTACTGAGCAAGACCACAAGGTCTTATAAGACATCTCGAGCCTTGAGGTTTAGGTCTCCTATACCTTTCAAGAAAATAAACTTACAGTTAAGAAAAAGAGTTTATAAATGTTGAGCGAACTCAAAACTCACATCAACAGAATCTAGCGCTAGAAGGAGGGCCTAAAGTGTCGAACCCCTAGGTAACCTAGGTAGTCTAAGCTAGAGTATAGAAGAGTTACTAGGTCTAGGTCTTATGATCCCAATGTTCAGTTTTAGGAATTCCCGGATAGAGGGAATAGAAGGCCTAGGGATAGCTCAGCTAGACCAAATCTAGCAAATAATAACAGAGGGAAAATGCAAAATCCATTGCAACCACCACCTCCACCATCTCCTCTGATGGCATATTTTAATGCAAATTAACCTATAAGGTTCAACATTTACCATGATTTACCTAAAAACCCTGATAAATGATGGTATCATGAAAGACTAAGTATTCGGTAGATTATTAAGAGGGGGGGTGGGTGAATCAGTAAATAGAAAAACTGATACAAACTTCCCAAACTCAAATTCAAACATATAAAGTAAACTTATCAATGAAATACCACTATCAAGATCAATACTCATAAGAATACCGGTTGACAGTTACAACAACTTAACAACAAACAACATTTAACTTGTAAGCAACCATAAGATCATAACCATAAAAAACATTCACCACATGACACAAGTATTTATAAATGGAAAACCCAAATAGGTAAAAACCACGGTGAGACGAGACTCACAAGATAATAACTGAACTCTTTGGAAGTTTGCCCTATTAGGAGCCAAGCCTGTTAAAGCTTTTACAAAAGTCCTATTAAAAACTGATCTTGTTAGAAATCACCCGGTTAAGGGATTGACTACAAATGCCTTGTTAGAAGAAAATACCTTGTAAGGAGTAACCTCAGTAGAGGATTTGAAAATCCAATCTAATGGACCACCTTGTTAGAGGATTTAATAAGTAACCAATCTTGTTAGAGCTTTCCCAGTTAGGGGATTTCAATTCTGTTGTAATTGTTAGAAAACAACAAGAGTTTCTTGATCTGTCTGAATAGCACTACACTTGCTTGATCAGATCCATTTAAGCTTCTATCTGCCTTTACTCAAACTATAGACTCGTTCTCCAGTTCGACAACCACACACTCAACTGATTTATGCTAACTCTTGTCAACACTTAAATAAAACAACTTCATCGACCTTAAATACAAATCAATTAGGTCGGTAACACAACAAAAATCTAATCCTCTCATCAAGATTATAAATAAGTCGGTACAAGCATGACCGTTAGATTTCATAGCAATCTCTACACATCAATCAATAAAACCTCAACCGCTCCTTGATTACTGCTTCATCGAGCTCAGTAACTCATCACGCATTTTGCATTAAATGCAATACACTTTGCTCATTCCCTAGACAAACAATTGCACCAAAACATTTTGAACTTGTCTTCATACAATGACCTTGTGTGTCACCATCATTACTGCTCAACATCAGATCATAAACCAACATAACCAATTCAACAACCTTAATTGGTTAGGGTTTAACAAAAACAACTGGTAGGGTTTACCGATTACATAACATAGAAAGGGTTTAACCTTTTACTCCGATTACCGATTCAACACACAAACTTACATACCGGTTTACAATATCCTTCACAAAGCTCTTCCTACCAGTTATAAGACAATATCAACAATATCATTACCGGTTCAATTGACATCAATGACAACATAACATATCATTAATGCAATCTTCATGCAAATGCCAACAATCTCCCCCTTTTGCATTGATGGCAATACAAATATCAACACCATTGCTTTGCTGCTATGATTGTGAATAGGAATCTTGGTTTACATTACCAAGTATTCACATTCTCTCTTTGTCTTCAGTCTATTACTGGTTTTCCTTCCCATAATCACATAATTCTTCTCCCCTTTTGACAGTAATGCGAAATTGAAAGTAAAACATGTAATGTCATTTGTTTACTATGCATCAACAACATATTGCAACTTGATGTTGCCCTTGTGGAATACATCCACTTCTACATCAACCCTTATAAAATTCTACAAGTGATTCAAGGATTGATGCAATCAACATCATGCTCAACTTACTTCATGAAGAGGGACAACCCCTAACTGACTTCTAAGATACTCAAAAGTAGTCTTAGGCAAAGGTTTGGTAAAAATATCCACAAGCTGCTCCTTGGTAGAAACATGCTCTAAGATAACATCTTTTCTCTGAACTTTTTCCCTCAAGAAATTATACTTCAATTTGTGTAGGAGAAAAAGTGACACTAAGCAAACATGCCCTAATCTCACTTTCAACCACACACTTGTGGAATACGAAAGAGCCTAGAGGTATCACACAATTGGCTACTTCTTTTTGTGGAAGAGAGAGCCACGAGCTACCTATTAGGATCTCTATTCCTTTGTTGTAATTGAAAGATAGAATGATGCAAGTTCAATTCCTAACCCCAAAATGCAAGTATGAACTAATGACAAGATTGCAGAATTGAACACAAGGACAAGACAAGAATGTAAATGTGTACTCGGAGTCGAAATCTGAGTGAAAATGTTCAGGACGGGGGCGCGGGCGCCACTGTCCTAATTCTGCCCCTGAAACTGCTCCGGAAACTGTTGTTTTGCACTCTGGAAAAGCTGTCAAAAATGCTGAAAATGCTGTCTGTCAGAAGGACCAGGGCGCCCAGCGCCCCTGTCCCAGGGACCAGGGTGCCCAGTGCCCCTGTCCTGGCAGGACCAGGGTGCCCCACGCCCCTGTCCTGGTCTTTTTCTCTGCAATTTGATGTGGAGTGCTATCTTGACCTGCTTTTCCCGGATCTGTCACCTGCGGCGTCGTCCGAGTCCCGAAACCTGCAGTTATATCTGAAAAGGGTATGGGCGGCTATATAGGGTTTTGCCTTAGTCAAACCCCCGCTTCGATGATTTCCACCTCCACGAATAGCCAAGTTGTATTGTAAAATGTATTGTGTGTGCAGACCTAGTGTGTGTGCAAGGTCCTTAAATGCAAGAAAGCAAACTAGAGCAACCTAGAAAGTAAACCCTAATTGCTTGTAAATGATAATGTAAATGCTCTAAATCAAGATGCAAAGTGATCTAAAGCATGAATAAAGGATATATTGAAGCTTATGCAAAGACATGAAAACAACATGAAATCATACCCAACCCTTAAGGGAGGAGTACAAGCCAATCTTCAGTTGGTAATCTCCTATTGTTCTTCAATGTCTCCCAAGCCCTAAATGAATGAAATTGATGAATGCTTGATGGATGGATGTTGAATGTTATTGAAGTCTTCAAAGATCTGCTCTTTCGCTGCATAGAAGGTCCTCGAAAGCCAAAATTCAGATCCCTTCAAATGAAGAAAGAGAGCTCTTATGTATGAAACCCTAGGTCTTAATTTTGACTTTTGGCCGACCTAGAGATTGAATATCCCACCAATTTCTTGGGGTTAAGCTTTATTTTATGATTGGATCGCGCTCCTAAAATTTCGGGAAAAATGTCCAGGACCATGTGCACGCCGGGCGCCATGGTCTCGACAACTTTTCACCAAATTTTCAGGGCCGTCGGATATGATGATTTTAGAGCGAATCCTGAAGTTACAGGTGATTTCGAGATGTTTTGACCCCCGAAATCAAGTCCCCAAGTTCAAAATAGGACCCAATTAGGGTTTTTGATTAAATGATGTATAGGAGGAATAAAATGAAAGGGGCACACTTTAATGAAAAGGGCCCAACTTTATGATATGGGAGATGATAAAATAGAACCCTAGACCTAATTAATTTAATTAATTAAGTGCTAAAGGGGAAATGCAATGCAAAATGCAAAATGCGCCAAGGCGGGTGCTAAACTAGGTGTGAAATTGTACCACCCTAGCAAGTGCGTACAATTTACGACGCTACACAATTCATTATGCTTGGTTCATGCGTGCAAAACAGGATTCTTGGAAATATTTATGGCACTTGTGTTATCACCTAAAATCTTTATAGGTTCTTAAATCTTCATCTTAAAACCTTCCAAAATGTGCCTCATCCAAATAGCCTATGTGCAATTCATATAAGCTGCAACATACTCAGCTTCAGCAGTAGATTGTGCAGTACAAATCTTCTTTTTACTACTCCATGAAACAAGCCTTCCTCCAAGAAAAAATGCTCCACTGGTTGTTTTTTTCCGATCAACAACATTTCCTGCCCAATTAGCATCTGTGTATGCCTTCAAATCAAAGTTTCCTCCATATGTATACCATAATCCATAGTCAACAGTACCTTTCAGGTATCTAAAGATTCTCTTGGTTGCTATCAGGTGTATCGCCTTAGGATTCTTCTGGAATGTAGCAACTATGCCAACTGCATGGGCTATGTCTGGTCTATTGTGGATAACATAGTACAATTTACCAATCATTGACCTGTATTCCTTCTCATCAACAGACTTAGATTCATCTTCCTTGGACAACTTACAACCTGTAATGATTGGTGTCCCAACTGGTTTACAGTCACTCATGTCAAATGTCTTCAAAATCTCTTTCACATACTTAGACTATGTAATAAAAATACCATTCTTCATTTGCTATATCTGCAAGCCTATGAAATTTTTTATTTCCCCTACTAAAGACGTTTCAAACTCATTTTTCATTTCATATGGAAAATTGTTGCTCATGACATCATTAACTCCAAATATAATATCATCAACACATACTTCATTGACCTGTATTTCATCTCCTTAAGACTTGAGATTTATGTTACTATCATCACTAGTTCTCAGAAATCCTATCTTCATTAGATATGTATGAAACCTTTCATACCATGCTCTGGGTGCCTTCTTTAATCCATATAAAGCCTTATGCAATCTACATACCATTTCTTTCTCATCAGTCAAAGCATAACCATCTGGTTGCTCTATGTATACCTCTTCTTCCAATATCCCATTCAAAAATGCAGACTTAACATCCATCTGATATACCTTGAACTTTTTATGGGTTGCAAATGCAATTAAAGTTCTGACACCTTCTAGTCTTGCTACTAGTGCAAAAGTTTCACCATAATCTTCTCCTTCTTCTTGCGCATAACCCTTGCAGACTAATCTTGCCTTGTTGTGAACTACAACACCATCTTCATTCAACTTGTTCCTGTATACCCATTTAGTACCTATAACATTCTTATTTACCGGTCGAGGTACTAGGGTCCAAGTGTTGCTCTTCTCAATTTGATCCAATTCCTCCTCTATAGCTTTAACCCAATGATCATCACCAAATGCCTCCTTAGAAGTTCTTGGTTCAATGGTGGAGATCATGCAATAATTCTCTCAAACTCCTCTTCTGGTTAGCACTCCAGTATCCTTATCTCTAATAATCTGCTCAGGATTGTGATTTAGTCTCACATATCTAGGAATAACGTGATCATTATCTTCAGGTTCAACTTCTTCGTTGTCATCATCTTCTTCTGAATTTATCTATTCCGGTTGGATTGGTGCATCAGAATTTGCTTTGCCAGTTTCAGATTTCACAATTTCTGGTTCTAAAAACAAAATGCAAGGATCTTCATCCTTTTTCTCTAAACTGGTTCCTTCTGAGACTTCAGGAAATTCATCCACTTAAACATCAGCACTCTCAACAATTCTCTATGTCCGGTTGTTAAAACATTTGTAGGCCTTACTCTTGGTGGAATAGCCAAGAAATATGCCTTCATCGCTCTTAGCCTCAAATTTACTAATGTAATCACCTCTCTTAATAAAAAATTTGCTTCCAAATATCTTAAAATATCTAACATCAGGTGATCTTCCATACCAATATTCATAAGGAGTCTTTTCCTTACCTCTCTTTTACCAAAACCAAGTTCATTGTGTAGACAACTGTGCTGACAACTTTTCTCCAAAAGATTTTTGTTACACCTTGTATCAACATTTTCCTAGCAGCTTCAACAACTGACCAGTTGTTCCTTTCTGTGATACCATTCTACTATGGTGTCCTTGGTGTAGAAAGTTGTCATTTTATACCATTCTCTTCACAATACCTAGTGAATTCCTTAGAAGTAAATTCACTGCCTTGATCTATCCTCAGACATTTTATCTTCTTACCGCTCTCTTTCTTAGCTAAGGCCCTGAATGCCTTGAACTTACCAAAAGCTTCAGTCTTACCCTTCAAGAATGTGACCCACATCATCCTTGAGCAATCATCTGTGAGAATCATAAAATATCTGTCACCTTGAATTTCTTTTGATCTTATTGGTCCACAAAGATCTGTATGAATCAAATCTAACAAGTGCTCTGTTGAAAAGGATTTGCTTTTGAAATGTAAAGAAGTCATCTTTCCTAACTGACACTCTTTGCAAAGAGCATTAACCAGTTTGTCTAACTGAGGCAAACCTCTCACTGCCTTGGACTTACTCACTTTAACAATGTTATCAAAGTTTATATGACAAAATCTCCTATGCCAAATCCAACTATCATCTATTTTAGCAATAAAACAGTTGCTAACTTTAGAATTAAGATGAAACAGGTTACCTTTAGTTTGTTTCCCGGTTGCAATCAAGTCACCTTTGTTGTCAAATATTTTGCACATACCATTTTTAAAATCCAGTGGGTATCCTTTGTCATTGAGTTGTGCCACACTCAAAATATTGTGCTTTAGTCCTTGAACCTAGTAGACATCATCTGCACTGCTCTTCCCATTAAGAAAAATAACTCCTTTACCTTCAACCATGCAGGGTGAGTCATTGCCAAATCTAACAACACCGCCATCAAATTCTTTCAAGGAAATAAATTTCCTCCGATCACTAGTCATATGATGTGAACAACCACTATCAATGATCCCATCATCAGATTTATCCATCCTAGATACTAATGCCTTCTGGTCTGATATCTCTTCCTTAATAGCCACAAACGCAATATCTTCACTAGCATCACCATCAGATTCTTCATCAATGACACCACTATCAAGAGCAATAAGACAATCTCTTTTGCCTTTACCCTTATACATCTTGAATTTGTTAATTTTGTAATGTCGGTCGTACTATTTCATGCTTCTGATATATATATATATATATATATATATATATATATATTTGATTACATATATTAATATGTTAACATTAACTAATGATAAATAAAACCAAAGTTAACCTATTGCGTTTGACCAACGGTTACACTATTCATGGTATCAGGTGGTAAAGCGATTCTCAAACAAGTCGCACTCCTTCTGATTGGTTAAGTAAACAGTGACTAGTTTATATACTGTTGTGAGAGGTACATAGGGAAGAGATGTGTCTTCTTATGTGGGAAGACATATCTCTTCACTATGTAACCCCTCATCCACTTATATAGCATGCTTACATTGAGGAGGATGTACACACTAAAATTGATAAGTGTGGTGCATCTTTAAAACACACTATAGTAGATAAAATACAACTTTCAGATCATATCTCCATCTCTTCTATTTTGATCACAAAATTTTGAAAGAACTTAACATGGTATTAGAACGAAGTTAAGGAAGATCATATTAAAATTTTGTGACAATCTCATAAACTTTCACCGGGCTCTTACTAAGATCACATTCCCATAATCTTAATGGCAACCGGAGTTAGGTTTGAAGATAGATTAGACGGAGCATCAAATTTTGTATCTTGGAAATTCAGGATCATGCTTGTTTTGAAAGAAAATAAAATTGACTCCCATGTCAAAAGTGAAATTCCTGAACCCTCTGATGATACGGAGAAAATTCAGTGGAGCAAGGACAGTGAGAAGGCCCTTAAGATAATTGTGGATTCAGTAAGAGACCATATTGTACCAGTTATTTCTAAATATGAGACGTCCTTTTAGATGTTCAAAGAACTAGTTGACATTTATGAAATCAACAACACTAGCAGGGCTCTCACCCTAAAGAATCAACTACACCATATAAAGATGAATAAAGGAGAAATAGTTACATCCTATTTCTTGAGGATCACTGAGCTTAGGGATCAACTATCCACTATAGGACATCTAGTAGACAACAAAATGTAATAACCCACCATAATTAACTCAACGAAATTGACCATTTCTTTTTTGTGTGTGTTTAATTTAATCATTATGTTTGATTCAATCGCATACTATGGGCATCCATCCTTTTGGATTAGGCATTCTGTCATGCCCAAACTTTTGGGCACAAATGGAATAAATTTTTTTTTTGTAACTACTCAACTTAGAACGACTTACTTAATTAAAATAATGCAAATTTAGGTTGGTCTTAACTATATTTTGTGTGAATCAAATAATTAATTTAATTTGGTGATAAAATTAACTAAGTCATCAGCGAGCTAATATTTCTCCAAAAGAGTTACCCCTAATCTTCCACTAATAAGTAATTAAAGTCTCAAACTTAACAATCAATCTCAAATTTAAATGATCAATATTTATCTTATAGTTCATAAATTTTAGTGGGTCTTAAAATTTGATTTGCCCTAACCCTTTGATTAATAAATCTATTAAATGAAATATCCATTAATGAACAAGTGTCTAATAAATTTCAAATAATTGGTCCAACAGGGCACTACATGAATCGATATGGTTACCCAAGGGTTTAACCTACCCAACATTTAAATTTAACAGAATACTCCTTATTTTACAATTAATTATTTGCTCCCAAATAACTAAAGAAATTAAGCCACTTTTATATATATATATATATATATATATATATATATATATATAATTATCTATAAACTTATACACATGCTTATGAATATATTTAAAAGGAGGGTGGGGTTTTAATTTTATTATATTATTGAACCCCTTTTTAATACACTTTTCCCCCCACACACATACTTATTTTAAATTTTATGTGTGTTTGCCCTAACCCGAAACTAGGGTTAGGGCAAATAAGTTGACATCTTTTATCTCTTTTTTTTGTGCTGTGAGTGTGTGTGAATGGCTTACATTTTTTTTTTTTGTGTGTGTGTAGGTGTGGGAGTGGCGGCCCGAGCATCTAACCCATGGCAGAGCCGAAGGGAGGAGGGTGGAGGGAACCGAGCGGCCAAGAGACGGCGATGAAAATGGGGGGTGGCGGCGGAGTTTTTTTTTATTTTGAGTGGGAGTGAGCGGCAGTGGGCGGGGGGCTTCCCCCAGGCGCCACTATGCTTACCCACAATGCGGCCGAGCGCCGTCCACTGTGGGTAGTCACAGTGGCGGGCCGGGAGCGGACCCAGAGCCGTCCATTGTGGTTACCCATAGTGGCGGCACCGAGCTGTCCAATGTGAGTAATCACAGTGCGGGCCAGGCCGCGCCGTCCCCTATTTTCACAAGGGTTTGGCCCTTTGGGATTTTAATTAATTTTTTTTTGTTATTTTTTTTTTGTATTAAAATGCAGTGTAAACAAAAATACATTTACATATATATATATATATATATATATATATATATATATATATATATATATATATATATATATATATATATATATATATATATAAAATTAATTATATCCACTTTTTTTTGTTAGGAAATTTAACATGAATTACATCACTGTTTTTTTTTGTTTGTAAACAGAGTTATCAGAATAATATTTAAAGAAATAAAATATTTAAATAAATATTTACATATATATATATATATATATATATATATATTTTGCTATTTGTTTTTTGTTTTTTTAAATCTATAACCCATATAGGCTTTTTTTTGAGTTTATTATTATTTTGTGTAACCTTAGAATGCATACAACATTTTCCTAATATTATTTGAAGATTGAACAATGAGGAAAGATATTTTTTTTTTAATTTTCTAAATAGAGTTGAAGTCACATATGTTGAATATTCAGTTTTTTGTTTGTTTAAGATCTAACAATCTGCAACTATTACCTACAATGCATAGCAACTTAAAATATATTCATTCTTCTTGTAATCAAATTAACTCTAAGAACTAAATGCTAATCTTTCCTTTTGATCCAATAAGCTACTATCTTATGATTTGTTTTCTGCATTAAATGGAAAAATAATGACAGTTTTCTTTTAATTGCAGCAGCATTAATATAGCTAAATGAACATGAAGAACAGAAATAAATTTTTCATTTGCCAAATAAACATCAATGCAACAACATTTTTTTTTTTGAAGATTTAAATACAACTAGTTCATTTCCTCTTCTTTTGCAAAACTAACCAAGTAGGAGAAATATTTATATTTCTTTAGCAAATGTAAATACAAGTATATATGAATACAAATGGTTTTGAAAATAAAACAACAACATTTTCCTTTCCATGGTAATAGGAATACATTTCTTTTCTTTTGGGAAAATAAATACAACAATGGCTCTCTTTATTTTTTTGCTTTACAAACTTCAATATAAAATACATTTGTCATTTAAACCTTTCTGCAACATAAAACAGCAACAACATTCTTTATTCTTTCCTTTCCCATCCCAAGCAACCTGCAATAAAACACAACTTTGACCATGGAGAGCTCACCTCCCAGCCTAGGCTTACTAGAAGCCACCCTCGAGCTTGGAGAACCAAGCACTAGACGGGTTAAAAACAAGAAAACAACACAACAAGTAGGGCAAACACTCAACCTACATCTTCCCATCCCAAGCTACACTTTCACCACACATTGTGATGATCATTCCATGGGTGGAAGTGGACCAAGTACCATTGGGGAGATTGCAAGCCAAAATACAACTCAAGCCACCTCATGGCAATACAAATGCAACAAAAATACACCTCCATACCTTATGCCCCCCAAAGGCTCAAAGGCCATAATTTCTCCCCTTATGACCCCCAAATGCATACACAAGGCTATGCAACAAGGGTCACAAAGGAAACCCTTGAGATCACTCTCCTAAAGGAGAGCCTCTCACCCAACGCTGTCATGCTTCTTCCACCCCAAGAATTTCCTACTCTCCCAAGAGTAGGAGGTCTTGGACACTCCCAAAAACATCAAGAACACATAAACATAACATAGAAATGGAAACTCACATTTTTCTCCTACAACAATTTACATAAACACATCTCTTTCAACAAGCATTTCTTTCTTTCAAAAAAACAACAACATAAACAACATAAACAAAGGGAATAAAACCAACCTTATTCTGCCAATAGGTATGTTAGATTTAGTTGGGGATGAGCTGCCCATATCCACACAAACTTTTTTCACCAATCTCTCCCAAAAATTCTATTCTACAACTAATTTTCAAACAAGTGCATAATCTCCAACAATGGAGAGTGGGTGATTACTCACTAAGTCCCTAATCCTTCCCTAAGAAGGCCTCTCACACACTTCCCAACCCCTTGGGTGAGGTGAGAGTTCCCATTGGTTGCTCTTCCCAAACTCTTACACATTACTAAAACTGGAAAGGGAAAAGGTGAGAGAAGATGGGGAAAAGAGTTTGACATCAAAAGGGAAGGTTGTCTATCCTAGGAGGAACTTTCTAAGTTGAATTTTCGCTCACCTTGGAAAAACCACTTTTTGAGGTGACTAAACAGTCACATGGAAGTAGTCACATGTTTCAAAATACCCCTAACCCATAGGTATACCCTTTGGACCTTTGGAAAAGCCCTAAAACTGACCCTAGGAGTCCATTTAACCCCTTAGAAACCCAACTGAAGTTTACCTACGGGTCAAACCTGAGTTGACCACTCCCAAGACTCCCTACCCAAGGCAAATTTGGGACCACACTCATGTTTTTGAATGGCTTTGGTAGAAACAAAACTCCCTCCAAGAGACAAGTCAAAATCAATGACACTAATCAGCACATGTGTCAAGTGACACAATAAAAATACAATATAAAAATCACACATGGAATTTGTCTCTTGTAGGATTACACATATACATAAAAATTAATTTTAACACTCAAGCATCATACACTTCACAAATAAAATACATTACAAACGGGGTGTTGTCTCTCCAAATAGACAACCCCTGGCTTAACAAACGTACATTGGTCTAGGTTTGGTTCTCCATATAAATTCCATGGTCACATGGATAATTTTCCTGTGCATCTCAATTAATACATTAGTAATTCCAAATAATCACAATTATACATAATTAAATACATGGATTTCATTGCACATCAAACACTCATACATTTGGCAACAATAATTGAATATCTCATTCATTCAAATTCGATTCCACATAAGCAATTAACATAATTTTCAAAATTGAACCATTCATAAAATAAGCATCATTTTTCTATCATCAAATTGAAGTCCTGCAATTCCAATAATGACATTCACCATTTCAAAATAATTCTATTCTAGCAACATATAAAGTTTCATAATCATCATGCATAAAATAAAGTATCATTATATGTCAATGTGATCCAAATCATGAAGTCATATAGGTTCTAAATCGATAAAGCATAAAATAAAGCATCCATAATAGTCTCAATATGCAAATAACTGAAAATATCAAACTGAGTCGGGGTAGGGCCTCACACCCTCCCCCTCTAGGCATGAACTTCCTCCTGGAGTTCATCAAAAAGGTGGGGGTACTGTGATCTCATACGTGCTGCATCCTCCCATGAGGCTGTGACCTCATCATAGCAATCCCACTGGACCCTAACTTGGTCTAGCTCTCGACCTCGAAGGCCTAGCGTCTGGCGTGCCAAAATGCGAATTGGCTCCAAAGCTAGCTGCCCGTCCGACTCCACCTGCAAGGCATCCCAATCTAGAATATGAGACTCATCATAGATATACTTCCTCAAAACTGAAACATGAAACACATCGTGGATGCGTGACAGGCTAGGTGGCAATGCTAGACGGTAGGCAACTAGTCCTATCCTCTCAAGGATCTCAAATGGTCCTACAAATCGAGGTGCGAGCTTAGAACCCTTTCCATATCGGATTGGACTCTTATGTGGTCGTACTCTCAAGAAGACTCTGTCTCCAACCAAGTAGCTATGATCTATCCTCTTCGCATCTGCATATTTCTTCTGTCTATCCTGTGCCTCTCTAAGACGCTGCCTAATCAAATCCACCTACTGCTCCATATCCCGAACTATCTCAGGACCAATAGCAACTCTATCCTCTATGCGGTCCCAACTCAATGGTGTCTTACAAGGTCTGCCATATAATGCCTGATAGGGTGGCATCCCCAAGGACGTGTGATGCCCATTGTTATAGGCAAACTCCACTAAGGGAAGGTACTCTTCTCATCTGGTCTGGTGATCCATGACATACATATGAAGCATATCCTCTAACACCTGATTAACTCTCTCTGTCTGGCCATTCGTTTCCGGATGATAGGCTGTACTGAAATTGAGCTTGGTACCCATAGCTGCCTGTAATGCCTTCCAAAAGGAAGATGTGAAGAGGGAATCCCTGTCGGAAATGATCTTTCATGGAACACCATGAAGTCGGACAATGTCTCGCAAAAACACCTGTGCTACTGCTGGTGCTGTGAAGGTGGTACGAACTGGTGAAAAGTGGGCCACTTTGGTCAACTTGTCAACCATCACCAAGATGGCATCATGGCGACAAGATGACATGGGGAGACCAATGATGAAATCCATGGATATAGTATCCCACTTCCACTCTGGTATAGCATGAGATTGGAGCAACCCACCTGGATGGCGGTGCTCCGCCTTGACTCTCTGACACTCAAGGCATTAGGCTACCAACTCGGCAATAAGCTATCGCATTCCTAGCCAATGGTATAATTCCCTCAAGTCTGCATGCAACTTCTTGACCCCGGGATGTGCTGCATAAGGAGCTCTATGAGCCTCTGTGATAATGAATTCCCGCAATCCCCTGGAAGAAGGTACATAGATGCGCCCTCTATGGCATAACAAGCCATCGGATTCTAAGGAATAATCCACATATTTCCCTTCTAAAGTTTCCTGAGATCGTATAGCCTGGCAAACCTCTAAATACCATCTGTCCTCTGGCAACTGCTGCATGATCCGATCTCTCAAATCCGTGCTCATAGATATGGTTTATACCTCATGACATCTCCTACTCAAAGCATCTGCAACTACGTTTTCTTTCCCTTTGATGTAGTGAACGTCAAAATCGTACTCGCACAAGAATTCCATCCATCTCCTCTGACGTGCATTAAGATTCGGCTGAGTGATTATGTACTGAAGGCTCTGATGGTCTGAGTGCAACTCAAAATGATGACCTAAAAGGAAATGTCTCCATCTCACAAGTGCATGCACTACTGCTGCAAGCTCAAGGTCATGAGTAGGATAATTAAGCTCGTGAGTCTTGAGTTTCCTAGACTCAAAAGCTATAGTTCTGCCACCTTGCATAAGGACTGCTCCTAAACCCTCTAGCGAAGCATCTGTGCAAACCATGAAATCAGCTGAAGGATCTAGTACTACAAGGATAGGTGCAGTAGTAAGTGCCTTTTTAAGTTCCTGAAAGGCCTTCTCGCACTTCTCCGTCCACTCAAATTTCTTCCCTTTGCGCTGAAGAGAAGTAATAGGATGAGCAACTCTAGAGAATCCCTCAACAAAACGTCGGTAATAACCTGCTAAGCCCATGAAGCTCCTAACCTCTGTCACACTGGTAGGTGCTGGCCAATCCATAATGGCTCTGATCTTGATGGGTCTACTGAGATCCCATCACTGGATATAACATGACCAAGGTACCTGACCTCTGTTCTAAAGAAAGCACACTTCGACAAACTTCCATACAACTGATTTTCCCTCAAACACTGCAAAAACTGTCTCAAGTGCTCCTCATGTTCCTCCTCATTCCATGAATATATCAATATGTCGTCGAGAAACACAATCACAAAATGGTCAAGGAATGTGTGGAATACTCCATTCATGAGACTCATGAAAACTGCTGGGGCATTCGTAAGACCGAATGGGACCACAGTGAACTCATAGTGGCCATATCTAGTGCGAAATGCGGTCTTGTGGATATCACTATCCACTATCCTCAACTGATGGTACCCTGACTTTAGATCAATCTTGGAAAATACTTTGGCACCCTGAAGTTGGTCAAACAGATCATCGATCCTGGGCAACGGATAACAGTTCTTGATGGTTACTTTGTTCAACTGATGGTAATCCATGCATAATCGGAGGGATCCATCCTTCTTCTTCACGAAGATGACTGGTGCACCCCAAGGGGATACACTAGGGTGAATGTGGCCCTTCTCTAGGAGTTCCTCAAGCTGTATCTTGAGCTCATTAAGCTCATTTGTGGTCATTCTATATGGTGCTCGTGAAATTGGTTCGGCTCCTGGAACAAGGTCTATATGAAAATCAATCTCTCTACGAGGCGGCATACCTGGTAACTCTGAAGGAAACACATCTGAAAATTCCTTAAGGATAGGATGGTCATCAATAGATGGTTCCTTTTCCTCTTCTTCTCCTCTATCACTAATGGTGATGGCAAATAACTGACATCCCTTTCGCATGCTTCGCTTAAGCTGCATGGCGGAGATCATACGAAGGGACACGGGTCTCTGAATTCCAGTGATCACTATGGGAGAGCCATGATCATCCTCACACTCGATCCTTTTTAGGCGACAATCCATCTTGGCTCTGTGGGCATAAAGCCAATCCATGCCAAGTACGATGCCATATGAACCAAGTGGTGTAACTCTAAGGTCTACTAAGGTGGTGGTATTACCAATCTGAAGCTGACAACCCTTAACCTCGGATTCCACTAACACTCTAGCCCCTAAAGCTAATTCCACTTCCCAACTGACCTCTTGTCTAATTGCCACTAGCCCGCAACGCTCCACAACCAATGGAGATATAAAAGAGTCAGTAGCTCCTGAATCAAATAATATAGATACACTGCTACCTCAATAACCATGGCCTGATGCTCTGCCTGGCGATTGTCAACCGCTGCGAAGACCCTATGGGACTTGCCCATATCCCCAACTATCGGCTCTAATGCTGCCATCCTCTAATTCCCTGCCATCTGACCTTGAGGACACTCTCTCGCCATGTGTCCCATGGCTCCACATGTGAAGCAAGCGCCACGTGCCTGAACCTGCACTCCCTGTGGTCTGGAGAAAGACTATCCCCCTGTCCTGCTAGAACCACTGTACCCACCTCTGGAGGACTGCTGAGTCCTCGCGGGAGGTGTGTAAGGAGCCTGAGATCTCTGATCTCGCCTCTGACCCTGTGACTGCCACTGCTTGGGCTTCGCACCCTGCTGATTTTGCGGAGGCCTTTGCCTCTGGTTTTGCTGTGACTGCTGCGGAGGAGGGGGTTTGGAGAACCCCGATGTGTGTCTGTTGTTACCCTTCCAATGGGGTTTCTGAAACCCATAAGTCTGTGGTGTAGGGTTACGGTTCTGGAACTGATCCTTCGAGTCCTGGGGTATGACCTGAATCTCCTCGGCTATCAAAGCCTTCTCCACGGCAACCCAAAGGCTCCCTGGAGTGGCCATCCTCACTGGTCCTGCTATGCTGGAATTCAATCCTCTGATAAATCGGTTGACGAGAAGCTTCTCATCTTTCAGGTAGTCTACATAAGGTAAGAGTTCAAAGAACTTGTTCTCGTACTGGGTCACTGAAAGACTCTTCTGCTGGAGGTCATGAAACTCATCCACCCTACGCTGTCTAAAATGCTCTGATAAGTACCTCTCTCTGAATCTCTCTGTGAAAATCTCCCAAGTGAGGGTTTCTATCTCTAAGCCACACTTATACTCTTCTTGTCTCCACCATGTGGAGGCTGTTCCTCGCAATAGGTGTACCGCTGCACGTTCTTTTAGATTGCTCTCATAAGAGCGCAATGCAAAGCACCTATCTAGGCTTAAAATCCATGCCTCTGCTTCTACCCCGTCGGTAGATCCCCCAAAAGATGGTGGCCTAATCTCCAACAATGGAGAGTGGGTGATTACTCACTAAGTCCCTAATCTTTGCCTAAGAAGGCCTCTCACACACTTCCCAACCCCTTGGGTGAGGTGAGAGTTCCCATTGGTTGCTCTTCCCAAACTCTTACACATTACTAAAACTGGAAAGGGAAAAGGTGAGAGAAGATGGGGAAAAGAGTTTGACATCAAAAGGGAAGGTTGTCTATCCTAGGAGGAACTTTCTAAGTTGAATTTTCGCTCACCTTGGAAAAACCACTTTTTGAGGTGACTAAATAGTCACATGGGAGTAGTCACATGTTTCAAAATACCCCTAACCCATAGGTATACCCTTTGGACCTTTGGAAAAGCCCTAAAACTGACCCTAGGAGTCCATTTAACCCCTTAGAAACCCAACTGAAGTTTACCTACGGGTCAAACCTGAGTTGACCACTCCCAAGACTCCCTACCCAAGGCAAATTTGGGACCACACTCATGTTTTTGAATGGCTTTGGTAGAAACAAAACTCCCTCCAAGAGACAAGTCAAAATCAATGACACTAATCAACACATGTGTCAAGTGACACAATAAAAATACAATATAAAAATCACACATGGAATTTGTCTCTTGTAGGATTACACGTATACATAAAAATTAATTTTAACACTCAAGCATCATACACTTCACAAATAAAATACATTACAAACAGGGTGTTGTCTCTCCAAATAGACAACCCCTGGCTTAACAAATGTACATTGGTCTAGGTTTGGTTCTCCATATAAATTCCATGGTCACATGGATAATTTTCCTGTGCATCTCAATTAACACATTAGTAATTCCAAATAATCACAATTATACATAATTAAATACATGGATTTAATTGCACATCAAACACTCATACATTTGGCAACAATAATTCAATATCTCATTCATTCAAATTCGATTCCACATAAGCAATTAACATAATTTTCAAAATTGAACCATTCATAAAATAAGCATCATTTTTCTATCATCAAAATGAAGTCCTGCAATTCCAATAATGACATTCACCATTTCAAAATAATTCTATTCTAGCAACATATAAAGTTTCATAATCATCATGCATAAAATAAAGCATCATTATATGTCAATGTGATTCAAATCATGAAGTCATATAGGTTCTAAATCCATAAAGCATAAAATAAAGCATCCATAATAGTCTCAATATGCAGATAACTGAAAATATCAAACTGAGTCGGGGTAGGGCCTCACACATTCATCCATCCGGGATGAGCATCTAACCATACGGGTTAGGCATTTGTCCATACGGGACATAAGATTTCATCTATCCAATACGGGATAGGCATCTACCCATACGGGGTAAGCATCTATCCAATCGAGATAGGATGTGCTCTGGCCAGAGACTTAGACTCATCGGGACCATTCAGGTCCTGAGCCACTCACTAAGTACTACACTCTTCTAATAGAAGTGCACCGAGGTCGCCGTCCTTAGGAGTAATTAAATAACATAATACAAGCTTGAATTCCACCTCAAAATTTGGCTTAAAGCCTCAGGAAGTCAAGCAAATCCATACGAGATTCCTTCCGAGTGTGCATTGAATTACTTTTTCCAATTTAATTATCTTATCTTTCAAAATGGGATTCTTACTCAGTCCTTCTTTTACCAAGCCTAGACCCCACACACGAACGCCTGAGTACGACGGACAACTTTGTCCCAAGACTGCCTACATACCCGCTTCGGCATGGGATCAAGGCATAAAGTATGTAGTTCTATTTTCTATTCTATGGTTTGATGTAAACTGATTAGTGGGTATGCAACCCTTTCTAGGGTCAATGTCCCAGATAGTTTCTCTGCGGTTGCTACCCACGATGGTAGAACTTAAACAAAGGCTCAAGATGGCCTACTGTTTGTGGCCTAACAACTACATCCTAACACCTATCATGAGCATCACCCTTGAACAAATTGTCAATCCCCAATATCTCTTCAAGAATAAAATCAATTTCATAAAAGCATTTTACTTAACCAACCCTAAAGGGGGTTTACTATGGTTTATTTCAATGGATGAAAAATCATTTAAAAATTATCTTATTAGATTATCGATCCAAGAGGGATTACCCGCCCCTTGGATTTTAACTTCCAAGTGTCCCTTATTACTCCCCGATGATTTATAGGGACGATGCCACAGATGTCGTTGATGTAGCTTTATTAGGCGTTAAGTGCAGTAGTTCAATACGACGACATTACTCGTAAGCATGACCCAGAGGCATCATATATACCGAACGCTACTAGGTTTTGGTTTCCATCTTCCTTTATTTAGTTTTCTAACTAAGAAGCTATGAAAACATCACGCTTGAAATACAATTACTAATTGAACGTGCAAAATTTTAATTGATTGAAATAACTACTTGATGAATTATGTAGAATAAAACCCATGACTTGAAATATAACTTACATATGAAAACTTGCATATTAATAATTACATGTGTACTTCCATGGAGATGATAACGTCAATAAATGCGATTAATTTATAAGTAATTGGCATGATATGAGAATAGTGTAACTTGCATGCATGATTAAGCAATCCAAAAATAGTGATTAATTTAAACATTCAATTCAAGTCATATTAATGTGAATTAATTGCTAAAGGCCAACTAAGTGCCCCAATGGATCTTAAATGGATTGAATAACTCTAATTAAAAGAATTTGGTATAATATAATTTACAAATACAAAATTTACTAAGGATAAATTAATAATGAAATTTACTACACAATAATCCCCAATATCTATAAATTTTTCTAAGTTAAATTTAATAACTTAAAGTTTATACAAAAAAAAATTTAACAATTTCTAAATTGCAACTTATACATTTATATTTATAAAAAAAAGTAAATATAAAAAAAAGGATAGGTGAATTTTTGTTTAAGGGATGGTGGGGAGTGGGACCCACGGGTCCCATCACCACTGCGGGTCTATGGAAGTAGGCCCGCAGTGATGAGGGGACCCCGTGGTCCCCTCCACCACCCTGTGGCCACTGCCATGACAGTGACCGCAGGGGAAGTGGAGGGTACCACTTCCCCGGCGGTTACCATAACCGCCTCCCCCATGCACGACGCCCAACATTTTTTCGAAACCATTTTTTTTTGCTAAAATAAAATCGATTGACAATGTTTAATATATTTTATCATTTGAAATGAATTTACAATATATATATATATATATCTAGTTAACATTCAATTATTTAATGATATATATATATATAAACAAAAAGAAAATTTATTTATGAAAATAAGAACATGAATAAAATAAATAATAGAGGTAGGTAATTGCTTTAGATTGATTTTTTTTTTTTTTAGTAAACAGGAGATTAATATTTACACACAGAGAGAGAGTTTATTCCAACATTCGCAGGGAGGAAGTTTATTTCCAGATTTCACAGGGAGAGAGTTTATTCAACTAATATTCACAGAGATTCAACCAATATTCATATAGATTCAACCAATAGTCACAGAGAGATTTTATTCAACTCATTTCACAGAGAGATTTTGTTTAGCTAATATTCACAGAGGTTCAATCCAATATTCACAGAGAGATTTTATTTATTCATTCATAGAGAGAGAGATTTATTTATTTTTATATTCAATATCATCTAAGAGAAAACATAAAAGCAAAAATCTGATTTTCTACCTTTTAAAATAGATTAAATAAGATATGCAAGAGAAATCTGCATTTGTATTTAAAAAGAGAAGAAACTATATCATTGCATTTCTTAAAGAAAACAAAAATAGATTTTTCTTCCTATCTAGAAATTGAGAAATGATTTCTTCAGAATACTATATTCAACCAAAGAATCTAAAAACTATATATTTGGATAATACAAATTCCTCATATGATAAAAGGGGAGAACCTGGTTTACTGAAGCTCGAAGTTGAATCCTCTAGCTATTCTTTGATCCTTCCTTGCAACTTTGAGAGAAACCCTTCAAACAACAACTTAAAAATTCCTGCAACGAAAATGAGACTAACAAAGAGAATCCTACTTCTAAACTTGGGAAATTTTCTTCAAAACATAATCAACTCCCTTCTTTGAAACTTGAATATAATTTTATAAGAGAATTCCCTCCACTCCACTATCTGGAAAATTTAATTAAAAAGGAGATTCTTTCCCAATTTTGGACTTCATGCAAATTGATTAGACTTAGTGGGGGAGTTACATGCAAGGTGGTGGAGAATCCTCTAGAAGCTTCTTATTCTTCCTACAACATGTGCCATAATTGGATGTGGAAAATAAATAAATAAAAATAATGTATATTTTCTATGTGTGTGTGTGTGTATTATTATTTTCATTCTTTTTATAACATTTATTCAATCATTCAAATAGCTTATCCAAAAATATAATAGAATTGTATTTTAAATCCAAAAGTGATAAAGGAGGGTTGTGACATCCTCCCCCCCTTAATTTGTGCATCATCCCGATGCACTTATTGAACGCATCCAAAAGAGTCTATAGTTCATGATTAAAACAAAAAAGGAAACAACTGCTGCATTTCCTTAGCATCTTCCCAGGTGGCATTCTTTTCATCATACTGGTCCCATTGTACTTTGCACTGATCAACCTCTCTATTGCACAATTGGCACTGGCACCTCTCCAAGATTTTGAATGGCTCTATCATTATTCCTCCCATTTCCTAGACCTGTAAAGCATCCTAATTCAAAATGTGTTTCTCATCAGGTACATACTTTTTAAGAAGAGATACATGGAAGACATCATGGATTTGGCTCAATTGGGGAGGTAAGGCCAACCGGTATGCAACTGGATTAATCCTTCCTAATATTTCAAAGGGTCCAACATAACGAGGTGCAAGCTTAGTCTTTTTCCCAAATCTTATGGAACTCTTTTGTGGCCTAACCCTTAGGAAGACTTTCTCTCCTACCTCAAACTCCCTTGGTGTTTTGTTTTTGTCTACATAACTCTTCTGTCTATATGAGGCTTCCTTCAATCTCTACCTAATTTCCTTAGTTTTTCTTTCCATCTCCTTCAACATATCTGGTCCAATAATTATTCTGTCTTCAAGACTATCCCAACTCAAAGGTGTTCGACATGGTCTACCATACAATGCTTCGAAAGGTGCCATTCCCAAAGATGTTTGATATGTATTATTGTAAGAAAATTATACCAGAGGTAGGTACTCTTCCCATTTCTTTTGTTGGTCCATGCAATACATGCGAAGTAGGTCTTCCATAATCTGATTTGTCCTTTCTGTCTGACCGTCGATTTCAGGATGGTATGCGGTGCTAAAATTTAGTTGAGTTCTAGAGCTGATTGAAGAGTGGTCCAAAACCTTGAAGTGAATCTAGCATCTCTATCTGATATGATTTTCTCTGGTATTCCATGCAGCCTAAATATTTCCTTAACAAAGCACCTAGCCAAGGTAGGTGCATCATCCGTCAAATTCCCTGGTATAAAGTGTGCCAACTTGGTGAGTTTGTCAATTACCACCATTATTGCATCATGCCTAGAAGGTGACATGGGTAACCCTTGCACAAAATCCATGCTAATGACTTGCCACTTGTGTTGAGGTACATCGTGCAATTGTAACAATCCAGCTGGATGTCTATGTTCTGCCTTTACTCTTTGACCCTCCAAACATTTAGCCACATACTTGACAATGGCATTCTTCATCCCTTGCCAAAAGTATATCTTCTTTAGATTTGCATAAAGTTTGTTAACTCCTGGGTGCTCTGAATAAGGGGCATTGTGACCCTCCAACAAGACTACTTCCCTTAAGTCTCTTGAATTAGGAATATAGATTCTATTATTGAATCTGAGCAATCCATCTTTGTCTAGTGTATACCCTTCAATCTTAGGATCATTTGGATCATGTTCTAATGTCAATTTGACTTTCTCATACCATGGGTCATGTTCCTGCTCATCCATCACTTGCCTTTTGAAAGAAGTTTTGAAAGTTTCTATAGTCATCAAGTGTCTCCTCCTACTTAAGGCATCTGCCACCTTATTTTCCTTCCCCTTAATATATTCAGTTTCAAAATCATATTCACTTAGAAACTCTAACCACCTTCTTTGTCTGGCATTAAGTGGGGTTGGGTAAAGATGTACTTTAGTCCTTGGTTATCTGACTTTAACTCAAAGGGCTTCCCTAGCAAGAAGTGTCTCCATTTCTATAGGGCATGCACAATCCCTGCTAACTCTAAGTTGTGGGGTGCATAATTAACTTCATGAGTCTTTAGCTTTTTGGATTTGTAAGCTACTACCCCTTCATCTTGGACAAGTACTCCTCCTAAACCTTCAATAGAAGCATCAGGTACGACTGTGAAGTGTCCATTCGGATATGGTACTTTTAGAATGGGTGCTGAGGTTAGTTTTCCCTTCAAGATTTGGAATGCCTTATCACTTTGTTCTGTCCACACAAACCTTTGACCCTTCCTTTGTAATGAGGTGATGGGGTTTGCTATCTTAGAGAATCCTTCCACAAACCTCCTATAGTAACCTGCTAGCCCCATAAAGCTTCTTACCTCTGAAACATTTTTAGGGATCAGCCAGTCTACTATTGCCTTTATTTTATCTGGATCAACTACTATTCCGTCCTTAGATATTATATGCCCAAGGTAGTGAATTTTTTCCTCAAAGAAGGCACATTTTGACAATTTCCCATATAACTTATGTTCTCTCAACCTTTGCAAAACAATTTGTAGGTGTACTAAATGTTCCTCCTCATTCCTAGAGTAAATCAATATGTCATCCAGAAATACCAGAACAAATTTATCCAAGTAGTCATGGAGTACAATATTCATTAGGTTCATAAATGCAGCTGGGGTGTTGGTTACACCAAAAGGAACTACTATGAATTCATAATGCCCATATCTAGTTCTGAAAGCTATTTTTGGAATGTCGTCCTCCTTAATTCTAAGTTGATGGTACCCTGATTGGAGATCTATCTTTGAGAAAACTGTTGCTCCTTTCATTTGGTCAAAAATATCCTCTATGCGAGGTAAGGGGTACCTATTCTTTATGGTGACCTTGTTCAACATCCTATAGTCGATGCATAGTCTTACGGTTCCATCCTTCTTTTTAACAAACAAAACTGGCGCTCCCCATGGTGATACACTTGGCCTTATTAATCCCTTAGCTAAGAGTTCCTCTAATTGCATTTTGAGCTCTTGTAATTTAGTTGTGTTCATTCGGTAAGGTTCCCTTGATACTGGTTCAGCTCCTGGTAGTACTTCGATAGAAAAGTCAAACTTCCTTTTAGGGGGTAAGCCGGGTAATTCTTTTGGAAAAACATCCTTGAATTCTTTTAAGAAAGGGGTATTTTCAAAGGTTGGTGTATTTTCCTCTTTTCCTTCATCAATTTCAACCATATAGATTTGGCCTCCTCTTCTTCGTTGATATGGTTTCTATATTAATGGGTTTAAACTTTCCTTGGATTTTTACCCTTTTTCCTCCATCATCCAAACATTCAACAACTTTGCTATAGAAATCTACATTAGCTTGATGGTCTGTTAATGAACTCATTCCAATAATTACATCATATAATCCTAGGGGTGCCACGTAGAGATCTACCCTTGTTTCAAACTCAAGAAATTGTACCCTTGCCCTCGACAAACACTTAGTTACTTCCCTAGTTGCCTTATCCCCATATTGAACCATCCATGATGACTCCATTTGATTAACTTTTAATGCATATTTGCTTACTAATTCAGGTGAGATGAAACATTCAAATGATCCAGTGTCAATTAGAATTGAAATTGGTTGTTCAAATAGTGTACCTGTAGTTTCCACGGGAACAATCTGGTATCTTCCTCTTCGGTTCCTAACTGCTGCATGAATCCTTTATTGGGGCCCTTGTTGGGGTTGATTGGCCCTAATCTGTCCTTGCATCCTGGGACACTCTCTAGCAAAATGGTTTCCCCCACACATGAAGCATCCACCTAGAGGACCCCTCCTACCTTGATTAATTCCTAGGGGGATCATTCCTTGTTTCATTGGCCTTGGGTGGATAAGTTATCCTATTTTTCTGGTCATTCCTATTATAGTTGCCTATGTTATTATTGCCCCTATTATTATCATTATTTCTATTCCTCTAATATTGATTAGAGGTGGCCTTCTTTCGGAAGAATTATTCCTTTGACCTTTGTTGAAATTAGTGTTCCCATTGAATTCCTACTTCCTTTTAAATGAGTGGTTCCCATTATAGTTCCGCCCTGCTAGTATTTGAATCTTCCTCTCTTTCCTTAGGGACTTTTCAAGTACTTCGTTCATGTTTTTGGGTCCATGCATGTCAACCTCTACCCCTATGTTGGTATTTAGCCCCAAAATGAACTTCCTTGCTTGGCCTTCTTCATCTTTCTGGTACATAGGTACATATTTAAGCAACTTGGTGAACTTATCCCAATATTGTTGAACGGATAGGGGCCCTTGACATAGATTATGGAATTATGTCACCTTCTCATCAAAGAACAATTGAGGGAGCCACCTCTCTTAGAAGTGGTGAATAAATTGATCCCATGTGACCGTATCCCTGCTATACCCATTTTGTTCCTTGGTGTTGGTCCACCAACTAGCTGCCTCCCTTATGAGATGATAGGAACCCCATAAAGCCTTGGTTGTTTCACTAAAATGTCTTAGTTAAAAATACTTTTCCATTTCATTAAACAATTCTCAGCTCCTTCACCAATTTGCCTCCCATCGAACTTATGAGGGGTGATTTTCTTTAAGTCCTTGGAGAGTTCCAATATGTTATTTTCTTTTCTATTACCCATCATATTCCCTTGATTGCTTCTAGGGTTTCCATTTTTGGTACCACTTCTATATTCAAAGTCATTCTACCTTTACCTAAGGTCCTGCATTGGTTGTTCCAAGAAGTTGATTTTATCTCTTTGTTCAGTTAGAAGGTCGATTATAGCTTTGACCCCATCTTCATTATTTCTTGGGTTGTGTCGATCCTCTTCATGGTCTTCCTCATGGTTTTCTTCATGGTTTTCCTCATGGTTTTCCTCATGGTTTTCTTCCCTTTGACTCCTAGTACATCTTCCATTACCCCTTCCTCTTCCTCTTCATCTTCCTCTTCCTCTTCCTCTTCCTCTTCCTCTAGCCATTCTAGGTTTTTACCTGAAAGTTAAATTATGTAGTTAGTTCTTGATTTAGGATTTTAAAATTTAATTTCTACCATTGCAAAACATTCCCTTAGTTGTATAAATTGAAGTGAGCACAAGGCCTAGATTTGAACCTTTGCTCTGATACCACATGTAATAACCCACCATAACTAACTCAATGAAGTTGACCATTTCTTTTTTTTGTGTGTTTAATTTAATCATTATGTTTGATTCAATCGCATACTCTGGGCATCCATCCATTTGGATTAGGCATTCATCCGTCCGGGATGAGCATCTAACCATACGGGTTAGGCATTTGTCCATACGGGACATAAGATTTCATTTATCCAATACGGGATAGGCATCTACCCATACAAGGTAGGCATCTATCCAATCGGGATAGGAGGTGCTCTGGCCAGAGACTTAGACTCATCGGGACCATTCAGGTCCTGAGACACTCACTAAGTACTACACTCTTCTAACAGAAGTGCACCGAGGTCGCCGTCCTTAGGAGTAATTAAATAACATAATACAAGCTTGAATTCTGCCTCGGAATTTGGCTTAAAGCCTCAGGAAGTCAATTGAATCCATACAGGATTCCTTCCAAGTATGCATTGAATTACTTTTTCCAATTTAATTATCTTATCTTTCAAAATAGGATTCTTACTCAATCCTTCTTTTACCAAGCCTAGACCCCACCCACGAACGCCTGAGTACGAGGGACAACTCCATCCCAAGACTGCCTACATACCCACTTCGGCATGGGATCAAGGTGTAAAGTATGTAGTTCTATTTTCTATTCTATGGTTTGATGTAAACTGATTAGTGGTACGCAACCCTTTCTAGGGTCAATGTCCCAGACAGTTTCTTTGCAGTTGCTACCCACGATGGTAGCACTTAAACAAAGGCTCAAGATGGCCTATTGTTTGTGGCCTAACAACTACATCCTCACACCTATCATGAGCGTCACCCTTGACCAAATTGTCAATCGCCAATATATCTTCAAGATTAAAATCAATTTCATAAAAGAATTTTACTTAACCAACCCTAAAGGGGGTTTACTATGGTTTATTTCAACAGATGAAAAATCATTTAAAAATTATCTTATTAGATTATTGATCCAAGAGGGATTACCCGCCCCTTGGATTTTAACTTCCAAGTGTCCCTTATTACTCCCCGACGATTTATAGGGATGATGCCATAGACGTCGTTGATGTAGCTTTATTAGGCGTTAAGTGCAGTAGTTCAACACGACGACATTACCCATAAGCGTGACCCAGAGGCATCGTATATACCGAACGCTACTAGGTTTTGGTTTCCATCTTCCTTTATTTAGTTTTCTAACTAAGAAGCTATGAAAACATCACGCTTGAAATACAATTACTAATTGAATGTGCAAAATTTTAATTGATTGAAATAACTACTTGATGAATTACGTAGAATAAAACCCATGACTTGAAATATAACTTGCATATGAAAAATTGCATATTAATAATTACATGTGTACTTGCATGGAGATGATAACGTCAATAAATGTGATTAATCTATAAGTAATTAGCATGATATGAGAATAGTGTAACTTGCATGCATGATTAAGCAATCCAAAAATAGTGATTAATTTAAACATTCGATTCAAGTCATATTAATGTGAATTAATTGCTAAAGGCCAACTAAGTGCCCCAATGGATCTTAGATGGATTGAATAACTGCAATTAAAAGAATTTGGTAGAATATAATTTACTAAGGATAAATTAATCATGAAATTTACTACACAATAATCTCCAATATCTATAAATTTTTCTAAGTTAAATTTAATAACTTAAAGTTTATACAAAAAAAAATTTAACAATTTCTAAATTGCAACTTATACATTTATATTTATAAAAAAAAGTAAATATAAAAAAAAAAGATAGGCGAATTTTTGTTTAAGGGATGGTGGGGAGTGGGACCCATGGGTCCCATCACCACTGCGGGTTTGTGGAAGCAGGCCCGCAGTGATGAGGGGACCCCGTGGTCCCCTCCACCACCCTATGGCCACTACTGTGACCGTGACTGCAGGGGAAGTGGAGGGTACCACTTCCCCAGCGGTTACCATAACCGCCTCCCCCATGCACGCCTCCCAACAATTTTTCAAAACCATTTTTTTTTGCTAAAATAAAATCGCTTTACAACGTTTAATGTATTTTATCATTTGAAATGAATTTATGATATATATATATATATAGTTAACATTCAATTATTTAATGATATATATATATATATATAAACAAAAAGAAAATTTATTTATGAAAATAAGAACATGAATAAAATAAATAACAGAGGTAGGTAATTGCTTTAGATTGATTTTTTTTTTTTTTCAGTAAACAGGAGATTAATATTTACAGAGCGAGAGAGAGTTTATTCCAACATTCGTAGGGAGGAAGTTTATTTCCAGATTTCACAGGGAGAGAGTTTATTCAACTAATATTCACAGAGATTCAACCAATATTCACAGAGATTCAACCAATATTCACAGAGAGATTTTATTCAACTCATTTCACAGAGAGATTTTATTCAACTCATTTCACAGAGAGATTTTATTTAGCTAATATTCACAGAGGTTCAATCCAATATTCACAGAGAGATTTTATTTATTCATTCACAGAGAGAGAGAGATTTATTTATTTTTATATTCAATATCATCTAAGAGAAATCAAAAAGCAAAAATCTGATTTTCTACCTTTTAAAATAGATTAAATAAGATATGCAAGAGAAATCTGCATTTGTATTTAAAAAGAGAAGAAACTATATCACTGCATTTCTTAAAGAAAACAAAAATAGATTTTTCTTCCTATCTAGAAATTGAGAAATGATTTCTTCAGAATACTATATTCAACCAAAGAAACTAAAAACTATATATTTGGATAATACAAACTCCTCATATGATAAAAGGGGAGAACCTGGTTTACTGAAGCTCGAAGTTGAATCCTCTAGCTATTCTTTGATCCTTCCTTGCAACTTTGAGAGAAACCCTTCAAACAACAACTTCAAAATTCCTGCAATGAAAATGAGACTAACAAAGAGAATCCTACTTCTAAACTTGGGAAATTTTCTTCAACACATAATCAACTCCCTTCTTTGAAACTTGCATGTAATTTTATAAGAGAATTCCCTCCATTCCATTATCTGAAAAATTTAATTAAAAAGGAGATTCTTTCCCAATTTTGGACTTCATGCAAATTGATTAGACTTAGTGGGGGAGTTACATGCAAGGTGGTGGAGAATCGTCTAGAAGCTTCTTATTCTTCCTACAACATGTGCCATAATTGGATGTGGAAAATAAATAAATAAAAATAATGTATATGTTCCATGTGTGTGTGTGTATTATTATTTTCATTCTTTTTTATAACATTTATTCAATCATTCAAATAGCTTATCCAAAAATATAATAGAATTGTATTTTAAATCTAAAAGTGATAAAGGAGGGTTGTGACACAAAGAACTTGCTATGATGGCCCTAAATGGACTTCCTACCTCATGGGAATTGTTCATTCAAGGAATTAGTGCTCGTTCTAAATTTCTTAAGTTTGATAGATTGAAAACCGATTGCATTCAAGAGGAATCTTGGCTTGTCACAAGAGGAATAAAACAAAACAATGGTAATGAAGACATTCAAGTTCTAAACTCTAATTCCCACAAGAAAGGAAAGAAGAAGAACTTTAAGAGAAAGAGGGACAACAACTCAAATGGGAAGAGGTCTTCAAAGAAGAAGAGAGACATTTCTGAAGTACAATGTTTTGAATGTGACCAATATGGGCACTATGAAATGAAGTGTCCAGATAGGATCAAACAACAAGCTTCAATAGTAGAAATTAAGAAAGGGAATAATTCTGAGAAGCTAGTCTTCTACTCAGCCCTCTTTAGTCAAGTCACCTCTAGTTTCAACACATGAATGATTGATAGTGGAGCATCTTGACACATCACTGGATTTTGTGAGCACCTAGATACACTTGTAGAAATTTCAAATGAAGAAGTGATAATTGGTGACGACTTAAATTATCTAGTTATGGGAATAGGAACCTGTAATATCAACCTAAAGTCAGACATATCCCTACAGCTAACTGGAGTTCTATTTGTACCTAGTATAAAGAGAAACCTTGTCTGAGTTTCTGCACTTGAAGATAAGGGTTACAAATTAACCTTTATGGAAGGAAAGGTACTTGGTTGGCCAAAGAACTCCTCCATCGAGAAATCCCACACCATTGGAGTAAGACAAGGGGGCCTTTACAGACTTTGCACCACTCCACCTCTAGCCTTGATTCATGAGACTCCAGATTCGAATGAACTTTGGCACAGAATATTAGGGCACCTTCATTTCCATGCCCTACCTAAGATAGAGAAGATGGTGATCGGCTTACCCAAGCTAAGTCAAAAATCTAAAGGAGCCTGTAAAGGGTGTGCCTTGGGAAAGAATACTAAAGGGTCTTTTAATTCTAGCAACAGTAAATGGACTTCAGCTCCTGAATAGTTTTGTCAATGGACTTCAGCTCCTGAATAGCTGCAACTCAAACACCATAGACCGGTAGCAGGGTTCTCATTACCTAACTGATTACTGTGGCATCTTCCACTTTCCATCTTGCACTCTTAATTTCACCGGCTATCTCTTTTATCCTTTGACCATACTGCTGGATATTCTCACCTTCAAACATCCTCATGTCATCAAAATTTCCTCTTAGACTCTCTTCTTTAGCAATCTTAACATGTTCATCACCGCTATAAATCTCTTCAAGTTTTTTCCATACTTCATAGGTCATTTCAAGACCATGAACATCTACATATTCAGCATCAGACAGGGAGCTGATAATAGCCTCCAATGTTTGATTTTTTTCTTGTTGTTCTTTCTTCTGATCATTAGTCAAAATTCCAGTAGGTGCAATATACTTAGTATCTATATGATCCCAATACTGACTTCCCAGACTCTTGATGTAAATTTTCATTATGTCACTCCATATCCTATAGTTTTCTCTGCTGAACTTAAGACCTTCCTTCTTCATCATGATTTAGTAGATCTTTTCCTCAAGCTGTTAGGCTTAGACCTTAGAGGACCTGAGATGCTCTGATACCAATTGATGGTATGATGAAAGAATAAGCATCTGGTAGATTACTGAGAGGGAGGGATGAATCAGTAAATAGAAAAACTGATAGAAACTTCCCAAACTCAAATTCAACATATAAAGTAAACTTATCAATGAAATACCACTATCAAGATCAATACTCGTAAGAATACCGGTTGACTATTACATAAACTTAATAGTAAACAACATTTAACTTGTAAACATCCAAATGCTTTATCATATGCCAATGCTTCATTTCTCAATGATTCCGGTCATCATGCCTTATCAAAAATAGTTAAACAGTTAATCAAATCAACCATAAGATCATAACCACAAAAACATTCACCACATGACACAAGTATTTATACGTGGAAAACCCAAATAGGTAAAAACCACGGTGAGATGAGACTCACAAGATAATATGTGAACTCTTCTAAAGTTTTCCCTGTTAGGAGCCAAGCTTGTTAAAGCTTTTACAAAAGTCCTATTAAGAACGGATCCTGTTAGGAATCACTCGGTTAAGGGATTGACTACAAATGCCTTGTTAGAAGAAAATACCCTGTAAGGAGTAACCTCGGTAGAGGATTTGAAAATCCAATCTAATGGACCACCTTGTTAGAGGATTTAATAAGTAACCAAGCTTGTTAGAGCTTACCTGGTTAGGGGATTTCAATTCTGTTGTAATTGTTAGAAAACAATAGGAGTTTCTTGATCTATCTAAATAACACTACACTTGCTTGATCAGATCCATTTGAGCTTCTATCTACCTTTACTCAAACTGTAGACTCATTCTCCGATTCAGCAACCACACACAAAAATCTAATCCTCTCATCAAGATTATAAATAAGTCGGTACAAGCATGACCATTAGATTTCATAGCAATCTCTACACATAAATCAAGAAAACCTCAACCGCTCCTTGATTACCGCTTCATCGATCTCAGTAACTCATCACACATTTTGCATTAGATGCAATACACTTTGCTCATTCCCTAGACAAATAATCACACAAAAATATTTTGAACTTGTCTTCATACAATGACCTTACGTGTCACCATCATTACTGCTCAACATCAGATCATAAACCAACATAACCAATTCAACAACCTTAATCGGTTAGGGTTTAACAAAAACAACTGGTAGGGTTTACCGGTTACATAACATAGAAAGGGTTTAACCTTTTACTCCAATTACCAGTTCAACTCACAAAATTATATACCGGTTTACAATATCCTTCACAAAGCTCTTCCTACCGGTTATAAGACAATGTCAACAATAATAACAATATCAACAATATCATTACCAGTTCAATTGACATCAATGACAACATAACATATCATTAATGCAATCTTCATGCAAATGCCAACAATAAATTGTGTCCAAAGTTTGAAATTCATGGTGATGCAGAAGTGCATCTTAGGATTTTCAAGGATATGTATAGGAGAGCCCATATTTAGCACGAAGACATAATATGTAGGTTGTTTACGTATACTCTGATTGAAGATGCTCACATTTGGTATGTTAATGTACCTATTGGTTCAATAACAATGTGGGATTTGTTAGAAGTCACATTCTTATCTAGATTCAAGGCACCTATAGATCCTGCTATGTTATATCATCAGTTTGCCTTAATTCATCGAGAACCAAATGAACTGATTAGTAGTTTTAATGATAGATTCCACAAATTTTATTCGAAGCTTGAGGCTCTATATACTTTAACTGATCCAACCGCATTTTCGGTATATTATGTAGTTGTGGATACTTTAACCTCAATATTTGTAACATGGAAAATCCTAGAGATTACAAATCTATCAGGAGTGTATGTCAAATCCATAAACGTAAATAAGGAAATGAGACAAGTTGGATATGGTCTAGCCACTAAACCCTGTCATAATAACATGACAATACCAGTAGGAAACACAATGGTACCACTTGTACATGGAGTGAGACTCATTGGGTTTCCCTAAAGCACATTCACAAACCAAACAGACAGTAATAAAGCCATAGTGGTACATCCTGGACCAGCTATTATTGAAATCACCCTGAATAATGGAGGTTTGTTCTTTTCACAGACTCCAGAGGTCAATAACCAAGAAGATAACAACAGTAAGAAAGAAATTAAGGAAATTTATGACATGTTAAGGAAATTGACTACTAAAGTTTCATTCTTAAGGAGTCAGCATTATAGTAACAATAATCATGATCAAGGGAACTTCAATCCATGACAAAAGCTATAACCAGAACCAACCTCCGAGACCCTGGAACTCTCGACCGAATAATGGAGGGATAGTGTCACCTTTAGATAACCCTCTAGCTAGGAAAACTAATCCCCCTACAATAATTAACTTGATATAATGTGCCTTAACTGATTGGTGCAAAATCCACAATACCGCAGGGCATGCAGAGAAATATTACCCACAGTTCAAGATAGCAATAGATAATTTTCAATCTAAAGTCATGAACCTGTAGCATTCAAAAGATTTTTGCAAGAAAAATGTGTGTAGGGAAATTATCCCAACTAACTATGGTACTCCTTTACTCTTAGAAAGTCCTAGACAATGAACAGAGATAGTACAAGAAAATACAGTGGTAGAACATATTGGAAACACAAGGGAATTCACCGCTTTGGTGGTAGAATCATATGTATTCCCTTTTTAGTAGGAAGATTCCTTTGAGTCAAAAATTGAGGAAGTGTATGCCACACAGCAGTACCGTAAAGGAAATACCTATAATTTGAGAAGAAAAACCTATAACAAGCCAAGGGAGCCTTGACAACTTCAATACCACTGAACAATTATCAAACACCCTATTATCCTCAAGCGAGTAACCTACCGACCACCCCCGAAGAAAACAAAGTTTATAAGACCCCTGGAGTGACTCAAGTGGGTAAATTTGAGACTAAAGTTAATCATACAAGTATTGAACAACTGATGTATTACTTAGCAGAGGAAATAAAGAAAGTAAAAGAAAATATGTCTCTGATAGAGTTGTTGAGAATGCCTATTATCAAGAATGCCTATCTTAGAGGATTAGAAGATCGGGTAGGAAAAGAAAAGGGTGATCCTAAGGAGAAGGAACCTACGAAAAGAGAAAAGGAAATTATGGCAGCTATTGAAATACATGTGGCAATATATAAAGGCGAATCAGAAGTTTTGTAATAACCCACCATAATTAACTCAACAAAATTGACCATTCTTTTTTTTATTTTGTTTAATTTCATTATTGTGTTTGATTCAATCACATACTCTGGGCATCCATCCATTTGGATTAGGCATTCATCCATCTGGGATGAGCATCTAACCATATGGGTTAGGCATCTTTCCATACGGGACATAAGATTCCATCTATCCAATATGGGATAGGCATCTACCCATACGGGGTAGGCATCTATCCAATCGGGATAGGAGGTACTCTGGCCAGAGACTTAGACTCATCAGGACCATTCAGGTCCTGAGCCACTCACTAAGTACTACACTCTTCTAACAGAAGTGCACCGAGGTCGCCATCCTTAGGAGTAATTAAATAACATAATACAAGCTTGAATTTCACCTCGAAATTTGGCTTAAAGCCTTGGGAAGTCAAGTGAATCCATACGGGATTCCTTTTGAGTATGCATTGAATTAGTTTTTCCATTTTATTATATTTATCTTTCAAATTAGGATTCTATTCAACCCTTCTTCTTACCAAGCCTAGACCCCACCCATGAACGCCTGAGTACTAGAGACAACTCTGTCCCAAGACTGCCTACATACCCATTTCGGCACGGGATCAAGGCGTAGAATATGTAGTTCTATTTTCTACTCTAAGGTTTGATGTAAACTAATTAGTGGGTATGCAACCCTTTCTAGGGTCAATGTCCCAGATAGTTTCTCTGCAGTTGCTACCCACGGTGGTAGCGCTTAAGCAAAGGCTCAAGATGGCCTATTGCTTGTGGCCTAAAACAACTAGATCCTAATTCTTATCATATGCATCACTCTTGACCAATTCTCAATCGACAACAATCCTTTGAGATTAAATCAATTTCATAAAGCATTTCACTCATCATCCCTATAGGAGTTTACTATGGTTTAACTCAACGGATGAAAGATCACTTTAGAATTATCTTATTAAATTATCGATCCAAAGGGGATTACCTGCCCCTTGGATTTTTAACTTCCAAGTGTCCCTTATTACTCCCTGATGATTTATAGGGACGATGCCACAAACGTCATTCCAGAGGCACTGTATATACCGAACGCTACTAGGTTTTGGTTTTCCAACTTCCTTTGTTTAATTTTCTAGCCTATGATAGACATCATGCTTGGAAAATAATTATGAATTGAACACGTATAATTAGACATTGCAAAGCTCAATTAATTGAAATAACTACTTGATGAATTACATGGAATAAAAACCATAACTAACATTATTTATTATTCAAAACTTGAAATATAATTTTGCATAATAATGCCAATTAGGAAACTTGCATATTAATAATTAAACGTGAGCTTGCATGGAGATGGAAACACCAATAAATATAATCAATGTAAAGCAATTTGCATGAGGCGAAGGTAGTGTAAGTTACATGCGAGAATATCGCTTATAAAGCTACTAATCCCAAAATAGAATTTAGCTTCAAGTCATTTAATATGGATTAATTGCTAAGTGGATCTAAAAAAAAGATCTAATTATAAAATTTGGTATAATTTAATTTACAATTTATAAATTGTTAAAACTAATTATAAATCAAAAAATTTATCTAAGTTTAAAATTTTATTAAACTAAAAATATATATATATATAAAAGAATTTTATTAAACTAAAATTTTATATATACAAAAAAAGAATTTTAACAATTAACATTGCCATAAATTTAAAATTTGAATGGCATTAACAAAGGGCCAAGTGAGAGTGGGACCCCGTGGGTCCCGTCACCACTGCGGACCTGCAGATATAGGTCCGTAGTGGTGAGGGGACCACCGTGGTCCCCCTCCACTACCCTGCGGAGTAATAACTCCACTCCCCACCTGCGAGTCCGATATTTCGTGCACGTACAGAGTACTATATCGTGCCAAAATAAATAAAATTACTTTGCATAAATTTATTAATATTTTATACATATATATATATATATATATATATATATTTATATAGTTTCATTCCAGAATATTAAATTGCATAAAAGGAGAATATATAAACAAGTATGTGTATATAAGAAAATATTAATGTAAGAGTGAGAATAACCATTTAATTCCAGGGATGAGAATATAACAGAGAAATAAAATAAACAGAAAAATCATTTGCTCTAGCGATGCACAGATTATCAAGAAGTAGGTAGATGTTTATACAAAGCTCACTCAGGGGGATTTATATTCTATTTCCCAACTAATATTCACAGAGAGGGAGATTTATGAGAGGAAAGAATAATATTTTCCATAGTGAATAAAGAACACAACGAGGTTTATATTTTGTTATCAGACTTTTCTATTCGCAGAGAAGTAAAATTTAATTAAAGGATGAAATTTTACTTTTAGGTTTCCATTCGAAGAGCCAAAGAAAAGAATTCAAGAGAGAATAAATATTAAGATTCATATCATTTAATCACACAAGGAAGATTTTTTTAATCTCAGAAAAAGGATTTTAAATGAGGGGAAATATGATTTTTGGATAGATCTAAAATCTTTGGAAAAGCAGAAAGCAAGATCATGTGCATAATTTCTAAATAAAATAAATAATAGAGCTGCATTTTATTCCTAAATAAGAAGAAGAGATTTATTTATTTTTATATTCAATATCATCTCTAGTTTTCAAGAGAAAACAAAAAAGCAAAAAATCTGATTTTCTACCTTTTAAATAGATTAAATAAAATATGCAAGAGGAGTCTACATTTGTATTTAAAAAGAGAAAGAATTATATCACTGCATTTCTTTAAAGAAAACAAAATAGATTTTCTTCCTATCTAGCAAAATAAAAAAAAACATTTCTTTCAGAAAACTATATTCAACTAAAGAATCTAGAAACTATATATATTTTTTTGATAAATACAAATTCCTCATATGACAAAAGGAGAGAACTTGGTTTACTAAAGCTTGATGTTGAATCCTCTAGCTATCCTTTGATCCTTCCTTGCAACTTGAGAGAGAGATCCTTCAAACAACAACTTAAAAATCCTACAACAAAAATGAGACTACCAAAGAAAAACTTGGGAAATTTCCTTCAAAACAAAATTCAACTCCCTTCTTTGAAACTTGCATATCATTTTATAAGAAAAATCCCTCCCTTCCACTATCTAGAAAATTTTAATTAAAAAGGAGATTCTTTTCCAAAATTGGACTCATGCAAATTGATTAAACTTAGTGGGGGAGTTACATGCAAAGTGGTGGAGATTCATCTAGAAGCTTCTTATTCTTCCTACAACATGTGCCATAATTGGGAGTGGAAAATAAATAAATAAATAAAAATAATTATATTCTCCAAGTGTGTGTGTGTGTGTATTCATTTTTATTCTTTTATAACATTTATTCAATCATTTTAAATCACTTAACCAAAATATAATAGAATTGTACTTAAATCAAAAAGTGATAAAGGAGGGTTGTGACAAGTTTTTCCATTCTTGTTGAATTTAAGGGTATTTGGGAAGAACTTGCATAATTGTTTAATTGATTCTAAGGCATCCACGAATGTCATGCCTTTGGCTGTTTGTCAAGAGTTAGGTCTGACTCTAGCAAAGTCAAATCATAAGGTAACTCATTTGGACAATATAGAAGTAAATGTGACTGGAGAATTGATGAATATATATATGCAATTAGCATCGAATCCAAGGATTCAAGGTTTCATGGATATTCAGGTAGTGGATATACCTGATCAATATGGGATTTTACTAAGTAGAGATTGGTTGAGAATGTTAAATGGATATTTACACACAGATTTCTCTCACATGTGGTTATCGTGGAAGGGAGTTCCAAATCAGATTAGAATAGAGTCTAAACCTTGGGTGAAATTAATGGCTACTGATTATAATCAAGAAAATGAGGTATTGTATCTTGGAGTATAATTAGGTGTTTACAGCATAAAACCATAGATGGATGAAATATATGTCCTTAATTCAGATACCATTATAAAAGGTTAGCCATACATAGATGTGTTCAACAAATTAGATAAAGAGTTTTTTGATGAAGAGAAATATGTGTTGGACATGTTCACATAAATGGTTTGTAATACCCCAGAGAAATATAGCTAATACACACTAATTTAATTATTATTATTTTTTAATCAATACAACACATAACATCACTTAAGCAATGCAGCAAGCACACAACAACATTTAAGTGTTATGAACATAGAATAATTCACTCAAGCTATTCAAACAATTATGCAAGAGGAATACAATAAATCATTACTACTAACTCCCTAGGGTATCTCAATGCCATTACTTAATTTACTTTCATCCAGATCAATACCTCATAATCCTAATCACTTTACAAGCATAGATGCAGCATAGGAATACCTAACGCTCATGATATGCAACCTACTTAATCATTCATTTAATATGAGATTCTATCTTTACATGCATAGCTACTTCCCTTTTTCTCTTAGGTTCATTTTATACACCAAGTCCAAATGTTCCTATTACCATTAACCAACCTTCAACTATTAATATCACCATTCACATACCAAGATTAACCCTTACATTGCATTCACATAATTTCCATTTATGATTACCTTCCACATAATCATTTATGATTCTATGCTCTTAGCATGCTTATTACTTCATCATGATTCCTAAAGTACAAAAGGCAATAATCACAAAGTCTCCCTAAACATTTAACTCCATATCTCATTTGATACTCATAAAATCTCTTGCACTATATCAATAAATCAACAACATCTTATTACAAATTAAGTAACCACACGAATTCATCTCAACACAACTAAGATACAATATCCTAATTCCATAACAACTAATAGCATCCACCAAAAAGAGATATAATCTTAAACCATAACACATGATACATTCTAATCCTTTCCTAAAAGACAAGCATTCATTTTACCGTCTACCCATACACTTACTAGTAATCTCCATTAATAAGATTAGTAATTCATTCATTAAGATCATCCCCACAATATTTTATTAAGGAACATTCAATTACATCCCAAGCATCATAATATTTCAATCCTACCGTTAGATCACTGACTACGAAGTATGTTACTATAAGTTCAAATTCTTCAATCACAACTCATAAACATGTCCTAAGATATCTTCCAATATCACTTATACTCATACATCCTACCAAGGCATAACATTTCTTCCACTTAATGCATTAGTTAAAGACATCATTTAAGTCTAATACCATTATCATAACATTTACACCATTTCCTTTTATCATGGCTCATCAGGAATACAAAATGCATTATTTAATTCCAAGCCATAATACTTATTCACATCTCATGCATCCATTTCATTTAATATAAATATGTTACAATACAACTCAAGGTCCATCAATGCAATCATAAACTATAACCAAAAGTTATCACTATAACTAGAACAACATAATCATTTCTCATAAGCATGACTTCTTTTACAACCATTACCTAATAATTTAATTACATAAATCACATCATCATTACATTCTTGTTGCACTTATTATCCATCAACTATCTGAAGAGGCATCCTCATCCATGCAAGAAGAATCCAAAGATAGGAGCATCCCAATGGTTTAAAAGCACCAATCACCCGACCATGTGGAACCAAAGGAACCACCCCCCATGCTAGGAGATGACACAAGGTCCCAACACACACTCTACATCTAGGCTGACACTTAAAACCAAAGAGACTAACCAATACAAGGACACTCAAGCAAGAACCAATCACAAGATAGCACATATAGAAAAATCCCAGAGGCGCACAAATCATCAAGGCATAAATACATCTCAAGAAAAGGACACATGTAGGAGCGGAGTGTCATCACATGCTATCCTCCCCCATAATTGACAATACAAAACTCTTCACGGCATAACCTCAATAGACATGTGGAGCCATTTCTACCCATGAGAGAATCAAGGGAGATTTGACTTACCGTCTTCACGACCTTCTCAAGCTTATCCTAAAACATCCTCCCTAGGAAAAAACCATGAGGCTCAAACTATTAATTATCTTATTTAAATGAGATCTAATTACCCATTCCAATTAATTCATTATTAATGTTATCACTTGTTTACAAATCATGGAAAACTTCAATGTGCCCTGGTGGTCTAGGTTTCATGCATCCTTACAAGGAACCTCATGCAAGCCTATCTCTTGTGACCCCGGTCATCACAAGGAAGCCCACTCCTCCTAACATGGCCCAACAATAAATCACAAGAGGCTCCAATTTAAATTCCAAGAAAAGAGCCATAACTTCATCATGCAGCCCAACAACACATGAAACATACAAGGAAAAACCATAGCTAAAGAGCACAAAGGGCTTAAATCCATTACAATGCAAAATGAGCCTCAAAGTGGAAATCCATATCATGTAAGAAATATTCCATCAATAAAACATATCAATTATGTTGTCTCCATAACAATATCATCTTGTTGTCTCCACAGTAATAACATCTTGATGTCTCCACAGCAATACCATCCTTCCATTGCAACATCTCAATATAAGAAAGGACTCAAATCTTCAACAATAAGCCAAGAATGTTTAATCATATAAAACATAAAATCGCATCAAACTGATAAATAACAGTTGCTGGAAAATGTCTACAAAAATACCAAAAAGCCTTTGGAATGAAACCAAACTCAAGAATCCAAATCTGACTGGAAAAATAGTGAAAACACCAAAGACAGGCAGAACAGCGCTTTCGCATTGAAGTTTAGCACTTTTGCATTACAGGTTAGTGCCTGTGTTTAATAGTTTAGCGCCTGTGCAGTTAAAGAAAACGCTTTTACCCAAAAGACAATGCAAATATACTGAAGGACAATGCAAATACATGAAAGGACAACGTAAATACAACAAAGGACAATGCATATGCAAAATCAACGCTTTTGCATGAAAGGGCCGAAAACACAGAACTTTCGGCAGAGATTAAAAATCAAACTTAAAACATCAAGATTCAAAAAATATATTTACTGAGTTGCCCAAAACAATAGATTTAAAGGGCATAAATGAAATAAATAATAAACGCTTGAAAGCCAACATTCAATCAAAACTTCATTTACGACACAAGCTCAGAAAGACACCAGAAGACTCTCAACAATCCTAGAAATATAAATATTTCCCACAAACTATAGAATAAAGCCTTGCAACAAATTTATGCATTCACATATTTCCTTCCATACTATACAAACTATAGATTTATTTTCCAAGGCTCACACATTAAATCTACAGACACGGAGCATACAGGAAAACTATAAAACAAAATACAAAAAGAGGAATACATCTCCAACCTACAACCCGTGTGATGGAAGAAGCTAAAGAAGAGTTCCCCAAATCCAAAAGCCAAAACCAACAAGCTCCAGCAACAATCCAAGCCAAAACCGAAAGGAAAATCTTGTAGAGAATATTTTGCAAAAGAAGAAGCCAACCCCCAAAAACTTCACGGGAAAGAAAATAAAAAACCAAACAATAACCAAAAACCCTAGCCTCAATCTCGACCAATCAAAATATTCCAATCTATAATATATTTTACCAACCCCACCATATAATATAATTTTACCTCCCTTTTCAAATTCAACCCATAAAAGAAGAGGGTAGGTAAGATAAATATAAATCATGCTTTTACAATTAGGTGGGAATATTTAACTATTTTATTTTAAAGTGTATTTATGCAACTCACTAAACATAAAAGTCAAACTAATAAATAAAACATGAGCCATAATTAAATAAATCAAATGGGGAAATTAAATTAAATAAACCAAAGGCTCATAAATGAATTAAAGAACCAGATAAACATTAAATACCAAATAAATATTACACCATAGATGATTAAATAAATAAATAAATAATTAAATACCAATAAAAGGTCAAATCACAAATAGATGTAAAACCACAACATAAGCTAAACAATAAATATTAAATAAATATTAAATCATCATTAAAATAAATAAATATAAATAAATATCAAATAATTAAATACCCAAAAAGGCAAGAATCCCATAAATTAAATTAAACATTAGATAATCAAATAATCAAATCACTATTAATCAAAATAATTAAAATAAACATTATTAACTTTTTAATCTCACATCAATAATCAATCAGTCTCAACATAATAGAACTAACCAACCAATACTAACATACTCACAACACAAAAGAAATCAAGCTTACTAACTGACATGGTGACTTGCGCCAAGACGTTGATGACTCACAGTCAACAACTTAGACCTAGAGTATGTGAGGGGAACTTGTGCCAACTCTGAACCACATGCCATTGGGATTTAAAGACACGCTCAGACCTATGGAGCCAGGTGGAGTCGGTGTCTGGTACCTGCGAATCCTGCATCCACAAAGAAATGATACGACATATGCATATATATTATAACAGACAAGGGTTAGAGAATCACAACAACACATCCTACTCGCAATAAGTGATGTGGCATTGTCTTTATCCCGAAGACAGTTAGGCAACAATTAAACACACCATAAGATCAACTCATCATAGATAATCATTAAATTTGGTTAGTACATAAAAACATCATCAAGTGAATGATTAGTATAATTCATGATTATAGTACAACATGTAAAAACCATCAACACTTATGCTCCTCAAATCACATGATCAATATAGTCTTTCGATAATCAATCACATAATAAGTATATAGTGTCTAATAAATCACACGATAAATAACGATAGCATCGACATCATATAAATCATCTGAAATAGCCTATGCCCAATAATATCTATCATGCATGAATTAAAAGTCAACTCTAGTCAAAACAAGTCAAGTCAAGGGTGGACACTACATGGTTTCTCAGAAAGCTAACACTTGCATACAACAGGGAACATGATTAGAATTCATATTATTAACTGATTGGTGTAGGGTTCATAATGCCAAACGCCCTGAAACTCAGTGTGTATTGTGCTTGACTATTCTGGATAATGAGCAAGGACAAGTAAAGTGGCACCAAAATAAATGAGTACTCTGGGAATTGATGACTTGAAAATTGGCAGAGAAATTGAAGAATCAGAGGAAAAAGAAGTTTCTCAAAATTGCGAGGAATCTCTCGAAATGGGAAAGCATAAAATTAATTCCAAAATGGGGAAATATCTAGCACCAAAAGAAGATGAGATCTGGACATTGAAATTTCATGGATTGAAGTCCAAGCAAGGTTAGGTATAGGGGTAGAATTGACTAACCCAAAAGGAAATTCATTTTAGCTACTTACAGACTTTAGTTTCAATTTACTCACAACATTACTGAGTATGAAGCATTGATACATGGTTTATTGTTATCCATAAAGAAGGGAGTTCAGATACTAAAAGTAATGGGGGATTCAGAATTGGTAGTTAGGCAAGTAAGAAAGCAATATGTTTGTCGATATAAGAAGTTAGCTAGTTACTGACACCAAGTATGGGTTCTAATAGAAAGTTTTGAATCTTTTAACATTGAACATGTCTCGAGGAAGTTTAACAAAAGAGTAGATTCTTTGGCAGTAGCAGCCAGTTGATTGGAACCACTAGAGTCTTCTAGATTGAAGAAATTCATAGTAGAATTGGTACCAATTCCATCAGTACCTAATAATGTGTGAAACCTACAAGTTTTTGAATATGATCACCACATCAGAGAATTCATTACAAATTCTGGTATTTTTGAAGCACAAGTGATTGATGAAATTAGTATGCCAAATGAGGAAGTGGAGGAATTGCCTGAAATTTTAAAGTGTAACAATATCCCCAAAGGCATAATAGAGTTGGAGAGATTGTTTGATGTAGATCAAGTGCTAAAGCAGAAAAGCTTGCCTAAAACAAAAGGGGATAAGTGCCATCAATACAGTTTGGATACAACAATGGAAAACCAAAATGTTTTGATAGGAAATATTTGTACCGAGAAGGAAAGGAAAGACATAATACAAGCACTAAAGGATTGCATACATGTCATTGCATGGACATATGAAGATTTAAAGATGTATGACATATCAATCATCACCCATACGATCCCCCTAAAGTCTGATGCAAAGTCATTTCGACAAAAATAGAGATCGGTGAATTCCTTGATTGAGTCGCTAATCCAAAAGGAAGTACAGAAACTACTGTCAGCAAGGATCATGTTTCCCGTTAGACATTCCACTTGGGTTGTGAACTTTGTTCCTGTGCGTAAGAAAAATGGAGACATGCGGTTATGTGTAGATTTTAGAAACCTTAACAGGGCTTCAGAGAAAGACAATTATCCACTACCACCCTTAGATGAAGTGCTACAAATAATTAATGGATCTCAAATGATGTCCTTCATAGATGGATTCTCAGGATATAACCAGGTTATGGTTGATAAACAAGATAGGCTAAAAACCGTGTTCACCACAAAGGGGAACATTCACTTATAGAAATAATTTACGTGGATGATCTTACTATCTTTTCAAAAGATAGGTCCACACATATACATGATTTGTGGAAGGTACTGAAGAAATGTGAGAAATATAGAATATCTTTAAACCTGAAAAAGTGTATGTTTGGGGCAACAAAGGGAAAGTTGTTAGGGCATATATTCTCAAAAGATGGAATCTCAATTGATCCAGATCGAGTTAGCACATTGATGAAATTGTTGGCATTTTAGTAGAAAGAAAGATTGTTAGCATTTCAATAAGGATATTGAGAAGGTTGTTGAAGATTATTGATATAACTGAAGAAGGATGATTACTATATTTATAACATTGTTTTGTCATTGATGTCAAGAAATTGATTTTTTGATTCAGTATGATGTTGCCATATCTTAAGAAGTATGTTTTGATGAGTATTAAGATGTCGGTAATAGACACAGAAAGAATGTGATGAATAAGGGGACAAATAAGTTATTCAATGGGAAACTACTACCAAGTTAGACAATGATGAGATCATGATGTTTAGATTGTTTTGATATCCTACATATGTTGTTGATTGTAAGGTTAATACTATACTATGTCACCGAGCAAAGAACCTAGTCGGTAAACCCTAAGGTTATCAATATCGGTTAACGAAGGCAGAATGTCTACCGAGTGAAGTTCAATATTTACCGAGTTGCAAGCGAGTTATGACAGATCGCATTGGATGGATAAAAGCATTATTTAATGAAGGATGCTGATGAGATAGAGATGAATTAATGATTGGTATGCCGCACATGAAGTTTGTTAAGAATCTACAACAATGGAAAATCAAGAGGAAGATCTACAGCATAGATTGAACCGCAATAACCTAGCACAAGTTCCTAGGAAGGACTGCAAGTTCCAAGGCGAGGTAAAACTTTTTTCAGATCGAAGGATACATTGAACCTAGTCAAGATTAATGATTTGATGGCTAAGATTGATCATGGGAAATGTGATCAAGGAGATTTAGCGGTTAGCAAATTGTTTATAAATAAGGAATTGTTGATAAACAATGTATGCAAGCAAGTGTAAGCACAGGGATGCTACATAGTGATTACCGAGCATAGAAGCTTGAAGACCTGTTTTGAATAACAGAGTAGGGAGCCCAGCAGAGGGACAAGATAAGTCCTATGACAAGATTGTTTTGAGAAAATAAGAATCTGCTTTAGCATTTTAGATGTGAAGTTGCAGATATATTTGTATTACTGTTATTTTGTAAGTGACAGAAAATCTCTTAACCGAGTGGACCTAACAGTCTTATTTGTAAACCCTCTAGCAAGGTAACATTCTAAATGAGTGTTTGAAATCCTTTGACAAGGTCACTTCTAACAAAGTGAAGATCCTAATAGATCTGAGGGAAATCCCTTAACCGGGTCACATCTAGCAATGTGTTTGTAATCTTTAACAGGATTTTCTTTTAACCGAGCATACTCTAGAAGAGTATATTTCTTAGTGGGTCCAAAATCCCACAGTGGTTTTTCCCTATTTGGGTTTCCACGTTAAATCTGGTGTTATATGTGTTATGATGATTATGTGTTTATGAGTTAGCATGTTTAGCAGTTGTTGATTATATTGCTGAAGTTTAAGTTACCGAGGTTGAATCTATTGAAAATATTGAAGATTAAGTTTGTATGATTCACCCCCCCCCCCCCCCTCTCATCTTGTTAGCTATTGGCATCAGAAATTTATAGAAATTACAACCTCTGAATAGTAAATAGGAATTGAAGTCATAGTTTGGGAAGATCAATTTTGTCCAAAAACTCATCACAAGGTTTGTGGAGATAGTACAACCTTTGAATGCAATACTAAAAAATGATGATAAGATAGAATGGACAAAGGAAGCATGGGAAGATTTTGAAAATGTTAAGAAAGCAATAGCAGACACTCCTATGTTGTCCAACCCCGATTACAATAAGCCCTTCTATATCTACTTATTTTCTTCTAAGCATACATGTGTCACGGTATTAACATGGAAAACTGAGGTGAAAGAAGAGAAGCCCATATCATTCATGATTTTTCCTTTCAATGATGCGGAGATGAGATATATAAATGTCAAAAAACATGCTTTTGCATTGGTGAAAGCAATTCAAAAATTTAGACACTATATTCTGAGGAGTAAGTGATAGTGATCGTGCCCGATGCATCCGTGAAAAAACCTTCTAATGCAGAATGAGATAGGAGAAAGGAAAGCCAAATGGATCACCATCATATAATAATTTGATATAGATATTGTCCCTATGAAGTTGGTTAGAGGACATGCTTTGGTTCAAGTAATTGCGGAGACGGACCTGCAATTGATAAGTCAGCAATATGTGCTAAGTGACAAAAACCAAGATGATTGGTATGAATATTTGATGCACTTCCTAGTAATAGGATATTTCCCTGAACATTTGAATAGGTCATAGCGTAGAGCGTTGAAAGTCAAGACTCAAAAATATATAATAAAGAATGGCAATTTGTTCTACAGAGATCATGTGAGAGTTTACTTAAGATGCATAAGTAAAGAAGAGTGATAAGATCGTTCATGAATTTCATGATAAATTCTATACAAGACATGGAGGGCATCTGGCTACAACCCATGCAGTACTTAGAGCCGGATTTTATTGGCCTACTATCTTCAAAGACATATACCAGCACATACAATATTGTTATGTTTGCAAGTTCATGTCGATAAAGGAAGATATTCAGCACAACCATTGCAATTTGTAATTGAAGTGCAACCATTCACATAGTGGTGAATGGATTTTGTTAGAATGATAAATTATCCATCATCAACAAGACATGGGTATATACTAACCATAACAAATTATTGTACGAGGTGGTTGAAGTGGAAACATTCAAGAATTGCACCACAGACGTTATCATTCAGTTCCTGGAAGACAACATAATTACGCGTTTTGGAGTCCCAAATTTTTGGATATGTGACAATGGCCCTGCTTTCACATCTTTGAAATTTATTGATTGGGCATTCGAATTAGGAATCATTTTAAATTTTTCCTCAAACTATTATCCTCGGGGAAATGGTTAAGCATAATCTAATAATTAAAATTTGATAGATGTCATCATTAAGTTGTTAAACAAAAACCCAAGAGGGTGACATGTCGTATTGAAGTATGCATTGTGGGCTGACAGGACTAGAGTTAAGAGTAGTTTGGGAAATTCCTCATACCACCTTGTTTATATCTTAGATCTAGTAGTACCCGCAAACTTAAAGATACCCACGTTAAAATTTATCCAATAATATTTGGGTTTGAAAATAGAGAAGCTAGGTTAACGCAATTATTAAACATAGATGAGAAAAGGGACATAGCCACTCAGTGTATGAATAAGCATCAGGCTATGATGAAAGAATGGTTTGATAAACAAGAAAGAATAAAATCATTTTATTTAGTGGACCTTGTGTTATATCGCTAAAAATCAGAAGAAGAGAAAGGAACTTTCAAAAAAATCGCACCTATATGGTCAGACCCATATCAAATATCGGAAATCTTAGGAGATAATGCATTCATATTATCAACATTAGAAGGAGAACCCCTTGCACTGCATTTCAATGGGAAGTTTCTAAGGAATTATTTTTAAGTGCAAATTCGGAGGGTTAATGTTGTAAATAGTGTAAATATCGTTAGCAGAGCATCGTAGGTTAGAGCGTAGCATGTTACTAAAGTTGCAAAGTATGTGAAGTAACTTAAGTAGTGAGTGTAGTTTTTCTAATTCATTAAAGTTAATAGTAATAGATTAACATGAGTGTGAGCATGAACAAAATTAAGAGAATGATAAACATTAGTGCGACATATCGATATTTCTATTCATTAGTGCGACATATATACATTTATCAAAAGTTATCAGCCAAAATGTATATATTTACATTAGCTAGGGCAAAATTCCTAAATAGTTGAGAGAACTGATATGGAAGTCGCCAATCAAAAATGGAAAGAGGAGTCTTCATTCATCAAGGAGCATTAGCCACATTATGAAGTCAATCTTTCCAAGCCCATTAACATCCAGAATCAACCTGAAGTACTGCTTCAAGTAGCAGCATGCTCGACAATATTTCTCACTGTGTTCCTGGATAGTACTCATGCGAAAACCACCCAAAAATTGGAAAACCGGTACATGTATAGGAGAAACCCAAAAATCCACGATATCCTACGGTATTGGTATGCCATATCCAGGGAGAGCTACTTCTAGTATCACATCTAACCCGCCCATAAAGTCAAGATGTAGTAAATGGTCACACAAACTTGAAACCATATCTTCATCTTCCCCTAGGTCCAACAAAGAAGCTATAAAGCGAGATACAATGTTTGAATTTACTCTGTACCTAGTGGTGGAAGTTAAAAATTCAGACCCTAAGATCCATTTTATCACCATCTCAACTAAGTCAACATCTTGGATATCGTGAAGCATAAATACATGATGCAGATGGTGACTAGTTATGGACCCTAAAAAGGATAATTGGTTAGTGCTGCTAGTTAAGCATATAGCACAATCAACCAACAGAGAGAGTTCACGAGCCATGGCTAAAAGCAAAGCATGAGCCAACTACAAGAATGAAGTATAAAAAGAAGAGTTGGTAAAGCGGAATAAATAAAGGTTTCAAACGTGGTGATATAAATGCTCATCTTTTCATATATGTTAAAAAGAGTACCAAATTGAGAAAGTTTAGACTTCAAGGAATACATCATAGCGATGAGATGTGTGGGTATAATATAGCTGAGGCCGAAGTGCCAAGTGGTTCAAAAGTTCAGAGGTAGCCGTAGAAAGATGATGAAGTTTACAATCAATGATTTTAAAGAGACATTTTGCAAGATGATGTTGTATCAGTTCGCACAAATGACTTGTCTCGAAAAGAAAAAAAATTTCCTTAATGCGCATTAATCAAGGTCCGATCACCTAAAAGTAGCAATAAATGAGGCACCTTTCCCATTCCAAGAGTAAGTAAAGGTTGATGATTTCTTCTTTAGGATGAATTCTTATCCAAGTACTTGAGCAATCGAAAGATGGTTAAATTATAAACAACATGACATTAAATGTTGCAGATTGAACGAGGCATTTTGAGAAGCTCTCACTAGTACAAATATGGCCAATAAATGACTACGTGACCAAAATTTTTAGTTACGAGACCAAATTTTATTATTTTTTTACAAAAAAGATATGAATGACTAAATAAATGACTAATTTGGTCATTGGATGAGATCACACAAATAAAAATGACTAATTTGGTCATCGTGTAAGAAAACACAACTATAAATGACTAAATAAATGACTAATTTGGTCATTAGGTAAGAAACACAACTAAATGATTACTCACATAAATAAAAATGACTAAATAAATTACTAGCACTCCTCTATACTATTAGTCATGAGGTATCTCTCATTTGATAACACATTATACAAAAGTTGAACATTAAATCATCAAGTATAGGGCATTAAATCAATAATTTCTATCACAAGAATTGGAATGTGCTCAACTACTAGGTACTTTCCCCTATTTCGTTTTTAATTGAAAATGAAACAACATTTCTTTCAAACTAGGTACTTTATATTCTATGCTCATTTATACATAACTTTTGGTTTATAATAAAATGATCGATTGTAATATTTTTGTTTGTAAATTATTAATTATTTTAAATATTTATTTTATTTATAAATAATAAATAATTATATTAGCATATGTATTATATTATATTTTATTTTTATTTCCATTAAAAATATAATAAGAATAAAAGTAATAGCATTTCACCACTACTACATAAAAAGGAGGTTTAAGACAATTTTTAAAGACAAAATAATTATTTTCTTAAATATTTAAATTATCTTAAATTAAAAATTTAAAGTATTTTGATTTTCTTAAATAAAAAATAAAGATAGAAAAACTTGAATTTTAGCATATTGAGCTGCTAATTAAGGGCAAATGAATGGCACCAAGTGGATTTTTGTCTAAAAAACATTTAGCATATCAAGCAGCAAATGAATCTCGCCAAGTTTTTCATCTCCAGGTGGTAGCTTATTCATAGAATATTTGCTTTCATCTCGTGTCTACCTTTGTCTGCAGTTGCTACAAGGCATACAGGTATGTATTCATCTTGCCTCTAACATTAAATGTATTGTTTGCTCTTGGTTTTTCCTTGTTTACTTTTGAAGCAATAGTCGCAGAAAGGGTAGTGTGCCTATTGATAAATATAGAGATGCATTCATATATAGTCAACTGATTTTGCATGATGATCAAACGATTGATTAGATTCCAAGATTTTAGTCCCAACCGGTGCTGAGAGGGGAGGGGTGAATCAACACTTAATCAAATTTTCACAATTTAACTTTTATCTTAAATCTGTATTCATCTAAGAACCAACAATATACTTAATCACTGAAGTAAAATATGAAAGCATGAAAATTTGATAGTGACACCAAGGAGTTATCTCGTGGAAACCCAATAGGGAGAAAACCACGGTGTGAGTAGGAACTCACAAAATTTGCACTCTTCTGAAGTACGCTCGATTAAGAGCCATCCATGTTAGGAGATTACAAAGACACTGTTAGGTGCCACCCGGTTAAGGGATTTTGAACAAGGCCGGTTAGAGTCTTTACCCTGTTAAAGGTAGCCTGGTTAGAGGACTTAGAACATCAGTTAAGATGTCACCCGGTTAAGGGATTTTACAATATGGACCTGTTAAAGTCCACCTTGTCAAGGGATTTATGTTGCAGTTGTTAGAAAGCAACAGATGGATGATCTGCTAAATTAGCTACGGATAGCTTGATCATATCTCAACATGTATCACACTCAATACACACTGGTTGTGTCTTCACTACACATCACCGGTTTCCTTCTTACACCTTCGTCTCTTCACTCAGTCGGTCGCCTATCCCTCAGCACTGCACTCTGCCAATCCTCAGACCTTTGGCTCTACACTCTATCGGTCCCCTGACCTTTGTCTCTACACTCTGATGGTCCTCTGATCTTTGGCTCTGCACTCTATCGATCCTCTATATCTTGACTCTGCACTTAGTTGATCTACCTCAAATACACTCTCATGTGCTAACTCCTCTTAGCACTTTCTCTCTCTCTTCTCTGCACTTTGGATCACCTTCAACAAGATCTCCTTGTTGCAAATTTCATGATCAAAACTTTCTGAGAGAGCTCAAGAATTCTTTATACATTTTCTACCGACACCTCCAGGCATTCCCTCAATCTAACCAATCATGGATTTCGAAAGATTTCAAATTCAAAATCTCCCACTCTTTCTTTGCACGCCTTACAACAATTTCGCCAAGTATTCACCCAATTCTACCACCACATCGCCCAAAGATATAAAATTTTGAGTCGTGTTCAGCCAAATAAGTGCGAACCAGAAAATCTGCATGTAATCATGCTTGACTGAATGATAACTAAAAGTTGACCTTACCAACATATGATTTAGTGTAGACATAAGCTCACCAACTCATCATTTGCCACTGCAACTGAATAACTGATCACTGCTTTGATATTTATGGTGATCACCTATCTTCCTTCTATCATACCGGTATGCCACTGGACTTCTATATTACCAGTTTGTCCTTTGATTGCCGGTTTGTTGGGCTAGCACCAAGTCTCTTCCCCTGTTTACCAATGAGTTATCGGTTTGTTAGAACAAACAATTTTTCTTGCCTAAGTCACCTTTTGTGACTTCACCATCACCAAAGTGACCAATCTTCCTAAATGATAAATCGGTTGACTTAATTTATCTTTCCTTGAGCTGAATGAACCTTTGATCTTTCAATACCAATGTTGTTCCCATGTATTGTAAGTCATCACTTTTGCTTATTGAAAAGCATCACCACTCTACCTATACCACTTCATCGGTTCGTGTCTTCACTGGTAAGTGTTGGACATCAATGAAAAACCTTAGCACATATACCAGTTCTCTAGATTGACCAGTTTTGTCAATGCCAATAATCCAACACAAGAGATCAGATGTCGGATATAAATTATTTCATGCCAAGAGGGACTCCCAAATGTTCCAAAAATGAAAGTTTTTGCATGCAAATTGCTGCTAATATATAGGCATATCTATAAAGTATCATTTTTTAGGTCGAATCTGCTTTAAGTGTCCAAAATTGCTCTACTATTATCATCAAAATTGTTCTCATCTTTTGAGGTCTGCACCCATTTCCCGTGACTATCCTAACTTTTTGACAGGGATTTTGCTTTGATAGTGCTTCTATATTATTGTTCTAGGTCATTTACTTGTCCTTCTTCACTATACTTTCATGATTGGATTATCTTTGTCTAACCTTGAGGGTTTTTATCTTCATTATTATGCCCTTAGACTAACCATTGTCACTCTGCAAGGTTATTAGACCCTTCAAGTGACTGTAACTTTGTCTTCACAACTATCTTTTGTGGCTTTATAACCTTTTTTAGGATTTTATGCATTGTGTTCTTTTGATTCAATCATAGTATCTTTTGCAATGCATGCTTTGATAAGCCTCATGATTGAATATCTATGCCCTTTTGATGGATTTGCTAACAAACCTTCATTCATTCATTCCTATCTATGCTAGGGTTGCAATGATTTGTCTCAAATGTTGCTACAATCTTTCATGCAAGCATTAATATCTTCTAGCAGTGACTCTTGATTGTGAGAATCTAGTCTGTTCTCTTCTAAAAGTTGTGATTATTCGAAAGACTATGTTTTTTTATTATCATTGAAAGAATTTTTTAAAGCTCTTTGTCACTTGATTGTGAAAATTGAGACAAAACCTCCTGACTGCAAGAATACCCTTTTCTAACATATCACTATCATTTTGATACTTTTTTTCATTTTGTTTGCTTCAAACATCATATTGTCTTGTAGAATCTCTAACTCTTGACCTTGAAAGTATCCTTAGCCTACCATACTCTTCATGTTAAACTCTATATCCATATTCACCCCAAAGTGGTTAGAACCCCTGGTATCTTCTGACCTCAAACTACTGGGGCCTTAATAAGCATAGGTAGCTCCTTTTGGAATGTTCATTCTTACAAAGGAACAAGAACTCAACCAACCCAGATCAATAGTTTTAGAAGTAAAAATAGTCTTATGTAGTTGAGAGGAAAGAGAACTAGGGAAGAAAGTAGCAAGTTTTGAAGAAATCAATACACTATCATTCATTTGAGTCAAGGAATATCTCATGTATTCAACTTATGGTTGTAATAATAACCATGACCCATTTCATCATTGTTTTGTAGGCAAATAAACAAAGGCATCTACCTCTCCTCTCTGCTTATATACAAAATGGTGAATCGAAACCACTTCATATTTAATTTCAAACTTTTCAACTCATGTCATGTTTAATACAAAGATGCAAACAAAATTTGCATGTATATTACTGTCAGTAATGACCCCTTCACTATCTTGTGCTGAATGAAAATACTTCAACTAAAATATATCATTGTAGCCACCATTACCAACTTTGTGCATTCATATTTCTTCCCCTGCTTATGAAGCAAAGAGGATGGCTCCTTGCACTAATCGAGCCTCAAAAAAATGTGACACCCTTGTTCAACAAGGGTTGATACTCTACAACAGGATGCCTATCATTCATGGGCTCAAGCTGGTTGCTTTCATGCTCAATAATAATATGATCAAAACTTTTTTTAGTTTCACCACCATCATAATATCATTTTGCTATTGTTAACATCATACATCCTCATGCTATGCTGGCAATTCATTAGGCTCTTCAATTTATTCACTCTTTATATGGTAGTGACTACCTCTAACTTATGAACCTTGAAACAAATCATCATAACGACCCCTTCACTATCTTGTGTTGAATGAAAATCCTTCAACTGGACTGTATTGTATAAGAATTTGGTGTGGATCTTTCATTTTTTCCTTAATTTGCCATTTTTTATTGTTCCACCGTACGATTTTGTATTTGAGGTATGTAAAATAGTTTCTCTATAGAGTTTTTTTTATCTCTCTGCATTCTTTTGGTTGCCTTCATTTAAATTATGTAATGTTCCATGATTTCAAAAAATAAAGATTTTAGGAACAAGGTTTGATATGCATATATTTCTTATATACTAGCACAACAATTGAATGTTGGGGGTGTAATGGATATTTTAATACAGATATTTAAAATATAGAAACCCTTGCTATAAAATCTTAGAACTAATGCCAACACCAAGAAGTAGGGTTATTTTAGAGATTTTGGAAGTAACTACACATCAAATTTTGGGTTCCTTTGAAAAGAAAGTGGTATGGTGAAATATTTGGACATAAAATAGATGAAATGCACTCCATACTATTGTTGCATAATATTTTGGTCGATGGGATTTTTAAAATAGTAAAGGAAGGTGTATGAAACAACCAAATTCTTATCATTATAAACAATGAATATTTTAAGATCTTTTTATGATGTGAAAGTTGACAATATTTTATGAAAGGTCCCTAAATGAATACACTTTAAACTGATTTTAGCAATGACTATCGTTTATCTTCATGTCAATTGGACCTAATTTCCATTTATATTTTCTATATAATCAAATAACTCTTATTTAAATTATATAGTTTAAATTAACCATTATTTGACTATCATATCAAAGTATATTGGAAACATATGATAGTGTCATTTTGATTAAGGATGCGTATTCTTCATTATATTGTCTGGCTTCTACAGTTTTTGAGATGTTAACTTGTAGTATTCTTTCGTACTAAAAGATTGAATATATTACTATGTATTGGTTGTTGCATTTATTAAGCTAAGATTCTTGGCATATTATTGTTCTCTGTCATTGATTTTGGCTTATTATTGTCCATGATCTTTGGATTTGACCGTATCATAGTTTGTTGCAGATAACACACTATCTTATGACAAGTCTTACTATTGTTCTTTGATCAAAGAGTGCCTTGAATGTGTCATCATTGAATATCACTAGTTACTTGAATGTGCCTTGAATGTCTCATCATTGAATATCACTAGTTACATTTGTTATTCTCATGGACAGGTATTGAAGCACTTCCATGGGCGATAAAGCGTGTTTGGATAGGACCTGGAGACTTTTGAAAAGGCAGGCAACGAATTCAGAGTTTGTTGTAACGTATTCGAAGTCAGCGAGGCCCTCTATAATAAATTCAGAGGTAACTTGAAACCCTCATTGTTGAAATTCAAAAACCTCTTAATGTCTTCTATTTAGATCTCAAGTCTTTTTATGCAATTTTTTTATTAGGCACTCATATCTCAATCTTATCTATTTTGGGCTCTTTCTTGGAAAATGTGAAAATCGGTTGCTTTTTCAGTGATTCAAGTGAATTGTTTTGGGATTAAGAGGATATATATTATTATATTCATCCATTTTGATAATTTATTTTAAATTTTAATGGATCCTGTTGGTTCCCAAATCAACATATTAGAAAGTTATAAGGTTATACCAAATCCTATCTTCAAACCATCCAACTGATTTGGCCAACTTATAGAGTGTTCCTTTAGGATTATTCACTCCCTGCACTTCAGGTTCTCTAGGACCTAGGCAGGTATACCTCTTCACCAACTGATTCTTCAAGATGATGTTTTTTATAGATGATTGTGTCTCTCTACTATATTCTGATTTTGATTGTTTATCTCAAAATGATATCTCTTTTCTGAGATAAAATTCTTTAGCTTCTTCTATTTATCCCTACTTCCTATTTTTGTTTCCTTCTTATATCTTCAAACTAAAAATGAAAATATAAATATTTGAATTGATTAAATGTAACTTAATGACTGATCAGTGCCTTCCTCCTCTTGGGCTAAAGAGCCACTAATTCCTAGAATCTCACATATAACTCTTGTGATACAATTTTTGAATCCACTGCTGGAATGGATCTATCAACTATTCCAACTTCCAATACTACTCCACTATTTTCTTGTCACAACATTTAATCTAATTGAGTTTAACTTTTACTTGAAAAGACTAGCGCCCTGTAAAGTGCATAGCTTTCGTCTTCTTTCCATTAGTCATCCACAAAATAACTAGCACTTGCACCAAATAAAGTGCAATGGTTACATCGATAGTAAGATATAAAATAAGATTTAAATCTTGTATAAATTTATGTATTAAAGAAAACTTTCATGATTATGTAGTATTTGAATTTCTTTGCATTAGAGTATAAATCATTAATGTGTCATCATTGAATATCACTAGTTACTTCAATGTGCCTTGAATGTGTCATCTTTGGATTATTTTTTACATTTATTATTCTCATGGACAGGTATTGAAGCACTTGCATGGGCGATAAAGCTTTTTGGGATAGGACCTGGAGACTTTTGAAAAGGCGGGCAAGGAAATCGGAGTTTGTTGCAATGAATTTGAAGTCAGCGAGGCCCTTTGTAGCAAATTCAGAGGTAATTTGAAACCCTCATTGCTGAAAGTAAGCTGATAGGAAACACACACATATTCCACTCTTAGTAGGTAAAATTAAAATGAATGTAAGATAGATCTCAAAATAACGACTCATTGTATCCTCTTCTTTCTATTACGGTCTGAGAATGTAAGATAGATCTCAAAACAATACTAGAATGTAGAATATTATAGATGGATCAGTGTCAAAGGTCGACTATGGAGCAATATCATGCACATGATGAAAGAGTAGCTAATGAGAGGAGCTTGGACAAATATCCATGTCCATGTAATGATTGTCTTGGTGGAAAGGTGAAAAAAATAAATGTGATTTATCGACATATGATAAGTTGGGGGCATAGTGGTATAAGCCCTTGGGATTACAATTATTATGAAGATATGATAGAATTGAAAACTATGAGAGATGAAAAGGTAGCAAACATAGACGAAGTGGCACCAAACATAGATGAAGTGGCACCAAACATAGATGAAGAGGCAGAAATTTTTTACGAAGGGTTTGAAGTTGATAAAATGTTGAATGAGGGTCGAAGAGATGATTAGGCCAAGTCAATGGAAGATGTTTTAAAGACTGTTTATGCTAATTGTAAGTTAAGTCATTTGACGACAATCCTTCAAATTCTTAACTTGCAAGTGGTGCATGGTTAGACAAATGAGAGTGTAGATCAATTATTGGCATTATTAAGTTCATTGTTACTAGCCGACTCCACATTGCCAACAAAATGAAGTCAATGTAAAAAGAAAATCAGTAAGCTCAACTTGGGGTATGAAAACATCCACACATGTGTGAATGGTTGTGTATTATTTTGCAAAAATATTGCAAGTGATAGTGAATGTACGAAATGTCATGAAGCGAGGTATAAACAAGGGTTGAAATCAGTCGTGGTTCCTAGAAAAATTCTTCGCCACTTTCCGATAATCGCACGATTACTCTGAATGTATAGGTGCAGAGACAATGTTGAACTTATGTAGTGACATGCCCAAAGAGCACTAATGGGAAACAATGACATGTTCCTGATTCAAGGACGTGGATGGAATTTTATAAGAGATGGCCTGATTTTTCTCAAGATCCTCATAATATAAGGTTGGGTTTGGCTCTAGATGGGGTGAACCCATTCTCAGATCAAAGTACGAAATGGTCAACTTGGCCTGTGTTTCTAATAAATTATAACTTGCCTCCATGGTTAGAAATTAAACCATTTTTCTTAATGTTATCATTGATTATACCAGGAAAGAAAAGTGTAACTTTAGAAACAATAGATGCTTGGGTTAGTGCAGGACCAAGGGGGGCCAAAAAGTGGCGATGTGAAAAAAATAGCCTTCTTCACTTGCCTAAAAATGCGAAAATCCGTGTTGACTTTTTGCTTGGCCTGGTAATTACCTATGCAAATCGGATATATGTATTATATTATATTATATTATATTATATTATATTATACAATACGTATTATATTATATTATATATTATAATATAATATAATACAATACGTATTATATATTATATAATATATTATTATATTATATATGTTATTTAAAAATAATTTAAGTATAAAAATTGGATATCCGATTTTCTGAGACTTTTATATTTTGACAGTGGCAGCCCGTGAGTCATTTTTAACTCACGGTCTGCGCAATTTCATCACAATCCAATATCCGGTTTTTTGACAAAAAATTGCTAAAAGATAGATTCAGAGGTTAGAATTTTATTGTTTTGAATCATTTTCATTCATTTTTTGTATTTTTGTTAATGTTTATTTGATTTTTCATTGAAAATATGATTTTTTTTATGGAAACTAGGTTTTTTTAAATCAAATACCTAATTGTTTAAGTTTGTTAACTAAATTTAATTGTTTACATTCAATTAGGTTAAAAATAACAACAACTGCAACAGCCAAACCCTCATTTGCCAAACCCCCCCTCAATTCAAGATTTGATTGCACAAAATTTGAATGAATTGAGGGGGATTGCAGAAGTATATCGTAGGATCCCTCATCTAAACCCAATGTTTGATCCTCTCACATCGATCATAAAAAGTATGGAAACCATGAATGAGGAGCACGATGCCGCCCTTTTGTGGCAAGATTCTATGAGGGAAAAATATGCAAATGGCTTGTCGTATAAGGATATTAAGGATCTTGAGATATCCAAAGCCAAAATCACCTCATTGTTTGTCAATCCCCGTACTGGTCAGCCTGTAGATCCCCAAAAAACAAAACTTTCTGTTAAATGGTGCACAAATGATGGGATTGTGAAAAACTTTTGGGATCGTTGATGGATGGTTTTCGACAAACCACCCAACAACAATCTTGATATCCCCTTCTATTTTATAAAAAAATTGTATGCTGAGTTTGTTTTACACAAACATGTGAACTACTTTGACATCCAACCTTTCCAAGGTGTAGGTTTAGGTATGCCCCAAAATAGACCTGGGGTAGTTAGAGTAGTCCAGGGCCCGTATGTCCCCCCTCCTCCTATTGATCCCCCACCTGCAGTGCAGCATCCTGATATCATTTGTGAGGCGGCTTCACGAACCATATCGGCTATTCACTCTTTGAGTAGCCTTTTGGTTTCTTAGGCCACATCAGTAGCTCAGCCTACTATTGGTGGTAGCAGTGCATCTGGTGGCGTTGACACATCATCCTTGGCTCCACACATATGCATGCCCCATAGTTGTGTCATGTGTGGGCACGTATGCTTGGGTCCAGTAGGATAGCCCGTCGATCATCCTGTGGACAGTGCAGATTATGAGGTGCATGAGATGCATGATGCACTAGATGTTATTACACAGACTGGAGGATACCCTGGGGAGTCCTCACATGCTAGAGACGAGGAGGCACCGTCATCATACATTGATGATGTAGTGGTAAGATTTGTATTTTCACAGTTCATGTTATATTTTAATTAAATATTTATAAATTAGATAATATTAAGTACTAATTTTTATTTACATGGTCGATTTAACAGTTGATGACCGAGGATGAGTTGAGATAGATTCAGGAGGGCACCTTGTTAGCCATTTCATTTGGCCTTGATAGCTTGACGGTACATATATTATTGCACCTAGTCGTTTGTATTTTATTGTGCATACATGCTCATCATTTATATTGGTATTAATTAGATTATGTAGTAACTTGCATGTATATCTTATTTTACTCTTGTAGGGAACAAGCAGCATGAGTGCAGAGTAGTGTGATTTAGGATCTAGTAGTGCAGTTGGAGACAAGGGAAAGGTAATTGAATGCAAATATGATTGAATGAATAGTTTAAATAACTTATAGTGATTATACATGTCTAGACATAGATTGATAGTTTCATATACTTGTTGTGTATATATACAGAGAATCCTTGGCTTCACATCCTTGATGACTACACCCAGTATACCTGAAGAAGAAGAAGAGATGCCTTGAGTAGATGTGTGTTTATTTTATTTTTTGATTAGTAGATATAATTTGTTATTATCAGTGACAATTATATGCTAACTTGTATCAATGTCATGTTTCTAAACATATGTAGGTTGTTTATGAAAATATTCAAAACATACCTCCTCTACTGAAGACATACATCAAGAAACCTGCAAAGCTAAAGAGAAAACGTGGAGATGAGGTAAACATGAATAGTTCAATTATATTTCATTTTTATGTTAACTTTTTGAATGTGAATTATATAATATAACTAATATTAATCGTGGTTTGTTTTTCTTGTGCAGGATCCTTCAGAGCCGAGTAGTGCGGCGAAGATCAATTTTGATGTTCCATCAGCAACTTAGGAAGTTATAGATAGTTTTGGGATGCTTACATGTCTAGTTGGCATGTATATTTTGTATATGGACATACATTCACGTATTTAGACATACATTTTGTTTCAGTTGGCATTTATGCCATATTTGTGTATGGACATACATTTGTAATCATTTGACATTTTTATATATACAGAAGTTGATATTCGATCATATAAATTGTTGCTCATCTGTGCATGGTGTTATTATGGAAATCTTTAATCTTCATTCCAATAATTAACAATGGTTAATAATGGCTATTTAATGAACAATACAATTCATTTCATTTCATTTCATCTTAAGTGTTGTTTTTATAATGAACAATACAATACAATTCATTTAATGAACAGTACAATTTATGAACAATACAATTCATTTAATCAACAATACAATACAATTCATTCAATGAACAATACAATTCATTTAATGAACAATACAATACAATTCATTTAATGAATAATACTTGATACAATTCATTATTACCCTATGCATGGTCCTATTTTGCTCCCCACCTCGATCGAACGCTCAGAGTTTTATTAGGGCAGCAATTTTTTGGTTGGCAAAAAAATCGTTAGTCTCACTCAATGGAATGTTGTCACGTGGCCAATTTCTCGTTCTGCTCATCGCGATGACGAACCATTGGCTTTGACATGTCCAGTTAGGAATTATTACCCTACGCATGCTCCTATTTTGCCCCGCCCCCCCCACTCAATCGAATGCTCGGGGTCATACCCTACCGACGTCGTCCCTTGAGCGCTCTAAGTGCTCAAAATTGTCAAACTTTGACGGGCCCTAACTTAGAATCCGTGGCACCTGCGAACATTTCATTTAAACCTATGGGGCCATGAGAGGGGTCCCTACAAAATCCTATCTCAGTTTTTCAAGTTGCCCTACGGTTTTATTAGGGCAGCAATTTTTCGGTTGGCGAAAAAATCGTCAGTCTCACTCAATGGAATGTTGTTGCGTGGCCGATTTCTCCTTCTACTTGTCGTGATGATGAACCATTGGCTCCGACATGTCCAGTTAGGCATTATTACCCTATGCATGCTCTTATTTTGCCCCCCCACTCGATCGAACTCTCGGGGTCATACCCTACCGACGTCGTCCCTTGAGCGTCCTAAGTGCTCAAAATTATCAAATTTTGATGTGCCCTAACTCGGAATCTATGGCACCTGCGAATGATCCATTTGAACCTACGACGCCATGAGAGGGGTCCCTACGAAAGCCTATCTTGGTTTTTCAGGTTTCCCTACGGTTTTATTAGGGCAGCAATTTTTCGGTTGGCAAAAAAATCGACAGTCTCACTCAATGGAATGTTGTCACATGGCCGATTTCTCATTCTGCTCATCGCGATGATGAACCGTTGACTCTGACATGTCCATTTAGGCATTATTACCCTATGCATGCTCCTATTTTGTCCCCCCACTTGATCGAACGCTCGGGGTCATACCCTACCGGCGTCGTCCCTTGAGCGCCCTAAGTGCTCAAAATTGTCAAACTTTGACGGGCCCTAACTTAGAATTCGTGGCACCTGCAAACGATCCGTTTGAACCTACAGGGCCATGAGAGGGGTCCCTACGAAAGCCTATCTTGGTTTTTCAATTTGCCCTACGTTTTTATTAGGGCAGCAATTTTTCGGTTGGCGAAAAATCGTCAGTCTCACTCAATGGAATGTTGTCGCATGGCCGATTTCTCGTTCTGCTCATCGCGATGATGAACCATCAAATCCGACATGTTCAGTTAGGCATTATTACCCTACACATGCTCCTATTCCCCCCCCCCCCCAACTCGATCGAACGCTCGGGGTCATACCCTACCGACGTCGTCCCTTGAGCGCCCTAAGTGCTCAAAATTGTCAAACTTTGACGGGCCCTAACTCGGAACCCATGGCACCTGCAAATGTTCCATTTAAACCTACGGGGCCATGAGATGGGTCCCTACGAAAGCCTATCTCAGTTTTTCAAGTTGCCCTACGGTTTTATTAGGGCAACAATTTTTTGGTTGGCGAAAAAATCGTCAGTCTCACTTAATGGAATGTTGTTGCATGGCCGATTTCTCATTCTGCTCGTCACGATGATGAATCATCAGCTCCAACATGTCCAATTAGGCATTATCACCCTACGCATGCTCCTATTTTTCCCCCCCACTTGATCAAATGCTCGGGGTCATAACCTACCGGCGTCGTCCCTTGAGCACCCTAAATGCTCAAAATTGTCAAACTTTGATAGGCCCTAACTCAGAATTTGTGGCACCTACGAATGATCCATTTGAACCTATGGGGCCACAAGAGGGGTCCCTACGAAAGCCTATCTTAGTTTTTCAAGTTTCCCTACGGTTTTATTAGGGCAGCAATTTTTCGGTTGGCGAAAAAATCGTCAGTCTCACTCAATGGAATGTTGTCGCGTGGCCGATTTCTCGTTCTGCTCTTCACGATGACTAACCGTCAGCTCCGACATGTCCAGTTAGGCATTATTACCCTATGCATGCTCCTATTTTTCCCCCCCACTCGATTGAACGCTCGGGGTCATACCCTACCAGCGTTGTCCCTTGAGCACCCCAAGTGCTCAAAATTGTCAAAATTTGACAGGCCCTAACTCGAAATTCGTGGCACCTGCAAATGATCTGTTTGAACCTACGGGGCCACAAGAGGGGTCCCTACGAAAGCCTATCTCGGTTTCTCAAGTTTCTCAATGGTTTATTAGGGCAGCAATTTTTCGGTTGGCAAAAAAATCATCAGTCTCACTCAATGGAATGTTGTCGCGTGGCCGATTTCTCCTTCTGCTCATCGTGATGACGAACCGTCGGCTTCAACATATCCAGTTAGGCATTATTACCCTACGCATGCTCCTATTTTGCCCCCCCACTAGATCGAACGCTCGGGGTCATACCCTACGCATGTGACATCCATGAAGGGATATGAAAGGATATTTTGTAAACAATCAGAAACCTTTAATGATAATCAAGTTGAAGCCTTGAGATTTATGCAATATGGTTCAAGTCCAAAACTGTACCCTGAAGCCACACACTCTTCCCTCTCCCAGCATACAGTAATGAGTCACAAGTTAACATAGAATTTGGAAGGATTTGACGAGAGCATTTTGATTTTACTTACGTCTTGTGTATTATAATATAGACCAATTTGCCAATGTGACATCTTCATATGAGAGAAAAGCTTCAATTTATCTCAATACAGTTGTACCTATTTCATTATTAGAAAAAATAAATAAGTTTTGCACTAAACTGCAATAAATAAATTAGTATCTTCTATATTATGGATTTGAATTGATGTTCTCAATTAGTTATTATTCCTACACCTCACACTCACAAGATTAATAATGAAATGACATTTATGATTCATCAAATGCTAACAAAGTCTAATCAAAGTTCAACTTAAAGATGTATACAACATATCATATTCAACTTCAAGATGCATACAACTTACCATATTCAAGCTCATGCCAACCACCACTTGGATATTGTTATATGTCGATTAAAGTACAATTCATTTGTAACAGGGGCACACTCACAATGTGAAGTTGCAAAGCCTTGTGGGAAGCATCAAAATAGAAATTTACTAATCTGACTCATACTACTGTCAAAAGCATCAAAGATGCTACTGCTAGAGAACACCATGCTCCATTGTGGAGAGAATATTAGGTGCATTTGATGTCAATGTCTGAAAATGAAAGAATGTTATTCAATTGCCAAAATCTAACTGACTTTATTTTATAAACCATTAATGAATAAAAATAGACAAGGTTACCTGAGTGAAAGTTCGATGACCACCTTGACTAGTCAATGTCAAATGTTTGATTCAATAGATCATCTGTCATGACAATTTGATCCACTATAGATGTGTCCTAGCCACATGCATTTGAATCATCTTCATGATAATAAACACAACAAGACCCACAATTTAATCTCATTAATGCACAAAGGAATATGTACCATCACCAAGAGAGGGCCTTGTCAACGACGAATGAGCTAGCATGAACCTGTATTTTTAAGAATTGTTAGTCTACACATAAATTGCATGGATGAACATAAGTGGTGTTGCAAAAATACGTCCCTTCCAATTATATCGAGTGTACTCGTTATGTGCATGCAAAAACCGTGTTGCCCAAAAAAAAATGTTCATCAATAGACCTGCATTTTGAACACATCCTTAATATAGACGTAACAAACTTGAACATTAAGGTTTAATGATCATTGTTTGAAATGAAATGCATGATAAAAAAATAAGGTACCATTAAAGACCTACTACTCAAGTGTGCCTAAAGGGTCGTCTCTTTGTTTAAGAGTATCCAGTATTGCTTCATGATTAGTAGTAGTCACTGTCCATAGCTCTTTGGTCTTCGGTTTTGCTTGATGCTTCAACAACTTGACATTTGTAGCTATAATAAGGTGTGAATACATTATAATTGTTTTGTGTCTCTCATAGTCTTCAAATGTAGGTATGCCATTCTTTCTAATCATGTATGTTCGCAACCAAGTTCCCACAACAACAACTAAACCTGTAGGATATGTGAACCCATCATCATCTGTCACTGGTTGTGTTAGCTTTTGTTTTCCTTGTACACATCGTGCCAACCAATATTCTGATCTCTCTTCATTCCCTTGCGGTGCAACAACTGCAAAAACATGTCTTGGTTGTACAAGGTCTGATAGACGATCATACTCAAGTGAACTTTCCATGTCATCGTTTGACAAGGATATTGTTTGAGATAAAGGAGTTAGATAGTGGGGAACCCATGTATCGACCCACTCACTTGACTCGCACTGATCCCAAACACACTGAAGACAACTCTGAAAAAACAAGCCAACGCTCATGTCCAAATGGTCCATGTACTTGCATCTGAGCTGAGAAATGAATGCATCTTTGAAGAATCTTTAATTGTTTGACAATCCAATCTGTCTCCCACTGTTCTCTCCTCAACCAACCAAAAGAATCTGCTCACTGCTGAATCAAGAGTACCTCCATGTGACAATGCTGAACTACACCAATCAACAATAGAACATGCATCAGAGAAATTTGCACTTGAAATCCTCAATGGCTCCTTAACTAGAGCTCTCTTCAAACATGCACCTGCTCCATCATGCTCTCCCTTCCCATGCCCTGCCTCAAAAAAACACCAAATATGAGGTATACGCCTCTCCACATGCATTCTACTCAACCAATAAAACATACAAGCATTTTTGAATTGACCCGTACAGTTATCTGGCCATATTATATGTCGGTCAATTGCAATATCTTTCTCATGCAAGAACTCAAAAAAATTCTCGAAAGAATGTTGCTCATACTCGGAGGAGTGTGATCTATCATCACTCATATAAAAATGATACTCCCTGATTATCTTCATGTCCTCTTCTGTACTATCAGGAGCATGTCTATATGTAATGTTAACAAAAATAGCAATCTGGACTGAATTATAGTACTGAGACTATACCTCATTCTGTGGTTGCAATGTATAGTTCTCTGCAAAATCAACCACCAATACAATAGTGCCAATCGGGAAAGAGTTCTTACACATCCTGAACTGTTGATCCAACCACTGAGACCTATGGGTGTGCCTTGCATACTTGTAGAAAATATTTTCCTTAAAATCCAAAATAAAATCAGCAATACTCACGTCTCTTGAGACTAATTCGCATCTAGAACCTTCACCTCCACTCTTCAAATTATATTTCACTGTCTCGTATCTTTTTTTCTCAACATAATTATTTCCAAACTTGTGTTCGCTGCCCTAATGAAAACATGAAAAAAACTTTGACAACACTGCATTCTGAGCACTTCTCATTCAAACAATCATTTCTATAGAAATAGCAGCCATCATCTCTAGGGCATAAAAATAGATCTTGCAAGTCTCTTGATGATCTCGGAAATAGTATTGCACCACACTCCTGCAACATCTCATTAGTATGCATCGTAGAACGAATATGACATAAAAGTTCATGGTACATTGAAAACTCCACATGGTACTTGCAACAACAGGTATTGCAAATCTTAAGAGGAACACAATAAAAAGGTTTCAAAGATTCAAAGGCCCTTTGTGATATTTGCAAAGTTGGATGTAATTCACAAAAAAATTTGTACAACATTGTTTGGCTTGATTCCAAGAAATGTTTGGGATGCAGTGTGTAGTCTCGATTGTCGATTCTTAATTTCAAAACGTCCTTTACATTGGGTGACACTCTAGAATTAGAGTGCCAAAATTGTTGAATCTCATCCTTCACATTGTCACTCAACTTTCTATCAACACGTGGAAGCATCCCACCAAATGCCCATGTATCTTGTTGAAGTGGATCGTCAAGTCTTTGTCTTCGTGCAAGTGCTCTATCCAAAGTTTTACGATTTATGTTAAAATCAACACAAGTTTGTCTCATTTAACGAGCCTTCCTCAATTGATGGCTTACTAAGGAGGTTGTAATCACTCTTCGAGCGGATCTCTTATCTCTTTCTTTGGTATTCTTTCCAATAGAATTGAGAGCGTCAAATAGAGTTTTTACAATAATAGAATTTATCTCCATCTTCTTGTTCATACGAATCTTCAATTTGTTTAGCAATGGTCTCATCTTTATCATCTTTAGCAATTGAACAAAGAGTTGGCATTGCTCGGTCAATGTCTTATTGCTAAAATTTTGGTTGAAAAGTTTTGTAGCCCACAACCGAATGGTTCTTGTTGACCTCTTGCCTTCAAGATTCGCAATAATGTTCTCATCGATTTCAAATAACCATTTTGGGGTTCTTGAAGGTCTTGGATTTGGAAATTGTCTTTCATCCATGAGAGGGTCTTCATTTCTAAAGTAATTAGGTGTTACATATGGCTCACTTGGTGAGGCAATTCCACCTTCAATGTTAAAGTTTTCCACATTTTCACCTCCTATGTCAAAATTTTCCACATGTTGAGCATTTTCATTATCACTTTCAACATTTTCAAAATTTACATTTTCATTTTCAATAACTTGTGGCACATTTTCAATTTCAATTTCCTCTTCAGTTGAAGTAGCATTAGCAATATTTAACATACCTTGTCTTCTACTCCTATGACATTCTCTATCTCTTTCTCTATACACTTCAACTTGGTCATTTGAAAGTTTTCTTTTGCGTTTAGACTTCTGACGACTACTACTCCCCATTTCCCTCCACACATATGCTCCTTCATGATTGACAATGTAAGTTTTCACTTTAAGAATCTCCCAAAAGCATAAATTTGTCTCTAGCTGTCTGAAACCCCATGATCCTCAACAAAAAACATAGGACCTAGATTGTCGGCCATTGGAATCTACAGAATGGCCCACAAACCCTTTTTTTCTTGGTTTTTAGTACAAAAATCGGATATTGGATAAAATTGGATATCAGATTTTATCCGATATCCAATTTTTGTACAAAAATATGTGGTCCCCCAAAAAAATTCCCATTGCTGCCATTTATGAACTAAACTACCACATGGCAGAAATCCGATATCTGATTTAATCGGATATCGGATTTTATTGGTCATATTTTAGAGAGAGAGAGAGAGAGAGAGAGATGAGGAGAAAGAGAGAGAGAGAGAAGGAGAGAGGGAGAAAGAAGGAGAGAGAGAGAGAGAGAGAGAGAGAGAGAGAGAGAGAGAGAGAGAGAAGGAGAGGGAGAGAGGGAGAAAGAGAGAGAGAGAGAGAGAGAGAGAGAGAGGAGAGGGAGAAAGAAGGAGAGAGAGAGAGAGAGAGAGAGAGAGAGGAGGAGGAGAGGGAGAGAGGGAGAGAGAGAGAGAGAGAGAAGGACATGATTTGGTGTCTTAAGGGGTCCTATGGTGTTTTTAGGGGTCATACGGTGTCTTGTGACACCATCGGACCCCTTAAGACACCAAATCATGTCGTTAGGGGTCATATTTTGTCTTACGGGGTTGTAGAACACAATATGACCCCTAACAACATGATTCGGTGTCTTAAGGGGTCCGATGGTGTCGTTAGGGGTCATATGGTGTCCATAGGGGTCATATGGTGTCCCATGAACCCTTATGACCTATTAGGACACCATATGACCCCTAATGACACCATATTGGGTCGCTTTGGGTCATATTGTGTCCTAAGGGGTCATATTGTGTCTTAAGGGGTCCTATGGTGTCCCAAGACACCATATGACCCCTATGGACACCATATGACCCCTAACGACACCATAGGACCCCTTAAGACACCAAATCATGTCATTAGGGGTCATATTGTGTCTTACGGGGTCGTAGGACACAATATGACCCCTAACGACATGATTTGGTGTCTTAAGGGGTCCGATGGTGTCGTTAGGGGTCATATGGTGTCCATAGGGGTCATATGGTGTCCCATGAACCCTTATGACCTCTTAGGATACCATATGGCCCCTATTGACACCATATTGGGTTTCTTTGGGTCATATTGTGTCCTAAGGGGTCATATTGTGTCTTAAGGGGTCCTATGGTGTCCCAATACACCATATGACCCCTATGGACACCAAATGACCCCTAACGACACCATAGGACCCCTTAAGACACCAAATCATAACATTAGGGGTCATATTATGTCTTACAGGGTCGTAGGACACAATATGACCCCTAACAACATGATTTGGTGTCTTAAGGGGTCCTATGGTGTCGTTAGGGGTCATATGGTGTCCATAGGGGTCATATGGTGTCCCATGAACCCTTATGACCTCTTAGGATACCATATGACCCCTAATGACACCATATTGGGTCGCTTTGGGTCATATTGTGTCCTAAGGGGTCATATTGTGTCTTAAGGGGTCCTATGGTGTCCCAAGACACCATATGACCCCTATGGACACAATATGACCCCTAACGACACCAAATCATGTCGTTAGGGGTCATATTGTGTCCTATGACCCTGTAAGACACAATATGATCCCTAATGACATGATTTGGTGTCTTAAGGGGTCATATGGTATCTTGTGACACAATAGGACCCCTTAAGACATCAAATCATGTCATTAAGGGTCATATTTACACCATAGGACCCCTTAAGACACAATATGACCCCTTAGGACACAATATGACCCAAAGCAACCCAATATGGTGTAATTAGGGGTCATATGGTGTCCTAAGAGGTCATAAGGGTTCATGCAACACCATAGGACCCCTAACAACACCATAGGACCCCTTAAGACACCAAATCATGTCGTTAGGGGTCATATTGTGTCCTATGACCCCATAAGACACAATATGACCCCTAACGACATGATTTGGTGTCTTAAGGGGTCCGATGGTGTCATTAGGGGTCATATGGTGTCCATAGGGGTCATATGGTGTCCCATGAACCCTTATGACCTCTTAGGACACCATATGACCCCTAATGACACCATATTGGGTCGCTTTGGGTCATATTTTGTCCTAAGGGGTCATATTGTGTCTTAAGGGGTCCTATGGTGTCCCAAGACACCATATGACCCCTATGGACACCATATGACCCCTAACGACACCATAGGACCCCTTAAGACACTAAATCATGTCATTAGGGGTCATATTGTGTCTTACAGGGTCGTAGGATACAATATGACCCCTAACAACATGATTTGGTGTCTTAAGGGGTCCTGTGGTGTCGTTAGGGGTCATATGGTGTCCATAGGGGTCATATGGTGTCCCATGAACCCTTATGACCTCTTAGGAGACCATATGACCCCTAATGACACCATATTGTTGTGTCCTAAGGGGTCATATTGTGTCTTAAGGGGTCTTATGGTGTAAATATGACCCCTAACGACATGATTTGGTGTCTTAAGGGGTCCTATGGTGTCACAAGACACCATATGACCCCTAACAACATGATTTGGTGTCTTAAGGGGTCCTATGGTGTCACAAGACACCATATGACCCCTAATGACACCATAGGACCCCTTAAGACACAAAATCATGTCATTAGGGGTCATATTGTGTCTTACAGGGTCATAGGACACAATATGACCCCTAACGACATGATTTGGTGTCGTAGGGGTCCAATGGTGTCGTTAGGGGTCATATGGTGTCCCATGAACCCTTATGACCTCTTAGGACACCATATGACCCCTAATGACACCATATTGGGTCGCTTTGGGTCATATTGTGTCCTAAGGGGTCATATTGTGTCTTAAGGGGTCCTATGGTGTCCCAAGACACCATATGACCCCTATGGACACCATATGACCCCTAACGACATGACCCCTTAAGACACTAAATCATGTCATTAGGGGTCATATTGTGTCTTACAAGGTCGTAGGACACAATATGACCCCTAACGACATGATTTGGTGTCTTAAGGGGTCCTGTGGTGTCATTAGGGGTCATATGGTGTCCATAGGGGTCATATGGTGTCCCATGAACCCTTATAACCTCTTAGGACACCATATGACCCCTAATGACACCATATTGTTGTGTCCTAAGGGGTCATATTATGTCTTAAGGGGTCTTATGGTGTAAATATGACCCCTAACGACATGATTTGGTGTCTTAAGGGGTCCTATGGTGTCACAAGACACCATATGACCCCTAACGACACCATAGGACCCCTTAAGACACCAAATCATGTCATTAGGGGTCATATTGTGTCTTACGGGGTCGTAGGACACAATATGACCCCTAACGACATGATTTGGTGTCGTAGGGGTCATATGGTGTCTTGGGACACCGTAGGACCCCTTAAGACACAATATGACCCCTTAGGACACAATATGACCCAAAGCGACCCAATATGGTGTCACTAGGGGTCATATTGTGTCCTAAGAGGTCATAAGGGTTCATGGGACACCATATGACACCATAGGACCCCTTAAGACACCAAATCATGTCGTTAGGGTTCATATTGTGTCTTACGGGGTCGTAGGACACAATATGACCCCTAACGACATAATTTGGTGTCGTAAGGGGTCTTATGGTGTCACAAGACACCATATGACCCCTAATGACACCAATCGACCCCTTGAGAGACAAAATCATAACATTAGGGGTCATATTGTGTCTTACGGGGTCGTAGGACACAATATGACCCCTAACGACATGATTTGGTGTCTTAAGGGGTTTGATGGTGTCGTTAGGGGTCATATGGTGTCCATAGGGGTCATATGGTGTCCCATGAACCCTTATGACCTCTTAGGATACCATATGACCCCTAATGACACCATATTGGGTTGCTTTGGGTCATATTATGTCCTAAGGGGTCATATTGTGTCCTAAAGGGTCCTATGGTGTCCCAAGACACCATATGACCCCTACGGACACCATATGACCCCTAACGACACCATAAGACCCCTTAAGACACCAAATCATGTGGTTAGGGGTCATATTGTGTCCTAAGGGGTCATAGACCACAATATGACCCAAAGCAACCCAATATGGTGTCATTAGGGGTCATATGGTGTCCTGAGAGGTCATAAGGGTTCATGGGACACCATATCACATAACTATCATTAGGGGTCATAGTTATGGGTCGTAAGACACAATATGACCCCTAACGACATGATTTGGTGTCTTAAGGGGTCCTATGTCCCAAGACACCATATGACCCCTAACGACACCATAGGACCCCTTAAGACACCAAATTGTGTTGTTAGGGGTCATATGGTCTCTCTCTCTCTCTCTCTCTCTCTCTCTCTCTCTCTCTCTCTCTCTCTCCCTCTCTCCCTCTCTCTCTCTCTCTCTCTCTCTCTCCTTCCTTCTCTCTCTCTCCCTCTCTCCCTCTCCTCCTCCTCTCTCTCTCTCTCTCTCTCTCTCTCTCTCTCTCTCTCTCTCTCTCTCTCTCTCTCTCTCTCTCTCTCTCTCTCTCTCTCTCTCCCTCTCTGCCTCTCCTTCTCTCTCTCTCTCTAAAATATGACCAATAAAATCCGATATCCGATTTAATAGGATATCCGATTTCTACCATGTCGCAGTTTACTTCATAAATGGCAGCAAAGGGAAATTCTTTGGGGACCGCAAATTTTTGTTCTCAAATTTTGAAATTTCAAATTTTGGCTCGGGAATGCTTTGGTATTAGGCTTGGAAGTGACAAGCCTGGAAAGTCAACTGAAAAAAACGTGTTTTTCAGTATTCCTTGATTTTCCAGACTTTACACTGGTGGCTGACAACTTTTTTTGTAGCCAAAATTGATAAAACGAAAAGGGTTTTTTAAGGACGTTCCCAACTTTCCAACAATATAAGGCTTGTCTTATTTCGACTTTAGTAAATAATTATTATTTATTTTCTAATTGAATTCTGACAATAGTCCTGATTGATATACTGATTGAAAAACACTTATAACTTTCAAACGGTATAACATTTTTTGAAACCGAAACATGCGTCACATCCTATGCTTCATCTACTATAGGGAAAAATTTAAAAAAATTAAATTTCATAAGGTTTTGACCAAGTTAAGGTGGTCAGACGTAGGAGTTTCTGAATTTCTGAAAAGCTATAGTAAAAAAATCATAAATAATTATTTAATTCATATAAAATTAAAAAAAAATATGTGTCACATCTGGAAATGAGTCTAATACTTATATTATAAATATTATAAAAAAATATTAAGATTTGATTGTGATTAGGGTGGTCAGACATACATCTACTTCTTATTTTTTTCCTGAAATTTTAGTACCACTGCATTGAAATTTGAAATTTTCATCAAATAGGATTTTTTTTTTCCAAAAAACAACTAGTAGCTTAGAAACTAAATTCAATTTTCTATATATTCTCTTCTTACATATTTTAAAAATAATGTTCACAACTTATTCAAATTTTCATGTCAAGTTGCATAACTCTGATTTTTCTGAAATTTCATTGCCACTTAAGGGCCTGTTTTGGCACACCATGATCCTGCACATACCCGCTTATCTAGAGCCATTATATGATGAGCTAATGGAATTATGGAAAGGAATTGAAGCAATTCAATCTTTAAGGGATGGTCATTTAATCAAATTCACTTTAAGAGCTTCCTTATTGTTTACGATTCATGATCTTCCTGCGTATGGAACATTATCTAGTCTCTTTGTTCATGGATACCATGGATGTCCTGCTTGCAACTTTAAGGATTTTTTGAGGCACTCAATAAGTTTGCATAAGTGTATTTATTGTGGACATCATGCTTACCTTAAAATGGATCATCCATATTGTCAGCAAAAAACACGTTTCAACGGTCAAGAAGAGAATCGTGAAGCGCCATTGCTAATAACAGGTGACTACATTATTGAGTATGGACATAATAGAATGTCATTTATTGAAAATAATGGGATTGCAAGTAGTAGAAATGATCCATGTAATGAAAGAAATTTAAAATGATTGTGCATATTATATAAGTTGTCATACTTTAAGGATATAGTCATTAGGAATATTGTTTCTTTATGCATACCAAGAAAAATATAGCCTATGCTATTATAGAAACTCTTTTTGGTGCCTTAGATACTATTTCATCATGTGAAGACTTTCGAGAAATAAATATTTGTCAAAATCTTTGGGTTGAAAAATATGATAATGAAAAATATAGAAAACATGGTGCTCCTTGCGTTTGGAAAAAGGAACAACGTGCACAATTCTTACAGTTGATGTCGCATACTCGCTTTCCCACTAGATATGTAAGTAGTAGCATCAGAAGCCAAACTGACATTAAAAGCTTAAGAGGCCTTAAGACCCATGACTATCATATCATAATCAAGAATATCTTACCTATTGTGGTAAATATGTCAAGTTTGGCAAAGGGACCAAGATTGGCAATTATAAGGTTGGGCCTAATATTAAAGAGAATGAGCTTACATGTATTAGATCCTTCAAACTTTGATAGTTTGAGGGAGGAGGTTGTTGAAGTCCTTTGTCTATTGGAACGAGAATTTCCAGCAGCAATCTTTAACATTTCTATGCATCTTTTGATACATCTAGAATATAAACTAGAGCATTGTGGCCCAATAAGAATGAGATGGATGTATCCTATAGAATGATATATGAAGGTTTTGAAAAAAATTGTCCATACTAGGGCAAAACTAGAAGGCAGCATGTCTGAGGGATATTCATTGCAAGAGGCCATGGGATTTTGCACAGAATATATGAAGTATTTTAAAAATGTCAATCGACATGTATGGGATGATGACGAAGATGATAAAGTTGTAGGTGAAGTATTGGAAGGCAATGGATGTTGATTCAAGCTATCATATCAAGAAAGAAGTGCAATACATGCCTTTATTCTTCAAAACACATCTTGGTTCGATAAGTGGCGCAAGTAAAAAAGAAATTACACAATAATTTATTTACTCAATTGCATTTACACATTTATATTATTATTCTTACTATTTGTACGTCATTATTTTATGTAGAAAATATGAAGAAGAGAATCAAACTTGGATGCAACATTGATTTCAAAAGCGCAACCGTCATGATTTGCTTGGAGGAGATTCTTTTCAAAAATTTGAAGAATGGATTGCTAATGCAATCAATGATGCAAAAGAAGGAGGTCATGATATAACAACAGAGGAACGTGAACTTTCACAATCTCCACATTTATGGGCTATGAGTTTTAGTGGAATGTGGGCCTATGGTGGTCACTTAAGAGTGGAAGAAAAAGACAAAGGAAAGACTAATTGTGATTGTGTTGTTAGTACTGAATTTCTTCATGGAAATGAGAATAAATTTTATGTTCGATTCATCCAAGATATTATTCAAGTGTATTTTGGTGAAAATAGTCCTATATTATTAAAATGTAAGTGGATCCGACCATCCATGTTACAATTTGATGAGTATGGATTTGTGCGTGCAAATACACGATAATTTTTATCAGAGACAAATGAGCCATATGTTTCCCCTCTTTAAATTAACCATTCATTTTTAATTGATGATGTAAGAATCCCAGGATGGTCTTATTCCATTTAAACAGAGTCTTGTTCAAAATGAAAAATTCATGGAAGTTGTCGATGTAATGCCTGGTGGGCAACATGCTAATTTACAAGAAACATTCAAAGAAGTGGATGAAGACAATGAGGGATTGTTTGAACAAGAAATTTTGATTACAAATGAAGAAATTGGGAGAGAGAATGTATTACATTTCTCAAATGAGGACAAGGAAGAAAATCAAGTAGATGCAGACACTAGTGATCAAGATTCTGATCTCACTGGCAATGTAGATGATTATTGATGAGCCCCCCCATTTTATGAATTTTTATTTAAGACTTTTATGTTGTTTTAAGATTGTTTTATGTTGTAAGGACACAGACCTTTTAACTAATACTTGTTTGAAAGATTTAATTTTGAACAAAGTTGCTATATGAATATGTTAGCTTTAATCTTTGTAACCATGCTACACTGTGACTGTCAGTTGTGCCTTATAACACTAATGACTACAAGATAAGAATTTGATGAAATGTCTTTGTAGATAGTCATTATCTTAGACTGTACTTAACTCTATCTTTGTATCATGGACTACTCTGCATCTATTGGGACTACTATGTAATGACAATATTTTGGCTCTATGACTATCATGGTATGGTTTGTTAATGCCTTATACATGCTCTAGATGATTCACTGAGATATGCTTTGTGAATTGTTCGGTTTGATGAGCTAATTATACATTATTGTTTATTTGGACATCAAGAAATGAGGAAAAAGAATTTAAGGCACAAATTAGATGATAGTGATCATATTTCTGAATTTCCAATCACAGATTATGAGCACTCTCGTGAAGAACATGTGGCCAAAAATAATGATTTTTAATCGCATTTAGGTTTGACAAACAGGCAAGTTGTAAATCCACTAAGTAGTATACTATTTGTTTAATATTGTTTAATGAAATTTAATAGGAAATATTTTTATGTACATAAGACATGATATGATATATTTTTTTGTTTTTCAGCCAAGAAAAATAGTGCAGAGAAAAAGCAGAGAAAAAACAAAAAGAAAGTAAAGATACAATGCGGCCAACTCGTAGAAGCCAATGTTTTTGTGACTCAACAAATGTATTTGGTGAAAACTATAGTTGTGGTGATGTGCAATCTCACAAAGCACATGGTGATGTGCAACCTGATATACCACATGGTGATGTGCAGCCTAATATACCACATAGTGATCTCTTAACACAAAGTCTAAGAGAAATTATTGAAAAACAAGAGAGAAAAGGAACAATGAATTTGCAGATGATTTATTCAAGTTTAAAGGATGTGTTTGAAGTGAAATCTAAAAAGACCACTACTGATCTATCTACTCATGGCACACATAATGTGGTAGAGGAGCATGAAGTTCCAGTGGCTCAGAGTGAAGTTGTTGCATCTCCAACTTTTGATGGAAGTACTGGATCAGCTAGAAATATTGGTAGTGGTTTAATAGAAGATGTGGCCTCTTTTGTTAAAAGAAAGAGATTGATTCAAGATTTATATAGATCTGTATAGAAGAATGCAAAAGAAAGAAAATTAGAAGGGAAGAAGGCATTCTTGGTTGAGGTGTCAAGAGATGGTTAACCCATTGGGCAAAATGTTGCAAGGTGGACCACTGAGTTGGGCGTAAGATGTAGGGCCCATTTGGATATATGTAAATCAAATTTTGCAAACCAAGATCCACAAAGTGTGGAAAATGTTATTAAAAAAATGGAAAATGCCTTTGACACTATTAGTGGACAAATCTCAAGAAAATATTAAAAAAACAAGATGAGACTTTTGATGAACAATTTTAGATACAATTGTAGAAAAGCAATCATGGAGGGAAAAGAGAGGTCTCACTACTCCACTCTATCTCCAAAAAAGTGGGAGGCATTGAAAGAAAGCATGCGTTCTGAAGAATATTTGACAATGAGTCACAAAGGCAAGAGAGCAAGAGATAATGTGAGCATTGAATATATGTCATTTGGCCAAGGCGGGTTGCAAGCCAAAATGGACAAATTAGGAGTAAGTGTATGGGCTTTTGGTTCAATCTACATTGTGTTTTTAAATTAATTTTTTTTTGGACTGACTATATGTTAAAATTGACATTGTATTTTAGGTGGAAAACAATAATAGAGAAGCAGGTAGTATGAAGTGCAAATCTAGTTCATCCACAAAGATTTCACATCCATCTATTGAATGCCCACTAAGAGCCTCACAAAATCATGTCAACTCAAATGAAGGGTTAAAATATATAATGAATTGCTTACACAGTATCACTGAGAAAGTTTCATAGTTGGCTGCCTCTGTTAAGCCCATAATTTATGCATGGAATGACCATGATTTCATGGATTCAGATCATGTAAGAGTACATCCCTCAATATTTTGATTCTCACCTATATCATCTTTATATTGTATTTTGAATATGTATGCAAATGTATTTTGATCATAAATAGAACAACAAATCTATGAAATTTTGCCTTTTATTGACTATTTTTTAAATGAATTACTCCTTATATGGATAATTTTTTAAACTACATGCAGAGAAATTTTATCAAAGAAACAAAAAAACAAAAACACCTTGATGCCAATAGAGTTGTCGATATTGATAGTGATGATGATGAATTCAAGCAGTATGTGAATGATATTCATAGTAGTAGTTGTGCTCAACTTGAGGTCAGTGCTATGAAACCTTTACTTTTTCTTTTTTTTTAGTACTTGTTTTTTCTTTTGTGCCAACATACTTCTGATGATCAAATTGAATATTTAATCAAATTAAAGATAACATTCACTATAATGTCCCTACTTTGAAATATAGTTTAATAATAAATAAATATAATATATATTTATAGTACATGAGAAATTAGTATGCTTATAGTCTAAACCATGTTATTACTACAAGTACTTAAGAAGATGGGAATGAGATGTTCCAAAGAGGGGTAGTCTAAATTCAAGCAATAGGTTAAGTCCCAAGAGAGGGTGGGTATCAGCGAACCATAAGCCTTGAGGGTATAGGCCCAAGATAGGTAAGGGCTTGGATCTATAAACTTTGAGGGAACCTATTGTATTTGGTCTCTAAGCGCTTTGGTAACATACATATCCTCCTCCTTCCTTAAAGTTGAAGTAGTAACAGAGGTTGGTAAATTGAATTAAGAATTAGGGATTAGGGATGAAAGAATTAATTATCTAGTATGATAAATTGATAATTTATTCTTTAATGATTGATAAATAATTTGAACTATGACAATATCGAATAGGGAACATTACAAAATATTCAGCCCCTATGCACAACACAAGATTGCAACTTAGTCCTAGAGCATGATGACTAGGAAATTAATGGGCATGTTGTATTTAAGTTTGATCATTTGACATTTAACAAAGACAATCTATATGAACCATTTAATAAAAAATATTTTTTATACTTTTCTTGACTATTAGATGAGCTTCCATACATCAGGTTCATCACAAATAACTGATCTGTGTAGTACAAATAAGGTTTTTCTGATTATTTTTACTGGTATCTATGGTTAAATTGGCCCAAATCAAGAAACTGCCATTTGCATATTCAGGTGGCATGATTAGAGGTCAACAATTAGAAACAACACCATTATTTGCATACTTCGAAGGAATAATTAGACACAACAATTAATCATCATCCCCATAAGAGATGGAGAGAAGACTGATAACATAAGTTTATAGTTGTATCAGGGACAGTAGAATGGTATTTCCATAATATTAACCAAAACATTGTCATTGCATAACCCCCACAGTTATTTTAGACATAGAAAATATATTATATGTCATCAGTTTGATAGGGACCATACATTATGAGTTCTAAGTATCACTTTCATCGTAACCCAATAATAGTTGCAGATTATATATCACTTCAGATATCAACTATACCAATTAGAGGGATAAATATATCGATATAGCAGATTATAACCATCATTCTTAGTGTAAGTGGTAACTACTATTGTATATATCAGTTCTCATGAAGGTTTTGAGTTAATTACTTAAAAAAGGAAGTCATCTGTGATTAAATAATTCCTTATTCTTAAGAATTCATAAGAAGGGACATTACATTCACCAACATTCCACACCAAGAAATTCAAGCAACCTTATCTATTATAGATAATATCACAAGGAATTGGTACCCACGACAATATGTTCTACAACTTGCACAAAAGAAATCAAAGTCTATTGTATTGCATTAAAAAAGTCTTGATAAATTCTTGCAAAGATCTAAAACTATCTAATGATGACTAGTATTACAAAACCTTCTCATATATATGAGAATCACGAGTCTTTTGAAATGAAGGTGTGCACCCCTTTTGAACTAAACAGGTATAGTTTGTTAAACTTAGACAAACAAATTAAGTATGCCAATATGATTGATATAATCATCATCCTGGTAACACTAGAACTTTGAGGTCCATTTCTTCATTGCACTCTCCATGGTATAGGACATCCAGATCACATATGGAGCTAGATCCCCATCCTCATTGACTAGTCCTCTGGCTGTGCTCATGAAACCTATCAATTGAAGTTGTCAGTCTCCCAATGACATGAGTTCTCCATCATGTAACATGGCTAGCAATTGGATCAATTGTTCATTCTCCAGGAATTGGATGGCATTTTTTCAACTTGTTCCTGAATTCACTGTGTGCCTTTAGCAAGGTATCTGCTTCATTCTTATCCTCTGGAGTCATACAGTCGTGAGTGGTCATGATCTCTTAGATCTATTCATGCAACCTCATATGCTTTGTGTATGCTTTGATGGTACCAGTGTGCATCTTCCAAAAGTCTTCAGAATACTTTATCATAACCTTAAAATGAGCATCAACTATGTCATCAACAAGCTTGATAGTGCGAGCCTGTGCAACTTTGAGCAATCTATTCCCCTTCTCGCTCTTATACCTCCAATATGAAGCGTTGTGATTTTTTTCAAGTATATCTTCATCAGTTTCATAAGTAGAAAGTCCAACCTTTGTAATCCTTGGGGCCAATTCCAACCGTAATGCCTTATCCTACCAATATTGTTTCTCTTCCTGTGCTTTCTCATAAAGGCCTTTGACAATTTGGTTTTCCCTCACCAAGAACTCAACTTGTTCTTTGTTTATCTTCGCAACATCAAGGTTTAACTAGGCAGTGATCCTAGGGTTTGTTTTTCCAACTTGATAGATCATGAGGTGGCCAAATGCTTCATCTGTGTCTACCAACAGAGGTCTCTTATCTCTTGGATATAGAGCCCATAGCAACAAGGCCTTCTGCTCTGGATCATACCCTGAACCTATAAAAATCCTATCAACCTCCTCTGGTAACAATTATTTGTCATTGTGATGCTTTCTCCTGAAGCTATGAAGGATAATAGCAGCTTTCATTTCCCACCTAGGGTAAATTATCACACCAACGTCCTTGAGGAGCTATCTTCCTCTTTCAGGGGTCATTTCTCTTTTCTCGACATTGATTTCCTCCTACAACATTCATAGAGTGTCTTCCTCTTTCATGATTCCCATCTACAGCTTTATCATCCTACCTTTGTATTGATATAAGAAGGTTTCAAACTCAGGAGTGTTAACAAACTTTTGATCTAAAACAAATTCCTCATGCTCAAGGATTCTGATATCATCAATTTTCATCTCGTAGGGCTATCCTCTTGCTAGATCCATGTCGTTATCAAGTCCAAACCCAGCAGGTGGCACATATTCTTCTATGTTAATAAATTCAGCACTGGATTTAGGGGATAAGCAGGCAATGGGAGTAGTCTCCCTAGGATCTTTAATCCTTTCTCTAAACACACAATGGTACTGCATTATCTAGAATCTCCAATTAATGAGACAATAATTTTTTGATTTGGCCATGGGGTCGTCAATTGCTTCCAGAATTTCTTTGTTGATCTTGCCCCTCCTCAATTTCCATTCATATGCTTTAGCTACCTTATCGTGTGTCGACCTCTTCTTGATTGCTTCCTCCCTTTCTAAATTCTTGATGAATTCATCAATCATTAATGGCACATGTTCTATGGCTTTCAATCTCTGTGACATTCTAGCCCCTCGCATATATCCTTCTAGATCAAAGTTGGGCCTAGGGTCTCCTTTCACAAGGTGGAAATATTCTAACTTATTTTTCAGTAAACCATAACTTTTCGAACTCTTAACAAAAAAATCAGAAAAGGACAACAAGCTAGGCACAATTGACTGCTTCCAATGATCTATAAGATTTTTGGCACTGGCTATAGACAATTGCCTAATGATTTCCAAATAAGCAATTATGTTTGGGATAATCACAGGCAATAAGGAAGGTTCTCCCTCGAACCCATACACCCTAATTTGTGTGTAATCCAAGAAATAGTACTAATCCCCCTAGTTATGGGTAATGTGGATTTCTTCATCAAAATCTTTAGGTCGAAGGAATTTCTTAACCTGAGGGGAAAGTAAAAAATCACATGGATGTCCAAGCAATTTGTATAACAGTTTCACAAAATGTTCTTCAAAGTGCATGTACCAGTTGTTAATATATCTTTGGTCCCAGGTTGATAACCATAATTGCACTGGCTTGTGGATTCCTGCTTTATCATACTCCCTAATGGATAGACCTTGATTCCATAGCCCTATATCTTGACTAATGTATAATAACATATGCATAAGGTGAGAGTAGTATCTAAAATTCACATTAACCCTGTCTCCCTTTAATTTTTATAACCCATGGTTGATGGCACGAGCTAAGTAAGAAGCATAATCAAAGGTCCTTGGGTCCTTTGATTGGATGTCGGCACAAATCACCATAGCAGCAATGTCCATTATTGGGGAGGCGTCCATGCCCAACACTTGTGTAGTACAATAATAGGTGATCTTAAAGTATGGAGAAAACAAGTTAACATCAAATGGGGCTTTGTCAGTATCTGCAAACAAAGTCACAGCTCCTTCGGTCTTCAGTCTGTGTAGTGGGAGTCTCCATCATTTATAAATTCTCTCCATGTTTAAATACTCATCCACCAACTTTTTGGCATCAACTTCATCCTCATGCCCCCATTCCAGACAAAAAACTTCCTCAATGTACTCTTTACTAATCGGCAACAGGCGGTTCCCTTTATAGTCACAGATGGTTTGTGTTTGTGGGTCATATCTGTCTACCAACGTTGTTATCAGCTCTACATTCATAAAGACGTTGGGAATGACAAGTCTTCCTAGATTCATCTTCCAAATATTGCACACTGGTTCTACTGTAAACCTTCCAGCATAGCTAAAAATGAACAATTCATGCCCTTGAACGTCTGTCCAAATGTCCCCTATGTTTTCAAATCTATCTTCCAATCTCTCATCGTAGTTCTTAATTTTTCTAGACCGGTGACTTGAGAGAGGGAATTGGTCTATTAGGTCCTAGTCTAAGGGTTGGCCTTCCTTTTTTTGTCATTTTGGATTTTATTCTTTGGTTTGAGGAGGGTGAGGCTCTTTGTTCTTCTTTGTTTTAGCTTTCCTAGACGACGAAGCTTCCATCTTTATGTTCAATTCAAAAGAAGACAAGAAATTTTGAGAAGCACTTACAGTTTTTACTTCTTTCCGTGAAGAATTTTGTGACTCATGTTGCACCAGTTCCTTCTTTCCTTGATGAATTTATTCGCCTAAACTATTTTGGTATCTGAGTAGTTTGATTACTTCTATTATTGAAATTATCATTAAGAAACGCATTTTGAATTTATGACGATGTGACTCATTTGGATTCGTGTAATATTTCTCGACAGATTGATTGTGCTTTTTTGTTGATTTCTGCCTTTTGATGCATGAGCGTGCCACATTTCCCAAAGGCAACTCTTATTTTGATGAAACATACCCCTTTGATGACTTTATTTTCATGTTCTTCGATGCCCTAGTTTCATCGATGCCCATCTTCAGTATATACCCAACACTATTTATTTTGTTTCGCTGAAACTCTCTCTTCACTCAAGTGTTTTCACCTTTTATCGATATGTATTTTCTATCGACAACCATATTTCGATGAGTTATCCATTGAATTCATCGATATTGGATTTTTCGATGAAAGGTTCCATTTCACCATGCACTCTAATGCTTTAATCGATAGCTTGTTTTCATCAAAACCCCTTTTACTTTGATGAGATCTCATTCCATTTCATCGATCTGTGACTCCAACCAGAGGGCCCCACTTCATATCCACTTTAATGAGTCTCGTGCTTCGGCAGATGCTTTTGGGATTTCACCGACATGTCCTTTTCATCGATGAGACCATCTCTATGAGATCGTGCCCATTTTCATCGAACTAGATACTTCGATGGAACTTGGTCTTTTGATAGATACTTTGAGGGTCAAGTTGATGTGCTTGTCTCGCTTTCTTTTCATTTCGATGGAACATTCTGCTTTGATAAGTTGTTTATCCCATTCATCAAAACCCTTGTTTTATCGATGAGTTCCTTTCACTGAAATTTGGCATGATTCCAATGCAATACATATTTCGATGAAACTTTGCCTTCGCTAAGAGTTCATTCAATTCTTCCGACATCATCCTTTCATTGAAAAAGTTTGCTTCGGAAAGACCATTGTTATTTTCATCGATGTTGGGTTTTTGATGAAACTTTAGTGTCGCTAGGTGCCTTTTTTATTTCCTTGACATCGCTCTTTCACCAAAAGGCTTTTCTGGTTACATTTTAATGCCTCTCAGGTTACCCTAATGAGGGCTTTGACAGCCTTCCACTAAAATGTGAATATCTCATCCAATACTTAATGGAATCAAGTGATTCGAAAGCCAAAATGAAGTGGATTCACACCTTTATCCAACCCAATAGGTTTTAGAACCTGACACTAATTCTATGACATGAAATAACATTTGTAATCAGACTGTTATGCAGAATAATATAAGACAATATGTGCAAAAACCTACTTTTACTGACATTGCAGTATTTCTTATAATTGTATGACTATTACAGTGAATTCATAACTTTGGTCTGCTAGATGTCTTTTTTTTCAGCTATAGAATCATTGCAATTTTTTTGAAATTTTCTTTTTACAATTATTTTAACACGCGTACTATTAAATTAATGGTTGTTTTATTTTGCAAATGAGGGTAACCATTACATATGTATTAATATAACGTTTATTTTTTGTTTTTGTAGAAACACATTGATAAATTCAATGAAGGTGATAAAGTTAGGTTGTTGGATCCATTTGATAGTGTTGACGTTGGCATTGGGAGGATTCACTCCCTATCTATTCTACATGGAGTAAACTTAAAAGTAACAGGCAACGCAAATGTGAACATTTTAATGGTCACAAGTAACATACCTCTTCCTTATGAAGACAAAATAGATGGAGTCATTCATCTGAAAGAGAAGGAGGGAACCTTCACAAGGTGGTCATTAAAATATTTGCAAAAAATGATGTAGTTGTATATGTTTATCATGTTTCTTATTGTTTTATGCAGTACTTTGAATATTTTGAAAGAGTTGGAAACTCTTACACAACTTTGACATTTTTTATTATATTTACATATATACCCTTAGACAGATTTGACATCTTATAAATTGATTTATATATACATATTTGCATTATATTTTTTTATTGCATATTACCTTGTTTGTCATGATGTTCAATCAATCTTTTAATTCTAACATGTAGCTTGATCGTATATGTAATATTTTTATTTGCTTTTATGATCTAGTTCGAGTTTAATGTTATATTATTTTTGCATTATAAAATGATTAAATATACTACCAATGGATGTAAATATATGACTAAAATAAAGACTAGATATATGACTATGGTGACTAAATAAAAGACCATTTAACAACAATCAATGATTAAATTAATGACTCAATATATAACTAAATTAATGACGAAATATATGACTAAATAAATGACCAGAGAACAACAATCAATGAATAAATTAATGATTAAATATATGACTAAATTAGTAACTAAATATATGACTAAATTAGTGAGTGTCATGACTAAATAAATGACCAGATAACAACAATCAATGACTAAATTAATGATTAAATATATGACTAAATTAGTGACTAAATATATGACTAAATTAGTGACTAAATTAGTGACTAGATATATGACTAAATCAATGACCAAATCGATGACCAAACCAATGACCAAATCGATCAATCAAAACAACTAGCGGTCACATGACCAAATTGATTTATGACTGGCAATAAACTACCAGTGTTCACGTGATCAAATTTAGTCATTTATCTACAATTTTTGGTAGTTTTTTTAGTCATATATTATTGTTTTTGTACTAGTGTCTATAAGTATTAACACTAAAGAGTCCTTTCAAAGCTTTATCAGTAAGGATAATGATTTGTGAAGTGAAAAATAAGAATCATCCTCAAGACTAAAGCCATCCAAGCTATTAAAAATAAAGATAAATTCAAAGTTGAATGCTTTAGAAAGAAAAAGCTATACCAAAATACACGAAGCAAAAAGCTTCTAAAATCTTACTCCAAATGTATTTAAAAGTTATATCAAAGCGATTGGAGAAAGTTAAAAAAAGAAAAGAAAAATCAGAATGACAAGGATAACCTTACCAAAGCTATAAACGCTTGACTAGAAGTAAGGCTCTATCTAAAGAAGTCAAAATTGAGGAAAGATAAAATAATAGCTTGGAAAATCATTACCTTACTGATATATTTTCAAAGGAAAGAACTAATCACAAGCACACACTTGAGATACTTGAAAAGGCCTCATAGTAGGGAGAGAGTTTAATGTCTGTGGGGTGGAAGTATAAACATTCTTAGGAGAACTTAAATCATAGTGGATATGAATTCATTTTAAAGTCTAAACCAAAAGGTTTTTGGTTAAGAGTGGAGGGTGGCAAGTTGTTATGTGCAAATACAACATACCCCATTTAGGCTATGAAATGGGGACCCACCGAATTTTTTTCTAAGTGGGTCTTCTAATTTGAGAGATAAGAAGTGTGATTGCGCAAATAAGATAATTGCAGAACAAGAGACCACTTTGGAAAGAGTTCTATGTAAAGAAAACTCAATTACCCCGATAACCATTTCACTCACAAGAGAGTTAGGATGCGGAGAGCACCGGGCTCTCGAGAGAATGTGGAAGGAGTAGGTAGAGGTAAAAGTCAAAATAAGATGAAAATGACAAAAGGTTGAAATTTACCCGCTGCCTGATGCTCCGTGCAATTAAATAGGTAAATAACCTAGCAAGAAGAAGAAGCAGAAGCATGGATAGTTTGTGGAAAGTTAATTGTCAGGGAAGATTGGATAGCAAAGTTAAATCTAACCTGAACCCCAACAAAGTTGAAAGGAAGACTTGTCTCTTAAGGTTGAAGCTAAGTCATGAATAGGAAAGCGAGGAGCAGATAGAGTGTGGCATCGAAGGTAAATGATAGAGTGATTCGTAGCCCATTAATAGTGTTGCAAAGAGCATCGCATTTTCTGATTAGGCTTGGTTAAGGGTTGCGTACATAGATTAAATTTGAAGCACGTGTTAAAATCCTCTAAAGAACTACACTATGACCAAAAAGCACAAAAAAATCCATGGTAGCCGTTAGAGATAGGTTTTTTCAAAATTCCCCTCAGGTTTTCTAGGTCATTAACTCACTCTGTCCTGAATTAAGTGTAATGGATGTTGGATCATAAATAGTAAGAAAAAAGTAATGGCTTAAATTATGCAATGGTACAATTTAGAATGCTATAAGTTGCAGGTAAAACAGGGGCGAATACATGAGAAAGAACAAGATATCTCAATGGATAGTGTACTTAGACTCTTCTAGTGATTCTCACAGAGAAATAGGGATAGGAAAAAATGAGGTAATGGGAACCAAAAATGAAAAGATAAAACAAGAATTCAAATGGAGATTTTCCCAAATAGCACCAATACATTTGGACTAGATTTTCGACTCAGGTTTCTGACGGAGAAGGTATATTGTGGCCAATTTTGATTTTTATTGAAAAAATGCCCGCATTCGTTGTAATTCCGACGGAAATTACCCATTTGGTTTCGACGAAGAAGGCATTAGCAATGAGAATTTTCTTTTTTACAAAAAAGTGCTCAAGTTCATCGTAATTCCGACGACAACGACCATTACAAAATAAAAAAAGAGGCGAGGAATTGATTTGTGAATTGCAATCGCGCGTAGGCATTTGTGGTGACTTCAACCCCCAGAACATCAAACCCGTGTCGAAGGCAATCCCACACAGGAGGTAGATTCAAATTGCCCTAGTTTTTAATTTCATGTTGCAAAAAATATACATGTGGTGGTTAATTGTCCTAGTTTAATCTCGTAAAACCATAGAACTGTGATTGAGGAGTGAGCGTTCAATTTTGTATCAGCAATCCCTTCCTCCCATATATGTGCGTGTTGATTGTTCACATGAGATCACATCTCTTTACGGCATCGTATTAAACAATTCACAAGCCATGTCCATGTTTCCAAATTTTGCATTCATGTCAAGTAGGGCATTTGCAAGTACAACACCTAACAAAGTTCCTCTATCTATTATGCTTTGATGGATGTCCATACCTTGTTCCAAAGCTCCCACTTTTGCACAGGCAGGGAGGATGCTGGCAAAGGTTGTGGAATTTGGCTTTATGCCTTCCAATTTCATTTGCTTGAAAGCGTTTGAAGCCTTTTCAACAAATCCATTTTGTGCATATCCAGCAATCATTGCAGTCCATGAGACAACATTTCTTTTAGGTATTCTATCAAATAGTTCACGTGCCTTGTCTATGCTTCCACATTTTGCATACATGTCTACCAAGGCAATTACAACTACAACATTTGACAAAATTTCTCTATCGTTTATGCTTCAATGAATGTCCATACCCTGTTCCAAATCTCCCATTTTGGCACAAGCAAGGAGGATAGTAGCAATGGTCATGGAATTTCGCTTTACACCTGTTGGTTGCATTTGCTTGAAATTTTCTAAAGCCTTCTCAACAAATCCATTTTGTGCAGTTGCAACTACATCTAATGAAATTCCTCTATCTTTTATGCTTTGATGGATGTCCATACCCTGTTCCAAAGCTCCCATTTTGGCACAGGTTGGGAGTAGGCTGGCAAATGTAACTAAAGAAATGCAATGATTAGCTCCAAAGACATCAAACCACTACTAACAAAACTGAGAGTCTAAAATATGATTGGGAATAGTGTGAGCTATCCTGATATAAAATATTTTATTTTCAATTTCAACTAAAACATAATTACTCAACCATTTAATGTTATTAATAAGTGTTTAATTTATGAAAGAGATAAATGGTTGGCCACAAGTACATGAGTTACTAAATGCACACAAATAAGTGAATTTGATATTCAAAACTATCTACAATGAATTCAATTCTTGTCCATTAGTCATTTATGTTTGCAATAAGCATCTTTCTTTATTTTCCTTAATCTTTATTCATAGTTATGTGCATATTTCACAATCTATAATTAGGATATCAATTGATATGGTTGAACACTAGCATGATGTTTGTGTTGTGGTATAGATGCATGGAAACATAATTATGGGATTGTTATATTATAGAGATCATAAATCTAGATATCGCATATTAGTTCTAGCTCTTCTTGGATTGAGTCAAAAGTTGACATACAGTCATAAAGCCATTATTAGCAGATCTATCCATTTCTAGTAAAGACAATTGAGAAAGTCATTTTGATATTAAGAGTTTCTTATCTGTTTACCTATTGATCATTATTAAGCCATAATATTTAGGTCTATTTATATCTCTTGCAAAACCTCTGTAAGTGTCCTAGATTGTCCCTACTACTCACTCTTCAATTCGGAAAAATGGAGTTCTAAAGATTTGTTGCACAAGATGGTGTTGAATGTATCAACAAGGCTAGCATGGAAGGCATGTTCAAGCTTCCACTTGTACAACTTACAACAAATGATTTGTTCATAGAAGAAATTCTTGAAATAGGGATACAATCGAAAGACAAGTAAGTACATACAAACCTCCTCAGTTGAAAGTAAAATCTATGTATAAAAAGAGTACATTGAACCCCAATCCATAAACACAATAGAGATACCGATGGAGACTTAATTGGATGTAGCATGTCGCACCAAAGTTGTTAGAGTATGCTAAGCTAGTACATAATGTTTTGTAAAACCACATTAGTATTTTACCCAGATCATTATCTACCAAAACTAACTATAGTAATCCTTTTGAGGATTAATTTCATGGTGCTAGATCTTCATTTAGTTCCACCTCTTGTTGGAGAAAAGAACAGTTATTTCTTGAGGTAGATGAATATCCCATCAACAAAGCACAAGACCCTTTCTAGAATATAATAAATTCTACTCCAACAAAAGATCATGGGAGTTTCACTAGAGATATTGAATAAGAGATAGACTTCTACTGGTGCATTAAAAGCATTGGCATGTTCTTCATTTATTGATGTAAACTCTCTGTGACGCTGCCACAACCAACAAAGGTGTAAAAAGTTGTTTGCAATGCATGGATTTTTAGGATTGTCCTTTGAGAAAATAGAATTAAAGTATGGAAGTAGGATCTACCAACTCCTGAGGGAAAGACCATGTCAGACAATAATTTCTATTTTCTTACCTGTGAAGAAAGACCATGTCAAACAATATCAACTAACAACAAAATAAGGAGACAATTGCTAGATTGTGGTCTAACTTGAAAAGAAAAGGTGATGGAAAATGTTATTGTCCATGCAAAATTTGTAAGGGGTTAAAGACTAGAAGACTTCTAATCAAAACAACGAAGAAACATTGTACGTTGTATGGTCACATTGACGGTGGACATGATTATCATCCATTGGTAAGTTTTTCATTATATCGTTTTGACAATTTATATACATAATAAATCACGTGATGATGAGATCATGATCACGGTGATAGTTCTGATACTTAATATAAGTACAGATCCAATAGCCAACAAGATGAGAGGGGGGGGTAAATCATACAAACTTAATCATCCATAAAAACATCAGATTCAACCTCGGTAACATATATATCAGTCCTATAACCAAAAACTGTCAAACATGCTAACTCAAAAGCATATGAACAATATAAACCTCATAACACCAGATTTAACGTGGAAACCCAAATAGGGAAAAACCAATGTGGGATTTCAGACCCACTAAGAAATATACTCTTCTAGAGTATGCTCGGTTAAAAGAAAATCCTGTTAAAGATTACAAACACATTGCTAGATGTGACCCGGTTAAGGGATTTCCCTCAGATCTGTTAGGATCTTCACTTTGTTAGAAGTGACCTTGTCAAAGGATTTCAAACACTCAATCAGAATGTCACCTTGTTAGAGGATTTACATATAAGACTATTAAGTCCACTCGGTTAAGAGATTTCCTGTCACTTTCACAAAATAACAGTAATACAATCTATCTGCAACTTCACATCTAAAATGCTAAAGTAGATTCCTATTTGTTCAATACAATCTAGACATAGAACTAATCTTGTCTATCTGCTGGGCATCAATACTCTGTTATTCTAACAGGTCTTCAAGCTTTTGTGCTCAGTAATCACTATGTAGCATCCCTATGCATACACTTTCCCGCATACATTGTTTATCAATAGTTTCCTATTCATAAACAATCTTCTAACCACTTAATCTCCTTGATCACATTTCCCATGATCAATCATAGCCATCAGATCTTCAATCTTGTCCAAGTTCATTGTATCTTTCGATCTGAAAATGTTTTACCCCGCCTAGAACTTGCACATTCACCTTGGAACTTGTGTTAGGGTAATGCAGTTCAATCTGAGTTGTAGATCTTCTTGCCAACTTTCCATTGCCTTAGATTCATTTAACAAACTTCTTCCATGGCTTGCCAATCATTGATCCACTCCAGCTCATCAGCTTCTTTCATTAAATATCACATGTAAACATTTAATGCATTCTATTATAGCTCGGTTACAACTCGGTGAATACTAAACTTCACTCGGTAGACATTCTATCTTCATTAACCGACTGCGATAACCTTAGGGTTTACCAACTAGGTTCTTTGCCTGATAACATAGTATAGTATTAACCTTTACATTTTACAACATATGTATGATGTTTAAAACAATCTAAAACATCAAGATCTCATCATTGTCTAACTCAGTAGTAGTTTCCCATTGAATATCTTATCCCCTTATTCATCATATTCTTTCTTGTGTCTTTACCGACTTCTTTATAATCTTCATATCATACTTCTCAAGATATGGCAACATCATACTGAACTAGAAAATCAATTTCTTGACATCAATGACAAAATAATAATATCAAGATAGTAAAACATCTTTAATCAGTTATGTCCATAATCATCAACAACCTTCTCAATATCCTTATAATGTAATATTACCAACAATCTCCCCCTTTGGCATTGATGGCAAAACCAATTGATTTGATCTTTAAAAGATTCACATTGCTGTGATTCTGAAATGCTAAAATGCTCTCCCCCATTCATCAGACTTCTCTTCTATTTTCAGTCTTTATTTCAATCTGTAGTCTTCTCTCAGTCTTCTCAGGTGTTCTCCCCCATTGGTAGGTCTTGTCCTCCTTAGGTCTTCTCTCCCTTAGGTAGGTTTTCTCCCCCTTTGACAATAATGCCAAAAAGAAAAAGAACTAAAACATAATTTCTTTCTGTAAGAAGTTATTGCATGTTGTTGTGTATCAACTGAGTCTCGGTCAGAGCATTTGTCTTCAATTCCCGTTCCCTGTATCATTCTCTGTATTATCTCAGTATTAATTCTAGTACACTTTCAGAAAAACATTCTAAAGTGTATCACTCCAGCATCAACTCCCCAAAAGATATTCAATAAAGTCATCGAAGTGATGCTTTCACCGAACTCGGTCAGTGAGTAAAAGATAGGGGTAGGACCCCTAACTTACTTCTGAGATATTCAAAAGTGTCCTTTGGTATTGGCTTGGTGAAGATATCAGCTATTTTCTCCTTTGTGTTAACATATTCTGACACCACTTTCTTCTCTTGAGCTTCTTCTCTAAGATAATCATATTTGATAGAGATGTGCTTTGTCTTAGAGTGCATAACAAGGTTTTTTGAGATATTTATGGCACTAGTATTGTCATAGAATATAGTTACTGGCTCGGTAACTTTCTCATTTATACCTTCCAACAGTTGTTTGATCCATGCAATGTTAGTACAATTCAGTGTTGCTGCAACATATTCAGCTTCGGTTGTTGACTGAGAAACACATCCTTGTTTCTTGCTAAGCCAACTCACTAGTCTTTCTCCTAAGAAGAAAGCTCCTCCACTTGTGCTTTTTTTGTCATCAATGTTGCCTACCCAATCAGCATCAGTATAAACTTTTAAATCAAAATCATTTCCTTTCTGATATACTAAGCCATAATCTTCAGTGCCTTTTAAGTATCTAAAAATTCTTTTGATTGCTGTCATGTGTATTTCCTTAGGATCTGCAGAGGATCTTGCAACAATACCTACTGCATGTGCTATATCTGGCCTGATGTGAACAACATATTGTAGTTTTCCAATCATGGATCAGTAGAGTGTCTCATCAATAGATGTAGATTCATCATTCTTTGATAGTTTGCAGTTGGTAGTCATAGGAGTACTTACTGGTTTTGAATCCTCCATTCCAAATTTCTTCAAGATTTCCTTTATGTACTTGGATTGAGTAATGAAAATCTCATTTTTCATTTGCAGTATCTATAAACCAATAAAATACTTTATCTCACTGATTAATGACATCTCAAATTCTTTGCTCATTTCATTTCCAAAGTTCTTGCATAAAGAGTCATTTCCACAAAATATAATATCATCAACAAATATGGCTGAGATTAGTATTCCATTTTCATCATTCTTCATGTACATGTTGTTGTTCTCACTTGTCCTTATAAAACCAATCTTAATCAAATAAGAGTGCAATCTCTCATACCATGCTTTAGGTGCTTGTTTCAGACCATATAAAGCTTTGTTCAATTTACATACCTGATCTTTATTATTGTCATCAAAAAATCCTTCAAGTTGTTCAATGAAAACTTCTTCTTCTAATATTCCATTCAGAAATGCAGATTTGACATCCATTTGATATACCTTGAAGTTTTTGAAAGTAGCATATACCAACAATGTTCTAACTCCTTCAAGTCTAGCAACAGGTGCAAAAGCCTCACCATAATAAATTCCTTCTTCTTGGGCATAACCTTTGCAAACTAATCTTGCTTTGTTCTGAATGACCTCACCTTTTTTATTTAGCTTGTTTCTGAAGATCCACTTTGTACTGATCTCATTTTTGTCCTTCGGTCTGGGGACCAGTGTCCATGTGTCATTCTTCTTGATTTGATCAATCTCTTCAGTCATAGCATTTATCCAATCTTCATTGTTAAATGCCTCTTTCACAATTCTCAGTTCAAATTCAGATATCAAACATGTGTTATGTCTCAGTTTGTTCCTTGTCATCACTGGATCATCCTTATCTCCTATAATCTGACTTGGTGCATGGTGTCTTCTGACATACTTGGCTAATACAGGCTCGGTAGGCTCTGTATGATGTTCTTCATCACTCAGTAACTAGATATTTCCTTCATTTTCTTCAACAGTTATCTTGGTAGGACTTCTCGGTTGGGCATAGACAAATTCATCATAGTCTTCCAGTTCTTTGGAATTCCCTTCATTAGTTCTTTCTGCAAATTCATCAATTTTCACATTTGCACTTTCTACTATTTTGTTAGATGATTTGATCAAACATTTAAATGCTTTGCTTCTAGAAGAATATCCTAGAAATGTTCCTTCTTCACTTTTCTGATCAAACTTGCCATTCCTGTCATCCTTATGAACATAGCATTTACTTCCAAAGATCTTAAAATAACTTACATTAGGTTTCTTGTCATACCAGATTTCATAAGGTGTCTTCAAAGTACCTTTCTTCAATTGAACTCGGTTCAAGGTGTAAACAGTTGTGCTTATTGCTTCTCTCCAAAATGTTTGTGGAACCTTCTTCTCAATCATTAGTGTTCTAGCACAATCCACAATAGATCTATTTCTTCTTTCAACTATTCCATTCTGCTATGGAGTTCTCGGTGCAGAGACTTGTCTTTTAATACCATGATCATTGCAAAATAGGTTGAACTCATCAGATGTGAACTCTCCTCCTCTATCTGATCTAAGACATTTCAGTTGTCTTCCTGTTTCATTTTCAACTCTAGCCTTGTCCCACTTAAACATTTGAAAAGCTTCTGATTTTTCTTTTAAAAACATTACTGATATCATCCTTGAATAGTCATCCACAAATAATATGAAATACTTATCACCATAATAACTTTGAACTTTCATAGGACCACAAAGATCAGTGTGCACAAGATCTAAAATTCCCTTAGAAGTGTAGGACTTACTTGTAAAGCTTGATTTTATCATTTTACCCATCTGGCATCCTCGGCACATAGCATTCTCAGGTTTTTCAAGACTCGGTAGACCTCTTACTCTGTGCTTCTTACTTATCTTGATCAAATTATCAAAATTAACATGACAAAACCTTTTATGCCATAACTAGGTATTATCAATCTTTGCATGCAAACACTTATTGTGAGTTGAGTCAAGGTGAAATGTATTACCTTTTGTTTGTGTCCCGGTAGCAGCTAACTTTCCATTCTTGTCCTGAACTTTGACAATTCCTTTCTGAAATTCTATTCGGTAACCTCTGTTGTTTAGTTGTGCTACACTCAACAAATTATATTTCAAACCTTCAACCCAATAAACATCATTGCATCTTGCTTTATCAAGAAGTGTCATGGATCCTTTACCTCTTATCGGACATGGTGCATCATTACCAAATCTAACATAGCCTCCATCATAATCTTCTAACATAACAAACTTGTGTTTATCTCCTGTCATATGATGTGAGCATCCACTATCTATAATCCAAGAATCATTAGTGTTTATGTGAGATATTAGGGCTTTTTCTTCATACCTTTCTTCATCTGATCCATCCTTGATAGCCACATAAACAACTTCCTCTGTATCAGTCTCATCTGATTTATCATCTTCAGATTCCTCATCAGCAATTAAGCATGTCTTTCTATCTCTTCTTCTGAAGTCTCGGTGTCCTCTGTAATGATTATCTTTCTATCTGTCATCTCGGTAATCTCTCTTTTCAGTAAAATCTTTGTCAGGACAGTTAGAAGCCATATGTCCAATCTTATCACAATTGAAACATTTCAAAGGTAGTTTTCCTTTATACTTACCTTTGCCTCTCGGTAACCTTTTGGCCAATAGTGCTTCAAACTCTTCTTGCTTTCTGATTTCTTCATACAGTTTGTGTACCTCCTCCATGTTCTTCTGAAATCTTTCACTTGCTCCACTGTGATCTCCTTCAGAGTACTTATACTTTCTTTCATTGTAATCATTAGATTCATTCAGATGAAAGGAACTAAATGTAGATTCAACTTTATTTACCAATGACCCACTGTTATCAAAATTACTTAACTCAAATGCATGTATCTTACCAATAGTAGCATCTAAGGAAACTGGCATATTAGGTACAAACCTCAATTCATTGATTGCATAGGCAGGTAGGAGGGTTCTTAATAACTTACTTGTCACATCCTTTTCTTCAATAGTTCCTCCTGCTCCTTTGATTTGATTTACAATCTCCTTTAGTCTTGTACTATACTAGGTTATGTTCTCACCTTCATTCATCCTCATAGATTCAAGTTGTCCTCTTAGACTATCAACTTTTTCTCTTTGAACATGTTCATCTCCTCCATATACAGATATGAGCTTAGTCCACATTGCCTTTGCATCATTGCAGCCTTCTAGATCATTAAACTTAGAATCGGTCAATGCAGATGTTATTTCAATCATTGCTTGAATATGTTCTTGCTTCACCTTTATCTCTTCCATAGTCAATGGATAGGTGCTCGGTACAACAAAATCATTCTCTAGATAGTATATAGCATATTCTCCAACTCCTGATAGATGTAGCTTCATCCTTTTCTGCCATGTAGAGAAACTTGACTTATTCAGCTTAGGTGCATCCCTCTTATACATCTTTGGATCTTTAACTCAATATAAGTACAAATCCAATAGACAACAAGATGAGAGGGGGGGGGGTGAATTATACAAACTTAATCATCCATAAAAACATCATATTCAACCTCGGTAACATATATATTAGTCATATAACCAAAAACTGTCAAACATGCAAACTCAAAAGCATATGAACAATATAAACCTCATAACACCAGATTTAACATGGAAACCCAAATAGGGAAAAACCACTATGGGATTTCGGACCCACTAAGAAATATACTCTTCTAGAGTATGCTCGGTTAAAAGCAAATCCTGTTAAAGATTACAAACACATTGCTAGATGTGACCCGGTTAAGGGATTTCCCTCAGATTTGTTAGGATCTTCACTTTGTTAGAAGTGACCTTGCCAAAGGATTTCAAACACTCAATCAGAATGTCACCTTGTTAGAGGATTTACATATGAGACTGTTAAGTCCACTTGGTTAAGAGATTTCCTGTCACTTTCACAAAATAATAGTAATACAATCTATCTGCAACTTCACATCTAAAATGCTAAAATAGATTCCTATTTGTTCAATACAATCTAGACATAGAACTAATCTTGTCTATCTATTGGGCATCAATACTCTGTTATTCTAACAGGTCTTCAAGCTTTTGTGCTCGATAATCACTATGTAGCATCCCTATGCATACACTTGCCCACATACATTGTTTATCAACAGTTTCCTATTTATAAACAATCTTCTAACCGCTTAATCTCCTTGATCACATTTCCCATGATCAGTGATAGCCATCAGATCTTCAATCTTGTCCAGGTTCATTGTATCTTTCGATCTGAAAACGTTTTACTCTGCCTTGGAACTTGCACATTCACCTTGGAACTTGTGTTAGGGTAATGCGGTTCAATCTGAGCTGTAGATCTTCTTGCCGACTTTCCATTGCCTTAGATTCATTTAACAAACTTCTTCCACAGCTTGCCAATCATTGATCCTCTCTAGCTCATCAGCTTCTTTCATTAAATATCACATGTAAACATTTAATGCATTCTGTTATAGCTCGGTTACAACTTGGTGAATACTAAACTTCACTCGGTAGACATTCTATCTTCATTAACCGACCGCGATAACCTTAGGGTTTACCGACTAGGTTCCTTAGGGTTTACCAACTAGGTTCTTTGCCTAATAACATAGTATAGTATTAACCTTTACATTTTACAACATATGTATGATGTTTAAAACAATCTAAAACATCAAGATCTCATCATTTTCTAGCTCGGTAGTAGTTGCCCATTGAATATCTTATCCCCTTATTCATCATATTCTTTCCTGTGTCTTTACCGACTTCTTTATAATCTTCATATCATACTTCTCAAGATATGGCAACATCATACTAAATTAGAAAAACAATTTCTTTACATCAATGACAAAATAATAATATCAAGATAGTAAAACATCTTTAATCAGTTATGTCCATAATCATCAACAACCTTCTCAATATCCTTATAATGTAATATTGCCAACACACGGTTTATTTATGTATATCAATTTTATATAGGTCGAGCACCCTAGAGAACATGGTATGGACCAACACAACCCTAAAAATATGGTTTTTGAAGTGGATGAACATGGAGGTGTGAATATCGAAGCTGAAGATAATGATCCCATGGAAGATGACAATCATGAGCCAGAAAACACAATTGAAGATGATGGTACAAATACATTGATCCATGACTCATTTAGTACTCGCGCAGCTGATCATGATGATGAAGATGACCTTGCTATTGTTCATGATGTCCCTCTACTTGAGAAGGCATCTGAGGCCCTTTATGAAGGCTCGCAGGCAACTCTTCTCTCCGTTGTATTGTTGTTGGTGAACTTGAAGGTTATGAATGGTTTATCCAACATAACAATGTCACGTATGTTAAGGCATGTCATATATGTCATAATAAACTATGAATCCTGATGTACCATTAATATTCTTTATTATAACAAATTATATTTTGTTGTTGTAGACTGATAGGTGAGTTTTTATTACCACCATCAAATATTCTACCTCGCTCATACTGAGAATTATCTGCCGTTATGAAAGATATTGGAATGGAGTATCAAGCAATAGATGCTTGTCCCAATGATCATATTATATGTCACAAACAACATGAATTTTGAATTGAATGCCCTGAATGTCATATCAGTAGATATCGAACAGATCAAATAACAAAAAGGGTTCCTCACAAGGTTCTTCGCTATATTCCCATTATTCCACATATACAACGATTATTCAAGTGCACTAGCTTGGCACAAATTATGGATTACCATGCACGCAATAGAAGTTGAGATGACATTATTCGAATGCCTATGGATGGTTCAACATTTATGGACATAAAGGAAAAGTGGCTACACTTTAAAGAAGAACCTTGTAATCTTAGGCTTTCATTGGCAGCGGACAGTGTCAATCCATTTGGGGAGATGAGATTTGTTTACTCAGTGTGGCCTATTTTTGTTATCAGCAATAACATTCCTCCATGGATGTCAATAAAGAGGGAACACATAATGTTGGAAATGATTGTTCTAGGTATTTTATCATTTAAATATAGTCTTCTAAATTTAATTATAAATATTGGAGTAAAATGGTCATAATAATTATGTAATGTTTTTGTTCATTCGATTAGGTAAGTACCAAGTTAAAGATATGAATGTATATATCGAGCCTCTTATCGATGAGTTGCTGGAGTTATGGAATGGTGTCACTATGTATGATGTCTCTAGACCAATAAGGACAAAGACAATTTCAATTCCATGCGATGCTTCTATGGACAATACACGATGCCCCAGGGCTAACATATTTTTTTGGTATGTTATAGTGTTTAAGTTGTGTATGAACATTATAATTCAAAAAATTATCATATTTAATCCAATTATACATTATATTGTAGGTCTTCAAACAAAGGGAAAATTCGCATGTCCTATTTGTGGTCCAAAGATGAAATGTCATCATTCAAAAAGTTTAGGAAAGCATGTGTTTGATGAGTATAGGCACTTTCTCCACAAAAATCATAAGTATCAAAATATTGAAAAACATCTTTTCAATGGGAAAGAAGAGAATACATCAAAGCCATGAAGAATGACACCTCACCGGTGGAAGTTGGAATATAATAGAATTAATCGTCAACGTAATGCCATTCCATCTATTGGTTTGTCATAAAACATCTTTTCTATTTTGTTTTGTTTACTGATGATGTGATTGATGATCATGAAGGTCGTGAAGGCATAAATGACCACCTTCCTAAGGGAATAAAAAGTTATCCCTGACAATTTAGTAGGTTGCCCTACTACAAGTAGTTACAAATTGTTCATTTGTTTTATAGTATGCATATTGGAAAGAATATAATAGAGACATTATGGAAAATATTGGATGGAAGGCGTGACAAAGAAAAAATTGTCAAAATATGTAGTGACATTCAGGATTCCAATCATGCAATGATAAATGTCATTCAATCAAATAACCATGGAGACCAGATTAATATAAGTGAGCTTCCTTGGTTATTAACGGACCAGCAAAGCAATGCTATAAAAGAAGTCATACAAAAAATTCGATTTCCCATAGGATTTGCTGCGAACATAAACAATCTCATATCAAAGAAAAGTGAATTTGGGCTAGGGATGAAAACGCATGATTGGCATACCTTCATTAAGGTAATTCATGTTCTTGTGTTTTTAGTATGTATTTAAGTATTGCGCGTATGTGTACTTTTCATTATGTTACAAAAAAATGAAAAGATAATTTTATAATTGTTGCAGTACGTTCTACCTCTATCTCTCCTAGGCGACTTCAACAATAATGTCAAACAAGTCATATATGATCTTGGAAAATACATGAGGTAAGTAGTGATATTTGTTTAGTTCATTGTATAGATATTATATTTGCGATTTGTTTTACTTCTTATGTAATATATTTTTTTGCGTCTTGAATACCTTGTAGGTGGTTGTCATGTAAAAAAATCCATAAAGACGATATAAAATATTGGAAGAGAAAAATTCCTCTTTTAATGTGTGAAATGCAAAAGTGTCTACCTCCAGCTTTTTTCAATGCACAAGAACACTACCTCATACACCAAGTTGAGGAGATTGAATTGTGTGGACCTGTACACACTAGGTCAATGTGGATAGTTGAGAGGCACTTGAAATTTTTGAAGGCTTTGGTTTGACAAAGAGCACATCCTGAGGGTTCCATGGTGGAGGGATATATGGTATACCAGACTATGGTGTACATTTCTGAATATCTTCCTAAGTTTGCAACAAAGATCCACGTGGATCGCATTTGGGATCCCAACACCATTAACAAATTCGAAGGGGAGTACTTGACGAGGAAAGGTAGATTGAGGAAAGTGAGAGGTAATTATAAGATGTTATTGTAGTTAATTAATTCTTAATCTTCAAAATAAATCGATTGTAAGACGTCTATTTATTTTTTTTTACAGTTGGTCGAGAGTGGGATGCACTACATTTGTATATTGCAAACAATCTTGATTGGATGATGGTATGGATTGAACGTTGTCAACATTCTGGATGCACGTTAACATGGGAAGGTGTGGCTTCATTGGTTAAAGAAGCACATCATAATGGAGATTTCAATGTTACGCAAAGGGAAATTGATTTAGCATATGGTTTAAGAGATAAACAAGTACGTATAAATTTATTAATCACCCATATGTTTATCAACTCACAATGCAATAAATTTTACATGTTTGACATATCGTATGTCAAACACCACAACGCTATGTGCTGCAATGGTCATACATTTTGCATAAAAAAGTTGGAAGACACGAAGAAAACTTGTGATTCTAGCATCACTGCAGTCTTTGAGGTGACAAATATTTCATTGAGAAATGACATTCATCCTCAACGGTCTGAAAATAGATACTATGGCATTTTGGATAATATACTTGAGTGTGACTTTAATTCCTTCAAATTAGTTTTATTCATTGTCAAATGGTATAGGCTACGATTGAATAAAAATGATCCTGATAGAAATGTTATTGAACATGATAATTGTTTTATAATGCTAAATACAAGGTCATTTGAACCAGTTGGGGATGAGCCCTATGTTCTTCCAAGCTAATGTGAGCAAGTATTTTACTCAAAGGTTCCACATAAACCGGGTTGGTCATTTGTTGTTAGACATGATCCAAGAGGAAGGTTGATAAAGTATAATGTGATGGAAGAAGAAGATACCAAAGAAGTAGAAGATGAAGTGGATGATGATCATGATCGATAGTTTCACAATGGCGAAGAAGAAGAAGAAGAAGAAGAAGAAGAAGAAGAAGAAGATGAAGATGAAGATGATGATGATGATGATGATGATGATGATGATGATGATGATGATGATGATGATGATGATGATGATGATGATGATGACAGTGATGGTGATGATGGTGATGATGATGGCGAAGATGTTGATGATGATGATGATGATGATGAAGACAACGACGACGACGATGACGACGACGATGAAGACGACGACGACGACGACGACGACAATGACGACGACGACGATGACGACGACGACGACGACGACGATGACGACGACGACGACGATGATGATGATGATGATGATGATGATGATGATGATGATGATGATGATGATGGCGATGATGACCTTGATGTTCATGATGATGAAGAATGAAATGTATGAGGAATGCGATTAGTATATTATCTATTTAATATTGACTTCTTGATAGAATTTTTTTTACATAATTAATTCATTCTATTTTGAATTCTACTGCCATTACATAATTAATTCATGATGCACCTTTTAATATGGAGATGGAGATAGGGAGTGTGACTATTTATGTGACAATTTTTAAACTGTGTTTATTTATGGAAATTGGATTGTTTATTAGCTATGTGACTATTTATGTGACCATTTAGTTGAGGATCATGCATAGTCTACATAAAGTAAAGGTAAGGAATTAAAAAATTTACAACGATTTTGATGACAACATCTTTTTAATATTTAATACTCTTTTTGTCTACAAAGTTCATGTTGTTCATGTTGTGTATGATGTAATTTCGCTAACATTTTTTATATTTTTTCTTTGTCACAGGCCGACATGGATCCATCACATATCGCAAACAGAGATGTACCTTGCAACACTTCTACCGAGCAGGTAAACCTCATTGTAATTGTACAAATTAGGTAGAAGCAAACTGTTACATTATTATGTTCTTTTTTTTTAGTGATTTATACTAATTTTGTAATTGTTAATGATATTCTTGACACAGACGGATGTTCGGGGAAAGGGAAAGGGAGTTGCAGTACCTGAGCACCTTTCTATGGATGTGGAATCATTAGGGTTAAGCGATGATGACCCTGAAGATCCCACAGACCTTGTGAAATTCTTTAAAATGCCTCTTATAAAAATTAGAAAAGAGATTGTTGCTTTGGCAGCCGTGCATCCTACCACTGATGAGATACAACACAGGGTGGAATTATTGTATAAGACAACAGAAAACTTGCAAGTAAGCAGTAATGAAAGCTTTAATTATAACAAAAGTTAAATAATGGTTTATATTTTATTCTCTTTTTATGTCATTAACTAAAATATCTGCGTATTGTTTTTACAGCAATTTATCCGCCCTCATGAAAGTCGTTCCTATGATCAGGGTGTTGCGGGATCAGGTGATGATGATTTTCTTTTATTATCACTTGCTTGGCTTATCACTCTGAGTACCCAAAACACATCATACTTGATAATGTCAATTATCAAAATAAAGGTTCATCCTTGTTTACAATTCTTGCACTTTTCATATATTTAATGTTTGATATAATTAATGTATTATTCTTTAGGTGTTGTCAATGTTATTGTGCAAATGTCGATGCCACCTCATTAGAGGTCACCCTCACCTATATTGCCAACTGCAATGTCGGCAACACATAGCATGCAGACATCCTCTAGTGCACATCATATTGGCCCGCCCACTATTGGTAGATCCCTCTTTTGCTCTATCTTTTGTCATGTGTTTATTTCCCTTCAAGTGTTCTTTCTTGAATTCTAATGCCATTTCATAGTGGATTCATTTTTGCAGGAGGAGATGCACATGAGGATGTGCCACAGGCGACTACTACTGATAACATAGCATCGTTTCCTGGATCTTCTCGTATTGCTAGTACGGGAACATTGCAAGCCACATTCGTGGTGAGCGATGAAGAAATGCTTCCCTTAAAGATACCAAAGGTTTCGGGTACTTTAAAATTATTATTATATATACTCTAATTGTAATTTACTTTATGATCACTCATTTTGGCCTAATGATCCCATGAATTTTTTGTAGGCAATGATATTTTCTATAAACATCTTAGTGACATTGCATTGCAGATATTTGGGCCCACCATACGTAAAAGGTGGTACATCATATGTGAACTAACCCTTATCCACTTTTGATTTCATATCATTGCTAGAATACTTTTCCTTTGATCCATTTCTTGAAGTGTAATAAATGTAGCTTCAGTTCATTTCTGAATCTAACAAGTTTTTTTTTGCTTTAAAAGGTGGAATGACCAAGAAAAAAGGTTAAAAGATGAATTGACAAACCAAATGGTTGAGTGGTTTGGAAATGACACCTTTGACAAAACCAAGCTCCTTGAAAAAGCTGGCACATATCTAAAGTATGTGAGGGACCAATACAGGACCCATTTGGAGAGGAACCTAAAGTATGAGCATCCCCCCATGATTCCAGAGAGGGAGTGGAAGGACCTGATTTTGGATGCCAAGGAGAGAATTGAAAGGAAAAAAGTAAATACACCAGTAGACACCAGAAGAAGGTACGAGATACTATTAAGAATGTAATTATGTACTAATTAATTACTCTTTATATTTATATAATCTAAAATATTTCAAACTTTTTATAGACTGAGTGACACATCAAAGGCAACCAAGGCAAGGCAAGAAAAGCACGGGCAACACAAACTCGGCTCTGGTGGTTACATGAAACTTGTTGCACGAATTGTAGGTATCTCATGTAAACTCCCATATTGTCTCAAAATATTAATAAATTGCAAACGTTTTTTTTTAATCAAACAATGCAAGCAAAATTCATGGTACCAAGCAAAAATGCGGGGCTCTGAATTCAATAGAGTGCCCGTAGAAGATGACAAGACAATTGCCTACCAGCAAGGCTATTCAGCTGTGGCTGATCGACTACGAGAATTGAGTGGGCATACACAACATTCGAGTGCATCCGTCAGACAGGTAAATATGGTAAATGGAAGTTGCTTCAAATTGAATACTTTACCAATAATATAATTGATGTTGAGTTCCAACATAAAGTGACTATATTTCTTTTAAATAAGCAAGCAATGATAACAATGTGCATGTCATTGGAATGTAGCCTGCTAATTATGAAACACCACCTGCACATGAAGGTCTGGATGTGCATCCCACTAGTAGAGGTATTCATTTGCTATTCAAATTTATTTATTTAGCTATTAATAAAATTAAACATCTTAATTTGTAATTAGAGTAGTAATTAATGTAACCTTTCTTGTTAATATTTTAGAGCATGTAGTCGGTAGTGAGCAAGTGGAGCATGATCTGGGTACACAACCTCAAGAACGTGATGTTCCCCACTCAGGTAAAGAGGAACATTGTTATTGCTTTAAACAAATATAATTGCAATTGGTGTTCAACATGTTGAGGTTGAGGTTACACAAAATGATGTGGCCCCATCAGGTAAAGAGCACAACAATTATGTTCTCTAAATTAATGAAATACTTGTAACAATTATAATTTTTTTTTTGAATTTAACCCATTTCTTTGTTATTGCAAAGGACCCTCCTTCGCTTCAGTGTCCTCATCCTCAGTATAGGACTAGGCATACATTGAGATCACAAGCAATTTGCAGAACATCTGCAGAGGGGGGAAATGATGAAGACATCGATGTTCCACTTAGTCTTTTCATAGCTTCAAAGAAAAAACAAAGAAAGAAATGATTGTAATCTAACTTATTTGATAATGACTAATTTTTATGTGTTAGTGAATGTAATTATGTCCTAATTAATGGTTATAGATGATATGTGTTAATTAATATTGATGAATGTTGCGTGTTAATTAATGTTAATCAATGTTATGTGTTAATGAACATTATGTGATATTAATGAATGAATGTTATATTTTATTAATGGTAGAAAGAATTAATGAATGAATGTTATAAGATGTTAACGGGGAATTTAGAGTGATGTTAGGGGGGGGGGAGGGGCCAAATGAGCTTCCACCTTCACGTGGTTGGCCCTGTTAAGTAGAAAATATTAAACTATTCTCGAAACCAAGTGAAGCTCAACAAGGTAACACACTTTTCAATATTTCATTATGTTGCACAGTTAATCTTATTGAATAATGTATATTGAATCTTAATTGCAGGGTCCAACAGAGCCAACACGAATAACAACACCACGAGTTGTTGGGTATAATGAACTCCCATATTGTCATGTCTGTACACGAACAATATGAGTTGCTTCTAGTGTTGATATCCAAGGTGGGACTGCAAAAGTTATGAATATGCCTCATCCTTGTAAGTTTTTTTATTACAACTCCTAATGCTTGAGACTAAACTTTTTGTTCTTGATGTTTTTCACTAGTTGTCATAACCTCTGACTTTAATGCTTGTGCCTTAATAGAACTAGATGTTTCTTGTATGCATACTTGGTCAAGGACTGCATTAATACTCATGTTTCAATGTTGACCTACAAGACATATAAAAGGACAACTACAATTGATACCAGTGCCTTATCCAAGCCACAGAGTCATCTAAGTTTAAACAATACTCCCACAATCAAATATCTCCACACATCCCATAACCTCAGCTTCTATAAAACCCCACATATGCCTGGCATACATAAGAATTTACCCTTATCAAACTAGACTACATTCATCAAATTCAAAATCTCCCACAAGGAATTTACTGATAGAAATGCTTCATGCATATTTAATTTCCCTCCTGGAAAGAAAAGCTAAGAAACGCCTCTATTTAAGATTGCCTTACAATCCATACTCAAATGAATAACTCCAGATTACTCATATTGAAAATAGTAAATATTTGCAAGTAGACCAGAAGACAACACAAAATTTAGGCTCAAAAGTTGATAGTCTGTATATTGATATTAATTTTGAGAAAATATTATAAAACTCGAAGTATTCTCCATAAGACTAGAAAAAAGCTCAGATAAATTTCTGCAACGTTTTCTTACAATTACTTGCGATCATTTTTTTAGGAGTCTTGGTATCCATTTATAATATTATGGATTCATACAAGCTTTGGACCCTTCAAAAGAAAGTTTGTTACAAACAACCGGTCATTTTCAAGAAGTGGTTATAAGTCCTTTTCAGCATCTGCGGCTTCCTCTGCTTGTTGTTCTATTGCAACCTCCTGTAACTACTCCTGAGCATCTTCTTTCTATCCCATATACTTATTTTTCCACTCCTGATACACATCATCACTAGGCCAAGTAAAACTATCAATCTTATGTTTCATATCTTCTAGCCGCTTCCAAGTGACTCGTACATGTCCAATCTCTGTTTCTATGAAACCATAATGAGATTTCACTTTTTCAATTTCCTCAGTTGTTTGGAAAAATAAGGATGTATCATCAATACTAATAATCTGATTGATCCTTAGGGACAAATTGTGGTCCACCTCCTTTAACCAAGTCTTCTCTTCCTTTAGTTGGACAGGACCAATGAAACCTCCTAGAAACATTTCTAATTTATGATTTGAATATTCTTTCCTATAAAGTTGGGCTTTTCTTTTTATACCTGCTCCTTCCACTGAAATAATATTCATCTCTTTTATAAACTCACATGTGGACCTTAGATTGTCATTCTCTTCTGCATCTACATGGGAAGAACACATGAGCTCTAACTCTTTACCTCTAGGCACCCACTTATTTAGGATTGGTTCCAAAGTGGCTTCTTCTTCTCTGAATTTGATCAAAATCTCAAGAATCCTTTTCATATTTATGTATACATTGGAGGTTTTGACTGAGTCACCAAACTTCAAGATGGTGGCTTTCACCTTCTCCTCATATTTGTTTGCATACAATGTCTGAGCTTGTTTCAATTTTTCCAACTCATGTTGGACATTTTTAGGTAATTGGGAACTAGAAGGCATAGGAGAAGGGGGATATTCAATAATGGGACTCATAGGAGGGGGTCTTGCTGGAGAGGAGGCTATCTTGAGTGTAGAAGATTCATTGGGATGATATTGACCTACCAGTTGACTCTGGAGTCCAGCAATTATGCTATCTTTGTTGGCTATTCCTTCTTTAGCATCATTGTAAGCTTTTAAAATAGTCTCCAAGTTCAATTGGAGATTAGCCTTTTCTTGTGCCTCTTTCTCTACCACCGCAACACTGAATTTTGTAGTCTCTAGGATTGTGCTTGCAGCTTCCACTACCCCTATGTCTTGGACTCTTTTAACTATCATGCCTCCTAAGAGGCTAGAATCTGATGCATCCTTCCTTCTTTTGTATTCATCCTTCTTTAAATACCACATGACAAGAGTAGCATTATCCTTTCTAAATGTTACTCCTTCCATAGGCTTTATTTCTTTCCTCACTACATCAAGCACTAAGGCATTAGCTTATCCCATTCAGGGAGAATCAACACACCAGCCTTTGCTACCATTTCTCTTCCTTTCTCAGGGGTGATTGCTTTGAACTCATCCATCATTTCTTGCTTAACCTCTTCTTCTACCTGAGTTGTATTTTTAAGAGGCTGTTCACTTTTCCTCTGTTCACATCTAGTCTTGAATTTATCAATATTTTACTTCCATAGAAACTATATAAAAGCTCCTGATGTGACAAAATTACTGTCAGCTAGGAATTCTTCACTAGCTTGCTTAACAATAAGGTCCATTTCTTGGCCCTTTAACTCACCATTAGTCAAATCCATTTCAGCATTAGGTGGCTCTTCAGGCATCCCCTCTTGGGTCTCCTCATAGGTATAGGCAATCTCACCGAGACTCCCTAACTACAATAATTGTTCAGCCATAGCTTGTTCATCTCCAATATGGATAGGAGACTGAGATGGAGAATATTGAGGCTCATCAGTTTCAATTTCCTTTTTCACTCTCTGCTTCTTAGGGGAATCCTGGATGTCAATGACATCTTCAATTTTCCTCTTCCCTTTTGAAGTGGAAGGCTCACCTGTCACTGGCATTATCACAGTGTACGTTTACCTTTTGTGCATTACATAGTCACCAGGTGGGATATCTCTAGCAAAGGCAGGCTTAGCCAATACCATCTTAGCCTTATCAGGCTCATTTTGCATTATGGCATCCCTCTTTTCTTTTAAGGTCTACATGAGATCTTCAAAATAAAGAATCAGGAATTTTATTTTCTCCTCAAATGGATTGAAGCTAGAAAGGGGGTCATAGCTAGTGTCAAATTGATGGATAAAATCAGGGGCTTTCTTATATGCCACCCACTTCTCCTTCCTCAGTTCTTTCTCATCTAAGCTGAATTCATTTCTAATCAGATCTTCTGGGAATTGAAATTGATGTGGCCTACCTCTGCACACTGCTCCTTTTCTGAACATGCCATTGAAAAAATCCTCAGGGTCTGCACATCTTGACACTGTAGTAGACAACCTATATGGCTTAAAGAATTCTTCAAAAAATCTCCATCCACCCTTAGTGATCACAAAATGGTGAGCCATGGTAATAGTTTGGAAAATAGTCCCTTTACCTCTATTGGTTAGCTCTGCTTCTTGTACTCCCCCAATTTATCTCAGGACTTCTGCAATCCCTATCTTCAATGGGACCTCATAGGGTAGTAAAAAGGGGGTGCCTCTATATCCAAACACTCTAAAAATAGTAGACACAGGGTACAAATATATGTCTCCCCAATTGTGAACAATCTTGATATCCTCTGCAAACTCCTTTGGTCTGAGAAACTCCAAAAGAGCCTTAGGAATTCTAGGGTTTTCTCTGCATAGAAGAATCCTAATTTTAGATGCAAAGCATCTATCAAACTTTAAATAACTTGCATCTTCTCTATCCCAAGATAGAACAGTACTCCACAATTGCACTGGCATCTCCTCTTTATCCTTGACCTTAATCAGGTCCATCTCCTTTCCAAAATAATCAGCCCCTTTGAACAGGAAACATATGCATTAACATGGAGTACCATCCAAATGGCCTATCCACCTTACCATTTTTTATTCCTACTAGCCCTTTATGAATTGCATCAGCAAGGTATGAGGCATAATCAAATGTTATTGCTAGGGAGGGGTTTAGAATTTGTGCAATCATTAACATATAATGGGTTGGCATATTCTTTTCAGCATCCTCTCCAAAAATCTGGCATAATGCCCAATACATACCCTTAGCTCTCAGAGTGAATAGGTTGAGAGAGAATGGTTCCATTGTGCTGGGGCCTACAACTATTAACCCCGCTATCTTTACAAATAATTCTTTCAATGGGCCACTTCTAAGATGATCCCTTTGTGTGTTGTAAACCTGGGCTAATGACTCAAAGTCAATAGGTTCTAACAAATTGGAGGACTCACTGAGTTTAAACACTTTCCTGAATTCACCTTCATTTATCTCAATCAAGACTGATCTATTTATGTTCCTGATGCATCTTGCCATAGAGTCATAATTTTGTGCAATCAGCGCTAATAGATCTACGTCCATAAAAACACTTGGGACCACAAGCTTTCCTACATCCAACTCCCATATGTCATTCAAAGGAGCTGGGGAATTCCTCTTCCAAAAATCGACTTTGAAGAGTCCTAAGCCTCACAAACCTATTTCAGGGTCCCTCAACCAATTACCCTTATCATAAATGCCATCTCCAATTTTTAGATGAGGGTTCTTAGGTACTAGCTCTTTGGCCCTAGCCCCAGCATTGGTGGACATGGTTAATTGCTCTAAAAAATCATCACAGATATTTTGGTCCTGGTAATTCACCTTCCCCGTCAATTCTCTTCTGGGTGCAATTATGGTCAAACAATTATACCACTAGCAACTAGCACAGACCTTTAATGAAGTAATTCACACAATAGTATTTGAGAACAAACAAAGAGTTATCAAGAAAAGCACAAGAAACCTAATTATTCGCTTGAAGAAAATCTCTCTGCAACAATTCACCCTGCAACAAACTTCGATGAAACAATACTTAGCAATCAAGTTGATGCGGACTCAAAAAGGACAAGTTGGCATTTAAGTTTTAGAAATTAACTCCGCATGCTTCAGCTTTCTTTTCAGAATTGAATCTACCAAATCGAATTCAAAACTGGCTCCAATGAGTCATAATTCCTCTAAGTCTTTCCTTTGTTTCGCTCTTTCTCTATTTCGTAGAACATAAAACCTGTGCTCTTTTCTTTCGCGAAACAATGCCAGTCGTTGGATCATGAGAACTTGCATCGCCTTTATCTCTGTTTGATCTCTTTGCTTTAGTACCAGGCCCTACCTCCTTTTCGCCACTTCGCGGACTTTAATAGTCATTCACTTTTTCTTCATGAGGCCATGCCAAGCGTTAGATCAAACTCAAATCACCCGACCTTTAACTCCAACTGGGACCTTCAATCCTTTTAATTAACCGCACCTCATCTTGATGGCTAACGGTTTTCGCCATTTTGCTGAGGTTAAGTTGTGGGCATCTTAGGGCCACGAAACAACGAGAAGCATTGGATCAATCTTGAGATGAATGCCTTTTAAGTGGACCCTTTACCCGGGAATTACTTACCCCACTTTTTCTTCGGTTAATAAATGCCACATGGCAGTCGACCATTAGCCCTAGAAACTCCTTTTGTTTCCACCCTTAATCCGCCACGTGTTCCCTTTTACTATTCCCACATAACTGTTGGTTACACCTTAGGCAGGCCCTCAACCACTTTTAGAGCCACATGGCATTCGACACATCGCTATCGGGCTCTACAAAAAGCGACAGTTGTTATGCCACGTCACACCTCCGTGTGAATTCCACCTATCTTTCACGACTTCACAAACATTATACTTCATTTGGCTTGCGGCCACGAATCAACGCGAGCCATTGATCTTTTTCCAACCCAATCATTCTTTAACTAAAGAAGACCGCTTATCTCTGGGACCCGCCAAACCCTTTCGCCACTTCGCGAAGGTTAAAACACATTCAACTTGATCTCATGAAACCATATTGTCCGTCCGATCAGATGAAACTTGATTGATGTTTATCTTTGGTCCAAACATATATGTCGGGTCCACCTTCACCTTTCGCTACTTCGCGGAAACTAAGTTTCGAGCACTTTTTGGTCGCGAATCAACGTGGGCCATCAGATCAACAGAAAATCACATGATACTTATAAGGCTCGACAGACATTAGAAAAGGTAGATTAAAAGCGAACAAGAATAAAATATTTAAAGGGACCGCCTAGGTAAATGACAAGGGGAGAACACTTATGATAAATGGACCCATCGCTTAAGTGAATAAAGTAACGCCAAATTAGAAACCAAAAGGGCTTTTCTCAGGTATGGAAGCGACTTAAAACCTAAACCCTAAACCCCTTAGGATTTAAAACAAATTAAAAGAACACAAGCATACCAGACACAAAATTTTCAAAAAACCTAGCCATTTATGGACTGAGAACATCCATTTTTAAAATAGTGATAATAGGACCATCCCTTTCAATGAGTCTTTTTGCACTGATAGTGTTATATCCTTGAAGACCTTTTCTTGTTGATGAGAACCATCTCCACTTTCCTCGATATCTTTTATCGATGGAGTTACTATCTTCGATGAGTCCTTTTTGAAGTTCATCAGTGTTTGCTTTCTTCGATGCCCTTTTTATATTGATGAGACATCACTGGGTCTCATCGATACTGTTCGAATCTTAGAAACTTTGATAGAATGCTTTTAGACTTGTTTGATAACTTATGGGTTATTACGGTATCAATGAAAATGATGATTTCTTCCAAAGAGAGATGGCTTCTATTGATGAAACCATGTGTATCGGAGACATGCCTTTTAGTCTCCTCGAAACTCATTCTCATCGAAATCTTTTTGTTGTCTGTTGGGTTTCATGTCGAAGAGACTTTGGACTTCGGTGACTTGTTTTTTCCTCCCATCGAAACTCATATCCTTATCGATATCATTCATCGATGTAATTTTCTTCTGTTTTATCGATATCATTTTTTCGATGAGAATGCTTCTTTCGGTGAATCTTCTTTATCTTACATCGATGATATTGTTTCTTTGAAAGCCTTTTCTCATCGGTGGGGGACACCTTTGCTTTCTTCGATACCTTTTTTTGGTGGGACCATCCCTTTCGGTGAGTCTTTTTGCACCAATAGTGTTATATCCTCGAAGACCTTTTCTTGTCGATGAGAACCATCTCCACTTTCCTCGATATCTTTTATCGATGGAGTTACTGTCTTCGATGAGTCCTTTCTGAAGTTCATCGTCCTTTTCTTTCTTCGATGCCCCTTTTATATCGATGAGACATCACTGGGTCTCATCGATACTATTTGAATCTTAGATACTTCGATAGAATTCTTTTAGCCAAGAAAGAAGTCCTTATCGTTGGGTCCCACCAAACCTTTTCGCTACTACGCAATAGGTAACTTTCAGGCATGTTGAGTTCGTGAATCCACGCGGACCATCTAATTGACTGAGAGTTTCACAACAATTACAAGACCCAATGGTCATTAGAAAAGGCATTTTAAAGGCAAATAAAAATTAAAACATTTAAAAGGACCACCTAGGTAAAAAACAATGGGGGGAACACTTTGCATGACAAAAGGACCCATTATTTAAGTGAATAAAGTAACACAGAAATAGAATTATAAGGGTTTTTTCTCAGAAATTTTGAAAGTGATTAAACCTAAACCCTAAACCCTCTTTAGGACCCAAAGCAATAGAAGTCACAAGGCCATACCAAACCCAAGAATTTCATAGACTTAGCCAGTTATGGAAAAGAATACCCATTTTTTAAATAGTGATAATAGTAACCTCTGAACCTTTATCTCTTCCCTCAAAAATGAAACTTGCCATTTGAATTCCTTTCTCATATTGATTAGCTTAATAATATTTGTTCAATGTTTTTTATCGATAAAAGATTACCTTCCTTTTAGATAAATTAGTTAGATTCTTATTATGTTGAAGAACATTTAGTTATTTTTCTCCTTCAACTGAAGTAGTTATGTTTTATTTTGAAATGCTCAATTTTTTATCTTAATATAGATCACAATTTATTTTCTTAAGTATAGAATTAATGGAATATTACATATGGTATCAAAGCAACCAAGTTCAACATTGAACCTCAGGCTTTCCACCTATAAACAAAACTATATACATATGCAGCGCACCATGGTTGAGATAATATGCATGCACACTATATAGAAAACTATATTCGCAAGTAAATCTTTTATTCAAATCCACAATATGAAACACGGAGTTTTACTGGAAGAACACAAGTAACCTTATCTCCTTTAGATAATATCACAAGCAACTGCCTACAAAAAATGCAGTAATCTACAGCATATACACAAAGGAAAGACGACTGATTATATTATGTATGTTCGCAAAATGGTACAATAGTAAGCCTGAGGCTATATTCTAATTCTTCTCTAATGATCCTTATTGTTACAAAAATTCCCTCATTTATATGAGGGTATACATTGTCACCAAGCATCGTGGCTTTTCAGCACATAACTATTAATTAGCACTTTTGTTAGCAAACTGGAAGATAAACAAGATCAGCATTCCTATGTTTTCAATGTACTTATCATCTTTATACATTAGAACATCATTGTTTAGTGTCCTCATGTCGCTTTCTATCTAGAAATGATTGGATAGAATATTGTTAACATAAAGTGACAAATCTTTGTCTTGATCCAACTCTGCTATTGCTCGATTCTTCTCATCACTGAACTCTTGTTTCCATTGTTCCAATGATACTAACTCACCATTACTATAAAAAGAGGGCACCCTAGGGGTATTCCCATCATCCAGCCTATGATGCTCTTTCCTTAATTGATTTGCCAATTCATCATGGGACTTCAAGTGAGCCTCGGCTTCAATTTTCTCACCTGGATTCAGCAGACTATTGTCATTCATCAAGCCTTCCAACCGAGACCTGAGCCTTTCATACTCTTTCACAGCTTTGACTGTTCCAGTGTATGTCTTCCAATAGATTTCTGTAACCTGCATCATACTTTTGAATCTATGGTCAATGACCTCGAGAACTAACTTATCCATCTTTTGTTGTTCCTTTTTTAGTTGCCGAGATGTCTTTTTGGCCCTGTTCCTCCAATACATAGCATCTGTCAAGGCATCCATGGCATCTTTGTCAACACCGTATGTCATCCCTATTTGACTGGTACTTGTATCAATCTGAAGCAATCTTGCTTGCAGCCTCTATTTTTCTTCATCGGTTTTCTCATATAGGCTTTTGTATGTACAATTTTCTCAGACCAGAAACTCTACCTGATCTTGGTTTAGTTTAGCAACATCCAAATTTAGTTTGGAAGTTGTTCTAGGGTCAATCCTTCCAACCTTCTACACCATCAAATGTCCAAAACCTTCTTCTGTATCAACCAATATAGGTCTTTTATTTTTTGGATAGATAGCCCATTGTCGAAGAGCCTTCTGATCTGGATCATATCCTGATCCTATAAAGAGTTTATTAATCTCTTTTGGCATCATTTGCCTACTTGGGTCCTATTTCTTGAGGAATCCATCAAACAAAAAGGCAGAGTTCATGTCCCATCCATAGTATAATAGCACACTAGCTTCCTTAAGCAACTGTCTTCCCTTCTCAGGTGTCATTTCTCTCATCACAAGATCCATCTCCTCTTGTAACTTTTGAAGTTGTTGCTCTTCTTCACTATTTCTCATGTTATTCCTAATTTGAGATCCTTTATGTTGATAGAGGAATGCGGTGAACTCCTTGGAAGCAATGAAGTCACTATCAGCAATGAAATCCTCATGCTCCAGGAATCTGATGTCAGCCACTTCTCGGACATTCAGTTGTACTATTGCCAAGTCTCAGTGTATCCTCTGCATAAATAGGGGGTAATCCTCTCAAGGAGTGAATGGAACGATGCCAGATGTGGAAGAAGGAGATATATGAGCCAAAGGCTCTGTATTCCTAATAGTATCAATGTAATCCCTAAAAACATGAGGCGGGACTCCCTCAAGTATTTCCAATTCATGCTCCACAAGTTTGTTGGCCAACTCCAAGGGGTCTTCAATATTTTATAGCACGTTCTCATCCATTTTCCTTCTATATAGCTTCCATTTATAAGCCTGCATTGCTTTCTCAAACTTTATTTGCTTCACTCTGGCCTCTTCTCTGCCAATGTTCTTAATGAGGTCATCTGGTAGGTAAGATTTATGCTCTCCAGCCTTCAGCTTTTGTGATGACCAGGCTATCCTTATGTATCCTTCAGGATCAAAATTGGGCCTTGGATCCCCCATAGCCATGCCACAATAATCCAATTTTGTCTACAGTAGGCCATAACTCTTTGAACTTTTCACAATAAAATCTAAAAATACTAACAACCCAAGTACAATTGATTGTTTTCCATGGCTTGTCAGATGTTCTATACTCACTATTGATAGTTGCCTCACAATTTCCAGACAAGCCACTCTGTTAGGGACTGTAAGTGGTAGTAAGTATGGTCTCCCTTTGAACCTATATACCTTGACTTGTGTGCAATCTAAAAAACAATACTAATCCCCCCAATTGTGTTCAATTGAGGGATCTTTAGCGAAATCTTTTGGTCTTAGGAATCTTTGAACCTTTGGTGCAAGGGCATGATCACATGGGCATCCCAATAGTCTATATAATGGCTTGACAAAGAACTCCACAAAATGCCAATATTGATTATTCACATACCTCTGGTCCCATGAAGAAACCCATAGTTGCATTGGTTTTCTCATTCCAGCATTGTCATATGTCCTAACACATAACTCTTCTGGCCATAACCCTTCATCTTGGCCCACATACAATAGCATATGCATAAGTAAGGAATAATGCTTGAAATGAACATTGATGACATCCCCTCTTAACTTTTCTAACCCATGATTCAAAACCTCAACCAAATAAGCAAAAAAATCAAAGAAGCGGGGGTCCTTAGACTGCAAATCAGCACAAATGACCATGGCTGCAATATCCATCAAAGGATGGGCTTTTATCCCTAGCACTTGGGCAACATAGTAATAGGTACACTTGAAGTATGGATGGAAAGAGTTGACATCATAGGGAGATTTGTCATCCTGACCTAGTGGCACTAAGGACCCTGCATTCCTAGGTCTATGTATAGGGAATCTCCACATTTTGTAAATGTTCTCTAGGTTAAAATATTCACTTGTTAACTTCTTGAGGTCAATCAATTCTTCAAATCCCCAATCCAACTCGAACACAGTGTCAATAACCTTCTTTGTGATTGCAAGAATTGGCTCACCCATGTAGTTATATATGGTCTTGGTTTTAGGGTCATAATTGTTTGCCAATGCCTTCATGAGCTCCATATTCACGAATACATTAGCCACAGCTAACCTTCCTAATTTCAATCACCATAAATTATTGATAGGTTGAGGGGCAACACTTTTGTTGTACCCATATATGAATAATTCATACCCTCTCAACTTTGTCCATATGTCTCCAAGATCCTCAAACCGGTCCTCCAGGCCTTCCTCATCAGCTCTAATCTTCTTGGACCTCAAACTGGATGATGGGCACTGGTCAATCAGGTCCTGGGCCAAAGAACGCCCTTCCCTTTTCTGTCTTTTAGGTTTTTCTTCTGTAGTGATAGGTTCTTTTCCCTTTCTGGTCTTATTAGTTTTAGATGATGATTCCATTTGAATTTTGAAAAAGAGGTCTGTGTGCAAACAACTTACTTGGAATTACTGAGCTTTATCTGTGAATTCGCCCAATTCCTGCTTTCAGTTCATTGCCTGTGAATTCCTTAATGATGTTCCCTTTGATGGTTGATCCACTACTTATGGCGTATTTAATCAGTTAGTAATGGTGCTTTGGACAACGATCACTCGGGCACACATTTGAATTTAATGGCGATGTGACCTTCCCTGGGATTTGTTTATGATTTTTGTAGGAATCAATAATCATTTCGATGAGGATATGTCTTTCGATCATTTGTTTCTTTAGTCCATCGATCTGTTTGTTTCTATCAACAATACTTTTGTTTCGAATATTACTTCAATCAAGTATTTTTTCCCTTCATCGAAATGTTGTATTCGGTCAGTATGGTTGTCTCCTCATCGAAACATATCTGATATCCATTGGGTCTTATGTTGAATTAACCTTGGGCTTTGGTGTCCTCCTTTATTTTTCCATCGAAATACTTCTTTCATCAATATCACTATGCCCCGTTGATGAATGAGTCTATTATCTCACTGAAGCTTTTCTTTATTTTCCCTTATCGTTCTTCACCGATAAAGTTACATCAGCAAAACCACGCATATCGAGAACATGCCTTTTAACCTCCTCGAAACCTATATCCTCATTGATATCTTTTATCGATGTAGCTTCCTTTTATCTGATCAATATTATTCTTTCGATGAGAATGCTCCTTTTGGTGGGTCCTTTTTATGTTGCACCGATAGTATTATTTGCTCGAGAACTTTTCCCGTCGATGAAGACCCTCTCTGCTTTCTTCGATATCTTTTGTCGATGAAGTTTAACCTCCTCGAAACCTATATCCTCATTGATATCTTTTATCGATGTAGCTTCTTTTTGTCTGATCGATATTATTCTTTCGATGAAAACGCTCCTTTCGGTGGGTCCTTTTTGTGTTGCACCGATAGTATTATTTCCTCGAGAACTTTTCCCGTCAATGAAGACCCTCTCTACTTTCTTCGATATCTTTTGTCAATGAAGTTATTATCTTTGGTGAGTCCTTTCGGTGTGTCCTTCCTTCGATGGCTCTTTTATATTGATGATAATTATTTATTTTTTTATAAAAATGATCGTCGTCGGAATTACGATGAATACCAAGCTTTCGACCGACGACTTCTTTGACCGTCGGCAGAGTCCATTGGATTGTCAAATTTCTGATGGGCATGGCATCGTCGACCAATCCGACGCCAAGTTTTTGATGGTGGATTTTGTCGACACTCCGACGAAAATTCGTCGAAAATCCGATAAATGGCCGTCAGAAATCAGCTCCGAATGTACTAGTGTAATACCCAATACTAGGCTCTATTTGGATACCCATCTGGGGGATTGCAACCTCATAGACATCATTGACAAGATGAGGGAGCCAATTTATATAGATGAAATGAAGAACCTAGAGCAAAGTGGTTTAATACTGGATGCAGGGTTTCCGGTTTCTATAGACGCCCACGATTTGGTCAAACATTGTATCCAGCATTATGATGCAAATAAAAAGCAGGTTATTTACAATCACAAGGTGTATGCATATTTAACACTTGGGGGTTTGAAAGAACTTCTCAAAATGCCCACCCCCGCACCTTGGATAAATAGAAGCAGAGACTAGGCAAAGAAGGAATTTTAGGAAGCAAGGACATCATGTGAAAAGATTGCACGAGAGGAATGGTATGTTAGGAAGAAAGGAAAAGTATTGGCTAAATTACCCACTCTGATATTAAGGAAACAATTGCATCCAAATGTATATATTTCAATCACGTATCTCAGTAAGATAGCCAGGATGAAAATCAGCGGCCTATTTATGAAATGGATGTTCACTTACATCCAGAGTTTGAGGCAAAACAGAGGAACTTATGATTGGGATAAATTTATTAGCGAATCCATATATCACTATATAGAAGAAACCTTAGGAAACTTCTATATGTCTTCTTATATAGTATATGCATGTGCAGTAAAGACAAACACTCAAGGTTTAAATATTGTAGGAATTTTGGGAACTGAAGCAGGCAAGAACCCAGTACATGCATATTTTCTACAGTTAGAGAAGAAATAATCTGTGTTGTATTATAAAGAGGTTAATGATTATTTCATCATGAAGATCGCCTAAGAACTAGAGGAAAGACCTAGAGAAAGGGTACCAGAAGAACTAAGAAAAGTAATTCAGTATTATAGAGGATGGTAAATTCAATTCCTCACTTGGTCATATTTAAGGGCGCAAGGATTTTTAAGAAAACCCTTCAATTGCTGAGGTACCCATCAGTTTGGGCATGGTTAACCAAGTTTTGCAGGTAAATGGTAGAATTTCATGATAATAACTTAATCTCTCACTGAAAGCTAGGGTTTAAATTTCCAGTAAAAATGGGAGAATTTAGGTGTGAATAACTGCAAAATGCAAAGAAAGCAGAAGAGGACTTATTAGCTAGACATCTACAGTATTTCCAGTATACAAGGAAAGATTATGACCCTTTGCACATAATAGAGAAATATATTGCTAGAAGAGTCAAGCACATCCCAAATATAGAGGACTACTAGATTGACTATCAAGATGAAAAGGAAGTAGGGAAAATAAAATACTACTAGAGATTAACACTGGCACAAGAAAGGAAATTGGGACCTACCAAAACAGGGATTGAAGTACTCGCGGAGATAGTTGAAGATGATGAAGAATTCATAAGGTAGGATTACATAACAAAAAATGTGGTGAAGAAGCCCATAGTAGAGCCTTCACCTCATGAGACCGAGATGGATTCAATGGATCAAGTGAACCAACCCCTCCTAGAAGAAACTAAATGGTGGTTGGAAGCATATAAAGCATAAATGGTGCAACGAGGAACAAATCTCACAATAAAAAGAAAGAGGAAAATAAAAGATAAATAATAAAATACGGACTTCCTGGTTCACAAGTGTAGTATATATATGGCTAAGATCATAAAGCCTGGTACCCTTAAAGTAAAAGAAACAAATCAAGAAGGGGTCGAAGTAGTCACTACTGATGTAGACCTAAATATGCTAGCTAGGAATTGTTGGCATTTTGATGATGTTGTGATTGTCATTGATGGACACACTTGTTTTATGATCACTTCCCTATGTATGAGTTATGCTCAACTGGTAATTGTTCCAACCGGTATTATGAATTATAGTCTTTAGACTATCGGTGCTTTATAGAAGATGTTTACTGGTCACAAAGCGGTATGAAGACCTCAAGCAGTTCGAGGGTCACAAAGTGGTATGAAGACCTCAATCGGTTCGAGGGTCACAAAGCGGTATGAAGACCTCAAGCAGTTCGAGGGTCACAAAGTGGTATGAAGACCTCAAGTGGTTTGAGGATCCCAAAGCGGTATGAAGGAACAAAGCGGTTGTTAACGTTTTCCCAGTCTTCATTTTGACAAACCGGTAATCAGTAATAAACCGGTATTACTCTGTGATGAGTTACCAACCGGTATTTCTGTGATGAGTTATCATCCACCGACACTTTGGTGGTGATTTTGTGTCGTGTTACCAAATGTTTCTAGATGAACTGAACCTAGGAACTTGCAATGTAATCCTATTGGACCGACATGAAATCAGATTCCTTTATAAGGACATCATGTCTAGGGTTTTAGGGGTGAATAGGGTTTTAGAAGTGCATGAGGTTTTTTGTATGTGCGATCATAGAAGAGAAGATTAGGTCTATGTGAAGAAACAGAGTGTGGAGATACTAAAGACTGAAGTAATGCTACATGTGCATTAACAATGAGCTATCAAGGATCTAACCAAGCATACTGTGTTAGTATCTAGATCACTCACTTGTTGATTACTCACATCTTCAACAAGTCTGAAACCCTTAACCGGGTAGGCCTGGCAAAGCCTTTGTAAATCCTCTAACAAGGTGGTTCACAAATGTGGATCTGAAATCCTCTCACAAGGTAGTCTTTAACATGACTTATCTCCTAATAGAGATCTAGATTCCTAATAGAGATCTAGATTCCTAACAGGATCTGTTCTGGTGAAGAACATTGTATGACCTTAACCAGTCTGACCTTAACCGGTCTGGTTACTATTCTACAGATAGTTACTTGTGAGTTTCAGCTCATCGTGGTTTTTCCCATTTGGGTTTCCACGTCAAAACCTCTTGTGTTATGGTGATTGTGCTCTTGTGGTTGAATGCTTTATTTTCTATTTGCTTTGCATTTATCTTAACTGGTTTGTTAGTAAATCTGTTGTACCAGTTAACTGCTAAATTGTTTAAGGGTTTGAGTTCAGTAATTTCTGGTATACTAATTCACCCCCCCCCTCTTAGTATTCATCAATTGGTATCAGAGCCAACCTTTCTATAAGTTTAACCACTTGAAAGGAGATATGGGGGAATACACTATGATGGAGCTTACTCATTGTCTCACTCAGATTGAGAAAGCCTTTGATGAACTTAAATTCAAATATAAAGCCTCTCTAACAAAGAGAAGAGAGCATGCTGAGAAACTGATGGAGCTTACTGAAATAGTTATTTTGATGAAGAAGACATGGAAGCCCTAGTTGAAGAAGTTGAAAAACTGAATGAATCTAATGCTAACCTGAGAAGGGAACTAGAAGGACTGACTATCAGAATGTACCAAGAGCTTGAGAACTGGAGGAAAGCTGAAAACCTGGTAAAAGACAAAGATCATGAGATCTTCAAGCTGAAGCAAGAAATCAGTGCCCTTACCGCTCATCTCCAATAGAGTAAAGTGGAAAAAGAAGAAATGCAAGGTGAACTAAACATGGCTATTTCTGAGAATGCAACCTTGAAGGAATCCAATGCTGCTATTTCCAAGGAACTCACTGAGTCAAAGGAAATACTTGCCAAATTCAATAAGAGTACTGTTAAGCTAGAACAAAAGCTTGAATCAACAAAACCAGTAAAGAATACCACTGGACTTGGTTTTTCTGGTTATGAGGAAGGTGGGACCTCTGGAACAAAAGATGGAGCACCAAAGAAGCAACCAACACTAAAGGATAAAGGTAAGCAAAATTTTAAACCTGTTTGCTTTAATTGTCTCAAGGAAGGACATACTGCTAATGTGTGTAGAAATAAGGCTTACAAAAATTTTCCTTATTTTCTAAACAATAAGGCTAGATCCAATAGATTCAATGGTAACTGTTATGCATGCAACAAGTTTGGGCATAGAGCAATTGAATGCAGGTCTGTTATGCACAACACCGGGAGATATCCTCAAACGACTCAAGGATTTTTTCCTAAATCCTCTGTGAACCAGAATCCAAACCAGTATAATGCCTATGACCATTAGTCAGGTGGTGGTGGCTATCAAGCGGCAACCGATTGGAGAGAAACCTATTTGATTTGATATGGTAGTGGTCACACTATTGCAACATGCAGGAGGAAGAATGGTAGAATGAACAATGGGCCATGGAGAACACCTGGAATGGTATGCTATCATTGCAACAAACCAGGACACCCTATCAGAACCTATAGAATAAGAAAGAACCTATCAGATGACATACCGGTCACTCCAGAAGGGAAGAATGATGTTGAAACCGTTCAAGCAGGAATGAATAAAACATGGAAAAAGAAACCTGAAGAAGTGTCACAAGATGAACTAGTTTCTGCACCTAGTGTGGAAGTCTCTAAACTGGAAAACTAAGCTTCAGAAAATCTTAGGGGGAACAAATCGATGAAATGTTTCGAACCCCCGGTTTACACCGATAAAAGACCTTAACCGGTATGCATTACCTATCAATTGGCAGAAGGCCAGAAATGGTAAAAGGCAAAATTAGGGTTTGTGCCCTAACGGTGATGCATTTATTATGGTAGGTGAAGAATTCATTTAAAAGGGATTTTCAAGTCATTTTTACTTATCAATTTTCGAGCGAAGAATTTTTCAAAGAGCAGAGTGACAAAAGGCAATTCGACTTGCGATTCAGAGAGATTTCAAAACTTTGTAGCTGAATCTGGAGATAGTGTCAATCAATCAAGTGAAGAACACAAAGTGGTAATCCAGCAACCGAAGTGGTGTGAAGAGAAGCTAAATTTTCAAACCCTAAATCTCAAAATTCTGAAGGTATTTCTCAAAACTCTTATTTATCAGTTAATCATGGCTTCTGCATCGCACTCTAGTTCTAGTACACCTGTCGATTCAGTGGATTTTATCCAACGGAAGATGAAATACAATGCCCTATCCCAGATACCCGTTGGAGTCATAATGGAAGATGATATTTCAGGTTACATTGATTGTAAATTGGAAGACCTAGGATCTCTAGTGATTCATTCCTAGCTAGGTCTATTCTGTGGGGATGACAAGAAGATCAAACCGGAATACAGCATCCTGGAGAGGAAGAAACTTCACAATGCAGTGTACTTTCTTTAAGAATTTATGGAAGATCACATCTGCATCATCCTGAGAAGAGTGCATGGCGACAAGATGTATCTCGAAAGGACACATGACATTATGCCTGAAGCCATTCGTGTCATCACCAGTTTCTACAACACTGGTGAGGTGCCAGCTCTAAGAAAAGTCATCAAGACTGAAATGACTAAGCTCACCAGTTCTATGAGTGACCAATGGGAAATGACCGTCAACACCATCAAGGATGATTTGGTCAAGTATGCTTTCATGGTGATCAGATACCGGACGTTCTATGCTAGCAGAATAAACTTCGTCCCTGCTGTTGCAGTAAATGTTGCCTACAGAATGATCATGGAAGATGCATCATTTGATCTATGCACCTGTATACAGAAGCAACTATTAATAAACCTGAAGTCTATCAAACAGGACAGTGCCCTAAGACTCAAATTTGGACAACTTTTGGTAGGTCTATTTTTCTACTTTCAAGGCTATTTTCTGGGAGTCAGTGATATTCAATGGTCTGCTGACCAACCGGTCACCAAACAAATCAGGGAAAGTCTCCAAGTAGTGGGAACTGGATATTTTGAAGTCCTAAATAAATATTTTGATGAATTCAAGTGGAAGATGAGCCAGCGAATGAGGATATCTGGCAATATTGTTAAGAAGTATGAAGAGGACATCTGCTTTATCATCAGCGTAGATGAGTGCATAATGGAGGTGGTGGAGCCCAGAAAAGAAAAATTTGAACCCATTGGATATGAGGTGATGTATGACATGCTAGATGGGTATGCCTCTACCCTATTTGCCTCGCCTCTTGATCTGAAGAAGAAGAGAACTAGCACCTACTTGGAAAGGATAAAACCAGTTGAAGAACCTTCAATGAAGAAGGGAAAGGCAATGCTATCGGTATTGGCACTAGTTACCTCAGCAAGTCCTAAAGTGACCAAGCGGTCACCAGCCAAAAAGAAACTGGAAGTTGCACCCGCCAAGGTTTTTGAAAGAAAGCGGAAGACTAAGAGAAACTCACCAGATTCTGAGGATACAAAACCTAAAGTGCAGCCTAAGAAGACTAGGCAAATAAGGAAGAAGGCAAAGACAACTAGCAATAAACCAGCATCGTCAGCACTGATAAATATAGACATTTTCTCTTACAAACCCTTGACACATTATCAAAGGACTATCAAGAATGTTAGGAGAAAAGTGCTAAGTGATTTAATAGATCACTTTGATGATTTTACTAATAATGAAAAAGAGGAAGTTGAATAGGAAGTCATCCAATATCTATGTATTAATGACCGGTCGCCATCAGAAATTAGATCGGTGACACAAGATTATTTATACAATTCTTTAGATAACAAATGGTGCATTGCCATTGAAAAGGAACAGGAAATAAGAGAGGAAATATTTGCACAATATTTTCCTGATGTGTCAAATTTTGAGCTCTATGAAATCATGGATAAGTACAAAGGCCTCTTCTTCATGAGAAGAAGAAGACTCTTGTTACTAGAAGGCAAAGTCTCTGAAGTGGTGAAAGATACACACTCCCATGCCAAAGCCGCTCTAAGATTGTACCAAGTGTCTGAGGCCAACAAGAAGGCTAAACAGGATTTGGAAACCGGAAACTCGGTTGAGGCATTTGATGATGAGGAAGAACAAGCTACATAACAGGTGGACACTATTGATGTGGATGCACTGGATGGTGATGATATCACTCCAGACACAAACAAGGAGAAACAGGAGAAGGAGAAAGCTGACAAAGAGAAAGAAGAAGAGAAGAGGAAACAAAAAGAAGAGAAGAGGAAACAGGCAGAAGAAAGAGGAAGAGAAAAAGAAAGAGGAAGAGAAAAAGAAAGAGGAAGAGAAAAAGAAAGAAGAGGAGAAGAGGAAAGAAGAAGAGAAGAGGAAACAAGAGGAGGAGAAGAAGAAAGAGGAAGAAGAAAGGAAGAAGGAAGAAGAGCAGAAAAAGAAAGAAGAAGAGGAGCAAAAGAAGGCAAAAGAGGAAAAGAAAAGAGATGAAGAGAAGAAGGAAGCAACAAAGAGTACACAAGTGGAGACCCCAAAGGCAACCAGTGGTCAAGCCAAACCGGCTGACATCACCAATCCTATTGACCTCCAATTTGAAAATGAATCGGAGCTTCTCCAAAGCATTAAGCTTGCACAAGAGTGACTGGAAGCCTTAAGGAGGAAAAAGGAGCAAGATGTTATTCAAATTACGATTGACACTCTTACCAGTTTGATTCCTGGTACTAACCTCCCCAGTACCGATTCCTCTCTGGTCCAACTAAAGCTTCTCTATACAATTGTAGAGGACCAGGTACAATTCCTGTAAGAAGTTGTTGAAGCTAATGCACTGAAGAAGAATCAAAAGGCACTAAACACTACCTTAGTGAAGAAATTGAACGAGCTTCGGTCTGAACTTCTGAAACAATAGAAGAACATAAGAGATTCTATGGATAAGGGTAAGCTACTGTTAAGAAAAATCAGCCAACCCCATCTATTTTGTGATGATATGCTTGTACAGAAGGAAAAACTGCAATCTAATTTCCAGGCATACATAAGCACCTGTAAGACGCCCTATGATTCCTTCACCACATATGGGCAAACTGTTCACCGATTTCAGCTCCAGTCTGCCAGAATAGAGTTGGAGATTAGCAACAGGACCAGAGATTTGCAGGAACTCCAACTAGTTTTATTACCTAAACTACAAATTCTTTAGAAGTGCTTTCTTAATCTAGAAGCATTAACAACCACTCAAGAGATGAGCACAATTGATGCCATGGAAGAATAGGTATCATAGATGCAGATGGAAAGTGAGGTGGCTACCTCCTTACTAGAGTCATGGTCATTATCCATGAAGAATTTTATGTGGGATTTTAAATCAGTTTTTGATAAGTTTCACTCATTATTGTCATAAACACTTATTTATTTTAATGATAATGAGAAACAGGGGTTATTCTGCAATACTTTATCATTGTTGGCAAAGGGGGAGTAGTATCTAAAATTTTGGTGAATGTTATGTATACTTTCATGTTATTTCTTTAAGGGAGTAGTATACATTGTATTTTCTGCAAAAACGGATAGTCTATATGCTTAGGGGGAGTAATTTTGATTATGACATATTTTTGTTGTAAAACACTTAGATGTCAAAATTTTCCAAAGTGTTGCCATCAATGCCAAAGGGGGAGATTGTTGGCATTTTTATGATGTTGTGATTGTCATTGATGGACACACACTTGTTTTATGATCACTTCCCTATGTATGAGTTATGCTCAACTGGTAATTGTTCCAACCGGTATTATGAATTATAGTCTTTAGACTATCGGTGCTTTGTAGAAGATGTTTATCGGTCACAAAGCAGTATGAAGACCTCAAGCAGTTCGAGGGTCACAAAGCGGTATGAAGACCTCAAGCGGTTCGAGGGTCACAAAGAGGTATGAAGACCTCAAGTGGTTCGAGGGTCACAAAGCAGTATGAAGACCTCAAGCAGTTCAAGGATCCCAAAGTGGTATGAAGGAACAAAGCAGTTGTTAATGTTTTCCTAGTCTTCATTTTGACAAACCGATAATTAGTAAAATGTATGAACCAGTAATCGGTAATAAACCGGTATTACTCTATGATGAGTTACCAACCAGTATTTTTGTGATGAGTTATCATCCACCAACACTTTGGCGATGATTTTGTGTCATGTTACCAAATGTGTCTAGATGCACTGAACCTAGGAACTTGCAATGTAATCCTATTAGACCGACATGAAATCGGATTCCTTTATAAGGACATCATGTCTAGGGTTTTAGGGGTGAATAGGGTTTTAGAAGTGCATTAGGTTTTTTGTATGTGTGATCACAGAAGAGAAGATTAGGTTTGTGTGAAGAAATAGAGTGTGGAGATACTGAAGACTGAAGTAATGCTAAATGTGCATTAACAATGAGCTATCAAGGATCTAACCAAGCATACTATGCTAGTATCTAGATCACTCACTTGTTGATTACTCACATCTTCGACAAGTCTAAAACCCTTAACCGTGTAGGCCTGGCAAAGCCTTTGTAAATCCTCTAACAAGGTGGTTCACAACTATGGATCTGAAATCCTCTCACAAGGTAGTCTTTAACAGGACTTATCTCATAACAGAGATCTAGATTCCTAACAGGATATGTTCTGGTGAAGAACATTGTATGACCTTAACTGGTCTAACCTTAACTGGTCTGGTTACTATTCTCCAGATAGTTACTTGTGAGTTTCATCTCACCGTGGTTTTTCCCATTTGGGTTTCCACGTCAAAACCTCTTGTGTTATGGTGATTGTGCTCTTGTGGCTGAATTCTTTATTTGTTGTTTGGTTTGCATTTATCTTAACTAGTTTGTTAGTAAATTTGTTGTACCAGTTAACTGCTAAATTGTTTAAGGGTTTGAGCTCAGTAATTTCTGGTATACTAATTCACCCCCCTCTTAGTATTCATCACTACTGGTGTATACCTAAATATGCTAGCTAGGAATAAGAGGAAGGAGCCTCGGGATCGTGGTAGTTAAACTATGGAGACGTTCACGTGAGAAGAAAGGGAAGAAACGCAGAAGGGGCCACCCCAGGGATAAGTATTGCGGGCCATTCCCATAAACATGTCTCATTCCACTACATAGTTATTTGCATTTCCTTTGTCAGTTAACAATGCCTTGGGCGATATAGTTAAACTTGTTGGAATTGGTCCGGGAGAGGATCCTAGATTTTACAACAATCTAAATTGGGTGTTGGAAAAGCACCATGAAGGAACTATTGAGGAATGGCAGAAGAAATTGGAACAAGGAAAATCACTGCAGAAGCCATCACACGAAATGGAAGCAACAACAAGTAAGAGTATAATGGACCAGGTGATAAACTTGGAAGGGTCAGGAGAATCAGAAGATGGTGCACCAAAAGAGAAAGATACACAATCAAAAAAGGATGAGACTCCTACCACAGAGTAGGAAAGGATAGAAGAAAGTCAAACACTCAATAAAAATGATCAAAAGGAACAAACTATGGAGAATGCGGAAATGCAGGTCGCGGGAGATAAAGAAGAATGAACAAAAGAAGGAAATGAAACTAGCGAAGAAATATGACAAGAAGAAATGTTAGAAGCTCTGCACCAAGAAGTGCTAGAAGCTCTGCACTAGGAAGAACTAGGAGATTCACAATGAGGAGGAACTATAGTCTCATATCAAAAAGGCCAAAAATCACCATAAAAGGAGAATCCCACAAAAGAAAGTGAAGGCAGAGCAAAAAGGCTAAAGGAGTCATCAAACGTAGCAAATAGCGAGGCAGAATAGAGAAATGAAAAGGAACAGGATAAAGAAGAGTCACTACAGACTGATATGGAGAATAACTCCAATAGAAAAGGAGATGAAAATCTGATCCAGAAGGAGTCATAAATAGGTCAGAAGGAAGAAGAAGAGAGGAAAACCATAGAAAAGGGGAAAACCATAGAAAAGGAGACAGACACAGTGAATGAGGAAATCAGGAATATGCCCAAATAGTTGAAACAACAAAAGGATCCCAACAAACCGACAAAATTAATCTTACTAGATTTCAATAATCTATTGACTAGTTTACCCCGCACCAAGTAAAGGAAAATGGTTAAGGCTCAATACACTAAAAAGGTGAACTCAGAAGGAGAACGAGAACTACATATTGTTGAACCTATAATCAGGGAGGGTGAATGAGAACCAACCAATCAACAGTATCGGATAACTACAGTTCAATTAGGAAGACCCTCTAGAGTAGAAGCAGTAAGAGTTACCAGAGAAGGGGTCGAAATCATGGAGGATAGGATGCAAAGGGACCGAAAGAAATTGAAAGAGTAAAAAATGCAAATAGATCAGCTAATACAATTCATAAAGGGAATTATCAAGAGGGGAGATACTCCGTAGAAAATCCCAACTCATCTAATATTTGTATATCAAAAAGAAGCAGTGGTAGTAGATCTTCTAAAGCACAAGGCAGAGATGGTAGATGACTAGATTGAAAAGGTGTTGGCTCATGCTAAATCCTCATTGAAAGTGGTTTTGATTAGGTATACTACCTAGGAAAAGTTAATCCAAAGGATCAATAGAGTCCAAAGAAGGCACAAGGAGTTGCTGGAGCACATCAAAGTGGAGACAACTTGTTTCTAAATTATGGAAGGAATAACAACGGAAGAAATATTTTATCGGAAGATATTAACCACAGAACAATTACCTCAAATAAAGATAGGAAAGTTCATCAACACTTGCCAAATAAATACATTGTGGGAAGGAATAGACAAATTGCAAAATTCGAAAAGGGAAGCAGCGGACATCCAATATCAAAATTCTAAGCTCATTGAATTATTAATGGAAGGATTAGTAGAAGAGGTGATCGAGATGGGCGAAGATAGGGCATTGAAGGAATTCAAAGAAGTATGGGACCAGAGAATTTTGAGTTTAAATAAGGAATTGAATTCGCGGATCTTGGGAGATATTGGGCAAGTCCAAAGTTGGGCGAGGCAATATGAAGACAACATTACTGAAGAAGAGCAAAACACAAAATCTATGCAGATGAAATGCCAAGTGCGAGAACACAATTTGTCCACCATGAAACAGTCCAAAAGCAAGGAGGTGGCTCAAATTCAAGAAAGTCTTCATCAGCATTGGGCACAATTACAAGAGGCTTCAGAGACAAATGCTGAGAAGTCAAACATTGAGGAACGAAAGTGATGCTAAGTTGTCAATATTTTATCTTTTTCCTACAAATCTGTTATAAATGCAGAAAATATATTTCATTTTAAACAATTTGAGATTTGTGGACTTGTGAGAGCTCTGTTATATTTGAGATTTTCTTCTTGTTTCTCTTACAAATTAATAGTCTCAATAGTGTCTGTTCTTTGCAAGTAATGGTTGTGGTAAAGTTTTGAAGACCTATAACTAGTGACATTTGGTTGTGATTCACTGTTTGAATGAAGGAATATATGACTCTGTGTGGATTTCCAGTGTGTTATATCACTTTTTTTTTTTAGTTCTTCATCTGTAGATTGCACAGTTTTATGAATAATTAAGAGAATATTTCTAGTTACTTGTAAAATTGTTCATTATCATTACAAATTATTTTAGAGAGGCATTTATTGAGATACTAGCTAGGAATTTAAGAATTTATTTTGTCATTTATCGTTGTTAGTCAGTCTTTTGTTTTAAATATCCAGAGAAGTGTGAACTATAACATATGTATTCTAGAAATTATGCAAAGTTAGGTTGAAGCTAAAGGAACTAATTGGAATCCCCTCGTAAAAAAAATAGTCGATGTATGCTATTGAGCAAGACCAGAAGGTCTTATAAGACGTCTCAAGCCTTGAGGTTTAGGTCTCCTATACCTTTTAAGAAAATAAACTTACAGTTAAGAGCAAGAGTTTATAAATGTTGAGCAAACTCAAAACTCACATCAACATGGACCAAGTTTTGAAACATGCGCAGTATGGGGTTTGACTTCCTGTTGCCATGACCTAAAGGCCTTTGTGGAGAATGACATAGTCATAACATGGCTTCCCTTCCTTGGAAATTTTTGCACCATGTGTATTGAGGAACATTGGGACCGCTCCATTCCCACATGCAAATTTCTTAAGAGGCTTTCAAGAGAGGACCCAACACTAGATATGGAATGATAGAAGGGTTCAGGGCTATGGTCTTCAACTGGAACCTGAAATTTGAGGGGGATTAGTGATCGGCTGAGTTCAAGGATTAGGAGGACAAGGATGAGAAGGACAAGGACAAGAAGGACAAGGACGAGAAGGACATGGAACATGATGAAGATCAAATAAATGATTCATTTGGCATAGCCAATTATTTGGATCCTTGCCATATTTTTTTTGTATATGATGCATATTTGGTGAGAAGTTCCTAGCCATTTAATTATTTGGGTAACAATCCATATTTAGATCTATGTAAAACCCAAAATAACCATGTCCTTTATAATACATGTGTATTCTTCCCAAGTCTTGTACTGTGACTTCATGTGTTGAAAATATCCTCTCTTAACCATTCCTTGCATTTTCTCTAGCACTTTTGACAAGAATACATTCTCCCACTTATTGGTTTCTTCTTTTATATCATAAATGGTTATGATATCCCTTTCTTCTACTAATGGATCATTTTTGTTAGGAGTTTTTCTAGGAGTGACTAGATACCTTCCTTTGCCTATTGTTGAATCCCTCACCATGATGCAAAATAGTTTTCACAATAACTTTCACAAAATGAATCAAACTAATTTTACAAATTTAGTATAACATACCAAGGTTTAGTCTCATTTGTTAGAAAAAATCTCTATTAAATTCATCAATTTGCAATCTTGGTAATTGTGAATTTGATGAAAACCATCATTTCATAGCAATTCCTTCAATTTTGGTTTGAATGATTTATCATATAGTATCTCTAAAATTTCCTTGGTCAACCCTCTATAATTTGAAATAAAATATTATTTACAACCTTGGAAGTGAATTTGGTGGAAATTATAATTTTACAATAACTCCTATACTCCATATAAGCTCAAATCTAGATTTTAGTATCTCTAATATGTCCTTTATTGATGCAAGAGCACTGGTCTAGTTCTTACCAGTTGAGCAGTTTTCAATGGAATTGCTTGAGATTGTGGCATTTCTTCTTGTTTGAGAATTTAGCGTTGTGGTTTTTGGTTTATTCCCTTGTGTTCATGGCCTTTGTCATGTTTGATTTTCATGGTATTTGGATTTAATCCTAGTGAGTTATCGATTCCAGTATTGGCCCGATTGATATGTTCTTATCGATTATTCTGGTAGTGTACTGAGTGAAGTTGGATCGGGTTGCGGTTGATCTTCGTGACTTGCAGATTATTGATTTATGTTTCTTGTACCATGTTCGATGTTCCCAGAGGACCGCACATTGTTTTATATGTTTTGGAAATTATTCTTAATGATTTGAGTCGACTCGTTACCATTACACGTTTCATGAACCGGTTGATCCTTGGGCTGACTTGATTAAGTTGTTATTATTTGCGGATAGTATAAATGGAGGTTTGCGAATCATTTGAGAGGATAGATGTTGGAAGATCAAAGACAAAGTTTAGAGATCGAGCGAAGATGTAGATCCGACAAGATTATGATCTGGTGGACTGAGGCCAGAAGGCTGAGGTCCAGATTAGGGTAGAACTGGCAGACCGATCTGATATGTGGATGACTTGTGGATCTTATATTTGTGTTGTAAGCATTGTTTGTATCCTGGACTTTGATCCAGCATGTGGCATCTGTAATTATTCAAACTGTAATAAGAATTGTTCATATTGTTTACCAATCATGTATTTTGTGTTGTCATCGGTTGTTCTTTCTGCTATTTATGGTGTTGTATTACCAGTTAGCGATATGTTTTTCATGGTGTTTTTGTTAGGCTGCAAGGATGGGTTGTCCTTCATTGGATCTCCCTACCTTGACTATATCAAGTGGTATGAGAGCTGGTTTGTGAACCTGTTGTTGGACAGAGTGCTAATTATGCACTGGTTGGTTGGAGAGGAAGTGGAGGCAACTTGTGGACTTGTTCAAATCGTCAAATGTGAGGCAGAGCAAGGTTCACAAATAGATCACCGATCATAGAGCATGATCTTGAGGCAGTTAGTGGGTGGATACTTGAATAGATCGTCATTGAGGCAGGCTACAGTTTGGACCAGTAGATCACCGAGGAGAGGCAATCGGAAGTTGTAGTTAGATTGTCAAACCCCCTAAGGCAGTTGAAAGTGTTGATATGTGGTGATTGATTTGCAAAGTACTGTACACTCAACATGTATCCTCACTAAGGTCTGGGGCTGGGGTGGGCCCATGGGAAAGCGAGTGACTGGACGGCTGTGTATGGTGGACGTAACCCATTTTGGGTGAACTATGTTAAATCTTTGTGTTATCTATGTCTTGTTTTATTTCTTTATCTTTTATATTTAAATCTGCATATAATTGTTAGTTCATATTTGCTTCGGATCTGCTTGAAACCCTAACAGAAAGTACCTACTGACAGATCACCAAACTAGATAAAGTGATGGGACCCACTTTTCAATTAACCCCTAGAGTCTAATGCAAGAGCACCGGTCTAGTTCTTACCGATTGAGCAGTTTTCAGTGGAATTGCTTGAGATCGTGGCATTTCTTCTTGTTTGAGATTTTAGTGTTGTGGTTTTGGGTTTATTCCCTTGTGTTTGTGGTCTTTGTCATGTTCTATTTTCATGGCATTTTGATTTAATCCTAGTGAGTTATCGATTATGGTATTGGCCCAGTTGATATGTTCTTACCGGTTATTCTAGAAGTGTGCTAAGCGAAGTTGGATCGGGTTGTGGTTGATCTATGTGACTTGCAGATTATTGATTTATGTTTCTTGTGTTGTGTCTTATATTCACAAAGGACCACACATTGTTTTATGTGTTTTGAAATTTGTTCTTAATGATTTAAGTCGACTTGTTACTGTTACACATTTCATGAACTGGTTGGTCTTTGAGCTGACTTGATTAAGTTGTTATTATTTGCGGATGGTATAAATGGAGGTTTGGGAATCATTTGAGAGGAAAAAAGTTGGAAGATCAAACACAGAGTTTAGAGATCAAGTGAAGATCTAGATCCGGCAAGATTATGATCTAGTGGACTGAGGTCAGAATGCTAAGGTTCGGATTAGGGTAGAACTGACAAACTATTTTCGGAGGCCGATCGGATATGTGGATGATCTGTGGATCTTATATTTGTGTTGTAAGCATTGTTTGTATCCTAGACTATAATCCAGCATGTGACATTTGTAATTCTTCAGACTGTAATAAGAATTGTTCATATTGTTTACCGATTATGTATTCTATATTGTCATCGGTTATTCTTTCTTCTATTTTGGTGTTGTATTACCGGTTACCGATATGTTTTTCATGATGTTTGTGTTAGGATGAAAGGATGGGTTGTCCTTCATTGGTTCTCCCTACCTTGACTGCATCATTTATCAACCCTCTAGAAATTAAAAAATCGTATTCACCAAATTGACAAAAATATTCCCTTAACAATCTCAACTCCTAAATAAATTTTTTAAAAACTATTTTTTTTTCTTGCTTTCTAAATGTTGAGGTCATGCTCTAAAACCACTTGTAAGGAAATAACATGCACACAAGACAATATAATAATAAATATACTGCAAATACTTGATATTTACCAGAAAATTAAACAACTTCAAAGGGGAAAACCTCCAAAAATATTCAAGAACACAATTCGTATTTTGATTATTATAAACTAACTACAACCTCCTATATGCCCCATACTTGTGCATTGGATGTCACCCAGGTCAAATTAAATGCCTATATAAGACTATTTTAATCACTATATAACTTTAAGAGTTAAGGTATTCCAAGCCAACTAATCATAACCATATGCACATATAGGAGTAAGCAAAAAATACTACCTTTTTTAGAAAAATAAAACCATACTCAAGTATTAATACCTATTTATAGCAACAAATTTTTAATTATTGAATCATTTTTTGAATTAAAAAATAATAATTTTAGACAAAGGAATTTATCAATAAAGAATATTAATCATTCTAAAGGAAAGAGATGATCCCTCGTGGTACACTTGACTAGCATAAAAAAATCATATTTTTAAAAACTACTTGATTGATTTTTATATATTTTATTTAATTATAATATTGACACTAATGTTTTATTGTTTATGTTAGTTGAGCCAAATTGATTCCACCTTGGTGTGGTTTTTTAAGTAAATATAGAAATAATTCCTTTTTAGAAACAAAGAAAAATTAGAAATCGGGTAATTTAGAGAGAATTTTTTCAAGATGTGTGACCACTTAATCTTGTTGGATATAATGTAACAATAAATATAGTACCTTAAAATATACCCTTAAATTTGACCTTAAATTCATCCTTTAATATATCCTAGTAATTCATTCTCTTAATTTTTCTCCTTAATCTTTCATGTTAATCTATCACATTAACTCATCCTCTTAACCTATAACAATAGCCCATTCTCTTGATCCATACTCTTAATTCATCTCCTTAATTTATCTTATTAATACATCCCTTAATTGAAACAATTAATTCACCCCTTAATATTTCCTGCAATCTATCATTTCAATCCGCCACCTTATTTTCCACACTAAATATGTTTTCTTAACTATGTTTGGTCTTTATAGAATAATTATGGCTTTAAGTATTGAGGTTAAGGGTTAGGGGTTTATGATTTAGGTTTTAGTGTTTGGGGTTTATGGTTTATTATTTAGGATTTATATGTTTATCCCCTTAGTTGTTCCCCTTAATATATTCCCTTAATTTCACTTGATCTTTACATTGTAAGTTATCTTTAGGTATCAAGGTGAATGGTTTGGTGATTAGGGTTTAAGGTTATATCTTCAATTCATAGCTTTTAGTCAATTTGTAGTTCATACACTTAAGCTCAATTGATCTTAAATGATCTCAATGCATCCCCTTAAGATCATTCCCTCAATTATTGATCTTAATTCATCTCCTTAAGTCCACTTAATCTTCATGGTTCATAATGCATCCCTATAAATCCATTTGATCTTCCCTAGTCTCAATCCATTCCATTAAGTTCTCTTAAACTTCTCAATTTTTGGTTGATTTTAATTTTCTTTTTATTTGAGTTACACTTTCATGGAACCTTGTTCTTCTTAAATAAATTATATTATGTTTTCAATGTTGTATGACTCTATACTTTTTGGCATCAACTGTAACACTTGAATTTTGAGATTTATAATTTTAGATGGAGATTAGTGAGATTGATCAAGTTAATAATTGTATACGCATATGAGTATGGTGATAAAAGTATATTGAGTATGAAATTTTAAAAAGTCTAATCCATAACATTATACTCAAAAATGGCTTTCAAATGACTATGTCTAAGGGGTCATTATCTTCAAAGATACCTATTTACTATCAATTAAGGCAATATATTAAAACCAATGAAGATCAAGTAAACGTAAGAGGATGGATTAAGACTTAAGATAATGTATTCATATCAACGATGATCAAGTAAAATTAAGTGGATGGATTGATATCGATGGTTAAGAGGATGGACTTGAAGTCAACTTAAAGGTATAGACTTGAATAGTTGAGAAAAAGGAACTTGAAACCCTCATAATGCATGTAAAAATATTAAGGAGATGTATGCATTAATGCCTTGTGTATAATAGTGGAAGAGGGTGGGAAATATGTATAATCAACAAGAAGCACATTATGATCATGTATACCAAGTAAAAACAATAAAAAATTCACATGTTCTTCATCCTTACTATGTCTTTAAGTAATTTATTTGCTCAATAAAAAGTATAGAAGAATGCACTTCACAATCACTCAAATAGATGTCATAACAAGGAACAAAATGGATGAAAGGTGGATCTCGATAAAAAATTGGTATACCATAATGACATGTATTGTGTGTTAGGTAAGAAAAATAATAGTTTTAACCATCAATGTAGATAGGTGTATCCTATTTTACATGTTATTTTTCACCATAAGTCTTGAACCTTCTAGATAGGTTCACCCTATTTTATTAAGAGAAAATAAAAATAAAAATGGTAGGACCTATCAAACAACTCAAGGCACATAAGAATCAACCATATATTCCTATAGGTATGTACAAGAGCCCTTAAAACCTAATATCTTATTGATAAGGTTTATAAGTTGAGGACATTAGCGCTTATGCATGGATGTTCTTCTCACTTTATCATGATAGACTAGGTTCTTCTAAAGCTAGTGATAAATAAACTAAGGGTTGCACAAGAAACAAATCATCTATGTCTAGCACCTAATGTGGTCACATAATTAAAAAAAGATAAGGTACATGCATACAACTACAATCCAATGGATCAATTTATGGTGGAATGATTATAAAGCAACATAATAAGAAACAAAGTGAGGAAGAGGTTCCAAAAGATGCATATCAAGAGTAAGAAAGGGTGATCTCTCCAAAAATTCATATTGACAATAATAATGGAGGTAAACTGAGAGGGGGGGGCTGAATCAGTTTTCACTGGATTAAACAATTTAAGTACAATCTCAAATTTCAATCAACTGTAGCAAGAATAAAGATAAAGATAATAACAACAACACACATGACACCAAGATTTTGACATAGAAAACCTAGTTAAGGGAAAAACCATGGTGGGAACTTACCCACAGTAAGATGATACTCTACAGTAGTATGTGTAAATACTACAATGGGGAATGCACATGCATTCAGGCACACTATCTAGAGCTCACTGCTCAAAATACAATGACCCAGAAGGCTCCAACCCTCAGGGAAGGTTCACTACCTTACAATAATGTTCGGACTACAATCTGGATTATATGAACTGCAAAGATAGCATCTGCTAATGCCTGATGACAATTTTAGTTAAGCTCATTTGTCTTCCCTGCATCAATCTCTGCTCAATACATCATACCAAAGGATAAAAATTTTTATGCGCACATATACTACTCTCTAATAATGTGGACACCACATCGACACCCAAATTACATGAGTATACAACCTATTTATATAATTCATCAACCTTGACTATAAGGTCGGTCAAACCCTCAACCCTTAATTATAAAATTACATCACACGATACATAAATCAACCACCAGACCAATACAATGCCACAGATGACATATAATGGACCTAAATAAAGTCTCCAAACATGCATCACCACCAAAAATCTCGCCAAGATCAACCGCAACATGCTACACCACCAAAAATATTGCATAACATGAAGAATATCAATGGATCAGCAAAATCACCAATATAGTGCAAAAGGATCAATTAGGACCACCAAAACAAATAGGAAATGATCAAGAAATACCAAGAATCACATTAGAACCCTCTACAATAGCTGCACCAATACCGCTTAATCAAATCTTCAACACTAACCCTAAAGAACACTCTACAACAACAATTCAGACTAGAAAGATAATTTGTGGAGCACCAAATCACAAACCATCTGAAATGTAGATACACATGAACATCCAAAACACTCTCCCAAATCCACAACCAAAGATATAATCATACAAGACCACAACAAATCATATACCAGAACACTGCAACACTAAACCCGAAAGAAGAATGTTCATACCGGAATCCACAACTCAAGAAAATCACCACATAGCATCATGAAATCAATAAAGAATGAGGTATATCTAGTTGATTCAGCATCCCAAATAGGTAAACCAGCCAAATCAATTCAATGCAATCATCGAAACACCAAACATAGGAATATGTTGACATCAATGACAACAACATATCCTAACAACATCAATATCCAACAATCTCCCCCTTTGGAATTGATGGAAACATATTAATGTGAAAATCAATCAATGCAAAGGAATGAATCAACACCAGCAATCTCCAATGAACTCCCCCTAAGATCATGCACACAAAGCTCCAAAGATAAGGTAGTTTTTCACATGCTTCTCTCCCCCTTTGACAACAATGCCAAAGATAGAATATAAATCATGCTTCTCTCCCCACACCAAATAATCTCTTCCTCTAAGGAGGAAAATCTCCCCCTTATGATAAACTCACAATTGATCATTTGAACCACTTAGTGACTACTTCGGCTGAGTAGTAGTACCAACTCATCAACCCAGATAAGAAGATAAGGCTTTGAAATCCATTGGATTGATGCAACTCCATGCATCTAGTTTTCATCAGGAGGGGAAGAGACCCCTAACTTGTCTCTCAAATATAAAAATGTATCTATAGGCAAAGGCTTAGTGAAATTATCTACAATTTGATCCTTTGTAGATACATATTCTAATCTGACTTCTTCATCACAAACTTTCTCCCTCAAGAAATGATGCTTTATTGATACATGTTTTGTTTTAGAATGCAGTATCGGATTCTTGGAAATATTAATAGCACTTGAATTATCATAGTAAATGATAGTAGGCTCATCATAAATAACTCTAATAGCTTTCAACATTTTCTTCATCCAAACTACCTGACTACAGTTGCTAGCAGCAACAATGTATTCACCTTCAGCAGTAGATAGAGATACAACATCTTGCTTCTTACTGGACCATGAAACCAACTTCTTTCCCAAAAAGAAAGCTCCACCGATAGTGCTCTTCAGGTCATCGATATCACCTATCCAATCAACATTAGTATAGGCACATAACATAAAATCATCATTCTTTGGATACCATAAACCATAGTCAACAGTCCCCTTCAAGTATCTGAAAATCCTCTTCACATCAGTAACACAAGTCTCTTTAGGATTATCTTGAAATATAGCACAAAGACAAACAACATGCATAATATCTGATCTAGTATGAGTTAAGTACAACAATCCAACAACTATAGATCTATACAAGGTCTGATTAACTTTCTGAGATTCATCATTTTTAGACAACTTGCATCTAGTCACCATAGGAGTTCCAAGAGGTTTGGAATCACCTAACCCAAACTTCTTCAATAATTCATTCACATACTTAGATTAAGAAATGAAAATGCTTTTATCAATCAGTGTAATCTGCAATCCTAAGAAGAATTTCATCTCACCAATCATAGACATCTCAAATTCCTTTTGCATATCATCAGCAAACTTCATAATTAAATCAACATCTCCTCCAAAAATGATATCATCAACAAAGACTTCAACAATCAAAATGTTATCATTATCAACTTTAAAGTATAAATTACTATCAGCAGTACCTTTATAGAATCCCAACTTCAACAAATACTTATCCAATCTAGCATACCAAGATCTAAGGGCTTGATTAAGTCCATATAGTGCTTTCTTCAATTCGCATACCATATCTTCTTCATCTAATAAATAAAATCCATCTGGTTGCTCAATGTAGACTTCCTCTTCCAAATCACCATTCAAAAAGGATTACTTGACATCCATCTAATATACCTTGAAATTATTGTAAGCAATATATGCAAGCAGTAGCCTAACCGCTTCAATTCTAGCTACTGGAGCAAAAGTATCCTCATAATCAATACCTTCCATTTGTGAACACCCTTTACATACCAATATTCCCTTGTTTCTAACTACTTCACCGGCTTCATTCAGTTTATTTTGGAACATGCATTTAATACCAATCAAATTCTTGTCTTTAGGTCTCGGACCAAGTTCCCAAGTGTTATTTTTCTCAATCTAATTCAGCTCTTCTTCCATTGCTTTTATACAATTTTTATTTTTACATGCCTCTCCAACATCTTTAGGCTCAATCTTTGAAATCAGACATATCTCTTTAGCAGCAATCCTTCTAGTTATCACACCTTTATTCTTATCACCAATAATCCAATTTTCTGAATGATTCAATCTTACATACCTCGGAGTCTTCCGATTATTTTGATTCTCAGGCTCTTGAACTTCTTCACTGGCAGCAACAATATACAGATTACCTGTCTCTAACAGATCATTCTGATTTAAAATATTAGTCTGCAAAGGCTTTGAATCAACATCTTTATCATCAAATTCATATTTGCATGCGCTGATCTGCTTTCCAAGACATTCATCTACCTTCACATTTGCACTCTCTATTATCTTTCTCAGTTTCTTGTTGTAACACTGGTAGAATAACCCAAGAATATTCCTTCATCACATCTTGCATCAAACTTTCCTATATCCGCATCTCTCTTGATATAACATTTACTTCCAAAAACTCTGAAATATCTAACTGTAGGAACATGACCAAACCATAGCTCATAAGGAGTCTTACTGAAATCACCTTTTATGTGCACTTGGTTGAATGTGTAAACAATGGTGCTAATAACTTCTATCTGAAAGGTTTGTACAACATTTCCTTCAATCTGCATAGTCCTAGCAGCATCCAAAATGGTTATGTTCTTCCTTTCAACAACTCCATTTTGTTGAGGGGTTCTAGGAGGAGATAATTGTCTTCTAACTCTATTCCTCTGATAGAATGTATCAAACTCTCTTGATGTGAATTCTCCTCCTCTATCAGATCTCAGGCACTTCACTTTCAACCCTATCTCAATCTCCACTCTAGCTTTGAATATCTTGAATTTCTCCAATGCTTTTGATTTCTCCCTTTGAAAGGTAACCCACATCATCCAAGAATAATCATCAATCAACAACATGAAATATTTGTCAGCCTGCATGCTTCTCACTCTTGTAGGACCACATAAGTCGATATGCACAAGATATAACAATCCAATAGATGAATACAACTTACTCTTGAATGTATTTCTTGTTTTCTTTCCCAACTGACATTCCTTACCTACTGGATAAGATGGCTTCACAATCTTAGGCAAATCTCTAATAGTTTGAGTAGAACTTATCCTTATCATGTAGTCATAATTAACATGACACGTCCTTCTATGCCATGACCAACTTTCATCAATCTAAGCAATCAAACAACTTTTCTCACCAGCATTCAAGTAAAATATATTACCTTTAGTCTTAGTCTCTGATGCAATCTCTATACCGGAGGCATTTAGGATCTTGCATTTACCATTCTTGAATTGCAAATCATATACCTTGTCAACCATCTATCCAACACTCAAAAGATTATTCTTCAATCCTTCAACATACAAGACATCATCAGTATTATGCTTACCATTAAAAGATATAGAACCTCTACCATGAATCACACAAGCTTTATCATCTCCAAATCTTACTATACCACTATCATACCTTTTCATACTCACAAATTTACTTTTATCACCTTCCATATGATGTGAACAACCACTGCCAATCACCCATTCATCTTTCTCTTCAATCTTAGCAGCTAAAGCTTTCTCCTCAACTATGCAGCTTGTAGGATTCACTGGTACCAGATCATCTTCCTTAATAGCATTAAATACAAATTCATCTTCTGAATTCCCATTCTCTAATTCTTCATTTGTCACACCTTCATCAGCAGCATAATAGCATCTCTTCTGATATTTGAACTTTTGGTTAGGCTTATAGGGCTTATTGTTCTTTTCATGCTTCTCATATCTATCATACTTATCAGATCTATCATGCCTTTCATATTTATCATACTTATTATATCTAGACATTCTCTCAGGACACCTAGAAGCAAAATGTCTTATCTTATTACAAGAGAAACATTTCAAAGTTAACTTTCCATCATACTAACCAGCTCCCTTAAGCAATCTCTGAGCAATAAGGGCTTCAAGCTCATCCAATTCCCTTTCTTTCTCTTCTATCTCTCTTTTTTCTCTTTCATATCTGGATACACAACATGAACTTTTCCCAGATCATAATTATGCTTCCCGAATACAAAGGCTCTAAATGCAATCTCAAATTTTTCATGGGATTCTCCAAATTCACTCAACTCAAATGCAGAAATATTTCCAACCAACATGTATCTTGTTACTGTAGTCACATTCTGGATTTCATCAATAGTGGCTACTTTATGCTTGTAAGCAGTAGGTAATGATTTCAACACTTTAACAACAATCTCATCTTCTTCAAGAGTTCCACCACCACATCTGATGTTCTTGACAAGCTCATTCACCTTATCCATAAAGGATGTTATATTTGCATCTTCTCCCATCTGCAATGCATCATACTTTCCTTTCAAACTCCGCAACTTAGCTACTTTGACTTGTACATCTCCTTCATACAAAGTCTCCAACTTCTTCCATATCTCATGTGTAGTCTACAGACCCATCACATTAGTCATCTCTAAATCGGTCAAGGCACTCAGTAATACTTCCTTAGCTCTTATGTTATGTTCAGCATCCTTGATCTCAGCAGCAATAACTGGTCCATTCTGAGGAACATTGTAGACATTCTTTGTAATCTTTCAATACTCATCTCCAGGACACTTCAAATGAACTTCCATCCGGTCCTTCCACATAGTAAATTGCCTCCATAAAATCTAGGACTCTCCTTCTTAAACACATAAGTTGCCATCCTAGATTTCCTCAATTTGTAATGCCCACCAAAATACCATAGAGAAATAACCTAAAATTTACTACCTAAAAGGAGATAATTTTTTTTAAAACATTCATTACTCTAAGTTATCACTATCATATATAAAAGCAACGTCAAATTTTCACAAGATAACATATACCATGATGTACATAATCATGAGATTATATTACGCAAGTGGAAATAAAACATTTAAACACATCAACATATCTCAATTATACTCTTCCCAACACATCCATTCCCTAGGGTATCTTAACGTCACTACTTGATATCATTCTAACATAACACTTATCCATCTAGAATATCATATTCTATTATCATTCAACTAATCATTTGCATTCCATACAGCTAGATTAGCATTAACACATATGCATAACTCATCACATTGCATTTCCTTAAGTTCATCTTAAAACACTAATCAAATGGGCCTAAATACCATAGTGATTCATCAATTACTTAACTCATCATGAATCTAAATGCATTTATCATTCTCCTACATGTGGAACTAGATTATTTCCTTGAGCATAATAATTCAGAAGACGATAAGTGTTTTCTATTATAATCTTGCATATGAATATAGATAGTATTCTTGATGAGATGTACGCAACTATATTGGCCCAATCAGGGGTGTATTCAATCCCAACATAATGAACATTTCTTCAACATGAACAAAATATTAACATATCATTTTTACAAGATCATGGTTCTACATCATCAAGGCCTAACACATAAGAGTACATAGAACAAGCACATGGTCTTTATTGCTACATCACATCCTATGATGAATACTAAAAGGGGATGAATACTACGAGGGGGGGTGAATTAGTATGCCAAAAAATCCTGTAAACAAACTTTTAAATAGTTTAGCAGATAACCAGTATAGCAGATTCACTAATAAACTGGTTAAGATAAATGAAAACCAAATAGCAAACAAAGAATTCACCCACAAGAGCACAATCACCATAACACAAGATATTTGATGTGGAAACCCAAATGGGAAAAACCACGGTGAGTAGAAACTCACAAGTAACTATCTGCAGAATAGAAACTAGACCGGTTAAGGTCATACAATGTTCTTCACGAGAAAATATCCTGTAAGGAATCTAGATCTTTGTTAGGAGATAAGTCCTATTAAAGACTACCTTGTTAAAGGATTTCAGATCCACTGTTGTGAACCACCTTGTTAGAGGATTTACAAAGGCTTTGTTGGGCCTACCCGATTAAGGGTTTCAGACTTGTCAAAGATATTAGTAATCAACAAGTGAATGATCTAGGCAATAGCACAATATGCTTATTTAGATCCTTTACAGCTCATTATTAATGCATTTCAGCATTACTTCAGTCTTCAATATCTCCACACTCTTTCTCTTCACCCAGACCTAATCTTCTCTACAATGATCGCACAATGTCTCATACTCTGTCTCTTTCACATATCACGCATCTCACATGCAAACCCTAGACATGATGTCCTTATAAAGGAAACTGATTTCATGTCGGTCCAATAGGATTAGACAAGAAGTTCCTAGGTTCAGTGCATCTAGACACATTTGGTAACACAGCACAAAATCACCGCCAAAGTGTCAATGGATGATAACTCATCACACATTATAGACATACCGGTTGGTAACTCATCACAGAGTAATATCGATTAATACAATATACCGATTACCGATTGTAAAAAATGAAGACTGGTAGATCGTAGTGTTCCGATCAAAAGCTAAATACCGCTTGGGTCCTTCGTATCGCTTGAGCTCCTCGAAACGCTTGGGGTCCTTCGTACCACCTGATCTCTTTAGTCAATCTGTGACCAGTAAACATCTTCTCCAAAATACCGATAGTCTAAAGACTATACATTCAATAATACACAATACCGATTGGAACAATTACCGATTGAGCATAACTCATACATCAAGAAAGTGTGTCCATCATCAAGAAAGTGTGTGTCCATCAATGAAAATCAAAACATCATCAAAATGCCAACAATCTCCCCCTTTGGCATTGATGGCAACACTTAGGAAAATTTTGACATCTAAGTGTTTTTACAACAAAAATGATTTAATCAAAATTACTCCCCCTAAGCATATACACTACTCCCCAAACTGGTAACATGAAAGTACATGAAATGGTAACATTCACTAAAATTTTAATGTACACTACTCCCCCTTTGCCAACAATGACAAAGTAATGCAAAGTAACCCCTTTTTGCATATATAATAAAATAGAGTAGATGTTCATGACAATAAGGAATGAAATTTCTCAAAAACAGATTTAAAGTCCTGCATAAAAGTTTTCATGGCCAATGTCCATGACTCAAGTAATGAGGTAGCAACCTCACGTTCAGTCTTCATCTAGAATACCAGTTCTTCTATTGAATCAATGGTACTCATCTCTTGAGTTACCATGATAGCTTCCAGGTTGAGAAAACATTTTTGAAGAATTTGCAGTCTTGGCAATAGGAGCAGTTGAAGCGCCTGCAAATCTTTAGTTCGGTTGCTAATCTCTGAGTCCATCTTGGCTGTCTGACACTGATAATGATGAACTGTTTGCCCATATGTAGTGAAGAGATCATAGGACATCTTGAAGGTGCTGATATATGCCTGGAACTCCAATTGGAGTTAATCTTTTCCTTTAAACATATCGTCAAAAAACAAATGGGGTTGGTAGATTTTACTCAAAATTAATTTTCCCTCATCCATAGAAACACTGATATCCTTCTGTTGTTTTAGTAGTTGTGTTCGGAGCTCATTCATTTTCTTGACTAAGGCGGCATTGAGTGCCTTTTCATGGTTCTTCTTTGCAGTGGCTTTAGCAACATCTTCCAAGCATTGTACCTGGTCCTCCACTATGGTACAAAGAAGTTTAAGCTTGGATAGAGAGGAATTGGTACTGGGGAGGTTGGTACCAGGAATTAGACTGGTAAGGGTATCAACCACAGCTTGTATGACATCCTATTCTTTCTTCCTCCACAATGCTTCCAGTCTCTCATGTGCAAGTTTGATGCTTTGAAGCAGCTCAGACTCATCTGCTGATTGAAGATCAATAGGACTAGTGGTATCAACCTGGCTGGTTTGATCACCGGTTGCCTTAGGAGTCTGCCCTCCTTCTTTTGTCTTGATCTCTGCCTGTTTGTTCTTTTCTGCTTCCTTCTCCTCTTCTGCTCTTTTCTTTTCCTCTTCTTTCTTCTTTTGCTCCTCTTCTTGTTTTTTCTTCTCCATTTCTTCCTTCTTCTTGTCTTCTTCCTACTTTTTCTTCTCATCTTCTTTCCTCTTCTCCTCTTCTTTCCTCTTCTCCTCTTCTTTCTTTTTCTCTTCCTCTTTTCTCTTGTCTTCCTCTTTCTTTTTCTCTGACTCTTTCCTCTTTATTTCTTCTTGCCTTGCTTTTTCCTCTTGCTCTTTCTCCGCTTTCTCTTTGTCATGTTTCTCTCTTTCAGCCTTTTCCTTGTCCTCTTTCTCAGCTTGTCCCTTATCAGGAGTGACATCCTCATTATCTAAGGCATCAACATCAATAGTGTCAAATTGCTCTATCTCTCTTTCACCTTCACTGTCAAATACTTCATCCGGTTTGCTTGAGGATAGGTCAGGTTCTTGTTCAGCCTTCTTATTGGCTTCAGATACTTGGTGTATTTGGATAACAACTTTCACATGTATGTGAGTATCCTTTTCCACTTAAGAAGCTTTACCTTCTAGTAGCCTGAGTCTTCTCCTTCTCATGAAGAAGATGCCTTTGCTCTTGTCCATTATTTCAAATAATTCAGAATTAGAAGCATCAGGAAAGTATTGTGCAAAATTTTTCTCTCTGATCTCCTGTTCTCTTTCAATGGCAATGCACCATTTATTATCCAAAGAATTATACAAAGAATCTAGTGTAACCGATCTAATTTCAGAAAGTGATCGATCATTAACACATTAATATTTGACGACTTCCTATTCTACCTCCTCTTTCTTACTATCATTAAAATCATCAAAATATTCCTTTAAATCATCAAGAACTTTCCTCTTAACATTCTTAATTGTCCTCTGACAATGTGTCATTGGTTTATAAGAAGAAATATTAATATTAACCAGTGCAGAAGTTGCAGGTACATTACCGGTAGACTTCGCCTTCTTGCTTGATTGCCTTGTCTTCTTTATTTGAATCTCCGGTTCAGTGTCCTCTAACTTCGGTGAGTGGGTCTTGGATTTTCACTTCCTCTCAAATACCTTTGTTGGAACAGTCTCATGTTTCTTCTTAGCTGGTGACTGCTTGGTCACTTTCGAACAAGCAGAGGTAACCAGTACAGATACTGATGGCACTGCTTTTCCCTTTTTCTATTTTGGTTCTTCAACCAATGTGACCCTTTCCAAGTAGGTATCGGTTCTCTTTTTTTTTGCATCTAGTGGTGAGGAAAGTAGGGTAGAGGCATACCCGATCAACATGTCATACATCACTTCATACCCCATAGGGCCAACTACTTCCTTTCTTGGTTCCACTGCTTCCATTATGCAGTCATCTATCCTTATTGTGAAGCAGATGTCATCTTCATACTTCTTCACAATATCATCAGATATCCTTATTCTTTGGCTCATCTTCCGCTTGAATTCATCAAAATATTTATTCAGAACCTCAGGATATGTAGTTCCCACTACTTGTAGACTTTCCTTAATCTACCTGGAAACCGGTAGGTCAGTATACCATTGAACATCACTTACTCCAGGGAAATAACCTTGAAAGTAGAAGAATAAACCGACCAAAATTCGTCCAAACTTGAATCTCAGAGAATTGTCCTGTTTGATGGACTTCAGATTCAACAACAATTGCTTCTGTAGACAGGTACATAGGTCAAATGTAGTGTCTTCCTTGATCATTCTATAAGCAGCATTCACTGCAACAGTAGGACAGAATTCATTTTGCTAGCATAAAATATCCGGTAACCAATCACCATGCAAGTGTATTTCACCAAATCATCTTTAATGATGTTGACGGTCATTGCCCGTTGGTCACTCATAGAACCAGTGAGTTTTGTCATTTTAGTTTTGATGACCTTCCGTAGAGTTGGCACCTCTCCAATATTGCAGAAATCGGTGACGACATGAATTGCTTCCGGTGTGATGTCATGTGTCTGCTCGAGATACATCTTATCACCGTGCACTCTGCTAAGGATGATGTGAATATGATCTTCTGTGAACTCTTCCAGAAAATATACCACATTGTGCGGTTTCATCTTCTCAAGGATACTATACTCAGGTTTGATCTTCTTGTCATCCCCACAGAACAGACTTAGCTGGGAATGAATCACTAGGGATCCTAGGTCTTCTAGTTTACAATCAATATACCCTGAAATGTCTTCCTCGACAATAAATCCAGGAGGAATTTGAGATAGGGCATTGTATTTCATTTTCTTTTGAAGAATTTTGATTGTATCTACAGGTGCACTAGAACTAGAGTGTGATGCAGAAGCCATGATCAAATGATAAGAAAGAATTTTGAGAAATACCTTCACAATCCAAAATTTAGGGTTTTCCAATGTTGCCCACAATACACCACTTCGATTGCTAGATTACCGCTTAGTGTTCTTCACTGATAGATTGAAAAAGATCTCAGGATTCCTTTGCAAGATTTTTGAATTCACTTTGAATCGCTAGATGAATCACTCTTTGTCACTCTGCTCTTGAAAATTCTTCTCTTGAAAACAGATAAGTGAAAATGACGATGAAAACCCTTTTAAAAAAATTCTCACCTACCATAATAAATGCATCACCGCTAGGGCACAAACCCTAGTTTTGCCTTTTACCACTTCAAATTTTCTGCCGTTTGATAGGTAACATATACTGGTTAAGGTCCTTACCTATATAAACCGGGGGTTCGAAATATTTCACCGATATGTTCCCCCCAAGCTTTTCTGAAGCTCAGTTTGCTAGTTCAGAGACTTCCACACTAGGTGCAGAAATCGGTTCATCCTGTGATCCTTCCTCTAATTTATTTTTCCAATTTTTATTCATTTCCACTTGAACTGTTTCAGCATCAATCTTCCCTTCTGGAGTGATTGGTATATCATCTGATAGGTTCTTTCTCAGTCTGCAAGTTCTGGCAGTGTGTCTCGGTTTGTTGCAATGATAGCATACCATTCTAGGTGTTCTCCATGGTCCATTATTCATACTTCCATTCTTCCTTCTGCATTTTGCAGCAGTGTGACCACTACCAGGACAGATCAAACAAGTTTCTCTCCAACTAGTAGTCGCTTGATAACCACCTGACCGATGGTCATAGGTATTGTACCAGTTGGGATTCTGATTCACGAAAGGTTCTGGAATAACTCCTTGAGTCCTTGGAGGATATCTCTCGGTGTTGTGCAAAATGGACCTACATTCAAATGCTCTATGCCCAAACTTGTTGCATGCATAACAGTTTCTATTGAATCTATTGGATCTAGGCTTATTGTTTAGAAAATAAGGAAAATTGTTGTAGGCCTTGCTTCTACACACATTAGCAGTATGTCCTTCTTTGAGACAATTAAAGCAAATAGGTTTAAATTTTTGCTTACCTTTATTCTTGGATGTCGGTTGCTTCTTTGATGCTTCAACTTTTGTTCCAAAGGTCTCACTTTCCTCATACCCAGAGAAACCAAGTCCAATGGTATTCTTTACTAGCTTTACCAATTCCAGCTTTTTCTCTAGCTTAGCAGTACTCTTATTGAATTTGGCAAGTATCTCCTTTGACTTAGTAAGTTCCTTGGAAATAGCAGCATTAGATTCCATCAAGGTTGCATTCTTAGAAATAGCCATGTTTAGTTCACCTTGCATATCTTCTTTTTCCACTTTACTCTCTTGGAGATGAGCGGTAAGGGTACTGATTTCTTGCTTTAGCTTGGAGATCTCATGATATTTTTCTTTTACCAGATCTTCAGCTTTCCTTCTATTCTCAAGCTCTTGACACATTGTGATAGTCAGTCCTTCCAACTCTTTTCTCAAATTGGCTTTAGATTCATTCAATTTTTCAACTTCTTCAACTAGGCCATCCATGTCTGCTTCATCAGAAGAGCTATTTTCAGTAAGTTCCATCAGTTTTTCAACATGCTCTCTTCTTTTGGCCAAAGAGGCTTTATACTTGACTTTGAGTTCATCATAGGCTCTCTCATTCTGAGTGAGATGATGAGTAAGTTCCCTCACACTGTATTCCCCCATATCTCCTTCCAAGTTGTTACACTTATAGAAAGGTTGGCTCTGATACCAATTGATAAATACTAAGAGGGGGGGTGAATTAGTATGCCAAAAAATACTCTAAACAAACTTTTAAATAGTTTAGCAGATAACTGGTACAGCAGATTCACTAATAAACCAGTTAAGATAAATGCAAACCAAATAGCAAACAAAGCATTCACCCACAAGATCACAATCACCATAACACAAGATATTTGATGTGGAAACCCAAATGGGAAAAACCACGGTGAGTAGAAACTCACAAGTAACTATCTGCAGAATAGAAACCAGACTGGTTAAGGTCAAACCGGTTAAGGTCATATAATGTTCTTCACCAGAACAGATCTGTTAGGAATCTAGATCTCTGTTAGGAGATAAGTCCCATTAAATACTACCTTGTTAAAGGATTTCAAATCCACAGTTGTGAACCACCTTGTTAGAGGATTTACAAAGGCTTTGCTGGGCCTACCTGGTTAAGGGTTTCAGACTTGTCGGAGATATTAGTAATCAACAAGTGAATGATCTAGGCAATAGCACAGTATGCTTAGTTAGATCCTTGACAGCTCATTGTTAATGCATTTCAGCATTACTTCAGTCTTCAATATCTCAACACTTTATCTCTTCATACAGACCTAATCTTCTCTACAATGATCGCACAATGTCTCATACTCTGTCTCTTACACATATCACGCATCTCACATGCAAACCCTAGACATGATGTCCTTGTAAAGGAAACTGATTTCATGTTGGTCCAATAGGATTAGACTACAAGTTCCTAGGTTCAGTGCATCTGGAAACATTTGGTAACACGGCACAAAATCACCGCCAAAGTGTCGGTGGATGATAACTCATCACACATTACAAAAATACTGGTTGGTAACTCATCATAGAGTAATACCGGTTAATACAATATACCGATTACCGGTTGTCAAAAATGAAGACTGGTAGATCGTAGTGTTCCGATCAAAAGCTAACTACCGCTTGGGTCCTTCATACCGCTTGAGCTCTTCAGTCAATATGTGACCGGTAAACATCTTCTACAAAATACTGATAGTCTAAAGACTATACATTCAATAATACACAATACCGGTTGGAACAATTACCAGTTGAGCATAACTCATACATCAAAAAAGTCTGTGTCCATCATCAAGAAAGTGTGTGTCCATCAATGACAATCAAAACATCATCAAAATGCCAACATCCTAATGCTAATTAATACAAGTTACATAAGTACAAAATCTTACTTTCTTTTTATCATAATCCATCATAGATTCTATTTAACCATTTCTTCTAAATAATTCCTATTTACTTAATAAGACTCAAGACATCCTTCATTATTCTTTCTATCATTCAACCCATATGATTACACATGACAACTCCATTTCATAAATTCAAATGCAACACAAATACATATAAGATATCTCATTTCTATCTTCCACATATATCTCATAAATTCATAATACATAATGAACATCCTATTCATCAAGGAATAATAGAGGAACACTTCTTCTAATCACTACCTCGTGTCCTATTACAATGTCATATTCAATTACATATAGATACCTATTACAAGATGCATAATCACTTTTACATACTCAAATCATCATGATACAATATATTCTTTCCTTGAACATAGAAATCAGCTACGAAGGATAATCACATGAAGAATCCAAGAATCCACGCACGCTACATCCAAGAAGAATATCCCAATGGAAGAAGGCATCAACCACCCAACCACGTGGAACCAAATAGGAACCACCCCCCATGCTAGGAGATGACAAAGGTTCCAATCCACACTCAAGACGTAGGTTGACACCTAACAACCAAGGGATACAACAAGACACTGCAAGACTCCAACAAAAGAAATACAACATCAAATACGTCACATGGATAAATCAAAGCAAATAACCTCCAGAGGAAAAATCAGCAAATCAAGGACCCTGATAGAAATGTGGAACCATCTCAACCTTGGAGCCATTCAAGGGAGATTGGTTTAACGCTCCAACAATCTTCCAAGCTCATCTCAAGCGTGCATGCTTCTAGGGATTTGAGGTGGGGCTAAAACCAATTATCATATTTTTTAGTGAATTCCTAAATACCCAAACCCACTAATAAATTACTAAGGTTATCAATTGCAATTATAAATAAACTCTTCATGTGGTTCCATCAAGTCTAGATCCCCTCCTAGAGGCCTAATGCTCAAGACCTTGGTCCACACAAGAAAGAGTCCACTCTCCCTACCATGGACCAAAACCATAGGGTAGAAACACATATCCAATAAACATAAAGAATCATCATGAAGGCCCAAAATGATATAAGAACAGTCATAATAAACTAAGCACAAACTGAGCAAAGAGGACTCATAAACCATACTCATAGAAATGAACATTCACCAAATCATCATAAAGGAAAAGATTATCGTGAATACAATCCATTGAAGGTATCAAAATCACATCAAATCCTCAATAGTGAGGCATTGCACATCCCATTGGAGCAATAAAATCAATCCCTCAACAACGAGGCATTCTCCCTCTTGTCAGAGCAACATATCGCATATGAAACACCTCAATTGTAAGGCATGAATCCTCTTACCAGAGCACAAGAAACAACATAAAGGATCAAAATGTATCAAATGAAACTCTTAAAATAAAAATAGTCTGCAAAAGCCTCTGGAGAAATCACAAACTCATCAAGACACAAATTCGAGCTCAAAACTGACTTTTTAGGACCTCCGAAGCAGTCTAGCTCTCCTAGAATGCAGAGCAATGCTCCTAGAATGTAGAGTGGCACCCTTGGTATGTGAAATGGAATTTTCAATAAGTGAAATGGCATTTTGGGTCTATTCCCCAGCGTTCTGGGTTCATTTGACACATCTCTCAGTTTAGGACCTAGCTCTCTAGGTTCCAGATTTAGCTTCCTGGGTCACTTTGCTAGCATTCCTAGTTCATTCCCGAGTGCTCCAGGGTTCCATAATAGCGCTCCTAGTATGCAGAGTAGCTCTTCTGGTACATTCAGTGGTGTTTTTTGTTGTTTTGGTAGCTCTCTTGGGAAATGAGCCAAAAATGCACTATAGACTACTCAATTGGATAGGGCACTTTCCCAAATTAGAAAAGGGGTCAAAAACAACACCCAAGACCAAATCAGAGGGCTTGAAGAATGCAAAAATTATAGAAGAACAACAAGATTTTGAAGTTACATACTCAAAAAATGACAACAGTGAACAAATCTTTCTCCCACAATGCTCATATTGAGTTCAAAGGCACAATGCATGAAAGGGAGATATGCAAACCACAGAGACAACATCAAACAAGCTTCAAAAAAGCTTAAGGAAACCAAAACACTATCCTAAACACTTCCTAATGGTCTTCTCTAAGAAAATGCAAGTCATAGAGAGTGGAAAGTGCACTCAAGAACCTTGAAACATAAGGATACTGACTAAAATCAAAGGGAATACTCAAGATACTCGATTATAAATAACATAAAATCATATTAGTGTGAATAACATCCTCAAAACTCAAAAGTAATAAATTTTTAATTCACGGAGAATACACAGAAAGCAATCCGGTAATCCAATTTTATCAAATCTGAGAATTACAACAATTTGCATTTCCCTTCCCAAATTATTTTCAATATCAAATTAAATATGTTCCATCTAAATTCAAGATCTCCCAAAACAAATTCCACAATAATCAGCAATCAATTTTCACAAGCACGAAGAGAACAATCTTTCTGGAAAATAAAAACTTCAAGCAAGAATTGCACCAACCTGCAAATGCAAATCAAAGGATGAAGAAATATGAAGATGAGAAATCCACAACAATCCTCAATCCTCAAGTCAAATCTTCAATTGAAATTCCAAAATCAAAACCAAAATCTATCGGAAGAACATCCCGACAACCATTCCAGAAAACAAAATAAATATGGAAATCATTCAAAATGTCGGCCAATCAAAATATTTCATTATACTATATATTATACCTACCTTTGCATAGTTCAAGAAAAATATTTAATAAATATATTTTGATTATCTACATTTTCATCCAACCAATCAAATAAAAGGGTAGGTAATTTATATTTCAAATGTAATTGTCGACAATATTCAATTTATATAAATACATTAAAAATAATACTTTAACCAATAAAAGCAATTAAATAAATTAAATAGATAAGACCTTAAAAATAAGTTGCTATATTAAAATATAAAATCAAATCACAAAAATCAATAAATAATTTTAATAAAGTCAATAAATCAAAACCAAAAATAATAATAAATTAAATAAAGCAATACAACAATAAATAGAACAAATAAATAAAATATTCAACAATAAAACAATATAAATAATTAATAAACCAAATAATAGGTAAATAATTAAATAATAAATAAATAGATAAATAAACCATTAATATAATTCAATCTCATCAATAATCAATTTAAATAAATAAACCATCAATAAATAATTAGATGATTAATAATTCAAAAATACACCGTTGGTGTAATTATTTATTCATGTTGGATATTATTACACCTTACTTAAGTTTACTTAGGTACATGCATATCATAGTAGTTTGCATATGAGACACTTGGGTGTTTGTGCCACATTGGGATAGTGTGTTGTAGGATATTTCCACATTTTATGGTATGATCTTGTTATTACTTTATCATATCCACTTATTGTGAGATGATAATTCCACCTTCGGTGGGTGATCCACCTCATGTGGAATATTTTACTATTTCTCCTACCTACCCCTACCTACCCTAGCATCTCAATGAGCCACATGTCATCATTGTGTGCTCTCTTGTCTCTTAGCCTTGCCTTTATAAGTAGGCTCATATTCATTGTATGTAAGAACTTTTGATGATCGAGTTGATCAATATTTTCATCTTGATAGAATATAGTTTATTCCTATCATTTATTTTGTCTCTCTATTGGACATCACCATCGTGTTCGGGAGGCTGTTTCCATGAAATTTGACTATAAAGTCTACCTATTTTGGTGAATTTTTATTTATTTTTTCCTATTTTACTATTATTGTACGATTTTACTATAAAAAAATAATAATTACTTTTCTGAAAAATTTTATTTTCAAATATTATATGTAATTTGCAGAAAAAAATTAAAAATTTGGAGGCTTTGTAAAAGTTTTTTATTAAAAAAAATCAAATTTCATATTAAAGTTTTTTTTTTTTTTTTGGGGGGGGGGAGGGGCGTATTTCACCCCGCCCTCATACTGTTAGCACAAGATTCTATTACTTTTGTAGTGGCTCCCGCCACTGGATGTCCTTTCCGATGCCTATACCTTCCTCGGCCGATGCCCCCGCGCTTCTCCTGGCAGTCGTCTCGCCGCTTCCTTCCAACAGTTTGTGTTGTTTGCGATGGGTGCTTTAATCCTTAAGCGGCTCAAATAATCTCCTTCGTGAGATTTACTTCCTTTGGTGGTGAAGGTATTTATTGCAGGTTTAATATTTATGCACAGCTTGTATACATATAATATTTGCATATTGCTCTTTGTAAGGGGTATGGTGGAGGTGGCCCCACCTTTAATTTTTTTTTTTTTAAAGGTTAATCTAAAAACTTTTCAAACAACTACTAAAAGTAAGAGATTTTTTTGACGTATATGCTACACATGAGAGAATATTCTCATCTTATACAATGTTGACGTCATCATATCCAAGAGAATTTTGGCCCCTCTCCATTTGTATTTTGAGTTTGAGAGGAGATTTTCAAATGGCGATATCTCAGGTTCTGAAACTCATTTTTCAGTGCATTTTTTTTTTATTTGGGGTAGAATTTCATTCTCTCCACAGTGGTGCAAATGGTTTTTCATTTTGATGCATATTTTTTTAAGAAAATGTAGATCTTCATCATTGTAGCTGAGTAATCCTTGATTTTGCAACTTCAGAGGCTTTGTTTGGGGTCATATGACCTCCTTTTCAGGTGCTGGTTTTTTTTAAAGTGCATAATTTTTCGTCTACTTTCATAATCTGCCATTAGTTTGCAGTGATTTTAATTAGAAATTTTACTTTCATTATTTGGTCATTCTTGGCATATTTGGTACTTGTATTTTGCTTGGATCTCAATTAGATCTCTTGCAGTATTTGTTGAAGTCTCTTATAACCTATTTGAGGTAGTTGTAAAGTTGAAATAAGAAGTCCACCTTGCCATGTTTAGCAAGTGGCCCATAGTATACACACTAAGTATAAAGTGCCAAATCATCATTTTTTATTTTTTATTTTTGGGGGGGGGTTCTTGATTGAGTAATTTGGGGGGGTGTCTTGTGTGATTGTGCCTCTCTCTATCTTCTATTTTTTCATTTTGGTGTTATGGGTTCTCCTAAATTTCCACTTTTAACTCCACATAATTATGCCTCATGGAAAATTAAAGCATGGAGTAAGCTAATGGAAAAATAACTCATTCATTATGTAAATGGAACTATAACAACACCACCTTATCCTAAGGTTGATCCTAATGCTCGAATTGAATGGATCACTAAGAATGCTATGGCATGTGGAACTCTTAGAAAGTATGTATCAGATGACCTTATTTTTCACATTGATAATTGTATTACAATCAAAGAGGCTTGGGATATTTATGACAAATTGTATGGTCAAGTTAATGAGATTAAGGGCTACAAGCTTGATAGTGAACTCACCACTTTGGATCCCAAAGATTTTGATACAATCCAAGATTATGTCACAAAATCAAATGAGCTAAGAGCAAAGCTAAAGGATTGTGGCATTGACAAAAAGGATGCTCAATTGGTTTATAACTTGTTGCACAAGCTTCCTTCAGAGTATGTAGCCTTTGTATCTAGCTTTCACACCCATAGGTTAGCTCAAGGTTCCTCATACATTTCTCCCTCATTTGATTCCTTCATGGAGATGTTGATACTTGAGCAATCTAAGTTGACCAAGATGGGGATTCTCAAATCTTCAAAGTCACAAGCTTTGGTGGCTAATAAGGGGAATCAAAGCAATCAAGGAAAAGGCAAGAATCAAAAGCAACCTAAGTCTAAACCACAACAAGATGGAGCACAATCATCCTCTCCACAACAATGTGATTCTACATCCTCACCTAAGAGGAAATCTTATAAGGATAATTTTTTTGTGCATATTGCAAGAAGACGGGACATGATGAACAACATTGTTACAAGAAGGATATTGATGAGTTGAAGAATATTCTTGAGAAGAACAAAATCAACCTACCTTCTAGAATGTCTACATCAACTTCTTCTTCCAAGGAAAGGATCACTCTTTTGGGATAGATAAATGAAAGGGACAAGCTCTTTGTGCTACTACAAGTCATGATTCAGGGAGATGGCTTCTAGATTCAGGGGCTTCTCATCATATGAAATCTTCATAGTCTATGTTCTCTTCATTTGAGCCTTGCCACATGTCATAGATTTTGATGGGCAATCATACATACATGGATGTAATTGGGAAAGGATCTATTGCCATTGGGGATAACTCCTTCAATAATGTGTTGTGTGTACCCTACTTGACAAATAATCTTCTTTCCATCTGTCAAATCACACATGGGGCAACTAGGAAAATTGTGTAGTTCACACCTGATTCAGTTATCATTAGAGACTTGGAGACTAGAGCTATCATTGTGACTGGGATGGCTGATCATGCATCTCGGTTGTACTCCTTTTTTATAACACAATGATGAACAGATAGTACCAAACCGGTACTGAGAGGGGGGGTGAATCAATATAGGAAAAAACACAATCTTAAACCGGTGTGTCAATAGACACTGTGCATTGACAGACAAATAGTAACATCGGTCCTTAAATAGAGTACAACTGGGAAAACCCAAAATAACTAAGTCAAGCATAAACCGGTTGTCACTTATCTTCTCATACAATCTAACACTTCATTTCCATTTCACCTTAATGCATGAACAGGTAATCTACCATCAAAGATATACATATAAGCAACTAGATCAACATGATTCACCACTTGATAGAAAACAACATAGCATCACATGAAGAAGACATCACATATGACACACATATTTTTCACGTGGAAACCCAACTGGGAAAAACCACGGTGGGGATGAATAGCCACAAGCTTGTTTTTGAACTCTTTAGAAGTCCGCTCTGTTAGGAGCCTTGTCTGGTTAAAGACTAATACAATAGGTTCTGTTAGGAACTGATCCTATTAGGGATCACCTGGTTAAGGGATGGCTAGAATACCTAGGTAAGGGTTAAACCCTATTAAAGGTTACCTTGTTAGAGGATTTCGAGAACTCAATGGTTTTGAGTCACCCTGTTAAAGGATTTATAGCAAGTTGGTTAAGGCTACCCTGTTAAGGGATTTTCCAACTGTTGAGGTGGTTAGAGATCAACAGGTATTACAATGATCTAGTAACAGCACTCAATGCCAATGTAGATCCGCTTAAGCTCCTCTTCACCTTCTGCACTTACACTCTGCAGGTATCACTTCTCTCCTCTGGTTTGGCAAGAATTATGTATCTCTTCTCTTGGATACACACACAACTTTTGCCAACAACCTCAGAAAGAATCACAACATCGACCTTATAAGAAAATAGATAGATCGGTAGCATAAACCCTAAACCCTAAACCTATTAGGTTAAGGAATTCAAACGGTTCAATCCTGATCGTTGAGCATACTGCATTAAATGCAATAGTCTTGATCCAATCTCAAGAAATTCTTCATCATTCATTTTCCACCGATTTCATGGCGGCTGATAACCCATCACACATTATCACCGTTTATAGACTTCACACATTCCTGAGGTAGATAGGAACAATCTCCTTCATGCAAGATCCTTCACGCACATAAGGAATATGTGGCAACACGATTTGTTCTTTGTTATCATGCTGACTCATCACACAAAGTCACTGGTTGAGCCACACAAGCTTGAAGCATTTCAACCGGAAACCCTGAAGTTGAGACTACCAATCGGTAGTCATACAACACTTCCATTTGCCAGTTCCCATAACCATATGTCGGTTCACCTTGAACAAACACACCATTTCACTTTGGCACAAATGCCGGTTCATAGTGTTATACCGGTTCTCTTCTCTTCATCATATTGACATCAATGACAACACATAATGTCATTATGTCCTCATACCGGTTCACATAATGCCAACAATCTCCCCCTTTGGCATTGATGGCAATATACAAAGATATCTCTCCGCTTCACATCTTCTCCACATTTTCTGCAGATATCTTCTCCACTTCACATCTTCTCCCCCTTTGACAACAATGCCAAAGTGGAGGCACAAGCTTCCCTGTTCCATTACGTTGCTCCCCCTGAGGAGTAGCATCCTTCAACACATCAATCCAGAAAAAATTTGACTATGCAATACCTGACTGATGTGGAGCATATGCCTTTAGTTTACCTCCTGAAGGGGAAACACCCCTAATTCACCTCTTAAGTACATAAATGTAGCCTTTGGGAGAGGCTTGGTGAATATATCTTCTAACTGCTCCTTACTGGAAACATGTTCCAGTGCAATCTCTTTGTTCTGAACCAAAATCGATGACAAATCGATGGCAAAATGACAAGATTGACAAGAGGTGAAAACCCTAATTCTATCATCGATTAGGATTGACGATGTCCAAAATGAAATCGAATTGACGATGTCAAAATATGACAAATGAGCACGCATATTGATGCAACAGGATAAGATCGACCAAAATCATGACTGAAGATTATTATCGACAAGACCAAATTCGAAAGCGAGACAAATGAAGAATGTAGAAGAAGGACTCAATGCTTGCAAATGATAAAGACCAAGTGCGCAACATAGAAGAGATGTTAATGCGATGCAAGAACCTTAAAATAAGGCAATGCGCCAATGTTAAAGTATGACTCCGCAAGCATTGACCATTTTTAGATGTCTACATTTTGCTCCTCTTTGAGACAATGCGATTCTAAGCGTTGTTTCAAAGAACAATAATGAAAATGCCCTAGACAATAACGATGACATATGCATGCCCCCTCGAGGAATTGGCCGGAAACATCCAGAAAAGAGGCCAATTGATCGATAAGAATGATAGAAAATGATAGGATCAAACGGATGAAATATCGGAGGTCGGATACACAAATGACAAGCAGTGGAAGGTGCAAAAGACTGCGACCAGCATAAGATGGAGAGGGTGCACGTCCATCTATGCACTGACAAAGATCTATAAATGAGACAAGGAGAAGGAAAAGAGCTCATTTACACTAGCCAAAGTGGAGGAATTTGTTGCTCTGAAAAAGGATGCTTGCATAGAGATGGCGAACATTCCAATGGCAGATCATCTCGAGGAACATGTACACACCTATAGACGATCGGGCGACACAGGAGCAGCGGTATGTATCTCAAAAACCCATATTGTCAATTTCATGAATTTGACTTGCTTGCGGGACATTGCGGGGCCCACAGGGAATGGAGAAAGTGACTTCTAAGCCTGTGTGGGTGCATCTTGCACTTGTGTAGGATGTCCTGTGCTTGTGTAGGGTACACAAGCGCAAGTTGATGCTACACAAGCGTAGGACATGGTACACAGGCATAGATGTGCACTGAGAATCCCAATTTGATAAAAAACAGCATGCGAATGATCCCGAAAAGGGGGATAAGGGTAGGATAGATCAAAATAGATTAGAAACACCCTGATTTATACATGAAACAAGGAAATGTAGCCTATAGGAGCAAACCCTAAAAGTAACAAAATGTGCCCCAATTGTGATGCAGAGTCGACAGTATCCATTGATCACACAGGAGAACCGACCTGACTGCTTCATGTTACAACATAGACTCAGGAGCACGGATAGAGATACATTAGCAGGAATTGGATTATACTATATTGCATTCATGCCCAAGATTAGGGCAAACAAAGGACTACTTACCGCATTGGCAGAGCGATGGCATTCAGAGACCTCCTCATTCCATCTGCCGACAGGAGAGGCAATGGTGACACTAGAGGATGTCTGGCGTATCCTCTGCATTCTGATTCATGGGGAGATGATAGAGTATGACCTGGCAATAGGGAGAGATGCTTTGTGTAGATTATTTGAGTGTGACGCAGATGATCTAGATATCATAGAGAGGGAGATTGGCTGGGAGACCATGGCAGTAGAGTACGATCAACGATATGTGGTGATAGTCATGGTTATAGCATGCCTATTAGCAGGGGATAGATGAGGTCATGGATTCCCTATTGGATGGGGAAGAGTGCTAGAGTGGATGGTGACAGAGGGGACTATATATGCATGGGGACCATGTGTGTTGGCCATGCTATATTTTCATTTGCATCAGATAGCATACCAGGGAGTGCAGACTTTGAGCTGTGGGGTCACACTGCTACAGGTATGGGCATTTGAGCACATAGCCATATGTCAACCGATTGTAGAGAGACAGGTAGTACCACACCAACCATATGTGTACTGCTATGGGGGAGCACTAAGACAGGGTCCTTTCGGATACATATTGTATTGGCGACATGAGCTAGACAGATTGAGAGAGTTCACATGGAGGCCATATCTTGATTGCCCTGGATGGTCAGATGATAGTGATGAGCTACTGTATTGTAGACAAGAGAGATACTTGATTGGGCAACCAGTGAATCACCAGAGAGTGATTGAGATGTACCTGCCAGAGAGATTCAGACGATAGTTTGGAGAGAGGCAGGATGTACCCAGAGGGACTGCACACTTTGCCCGATCTCACAGAGAGACGAGTCAGTGGGGGAGGATGATTCAGCCACACATAGCATATGCTGACTTCACATAGCTATAGCAGAGATAGTGGGATTGGAGGTCAGATGTGGTGGATGTCGGGATGATAGAGGAGTATGAGCGATGGTTTGCATGATGACGGCCAATGCCATTGACAAATCCTGATATTCTGGTACTGAGGAGACAGGAGGACTTCCCACTCACTGGAGATGAGGAGGGAGATGATGAGGATAGAGATGAGGATGAGGATAGAGATGATGGTGATGATGAGGAGGATGAGGATGGAGATGATGAGGATGAGGATTATGAGCTAGATTCAGCCAATCAGGAGTCATTGCAGGATATACCCATAGAGCCGGAGACAGCTAGGATAGAGGAGATGGAGATGTGCAAGGCTACCATAGCGAGTCAGCATGATCATATTGTGACATTAGAGAGACAGAATGCTATCTTGAGGACAGAGTAAGATCAATTCAGAGCAGAGATAGCCAGACTGACAACGGCTCGAGATACAACAATAGTGCAGGCACAGCAAGCAGAGCAGAGAGTGACCGAGTATATTGGGTCGATTAGGGATGTCAGTGCATGTGAGATGGTATAGATGTTGGTAGAGACTGGAGAGGAGATACGCCATTGGAGGACACTATATGAGAGTGCAGTTCCACCAGAGCAGAGAGCAGCATCATATTGGGCACGATCGAGGACAGAGAGCAGGCCACGGTCTCGGAGGTCAGTGAGCAGCATGGGGGTGAGTGGACCGATGAGACCACCACATCCAAGACCAGGGACATCATCCTTGAGACATGGCAGGGATGAGGAGGACAGAGGGAGCACCCAGTGACAGAGGCACGTACTCCTTATGACAAAGATATATGTAGTTTGACATTATGTATTCAGCCTGTGGGCCATACTTAGGACAAACAGTCCAATTTTGTACTCCGATATTATTTTGATATATGATATGATATGTAGCTATATGATGGGATGCAATGTGTTATGGCTTATGGTTATTTTCCATGTATGGATGGCTTATGGACTGTTTATGCACCATTGTGGAACATGTATGAATATATTTTTATGTGTTTTTTTGATGCATTTATAATATGAAATGGATAAAATGCTTGATATAATGCAAATGCACTAACCAATGGATGCAGGATGCAGCTTATGTTTTTGGAGATCGGAGAACTAGACTGAACTGACTGCCCAAACTGATGAAAGAAATGTTAGTAAGAAGAAGTTAGACAAAGGACAGTTAGAGACGAAGAAAAACTTGCTTTCACCAATGCACTTTGTAGGTGAGAACCTTTATTTAATGTAGCAAAACAGATGCAGAGCATCATGGCATTGAAAGTCGGAGCTAGAACACAACCCCTTTTGCAAAAGACAAACACATCGCACACAAGGAATGAGTGAAGCATCCTAAGGTGCATACATCAAGGGTCAAGGTATGTACGGCATTCACAAAGAAAACGTACTTATCACAGACACCCAATGATATAGTTGCCCCAGTATGTGACAAACATTCCACAAACAGCAAACACAACAAAGAAAAGAAAAAGGGACCATAATCCATCTTGGTTACTCTAAATCACAGTGACATCATCGAGCAACATAGGAACATGATCGAAGATAAATCAATAAATGATAAGACTCGCTAATTCCAACAAGTCAAACAAACATCTTGATCTTCATTGTCAAAAGTTGAAAGTGTTGATAGGACGATCATGTTGTCTGGTTTCAGGACATGCAGTACCCCGTCTAAGACAGGACACAGTTTGGTTTCGAGCATACCACACCCTGTATAAGACTCACGATAATGTGCCAAGGACCAATGATATTGATGTGGATTGATTGATATGACAATTTTAATCAGTTTGAATGTCTGGTTTGATTGAAAAAGTTCATCTGGGAATGCGTGATTTCATTAAAGCGCAGTGTGTGATTGCGTGTCGTTGGAGGTATGCTCGGCGATCTGTCTATGCAGAAAGGGAATATTTTTGTTTTGTTTTTTGAGTTTTTACAATTTTTTTGTTCATTTTTTTCAGGACATTTTTCAATTTTTTTATGATTTTTTAAAGGACATTTTTCAATTTTTATGATTTTTTTCAAGACATTTTTCAATTTTTATGATTTTTTTCAAGACATTTTTCAATTTTTTATGATTTTTTTTCAGGACATTTTTCAATTTTTAAAAGCTCTAGTAAATGATCATGACAAGGGGCACGCACCCAATGCACATTTGAAAGACATATATAGAGACCAGGACCAAAACATATGCACAAAGACTGGAAACCGAAGTATGCAAGACAATGATGTTGACCAATCACAGGCCTGGAACATAACATTGGGTCAGCACAAGGATAGGCGCGATAAACCTGCAAAAAGAAAGCATAGCTAGGGGTCATGATAGATGACAGAGCAATGATCATTTTACACATGGCGCCTGTTTGCCAGGTTTTCACCATGGTACTTGCCCAAAGCACCTGTTTGCCAGGTTTTCACTAGAGGGCGAATCATTTTTCTTTACTTTTTTTTCTTTTCAATTGTTTTTCACTTTTTTTTGTAATTTTTCTTTCACTTTTTTTTCTTTTTTTTTGTATTTTTTCAGGATCATTTTTGAAGAACTGCTAATAGAAAATTGTACCCAATACTTGTGAAGGTGCATACTATTGACTGGATCTGACAAAGGTTCACCTTTTGGGGTGGCAAGCTGATATGCCCCCGAGCCATAGGCTGCAGTAACTACGAAACGCCCAACCCAATTAGGTTCAAACTTACCTTTGATGATGTCAGTAGATTGTGCATTCTTGGGGTTTGCCTTTAAAACAAGATCTCCCACTTCGAAGTGTCGCCCTTTGACCTTCTTATTATAAGAGCGATGGAGACAGTTTTGATATGCTTGCAAATGTGTCAGGGCTATCTGACGTTTCTCATCTAACATCTCAAGCTGATGCAACCGAGAGACTCTGTGCATCTCATCATCAATCAGATGTTGCAAGGAAACATGCAAAGAAGGAATCTCCACTTCCAAGGGTAAAATGGCTTCCGCACCATACACCAAGGAATAAGGTGTTGTGCCAGTAGATGTGTGAATAGAATTGCAATAAGCCCATAGTGTTGGATTCAACTGTACATGCCAATCTCGACCAGCATCATTGACAACCTTTTTCAGGATCTTGATAATGGTTTTATTTGATGCTTTGGCTTGACCATTACCCTGTGGATAGTAAGGACTTGAAAAATAGTGTTGGATGTGAAACTTTTCACAGAGTTCCTTGACATCTTTATTCTTGAATGGACGGCCATTATCTGTGACTATGGCAAGGGGAACCCCATATCTGCATATGATATAATTCAGTAGGAATTTTGAAATTTGCACACTAGTGATATAGGTCATGGGGATAGCCTCGATCCATTTTGTAAAATACTCTATGGCTATAATGATGAACTTGTGTCCATTTGCAGATGTCGGGTGAATCTTGCCAATAAGATCCAATCCCCATTGAGAAAAGGGCCATGGAGATATGACAGAATGAAGCTCTTGGGCTGGTGCATGAATGTAATTTCCATGGATTTGGCATTTGTAGCACTTCTTAACAAAATCATGAACATCCTTTTCCAGAGTGGGCCAATAATACCCAGCACGAACCAACTTTTTGGCTAAGCTCAGACCATTGAAATGGCCCCCACATATACCATCGTGAACCTCACGTAAAGCCATTTGTGCTTCGTCAGAATCCAAACACCTGAGGAGGGTATGGTCAAAGGAACAACGGTAAAGGGTGTCGGTAATGATGACATATTTGGCTGTTTATCGGATGAAGGCTCGGTGTTGGTTAGCGGAAAGGTTAGGTGGTAAGGTTTGGGATTTCAAATATTGATAGACGTCATTGTACCATAGGGAATTAGGACCAACAAGAACACACATCACATCTGCTGTCGGAATTTCAAAAGAAGGAACAAAAAACTATTCGACCAAAAATTCACATTTGTCCATATTGTCGGGCATATTTAACATGGAAGCAATCGTAGCCATCGCATCTGCCGACTTGTTTTGAATTCTTGGAACTTGACTGAAATGGATAGCTGTGAATTTTGTCTTGAAGAAATCTACCATATGCTTGTAGGGAATAAGCTTTTCATCTTTTGTTTCGTAGTCATCATTCACTTGACGGATGACTAACTGAGAATCTCCATAGACTTGTAAATGTGAGATGTTCCAGTGGACCGCTACTCGGAGTCCTGTGACCAGAGCTTCATATTCTGCAATGTTATTGGTACAATGGAAAGTTATTCTATAGGATTTGGGAATAGCATCACCTTGAGGGGTGACAAACAATATACCTGCTCCGGACCCGAATTTGGTATGGGATCCATCAAAATATAACTTCCATTCATTAGAAGATGTGAGAGCAAAGACTGATTCATCTGGAAAATCTGTCAACATGGGATGATCATCATAAATAGGAGCCTCTGCAAGTTGATTTGCTATGATTTGTCCTTTTATTGCCTTTCGCTCCATGTACTCAATATCAAACTCATTGAGGATCATAACCCACTTTGCTAGGTGACCTGTCAAAGCTGCCCTACTAGGCAAGTATTTCAAGGGATCAATTTTTGCAACTAGCAACGTCTGATAATTTAACATATAGTGACGAAGCTTTTGTGTTGCAAAGACTACTGCTAAACATGCCCATTCAATAGTTGAATAATTCAGCTCATAGCCCACTAGTGTCCGACTGATATAATAAATAGCCCACTCTTTGCCTTTCTCATCCTGTTGGGCCAAGAGAACTCCTAGTGTCGTTTCAGTTGCAGAAATATACAATATAAATGGCTTCCCTTCTATAGGTGGCATTAGAATAGGTGGCGACAGCAGATAATCCTTGAGAGCTTGAAATGTTGATTGACATTGCTCAGTCCATTTAAAAGTGACACCTTTATGCAATAAATGCTGGAAGGGATGACATTTGTCTGCTAATTGAGCTATAAATCGATGGATTGACTGTAGCTTTCCTTGCAGACTTCTTAGTTGATGGAGATTGGAAGGAGGAGGCATATCCATTATTGCTTTAACCTTGGCAGGGTCAACTTCGATGCCTCTATGAGAAATAATGTACCCTAATAATTTGTCGGCTGTGACACCAAAGACACACTTATTTGGATTGAGTCTAAGCTTGTAGGTCTCCATTCGGTCAAAGATTGGGCCCAGGATGGCTAGATGACTATCTCTTGTGACGGATTTGCATAATAAGTCATCAACATAGTCCTCCATCAAAGTATGCATGAAATCATGGAAAATTGTCATCATAGCTCTTTGATATGTTGCTCCAGCATTTTTAAGACCAAAGGGCATCACATTCCAGCAGTAAGTACCCCAAGCACATGTGAATGCAGTCTTATGTTGATCTTCAGGAGCAATGCGAATTTGATTATATCCAGAAAAACCATCCATCAATGATAGCATCTCATATCCGGCAGTCATGTCAACTATGATGTCGATATTTGGCAGGGGAAAATCATCTTTAGGGCATGCTTTATTGAGATCCCTAAAATATGTACAAATTTTGATGCCCCTAGTTACTTTGCTAACTGGTACCAAATTTGAAATCTAGTCTGCATAATCAATGGGTCTGATAAAGCCCATGTCTAGTAATTTTTTTAGTTCTACCTTGACCAAGAGAGCCACCTGGGGATGCATCTTTCTGAGTTTCTGTTTGACGGGCTTGGCATCTAATTTTAATGGCAAGTGATGAAGGACTAATTCTATATCAAGTTCGGGCATATCTGCATAGGACCATGCAAAACTGATCTTCTTCTCAAGAAAGAAATTTACAAAATCTATCTTTTCCTATTTTGATAGAGAAGTAGCAAAATGAATGACCTTAGGGTTGTTAGGTGTACCCAAATTTATTTCTTCAGTCATTTCCACAAGCAATGTTGATTTATCCTGACTTGATGAGGGTATGTCCAATCTTCCACCTTTGGGCACCTCAGAGAGGTTTTCACCTTCAGGTACATCTTTTATTTTTACTTTTTCATGATTAGAGAGTGCCTTATGGTTTTCACTCAAAGACCTATTCATTTGATTTTTTACTTTTTCTTTTTCATTTTTATGACTAGAAGATGGAGTTTACTCCCCAAAATATGTTGTGGAATCTAGATCAATATCAAATCCTGCCTTATGATCACCTTGTGGTATGCCTTCTCAGAGTCCCAAAAATTCTGCAATTGCTTCATCATTTTGAAAACAATATAATGTGAGTTGTTCTTGTTGGTCATGTTGGATAAGCTGAGGATAGACAAGGGGCATGTCATCATTAGTTTTAAGGAGAGAAAGGGCTGAGATGGTAAAGATGTAAACGTCTGTGGTATCACTGTCTGACTGCTTGTATCTAATTCAGAGCTTGGGTCCCAGAATGACTCTATCCAAGCATTAGGACATGTTTTAGGAAGGGGAGTTATTTTATGTTTGTCTTCCATGGGAAAATCATTGGGGTCAAGGAAAACATTGTCAAGGGCATGGGAGCTAGAAGAAAAGGAACTCCACTCCCATTTATTGGAATCAGTTTCAGGTCGGGTATCCTCAGGTGCCATTTCATCATCAGAGTCACGCTCCTTTCTACACATGGTCACTTTGGTAGACGAGGGTCCAATTCGCAATGGTACAAAACCTAACCCTAAAGTTGGAGGTCGCATCTTGGGTATAATAGGTTCTAGCATTCCTTTCTTGTCAGGGCCCAAGCCACTGCAGCCATCATATCCCTTTTTCTGCAGCATAGTAAACCCTTTTTTGTACCGCTCCACTGGCAACTTGACAGGTGGCATCTCAGTTGGATCCTTATAAAGCCAATCTATGACATCATCATCCAAATTTTCTTTGTCAAGTTCACCCCATCTTGTAAATGTAGTGGGGGGCTGATATTGAATGACTATCTTAGGTTCCTTTTGCAACAAATGTGGTTTGCCATGTGATTTTGGAGATATTGGTAAATTCCCAATGAGGAATGTTTGAGCCATTGAATAGTCTCTGCATCCTTGGTCCTGTATCTTCAATTTTCCTTTGATAGCATCTAACAATTCATTAGGATCCACATAATTATGTGAGTGGGCCTCTCTATTGACTGGGACTTGTTGTTGCAGGGAATCCTTTAGATTAGCACAAAATTGAAATGGATTAGGATCTCCGGGAATTGTTATCTCAGTCCCATTGTAAGGATATTTTAAACATTGATGATAAGTGGATGGAACTGCTTTCATTGCGTGGATCCACGGACGGCCAAGAATCATATTGTAAGGGAGATCGAGGTCTAGGACCTCTAGGAAAGTGTTTTCTGTCACTGGACCAACTCTGATAGGCAATGTAATTATCCCTTTAGATGGGTGCTCAACATCATCATATGCTTTGATTGTTATTCTTCTGGAAGAATCAATGTCATTTTTTGTATAACCAAGACCAATGACCACTCTCAAGGTACAAATATTAAGACCCACTCCGCCATCTATCAAGACTCGCCGGATTTTGCAATTATGGACAAAGACTTCAAGATGTAAAGGATCATTATGAGGGATCTTATCAAGTGAAATATCATTATCAGAAAAGGCAACGTGTTGGTAAATAGCTAGATGTCCAATTCGGGCTTGAAACTGGTCAACATCAATGTCTATCGGGACAGTGGACTCAATTAAAGCTTTATCTAGGACTATGTGATGCATGGGGGACATTTTCAACAACTCAAGGATTGATATTTGTGCAAGTGTCTTTCCCAGATGATCTAGGAGATTATACTGACTCGCAGGAGTTGATTTGGGAGGAGTTGCAGGAGCTCCTTTTAGGACTATTTTAGATTGACGAGTGGTGACCGCGCAAGAAGGATCTTGTCCCTTTATTCTTATGGTGGAAACATACTCATTTTAAGCTCGAAAACAATTGATGACATTGTTATAACCAGTATTCACATAATTTGTTGTTTGGGTAGAGTTCGAAGAAGATGCTTTACCCTTGTCATGATCAAGCAAAGGAGTTTTGAAAATTGTATGATCAGTGTTAGAGGTCGCATTGGGCGGATCTACCTCAATTACTCCTTGATCTAACAAATTTTGAATCATATGTTTCAATTGAAAACATGATGCGGTTTTATGTCCTTTTGACCGATGGTACTCACAATATGCATTATCATTCCACCAATGCGGCTTTACCCCTAGTTCTGCCTTGATATCTGGTAACTTGATAAATTTTGCTTGTATTAATTGTTTCATTACTGACTCAATAGGCTCTCCCAATGGCGTAAACTGTCGAGGAGGCCCATCCCTTGATCGAAAAGGTTTGCGTTGCTGGTTTTGTTGCTGACCTTGTTGTTGATTATATTGTTGAGTGTATTGTTGATATGGCGGCTGTTGAGTAACATTGCTTGCTGGTGTTTGATTTTGTTCCATAGTTGACATATTAGGAGCACTCAATTTCTTTATTGTGAACGGGGGTTGATTTGCATTCACCGCTCTTGCATCAACATCTCCATCATTAGTGACATTCTTATTTTTGTACTAAAATCTATTTCTGTCCCCTGAATTGTTTGTGTTGTCACTATCTTTGTTGAGCTTAATGATTCCCTTAGCTACAAGAGTGGTTTCAATGTTCATCCCTTTCTTAATGAGTTTCTCAATGGTACTGGGACTTTTCAATTTGAGTTCATACATCATTTCTGGGACCAAATTTTGAATAAATAAGTTCACTTGTTGTTCTTCAGGTATATCTAGGGAAGAACGACTATACAAGCTTCGCCATCGTTGCAAGAAAGTCACTAATGGTTCACCTTGCTTTTGCTTGGTGTTGCATAAATCTGACATGGTCACGTCACTATCAATGTTGAATGCGAAGTGAGATATAAACTTTTGAGCCAATTCTGACCAAGTCTTTATATTCCCTGGTAGATGCGAATACCAATCCATGGCTTGTCCTATGAGACTTCATGCAAATAAGCACATTAAATATGTTTCCTCATAACTCACTTCAGTACACACCACAAAAAATGCTCGAATGTGATCTTTTGGATTGCCATTCCCTTTATATTTCTCAAAATTAGGTGCCTCAAAATGCTTAGGGAAGGGAGGCATGTACAAGCTCTTGTCAAATGGATTAGGACATAAATCTTGATCTGTGTACAACTTCTTTGTTCCTTTGGTTTCCAATGTATCGACTTGTCATTGTAACTTCTCAAGCTATTGTGCAAATGCGTTAGGTAGTGAAGATTTTGGAAGTTCATCATTTACTCTTGGGTGTACGCTTTGTCGATATATCCTGTTTCCCATCGGTTGTTGATGCTCTGAAATTGTCATCTTTGGTGTCTCCGGCATATAATGTTCTTGGTACACCTCGTGCTGCTGTGGTTGTGTCATGCCTTGATATTAACCTTGTTTCTATGCTTCTTGTGGTGGAATCATCGTTTGTAGCCTAGGTTGATATTGCAATTGAAGGTGTTGTTGATATTGCACAAGCGTCAATTGCAGTTGTGAAGTATGATAACTTGTTTGTCTTGGCACATATTGAGGCACATGTTGTTGTTGATGCTGATGAATCATAATTTGCTAACTTTGTGCCAATTGTTGTTGTCTTGGTGTAAATCCCATCATTTGCAAAAAACTTTGTTTGGGAGGTTTTTGTTGTTTCTCCTTAAGATGGGTTATGGCACTTGCATTGACTTGTTGTGTTGTTTGTCCAATCCATTGTGGTAGTTGCAAGTTTGCATTAACTTGTAATGGTGCAGAGGGCGCTGCAACTTGTTGTCGAATGTGATATTGTTGTTGTTGTGCATTGTTTGTTTGCACATTCGATTGTACCTTTTGTGTATTACTCAATTGTTGCAACATTTGTTGTTGGTGCAAACCACTATCTATAGCTCTTTGTGTCGCCATTATCGAAGGATCTGTCACAATAGTTTGCATAACAGGTACTTGAGTATTTGGCAAATATATTGAACTTAATGGGACATAGGAACTTTGTTGCATTGTGGAATTGTTTTGGACATTGGTGAGATCGGGCATTCTAGTCATAAAGCTTTCTTGCATCTTAGATTTTGATCCAATTTTATGCATGCGAGGAACCACTTCTTGTTGAGGGACAGCTGTCAATATTTGTGTGGCCCTCATTTGATCTTGTGTTACAGGTGTTGTATTAAATAACGGATTATTTATTGTTTCAAATGGTGACTTTTGAGGAATAGTCACTGTCAATGCTTTTGAAGCACATTTACTCATCAAGGTATGTTGAGTTTCTTGTTGCACATCTTCTTCATTTGGATGTGGAGAGAAACTTAACAACTCACCGCCTTGTTGTTTTTGCACATTGAACTGCTCACTTGAGGAGGTCACATTACTCATCATGTCAAGATATTTTTGTGGGAACATCTTAAAGACCTTGTTCAATAATTTATCCATCTTTTTCGTCAACTTTGGATCTTTAAGGAACATATCAACATCATCAGAAGCATCCGAATCTAATGAAGAATCTGGTAAAATATTTGGATTTGTTTCTTGTTGAATGCCTTGATCTGAACCAAATCCTTGTGAAAGAGTTTGTTCCTCATATAATGTTTGAGTTTGAATGTCATGTTGCAGGTTCGGTTGATTCCAATCAAAAGGTACATTTCCCCTTTGGTGTTGGTGGAACACTCCCATGTCCTGGTTTCATGGGTACAAACACTGGTTCATATAATGGAGGTGGTCCAAGTTGAACCATTCCATATGGTGGTAATGATGTGCTTGACAAACCTTCAATTTGTACTGTTTGAATAGTTTGAAACTGTGAGTTTGATATGTTGTCAATGGGTTGATACGTTGGTTCGCCCATCTTCTTAGATTTTGACCTTGTTTCAACAGGCATGTCACTTATGCAAATGCAATATTTTTGGAATTTTTAAAGGATAATATATGATATGCAACTAAATGCAAACTAAATAGATGAGAATGCAATCTATGGCAAGAATGCAACCTATGTTTTTGTTGTTTTTTTCAAGATTTTGACAAACTCATGAATGCAATTCTAAGAAATGAGACCCTTAGGAAATTGAAATGATGTCTAGACCTCAAAGGACAAAAGAACCGAGTGACAAAAGGACAAAATGACAATGTCTCCCCTATATGCCTGGATACTAAGTTAGGTTTGACGAAATGACATTGATGACAAAAGACAAAAGTTTGTAAGGTCTAGACTTCCTAACAATGACTTAGGGTTTATCAAGATTTGCATTACTCAAGTATGAGAAAACCTAGTTTTGAGACTATATGCAAAGGGACAATTACTATGCAAATGACTCTAATATGATATGATAATGACCTAAGCTTAATGAAGGGACCTAGGGTATGCACATGCAAATGTATGACAATGTCAACCTAAGGCAAAACCTAAGGTTGAATTATGAAATGGTATTACTCTAATGCAAGAAGACACATGCAAATGGATGACCTTTATTGATATGCAAAGGAGTATGACCTAAGTGAAACTTAACCTTGGTAGTTGACAATGAATTTGCAAAATGCAAACCTAGGATGAACCTAAATCTAAGTGACATGAATGTTGAGACAAGATTTTGAAAAATGTTTGACAACCATGTTTGAAGGTGTTTTTGAACTTTGTTGAATGAAATACTCCTGTGTTTAACCTTGTTTTGAATCAATTTGTCTTGTTTCTGAAATGAGACACAACTCAACTTTTGACAAGCAAAGAAGACAAGATATTTTAACTTAGACTCAAGACAATCATGCTCATTCACACATTTCTTATGGTAGGTAAGGACAGTAGGTACTTGAGAGGTAGACTCATTATGAGATTCAAGGAGAATACATAGATGCTTGACCCCACGGGCTCCCCTCCATGACACTCACTTCTCAGGGAAGCCAAGCATCAGTCCCCATGGAAATCTCCCCATGGCGAACTTAGTATCTCTTCCAAGTATCCGAAATCCTCCTTCTCAAGCAACTAGAAGGATTTTTGGCCTCTAAATACAAGGTGTTTAGTAAGGATTTCTGTTAAGCGTTACTCCTTGGTGTCACGCAAGCATGATTGAGACATTAAGCCCACCAAGATACCAAACAAATGTAGTTGCGCAAGCATGATTTAGACCGTGAGGCCCTACTTAGATGCTGATATAAGAAAGAGTCCCAGGGTCATCACTTCCCAAGTAACTACAATTCCCACGTAACCCTTCCTTCAAAGCTTTCGCCCATCAGGTATTTATTTATAGTGAGTTAGAATGCCAAGGTACTCTAGCTATGCTCACTTTGGGTCATTCCCTTCTCACGATTGTCACTTGCTTGCAAAAGAAAGCAAATGGTCGGGAAGGCAGGCCCTCTAAAGGTAACAAACAATCCAAAACATGAGAATGGTATCAAAGATCTAGATTTCTGATCACCCTAAGAAGGATGAGAGCATACTCTCCTACTCCAATGTCAAACTCAACAAGCAAAGTAAACACATGTTCATTCCATCCTACTTAGCAAACATACTAGGTGCCTAATTATGAATCACAAACACAAAGTTTGGTTGGAATACAAGGCAACCTGCAAAATCACTAAGTTAGAAGTTTGATTTGTTTGGTCTTTAACTAGCGAACCTGCATAAGATTTGTTAGTAGTTTCATTTTTGTCTTCGCCATGCGTAATGCCAAGGTGCTGCACAGAGAATTAGTACCAAAGAAAACCAGAATACCAGAACAGAATGCAAAACAAAGTAATTTGCAAGTAAAAACACTGATTTTTACCTCTGTTTCTGGCCTTACACAGGCGCAGAATGTCTTGACATAGGCGTAGAATGCCTTGACACAGGTGCAGAATGCCTTGACACAGGTGCAGAATGCCTTCACACAGGGGCAGGTCTCCTTAACACAGGCGCAGATCCCTCCTACACAGGCACAGAAGTGTCCAGAAAGCTCTGGGTCGCCCTGTTTCTTGAGTTTTTCACCTGCAAATCAGCTCAAAAGCACTCAAAACACAGTTAAGGGGTTAAGTTCACATCGGGTTCACCAATTAATGTCATATAGGAATCTGGAAATCATCAAAGCAAACAGAAATTTAAACTAGCTCAATCACGAAAACTCAATTGCAATGATAAGAAAACCTACAAACATTCAATAGAGATATGAAAATAAAACATTCAATTCAAACGCAAACCATCACAAATGAGAATGTCTCCTCCATGATTCTCCATTGTCCTTCTTTCTCCTTCAAATTGCTTTGTTTTGTGGATCTCACCTTCAAGTGCATAAGCATAATGTGAAAGCAAGATTGACAAGACGGTAGCGCAATAATACTAGAAGCGTGATTGATTCAGGGATCCTTTGACTGAAGAAATTCATCCAATTTATAGACAAATTGGAGAGATGACAAGATTAGCATGAAGAGATTTGAAAGGAAATTTCAAATCAAGAATGACAGATATGACAAATTATGACAAATTGACACTTTCTATGCAAGATTGATTGATTGACAAACTATGACAAAATTGACAAGGTTGCTATGCAAAATTGATTGATTGACAAATTATGACAAATTTGCTATGTCATTCCCATGAAATTAGGAGAAATATTAGAAAAATGGGAGAAAATAGAAAATTAGATGAATTGGAAATTAGGAAATTGGGAAAATGATGAAAATTAGGAATTAGGAGAAATTAGTAAATTAGGTAAATTAATTAATAATTTTTCATTCATTAATTAATTTACAAAAAGAGGAAAGAATTAATTAGCCAATTAAATAAATATTTAATTGTGACAAGAAGACTTAGGATAAATAAATAAATTGTTTAACCTAGAGGGGAAATGACAAACAAGATTAAATGAATAAATCATAAAACCTTAGAAGATGAGTAGAAATGCAAAGACGACAATTAGGTCTTGACAAAAGATAATTGATGTCGATTTGATCATGATTCTGACTTGATAAATGATTTGATTGATAAACAATTGAGATTGGTTGACAAATTGACCAAGATTGAAAATGACAACGATCGATGACAAATCGATCACAAAACGACAAGATTGACAAATGACAATGATCGATGAGAAATCGATCGCAAAATGACAAGATTGAAAATGACAACGATTGATGACAAATCGATGGCAAAATGACAAGACTGACAAGAGGACAAAACCCTAATTCTATCATCGATTAGGATTGACAATGTCAAAATATGACAAATGAGCATGCATATTGATGCGACAGGATAAGATCGACCTAATCGTGACTGAAGATTATTATCGACAAGACCAAATTTGAAAGCGAGACAAATGAAGAATGCAGAAGGACTCAATGCTCGCAAATGATAAAGACCAAGTGCGCAACATAGAAGAGATGTTAATGCAATGCAAGAACCTTAAAATAAGGCAATGCGCCAATGTTAAAGTATGACTCTGCAAGTGTTGACCATTTTTAGATGTCTACACATTTAATACATGCTTCATTCAAATTGTCTGAGTGCAGTTCATGAAAGCTGCAACATACTCTGCTTCCACTATAGACTGAGAGATACAACTCTGCTTCTTACTCATCCATGAGACCAGTCTACCACTGAGAAAGAATGCACCACCAGTTGTGCTTTTTTGATCATCTACATTACCTGCCCAATCAGCATCTGTTTATACTTTTAAGTTGAAATCCTTGCTATATGGATACCACAATCCATAATCAATAGTTCCCTTCAGATACCTAAGAATCCGCTTGACTGTAACCAAGTGAGATTCTCTTGGGTTTTTCTGGAACCTTGCAGTAATGCCAACTGCATGTGCAATATCTGGTCTGCTATGCACTACATAATGCAACTTACCAATCATTGATCGGTATTCTTTCTCATCAACCAATGCTGAGTCATCCTCTTTGGATAGTTTACAACTAGTCACCATCGGTGTACCAACCGGTTTGCTATCTTCCATGCCAAAGGTCTTCAACACCTCTTTGACATACTTGGACTGAGTGATAAAGATTCCATCTTTCATCTGCTGGATCTGTGGTCCAATGAAGAACTTAATCTCCCCTATGAGTGGCATCTCAAACTCTTTCTTCATCTCATCTGCAAACTCATGACTCATCTTTTCATCTCCACCAAAGATAATGTCATCAACAAATACCTCATAGATCAAGATCTGATCTCCTTCAGATTTCAAGTAGATATTTCTATCTTCACTTGTTCTCTCAAATCCAATCTTCACAAGATGGGAATGCAGATGTTCATACCAAGCTCTAGGTGCTTGCTTTAGACCATATAAGGCTTTGTGTAGCCTACATACCATGTCACTATCTTCAGATAGGGAAAACCCATCTGGTTGCTCTATATTCACCTCCTCTTCAAGTACACCATTTAGGAATGCAGATTTTACATCCATTTGATATACTTTGAAACCTTTAAAAGCTGCATATGCAAGAAGCATACAAACTCCTTCCAATCTAGCTACAGGAGCAAAGGTTTCTCCATAGTCTTCTCCTTCTTCTTGAGCATATCCCTTGCACACCAATCTGGCTTTGTTCCTAATCACTATGCCATCCTCATTCAGCTTATTTCTAAAAACCCATTTGGTACCAATGACATTTTTATGCTCCAATCTGAGTACCAAGGACCATGTACTATTTTTCTCTATCTGGTCAAGTTCCTCTTCCATTGCCTTGGTCTAGCCTTCATCTTTATGTGCCTCTTTGAATGATTTAGGCTCAAATTCAAAGATCATACATGATTTTTCTCTGACCTTTCTTCTTGTGAGGATTCCTACATCCTTATCTCCTATGATCTGCTTAGGATCATGATTCAGCTTAACATACTGAGGAATGATCTTGATCGATTCCTCTTGCTTTTCTTCTTCATCCTCATCTTCATCAGTTTCAACATCTACATCTATCGGTGTAGGAACACTGTTACTGGTACTTGGTTGACTGACAATCAGTTCCCAGAAGGTTACAACCGGTTCATTTACTGCTTGCTTGCTATCAGTTTCCTTAGTTTTCTCAAAGGTTTCATCAACTCTTACATTCATGCTTTCCATAATTCTCTGAGTCCTATTATTGAAACACTTGAGAGCTTTGCTCTTGGTGGAATACCCTAGGAATATTCCCTCATCACATTTCGCATCAAATTTGCTCTGGTGTTCACTCCTCTTGATGTAACATTTGCTACCAAACACTCTAAAGTAGCTAACCATAGGTGTCTTACCAGTCCAATACTCATAAGGAGTTTTATCCTTACCTTTCTTGATGAGTACCTGGTTCATTGTATAGACTGCAGTGCTCACCGCTTCTCTCCAAAAGGTGTGGGCTACCTTTCCTTGAATCAACATAGTTCTAGCCGCTTCAACCATAGTTCGGTTATTTCTCTCTACTAGGCCATTCTGTTGTGGAGTCTGCGGGGCAGACAGTTGCCTCTTGATGCCATGTTCTTCGCAGTACTTGTTGAATTCACCGGAGGTGAATTCCCCTCCTTGATCAATTCTCGGGCACTTTATCCTTTTACCGCTTTCCTTCTCCACTAATGCTCTGAAAGCTTTGAACTTTACAAAAGCTTCAAACTTATCTTTTAAGAATGTGACCCACATCATTCTTGAGCAATCATCAGTTAGAATCATGAAGTACCTACCACCCTGCACACTCCTAGTTTTCATAGGACCATACAAATCAGTATGCACAATATCAAGCAAATTGTCAGCAGTGAAAGATTTTCCTTTAAAGGTTGAGGAAGACATTTTCCCCAATTGACACTCTCTGCAAAAGGTATTATCTGGTTTTCTTAGCACTGGCAACCCTCTAACTACCTTGATCTTACTAGCCTTCACAATGTTATCAAAGTTTACATGGCAGAGTCTCCTATGCCATATCCAGCTATCATCAAATTTAGCCATAAGACATGTACTTATATTTGCATTCAGCTAAAATAGGTTACCTTTGGTCTGCATGCCGATGGCCACTAATTCACCACTCTTTCCTTTGATTCTGCATACTCCATTCTTGAATTCCAGAGTGAGACCACTGTCATTCAGCTGGGCAACACTCAGAAGGTTGTGTCTGAGACCATTAACCCAGTACACATTGTCAGCACTACTCTTTCCATTTAGAGAGATGGACCCTCTGCCTTTGACCATGCATGGTGCATCATTGCCAAAGCGAACCACACCACCATCATACTCTTCCAAGAATAGAAACTTGCTTCGGTCACTAGTCATATGGTGAGAAAAGCCACTGTTAATGATCCACTCATTGGAATTATCAAACCGGGAGACAAGAGCCTTCTTATCTGACACATCTTCCTTGACAGCAACAAACACAATATCTTCATTTTCTTCATCCTCTGATTCCTCATCTGTGACACCTTCATCAACTGCCACAAAATAGTTTCTCTGGTTTCCTCCTTTGAATTTCTTGAACCTTTCTGGTTTGTCCTTGTTGTCACCATTAGGATAGTTTACAGCAATATGTCCTATCCGGTTACAAGAAAATCATTTCAAAGGAAGCTTACCTTTGTATTTGTCGGTTCCTTTAGGAAGTTTCCTGGCAAGGAGAGCTTCAAATGCCATCAAAATCTCCTCATCATCCATTTCTCTGCTCTGTCTTGGTTCACCACTGGTGCTAGCTTCTTTTCCTTTTCTGGATGGTATAGTAGAAGCTTTAAAAGTTGATTCAGTCTTTTGAATATTTTCACCAAAACTATTTAGCTCATAGGCTATCAACTTTGCAATGATGGAGTCTAGGGATACCTTAGTCTTGTCTATTGATCTCAGCTCCTGAATAGTAGCAACCCTTATTGCATAGACCGGTAATAAGGATCTCAGGACTTTGCTTACCACAATGGAATCTTCCATTTTACTACCTGCACTCTTGATATCTCCAACAACGGTTTTGATTCTTATTTCATACTATTGAATGGTCTCACCTTCAACCATCCGCATGTCTTCAAACTTCCCTCTAAGGCTTTCTTCCTTAGCTTGTTTTACATGCTCATCACCGCCATAGATATTTTCAAGAGTATCCCATACCTCTTTGGTATTTACCTTATCTTGGACATCAATACACTCAATGTCAGATAAACTACTAATTAGGGCTTCCATGACTTGCCCATTCTCTTGCATCTCTATCTTTTGGTCATCGGTGAGAGTATCGGTAGGGGCAACATAGGCATTCTCAACATAGCTCCAGTGTTGAGAACTCATGCTTCTGATGTATATCTTCATTCTATCTTTCCATACACTGAAATTTTCTCTGTTAAACTTTGGACCTTCCCTCTTCATCATTAGACTAGGATCTTTACCTCAAGCGGTTAAGCTTATAACACAAAGGACTTGGAGGTTGCTCTGATACCAATTGATAACACAATGATGAACGGATAGTACCAAACTAGTACTGAGAGGGGGGGGTGAATCAGTATAGGCAAAACCACAATCTTAAACCGGTTTGTCAGCAGACACTGTGCATTGACAGACAAATAGTAACACCGGTCCTTAAACAGAGTACAACCGAGAAAACCCAAAATAACTAAGACAAGCATAAACTGGTTGTCACTTATCTTCTCATACAATCTAACACTTCATTTCCATTTCACCTTAATGCATGAACAGGTAATCTACCATCAAAGATATACATATAAGCAACTAGACCAACATGATTCACCACTTGACAGAAAACAACATAGCATCACATGAAGAAGACATCACATATGACACACATATTTTTCACGTGGAAACCCAACTGGGAAAAACCACGGTGGGGATGAATACCCACAAGCTTGTTTTTGAACTCTTTAGAAATCCGCTCTGTTAGGAGCCTTGTCCGGTTAAAGACTGATACAATAAGTTCTGTTAGGAACCGATCCTGTTAGGGATCACCCGGTTAAGGGATGGCTAGAATACCCAGTTAAGGGTTAAACCCTATTAAAGGTTACCTTGTTAGAGGATTTCGAGAACTCAATGGTTTTGAGTCACCCTGTTAAAGGATTTATAGCAAGCCGGTTAAGGCTACCCTGTTAAGAGATTTTCCAACTGTTGAGGTGGTTAGAGATCAACAGGTATTACAATGATCTGGTAACAACACTCAATGCCAATGCAGATCCGCTTAAGCTCCTCTTCACCTTCTGCACTTACACTCTACATGTATGACTTCTCTTCTCTAGTCTAGCAAGAATCACGTATCTCTTCTCTTGGATACACACACAACTTTTTCCAACAACCTCAGAAAGAATCACAACATCGACCTTATAGGAAAACAGATAGGTCGGTAGCATAAACCCTAAACCTGTTAGGTTAAGGAATTCAAAAAGTTCAATCCTGACCGTTGAGCACACTGCATTAAATGCAATATTCTTGATCCAATCTCAAGAAATTCTTCATCATTTATTTTCCACCGATTTCATGGTGGCTGATAACCCATCACACGTTATCACCATTTACAGACTTCGCACATTCCCGAGGTAGATAGGAACAATCTCCTTCATGCAAGATCCTTCACGCACACAAGGCATACGTGGCAACATGATCTGTTATTTGTTATCATGTTGACTCATCACACAAAGTCACTAATTGTGCCACATATGCTTGAAGCACTTCAACCGAAAACCCTGAAGTTGAGACTACCAACCGGTAGTCATACAACGCTTCCATGTGCCGATTCCCATAACCATATGTTGGTTCACCTTGAACAAACACACCGCTTCACTTTGGCACAAATGCCGGTTCACAGTGTTATATTGGTTCTCTTCTCTTCATCATATTGACATCAATGACAACACATAATTTCATTATATCCTCATACCAGTTCACATAATGCCAAAACTTTTTACATTTTGGTCCTATTGATGAGGTTGATTCTTCCTATGTTGATGATTCAGATTTTGAGGAGAACTTTGGGTACTTGAACTTGGGTGTTCTCACATATGACTTTGTTCTTGAGCCTTGCATTTCATCTCCTCCTATTGATATCACATCACCTATTGCACCTAATGATGCAGCTAGTGTGACAGTTTTGCCTTCTTGTGATTCAGTGCAGCAAAATATGCCTTGTCTTCCAGCTTCAGTAGATTGGGATGACTACTTGATAGACATTGCAGGTTTCTTTGTGGAGTCCTACATTGTAGATTCGGGAGACATCATTGATGATATTCATCTTCTCTTTTATGAAGATTATCCTTCTCCGATTATTGTGAGGGAACACTCTAACCCTCTTGTGCATTCTCTACATGATCATACTTTCAAGGTTGACATGATTGTGGATACTTTTGTACAACACTTGGAGGAGGTCTCTTTATCTTTTGAGGAGACATGTGAGTCTTTGGATATTGTTCTACATTCTTCTCCACTAGATCTTGGAGTGCCTTTTTCAACAATGTGGAGTCATTCACCACCTTTGGAAGGGGTACCTTTCAGGATCGACATGGGGACACTTGAGCATTTTTCAAAGACTTCATTCATCATGCAGTTTTTTCCTACATCTTCCCTTCATGATTAGGGAGACTTCATGGATACACCATTGGTTTTGTTTCTTCCTAAGAGGAGGAACGTTGTTCGACGTTCATGGAGCAGTTTCTTAATATATCATTGAGCTTCTATCATTGGTGTAGATTCTACATTGAGGGGGGAGAACCTAGCTTCTCTTCTTCTCTCATATGGGGGGGACTTTTTCCTCACATGGGGTTTTATCCTTTCACATACTTCTATGACAGTTCTTTGTATCTACTTTTCATCTCTCTTTTGGGGGAGGGTTTTTTCCCATTGGGTTTTTCTCTCTTTCCCCACTTTGTGAGAGATTTCATTGCATTGGTTTTCATGCACTTGCATTTGTACATGGGTACCTAACATGGCCTAGTAGTCGGGACCCATCTTGTGTTGCCTAGTTGCATTGTAGACTTAAGTGCATTCCCCTAAGTTGCACTTAAGGGGGGGTGTTGGTGTAATTATTTATTCATGTTGGATATTATTACACCTTACTTAAGTTTACTTATGTACATGCATATCATAGTAGTTTGCATATGAGACACTTGGGTGTTTGTGCCACTTTGGGATAGTGTGTTGTAGGAGATTTTCACCTATTATGGTGTGATCTTGTTATTACTTTATCATATCAACTTATTGTGGGATGATAATTCCACCTTCAATGGGTGATCCACCTCATGTGGAATATTTTACTATTTCCCCTACCTACCCTTGAATCTCATTGAGCCACATGTCATCATTGTGTTCTCTCTTGTATCTTAGCCTTGCCTTTATAAGCAGGCTCATATTCATTGTATGTAAGAACTTTTGATGATCTAGTTATTCAGTATTTTCATCTTGATAGAATACAGTTTATTCCTATCATCTATTTTGTCTCTCTATTATACTTTTCATTGAGCTCTTCATCTTGGCAAAATCTCATATACACAATAATTAAATCAATTAATAACCCAATAAATCAATTAAATTAATCCTAATTGGTTTAAATAAAATCTCACAATGCAATTGTCATCAAATAAATATCCATAATCAAATATTTGGACAAGAATCGCATAACCCAAATAAATAAGCATAGATTCCAAACATCTTACACCAAAGGGGGAAAACATAAAGGAATACTCTAACCACAACTTGCGTTGTGGCACAATCGACAAGGTATACATCTTAGACCTAGAGTGTGTGAGGGAAACTATGCCATCTCCAATAACTTGCCATTGGGATTAAGACACGCACAGACTTGTGGAGCCAGGTGGAATCGATGTCTGGTACCTGCAAACCTGCATCAAAGACCAATACAATGTATATGATACATATACATCATAATAAATAGATAAGTGATAGAGAATCACGAAGACATATCCCACTCACAATGAGTGATATGGTATCGTCTCTACTCATGATGACAATCACAAAATAGGTCATAAATATCGCATAGAATCATAAACATAGGATAGGGTTAGTACCAACATATCACCATAAGTCCTATATTCCACATGAGCAATGATCACATATAAATCCATGAACCATATAAATCCATCCAACAAGGTGATTCTACATACTAACATCCACAAGATTCATCAAATGCCACATGTCATAAAGTATGCCTAACTTCATCAGTCATATAAATTTTCACCATGACGAGTCGATGAGTCAGATCAAATAACATAAATTCACATAGAGTAACTAGCATCATCGATTCCATCTAGGATAGTAATAAAGTCATAACTGGCCATCTAAACATCAACCCTATGTTTAAATAAGTCTATCAATGCACGAGTCTAAATGCACGTCTAAGAGAGGTACTACATGAGCGGTCAAGCTTCTTCTGAAGGATCTAGCTCTGATACCAATTGTTGGCAACAATAATGGAGGAAAACTGAGAGGGGGGGGTGAATCAGTTTTCACCAAATTAAACAATTTAAGCACAATCTTAGATTTCAATCAACTGCAGCAAGAATAAAGATAAAGATAATAACAACAACACACATGAAACCAATATTTTGATGTGGAAAACCCAGTTAAGGGAAAAACCATGGTGGGAACCTACCCACTGTAAGATGATACTCTACAATAGTATGTGTAAATATTACAATGGGGAATGCACATGCATTCAGGCACACTACCTAGAGATCACTTCTCAAAATACAATGACCCAGAAGGCTCCAACCCTCAGGAAAGGTTCACTACCTTACAATATTGTTTGGACTACAATTTGGATTACATGAACTGCAAAGATAGCATCTGCTAATGCCCGATGACAATTCTAGTTAAGCTCATTTGTCTGCCCTGCATCATTCTCTGCTCAAAAAATCGTACCAAAGGATAAATTCTCTTATACACACATACACCACTCTAATAATGCAAACACCACATCAACACCCAAATTACATGAGTAGAACACCTATTTATACAATTCATCAACCTTGACTACAAGGTCAGCCAAACCCTCAACCCTTAATTACAAAATTACATCACACGATACATAAATCAACCTTTATAACAATAGAATGTCATAGATGACATAGCATGGACCTAAACCAAGTCTCCAAACACGCATCACCACCAAAAATCTCACCAAGATCAACCGGAACATGCTACACCACCAAAAATACCACAAAACATGAAGAATATCACCAAATCAACAAAATGACCAATATCGCGCACAAGGATCAATGTGGACCACCAAAAAAAATAGGACATAATTAGGAAATACCAACAAGGACATTAGAACCATCTGCAATAGTTTCACCAACACCACTTAATCAAATATTCAACGCTAACCCTCAAGAACACTCAACAACAGCAATTCAGACTAGAAAGATAACTTGTGGAGCACCAAATCATGAACCATTTGAAATGTAGATACACATGAACATCCAAAATACTCTCCCAAATCCGCAACCAAATATATAATTATATCGGAGCACAACGGATCAAATACGAGAACATTGCAACACTGAACGCAGAAGAACAGTCTTCATACCAGAATCCACAACTCAACCAAATCACCACATAGCATCATGGAATCAATAAAGAATGAGGTATCTCTAGTTGATTCAATGTCCTAAATAGGTAAACCAACCAGATCAATTCAATGCAATCATCGGAATACCAAACATAGGAATATGTTGGCATTAATGACAAAAACATATCCTAGCAGCAGAAATATCCAACACTTTCATCATTACAGGACACATTCATTCTTATAGATACATTACTAGATCATACTTCACTTGTATATCATGACGTCAAATAGAAAGGTCCCATAGGACATAAATAATTAAGATAATATGTAATGTTCACTAGATTAGACTATGCTTCTTTGTACCAAACCATCTAATGAATTCTCATAGTGACAACAAGGTGTTCTGATTGTGTACCTTGGGTACCTATTCTATGTTTTGATGTGTTTTATCAAGATATATGTTTTTTTTTATTCTAATCAATATACATTATGGATGAGGTTTTGTATTGGTGTTGTAACTAGGAAATTTGAAATAAACATCAAAAGCATAAAATTAGGCAACCACAAACCTAAAATGCTAATGAAAATATCCTAATACACTCAATAGAGATATGAAGATAAGACAATTAAAATAAACACAAACCATCACAAACACATATGTCTCCTCCATAATTCTCCATTGTTTTTCTTTCTCCTTCAAATAGATGTATGTGGATCTCACCTACAAGATGCAAGTGTGATACAAGCAAGATGATAGCAAAATAGAATGAAATCGACAGTGTAAGGATGCTTGAAATGTGGTTGTTGAAAATGAGCAATGAGAGATAAATTTATAGAAAATAGGATTTTGAATCAATGGACGAGATTAATCTAGAGACGGTAAGAATCAATGGATAGGATTAAACACATAGCAGAGTTTCCATTAGGAGATAGAGAAAAGCCGAAGAAATCCAGAATCAAATCGAGGAAGATAATATGGGGATTTAATAAATAAATAAATTGATTATCCTCATATTTTTCCAAATTGGGAGGTTGAAAAGATAAATATGGGATAATTAATAAATAAAATTTATTAATTATCTGCATATGAGAATATAAATATGATAAATTAATAAATTAAATTTATTAATTTACTATTCATATTTAAGAATTAATTAATCAAATAAATTGAACTTATTTGATTCTAGAGATGAAATATTAGAATAAGGGGCAAATAATTAATTTATTATTGTCTTAGGACACATGATGAAAATTTAATTGTGAGACTAGAATTAGGTGTCTACATTTTGCCCCTCTTTGAGACAATGCGATTCTGAGCGTTGTTTCAAAGAATTTATTTTTTTAAGAAATCATGCCCCAATAGACGACATGATAGAGGTAAAATGCCCCCTCAAGAGATTGTTTGTGTGTGAAATAAATGAATGATCTCTCGAAAGAAGAGAAGAATGTTAGATGAAAGAGAAAAATGTTAGTAAGAAGGGAAGAATGATAATTGATTGTAGAAATAGGGTTGATTGATATCAAATGAAGAAATTCTTGATTGATCAAATAGAATAGATAGCATGATAATGATTGATTTGATGAATAGATAGAATGATTTATGGGATAGAAGAAATATTAGCCAGAAGAAACGCAAGTGAGAAGTGAAGAATGATTATTGTGATGAAATCTTGCTTTCATAAATGCAAATAGTAGGTGAGAACCTTTATTTGATATGGAAAAATGGATGCGACACACCATGGCAATGAAGGCCAGGGCAATAATGCAATCCCTTTGCGTAAGATAAACATGTGCACAGATAAGGAATGATTCAAAAATCCTAAGACATACTTGCCCCAAAATGTTATGAAACACTCCACAAATAGAAAATGAAAAACAAGAAAGATCATGAGCCATCATGGCCACTCTAAATCACTCAGTGACATCATTGAGTAGCATAGGAACATGATTGGAGATAAATCAGTGAAAATTAAGATTCACAAAATCAAACAAGTCAAACAACTATTTTGATCTTGTTACCAAAATTGATAAGGTTGTGTTGGATGGTAGGATGATCATGCTACCTAGTTTCAGGGAATGCAATACCTCAGCTAAGATAGGACATAGTCTGGTTTTGAGTATACCATGGCTTATATAAGACCCATGATAATGTTGTCAAAGGACCGATGATATTGATGTTGATCGATTGATAAGGCAAGTTGACCAGTTTGAATGCTTGGTTGATAAAAAAGTTCATTTGTTAATGCATGATTTGTTAAGTGCAATGTTTTATGCATTTTATATTTGACGTCCACTCAAATGTCTATCTATGTACAAAAGAGCCAATTTATTAACATAATGAAAATGATTATTTTTGGATTTTGATGTTTTCCAATTTTTAGGGTTTTTGAACTTTTTTATTTTTTGTGCTTTTTTTAGGACATTTTATGATTTTTTTGGATTATTTCAAGACATTTTCAAATTTTTTTGTGTTATTTCAAGATATTTTACAATTTTTTAGTAATTTTTTCAAGGCTTTATTTGATTTTTATGATATTTTTTAGGACATTATTTGATTTTTAGGGTTTTTTCATGACTTTAGTAGTACAATTTGGCCCTGATGTCTAGCAAGGCAAGGAATATGACCAATGGATAAAGAAGCTTGCTAAAATGTTGGTGGATAGAGGGAAGACAAAGGAAATTTATTATGGAGATAGAGCAGATGCAATTTCCAAGTTTTTCGCATGATGGGATAAAGGGACTGGATATGACCATGCAAAGCAATGGAATGGCATCAAGGACATGTCAAGAGGTTTTTGAAACCATGTTTTTGCATTATACGTCCTTAAGTCAAATCAAGATCAAGGGATGAAAAAGAGTGTATGGAGAGTGATAGGATATGGATAAGGTAAGAGAGATCAAAAATGGGTAAGAGATATGAACTGAAGGTTGTGATAGGCTAGATAGTGATAGAAGGTTGCAATAAGCCAAGTGATGTGGACGAAAGGTTGTATAAGCGAATGGGTAAAGACCAAAAGTTGTGATAGACTGAAAGTTGGGAACATGATGCATGACATTCATGAAGATCGTCAGCCTTGTCAAGATCAAATATGGAAAAGGGAACATAGATATGAGAGTCAATAGGATAATGGAGCGTATGAAAAGGGTATGCTAGGATAATGGAGGGTACGAAAGGGTAATGAAAGGTATTAGGATATGATAGGATAATGAAGGACAATAGGATATGATGGCGTAAATGAAACCTACCCCCAAGTATGGTATGAAAGAAGTTGATGGATTATGCATGATGCCTGTTTGCCAGGTTTTCATTATGGTACTTGCCTAAGGCGCCTATTTTCCAGGTTTTCACCAAAGGACGAATTATTTTTCTTTTCTTTCTTTTATTCTTTTTTTTCACTCGATTCTTTTTTCTTTTTTCCCTTTTTTTTTTTTACTTTTTAGTAGAAAATGGACACATTATAGGGGATGGAAAAAGGACAAGCATATTTTAGTATCCTTGGAAAATTGGACCATGACTATTAAAAGTATGCTCAAAGACGTTGGCAGGATAATGATATGAAAATGAAATGGAACTAAGGCAAGGATTTATGAAAAAGATTGGATCAAAGGGACAGATGGATGGAAAATATGCATTGGATAACAGATAGGATATTGGAATAATCTTTCATGAGTGGATAGAAATGTTGGAAAGATCAACATTGGCACACACCTTGAGGGGTGGTGGACTGATGGAGGAAAAGTGGATCTCATAGTTTGAGATTTGGATGGAGGAGTAGCTAGGGATTTTGGGACATAAGGACCCAAAATGGATGAAGGAGGTGATGGAGGAATAGATCTGAAAGGTTTGGATGGAGGAATAACAATTTTGGATGCCGATTTGGATTCTTCTTTAGACTATTGTGCTTCAAGGAGCTGCTTAGGAATCCACATGGTTTTTAATTTTTCATGCTTTGTGGTTCCTTGAAATGCATTACTTGCACAAGGGATTTAGGAACCCATATGAATTTAGAATTCTCTTTCTCTTACTCAGTGGGCCTTTGTGTCTTTTAGATATTTCTTTTTCTTTTTGGATCATATTTTTCTTTGTTTTGACATGTCGATTAGATTGGACATGTTGATCCTTGATTGTATGTGGATTGCCAGACTTATGACTTTTATTCTTGGCATCCAAATTGCTTGGATTCATGAATGGATAGGAATGAAATGGAGGTTGTTTGGATGAATGGAAGGTGGTCAAAAATATGTGCCTTTGTTGACCTTGCATAAGGGACGAAGGGATATAAGGACCTAAAATGGATGGAAGTGATGAAGGGATATAAGGACCTAAAATGGATGTAAGGGATGAAGGGGAAGGAATATGCTTGGATTTATGTTTGATAGGGATACCAATGTCTTGAGGAATGTCATTGAGGCCATGACCATTATTATTTTCTTTAACATGGAGGGATTCTTGCTTGTGAAGGTCTACCCCTTTTCCTTTATCAATATTTTGACCTGTAGGATACTCTTTGCTTCGAGAAGAAGATGTGTCCATTATGAGGTGGATATAATATGATAGGAATGATGGGATCATGAAGGGGATCAAACTGCACTAAAGTGGAGGAATCCATTATGCATATAGGGGGTCCATTAACATATTGGGACAACATGTTAGAATCATGAGGGGAATCAGGATCATGAGGGGGATCAATGACAAGCTCTTCATGAGATGGAATGGGAGGAATAATGGGATCATAAAAAAAAATGAGATCTTGGAGTGTATATGAAGGATTAAGGCATGTAGATGGAGATGGAGGAAGGGAATCTTGTGGTGGATCATCAAGTAAAGGATGTGAAAGTGAAGGAATAATTTGATCTTGACAAGGAGGAAGATCATTGGATTCCTTTTTAAAGGTTCTCTGCTCTTGGATTTCAATGGGATCATTAGGAATGTTAGAAGGGATATCTTGATCTTGCTTAAGGAGTGGAATGTCAACGGGATTTTAAAAGGTGTTATATTCTTAGATAGGGGTAGGGGGATCATCAAAGAATATGAGATCTTGGTCAAATGTAGTACACAATGGAAAAATTTTAGGGTCTTGATCTTGATCTATTTCAAAATTTATTTCTTCATGTTTTGAATCATCCTCTTGGAATGGGGTTGGACTTTGGATATACATGGGGGATCCTAGCAAGGAATCAATGCTTTGACATGAGAGAGATGGACTTTGTATGGGACTCTCAGCAATAGATTTGATGGTAAATGAAGCGCATGGTAGTATTGGATCTGACATTTCTAAATAGTACAAGGGATTGGTATAAACACATATATTATCATGTATTTTTGTTGTAGAAAGCCCTTGAGATGATGCATTATTTGATGTATCATTTGATGTGGATGATATGGGAGGTTCTTGCAAATTTTCAAAAGGTGTAGGAATAGATGCCACTGGAGAGTCAATTTTCTTATGGGGGGGTGATTCATTGCTAGACATAGGTGCATGATTTTGATTTTTCTTAGAAAAATCACTCAATACTCTCTTTAAGAGCTTTGTAATAGAGACACCTTTCTTTGGAGATGCATTTGATTCCTTGTGAGGTTTTGACATGGTTGGGTTTTGATTTTAGATTTGTTTGAAATGGAATTGGTTTTGGTTTGATGTTACATTTTGATTTTGAATTGAGGTTTGGTTGAATTGGTTTGACGTATTTGGAATTTGTCTTGGTGTGGGTTGCAATTTTTGTTTTTGAATTTCTAGTTGTATTTGTTGATACTGACTTGTTGAATGATATTGTTGTTGGTACTCCACAATTGGTTGAAAATATTGTTGAAATTGTGTCATTGATTGTGTTAGTTGGATATGTTGGACTATTAGTTGTTGTTGGATAATTGGTTGTTGTTGGATAATTGGTTGTCTTTGGATGATTGGTTGTTGTTGAATGATTGGTTGTTGTTGAATGATTGGTTGTTGTTGGATCATTGGCTGTGTCGGTTTGATATGTTGTTGATTGAATGGAATTTGATCAAATAAATTTTGATTTGGGACTTGATTGAAATTTGTGTTTGTTGCTTCAAATTGTTTCATCATCTCTATTTGAGAGATGAGAGTCGGTATGTCTAATCGTTTGATAAGAGATTTTACATAAACTAGCTCAATATTTGGATTTGCACCTATAAATTTTTGAAACATTTTGGACATTTGTGATCTATTCTTTTCAATGTTTTTCACTCTTTGTTCTAAGATCTTTGTTTCTCGAGCTAGTTTTTCCTCTAGTTTTCGTATTTGGATACATGTTTCATCATAAAATGTTTGACCGATATTGCTTTGTTGTTGGGTTGGATAGAATTGTGATTGCCTTGGATTAAAACTTGATTGGATTGTATTATTCATTGGTCCAATCATCAGTTGATATGTCAAACGTTATTGCATCATAGGAGCTTGGAACCTTGTTTCAATAGGCTTGTCACTATGCAATGCAATATTTTGGGGATTTTGGATTTTAAGAATGATGTATGCAACAAATGCAACTTAGACGACTAACCATGAAACTAAGTGTTTTTGGACCTTTTAAGTTTTTGGAGTGATGGTGGTATGAAAATAAATGCAATTTTGGGATATGAGAGTGCAACCTATGTTTTTTTTGTTGTTTTCAAGATTTTGACAAACTTTTAGAATACAAAGCTAAAGACACAACCTTGGTAAATTGAAATGAATTCAAGACCTTAGAAGGACAAGAGGAAAAATGACAAAGTGACAATGCCTCACCTAATTCTTGGATACTAAGCTAGGTTTGACAAAAAGATGTTGTTGATAAAAGGACAAATTTTGGACAAGGTCAAGACTCCCTAACAACAACTTAGGGTATGGTCTAAAGTGTTAATTTTTCAAGTTTGGTAAATCTAATTTTGTAAGAAGCCAATGATGATGATAAATACCTAAGGATATGATATAGATATGATGTGACCTCAATATATGATATGATCTAAGGATATGGCATGATATGAAAAATGATCTAAGGATATGAGTACAAATGTATAAAAAAGGAAAGACTTAGGGTTTGGACTATGTAATGATAAAACCTAATGCAATGAGGGCATATGAAAAATGTACCCTAAGCCAAGACCTAGTTTTGGTATGATGCATTGGAAATGAAGAGCCAAGACCTACAGGAATGATTTTAAACCTAAGTGCAAATGGAGATAATGACAATGCAATGAACTAATATGACAAATATAATGAGGATGTGTCCTAAGAACTAGGTTTGGACTATGCAAAACCTAACCCTAAGTGACATGAATTCTGAAACAAGGATATTCAATGTTTTGACAAGCCATGTTTATGAGATATTTTTTAATATTGGATGAATACTTTCAAATTTTTTGGACCAAGTTTGATTTTGTTTGAGATTTGTTTGGACACTTGTTTGCTTTTGCTAACCAAAGTTGATTATGACTGCTTTTGGAAATTTGATTTATTTGCCAATGTTTGTGACATTGAATATGTTCTTTATTTGGAATTAACCTTTAACAAGCACAAAAGACAAAATGTTTGTTTGACTTTGAAAGAAGACACTCATGCGCATTCAACAACAAATCTTGAGGCTAGCAAGGACAATACTTGTTGAATCCCCTAGCAATAAAATACCACATTCAACCGGATAGTTAGAAGCTTGGTAGCACTGGCTCCCCTCCATGGCACTCACTTCTTCGAGCATACTAAGCTTTGAATTCCTTGGGTCATCACTTCCCAAGAAATTTACTATCTCTAATTGAAGGGCACATGAGGGGTTTCTTCGGCATGCATGTATCACAACGCCTGAATCAACAAGTAGAAGGTTTTGGGCAAACTAAACACAAGGGGTTGTAGTCAAGGCATTCGTTCGAGTGGCCATAATCAGTAGCATTTTTCACTCTATTAAAGGAGGCCTCCCAACTTGTAGAGGTTACACTCTACAGGTTTTTACGTGTCATGCGAGCAATAAGGAAGACATAATGTCGTTATGGCTGCATGTAACACTCATCGCTTGCAACTTTTGTCACAAACACATTTGTTTATAGTGGCTCGAAAGAGCTTGGCTTTAGCCCGTTGCCACTTGGGTCGTTCCCTCTCAACCAACCTTATAGGCTACTTAGCAGGAAGGCCCTCTAAAGGTTAACACATGCATAACATCTAAGAGAAGACATAGAAAACATTGGTTCTTTAACCTTTAGAAATTGAAATGTGCTCTAAGCTACAAAACACAACAATGTTTCAAATATAATCCTTTGACCGCGTCTTGCATCAAATGATTTAGTAATTTCAGTATCTATCTTCGACGCACGAGAATGGGCGTCTTGGGCTCTTTAAGAGGCCTGCTTGGGTCTTTTAATGGCCTAAGTGGGATTTTGAAGATAATGGTTTTTTCTATAAAATGAAAATTTTTTTCCAATATGAAAGCAGATTGCATGGAAGGCTCTGCAGAATGTGTATGGGGGAGCCTAAATAAGACAGACTGAGATTTTTGAAGGAAAATACTATCAAATTTGCATGCAATGATGGATAATGCCCAATGCAGAAACACTCATACATTATGCCAAACACATTACAGATTATGTTGTGCTCAACTATAGATGACACTTTGCATGCAAGATGTGATGAAACCCCATGTAGGCTAGCCAAATCAACAAACACATTAGAAATTATGTAAAGCATCAAGAAGACACATGATCTGCCATCACTCAAAAAACAATATCAGTAAGAGCTTGTTCATGTCAGGTTCACCAAAAAATGTAACTAGGAAATTCAAAATAAATATCAAAAGCACAAAATTAGGCAACCACAAACCTATAATGCTAATGAAAAGATCCTAATGCATTCAATAGAGCTATGAAGATAAGATAATTAAAATAAAAGCAAAGAATCACAAACACAAATGTATCCTCCATAATTCTCCATTGTTTTTCTTTCTCCTTCAAATAGATGTATGTGGATCTCACCTATAAGATGCAAGTGTGATACAAGCAAGATGATAGCAAAATAGAATGAAATCGACAGCATAAGGATACTCAAAATGTGGTTGTTCAAAATGAGCAATGAGAGCTCAATTTATAGAAAAGAGGATTTTGAATCAATGGACGAGATTAATGTGGAGACAGGAAGAATTAGCGGCTAGGATCAAACACATAGCAAAGTTTCCATTAGGAGATAGACAAAAAGCAAAAGAAATCCAGAATCAAATCAAGGAAGATAATATGGGGATTTAATAAATAAATAAATTGATTATCCTCATATTTTTCCAAATTGGGAGGTTGAAAAGATAAATATGGGATAATTAATAAAGAAAATTTATTAATTATCTGCATATGAGAATATAAATATGATAAATTAATAAATTAAATTTATTAATTTATTATTCATATTTAAGAATTAGTTAATCAAATAAATTGAATTTATTTGATTATTGAAATGAAATATTAGAATAAGGGGTAAATAATTAATTTATTATTGACCTAGAATGCATGATGAAAATTTAATTGCCAGACCAGAATTAGGTGTCTACAGGTGTATGTGTCTGACTATGTATTATGGGATGAATTTGTGGTGATACTTTGTGCTTGGAATCATTTTCTATTCTAATACTACATACTTGTCAATGAGGTTCCTAGTGGACTGCCATCAAGGGATATGGATCATGAATTTTGGATTCATATATGTGGATTTATTTATGTTGGACTTGTAGCAACTCGGAATTAATCTTCAGAATAAGCCTGCAACTTGTTAGTTTTTCAACAAATATTGATAATGAAAGCTACAAGAAGACTCCAAATATCAACCAATGAAACAAAGTAAAGGAACAAAACATGAAAATGTAAAGATTATACCTTTACCCTCCTATCTCATTATGTCATATCCCCATTTTTCTTGGTTGTGAATGATTGCTCTCAGACATGCACTGTATAGCCTACAAGATGGCAAATGTGGAATGGACAAATAACTGATAGTTGGATTATGCAAGCAAAAATGATTTATGATATGATTCAAGATAATAAAAAGACTCCTAAAATGCTCAGATACTCAAAATGCTAAAACTCACAGATGTAAAATGACTACTACAAGATAACTATTAGTCTCAAAATGTTGGAGAATCTCTCGTTTTATATATTTGATGAGCAAAATCCCATGTGGCAAAGATCAACGGTTGAGATTGAATCATGCAAATTGGATGGCTATGAAAAGATTGGTTGAGATGTGATAAATAAAAGAGGAAGATGTTCCTCCTACACCTGCAGGATGAAGGAGAAGGTGAAAGGAGAAGCCAAGTGTCAGAAGGCTTACCTTGACTAAGGATGAAGAGTTGAGAAAATATAGGATGGTTGGAGAATATTTAGGGATGTGAGGACAAGTGGACGTTGGCTAGGATGGTGTGGACAAACTTCTCCCAAAGATGTAGGAGTTGTTGGAGAAGATATAGGGAAGTTGAGGATGAGTGTACGTACACATTCTCAAAAGAAGGGAATGAGGTTAGAATTAATATGGCTAATTAACAATTGAGATTTAATAATTTATTTAGCCACATAAAATATGAGTTGGCAAGGTTGAGTGATGTGGAGATGAAGTGAGGTGGATTTGAGGATTTAAATAATTATAAAATTATTTAATTGATGAGACTATAAAAGAATTAGATAAGGAATGATTAAATATTTAGATATTTAATTGAATTGATTTAGAAGAAAGGGGTAATGAATTAATTAATAAAATGTTTCAATTTAATTAGTTAATAGAAGGATAAGAATTAAAGTAAATTAAATAAATTAATCTTTTCAAATTAATTATTTAATAGAAGAATTAAGATTAAAATGAATTAAATAATTAAAATTGTCAATTTAATTATTTAATAGAGGAAATTAACATTAAATACATAATAAATATTTATTTTATTATTCATTGCCAATTTTTTAGTGTATACATTTTGCCCCTCTTTGAAATATTGTTGGAACAACATTGTTTCAAAGAAAAATCAAGTCTCGATATTGATTGCCCCTGTCGGTGATGAAATGTCGATTGTGTGCCCCCTTGAAAGATTGATTGTAAAAATTTAAAATAATTGATTGAGTGATTAATCTCACAATAAAATGTTGAAGAAATTTCATTAAAATCCCTTAACAAGACAAAATTATTTAAAAAATAAAAATGCCCCTCCTTTTTTTGAAAAACTAAAAATTAATTACCCTTCATTAGGTCAAAAAGGTAATTATATAATCCTTTGATGGGCCCATTTACACATCATTTGCATTGTTGGCTTTTTGAGAGTGATTGTTGGTGAGCTAGGTGAAGATTTTGGAGTTCTTACTGAGCTGTCAGGATGGTGGTCCCCTATGAGCGGCATCGATTTGAGAGAGTTTGCAGATACCAGAGACCCGTAGCGTATGGACCCTCGGTAGGTACCCTTATTTTGCTTGTCGTATAATTTTTCCATGATTTTCGCATGTTTTGTGAGTTTTTTAAAAAAATAATAATTTTCTTCACCATGAAACCCCTTTTTTCGTGCATTTGTTTGATGTTTTAGCACATACATATAGTTGTTTAGCGCTTTTAGGTTTTTAGTGCATATGCTCTCAGTTTTTTACGTTTTTGCATAAAGTTCTCACGCTTTTGTTTATTTAGCGCATGCACCCCTTTGTTTTACGCATATACATTTTGATTTGGCACTTTTTATTGTTTAGCGCATCCATGCACTATTTCCACGCATATGGTAGTTTTGATAGTGCATCTAGTGGGTTTAGCACTTTTACTCATTATTTTTTTGTTTTTGATAGTTTTTATAGTGTTTTTGTGTAAAATGGCACTTTTGCTTAATGTTCTTGTACGTTTGTGATGTGTTGTGGTGCATATGTTTTATTTAGAGCTTTTGCTAAGAGTTATCTCGCATTTGTCATTTGGTGTAGTGTTTTTGTCTCCAATCTTGTCATAAGTCAATGTTGCTTGATGAATTGATGATTTTTGAATTGTTGATGTCAGATTTGATATTGATTAGATCTAGATAGATGATAAAATGATGATGTTTGATAAATAATTCTCAGATACATTGATAGATTGATAAATTGATAACCATGATTGATGGTTGTTGATTGGATAGAAGCTCAAAGAGACCGATCTAGTCTCTGATAAAGAGCTAATAAGTTTAGGCAACTAAGTACCACTTGTTGATTGATATAATACATTGTCTGATAGATAGGATAATATTGATAGGTAGGATAGATGGTTTGATTGATAAGATAGATGATGTGATTGACTTAGACATAGTTGATTGTGAAAACATGAGAGATTAGATGTTCTCCAATGTCGTGAGAGGTTTCTATCGATGAGACACTTAGTTTCGGAGCTAGATGTTGCAGCTATTAGCCATATTGATGCTTGCGGATTGAGATATCTCTTGTATATGCCTGATATCAAGATAAATAGGGGATTGTTGATAGCTCTTGCAGAGAGGTGGCATAGTGACCACAACTCCTTTCACCTACCCACTGGCGAGATCAGTGTGACTCTAGAGGATGTATATAGAGTTCTTCATATTCCCATTGTCGGAGAGCTTGTACAGTATGATTATCAAGACATGGGAGGAGTAGCAGCATTGAGGACCGTTTTTTGAGATGAGTCGATTGATGGCTCAAAGATCATATGGGAGGATATTTTGATGTACTATGACACTCTTCCTTCCATTATGGCCGGATTAGTTGGAGGTTTCATTTTCCCAGATAGGAGATCTCAAGGATTGTCAATTAGATGGGGTAGGATTCTGTTGAGAATGATGCAGTACAAGATGAGATACGCATGGGGTGTCTGTGTGTTAGCTCATTTATATCATGATTTACATCAGGTTGTGTATGACGGAGCAGCCAATCTTTACACAGGAGTGACTCTTTTACAGATTTGGTGTTGGGATCATATGGCTATCACATGGCATGTTCATGATAGGGTACGTGCAGATGAGCAACCATATATTTAATTATATAGTGGCATGATTACCTAGCACAAGCTGGGTAAGCTTGAGTACTAGTGATGGGTTCTCGATGCCATGGACTCAGTTATTTGGAGACCCTATTTAGACTATGAGCCTTGGTATGATGATGTGAGATCGTTACCTTTCATCATGCAGACTAGATACTTGATTGGTAGCACTCCTTTTGTTATAGAGAGACAACTGATTTTTCGAGTCGAGAGACAATTTGGTAGACCACGGGGGATGCCACAGGGTGTTTCCTTGTATGCTCAGACATACAAGGACAAGTGAGACTGGGGTCCTTCTCTTTCCTTTGACGCAGCTTACGTGGAGTTCATTTTATTACCCATGGTTCTGTTAGATTTAATGACAGTCCCAAAGACATTGAAGGGGGGGTGAATTAGTGTCTAACCGGTAAGTTAAATGATTTGTGACCCACAATATTTACTCACTGGCCAATATGAATAAATACTACTTACAATAGGGGCTTGCACATGTAGGAAGGCCAACTGCCTGGAGCGCACTGCTCAAAAGAGTCTCACTGACTACAATATGGATAATTAAATCCAATACAATGTACTGCTCAAAATAGCATCTCAAATGCTTGGTTCAGTACCGTGTTAAGCTCAGTCGGATACCTTTACAAAAACCTTTGTTGTCCACTAAATCACCTCATACAATATTCTCCTATTCATTACATTCCATATTATACAAAATGACCTATGAGATCTCATATATATGAGTCTTTACAATATACCAAGTCAGCTTACAAATAATTAATTACATTTACAATATAATTCATATAAACAAAACTTTATCCCATGTCAGCCTGAGTGTCGGTATACTTCATTTCCGGTGTAATCTGGATGCCGATAAAAGTGCCTGTCGGTGCCTGTGTCTGTCAATGTATGATGTATGTGATGCTGGTGTATGTGTAGAAACCTATTGTCAGTTGGTTGCCAGTTGGTTTCCATCAATGACAACATCAAATATTCTCATTAGAGTGTAGAATGCCAACAATCTCCCCCTTTGGCATTGATGGAAACACTCATGAGAAAAATCCAAAACTGCTATCCAAAAAGAAGTGTGCTCCCCCTAAGCAGGTGATCTCCTCTGTGCATTTATTTTCTCCATACTATTCCTTATTTTTCTCCATACTACTACTCCCCCTTTGACATCAATGACAAAGGATGTCAAAAAAAGAATCAAAGAATAAAAAAATGCTACCTCATCGCCTGTAACCAGTTGGTTACAATCTGAAAAATGTCTACCAAAACTAGATTTAGGCTTTGCATGAATTTGTTGTTGTCAGAGAGAATGGTCTTAGTCTGTTGGATCATGCTGGTTAGATAGTGTATTTGTTGTTACGGTGATCGTTCTCCTTGAACTATTGCCTTTGATAGCTCAACCCGCTGAGTAATGAGACAGTCCAATTTTGGACCAAGTTTACTTTTGAGTTCCCGGGCTTTTGACCTTATCCTTTCTTTCACTTTCTCAAGTTTCTCTAACTTTTCTTCGAAAAATGCCATTTCCTGCTCAAAAATTGAGATAAGTCCCGAAGAGCCTATCAAATTATCGGCAATATCATCGATTTCTTTCTGTGTCTTCTTGATTTCCTCATCTATATCCTCTATCAAACAGTGAGGTTTACATGCTTCTCTATATAGATCCTTATACTCCAAAATTGTTGAGTTGAGTACCGGTAATAATGAATCGATATGCTCATTACAGTTTTTGATGGTTTTCTCAAAGAATTCTCCTTTCTCTTCATCTACTCTTTCCTTTATTGTATCCTCATTCACCTTATCTATACTTATGACATTTTCAGTAATGAATTTTGACAATGTGTCCAATTTACCTAAAGAATCATTAAGGTGATCTATCTTACAGGTAGGTGCAATCATTTTCAATATAGGTATTGTGTTATCAATAGCCTTAAATGCTAAGGCATTACAATATATTATCCTCTTGATAGAATCCAATAGAACCTCTGTTATGTTAGTAGGTCTAAATTTACCTGTAGATGTGCTTGGTTCTGCTATGGGTTTCCTCTCAACAGATGCTTGCCCAATTACCTTCAATATTTCCTCCTTATTTTCATCGATTGCTTCCTCTTTACTTACATTTTCTACCAGTTCCTCTATCTATGTTTGTGCCTCTGCTTTTGATTTTTTAGTCTGTACAGGTACCTATTCAACTGTCGGTTTCTCTGATTTTGGTTTCTCTATGTTAGTCAGCTTATCCTTTGTTGGTTTCTCAATCTCTGGTTGCTCTGCTTGTGTCGGTATCTCATTTTTCTGAGAGTCAACAATGTGTGCCAGTATCTCAAAGACCTTACTGTCCTTAACATCATCTGCCTTAACCTTTGCAGTCTCTTTATCCACAACAATGTTTATGTCTTGTGTATCCACATTCATGGTGAAAAGTATTTCAGACTATGGGTTAGTATCATCATGAGTTACTTCATTAGTTGCCTTATCCGGTTGATTTTTTGTATGTACCGGTGATGCTGAAGTTAATGGAGGGGTGTCCTGAGTCGATGGATGGATGTTATATGTTACCTTTATAGTAGGTACACCACCAATCTTGTCTTTCCCTTTTTCCTTTCGGTACACCTTAGCAAAAGATTTGTCTATTTTTTGTCTTTCTTTTTCCTCTTTCTTTTCCCTTTCAACAAAAAAGATATCCCATTTGTCCGCAGTCTCATCAGCAATCTCCTTAACTCTACTTGTCATTAGGCTTACTTGTCAATGCCCACTAACAAAAACTGACCGGTTTGCCTTAGAGATTAGCTCATCAATTTCCTCTCTAGAGTTTATAGGGTGCACTACCAATAATGCTTCAGCTTTTAGCTTTTTATCTAGTTCCATCACTAACATTCTTTTAGCTTCTAGCCTTAAATATAAGTCATTCGGTAGATCCTCTACAACTTCAATCAAAACCTTTTTATAGATATCTAAATGTAAAATTATACTAGCCTCTATAGTGTCCTTGTCTGAATCTTTGTAGGAATGATAGTACTTATTCACATTGCAAATATTTCCATCCTATGTGATCTCATTTACCAGTTCCTCTGGTGTCAGGGTATCTGGTGTCTTAGTTTGTTTCTTCTTTGGTGTTAGTTTCTTTTTAGGTTCCCTAACTGCTTGTTGCTTCTTCCTCATAGTTCTAGTCCTTTTGGGAGAAGGAGAGGGTACCGGTGAGGATTTTCTCTTCCTCCTTTCCACTCTTTTAAACTCAGCTTCTTTCCCACTATGAGTATCTGAAAAAGTAACAACCGGTGAAACATGAGCTTCTGGTTTCAACCCTTCTAGATCACTGGTGGATATACCACTTATGTTCATCACATTTTCTTTGACCTCCTTGGCCATCTTGAATGCATCTCTTATGAACTTTTCTCTTCTTTTTCTCTTTTTTTGCATTGTAACAGCACTCTCAATGGTCTCAGCATTTCCAAAAGTTTCTTCAGTTGGTTCTCTAGGTGCTTCAATTAATGTTTTTGCATATGTTTCAATAATTTTTATATCCACTTCATAATCCATTTCAGTAACCCAAATGGTTCTTGGGCTAACTGCTTCCATCCATGTCTCATCACGTTTGATTACAAAGAAATTATTTTTGTCATACTTGTCTACTATGCTCTAGGGTAACCTTTCTCTAGCTCTCATCTTATTCTGAGAGTTTTTGAAGTAATATGTTATAATGTTTTCACTGTTAGAGTCCATATTGGTGATAGCTTCCTTGATTTGTTTCCCTATCGGGATGTCATATCCAAAGTCCTTATGACCAATGTCGGGTATCTCTTTGGTGAAGTAAAGCATTAGACACACAAGAAGGTTTCCAAAATGAAATGTCCCTTTCTTGTCACCCTTAATATTTTTCAAGTTGTCTATTAATTCGTCTTTAAGCCATTCACAAACATCAATCTTAGTTAGCATTGTTCTTTACCATCTCATATACATTATGAATACATAGGCTGGAAACTGAATTTAATCTATTAGCATGAGTTACTTTGTATCCAAGTACCATACTCACATATCTCACATTAGGATAAGTAATGTCATTAACCCTAAGAGATGTGTTATCAGATGTAGCTTTGGTTAACTCCATAACTCCCTTGTTAGGTATCTTCTTAGTTTTTTCAGGCCTACTACCGGTTGAGGGTAAACTAGTAACTGCCTTGATTGCTTCCTTAGAGATTTTAAAAACAGAGTCAGGCCACATGAACTCTCCATGAACTCTACTCAGAACTAGGACTACCTCCTTAGGAAATTCAGGTATGTTCAGTATCTCAATGAATCCTAAGTCTTTAGCTATCTTATGCTCTGGTTTGATTAAACCTTGTTCATCAGTAATGACACCACTGTACATGTTCTCCAAATCATCGGTTCCTAGGTTTTATATGTTGCAGTGAATGTAGATTCTAGGATCTTCGGCAAAATCGATTCCCTTCGAAATTTTCAAAGATGCTCCAATAGAATCATCTTGCTTGGCAATTTCAAGGATGATTTTAAACACAGGCCTAGGGTGCTTAACATTTTCTACCACAGTAGGGTTTGCAATAAACTCGGGTGCAGACGATGAAGATGCCATTTCGAAAGATAAATACCTCTTACTCAAAATTTGAATGCTTGAAAATCACTTCGTTGCTTTGCCTTAGAATGCCCTTGCTCAATCTTGCACTCTCTGAATGCTTGAATGCTTGGTGAGTCAAAATTAGGGTTTTTCAGTGCTTTATAGCCAAAAAGTTCTTCAAAAATCGCATTAAATGCTCGTTGGTTAAGTGAAAAATTAACATATTTGTCGGTAAAAAAGAAATGTATCTTCTTCCCATCAACCGAGGGTAGAATGCATGATTTTCAGTTTGCTTCAATACCCCCTAAGGATTATTCCTTAGTTAGATGAATAATCTCCTACCGGTGGAGGGTTACTCTGTTCTACCGGTGCAAAGATAGATTCATCAACTTTCTAATCTCCTTTCTTAATCCATTGTTTTGAAAATTCTTGCTTTATTTCATTTACCTTTTCTTTTCCCTTCACACTAGATCCTTTATTGTTCGCCGGTATAGTCTTGCTTCTACAAAATTTTGCAATATGTCCAATCTTGTTACATGCATAACAAGTTACATTATTCCTCTGAATAGCTTTTCCATATCCTTGACTAGTTTGTGTTCTGCATTGATTAGATAAATGCCCAAATCTACCACAAACATAGCATTTCACATTCATTCTACAATTTTCTGAATTGTGACCAACTTTATTGCATTTGGAACATTAACCGGTGGGTAAGTTTGTATTCTGATTATTTCTAAATCTGCATTGATTTTCTCTATGACCAAACTTGTTGCAATTAAAACATTTCTCATTGAATTTGTAAGCATTAGGTTGTCTTACCGATTTACTATGATCTTGATTGTTTGCAGTCCCAGAACTTTCTCCATGTTCAAATCCAAGTCCAATTGTATCTCCATCAGGTTTTTGTCTTTTCAGCATGTCATCAAGTCTTTCTGAACTTTTCTTGAATTTGTCTTTGTGTTCATTTGCAGTGATCAACTCATTTTCAAGAATTCTAACTTGTCTCACAAGCTCATCTTTATCATGTTGCATGTGAATCAGATTTGTCTTTAGCATATCAATTTCATGACAAAGTCTCAGATTTTCATTACCTCCATCATTAAGTCTCCTAGTCAAGTCTTCTTCATTCTTCTTTCTGTCTTCAAGATCCTTACATAGCCTCATGATTAAGTCTTGCATTTCATTTCTCATGTTAGTGTTCTCTTGCCTCAACTTGTTTGTAATATCACTAAGAGTTTCCTTTTCATCATCATGTTTATGCATTTGCTCATGAAGTTTTTTTCTCTTATATTGTGCTATAACCAGGTTCTCCTGAAGTCCTTTAATGAATTCCTTAGCATTCCTCAGATCATCTTCACGTTTGATATTCTTCAATTTTTCTGCAACAAAATCTTCAAGAGATCCTTCCAACTATTTTCTTAAATTCTCCATCTGTACCGGTTTCAAAATCTTCCTCAAGTTGTTAGACTTTTGCAAATAGAGGACCAGGCTCTGATACCAACTATTAGATTTAATGACAGTCCCAAAGACACTGAGAGGGGGGGTGAATCAGTGTCTAGCCTATGATTTAAATATTTGAACTTATTTATAACTTTGCAACCCAAAACAATGTATCGGTAAACAAGAAATAGTGCAGTAAATAGAAATAACAGAGACAGTATAAATGCACACCATAACACAAGATATTTTAACGAGGAAACCCAGTGAGGGAAAATTCGGTGGGATTTGTGACCCACAATATTTACTCACTAGCCAATATGAATAAATACTACTTACAATAGGGGCCTGCACATGCAGGAAGGCCAACTGCCTAGAGCGCACTGCTCAAAAGAGTCTCACTGACTACAATATGGATAATTAAATCCAATACAATGTACTACTCAAAATAGCATCTCAAATGCCTAGTTCAGTACCGGTTTAAGCTCAGTCAAATACCTTTACAAAAACCTTCGTTGTCCACTATATCACCTCATACAATAATCTCCTATTCATTACATTCCATATTATACAAAATGACCTATGAGATCTCATATATATGAGTATTTACAATATACCAAGTCGGCTTACAAATAATTAATTACATTTATAATATAATTCGTGTAAGCAAAACTTTATCTCATGTCACCCTGAGTGTCGGTATACTTCATTTCCAATGTAATTTGGATGCCGGTGAAAGTGCATGTCGGTGTATGATGTATGTGATGTCAGTGTATGTGTAGAAACCTGTTGCCATTTGGTTTTTAGTTGGTTGCCATCAATGACAACATCAACTATTCTCATTAGAGTGTAGAATGTCAATAGGTTCCATTTGATCTATTACCCCATGTTTTGGATGCGGGTGCCACTGACGAGTATGTCCGATTTCTAGCAGCACATCCTTTCATTAGGATCACAGATCCAGTAGATCCTCCACCTATCTCTAGAGATGAGGATGAGGATGAGGATGATCCTCGACGGAGGAGGAGACAATGATGATGGGGTGGCAAAGGAGGGGATGGGGAGGAGGGGGATGATGGCAAAGGAGGCAGGAGGGGTGGGAGGAGAGGTGGTTGTCCATGGGTACGAGTAGGACCATTTGGTTTTTAAGGTAGAGGTGGACCACTACCTTTGGTAGGTAGGGATGGCGACAGGGATGGAGGCTGAGGAGAGGGGGATAGAGGTCAAGGAGGTGGGAGAGATGGAGGCAGACCAGTTGCGAGAGTTAGGGTTTGGGGTGGAGGCAGGGAGAGTAGGAGAAGAGGTTGAGGAGGTATTGATTTTGGGTAGGTTCATTATGATCCTCGTGTATTGGCTTCTCATGAGGGAGGTGACAAGGAGGATTCTGAGGATGATGTGCCATTGATTAGGTGTAGGATCACAAGAGTTGTAGCAGTACAGGCTCCATCAGGCGGGGATAGAGCTGAGGGACAAGTGGGTGGAGAGGATGAGCTGATGCAGGATATGCCAAAGGTATAGGAAGGGGATGATGATACATAGATACATGATGATGCTCTTGAGATCTAAGATGATACTGCCAGCTTGAGAGCACAGATTGCACAAATACAAGCACGGGTTCAGGATCTCACTCTCGAGAGAGATACACTAATTAAGAGATACGGTCGAGCGGAGAGTACACTAGAGAAGATTCAGTAGTTTGGGCCAGGATTTCTCTCAGGTGATACCGTTAGATCTTTGGTTTGTGTTGGGAAGGAGATCGCACACTGACGTGGGATATATGAGAGTGTGGTTCCTCCTAGCCAGAGAACGGGCAGTTATGTCTCTACACAGTGATTGGGCAGATAGGGCCAGACAGAGAGTGGTGGAGTTATGGGACCACCTCGCCAAGACAGAGATCCAAATCCTGGGGTAGGACCATCAGGTGGGGCACACCTTTCTTGATAGAGGCATATTGATTCTAGTGGCAGTGCCACATGATTTGAGACTTGATTATATTTGTATTATATCATGGGACATTGTACACTATTGATGTTTTTTATATCATTGTATAATTGGACTGTTTATGATTTATGATTATATGCAGGCATTGACGAACTCTATATGTTGCTACTCTATGATGGTTACTTTGTTATTCATGCATGATGATATCATGATGATTTCCTTATTATGACTTCTACATGATGATCTATATGATGATGACTTTATTGCTTTATCTTGACGATGATGACTAAGCAATGATTCTATATGATGCACCTATGATATTGATGATTATGAGATGATGATACAGATTGGATCCTTAGATGAGCTACATTATTATGATATATGATGACTTATATTCATTTATGATAATGATTATGATTTTTATTACATCAAATGATGCTATGATGATGTATACATTGTTGATGATGACATGTTTCTATGATATGATTTGATTTATGAGATGCTTATAATGATACTATGATGAGATGGTTTATTAATGCATATTGATGATGTAGATGATGTGTATAGATGGTATGATGATTATAAATGAAATGATATTGATTTAAATATGATATGATAAAAATGCTTATTAATGATTAAATGTTGCAAATACAAATTAAATAAATGCAAAGGAACCTAAATAAAATGAACCTAATGGAATAATGCACATAATGCAATTCACAATGATTGATGATTTAATGAAATGCACCTAATGCAATTAATAATGAGATGATCTTTAGAAAATGCAATTAAATCTAAATGAATGAAATGCAAATGATCCTAATATGCAAATGCAAATGTTTTTGTTTGTCCAAGTATACTCAATCATTATTTCAACCATTGATCCTAAATGTTGATGAATGCTTATAATGCAAATGGAAATGTAATGGAAATGCAAAGACCTAAATGATATTGCCATCTTTTCAGCGCTTTTGAAACAATGCTTAAATTCATCATTGAGCTTTTAAAGTGTTGTAAGAAAATACAAGCATCTTGATATAAGGATTCAAGATGACCTGAGTACTTCTTGTATATGGTGAAAATGGATAAAAATAATAACGATATTGAAAGGCTAAATGAATTCAACCACAAAACCCTAGCCTAACAACAACAAAGATCCACCATAACATATGAAGATTACCTAAGACAATGCAAATCAAATGAAATCACAAAGATTATACCATCACATGTCCAATAGGGTTTGGATCTCCATTCTTCCTATCTCCATTGATCTTGCTTGATATATTTGCTCTCAGATTTTATGTGCACAAGAGCTCAACAAAGAACGGAATGTGGTTGCAAGTAGGATCGTAGTGTAGTCAATTGATCAAGTAGTTAGGGTTTGATAATGAAGGAAGCATCTCCTTATATAGAAGACACTATATGAAATGGAGGGATAAGATTGAGAGGTGTAAAAGGAGGTCGGCTATGATTAGAGGGTAGGTAAAAGAAATAATAAAATAATGAAAGGGGTAGGTAGTGTATGAATTAAGAGATGAATGACATGTGTCATGGGTAGAAAAGGCTAATGAATTAATTAAATAAATAAAGATTTATTTAATTAATAGAAGAAGTCGGATCAATTAAATAAATAAGATATTTATTTAATTTAGGAAAAGGATAATTTAAATAAATAAATGTATTTATTTAAATGAGAAATAAGGCTAGAAGAGGATAAATGAATTAATTAAATAAATAAAGATTTATTTAATTAATAGAAGAATTAGGCTTAGATAATTAAATAAATAAAATATTTATTTAATTAGACATGACAATTTTGGGTGTCTACACTTTTTACATGGATTTTGATATAGAAAGTTAATACAAGCATCTAGGTACAAGGAACCACTTGATGACCTAAGTATTTCTTGCATAACAGACAAGGATTATCCCCTTCCATATATGACTCGGAACTTCCTCAATGATCTTTTGTTGATCATGTCCTTAGACAAGTACATACATTACTAAGAGATAAACCACAAGTAGCAGACAAAGAAAAATGGCCATGCCCCATCATCGCTCCTCTAGTCTTGAACATCATCGAGTTGCATAAGGTACATGATTAGCGAAAATCAAGATACAAACATTGAATCATGCATGTCACGTGTATGTTACCTTATTCAAAATAGATATAATCATACCGATTAATGATTGTTGATATGTGTTGTCACTTGCTTGTTGAATCTCCAAATTCTAGTTTTCACGATTCGATTTGTTGGATAACCTGATTTTGTTTAATCTTTGTTGCCTTACAACTTGTCGTCTGTTTCAAAATCCTATTGTTTTTGGTTTTCTAAGTTTTCTGATGTTTTTGGATTTTCTAGATTTCAATATTTCCCCCAGCTAGAAACAAACTTTATTATGGATATACAATGATGATCTAAACCATGATGGGATAGGATGCAGATAACTATCCAGATAAGCAAGGACAGTGACTACGCTAAGTATGTCCATGTTCGATAAGCTTTGTGAGCTGCGGATTTTTGTTGATGGCTTAGGTCAAATGGATGCGAAAGAAAAAGGGTGAACTCATAAATAGAAGAGACAACTATTAGATAGCGCCTGTTGCTAGGTTTTCACCATTTAAATTTATTGCATTTTTTATTTTTATGAATTTTTTTTTACTGTTTTCGTTGTTTTCATTGTTTCTGTATTTTCTCCTTTTTTGCTTTTTAGGGATTTTCTCTTTTGTACTTTTTTTGGATTTTGTTGCTTTTATAATTTTTATAGAATTTTGTTGATATTTCAAGAATAGAACTTCTTGAGATGCATGGTCTTGATAGGTTAATCAAACCATTTGCCCTCTGTTGTAGACAATCTGTATGCTCCTGTTCCATATGTTTCTACCATGACAAAATGACCCAACTAGTTTGGCTCAAATTTTCACTTTTTCTCTCTATCCTGCTGGTTGCATGGATTTTCTCTTAGAACAAGATCTCCTATCTGAAATAAGTTGGGCTTGAACTTGTGATTGTATCTTCTTTCCATTCTCTGTCAATATGCCTTCAAGTGATCTGAAGCATTTTGGCGACATTCTTGTATCAGTTCTAATTCTTGTAGCCTAGAAACTCTTTGTTCTTCTTCTCGAATAATTCCTTTCAATGACACTCATAGAGAAGGAATCTCTACTTCAACTAGTAAAATTGCTTCTAATCGCCCCTATTGGTGTACGAATGCTAGTGCGATATGCCCATAGAGTAGGGTTCAATTGAATGTGCTAGTCCTTGCCAGCCTTGTTAATTGTCTTCTTTAGAATCTTGAGGATTGTTTTATTTGATGCCTCATCTTGACCATTTCCTTGTGGACAATATGGTGTTGAGAACCTATGTTGGATCAAGAATTGCTCACGCGGTTCTTTTACATCTTGATTTTTGAAAGGTCTCCCATTATCAGTGATAATGGTCATGGGAACACTGTAGCGATAGATTATGTAGTTCAGGATAAATGATGATATTTTTTTTCCTGACACTATTGTCAATGGCACTACTTCAATCCATTTAGTGAAGTATTTAGTTGTAGTCAAAATGAATTAGTTTCCATTAGAAGATGAAGGATCTATCTTTCCCACTAGATCTAGTCCCCATTGAGAGAATGGCCATGATCCTGCCAAAGGATGCAGTTCTTGCACTGATGCATGAATGAGATTCCCATGAATCTAACATTGTTTACACTTCTTAGCATATGTGAAGGAATCTCTTTCCATAGTGGGCCCATAGTACCCCAATCAAATGAGTTTCTTGGCCAACGTAAGACCACTTGAGTGTGTGCCACAAATACCTTCATGGACTTCGTTTAGAGATTTATCAGATTCTTCACGTTTGAGACACCTTAAGAGAGTGTCATCCAAACCTCGCCTATAGAAGATATCTGAAATAATGGGATAATTGAGGGATAAAAATTTTCTTTTGATTTCAGGATAAGTTTTGAGGAAGGATATTATCTTGTAGGTACAGATAGGTTTGGTCGTATAGGGAGGCATCAATTCCAAATATGTTGCAAACGATTTGGATATTTGGGGAGTCAATGGTAGGATAAAAGATTTCTTCCACCAAGAACTTGTAACTCTCTTGATTTTCTTCTTGGTTTTTCAAAAGAGATGCAATTGCTTTACTTTCATTCCTTGGGATCTGAGTAAATGTGATTTCAGTAAAATGTTCTTTGAAATATTCAACCAGCTTCTTGTAGGGCATCAGTTTATCATCCTTGGTTTAATATTTAGCATTGATCTGGTTGATTATTAGCTATGAATACCAATAGACATGTAACACCTTGATGTTCCATTCAATAGCCTTTTTGATCCCAATGACTAGTGCATCATACTTTGTAGTATTGTTTGTACATGGGAAGCGCAATCTATATGATTTAGGAATGGTATGACCCTAAGATGTTATGCATAAGATTGCTACACTTGATTATGTTGTGTGTAGGAGCCATCAAAATACAACTCTCAAAGCTTGGTACTCACAGTAAGAACATCTGCATCGGGAAACTCAATGTGTAAAGGTGCATCATCACGCAATTACTTGTCCTTTTATGGATTTCCGATCAACATACTCAATATTGAATTCACTTAATATCATGACCCATTTATCCAGTCAACCAGTTAGTGTTGTCTTGCTAAGTAAATACTTCAATGGATCAATCTTTGCAATTAACTTAACAGAGTGGGTAAGCAATGTCACAATTTTTGAGTTACAAATACCACTACTAGACATGTTTTTTCCATTGTTGTGTAGTTCAACTCATAGCCAACCAAGGTTCTTCTGATATAATATATTTCTCTTTCCTTTCCTTCGGTGTTATGTTGTGCTAGAAGATCCCCTAATGATACATATGTTGCGGAGATATATAGAAACAATGGTTTTCCTTTGATTGGTGTTGCTGACATTGGTGAATTTACCAGATATTGTTTGATTTGCATAAAAGCTTCCTCACATTTGGCATCCCATCTAAATGGAACATTCTTGTGTAAAAAGTGAGTAAAAGGGTGACATCGATTGGCTAACTAAGATATAAACCTCTTGATTGATTGCAATCTACCTTGTAGAGAACGCAATTGGCTAATATTCTTTGGGGATTCCATCTCCATGATTGCTTTTACTTTCTCTGGATCCACTTCTATTCCATGAGTTGATATGATATAACCTAGGATTTTACCTGATGTAACTCTAAAAGAACACTTGTTTGGATTCAACCTCAATTTGTATTGTTCTAGTCTATCAAAGATCTTGTCTAAAATTTCCAAGTGCTCTTCTCTTGTATGTGATTTTTCCAGTATATCATCCACATAATCCTCCATGAAAGTATGCATCATATCATGAAAAATGGTTGTCATATCTCTTTGATATGTAGCTCCAGCATTCTTGAGCCCAAATGGCATGACATTCCAATAGAAAGTACCCCAAGGGAGCATGAAAGTTATTTTCTCTTGATCTTTGAGAGCTATCTTGATTTGATTATACCCTAAGAATCCATCCATTAAAGAGAACATTTCATGTCTTGTTGATAGATCTACAATGATAGAAATGTTTGGTAATGGAAAGTCATCCTTTGGGCATGCTTTATTCAGGTCCCTAAAATTTGTGCACACTCAGATACTTTTGTCTGGTTTTGATACAGGCACAATAGCTGACACCCATTCTGGATATGCGACTGGTCTTATGAACCCTGCATCCAATAGTTTCTTCAATTCTGCTTTGACTAGAAGAGCAATATGAGGATGCATCTTTCTAAGTTTTTGTTTAACTGTTTTGGCTCCTGGAACAACATTGACATGATACATAATGAGATCTGGATCAAAGCCTGACATATCAGTGTATGACCAGGCAAAGTTGATTTGCCTTTTCTTGAAGAACTCAATAAAGTCTTGTCTTTCTTATTCTAATAAAGATGTTGCAGGATGAAGAATCTTAGGACTTTTTGGAGTATCAATATTAACTACCTCTGGAAGTTTAATTAGAATAGTTGATCTCTCTTGAAAATATTCTGGTAGAGTGTCAAATCTTCCATCTTCTAGTGCCTCAAGGAGGTTTTCACCATCAGATGCATCCTTTATTTTGTCTTTTGATTGATCTAATGTTGCCATTAAATGGTTTTTAGCATTAAACCTTCTTCTTTATTTTATTATTTCACTTTTGCACCTAGAAGATTTTGCACCCTCCTGACTACAAGAAGTGTTATTTGATTCACTGGTGGAAGCTCTATTTGGTATTATAAGTTCAACAACATTAAGGTACATAGATATGGCATGGTCATTTGGAAAGGTATCAAGTTTAGGGATTTTTTCATTTTCCCAGTCAATTAGTTCTAGGTGGATTAAGGGTAAGTCATAATCTTGATCAATTTATGTGTTTTCAATAGTCATAACATAATTGTCAAAATTTTCAAGTGTATTAATTGAGTTGAGTATTTCACTCTCTTCAGGATATACTCTCTTGATCGCTCTCCAATTAGCTCTAACAAAGTTAGAATGAGTAAATTGTGATACACACTCAAGTGGTCTATTTGTTGACGTTCGTCCCTCAAACGAATGGATCATATCGACTTGTATATCTTTTGGATAACACACCTTCTCAGAAGTTGTCTCGGCATTTGAATCAGTTTCATTACTTGCTTGTATTTGACATATTTGAGGATCTTATGTTGCTTTTCTTGCCACTTCTTGTCTTCTTTCATACTCTGCTTCCTCTGGACTAATTGTTTCTCCCACTTGGCTTGCTATCAATTCTTCTATGGTTCTACCAAGTTTTGGTTCTTGATGGCTAGAGATTGATGGAGATCTCATGTCCTTTGGTTCTTCTGATTGTTGAGTAGTTACCATTTCTGTCTTTTGGATTGAGACTTCTTGTTTTCTCTTATTTTCTTCCTCCTTTTTTTCTAGCATATGCTTCTTTTCTTTGGATTCTTATTTCTTCTTGTCTTATGTCAAGCTCTTCTTTGTGTTTCTTGGAAGGTGTCTCTTGTTCTGTAATAGCTTGCTTGTTCCTTAAGCATGTTGTATCTTCATCAAATGGTGAGATTGGATCCCACTCATACTCATTTGAGTATGTTTCATGATCACTTTCTAGGACTATACCACTGTATCTGACAGGGTTGTTGTATGGCGAGAAGAGTTTGTTGATAATTGATACAAGTTTTGTCGTATGTTCTGATTCAGGTTCTACACTTTCTTGCACTCTTTGAATTTGTTTATAAACAGACTCCTCCCTTTGAATGGCAAGTTCTTCTTGTTGTTTCTCGTATTATTTTTCCCTTTGTTATCTAACTGCTTCTTCAACTGTTGATTCTTTATTGGCTTGATCAGGTTTTGTACTTGCTTGCCCTTGATCCATCTATTCATAGGAAACCTCATCTCTTTGAATGGCAAGTTCTTCTTGTTGTTTCTCATATTCCTCTTCTTTTTGTTTTTTTTTTGTCTTTTCAGCTGCTTGATGTATCACTTCTTGCCATGATTCCTTTTTATGTGTTACTTTTATTCTCCATTGGGGATTTTGACAATGATCTTGATTTTGTGTAAGCTGAGTATGTTGGTCATACCCAAGTCCAGATTTATCTTTAAAATGTTGAGAGTGAGGTGTGATTGCTTTTATGATGCCTTCTTGATGTCTGCCAATAGGACCTTTTCCTTGATATCCCATTCTCTACATTATCTTGAATCCATTGCCATACTATTATGTGAGGATGGTGATATCGAAATTTGTTTGTCATCTTTGTATAGCCAATCAAGAATGTCTATTTCTTCAATTTCTTCAGATAATGTTCCATCTCTGACAAATTTTCCATCAAATATTTCAATAGGTTTTTGTTGGATTTGCGTTTTTGCATTTGTTGGTTTTCCATATGACTTTGGAGAAATTGGTAAAACTTGCAAAGAATACTTTCCCATTCCTACATCATTTAATTTTAGCTTTTTCTCAAAACATTCCAAAGTGGATGTGAATAATGTCTCTTGATATGCTTTGGCAGGAGATAATGCTTCTCGATTATGAGGAACCCTTGCATCTTGAGTTGGTTTTAAATTGCTGCAATATTGACTGGAATCTATTGATATGGTTATTTATTGTCCATTATGAGGAAATTCGATACATTGATGATATGTTGAAGGAACTGCTTGCATATCATGAATCCATGGTCTACCCAGAAGAATGTTGTAAGATTAATTCAAGTCCAAAACTTGACAAACTGTATCTCTCTTAACTGGTCCTACTTTGAGTGGTAAGACCATTGTTCCCCTAGAAGAGCGCTCTTCTTCGTCATGGGCCTTGATTGTTATTTTCTTTGTAGGATCCACTACATTTTCTGAATATCGCAAAGCTTTTATCAAACTTAATGCACAAATGTTTAAGCCAATTCCTCCATCTATAAGAACACATTTGACGCGGGTTGTATGAATAGTGACTTCAATGTGTAGGGGAGCGTTATGGGGATGTTGTAATGATACATCATCATTTTTTGTGAATGATAAGAAATGAGGGGATATGAGATGTCCCACCATGTTTTGAAATTGATTAACATCCAAGTCCTTAGAGACTGTTGTTTCCACTAGATCTTTTTTCAATATTTTCTTATGCATTGGTGAAATCTTGAGAAGCTCTAAGATTGATATTTGTGCGGGTATTTTTTGTAATTGATCCACTAAGTTGTATTGTCTTGAAGTGGATTTTATATCGTTTATTGCTCCCAGAAATGTTATCTTTTCCTTACTTCGAGTAATTGCATTCACTGGTTCTGCAGGTGCTTTGTCTTTAACAATGATGACATTCACTACATTGTCATATGTGTAGGTATAGTTTACTTTTGCTTTGCCCTTGTCATCTAGTGGATTGGATGGTCCACCCTTTTCATAATTGGGGAGTCGAGTTTTAAATGCCAAGTGTGATTTATTCATTTTATGACCATCCACTGTGATAACCTCATTATCAATCAAGTCTTAAATGATATGTTTTAGTCTTTGACAATCATTCATTTGGTGTCCTTTGTTTCTATGAAAATCACAAAAATGATTTTCATTCCATCAACTTGGTTCGACCTTAGGCTCGAAATCTCTTGCTTCTGGTAATGTGATTAACTTGTTTGCAAGAAGCGTTTTTAGAGCCGATTCCAATGGTTCCCCAATGTTTGTAAATTTTATGCGAGGGTTGGAATAAAAGGACTTGGGTTTAGTATTCTCTTGATTATTTATTGGTGTTCGACTTAAGAGATTGAAAATGGGTTGTTGTGTTTTAGCATCGTTGTTATGAGATACTCCCTCATTGGCAACATTTTTGCTCTTCGTCCAAAATTTTGGTTTATTGTTGTTACTATTATTGTCATTGTTGTTGTTACCATTGTTGTTGTAGTAATTAGAGGGATTGTAAAGTTTTAATTCTCCCTTCTAGACCATAGCGTCCTCTATTTTCAAACTGTTTTCAATCATTTTTGTGAAACTAGGAGGACATTGCATTTTAAGTCTATAACTCATTTCACTGGTAAGATTGTTGATGAATATGTCCATTTTCTACTGATCTGGCACATCTCTGGGATACCTATTAAACAATCATCTCCATCGTTGTAGAAAGACCATGAAAGGTTCACCATGCTTTTGCTTAATGTTGCATAGGTCTAGCATTGTTATCTCATTTCTTATGTTGTGTGAGATGAATCTGTTCACAAGTTCTTCAAAAGATTTAATCCTAGATGGCAATTTTGAGAACCATTCCATTGATTGCCCACCTAAACTTATAAGAAATAAATGCATCAAAAGGTTTCATTGTGTACAAACTCCATACTCATAGTGCAGAATTCCCTGATATAATCTTGAGGATCATATTTCTCGTCATATTTATCGTATTTTGGGATTTCACAATGTTGTGGGAATGGTATCATATTCAAACTCCTGTGAAAAGGATATGGATAGATGTCCTCCAATGAATATTTCTTAGAACTTGTTCCATTCTACATATCTTGTATTTGTAGTTTCAAAGTTTGCATTTGTTGAGTGAGAGTTAAAAGAGGATTATCAACATGGGTTCTCCTTGCATCCTCATAAGTTCTTTTGTCACCACGCTCCCTTCTTGTTTCATCTTGGTTCCTTGTATCATCTTGGTCTCTTCTTGTTCTATCTCCTCTTGTTTCTTTGCTATCTCTTCTTGTTTCTTCTCTATTTCTTCTTGTTTCTTCATGGTTTACCCGATTCAAGTCATCGTCATTGTGGTCATCAGTGTTTTGATTATGACTTGTTTCAGCATCTTGTTTCAAACTTTCCATGTTAAAACCTTGTGGCAATTTTGCTCCTAAATTTGCCAACATTAGTAAATATTTTTGCTTTTCTTTTTCCAATAATTTTTCCATTAACTTGTCAAATCTAGAATCTTGTTCAAGGTCTCTAATAGTATTATTGACTGCTTCTTCATCAACATGTGTATCCAAATTGATGAAACGTTGGATTTTCTTCTTCCATTTGTTTTTGTTGTCTTCTCAATTGTTCGTGTTGAGCTCTAGTCCAAACTGACATATGATCGATTTGAAACTTCCCAAGTCTTAAATTTTCTGGATGCAACTCAATAGGTGATCAATTGTTCAGGCAAATAAGCTAAGTTGATTCTACCACCTCTATTGGTACGTTGAGATAAAGCGTCTCTTTGTTGAAAAGAACGTGCTTGTAAAGTTTCTTCGTCAAACTCTATTCCATGACCATGTAGATAGTCATGAAAACGATGTAGGAATATGCTATGCTTCAACAAAATTTTGCGGTTTATGTATAGAAACCTTCTCTTTTTCAAGAGTGCCTTATAACTAAGTTTCGTCTTCTTGAGATGACACGAAATGGTCATACAAGCGTGTAATGGTTGACAAGTTTTTGATCCCAATGTGAGTGCAAGTCTTGTGAAATTTTCATAATACCAAGTTCAAGGCGGAACGATATATCCAAGTCAATGAACAAGGGTAATCTGATCTTAAAGTTTTGTGGTGAAGGATGATGTATCTTGTTGAGAAACTATGTTTGGAAGATCAAATTTATCAAGAAAAGGTATTTTGTGCACTTGAGATATTGGATCTAAGACTTGCTAAAGATGAAAACTTGTGATAACCTTAGTTGTAATCTATTGTTTTGGGTGAATTGCTCAAGAAACTTATCTGTTTGACCAGTTTTGATATCTTTGATAGTTAAAATTAAGTCTTCTCGAAAATGGGTATCCAGAAATGTTTTCAAAAATTTGAGTTGATAAGGGGAAGTGCCCTCTGTTGTGGATGCGCTATCAGATGTGACAAATGCGTTGCACTGTTGTGAAAATGCGTTGTTTTGCGCTTCAAAAATGCTATTTTGTATTGCAAATGCATTGTTTTGTGATGTGAATGCGCTATCAGATAGTGTATATGCGCTAAACTGTGTGTTAAATGCATTGTTCTGTTATGCAAATGCGTTGTCAAAATTTGTAAAAGCGCGACTCTGCACTATGAATGCGTGACTCTATTATTTTTCAGCAAGTTTTGAGTTTTTCACCAGGATGATTATTTTTCTGCTTTGATTTTGAAAATGTAATGCAAACATAGCAGACACAATATTTGGAAAACAAAATGCACGGGCAAGTACAATTCCTATGGTAGGCCAGGACAATAGTTGTTGAATCTCACGCGGGTTTCCCCAAGGCTACGCTATTCAAAGTAGATACTTAGATGCTTGACCCTACTAGCTCCACCCTCAGCACTCGCTTCTCCGAGGCAGCCAAGCACCAGTTCCCATGAAAAATCCCCATGGCAAACTTTGTATCTCTACTAAGAACTGTATGTGTGTTAGCCGCTTTAGAAGTTTGACCTCCTGTGCCAACAACTAGAAGGATTTGGGCTTCTATACAAAAGATTTTTTAGTCAAGGCATCCGGTCAAGTGGCCATACATGCGGTGTGTTACGCTCCGTTAAGGAAGGCATCCCAGTCTATAGAGGTTGCGCTCTATAGGGTTTATGGGGAGTCATAACATCGGTATGGACTAATCAACACTCGTTGCCTGTAACTTTCATTACAAACACAATTTATTTATAGTGGATCGGAAGAGCTTGGCTTTAGCTAGTTTCCACATGGGTCGTCCCCTCTCATCGAGCCTTAAGGGCTACTCGGGAGGCAGGCCCTCTAAAGGTTAAACATTCTATAAAGTGGGTATGGTTTTCTGATCACCTGATTAAGGTGAGAGCATAGTAACCTACCACTTTGTTCAAACACAGTAAACAAAGGATAGATGTTTCTTCTGATTAAATCTATGTGCAACTATTTTAAAGAAGACACAAAGATGCAAGTTGCATGTTGTTAATTGACCTTCTTAGTTAAACTAGGTGAAACAAAAGATGGTAAATTACAAAACCCCTAGTTAAACTAAATGTGAGAAATGCATGAAAAATAATCTGTAAGAGCACAAGTTAGCAGTTTGAAAGATTTGGTCTTCGACGGTCGAAAAGTTGCAAGTGTTAGATAACAACCTATTTTGAAATTTTTTGAGACTGCCAAAGCAAATGCGCTAAAACTAACTGCAAATGCGCTATCTAAATTAACAAATGCGCTACCCTAAGATGCAAATGCGCTAGACTGCATTATAAATGCGCTAAAACAAGAAGGATGCATAACTAAAATTGACAAATGCGCTATTATAAACTTCAGGTGCTAATTTAACATGCAAATGCGCTATCAAATACTACAAATGCGCTAAAACAAATTTCAAATGCGTTAAAATATGAATAAATGAGCTATTCTGCTAAAATTATGAAACCTACGAGAATGACAAAAGGAAGATAGAAAATGAGGCCTGGGGCCCCATGGTGGGTGCCAAAAAATGTATCAACTTCGAATTAATCTTCAGAATAAGCCTGCAACTTGTTAGTTTTTCAACAAATATTGGTAATGAAATATATAGGATGACTCCAAATATCAACCAATGAAACAAAGTAAAGGAACAAAACATGAAAATATAAAGATTATACCTTTGCCCTCATGTCTCATTGTGTCCTATCCCCATTGTTCTTGGTTGCAGATGGTTGCTCTCAGACATGCATTGTGTGGCCTCCAAGATGGCAAATGTGGAATGGACAGATAATTGATAGTTGGATTATGCAAGCTAAAATGATTTATGCTATGATGCGAGATAATAAAAAGACTCCTAAAATGCTCAGATACTCAAAATGCTAAAACTCACGGATGCAAAATGACTACTGCAAGATAACTATTAGTCTCAAAATGTTGGAGAAACTCTCTTTTTATAGATTTTTGATGTGCAAAATCCCATGTGGCAAAGATCAACAGTTGAGATTGAATCATGCAGATTGGATGGCTATGAAAAGATTGGTTGAGATGTGAGAGATAAAAGAGGAAGATGTTCCTCCTACATCTGCAAGATGGAGGAAAAGGTGGAAGGAGAAGCCAAGTGTCAGAAGGCTCACCTTGACTAAGGATGAAGCCTTGAGAGAATATAGGATGGTTGGAGAAGATCTAGGGATGTGAGGACAAGTGGAGGTTGACTAGGATGATGTGGACAAACTTCTCCCAAAGATGTAGGAGTTGTTGGAGAGGATATAGGGAAGTTGAGGTTAGAATTAATATGGCTAATTAACAATTAAAATTAATAATTTATTTAGCCACATAAAATGTGAGTTGGCAAGGTTGAGTTATAAGGAAATGAGGTTAGAATTAATATGGCTAATTAACAATTGAAATTTAATAATTTATTTAGCCACATAAAATGTGAGTTGGCAAGGTTGAGTGATGTGGAGATGAAGTGAGGTGGATTTGAGGATTTAAATAATTATAAAAATATTTAATTGATGAGACTATAGAAGAATTAGATAGGGAATGATTAAATATTTAGATATTTAATTGAATTGATTTAGAAGAAAGGGGTAATGAATTAATTAATAAAATGTTTCAATTTAATTAATTAATAGTATACTAAGAATTAAAGTGAATTAAATAAATTACTCTTTTCAAATTAATTATTTAATAGAAGAATTAAGATTAAAATGAATTAAATAATTAAACTTGTCAATTTAATTATTTAATAGAGGGAATTAATATTAAATAAATAATAAATATTTATTTAACTATTCATAGCCAATTTTTGAGTGTATACAGAATTATTTTAATGTTTTAGCATCATCATTTTCAACATACCCTTTATATGTGATTTGATTATGTTTTGCACCAAGTGTATTATTGATTAACGGTATTTGTATTTTATATTATACATCATGTATCTTAGAATGATTATCAATTGATATAATTTATTAATTTTATTTCTTTTATATTATATCTTGTTGGGTATGTGTATAGTGTTTTAGCTAGCTTGTATGGAGTACTTGCTAATGTGGCATTGATTGTGCAAGCATAGGCTTAACCCCAACAATGGTTATTTGGAGATGGTTTAGTTTGAGCAAATAACTTGTATACATCCTTATCTCACTCAATTGAGTTATGGGATGTATCTTATGATATTTGTGAAACCAAGATTTGAATCAAGATCAAGTTTTGAATCCATGTGTTCTAAATAAATCAGTAACATATATGGGTTCCCATTATGTGTGATTATTTAATTTACTGGTTTCTATTTGTATTTAATTAGTTTCTACATTTTCTTATTGAGTGTTATGATTTACCTATATGCTTAATCGTGGAAGTTATATATTTAATTGTCATTGAAGTGGTTAATATTTTGTTATTTTAAATGCATTATAAATTGATAGATTATTTGGGCTTTATGCCTTAGTCAATTTAATTGAATTTAAATTTGTTAATTTACTTTGGGAAAAGAAATGCATATTTGCATTTAATTGTAAATCCTAGTAATGTTTGTATTTTCCTAAGATTTAATCCTAATTGAAAAATATATTTTTTAATAAACACTTGTGGATTAACTAACTAGTGTGAAATGAAAAAAAAAGCCCTCCGCTTTTTTTTGTGAATAGTGTATTACTATCTTCTTTATCAATAAAAAGTAGCATATATCTTATTAAAAAAATCTAAAAAGGTTTAGAGATTTTTGAAATGTTACAAAGAAAAGAAAGAGCTCATTTTTATTGTTCTTTCCCTCTTGCTTGGAAATTATCTTCCTCTTTTCTTCAGTAATAATAGTTTGGCTTGGAAATGGAGTTGGATTGATTGAAAAATTGCTACACTTATGACCAAAGAAAAATTGAAAAAACTTGTCTATTATATGTGTGGAGGCAAAAGAAATTCTTCAAACCCTAATAGAGAATGTTGTATAACAACATCAAATTCTTCTTTATATAATTTGAATTATTCTTATTGCTTGAGTTCTCTACCAGTTTATGTTAGGTGAATAGAAAATGGTATTTTATTCCTAAGTTTCAATTGGAATTTGAATATAGAAAAAGATTTAATCCATTTATTTTTATGTTATACCATTTTTTGAAAAATCCATTTTACAGACATTATGCTACCAAAAATTATTTCAATTCTTATGTGATGCAAAGAAAATGGTGTTGCTCACATTAGGATCATAAGAGTAATTTATTTTTAGAAATTTAAATATTTTATCTTTGAAGAATTTTCATGTATCTTCAATGGTGGAATGTGAATAGTGATTTCTCTTGAAGCATGAATTTGAGAAATTCAAAAATTAGAACTTAAATGTCACTTGTATTTAGCGATCGAGAGTCTCGTGTTTCTTATGGTTCTCTCAGTCTTTTTGGATACAAAGATTACAAACTTTGACTTTGTTTTTAATGCCTTGACTTTTGGACCTATGATTGGATACTAAGGTCAAGAGTATAGTGGAACCATGCCATACTTTTGAATGGAATCTGTTCCAATATGAAGTGTTGTATGATTAAACTATTGATATAAAATGAATTGGAGACCCAAATATTTAGATGAAGTAAATTAAAAACTTTAGAACTTCCTTGCATTGAAAACCAATGCGGGGCCATGCAAGACTAACAGTATAATTATGATTTGCATTGAAAGTCGATATGGAATTGTGCAAGATAGTACTAATGTCATTACTTGTGTTGAAAGCCCATATGGATTCATGCAAGATAACAATGCCACTCTATATCTGACCTTTAATAGTCCTCTTCCTACTTTTTCTTGGTCGTTGGTACTCAATGTATCCTTATGATTTTTTTTTTGAGTGTTGTTGTTGTGCCAACTCCTTGCTTGATCTAGGTGGTTGTTATCATGTCTTCCTAGGTATTATTGATTGGAGACCATGACCCTTGTTTGCATTGTGTACTTTATGTGTGATGCTAAATTTTGTATCATCCCCCATAATTGTATTATGTGTGTGTGCATAATTGCTTGATCAACCATCTCTCAATCAAGAGGGATGGGCTTGATGGGGGTTCCACATGGTTGGGTGGCATTTATCCATTGTTGAAGCTAGCTAGATTCATTGATATGCTTGGAAAGTGTGTTGATTTCAATTTGATTGTGACATGGTAGACCTCTTGTACCATTTATTGAGAAATGTGTAATAAGGGCTTTGATCATTCATATTAAAGTCATAATTGAACTCTCAATCCAAGGTAAACAATCCAATTGGGATGAATGCTTCATTTACATTCTTTCAATTGTCATTTATGATATGTGTGGATACATGTTGAAATAGAATCTCTTGATTATGTTCATCCCTATATGTTGTGTAGGTCTAGCTCATTTTCTTTATTTAAAGATGTTAAAATCATGTTGTGTAAGTGTACCTCATTTTTTGTTCTTAATAGTGTTGAGATCATGTTGTGTGTTACCTTATAATTATGTTTATATCAAGGGTTTAGTTATGATCTTATTTCTTGGAAACTTTGCCCTATTTGAGGGTTCTTGTTTGGCCAATACAAAGCAAATAGGTGCTTGAATGTTTGGTCCGACTTAATTTTGTTTCTATACAAAATATCATGTTATTGTTATATATTATCTAATTTTTCTCTTTCCTTGATTTGAGTATGCCTTTGTGGCACACAAAATGAAGGGGCAAATATTATTATTAATTATTCTCAAAATTTGTGCAATTCAAAAGTCAATTTTGGATCATTGCTTCAACTAATTTGCTTCTTATTATTTTATTATGCTTGCTAATGTAGATTCATATGCACAACAAAGACGAGATAAAATGGAAAGGTGGAAAGTACATACCTACATCTTGCACCATATTGCATGGGTGTCAAATGCATGGTCCTAGTAAATGATTTTGATTGATTAGGTATGTTTGCTAACATAGATTCATATGCACACAAAAGGTGGGGGTGGGGGGGGATGAAAAGCACATACCCTACAATTCTATTGTTAGTTTTACATCACTTTGCATGAGTGTCTCAAATGCATGGTCATAGCACATGAATTTCACTTATTTGGCAATCCCATGAATCTTAGTTTCTACTTTACTATTATAAACAAAACTTAAACTTCTAGCACAAAATAACCTAGGCTGATTTCACAACACAAATTAGATCATGTTCAAAATTTAAATTTCACTTTGAGTCCAAGAAACTCAATTTTGCATAGTCATTATTTGAGAACTCTTATTCCAAAACTTACAAATTGTGTTCCTAGGTCACGTAAAGGAAGACATCACCCATAGGTCATTAGGAATCATCTAACATCACTCATACTCACCCCATCCTCCAAAATCAATCACTTCTAGCATTATGCCTCATGTGATAACACCACTTTACATTATCATATTCTAATTGCATCACCTTTGTCAACAAGTTTCAAAACCCTAGTTTTGCACTAGGCCATTGCATCACCTTTTTCGCATTCTTGTTTGAGTGTGCATTCAGTGGATGTTGTCTTCATACTTTTGTCCAAATTGTTAAATTGATCAAATGGGCTTCTCATAAGAAGAATATCATCACTTAGCAAGCTCCCGAAGGTGTTTGTCAACACTTCTTGTTATTCATTTTAAGTCTAAACACCCAAGCAAACATTTATTTCCATTTATAGAAGGTTCTCAAGCCTAGGGTCACTATTGCAAGCAAAAGTTGAATCTGTGGATCATATTCATTTCTATTGACACAAAATTGATCCAAGGTTACAAATAGTTTCAAAAGTTACATGACACTATTGTCTTGGTCCAATCGTTCATAATCCAATTCTTTATTTTCAATAATAGTTGTCTATCATCAAGGTGTGTTTACTTATTTTCCAATTTAATCCTAGTTTCATATGCAATTATAAGCATGTTTTTGACTTGACCTTTAATCTAAAGTAAATTATTGCTTTATTACTTATCTGCAGTTATTTGCCCTAAATATGTATGTGGAGATTTTTTATTTTTTTATTTCCTTAAAATCACATATTATTATATTTATGTGTTTTAACATGTCTTAGTCCCTAGTAATGTTGTCTACCTATGGTTAAGTCTAGGTTACTCGTGATTTTCTTGTAAGTTTTCTTGTAACATTGGGTGTATCATGACAGATAGCCTTCAATGACATCTGTTACCTCTTTCAATGCTAATTTGTTAGTTCAATACAAAGAGCCATCGTTATCTGAGTACTCTTGTATTACAGCCGAATTTGCAGGTGCAATCTGAATCGGACAGACAATTGTTTCTCATCTTTGCATAAATGCATATCTGTTTACACATGTAAATCAATGTAGTTAGTATGTAATTAGATTTATTTTAATGATAATGTTTGTAATATTAAATCAGAAAAAGAACAGCGATTTCCCAACTAAAGATGAAAGATTCAGACATCCAAGACATGGATCAGATTCGAAGGAAATCTTTGGTTTCAATTATCACAAAACAAGGTATTGAATGGAGCATTGCCTCATAAACCAGATTCCGGGGCAAATACATAACTACACGCATTTTATATCATTCAGAAGTTTTTAGGTCGGCATTACATATCCTTATGCGCTAATAGCCTGTTGACTATAATTGATAACTGTATTATCACCGTGGGATACAGAAAACAAAACAATGTTATCGACTCCATTTTAATAAACCCATTAGTTTGGAACTCTTCATAGTAATGCTAGAGATACTGTGCCAGGAATGAATCATGAAAATGCAATTTTGTTATTTCTCAATTAATTAAAGGTAACGCGTACCTCACTCCACCTTAAGAAAACTACCATTGTTTATAGGGTGCATTGCAATAAATTAGAGTATCTCATAGAATTGACACCATCACAACTTGGAATGCCAATAGATATATACCATTCAGTTTGATATGAATTTGCAAGCTTCCAAATGCCTGCTTACATTCGGGTGAGCACACATGCAAAAGATGTTCAAACACAATTCCAATATATTTAGAAAAAAATACTGTGCCCATTAGGGGGAATACACTTCTAGATCTTGACCATAGATGCCTCTTATAATCTTACCTTCCTTTGAGGGCACCACCTTTTCTGCCTGTCGCTGCTGATGAAACATATTTCCATACTCTGAGATTGTGTTAAACTAAAGTATTTTCATGACAATTATGCATCTTTACAAATTTATTGTTACAGATATACATAGTATTTATATGAATTATAAAGAAAAGAGGGTGGCAGATCAGGTATATTCACATCTGAATTTCTTAAGAATTTTGCTTGCTTCAAGTGAATATACCCAGATGATTCTAGAAGAGGGTATGGCTGAAAATGGGAGCCAATACAGTCAGTACAAGTACCTAGGATATAGAATGCCGTCTTCTTCTGGACTTTTTAGAGTCTGATGTTTGAGATTTCTTTGAAGGTGAATCTTGGCCCTTGGTGTTAATGTTAAAGAAATTTAATTTACCAAATTTCTTTGACAAAGAACTCAAAAGCTTTGTGGACGATTTGGACTTTACCATACCTTCTTTCATACAAACTTGTTCCTTCTCAAGGTCAGTTAATCTCATTCGCATCCGTGCGATTTCAAGTTTAAGCTCCCTATTCTCCCGCCTTAATGATGCATAGTTGTCTCTTGGGGACATTGCTGCACTAGGGGCACCACTGTTTATCCTTTGAGATGTATATACCATTGGAGGTTCTCCATCTGCATAGGAGCCTGCCAAAGAATTGCGTAGGCGTAATTGTTCAAAGTAAAGTACTTGAACCACAAGATGGACAGGCAGACGTTCATTTTGTGCAGCATGTGCACATGCTTCTTGTGAAAGTTTCTGGCAATCTATAAGTTTACAGAGCTTTTTCCGTTCAATTTCTGTCAATCCAGAATGAGCCTTCACAAGGCAAATGATAAAACAGAGTTAAAAAAGAATGCCTGGAGAATATAATTGATACCAAGATGAATAATTAAAGCAAAGTTGCTACGCTGACAATAAAGGTAGAACATGCAGAGAAGAAAGTGATGAAATGCTTAGAAAAATTGCAAACTGGATTACCAATCATAATTTTTACCTTCAAGTATATATCAATGGCTCTATATAAGCCATCGTCCACTACTCGTGCATAGTCTGGCAGGAGTTCTATAATGGCCATAAATTTTGAAAGCTTCAGGTTTGCATCTGGAGCTATTTCTGCCAGGTAGCTATCTATCACTTTTGCGACTTTTATGATTGCAGTCTGAGAAGGAGAATCACCAAGACCATCAGATTCGTAACCAAGGTGAGAATCCACTGGATCTTGATTCTCATCTTGCTGGAGGAAATTCACCAGAATACGATGAACTGTGTCAACATCAAAAAGTGTATCTCCAGTGTGGGAAAAGGATGGAATGAGCAGATCATCAAGAGTTGCCATTTCCAGCTGTAACCCAATCCGCCTCTCAAGGTCAAGTCTACAAGCAACAGTAGTGTCAAGCATTACAGCAGTTCGCAGCAAGCCGAAAAGAAATGTTATGGGCATTGTATTCATATCTACAGGTAAAAGGCTCACGATAGTTTCCACAAGTATTCTTTGTTCATGCTCCATGGCAGCAGCAGCTTTTGATAGATTGGATGCATCCCATCCAAGTTGTTTCTTACTTAGCCCTTTCAGGGAATGCTGAGCGTAATGCATCAGGGATGCTCCAATGCTCTCATGGCGTACACCTTTGGATCTCATGGCTAACATAACTTTCTGATACATGTCAATTCGTAAAACAGACAAATCTTCCACCCACCAATCTCCAGAACAATTCTGCTGACAACTGCTCTGCAGCCGACCAGAACTACTGTAGTCTAATCGTGACAAGCTTGATGCCATTTGTTCTCTGCAGGCTTTAGAAGCAATTCCATCTACACATCTGCTCAGAATTTTTACTTCCTCTGCAAGAGGAAGCAGATTCTCACAACTATGTAGAACTTCTACAGATTTTTCAAGACTTTGAATCACAACTTCATTCAAATATACTTCTGTACGAGCCACTAGATTTTCATCTGCATAGTCCTCGGTCATCTGGAGATACTCGGCAACACAACGAAGAGCAGCCACATTTGAGGTGGTAATCTCAAAATTGATGCCATAGCAGAACTTTGCTGCCAGTTCAAATGCCTCTGCTCCACCAGGTAAATTGGGGAACTGTAGCTTTGAAACATCTGAATCTCTTCCATCTGCTATAATTTTTCGAATCCGCCCACTCCGTGAGACCAAAGGAAACTTAAAACACAAAAGCACAAATGTTAGGAAGTATATACTAAGAGAGTGTCAATCATCTGAAATCATCTAAAGAACGTAGATATGAGATATAAATTATTGTTGAATCCTGTGGTATTTTAGAATGGTAAAGAAACCCACACAAAAATTGATCTGAACTTACAAATATTGGCAAACCTATGGTAATAAGCCCCACAACTTTTGGTGATCTCACCAATCACAGAAATACTATTCTAAAATACCAACATAACATTTACTATGAGTGCACAAACATACTAATAAACAAATTTACAGAAAATGTCCTTATGGTCAGCAACCAGATATTAAGGTAGTTCAGACATCAACTTTAGAGAACCTTAGCTACAGTTGTTAATATATGGTAATTCATTTTAAAATGCCCTTAATACATTTCGGGCATGCAAAATCTTTAGTATCAGCAACTCTGATGTTGCTTGCTTAATGTTTAATGATATGCCAAGCAGCCATGGTTACCATGTACATCTAGTATATAGTATAATATATTCGCTGAACCACACATACAAACAGCATTAAAACCAAGTATATCGTGAGTTTAAGTATGTCAATGTCTGTGAGTGTGTGTGTATAATTAACATATATACAGTTGTGAACAGGATGACCTCAAATGGTAAATCATATGGGCTTTCATAGTGAAGACCTGCCTTCAACTCCCCAGGGAGACATGTTACATAGTTAAATGTACAAATGCTGAATGTTAATTGGGTAAACTACCATATCTAATTCTGTATATTGTGTACCCCCAACAAACCAAGTGCAAGTCCTGGTGTCCTGGTTGCTTTGATGGAAGAGATACCTCAATCATGGCAATTAAGCAAAAAGACACCCAGTAACGGAAAATTTACCAATCAAATATATAGCACACAGATGATTTCAGAGCCCAACAGATTGTAAGCAGATAGCAACAATGTGAAACAGATGTTGGTCATTGATGATCACAATAGTTTTGATCTGAAGATGAAAATAGATGAAGACAAATGCTTGAACCATAAAGCTTTCCATCTAAAGGCTTAAGTTTTACAAGCTCACAAGGCTTAAGATCTGATTATACATTTATTTATATCTCTTATATCTGGTCAGATGAAATAGATAGATAAATAGATAGCACTCAGATGATTTCAGAGCCCAGCAGATTGTGAACAGATGGCAGCAATGGGAAACAGGTGTTGGTCCTTAATAGTCACAAGAGTCTTGACCTGAAGATGAAAATAGAAAAAGACAAGGCTTGAACCCATAAAGCTTTCCATCTACAGGCTTAAATTTTACAAGCTTATAATGCTTAATATCTGCTTATACACTTATCTATATCTCTTATATCCGATAAAATGATATAGATTGATGGATCAATAGCACTCAGATGATTTCAGAGCCCAGCAGATAGCAGCAATGTGAAACAGATGTTGGTCCTTGATGGTCATAACCATAGATGACACACTCGGCGAGTGACAAAAACTCGCCCTAGCGAGTAGTAATGACTTCTACTCGCAAGGAAAACTCGCCCGCGTTAGCCTAATATCCAAAAACGGCAAAAAATACAGTCATTTTTTGTTTTTCGGTATGGTTTTGGGCTGAGAAGGGGGAAACTCACTTGGAAGGGCTTGCAAGGTGATTTGGAGTGATTATTGGGTGATTCCAAGTGGATTTGACGGAGATTTGAAGGGGATTTGAAGGGGAAATCAGATTCCCAGGTAAGTTTTTTATTTTTTTTTCTATGCTTTTTTAAAACAATTTGTTTATTTTTTGTTGCATTTAGATTGATTATAAATGATTCCTAGGTAGTCTAAATCATTTCTAAGTTATTTACACAAGATTTAACACAAGTTTTGTTGAATTTTCACAACTTTTTTGAAGAATCTAGTTTTCAAAAAAAAATTCAAACCCTATTTTTTTTTTAAAAAAACTTCGAATGATGTCTAAATTTATTTAAACTAATGTAGATAGTTTGCTTAGTGCTAAATTGTTTAACTAAAATGTTAAATTTTTTTTTTCACTTTGTATGTGTAGGTTAAGTAAGCATTAATCATAGCAAGGGAGCAATGGCCACTAGATCCATGCCCATCTGGATATATAGGCACCCGTCCTAGAGGTGCTAGAGATGGGGCATGGAGGTATGCCTGTGAGGGACCCGATCCTGGGTCAATTATATGCATAAAGTGTGAGAGAATACTTCATGGAGGCATCAACCGCCTCAAATACCACCTTGCAAGAATAGATAGGCATGATGCTAGAGCATGCCCTGGGACCAATGAAGAAATAAAAAGACAAATGAATACCCTACTTGCAGCTGGGGAAGAGAAGAAATTGCAAAGGGAGAGGGCAAAGCTAGCCATGAGATCAGCCATAGCTGAACCTCAAGGTGTTTCTATTGACCTTGAAGAGGAAGAAGAAGCACTTGAAGGCATAGTGGGCTCTCGGCGTGGCCCACGTATCCGCAAACCCACCATCACCTCGCCCATTGTTTTTGCTTCCTCTAGTAGAGTACCTGGCACTGTTCCACATCCATCACAACGATCAGGGTCGATAGGTGATTATTTTGTGCCCAGGAACACACCTGGAGCACAACCATCATTAGAGGCCACTGGATGGAATAAGGAGGTACATGAGAAAACTGACATTGCAGTTGCTGATTTTTGGTACTTCAACAACATTGCATTCAATATGGCGGAGAATGCTTATTGGCTGAATTTGGTGACTGCTATGACAGTTTCAGGAAAGGGGTACAAGGCCCCTTCTCGCAGGGATTTGAGTGGAAGGTTAGTAAATTACTACATAGTCCACTTGATTTCATTTTTAATTATTTTTTAGATTTCTTGTTTATTAAATCAAAATTGTGTACTAAGACCTAATTTCACTTTGCACTTACAGGTTGCTCACAAATGCAGTTGCTAGGGCAAGAGAAGTGATGGAGGATCAAAAAATTGAATGGGCAAATTATGGCTGCACCATTCTTTCTGATGGGTGGACAGATGGCAAGAACCGCACCATCATCAATTTTTTGGTCACTTGCAGGGACAATGTAGTGTTCTTGAAATCTGTTGATGCCTCCAACAAGGTGAAAAATGCAGAAACATTGGCTGGAATGTTGGAGCATGTCATCATGGAGGTGGGGGTAGAGAATGTGGTGCAAATCATCACAGATAATGCAGCAGCATATGTGTCAGCAGGTAGAATCATTTTGAATTATCACCTTTAGACATTAGCAATATTCTCATTTGTTGTGGGCTTTGTTTTACTTGGTTGCATATTTCTTAAGAATAAATTCTTCTTTTGCAGGAAGAATCCTCCAAGAGAGGCACCCCACTCTTTTTTGGACACCTTGTGCAGCACATGTCCTTGACCTTCTTTTGGAGGATATAGGAAAACTTGAGTGGGTGACTCCGGTTGTGGAAAATGCAAGGAGGATCACCAAATATATTTACAATCACCCTTGGGTCCTAAATTTGATGAGACAACACACGCAAGGAAAAGATTTGGTGAGAGCTGGTGTCACAAGGTTTGCAACGATTTTCTTGACGTTGCAAAGCATTCTTGCTGCATTGACTTCTTTGAAACAAATGTTTGTGAGTGGAGAATGGCTTAACTCACCTTATTCAAAGAAGCTTGAAGGAGAGGTTGACGCATGCATAGTCTTCGACAGCCAATTTGCACAAAGGGCTGCAGAGATTGTGAAGGTTGTTACTAACTTACTTCAAAACTTTAATTTTTAAATTTTAGTTATTCTTGACTCAAGTCTCTCATTACTAATTTGTAACTTCATTATTTAAATTTTGATCTTTTTGTAATTTGTATTTTTCAATTGTAGGTGTCAGAGCCCTTGGTTCGAGTTCTTCGCTTGGTGGATGGGGATAAAACCCCAATGGGATATCTTTATGAGGCCATGGATAGGGCCAAGGAGTCTATCAAAAATTACTACAAGGGGGATAGGCTCAAATTTGATCCCATTTGGGAAATTGTTGATAGGAGGTCGAACAATCGGCTCCACCAACCCATTCATGCAGCAGGGTACTTCCTCAACCCTCATTTTAGGTTCGGGGGTTCTTACTCAGATCCGAATGGAGAAGTCATGGAGAGCCTCAGTACATGCATTGAGAGGATGGTACCTGATGTTGAGGAGAGAGACCTCATTGTGAGTGAGCTCCAAAATTATGAGGAGGAAGGGGTAAGCTATTCTCTTCAGAGCTGGCTAGGAGAGGAAGAACCACTCAAACCCCAGGTATAACATTTGCCATTTGGATTTTGGGATCTAAACACTAAAATGATTGATAAATTATGTTTTCTCTTTTCTCTTTGCTTTCTAACTTTTCCATTTTATTTATTTTGCAGATGCTTGGTGGCAAAATTGGGGTGGAAACACCCCACATCTCAAAAACTTTGCCCTCAGAGTCTTATGTCAGCCTTGCAGTTCATCCAATTGTGAGCGCAATTGGAGCTTGTTTGAAGCAATCCACACGAAGAAGAGGAGCAAGTTAGCGTAGAAACGGCTCAATGACCTTGTCTACGTGCAATATAATCTTCGATTGTGCGTAAAGAAGGTAGAGGAACTAGAAGGTGGTCCAATTGACTTGGATGATATAGATCCTTACAGTGATTGGATATCACAGGAGTAGCCTCCATTGTTTTCCGACACTGACATCACTGATTTGGAGAGGCAGGCTATGGAGGAGGGGGGTGGATTTGGTTTCAGGCTGGATGACATTGAGGAGGATGAGGATGAGGATGAGGATGAGGATTCATTGCCAATGCCAGAGGCAGGTGGAGACATAGCTTCATCCAGGATGGAGGATGAGTCTCAATCAACCATACTGAGCGAGGAGGCACAATCACGCCCAGTCCCACAGCAGACTTATACGACTAGACAGTCTAGACCCTCTAGTTCTACCTCTCCCCATGTTTTTGCTAGAGCTGGGAAGAGGAAGTTGTAATTGTAATTTGTAATGATGTATTTACTTTGGTTTTTACAAAAACTATTTAGTAATTTACTATTTTGCTTCCAGGCTTCTAGCCATCAGCATTCCTCATGAGGATGCGATTTTGTAGACACTTTGCATTTAAATATATCTAGAACCAGCTTGTTTCTTTTGTGTTATCATTTATTGACTCATTGGATGCATCTTCTCATTAAATTTTGCAAAAAAAATGCATTTTTTACTAAGTTTAAGCGTGTTTTTAAGTTGTCGAGTTTTTCGTCGAGTTTTTCCGAGTTTTTCCCGAGTTTTCGCCGAGTTTTTTTCCCAGGGGCTTGGCGAGTCGAGCCAAGTCGCGAGTAGTTCAACTATGGTCACAACAGTCTGACCTAAAGATGAAAACAAAATAGATAAAGACAAAGCCCAAAGGCATAAAAATTTCCATCTAAAGGCTTGAGTTTTAAAAGCTTATAAGGCTATAGATCTAATTATATGTTTATCTACATGACTACATCTATTATCTGGTAAGGATGGTAAACATGATGGTACTTCAATGAGATATGTAGAAAATCCAAAAAGAATACTGAAACACACACACACAAAAAAAATTTCAGGAAAACTTATTCGTGATTGAGAGGATATTTGATTAGATATGTAGAAAATCCAAAAAGCAAAGGATTTATATATGTCTATTTTTGCAAGAGAATTTTAGAAAAATTTGGCTGTCTCAGATTAGCTATGTTTTTCCACTTTTGAGATTCCTATATCTTGTATCTTTCACCATTTTTCCCTTATATCCCTTGATATATTCATGATCCATCATTCCCATCCAATTTTCTGACTCACTGCCTCATGCAGCTTCACATTTTCTGAAATGCCCAGTGCATGCATCCTTGTGTACTTGTGTTCATCTCTTGCTGAAATCTTGTCCCTTTGCTTGCAAGCATGACATATTCACTAAATGGTTGTGGCACAAGTGACGCTTCAAGATGTGTGTGGCAAGTTAATTTTGAGAATGCATTTGGGTTGCAAGAATCTAGATTGATAGTGCCAGCTTAGTGATTTATGATACAGCCAGATTTTGTGCATTCAAAAATATCAATTTTCAAACCTAGGGCTAGAATGAACATGGCAAAATACATTTTGGGATAACCTTACTATTCCTTTGGCAACCTTGGATTTGATAAGTACGAGATATTTTCCACAGCAAGTCAAATTATGATATTGCTATCAAGATTCAATTGTATAATTTTAGAGTCAAATTATGATACCTCCTACTTATCAATTGATGAGCTAAAGGGGCTCTATAATGGATGGTTCATAAAGCATAACACTTGCTGAAGGATTTGCAAATGAGGTAGCAAGCTAAGTGGGCTTAACCTTGGGGAAAACTCCATGGTTAAAGGCACTTGAGTTGGAGTAGTATTGAGATGGGTGACCTCCCGGGAAGGCCCTAGATGCAATGACTGTTAAGTGTACCATTCATTCTCGTGAGAGATGGGTTCTTGTGAACCACTACTCATGAAACATGGGTCAATGAATTTGACTCAAAAACTACACAATTGAATCCTGATATCGATATCATTACAGCCTTGGATTTGACAATATAAAAGTAAAGTAAATTACCATCTAGACATGCTTGTTAAGCTTAAACTTTTTCAATAACCTTTGTGTTAGTCCATATGAAATAGAGGCAAGTGATATTCAATGTTAACATTTATTAGATCTCATTTACCTAGACACATTCTCCTTAGTCAAATTCTGCCACTTTTACCCTTCCATTCATCTTTGTATTTGTCCTGGTATAAATTCCTTTTTGCAGGTTGGTCATAATGTGCTACTTAAGCTTTTTTGATTAAGCTGTCAAATATACCTGGATCATATTTGCTTATTTTTTATTACCACATTTATAGCTCAATTCTCAACAAATTATTGAATACATTCTAATCCTTTTACAAAGAAATTAGTGAATTGCCAACATGATTCCTTACTCAGAAATTTGCTGTATTTTGAGTATTGTTTCTGGTGTTAGCATACATTTGATGTAAGGCACCAAAAATCTTAATAGCATGGATACATGCCCAATGGGCAGATGAATTGTGCATAGAAATGGTTAGTTTTTTATACTTACTGTCAATAAAGCCAGATCGCAGTCCTTTCTATGATCCTATTGGCGGATGAATTGTGCATGGAAATGGTTAAGTTTTTTGACTTACTGTCAATAAAGCCACTAAGCAAAGATAAGATAATTCTGACTATAATCTGGCCGGCATCAGGAACCCTTAAGGGTAGCAACAGTCTCTTGTATGATAATAAGTATAACAAAAGTAATGAACTAGTCCAGTATACCCTTTGAGCATCAAAACATACCAATAGAATGAGGTAAACCATAAACCTCAAATACAGAAACAATTTAAGAACAGCAAGCTGCTAATTTGAAGTAGGATGGTAAGAAGTTTGCTATACTAGTCATAATAACATCAACCATAAATATTGAAACCAAAAATCTTCTAATTCCAACATATTCTCAATTATAAAATTTTAAATAGGTTAGTATGAAAATTTTGTTTATGTTATTGAATGAGATAAGAGTATTCTGTACGCATTAGCCTTCCAATCTGTTGGATCTTTGCAGTCCACATCTGATTTTAAAAATATTTTAATTCTATGTGATATGCAAATACTCATAATATGCATAGAAGCAGTCTGGTCAAGTATATATGATAAATATGTAGTAACAATCAAAGATTCTGTAATGAAAAGCTTTATCCACAACGCTTTAATAAAACCATGTCTCAACAAAATAATATATGTACAACAAAGGACATGCTCTAAAGAAAATTGAAAAGAAAAAGCACACGAAATTGAATCCTGTTAGCGAAAATGGATTTTACCTTATGCAATGCAAAGGCTCCACCATCAACAACTACAACAATATCACTTGGAACATCTGAAAAGATCCTGCAACAGATTAAAATGAAACACCTATTTAATTATAAGGTAGTACTAGTTTTAATTTATGAAATACAGAGAAAAAATACACCTAAAATCAATGGCAAGGATGATCAATCTTCTGACAAATAATATGCAAAAGAAAAAAGCTCAGATTTTATAAAATATTTTATTGAACTTTCTTGTAAGATGCCATAAATTAGCTGAGTGCATCCAATCAAAACAAAAAGGGATACCTTAAAGTTCGGTAACAACATGGAGAAATTCAAATAATGATGAATCCAAAAAGGTCAGGAAATTATTTTGAAGAAACTGACCTGTCTGTGTAGAGGAGTTGTATAAATGGTTAAATGATGGCTACATATACTATTAAATGTGCAAAACAAAGTATGTGTCTCTTAGCTAATTAAAGTTAATTATATGCTGACTTTACCCCGTCCAAAAACCTCAGAGATGATTTTTTCCTCATAAACTTGAACCAAGTCTAAATATAAATGTGCTCAACACCAGGAATCGTGGATTCTGTCCAGTTCGAGACTTGGCTTGGTTGGTTTAACTTAGGCTTTAAATGTTTACCTATTCAAGGTGGAACTAAAAACTGTATTATGACTTAATGAACTTGAAGTGCATCTCTAAAGATGGGATATGCATTATCCCACAAAAAGATAAGCGAGACATTTAAAAACACAATAGTTCAGACAATTATATATAATATCCAAGGCATGGTTGAAGAGAAGGGGGGGAGATGGGGGATTGAGCAAAGATACTAGTATCTAATTCAATTGTCCCTGCATTCAGAAAATATTTTGTAAATGCAATATCCAAGTTGACAATAGGCATAGCATAGTGAAAAGCCTATGAGGCAATTTGCTCCTCTTGTGATTATTTAGGGTAAGCAAACTCAGTCATATAGCTTTTCAGTCAAATGTTTGGACCCAAAACCACACAACTTGTATTTTGGCAATTCAAATTAATGACTGCACTTAAGAATAAATGGGAGAACCACTAAGACTTAAGATTTGCTTGAACTTTAAAGGACTTAAATCGTCATCTTTAAAAGAAGTCAAGCACGCCAGCATATTGAGGAACAGATCATCAGACAACTCAAATTTACCAGAAAAAATAGCCTTCAATCAGGCAATGACTTATATGAAAGTTTAGCAAGCCAAGAAAAGAAATCCCAAGAAATAATATCCACGGCCTTTTTTGTCACAGTGCATGAAACTTCTACTCTTCAAAAAATCAAAACCTACATAGAGTCACATTTCTTGTGGTGAGCTATTATATCCTGCTGGGAGTAACACAATACATTTCAGTTACCTAATCAAGTCAATGCTGCAAGGGATTAATTAAATGGGTACATCCCATATTCTCCAATAGATTGCATTCTATTGTGATTCCATGAATGCAACTGGTGCCCACATAAAAATAGTAAGCAGGCAGCATTTAGCTACTACAAATCACCTGAGTTGTATTACAGAAGCTTTAGCCATTAGGTATCACAGATGCAAATAAAGACTTACACAATTTTTTGTTTGTGCATCATTTTGAGGTTGCTCAGGTCTCCAACAAAACGGAGAACCTTCAGGGGTATGTAATAAGCTACAGCTATAGTATTAACTTGTGGCCAAGAAATTTTGGCATTTCACCTACTTCTACAGCAAGTAGAACCAAAACACTATAACATGCAGAAAATTAACATCATCTGCAGATAGCAAATGCTCAGAACTTAAGCAAGTGAACAGGTTAAATAAATTGAGGGCAAAAAGAAACTGTTGTTTGACTTCAAACATTAAAAGAGTAGAGAGCTTTTGGCATTCTAGATTTTGTAAGAAGGGAACAAGCTCTGCTATAAGGTCATAGGAATGGGTAGTCTAACAATAAGCATTTTCCCCACGGCATAGTCAAACAGATAAAAGGAATAGGAGCATCTAACAGTAAGTATTTTCACTGACTGGTTCTTTCTCCTCATGATCTGGACAGAAGACTTCATTAGGTAGAGGCAGTTTCAGCTAACATTCCAATCACCAAGGAAATTTAATTCACCATGGTTTCATCCTCTTTTCCAAGCTCAATCATTGCTGAGCATGCATTTAGTCTACAGCTCTTTCAGAAAAAGATCTTTGCATTTAACAAGTAACTAGAAATGCACCAGACAGAAAGAACTACCAAGCTGCTAAAAGTCCCAGGGCATCAGCAGTCCATAACAGAAGTTTGTGCCACATCAAGAATACAAATCCATCCCTGCATGTGCATTTAAACAGTAATCTTAAGTAATGATGTGGTTGCGAAGTTTACCCTTGATAATCTCCTCCAATTGTTGTAGCTCGAAATGATGCTTCAATAATTGGAGTTTTTAAGTCCTAATATCTGACTTGTTGCTCTTTGCTAATCTACACGTGTTATATCTGGACTACTTCAAACAAGGGAACTGTGATCAAATAAATGCACATGTAGCTGTTGTATAAAACAGTGGCATTTTGAATATAAGTAACAGTGCAAGGGTTTAAACACAAAAGTGGTAATGAGCTAATCTCATTATACCAGAAAATGAAAAACTATTTATACGCATGTAACCACCAAAGGTGGTTTCGCTATGGTGGAAGAAAACAATCCGTCAGCTGCTTCTTCCTAAAACAAAGTAGTTCCCGTTCAGCTGCATCCTGCTGAACATGCTAGAAGAAAATTAAGAAACAGTTATTACAAAGGACGAAACACGAACTTCCCCTTAATAAAGACCAAGTCTGGCTCTTGGTACAGTAACTAAATGTTCTGGTATGTTGATACTTCGGCTTTGCCGGGGCATCTTTTTGTGTAAGCCTGTTACTGGGTATGTTCATAGCCTAAATAGAAAGTATCAGGTCTTTCGTTATTCTAGCCTCTAAAGGTTTCAGAAATCCATATTTGTTGTCACTTATATTTCCATAACTATATGCTCTGCAATACCTAGTACTGGTGTCTGGTTGCATTGAACAGAAAAGCTTTATGATGTTCAATCTGTTGGATAGCCATTTTTGGCCTGTGAACTGCAGTTCGTACATCTGTCTAGTATATTTTTTCTACTAAAAGATTGAACGGAATTCCCCTCTCATAACAGCATACGAAGTTCACTAGGGTTCAAATTCCTAACCTTCGATAAAATTAAATTATATATTGAGGTGCACAACTGACCAAAGGGACTGCGCAATAATACATGGTCAGTGAGTGCAGTGAAAAATGCCTAGTGCCTCTCCATAACAGAACGTTTAGAAGTACAAGAGATGAAAAAAAGGCAAGGAGCCATTAAAACCTATATTCAGGAACAGGAAATGGTTACTGAAAGCCGAGCTTTTCTCAAATGACTGGCGATAGGATCCAGTGACATACCATTTACTACCCTGTTTGCCAGGGGTGATTGATCGCTTGAGCAGGACTAAGGGTTTCTCACCCTTTCCATTTCCTGCCATACCCCCGACTTCTTCCACCTTGCTGATCCCAAACCACAACTTCCGAATATTTCACTGACAAACAAACAAACCTCCAAAAGAACAGTACAGATGCCAGCACTAGGGAAAGCCCGAAAGAGCACTAATGAAAGTGGACTTATTTTTCAAGTTCCAGAAGAGTATAAATGGTTCGAAGATGCCTGAGGCTTATGTTTGTCTCTTGAAAATGGTGAAGGAATGCTGGATAGGGAGGGACCCAATAAGCCTCTTTAACTGGATTCTTAAGAAAGAAACAAACTTCGATACATATTGGGGTTCTTATGACTAGAACCCATCTTTTATTATTTTATTTGGGGGACCCAGAAAACCATAGGGGTAGAAACCTGTGGAGCTTAATCATTAAAAGCAAGGGGGTCTGTCCAGTTAGAAATGGACTGAAAGGATGGTTGCACGAGGGGCTATTTCACATCAAAGATGCCGATTTCCATGTAAAACAGTACTGTAGTACTACTCCTAGTGGCAATACTACTGTTTAATATTCTGTAAACAAGGATTTGGGTGGTACAGCAAGATTAAAAAATTGTTCAACAATGAACTTCTAGAGTGTTTCTAACTGGGAATTTGACATTTGGGTAATGTTTCTCAGTCATTTGAGAGCATGTTAGTTGAGAATTGGCTGTTGTCGTTGCTGAGATATAGAGCTTTTTGACTTTGGGATTTTCACAGTTCAGTATGTTGATTGAAAATTTATAGGCGCAATTTGATTCAGAGTTGGTGGGGTTGTTTTCATGGGATTGCCCTAAATTAATGATCATTCAATTTCATTTCAAAATTTTCTACTGGTAACAAGTAGTTTTGACTGGTCAAATTAATTTATTATAATAAATGGACTGTTTGTCCTGTTGCTATGAAGCAACAAACCAGTGGTTCAGATTGGCTTTTTCCCCAGCAAAGCTTTGGATTTAAATTTGGTTGAGATAGAAATGGCTGAGAATTTTGCAAAAAGTTAGTTCAGCATAAATTTCTATATTTAACAACCAATATATTGCTTACTTTTTAATGAAAAGATTGTAAAATAGGATAACTAACTTAGAATTCTCTAACTCCCCCTAACCTATACAAGACACACCAATTGCATTGGTAGGGTGTTCAATTGTCAAGGAATGATTTACGTTGGTAGCATGTCAATGGACTTTTCTCTTTTAATAATAATAATAATAGACAAAGTATTGTACTATAGTTTAAAGGAGACATGAGCATCAAGATTAACTTTTAGGAGTTACTTTTATATATTTTAAATTGCTGTTTATACTTTTGTATTGTATACATATTATATATGTTAAAAAGGAAAAAATAGATGTGAATGCTTTAAAATATTAAGTGTCATATACGTAGACGATTTTTGGATTAACTTTGAGTAAATTTTTCATCAATGTTTCGGATCAAACTACATGATCTATCATCAAGATTAAGTGTATAGAGAGCATAATTAGATGTGTAACGTTGATGATTTTTTTTGCACACGATTTATCTAGAAATTGATTACATGTGTAATAGATTGTGGAAATTATGTGACTCTAATTAAGTGTTATGTTTATTAAAGCATAAAATATATATTCAATATACATCTTTGTATTAAAAACTTTTTTGTCTTAATAACTACATGATAATAGGGAAGATGGAGCGGAGAAGGAGGAGGCTAGGGCTTCGCCCGAGGGAGTTTCAAAATTTTCACAACTTTCAGGGTTTCCAGGGGTTTCGGCCTGAGGAAAATGGCTTTCAGGAGCGAAGATTTGCAGACCGGGGACCTCCATAGAACTTCACACAAGCACGACCTGGAAAACGGCCTTGGCAAAAACCAAAAAAGGCTTGGGAGGATCAGGATAGGTTTTTTCACTCTCATGCGAAATGGGGGGATGAAGGTGCAGACGGAAATCCTAAATATCTGAGAAATGGGGGAACCAAAAGCCAAGGACATCACAGGTTAGAATATGGACCAAAAGCAATGTGGCAGCACTGTCAAGAGAAAGAATGGCGGTCGAAAAGGAATGCACAAAAACAGCGAAAATCCCCAGACAATAATGAAACCAGGAAAACGGAGAAAATATCCTTGATGATAGATAGCAAAAGCTGGAATGACTCGGTCTCCTTTTTTCGAGCGAGGGGTTTTTTTGTCAAATGCTTTGGGGATTGGCCGGCGGTGGGAAAGATGAAGAATTGGTGCACTAAAACCTGGAAATGTAATATTGAGCTCAAAACCCTCCCAAATGGTTTTTTCTTGGTAATAACGGAGGAGAGTAAGGATAAGCATGAAATATTAAATAATGGGCCCTTCTTCATGGGTGGAAGGGGTCTCTACATTAGGGATTGGGAGCCAAATTTCAACCCAATGCTAGCCCTGATCGAAATAGTCCCTGTGTGGCTCAGATTATATAATCTACCCAGAGAATACTGGAATGAGGAGTTTTTCCAAGCTTTAGGGAATAAATTGGGGTTCTACATCCGAGCGGATGAAGCCATTGAGGCCAAAGACTTTAGCATGTACGCTCGAATATGTATTGGCTGGAAACCCCACTACCCACTACTTGAACAAGTGGAGATCATAACAAACGCAAGACAATGGCTTCAAAAAATAGAAATGGAGGAGTCAAACAAAACCTGTCAAATCTGTAAAAAAGCAGGACACTCGGAGGAGACATGCCTTATAGGTCCTAAAAGGAAAGCGGTGGAGACAACGATAGAAGATGAGGTGATCTTTTTTGCAAGTAAGGCCAACACTAGTGAGGGACTAGGTCACTTGGAGGACAAGATCCAAACCTCTCAGAACCCGGTATTACAAGGGGACGCCTCCCATCTTCACCGCCCCGGAAGCGAAGGAGAATGATTCAGAAGATGATATACTCAACAAGCACAGGGAAGCAGGAGAATGGGTGGAAGAGGCCATTAAAAGAGTTGAGAAAGCAGTGAATATCCTGGATGAGGTTAATGCCAGGGCATCTCCTCCTGCGGATGTAGGTATTAGTGTGGAGCTGAATCAGCCTTTGGAGAAGGAAATGACGGAGTTTGAGGAAGGCAAAGATTGTAGAGAGGCGAAGGGAGCTGAGGAGGATGACGAATGGGGATGGATGGACGAGGAAGATATTGTGGACGTAAGAACCATAGAGCAATCAGAACTGACATGCACTAAGATATGACTAGGAGAAAAGAGATCGAGAGGCAGAAAATCAAACCAATTCAAAATTGCAATGGCTGGTAGCGCGAAAGGTCAAAGTAAATTGACAGTAGGGAAGGGAGTCACCCTTCCCGAAGGACAATGAAAATCATATCCTAGAATGTCAGGGGCTGCAATGCCCTTGAAAAACATCGATTGATCAAGCGAGGCTTAGATCAATTATGGCCAGATGTTGTTTTCCTTCAAGAAACAAAGTTGGACAATGGTGAAGAGAAGTCTCTATTGTGGTCATGGAAGCAATGGTCTGGGGCCTTTGTGGATTCGGAAGGTGCTTCGGGAGGTCTGGGTATCCTTTGGAATGCAAATATTCATAAGGTGGAGGAAAGGTTTGGCCTCCAATATGTGGCAAGTCTGTAAGTTTCACTCTTACCCTCTCAATGTTGAATTTACAGTAATCAATGTTTATGGACCGTGTAAATCTGGGCTGCAAAAAGGTTTTTGGAGATCCCTATCCTCCCTCGTCCAGGAGTTAGAGGGGGGTCTCTTAATCATTGGGGGGGATTTCAATGCTATTTTGGAGTTGAGTGATAAACTGGGGGGCAGGGGTGACATTCCTACGAACCTTGCACTTTTTCAGAATTTTGTGACAGAAAATGGACTAAAGGAAATCAAGTCCAAGGAAGGTCAGTTTACATGGTCTAATCGTAGGATCTATGGACAGCAAGTTGCAGAGAAGCTGGACAGGTTTTTCTTAGGAGGGCCTTGGGTGGAAACTAATCTTCTGTTTGCCTCAATCATTCACCCAGTGGCTGCTTCGGACCGCTTACCAGTTGAACTATCTATAACCTTTGATGGCCCCCCTGTCAGGTGCCCCTTTAAATTTGAGAAAATGTGGTTGAGGGACCAAAGTTTGAGGGAGTTAATTAAGGGGTGGTGGACAGGGGCTCCGGAGGTGAGTGGAACTAAGGCGTTTGTTTTTGTTAAGAAGCTACAGTTCATCAAAGCTAAACTTAAAGAGTGGAACCGTGTGAAGTTTGGTAATATCTTTGCTAACAAAAGGGATCTGGAGGACAGATTAGCAAGCTTGCAAGAAGACATCATCCAAATGGGGATGACATCAGAAAAATTTCTGCAAGAACGAGAACTCAAAGGACAATATAGTGAATTGTTAGCTCGAGAGGAGGTATTTTAGAGGCAAAAATCAGAGAGTGTTGGCTTAAGGAAGGAGATCGAAACACTAAATTCTTTCACAACTCGGTAAAGGTGAAAAGATCTAGGAACAAAATCATGACCATCCTAAATAGAGAGAACTTAGTATTGGATAAAACGGATGATATCAATAAAGAGGCAGTAGATTTCTTTCTCTCTTTATTATCTAAGGATAAGGATCCCGAGTTGGCACAGCAACAAGAAGGGTTGAATGTTATCCCGGAGTTGATAACAGATGCACAAAATCAGACTCTAATGAAACCAATTTTATTTGAGGAGGTGAGAAATGCAGTTTTCAGTATGGAAGGGGACAAAGCTCCAGGACCGGATGGTTTCCCGACCCTTTTCTTTCAAACTTTATGGGAGATTGTAGGTGTTGAGGTTTGGGAAGTAGTGGAGGATTCTTGGTGTAGGGCGAGTGTGGCAAAGGAGTTTAACTGCACACTTATTGCCCTGATTCCCAAGGTGGAGCATCCAACTAGGTTTAGTGAATTTCGACCAATTTCCTTATGCAATGTCATCCTCAAAGTCATTTCCAAAGTGATGTCTAATAGGCTAAAACCATTACTAAGCCTGATCATCTCAGATGAACAGAGTGGCTTTGTTCCGGGCAGATCGATTGTGGAAGGGATAATCATAGCGCATGAGGCAATTCACACAGTCCGCCAAGCGAAGGTGGACCGAATGATGATTAAATTAGACATTAGAAAAGCTTATGATATGGTGGATAGGGAATTTCTTGTCCAGGTTTTGCAGAGATTCGGTTTCTCTAAAGAATGGATTAGTTGGATAAGGGCTTGCATCGAAGGAGTGTGGATCTCTATTTGGTTAATGGTAGCCCTCAAGGCTTCTTCCAAACATCACGAGGTCTTAGACAAGGGGACCCATTATCGCCCTTCCTCTTCGTTATACTAGCAGAAGTTTTGAGCAGACTAATTTGTTCTCAACAACAGCAAGGGAAATGGAAAGGCATCAGAATTGCGGAAGGGATGGATCCAGTGACCCACTAGCAATTTGCGGATGATACTCTACTCTATGGACAGTCCTCTCTTCAAGAGGCCCAAGTAATGAGAAAAACTTTAGATGTCTTTTGTAAAGCAAGTGGCCAGCAAGTAAATTGGTCCAAATCGGAAGCTATATTCTTTAACACAGAGTTAGGCAGACAACAAGTTATTTCAAACATCTTAGGGGTTAGACTGGGGACCCTTCCAGGGAAATTTTTGGGTACCCCCCTATTTGGTGGTAGGAACAATTCGAGTTTGTGGAATAATCACATTGACGCTTGTGGAAACCGATTAGAAGGGTGGAAGAGAAAATGGCTTTCGCTATCTAGGAGGATCATGTTGCTCAAAATGGTTCTCTCTGCTCTTCCCATTTTCTCCATGACAGCCCTCAAGATCCCAGATAAAGTGTTAAACTTTATTAACAGGGGAATGAGAAAATTTATGTGGAATGGCAAAGAGGCAAATGATAAAATACCTTTAGTAGCTTGGGACAAAGTCTATCAAGGCAAACAGGCGGGGGGAGTAGGACTGAGAAATTGGAAATTGTTAAATGAAGCTATGGGGGCAAAAGTGCTTTGGCAGATCTATGCTAAGACAAACCAGAAATGGGCTCAAATTCTAAAGCATAAATACCTACATTAGATGAGCAGAGAACGAATTTTTACAACTTCAGCATTGCCAAAAGGATCAGCCATCTGGAATTTTATTTCCTCATGCAGGCATGTTATCACCGAACACCTTACTTGGGAAATTGGCAATGGAAAAATGGCCAATTTCTGGACAGATTCATGGGAAGGGAGACCAGCTCTTGCAGAGAGACAAGATATTGAGAACATTAGACAGGTGACCAATACCCAATGGGGAGAGAAGATAGGAGATTTTCTCTTCAAGAAGAGATTACAAGGGGTTGATGTGAGTGAGTGGAAAGAGGTAGAAAATTTACCTTTACCAGCAAATCAGAAGGAGATCTTAAAGAAGATCATGAAGGAGTACACTCCCATGCTATCCGTAAAGGAGGACACTTTGAGATGGTGTGGTTCCAAATCGGGACAGTACTCGGTTAAAATTAGATACAATATCCTCGTCAACCTGGAGGGAAAAAAGGAGTGGCCTCTTAAGTTGCTGTGGAGTTCTCCAATTCTTCCAAAGGTAGGAGTCTTTACCTAGCTTGCGCTGAAAAAATGAATCCTAATGGGCGAAAGATTGAGCAGATTAGGGTTCTTAGGCCCTTTCAGATGTGTAATGTGCAAGAAGGCAGCGAAATCACTGGATCACTTGCTCCTACAATGTGAGGAAGCACAAATGGTATGGAAATTTCTTCTAAGGAAGTTAGGCTGGCAAACTCCCCTTCCTAATACAGTCTTTGAACTGCTCTCTAGCTGAAATTTACCATTTAGCAGATCAGTCTTCTCCAGTATCTGGTTAGTGGCACCGTCTCTAGTATTATGGGAAATTTGGAAGGAAAGGAACAGAAGGATTTTCCAAGAGAAAGAGGAATCGTCGGCAAGTCTGTTATCAAGGGTGGAAAGGTCAAATTTCAGAATCAGTGTCAGCGGCAGCTATAAATCATAATCTAACAAAATATCCTTATTCTAGTGAAGACAAATTTATCCATGAAAATTGGCCTCTTGTGAGCTGCCAACCTGTTAATGGGTCTTGGAGGGTGAGTCCCCTGTCCGAATCAATAAAAATTGAGCCAAAATGGGAACCGCTAGCTAAGGAGTGGATTAAAATCAACTTTGACGGGGCGTCTAAGGGAAACCCGGGTATCTCCAGAGTGGGAGTAGTGGCAAGAGATGATAAGGGGATCATCCTATTCAAAGGGGCTCGACGGCTTCAGAATGGGTCAAACAACGAAGCGGAAGCACAGGCAGCACTAATGGCTACAGAATTGGCTATTAACATGAAAGTGTCCAAACTACATTTGGAAGGGGATTCCCAAGTAGTGATCAATGCAATAGCGAAAGGCACCACCCCTTCCTAGAAATTAGCTCATTGGATAGAGATAATACGGGAAAAACTCACCTCATTTGAAGCTTTTCGGGTTTCCCACGTCTGGAGAAGTGTGAACGTAGTGGCGGATCTCCTCTCAAATGCTGGATGTGATTTGTCAGATCAAGTGGCCAGATGGTGGAAGGGCAATGGGAGTGTATGGCAGTGGTATTAATGCAGTTCGTGAAAAGCTAAACAAGCAAGCAGGCTTGATGGCTCGCAAGGACGAGAAATCAATGCCACTGGCTTGGTAATAAATGTGACAGTTCAAAGCACAGATATTGGTCCGAGACAATGGCAGAAGGCAGGAAATCTGATGTGAAATATCTTTCCATTTATTTCATAGATCATGCATGCATTTATACCACATCGCAAACGACGGCGGATTTATTACAAACTCGATTATTGCGCATTGTATTTGCCAAAATCCAGTTTAATAAAGCTTGTTGGTGTTTTGCAGTTTAGTTTTCTGGTTGTTTGCAGGTTTTGAGCAGCTTTTAATGGAGGCAAATTTCACGCTTCACACAGAGAAGAAATTGGTCCCGTTCCTGGGAAAGGTCTCGGACAAACGTTTGCAGGGTCTCTTCAAATACAAGGATGATAAGTTGTGGAGTGCAGCTAGATTGATGTTGGGGGAGGAATTGGTGCATATCTGTTTCCGGTACAGAACAAACATGGAAGTTTATTCCCTAATAATGGCATGGGCGTGCGAATTCAAACCCGAAGTGGAGAAAGTCAAACTAACAATGACAAAGCTTGTTGATGGGGATTTCCTAATCAATTTGGACTCCATTCTGGAATGGGTGATTCCCCAAACCAGAATCCGCATCTGCGAAGGAGAAGCAAACGAGGAGATTCTACCGTTTGTCAAAGGACCTGAGAGTTGGCTAAAGGAGCAATGCAGGGAATGAGCTCGTATTTGGCTGGGAAGCCATGAAGCTTTGTGTGAAGTTGATTCGAACAGACGAGGTGCTAAAGGATTTGAAGGTGGTGGTGCGAATGGAGGTGGGAAGAGAGCTCCAGGACCGTTACGAGGAGGGGAGAGTGGTGTAGTTCCTAGCCAGTCTGGAAGGTGACCCAGACTTTGGGAACCTGGACTGCATCCCAAAGATGAAGACGGAAGCGGCCAAAGGGAAGGCGTTGGCGGACATCGATGACATGGAGTTGAAGAAGCCGAACCAGAGCGATTCGGACTGAGCGGCTATGGTGCAAAATATGGAGCTTTTTGCTTTTTGCTTTATTCTTCTTTGAATTTCTGTTTAAAAAAAAAAGACTTTTATGGATTACTGTAATGTTTCGTGCATTAATGCACAGTACTGGTTTACTTCTATTTTCTATTTAGCTGAAACTGCATAGTAGGTTCAAACTATTTTTTGGGTTGATGTTGATATCTTCTTGGCCCTAGCAGATTGTTGAAATTTTCTGAAAATTAATATATCCAAAATTACCGATCAAAAAAAAAAAAAAAAAAAACATCTTTGTATCTTTTTCTTTTTTTTTATTCTAATTTTAATATTGTAGGTTGTTAATGTTTATGTTTGATTTAGATTAGAAAGTTATTATTCTTTATGTATAATGTTAGAATTTAAAGTTTTGATTTCTATTTTTTAGTACATACTTCAATCAATTATCTTGCATAGGTAATGGTGTTATTAGAAGTAATAGCTTACAATTTATAGTTTTGGTTTAAATTTTATTGGTACATATTTCAATCAACTATATTTGCATAAACAACAATGTTACTAAATGACCAAGCCAAAAAAAAAAGAGCTAAAAAAAACAATGTTTCTAAATGGAATGGATCGCATTTGTTTAAAAGGAAACAATATTTCAACTTGTTTTTGACCAACCATAAACGATATGAATGCATACATGATAGACATACCTATGTATTTGATAGTTATAAGTATATTTATGGGAAGAATAACTTTTGTCTGAAGATTAAAGCTAACATAAATGTATTTTGTTTTTGTTAATCATTTGTATTTTGATATCTAGATAAATGCCTCCTTCCAACCTCCTAGCTCCAAGAAAAGTGTCAATGCTCTCCATCATTCTATAATATATCTTGAATTTATGATTAGTTCAATGTGAGAATGTCAACCTCTTTCAATTGAATACAATTTTTTTAATGAATAAATATATTTTAATATGTTATTTATAATTAAAAATAGATAAACATTGTAGCTAGGAAATCGGAAATCATCAAAGCAAATCAATATTAGTCATAGCTCAATCACAAAAGCTCAAATGCAATGATCAATCCTAATTACATCCAATAAAGACATGAAAGCAAAACATTCAAGATTAAAAGCTAAGCAAACCAAACGCAGATCTGAATATCTCCTTCATGTGGCTCCATTGTCCTTCTTTCTTCTTCAAATAGCTTTTGTTTGTAGATCTCACCTTCAAGTGCATAAACCTAATATGAAAGCAAGATTGACAATTAGCGCAAGAGTACTCAAAGCGTGATTGATTCGACAAAGTGATTACGAAAAAGTGATTCGTTCGATAATGTGATTATTTGGAGATCAGGAGGCCTTGATTGAAGAAAATCATCCAATTTATAGATAAATTGGAGAAAAGACAAGATTAGCATGATAGTGACTCGAATAGAAATTCAAATCAAGAATAGCAAAGTTATGACATGTGTATGACAAATTGCTATGCAAGGATTTATGATGATTTATGACAATTTATGACAACTTTCTATGCAAGGATTTATGACAAGATTTTGAAAATAGAAATAGACATTTAGGAATTTAGGAGAAATTAGAAAATTAAGTTGGAAATAATGACTTGGAATTTAGGAAATTGATGAAAATTAGGTAAATTAATTAATAATTTCTCATTCATTAATTAATTTACAAAAATAGGAGGAATTAATTAGCCAATTAAACAAATATTTAATTGTGACAAGAAGACTTAGGATAAATAAATAAATTATTTAACCTAGAGGGAAAATGGAGAGAAAATGACAAACAAGGTTAAATGAATAAATCATGAAACCCTAGAAGATAAATTAGAAATGCAAGGACGACAATTAGGTCTTGATGTAAGATTGATTTGATGTCGATTCGATCATGATTTTGAATTGATAAATGATTTGATTGATAAATGCACCAATTGACGAGGAACAATGACTAATTAATCCAAATTGACATGATTGAGAAAGACAATGATCGATGGCAAATTAATCGCAAAATGACAAAATTGACAAGAGGACAAGGATCGATGACAAAATAAATTGCAAGACGACAAGATTGAAAATGACCATGATCGATGACAAATCGATCGCAAAATGACAAGATCGAACATGACAACGATCGATGACAAATCAATCGCAAAACGACAAGATTGAAAATGATAAGGATTGATGACAAATCGATCGCCAGATGATAAGATTGATAAGAGGACAAAACCCTAATTCAAAAGTGATAAAAAATGAGGAATGCAGAAGAAGGACTCGATGCTCGCAAATGATAAAGACCAAGTGCGAATCATAGAAGAAATGTTAATGCGACGCAAAAACCTAAAATAAGGCAATGCAGCCATGTTAAAGTATGACTCCGCAAGCGTTGACCATTTTTAGGTGTCTACAAACATTTATATATGTAATCATGAAATCAAACTATTTTTAACTTGTAAATTAATTAAATGAAACAATGAGAGAAGTAGAAAGGACTATAAATTATAGAAAATAAAAAATGCTAAAATGATTTTTGGATACAAAAAATAGAAATAGTAGAAAGAAAGGAATATGGCACGAAAGGATGGAGCTCATTGTTTAGGAACTATTACAATATGATATCTATAGGATATGTTGTTGTCATTTTCATGCACTATCTCATTCAAGTCTTGTGTTCTCACCTAGAAAAGTAACAAAACTTAATTGTTTGCTTAGATTTTGAACTCACCCACATAACAAGAAGCAAGGACAACAAAGACAACAAACAAGGGATACCAAATGATATTAAAAAAAAAAGTTAATATAATATCTATATAAATTAAAATGGGAATGGAGCTTCATGGGAACTTACCACTTAAATTGTCAACCCCTTGGTTTAGTCTTTCAACCTCCACGAGAAGTAATATAGAAAAGAGATTGGATAAAGTGTGTGTTTTATGATATATGTACATCTAGGACAAAAAAAAAAATATGACAATAAACTAAACCTACAAGTATTAATATTTCATCTATGAGGAAGAATACCCTAGTGTGTGTATGAGATTGAGTAAAGGGTGGTGATGGTCACCAATATATTTGTCAATAGAGGTGTAGAAATAAATGTGAGAAAGAGAATGGTACAATATTATTCAAACAAGAATAATCACTTATTAATTAATTTATTATACATGTGATGTAGAAGAGATAAGTTGGCTAAAATATTTCTCGATAGAAAGAATGCAAATTCAACAATGGAGGTTTGATCAATAAAATTCAACAGTTCATATCAACTTTGAAAACTACTTGAAACACACCATGTGTCAAAGCCATGCACATTCTCCCCGGTCCAAGAGTAGAAACTCCTAGCACGTTGTGTCGGGTCATCACATGGTGTCTTTGCGCACCACAATTTAGAGATACTAACTAGATTTCGCTCTTTGATCAAACCTAGTTGTTCAATGTGCCCTCTCATTTGTTTCACTGTTAACTCTAGGGCATGAAGACACTCCTTTCTTTTAAGGGCAACTCTATCATATTTAATGAATTCATTAGCTTTATTGGCAGCTTGTCTCCTATTACTAATCCCTACTACCACCAAGCTATCATCAATTACAATGTAAAAAAAATTAATTAGAAAAATATTTTTTAAAATCTTAAAAACAATGGATAATAGGATCTACTCCATAGTAGTACCAACATCTGCACTTAGCTTTTAGGCATTTGCTATGAATTTAAGTGCTAGTCGAAAAAGTGGCTACACCTTGTATTTTCTCTCAATATGAAATATACAACTATTGAAGCATGGGAATAAAATTTACTTGTTGCACCAAACTAGACAAAGCACTTTGCAATCGTTAAATTTATAGATTTTTATCCTCATTTTCTTGTTGTGATTTCTTTATCATGTACATAGAATCAAAAAGCTTTTGTTGTAATTGTGTTAAGACCTAATCCTTCCCTTGTATTTTGGCTTTAGTAGCTTATTTTGTTTTCTTCTTTGTATCTACTAGGCTTGGGCATCTATTAATTCCTCTTGAAACTTAGTTTCCTTATCTCACATCTACTATTAGATCTACACCCGTGTGCCCAAAGAATCAAAGAGCTCTTGTTGTACTTGTGCTAATTCTTGCATTTTCTCATGTAATTTTGTTTCAGCCAATTCTATTTCCTTCTCTACTTCACTTTGGGATTGAGTAGAATAAAATGGTTAGGTTAGGGAAGATTAATGGCGATGCCTACTTGAGAGGACAAATGAGTTTAGAGAACATATGTGTTCCTTTGAAATGGATGAAAGGATGTAAGATAATGGGATAGAAGAGGTTAAGGGTATGTGAAGAAAGGATGAAGAGATAAGTTATTAGAGGTGAAGGAGAGGAGAGGGAGGGGAATAAATTATGTTGCATTGGGTCAAGCACTCTTTATTTGATTTTGTACTAGATATTATGAATCGTGGTATGAAAGAATAGGTTGGCAATATGTCCTACATAAAAGAAAAAATTAGTCACAAACAACCCTATGTTGTATGGCACCATGATATGGAATACCATGATCCTACTATGGCAAGTAGGCTACACAGACTAATACTAATGCAAGACAAAAAGATAATGCACACAAATAGGCAACAAAGCTTATGATGATTGGGAGATATATCTCAATGTTGATGATTGGATGTTGATTAAGCCCTATAGTAAGGTTGGGAACAAGACCAAGGATTCAGTTCGATATTTTTCTTAGATTGCATAGCTAGATTGTGTAGATTACGATTTTTGTCATAATTGGATTGCTAGGAGTGTTGGGTGGATTGGAGGGATTGTATTAGACTACACATGGGTAACATGGAGATTGATACCAAAGATAAGGGAAAATCTATGTCTAGGGATAAGGGTTTAAAAGTATTATGATACAAGGAGAGGAAAGGATGGTGGATAGGGGATGGGAGTAGATGGCAGATTCAATATGGATGTATCGAGGGTTATGAATGGGATCTCTAAGGACTAAATAATGAAGGAAATTTTGTACTCCAAATAGGTCAAGTATGATAAGGCATTGGGATTCTCATGGTGATGCATGATATGATGATGATGGATGAAGGATAGGGGTATGAAGGTGTTTAGATGGTCAGATGGATGAAGTGTGAGCATAGAGTATAAATATTATGGATGGATAACATGGAAATATTGGAAGGGATGTAGGAAGAATTAATGCACCTAATGTGTGTTAAATATATGGGGTTGTAAGGTCTAAAAATAGGGTTTACAAGTTTAGTTATGTAAACTAGGAATTAGACCTATTTCACACACATTACATTAAAAGGAGATTGAACTCAATAGATTCGACCACAATTCTATGTGGAAGATGAATGAATGTAGATAGAATTATAATTCCTTTTAATTGAGGATTTAATTTGGATACTAGGGCTAGATGATAGTAATCAACATATGAAGGAAATATCAAATCAAATATGAAGCCATGAATGTAGACATAGGACCAGGATGTAGAGGGGAACCTATAATTGAAGTTGGGATAGGGATTTATAGGATTGAGAGGCAATTATTGACATGGTTCTCTAGGAGCACTCTAGTCCTCTACAAAAGACAAGTATGTGCACCTTTGTCTCCTGATGAGACTTGTTAATGTCTCAATTTCACTTGTTTTCTTATTACTTTAACAGACTTATACTAGATTATCATTAGACTTATTATGTATTAATTATAATATATACATATGGTATATTGATATGAATATGCAATGCATTTTAATGGATGATATTTTGTTACATAATGAATATTAATTTATGTGGATTATTATTATTACTAGAACTAACATGCATTGAGAAGTAGGAGTTGGCCATAGTTGGCATATCTTTGTTCCATTTGTAGCCAAAGAAGGTGGAACTTTATAAACATGTATGGGAGAAGCAAATGTGGAGAAGAAGAGTCCCAGCTGAAGAAGAGTTCTTGTTAACTTTGTCTTTCCAAAGGACATTGAGAAGGTAATGCATCATGGAAATCGATGAATTATATCATTAATCTTGAATTAATGAAGCAACCATGTTCCTAATTTTGTGTTACTACTCAACAAAAGAGTTTGTTATGAAATAGAATCATGTAGTGTTGATCTATTATTTCTATTTTTCCTCTTAGAATAAGTCATCTTAGTGCTATGGAGAAGTGACATTTGGTTAGAATCAGTTGGAAGAAGTCGATGACATACTTTCTCTTAATCCTTTAAATAGGTTCAGTTAGAATCTTCTCCAACTATTAGAAATCAATCTACTTTTGTACTTATCAATTGAATATACAATGTAGACAATATAGATTGTGTTTATTGCTAGATCCTCTATGTAATCATTATCTAGTTGTTTTAAGCATGAGTTAATTATGATGGGATGATTATTGTTCAGTAAGTTCAAGCATATTATTATCTTTCACGAAGATTACATTCCTCAAACAAGGGCCACTTGAGGTAATGTGAGACTCCTTTCTTCTTTCTATTATCTAGTTTCATGAATGCAGTCAATAATTTTTTTTAATATTTAGTTGTCATTTCATTTTCAATAACATTGTTGTAGTTAATAATCTTGGTTGCAACCAACTTCTAGTTTGTTCAATTATATCGATAACTTGTACCCACAACCATAACTTAGTTACTCTTAAAGTTACCCGCAACAACTACTATGTTAGTTAGTATCTCATTTCAACTTGTTTATGTTTTAGTAGATTAGTACATTCCTTTTGTGTAATGATAAAAAACTTAGGAATCCTTGTTGCACATATAGTGCTAATGCCATCTTTGAAGATACGTCCCTAGTCAATAATTAAATGAGCCTTCACTTAGGATATAGGTTAACCCCATTAAATGCCTCAACCGGGCCATGTGCATGACAAATTGCACCAACTCAGTGGATATAGTGGAGACCAGTCATTTTTGGCAACATTGTCGGGGATGGTGCTAAGGTTTAGGACTCTAGAGTTTAGATTTCTTTAAGTTATTTATTTTTTACGAGTATCTCATTGTTGTATACCTTCAATAGCATAAGTGTTTGTATTCAACATTAGGAAGTTAGATTTTAAAATTGACATCAACTTCTTTACTAACAAGTGTAGGAAGACAACCCATAAGCTTGACACTTTCGTTCCATGCACCGACAAAGGGATTCTAGAGGAGGGTTTCTTCCCTACAAAAGCAGTGTAGGGGACAAGAGAGGGGCCAAAGGAATCGTCAACTTGAACACAATCATCAAAAGATCCATTTAGTGCATCTATAGATCCAATATCTTTTGATAACATTCAAGAAGAACCTACTCAAGAGCATGCACAAAAGATAGTAGCAACAATGGGTGATGTCAAAGTAAAAAATCTTGATACACTAGTCACCTTTGCATTTACAATCACTAGCCAGGACATGGCAGAAACATTGAAGAATATACCTTCAAACAACCTCCCTAACTTTTATGCCCTGGTCATTCAAGATCCTGATACCTTTTTGTTTGAGTTTGATGTACTTTGAAGAATTTATGACTATGTAAGTGGAAAAGAAGTATGTTCTAAGTTATCAGATAATATCACCGGTATGAAGTGAGATTCTGGAGTGTGTTGGCAAGATTGAGTGATAACCGGTAAGGCTTAAACCGGTATGAAGGACTGGCTATTTGTTTGTGATGAAGAGGCGGAATGTTATATGAATCACAACAACACCCGATGAGCAGAACAAAAAGAATGGCATGAGGACATACCAGAAGGCAAGATGAATTGTCAGGAGGATGTGTTGCCGGTAAGAGTAATTGTTCAGTGTGTTGGACATACCAATAAGGGTTTGTATTAGTAGAAGGACTTGTCAGATGTTCTAGTTTGAATCGACCCTATGTCGGTGAGTTGAATGTATGATGATGTGTGCTCCAGGGAGCTGAGGTGGAAAACATGCAGAGGTCGGTGAAATGTTCATCGACATGGTTGTCTGTGTAGTAGGTGGTCATTAAATGATAAAACCACAAATGATGGGTTCATAATAGATTGATGCGGCTTGAGGAAGATTGGATGACAAAGAATGATCAGACAGTTGAGGGATTGTGATCCAAGCATGAAATACGATTGTCGATTGACCTCGAGAAAGAAATTGTTGGATCATAAATGTGTCGACAGATTTCAAGGTCGAAAAATAGGGTTAGGTTTTCTATTTTGGCAAACATGCTTTGGACAGATGAAAAACGCGTGATGATTTATCTCCTCAAAGTAGGTGAGCAATCCAAGGCATATCGAACCAGATTGGATACAAATTTGATTGGAGAAGGGAAACCTTAACCGTCCTAAGTTTGAATTAGTTTTTGGCGAGAAGCCTCAAGTTTAAAAGATGTTGACCTGAGATTGATATTAGATGATGTTGGTGAGTGAAAGTGTGTGAGAAAATGTTGTTTGAGTGAAAAATAAGAAAAATCTGAAGTGTCTGTGTACTAGTGAGAAGGAACAAGAGAAGCAATGTAAAGGACAAACTGATAGTGTAAGTGAAGAACACAAAGGTGTCAAAATCGATAGAGGCAAAACCTAGCAAAGTGTGGTCAAGTATGAATTGAATCCAACAATCAGAGGGAGAGAAGTTTTAGCAGAGTAAGAATCTATAGAAAGGCATTGTTGTAGGATGTGTGGATTTTTTCATAGACCGGTAAGATTGAAACCAGTAGTGTAGAGTATTGAAAGGTTGCAAAACTTCATTTGCAATAGGGAATTTATTTGTGCATTTGAATCTACATATTGTCTTCACTAAGTAGGTGTTTAGTGCAGGGGTTGTAGCTCCTTTAGGCTGTAGCCTATAAATTGATCAGGGGTTGGTGCTCCTTTGAGTCGGTGCTCATAAATCAAGGGTTGGTACTCCTTGGGTTGGAGCCCTAAAATTGTAATTAGATCATTTTCATTGTGAGGCTAGATTGGAGCAGAAGATCTCCAACAACTATGCTCACCGAGGTTTTTCCCACATTGGGTTTTCCTCATAAATTTGGTGTTATGTGATGCATTCTTGTGTATGTGTTTTATTGATTTTATAGAAAATCCTTTCACACACTTAGTTTGCATTTCTTTGGTTTACCGGTTAGCTCTTTGTTTGTTTTATATTGTATCGGTATATCCCTGATTAGGAAAGAAGTGTTTAAATCACCAATTCACCGCCCTCTCAGTGATCCATTGTGTCCAACAGAAATATAGGAACATGCTCAAATCCAAAATAAATAGATGTAAAATAACTAAGAATCAAAATATAAAAGGAGTCATAATGGTTGAACATCCTTAGGGGAGAGGGTGGGAGAAAATAGGTATATCACTATGTGTACCCTAATCCCAATCAAAGTAAATAAGTAAATATGAATCAAGCATGTTAGGAGATTTTGAAATAGATGATAAAACCATAATTTTAGTAGATTAAAATATCTTTAAATTAATGAGAAACTAAGTTATATATGAGTAAACATGTTCACCAAAATTGTAAAGAAAATTAACTTTCCCTAAAGTGTTACCTAGATTAATTAATTAATTATTGAAATTAATGAATGCATAAACTAATCTATATAATAAAGCCAATATCATGGATATTGTAATATTAAATATTAAATATTACTTTTAAAATTAAATGAGAGGGTTAGTACAATTATCTTTAGGAATGAGAATGCCAAATAAAACTATTGATCTACTAGAATATGTTTCTTTGGAGATTTGCAATGGTTGATTTCTATTTATACTTCATCTCAAGATGAAATAGTTAGTAATCTATGTGAAGGTTTGAATTTGTACGTATAAGTATTTATTTAGACATGAATATAATCTATGTCTATATTAGTGATTTGGTACAATGTTCATCCCCACTTCCTGATATGTCTATTTTACAACTATCTACTTTTCTACGAGGAGTAACTATATTAAAGAAGAACTTTAGAAGGCTTCTAGATTGCTAGGGATACGTTCTCTTCATTCAATGCCTAGAAAATGCCAACTTTTTAGGTTGTGTGAATAATCAAGGACAAGAGGTTGTAGATATGTAGATGTTTATCCAGTGCAATATAGATTGAGGTTCACTCTAAGTGCTCTAATTGAGTCGTTTCTAGCATGATATTTTTTGAATGTGGAAATGGTTGAATTTAATCAATGATTATTGAAAGACTTTAAATATAAGGACATAGAAATAAATTGTATAATGTATATTTATCTAACTAAGAATGGTTGGTGAAATGATTAAGAGTTGATTAAATTTGAATCTAAAATTTATGGGTTAGATTTATAGGTGTAGGATTGATCTTGTGTCAATAAGAATGAATTAGGAAAAAAGATGATAGAATTAAAATGAAAATGAACTATTTGAAAAGTGATTCGTAAATAAATATAACAAATAGGTATTAACATAAATGTAGAACCTCGGGACCATTGGAGAACCTTGCACTCCTGTCAATTGCATGGAAGCTCACATCCTCAACTCCTGGAACCTGAAGAGTGCTGTTAGGATTGATACCAAACAAAGTAAGAGACTTGAAGCTAAGTGGTACTTTCCCCCTCATAGATGGTTCAAAATCAACTTTGACGGTGCTGCTAAAGGCAATCCTGGACCAGCAGGATGTGGTGCAATTCTCAGAGATGAAAATGGCATTTGTAAGGAAATTGTTGTTGTTCCTATAGGTTGCCAAACTAACCATATGGCGGAAGCTATGGCTGCTCTCCAAGGCATCCTTTTGGCTATGCCAAATCGATCATTTTCATGGATTGATATAACTGCACCTCAAATATTTTAAATGGATTATATAATGATTAATAACATGACTTAGAGGGCTAATATTAATTGTTATTGTGTCAGTACCAATAATGATAAGGCAAATGCCACCTTCTCCGACGCTTTCTAGGTTTTTGGGGCTGCATCTAGAGATTTTTTTCCATTAGCTATATGCAACTCTCGAGTTTCTGGTTTGAGCTGTGAAATCATGGGAGGTAACAAGCGTCACTACGAGCCCAGTAATTGTAAAGAATGGAAACAAAAGGAGGAAATCTGGAGTATCTTGCAGAAGGGCGGGCTAACGAAGTACATGGAAAGACTCCATGGGAGGGATGCTAAAATCACTAAGTTTGTCACCAAAAATTGGAGGAAGGGCACCCTGAAAATGGGAGATCAAACTATCACCATCGACGAAGACCTCATTGCTTAGGTGACGGATCTCCGAAGGGAGGGAAGTAATTTCTATAGGGATAGAAAGCTTAGCAAGGAGGCCATCGAGCGATACCCTGAAACTACTAAGGAGAAGAAGAGCCTGGTTAAGCTTAGCCAGACCTACTATCCTCCCAAGGCCTTTTCTAAGCCTTGGAGGGAGGTTTTGTTTGCAATCATGTGCTACATTACTCTGGATGGCAGATTTACCAAAGTCTACGGCTACCATTTTGTGTTGCTCAACCACTTCGGGTATGAAGACAAAGTTAACATACCCTATTTCCTTATTTGCTCAATGAATGCCACTAACAAAGCCCACAAAGAGAACCCTAAGGGAGACATTGCTATGCACCAAGTTCTAATGGTTCTAATCTATGATCATATTAAAGCTAATCAAATCGCCCACCCCCAGCTTTTTGTCTCTAATTCTGAGGAGGAAGGGTCAGACTCTGAATTTTCTGTGGGTGAGGATTTTGTCGATGATTCAAAAAGTGAGACTAAGGAGAGCTTGGAGGACTCTAAGGTTGAATTGGGTAAGAAAAGAAAACAGGAGAGTAGTAAGTCGTCCTCTTCCAAGGGCAAGAAAAAAAGCAAAGAGAAGGTCTTCCAGATTCTCTTCCTCCTCGGAGGAGGTCTCTGAGGACTTTGAAAAGGATGACTCTCCATCCCCTCAGAAGAAGAAACCTAAATCTTATTTTCAGAAAAGGAAAAAGGAGACAAGGCAGGGCAATTCTGAGTTGGAGATGGAGGACAAAGAGTAGAGCAAGGATTCTGATGCAGACCAAAAAGTTGAGGAGGAGATTACGGGGGATGGTTTAAACCAGAGTGTTGGTGGTGATGCCAAATAGAATACTGATGGAGAAGAGCCCAAAACTGATCAGGCCAAGGTTGGTGAAAAAATACCCCCTTCTAACCCTTCTGTTGAGGGCTTGAAGGGGTTTGTGGACACCCTTGACTGGCTCATAAATAGTCACAAGAAATTTGTGGAGGAAAACAAGAAGCTGAGTCATAGGATTCAAATTCTAGAGACTATTAGCATCGGTGAAGGTAAATCCATGGCTGAGTATGTTGATGATTTGGGAAAGACTATTTCCAGACCTGAAGAGATCAGGGACGCCTTCAATCCAAGGTTTGAGAAAGTGGAGAAGGCCCTGGAGGAAATAGAAAACAATGACACTGTTAGGGACCAGAGAATGGTGGATGCTGAAAACAGACTCAACAAAATTGATACTTGTCTCAGAAGCATTGTTGAACAAAGTTATAACATTCTGAAGGCCTCGGCTGACAACATCAAAATCCTGATCAGTAAGCTAGAGAATGAGAAGGGATCCCTGGAGCAGGAACCTAACATGGAGGGCATGGAAGGTGTGCAAGGACCAAGAACGAGAAGCAGAGGCAAGAAGAGGAAGAAAAAGACAAACAAGGAAATCAAAGAGCTCAAAGTTGCTTCGGTGAATTATGACCTATTGGTCATCAAGGCTGTTGAACTTCTTAAGTCTGTGTAGGTGTTGCTAGCTGTCTAGGTCTTTATTTCCGGTTTTTTCTGCTTTGTTGTTCCTAGTTTTTTTATGTCCATTCAAGATGCTGGATATCTTGCCAGTCTTTTGTATGTTGTCTTTATGCCGGTCTAGTTGATCTTTGCTGAACTATCTTTGGCCTTTTTGTAAAAGGTTTTGGGTCCTTAAAACCTTTTTTTCTAATTAATCAAAACATAAATGTATATACATGTATGTGTGTGTGTGTGTGTGTGTGTGTGTTCCATCTATAATCGAAGAAGCTGCAACTCTATTAGCACATGTGGGATTAGCAAACATGGAGAAGAAGAGTTTTAGTTGAAGAAGAGTCCTTGTTAGCTCTGTCTTTCCATAGGATGTTAAGAAGATAATGAATCATGAAAATCGATGAAGTTGCGCGTATCATTAATATTGAATTAATAAAGAAACCATGTTCCTAATTTTGTGTTACTACTTAGTGAAATATTTTTTTATAAAACAAACTCCTATAGTGTTAATCTGTTATTTCAATTTTTCCTCTTAGAATATGTCATCTCATTGTTAAAGAGAAGTGACATTTGGTTAGAGTTAATTGGAAGAAGTTAATGGCATACTTTCTTTGAATTCTTTAAATAGGGAAAGTGTCATTCTAATTATAATCTTCTCTTGTTGTTAGAAATCAACCTACTTTTGTACTTATTAGTTGAATATACAATGCAAACAATATAGATTAAGTTTATTGCTAGATCTTCTTGTTGGCAATTCACACTCATTTGATTGGTTTCATATGTTTTCATTGATGGCAACATGTTCCGGCTTCATTCTTTGGTTTGGTTCTTCACCGACAGAAACTTCACCGACACCGAAAGGTATCTTCACTGGTAGGAAGGAATCTATGGGTACCGACATTGAAGGCCGACATGACTTACAAATAGGGTACTGGTATAGGAGGCCGACATCATTGGGAGATCCGACAATCAACAATTCATTTTGTTATTTATGTATATATGTAATGAGCCGACATGTATAATCATTCTGTAAATATCTATGTAAGTCGACATGAGTCATGAAGGATTGTAAAGGTATATAGGTCAGTTGATTAGATCATTTTGTGATATGTTAGGATATGATGAAAATGATTGTAATGAGGAATGTTGATGTTGTGAGTAATGTGGAGATCCGTATATGAGGATATTTATGTAAAAGGCTATTTCGGTAAGGGTTTAGGGTTTTTAGAACAAGAACAGTTAGAGATTGAACCGAAACTCAATCAGGCATAACAGATGCATTAAATGAGTTCAGTCTTATGTTTTCTTATCCAAAGTGACTATAGTCAGTGAGACTCCTTTGTGTTGAGCAGTGTGCTCTAGGTTGTAAGCCTTCCTACAAGTGCAAGCCCCCATATTATGTAATATCTTTTCATATGGGAAGTGGATTGATATTGTGGGTCACAATTCCCACCATGGTTTTTCTTCTTTGAGGTTACCATATATAAATTCTTTGTGTTATGGTGTTCATTTGTGTGATTGGTTCATTGATTGCTTTACTTCTTTCAATTATATATGTACCGGTTTACCAGTTGGTGAATGCATGTTATAATAAGGTTAAAATTGAACATTCTGGTAGAACACTGATTCACCCCCCCCCCCCCCCCCACCTCAATGTTCTTGGATTCCAAAAATTGGTATCAGAGCCTTGTGCCTCAGAGGAAGTCTAATAGCTTGAGGGAGATCCTGAATCCGGAATCCATGGATATGAGTATGGAGAAGCAACTTGAGGTAGCACTTGAAGATTATGATGCTGAAAGGATGAAGAACTTGAAGTTACAAGAGGAATTGAATTCTACAAAAGGAATTCATTCTTATCCTACAGGAGAGGTTGTCATCTGTTCAAGCTAGGAGGAAGGAACTTCTATGAAATCATGATAATGAAGAGAACGATGCCCTTAATGAAAGATGTTAGAAGTTGAGTCAAGAGAATATGGTCATGAGGAACGAAATGCAAGCCCCAACTATGAGGATGTCAAAGGAGATTGAAGACCGAAAGATGAATGAAGAAAACCTTGGTAGATCTCTGAAAGATAGATCTGAAGAATGCATCCGGTTGGCTCATGGAAATGATATGTTGAGAACATAATTAGTGCAATCGCTAAGAAATGAACAAGAACTTGAAAGACAAATAATAATCCTAAGAGATGATCTGGCTATTGCAAGTGAGTACAAGGACAAATTCAAGGTTATTTCAGCACAACTTGATGAATTATTGAAAAGTCAAAGACAAAATGGAGATTCCAGTGGACTTGGATTTGAACAAGGTCAAAGCTCTAGTACTACAAATGAAGATCACAACCAAAAGACACCGGTAAGGCGGCTTAATGCTTACAAATTTAATGGTAGATGCTTTGTTTGTAATAAATTTGGTCATATGGCTAGGCAATGTAGAAATAGAGCAAATCAAAACTATAATTCTACTCCAGGTCAATGTTCTAAATGCAATAAGTATGGTCATAAGATAGAAGATTGCAGAATGAATGCATGTAGAAAATTTGGATATATGGCTAATCAGTGCAGGTCAAGCAATTATACTAGTTATAGCAAAACAATTCAAAAGAATAATGTTGCATGCTATGCATGCAACAAGATTGGACACATAGCTAAATTCTATAAAAGAAAAAATCCACCGGTTAACAATGATGGATCAAATGATAAAGGGAAAGAAAAGGTCAATGAAATTTGGCAAATATCATATCAAGAAATGGGTCAGGATGTCAGATGAACAATCAACAGATGGAATTGCTCTGGTTACTCAGCTGGTAGAGGAGATTTCTCTTGCACAGACAGGAAGCTCATCCGGTAACTGAGGTAGATGCCTTAGGGGTAGGAAAATTTCATGAAATTATTGCATAAGCCCTAGGAAGGAGTTCTGGAAGATGTTCCAGACATTGGAAAAGATTTATCCGGTATGGAGATGTTCAACTGAGATCCGGTATGTTCCACCAGAAGTCATTCATATCAATGATGGATTAGGGTTTCTTGAAGGTTAAAAGGATGAATCCACTTCATTTTTTCTCACCTTGTATTCAGAGCGATTAAGAGCAATACAGAGCGAGTCTAAGGCGATTCAGTGCGATTTGAAATCTTCTTCAACGATTCCACCAGCGATTAGTAGAGTTCTCTAGGGTTTCACCAGCAACCATTTCTCAGGTACTTATTGAAATCATCTTTCATCATGGAAGCAGGATCATTCTCTGCACCTACTTTCATTGCAAATCCAACTATTGTCGAGGTTAAGGATCGTCCCATGCCAATTTTCAAGCAATGCCCGCATATTGCCACCTTGGATGATTCGATTGGTGCATTTTCTCGTGTTCTAAAAGGAGTTGTCTATGTGGAAGATGTCAGAGCATACATTCACTGCCACATTGAGGATCTGGGTACCAGTGACATCAATAGCATGTATATAAATGAATTGATGGGTGACTCTGGAAAGATCAAGCCCGAGTATAAGCATATTAAGGATCTAGGGTTTACTAGCATTCTTGATATCCCTGAATTCGAAGATGAGATCGTTAGATATGTACTGAGCAAAGTTCATGGAAATTTTGTTTGGTTGGACAGACCTTATAAGAGCACGAAGGAGGCCATTAGGGACATCATCAGTTTGTTGCAGATTGGTCGGTGTCCAAAGAAAAAGATTTCAAATGATCAGGTTAACAAACTCATTGGCGCAACTTAGGACCGGTGATCAATGAGGGTCAGCACCATCACTTATAGAGATATCAGATTTGGCAGCACGATCATTGGGTATAAGGTAACTCAATCCAATCATCTCAATTATGTTTCTAGCTCATGCACATATGCCATGCATAAGATTATAAGGGAAAATGAGAAGATAGATCTCTGTGGATGGATGTTAGATGAGTTGTTAATTAACCTTGGTAAGATCAAATGAGAGAAAAAGGGGATATTCCGATATGGGAATCTCATTGTCTTCTTGATGCTATTTTTCCTTAATGAAATTCCCAGTTTTGGGAAGAGACAATGGGCATTTGATATCCCGTTAGGTAGACAATTGAAACAATCTATTGCTAGTTTGGGTAGTCAGCGAGATGATAAGGTTTGGGGTTATTTCAAGGCATTTTAGAAAGCAATGAAATCCAGAGAGAGGGTTCCTAAACAAATTGTTGGGAAATACTCAACCGAGATCTTCTTTATGGTCAAAAAGGATGAAACCTTAATGGAAGCAGTTAAACCCTAGAAGATATGGATAGAAGAGATGGGATATGAGGTTGATGCTGAGATTCTAGATGCTTATGCTAAAATGTTAATTGATGCTCCTATTGATGAGGCTGAAAAGGCTTTCGGTACTGCAAAACAAAAGAAGCAAGAGGTTCAAACTGAATTCAATAAGAAGAAGAGGGAGAAACAACAAGGCAAGGCCAGGAAATTTGTTGAACAAGTATCCCAGGACATCAAGGCCTTAATGGATGATGTTCCGGCAAAAGGAAGGAAGAGGAAAGAGCCTAAAATCTTCATTGAGCCTATTCCATCAGACTCTGGAACTGAAGATGACACTCCTTTAGCATTCAAGAGGGTATTGAGGAAGAAAGGTGAGGAGTCTAAGGAGGAAGCAAGGAAGCAACCACTAAGAAAGGTAACAATCAAGGTACTGGCCAACAAACCTTAAAAGAAAAGAGCTCCAAAGGAAACATCTCATACACCTTCTGCACTATCCGGTACTTGCAGAAGAAAGAAGATGGATGACACAAACCTTGCTATTGTATCTGGTAATGTAACTATTGTCCCTCCCAAGACTTGTGAAGAATTGATAGATGAAATCACTAGGGATGGTATGTTGAAAAATGTACAATTCTATTATGAGCACTTAGATTCTGATGAGTGGAGAGAAATTGAGGAAGCAATTTTGTTATGTCTGGATATATTTAAGAAGGCTTTGTTAAAAATTGAGAAGCAAATACTGGCACAACTATATGACAATCTAGATGCTAGGAGATTATCCTCTATGGAGGAGAACAAGCGCATAAAAATTCAAGAGTTATTAACTACTTGTGGATTAATTACTCCAAATGAGTTGGATATGACACTTGAAGTTGTAGACAAAACAATTTTTCGAAGCAAGCACATGATAGTTAGTCTTATGTCAGGTAGGGTTAATGAAATAATCAGTGAGACCCACGAGGAATGGGCTCAATTCTTTATTTACAACCCTGGTTTCTACACTTGATTGAAAGCTAAAATAGACACTATTGACATCCCGGTTGAAGGGAAAGGCAAAGGTATAGTGAGTACCCCACCCACAATTTTAAAAGATAATAAGGCATTGGATGTAGAGCCCCTGGTAGAATCTAATGTACAGGACACAGAGGTGATATCGACAAAAGTAGATATACCGGAAGATTCACAAAATGTATAGGTTACAAATGTTGAGGATAATAGTCCTCCTGATCAGAATGTATGGGTTAAGGATACAATTCATGTGGATTCGGCAGTAACTGATACTGCACCAAGTGGCGAAGCCACCAATGCAAAAGAGGAAGTTATTAAAGTTAATCAACCATCAAAGGAAAAGGGAGAGGAATACGGTAGGGAACCGGTAGTGAGCATATCTTTGTTGTCAATTGACACCTCCCAGGTAGAGCAGAAGAGCATAACTGAGATGAGTTCTACTGAGCTCATGATGATGGTTGCTCAGAAGATGATGAAGTAAGGATCAGTGGACAAAGGAATAATTGATCAATCAATCCCAATTTTGCACAAACTTGTCCCGGAGTGCCATTTTGACAAAGGAGCAAGCCCATCTGACAAGCTCAAAATAATTACTGAACACATTTCTAAGGATTTCAATCACAACAACAAATATCCAACCGACAGGCATTGGAGAGATTCACACAAGCCAAGAGAGCCACTTTTGATCAGATGATTGAATCAGAGAAAAAATATATTTCTGACAAACTGAAATTAATTGATAATGCTTTAAGGAAATGTACTAATATATACAGAGTATGCTGTAACACTGGATTACTTACTGCAGATATAGATAAAGGGATTAAGGATTCACAAGACAAAATTGTAGGTATAGTCAATTCTTTTGATGGCTCCAATTCTTTGACTACATCTATTGATGGGAAGATTTTGGTATTAGAAGCTCAAATTTCATTTCTTGAAAGGGATAAAGACAAAATTATTAGGAGAGCTAAAGGGCTCGGGGGATTGGTGAGTACCTGGTTGGACTCCTTGAGTGTACATAAGAAGGAATGCATTGATATGGTTGGTAAGCCCACACCAACAAAGCTTAAAGAGAAAGATTCCTATGCTCATATGCTTAATGGACTTGTATCAGTATCTGACACATTCAAATCTAGTTGGGACACTTATTTAGAGCTTTTGGAGAAAGCCTATCTGGAAATTTTCAAGTATATTCAGTTTTGGTAAGATATTTTGGGACACATTCTTTGTACAAAATTTCATTCTTCGTCCTGGTTTTTGGTTTTTGGTATTGATGTCAAAGCGGGAGGTATAGGTGAAAAATATATTCCTGACATCAGAAGATATGGAGTATTTGTATAGATCATGATCACAGATGGATATTCAATTCAGGGGGAGCAGTCTCAGGGTGAAACCGACAGATGGAAACCATTATCAATTTTCACATGAGTGTTGCCATCAATGCCAAAGGGGGAGATTGTTGGCAATTGACACTCATTTGATTGGTTTCATATGTTGTCATTGATCACAACATGTTCCAGCTTCATTCTTTGGTTTGGTTCTTCACCAACAAACACTTCACCGGCACCGATAGGTATCTTCACTGGTAGGAAGGATTCTATGGGTGTCGACATTGAACGCCGACATGACTTACAAACAGGGTACTAGTATAGGAGGTCGACATCATTGGGAGATCCGGCAATTGACAATTCATTTATTATTTATGTATATATGTAATGAGCTGACGTGTATAATCATTTTGTAAATATCTATGTAAGTCAACATGAGTCATGAAGGATTGTAAGGGTATATAGGTCAGTTGATTAGATCATTTTGTGATATGTTAGGATAAGATGAAAATTATTGTAATGAGGAATGTTGATGTTGTGAGTAATGTGAAGATCATGTATATGAGGACATTTATGTAAGAGGTTATTCCGGTAAGGGTTTAGGGTTTTCAAAATTGGAACAGTCACAGCTTGAACCGGAACTCAATCAGGCATAAAAGATGCATTAAATGAGTTCAGTCTTATGTTTTCTTATTCAAAGTGACTGTAGTCAGTGAGACTCCTTTGTGTTGAGTAGTGTGCTCTAGGCTGTAAGCCTTCCTGCAAGTGCAGGCCCCCATATTATATAATATCTTTTCATATGGCCAATGGATTGATATTGTGGGTCACAAATCCCACCGTGGTTTTTCCTCTTTGAGTTTTTTCACGTATAAATTATTTGTGTCATGGTGTTCATTTGTGTGATTGGTTCATTTATTTCTTTACTTCTTTCAATTATATATGTATCAGTTTACCGGTTGGTGAATGCATGTTATAATAAGGTTAAAATTGAACATTCTGGTAGAACACTGATTCACCCCCCCTTCTCAGTGTTCTTGGATTCCAACAATTAGTATCAGAGCCTTGTGCCTCGGAGGAAGTTTAACAACTTGAGGGAGATCCTGAATCCCGAATCCATGGATATGAGTATGGAGAAGCAACTTGAGGTAGCACTTGAAGATTGTGATGCTGAAAGGATGAAGAACTTGAAGTTGCAAGAGGAATTGAATTCTGCAAAAGGAATTCATTCTTATCCTACAGGAGAGACTATCACCTGTTCAAGCTAGAAGAAAGGAACTTCTACAAAATCAGGATAATGAAGAGAAAGATGCCCTTAATGAAAGATCTCAAAAGCCGAGTCAAGAGAATATGGTCATGAGGAATGAAATGAAAGCCCTAACTATAAGGATTTCAAAGGAGATTGAAGACCGGGAGATGAATGAAGAAAACTTTGGGAAATCTCTGAAAGATAGATCTGAAGAATGCACTTGGTTTGCTCATGGAAATGATATGTTGAGAACAAAATTAGTGCAATAGCAAATCAATGAACAAGAACTTGAAAGACAAATGATAATCCTAAGAGATCTCGCTATTGCAAGTGAGTACAAGGACAAATTCAAGGTTAGTTTTGTTAGATAGTTCAGATAACCAAGAGACTTCTGAGAGGGGGGTGAATTAGTTGTCTTAGATTACAAGAACATTCAACAATTAAAACTTTAATACCGGAACCCAAAATAATAATACCAGAATAGTAGTTAAACCAATTAAGCATAAACAATAATCACAAAATAAAAGCCATCCACATAACACCAAGATTTGTACGTGGAAAACCCAGTAAAGGGAAAAACCACGGTGGGAAGCCTACCCACAGTCAGATAATACTTCTGCAGTATGTGAATTACAATGAAGGGGCTTGTACTTGCAGGAAGGCCAACAGCCTAGAGCACATAGCTCATCACAAAAGGAGCCTCACTGACTACATATAAATCCAGACTACAATCCGGAGAAGTCTTGAACTTCAAAAAATAGCATCTCCTATGCCTGATTACAGTTCTGGGTAAGCTCAATACCAGAGGACAAAATCCTCTTACATAAACCCAATTCGATCTCCAATGATCGACCAACTTCTCTGCCTGAATGATATTACATTTATTCGCACATTACATTCCTTGACCATGACCTCTTACATTAACCATGATGATCTACAATGAGATCTTACATCTATTTATACAAGCCCTCAACCATAAGCAATCGGGTCGGCCACCAAATAATAAACCAATTACATAATTACAAACCATGTCGGCCTTAGACCAACCAAGTAATATCAACACATAAGACATCCCGAAAATACATCAATAGGTCCTATCCACACGTTACATTAAAGTTGGTCCATAACCTAGATCAACCGGGAACAAGTATAGGTCCACACGCTTCAGAAATGATCTCCAACTACCAAGTCTCGAACATGATCACCCATAGCATCCTGAAACTCCATCAGAAGCTACACCAACGCCACTTATGCAATTCATCAAAGATCTCCATCAAAATCTCTGTCGGTGAAACCCTCGCCGGAACTAGAAACCAATCTTCTAAGCAAGCAGGATATCATTCAATCACCAGACCAAAACCAACTAACCAAATATGAGTATAAGTATCATGAACAAGCCAATTCCATTACCAAATTATACCAAAGCCTACTAGATCATACCGGATCCAAGTTAACCAGAAACCACTTAACCTACAGGGACCAGAAGGGTGCCGATAAAGCATCCAAACAGCTCATGTTGACATCAATGACAAAACATCAATGCAACACATAATCAATTCCACCAAATGGCCAACAAGTTTAGCACATCTTGATGAATTATTGAAAAGTCAAAGACAGAATGGAGATTCCAGTGGACTTGGATTTGAACAAGGTCAAAGCTCTGGTACTGCAAATGAAGATTAGAACCAGAACACACCGGTAAGGTAGCTTAATGCTTACAAATTTAATGGTAGATGCTTTATTTGTAATAAATTTGGTCATATGGCTAAGCAATGTAGAAATAGAGAAAATCAGAACTACAATTCTACTCCCAGTCAATGTTTTAAATGCAATAAGTATGGTCATAAGACAAAAGATTGTAGAATGAATGTAAAATATTATGCATGTGGAAAATTTGGATATATGGCTAATTAGTGCAGGTCAAGCAAATATACCGATTATAGCAAAGCAATTCAAAAGAACAATGTTCCATGCTATGCATGCAACAAGATTGGACACATAGCTAAATTCTGTAGAAGCAAAAATCCACTGGTTAACAATGATGGATCAAATGATAAAGGGAAAGAAAAGGCCAATGAAATCTGGTAAGATCATATCGAGAAATGGGTCAGGAAGTCAGACGATCAATCAGCAGATGGAATTGCTCTGGTTACTCTGCCGACAGAGGAGATTGCTCTTGTACCGACATGATGCTCATCTGATAACTAAGGCAAATGCCTTAGGGGTAGGCAAATTTCATGAAATTATTGCATAAGTATCAGGAAATAGTTTTGGAAGATGTTCCAGACATTGGAAAAGATTTATCCGATATGGAGATGTTCAACTGAGATCCAGTATGTTCCACCAGAATTCATTCATATCAATGACGGATTAGGGTTTCTTGAAGGTTAAAAGGTTGAATCCATTTCATTTTTTATCACCTTGCATTCAGAGTGATTAAGAGCAATACAGAGCGAGTCTAAGTTGATTCAGTGCGATCTGAAATCTTCTTCAGCGATTCCACCAGCGATCGGAAGAGTTCTCTAGGGTTTCACCTATAAATATTGTTGTAGTTAAGAGTCCTTGTTGCAACAAACTTCTAGTTTGTTCAGTTATGTTGATAAATTGTACCTGTAGCTACTATTGAGTTAGTCTTAAAGTTACCCACAACAACTACTGAGTCAATTAGTTTCTCATTTCAACATTGTTTATGCTTTTAGTAGATTAGTACATTCCTTTTACACAATGATAGAACAATTAGGAATCCCTGCTACACATACAATGGGGTAAAAACATAATGTTGTGTCACTTTTATAAAGGAAGCGACCAACACAACTAAAATTGTTTAACTTCGACCACATAAAAGTGACATTTCTAAATTGAATTTCAAAATGATGTAAACTGATTAAATATAGAAATATTAATGAAATTTATGTTTTTAATTTTTTAATTTTTTTTTTTAAATTCACATTTATTTTATATATTCAAAGATAGATTTTTTGTTGCTAAAAAATTAGGGGTTCTAGTCGGCATCACCAAACAAAATGAAAATGAACTTATTTTTTCTGATTTTAATTTTCCAAATAGAAGACATATATATGTAGTGTTAAAAATAAATAAAAAAATTGATGTATATTTTTCTTGTAATAATATTTTTAAGTCCAACATACCTGAATTTGGTAGTTTTCATTCGACATCACCTTTTGTCTACTAAATTTATGATTATCAAAAAAAAAATTATATCCTTTTGGAGAAGATTGTCTCATCTAGTGAAAAATATATTTTTAATTTTTTTTTAATATCATTTAATATATATTTTTTAATTTCTAATCAATTTCTTTTTTAACTTAAAAAACCTACTCGCAATGTTTAATTAGTAAAAAATATTAAAATTAATCAAAATACAAAAAAAATTATATGTCTAGATTCGTGACTTCGAGCTCTACAAAAGGGTATTTTTTAATTTTTGTAAAAAAAAAAAATTGCCTGAAAAAAATTGAGCAGAAGTGAAAAGTTTCATAAATATAGACAAAATAGGTGATTTGGCTACCTCATCACCTGCCACATAGGTGAGTTCGACCGAACTGTTTTGATTTTTTTTGAAATATTCTAAGCTCGAGCGCTCACAAATCAGGATAATGTAGTCAATAGTCTTGGCAAATTGAATTCGACCAAACTCTTGGTGCCATTTAGGCATCACCCAGTGACATGGAGTGCCACGTGGCTGGGTGGTAGTCTGGCCGGACTACCCCCAATCAGCCCCAAGTGAGACACAACTTCATGCTTTTTCCTAATGATATTTCCATCTTTGAAGATACATCCATGGTCAATAATTAAATGAGCCTTCACTTAGGACATAGGGTTACCCCATTGAATACCTCAACTAGGCTGTGTGCATGACAAATTACACCAACTCAATGGATATAGTGGAGACCGATCATCCACTATGCCCAATTCTTTGTTCATAGGGAAATTATGTTGTTGATAGGTGTTTGCCAAAGTCAAACCCTAGGTTTGGAATCAACCCTATAATTGAATTGAAATTGAATTGAAAATGTTTGAAGGGAAATGATTGACTGAATTAATTATACCTTCAATTGATGAAGCAATGTCCTTAGGATAAATCCTCCATGTGTTGATGCAATAACATGATAAATCCCATAAAATCCATCATGAAATCATAATTGAAACATAAATGAAGATGCCTTGATGTAGTTTGTTGCTCCTTAAATCAGATTTTCTCTTGAAGTGTTGCTCTTGAATTGTAATGATAGCATAATGATGCAATAATGAGACTAGATGACGAAATGAATTGAAAGGGATGCCTTATATAGGGATTTAATAATATAATCACCTTTAGGATGACTTAGAATCATTATATTTTCACATGGAGATAGATTTAAATAGGATAGGATTGCCTTATTATCCTCTCGAAATTCAGGGCAAAAAGTGTAGGACCGTTCTGGTATTTGGTGACCTAGACTTGACAATTTCAACCTGACTTTTTAGGAATGCAAGATAATAGAGTTCTACTGCTGAAATTAAGTTTGTGTGACAATATATAATGTTTAGGTAAGGGAAACACATCTTGATATTTAAAATAGGGCAGGATCTATGATAAATTAGGATAATAAAAGATAAAAGGCACACCTTAAAATAAGGACCAAAATAATAAAGTGCTAATGTATCAAAGTGGAATAAGACTCATAAAATTGAGTTAAATATTAATTTAAATCAATAAAGGTCCTGTAATGCATAGAGGAATTAAAAATACTAAAATGGGTGCTAGGAGAATGTGAAAATGGACAACCTAATTAAAGGTCTACAATTTATGACGCTATAGGCATTAGGGGAAGTCTTGATGATCGAAGGTAGTAAAATATTAATGGATGGAGGATAGGCAAGAGAGATTTTGTATGTCAAGAGAGATGGAGTGTAAAGAAAGTAAGATTTGTATTTTCTAAAGAATCCATAGAGGTTATCCTTGTCTTTATCATGATCAAAATGAGGGTAGAGGGATTAAAAAAGATATGAGATGATGGGTAGATAGGATGAAGTGAACGAGGTGTAGTGCCCCTCCCTGATTCATCTTTCTTTTGTGCATCAATAGACTTGCTTAGACTCTATTACGATGTTTTATTGATATGTATGGATTTATTTATATCTCAAATTCTTATGATTGATGCTTGACATTTCATGTTGACATTGGATACGTTATGGTTATTCTAGATGATGATATGTCCTGGATTATTATGACGTTTGGACTCATATTTGGTGATCTATATGCACTCATTATACTTGTGTGGATTATATTTCTTATGATGATAAAAAGATATCTTGCAAATGCTAACCCCACCTCATGATTACTTTGGATGAGATGATGATATGATTGTCGTGATTATTTTACTATTGCGTTCGTGGAAGAGATGATGCGATACCACTCGTTACGAGAACGATATGACGTTGCAATTCTCTTTCACTTGTCTAACTAATTTGGGATAAATACAAATGTATATGTTGTTTTGTGGATATTGGTGGTTGCAGGATTGCAGGTACTAGACGTCGACTCCACCTGGTCTCACAAGTCTGAGCATGTCCTTAAATCCCAATGGCAAGTTGATTGGAGGTGACATGAGTTCCTTCTACACACTCTAGGCTTAGTTGATACCTTGTCAATTTAGTGTCTTGGCTTGAGTCATCATGCTAGGGTCATGTGGTATTTTATCCTACCCTATGTTGGGTTGCCTTGTGGAGTTGTGATTATTAATTAATTAATGATTAATTGATTTAAATAGTTTATCAATATTAAAATTAATTTAATGTATGGTCTTGATATTTAAATATTAATGTGTGATTTTATTATTGAAGGTTTCTTATTTATTAATATTTATTTTGTGGATTTATATTTAATTGGGTATTTATGGTTTATTTGATTTATTGATTATTTATATGATTTACCATTTTTATTTATTTATTTTATTATTTTATTTACCTACCCTCTTTTACCTTTGGCTTTTGTGAGTTGGTTTGGGAGATTATTATTATTTTATTATTTCTTACCTTGATTTTGGAGATATTAGGTAAGTTTTATTATATTTTTTATTATTTTTTATTAGCGGTGATAAGGTATGGTTTTGATTAATTTTTATAAATATAGTTTTCTGAGTTTTGTAGGGGTTCTTTTGGGGAAGAAATATTTTTTTATTGTTTGAGGATTTTGGCTCTCCATTTGGATTGGAGCCGTGATTTTTTTGGATTGTGGATTTGGTTGTTTGGATTGCACTTCTTCAAGTTTATTAGACCACTACTTCTATTTCCTAGTTGGAGATTTGCTCCATTTCTTATGCATTTTGTTTGAAAAGATTGCATATGGAAAGGAACTTTGTGATTGCTATATATTGTGAAATGGCTACTATGCTTGATGTGGTTGATGTGGTTCTTTGTTTGTGGTTTTGCTTGTCTCATTTTGGGATGTTGGTAATGAACCTTTGGCTTATTATTATATATTATCATGAGCTTTTAGTTGGGAGAGTTTGTATTCACTTTATTATTGTCTTTGGTCGTATTGTGTATCTTTGAATGTTTTTTTCATATTGGTGTTGCCAGAAATAAGACGTTTTGTGTTGAGTCAGGCTATATTTATGTTTGATCTGGTTGTTTGATCTTTTAATTCATATTGTTCTTTTGTTCTAGGTAGACTATCACCCCTATAAGTTCGTATTTGATGTAGTAATTTGGTCTTGATTTGTTTTTGAACTTAGTCAATTATTTTAATTTTTGTTTGGGTTGATTTTCACCCTTTGTCACATATGCACTAGTATGGTGTTCATATGCACTAAATTTTATCTCATATGCACTAATCTATTTGGTGTATGTGCCATTCTATTAGACATATTCATTAATTGAAGTATGTATGTGTTGTTCTAGTTTTTATTTGTGATATTTTTTAGTGTAAAAGCACTAAAATGTTGTGTATATATGCTACACTAGTTATTGAAGGCACTACTTTGTCTTGTAAATATGTCAAACTGATTAATATAGGCATTATAGCATGTAGTAAATGTGCTACAATTCTAAGCATAAGCGCTAAATCGATGTGTACTTTTTTGGATGCTTTCTGAGACAATTTTTTGAGTCTGTGTTTTTCACCAGAGGCTATTTTTCAAGTTCCCGTGTTTTCCATAAGATGTACTTGAGATGATTATGTTAGCAAAGGAAAACTGAGAGGGGGGGGGGGGTGAATCGGTTTTCATCAGATTAATCAAATTAAGCAAATCTCAGATCTAAACAATTGCAACAAGAATAAAGATAAACACAATAGCACCAACACACATAACACCAAGATTTTGATGTGGAAAACCCAGTTAAGGGAAAAACCACGATGGGAACCTACCCACAATAAGATGATACTCTATAGTAGTATGTGTAAATATTACAATGCGGAATGCACATGCATTGAGGCACACTGCCTAGAGCTCACTGGATTACATGAACTACAAATATAGCATCTCCTTATGCCTGATGACAGTTCCGGTTAAGCACATTTGTCTGCCCTGCAATAATCTCTACTCAATACACCACACCGAAGGATAAATTTTCTTATGCACACATACACCACTTTCTGATATTGCAGACATAACATTGACACCTAAATTACATGACTATACCACCTATATATATAATTCATCAACCTTGACTACAAGGTCGATCAAACCCTCAAACCTCAATTACAGAATTACATCACACGATACATATGTGAACCACCAAACCAATGTAATGATATACATGACATAACATGGACCTAAATCAAATCTCCAAATATGCATCACCATCGAAAATCTTGCCAAGATCAACCATAACACGCTACACCACCAAGAATACCACATAACACGAAGAATATCATTGGGTCGGAAAAATCACCAAGAACATGCACAATAATCAATGCACACCACCAAGACAAATATGACACGATCAATAAATACCAACAAGCACTTTAGAACAATCCACGATAGCTGCACCAACACCACTTATGCAAATCTTCATCGATCAACACGCTAACTCATAGGAACACTCAACAACAACAATTCGAACTGGAAAGACAACTTGCAGAGAACCAAAAAATGAACCATCTGAACTGAGGATACACATGAATATCAAAAACATTTTCCCAAATCTGCAACTAGAGATATGATCATACAGGAGCTCACTGGATCAAACACCAAACTCTGCCAACCAATGCATAGAAAGACTGAACTATAAACTGGATCAAATAATATGATCAGGCAATCTTTAGATCACTAAAACCAATAAGGAATGAAGTATTCCAACATCCCAAATAGATAATTCATTAATATCAACTCAATGCAATCACCAGAACACCAAACAACTCTCAACAACACAAAAATATGTTGGCATCAATGACAACAACATATCCTAGTAGCAACAATATCTAAAAATCTCCCCCTTTGGCATTGTTGGCAACATATGAATATGAAAAAAAATCAATGCAAAGGAAATAAATCAACATCAGCAATCTGCAACAAACTCCCCCTAAGACCATGCGCAACAAGGCTAAAAAATAAAGCAGTTTTTCACATGACTCTCTCCCCTTTGACAACAATGCCAAAGATAGAATACAAATTATGCTCCTCTCACAAAATTCATCCTCTAAGAAGGACAATCTCCCCCTTAAGATAAAACCACAACAAAAAATATGAACCACACACTAACTACTCCTGATGAGTAGCAACACCAACTCATCAACCCAGATAAAAGGATAAGGCTCTGAAATCGATCAGATTGATGCAACTCCATGCATCTAGTTCTCAACAGGAGGGGCAGAGACCCCTAACTTGTCTCTCAAATAAGCAAATGTATCTACAGGCAAAGGCTTAGTGAAAATATCTGCAATCTGATCCTTTGTAGATACATATTCCAATTTGACTTCTTCATCACTAACTTTCTCCCTCAAGAAATGATACTTTATGGACACATGCTTTGTTTTAGAATGCATCACCGAATTCTTTGAAATATTGATAGCACTAGAATTGTCATAATATATAATAGTAGGCTCATCATAAATCACCCTAATATCCTTCAACATCTGCTTCATCCAAACTACCTAAGTACAGTTACTAGCAACAACAATGTATTCAACTTCTATAGTAGATAAAGATACAACATCTTATTTCTTATTGGACCATGAAATTAACTTCTTTCCCAAAAAGAATGTTCCATCGGTAGTTCTCTTCCGATCATCAACATCACTTGCCCAATCAGCATCAGTATAGGCACATAGTAGGAAATCATCATTCTTCGGATACCACAAACTATAGTCAATAGTCCCCTTCAAATATTTGAAAATCCTCTTCACAATAGTAATATGAGTCTCTTTAGGATCTGATTAAAGTATAGCACAAAGTAAAACAACGTGCATAATGTCTGGTCTAGTCTGAGTTAAGTACAATAATCCACCAATCATAGAACTATACAAAGTCTGATTAACTTTCTAAGATTCATCATTCTTAGATAATTTGCATCCAATCACCATAGGAGTTCCAACAGCCTTAGAATCAGCTAATCCAAACTTCTTCAACAATTCCTTCACATACTTAGATTGAGAAATGAAAATACCTTTACCAGTACGAGTAATCTGCAATCCTAAGAAGAATTTCATCTCACCTATCATAAACATCTCAAATTCCTTTTGCATATCATCAACAAACTTCATACTCAAATCATCATCACCACCAAAAATGATATCATTAACAAAGACTTTAACAATCAAAATGTTATCATTATCAACTTTGAAATATAAGTTACTATCAGCAGTACCTTTGTAGAATCCCAACTTCAACAGATTCTTATCCAATCTAGCATACCAGGCTCTAGGGGCTTGCTCCAGTCCATACAGAGATTTCTTCAATTTGCATACCATATCTCCTTCATCAGATAAAGAAAATCCATCTGATTGCTCAATGTAGACTTTCTCTTCCAAATCAGCATTCAAAAAGGTTGACTTGACATCCATCTAATATACCTTAAGATTCTTGTAAGCAAAATATACACGCAACAACATAAAAGTTCAATTCGATATAGGAGCTAAATTTTCTTCATAGTCTATACCTTCCATCTGAGAACAACCTTTCATACAAATCTTGCTTTGTTTTTGACAACTTCACTAGATTCATTCAGTTTATTCCGGAATACCCATTTAGCACCAATAACATTCTTGTCTTTGGGCCTTAGAACAAGCTCCCAAGTGTTATTCCTTTCAATTTGATTCAACTCTTCTTCCATTGGTCTTAACCAATTTTCATCTTTATATGCTTCTGCAACATCCTTAGGTTCAATCTTTTAAATCAAACATATCTCTTCAGCTGTAATCCTTCTCCTAGTCATCACACCTTTATTTTTATCACAAATGATCTAATTTTCTAAATGATTCAGTCTTACATACCTTAGAGTCTTTTGATTGTTTTGATTTTTAGACTCTTACACTTCTTCACCGATAAGAGTAATATATGGATTAATTGTCTCCACAAGATCAATTTGCTTCAAGATCTTAGTCTGCACAGGCTTAGGAATATCTTCATCATCAAAATCATAACTGCATGCTCTGATCTGCTTTCCAAGACATTCATCGACCTTCACATTTGCACTCTCAATTATCTTCTTTAGTATCTTATTAGAGCACCAGTAGGTCATGCTCTTAGTAGAATATCCCAAGAAGATTCCTTCATCACATCTTTCTTCAAACTTTCCTATATCCTTATCTCTCTTGATATAACATTTTCTCCCAAATTTTTTGAAATATCTAATAGTAGGAACATGACCAAACCATATCTCATAAGGAGTCTTACTGGAATCACCTTTAATATGCACCCAGTTGAATGTATAAACAACAGTGCTAACAACTTCTCTCCAAAAGTTCTATGCGACATTTCCTTCAATCAACATAGTCCTTGCAACATCTAAGATAGTTATGTTCTTCCTTTCAACAAATTCATTCTCCTGAGGGGTTCTAGGAGTAGATAACTATCTTCTAATTCCATTCCTCTCACAGAATGTATCAAACTCTCCTGATGTAAATTCTCCTCCTCTGTCAGATCTTAGGCATTTCAGCTTCAATCCACTCTCAGTCTCCACTATCTTTGAATATCTTGAATTTCTCCAATGCTTATGATTTATCCCTTTAGAAGGTAACCCACATCATCCTTGAGTAATCATCAATCAACAACATGAAATATCTATCTCCCTGCATGCTTCTCACCCTAGTAGGACCACATAAGTCAGTATGAACTAGATCTAGCAATCCATTAGATGAATACAACTTACTCTAAAATGAAATTTTTGTTTTCTTTCCCCTCTGACATTCCTTACATACTGGATTAGTAGGCTTCATAATCTTAGGCATATCTCTAACGACTTGAGTAGAACTTATTTTTACCATGTAGTCAAAATTAACATTTCACATTCTCCTATGCCACAACCAACTTTCATCAATCTGAGCAATCAAACAACTTTTCTCACAAGCATTCAAATGAAATATATTACCTTTAGTCTTAGTACCTGATGGAATCCCTATATCGGAGACATTTAGGATCTTACATTTACCATTCTGTAATTGCAAACCATATCCCTTGTCAACCATGTGCCCAACACTCAAAAGATTATGCTTCAAACCTTCAACATACAAGACATCATCGGTATTATGCTTACCATTGAAAGATATAGAACCTCTACCAAGAATCACACAAGCTTTGTCATCTCTAAATCTCACTATTCCACCATCATACCTTTCTATACTTACGAATTTTCTCTGATCACCTGCCATATGATGTGAACAACCGCTATCAATCACCCATTCATCTTTCTCTTCAATCTTAGCAGCTAAATCTTTCTCTTCAACAATGTAGCTTGTAGGATTCACTGATACCAAATCATCTTCCTTGATAGCAATAAATACAAATTCATCTTCTAAATTCTCATTCTCTGATTCCTCATTTATCACACCTTCATCAGCAGCATAATAGTATGTCTTTTGATTTTTGTACTTCCAATGGTTCTTATAGGGCTTATCATTCTTTTCAAGCTTCTCATATCTATCATACTTGTCAGATCTATCACGTCTTTCAAATTTATCATGCTTATCATATCTAGACATCCTCTCAGGGCACCTAGAAGCAAAATGTCCTATCTTATTACAAAAGAAATATTTCAAAGGTAAATTTCCATCATACTTACCGGCTCCTTTAGGCAATCTTTGAGCAATAAGAGCTTCTAGCTCATCCAATTCTCTTTCTTTCTCTTCCATCTGTCTCTTTTCTCTTTCAAATCTGGATACCCAATAAGAACTTTCTCTCGGATCATACTTCTATTTCCCAGATATAGAGGCTCTGAATTCAGTCTCTGATTTACCATGTGATTCTCTGAATTCACTCAACTCAAATGCAGTAAGTTTTCCAACCAACATGTCTCTAGTCATAGTAGTGACACTTCAGATCTTATCAATAGTAGCTACCTTATGTTTATAAGTAGGGGGCAATGATCTCAACACCTTAGCAACAATCTCATCTTCTTCAAGGGTTCCACTGACACATCTGATATTCATGACAAGATCATTCACCTTAGCCATAAAGGTTGATATGTTTTCATCTTCCGCTACCTTCAATGCTTCATACTTTTCTTTCAAACTCTGCAACTTAGCAACTTTAAATTGCACATCTCCTTCATACAAGGTCTCTAGCTTCTTCCAGATCTCATGTACAGTCTGCAAACCCATCACATTAGTCATCTCTGAATCAGTTAAGGCACTCAACAATGCTTCCTTATCTCTTATGTTGTGTTCAACATCCTTCATCTTAGTAGCAGTAACCAGTCCATTCTGAGGAACATTGTAAACATTCTTTGTGATCTTCCAATACTCTTGTCCAAGATATTTCAAGTGAACTTCCATCCGGTCCTTCCAAACAGTGTAATTTCTTCCATCAAATCTAGGAATCTCCTTCTTGAACACATAAGTTGCCATCTCGGATCTCCTCAAGCGGTCAAGCTTTTTTCAAAGGATCTAGCTCTAATACCAATTGTTAGCAGCAACCGAGAAGGAAAAATGAGAGGGCGAGGGGGGAGGTGAATCAATTTTCATCGGATTAATAAAATTAAACACAATCTCATATCTAAAAACTGCAGCAAGAATAAAGGTAAACACAATAGCACCAACACACATAACACCAAGATTTTGACGTGGAAAACCTGGTTAAAGAAAAAACCATGGTGGGAACCTACCCACAATAAGAAGATACTCTGTAGTAGCATGTGTAAATATTACAATGGGGAATGTACATGCATTCAAACACACTTCCTAGAGCTCATTGCTCAAAATAAGATGACCCAAAAGGCTACAACCCTTCAGGAAAGGTTCACTACCTTACAGTAAGATTCGAACTACAATCTGGATTACATGAACTACAAATATAACATCTTCTTATGCTTGACGACAGTTCCGGTCAAGCACATTTGTCTACCTTGCAACAATCTCTGCTCAATACACCACATCGAAGGATAAATTCACTTATGTAAACATACACCATTTTCTGATAATGTAGACACAACTTTGACACCTAAATTACATGACTATACCACCTATATATACAATTCATCAACCTTGACTACAAGGTCTATCAAACCCTCAAACCTCAATTATAGAATTACATCACATGATACATATGTGAACCACCAGACCAATATAATGATATACATGACATAGCATGGACCTAAATCAAATCTCCAAATATGCATCACCATCGAAAATCTCGCCAAGATCAACCGCAACACGCTACACCACCAAGAATACCGCATAACATGAAGAATATCACCAGATCAACAAAATCACCAGGAACACACACACGAATCAATATAGGCCATCAAGACAAATAGGATGCGATCAAGAAACACCAAAAATCACATTAGAACCATCCACAATAGCTTCACCAACACCACTTATGTAAATATTCATCGATCAACACGCTAACTCATAGGAACACTCAACGAAAACAATTCGAACTAGAAAGATAACTTGCAAAGCACCAAATCACAAACCATCTGAAATGAGGATACACATGAACATCAATTTTTTTTTCCCAAATCTGCAGACAAAGATATGATCATACCAGAGCTCACATGATCAAACACTAAACTCTGCCAACCACTGCACATAAAGACTAAACTATAAACTAGATCAAATAATATGATCATGCAATCTTTCAGATCACTGAAACCAATAAGGAATAAAGTATTCCAGCATCCCAAAAAGTTAAATCATCCATATCAGCTCAATGCAATCACCAGAACACCAAACAACTCTCAGCAACACAGGAATATTTTGACACCAATGACAACAACATATCCTAGCAACAACAATATCCAACAGATTACTTGTTCCAGAAATGGATTATTTATATTTTTATGGGCGAGAAAGAGGGATTATACCTTGATTTTGATTTATTTTATTTCTATGATGCTCTTGGTTGAAAGTTTATGTTATGAGATTATGGCTTCATGATTCAGATGAGTCTATGGATCCTTGTATGGATATTATCTGGAATTTTGTTAGAGCCTTTTTGTTTACGTATGTTGTTTACCCTAAAGTCTTGGAACATGGTTAGGGGGAGTGGGCTTCCCAGTGATTACCAGGGTCATGAGAGATAGGTTACCAAGAGGTTCCTTGTAAGGATGCTTGTGGGTCTAGGCTGCTAGGAAATCTCATTGGAACTTTTCTTTCTTAAACAAGTGATAATCTTAATAATTAATTTAGATGGGTTGGGAATTAGGATTCATCTAAACAAGATAATAAAATGGTTTTGGTGCCACACTCATGGCCTTGGAGTTCTAGTTTAGGCATAGGATGATCTTTGGGAAGGCCTTGACAAAGGCAAATTGAACTCCCTTGATTCTCTCAAAGATTGAGATGATTCTGCATGGTTATTAGGGGTGCTGGGGTAGAGACCCGATGATCTCTCTTCTTTTGTGAGGATAGCCTGTGATGACACTCTTCCCTACACGTCTCCTTGTTCCTTATGCCTTGTTTTGTTGGGTAGCCTCTTGGAGTTTTGTGCTTTTGTTTTAGCCTTGTGTGATGGATTGGATTATTGTTCTTGTGGTTGCATTTCAGTTGCGTTGTTGTTTTTTTCATGTCCCTTGGTTGTTAAGTGTCCGCCTAAGTCTAGAGTGTGTGTGGGGCCTTGTGTCATTCTCCGGAGCATGGGGGGTGGTTCCTTATTGGTTCCACATGGTCAAGTGGTTTGATGCCTTCTTCAATTGGGATGTTCTCTTTGTTGGATGTTCTAGTGCATGGATGTGGATACCCTATCTCTTTAGTTTCTACTTGGTTTCTTGGAGCAGATGTTATGTACTTTTATAGATTATAAAAGACATTATTGTAATGTGTATCATGGGATAGTCATATCCATAGATTGGAGACTATGTATCTTGATGTAGAATGGTATTGTAATCTTGTAAGAGATGTGATGTAATTGGGAAGATTATTCTTATAATTAATGTGTATGATTCTTGTTGGTTAAGAAAGATATTCTCTTATTGTTCTTGTCTTATGCCTATGTGATTATATAATGAGTATCATGGATTAATGTATGGTAATTTTATATATATAGAAATGGATTAGCTACGTTTAGGATGATGGATATATGGAATAGGAATATTTGGATTTGGTGTCTTAAAAATAAATCTAAGGTATTAAAAGTAATTGAAATAGTGATAGTACATGTTCATACTAGTATAGTTAAGTGGATGATCTTCTATGCTCTTGATCAGAAAAGAATGTTATAAGGATTAGGTTATGGTAGAGTTATTATGGTGTTATTTATATTTATGTATTAGTATTGTGTTGAGTAATGGTATTGAGATACCCTAGGGTTTGATAATCTATGTGATGTTGTTTAATTCCACTTGTGTACTTATGTTTTTATGATCACACTTTAAGTTGATTATGTGTATGTCTAGTTGATGTTAGATTAGACGTTTATGTTTATTTGAGTTACATGTGTTATATTAGTTTATTGTTTAATTTTTTTTTATTATTCTCTATTTCTTTATAAGTTGGTTAACCTATCTAGGGCATTTTGGTGGGCATTATACGAAGCTTATCATCAAATGTAAGAGTGTGAGGGGATGGGGAAATAGGAATTACTGGCTAAGATGAAGTGGGTGAAGCTTGTCCCCAAGTTTAAAGTATAGGTGGATGGGAGGGTTACATATGATTCTTATTATCTAGGTTTTCATCTTCACACTTTCCTAAGGAACTCATTTCCCAAGATATCACCATTGGATATGTTTTTTCTCTTTAATATTCTCTTTTTTTGGATTTTTAATAATTTGGGAGAGGGTGGATGAAGGTGGATATGAAAGAAAGATAATGAGATGGATAAGGGATAAGTAGATTGAGAGAATATTAGGTTGGGGTGTGGGTGGGGAAAGCATTCAAGCATCTATTTCCATATTGAGGTGGTATAAGACCATTCAAGATAACCATTAGATGTTGGTAGAAACCTTGTAGATTCAGAGGTAAGATTCTCTAAATGAGGTACATGACATGTCACTAGAGTTTGGGTGTGAGAGAATGCTTCTAAGGGAATGGATAATGGGTTGGATGGACAAGAGGTGGATTGGGAAAATACATGAATTAAAGAGGTGTGATGGTAAATGACAATTGAATGATAGACTGAATGAGATGGTGGAGTTATGAGGGAATGTTGTTAGGATAAAAATTATCACACACCTAGAGAGGTATTTAGGAAAGGAAGTTAAGATGATGGATTTTGGGACATAAGGATCTAAAATGGATTTAGGAGATAATGAAGGAACTAGGATAGTGGGCATATGGGATTGAAATAGATGTGGTAGGTTATTGGATGGAGGATAAGGGGGTTAAGGAGTAGAGGAAGTGTTTGGAGGAATATATTTGGACTCTAATTTATATTTTGTATTTGAATGCATTGCACATTTTTACTGTAGGATCAAAAAGGTTTTCGTTTTACATTTTTTCTTGGTGGACCTTTATGACCTTTGTATTTATTTAGTTTTTATATCATATTTTGCATTACTTTAAGATATCAATTTATTGTGACATGGTGATCCTTGTAATAATACCAAAATACTTTGTTTTAGATATAATTTGGGGTGCTAGAGTTACCTTACATGTTCAAATGGTAACAATAGTGATGGTAACTTAATTTCTTGTTCTCTTCCTAACCTTTAAAGTGTTCTCTCCAAATATTACAATCAATGTGAATGAAGGATAACATAAAACTAGGGTATAAGAGAGTTATGTACCATGTCTATAAAAGGTGTAATAGAATTAGAATATAAATAATAGGAAGATAATCTATCCTAATGTGAAGTCAATATAGAAAAATATGTGTTAAAAGAATGAGCCAAGTTCATAAAAGGAAGTGTAGAGAAAAAACATGAATTAAACCCTAGCAAAGCATTATTACTCAAGTATAAGTAAAACTCACTAATCAAGAATATGCCATCATCTAGAAGTGTTCATGATTAAAAGGTAAGAATAGTTTAACATGCTAGGAAGCATTGGTAGATCCATCATAATCATCATGTAAAAGTTTCCAACTAAGGCTCATAATCTCATCACACAATACTAAATAAAATAAAAAATTATCAATACGGGTACTTGAGGAACCAATTAATAATCATTATGTCATAAAGGTATCATCATGTGGGTTAGGTTAATGTGAAATTTGATCATAAGTATCCATGTATCCAACATGAGATGTAGAAAATTATCATAAATACACTCATCATCATGTAGGGAAGAAGGTGATTAATTTAAAGAACATGAATCTATGGACATGGTGCTTTCATGAAATGAAAGGAATGTTTTATCATAAAATATACTAATGTCTTACATAGGTAAATTACACGTTTGATCCATGTTTAGTGTATGCTCATCATTATAACAAGGAGTAATGCCTTCATAAGGTCTATAGGTGAATGATATAAGTATATCCAGTAGAAAATGATAAAAACTAACCAATTCTATAGAATATGGATGAAATGATGCATCTAGTAAAATATTACCTCCATAGAAAATGGATTCCTATCCATTGTTGGCCTATTGTCATTGATGCAATATAATCCAGAATATATGTCATTGATGTGGTCTGGTCCAACATACACTATGGTCTGGTTGTTTGCTCTAGTATATTATATGTGCAAAGTCTGTATACTCATTTTGGCATTTATCTCATGTAGTTATGTGATCTCGCAAGGCATCTGAGGTCCGGTCCCATCTAGAAAAATTGAAGGCATGTTTTACAAGGCAGGTTTTGGATTCAATCCTATTAATATATAAAGGACACGTATTCTACAAGGTATTTTTGACTCAAGATTGAAGCTGACATCTTATGAAGCCATTTTTCAGTTGTGTGTGGATATATTGGTCCCATCCTTTCTCCGGTTGAGCCGATTTATCAAATTTTTTGGTGCGGATATATAACCAACAGTTTTGCAAGATATAGATATAGTTGTTGAGAAACAACTAATGTGTACATATTGTATATGCAAAAAGTTTGGTGAATATGAATGTTTTTTAGGCAGTATATGTACAGTGGATGCAAAAGCATTTTGTGTACTTCAATGGAACTATGTCTCATGCATATGTCAGATGCAATTCTAGCAATTCAATTTTATATTCTAGCTATAAGCCTATCATCCTATTGTGAGCCTTTTTGTTTTTAGGTAGTGAGGCCTCCGGGTAGTGAGCCCCTCTAGCAGTGAACCATATTTTGTACTATGCAACTAGTTACATATTACACTATACTTGAGAGATCACTCTCTCCGTGGTTTTTATGATGTTGGGTTTTCCACGTATAAATCAGGTGTTATGTGTTTTATGTTAATTTCCTTTACTGCATTTAAATTATGTTATGTGATTACTTAGGTAGAAGTTTTAATAAGTTCAAGGGAATATTGATTCACCCCTCCCCTCTAAGTATTCCATATATTCAACAATTGGTATCAAAGCCAAGCCCTTTGGAAGAGTTTAACCACTCGAAGAAGATCTAGAAAGTTGAACTTATGGATTTAAGTGAAGCTCTTTGGAATGACCTTGAAGATCTTGAGGTAGTAAAAAGTTAAAACAAAGATCTAAAAGAAAATATTCAGCTGGCGAATGAATGCAATAACAAGCTAAGAGAACAAATCCGAAAGTTTAAAATAAGGCATAAAGAAGTTAGTGAGGAGCTCAAGCAAGCAAGCAACACTATTGTAGATTTAAAAGCCAAGAGTAAATATAATGAGAAGACCAAGGAGTACTTAAACAAAATGGTGAAAAACAAATTAGAGGAGTGCAAAAAGCTAAAACAAGAAGTAACATCTCTAAAGGTAGATTTAGAGAAAGCAAAGAAGCATGAAAGTAAACCTGGTTCCAGTAAGTTTGATAAAATGATAGCTGTGAAGATGCCTTTGGAAAACAAAAAGGATGAAAGATTAGAATCAAACGAATGTTCACTATCCAACATGAATCACAAAGAGGATCCACTTCTAGAAAGAGTAGTAGAGTCCAACAAATCCACCAAAGAGGATAAAGGTAATTCACCGGTCGAGCAACATGAAAGTAATAATGACTCTTGTTATAAATGCAATAAAATAGGTCATAAGGCAGTAGAATGTAAGAATAGTATGAATTGAAATGATAACTTCTTCTCCAGTAGATGTTATGTGTGTAATAAATATGGTCATAAAGTTAATAAATGTAAGAAATCCTATTATAGATAAAAATAAACATAATCACTTTTAGGGCAGATATTATACATGTAAGATTTTTGGATATAAATCTAACCAGAGCAAGTGAAGATAAGCTCCAATAAATTTAAGATGCTATAACTACAACAAATTCAGACACATGGCAGGGCAATGCAGAATGAATGAGTTTAAAGCTCTGAATAAACCGATGAAGAGAATCAATGTAGAAGATGTGAAGGCTGAGATGAAGAAGATCTAGAAGAAGAAAGAAACTGTGGAAGCACCTAGCTCCGGTGCAGGTACTTCATCTAGAAATTGAAGAACATGTGGCTTTGGCCTAGGGGGAGTAATAAAAAAATATCCTCTTTCCCTTGCCAAAGAAAGTAGGGTTGTTGTGAAAGCCTAGTGGAGAGTGTGTAAATCTGGTAATATGCAACGAGTTATAACTCATCACAAAAGTCCAATGAATCATTGTGCAAATTGAGGTAGTGTGTAAAGAAGTTGAGTAGCAAAACAACTTCCTACACCAACCTTGAGAGGAAGATTATGCAATTTGTTTTACAAATCGTTACAATAGTTACTAAAAGTTAAAATAAATAAATATAATATCATGCATCCTACAACACAACAACACAGTGATTTACATAGGAAAAATCCTTTCGAGAGAAAAACCCCACACTCCAAAATTAGCTCAATATATTATTCATCAATCAATAACAAATTACAATATACTTGCAGATCAAGCTCTTCACAAGAGTACCACTAATCAGAGACTCGAAGGTAACACAATAGCCATAAGACTCTTACACATAACCTCTATCTCACACACCTCATATATAGGAGATACAATACAAGAAACTGTCAAATGGTATTACAAAACCATGGGCTAAAACCACCCAATAAAGTAGAGCCCACCTTATCTCCATTCTAAATGACCTATGACATGTCAAAACACACATCAACATGTGTTCCTCCCTTTTATAGATCATTTATGTGTTCGATGCATTTTATATTTCCTATTTTAGGAGTCTAAACTTCTGGAGGCCATAACTTGTGAACCGAGTGTTCGATTGACGAACTGTTTGATGCATCAGAATTCTCATGAAGTGCTCTATCACCTTGTCACCCACTACACCAGTTACACCCACTTTTTAGGGTGTTCTGGAGGGTCTAAAGTCCTCAAAATCAAATTTCAACCTTTCATCACACCCTCCAAAAATGAAAACTTTAATATCTTCAAAACTAGTTATGATCTTGCGACAAAAAAATGTTGGCATGCTTATCTAGCCAAACAAAAGATTTGGGGAGAATTTCGCACCATTTCATACTCAAATGAAAACTTACTATAAATAGTAACTTCATGTACATGCAATGTTGAGACTCCATTTTCTCAACATAGTGAATGACAATGCACAAGCATTTAATGCGAGCTAGTGGATGAAAGGTTAAAAAAGGTTTTTTCAACAAATCTTATCTCATCGAGAATAAAATAAGGATTGTAAGTGTTGAAGGCAATCGAGGCAATTAGGGTTTCCTAGAAAATCAGTCTAAGTTGAAATATGTTGAAATTGAGACCATGGCAACTCCTATTGTTGTTGATATTACAACTGATCCTCGCCCAGTATTTGAGAAAACTCCATATAAGGTGATGGAGGTCAATCCAGATAGTGCATTTTTAAGTATACCCATTGGATTTGTGTTTGCTAAAGATATCCAGTCATACATTCATGTGAAGCTTGATGAATTCAGTCACCATGGGAAATTGTTGGATATGTGGATAGACAAGATGGTTGGAAAGTACGGTTAGGTAAAACCTAAATTCAAAACCCTAGTTGAAAAGAAATTGAATACTTGACATGATTTTCCCAATTTTTGCTATGAAGAATAATGGGCTAGATTGGTGATGAGTAGATTCCACGATGAGTTCTTGTGGTTAGATCAAACCCATCTTATCACTAATTAATGAGGTCTATTATTGGTTTGAGTGATTCCGGGGACATTCCTGCTTCGAAATTAGCAAGGAACAAGGATGTTATGGACCTGACAAGAGCAACCCATGATGGGTGTTCTCTGTCTATCCCTTCCATTAAGAGAACAATGGTAAAGTATCTGTCAATGCTGATAGGAAATAAAATATACTTCACCAACTAGGACAACTCCATTTCTGCTACGATCGTGAACATGGGTTATGAGATAGCTAAGTTTAACAAGGATTTTGATCTCTACGAAATCCTAAGGTAGCAATTCCTGGAAAACCTTGCGCAGTGTAGAAAGAAGAAACACCCTTTCAAGTATGGAACCCTAGCATTATGTATCTCGTTCTATTTTCTACAAGAGATTCCTGGTCAAGGAAAAGTGCTTTGGTCACTGGCCAGATCGGTAGGTCACTAGATTGCAGATAAGCTGAGGAGATTTTTTAATGATAGGACAAGGGAAGATGCATTCACCACCTATTTCTCCCTTTTCCAAATCAATATGCAAAGGAGACAAAGGATTCTGAAGGAAATGGTTGAGAAATACAAATATGATTTCACTTTTGTGTTCATAACCAACAAATGTTTCATGGAAGCCGTTGTGCCAAGGAAAATTTGGATTCCACCATTTGGCTATGAGGTTACCGAGGAAATGATAGAGGGTACAACTCAAGTATTGCTGAAGACCTCCATGGATGAAACACAAGAATAGTTTGGAAAAGTAGCCAAAAATTATTTGAAGATTCACATCCAACATTCAAAGAAGACCCGAGAAAATAATGTAAGGAAAGTCATTCAGGGGTCAATCGAAAAAGCAAACATAACTAAAGAGGAAAAAACTAAGTATAGGCATTCTGGAAGATTTGTTGGCTCATCCAGAACCTCTGGAGAAGAAAAGAATCCAAAGGTACTTCCTTCATCCAGTTCCCCAAAGGGAAAGAAGCTAAAAGGAAAACAATAGAAATTGAGTTTGAGGAAGAAGAAGAACCAGTTGAATACGAGATACACACTTGGAAGCCAAAAGTCAAGAAATTCAAAAGATGCCTTGATGTAGATAGCTTGTTTGAATCAATTGCCCAAGGAGAAAGCCTAAAAGAGGCAGGTAATCTCTATAATGAGGCCAACAATGAAGATAAAAATAGTATAGTAAAAGCCTTTTTACTAAATTGTGTTAAGTTAGATGCAGTTGCAGAACAATTTAGAAAGGATATACTAGTTGAATTTTTAGAAGAATTAATTAGAATTAGATAAATTGCAAGAGAAGAAGAACAAGTCATTAAGGATCCTATTTTTGATTTTGTTGGTTCTGCCCTTTCAGAGGAAAATAAAGCCAGTCTTATAGAAGCCTATAAGACAGAGTTAAGGACAAAGAAAGGTCTAGGTAATCTTATGTTAGGAGAACCTAATACTAAGGAAAAAATTAAGGAGGAAATCACTGAAAAGGTAATGACTATAGCTAAGAACCGTGGTATGTTACCCACTACTGATTCCGATACTCTTATCGGTGAATCTAAGGACATGAATTCTAATCCTATATATAATGTACCTATTATGAATGATGAAATAAATGCACCTAGAACTTTTGTTGATCCTTTGGTAAAAATTGATTCTGGAAAGGATAAAGAAATTGAAAGCTCAAGTTACAAATGTTAAGGACATGTGACAACAAAACAAGAGAGTCATGAATTTGAGCCCAAGGATACATTAGAGGAAAACACGAAGAATCCAGACATTAAATCAAGTGAAAATGTGACCGAGACCATGACTAAGGTTGGTACCAATACCAACACAACTGATGACTAGAGTTTGTTTGCTTCACCTTTGAACATCCAATCCATAGATTCTTCCAAGTTGATAGTTGACTTTACTAAAGTTGATCCGATACAAAAATTTCAGATTGGAGAAGCTTTTTTATCCTCTACCAAACAAGACTTTATAGGTGAGTCTCAAAAGAAAGAAAAGCTTGTTGAAGAATTGCTTACTGCACTTCATGCTGCTATGCCTGAATGTGAATTAGATCTGACTGCTCCCAGTGCTGAAAATGTAAAATGCTGATAAGTTCTTTGAAAATCCATTTAGAAAAATTGAAAGAAAAATATGAGAAAGGGAGAGAGGAAGACATAGAGAAACTGTTACAAGAACTTAAAGGTAAATGTGAGGCTACGCATCAACAACTCACCCAATTTATCTCTCAAGGTCAATCATATTTGTCAAACAGGGATGCACTTTTCTTATACAGTCTTCAGTGGCCAGATGCCACAAAAATTATTAAAGATGAAATGAACATTATTGAAGACAAAATCCGACAGGCCTATGCCAGCTACTGGTTATCTTAGGATCTATCCAACTCTGGCAGATCAATTATTGAAGAACTGTACAAGAAATATTATGAGTTGCCACAACAAAGAGATGATTTTTTTCTTCCTTTAGGTCAATTGTGGGACATGAGCAGTGAAAGCATATCAATTATGGACCATAGACTTTCCAAAGCTTTATAGTTCAAGTATTCTGACCCCGGTTCAATACAAGAAGCAAAGTAGATGCATGTGTCCTTGCAGGTGCAGATTGAGTTCCTGACAGAGGCTATCTCACATTGGGACAAGCATAAAGACTCTTGGACCACACATGTTCAGAAGATTAAGTAGTTCTTCGGTTAACTTTGGTTGTCTCCCTTAGGGGGAGTTAAGTTTATGAACATTTATTTTCTTGGTTTTTGCCCTTTTTCATTGCTATCAAAGGAGGAGCAGTGTGCAATGTTATGTTTGTTAAGTTATTTATGCAAAAATTGTAGACAGTTTCAGTTGTTGTTTCGGCTGTTAGTTTTAGCTTTATTTTTCTTTTGTACTTTATGTTGCCATTAATGAAAAAGGGGGAGACTGTTGGCCTGTTGTCATTGATGCAGTATAATTAGACATATATGTCATTGATGTGGTTCGGTTCGACATACACTATGGTTTGGTTGTTTGCTTCGGTATATTATATGTGCAAAGTGTGTATACTTGTTTTGGCATTTATCTCATGCAATTCTGTGATCCCACAAGGCATCTTAGGTTCGGTCCAATCTAAAAATATTGAAGGCAGGTTTTGGATCTGGTCCTATCCGGATACAAAGGAAGCTTATTCTACAAGGTATTTTGGAGTCAAGATTGAAGCCGACATCTTATGAAGCTATTGTGTAGTTGCGTGTGGATATGTTAGTCTCATTCTTTCTCCGATTGAGCCAACTTATCAAGTTTTTTGGCATGGATATATAACTAGAAATTTTGCAAGATATAGATATAGTTGTTGAAAAATAGCTAATGTGTACATATTGTATATGAGAAATTTTTTGTGAATGTGAGTGTTGTTTGGCGGTGTATGTATAGTGGATGTAAAAGCATTTTGTATACTTCAATGAAACTGTGTCTCATGCATATGTCAGATGCAATTCTAGCAGTTCAATTTTATATTTCGGCTATAAGCCTATCATTCGACAATGAGGTTTTTAGTATTTGGGCAGTGAGCCCCTCTGATAGTGAGCCACCTTTTGTACTGTGTAACTGATTACATATTACACTATACTTGAGAGATCACTATCTCTGTGGTTTTTCCCATGTTTATTTTTCCATGTATAAATATGTTGTTATGTGTTAATTTCCTTTACTGGTTTTAATAAGTTCAAGGGAATACTGATTCACCCCTCCCCTTTCAGTATTTTGGATATTTAACATCCATAACATAGAAAGTCATAAGTATATTAAGAATAGTTGTATTATATGATATAAAAGATAGGAACATGCTAAAATTCAAAATAGCTATATGTAAACTAACTAAGAATCAAAATATAAATGGAGCCATAATGGTTGACATCCTTAAGGGAGAGGGTGGGAGAAAATAGGTAGATGACTATGTATGCCCTAAATCCAATCAAAGTAAATATAAATTAAGAATGTTAGAAGATTTATAAATAGATGATAAACCATAATTTTATTAGATTAAAATATCTTTAAATTAATAAGAAACTAAGTTATGTATGAGTAAACATGTTCATCAAAATTGTAAAGAAATTTCTTAAAGTGTTACCTAGATCAATTAATTAATTATTAAAATTAATGAACACATAAACTAATCTATACAATAAAGCTAATAACATGGATATTATAGTATTAAAATATTAAATACCAATTTTAAAATTAAATGAGGGTTAGTGCACTTAGCTTTACTAATGAGAATGCCAAATAAATCTATTGATGTACTAGAATATATTTCTTTGGGTATTTGCAATGGTTGATCTCTATTTATACTTCATCTCAAGATGAAATAGTTGGGGATTTGCAATGATTGATCTCTATTTATACTTCATCTCAAAATGAAATAGTTAGTAACCTATGTGAAGGGTTGAATTTGTAGGTATAAGTCATTTTTTGTAGGCATGAATCTAATCTATGTCCACATAAGAGATTTGGTACAATGTTCATCCTTACTTCTTGATTTGCCTAGTTAGCTACTATCTACTTTTCAACAAGGAGTAACTATATTCAAGAAGAATTTTGGAAGGCTTCTAGATTGCTAGGGAATTAGTTTTCTTCATTCAACCCATAAAAATACAAATTTCCGAAAAAAAAAATGACAAGAAAAATATCTTAGCCACATAAAACATGATTTCAGGAAGAGTTAATCATAAGGTCAATAAAGTAGGGGGTAGGAGACACAAGTGCCCTAAATTGGGGAGCAATATTTGTTTGTCTGTGTTTTTATATTTAGTCAATACTAATTTGCTATTATACTAAAACACACTCTTTTTGACCATGAACCCATTAAAGGCTCAATTGAATGTTCCAATCAATGCAAATGCTTTAAATTTTTATAGTAATTTCATATGCCCATGAGAAAATATGTGTCCAATATGGGGAATAGAGAAACCCCATGAGCAAACCATGCAGAGCATGTTCTAGATAATGATTCCCCACTTCCATAAATGGGACACCGTTTTAGTGCTTCCTTAAATGTTTGAAATATGTCTGCCATAGCCTAAGTATCACCTTTTAAGACAATTAAAAATTACAAATATTATATTTTAAGATATAAAATAATAATATTATTAATAATTAGGCTTACCCTCTAAGACAAATATTACAAGAAAAGAATATATAGAGGAATTGTGAAGCATGCGCCACTATCATTATATTTCAATTTATGCTTGTCCATTTGAAAGCAACAATCATATGGTATCTCTTCATTTAAATACATTCAATGTGATCAACTTTTAATTAGTCCATAAAAATAATCCTTTTGCAGGGCCATTACTTATTTTACTTTAAAAAAATTAAAAAATTCAATTAAAGTAAGGTGGGGGAATATGACTTTAGGGAAATATACATTAAAAAAATCATGCCTTGGGAAACTATTGTAAGATGAAGACAAATGTTATAACATTTTAGGTCCACATCAACATCTTAATGTCATTATTACTAGCATTAACATTATCAAAAACATCATGTGCAATTCAAAGGTCACACAATTAGACGTGCACACATATTAATATTGATTTTAATTTTTTTGGGAGATATGAATGATTTATATAATAATGATAATGGTGTATTGACTATAATATTTGGTTATTTTATATTTGAGGAGAAGTAAGGACAAATTCACCATAAAAATAAGATAAATGTGATTTTCTAATTAGTTGTTCCAAAAATATTCCAAAACAAATTAATAAATAAAAGATAAAATAAAAAAATATACTTTTTATGTTTCTAATATTATAAAATAAAAGATTCCTTTACAAAACATTATTTGAATTTATAAATAGAAGATAAATTAATATTCTAAAAAGAGATAAATATCTTAATAAATTTATTTTAAAACTATCAAGAGGTTATAAAATTAGTATTGATTATTTATTTATTAAATTAAATATTATTATAATTAAATTAATCATATGTTATGTTTATTTAATTTATAATATTAGAATAGATATCTTAAATGCATCTACTTAAATGATGTAGAGAAGTACCAATCTCAAGGCGCTTTTATTTAAATTGTTATTGAGAATAGATAGATGCCCCAATATCTCTTTGTCTTTTAGATGGATGTATTTAAGATATGTATTCTAGTTTTATTTTATTTTGATCCTTGTTGCGTCGTCTCAAAGGGAAACTAACAATCAAGCTTGTTGGTGATGCAATTCACATTGCTACAACTTTAAAGAACAACTGATCATTTGAAGCTATAACCATCTCACATTATGTTCTCTCTAGGAATAATGTGACAATACACATATTTCATTAATTTCCATCAAAATCTTTTGACTCTAGCCTAGATCAAAAGATCTCAAGAAATAGAAGGTATCAGGACTTTGATTTCCTCTCTTTGTGGCTAGGACCCTAATGAAATCTTTATTTTTTAATAAAATGGGAGTTACCCCCATTGGTAGAAGTTTTCTAGTATGCACGCACGCGCACATGCACGCACACACACGCGCGCACACACACACACACGCACACACGCACACACACAGACACAGACACAGACACAGACACAGACACAGACACAGACACAGACACACAACACACAACACACACACACACACACACACACACACACACACACACACACACACACACACACACACACACACACACACACAAGTGTAATGCTCACAACTTCTATCTGGATCTAGCTATTGTCGAAACTAATTCTATAGATGACTAATTACTCAATTCAATGTATTGTTGGTGTCTTTCAATCCTTGAAAAGTAAAAAAGAAAGTAGTGCCAAAACCAAAAGGTTTTGTACTATTTTTTCCATCACACACACGCAAATCTGTATTTATTTATTTATGTTATTTATTTTATTTTTGTTTGAAGAGATATTTTTTAGTTATATTTTTTATACATAAGTTTTAATTTTATTTAAAATCATCATTAATTATTATGTTTTGTTTTTACTTTGAAAAGTGTAGTAAATATTATATACTCATGTTACTTTTTAATAGTTTTATTTCTAGGGATTTTGCCTCATTTGTCTTGTCTTATTCATAATTGTCGAAAGACCAGGTTTTGGGAGGAAGTTTGGAATGGCTTGTTGGCATTGCATGAAGATTGCATTAATGAAGTATAAGTGTTGTCATTGATGTCAATTGTAACGAGTAATGGAGTTGTATTGCAACCGACAGTGATGTTGTAATGCAACCGATAGTTGAGCAGTGAAGGAAACCGGTATTACTATTGAAGCAGTGAGATCAACCAGTAACCCTAACCTGTTGATATGTCAAACCCTAACCGATGGAGCTTGGTGAATCGGTTGTGTTGATCTATAATCGAATGGTGATCAAAGATGATTATGCCATGTATGTGTGATGCACATGATGAGTTTCAAAGTGGTTTTGGTGCGTAGAGATAACTGTTTTATCTTGGGAATGAGCGAGTACATTGCATGAAGTGGAAACCACGTGATGAGTTACAGGATCCAATGTGCGGTGATCCAGGAGCGGTCGAGGTTGTCTTGAACAATGTCTAGATGATTACTATGTAATATAACAATCATGTTTGAACATATTTGTTTGTAATCTCTATGAGATCTTAGGTTTTGTGATGTGTTACCGACCTATTGTTTTTCTTATAAGGTCGATGAGTTTGTTTGTAATAGTGTTGGCAATTTTGGTTAAGTGTGTCAGTGTGATTGATTGTCGAACCAAAAGGAGTATCTACAGAATGTGTGAAGGCAGATAGGAGCATAAAAAAGATCTGATCAAGCATAGTAGTGCTATTACCAGATCAACAAAGACCCTGTTGTTCTCTAACAATTACAATAGTTAAATCCCTTAACCACATAAGCTTTAACTGGCTTGGTGTTTTCTAAATCTTCTAACTAGGTGATCCATTAGCTTGGATTTGAAATCCTCTATCGAGGTTAATCCTAACAGGGTATTGCCTTTAATAGGGTATTGTAGTCAATCCCTTAACCGGGTGGTCCTTAACCGGATCTGTTCCTAATAGGACATTTTTGTAAAGCTTCTAACAAGGCTTGGCTCCTAATAGGGTGAACTTCAGAAGAGTTTAAAATACTTGTGGGTATTCATCCCCACCGTGGTTTTTTTCATTTGGATTTCCACGTCAAAAATCATTGTGTCAAGTGGTAAATGATTTTGTGGTTATGTTTTGATATGGATAATTTGTTTAAATGGTAAAACCACTTAGATGTGTTTAGATGACCGAAAGTGATCTGAAATGTGATATTACTAATGATATTAAAGTGGTTTGATGGTTTTGTTAAATAATATTTGAGTTTCAGATATGTTACACTGTTTTATTGGTATTCTAGTCAATCAATATACATGACTAGGTAGTTGTAGTTTATAGTACAATGTTTAAACCGATTAGTTCAGTGATTGATTTATGAGTTGGGATTGAGTTTGGTGAAAGTTTAGTTTATTTTCTATCTACTAATTCACCCCCCCTCTCAGTAGTTGACCAGATCATTATTGATTCATCATATCATCAATTGGTATCAGAGCATTTTAGGTCCTCTTGTGTTTAAGCCTAATAGCTTGAGGTAAAGATCTAGAAGAACATGATGAAGAAAGAAGGTCCAAAGTTCAATAGGAAAAAATACAAAATCTGGAGTAATAGAATGAAGATCTATATCAAGAGCTTAGGAAGTCAATATTGGGAACATGTTGTTACCAAATATAGCTTGCCTAGTGGGATTTTGTCAGATGATCAAAAGAAGGAGCAACAGGAGAATAATCAAGCATTGGAGGCCATTATCAGTTCCTTGTCTGATTCAAAGTATGTTGATGTCCATGGTTTGGAGGCTGCTTATGAAGTGTGGAAGAAACTTGAGGATATCTATAGCGGTGATGAGCATGTGAATATTGCCAAAGAGGAGAGTCTGAAAGGTAAATTTGATGACATGTAGATGGTTGAAGGTGAGAATATTCAACAGTATGGTCAGAGGATCAAGGAGATAGTCGATGAGATCAAAATTGCTTGTGGTACAGTGGAGGATACCATAGTGGTTAACAAGCAGTTGAGAACCTTTCTACTAGTCTACGCTATTCGAGTTGTAGCCATTCAGGAACTCAAGTCTATTAATAAAAAAAAGGCAACTCTTTACTCCATCATTGGTAAACTAACTACATTTGAATTAAATGGTTATGATGGAAGTGTTCATAAATCAAAATCTGCATTTAGAGCTTCAGTTTCTAACCCATTGGTAAGGAAAAATAGAGAAGCTAGTCACAATCATGAGTTCAAATCCAGCAGAGAAGTTGATGATGAAGATAGTCTGATTGAGCTTGAAGCATTGTTAGCCAAGCAGTTACCCAGAGGTATCGAAGTACAGAGGTAAATTACCTTTGAAGTATTTTGCATGTAACCGGATTGGACACATTGCAGCTAACTGTCCAAATAGAGATAATGAGCAAAAACATGAGAAGTATAAGAAATACAAAGGCAAAGGTAAAAGAGATTGTCTCATTGCAGTGGATAGAGGAATTACAGATGAGGAATCTGAGGATGATGCAAATGAGGACATTTTCTTTGTTGCCATTAAAGAGGAAACATCAGATCAGAAGGCATTAGTCTCTCGCATGAATAGTTTTGATGATTGGGTTATAGACAGTGGTTGTTCACACCACATGACTGGTGAACGAAGTGAGTAAATTACTTTTAAGGAATTTGATGGAGGTATTGTGAGATTTGGAAATGACTCACCTTGCATGGTAAAAGGAAAGGGAACCATCTCTCTTAATGGAAAGAGCAGTGCAGATGATGTCTACTGGGTTGAAGGATTGAAACACAATCTTTTCAGTGTTATTCAATTCAATGACATAGGTTATCCAATGGAATTCAAGATTGGAATGTGCAAAATCTATGGAAGCAAAGGTGAACTAGTTGCAATTGGCAAGCAGACAAAAGGTAACTTGTTTCACCTAAATTCTAAAGTCAACAGTTGTTTAATTGCTAAAGTAGAAGATAGTTGGATTTGGCATCAGAGATTTTGTCATGTAAATTTTGATAACATTGTAAAAGTCAGTAAGTCCAAATCGGTAAGAGGTTTGCCTTAGTTGGACAAACCGGTGAATGCTTTGTGTAAGGAATGCCAGTTAGGGAAGATGACATCCTCAACTTTTAAGAGAAAATCTTTCTTAGGAGAACATTTGCTAGATTTGGTTCATACAGACCTCTAAGGACCAATAAGGACTAGGAGTATTCAAGGTGATCGATATTTTATGATCTTTGTTGATGATTGCTCAAGAATGATGTGGGTCACATTCTTGAAGGACAAAACAAAAGCCTTCAACAAGTTTAAGGCATTCAGAGCCTTAGCTGAAAAGGAGAGTGGAAAGAAGATAAAGTGCTTAATAACTGATCAAGGTGGTGAATTTACTTTAGAGTAATTCACTAGATACTGTGAAGATAGTGGAATTAAGAGGCAACTTTCTGTACCTAGGACACCTAAACAAAATGGTATTGCAGAGAGGAACAACTAGTCAGTTGTTGAAGCTACTAGAACTATGCTAATACAAGGAGGTGTTGCTAAGAATTTCTGGAGAGAAGTTGTCAGCACATCTGTCTACACAATGAACTGGATATTGGTTAAAAGAGATAAGGATAAAACTCCTTATGAATACTGGCATGGTAGATCACCTAATGTCAGTTATTTTAAGATTTTTGGCAGTAGATGTTTTATCAAGAGAGGTGACTATTGTTGTGCCTGTGAAGTGTGTACCTATTATACTTGCAGCTGCAACACAAAACACTCAATAAATCATTACAAGCAATAGTTAGAAAATTAATCAATGAAAGATAAAACCATAGCTAATCGATCTATTGCCTCCTAGTAAATGCGAGAATGAATTTTGCTCTTAGATCTGATTATGCAAATTCCAGTGACTTGACTACACTTAAATGGAGGGTTTAAATGATGAAGATGCATGATCTAGAAATGATAGCATGATTAAGCTACATGATTTCATGATTATTCTAGAAAATAAGCTAGAATGAAGATGCAATTAAGCTAGAAATAAGCTAGATTTAAGCTAAAATTTATCATGATAACAATGTTAAGAATGATTTGCTAAGAGCTATATGCCTATAGTAACAATGATTGAATGCAAATGAGATATGTTGAATATGATGGATGCAAAAATTATATGAATTGGGACCCTTTGTGCTCCAAAATGGGGTCTATTTATAGGATTTCCAAGGCTAGGGGTGATGTGGCATGAATAAATGGTCGAGATTTGATCTGAAAATATTAATGGTTAAATTGGAGGTGGGTTGAGAAGAGGTTGGATGAAAGGGGACAATTGGTGGTAGGTAGGAGAAGGGGTTGGATGAAAAGGAACATTGTCATCTCCATGGTGACAAGTGTCAAGAAGCTTCTAGAAGAGGTTAGATGAAAGGGAACACTTAGTGACAAGTGTCACAAAGCTTTGCTTATGAGAGGGAAAAGTGTTCAAGGAAAGGGGACATGGTGGTTAGGATGTGCAAGCTAGGATGGAGTTAATTAAACCCAAGGTTAGATGGAATGAGTTAGGCTTAGAAGGGGTTAGGTTAGGTGATTAGAAGTTAGGAGAATTTGAATTTAAAAATTCAAATAATAGGAAAAGGCTAATTAATTTCAAAAACTCATGAATTTCATTTGTTTTAATTAATTAAAGGATTTAGAAGAAATGAATTTGATGGGGGGAATTAATTAATTAAAGGGGATTATGAAATGAACCTATTAAATAAATCCTTAGATTTATTAATAAGTAGATGAAAGGGGGAATTTAATCAAATTGCTTAGTGAATTCAATTAAATTGGGGAGGGAGATTAATTAAATAATTGCTTATTCAATTAATTATCTTCAGACCATTTTTAGGTGTATACAACTATGTTGGTAAGTTTGATGCTAATAGTGATGAAGACATATTTCTTGGTTACTCCACCAAGAGAAAAGCCTGCAAATGTTACAACAACCAGACAAGGAAGATAATTGAATTTGCTAATGTCTGAGTGGATGAGTGTCCTGAAGATTCAAGAGAAACCAGTGAGGAGAAGAAGGCAGATGAACCTTACATTATGATTTTGGAGCCAAAACCGGTAAAGCCAGAAGTTGGCAAAATGAATACTATAGCACCAGTTCAACCAGAACAGGTAGATTCTACAAAAGATGAAGATAGTGAGGAAGAAGAACCTGAAGACCATGATCATGTTATTCCAAGGTATGCAAGACTTAATCATAATCCTGATCAGATTATTGGAGATAAATATGTTGGTGTGTTAACTAGAAGAAGAATAAGAGAGAATTCTTGTATGATCTCCACTATTGAGCCCAGAACAACAAAGGAAGATTTTTGAGATGATCATGAGATCAAGGCTATGGAAGAAGAGCTTGACCAGATTGAGAAGAACAATACATGGACCCTAGTACCCAGACCAGTGAACAAAAATGTAATAGGTACTAAATGGGTATTCAGAAATAGACTGAATGAAAATGAAGTAGTAGTCAGAAACAAAGCTAGACTGGTATGCAAAGGTTATGCACAAGAAGAAGGAGAAGACTATGGCGAGACATTTGCACCAGTTGCTAGATTGGAAGGTGTCAGGACTCTACTTGTATTTGCAACATATAGAGGATTCAAAGTATATCAGATGGATGTGAAGTCAACATTTCTAAATGGAGTACTGGAAGATGAAGTCTACATTGAACAACCATATGGTTATGCTTTGATTGATGCAAAAGATATGGTGTGGAAACTACACAGTGCACTATACAGTTTGAAGCAAGCACCTAGGGCATGGTATGAAAGACTACATTCACACTTGGTGAAGATAGGTTTTTAGAGAACCAATGAAGACAACAATATATATCTCAATACTGAAGGAGATAAGATACTGGTTAGTGAAGTATTTGTGGATATAATTTTTGGAGGCAATGATGACATGTGTGATGAATTTGCAAATGAGATGAAAAGTGAATTTGAGATGTCTCTAGTAGGAGAGATAAGATTCTTCATAGGTTTGCAAATTCAACAGATGAAGAATGGTATCTTTATCACACAATCCAAATATGTGAAAGAGGTATTGAAGACATTTGGAATGGGATACTGTAAACCAGTTGGGACACCAATGGTTACAAGATGTAAACTATCTAAGGAGGATGATTCTGCATCCGTGGATGTAAAGGAGTACAAGTCTATGATAGGGAAACTAAATTATGTTGTTCACAATATATCAAATATTGCTCATACAGTTGGATTAGTTGCCAGATTTCAGAAGAACCTGAAGGAGACACACACGATAGAAACTAAAAGGATATTCAGATATATGAAAGGTACTATTGATTATGGATTATGGTATCCATATGTAGGTAACTTTGATTTGAAAATCTATACAGATGTAGACTAGGCAGGAAATGTTGATGATAGGAAGAGTACAACCGAAGGAGCTTTCTTTCTTGGAGGAAGGCTAGTATCTTGGAGTAGCAAGAAGTAGAGTTGCATATTACAATCAACTGTTGAAGCTGAATATGTTGTAGCATACATGAATTACACTTAGGCAATATGGATGAAACACATTCTGGAAGGTTTTAAGTTGAGAATCTCAGAACTGGTAAGGATTTTCTGTGATAACACCAGTGCAATAAACATTTTAAAGAACTTGGTGTTGCATGCTAGAACCAAGCATATAGAGCTGAAATATCATTTCTTGAGAGAGAAAGTGCAGATTAAAGATGTGTTATTGGAGCATGTATCTACTAAGGAACAACTAGCGGATATCTTTACTAAACGTCTGCCTAAGGCTACTTTTGAGTATCTTAGAGGTCATCTAGGGGTTGTGCCCCTACATGAGGTCAATTAAGAAGATGTGGAAGACATCAGTCCCAAAGCTTATTGAAGATCTTGAAGTAGGACTGGTGTAAAGTGGAGCTACTCCACAGGGGGAGCAGCTAGTTGTAGATCAGTGAAGCTTGGAGTGGTTTACCAGCTAATATTAGTATTCACTTTGGCATTGTTGTCAAAGGGGGAGAAGAAGAATATGATTGATAGGGAGAAAAATTATAGCCAGTTACCAGTTGAAGACATGGAGACTCAATTGAAGGAGAGTACATGGAAAAATGTAAACCAGGATTCCTATACCTGTGTATGTGCATTACTCTCAATCATCACAATCAAAGGGTATTGATATTTGTATTGCCATCAATGCCAAAGGGGGATTGTTAGCATTACATGAAGATTTCATTAATGAAGTATAAGTGTAGTCATTGATGTCATTTGTAACCAGTAATGGAGTTGTATTGAAGCCGGTAGTGATGCAGTAATGCAACTGGTAGTTGAGAAATGAAGGAAACCAATATTACTATTGAAGCAGTGAGATCAATCGGTAACCCTAACCTATTGATATGTTGAACCCTAACCGATGCAGTTTGGTGAATCGGTTGTGTTGATCTATGATTGAATGGTGATTGAAGATGATTATACCATGTATGCTTGATGCACATGAAGAGTTTCAAAGTGGTTTTAGCGCGTAGAGATAATAGTTTTATCTTGGGAATGAGCAAGTACATTGCATGAAGTGGAAGCCACATGATGAGTTACATGATCCAATGTGCGGTGATCCATTAGCGATCAAGGTTGTCTTGAACAATATGCAGGTGATTACTATGTAATCTAATGGTCATGTTTGAGCTAATTTGTTTGTAATCTCTATGAGATCTTAGGTTTGTGATGTGTTACCGACCTATTATTTTTCTTATAAGGTCGATGAGGTTTTTTGTAATAGTGTTGGCAATTTTGGTTAAGTGTGTCAGTGTGATTGATTGCAGAACCAAAATGAGTATCTGCAGAATGTGTGAAGGTAGATAGGAGCATAAAAAGGATATGATAAAGCAGAGTAGTGCTATTACTAGATCAACAAAGACCTTGTTGTTCTCTAACAATTACAACAGTTAAATCCCTTAACCGGGTAAGCTTTAACAGGCTTGGTGTTTTCTATATCCTCTAACCAGGTGATCCATTAGCTTGGATTTGAAATCCTCTATCGAGGTTACTCCTAATAGGGTATTGTCTTTAACAGGGTATTGTAGTCAATCCCTTAACTGGGTTGTCCTTAACTGGATCTGTTCCTAAGAGGATATGTTTGTAAAGCTTCTAACAAGGCTTGGCTCCTAATAGGGTGAACTTCAGAAGAGTTCAGAATACTTATGGGTATTCATCCCCACCATGGTTTTTCCCATTTGGGTTTCCACATCAAAAATCATTGTGTCAAGTGGTGAATAATTTTGTGGTAATGTTTTGATATGGTTAATCTGTTTAACTAGTAAAGCCACTTAGATGCATTTAGATGACCATAAGCTATCTGAAATGTGCTATTACTAATGTTAGTAAAGTGGTTTGATGTTTTTGTTAAATAATATATGAGTTTCAGATCTGTTACACTATTTTATTGGTATTCTAGTCAATTGGTAAACTTGACAGTGCAGTTGTAGTTTATAGTTCAATGTTTAAACCGGTTAGTTCAGTGATTGATTTATGAGTTGGGTTTGAGTTTGGTGAAAGTTTAGTTTGTTTTCTATCTACTGATTCATCCCCCCTACCCCTCTCAGTAGTTGAGAGGATCATTATTGATTCATCGTATCAACATGGCTACCCTTCTGTGGTTAGTATTAGGGATTGGTCTGAACACATGACTGTTCTAAAATCACAATGGGGTATTCATGCCTCAGACTATTTTTGTGTTAATCGTTTGGGTGTTGTGCTAGTTGCTCATTGAAAGTCAATTAATTCTTTCCCTATTTCGTAGGATTTGAAGGCAACCTATTATGACATCTTGCAGAGTAGACAACTTGTGTTTATTGATAAAGATGATGAACTTATATTAACTAAGGCTAAATCAAGTTCTTATATGGTTAATGAGGGGTATTCATCTCTTTCTCTGGTTGAATGTCTTTTTGTTTGTCCTAGTAAATTATTTTGGGGGGTTGCATGCTTTCCCAAAGCTGGTTCTTTTGCTTGGTTGGTAGTTCAAGATAGGGTTTTAACTAGTTTAAGATTGGATCGTCTTGGTATTACAACTATTTTTCCTTGTATTCTTTGTGGTCATTCTATTGAGTTTACAAATCATCTTTTTTTGCATTGTCCCTTCTCTACTCAATGTTGGTATTGGGTTTTTGGGAAGATGGGTCGATATTCTGCATTATGTCCTTTCTTGATTGCTCAATTTTCTAGTTGGACGATTTGATTTTCTTCCCCTTCTTCCTTCTTCTCATGTCTTTCGGAAGATGGACCCTCTTTAGTTATTTGGAATATTTGGCTTGAAAGAAATAAGAGGATTTTTAAGAAGCAAAGTTCTTCTTTATCCAAGTTTTTATTCACTATTGAAAAATAAATATCAGAAGTGGTTATATATCTTATTTTCAAGACTTTAGATCATATTAAATTCTTTTCTTCATGGGATAATTAAGTGACTAAAGGTTGGCCTTCTTAAAACTCTACCTATGTAAGGTTCTGTTGGTAATGGTTAGGATAATCTATCTGTAATGCCCGCCAAAATACCCTAGAGAAATACAACTAATCTGACTACAAATAGAGATAATATTTTTTTTGGAGCTCATATACTAAACAACACATGCATCTATAACATCCATCTAATGCACATGAAATAAATCATCTACTAAATGTATCATTACAAATTACATCTTTTGCTAATTACAACAAGGCATAGAACATCATAACACAACTACGCAAGTGGAATACCACATTATATGATTCTTTCCCCTAGGGTATCTCAACGTCACCACTTTTAAGAGTAACATCCTATAAACTAAGTTAATTTTAGAGCACCAATTCAAATGTTCCAAATCCCTGCCATTACACATCCATTCTATTCATTATGAATCTAAACACATATCCCTTCATAAGATAGTACTAGATCATAATCTAAGATTCACAATGCCTAACAATAGGACTACTAACATACACAAGTACATGAAGTATAACATCAATGCCTAACCATTCTAGGTGCATGATTCCACCTAATATACCTATAGTATCTCTTAATACATACCATATGAAATGTCAACAAAACACTATTACAATTTCCATTCAACTTCAATCTCTGAGATCATTTATGACTCTAACAAAGTTTCTCATTCACATTCTTAGAAGAATCATCTAACTTGCAATGAAACCACATATCCAACTCTATAAGTGGAACTAGATCATTTCTTAAAGGTACATATCATCACATCAAGATTACTAACCACATACAAATAATAACAACAAGTAATAACCCTTCTTAACACATAAACAATATAACTCAAACCCATTCGTAATGAACACTTCCACAATATAGATCACATGGCATAACATTATCTTAATACATTCCAAGTGTTGGCATAACTAATGGTGTTGGCACAACCGGTTCATCAGTTAGTATTGTCATTTATTACTAACACATACCGGTGAATAAGGCCAAGTTCCTAGGCAAGGAGGTGTGGTAAACCCCAATGGTTTACTCATGGCTAGAACTAGTATGGAGGATTAAGTGTTTCCCTAATATGCATTAAGCAGTATGTTGGTAGAAGACTAATCGGTTGAAGGATAAACAGAGTAGCTAATAGGTTAGTCAAGCACTCAATAGGTGTTGAGATTAGTTTCTTAAAACTAACAATTGAAATGATGATGTGGTCACAAGAGTTGACTCAGAGTGCAGTTTAGTAGTATTATGTACGACTAGAGCACTCTATACAGACAAGTGACCAGTCTGCTTGATGATCAGTGACTGGTGGCAACAAATGAAGAGTTACACCAGTTAACCGGTGATACAGGTTGAAGAATGCTATCCACCGAGAATCTCAGAGCAGTGATCGGTAACCTAGATGTGATGATCAAAGGTGAGTCGGTCATGGTGGGCTATCGTCAAAACAAAATGCTAGTGAAGTCTACAATATTTAACAACTAGTTAAGGTGAGACTTGTGTGGATTTTTTGGTTCACATTAAAAATACAGAACATGACCTAGAGGTTGGTGAAATTATGAGTTGCGGTGGCAGATAAGGATGAGTTGCTAGCGAGATTGATGGAGAGCATGAAAAGAAAGTGCAGGAAGATTTGGAAAGATTTGAATTTTAAATCTACTAAGTGTTAGGTGTAAACTCATTGAGGAATGAGCGGGTATGTATTGGAAAAATATGGTATAAATATTTTTGGCGAAAACCAAAAAGTTTGGTCGTAAAAATTGCAAAGTGTAATTTTGAAGAGAGGCGATCCAACAAGGTGAGAAGAGGGAAAAACTGCTAAGTGAATAGAAAAGTGGTGAAGAGAGTGTGCAGAGCTTAGATAGTGTGAAGAGTAGAGAAAGAATATAGAGCACCAATAGAATCTAGAGCAAGTGTAATGCAAAGCACCAGTAGAGTGCAAAGCAAGTGTAACCAATGGTCAAACCAAAGAGCTTCATTTGGATCTGATTAAGCTAAGAGTAGCTATTACACTAGATCATTCTCTCTATTGTTTTCTAATAACTACAACAGTAAAATCCCTTAACTGGGTGGACTTTAACAGGTCCCTTTGTAAAATCCCTTAACCGGGTGACATCTTGAATGATGATCCTAAGTCCTTTAACAAGGCTACCTCTAACAAGGTAAAGGTTCTAACGGGCCTTAAAGAAAATACCTTAACTGGGTGGCACCTAATAGTGTCTTTGTAATCTCCTAACAGAGATGGCTCCTCACCGGGCGTACTCCAGAAGAGTGCAGATTTTGTGAGCTTCTACTCACATTGTGGTTTTCTCCCATTTGGGTTTCCACGTGATAAATCTTGGTAGTCATGTGTGCTTGATTTTATGTATGTATGTTTCTTATTAATGCTTCTTATACTGATAAGTGTTAAGTTTGAATAGAAACTTTGATCAAGGTTAAATCTGGTAAAATGGGTATAGTATTGATTCACCCCTCCCCTCTCAGAACCTCTTGGTACTAACAATTGGTATGAGAGCCCTAGTCCCTAGATTTTGAAGAGCTTAATAGCTTAAGGAAAGACCCAAGATGATACGAAAGGAAGGCCCCAAGTTCTCTAAGGAGAACTTCACATTATGGTATGGTATTATGAAGCTCTACCTAAGAATCCTAGGAGATCAATAATGGAATCATATAAGCATAGAGTATAATGAACCTACAGGGGTTCTCACTGTAGATCAGATCAAAGAGAAGCAAGAAAACATCACAATTATGGAGGTGATTGCTAGTACTCTATATGATAACGAGCATGTTGAGATTCAAGATCTGAAAATAGCCTATGAGATGTGGAATAAGATGAAGACTATTTATAGAGGAGATCCTCATGTACAAAAGGCTAAGGTAGACAATTGGAGAGGCAATTTTGATGAGATGAGGATGCAAGAAGGAGAGAATATATAATAGTACAACAAAAGAATAAAGGATGTGGTAAATCACATCAGAAATGATCGAGAAAAACTTGAGGAAGATGATGTGGTCAACAAAATCCTGAGAAACTTGCTACCGCAATATGCCATAAGGGTTTCTATAATTCAGGAACTCAGATCTTTGGGAATAGTTAATGTTACACTTGACTCCCTGATCGGTAAGTTGACTGCCTTTGAACTGAGCAACTATGATAACAATATGCCAAAGATTGGTATTGCCTTCAAATATTCCATGACACTTGCACCAACAATGAGAAGAAAAGAAACCGAAAGTAGTTCTACTACAAGAACCGGTTATTCTCATGAACAGGACAACTTGTTATCTGAAGAACAGGAATAGGATGAACTTGAAGCTCTAATAGCAAGAAGGGCGCCAAGAGGAAAAGGGAAGTACAAAGGTAAACTACCCCTGGAGTGTTTCTCATGCGATAAAATAGGTCATATTGCATCCAAATTTCCAAACAATGGTAGGAAGGATAACTTTAGAAGATACAAATAGAAGAGAAATAAGGAGTGCTATCTTGCAACAAAAGGAGTTACCGATGAAGAATTAGAAGGATCTGATGGAGAAGGGATTGCATTTGTAGTGGTAAAGGAAGATAGCATAGAGGAAAGTGATATGGCACTGATTTCTAATTCAAACTGGTGTGGATATTGGGTAATTAATAGTGGTTGCACTCACCACATGATTGGTGACAGGAACAAATTCCTTAGCATGGAGGACTGTGGTGGAGGATTGGTGAGATTCGGCAATGATGCTCCCTGTGCAATAAAAGGTAAGGGATCTATAGCCCTAAATGATAAAACCAATTGTGAAGATGTTTATTGGGTAGAAGGGATAAAGTATAGTTTATTAAGTGTTGCACAACTTAACAATAAGGGTTATCGATTAGAGTTTAATGAAGGAATATGCAAAATAAGTGATAAATCAGGAGGTCTGATTGCTACTGATAAACAAACTAAAGGTAATTTGTTCTACCTAGACACCATTGTAGGAAGTTTCCTAATGGAAAAGGTAGAAGACAGTTGGTTGTGGAACAAAAGATTGTGTCATGTTAATTTTGATAACATAGAAAAGGTTAGTAAAATGAAGTTTGTCAGAGGTATGCCTGACATTATGAGACTTGAGAATGCTATGTGTAAAGATTATCAACTAGGAAATTTGATCGGATCTAGTTTCAACAACAAATCTTACTCATTTGAGAATGTGCTAGAATTAGTGCACACATATTTGTGTGGTCCTATGAGGACTAAGAGTTTCTATGGGGACCGATACTTCATGTTGTTTGTAGATGATTTCTTGTATACTTTCACATGTTTAAGGTCTTCAAGGCTCAAGTGGAGAGAGGAACCGGTAAGAGTATGAAATGTTTGAGATCAGATAGAGGAGGAGAGTTCACCTCTCAAGAGTTCATAAATTACTATGAAGAACAGGGGATTATGAGGCAGATGTTTGCACCCAGAACACCTCAGCAGAATGGGGTTGGTGAAAGAAGAAACATAACTTTAATTGATTGTGCGAGGACTCTAATGATTCAGAACGATATTCCACATGTTTTCTGGAGAGAAGCAGTGAGTACTGTTGTGCATACCTTGAACTGGATACAGGTGAAGAAGGGGACAAATAAGACTCCCTATGAATTATGGTGTGGATACTCACCCAATGTGAGCTACTTCAAGGTATTTAGAAGCAGGTGCTACATCAAGAGGGATGAGTACTCTGGAAAGTTCAATCCTAAGAGTGATGGAGGAATCTTCTTAGGTTACTCCATAAAGAGTAAAGAATACCGGTGTTTGAACAAAAGGACCGGTAAGATTGTGGAAAGTGTAAATGTCAGAGTAGATGAGTTCTTTGAGAAAAATGAACAAGACAACAAGAGTGAACCTAAGGACTATCAAGGATTCAATTACACTGTATCGGTCGAACTTGCAACAAAGAATATTAGTGTAGCTGTAAATGAGGAAGCATGTGAAGTAGAACCTGCACAACCAGTAGAAGCTCCAAGAAATGAACCGACACCACCAAGGTATGTCAGAATCAATCATTTTGCTGACAATATTATTGGTGATAAGAATGGAGGAGTATTGACTAGAAGAAAAGTAAGGGAGAGTACTTGTCTGCTCTCTAAAATTGAGCCCAAAACAACAAAGGAGGCTATGAAGACTAGATCAAGGCTATGGATGAAGAACTAAAGCAGATTGAGAAAAATGAAACTTGGACCCTTGTGCCTAGACCAAAGAACAAAAATGTGATAGGCACCAAGTGGGTTTTTAGAAACAAAATGGATGAAATTGGTCAAGTAGAAAGAAACAAAGCAATGTTAGTTTGCAAAGGGTATGCACAGGAAGAAGGTTTGGATTACAGAGAGACTTTTGCACCGGTGGTCAGATTGGAAGGGGTCAAAATCTTGCTTGCTTATGCTGCTTCCAGGAAGTTTAAGGTCTACCAAATGGATGTCAAATCGGCATTCTTGAATGGTGTTCTAGAGGAAGAAGTGTACATTGAGCAACCAGAAGGGTGTGCTTCAGAAGATGGAAGAGATATCGTATGTAAGATGAAAAAGGCTTTGTATGGGCTAAAACAAGCACCAAGAGCTTGGTATGAGAGACTGCACTCATACCTAATAAGTATAGGGTTCATGAGAACCAGTGACAATAGTAACTTGTATTTGAAGAATGGTAAAGAAGGAAAACATCTAATTGCAAAGATTTTTGTAGATGACATCATTTATGGAGGAGATGATGAAATGAGCAAAGGTTTTGCAGAAGAAATAAAGAAAGAATTTTAAATGTTCATGATAGGTGAAATAAAATTCTTCATTTGTCTGCAAGTTTCTCAGCTAAAGAATGGTATATTCATTAGCTAGACCAAATATATAAGGGAAATATTGAAGACCTTTGGAATGGAAGATTCCAAACCCGTTGGAACTCTGATGGTTATAGGTTTGTTGTCCTCGATTTTAGTACGACCAAAATCGTGAGGCAACCCTACGAAACTGGTCCGTTTCGTACCTTATGGTCTCTGGGAGAGATTAATCGACTTGGTCGGTTAGTTCATTTCGTTCTTTTCTTTTCCTTTTTATTATTTTCCTTGTTTCTTAAGTTTGCAGTTTTACCTACAGTTCAGACTTTAAAGTTTGAACTACAGTGTTCTTTTGGCCAAATACACTTCGGACTTTAAAGTCCGGTGTGTATTTGCTGGCTTTTTGCCTGCAGTTCGGACTTTAAAGTCCAAACTGGAGGTGGTCTTTACCTACAGTTCAGACTTTAAAGTCCGAACTGTAGGTGATCTTTGCTCACATTTCGGACTTTAAAGCCCGAACTGCGACTGTGAGTTGTATTAATGCCACATTTATTGCTAATTAGGGTTTGTTTAAAAAATCTTTTAAGTTAATTTCTATGTTTTAGTTTTCATTTTATTTGTCTTGCATGCACACTCCTTCATTTTCTCTGCGCACCCTCCTCGGAGTTTGCTCGCCGTCGGATTTTTCGATCAGCATAGTAGAAGAGGTAGGTTTTTGTTGTCTTTTCGGGTAATTTTTCCAAGTTTTCATTAGTATTTGTCTTCCTTTTCATTTTTTTGCTTTTCTTCTCGGGTTTCTCCTTCAGAAGGCATCGGGTTTTGAAGTCCGATTGTCTCCCTTGCTTCAGAGGACAATCGGACTTCAAAACCCGATTGCCCTCCAAAATCCCCTTTCTAAAGCCGCATACCGGACTTTAAAGTCCAGTGTGCAGCTGAAGATTAGTCCCTCTGCATATCGGATTTTGAAGTACGATAGGTAGGATCATAACCTTTTCATATCAGACTTTAAAATCCGATATGCGGAGGGGAGTAGGTCAGCATATCAGGTTTTAAAACCCGATATGCCAACCAGTTTCCTTTCCCTTTTAAAGCACATCGGACTTTAAAGTCCAATGTGCCTTTAAATCCTTTCTAGGTAGCACATCGGACTTTAAAGTCCGATGTGCTTATTGTTTTTTCTAGATTGCACATCGGACTTTAAACTCCGATGTGCAAATTTTTGTTTGTAAAGAAGCAGATTAGACTTTTTTCCTCGACCTGCTGTTTTTGGCAGTTTTACTACTAAGCCTGTTTTGAGTCCCGTTTTTCGATCCGTTTGAGAAAAATTAATTTTGATTATGATTAAATGCTAATCATTAGTGTTGAATGCAGTCATTGTTCATGAATGTCAAAGCTCTCTCACAACAAGCCCGAGTCTTCCTCAGGACAACCTTCTCCAAGTAAAGCATCATCAAAAAAGATGAAATACAAGTACGATAGGTACTTGAATCTGTACCTAGAGAGTCATCATGACTCTGGACAATGTATTCTTCAATAGCGTCTTTAAAGGTTCATCAGTTGAAGAAGTAGCTGATATTTCTCAAGAGAGTGCTCAAGAGTACTACGAGAAACATGAGGATAAATGCAAAAAAGTGATCAATACTGTTTATGTCTCTACTACAAGAACTTCCCTCACCTCACGATGGCCTAAGTCTTTCCACATGAGTGATTTTAATGAAGAATATAATGACATGGTAACTATGTTATATAGAGTGAGAGGATTAAAAGACTCTCATTATTTCCAAAGCTGGATGACTTACTACATAAATATAATCAGAAAGGGAGCCACAAGAATTGATTGTGGAGAACAGATCAGTGATGCGCTTTACACCCAATTGAAAGAGGTCAAGGTAACACTGAAGTTCTATATGACCTCATACTTGGTTTACGTAGCTGCTTCAATGAGGCAATATCCAGGCTTGTCAACCAAGGGTGACAGAAGAGTGGTGCCTGTTTGGGAGTACTCTGACCAGCTAACTATCAAAAATCAAGGTAATCATTACAAGAGGGTTAATTACGCCTTCTTTGTTGTATGGAAGTGCATTTTTGATAAAAGCCTACAGAAGAGAAGAATATCAGAGGCCCCTTAAAGCAGGGTGTCTCATTTTGGGTGTGTATTTCTACTGTTTCCCACATTCACCTATATCCGAATTGGATGTTTCTCAAGTGAGCCCTTCATTCTTCCAAGGTTCCCTTCAGACAAAATCGTCATTATGGAGCTATGCAGACAACTGATTAATGTGCACAAGAAAAAATCACAAGCACATAAGACTGGGCTGAAATTCCCAGAGTCAATTGGTAGGTATTCAGTGCTAACCAACCCCAAGGCCAAAAATATGGAGGAGGAAATGTAGTGGAATACCATGAGAAGGTTCAAGGCCTAAACCAATTTTGATTTTTGGGGTATAAAGAGCAAGCTCAAAAGGACTTACACTCATGTTTATAGGTTTGAGGATGTTTGGGCAGATTGTCAGAATGAGGAGGATATAAGAAGGATGGATTTCAGCCACCTTACTCTAGAACAAATTGAAAATCTAGATCTAGCTAAAATCCCAATGACTATGGAAGACACAAATGACATAGTGGACCCTATTTATTATGAGAAGAAGATTGCAGACTCCCCACTTCCACTTGTGCGATGGTCCAAGAAGGAAAGCAAGTCCATTACGTAGAGGATCTCTCCCATCTTAGCAAACACCAATGCTTGGTTGCTAAAAAAGAATCTCAGGATGAAACAACTTCCCACTAGTTCAAGAGATGATGACAACAGTGATGGTCCATTGGGCAAGACAACAATGGCTGAAACAAGAACAAAGAGCAGGGCAGACTCACAAGCACTATCCTTAGCTCTTGTGATACAATCGAAAGGCAAAGGGCCCAAAATCAAATTTATAGTTAAAGGGTCGAAGAAGGGTGAATCATCATCCGCACCATAGGAAGCAGTGACGAAGGAGTCAGAACTACCGCCTACCAGTGAAGCTCAAAAGGGAAAAGAGGTCAAAGAAGGTGAAATTCCTCAACAAGAGGAGGTATAGGTAGAAGAAATACCATGCCCAGTTGAAGTTGACGCCCCGATTACCTCATAGGTAATCATCCATTCCGTTGACTCAGACTCAGACTCTGACCAAGAGGATGAAGATTTTCATGGGGATGGAGATCTAAGTATGGAATGTTGCAATCAGAGACAGTTGGTCAAATTTTTACAATAACCAACTTCTCTAATTGAGATGATATCCCTTCATTTACTTTTGAGTCTACCATGATGGATTTTAATGAAACCTTACAAGATGCACTTGCAAAACAGGTTTCCGTAGATTTACTCACAACTACTACCACCTTCACAACAATTCCTCCATTGGTAAGTGCTGAAGTTACACTCATAGCACCCTCAACTCTCCAACCTATAATTGAAGAGATAGCATCAACAAATGTTCCACTAAATGCTTCAATATCAACATCATCAGTAACACTCACAACTGCTCCAAGTTCCAGTCAACCTGCCCCTGAATCTTCGACTCCAAGTCAGAAAGGAGCTACTACTCCATCATCCAATTCAGAAATACCCCCTTGGATGGAAGTAGTGGCCCCTAAGAGGAAAAAACAGGTAATATCTCCTGATGAATTTGACTTTGAACTTTTAGTTCCTCCAAAGCCTAAGGGAACGAAAAAGCCAAAGACAATATCTTGGGTGGTTGTAGACCCAGCTTCCAAGAGGAAATACGCTGAAGTTATGGTGCCATCGTTAGACAAGGACAAAGGCAACATACCATCAGAAGATTATACCATGCAGGTTGTAGAGCTCAGGGTGGAAACACATGAGAGTGTGAAATTAGATTCTCAGACAACCCTTAATTCTTTATTGAGAAGATTGGATCAAGAGAGATATGAGAAAAATATCTTGAAGCAGAAGTGTGAAAAGCTAACCAATGTCCTTTTAAAGGTAACACAATCTTCTCAAGAGGTTGAACCTATAGGGTCATCAATAGACACCGAAGCTCTCAAAAAGATTGAAAAAAAATGAGATAAAGGCCGGGTCATGGACGAATGGATCTCGCGGCTAAGGTCAGAATGCTCTCATCTTCTGAGGTCAACAGTGGAACTATTGTCTGATTATGAAGTGATCCAGAGTCGAATGCAAAGACTCAAAACCTCTTTATCACATGAAATTGAGGAAGTTGTGAAAAGCACTACCTTGTGGAGCAAAATGGAGGATTTCAGGATAGATGTCCTAGTTGAGAACAAGGTAAATCCCACAAGGGAGAAGTACATTCAGATCTTATCATTATTGTCTCATAAACAAGAGACAATGAAGTTAATGATTGCAGAGCTGGACCGGGAGAAGAAATAAGGTGACGACGAGGTTGACCTTATTTTTTCTAAAGTTGGTGATCTCCCTTGCTATTTATATGATAGTGATCAAAAACTCGTCACTGCTAAAATCATCACACATGAATTCCTTTCCTTGATGGACCAATGCACAGGACAAGATTTCTCGCTTGATACCTTTGATAAACTTTTAGAAATTCAGGTCAGCTTTGAAGTCCTCACATCCATGTTGAAGGATGTTAAAAAGAAACAGGTGAAGATTCAAGATGCAATGTACTGCGTCCAAATCATCACAAGTTCTACCTTGATGCCGAACGAAGCATAGGTCAAAGCCATCCTTGCTAAATTCAAAGTTGTCTAGAAATCCAATGAAGAAGAGAATCAAGAATGAAGTACCCTCTTTTGGCACTCTTTTTTCATGCAGCTGCACCAATAGATGTTGTCAATTTTTGTGCAGCTGCATGTTTTCTTTATGTAGTAGTTATAGTAAAATGGGACTATGTGGTTGAACAAGTCAACTGTGCCCACCATATAAGGAGGACCTTTTTGTAAATATTTTATCTTTTTCATGCTTAGCAAAACTCTACTGGATTTTTATCCCAATTAAGACTTTGGGCTTTTGTGGTGAAAATTCAATCAAAAAAATAAAGAAAACAATTTTGTTGATTGCAAACTTTGTGTTGTAGCAAGAAAGTTGTTTATATTATTTAATGTTCCTATGTCCATTGAATACATATTACCTTTACTTCTTTTATCTTTAAGATATTGCTACATGGTTAGAGAGCTCTCAAATCTTGCCAATAGACTTTGTGCTCTTAGCATACTTGAGAAATCTGCTGATAAATTAAGTGACTTGTAGTAAGCTTTGTATTGCCGCGGTTATTTGTAGTTTAATGGATTAGAAATCTATACTTGAAGACTTTGAGCTTTAAGCTAAGTTTCTAATTGTTTAATTTGTAACGATCAGTCTGAGTTAGTGTTACCATAAAGGAGACTTTGTGCTTCTTAAAAGTAACTCTTTGTGTAGTTTGTTAGATTAACAGATCTTTTTAAGTATTTGAAGAGGTAGAGAAATTGTAACTAGGTGAAGGGAGAATACATAAACTCTAAAAAAAGAGAGTTATATGCCCAACACCAACCCACAAATTTAATTTCTTATTAATTAGAGGAGAAATTTCATAGGGAACCTCCCCTTGATGAGAGGAGAGATTAATTTCTTAGCATAGCGTTGTGTGAATTTTATGTTTTGTCATTAGTACACTGGTGACAAAATATTCACGCAACAAGTTTTTGGTGACTCTGCTAGGGAGCGACGTGCAACCGGTTTGTCTTTTGGGTCGCAATGCGCTTTCATTGTAATTTCCATATTGTTGTTTTTCTTTAAATCATAATCTGGCTGATCGAAGTTACACTCGTGGGCAACGATTAGCAGGAATTGTTGATCCTAATTTTGAAGGATTGGAGCGGTTTAATTTTCCCTTTGTGACACCTCCACGAACGCTTTCTCCCTTGCAGCAGACATGAAGTTTTCCTCCATCTGCATGACGATCTCCCGTACCAAGTGAGGCATCGAGTTTGCAAGTTTCAGTTGTTCAACTTACAAATAATTTTGTAATACCACCTTATAATTCATTAAGGATGGTCATTGCTGGCCCTTGGGGCACTGCTTTTGGTCCTTAGAACCTGACTGCACCTTTGCATGAACTTCCCAAAGGTAAGCGGAAAAGTTTACCCAAATTTTTTGGGGATGGTTCTCAGGACCTGGACAAACACATAGTTGCCTTCTACATCGCATGTGGAGTCCTAGGTGTTGAGCACAAAGATGTTTCAGTGAGATTATTCATTGAGACTTTGCATGGAGTTGCTGTTGATCTGTTCTATCATCTTACTAATGCTTGTAACACAAATTGGGCAACTCTCAGAATGTTGTTTCAGGCGAGATTCAAGTCCGCTGAAGATGATTATGCTTTATTGGCACAATTAACTTAGTTGAAGAAAGAGCCTCAAGAACCCATGCGTGAGTTTGTAGGAAAATTTGACAAGTTACATAATCATATTCCAGTTGCTTCAAGACCCACTGCTGGAAACTTGAAATGCTTTTTCATTAACTCCCAATTGCCAGAGGTGAGTTTCCTTTTGTGAAGGAACAATCCTACAGATTTGGCTGCAACTCAACAAATGACCATATCGGTTGAAGTTGATCTTATCCTTGCTGGAAAAATAAGGAGAGATCCTAACAAAGTTAGGAGTAATCAAGCTACTGGTGCATCTCTCCCTTCAACTAGTTCTGCTGATCCTATGATACAGAAGCTAGCAAATGAGTTGTTGGTGCTTAAGAAGCAAATTTCCTCACAAGGAAATACTTCTTATCGTGATGTTCCAAGAAGGACATATCCAAACAATGCTTCCAATTAAACCATGCGTAATCAGAACAAATTACCTCCTACTTCAGAGAGGCTTGCAATGGAAGCACCACCCCAAAGTTCAGCTACTGGATATTATGAAGCTGAACAGAATGATCTTTGCCCTTTTGGTGAAGAAGATGCTAATTTGCATCAAGAATGTGATGCAGAGTTGGCTGGGGACTCTAATATAAGGTTTATGCAATATCAAGAAGATGATACGCTAGGCACACATGATGGAGACGTCTTTGCAGTATTCACTCGTTCGCAAACATAGGCATATCAACCACCTGTCATTGCAAAGAGTGATGATTCTAGTCAAATAAAGGACTCTCAATGTTTGCCGATTTCTATTGCTAAGCATGGGACTCCCCTACCAAATCCTACAAAGGACAACACTATCTCAATGGATGCTGCAAAGGATAAAAATGTAAGTGATTCTTCGACTGCTTTCAATTTTTCTACACCTATCAATTCTTCTACACATGCATCAAAGACTAGTGTATCAAATATTTTTAATTCTCAAAATGAGAATCCAAACCCATCTTTGATGATGAATTCCTTTCAGTCATTTGATATTTTAGATCATGCAAAGAAAACCAAAATACAAATGTCTGAAGTTGAATTTTTGAGATCTAACCCAGATCAATTTGACCATTTTGTCAAATTTTTTAAAGAAAAAGATACCACCCCTAGCAATCTTCCAAAATCAAACTTTCTTCAAAACAATCTAGTATCTTCCCCTTCTCCTATTGAGAAGATAGAACCATTTTACATTTCTTTGTTAATAAATGGTTACAAGCTTAGTAACCGTGTAATTGATTCTGGGGCATCTGATAATGTTATGCTATCAAAATTTACCAATGCCCTTGGTTTAAATTTGACCAAAACATTTGGAAGGTGTTTCTCTATGGATAACAAACAAGTTCCTTTAATTGGTCAAATCAAGGATGCACAGTTTGCCTTTGCTTCATTCCCAGAAAAGAAAATCAAGATGACAGTACTGGTAGCTGATGTACCTGCTTCCTATGGGCTATTGTTGGGAAGAAATTTCTGTAGATATGTTGGGGGTGAGTTAAACATGGATATGACTGAGGCTCATATCCCAATTAAAGGAGTTGTCCAAACGTTACTTCCAGAAAAAGAATCAAAATATACCGTTGTCAAGTCCGATGATTAGCGGGCCCAAATTATTTTCGAATCATCAAGCATGGGTAATTATTTCATGCATGCTGATGATGGTTTAAAGATGACTCCTGAGAGTGAAGTTGATACTTCACTCAATTATTTCCCAGTTGATTGTGAAAGTAGTTGTGAAAGTAGTGTTATTGAATCAGAAGAATCTTCAACTTCACAACAAGAAATTCTCAATTTTGATACTGTCAGCATTGGTAGTCTAGACGATGTTTGGATGCTGGAGTTTGATGGTAGCTGTTCTTCTACCGGATCAGGAGCCAATATTGTTTTGATTTCTCCTAAGGGTAATCTTTTCCCTTTCTCCTTCAAATTGCGGTTCGATAACACAAACAACATTGCTGAGTACGAGTCTCTCCTTTTGGGAATGAATGTTGCTCAGAAGAAGGGAATCAAGAACTTGCATGCTCAAGGAGATGCTGAGTTAATAGTCTGTCAGATCAGGAACATATATCAAACAAGGAGTGAAAGGTTGCGGCATTACCGCAACCTTGTTTGGGATCTAATAGAAACATTTGATGCTTTTGATATATCTGTGGTTTCCCATGAATTCAACGATAGGGCTGACTCATTAGCAGTATCAACAACATCTTTGGTTCCTCACAAAGATTTTTCAGGATCAACTTATGTTGTTGAGTTAGTTTTCCGGCCAAGCGTTCTTGACAACTCTGATCATTGGCAGGTGTTTAATGATGATGATCATGCAATAAATTTCTTGCAGACTTCTGACAATTTTGATGATTTGTACTTTGAAGGTAGTCACTGCCCTTCAAAGGATGCAATTGAAAGTGTTGACGCAGAAACAAGAGAGAAGTTTCTGCAATTAAAATGAAACAAGATCCCCAAGGGTCTAGTTTCGCTAGAAAAGTTTTTTGACAAGCATGATTGCTATGTTAAGAAGCAACAAAGGTCAACTATAGGGTCAATGGAATATGAACAAATAAACATTGGGACTGAAGAAAATCCAAAAATGATCAACATTGGAAAGTGTTGTTCACAAGGAGAAAGACAGAAATTTGTTGCATTATTGCAGAAGTATGTTGACATCTTAGCATACTCCTATGAAGATCTAAAGTCTTTTTGTCCCGAAGAGCTCCGCCACGATATTTCATTGAAACCAGGTATTATGCCTTTCCGTCAGAAGCAAAGACAATACAACCCAAAAATCTTCGATACTATCTTTGCTGAAGTACAAAAGATGTTGAAAGCAAGGATAATCTTCCCCATCCACCATTCTTCTTGGATAGCCAATATTGTACCTATATGTAAGAAGAATGGCGAAATTCAGATATGTGTAGATTTTCGAAACTTAAATCAAGCATCCTTGAAGGATAATTAACCTTTACCTATCATGGACCATGTCCTACAAGTTGTTATTGGAGCAGAAATGATGTCCATGTTGGATGGGTTTTCAGGTTATAATTAGGTAGAAGTGCTGGAGCAAGATCAACATAAGACCGCATTCAATACACCTTGGGGTACCTTTTCATATTGTAGGATGCCTTTTGGATTAATAAATGCGGGAGCAACTTTCCAACGTGCAATGGACTTGGCATTCCAAAGTTTTCTTGGTAAGTTCATTGTGGTCTATTTGGATGATTTGACAGTTTATTCTAAGGAACGTCAAGATCATTTTTCTCACCTGCAACGAGTCTTAGAAAAATGATGTCGGCATGGAATTTCCCTCAATCCCAAGAAATCTGTTTTTGGGGTCACTGAAGGTAAATTGCTTGGGCATATTGTTTCGAAGGAAGGTATAAAAATTGATGTAGAAAGGGTAAAAGCTATCTGTGACCTTTCCTTGCCAACAAGCAAGACTTTCGTTCATTCTTTCTTCAGAAAAGTTAATTTCCTGCGAAGATTCAGTCCAAACTTTGCTGAACAAAATCGTCATATAGTCAATATGATGAAAGGTAATTTTCTCTTCAAATGGACTCCCGAAGGGAAGCAAGCTTTCCATTAGATCAAGGAAGCCACGACAAATGCTCCAGCCTTAGTATGCCCAGATTATACTAAAGAATTCATTATGTATAGCTATGCATCAGATCATACTTGTTCGGCTATACTAATGAAAAGAAATAAGGAAGGTGTGGAATCACCTATTGCATTCATGAGTTATCCACTGACGGCTCATGAGTTGAAATACTCAGAAATGGAGAAGCATGCTTTTGCCATGGTGAAAGTGGTTAAACATTTCAGGTTTTATATTCTGAATTCGCATTTCATTGCTCTTGTTCCTAATGCTGTTGTCAAGTCTATTATGAGGCAACAAGATTTTGGGACTAAAAGGGGCAACTGGGTTGCTAAGATTCAAGAATATGATATGGAAATCAAGCCCACTAAGTTGGTTCATGGAAAAGGTCTATATCAGTTGATAGTTGACAACAAATCAATAGATGAAGTGGTACTTGAAAAAAAAGGTATTAATCAAGATCTTCCTCATGTTCTATTTGTTATCACTACTGATGAGTGGTATTCCGACCTGGCATATCTCTTAACATATGGAGATTGTCCTACACACCTATCAAGGAAAGAAAAGTGAACCTTAAAGCTTAAAGCAGCGAATTTTGTCCTATGGGACAAAGGTCTGTACAAGAAGGGTCTAGATGGCAATTTCCTGCGCTGTGTGGACAAACAACAAGAAGTAAGATTACTTCAAGCTTTTCATGATCTTGCCTGTGGAGGACATTTTTCTGCCCGTGTTACTGCACACAAAATCTTGCATGCTAGGTATTACTGGCCAACATTGTTTAAAGATACATACAGTTGGGTTCGCAAGTGTGAGCAATGTCAACAATTTGTTGGCAAGCCTAAACTAGCTGCACTCCCACTAAAGCCACTAATAATTGAAGAGCCTTTCAAATAGTGGGGATTGGACTTCATTGGACCTGTCAATCCAACATCAAGTGCAAGTCACATATGCATCCTCACAGCAATGGATTACTTCACCAAGTGGGTGGAAGCAATTCCAACTAAGCAATCTACCTTGGCGGTGGTTTGTCAATTTCTAAAGGAGAACATCATCTCAAGGTTTGGTGTTCCTCATAAGATTGTAGTTGATAATGCTTCATGTTTTTCATCTTATGAGATAATTGACTTTTGCTTTGATCATAGTATTACTCTTTCACACTCATCTGACTATTATCCGCAAGGAAATGGTCAGGCTGAGTCAAGCAACAAGAATCTGGTTACTATTATGAGGACACTTGTTGATGAGAAACAACGAATTTGGCATAAAGCTCTTTATGATGCGCTATGGGCGGATCGTATAACTCCATAAAGAGCAATTGGTATGTCACCTTTTCAATTTTTGTATGGGTTGAATGCCGAGATTCCAATCACTGTGGAACTTCTAGCACTAAAGCTCACCAAGGCCATTGAAGATGAAACATATCAAGATTCACTAGACAAAAGGATTATGTTTCTTTCTCAACTGGAAGAAACAAGGGCTGAAATGGTAGATAGGATTGCTGCACACCAAAGCCAAGTGAAGGCATTGTTTGATAGGAAAATAACTTCCCGTGACTTTGCAGTTGGTGATCAAGTCTTGTTATGGGACAAAAGGAGGGAACCAAAGGGTTTGCACGAAAAGTTTGATTCTTTATGGAGAGGTCCCTTTACTATTCATGAAGTATGTGGTGAGCATAGCTACTTACTCTCATATGCAGATGGTACCCCATTCTTGCTACCACATAGCGGAGAACATTTGAAGCTCTTTACTCAATAGAGAGCAATGTAAAGGAAGTACATATTTTATAGTCTTTTCTTTTCAGTCTTTTCATCACCTGACTCTATAGCCTAATGGATACAGGCACTCGGAGTTCTGGATTCTACAAGCTTCAAGTGGTGCAGCTTGTTCCCCAGTCAGAGCCAGCTGTTGTCGTCGATTTCAGCACGACCAAAATTGTGAGGCAACCCTACGAAACTAGTCTGTTTCATACCTTATGGTGTCCGGGAGAGCTTAATCAACTTGGTCGGTTAGTTCGTTTCGTTCTTTGCTTTTCATTTTTATTGTTTTCCTTGTTTCTTAAGTTTGTAGTTTTACCTGCAGTTCAGACTTTAAAGTCCGAACTGCAGTGTTCTTTTGGCCAAATACACTCCGGACTTTAAAGTCTGGTTTGTATTTGCTGGCTTTTTTGCCTGCAGTTCAAACTTTAAAGTCCAAACTACAGGTGATCTTTGCTCATAGTTCGAACTTTAAAGCCTGAACTGCGACTACGAGTTGTATTAAAGCCGCATTTATTGCTAATTAGGGTTTGTTTAAAAAATCTTTTTAAGTTAACTTCCACGTTTTAGTTTTCATTTTGTTTGTCTCGTGCGCACACTCCTTCGTTTTCTCCATGCACCCTCCTTAGATTTTGCTCGCTGACGGATTTTTCGATCAACATTGCGGAAGAGGTAGGTTTTTGTTGTCTTTTCAGGTAATTTTTCTAGGTTTTCATTTTTATTTGTCTTCCTTTTCATTTTTTTGCTTTTCTTCTCAGGTTTCTCCTTCGAAAGGTAATCAGGTTTTGAAGTCCGATTGTCTCTCATGCTTCAGAGGACAATCGGACTTCAAAACCCGATTGCCCTCTGAAAGTCCCCTTTCTAAAGCTGCATACCGGACTTTAAAGTCTGGTGTGTAGCTGAAGATTAGTCCCTCCACATATCGCATTTTAAAGTCCGATATGCGGATCTTAACCTTTGCATATCGGACTTTAAAATCCAATATGCAGAGGGGAGTAGGTCGGCATATCGGGTTTTAAAACCCGATATGCCAACCAGTTGCCTTTCCCCTTTTAAAGCACATCAGACTTTAAAGTCCGATGTGCCTTTAAATCCTTTTTGGGTAGCACATCCATCTTTAAAGTCCGATGTGCTTGTTTTTTTTTCCAAATTGCACATCGGACTTTAAACTCCGATGTGCAAATTTTTGTTTGTAAAGAAGCAGATCGAACTTTTTTCCCCGACTTGTTGTTTTTGGCAGTTTTACTCCTAAGCCTGTTTTGAGTCCCATTTGAGAAAAATTGATTTTGATTATGATGAAATGCTAATCATCAGTGTTGAATGCAGTCATTGTGCATGAATGTTAAAGCTCTCTCACAACAAGCCCGAGTCTTCCTCAGGACAACCTTCTCCAAGTAAAGCATCATAAAAAAAGATGAAACACAAGTACGATAGGTACTTGAATCTGTACCCAGAGAGTTCAATGGAATCAAATATTAAGAAGATCAGGGACACCAAAATTGGGCATGTTGACATGCAAGAGTTTGTTGACCGGGTTCAAAAGGCTCTTGCACGTCTAACTAGTTTAATCAAATCTAAGCTGCATAAGTATGCATCTTTCCCAGTTGCGACTCATGATCTTGAATTTGTACTGGCAATAGCTGATCACTTTGATCCAAGCACAAGGAAAGTGAAAGATGAAGATCAGAATGTCATCATGACTCTGGACAGTGTATTCTTCAATAGTGTCTTTAAAGGTTCATTAGTTGAAGAAGTAGCTGATATTTCTCAAGAGAGTGCTCAAGAGTATTACGAGAAACATGAGGATAAATGCAAAAAAGTGATCAATACTGTTTATCTCTCTACTGCAAGAACTTCCCTCACCTCACGATGGCCTAAGTCTTTCCATAGGAGTGATTTTAATGAAGAATATAATGACATGGTTACTATGTTAGCCAGAGTGAGAGGATTAAAAGACTCTCATTATTTCCAGAGCTGGATGACTTAATACATAAATATAATCAGAAAGGGAGCTGGAAGAATTGATTGGGGAGAATAGATCGGTGATGCGCTTTGCACCCAATTGAAAGAGGTCAAGGTAACACTAAAGTTCTATATGACCTCATACCCGGTTTACGTAGCTGCTTCAATGAGGCAATATCTAGGCTTGTAAACCAAGGGTGACAAAAGAGTGGTGCCTGTTTGGGAGTACTATGACCAGCTAACTATCAAAAATCAAGGTAATCATTATAGGAGGGTTAATGACACCTTCTTTGCTGTAAGGAAGTGCATTTTTGATAAAAACCTGCAGAAGAGAAGAATATCAGAGACCGCTTACAACAAGGTGTCTCATTTTGGGTGTGTATTTCTATAGTTTCCCACATTCACCTATATCCGAATTGGATGTTTCTCAGGTGAGCCCTTCATTCTTCCAAGGTTCCCTTTAGACAAAATCATCCTTATGGAGCTGTGCAGACAACTGATTAATATGCACGAGAAACAATCACAAGCACATAAGACTGGGCTGAAATTCCCAGAGTCAATTGGCAGGTATTCAGTGCTAACCAACCCCAAGGCCAAAAATATGGAGGAGGAAATGCAGTGGAATACCATGAGAAGGTTCAAGGCCCAAACTAATTTTGATTTTTGAGGTATAAAGAGCAAGCTCAAAAGGACTTACAATCATGTTTATAGGTTTGAGGATGTTTGGGCGGATTGTTAGAATGAGGAGGATATAAGAAGGATGGATTTCAGCCGCCTTACTCTAGAACAAATTGAAAATCTGGATCTAGCTAAAATCCCAATGACTATGGAAGAGACATATGACATAGTGGACCCTGTTTATTATGAGAAGAAGATTGCAGACTCCCCACTTCCACTTGTGCAATGGTCCAAGAAGGAAAGCAAGTCCGTTATGCAGAGGATCTCTCCCATCTTAGCAAACACCAATGCTTGGTTGCTAAAAAAGAATCTCAGGATGAAACAACTTCCCACTAGTTCAGGAGATGATGACAACAGTGATGGTCTATTGGGCAAGACAACAATGGCTGAAACAAGAACAAAGAGTAGGGTAGACTCACAAGCACTATCCTCAGCTCTTGTGATACAATCGAAAGGTAAAGGGCCCAAAATCAAATTTACAGTTAAAGGGTTGAAGAAGGGTGAATCATCATCCGCACCATAGGAAGCAGTGACGAAGGAGTCAGAATAACCGCTTACCAGTGAAGCTAGAAAGGGAAAAGAGGTCAAAGAAGGTGAAATTCCTCAACAAGAGGAGGTATAGGCAGAAGAAATATCGCACCTAGCTGAAGTTGACGCCCCGATTACCTCACAGGTAATCATCCATTCTGTTGACTCTGACTCTGACTCTGACCAAGAGGATGAAGATTTTCATGAGGATGGAGATCTAAGTATGGACATGATGCAATCAGAGACCATTGGTCAATTTTTTACAATAACCAACTTCTCTAATTTAGATGATATCCCTTCATCTACTTTTGAGTCTACCGTGATGTATTTTAATGAAACCTTATAAGATGCACTTGCAGAACATGTTTCCATAGATTTACCCACCACTACTACCACCATCACAACAATTCCTCCATTGGTAAGTGCTAAAGTTACACTCACAACACCCTCGACTCTCCCACCTGTAATTGAAGAGATAGCAGCAACAAATGCTCCACTAAATGCTTCAATATTAGCACCATTAGTAACACTGACAACTGCTCCAAGTGCCTGTCGATCGGCCCCTGAATCTTTGACTCCAAGTCAGGAAGGAGATACTACTCCATCATCCAATCTAGAACTACCCCCTTGGATCGAAGTAGTGGCCCCTAAGAGGAAAAAATAGGTAATATCTCCTAATGAATTTGACTTTGAACTTTTAGTTCCTCCAAAGCCAAAGGGAATGAAAAAGCCAACGACAATATCTCGGGTGGTTGTAGACCCAACTTCCAAGAGGAAATATGCTGAAGTTATTGTGCCATCATCAGACAAGGACAAAGGCAGCATACCATCAGAAGATTATACCATGTAGGTTGTAGAGCTCAGGGTGGAAACACATGAGAGTGTGAAATTAGATTCTCATACAACCCTTAATTCTTTATTGAGAAGATTGGATCAAGAGAGGGATGAGAAAAATGTCTTGAAGCAGAAGTGTGAAAAGCTGACCAACGTCCTTTTAAAGGTAAGACAATATTCTCAAGAGGTTGAACCTATAGGGTCATCAATAGACACCGAAGCTCTCAAAAAGATTGAACAGGTAGGAGCTAAAGGCCGGCTCATGGATGAATGGATCTCGCGGCTAAGGTTAGAAGGCTCTCATCTTCTGAGCTCAATAGTGGAACTATTGTTTGATTATGAAGTGATCCAAAGTCGAATGCAAAGACTCAAAACCTCTTTATCACATGAAATTAAGGAAGTTGTGAAAATCACTACCTTGTGGAGCAAAATGGAGGATTTCAGGATAGATGTCCTTGTTGAGAACAAGGTAATGCCCACAAGGGAGAAGTACATTCAGATCTTATCATTATTGTCTCATAAACAAGAGACAATGAAGTTAATGATTGCAGAGCTGGACCAGGAGAAGAAAGAAGGTAACGATGAGGTTGATCTTATTTTTTCTAAAGTTGGTGATCTCCCTTGCTATTTATATGATAGCTATCAAAATCTCGTCACTGCTAAAGTTGTCACACAGGAATTCCTTTCCTTGATGGACCAATGCACGGGAGAGGATTTCTCACTTGATACCTTTGATAAATTGTTAGAAATTCAGGTCAACTTTGAAGTCCTCGTATCCATGTTGAAGGATGTTAAAAAGAAATAGGTGAAGATTCAAGATGCAATATCCCGCATCCAAATCATCACAAGTTCTACCTTGATGCCGAACGAAGCAGAGGTCAAAGCCATCCTTGCTAAATTCAAAGGTTTCCAAAAATCCAATGAAGAAGAGAATCAAGAATGAAGTACCCTCTTTTGGCACTCTTTCTTCATGCAGCTGCACCGATAGATGTTGTCAATTTTTGTGCAGCTGTACGTTTTCTTTATGTAGTAGCTGCAGTAAAATGGGACTGTGCAGTTGAATAAGTCGATTGTGCCCACCTTTTTCTCAACTTCTTTTCCTATATAAGGAGGACCTTTTTGTAAATATTTTATCTTTTTCATGCTTAGCAAAACTCTGCTGGATTTTTATCCCAATTAAGACTTTGGGCTTTTGTGGTGAAAATTCAATCAAAAAAATAAAGAAAACAGTTTTGTTGATTTCAAACTTTGTGTTGTATCAAGAAAGTTGTTTATATTATTTAATGTTCCTATGTCCATTGAATACATATTACCTTTACTTCTTTGATCTTTAAGATATTGCTACATGGTTAGAGAGCTCTCAAATCTTGCCAATAGACTTTGTGCTCTTAGCATACTTGAGAAATCTGCTGATAAATTAAGTGACTTGTAGTAAGCTTTGTATTGCCACGGTTATTTGTAGTTTAATGGATTAGAAATGTATACTTGAAGACTTTGAGCTTTAAGCTAAGTTTCTAATTGTTTAATTTGTAACAATCGGTGTGAATTAGTGTTACCATAAAGGAGACTTTGTGCTGCTTAAAAGTAAGTCTTTGTGTAGTTTGTTAGATTAATAGTTCTTTTCTTTAAGTATCTGAAGAGGTAGAGAAATTGTAACTAGGTGAAGGGAGAATACATAAAATCTAAAAAAAGAGAGTTATATGACCAACACCAACCCACAAATTTAATTTCTTATTAATTAGAGGAGAAATTTCATAGGGAACCTCCCCTTGATGAGAGGAGAGATTAATTTCTTAGCATAGCGTTGTGTGAATTTTATGTTTTGTCATTAGTACGCTGGTGACAAAATATTCACCCAACAAGGTTGCAAACTTTCCAAAGATGATGAGGCTAATGAAGTGAATGAGACACTATACCGATCCATGATTGGTAAGTTGTAGTATGTAGTGCACAATAGACTGGATATAGCACAAGTATTTAGCTTGGTTGCTAGATTTGCTACAAATACAAAAGAGATTCATATGGTGGCAATTAAGAGGATATTCAGATACCTTAAGGAGACTGATGAGTATGGTCTCTGGTATCCACATAAGGGAAATTTCAACTTAAGTATTTTCACTGATGTAGATTGGGCAGGGAACATTGATGACAAAAAGAGAACTAGTGGAGGTGCATTCTTTCTTGGATAGAGGATTGTGTCATGGACAAGCAAGAAACAAAATTTTATCTCTCAATCCATAGCTGAGGTGAAGTATGTGCTTGCTACAATCAATTGTACACAGGTAGTATGGATTAAGGAGATCTTGGAAGGTATCCAAGAAAAGGTGACTGAACCAGTGGTGATACGCTGTGACAATACAAGTGCCATCAACATATCAAAAAACCCGGTAATGCACTCTAAAACCAAGCATATTGCAATAAAATATCATTATCTTAGGGAACAGGTACATGACAAAGAAGTTAGACTGGAATATGTGCCAACCAAGGAACAAGTTGCAGATATATTCACCAATCCTCTACCTAAGGATACTTTTGAGTATCTCAGAGGTAAGCTAGGGGTAATTACCCTACATACTCTAAGGTGAGTGAAGATTGGAACAACAACAATCCGGTATGATTTTCTTAAAAAAATTATGTATTTGGATTGATGATTATGGACTACTCCTGTTAGGGGGGAGCAGTCACTGCAATGTGTGAAATAGGATTTCTAGAATACACCTTTGGCATTGCTGTCAAAGGGGGAGTGAAGTCAGATGGAACATGAAGGGAGATGCAGTCAGATGTGACATGAATGGAAGCCAGTAAAAGGGCGAGATTCAAACAGAGTAGCTGATCGGTACAACAGAAGCAGAAGTGACTCATTTCTAAAAGAGAAGTTTAAAGTGTTGCCATCAATGCCAAAGGGGGAGATTGTTGGCATAACTAATGGTGTGGCACAACCGGTTCATCAGTTAGTATTGTCATTGATGACTAACATGTACCGATGAATAAGGCCAATTTCATAGGCAAGGATGTATGGTAAACCCCAATGGTTTACTCATGGATGCAACCAATATGGAGGATTCAATGCTTCCCTAATATGCATTAAGCAGTATGTTGGTATAAGACTAATCAGTTGAAGGATAAACAAAGTAGTTGGCCGGTCAGTCAAGCATCCGATAGGTGTTTAGATCAGTTTCTTAAAACTGGTAGTTGAAATGATGATGCAGTCACAGGAGGTGACTCAGAGTGTAGTTGAGTAGTCTTATGTATGACTGGAACACTCTGGACAGACATGTGATCAGTCTGCTCGATGATGGATGACCAGTGGCAAAATTTGAAGAGTCACACTAGTGATATAGGTTGAAGAATGCTATCCACTGAGAATCTTAGAGCAGTGACCGGTAAGATGGATGTGATGACCAAATATAAGTTGGTCATGGTGGGATATCATCAAAACAAATTGCTAGTGAAGTCTATAGTAGTTAACAACCAGTTAAAGTGAGATTTGTGTGGATTTCTCGGTTCACATTAAAAAGATAGAACATGATCAAGAGGTTGGTGAAATTATGAGTTGCAGTGGCAGATAAGGATGAGTTGCTGGCGAGATTAATGGAGAGCATGCAGAGAAAGTGCGGAAAGATTTGAGAAGATTTGAATTTCAAATCTACTGAGTGTTAGGTGTAAACTCATTGAGGAATATGCAGGTATGTGTTGGCAAAATATGGTATAAAGGTTTTTGGCAAAAAACAAAAAGTTTGATCGTAAAAATTGCAAAGTGCAATTTTGAAGAGAGGCGATGCAGCAAGGTGAGAAGAGGGAATAACTGCTAAGTGAATAGAAGAGTGCTGAAGAGAGTCTATAGAGCTTGGATAGTGTGAAGAGTAGAGAAAAAATGCAGAGCATCAATAGAGTGTAGAGCAAGTGTAATGCAGAGCACCGATAGAGTGCAGAGGAAGTGTAACTGGTGGTCAAACCGAAGAGCTTCATTTGGATCTGATTAAGCTAAGAGTAGCTATTACAACATATCATTCTCTTTGTTATTTTATGATAACTACAATAGTAAAATCCCTTAACTGGGTGACATCATAAATGATAATCCTAAGTCCTTTAACAAGGCTACCTCTAATAGGGTAAAGGTTCTAACATGCCTTAAAGAAAATCCCTTAACCGGGTGGCACCTAATTGTTTCTGTGTAATCTCCTAACAAGGATGGCTACTCACCGGGCATAATCCAGAAATAGTGCAATTTTTGTGAGTTTCTACTCACACCATGGTTTTCTCCCACTTGGGTTTCCACGTGATAAATCTTCGTAGCCATGTGTGTTTGATTTTATGTGTGCATGTTTCTTATTAATCCTACTTATACTGATACGTGTTAAGTTTGAATATAAACTTTGATTAAGGTTAAATCTGGTAAAATCGGTATAGTGTTGATTCACCCCTCCTCTCTCAGCACTGGTTGGGACTAACAAAATATTATGAATCACAAGAGCACACATTTTGTATCCACATTTAACAAATCATCATGATACAATATTAACCCTAATGGATAAAAATCAGCTCCATAACTCAAACACATAATAGAGAATCATCGAATCCATACAAATCTATAAATACTCATTCATTTGCATATCCCAAGAGTAACTGACACTAAGGATTAACATCCTCAGGCATACATGATCATTATTACTTTCACTACCATTCACAAGATATACACAATCATTGCAATCATTTAATTCTTGCTAGCTGGAAATTACATTCATCATGAATATCCATTTACAATAATCTTATCTTATATATCTCATTTTGAAATCAATCTTCTACAAGTCTCATTACACATATTCCAAGATATTGGTCATGTGGCTTCCCTTACAATGACATCCTTTTGAGTTGCATACCGCATGATAACAATCATAATGATATAGATTATGTTTCAATATACATCCACATGAAGAGATAATAGAAATCCAAGTCCACGCACACAACTTCCAATGAAGAACATCCTAATGGAAGAAGGCATAAAACCACCCGACCATGTGGAACCGAATAGGAACCACCCCCCGTGCTAGGAGATGACATAGGGTTCCAACACTTACTCAAGACCTAAGTTGACACCTAACGACCATGGGAGTCAACATAGCACATAATGAAGTCAACCTAACAATAATCACATGACAACACAAGGTTGAAAGTCAACAATAAACTCTTCCAGAGGCGTATAATAAATCATTGCATATGGACATGGTCACATGTAGGAATGGAGTGTCATCACATGCTATCCTCATATAGAAGGGAATATGGCCATCCTTACTAGTCATGATCCTATGTGATATCCTCAAAAAGAAGGTAAATATGCACCCATAGTAGACATGTTTCCTATCCTCACAAGAAGAGCAATCCATACTCCTAATACTCATACAAGCTACCCTCAGAAAAGAAGGGTTGAAATAATCCCTTAACAGACATGTGGAGCCATCTCAACCTATGTGAGTACAAGGGAGATTGACTTGCCATCTCATATGGCCCAACCAAATAGAATTATCTTATTAGGTGAAACCCAACCCAATCAATTATTAAATGTTATCACTAATTTACAAAAAAGAAAACTTCCATTGTACCCTGGCGGTCTAGGTGCCAAGCAACCTAACTCATGTGACCCTAGTCATCACAAGGAAGCCCACTCCCCCTAATAATATGCAAAGCCATCGGGTAACATATAAAATGACATCACAACACATAAAGAATAATCGCAAAATACTTTCAAGATCACATAACATCACTGAGAACATATTGCACATAGAGCATACATATGAACCATTACGAGCATAGGGCCTTCACCAATGCCTCATAGGCATAGTACCAATCCAAGAACATGAAACATAAGAACATCATAAACTATTTCAAATCCTCAACATAGAGGTACAAAACATCCCACTGGAGTCATAGAAAGAATCCTCAAACAGCAAGGCAAGAACCTCTTGCTGGAGCAAACTTTTGCATAAGGAAACTCCTCAACGGTAGGGCATGATCCCACTTACCGGAGCATAAAATACATCATGAAACATCATAGAACATCATGAACCAATTAAAATTTCTCAACACAGACTTCACATGCCTTTGGGAACATCACACAATCCATACTAGGACTTTACAACACTAAAATTGACCTTTATGGCAATTCTGAACCAATTCAGCTCTCTTGGTATGTATTGTGGCATTCCTGGTTTTTAGGGTGGCATTTTTGGGACATTTCCTAGCATTTCTAGTTCATTGGTCAGCATCCATTGGTCAGCGTTTTGGGTCCATAGGTCAACTTTCTCAGTCTAAAGGTTAGCTCTCCTAGTTAGTTTGTTATCTCTTTGGGTCTAAACTATGGCATTCCTGGTATACATAGTGGTGTTCTTGGTCGATATGGTAGCGCTAATGGTTAGTATGGTGGTGTTTCTGGTATTTTTTGTGGCCTTTTTGGTAAAGTGTGCAATATCTCAAGTTTGAAGGATCCTGAAGGTAACGTGACTGCCCAGATTGACTCAGGAGACAAAAACAACCTCAAGGGCATGACTAGTAGGTTGGATAAGAATAAAAAAGGGTGTACACATGGTTTACACATCAAATGAAACTCACAGGAATGAGTTTGCAACTCGGTGGATAAGCATTTTGGCAAAAACTGCATTTTGGATCTAAAGAGCAAAGGAGAGAATCCTATCTCTGCATAGGCCAAAAGAACTGAACCAAAACATTACCAAACACTCAAATACTCCAACAACAAGACTAAAAATGTTTGAAACATGACATGAACATTCATTGTGAGCTTCAAGAGCTTTTACAATGCTATCGACACATTCAAACCGAGGAAAAACAACTCCTATCTCAACAAGGAGTTCATAAGAAGTATAATACATGAATAAACAATTAAATACCAATAAAAACATTCTACCAACACACAGACAATTTAAATACATATATGCATTTATCCACTATCCACTACACAGACAAATCAACTCAAGAATATCATTCAAACATAAGGAGCAATTTCCCATTTCCCATTTCATTCATTTAATTCCAAAGGATTTAAACTATAATGTATTTATTTTCCCCATCCATTCAACAATAACAAATAAATCATTTTCACGAGAAGACACAAAGAAGACAAGAATTTCAGAAAAACTAAAAATGAAAGAAGAACTCCAACCTGGAGATCACAAATCCAAGGATGAAAACTGAAGAAGAGCTTCCATAGTCCAAGCTTCCAAAATCCAAATGCAAACCAAGATCCAAGCAAAAATCTCAAAGCTTCAATCAAAATCCTGCTAACTGGTAACCCGACAGCCATCCAAAAATTTGAAATAAATTGAAAATACACAACAAACTATGCAAAAGTCCCAGCCAATCAAAATAATCCAAAAATTAATATTTCTTACCTATCTTGTATAGTTCCAAGGTAAGAATATTTTATTATATTTCTTACCTATTATTCTGAATTCAGCCAATCTATTAGGAGGGTAGGTACAATTAAATTTATTTTATTTTTACACCTCCCATGCATAGTTAAAGCAAAATAATAATATTATTACTTTTTAAGAGTGTAGAAATAGAAATAGGCTTTATACTTTTATAATTCTTAATTAATGAAAATCAACTTCATAACTATATCTAAAATAATTTTAAATAAATCAATCAACAATAAATAAAATCAAAGGATAAAATTAATTAAATAAAATAATAGTCAATAAATCAATCAAATAAATAACAATCAATTAAATCCAAAATAAAACCAATTAATTAATAAATCAAACATTAATGAATTCAATAATAATAAACTAAATATCCATTAATTAATTGATTAATTATAAATTTTATAACTATTACTCAATATTAATTAATTAATTAAGTAAACATTATCCAACCATAGGATAATTAATCCAATCCATGATAAATCATACACACACACAACCAACCACACAAAGATAGGACGAGATACCGACTCAAGACTGGATAACCCTTACACCCAATATGACTGACAAGGTGAACATACTAGACCATGAGTAGGTGAGGGAAAATCAAGTCATCTCCAACAACTTCCATTGAGATTAGGACACACTCAGACCTGTGAGACCAGGTGGAGTCGATGTCTGGTACCTGCAATCCTGCATCCACAAATGAACACGAAACAATACATATACATATACAATTTCATAATAATAGACAAATGAAAGAGAATCACAACACCTTATCATGCTCATGGTGAGTGATAAGGCATTATCCCTTTCATGAAGTTAGTCACACAATGCAAACACATCTCATAGAATCATCATCATAAAGTAGGGTTAGTACATATAATGATATAATCAAATCTTCATAAGATAGACTAAGCTAGGGAAATACAATCCTTTGATACGCAAAATACAAGGTGAGTCAGGGAGGGACACTACACTATCTAAAAGGAGGGAGGCTAAGTGGGTTTTTCCTCCTGTGGGAAAATGTAAATTAAATTATGATGGGGCCTCAAGGGGTAATTCAGGTAAGTCGGGCATTGGTGCTTTGATATCAGATTCAAATGCAATTATTATTAAGGTTGCTTGTAAATGCATTGAAGATGGTTCCAATAATAATGCAGAGCTTCAGGATCTACGTCTTGGTCTTGATTTGGATATATCTCTTGGTATAAAAGATTTAATTTCATTGAAGGTGATTCAATGTTTATATTTTATTCTCTTACCTCTAAGAGGTGTCATGTTTGGCAACTTCAATATTTACTTGATAAAGTTCTCTTACAACTTAATCATTTTACTTACTTTGATATCCGTCATTGTTATGGAGAAGTTAATTTTGTTGTTGATAAGCTTGCCAACAAGGCAATTGATGAGGGTGTTTCCTAACAAGAGGTTTCGGGGAACGATCTTCCCTCTTGTGTAATAAATGTTTGGGGTCAGGATTTGATCACCTGTCCATTCCTATGTGGATCTATGCTCTTTATTTTCAATGTGCTAAGGTATTTAGTTGATGTAATTAGTGACGTTGTTATCTTTTAATAGCATTTATTCATAATGATTGGCTATTTTTTCATCTTATCAACTCATTATTGCTCCACGTACTCTGCTTTTTTTAGTTGTTATTATCTGATTAGCTGGCTTATCTTGACATATTTGGAAGTGAGATCTTTGGTACTGGTTTTTATTTTCCATGTGTGATCTCCCAGTGCTTAAGCTTTGGTTATATGACCTTTGCCTGTATTGGGTTGTCATACATGTCAAGCATTTTTTTGTGGCCTTTTTTCTTTCCATGAGGCTCCCTGTATTTATAGTGATCTCCTTTTATTTATGTGAGCCGACGTTTCTTCTCTTGTTTGGTTTATTTGATGTTGTCTGACTCAAGGGATTGCATTTGCATGAATGGTATCATCCTTTTGGTACTATATTGATCTGGAAAGTGCCACAAGGTTGGCTTTTCTAGTGTTATTATTTATTGTGGGCTCTTTCACTTATGTGAGCGGAATCATATTTCATTATGATTGATCATGTTTTCTATTGCAAGATTGGTTCAAGTGTGGATATATATTTACATTTGGATGTTGTTGTTACTTGTATTTTGTTTATTCTACATCATGATTTCTTAGCTCTATTGTTTTTTAGCAAGTATGGAATTAGAGTTGGCATCCCACAACAACACTGGGAGGTTAAAATTGAGGTAAAGTATTTTTTCGAAAGACTTTCACTAGTGTTTTCCACGAGCTGTGCTCATATTGAAGAGGCAATTCATACTCTAATTGGTAATTCTTGGTTTGAAAGTATTTCTTATGCCTTACTTTTTGAAGTTTTTTCCCGTTTTCTTACCGTTATCATGGATTTATTACTTGATATATCTTTGGTTCTGCATATTGCTAAAAAATATGTGAATTCTACTCTATTTGATGATGATGTCATTGAGTTTTTGTTGAAATCTCATAAGTTGGCGGATGGTTTTTTCCCCATTGGCGGGCTTGTGGATTTTCACCATTTCCTGGCTAATACTCATATTCATGACCTCCTTGTTGTTGTTAGGTTTGGTGTATAGATGGGCTCACTTTTTGATGTTGTTAAAGATTTTGGGGACTTGCTCTATGTTGTTGCTCCTCCTTTGATATCTTCTATCGTCAATTGTTTTTTGGGGCTTTACACTCTTCTTAGTCATCCTCAGGAGTGTGATGGTGTGGAACCAATGGTTATTTGTCCATTGCAAGGTGTTGTGGATCATATGGTGGAATCTTGCTTTGAGCTTGAGGTTGGTACTCAACATGTTTTTGATTTGGCCTTGGATGATGAACTCTCATGTATGGAACTAGACTTGAATTGCGGTGGCTCAAATGATTGGTTCAGTTCTTTGGATCGTTTGGAGGATTGTTTTGGTCTCTCTTCTTCTTCATAATCTGGTTCTGGCCTTTGACCAAGATTATAGTTACTATTGATCATATTTTACCCTATACTTTGGACTATGGCTATACTCTGGTTTATTGTGCATCATGTTGGCTTATCCAGCATGGGGGTTTGTGGGTGGCCTTCAATTTTGTTTAGTCTAGGTACTCTTTGATTTTTTGGCTGGGTTTCATGCACATCTTTTGTATCTTTCTTCTGCTATCATGATAGCTTTGATATGTACTTTTCTTTTATTAATAATATAATTTTTAGTGACCTTGGTCACTTTTATCAAATATATATATTTAAATTTTAGTGTGCCTATATTTAAAAAATAAATGTTGATTCTAACTAGTTTTTTCTCAACCTATTCTTTCATGATAAAAGCACCACATACTGTTCTCCTTATTTCCACAAGTTGCACACACGTGCGTGCGCACACGTGCGCACACACACAATTGAATTGTGTAAGAAATACAAGTAAATGATGAATTAAATAAAAGGTTAAGAATTTAACTTTTAGTTTTTAATGTTAGTGGATGCAATGGACTTAGATTGTATACATGCCCCAAGAACACCCCTAAATTGTGACTCTTAAATATAAAGTGTTATTTCTAAAGTATATGTATCTTTGGATCTTGTGTTACAATTGCATGTGATCATGCATGCAATTTTTTTGGGTCTCTTGCAATCTCATCTAGTATGACATGATTTTATCTTTGTTAGCTAAACACTCCCTAAAATTTGGGTCTAAGTTATGATTCTATAATTGTGATTAAAGTGGCATTAAAAAATACCTCTAGGAAATTTATTTTCTATGATCCAAGTACAAAATTTAGTTGAGCTTAAGTCATGACCCTTGTTTTTTCTATAATTTATATGACAATAATTCAAGTACACACAAATGTAAGATGCATGATATATTATACTCATCACATCTCATCATGTATATTCCCCTTCTACATATTTACATCATTTGAGACACTTTTAAACCTAAGTATAAGTATTTAACAAAGTACATCTTTTATATATATTGTACCCTTTTGATTTTTTGGTGGTTGGATAGACTTGTTACATCTCTATTATAGTGAATCTTCTCATAACATCAATTTTGTCTTGCTATATTTTTTTGTCTCTCTCAATGTTTCTTTTCCTTTCTCTTCTTATACATGTTGTAATTTTGGAATGGTGAATGATAGAGATCTAGAGGAAAGCTTTTCTTCCCTTCAAGGAGAGATAAAAGTGTTACTTCAGATCTTCCTTCTAACACTTTTCACGCATTATATTATAAGAGGGGGGAAAATGTACTAGATTCAACCTCCAAAGAAAGAGACTGAATTCTGAGTGATGATAAGTAAATCCCCTCTTTTGAGATTGAGATTTGAATTGATTGAATTGGGTACTTATGACCAAGTGGGAAAGCGACAAAGATTTGATTATAACTTGAGATAGAAGCGTAGGATGAAGCTGTGCACCTAGATCTAGCAATAATATGTCAAGACGAAGCCGCCCTGCGAATTTGAGGAAAAGTTGTCTGGACTGTGGTGGGAGTGTACATGGTCCTCCAAAAAATCCACGAAACAAAAAGGTTTTTTCTGGCTCTACAAATGGAGTCCAAATCTGAAAGTACAACTGCACACCTGCAACCTACACACATAAAAGAGAGGAAAAGGGGTTGGGATTGGGGGTTTATGTTGGCATTTGCATAAAGATTGCATTAATGAAACGTTATGTTTTCATTGATCTCAATTATAACCGATAATGCTGTTGTAATAATGTTGTTTTGCTACCGGTAAATGAGCTTGTGAAGGAAACTAGTATTACTAGAGAAGAATTGAGATCAACCGGTAAACCCTACCTATTGATATGCTAAATCCTAACCAATGAAGTTTGGTGAATCGGTTGTATTGGTTTATGATCAAATGATGAGCAGTAATGATTAGGACATGTATACATGTTGTATGAGAAGAGTTTCAAAAGGTTTTTGGCGCGTAGAGATAACAGTGTCTTAGGAATGAGAAAGTTCATTGCATGTAATGTAAACTGTGTGATGAGTTACAGTGTTCGATGAAGCGATGATCAAGGAGAGGTCGAGGATATCTTTAATGATGTGCAATGATTGTTATGTAATCCAATGGTCATACTTGAACCGATTTGTTTATAATCTCTATGAGATGTTTAGGTTTGTGATGTGTTATCGACCTATTGATTTGTTCATAAGGTCGATGAGTTGATTTGTTGAAGAGTTGGCAATTTGTAGTTGAGAGTAAGAGAGTGTGGTTGTCGAAACAGATGATGTATCTATAGTATGTGTAAAGGAAGATAGGAGCATGAAAAGGATCTGAATAAACAAGTGTAGTGCTATTCAAACAGATCAGCAAACCCCTGTTGTTTTCTAACAATTACAACAGTAAAATCCCCTAACTGGGTATGCTCTAACAATCTTAGTTTTATTCAAATCCTCTAACTAGGTGGTACATTAGCTTGGATTTCAAATCCTCTACCGAGGTTACTCCTAACAGGGTATTGCTTCTATTAGGGCATTATAGTAAATCCCTTAACTGGGTGATCCCTAACAGTATCTGTTCTTAACAAGACTTTTTGTAAGGCTTTAACATGCTAGGCTCCTAACAGGGCGAACTTCAAAAGAGTTCATAATACTTGTGGGTATTCATCCCCACCGTGGTTTTTCCAATTTGGGTTTACACGTCAAAAATATTGTGTCAAGTGGTGAATGCTTTTGTGGTTATGTTTACTATGGTTAAATTGCTTAAATACTAAATCCACTTTGATATGTTATGTTAACCGACAACAATCTGAAATATGTTTTAACTACTGTCAGTAAAGTATTTGAATGATTCAGTTAAAAGGTATTGAGACTTTCAAAGATGTTTTATTGTTAGTCTATTCTAATAGTCAACCAATTTAACTTGTCAGTATTATTGCATTTGAAGTTCGGTGTTTAAACCAGTCAGTTTAGAGTTTGCTTTGAGAGGTTGATTTTTGTTTGGTGAAAAATTTATATCATTTTTCTATCTACTGATTCACCCCCCCCTCTCAGTAGTTGATTGGATCCTTATTCTTTCATCATACCATCAGTTTGCCTTCAGGTCAAACCTCAATTTTGGAATTAACCAAATGATGAAAGAAAGTACTTGCAACTAAATATAAATGAAAGACTAAAATGTAAATCACCTGAAGGGAGGTTGTAGATAGATTTGCTTGTGTGTAATTGAATGTTGGAATGAATCTCCTCTTCAATGGTTGAATCATTGAATTGAATGCAAAACCTAGCCTTGAAAGGAGACTTGAGAATGCTCAATGCTGGAAAGGAATGCTTGTATGCTTGAATGCTCTTGAATGATTGATCTCATGTAAAATTCCCACTCATCCAGCTTATCCAAATGATAAAAATGAGAGGGAAAATGCAACTTATATACTCGTCAATTAGGGTTAATTAACTGATTTTCCGTCACAGATTGACAATAGGGGAACTTTCCCGCTCAATGCACAACCACCAAAGCACAATTGAAAAGGGTCCTGTCCTAAAATGGGGTAGGGATAAGGGTGCCACACCCCTATCCTACCCTTTTTTCTAGGACAAGATTTAGTTTAGGTAGTGCAGAGGGAAAGAGAGATACAGTTTCTAGGAGTTGAACAAGTCTCCGATCTCCGATCTCCGATCAAGCTTAGGGATTCTAATCACATGCGTGAGGACCCTAATATGGTTGACAATTGAAAGGGTCACAATTTCATGACATTACATTTAGCCTCCACTTTAGCGAGAGTATAAGCGTACACCAATACTGTCAGTATAGTACAAGGAAACAAGATTGAAAGACTTCTACCACGTCAAGGAGGCAAGATGCACCAAGACCCCAATGGACTTAGGATCTTACGACATCGATTGATAAAGTAAAAGGGAAGATCAAGAAGGGAAAACTGTGATTGCAAGTAGCAAGGTTCCCCTCACTATGAGTCACAAAAAAGATACCAAAATTATGAAGCAAATCCAAGTTAACTAAATAATTCTAAGTATCAAAAAGGAAAATATGAGCGAAGCGTATGCCTCCACATTAAAGTGATTGTGCACACCTTATCAGGAGAGATTGGTTTAAGGTAGGATACACCCAAGAGAGAGAGAAGAGAGGGAGCACATTATCGCAAGGATTTATGCCCCAAGTGAGAAATAAACCCAATGATAATAAACACAAAATATGAGAAAGTTTTACTCTCCTCAGGGTCAATATGTTTTTTGATAACTCATGTATATCATATAATAATTGTCATTCCCCAAAGAAAGGACACTACTTTAAGAAGAAAGGGAAGAGAGGATGTCTTTCGAGTCAACATGAAAGAAACCAAAATAGATCTCAATGCTTTGCATCGTCCTCAAGAAGACATTGAGGAAAAAATAGAAGAATAGGGATACACATAGAAGAAATGTCACAAAAGAGAAAGAAAGGAGAGAGAGAGAGAGAGAGAGAGAGAGAGAGAGAGAGAGAGAGAGAGAGAGAGAGAGAGAGAGAGAGAGGATCTACACTGCTAATATTGCTAATCTAGCATGAAATCCGCCTCTCAATCTCGTTGATCACTATTTTGGGAAGGTGAGCAACATGCCAGAGGAGCGACATCGAGTAAATCAAATGGAGCTATCACAAGATCCAAACAAGGACTATGCTCATGTGGTAAGTCACTTTGTTCGATTCTAGGAACTAGGATTAGGGTTTGTGAAAATTCAGTTGATAAATGCTTGTCCACATCAACACATTCATAATCATTATCAGAAGCATTAGGAGTTGTATTTCCATCATGAATAACATTTTCACTCATTTCTTCATCAAAATTTAGAGAAAGAGGAGCAATAACACGAATAGGAGTAAAACCATCACATGTTTTATGCAACTTATGATTTGGAGATGTAGGTTGAACATCTTGCTTAGGAGGAAAGAGAATCATGTCAACTATTGGAGTTTTAGAACATGCAATAGTTTGAGGAACAACTTCATGAGCTCTAACACAATTCCTTCATGGCAGTCTCTCGTACAATGATTTTGTCGAGTCTTAGCGGAAGGTTGAGAAGGAGGAGGAACATTTGAAAAAGTAGGAATGTTTTCCTCTTTGATAGTTGAAGGTTTAGGTTGAGGTATTTTAGGTTGAACAAGAGGAGAAGCATTCCTCTTCTCTCTATAAGAGGAAGGAGATGGAACTATGCCATATAAAGGAGGAATGTTAGGTGTAGGAAGAAGACCAGGTCCATCATGAGGAGGAGGTACAGGTCTAACCTTAGGAGGAATATTTTTTTTGTCCTTATGAGAAGGTATAGTAACATCCATAGGAATAGGTTGAAGATGTTCCTTATGAGGGAGATTAGTTCTATCCATGAGGGGAAGAACTTCATCTTCAAGTATGATAGGAATGTCAATTGTTGGGGATCTAGGTTGACTTAAGGATTGGATCATATCTTTCTTCTATTTTTGATAAGATTGAAAAAGAGCATTGCTCCTTGATGGAAGAGATTGAAATTGCTTAGGCCAAAAGAAATCAATAGGAACACTAGGGCTTCTTCTGGATGGACGAAATAAGCTATGGTTCACGGTTATGATTTCTCCATTGTGAGGAAATTTCAAACACTTATGAATAGGAGAAGCAATAGTCTTCATGGAAGATAGCAAAGGATAGCGCAACTTCACACAGAATTGCTCAGGAGAGGGTATGATAACAAAGTCAACATCCATGGATTTAGTATGAACTTCAATAGGAAGGGTGACAGAGACAATGGTAGGACACGAGAAGCCATCAAATAACTTCACAATTACATTAGAGGTATCATATATTGGTTTATGCAATCTTAAAGTGAAAAGATACTCCTCAGTCATGATGTTAACCACGCAAGAGGGATCAACAAGAACACCATGACAAGGTATATCCTTGACCTTCACAGCTATGTATAAAGGGTCATCGAATGCTCTAATGGTCTCACTAGGGTCAAATGTAATAAAACAATACTTAGGTGTATCTTGTTTTTCTACCATATTTACTAAGTTCCAAGCCATGGAAGTGAATTCCTCAGAGGAGAAAGAAGTATACTCAGTCTCAATCACATTAGAGGTATGAGAAGGCAAAGGATCAGTAAAAATTTTAAGATTTTGATTAGGAGGAGCTACAGATTTATTTCCCTTATCATTCACACCTACCACACATATAGTATTGTTATCAATCAAATCTTAAATCTTAATTTTCAATGCAAAACATTTCTTAGTATCATGCCCAGGCCAACGATGAAATCGACAAAAGGAATTGTTATCAAAATAAGGGGATGCAAGTTTAGAAGGATCAATTTGATTTATGGGAGGAAGTTTGATAGAATTTTTTTGCAACAACTGAGACATAATACCATGTAAAGATTAATTCAAAGGAGTAATCTGTCTTTCTCTTTTTGAAAAATCTAGAAATAGAAGGCATACCTGTTGTAGCATTCACATTGTTGTTGTTGATTGTATCATTGAACTTCATGAAGATTTTTGTTGGTTTGAACTTCGCAAATGGTTGTTGAACACTCTCCCCCTTATCACTCGAAGCCATAGGAGTAGATTGCTCCATTTGACTCACAACCAGTTGATAATTGTGGAGTGTTGTGCACAACTGCGGAAAGGAAGTAAACTCAGACAAAAGAGGATTTTCCCTAATATATTTTTGAAAATTAAAAATGAAAATTCATTGAATATCATTGTCAGGTACATGAAAAGAAATTTGAGCACACAAATGCTTATATCTACCAATGAAATCAATCACTTTTTCTTTAACACCTTATTTACAATGCATTAAATCAGTCAAAGTGATTTTAGGACCAATGTTATTTTGAAATTGTTGGATGAAAGAATTTGCTAGTTGTTGAAAAGAAGTGATGGAATAAGAAGGAAAAGAGCAATATCATTGTAAAGCCTTATCTCTTAATGTTATTGTAAATAGTTTTTCAAGCAATCTTGGATCATAAGAAAAATCAGTACACAAGGTTTGAAATGTTTTAACATGTGTAAGAGGATCACCTTTTCCATTATAGAGTTCCAATTGAGGTACCTCAACATGCTTAGGTGGCACGATTTTAACAATATCAAGAGAAAGTGGGCTCACTACATCAAATGTGGGCACACTAAACTTGGATTGACTCATGGAAGCAATTTGTTGTTGTAAGGAAGACACAATTTGAGCAAGATTGCTAATGGTTTATTCGGTAGAAGAATTGATGTTAGACATGGTTGATTGAGAAGGTTGTGTGATGTTATTGAAGGAAGGTGGTGGGACATTATGATAAGTAGGCATAGGTGATGATTGCGTAGGAAATGAGACACTTAAAGGAGAAACAAAATTATTGAATTAATTGCGCCCTTGTGCTACATTGATTGGTTGAGGGATAATAGGAATACTTATGGAAGACATAGGTAAAGATGGAGGATTAAATGAAGAAGAGGGATTGCCCCCACAACCAATGGTTGTAGGAATGACATGTTGAGTTGATGTAGCCATGATGTTTGAAGTGAAAGTAGGAATACTAGCCATTGAAGTGGTCAAATGAATAGAAGAATTGATTTGATTTGAAGGTTGTGAATAACCTAAGTTCTCAGCACAACTCATGATAGGTATGACATTAGAATCAACAATATGAGAAATGCCACACAATATATCAATTCCATTCTTATCACTTTGAATCATGCATTTAAGGCCTTCAATTAATGGAAGAGATTCACTATTAGGGTATTGTTGAAAGTGTAGACGTATAAAAATGACTATATTCCTAAATGAATATTTTATGTTCATTTCTCTATTTAATTAAATCTAATTTAATTGAATCACCCACATTCTTCTATTTAAATTAAGTAAATTACTCAATTTATTTAAATTAAATTCACTAGATTTCTTTTTACCATTTAATGAATAAATCATTTTATTCAATTAAATCCCTTCTATCCACTTTTAATTAAATTCAAATTTAATTAAATAGTTTATCCTAAATTGAATAAATCTAATTTATTTGATTTCCCCAATTACAACCAAATTGAATGAAATTCATTTTATTCAATTAAAATCCTATTATCCCTCCATCCACTTGCAAAATCCTACATCTCCCACTTGCTTCCTAAACCCTATTCCTAACCCCCCTTCTAGACTCTTCTAATCACTTCTAAATTAACCTAACCCATCTTCTAAACTTTTTCACATACCTAAACAAAGGGAAGTCACTTCTCAAACGCTCAAAGTCTTCAATAACCATTAAAGGCTCCAAGTCTCCAACAACTTTCTCTTACAAACCATTAATGGTTAGCTCAACCCTCTTACATGGTTAGAGACTTTTTGCCTAACTTAACCTCCATCCAACCCAAGGGTCTCCTCAAGCATTCATTGCTCTGACCATGGTTATCCCTTAATTATTTGCACAAGAGTTTATCCTTTAATAAAAGCTTTATCCAATGGGTAATCTTGACTTAACCATAACCATTACCCCTAAGATAACCATGAGGTCTTCTCGGGCATTTAATATCTCCAACCCCTTTTCTCAACCAGTCTTATGTTGACATTTGTCACCATTTCATTGGTGCCAATTGCAAACATGGATTCCCAACTTTCAAACTCAACCCTTGATTGAATCTTTCAATCCTGGCCATCCATTGCCCTATTTTTGCTATAAATAAGAGCTCTCATCCCTCCATTTTGATCATCCAAGTTTGTAATATCATACTTATGCTCAAATGCATTCAAGCTTTCATTTCATATATGCTCATCATTTAGCCTCTCTTTAAAATAAGAAATTAATCTAATATGCATTTTAGAGTATTTTTATTATCATTAGCTTAAATCATTAACTAATATAGCATGCTAGGATAGTTTGTTTACTAACCTTGTCATCTTATAATTAGTTTATTGCATTTCTAGAATCATGCATAGCTTAGGATGCATCTCACATTAAAATCAACAAAAGCATCCCTCATTCTTGCATTTGTCATCCCTAAACCATTTTGCTCAGTGATCTGAGAGCAAAAACGTTGGTTTGAGGGACCATGCAAGATAGAGAACCATGGAACCATCCTTGGGAAGCTGAGTTATGCTTCATAACTCTATAGCTTGCACCAAGAAGTCCCGTGGGTGTGTGAACAAGGCTCCATAGAGCTCCGTTTTTCACATATTGAGTTCTATCGACCCGCTTTTCCCGCATACAGAAAGTTATCAAATTGATTGTCCAATTTTGAAATTTGAATAATGGAAACTCTACTCAAAGTTTATTCTTCATCATGAGTTTCATCAATTGGATAGATAAGGATATGATTAGGATGGGAAGAATTAGCATTATCCTCATTAAATAAGTCACCCAAATTATGCTCCATCTCCTCGGTAATTAAACCTTGGGAAGCCTTAATTCTAATGCTTCATCTAACAGGGATAGTGTAGGTAGGACTAATAGTGGTAAAACTCATGCACTAGAGGGAAAATTGAAATTTTGAACAAAGCTTACAAAGTTGAGTAGTGCAAAATTTAAGAAAATAATGATTAAACAATTTGAACCTTGTTGGAGGAAGATAATGACACAATTCCCAAAATAATTAATCAAAGGAAATTGGAATTTTAAAATTAGCCAAGGGGATACCACTTAAACTTTAAAATCAGGGTAGATTAGAATTAACCTCTTAATTTAAATTTTTTTCTTGAAATTTGAAATGTTAAAATTTGAAGGTATCTTTGATGTTAGAGGGATCAAAAATAGACAAAAGCAACCAATCTTCTGGATTTAGGCTATTAAATATAGTCATAACAGTCTCCCAAAATTTCAGGAAAAAAGTCGAGGACCGTGGTGGGAATGCACATGGTTTGACTAACTTTTTTCAAAATTTTCAGGGATGAATATTATGATGATTTTAAAGCTAATCCCAAAAATTGGCAGATTTTACAATTTCTAGATAGGCGAAATTAAGGTTCAAATGTGAAGATAGGACCCTATTAGGGTTTTGAAGAAAAAGAGGAATTGGACTGAAAACTTGAAAAGGGTCAAACCCATGGATAGGGACACCTTGAAAAATGTTTAAAAAATAGAAATGGACTGAAATTGATTGAAATTTGCACAAAATCCAATTAAATTTAAAAAATAGGGTTTTATGACCTAACCACTGAATTATACTTGTTCCCATGACATTGTCTTTTATTGAAGGGAACAATCATGGTAGGCGGGTGGTTCCAGGATTCAAAGTCAAGCGGGAATTCTGGATCGACATCGGGACAACATGCGACAGATAATTCAGAGATTCTTACAGAAGGAGAAGGTTTAGATGGTAAGGACCCCGATGATCCCGTGAACTTGGAGGACCCAGGGGGAGGAACAACACCACGTGAAGATCAATTAGCAATAGAGAGCGGGAAAGGGCAGGTTCAAACTTCAAAAATAGAAGACTACAACTCGAAAGGAGCCCAAGGACAACAAATGACTTGTGTTTCAGAGAACACGGTGGAAGGTAAAGATCATCTGGAAAAGGTTCTTTTGTCAACGGACCCTAAAGGGGGACCCAATGGACAGACACGTAAGTGGTCCTCGTTGTTTGGAGTCAAGCCCAAGGTAAGTCCTCATCGCCTCCTGTTAAAAACTCCTCAAATGTGTCTCAAGGAAAGTTTGCTATCATTGTTCCTGACCAAATCATTGATCAAAACATCGCTAGAATGGAAAACACTTTGATTGGTTATTTCTTTGGATCTAGACCTAATATAGAAATAGTTCATGGATTTGTCAAAAGAAAGTGGAACCTGAAAGGTCAGGTTGATGTGGTAGCAATGAACAAAGGCTATTTATCCTTCTCCTTTTCTTGTGATGAGGATAGAAGAAACATTCTATATAGTGGGTCTTAGGTAATAGGCAAATACATCATGTACATCTAGAAGTGGTACCCTAATGTAGCGAAAGGAAATAATTTTTTGGCCCAAGTCCCGGTGTGGGTCAAACTCCTTGGGCTCCCAATGGAATTCTGGGAGGAAGAAATTTTTGTAGGAATTGCCAATACCTTTGGGGAGCTTATCGCCATTGATCAGATCATAGCTTCTAGAAGAAGGATGATCTATGCAAGGATCTGTGTTGGAGTTGGACCTGATACAAACTTGCCAGAGGAAATAGAGATAGAATCAAAACTGGGGAAGTGGAAGCAGAATATTGTTTATGAAACAATCCTCTTTGCCTGTTTTCATTGTAAAAAAGTCGGACACTGGGCTAAAAAATGTCCATCTAAAGAGGATAAACCCCATATCCAAACTAAGGTTTGTAAAAAAGTGGATAAGCCACTAAAATTTCAGGATTCCAATGATCCTAATCAGGAGAAGCAGCCCTGGATAGTAAGGGTGGAGGAAGAAATCACTAGTGAAGTGGGTAATGAACCAAAGATTCAGATGTTGGAATAGGGCGTTAAGGACTCAGTACACAAAGAAAAAGACAACACTCAGTAAGAGGATCAGAAAAAGGACAAGACAAAGGTAGAGAAAGTAGATAAACAACCCACAGATAATAAAGAGGAAGGAGATAACTTCAACCTTGTCTCAAAATCTCAAGATCAAGATAACAAAATAGACTGGTTCCAAGAGGCCCAACCTGATACCATTTTGGGCCAAGGGTTCTTGGAAATTTCATTAACCACCCTAGCAAAGGGAAAGCTGGCCTATTCAGAGGAACAAGATCCAAAATGGGGAGATGAAGAGGATATAAAAAAGGCACCGGGGAAGAATGAATCAAAGTAGGGGGATGAAGAAGTTGCAGAGGATAAAAGAACGAACAAGCAAAAGAAAAAGAATAACAATAACCCAGTAAATAGTATGCTGAATAGAAACACCAGAAGCACGCTTGGTGATGTGGGAGTGCAACACACTTCTCCAGGAAGACACTCAAATGCCAAAAAATGAACATTGGAAACAAGCAAGAATTTAGCAGATGGTACCCAAAAAACCAACTTTGAGGCAGGTATTTCTAAAAATCCATGAAAATCATCTCCTGGAATATTAGGGGACTTAATAGTCCTCACAAACATAATTTAGTTAGAAACAATGATTAGAGACAAAAACCCTGACATTTTTTTGACTCAAGAAACTAAGATGGTGAAAGATAAAGTTGAAAGTTTGAATATTTTCAAAAACGGAGGAGTCAGTGGAGGTAGTTCAGAAGGTGCCTTGGGAGGAATTGTTACATTCTGGAACAAAAACAATATTGAAGGAGAGGTGTTAATTCAGGACAATAATCTCACCTGTATTAGATTTAAGCACATTAAGAATTGCACTACATGGGTCCTAACAAATGTTTATGCTCCTAACACTAAGACTAGACGAAGCGAGATGTGGAGATATCTTATTGGGCTGAGAAGAAGATTTGCTGAGGACAACTGGATAATAATGGGAGATTTCAACACTCCCTTGAAGGAAAATGAGAAAAAGGGAGGGAGTCATGCTAATCTGGATAGCAGATTGGACCTAATGGACTTTATAAATAATAATGCCATTCATGATCTAGAGTTGCAAGGAGTCAAATACACCTGGGTGAATCGAAGAAGTGGTGAGAATTTGATTCAGGTTAGACTAGATAGAGCTCTTCTCTCCTTAGATTGGTTTAATCTTCATGAATGTTCTTTATCTTCTCACATAAGGGCAAGATCAAATCATTACCCTATAACCTTAATGACTGAAGTAAAAAATAGAAGGAGACATTTCCCTTATAGATTTGAAAAAATATGGACTAGACACCCGGATCTGGAAAGTAAGATTAAGGACTGGTGGCAGATCAGTATTGAAGGCAATGCCATGTATAAAGTGGTAAAAAAGCTAAAGAATGTTAAAGATAATGTCAAGAAGTGGAATAAGGATTGCTTTGGGAACATCTTTACCTCAAAAGCATCGACCCTCTTAGAACTCAAGGAAATCTAGGATGAGATACAACACAATGGTTATACCTATATGTCTAGAAACACTAAAGATGCTATTCTGATGAGATATCATGAAATAATAGCTAAAGAGGAAACCTACTGGAAACAAAGATTGAGAAATGTATGGTTAAAGGAGGGGGATAGGAACACTAAATACTTCCATATGTCCACACTTAGACATAAGGCCATAAATAGAATTGTACAAATTAAAGTGAATGGAAGATGTGTTGAAGATGATGATTCCATGAGCAAGGTTGCAATGGATTTTTTCTCTAATCTACTTGCTAAGGATCAAAATTTGAATAAACAGGCCCAAAGGGAACTTTTGGACAATATACCTACCATTCTGGGGGAAGATCACAATGACTATTTAACTACCATTCCCTCCCATGATGAAATTTTGACAACTGTTAAGTCCTTTGAGGGCAGCAAAGCCCCAGGTCCGGACGGATTTCCCATTTTCTTCTTCCAAATGTACTGGCATATTATTGGAGATGATGTTACCAGAGATGTGAAAGAGTTTTTTGGTGCTAGAAAACTTTTGAAAGAAGTTAATTGTACTTTTATAGCTCTTATACCCAAAAAGATGGGGGCGGATTCAATGGATCTTTTCAGACCTATAAGCTTATGCAACTCTCTCTACAAGATTATCTCTAAGGTTCTTACCTCTAGAATTCTCAAATTGCTTCCTTCCATTATATCGCCTCAGCAAAGTGGTTTTGTCTTGGGAAGGCAAATTTTGGACTCTATCATCTCTGTTCATGAAAACATCCATTCTCTAGCCTTTTCTAAAAATGAAGGTTTTTTTTTCTGAAACTTGACCTTTCTAAAGCCTATGATAGAGTGGATTGGGATTTTATGATGGATGTTCTTTCTGCTTTTGGTTTTAATCCTAGGAGTGTTGGCCTTATCGGGCAACTTGTTTCTTCGGCTACTTTCTCTGTGTTAATGAATGACTCCCCCTCTCCTTTCTTTAAAGCCTCAAGAGGTCTCAGGCAGGGGGACCCCCTATCTCCAGTGATCTTTATCATCATGGCGGAATGTTTGGGGAGATGTATTGGAAAACTGGTTGAGAAAAGGGAGTTTTGTGGTCTGAATCCTTCTTCAGCAGATCAAATATGCTCTCATCAGTAGTTTGTTGATGATTCTATAATAATGGGAAAAGCCACTATGAAGGACACTAGAAGACTAAAAATGGCTTTGGATATCTATGGAGAGGCTACTGGTCAGCTTATAAACTAGTCTAAAAGATTTGTTTATTTTATCAATACCCTGGAGAGAAGGAGGATTAAAATTAGTAACATTCTGGGTGGCCAAATTGGTAACTGGCCTACCTCCTATTTGGGGCTCCCTTTAGGTCAAGATCCCTTGGATGCCTTTTGGGGAGCCTTGGTGGATAAATTCCATAAAAAGATGTCTAGATGGAAGGGAGCTCTACTTAGTCAAGTAGGTAAGGTTCAAATGCTAAAAACCACTCTTCAAAGTATCCCTCTCTATGCCATCAGTCTGTTTAGGATTCCTACTAAGTATGCTGAGGCCATTGAAAAAATACAAAGATCCTTTTTATGGACTGGGGTTGAGGAGAAGAAGAGAATGAACTTAATTGCTTGGGAGAAGGTCTGTAAGACTATGAATAAAGGCAGTCTGGGCCTTAGAAGAATAAGAGACATAAATGAATACCTTATGGCCAAGTAGATTTGGAGAGGATATAGAAATCAAGGAGAGTGGAAAAAAATATGGGACAACAAATATAAAAGCCAATGTCCAAATCTTCAAAGTTTCCTCAAAGCGGAGATTATCCCAATTGGATCCAATATTTGGAAAAATATCTCTAGGACTAGAGACTTAATTATCAAAGGTACAAAATGGAAGTTGGGGAAAGGGAATCTTATTCAGTTCTGGGAGGACCCTTGGCTTATGGAGATCCCTTTAAATGAAAACCCTGAGTGGAACAGATATCAGAACCAATGCAAGGAAAGATTTGGAACCAAGGTGGAGGATTATTGGAAAGATGGACAATGGAAAGACTTATCTCAAGTGGATCAGTCTTTGGGTAGTTTGAACAAAGTCATGAACTCAATGGTGAGGATTGAAGAAGAAGACTAGTTAATTTGGAAACTCACTGCTAGTGATACTTTTACTGTGACATCTCTTTATCATCAACAGTACAATAACATGGAAAGTCCTTGCTGGGCTAAAGCATGGGTGAAAGGCCTTACCCCCAAGATAAACATTTTCTTTTGGATAGTCCTCCAAGACAAAATTCTTACTACAAATAATATAAGAAAAAGAGGTATCAGCATACCAAGTTTCTGTACACTCTGTAAGCAGAATGAGGAGACAATAAATCATATGCTCTTTCATTGCCCCTTCTTAGCTGATGTTTGGGGAAGTTGTCTGGATCAATTTAATATCAGTTGGAGCTTCCCCAACTCGATTAAGGAGATTTTCAAGTCATGGCATCATCCTTCAAAAAAGAGAACCACTACCTTACTATGGAGAATTGCTTTACCACACATGTGTTGGGGTATATGGAAAGAGAGAAATGATAGGATTTTCAGAGAAAAGAATACTAAGGCTAACATTGTGTTTGAAAAAATAAGAAGAGGCATAGTGGAAAATATGAATATTATAGGTGGTATTGATAATCCTAATACTAAGGAGGATCAATTTATCTATAAAAAATGAAGATTAAAAGCTCAAGAGAGTATCCAAAGTAACCCTAGAGAGGGAGTGATATGGACCAGTCCACCTAGGGGATGGATGAAAATCAATTTTGATGGGGCCTCTAAGGGAAACCCGAGGGTTGCAGGATGTGGAGTGGTCCTAAGGGATGAATGAGGAATATGTAAAATCATAAGATGCACTCCTATAGGAAAACAGACCAACCATGTTGCCAAAGCCATGGCGGCTTATCATGGGATTATCCTTGCCAAAGAAGCCAAATGCACTAAAGTTTGGTGTGAAGGAGACTCCTTAAACATTATCAATTGTTTAAATATGAAATTCCCGCCATCATGGTCGATTAGTAATGCTATTAAAGCAACAAGGAAAATCAGCAAAGAGTTTGAAATGTGTGTTTTTACACATGTTTATAGGGAGGCGAACTCTTGTGTTGATTGGGTAGCCAACCTGGCTTGCCAATCAGGAGACATCATCACTAGTTATGGTGAAATGGAGATTGCAAGTGAAATGAAATCCTTGCTCAATCAGGACCGAAGCTATACAAGGTAACGTGGTACGTTTCATTATTTATAATGACCTTTCCACCTTTTTTGATCCAGGGCTTGCTTGAAGATAACGAGCTATTAAATAGGTGTCATATCATCATTATTTGGCACGAATTATGGGCACTCTTACAGAATAACCATAGAAACCAGAGGAAAAGTTATCAAAATGAGAGAAGGCATTGAAAGGAAGGTGGTAGAAAAATGGGAGGAAACAAGAAGAGATTTGAACCTGCATCCTGCACTGAATGGAGAAAGAACGAAGAAGTCTGGAGTATCCTTCAGCAGGGGGGTCTCAATGTTTTCATGGAATGACTGAATGGGAAGGACCCCACAATTACCAGCTACTTCATCAAGAACTGGAAAAATGGAAAAGTTCTGATTGGATCACATATGATGAATGTAGACGAAGAGGTTATCGCTGAGGCCATGGGGATGACTACCAAGGGTATGAAATTTTACAGGGACATAGGGATATCAGATAAAGTTGCAGACAAGTTTCCTATTACAAATGGTGAGAGAAGAAAGATGATCAAAATTGACAATTCCTACCACTCCCCGAAGAGAATTTTCAGGCCATGGAGGTTTGTCTTATTTGCTTCTATTGAATATATTACCTTAGATGGTAGGTTTACCATGGCTTATGGGCATCACTTTGTCCTTCTTAACCATTTCCGTCATGGAGAAAGGGTTAGCCTTCCCTATTACCTAGCCTATTCAATGGATCATACTATAAAGGAGATCCAGAAGAACCCTAAAGGCAATCATGCCCTCCACCAGGGGCTTATGGTCCTAGTTTAAAAAATGCTAAAGGGGAAGTGCATTGAAAAGCCTATTAAAGGCAAAAATGCTAGAGATGAGACTACGGAAAGTAAGGATAGTGGTTTCAACTTTGATTCTGAGACCGAGGGAGAGTCAGAAGAAACTAGCAAAAAAGGGAGGATTAGGGCCAAGAAGAGGAGGATTATTGTGGAATTTGAAATGTCAGACTCTGAAAATATTCCCTTGAGGAAAAACCTGTTAAAAAGAAGAAAGGGAAAGCCTCTGGAAGAAGGCTCAGAAAAAGAATACTAAAAAGGGTAGCAATTCTGATCTCAATTATGTTCTGGTTGAGTCTGAGGAGGAGGATGATGATAATAAGAGGATTGATAGTCAGGACAAAGAAGGGGAGGGTAACCCGGTTAAGGATAATTTGGAAACTGTGGAGACTGTGAATACCACTAGTCTGCATAACAAGGAAAAAGGGGGTCAAAGTGATAGTGGTGACAAAGATACCATTAAGGCTTTCTGTGAGACCATTACTACTTTGGTGAAGGATATTAATAGTTTGAAAACTGATACACATGCCATGGCAAGAATTACAGTTGGTGACAAGCCCTTGGCGGAGCATGTTAAAGAGTTAGTGGCCATTCTGCATAATGCACAAGCTATTGAATGTATGGTTGGAAAAATCTTAGCCACGGAGAAAAAGGTCAATTAGATGGGAGATAGAAAGGAAATGGACAACAAACTGAAAGATTTTGGTAGCAGAATTGACAAGCTAGAGCACAATGTCAAGCAACTTGCTGATCAAAAATTTCATATCCTTAAATCTTCGGTGGACAACATGAACATCTTTATCAATAGGTACGAGAATAATGCAGATAAGGATGGTGATAAAGAGCAGGTGAACAAGAAGGGTCATGAAAGGAGGACCACAACCAACATAAAGAATAAGTTCGACATCGAAGGTCGTGAGCTGGAGGATATGAAGACCTCAGTGAACAACATGAAACAAATGGTTGTTCACACTGAGGAGATCCTAAATAGTATTTAGTTCCAGTTGTTGTCCTTGGTTTTGTCTCTTTGCTATCTTTTGCTTTCCTTTTGCTGCCTGTTCTGAGTTTTATGTAATGATGTTTTAAGCTATGCCCTTCCAGTGGGTTCATTTTGACTTTTAGAAGTGATAAGGCACTTTTTAAAGCTTTTCTGTTCTCCTGGCTTGTAAAAGGTTTGGGTACCTTTCAAATACCCGTTTTCACTTAATCAAGACCTAACCACTGAATTGTCAAAATTTTGAATTTTGAAAAAGGAGGAAATGGAAAATTGGAATTATAGGACAAAAGATAAGTCTAATAACAGTCACAAATCTGGAAATTAAATGGAAATTCAATTTTTGCACAATTTGAAGATGATTTTTAAAAATTAGGGTTTTGACAATTAACCTCTTAATTTTGTGAATTTGATTTGCAAATTGAAAAAGAAAATAAAGAAATTGAATTTGACAAACAAAGCAATTTTCAAATCCAAGACAATAACAAGCAATGTTTACAAAACACGTTCAATTTTAATTTTAAAAACTAGGGTTTTGAATGAATTAACGACTAAGTCTACAGAAAAATTAAACTTGTAAATGAAAAATATGAAATAATTTTCTTAATAAAGCATGTAAGACGTTGGGTTCACCAAAATGTAATGTTGGAAAAATGGTGAATGATAGAGATCTAGAGGAAAGCTTTTCTTCCCTCTGAGGAGAGATAAAAGTTTCACTTTGGATCTTCCTTCAAACACTTTTCATGCATTACATTAGAAGAGGGGGGAAAATGTACTAGATTCAACTGATAACTCAATGATGAATGGATAATACTAAACCGGTACTGAGAGGGGGGGGTGAATCAGTACAGACAAAAATACAGTCCTAAACTGGTTTGACAACAGACACTTCAAATGACTGGCAAACAGTGACACCGGTTTGAAACATAGTGCAACTGGTAAAGCTAAGAATGACTGAGACAAGCATTAACCGATTACTCACTTATCTTTTCACTCAACTCAAGACTACACTACCATTTCACCCTTATGCATAAATAGGTAATCTATCATCAGATCATAATAACAGCTAGTTCAACATGTTTTATTGACATGCATAAAACACAGAACCATCATATGCTTGACAGACAATAGGAAAGCGTCACAAGATAAAAAGCATCACACATGACACACATATTTTTCACGTGGAAAACCAACTAGGAAATACCATGGTGGGGATGAATACCCACAAGCTATTTTTGAACTCTTTAGAAGTCCACTCTGTTAGGAGCCTTGTCCGGTTAGAGACATTATAATAGGTTCTGCTAGGAACCGATCCTGTTAGGGATCAACCAGTTAAGGGATGGCTAGAATACCTGGTTAAGGTTTAAAAAATGTTAAAGGTTACCTTGTTAGAGGATTTCAAGAACTCAATAGCTAAAGGATTTCGAACTCAATAGCTTTGAATTACCCTGTTAAAGGATTTACAACAAGCCGGTTAAGGCTACCCTGTTAAGGGATTTTCCAACTATTGAGGTGGCTAGAGAACAATAGGTATTACAATGATCTGGTAATAGCACTCAATGCCAATGCAGATCCGCTTGAGCTCCTCTTCACCTTCTGCACTTACACTCTGCAAGTATCACTTCTCTCCTTTGGGTCTGGCAAGAATCACGTGTCCCTTCTCTTGGATACACACACACAACTTTTGCCAACAACCTCAGAAAGAGACACAACATCGACCTTATAGGAAAACAGATAGGTCAGTAGCATAAACCCTAAACCCTAAACCTGTTAGGTTAAGGAATTCAAATGGTTCAATCTTGACCATTGAGCACACTGCATTAAATGAAATAGTTCTTGATCCAATCTCAAGACATTCTCCATCATCCATTTCCACTGATTTTATGGCGGCTGATAACCCATCACACGTTATCACCATTTTATAGACTTCTCACATTCCCGAGGTAGATAGGAACAACCTCCTTCATGCAAGATCCTTCACATGCACAAGGCTTACATGGCAACATGATTTGTTCTTTGTTACCATGCTAACTCATCACACAAAGTCACCGGTTGAGCCACACAGGCTTGAAGTACTTGAACCGAAAACACTGAAGTTGAGACTACCAACCGGTAGTCATACAATACTTCCATGAGCCGGTTAACATAACTATATGCTGGTTCATCATGAACAAACACACTGCTTCACTTTGGCACAAATCCCGATTCACACTTCTTCAACATATTGAAATCAATGACAACATACAATGTCATGCTTCACTTTGGCACAAATGTCAGTTCACAGTGTTCTATCGGTTCTCTATTCTTCAGCATATTGACATCAATGACAACATACAATGTCATTATGTCCTCATACCGGTTCACATAATGCCAACAATCTCCCCCTTTAACATTGATGGCAATAAACAAAGATATCTTTTCCGCTTCACATCTTCTCCCCCTTTGGCATTGATGGCAATAAATAAAGATATCTTCTCCGCTTCACATCTTCTCCCCCTTTGACAACAATGCCAAAGTGGAGGCACAAGCTTCCCTGTTCCATTATGCTGCTCCCCCTGAGGAGTAGCATCCTTCAACACATCAATCCTAAAGAAAAATTTGACTATGCAATACCTGACTGATGTGGAGCATATACCTTTAGTTTACCTCCTGAAGGGGCAACACCCCTAATTCACCTCTTAAGTAAATAAATGTAGCCTTTGGGAGAGGCTTGGTGAATATGTCTGCTGACTGCTCCTGACTGGAAACATGTTCCAGTGCAATCTCTTTGTTCTGAACCTTTTCCCTCAAGAAGTGATACTTAAGCTCAAAATGTTTGGTTCTAGAATATAAAACCAGATTCTTGGAGATACTAATTGCACTAGTATTGTCACAAAATATACTTACCGGTTCAGATACAGGCACTTTGAAGCCATTTAAGACATGCTTCATCCAAATTGTCTGAGTGCAGTTCATGAAAGCTGTAACATACTCTGCTTCTGCTGTAGACTGAGAGATACAACTCTGCTTCTTACTCATCCATGAGACTAGTCTACCACTGAGAAAGAATGCACCACCTATTGTGCTTTTCCAGTCATCTATATTGCCTACCCAATCAGCATCTATGTATACTTTCAAGTTGAAATCCTTGCTATAAGGATACCATAATCCATAGTCAACAATTCCCTTCAGATACCTAAGACTCCACTTGACTACAACCAAGTGAGATTCTCTTGGGCTTTTCTAGAATCTTGCTATAATGCCAACTGCATGTGCAATATCCGGTCTGCTATGCACTACATAATGCAACTTACCAATCATTGATCGGTATTCCTTCTCATCAACCAATTCTAAGTCATCTTCTTTAGATAGTTTACAAACGGTCACCATTGGAGTACCAACCGGTTTGCTATTTTCCATGCCAAAGGTCTTCAACACCTCTTTGACATACTTGGACTGAGTCATGAAGATTTCATCCTTCATTTGCTGGATCTGCATACCAATGAAGAATTTAGTCTCCCCTATGTGTGACATTTCAAATTCTTTCTTCATCTCATCTGCAAACTCATGACTCATCTTGTCATCTCCACCAAAGATAATGTCATCAACAAATACCTCACAGATCATGATTTGATCTCCTTCAGACTTCAAGTAGATATTACTATCTTCACTTGTTCTCTCAAATCCAATCTTCACAAGATGGGAATGCAGACGTTCATACCATGCTCTAGGTGCCTGCTTTAGTCCATATAAGGCTTTATGTAGCCTACATACCATGTTACTATCTTTAGATAGGGCAAACCCATCTGGTTGCTCAATATACACCTCCTCTTCAAGTACACCATTTAGGAATGCAGATTTTACATCCATTTGATATACTTTGAAACCTTTAAAAGCTACATATGCAAGAAGCATACGAACTCCTTCCAATCTGGCTATGGGAGAAAAGTTTTCACCATAGTCTTCTCCTTCTTCTTGAGCATATCCTTTGCACACTAATCTGGCTTTGTTCCTAATTACTATGTCATCCTCATTCAGCTTATTTCTGAAAACCCATTTAGTACCAATGACATTTTTGTTCTCCGGTCTGGGTACCAAAAACCATGTACCATTTTTCTCTATCTAGTCAAGTTCCTCTTCCATTGCCTTGATCCAGTCTTCATCCTTATGTACCTCTTTGAATGATTTAGGCTCATATTCAGAGATCATACATGAGTTTTCTCTGACCTTTCTTATTGTAAGGATTCCTACATCCTTATCTCCTATGATCTGCTTAGGATCGTGATTCAGCTTGACATACCGAGGAATGGTCTTGATAGACTCCTCTTTCTTTTCTTCTTCATCCTCATCTCTATTAGTATCAACATCTACATTTGCCGGTGTAGGAACATTGTTACTGGTACTCGGTTGGCTATCAACCAATTCCCAGAAGGTTGCAACCAGTTCGTTTACCGCTTGCTCACTGCCGGTTTCCTCAGTTTTCTTAGAGGTTTCATCAACTCTTACATTGATGCTTTCCATAATTCTCTGAGTCCTATTGTTGAAACACTTGAGAGATTTGCTCTTGGTGGAATATCCTAGGAATATTCCCTCATCACATTTCACATCAAATTTTCTCTGGTGTTCACTCCTCTTGATGTAACATTTGCTACCAAACACTCTAAACTAGCTAACCACAGGTGTCTTACCAGTCCAATATTTATAAGGATTTGTATCCTTACCTTTCTTGATGAGTACCCGGTTCATTGTGTAGACTGCAGTGCTCACCGCTTCTCTCCAAAAGGTGTGAACTACCTTTCCTTGAATCAACATGGTTCTAGCTACTTCAACCACAGTTCGGTTATTCCTCTTTGCTAGACCATTCTGTTGTGGAGTCCAGGGGGCAGACAATTGCCTCTTGATGCTATGTTCTTCATAGTACTTGTTGAATTCACCGGAAGTGAATTCCCCTCCTTGATCAGTTCTCAGGAACTTGATCCTTTTACTGCTTTCCTTCTCCACTAATGCTCTGAAAGCTTTGAACTTTACAAAGGCTTCAGTCTTGTCTTTCAAGAAGGTGACCCACATCATTCTTGAGCAGTCATCAGTGAGAATCATGAAGTACCTATCACCCTGCACACTTCTAGTTTTCATAGGACCACACAAATCAGTATGCACAAGGTCAAGAAAGTTGTCAGCAGTGAAAGATTTACCTTTAAAGGTCAAGGAAGACATTTTCCCCAATTGACACTCTCTACACAAGGTATTATCTGATTTGCTTAGCATCGGCAACCCTCTAACTACCTTGATCTTACTAGCCTTCACAATGTTATCAAAGTTTACATGGCAGAGTCTCCTATGCCATATCCAGCTATCATCAAATTTAGCCATAAGACATGTACTTATATTTGCATTTAGCTGAAATAGGTTACCTTTGGTCTGCATGCCGGTGGCCACCAATTCACCATTCTTTCCTTTGATTCTGCAAACTCCATTCTTGAATTCCAAAGTGAGGCCACTGTCATTCAGCTGGGCAACACTCAGAAGGTTGTGTCTAAGACCATCAACCCGATACACATTGTCAGCACTACTCTTTCCATTTAGAGGATGGACCCTCTACCTTTGACCATGCATGGTGCATCATTGCCAAAGCGAACCACACCACCATCATACTCCTCCAAGGATAGAAAATTGCTCCGGTCACCAGTGATATGGTGAGAACAACCATTGTTAATGATCCACTCATTGGAATTATCAAACCAAGAGACAAGAGCCTTCTTGTCTAAGACAACAACAAACACAATATCTTCATTTTCTTCATCCTCTGATTCTTCATCTGTGACACCTTCATCAACTGCCACAAAATAGTTTCTTTGGTTTGTCCTTGTTGTCACCATTAGGATAGTTTATGTCCTATCTGGTTACAAGAAAAGCATTTCAAAGGTAGCTTACCTCTGTATTTGCTAGTTCCTTTAGGAAGTTTCCTGGAAAGGAGAGCTTCAAATGCCATCAGAATCTCCTCATCATCCATTTCTCTGCCCTGTCTTGGTTCACCACTAGTGCTAGCTTCTTTTCCTTTTCTAGATGGTACTGCAGAAGCTTTAAAAGTTGATTCAGTCTTTTGAACACTGCCATTGAAACTATTTAGCTCATAGGCTATCAACTTTGCAATGATGGAGTCTAGGGATACCTTAGTCTTGTCTATTGATCTTAGCTCTTGAATAGCAACAACCCTTATTGCATAGACCAGCAATAGGGATCTCAGGACTTTGCTTACCACAGTGGAATCTTCTATTTTACCACCTGCACTCTTGATATCTCCAACAAATGTTTTGATTCTTATTCCATACTATTGAATGGTCTCACCTTCAACCATCCACATATCTTCAAACCTCCCTCTAAGGCTTTCTTCCTTAGCCTTGTTTTACATGCTCATCACTGCCATAGATATTTTAAAGAGTATCCCATACCTCTTTGGGATTTACCTTATCCTAAACATCAATAAAATCAATGTCAAATAAACTACTAATTAGGGCTTCCATGACTTGCCCATTCTCATGCATCTCTCTCTTTTGGTCATCGGTAAGGGTACCAGTAGGAGCAACATAGGCAGTCTCAACATAGCTCTAGTGTTGAGCACCCATGCTTCTGATGTATATCTTCATTCTGTCTTTCCATATACTAAAATTTTCTCTGTTAAACTTTGGACCTTCCCTCTTCATCATTAGACTGGGATCTTTACCTCAAGCGGTTAAGCTTATAGCATAGAGGACCTGGAGGATGCTCTGATACCAATTGATAACTCAATGATGAACGAATAGTACTAACTCAGTACTGAGAGGGGGGGGGTGAATAAGTATAGACAAAAATACAGTCCTAAACCGGTTTGATAGTAGACACTTCAAATGACTGGCAAACAGTGACACCGGTTTGAAATAGAGTGCAACCGGTAAAGCTAATAATGACTAAGACAAGCATTAACCGGTTACTCACTTAGATTTTCACTCAACTCAAGACTACACTAGCATTTCACCCTTATGCATAAATAGGTAATCTATCATCAGATCATAATAACAGCTAGTTCAACATGTTTTATTGATAGGCATAAAACACAAAACCATCATATGCTTGACAGACAATAGGAAAGCATCACAAGATAAAAGCATCACACATGACACACATATTTTTCACGTGGAAACCCAATTGGGAAAAACCACGGTGGGGATGAATACCCACAAGCTGTTTTTGAACTCTTTAGAAGTCCGCTCTATTAGGAGCCTTGTCTGGTTAGAGACATTACAATAGGTTCTGCTAGGAATTGATCCTGTTAGGGATCACCCGGTTAAGGGTTAAACCCTGTTAAAGGTTACCTTGTTAGAGGATTTCAAGAACTCAATAGCTAAAGGATTTCGATAGCTTTGAATTACCTTATTAAAGGATTTACAACAAGCCGGTTAAGGCTACCTTGTTAAGGGATTTTCCAACTGTTGAGGTGGTTAGAGATCAAGAGGTATTACAATGATCTGGTAATAGCACTCAATGCCAATGCAGATCCGCTCGAGCTCCTCTTCACTTTCTGCACTTACACTCTGTAGTTATCACTTCTCTCCTTTGGGTCTGGCAAGAATCACGTATCCCTTCTCTTGGATACACACACACAACTTTTGCCAACAACCTCAGAAAGAGACATAACATTGACCTTATAGGAAAATAGATAGGTCGGTAGCATAAACCCTAAACCCTAAACTTGTTAGGTTAAGGAATTCAAATGGTTCAATCCTGACCGTTGAGTACACTGCATTAAATGCAACAGTTCTTGATCCAATCTCAAGACATTCTCCATCATCCATTTCCACCGATTTTATGGCGGCTGATAACCCATCACACGTTATCACCATTTTACAGACTTCTCACATTCCTGAGTTAGATAGGAACAATCTCCTTCATGCAAGATCCTTCATACGCACAAGGCTTACGTGGCAACACGATCTGTTCTTTGTTACCATGCTAACTCATCACACAAAGTCACCGGTTGAGCCACACAAGCTTGAAGTACTTAAACCGAAAACCGTGAAGTTGAGACTACCAACTGGTAGTCATACAATACTTCCATGAGCCCATTCACATAACTATATACCGGTTCATCATGAACAAACACACCACTTCACTTTGGCACAAATGCCGGTTCACAGTGTTCTACCGGTTCTCTCATATGCCGGTTCTCACTTCTTCAACATATTGACATCAATGACAACATACAATGTCATGCTTCACTTTGACACAAATGTCGGTTTGCAGTGTTCTACCAGTTCTCTCATATGTCGGTTCTCACTTCTTCAGCATATTGACATCAATGACAACATACAATATCATTATGTCCTTATACCGGTTCACATAATGCCAACATCAACCTCAGAGAAAGAGATTGAATTTTTAGTGATGCTAAGTAAATCCGCTCTTCTGAGATTGAGATTTGAATTCATTGAATTGTGTACTTATGACCAAGTGGGCAAGTGACAAATATCTGATTATAAATTGAGATAGAAGCGTAGGATGAAGTTGTTCACCTAGATCTAGAAATAATATATCGAGACGAAGCCTCTCTCCAAATATGAGGAAAAGTTACCCGGACTGTGACGGGAGTGTACACAGTCCTCCAAAAAATCCACAAAATGAAAAGTGTTTTTTCACCTCTACAAGTGGAGTCCAAATCCGAAAGTACAGTTGCACACTTGCAACCTACACATAGAAAAGTGAGGAAAGGGGGTTGGGATTGGGGGTTTGTCTTCAGGTCAAACCCCATTTTTGGAATTAACCAAATGATGAAAGAAATTACTTGCAAGTAAATATAAATAAAATAGTGAAATGTAAATCACCTCAAGGGAGGTTGTAGATAGATTTTCTTGTGTGGAATTGAATGTTGGAATGAATCTCCTCTTCAATTGTTGAATCCTTCACTTGAATGCAACACCTAGCCTTGAAAGGAGACTTGATAATGCTCAATGTTAGAAAGGAATTCTTGAATGCTTGATCTCATGTAAACTTCCCACTCATCCAGCTTATCCAACTTATGCAAATGAGATGGAAAATGTTGTTGAACACAATGTATCACTAAGAGGGGGGTGAATCAGTGGTTCCTAATCTTTTTCCTTTTAAATCAACCTCAAAATACTAATTGTTATCCTAAGCTCTAAAAAATCAAATTGGTAAGACAAAAGAGAATATCAAAAGGGACAATCACACAAATGCAACCCACAACACCAGATATACGAGGAAAACCCAATATAGGAAAAACCTTAGTGAGAATTACTGTTGGAGACTACTACTCCAATCCAGCCTCACAAATGAAACACTGAATTACAAAGATTTAGGGCACTAACCCAAGGAGAACCAACCCTTGTACCAAGCTCCAACTTGGTGATGTATAGTGAAATACAATTTTGATACACATATAGCTTCTTGTTGCAAATGAGTTTCACAACTCTTGATTAAATAGATCTCTGTCGGTAAACAATCTTCTTCTTCTTTACTGGATATCATACTACTGGTTAACAGATTGCTCTCTCTACTTCTTGGCCTCTCTTCTCTCTTTCTCACAACTTCTCAACACACTGTGTCACACTAAGATGCTTTCTTGATCAATCACACCTCACTGGTTAGCTCAACTGTTAGATCTGCTATAGTATACTGGTACTCAATCACAATCGGTTAAACCCTCTAATCGGTTTTCTTGCACACTCACTTTGCAGATTTCTTAGAACAAATTCTAAGGGAGATGATCCTTCTCTGCAGTCAAGCTCTTTTCACTCTTTTTTATTTCAAGCTCATGTATTTATAATCATGGATTCCCGCCAAGAACACATTCAATCACTGTCATGTTAGGTTTTACCTTCTCCAACTTGATCTGAATCCGATTTTATTTGATATTCTTTTCCAGGGATAAGATCTTCATGACATCGATCAATCACTAGCAAAGATTCGCATTCCAATGTGCATCTGGAGGTCTGCACCATGGTTTTCTTCTTTTCTCTACCATTCACCATTAATGGCTTTGTTGTTTCCTTCACCAAACAAGTACAAAGATCAAATCTTCTTGCAAGATTAGTTTAGTCACTTTGCCAACTTACCTTCCTCAAGCCAGAATCCTCTGGCATCCTCTGCGACTTGTGGGTTTCTCATAAAATCTGACCTGCTTGCAGATTTGTTACGTCGATGCACACTCCACTGACCTATGCAATCCCTCCATCTGGCATCCAGCTGTCATGCTTGTCGACATCCACCTCTTCTTGGAATCCTATGTTGGTTTGACATTCTTTGTCGACCAACGTAGACTACTGCTTTAGTTCATCTTACCGATATGACCATTAGACATCCTCTCTATTCTATTTACTGGTTGTTGTGCCTTCATAACAAACAAACAACCTTCATCTCGGTTTGTGCCTTATGGATAAGCCTACTTTATAGGTAGATGACACAAGTCATGTGTATTGGTAGCCTTCCTTTTGTATTTCTCTTCTTACTTACTACTGACTTGGCCAAACCGATTGACATCAATGACAACTTAATGCCAATAATGCCAACAATCTCCCCCTTTGACATTGATGTCAACTTACTACAAGACACTTCATAGTGGTAGATTTCTCCCCCTTTGACACAGTGACAAAGGGTATTGTACACTCCCCTTTTGATCCATACCGAGTTCCCCCTTAGACTGCTACGAGTGATTGCTGCCAATACTGAGATGTGGTTCAAGAGTTATAGATGCTGCTATGAACTCCCCTTGAACCATATAAATCCTTCCTTTCTCAAGTGCATAAGGCAGATGACACAAATCCCAACTTGTGTTATAGGTACTCAAAAGTGCTTACCGGTAATGGTTTGGTGAAAATTTAGCTACTTGTTATTTGGTAGGGACATAATCCATCTTTACTTCTTGTCCTTCAACCTTCTCTTTGAGAAAATGATACTTGATGGCTATATGCTTTGTCTTGGAATGCATCACCAAATTCATTGCTATGTTGATTACACTTGAATTATCACACCGGATGAGAATATGATAAGTGATGTCCACCTGTATGTCTTTGAGGGTCTTCTTCATCCAAAGCACCTAAGAGCAACATGTAGCAAGAACAATGTATTCTGCTTCAGCAGTTGATAAAGAGACCGAGTCCTTCTTCTTGCTACGCCATGAGATCAACCAGTCACCTAGGAAGAATGCACCACCACTTGTGCTCTTCCAGTCATCAATGCAACCTGCTCAGTCAACATCAGTGTATGCTTCCAAGATGAATTGCCCTTGTTTAGGGTACCACAATCCATAACTAAGTGTTCCTTGGAGGTACCTAAATATTTTGCTTACATCATTCATATGTGACTTCTTAGGTGCAACTTGGAATTTGGCCACCATGCACACTGCATGTACTATATCTAGTCTAGAAGTAGTTAGATACAATAGACTACCTATCATGGATCTATACAATGTCTGATCCACCTTCGGTGATTCATCATTTTACTTAATTTGCTTCTGGTCACCATGGGGGTGCATACCGGTTTACAATCCTATAGTTGAAATTTCTTCAACATATCCTTTGCATACTTGGTTTGTGAGATAAATATTCCCTTATCTTGCTATAATATCTACAAACCAAGGAAGTAGGTCAATTCACCAACCATTGACATTTCAAATTCCAACTGCATCTGATCAACAAATTCTTTGCATAGGGTGTCCTTATTGCCACAAAAAATAATGTCATCTACATACACAACCACAATGATCATGTGGTTTCCATATTTATTTATGTATAAATTGATGTCAGCACTCCCCTTTTTAAATCCTTGCTCCTTTAGGTACTTATCCAATCTTGAATACCATGCTCTAGGAGCTTCCTTTAAGCCCTGTAGGGCCTTCTTCAACTGGCACACAAAGGTTTCATCATCGTGTAGTATAAATCCTTCCGGTTGCTCCATGCACACTTCTTCTTCCAAATTTCCATTTAGAAAGGCATATTTTACAATCTTTTGATATACTTTAGAACCCTTGTAGGCATAAAAGGCTAGAAACATCCTAATTGCTTCTAGTCTAGCTACTGGTGCAAATTTTTCTTCAAAGTCAATTCCCTCTACCTGAGAGTATCCTTTGCACACCAGTATAGCTTTATGCCTAACAAATTTACCTTCTTCATTCATCTTATTCCGGTAGACCCATTACGTGCCAATTATGTTCTTGTCTTCCAGTCTAGGGACTAATTCCAAAGTCTTGTTCTTCTCAATCTGTTGCAGTCCTTCCTCCATGGCATTCATCCATTCTTGTCTTTTGCTGGCCTCATTGAATGTTTTAGGTTCTACTTCAGTCATGAGGCAGAAGTTAACTTGTTCATCATTTCAGGCAAGTCTTCTTCTAGTATGCACACCATCACTCTTATTTCCTAGAATTTATTCTTTTGGGTGATTCATCAGCACATACCGGTTGGGAGCCTTCTTGGATGCTTCTTCTGGTTCATTTTCTAACTAAGCTTCCTCACCTTCATCACTAGGATCATCATACCGGTTTACCTATGGTTGACTTCCTTTGTGCATATCCTCATGAACCTTTACATGCACACTTTCAATGACTCTCCTTAGTCTTTTGTTGTAGCATTTGTAGGCCTTGCTATTAGATGAGTAACCAAGGAAGATTCCTTCATCACTCTTGGAGTCAAAACTACCTAGACTATCCATGTCTCTCTTGATAAAACACTTGCTTCCAAATACTTTGAAGTATTTGATTGACGGTTTTCGGTCATACCACAACTCATAAGGTATCATTCTGTTGTTTGTTCTTAGTTGGACCTGATTCAATGTATCTGCAACAATATGAACAACTTCCTTCCAATATGTGTCTGGCAGAGTGGCCTTATTTAACATGGTTTTGGCCATCTTCTTAATTGTCTTGTTCTTCCTTTCTACCACACCATTTTGCTGTGGTGTCCTTGGGGATGAGTATTGCCTTTTAATTCCATGTTTTTCACAATAATCTTCAAATTCATTTGATGTGAACTCTCCACCCCAGTCTGATATTAGACATTTTAGCTTGCACCCACTTTCTTTCTCCACCATCTTCCCAAAGATCTTGAATCTATCAAATGCTTGTGAATTATCTTGCAGGAAAGTGACCCATGTCATTCTTGAATAATCATCAATAAAGAGCATAAAATATCTTTCATCAGCAAGGTCTCTTGTCCTAGTTGGACCACACAGATCTGTATGCACAATTTCAAGTGGTCTTGAGGCATTGTGCTCTTTTGTCCTGAAGCTCACTTTAGTCTGCTTTCCTTTCACACATTCATCACAAAATTTTCTTACAGGTTTGATGATGGGTGGAATATTCCTCACACACCCCTTTCTTCTTACTACAACTAAGTTATCAAAGTTTATGTGGCCTAATCTTCGGTGGCACAACCAACTTTCATCAACATGTCCTATTATGCATTGGGACTCATAGCATTCCTCCAAGTTGTAAACATTGCCATCTATTCTTTTTCCTTTTGCCACAACCTGACCGATACTCCCTTTCTTTATCTGGCAACCGGTTGAGTCAAAGACAAATTTATAACCTTTGTCACACATCTGACTCACACTCAACAAATTGTGCTTTAGGCCTTCCACATAATATACATCATGTGCCTTCAATTTTCCATCAACATTTAGAGTATCTTTTCCATTTATTTTGATGGATGAGTTGTCTTTGAATCTTACTGAACCACCATTCCAGTCTTCAATTTTGATAAATTTATTTTTATCATTGGTCATGTGGTTGGAACAACCACTATCTACAACCCATAGATTTTTCCTTTCAACATGTAAGGCAATTTGCACTATCAGACTCGATTTTGCCTTTTGTTTTTCTTTCTCAACCCATACCGGTTTTGTTTCCTTCTTCTTGTCAGCTGCTATTTTGTGCTCCGGTTCAACTACCGGTTCTTGATCAGGATTTTTCTTCTTCTGTTTGATCTTCCTGTTTTTACAAAAATTTTCTATATATCCAAACTCTTAACAGTTATAGCATTTCACATTTTCATTTAAAGATGATTTTTAAAGATTATTGTAGGGCACCGGTTTATATTTCCTACATTCAAAACTTCTATGACCATATCCATTGCACTCATAATAGACAACATTCATATCCTAGAGTGCATTAAAAGGATTTCTAATTTCATAACTCATAGAGGGCTTATTGGTTAATCTATAGTCATCTATTCTATGCCCAAATTTGTTACACTGGTAACAATAACCATGAAAGTTTGAAACATATCAACTAGGTTGCCTTGGTCCTGCAAAGAATTGCCTCACTAGGGTTCTTCCCTTCATGATGTTGACTCTGATGAATCCTTCATGGTCAACTATTGCATTTCTCCTTGGATCTACATGTCGGTACAATGAGTGTGGCCTCCGGTTCATTTCTTGTGTATACCGGTTTTTGTGGTATGTCTTTTTTATCGGTATCCTTGCTTACAGTGAATGTCTTCTTCTCTTCACTTTCATTTGAAGAGGTGAAGTGTATTTCTTTACCAGATGTGTCTTTGCTATTTGAACTTTGACCTTCTTCAAAGCCTAAGCCACTGATATCTTTGGATTGCTTTTGTTTGCTCAACATCTTGTTTAAGGCTTCTGTGCTACCTTTATATTTGCTCATTTTTATTTCTTCCTTACTTTCTTTAAGCTCCTTTTTGAGCTTCGCTATTTTTGCTTCCAAATCTTGATGCTCCTTTTCCTTCTTCATCAAATCAGAGGATATAACTTCACATATCCTCTTGGTTTCTTCTAGCTATAGTTTCAAGTCAGATATAACTTGACTGGACTCATCCATGGATTGCTTCAAGAGACCTTGTTCATCTACTGCAACAAGCTTGACCTTCTTGAGTTCTCTTCTTATTTTACTTAGTTCCTCAAGAGCACTTATAAGCTCACCTTCTAAATCCACTTCAGCCTCAATATCCTCTTCTTTCTCATCTTCACCAACTGATTCATCAAGTGCCATAAAGAGATTAACTTTTTTGTCATTCTCATGGTAGTCATGTTTTGATGCACTTTCTTCATATGTGGCATCATCCTCAATAGTATAGAGGTTGTTCTGCTTCTGGTAGCCTCTTCTTCTTTTTTGGTAGACATTTCTTTCTTTATCTTTGCCAACAGATATGTTGAATAGAGAGTTTTTTAGTGGTGAATATTCGCCAATTGGCGAATTCCGTGTATTTTTTTTGAGGAAATGGCAAATAGTCTGGGGCAACATAGTGGTCAAATCGCCTGGAATTTCGGGGTTAACGGTACACTATATTCTGGATTCGCCATTGACCACACACCATTCGACGTGCATGCTCATAATATTCACCTGGAATCACTCGGACGTGGATATTAGATCACCTCTGTTATTCGCCAGAAATAGTAAAACGACCACGTACCTAGGACCTAATTCGCCAATGGTAAATTAAATGTTCATTGCACGCATCAGCCAAATTTACCAATATAAATTAAAACATTATAAGCATACGAGGACCCATTTCGCCCTGCTTAAATCAAGATGCACTTTGAAATGCCTGCACAATTCGCCAAAAATGCAATCATGGATTGATATAAATAAACTCTTTCTTACAATTTGTTCGTGTTAGAATAGTAAATTTGGGAGCTCTCGATTCACATTTTGCAATTTGATTTGGAACATTGAAGTTCATTCTAGGGCGGAGGGCCAAAGTTACAATCCTACAACACAGGCCCATGCATTCCCGATTCTAGATTCAAAGAATTGAGAAGGCATAAAGGTGAGTAATCATTTCTTCATACTTGATAGTATTAGTTTTAACTTTTAATTCGTAGTGAGAGGTCAAGACTCAAGATGTCACAGTTAGACATGGGTGAGCTCCTCAGGGTGGTGAAAGGATTGAGATGTCAGACAAGGGTGAGACTGAGACTCCTCAGGGTGGTGAAGGGATTGGGATGTCAGACAAGGATAAGACTCCTTAGGGCAGTGAAACTGACGGGATTGAGAGGCCATCAAAATGCCCAAAACTTAAACTTAAAGATACTACCATAAAGTCTTTCTTTGGAATTGGCAAAGTTTCTGGTCCATCAAATTGTGCAGTTGAAGAAGCGATTCACAGTGTTGGCATATGGACACTCCAATGAGACATTGTGTGTGATTGAAGGTTTTGTCATTGATGGCAACCTTGCAATCCTATGGCACTGGCAAGACATTATACCAGCAAAGCATTACTCAGGCAACCTTGCAATCCTATGGCACCGGCAAGACATTATACCGGCAAAGCTTTACTCAAACAAAACAGTGCACCGACATCAACAAAATCAATCTACACTGGCATCGACACAGAAGATGTAAATATGTATACCGGCACAGAGGCCTATAGGATTTTTGATATGTAATATTTTGTTTATCATTGTAAGCCGACTTGGCAAATTGTAAAATGACTCTTGTATATAAAAGAGATCATTGTAGGCATTTGTAGGATAGGGATAGAATGTAATAAATAAATTATAAGGCAGACCTAATGTGTGAATTGTAGGTCAAGGGTATATGTAAAGAACAGAGCAAGAACCAATACTGAATCTGGCATTGAAGATGCTATTGTAAAGCAATACAGAATATTGGATTTGTGTAAATCCTCATTGTAAGTCAGTGTGACTTCTTATTGAGCAGTGAGCTCTAGGCAGTTGGCCTTCCTGCATGTGCAAGCCCCTATTGTAAGTAATATTCTCTTATTGGCCAGTAAGTGAATATTGTGGGTCACAAATCCCACCGAGGTTTTTCCCACACCGGGTTTCCTCATTAAACATCTTGTGTTATGGTGTTCTTTTCATGTGGATGCTTTTGATTCTGTTATTTGCATTAATTCTTGCATACTGGTATACTATTACTTTATATTCTGCATATTCAGTTTTAAGAAAATTTCATTACCGGTTAGATACTGATTCACCCGCCCCTCTCAGTATCTGTGGGAACCCTAACAATTGGTATCAGAGCCCGGTCCTCTATTTTCAGAAGCCTAACAACTTGAGGAAGATCTTGACACTGGTAAAGATGGAAAATCTGATGAAGCAACTTGAAGGAGCTCTTATTGACTATGATGCAGAGAAGTTGAAAAATATCAAATTAGAAGATGATTTAAAAGCGGCTCAGGACATTATTTAGGCACTTCAAGAAAATCTTACTGTTACAAGAAACAAGAGAAGAGAACTTTGTGAAAAATTGCAAAATGAAAATGATGAAAAGGAATCACTAAATGATATGATAAGCAAATTGAAACAAGAGATCATGACAACAAAAAATGAAATGCAGGATATGACTATGATATTCTGCAAAGAGATTGAGGACAGAAAGAAGAATGAAGAAGAATTGACTAGAAGACTAAGTGATGCAGCAAATGAGAACACAAGACTTAGCTATGAAAATGAAATGTTGAAGACAAATCTGATGCACACTCAAAATGACTCGAATGAACTAATGAGACAAAAAGAGATCTTGGAAAGGGAATTGGAAACTGCAAATCAACACAAAGAAAAATTCAAGAAAAGCTCAGAAGAACTTGGTATCTTATTGAAGAATCAAAAACCCAAAGGTGACACTTCTGGAGTTGGATTTGAAGTTGGAGAAAGCTCCGGTACTACAAATACCCAGGATCAAAGCAAACCGATAAGACCCTCTAATACTTACAAATTCAATGGAAAATGCTTTAACTGTAATAAATATGGTCATAGGGCAAATGAATGTAGATATAGGAATTATCAGAACATCAATCCTCCCACCGGTCAACGCACCAAATGCAACAAAATTGGTCATAACTCTGAAAATTGCAGAATGAATGTAAGATGTTATGTTTGTGAAAGATTTGGTCATTTATCAAATAAATGTAGAACACAAACCGGCATAGGTTATGGGAAAGCTATTCAGAAAAATAATGTAACCTGTTATGCATGTAACAAGATTGGTCATATTGCTAAATTCTATAGAAGTAAAGGTACACCGGTAGATAACAAAAGTACTAGCTTGAAAGGTAAAGAAAAGGTTGAAGAGGTTAAGCAAGAATTTTCAAAGCAATGGATTAGAAAAGGTGATCTAAATATTGGGGTTACTCCTCCACCGGTAGAACCAACAAATGCTTCACCGGTAGGACAATATGATGCTCCACCGGCAGGACAAAGCAATGCTCCACCAACAGGATGTTCTTCATCAAATTGAAGAAAATTATCTTGAGGGTTTGGCAATTTAATGACACATGTGCTTTTATTCCCTCGGTTAGAGAAAAGAAGTTGAAAATCCCTCATTACCGGCAAATAAAGTTGAGTTAATAAATTGCTGACAAACAATTAATGTGGTAGGTAGCAGAAAAGACTTTATAAAATAAGGTTTTTGGCTCCATTTCATTTCACCGTGAATTCAAACTTTCAGAGAGCGCGAAGATTTCCGAGCTAAGGCATTTCGAGCAAAGAGGCAAAGCACTTCAGCAATCAATCCATCCAAAGGTAGAAAAAGGTATTTATCATCATGGCATCCTCCTCTGCACCTGAATTCATAGCAAACCCTATAGTAGTCGAGGTTATAAAATGACCTAGGCCCGTGTTTGAGCTAGTTCCCGAGGTAGCTAAGAAAGATGACAATACAGGTGCTTTTTCCCAAATTCCAAAGGGTGTTGTTTATGCAGAAGACCCTAGAATGTATATTCATTGCAACATAGATGAATTAGGTGATGAAGAAATCAAAAACATGTATAAATCTGTTATATGTGACAATGCCAGAAATGTGAAACCTGAACATAAAATTGTTGAAACCCTAGGATTCACTGAAATTCTCTGCATTCTTGAATTTCCCAAGGAAGTGGTTAGGATAGTTCTTAGCAGGGTACATGGCTCATTCTTTTGGCTTGACTCTGTGCATAAAATTACAAAGGTAGCTATGAAAGCAGTAACAAGGTTACCTTCCACCGGTACCAAACCCAACAAAACCAAGAAGGTCTCCAATGACCTAGTAATGAAATTAACTGGTGCAACATCTGACAAAAGATCATTGAGGGTTAATGATGTGACCGATACAAATGTGAGATTCATTAGCATGATTATAGGTTACAAAGCAACTCATGCAAATAGGCTTAACTCTGTTTCTAGTTTATGCATAAAAAGTGCTTATGACATGGTTAAGGATAATGTAAAAATTGATATCTGTGAATGGTTAAAAGATGAGTTAATTGACAACTTAGCAAAAATCAAGAAGGATAAGAAAGGAACCTTTAGATTTGGAAATTTGCTTGTATGCTTAATGTTACATATAACCAAACAGGCTCTCGGTATAGGCAACAAGGATTTTGGATTTGACATACCGGTAGGAAAACAATTGTCTGACTTGTTCAACAACATGGGTGAAAACAGAGAAAAGAATATCAATGAGTATTTCAAGCACTAAAGGTCAAAATGAATAAAAGAATCAAACTATCACAGGAAATTGTCAACAAATACAAGGATGACATATGTTTTGTAATAAAAAAGGCTGAGATCTGGATGGAAGCAATCATCCCAAGAACAATTTGGGTTACAGAGATGGGGTATGGAACAGATGACCACATAGTGGAAACTTATGCCAAAGCACTTCTGGAAGCCCCCAATGAACCAAAGGAAGAAGTATTTGGTAGTGCTGAGACCATAGAAAGTCAAATTCAATCTAAAAAGAGAGTAAAGAAAGTTGAGGCATGTGTGAGGAAAGGAACCAGGCAAGCAAAAGCCATAAAAGATGATGTATTAAAGAAAACCGGCATAACAGAAGAAGAGTTGGCAGCCCAATAGCCTGAAACTCATCTATCATCGGTAGATACCTCCTCAGAAGGAGATATGCCAGCAACCTTCAAAAGAGTTGTTAGGAAAAGAGACCCCTCACCGGTATCCACTCCTTCACCTAGAAGGACAAGACAGAAGTAGCAAGCTGTGAGGTCTCCAGTCAAGAAAGCCACACCTAAGAAAAAGCTGACCCCCAAAAAGAAGAAGAAGACAAGCACTGACTTGACCCCTTTTGACATATTACTGAATGAGATCACAGAGGAAGGTAAATTGAAAAACATAGGGTAAATCTATGACACCCTATCAGATGATGAGAAAGGACAAGTCGAGGAAAGTGTTATATTACACATGGACATGTATAAAAAGTTTTTGATGCAAGTCCTAATTGAAATTCCTGATGAATTATATAAAAGACTTGAGGCCAAAAGGCAAGGAATAGTTGAGTTGGATAAGAAAATTAAAATAGAAAAATTACTTGCAGTATACCCGGTCAACTCACGTAAGGAAATTGATGATTTGATAGCTCAGGCCAATCGGACAGTTTTTTCCATTGCACACCGGCAAATATCACTGATGGTAGGTACAGTTACAGAGGTTTAAGAGGAAACGGAAAATGGTTGGGATATATTCTTGGTTGAAAAAGAAAAACAAGAAGAATATAGGAATCCCAAGCCAATTCTGGTATATCAAAAGGACAAAGGGAAAGGTAAAGTTGGTGGACCACCAAGTATCAAGATTAGAGACAAGTTACCCCCACCTCTAGTAAAAACAACAACTGCAGAAGATCAACCGGCAGCTGAGAGCATGGACACAAAGGATAATAATCCTAGTCCTGAAGTCCTATATACTGTGAATGTTGATACTCAAAAAATCAACATAGTGGTAGATAAGGATACCACAGATAAATCCGGTAACCAAGAGCAACCGGCAACAGGAAACCAAGAGCAAACGACAATAGATTCAGAGAAAAGGATGGAATCTAGAACACAAACAGAGCAACCAACAGAGCTAAAGGCTCCAGAACAGATGCCACTGGTAAGAAATGATGCAGGAAAAACTGTGCTTAAAGAGATGGAGATTCAAATAGACCTACCAGAGGTCAATACCAGCATGGTCACTTCCACCGGCACTCAGTTTACTGGGTCACCATCAAATGTAACAGAGGTATTGCTCGAATCTATCAAGAAAATAATTGATTATAGCTCACAAGCCTATAAAGCGATAGATGATTCAATTCCAGTTTTGAAATCAATAGCTCCCAATTGTAATATAGCCAACAAAGATTCTTTAGGCCAATTGGATAGACTTTGTAAATATATTTCTGGAAATTTTGAGAAAACAAAGGTAGAAACTATAAAGGAATGTGTAGAAAAAGAGAAACAAAAATTCTTTGAAGAAGGAATAAAGAAGTGTAACAGGGAATTTAACACACTTCTACCGGAACTGTGCAATTTATTGAAAGAGTACAAAACTTTGTACAAAGATACCTGTAAGATAAACATTTTGACCATGGATGTAGACAAAAAGATGAGCAAGGTACAGGAAGAGATCAATAAACTTGCTGATAATTTTGTTAACTCACCCAATACATTATTAGTTTTTGAGGAAAAGATAACAAATTTTGAGAAAGAATTGCTTAAATTAGAAAGAGAAAAAGAGAAAATAATAAACAAGGCAAAATTTTTGAGATCTAAACTAAGTCCAAGATTGGACTATTTAGCATCTCTACGTAAGGAAATCTCAGAGGCACTAACACAGGGTAGCAAAACACCAGCAAAGCACTTGTAGCATCTCGCCGGTATAGTATACAGAACTGAGATAGCAATAAAAGAGAGCAAGAAATTTATGGATGGCATAAACTTAATTTTGGGAGATATTCTTTAGATAATAACTACCCAACTACAAGGTTGAGGTTATAAATTGGTACAACTGCAAAATCTACTAACCTTTGTCATTGATGCCAAAGGGGGAGTAGTAGATGAGAAAATTCAAAACACAGGGATCACATGCTCAGGGGGAGCTCTCACATTTTTGGTAACATTTTTGGACTACACATTTTTGGATACTTTTTGAAATTTCTCATGAGTGTTGCCATCAATGCCAAAGGGGGAGATTGTTGGCATATGGACACTCCAATGAGACATTGTGTGTGATTGAAGGTTTTGTCATTGATGGCAACCTTGCAATCCTATGGCACCGACAAGACATTATACCAGCAAAGCATTACTCAGGCAACCTTGCAATCCTATGGCACCGGCAAGACATTATACTGACAAAGCTTTACTCAAACAAAACAATGCACCGACATCAACAAAATCAATCTACACCGGCACCGACATAGAAGATGTACACTGGCATAGAAGATGTAAATATGTATACTGGCACAAAGGCTGACAGGATTTCTGATATGTAATATTTTGTTTATCATTGTAAGCCAACTTGGCAAATTGTAAAATGACTCTTGTATACAAAAGAGATCATTATAGGCATTTGTAGGATAGGGATAGAATGTAATAAATAAATTATAAGGCAGACCTAATGTGCGAATTGTAGGTCAAGGGTATATGTAAAGAATAGAGCAAGAACCGGTACTGAATCTGGCATTGAAGATGCTATTGTAAAGCAGTACAGAATATTGGATTTGTGTAAATCCTCATTGTAAGTTAGTGTGACTTCTTATTGAGCAGTGAGCTCTAGGCAGTTGGCCTTCTTGCATGTGCAGGCCCCTATTGTAAGTAATATTCTCTTATTGGCCAGTAAGTGAATATTGTGGGTCACAAATCCCACCGAGGTTTTTCCCACACCAGGTTTCCTCGTTAAACATCTTGTGTTATGGTGTTCTTTTCATATGGATGCTTTTGATTCTGTTATTTGCATTAATTCTTGCATACTGGTATACTGTTACTTTATATTTTGCATATTCAGTTTTAAGAAAATTTCATTACCGGTCAGATACTGATTCACCCCCCCCTCTCAGTATCTGTGGGAACCCTAACACACAGTAGCTCACCACCACCACAAGGTGGGATTATCATTGAGTTAAATGCATCAAATGAGGATGACAATACTGACACAACAGAAGATGTTCTAAGGGATACACACAATGAGATAATTCACTCGGATGCAAATGCTAGTACTGAAGATGATGTTGGTAGGAAGAAAAGAAAAAGGAAAGTAAAAATAGGGCGAGAGTGGGAGATGACAAGGAGTTTTAAGATTGATTGGGTAGCAAAGTACCCATTCATTGAACTAGTCCCAAGAAATGATGAACAACCAACATAATGTAGGTGTAATATTTGAAGCTAGAAAACTAAAAGAGAGAAGAAGATGTAGCTAAAGCTTGAGACCATAGAAAAGCATATTGGTAAGGTTTATGAAAAATAGATCATAGACAGAAAGGAAACACCAGTAGTAAGATGGAAATCAAAGGAAGAATGTCTTCATGTTAAGTATGTCGCAGAATATGAAGAGCATAACCATAAAATGACACTGATTGGTAATAGTGGATTTGGAAATACAATCAAGGCCGGGTGTGAACATGCATCAAAAGATGCAAACCTAGCAAAGACTATTCAGATCAGTGTTATTTTTCATATTCTGTCGAGAGGGCCTCCTATGAAAGATTTCCCAGAATTTAGTAATTTATTATATTTTTTGAATGTTCCTCACTATCCTATGTCACATTGGTCAATAAACGCTGGATGGGAAATGACAAACTGTCTCACTGAGGTGGAAAAGCAAAATTTACAAGAGAGTGTAAAAGAGTCAAATTTCATTTTATTATCCATAGATGAAGTTACTGTAGTATATAACATTGCTTGGGTTTGTATGCATGTTGATACCATAAAAGAACACATCCGTTGAGCTTATCTAATCTGTGTTCGTAAAATGAGGGGCAATTCAACAACAAAAATTTATATTTGGAAGTTAAGAAAGCTTTGAATGAAATTGCTGGTATGGATGACTTGACAATTGCCAAGAAGTTGGTGTGTGTTGGAGTTGTAGTAATGCAAGGTCAAAGGACCGATTTTTGTGCAAGATTAAAAACTAGTATTGCACCATACATGATTGACATTCACTGCATGGCCCATTGATTGAATTTAGCATATAGAATTGTAAGGAATTTCCCTACAATGTCAAAAGTTGAATATTTGGTCCACGAGCTCCACTCATACTTCTGCCGAAGTCCTAAACATTTTGCAGAATTTTAGATTTTTGCTGAGGGAGTAACAATAGGCAACAAGCTTCTCAGGGATGTTGAGACCAGATGGATCTCCTTGCATGGACTAGCAGAACGAGCTCTAACAAAATATCAATCCTTGATCGGACTAATGTATGAGCAATGCCTCACAATAGACAAAGCTTCTGATCTCTTACATAAGTTAAGTGATATAGAGACTCTATTAACTTTAGCTAGTCTTCTCCCCATGCTGGATTCAATAAACAAACTTGTTAAGAAAGCCCAAGATAGAACTATGTATATAATGAGTATAGCACTCTACGTAAAATGACATGCTTGAGCCTGGATGGTCTATATTCAGATCTAACAGGGCGAAGCCCAAATTTTTTTAGGTGGCAAATAATTAAAGATTTGAATCGTGCTAAAAAAATATTACATTTCAATACAAAAAATGAGTTATGTGTCTTTGTAAAAGGATTTTAGATACCAATGCACCAATCTAAGACAGGCAAGTGAGGAAGAGCACTACTAGTTAAAAAGGAAGATTTTGACAGGATTGTTAAATCTGTTAGTGATAATTTGAAGTCTATTGCATATGAACTTTCAACTGAGATTCATGAAAGATTCCCTCGAGAAGAAATACCTGAAGCCATGGGTTGTGTGTATCCTCAATTTTGGCATTCAATTGGAGATAATCCAAATGATGCAAAGGTGTTTCATAAAAAACTAGAGGAATTGATATTGACATTTTCAAAAGATGCATATTGCAATGGACAACCAATAGAAGAAATTTTAAATTCAGATCATCTTAAAAAACAATATAAACACTTTGCATTGTCTATGAAATAATAATTGGTTGACTTGGAGAATCCATTTGAACCTAGATCAATTACAAGGCTTTGGAAATGGATAGATCAAAGTGAAGCATTGCGTATTGCAATACCAGAATATTTGAAACTTGTTGATTTATGTCAAACAATGATATTGGGGTTGGTGGAAGATGAGAGAGTTTTCAGTGCATTAGGGCTTTTGAAATCAAAGATCAGAAACAAATTAGACAAAAATTTGGAAACTTGCTTGAGGTTGTTTGTAACTCAGTAAAATGTTAGAGATTTTCCATATGATAGGGCACTGGCAAACTGGAATTCCATGCGTGAAAGACGAGGGCTATGCAACACTTTAAAAGTTGGTGGTGCTACTGCTAGTGCTAGTGCTGAGACAAATGATGGATTGCAGACTCAAAGTCAACATGAAGATGAAGAAATTTTTGAATACCCGAATCAAAATGAAGATGAACCTATTAGTACTAGTCTTTTTCCGGATCTTGAGTCCATTTGGGATATAAAAGCCTTGGAATGAGTCACTGAAGTGAATTAGCAGTCAGTTTATAGGTATTTATAATTATACTACAGTTCTTGAGTCATATTACAATTTTAATTTACAATACTATAGTTGTCATTGATGATTTTTTATATTGTATTTCTTGAATTTGTCAATCAGAACAAATACTTATTTCATATTTTTAATTGTGAATTTTAATTATTAGTAAACAACTAGAATTTATTTGCAAAATTATTAGTAAACAATTGAATTATTAGTAAGTTGGTTCCACATTATGTTGAACATGAAACACAACAATTTGTGTCACAAGATCCATAAAATTATTCATATTGAATAACTGTTAGAACCTTTCTACTATTCTACATTAAATTCTTAACATGATGTTCATGGCGATTAGTGTTTTGTGTTTGTTTTTTGTCTTAGTTGGCTAGTAAACTGAAGTTGCCATGCATTGAAAATCTGAGTTGTCCCCTCTTTATTTGTCCATGTCAACACCAAGTGTGGTCAAACGGTTGGTCAGACAATGAGACATGTTTAATGTTTCATCTCTAACTCACAAATAAATTTCATGTTTAACAATTTAAGTGGCGAGTTAGTGAGTGTTGGTTTGGATTTAAATCGCAAGGTCTCAAGTTTTTTGGGTGTTAGCATTTTATGTTAGCGAGTTGGATATTGTTAATGAAATTACTTTGGTTGCGAGGTCTCGAATTGGTTTGATGCCATGCATTATAGCCACGAGAGTTAGCAAGTAAGTCATTAATGGTCTGTGTGCCACTGCTCGCGCCTATTTATGAAGGTAATTAACACAAAACATCGATTTTTGTTGGTACTCATTGGGTCACTGCGGTCAAGAGATAAATAGTTTTGAGATTTTATGGTTATCGCTAGCTCGCAGGTGCTTTATCATCAAGTCAGTTTAAGTCGCGAGCTTGCGAGTACTGGGAGATTTTAGTTGTCTCTACCTCGCAAGATGTTTTGCACTTGACCATTTTATGTTGTGAGGTTGCGACTGGGTGTGATTTTATGTTATCACAAAGTCACGAGGTGTTTGCGGTTAAGTCATTTTAATTTGCGATCATGCGATGTGGTTGGTATCGTAACTTAGTTGGTTTCGTCACTTGCTTGCAGGTTTTAAAGTTGTTTAGCATTTTATGTTGCAATCTGGTGACAGGTAAGTTTTGGTCTGATTTTGTGGTCATCATATGCTTGCGGGTTTGTAAGTCTTAAGTCAAAAAGTGTTGCGAGCATGCGATGGTGGTTAAGTATCTTGTTATTGTGGGATCGCAAGGGTTTAAGTCAATTTAAGTTTCGAGTTGTGAGCTTGTGATGAAATAAGTTGTTTTGTTAGATTTGCAGTGGTTGCCAGCTCATAGGTAAAGAAAGAATATTACAAATGTTGTTGCGAGGTTGCGACTAAAGGGCTTGATGAAGATCAATGGCTGTCGCTCACTTGCGAGATTCTTTGAGGATTCGTAAAAGGGGCTATGAGCTTGCGATTAAGAGAATTTGGTAGCATTGTCGCTAACTCGGCGGTACTTTCCAAATTGTTATAACTGGTTGCGAGTGTGCGATTAAAGATGGGGATTGACACGTGGAATTGTTTGCCGGGTTCTGTAAAAATTTTGAATGGCAATTGCCAATCAAATAGAAGGGCATGAATTCAAATTTCACTCGAGTACTTCAGCTTTGAATTAATGCCACAATAGCTAGTTCATACAAGTGTAGCAATTAATGAGACTTGAGAGAAGTGACGGTGTCCAAATACCATAAATTGCATGATCGAGCCAAGATTTTGTATAATTGTATTAATGCATTCTATCTTCAAGGTAATCTAATGAATTGAGCTCTGCAACAATGTTGGAGAATTCAGAGTGTTGGGTGTGAGAAAATTTTAGAAAATTGGTTAAGTTTTTCTCCTACAACTAAAATGAGCAAGGCGACGAGTGGAATTGGAGGTTCCAAGCCTAAGGCCACTGAGGAAAAGAAGGATAAGAAATACAAAGAAGAATTTGTAGATTTTCTGCTAGGGACTTCCATTGCTTTGAATACAAATGATTTGGCATGGAAAGATTTATGGAGCCAATGCAGAAACCCGACCACGCTTCATATGACTGGTTCTGCTTTGTTTCATTATTTCTAGAATAATAGGGTTAAGGGTGTCCCGATGTCAAACCCTTGGGATTTAAATATGGAAAATTTAATTGTGCCAAATGTGTATGTTGATGTGGATTTGGTCAAAGAGTTGGCCAAACGCTATTGCCCAATATCTAGGGTAATCAGAAGAAAGAACCAGTCTGCCCTAGTTTCAATTAACAGAGCTAGCTTTGTTGAAGCTTTCCAGATTACCAGTGATGCATGTACAGATATAGATTTGGAGTGTATTGCAGAGGATTATGACAAATAAAAAGGTGTTATCAAGAAGCATGCAATGCCCAGATACATGCCTAGGGTGAATAGGAAACTAGTTATAATTCCAGATAGTATCGAACCACCATTTGACATCACACCTTTCCACTATTATATGCATTGTAAAATATATGGATTATGCAGAGTGTTGAGTTTTGATGGAGATTCAACAGTGTGAGCTGAATAACTGATGATAGCTATGGACATTCAACACACAAATATTAACAAAGATTACGATTATGTGGGCTATGTGGTTGAACACATTCATAATGCTCTAGTTGAAATTCAGAGTGGTGGACCCAACCCTACATTCAAGCATTATTCATTGTTGATGCATTTAATCTTGATCTATAATGTTGAGTTCACAAATAAAGAATTGGAGCTTTTCAAAGAAGAAGTGGGTGTCTTAATGCCAATACAAAGATGAACCCAGGTTTGGGATAGTAGTTCTCCTCATTCTTCTTTCCTTTTCTTTGAAAATTGGATTGTTTTGCCAATTATGGAAATGCTAGGAATAAATAGGGAATGATTGTCAATTAAAGTTAGGAGAGTTTTGAGACCTTACCAATATGTTCCAAACTAGTCTATTTCACATAACTGGGGGGACTTTTTCTTTTTTGATAACTTTACTGAGATCAGAGTCTATGGGTGTCCTCAGCCTCCCCATATTTTAACAAAATTTGTTCCAATTAGGATTGCTTTTATGGAGTTTATTTGGCAATTGACCCTAGTTGAAAAATAATACCTTGACAAACATAGGAAGGGTTCTCTTCTTCCAAGGCTTTGGGTTGTGTCTAATTTTACCATTGGTAGGAGTTCATTTGATGAAGTAAACAATTTCCTTAAACAATATAGGTTGGCTAATTATGTGTCTAGATTCTGTGATCCTGAACAATTTATAAAATGTGCATTGCCAAAAATGACACCTTGGGCCACAATAAAGGACCATGAACCATTGGATGATGAAGATGTGGTTAGAAATTTGCTGAGAAAAGAGGAAGTACAAGAAAGGAGAAGAAAATGGAAAAAATTGATGAGAGTTGAAGTAGAATTGAAGGTTGTTGACCCTAGTTTCTTTGCTTTTTGCCTTGATAACCTGTACCTAGAGAGGATTAACAAAATGATGAGTTTATATGAAACTCTGATCGAACAAATTCCTCAAATTCCAGAAGTGGTTGCTTAGCAACAAGACCCCCAAGATGGAAATTCTTCACATGGAAAGAGGCCACTTAGTGTGTCTATTGATGATGTAGAGATTGGGGATGAAGTTCAATCTACCCCAGTGCCACCTGCAAAGAAACAAAAAACCAAAGAAGTCGGTACAATTATGAGGAGAGACCCTGCTAGAGCAATTGTTATAGAATAAGGACACTACTTTCATCAAATAAGGACACATCTTAGAGAAGTAGGGTAGAATGAAGAACATGGAGAAATAAACAAAGCCTTTGCTCAAGGCTTTGATGAGCATGTGATGTTGTCAAATGAGTTCATGAAAGATGATGACTTTATTAAGTTAGATGAATTTAATTTTTTTTTGACAAGGTTGAAACAAAATCAATTAAGACAAAATCTGATCATAGAGGAAGGAAATGTAGAAAGGAAAGAGGAGATCATCAAGGCACTGCAGGAATATGATCCTGACAGGGAGCAAATATCTATGGAATAGGCAAGACAATTGATTAAGAGTACTGGTATGATTATGATGTCTGACTGGGATATCCAGTCTATTTTTATTATTGATCAGATTAGGAAGCAAGACCCAATGTTTAAAACTGAATTTGAAATTGGAGATGTAATAAGAGGATCAATATTTAATCCTAAGTCAAAGACACTTGCTGCTTGGTCTTTGGCCCCTTACACTCAAAAGCCCCACCTTCTAAATATCCAAGTAGAAAAGAAAGCTGATAGAATGATCTAGAATTTGTAGAACATAACTGACATGAAGATTGCCTTATTTTTTACTCAAGTTTCTTTCATGAATTTATCAAAAATAGAGGATTTGTCAAGAAGATACACAAAAACATATAGCCAATTGATTGCATTATCTAAAAAATTTGAAGATACACTGATGAAGAAGGGCACTTTGGAGGAAGAGTTAGTGGAGTTGAAAGAAAAAATTGCAAATGAGCCCCCTCCAATACAGATTACAAAACAATTACAAGAAATACCAGCTGATGTGACAACAAAAATGGAGGAATACACAGAGAAATTTGAAAAGCTTGAAAATGAACAAAATGTCAAGGCTATCTCTATTGTGTCAGGAATTTTGAAACATAGGATTAATGTATTGAAAGGAAAATTGATGGTAGTGCATGATTTGCACATTTCTTTGAAAGAGGCAAGTAAAACATCCTCTGAGGCTGTCGATTTTCTTGGACTTTGTTCAATGTTTGGTAAGGAAGAAGCAGATTAATGGATAAGCTAGATACTGCAATGATGTATAGTAACGAGGTCCCTCCCAAGATCAGTGACACTAAAGACATGGTGGAGGTAATGAATGCAGCTTATTCATTTTTCACAGGGAAGGATGTGCTTATAAATGAAAAATTGCAGACATTTGGGGAAGGTTATAGTAAATTGGTACCTTCAATTTATGGTAGTAATGGATATTTGAAATCAGTTTCTGATTGGACCAACGAATTTGATTTTATTCTGGAGGAAGAAGAAATAATCAAGCATATAGATGAATAGGTTGATGTTGATTTCCTTAACGGTATGCTTGATTCACTGTTCAAGGTTGAGGTTGACCATGCAAAGTTTATTGTTGAGGCGAGGGCAGTTATAGATGCCAGATGGATAGATTCAGTTGCAAAGTTGGAAGAGGTAAAGACATTTAGTTGGCCAATAGATAAAGAGGTGGACAGGTGGCAACCCATGCTAAAGTAAAAGAAGAAATGTCAGGTTGCTACCCAAGATTCTTCACATTAATTCTAAGCTTGTTGAATCCTCATCTTATAAAAGGATTCCAAGATTAATTTGAGAGGGATGGCCACTTTTTCTTTTTGATCGATAGAGAGGGATGGCCAATTGGCCACTTCTATTGATGTTGAAAACTCTGATATAGTTATAATAGTTCAACTGTTCAAGAATTTGATAAGTGCATAGTTGAATCACATTTTGAATTTACTTTCTGATATCATTATGAATATAATATCAATATCATTTGCAGTTTGAGATCATCACATAATTGTCTTTGTGTTGAATTTATGTTTTCATTGTGAATTGAATGGTCAAGGGTTTTTCAGGTTACGTATGAATCTGGGTTGTGTGTGTAATGGCATATTCATTCCTATTTATTTGCAAATGAATCTTATTCAAGTTTATTATCAGGTTGTCTTTGAATTGTAAGTGACTCTATGCCCTAGGATAAGGCATTGGTCTGTTGTCTTTATGTTGACTTGGTGAAGTGACCTTCCGATTATAATAGTTGATTCATTTTGGGTGAATATGTTTTCTTGTTTTCCTTTGATTATGAAATTGTGATTTGTCTATAACATCTATCATGGAATTGGATCCTCAAAATATATTCCCTTTAATTTAGTTGCATGCATGTTTTAATAATTATGTTGTATTCCTATCTATTGTGGTGTTTGATACTTTCATTCTTAATACTCTAATGATTTTATATGCTATGGATATTTATGTAATATATATGGAGGTGTTCTATGACTATCATGTACATTTTTTCCCTCCTCCATAAAGTTGGCATTTACTCATACCTATAATCCGCCCACCAATTACAATGAGGTGAATCCTTAATATGATTCCAAACTAACAGAAATTTTGCATTCCTGGGCATAATAGGAAGCATTAAATCAAAAATTGCATACACCATAACAATGCAACAAATGAAAAAAGTTAAAACTTGTGATTTGAATCATTTGAAAGAGATAGAATTATACACTAGAGAAATAGATCAGAATTTAATTTCTATTGAATAAAATTACTACTTCCGTTGACCGTCACAAAATAAATTTATATATAACTCCTTCAAGAACTTGCACAAAGCTTGAGACTAAATTCTTTTCATTTTCTCTGTAAATGACTATACAACTTGCTCCCTTCACCTAGAATCTAGAATCACTACTGGAACCATAAAAGGAACCCCAATGACTATATAATTTGCAAAACTACTTTTTCCATGCCATTATCACCCTGATGCCTTCGGATGGAATGTGAGATGTTACGTTCTATCCAATAGATCATTTCCAAATAGAGGAGGAAGCCTTCATGCCCAGCAACAGAGAAAATGGAAATAGGAGCTCGAGCCTTCATGCCCACAATCAGGGAAAGTGGAAAGAGGAGCTTTAGGGTAAATGTAATATGTTGGGGAGGGGTTGCAGCTTCCATGTCATCACAAAGATGATTGGCTGCCACTCCCCACCCAAACAAATCCTTCTTTCATTCCTCTGCGGGCCCCTTCTTCAAACCCCATGCCATCATGTGGCAGAGTAGAAGCAAAGGATGTGCCATGCTTGGCCTTTCTTGATAAGAAAAGGCTTTCACACCCCCTCTAGAAATCCTTCTCACTTTCACAACCCCTCTGACAATAAACAAACTCACATAGGAGAAAACAAAAAAACACCCATCCAGTATCACAGAGCACACAACAACTCCATGCACAATCCTGCTCAAACATCATCTTCCTTTCTGAGGAAAAAACCACTCTTAGAAAATGAAAAAGGTTTATTTTCTCTTCTACCAATTAAGTCACCACTCCATTGTATTTATAACCTTTTAACACTTCATTTGGTGATGCTCATTCACGTGAAAAATCATCATTTTGGTGTTTTTCAACATGACTGTAGACTCTAGAAGTCATGCCTATCAAATCCACTGCACCCTGCTAAGGCTCATCTATTGTGAACAATTTTGTTTTGATTTTATTCCTCCTTGATTGGACAAATTCCACTTTAGAATCCCTGACAACAGGCAACTTGAGCTCTGATTTCTCAGAGAAATCCATGATCTCCCATCTCTAACTCAGAAGCTATCCAATCCTTTTATGCCTCTGAAACCGTTGTCCTCACTTGTCTAATCAGCCTCGACTCAAGAGAAACCTTCAAACTAGTCTCTCAGGAATGAGTCAGCATCCAAGCCTTAAAAATTCCTTGTACATATTAGCTTGCCACCACAGTTGTCGCTAGCTCTCATGTTTGTTTAATGTTAGCATTTTTAGGTTGTGAGCTAGCGACCAGATAGTTTGTGGTTAAGTTTTATGGTTATCGCCAGCTCGTGAGTTAAAATGTTTGAAGACATGATCAAGCTGCGAGCTAGCGACAAGTTGGTTTGGGTTTACATCATGAGGTCTCTAGCTTTTTGGGTGTTAGCATTTTATGTTATCGATCTAGAGATTGTTAATGAAATTGCTTTGGTTGCGAGGTCTCGAGTTGGTCTAATGTCACACATAATAGCTGCAAGAGTTAGCGAGTAACTCATTTCATACAGATGTCGCTAGCTCTCATGATTGTTTAATGTTAGCATTTTTAGGTTGTGAGCTAGCGACTAGATAGCTTGTGGTTAAGTTTTATGGTTATCGCCAGCTTGTGAAGTTAAATGTTCGAAGACCTGATCAAGCCGTGAGCTTGTGAGTGAAGTGTTAGCAGTTAAGAGATAAACAGTTTTATGTTGGCGAGTACGCGACAAGGGTTAAAGTTACCACTACCTCCAAGTCGCTACGGCGACGAGGACTTAACATTTTATGGTCGAGAATTAGAGAGTGGCAATTCAGTTTCCCTTAGTCGCTAGATCTCGAGGTTATGAAGGCTTAGCATTTTCAGCTTGCGAGTTGGAGATAGAGTCGTAAGGGCTTGTCGCTAGGTCGCGAGATTTTTTAATTGGCAGTCTTTCAAGTAGAGAGTTGATGACTGTGTGCCACATGTTTTAATGACTTAATATATTTAAATTGCCAATATTTTTTTTTTATGGTTTGAAAATAGCTTGAAATAGCCAATATTTTATTTTTATGGTTTGAAAATAGGTTGAAATCGCCAATATTTTTTTTAATGGTTTGAAAATAGGTTGAAATCGGCAATGCAAATATTTTTCTGGTTTTAAAAACATTACAATTCGCCCATGCAAATATTTTTTTGGTTTTAAAAACATTACAATTCACCAGGATTTTTCACAAACGGCTAATTCACCAATGGAGATTATTATTTTTTCTCTATAAACTACAAAAAAATGCCAACAAAATTAAAATTTTCCTTGGGAATTATATAGCTTTCGCCAGGTTTTTACACTTCGTCCAAGGGTGGGGTTTCTTACAGTTTTCCCTGCCACTAAACCCTCTTGACTCATCTCCACCAGTTTCATTATAAGGATATTTTGCAACAAAGTGTCCAACTTTACCATAGTTGAAACATTTGAGTGGTAGCTTTCCTTTATAATTGTCGTATCCTCTTTTGAGCTTTCTGACAAAGTTTACTACCCTTGCATCAGATTCTTCACTGGATCCTTTATGAGTAGCTACTTCTTTGCCCGTCTGGGTGGTGTTAAATGTTTCCTCTTTCCTTAAGGATGCATCACCGACTATTCTCATTTCATAGGTTGTTAGTGACCTAAATATCTCATCCATTGTAAATATCTTCAAATCCTTGGCTTCTTCTATGGTAGAAACCTTTGTATCATACTTAGGGTGCAAGAGACCTAAGTACCTTCTTGACAAGGATCTCATCTGCGATTTCTTCCCCAAGTCCTTTGATGGTATTCATAGTTTCATCAAATCTTTGAAGGTAGTTTGCAATATTTTCATCATCCTTCATCTTCATTCCTTCAAGTTGGCCCCTTAGTGCTTGCAGCTTAACTTCTTTGACTTTTGCATCTCCTTCAAATAACCTCTGCATTTTATCCCAAGTCTCCTTGGTAGATGCATAGTGCATGACCTTGACAAACTCATTATCAGACAACCTGCTCAAGATAGCATGTTTGGCCTTTGCATTATTCTCATACTCCTTCTTAGCATCAAGATCAGTGGGAGGAACACTAGGGATAGTATACCCATTCTTGAAAGACATCCACACATCAAAACCAAGAGAGGAAATATAGGTCTCCATTCTTCTGCTCTAGAAGGCATAGTTAGATCCATCAAACATAGGGGTTTTTGAGGAAGCAGACTCATTTCTTTCCATTGTGTTCTAAGTCCAGAATCTACCCAAGGTTTTAAAACAACCAAGAACCTAGGCTTTGATACCAATTGTTGAACATAATATACCACTGAGAGGGGGGTGAATCAGTGGTTCCTAATCTTTTTCCTTTTAAAGCAACCTCAGGATACCGATTATTATCCTAAGCTCTAAACAATTAAAGTGGTAAGACAAAAGAGAATATCAAAAGGGACAATCACACAAATATAACCCACAACACCAGATATATGAGGAAAACCCAATATGGGAAAAACCTTAGTGAGAATTATTGTTAGAGACTATCGCTCCAATCCAGCTTCACAAATGAAACACTGAATTACAAAGATTTAGGGCACCGACCCAAGGAGCACCAACCCCTTCTGATTTAGGAAACCAACCCAAGGAGCACCAACCCCTGCACCAAGCTCCAACTTGGTGATGTATATTGAAATAAAATTTTGATATAGTTATAGCTTCTTGTTGCAAATGATAACTGCAACTCTTGACCAAATAGGTCTCTGCTGGTTAACAATCTTTATCTTCTTTACTGGATGTCACACTATTGTTTAATAGATTTCTCTCTCCATTTCTTTGCCTCTCTTCTCTCTTTCTCACAGCCTCTCAACACACTGCATCACACTGGGACGCCTTCTTGATCAATCATACCTCACTGGTTAGCTGAACTGTTAGACCTGCTACAATTTATCAATACTCAATCACAATTCGATAAACCCTCTCACCGGTTTGCTTGCACACTCACTCTGCAACTTTCTTAGAATAAATTCTAAGGGAGATGATCCTTCTCTACACTCAATCTCTTTTCACTCTTCTCCTTCTCCTTCAACATCACTCTTTTCTATTTCAAGCTCATGTATTTATAATCGTGGATTCCTGCCAAGAACACATTCAATCACTGTCGTGTTAGGTTTTACCTTCTCCAAATCGATTTGAATCTGATTTGATTTGATATAATTTTCCAGGGATAAGATCTTCATGACATCAATCAATCACTAGCAAATATTTGCATTCCAATGTGTGTTTTCTAAATTTGGAGGTCTGCACCATGCTTTTCTGCTTTTCTCTGTCATTCGCCATTAATAGCTTTGTTGTTTCCTTCACCAAACAAGTATGCAGATCAAGTCTTCTTGCAGGATGAGTTCAGTCGCTTTGCCAACTTGCCTTCCTCAAGACACAATCCTCTGGTATTCTCTGTGACTTATGAGTTCCTCTTAAAAACCGACATGCCTACAAATTTTTTATGTCGATGCACACTCCACCAACCTATGCAATCCCTCCACCCGACATCCAGCTATTATGCTTGTCGACATCCACCTCTGCTTGGAAGCCTATGTCAGTTTGATATTCTTTGTCGACCAAAGTGGACTACCGGTTTAGTTCATCTTACCGGTATGACCATCAAACATCCTCTCTTTTATGTTCATCAATTGTTGTCCTTCATAACAAACAAACAACCTTCATCCTAGTTTGTGCCTTACCGATAAGCCTGCTTTACCGATAGATGACACAAGTCATGTGTACCGATAGCCTTCCTTCTATCTTTCTCTTCTTACTTACTGGTGACTTGGCCAAACCGGTTGACATCAATGACAACTTAATGCCAATAATGCCAACAAATGCAACTTATATACTCGTCAATTAGGGTTAATTGACTAATTTTTCATCGCAACCCGACACTAGGGGAGTTTTCCCGCTCAATGCACACCCACCAAAGAAAAATTGAAAAGGATCCTACCCCAAAATGGGGTAGGACCACACCCCTATCCTAGGGGGGATAGAGGCGCCACGCCCCTGTCCTGCCCTTTTTTTCGAGACAGGATGCAGTTTAGGCAGTGCAAAGGGCAAGAGAGATGCAGTTTCTAGGAGTCGAGAAAGTCTTCGGTCTTTGATCAGGCTTAGGGATTTGAATTGTGTGAGTGAGGACCCTAATGTGGTCAACAATTGCAAGGGTCACAATTTCATGACACTACACATGTTAAGTCATTTTTTAGGAGTGTAGTAGATAGTTTTGGGCTTATTCATTGGTTTTGGAAATAGATGTTTTATTTGATATCCTTTGGTTTATAAGATTATATATTATTTAGTTTATTGATATATGATATATTTGACCTTAAGGCTATAAAATTGGACGTCGAGAAGGATTTTCAAATTTGGGGTTTTGGGAAGGAGATCTTACTTGTTATATATTTTAACACATTTGTGTTGGTAGAAAGATGTGTGACATGAGTTTGATTTATAGTTTCTCTATCTCGATGGTCTATTATTTATCCCTAGAGGTCAATGTTCACATGACATTAGAATTGAGATTTGTTTGGAGCTATTGTGGTCACTATGTTTGTTGTTGTTTAGTATATTGTACTTCAATATTTTTTAGTAGTAATATAAATTATGTTTAATATATTTCTTTTATTTGTAATATTACATCGTGAGTTAGCATCCATAAATCCCTTGTGATAGGTTTTTTAATATGAACATTAGAATACTTTATATAAGATAATACAATGTAAATTTTTGTATGAGTGTTTGTAGGGATTGTATCATGAGTTGTTAGAACAAATTGCTTATGCAAAGGAATGGTTATAGGGGCTATCTTATAATATAGGAGATGTAAGTCCTATAAATAGTATTATGTGTTGCTAAAAAAATTAACATTATTGCATTTAAAAAAAATATATTGATCAAAATTATTTTGTAGAGACCACGCAAACAATACTTATAATAATTGTGATCTCTAGTTGGGGAGAAGGAAATAATAAGAATTTAAGAATTTTTATTCTCACGAATCCATTGGTCACAAATCAATAGTATAGTGAGAACTATACATAATAACACATGGCTACAAACACACCAATGAATGAAGGGTTGATAAACAAGAAGAAATATCACTTTTTTTTTTTTTACTCTAGAGGTATCCCCATGACCCAACCTAGCACCCAAACTACCTTACCTTGGTCTTACTTACTACCAAGTTGGGGTCAGGAAGGGACGAGCAGAGGTGAGACTAATCCTCTAGGGATGCACACAACCACCTGCAAGCCATGTTTTTAATATAACATATAATACCTTCTACCATGCATCTCAATTTGATGGAAGATTTATAGAAAGAGGATTTTGAATGTAAAGAAAAGGAAGATAATGCACCTATCAGAGATTTTTTCATCATCTTTAAATTGTTCATGATATGATTTAAATACTACCACAAGTTCCTTTATATTTTATTTATATAATTTTATTTTGTGTGTTAAATATTAGTAAGATTTATGAATTGTATTATCTATGGCATAGTTAATTATAAACTTGATATATAATCTATAACATGTTTAGATTATGTGGGTTGGATGGTTATGGATCAAAATCAATGAGAAATGAATCAAATTATTCTCTTTTATATTTGTGATCTACATTGATCATTACCTTGGATCTTCTCATACTTTGTTAGTTTCTAATATTTTGGAGTAATGTGAAATAATAGATTATGGATTAGGTTCAACAAGAGTGTTTGGATAATCTAAAGTCCCATACCTTTCTCAAGAACCCACATTCCAGTTGTCATATCACTTATCTAGTGAAAGCATTCAATATTTTAATATTTGGTGGGGATTAATTATAAACTTCTTACTAGTAATTTTATATGAATTTAAGGTTTATATGTTGAATGGAACCTGATACCTTCACATTATTTTGATTAGGGGTCAAATATATTTAAGGGTGGAGAAAATAACTATATTTACTAGGTCATTGAAAAATTTGAAGGTAAATACTTTTAGAAATTTATAGCTGATCATTATTAAGAAGGATCTATGGGATGTAGTAGTGAAACTACATCAAATCCAACCAATATTTATGGAATCACAAAATTCCCTACAAATGATCAAAGCGAAAGAAAATTGATTAGTATTGGAACTATTGCAGAGTTTTTGGATTCGATTGTGTTGACAAGTTTTTTACCATCAATGTTTCGGATCACACTCTATGATCCATCATCGAGATGTAAGAGAGCACAAGGATAAGAAATGATTGTTGTATACTAAGGAACACTCTTACAAAAGAGAGGAGGAAGTGAATAAAGGGGAACAATACACACACAAAAGGAGGAGAAAACAAAACAAAAAAGAAAGAAAGATGAAATAAAGAAATAATTAAATAAATATAAAAGAAAAGGAAAAACAAAAATACAAAATGAAAGGAATCAAAAAAGAAAGAAAAATAACACCAACAACAACACAATAAGACAACAAAACTGAAACAAAAACCTCTCTCTCTCTCTCTCTCTCTCTCTCTCTCTCTCTCTCTCTCTCTCTCTCTCTCTCTATATATATATATATATATATATATATATATATATATATATATATATATATATATATATATATATATATATATATATATATATATATATATACACACACATACATACATACATACATACATAATCATAAAAATAAAAGAAAAAAAATTAAATAAAAATGAAAGTAATTAATAAGAAAACGTAAAATAACCAAAATACCTGTTTATATTTATAAATAAATAAATAAATAAATAAATATATATATATATATAGCAATTATATATGCCTATATTTATATTTATAAGTCTATAAATGTAAATATAAATATATATATAACAATTATTAAAGTTAATAAATTAAAAAATAAATAAAAATAAAAATAATTGATAAATTTATATTTATAAATATAAATATATATACCACAATATATATATTTATATTTATAAATATAAATTATATAAACAATATAAACATATATAACACAATTATATGTTTATATTTATAAATATAACTATATAAAAGCGAATAAAAGTATAAAAGTATAAATAAAATAAAATAAAACAAATAAAAATAGGCATATATAAAAGAAAGCAAGAAAAAGCAAAAATAAAAATGAAACCACAAAATTAAAAATGAGGGAAGCATAAAAAGAGATAAAACAAGAAGAGAGAGAAAGAACAAAAATAAATTTAAACGAACCTAGAGCAAAGGATGACAAAGAGGGCAGAGAAGAAATAAAAAAGAGAGCGAAGAAGGAAGATAAAAAGGAGAGAACAAGAGCCCCAAAAAGACAACAAACAACAAAAGCGAAGGAAGAGATAAAATGAGCCCAAGGGGAGAGTAGAAGAGAGGGGACAAGGAAGGGGGTGGTTGGGGGGGGGGGGGGGGGGGGGGGGGGGGCAAAAAAGGAACAAGAGGGTTAGGGGAGAGACAAAAAGGGGGAGAGCGAAGGAAAAGAGAAACAAGAGAGACAACCACCTGATACAAAATAAGAATGGGGATGGAGACTTCTCAGGGTTGAAATCAAGGGGGACCATGAACAACTTGAATTCCACCAGGCATCATATTTGTTTGGGTACGAGGAAACTCAAAGACCATAGAAATCAACAACCATCCCTTGAACCTCAATTGTGATGATGGGTGGAGTTTGAGTTGTTCTTGGTGCCCCCTTCTTTCAACCCTGAGAAGTCTCCATCCCCATTCTTAGTTTGTATCCCGTGGTTGTCTCTCTTGTTTCTCTTTGCCTTGGCTCTCCCCCTTTTTGTCTCTCCCCTGGCCCTCTTGTTCCTCCCCCCCCCCCCCTTCCTCATCCACCCTCTTCTTCTCTCCCCTTGGGTTCATTTTCTCTCTTCTTTCTCTTTTGGGGGCTCTTGTTCTCTCCTTTTAATCTTCCTTCTTCACTCTCTCTTTTATTTCTTCTCTTCCCTCTTTGTCATCCTTTCCTCTAGGTTCATTTATATTTATTTATTTTCTTTCTCTCTCTTCTTGTTTTGTCTCTTTTTATGCTTCCCTCATTTTTAATTTTATTTTAATTTTGTGGTTTCATTTTTTTTTTCGCTTTTTCTTGCTTTCCTTTATATATGCCTATTTTTATTTATTTTATTTTATTTTATTTATACATTTATTCACTTTTACATAGTTATATTTATAAATATAAACACATAATTGTGTTATAAATATAAACATATATATCATTTATATAATTTATATTCATAAATATAAATATATATATTGTGGTATATATATTTATATTTATAAATATAAATTTATCCATTGTTTTTTTTTTAATTTTTATATTTATTAAATTTTATAATCATTATATATATTTATATTTACATCTATAGACTTATAAATATAAATATAGGCATCTCTCTCTCTCTCTCTCTCTCTCTCTCTCTATATATATATATATATATATATACATATATATATATATATATATATATATACATATATATATATATATATATATATATACATATATATATATATATATATATATATATATGTATTTTGGTTATTTTATGTTTTCTTATTAATTATTACTTTCACTTTTATTTAATTTTTTTTTTCTTTTATTTTTATTATTAAGTATGTATTCACACACACACACACACACACACACACAGAGTTAGTTTTGTTGTCTTTATGTGTTGTTGTTGGTGTTATTATTATTATTTTTTATTCCTTTCATTTTTGTATTTTTGTTTTTCCTTTTGTTTTTCCCTCCTTTCTTTTATATTTATTTAATTATTTCTTTATTTTATCTTTGTTTCCTTATTTGTTTTGTTTTCTCCTCCTTGTTTTTCGTGTATTATTCCCCTTTCTTCACTTCCTCCTCTCCTTTTTAAGAGTGTTCCTTAGTCAACATCAATCATTTCTTATCCTTGTGCTCTCTTACATCCCGATGATGGATTACAGAGTGTGATCCGAAACATTGATGGTAAAAAACTTGTTAACACAATCGAATCTAGAGACTTTGCAATAATTTACTATGGATTGTGGAAAATTGATATCTTTAATAGTATTAGAATTTTAGATGCATTCCTCCATTGTACTAACTTCTTGAAGACCTCAAAAGAAGTGTAGGATGATCTTAATAATTTATTTAATTCAAAAGGATTAATTGAAAAGATGAACTTAAAGTATGAATTATTTAGGCTAAAGATCATGAAAGGTGGCCATATTGTTTAACACATTAATTAATTTCATTTTATGATGAATGAACTAGTTGGTATAAAATACAAGGTAGATAGTGATGAAGAAAAATCTATTCTATTGAGTAACATGCCTCTAGCTATGGTAATAATGTGTTCACATTGATCAAATTATATATTACCCTAGAAGCCATAATATCTACCTTGATTAATGAAGGAGTTAAGAAAAATAATTCAACTATAAAGGAAACTATAATGCTTATAAAAAACAAGCTTTACCATTCATCTAGATCTAATTCTTCTAGATCAAAGGGATATTAAAGGACATAATTTTGTGCTACTATTACAAGAAAAAGGGGCACATTATTGTAAATTGTATACAATGTTCCAAGGATATCATTGATGTTAAGTGAAATATAGATAAGGCGCTAGTTGTGGACAATGACGAAGAATGCCTTTTAAAAGTATTCAGTAAAGGCATTCCACACAAGAGTAGTGAGAAGGAATACATTTTCTAAATAAAATTAAGAGTTTATATTTTTTATGTTTCATGTTGTTGATTATTTGTGATTAGATATGTTTGTCCCTAGTCATAATTTTTTAAATAATTATGATTGGACATGCTTATCTCTAGTCATAATTATTATGAATATAATTGTGTCCTTATTAATAACTAATTATAGATAAATGTGTTTGTCCCTACCTTGGTTCCATAGGTAGATGTGTTTCCCTATGATTTAATAAAGTCTAGTAAGGTTAATCCTACTAAAGAAGCATAGTGAAGTGAGTTCCACTATTATTTATCACAAGTAGAGGTGTGCGTCCCTACTCCTAATTTGTATTTTTTATGAGGTTGTTCAAGTTTTGTTAGTCCACCTATCCCTATTTAAGGAATGATGCAATGGGGGCTATTAGGTTCATATCACATTATTTTTATTAGTCATAGATCCCCTATGATAAGTTAATTAATATAAAAATTAGAATAATATTTATATAAAATAATATAATGTTATTGGTTGTACAAGTGAATGGATTGTATTATGAGTTGTTAGAAAAATGCATCTATTTAAGGGAGTGGTTATAAGAGATTTCATGTAATATAGGGGATGAAAATGCTATAAATTAGTGTTATGTATTAATATTTTTGAAAACCAATATCTTCTATGATGCAGATAACTTGAGACAATTATGGAGACTAGTGGTGAGAGAGCTATGTCACGGTAGTTAGTTTTTAATTTTGCATAACACTATTTATGTTCTTTAGTATTATATGAAATTAATAAATTTAGCCACACAATTGTATGTGAGTGTTATTGGTGGAATTGTAGTTCCTTTAGCTATTTTAGATTCGATATTACTCATACAATAGGGGTTCTAAGATGCATATATATCCTATATTGCATTTTCTCATTATATTTTTGTATCATTGAAGGTCTATAGGTTTTCTATTTCATGTTTACATGTTATTACCTTGGAGGGATTCTTGGTGTAGGATATTGTATATATAGGGACTTATGATAATGTATTGTTGGATATATTGATGGTTGAAGGTAAACATATTAATATGAGTATACCTTGGGTTTGAGTTATAATTAGTTGGATGTGTTAAAAAATAGTTTTTCTAGCTATTCCAATTGTTGATAAGTTCTTAGCAACTACTCAAGCCTATAATTATAACTTATTTGGTGTTTATGTTTATATATCGATTAAAGGTTCATGGTTTTATGTGAAAATTGGTGTCTCATCACCTTTGGATAGGATATTATCTATCACACACATGCATGATAAAAAATGATGTGAGGGTTCTTGTTTGAGATGGTGGTCACCTTGATTGTTGTATACTATCTTGATGGAGAACATAGAGTACTTGGAAATTTTTATGGTACATGTTAGCTATAGGGGTATTCACTTGATGATTGAATTTAATTTTGACCCCTTTATTTTAAGAGAAGATATTGATCTTTGATACCATGTAAGAACTAATAGCTAGTTCCACATCTCCCAAAAATCACCTACAACCAAAATGCTTATCAAAAATAAAAAGGAAAATACATTGATGTGCTCATGTAACCTTGAGAGAGAGATTGATCCAAGAAATCATGATTGATATGCCTATATTGATTTAATTGAATAAACTTGGATAAACTATAATAATTATGATGAATGCTTATAAAAACATAAAGATAAAACCATAGATCTAAAACCTAGGTGAAGAATAAATTAGATCATGAAAAGTGTCCTCATAATATTATATGAGACTTGACATAACCTATAATAACTCAATCTAAATATAGAAAATAAATCTTATATTTATTTTAAGTGTAATAAAGTAATAGGGACCTAAGTAATTAATGATTGACTAATTAATTACTAAGATAATTACCTAATTACTCCAATACCCTCTTCAATATCAACTTAGTGAGAAAATAAAAATTTAAAAATGAATGCAAATATGGATACATGAATGCATGAATGGAAGCATGGATGGGTATTGATTACAAGGATTGATGAGGTACCCATGTATAAATAGATGCAATATATCACAACTGAAGAAAAGGATAAAACTACATGGAAAAAATCCCTCTCTAAAAGAGAGAAAATGAAATAAGTACACTAGTGAAAGAATGATGGAAGGGTGACTTGATTTGACCAATCCAACAAATTCTCGTCACATAAGTACAACAAATGTCCCCTAGAAGAGAGAAAAAATGAGGATATGAATCCCCCCCACAAAGAATTAGCTCCTATAGAAATGATGAGTGGTTGAAGAAAGAACATAATCTACTACCTACAAACAATATTCCCCACCTTACGAAGAAATAAATATAGTAGTGATTGGAGAAGATGTTCCTAGGAACTAAAAGAATTAGAAATCCAAATCCAAGTAGTTTTTTCCTTTAAAAAATTATCAAATGTTCATATGCCAAAATGAGATGATGTCAATCTAGAAATTTGTGATAATAATGTAGAAAAAGCTCTAAGGATAGTAATGATGGTGGGATAACAACGATGATAGACTCTATAAATAAGATTGATATATGTCTTCAAGATATGAATCCCAAGTAGCCATGTCTAGAAGGAGATGGATGAGCTATTGCATTGAATCAATTATGGCCATGTATCTGGTGATGCCAAACTAATTTGGAACAATAAAAGGTAGAAATTGGGTCTCAATGTGAGGAGAAGAAACTCAGAGACACCCTTGGACTATTGGAACATACAAGACCTATGATATACTCAAGATCTTATAAAATATCATGATCAAAGGATATCTAGAGTATATTTGAAAGGGGAATAAGACATATACAACACAATCCTTTTGAAATGGAGAGATATGATGGTCTCCATGGATCTCCTAAATTCTAGTCCAAATTTTGTGGGGAAAATGAATTTTTGTTACAACATACATAATTTCAAGATAAAAACTAGAATAAATAAATCTTACAACATGTGGTTAGTTCAAGTATGAGTCCATACAAATAAGGAAAACTATTAAGCCACCTAAGATGTGTTAGGATGTTGCTTTTCCAAGATGCATAATTATAGTTTTCAATGATGAGAACAAAAGGATGAAAAGAAAAACCCATGATACCTCTTGAAAAAAAATAAAAAATAGAGGCTAACAAAATCAGCAGATATAAAGTAGATGAAATAAACTCATATTATGAAAATAAATCCTTTCCAGGTGCCAAAATTTCTAAGTAATTGACCAGAATTCAAATCACAAAAAACTAAATAAAATCTACTTAGGGAAGATTCTAGAAAAAGTGTATGAATGGATCAAAAGAGATCTAAAATATCTTTCTAGCACTACAAAGAATCATGGAAATCAAAGATATTGGCAACAATTTATGAGCTTGGAAGTAGACACTAAAGATTTGAATTTGACTGAACATAAAATGAACCAATAGAAAATTTTGATGATGAGATCTATACCACTAGAAAGTGCTTGGAACTATTTTTCTAACACAATCTTGTTTGCTTGTTTTGACACTAAATGTCCAATTTATGCCAAAAAATTTTAAAATCTCTTTTAGGGTATGTTAGGGCTAGGAGGGGCAAGGTACAAGACATAAGATGCTAATGTCAAGTTGACATCAACAAAAAATATACCAAAAAGATCCCCTTTGGATGGAAAAAATTAGTAGCTTGTTGGAAAAAGTTCTTTGGGGCTGAAAATGCTAGCAAAAAATAGACTATTCTCGTTGTAGATTCTAATTGCTAGAAAGATAAATCTCCTCACTCAAAATTATTTTAAGGTCAAAAGATGATTTATTGACTTGAAATTTTCTTTACTCGGAAATTTGTGCTATGTACGAAAAAATGTGTTCAAATGATGGTTGCATTGTGGGTAGGGGGATAAGTAGACACCTAATTTTCACATTCTTGGAAGTGAATGAACTATTAATTGGAGGTCTTAGTGTGGGAGGGGTCAGGAGGAGCCATTGCCTAGTATGAACCTACAAAAAAATTCTCAACATACCCCCAAAAAAGTGCTCTAGCCTTTTTTGTCTTTTTTTTTTCATTTTTTATTTTGAAAATCAATTTTGATTTTGAGTTTTTTTAAGGTTTTTTTGCTGAAATTTTTGGAAAAAAAAAGAGAAAAAGACCAAAGAGTTTTTAAAATATTTTCTGTAAATTTTTGAAAAAAAAGAAATAAAAATAAGCATATACCTTCACACAGATTGAGGAGAATTAATGGTAGCAAGATGACACATATTTTTGTGCACTAGTCTTGTTGCTATTTTTTTTAATTTTATTTCAACTTCATGGATATGAGTGTTTGGACAATAAATTTTTATATTTTTTGCCATCCGGGATCTAATAATGATGCTCATTTTGTTTCAAAATGAATGATTTTTTTTTCAAGGCAAAATATCTCAAGATTGGATAGGAAGTAAAAAATCTGGTGCTGTCAAAAAAACACTTTCAACCAGAACACATATCACATATGAAGATAAAAATCCATTGATGTGCTCATACAACCTTGTGAGAGATTTATCTAAGAAAGCATGAATGAAATGTTTACATTGGTTTGTTTGAATCAAATGAAATAGATTACAACGATCATAGATCTAAACCCTTTATGAGGAATAAGTTAGATCATGACAAGTGTCCTAATATTATTTCATGAGAAAAAATGACCTATATTTAGTTCAATCTAAATATAGAAAAACACTCCTAAGTTTAGCTTGAGTGTAATAAAGTAATATGAGACCTAAATAATTAATTTGATCAAATAATTACTCAGATGATTAATTAATTACTCCATCATATACAGTGTATGTACATCAAGTGGGATAATGTTAGGAAAGGTGTGTTGTACACATTGCATAAAAAAACTCAATGCTAAACTATTAAAAATATAAACATTTAAAATTATGGTGAATGTTATAGATTTGGACATCATAAGGGGTTAGACATTATCTAGTCTACTTTAGGTTGTACATGACATCAATATATTTAATAAATGTAGCTGTCACATTAGAAGACTATTTAATATTGGAAAAAAAGTACTAATATTTAATTTGGGGTCATGGTTTTGAGGCACATGGTTTATGTAATATGACTTAGTGGTTTTATGAAAACTTATTTCAATAAAAGTGATCACATGAGTAGTTTTAGAGGTTAGCTTTTGTAACCTTTGGCTTGTTGGCTAAGGTTGGATATAAAGTCTCTGGTTGGATATGTGAGTAGAAGAAGCATGGTTTGGGATGCATGGTTCTCATTTAATTGTTTAATGGGGGAATGTAGCTAGGCTTATTGATATTTTAGAAGAACTGAATGAAAATTTTATGCATATATTTCAATCTTATTCATGAGATAATTCATTGAGTTGTGTGTGCATTTTTAGAGGTTAGTTATTCACTTATAAGGGTTTTTCTAGGGTACATCTAGTGTTATCTTATGGTATATTTAATATTCATTTGCATTAGAAATCTTGGATAATTATTCTATATATTTTTCTCTCATGAGGATTATGGGGAAAATGTTTATATTATTATACATTTCCTTTCAAAATTGGTACCTTCTGATAGAATCCTGCAAATTTTCTAGCTCTCTGGTCCTATTTTGCCCTTCTCCAAATTTGCCTAAGTGTTAAAATATTGAATCCTTGCAAGCACCATTAAACCTTTAGCCCTCAACATTATAATTTGTCAGTTACTTGCTACACCTAGTTGCATGTTTTTAAGTTATGATTTTGAGTCCTTAGCATCATTTGTTTACCGATTGCTTTGTCCTAGACATCAACTTGCCCATTTCATGAACTTCTCATTTGGCCTCATGGACGATATTCAAATTTTTCATTAATTAGTTTTTCTTGTCTATAATATTTGTTGAGGATGACACAATGACTACACATGGCAACTAGGTGCGTGCTCATGGGATCTAAATGGTGATTGTTGCTAAAGCGAAACAGAGAAAATTTGCTAAATGGTATAAGAGTAAATGGTATAAGAGTAGTAGATGTTTATAGGGATGTTAAAGGGCCACATATGTCAAACCCCAAGTAGAATGGTCTATGGTCCAAATATGTCCACTTAAAGTTATACGACCCTTTTTTATAGGCCACAACCTATGAAAAAATGTTGTAACCCTCTTAATATTTTATTATTTTGATCAATATAAAATTTTAAATCTATTTCTTGAAATAAATTCTAAAAAAACAAAGATACATGGGTTTAGATATTATGTCCTGCATTTTTTGTTTTAAATTAGAAAAAAACAACCAAATTTCTTTAACTAAAAAGTGGTTATACTTTTGCATAAACTATGCGATTCTTACAAAAGAAGATTTTAATAAATATGTTAAGGAATATTCTACAAGGAGGCATATTTTTCTTGAAAGTCCTAGGAAAAATTACTATAATTTTTATGATTTGGGAGATTTTCCTAGAAGTCTCCTACCTTCCAAATATAATGGTATTTTCAAATTTGACCCAACGTGTTCTAAAATATGATTAGTCTATAGATGCCTAACAAAAAAATCCTCCACAAAACCATTACAGAGCTTAACATTATAGCTCAATCTAGATAAAATGAAAATACAGAACTTACAAATTCAAAAAAGTAGATACAACATCATATGAGTCTATGAATACAAAAATTTCAATTAGCCTAAAAATTAATGATCGTATGATATAATTCACTTTAAATCATTACTAAATAAAGGATCACTCCTATGACATCATGACTCTAATTTTAGAATTTATATATGCAAAACAAATCTACATAGTAGCTAATGCCAACAAATTAATCACAAAACTAGGAAAAATGAATAAAGATATTCAATATTCAATATAATAAGATCAAATTACAAAGACTTACATACAAATATATAGGCCTCTTGGATGCATGATTCTTACAAGTGACATTTCCAAGAGGCCACGAGCTGAATCACTCCTAATTAGGTGGTGCATGAAATACCAGTCTAACTAAAACAAATGTGGCTTTGACTAAATTGAGGTGGAACCTAGCTGCTATTTAACCAAGGATTGATGAGGCACTAATGACACTTGTATATCTCAAGTTTGGAGATTGGATGAATTTCGTTATTAGCAACCTAGCCTAATATCTTAATTAAGCCTATTAATGGGTGCAATATTACCCCAACATGCATTGCTATTCTTTTATAGGGTTGAAAGAAGTTCCTTGCTTTATTGTCTAAAGTTGAAAAATCAAGCGAATATTTTTCTACTAATTGAAATTCTTGTATCACAAAGAGCCAACTGAGGATTAATATTGGGTAAGTCAATCAACGAGGTAAAAAATGAGGGACCTCATTCCCAATATAACTATTTAACAATAACACCCTGATGGATTTTGGACCTTGATGTTAATAATAGCAACACAACAACTTAACCACCACACCATATCAATATCAACATTTCACTATGTTTTTGATATTTTTTATAACCAGGACGCTGACCCTTGACATAGCCAGGGACTATCAACAACACTAAAACAATATCAAAATACAAAAAACATAACGAACTACAAAAGTTAACTCTACTTTTATAATAAGAACATTATACTAAAATAAATAGATGATTTATACACTACTACTAAAAATATATCTTTCAAAATTAATAATTTTAATATATACCTTTTTACCTAACTCAAACATTAAATATGATTTTATTTAACTAATTTTTTAATATAGGTATGATATTAATTAATTTTTATAAAATAATATAATAAAACAAATAATTTTTTTTTTAGATTATTATAATAAAATATTTTTCCTATACTTTAGAAATAATAAATAGAATAACCTTTTATTATACTAAAATAAATTGATGATTTATACACTACTACTAAAAATATATCTTTCAAAATTAATAATTTTAATATATACCTTTTTACCTAACTCAAACATTAAGTATGATTTTATTTAACTATTTTTTTAATATAAATATGATATTAATTATTTTTTATAAAATAATATAATAAAACAAATAATTTTTTTTTTATATTATTATAATTAAATATTTTTCCTATACTCTAGAGATAATAAATAGAATAGCTTTATAAAGATAATAAATAGAATAGCCTTATAATCTAACAATTGTAATTACAAATTTTATATTTATTGGAAAAATAGAATTCAAACTTAGACACATAAAGTAACTATAACATAGTTCACACCCTTTATATGATCACTATACCAAACACCTTTTAAGGAGAATAATATTTTTCTTTTTTAATGAGAAATCTTTCAAATCTCTTGATTTTCTATTTTAAAAACCAAAGCAAAAAAAATGGCCACAAAGATGATTGCTTGGGAAGAAGGATTGGCACATTTGGGCCAAAATGTAAATAAAATATAGTACAAACAAAGATAGAACAACGTGTCTCTAAAGTTTCTAAATTCTTAATTTTGTCAATGTACTTTTGCTTTAATTTGAGTTGTCCCCTTTATTTCTACATTCAAAAGACCATCCAAATAAATAAATGTTGGAATGAGAATATTTCAATCTTAAAGTTGTCTATACAAGACAAGACTAGTCCAATCAATCAAGAACAAGTTTGATAAATTCTCATAATTTTTTATTTTGAGATATATATATATGAGTAAGGTTGTTAGTTTTTGTAATATTTGTGTCATGGTATTTTTTTAATAGATTTTATTGTGTATTTTTTATTTTTGTTTTTAGATTTCAATTGTATCTGCTTTTTTTTTAATGTTTAAGATTGTATTTGGTGATTTATTATTAAGATGAGAAAAAAATGTTTAAGATCATATTCAATGATTTATTTTGAGGGCAAGAGAAGAATAGAAAAAGTAGAATTAGAAACTTAACTATCTAAATATGGATAAAGATGAGATAGAGAAGAAGCGACAAATATGACAATAAGATGCACAAAGAGACGAATTATAGTAATATCTAAATGTACAATGAGAAGACTATTTTAATTTTATAATAGCGATAATAGTTTTAATAAAAATATGTCTTTGAATATGAAATTTATTAGAAATTTTAAAATATTTGGAAATAATAAATTTATGTTGTATCTGTTGGTAGATTTTTCTTGCTACCCTCATTCCTAAGAGAAATCACAAAATCCTAGGCCATGGGATTGAACACCTAGGTCATACATTTAACCCCATCAATAGATTGAGGACAAGAAAACACAACATAACAAGGCTTTCATAGCCTTCTTCACTTCGAGATCTACTTGACTCAAGAGGGTGTTCCTATTTTGGGCTTTCAAGCATGATAAACTTTTAAAATTTGTAGTCATGCAGGTATATAGGTGGTAGACATTTCTCAGTTACAAGAGGATTGTTTGTAATTACCTTGTGTACACCCCTAATCCCTTACACTTTGCAATTTGGTTGAGAGAAATGATACATGCGCTACTCTAAGGGCACAAGGCAGTACTAAGAACACATAATGAAACCTACCCTCGAAGAAATAATTAAAAGAAAAGGGAGACATGCTTAATAAGAGGTGCTTCTGAAACGTATTCACAAACAAGCTTCACAATCCAGTGCACATCTAGGGAGATAGAATCACACTCACAAATTAAAAGGACAAAACCCACATTGCAAGGTAATTCGAATTAGGGAATTTTTTAGAGTGTAATGCCTAACATTCACACAATTCCATTAGTTAATTACATCAACCATTCTTGTTAATCAATTCATTGCTTCTTAAATTTATTGCAACTTGTAAATAGAATTTAACTCCTTCCTTGAAGGATATCCAAAAGAACAGTTACACACTAGTAAAAAATACCAGGACAAGCCAACATATCCTCAATATTTCAATTCATATAAATTTAGAAAGTACAGGTGGAGACAGTATTTGTAACCATTGAAACATTGCATTTAGTACTAATTGAAATTTACAATGTTGAAGGATAATCCTTCTTTTTTGTGAAAATACTAGAAACCCTAAATTAGCAAAGCCCTACTTCTACCTGCCCAAAATACCAAAAATTTTCAGAATCCCCTACTTATAGCCCTAATATCCCTTTTATAACAACGAGAGATGCAACAAGCTGTAGGTTGATTACATGTGACTCTTTTTTTATTTGCCACATTTCAGACCAAATACAGAGAAGGGGAAATTCATTACCCATTCAACATAAGACAAAAATGAGTCATGTGTACAAGAAGATGCCAGAGTGGAGAATAAAATTCTACTGATGCCATAATGCTTTGATTTGTGCCATCATCGTGCCAATGGAGAACTTTTCATGACAAAGGCTGGCGGAGACACTCATCAAACTAGAGGAAGAACTCTGCAACTCTACAAAAAAATATCCTAAGAGCTGAGGAGAGTGCTTGCAAAGTGGGAGGATAAGCTTATAGATGAATATTGTAAGCAGAGCAGGGGCACATCTTCCATATTCAAGATGAATTTCAGATGCTTAATATCTGAGCCACTCACCCCTTGCCTTCACCACTCTTGTTCCCCTTCCCGCTTCTTCCTAGTCATTCGACGATGAAGGGATAAAGACAGGTAGCCCATGAAAGGTGTTTTCTATTTGAAACCACCTTTCGATGTCCCTTTGGCTACAAAGCAGCCTACTGAAATATTCTCCAACCCATGTCACATAATTTACACCTCGTGAACTCATAGCTCTCTGCATGTGAATGCTCCATCTCTGAGACTACTCTCGAACAAACACAAAGATCCATTTCTGTTATTGCATTTAGCCAACACACTGATTGTCAATCTCTCTCTCTCTTTTTTTTAAAAGACAGCCTCAAAGGCTCCAAAAATAGTCTCTCTATTTTTTCACACATGGAAACCATCTTTTTTGCTTTATGCTTTTTAGGAAAATAAAAAGCCATTTACTAATTCTCCGACCATCATCCCTCAGGAACTAACCTTGTACAAGTGATTTTGTCATGATTGTTCTACCCTTTGACCACACAAGTCACGCCTATATGTTCCACACTTTAAATTCCCTCGTGCCAACCCTTTCAATCATATCCATTGGTTCAGGCAACATATATGACTACCTACGAAAATTTTATTGATATTTGATCCAGGCACATGTCACTTCTTCTATGCCCTTTTCCTCTACTCAGGAGTTGGTGGAATTGTCCCAGGTGCTTTGCCGCATGCCGAGAAGACTCACCAGATCGTTCGTTATTTGCTGATAGAGCATCGACTTTCCCCTACTCAGGGCTCAATGACGAGAAGAAAGTGCTTCCAATGAGCATCAAGCGCCTTCATAACCACTCTTCTTAGATACTTTTCCAAGATGGAGGCAGAAAATTCACTGAGCTCCAAGCCTTTAACCCACCATGGGGCTACTCAGGGCTCAGTAAAATAAGGGAAACCCCTCCATCGAGTGTTGAGTTGCTTTTAGGGACATCAAAAGACTGCCACACAAACAACTACTCAATACACTTAAAAAAGGGGCTATTAAAACCTGGGGCCCACTCCCAACGATTTAAAATCACGTGCCTTGAGTTTAAGGCCTTAAGAAATTATGCAGGCGATGGTAAGAAAATTATATTATACTAGGTCCTTCGATTACCGGCTGAAAAGAGAAAACTAGGAGCTAGGGGCCATTTTATGGATGGTGACAACTCCTCTGAGGGAGAACTTAAACTACAACTAATGGTGACAACCCCTCTAAGGGATATTAAATCATGTCTGAGAAAAGCTTGTTTGAAGGTCATCATGGTAGCGCTGATATCAACTCCTGTGTTGGTTGAAGCTATCAAGGAACCCCAACCCAAGCTCAAGCTGCACCTGATGAAAGTCTCTAAAATCAACAAGACCAGTGCTTTATCATTTGTGCCCTCCGGTGCATTGTTGGTAGAAGATATTTGCTCCTACATTCATTGCAAGCTTGAATAACTTGGAGATAAGTTCATTCGAAATGAGTTTAATGGGTTCTGTGACAATGATAAATTGAAAGCAAAATTTCTACCTCTAAAGACCAAGAGTTTGGCTAATGTTGTTGACTTTCCTGATCATTTTCATGGTGACTAGGTTAGATATGTACTGAGTAGGGTTCATGATTAATTTCTGTGGCTGGAAGGTCATGCACCAATCAAGATCACAAAGGAGGTGATTCGAAGAGTGACAGGGTTCAGTGCAATCGGTAAAGCATTAACCCTAAGAACAATTTCATCAACTGAAGTCACCCAGTTAACCAAATCTTGGTGTAATAGTAGAGCAATGACAATCACCCATATCGAGGATGCCAAAGTAAGATTTGCCTCTGCAGTGTTGGGATATAGGTTTTATCAATCAAGCCGGATGAATAGTGTGTCGAGCGGTGCCATCCATGCTGGATATCGAATTTTCAAAGAAGATGCAACATGTGATATATGTGAGATGATTCAAAGTCAATTCATGGTGAACATGGAAAGAATAAAGAAGGACAAAAAACAATCTTTCAAATATGGCTCACTACTAGTATGTATTATTTTCTATGTGCAAAAATATTTTCCCAGTAAGGGTAGTGTAGTATGGTCATAGGAGAAGCCTATCATGGTTCAGATAGGTGAAATGATTAGGGATCTGGGAAATAAATTTGGGGAAGCAATGTGGGGATATTTTAAGTAATTCCAAATTAGGATGCACAAGAGAGAAATAATTCCAACCAAAATAGTGCAGAAATACAAAGACAACATCTTTTTTCTTGTAGATACAGATTGTTGTATTATTCAAGCAGTTCAACCCAGAACTTTTTGGGTTCCACCTATGGGCTATGAGGTTGCATCATATCTTGTTAAAATTCATATCAATATGCTCCTATCTAAACTGGTAGACTCGAAGGCAAAGAGGTTTGGAACATATGAGGAGGCAAGCTCTAAAATTAAACAGGAACTTTAGGTGCCTATCATAAAAAGAAAAGTAAGGAAAATGATTGATACCATTGATAAGAAATATAGAGGTGAAGCATCTAGTGTCACTACCTCCACTGGTGTGAGTGTGCAAACAGGGGTCACACCTGCTAAAGATGAAGAATCAACAGGTGGAAAGAAGAAAGTGACAAAGACAAAACCTAAGGGGATTGTAGCAACCAAGCTTGCAACATACTCAAAGGAAAAGGATCTAAGTACTCTGGTATCTTCACCAAGTAAAGATAGACCGATAGGAGTGACTTACACCAGAAAGAAAAAGAGTGATCCAAAGCTTAAAAAGGATGAGAAAGAAGGTGATATCACTGGCACCTTATCAGATGTGGAAATAAAGGAGGTTAGAAGAAGTGGGAGGAACAAAGCTCCAACAGTTGATGAGTTGGTGCATGGAATCAAAGAGTTTGGAGGTCTGGGTGGTGTTGGAAGGAGATATTCCATCAGTAACGAAGAAAAATGGAAAATTGAGGATGCCCTAATCTGGAACTTGCACAATTTTTGTAGGACTCCTAGTGAATTATATGGGATTATCCCATCAAACTTGCTATATCAAATTGAAGGGAGTTGGAAGGCAACTCTAGCTACTGAAAAGGAACTCAGAATAAAAACACTCATGGAAGTGCAACATGACTTAGACCTTGATCAAGGTTCAGTGGTGGCTGAAGCATGCATTCAACATTTCAAAATAAGGAATAGAACTGGGAGAGTGGCAGTAGGAGAAGTGGGAGAAGTACATGCTGAAGGTGTTTCCTTGTGGAAGGAAATTATGAACCAGCAAAAGAAAGCTGAAGAAAAAATTGAAAAAGAAACAAAACAAGACAAAGGTGCAACTGTCCTTGTCAAAGGAAAAGCTAAGGAAAAAGAATCCACTGAAGAATTTGATACTTTCACAGTTGAGGACATTATAGGAAATGTTGTGTCAGAAATCCCCAATCTGACAAAGGGTATTGAACAACCGGTTCATACTTCACCGGTGAAGGAAGTTGATAATACTAAGCTTTCCGATCAAGATGAAGTGTTAGTTGAAGAATTCCTTATGAGGATACACCTCACAAAACCTTACTGACACCAAATCCTATTCTCTCTCAAGAAGGAAAATAGGAAGAAAAGAAGAAAGAGGAAGAGAAGAAAAAAGAGGAAGGAAAAGAGAAAGAGAAGAAAGCGGAGGAAGGAAAAGAGGAATAGAAGATAATAAAGGATAACACAGTAGTGATGAATACCCCTCCAACAAAGAGGAAGTTAGACTTAGACAATGAAAGTGAAAAGAAAAAGGTAAGAATCATCACAATGACTAGCTTAGAAGTTGAGATTGTAGAAAAGGAAGAAGGAATAGAGGAGGAAGAAGAAGGTGACTCAATCATTGATATAAAGAAAATGACCCCCAAGAAGTTGATGAAAGTCTAAAAAAAACTAAGAATCCAAGTTGAAAAGGTAAAACTGAGAGAAAAGAAAAAGAAGGCAAGAATCCTCACTTCTATCAAAAAAATTCTCTCTGATCTCATCTCGGACATTGCAGTTGATGATACTACACCCATTATTGATCAGTTGGATACTCTAGTTAAAGCAATCAGTTCAGAGGCAACCGATCTAGAGAAGGTTGCAGTAAGGCAATATGAAACAAAGTGAGGAGATAACCTAATGGAGCAGATAACAGTTGGAAAAGTTGCTCTTTCTACCAGAACAGAAGAAGTTAAAAATATACTACAACAAGTTGGTCAACTACTGGTGAAATCTTCAAATTTTCCTTCTTTAATCAAAGACTTAGAAGATAAAAGACATCCAATTCAAAAGGAGATTCAAGATATGCTAAGCTCTTTTGATCCTCTTATCAATTCAACATCAACCATTACTGGAAAAGTCAAAATGCTCAATCATAAAATCAGAAGGTTGAAAGATGAAGAAGACAAAAGAAGTCTTAGCTTGTTAGAGCTTGTTAGAGCTCTACTGCTATTTAGCACCAATTATTGATTTCATACAACTGAACATTAATGAAGCAGACCACCTAATAAATGCACCTGACTGTAAAATAGTTGATGATATGGAGGTCTTCATTGCAGTTTTACATGGCCACTTCACCACCATGAAACAAATTCAATCTTCATGGAAATCTTCCTTGAAAGTGGCCCAAGAAAACTTTAAGGAGATTTTTGCTTTATTTTGACAAATCTTTTTTGGATAGTCTTTGCCATTGATGGCAAAAGGGGGAATTTTGGAATCTTGTCAGGAACAGGGGCCAAAGCCGACATAGTTTTGTAGCAGTTTGTAGTATTTGCCACCAATGCCAAAGGGGGATTTTTTTGGCATTCTGATACTATTTTGTATGACCAGTAAATGGTATGGTTGTCATTGTTGGCAACATCATCTCCTTAGTCTTCACAGTCCATCGACAGTGAGTAGAACGACAAGTAGTGAGTAGATCGACAAGCAATGAGTAGACTGGCAAGCAGTAAGTAGACCGGCAAACAGTAAGAAGATCAGGGAGTGGTGAGTAGATCGACACAAAAGAGGTTCACCAGCTAAGCAAAGAACAAACCGGTATACAAGAGGAAATCGGCTAGACAGGTTTTGATCGGTACACCGGAAGAGTCGGTAACCAATAGATTGGTAACGTTCAGTTACATCTAGCTAAATCGAGAGTCTTCTCCAATCAACCGATGGACTTATCAGCATGTTCGACTATATTGACAGAGATTCCTGCATGATTTCAGAGGCGTAATTTAAGGCCCGACAACGGAATTTTGAAAGGTATGTTTTGGAGGGAAAGTTGGTGACATACTAAAGGGTCTAAAAATACACATCTCATTCTTGAGATGGTTGTTGTTGAGGTGAATGAAGATAATGTGAAAGTGGACACAGGGGGAGTTTAAGAGACTGTAGAGCCGAATGACAGAAGATTAGTAGAGTGGAGTTTCACAGAGTGGTGACTCAAGTGACAGAGGACCGATAATGTGATATTCAAGGATCAACAAATTGACATAAGGCAGAGTTGATAGTGCATTCAGGAAATCATAGTTGTGTAGAACAAACATAATCGATGCAGATCTAATGTGGTTCTTCAATGTGATCTGATCAGGCTAATGAGTAGTAGTTTTAGCAGATCATTCATCTGTCACTTTCTAACAAATGCAACATAAATCCCTTAATTGTGTGGACTTTAACAGGTCCCATTGTAAAAATCCCTTAACCGAGTGACATCTTGATTGATGTTCTAAGTCCTTTAACCAGGCTACCTTTAACAGGGTAAAGGCACTAGCCAACCTTGATCAAAATCCCTTAACCGAGTGACATCTAATAGTGTCTTTGTAATCTCCTAACAGAGATGGCTCTTAATCGGGCGTACTCCAGAAGAGTAAATTTTTTGTGAGTTCCTACTCACACCGTGGTTTTCTCCCCATTGGGTTTCCACGAGATAAATCTGTGTGTCATTGTGTATCTTTTCATGTATGCTTAATCTTCTGCAATAAATGTTTACTTTGATGAATGATAAATTAGTTCAAACTTAAAGTAAAAGTTCCAATTGGATAAAACTAGTAAAGTGTTGATTCACCCCTCCCCTCTCAGCACCGGTTGGGATTAACAGTGAGATCGAATCCTCTAGCTTGATCAGAGACCGGAGACTGCTCAACCCTCAAAATCTGCTTCTTCCTTGGCCTCTGCATCACCCTATCTGTACTTTGCCTTGGATAAATGGGTAGGATAGGAGCGTTGTGCCCTTGTCCTCCTAGGATAGGGGCGTGGTGCCCCTATCCCTGCCCTATTTTGGGGTAGGACCTTTCCTAGAGCATGCATTGTAGGTTATGCAGTGAGCGGGAAAACTTCCCCGATGTCAGCCTGTGACGAAAATCAGATTCATAAACCTAATTGACATGTATTTAAGTTTCATTTTCCCTCTCATTTGGGTAAGTTTTAAGTTGGTCAAGTTGGATAAAATTATGATCAAGCATTCAGGAGCATTCAAGCATTCCTTTCTAGCATTGAGCATTCTCAAGTCTCCCTTCAAGGCTAGGTGTTGCATTCAAGTCAAGGATTCAACCACTACAGAGGAGATTGATTTGAAAATTCAATTCCACACAAGCATTTCTATCAACATTGCTATCACAACCTCCCTTGAGGTGATTTACATTTCAGTATTTCATTTACATCTACTTGCAAGTACTTTCTTTCATTACTTGGTTAATTCCAAAACTGGGGTTTGACCTAAAGGCAAACCCCCAATCCCAACCCATTTTCCTCTCTTTCATGTGTGTAAGTTGTAGGTGCGTAGCTGTACTTTCAGATTCGGGCTACATTTGCAAAGGCAGAAAAACCCTTTTCATTTCACAGATTTTTTAGAGGACCTTGTACATTCCCACCACGGTCTGGGCAACTTTTCCTCAAATTCGCAGGGCAACTTCGTCTTGACATATTAATGCTAGATCTAGGTGCGCAAATTCATCCCATACTCCGATCTCAAGTTATAATTAGTTCTTTGTCACTTTTTCACTACATAATTCAATCAATTCCTTTCCATTTCAAATAGGAAGAGGGGATTAGCTTATCATTCCCATTTCACTCAAAATTCTATCTTCTTCTTTGAAGGTTGAATCTAGTGAATTCTCCTCTCCTCTTCCAATGTAATTGGGTGAAAAGTGTTTGAAGGGAAATCCATAGTGAAACTCTCATCTCTCCTTGGAGGGAAAGGGTAGTTTTCCTCTTGATCTCTCATTCACACATTGACCACATTACAATTGTCAAAACTGTCAAAGATGCAAGGAGGTTGCAAAAATGTTGTCAGGACAAATTGTTGAAATACAAGTTTCAAAATGTTGGAGTGAAAAACATTTCTTGTGATTCCGTCAAGAATTGCAACTATTTCATGTAGGTCTTGTTCTACAATGTCGAGAATGATCCCTAAAGATTTTTAAGAGCAATAAGTGAAATGGCCAAGATGCTAAGTGTTAGTGTGGTGTCAAAGTTGTCAAGAGCTTTTGGATGTTGCATTTGTTTCTAAGTGATTAAGCACTAAGATTTTAGCACTAAGGGGAATGGGGATCATTGTAAAACCTTCTTAAACTCCGACCTTGGTGTACAAAGTGCAACACTTGCTAAAAGTTTGACATTGCACATGATATGGAAAATATTATATTTGGAAAAACCCCAATTTGCATTATTGCAGAACTTTTTGGAAGTCCAACCTTTCATTATGCAAAACTGAACCAAACTCCAACCTAGTTGGGATGAGTACTGAGAAATGGTCATAAAATCTAACCTCCAAATGCAATGTTGTAAAAGTGCTTTAAATTCCGTCCAAGGGAGAACAATGTTGAATTTGCATCAAACTCTAATCTAGGGCATTGCAACATCTATTTGAAGTTTGAATTGACATATTGTGCAAAACTAAACTCTGACCTAGACCTTGTTAGATATATTTGTCATTGATGGAAAACGAAGTAACAAATGGATGCTTCATTTTTTGGTTTTGGTTCATTTCCAGATACTATGGGATTATACACAATCATTGTAGAAAGTCAAAAACAAAGTATTGTGTTGATTTTAAAACATACAGAGTGCTTGAATAGATGTTTACTTCATCATTGGGCATTGTTTCAGCATATTCAAAAAAGAAATTGTTGCCTTGAGTGCATTCGTTGTGTTGAAACTTATAAAGGCATTCAATACTTATCTTAAGAAGGAAACAAATGGATAAAAGGTTTGAAGCCACATTAGAAAGGAGTTAGGTGGAAGCTTGTTGTTAGTTTGAAATAAATTCTAACTTCCTAACCACTTTTAGTTAGCCGAACTCTCATGAAGAAAGTATATATGCAATTCCTTGATTTGAAAGTGTGTGTGTGTGAAGTGTGAAAGTTTAAGTGTTTAAAAGTAAGTGTGTGTATACAATATATATGGAATGAAGGACACATTGTTGTGAGATCAGTTTGCAGAGATTTTTCAGAGAATTGTGTCGAGTGGATATATAAGGGGCATGTTTTATGAAGAGGAGGATTGAGACATGTGAAAGGGAAGGTAACATTATTGAAGGCAAATGTGAGATACTAGTTTTAATTTATTTCTTGATAGTTTGATTGTGAAGTATTTGACAAAATGTGAGATACTAGTTTTAATTTATTTCTTAATAGTTTGATTGTAAAGTATTTGACAAATTTGTGCTAACGGTGATGGTTATTTTTAAAAGCCTCCTTTGAATCTACAAGACAAGATTTTTTAATGTAATGAACTTGCAGTAACAGTACAATATCATTATTATTGTCTCAGTCTAAATTTAGTTTGTAGAATATTTGTGATTGTTATTTCAAGATTGGGATCAAATTGTACAAGATATACTTTTATTATTTCTGTTTGAATTCAATATGCAAAGGGGTTATTAGCATGTCAGATTGAAATCATTTTGCAGGGAAATAAGTGAAATTGTCTTTTTCAATCAGAATCTCTGTTCATTCATGTGTGTAAAAGGAAATCACAAAACTATAATCATTTGTAATTCTTGTAAATTCTGAGTTGGCGCTCAAGTCATTGGTGAGTTGGTGCTCACATAAGGGAATGTCGGTGATTCCTTGGTGCTCACATAAGAGAATGTGGTGATTCCTTAAAATTATAATTCTTTGAATTGTGAGGCTGGATTAGGATAGTAGATCATAACATCATTTCACACCGTGGTTTTTCCCGTTCTGGTTTCCCGTCGAATCTTGTGTAATTGTTTCTTATGTGGTGTTTTTGTTTATTGCTTTGGTTTCAGTTTCTTTTAGATTTCAGTTTGAAGGATAAAACTTAAAAGTTATAATTGTTCTAAAGTTAAAAGTTTGCACCTACTACTGATTCACTCCCCCCCTCAGTAGTGGAGTTTTTTTCTTCAATTGGTATTAGAGCCAATGCTTGATTAAAACCTAATTCGTCTACATAGATTTTGTCAATAGAGCACATGACTAACTTGGAAGGGTCTTCATCTAATAAGGCACCTTTGTTTCATGGCACCAACTATGGATTATGGAGCATTAGAATGGAAAGTTATATTTCTTCTTTAGGGTTTGACATTTGGGTGGCTAAAGAAAATAGTTATACTATGCCCAAACTTCCTTTAACTAATCCTACAAAGAAAAAGGATTATGAAAACAATGTCAAACCTAAAAATTATATATTATGTGGTTTATCTAATACTAAGTTTGTCAAAGTTATGTATTGTAAGTTACTTAAGGAAATTTGGGACGAATTGAAGAGCATTTATGAAGAAGATGTCAAGGTGAAACAAGCCAAACTACAAACCTGTAGGGCTCGGTTTAAAAGTTTAAAGATGAAAGAAGAAAAACAGATTGTGGATTATTTGTTAAGAGTGGCTGAGATGGTGAACACAATCAAGGGCCTTGGAGAAGAAGTGAAAAACAAAGAAAAGGTGCAAAAATTTCTAAGATGTTTACCCTCCAAATATAATGTTAAAATTTCTGCTATAGAAGAAGCTAGAGATCTTAAACAAATTACTATTGATGATTTGCATGGAATACTAATTGTTTATGAAATAAGAAAGTTTGATGAAGAGACTACTAAGAGAGAAACTACTTTCATATCCACAAAGAAGATAAAAGAAGAAAGTTTGAGATCAGACATTGACATGGATGAAGAACTGGTAAACCTGGTAAAGAAACTAAAAAATTTCTGGGAAGTGCATAGGGAAGTTACCCTTCAAATGCTTCAATTGTGGGAGAATTGGGCACTTTGTTGCTAAGTCCCTATGACAAAGATGACCAAGATAATGAGGAAGGTTTCAAAAAGAAGAATAAAGGACAATCTTCTTACATACATCAAAACTTCTCAAAAAAGAAGAAATCTTATGCATTAAAGAAGGTAGTTCAAACTTAGAAGCTAGTGAAGAGTCTGGTGTTGAAACATTGTTTATGGCAATTGGACCTTTCAGTGCAGATCAAAGCGAAAGAGTTGCAAGATGATGAAGAGAGTGAAATAAGTCTTGAAGGAGAGCTATTGTGTGCCTTAGAAGAAATTAAGAGATTAAAAAGGGAAAATTTACAACAAAAGGCGTCAGAATTGCAGGAAGGTGATGGCCTAAAAAGGGAACTTTAGGAGAGGAACTAGACGATTATAAACCTAAAGATTGAAATCGAAGAAGGTAAAAGACAAGTAGAGGCAATTAGCACTGAACTCTTATTAAAATTTGAAAGTTGTTTAAAGTTAGAAAATGAATTACTCAATCTAAGGAATGAAGTTAAACAATTGAAGATAGGCTTTGATAGACAAATTAAATTTGAAAAGAGGTCAAATTTGTTAGATGAAATATTAACCAAACAAAGGTTAAATAATAGTACATTTGGTTTGGGCTTTGAAAAAAGCCAACGTTCTAGTGACAAGAACAATAGTAGTAAATTGGTTAAATTCCAAGAAGAAAAGAGGTATTCACAATGGCATTTTCCTACAAGAAGATTGGGAAGAAACATATATTATTCTTTTCATGGCTTTTGTAATCTTTGTAACTACTTTGCTCATAAAGGAGCTAATTGCAGAGTAGTACCACCAAGGAATGTTAGTTTTATCAGTAGAAATTCTTTCAATTCCTTGAAGAACTTTAGTATAATCCATTTTAATTGTTAGAATGTTGGTCATATTGCAAGAAACTGTAACATGAATTAAAAAAAATAAATACAAAGAACAGGGTTTTGGATAAAGAGACAAAAAAGACGTGGAGAAAGAAAGAGAAGAAATCAATGATTGTTCAAATTGCACTGCATGCAAAGAAACAAAATCTATGGATAATAGACAACAACTTCTTGAATCACATGACATGTGATAAGAGTAAGTTTACTAGTTTAACTGAATAGAATGGTGGTGCAGTTAAGTTCGGCGATAGATCTTCAGTACAAATTTGTGGTAAAGGTTCTCTAAGTATTAATGGTAATCTAAATTTACACATTGTCTAGTATGTAGAGAAACTAAAGTATAATTTGTTGAGTGTCATCCATAAGTGTGATAATAACTACTTTATGATTTTTAATTCTCAAGGTTGCGAAGTTCGAAAAAATAATTCAGGAAAATTAGTGGTTGAAGGTAAAAGAACTGAAAGGAATGTATATGATCTCAGAGAAGTAAAGAACAAAAAGTTCTTGTTAAATCGATATGATGAAAGTTGGCTATGGCATAGGAGGTTAAGTGATGTGAATTTTGATTTTCTTGTCAAAATTAGTTCTTTGAATTCAGTTAGACACATGCCTAAAATCAAAAAGCCTAAAAATGTTATTTGTAAAGAATGGCAACAAGGAAAGAAAAAAGAATTAGTTTTAAGTCAAAATAATATAAAAGTTTTCAACCTTTAGAGCTAATTCATACAGATCTCTATGGTCCTACAAGAGATAAAGGATAAAATAATGAAAGATTTTTCATGTTGTTTGTGGATGATTTTTCAAGAATGACTTGGGTAAAATTTCTTAAAGAAAAATCCGAGGCATTTGAAAAATTAAAAATTTCCAAAGCTTTGGTTGAAAAAGAAAGTGATAATCAAATTAAATGTCTTAGATCTGAAAATGGTGGTGAATTTGTCTATAATGAATTTGTTGAATATTGTGAGAAGTATGGCATCAAAAGACACTTTTTTGTAGCAAGGACACCACAACAAAACATAGTTGTTGAATAAAAGAATAAAATAGTTAAAGAAATGACACAAAACCTACTAAACGAAGCCAAAATATAAGACAAATTTTGGGTGGAGGTAACTCATACGATGGTGTATACTCTTAACAAAGTATAGTTGAGGACTAATAGTAATAAAACTCCTTGTGAAATATGGTATGGTAGACCTGATTCTGTCAAATATTTCAAAAAATTTGGTAGTGGGCGTTTTATTAAAAGGGATGAAGATAATTTTGGTAGTCATGATCCCAGATGTGATGAGGGTATATTGTTAGGGTATTCTACTCACAACAGAGCTTACAAGTGTTATAACAATAGGTTGAAAAGAATTGTTGAAAGTATTAATGTCAAAATTGATGAAGTTGTACAAGAAGATTATTCTAAACCTATTGTTGAAAAAGAATGCAAAATCCATAGTTGGAAAGAATTCAGATGATACTCTTTAAGATGATGAAGTTACTATACCCAAGCATAAAATTGTTGACATAGATTCTAAGAATAATGATGAAATGATCCATAATGACAAGTCCCCCTTGAAATTTGTAAAGAAAAATTATCCTGAGTAACAGATCATAGGCCACAAGGAAGACAGAGTTCAAACACAAAGAAGAATTGCCAAGCAGCATAACGAAGAGATATATCTTTCTCTAGTTTTTACATTTGAACCTAAAACCTATAAGAAAGCCAGTATTGACAAAAAATGGATTAAAGCAATGAAGGAGGAGTTAAGTTAGATAGAGAAAAACAAAACATGGGAACTAGTTCCTTGGCCTCATTATAAAAATGTAACTAGTGCCAAGTGGGTGTCCAAAAATAAACTTAGAGATGATAAAATAGTTAGAACTAAGGGTAGACTTGTATGCAAGAGATATGCATAGATTGAGGGCACTAACTTTGAAGAAATGTTTGCACCTATAACCAGATTAGAGGCTATTCATATGTTTTTGGCATTTTCTGTTTATAAAAATTTCAAATCCTGGTAGATGGTGTTGAACACAACATACCACTGAGAGGGGGGTGAATCAGTGGTACATACAAAATCTTTACCTTTTAAACCAAGCTTTGAGTACCAGTTTACAACCTAAACACTAAGCAATCAAACCGATAAGATATGAGAGGATATAAAAAAAGGCAAACACACAAATGCACAACTCACAACACCAGATATACGAGGAAAACACAGTATGGGAAAAATCCTGGTGAGAAATGTTGCTGGAGTCTACTACTCAAATCCAGCCTCACAATAAAACATTGGATTACAATGATTTAGGGCACCAACCCCTACTGATTTAGGGTACCAACCCAAGGAGCACCAACCCCTGCACCAAGCACCAACTCGGTGTAGTACAATGAAATACAATTTAATGTAGTGATAGCACCTTGTTGCAAATGAGTTTTTCAACACCTGATCAACTAATGTCTGTCGGTTACCAACCTCCTCCGTTTCACCGGTTCTTCCACTGTCGGTTATCAGATTTCTCTCTTTGATCACTTACTGGTTACTCTTTTCCTTTCTTCTCTTTCTCTGAACCTCACCCTGCACAGTTTCACACTTGGATGCCTTCCTAACCGTTCAATCCCTACATGTACGCTTGACTGTTAAGACTATAACAATTCACTGGTTACTCTGTCTCTACCGGTTAGAACCTCTCACTGATTCAGCTAACACTTAGACACTCTGATTTTCAGTGAGATATTTATCAAACTGATTTCTCTCTGCTTTCACAAACACTCACTTCTCTCACAACTGGCATGCAACATCATCTACTTCAGTCTTCAGTCCACATATTTATGTCTAAAGGTTCCCTCCAAAAGCAACATTCAAATGGTGGCATGCTAGGGTTTTCCAACATGCACTGAATCCGAATCTAATCTGATCGGATCTCATCTCCTCAAACAAAGATCTACATCACATAAAATAACACCGTCATTTCCTCACCTTCCAATGTGCATTTTCTATTTTTGGATGTCTACAACATGCTTTTCAGCATTGCTCTATCAATCACCATTAATGGCTCAGTTGTTTCCTTCATCCAACGAGCACAAGGATCAGATTGTCCTGCAAGATCAGTTCAATCACCTTGCCATAAAGACTCCCTCGAGCTGCAACATCTTGTCATCATCCATGATTTGCGGGTTTTCCATTAATGCCAACCTATGCGTCAACTACCACGTTGACGAACACTTCACCAACCTATGTGTGCTCACCACCTGGTGTCCACCTGTCATCCTTGTCGACATCCAACTCTGCTCGGACTACAAAGTCGGTTTGACATCCTTCACCGACCAAGACTCACTACTGGTTCAACTCACCTTATCGGTATAACCTAACCTCACCGGTGGACCTTCATACCTTGCTAGCCTCTTCTCTGTCAGTGGATCAAGTTGATCTTCCATCAAACACACTAGTCCATCCACTAAGTCCATTTACCGGTTGCATTATACTTCTCTTTGTATACCGGTGATCACATCCCTATTATCATTTTCTTGCTTACCGGTGGTCCTACTTACCGGTAGATGTTGCACTTTATGTGTATTGATAACATACCTTTTTTGTCTACTTACACACTCCATCCTTCATACTGGTTGACATCACTACTTACTTCTCCCATACTGGTCGCCACTACTTACTCACCAATGACCATTCCACACCGGTTGACATCAATGACAACCTAATGCCAACAATCTCCCCCTTTGGCATTGATGTCATCACCCCTGCAAGTCTCGACACTTGCAGTTCTCTTCATCGATAGATTTCTCCCCCTTTGACACAATGACAAAGGGTCGGGGTATTTCATTATCTGGTTTATTCTCCCCCTTTGACCCATCTTTAACTGGTTAGACTGAGGGTACTCCTCAGTCAAATCTCCTCTTTGTGATTACAACCGACACTGAGACATAAAATCCTGAACTCTCCCTATGATCGTCATGTGGTTCAAGAGATATAGATATTTCTATGAACTCCCCCTAAACCATATATCTCCTTACAAACTTAAGTGCATGAGGCAGGTTACAGAACTCCCAACTTGTGTCTCAAGTACTCAAAATTGCTTACTAGTAATGGTTTGGTGAGGATGTCTGCCACTTGTTCTCCTATAGGAACATATTCCATCATGAATTCTTTCTCTTCAACCTTCTCCCTAAGAAAATGGTATTTGATGGCTATGTGTTTTGTCCTTGAGTGCATAACTGGGTTCTTTGATATGTTGATGGCACTTGAGTTATCACACTGGATGGGAATAGGATCAGAAATGTCCACCTATATGTCCTTGAGGGTCTGCTTCATCCAAATAACCTGAGAGTAGCATGTGGCAGCAACAATATATTTTGTTTCAGCAGTTGATAGAGAGACTGAATCCTACTTATTGCTATGCCATGAGACCAACCAGTCACCTACAAAGAATGCACCACCACTTGTGCTCCTCTAGTCATCAATGCATCCTACCCAATCAACATCTATGTATGCTTCCAAGGTAAATTCCCCTTATTTAGGGTACCATAATCCATAATTGAGTGTCCCCTACAGGTACCTAAAAATTCTACTAACTGCATTCATATGTGACTGTTTAGGTGTTGCTTCAATTATAGCCACCATACACACAACCTACACCATATTCGGTCTAGAAGCAGTAAGATACAATAAAATGCCAATCATCAATCTATACAAGGTTTGATCCACTATCGGTGATTCATCATTCTTGCTTAGTTTGCACCCGGATACCATGGGGGTACTCACCGGTTTGCAGTTCTCCATTTGAAACTTCTTTAGCATGTCCTTTGCATACTTGGTTTGTGAGATGAAGATTCCCTTATCTAGCTATGATATCTACAAACCAAGAAAGTATGTCAACTCTCCAAGCATTGACATCTCAAATTCTGACTGCATTTGATCAGCAAAATCTCTACAAAGGGTGTCCTTGTTGCCTCCAAAAATGATGTCATCTACATACACAACCACAATGATCACATGGTTTCCATCTACTTTGATGTATAGATTATTGTCATCACTCCCCTTTTTGAATCCTTGCTCCTTTAGGTACTTATCCAATCTTGAATACCAAGCCCTAGGAGCTTGTTTAAACCCATACAAGGCCTTCTTCAACCAACACACAAAGGTTTCATCATTATGTAATAGAAACCCTTTTGGTTGCTCCATATACACTTATTCTTCCAAACTTCCATTGAGGCACGCAAATTTTACATCCATTTGACATACCTTATAACTCTTGTAGGCTGAAAAAGATAGAAACATCCTAATTGCTTCTAGTCTAGCCACTAGTGCAAACGTTTCTTCAAAATCAATGCCCTCTACTTGAGAGTAACCCTTTCACACAAGTCTATCTTTATGCCTAACAATTTTATCTTCTTCATTCATCTTGTTCCCGTAGACCCGTTTGGTGCCAATGATGTTCTTGTCTGTCGGTCTAGGGACTAATTCTCAAGTCTTGTTCTTCTCAATCTATTGTAACTCTTCTTCCATTGCATCCATTCATTTCTAACTTTGGTTGGCCTCATTGAATGTCATAGGTTCCATTTCAGTCATGAGGCAAAAATTGTCTTGTTTATCATTCCGGGCAAGTCTTCTTCTAGTCTACACACCATCACTCTTATTTCCTAAAATCTTCTCTTCTGGGTGGTTTTTCTACACATATTGGTTAGGGACCTTATTGGATGCTTCTTCTAGTTCATTTTCCGATTGAGCTTCCTCACCTTCATTACTAGAATCATCATACCAGTTCACTTGTTCTTGTCTTCCCTTATGTATATCCTCATCAACTCTTACATGCACACTCTCAATGACTCGTCTTAGCCTTTTGTTATAACATTTATAGGCCTTACTATGAGCTGAGTAACCAAGGAAGATCCCTTCATCACTCCTGGAATCAAAACTACCTTAACCATCCATGTCTCTCTTAATAAAGAATTTACTTCCAAATGCTTTGAAGTATTTGACAGATGGTTTCCGGTCATACCATAGCTCATAAGGTGGCATATTGTTGTATGTTCTCAACTGAACCCAATTCAAAGTATATGTTGTAGTATGAACCGCTTCCTTCCAATACAAATCCAATAAACTTTCCTCATTCAACATGGTTCTTGCCATCTCCTTAATTGTCTTGTTCTTCCTTTCTACCATACCATTTTATTGTGGTGTCCTGGGGGCTGAGTATTGTCTTCCGATTCCATGTCTCTCACAATAATCTTCAAACTCATTTGATGTGAACTCTCCACCCCAGTTGGATCTTAGGCATTTCAAATTGCATCCACTTTCCTTCTCTACCATCTTTCGGAAGATCTTGAATCTATCAATTGCTTGTGATTTATCATGAAGGAAGGTGACCCATGTCATTCTTGAGTAATCATCAATGAAGAGCATAAAGTATCTTTCATCAACAAGAGCTCTTGTCCTAGTTGGACCACACATATTTGTATGTACAAGTTCAAGTGGTCTTGAGGTGTTGTGTTCTTTTGTCTTGAAGCTCACCTTAGTCTGCTTTCCTTTCACACATTCATAAAAAAATATGCTTACTGGTTTGATGATGGGTGGTATATTTCTCACACAGCTCTTTTTGCTTACTGCAACTAGATTATCAAAATAATGTGGCCTAATCTCTTGTGCCATAGACAACTCTCATCCACTTGTCCCATCATGCATTGGGATTCAAAAAATTCTTTCAGATTGTATACATTTCCATTTGTTCTCTTACTTTATTCTACAACCTAACCGGTACTCTCCTTCTTCATCTGAGAATCGGTAGAGTCAAAGGTGAATTTATAGCCTTTGTCACACATCTGGCTCACACTCAACAAATTGTGTTTTAGTCCTTCCATGTAATATACATCATGTGCCTTCAATTTTCCATCTATATTCAGAGTACCTTTACCTTTTGTCTTGATGGAGGAATTATCTCCAAATCTTACTGAGCCTCCATTCCAATCTTCAAGCTTGATAAATTTATTTTTATTACCCACTGTCTACAACCCACAAGTTTCTTCTTTCTGCATGCAGGGCAGTCTACACGACCAGACTTGATTCTACTTTATCCTTTTCTTTCTCAACCCAAACCGGTTGAGTTTCCTTCTTCTTGTCAACTGCAATTTTATGCTCCGGTTTGGCTACCAGTTCCTGATCAGGAATTGTCCTCTTCTACTTGATTTTCCTATTCTTACAATGCTTTACAATATATCCAAACTCATGACAATTATAACACTTCACATTCATATTAAATGATGAGTTTGAAAAATTATTGTAGGAAACTGGTTGACTTCTCCTACACTCATAACTCCTATGACCCAATCCATTACATTGATAGTAGCTGACATTCATCTCCCAGAGTGCAGCAAAAGAGTTTCTACTTTCATAACTCACAGTGGGCTTATCAATCAATCTACAGTCAACTATCCTATGTCCAAATTTGTTACACCAATAACAATAGCCATGAAAGTTTGATACATACCGGCTTGGTTGCCTTGATCCTGCAAACATTTGTCTCACCGGGGGTCTTCCTTTCAAGTTGCTGACTCTAGTGAATAATTCATGATTAACCATTGTTTTCTTCCTAGGATCTGTATTCCGGTACACTGAATGTGGTCTCTGGTACATTGATCAAGCATACCGGTTTGCAGAGTGGTTTCTTGCAGCTTCTGCATAAGTCTTCTTACCGGTATCCTCGCTCACTATGAATGTTTTCTTCTCTTCACCTTCACTTGAAGAAGTGAATTGTATCTCCTTACTAGATGTTTCTTTGTTGTTTGAACTTTGTCCTTCTTCAAATCCTAAGCCACCTGTATCTTTTGAATGATTTTGATTGTTCAACATCTTGTCCAAAGCTTTAGTGTTGCCCTCATATTTGCTCCTCATTTTCAGTTCATCTTTACTCTTTTCAAGATCCTTTCTAAGCTTCACAATTTCTTCTTCCAGGTTTTGATGCACCTTCTCATTCTTCATCAAATCAGAGGATGTAACTTCACATATCCTCTTGGCTTCTTCTAACTGGAGTTTCAAGTCGGAAATAACTTGATTGGACTCATCCAAGGATTGCTTCAAGAGATCTTGTTCTTTTGCTACAACAAGTTTGATCTTCTTGAGTTCTCTTCTTGTCTTACTTAACTCCTCAAGAGAACTTATGAGCTCACCTTCTAGATCCACTTCAACTTCAATGTCTTCTTCTTCCTCATCTCCACCAACCGGTTCATCTAATTCCATAAAGATATTAATTTCTCTTTCATCCTCATGGAAGTCATCTTCTAATGCACTCTCTTCATCTATGACATCATCCTCAATAGTATATTGGTTGTTATGCTTCTAGTAGCTTCTTCTTCCTTGCCAGTAGACTTTCTTCTCCTTGTCTTTACCAGAAAATTTGCCAAAACTCCTTTTCTCATCTCCACTGGTTTCATTATAGGGAAATTTTGCATCAAAGTGTTCAATTTTACCACAGTTGAAGCATTTGAGTGGTAACTTTCCTTTATACTTATCGAATCCTCTCTTGAGATTTCTAACAAAGTTTTCTACCTCTGCATCCGAGTCTTCAATGGATCCTTTATGAGAAACCTCTTCCTTGCCCTTTTTGGTGGAATTGAAAGCAACCTATTTCCTTGATGATCCTTCTTCGGTTGTCCTCATCTCATAAGAAGTTAAGGGGCCAAATAACTCGTCCATTATGAATATTTTTATATCCTTGGCTTCCTCTATAGCAGAAACCTTAGCATCATACTTAGATGTGAGTGATCTAAGTACATTTTTGACAATAATTTCATCAGCAATTTCCTCTCCAAGTCCTCTGATGGTTTTCATAGTTTCATCTACTATGTGAAGGTAGTTTGCAATCTTTTATTCATCTTTCATCTTCAAGCCTTCAAGCTAACCTCTTAGTAATTGCATCTTGGCCTCTCCTTCAAATAATCTCTGCAATTTATCCCAAGTCTCCTTAGCGGATGAGCAGTGCATGACCTTGACAAACTCATTATCTAACAGTCCACTGAGAATAGCATGTTAAGCCTTTGCATTGTTTTCATACTCCTTCTTGGAATCTGGATCTGTGGGAGGAACACTAGGGACAGTATACCCATTCTTAATAGACATCCAAATGTCAAAACCTAGGGAGGAAAGGTATGTTTCCATTCTTCTACACCAAAAGGCATAGTTAGTTCCATCAAACATGGGGAATTTTGAAGAGGTGGACTCATTTCTTGCCTTTGTGTTCTTTGACCAGAATCTACCCAAGCTAGAGAATGATTTGATCAACCAAGAACCTGAGGCTTTGATACAAATTGTTGAACACAATGTACCATTGAGAGGGGGATGACTCATTGGTTTCTAAGAAATATTTACCTTTTAAACCAAGCTTTGAGTACCGGTTAACAACCTAAGCACTAAGCAATCAAACCGGTAAGATATGAGAGGATATCAAAAAAAGGAAAACACACAAATGCATAACTCACAACACTAGATATACGAGGAAAACCTAGTATGGGAAAAACCTCGGTGAGAAATGTTGCTAGAGTCTATTGCTCTAATCCAACCTCACAATAAAACAATGGATTACAATGATTTAGGGCACCAACCCAAGGAGCACAAATCCCTGCACCAAGCACAAAATTGGTGTAATATAATGAAATACAATTTAATGCAGTGATAGAACCTTGTTGCAAATGAGTTTTGCATCACCTGATCAACTAATGTTTGTCAGTTACCAACCTCCTCTATTTCACTGGTTCTTCCACTGGCGGCTATCAGATTTCTCTCTCTAATCACTTACCGGTTACTCTCTACCTTCTCTTTCTCTGAACCTCACCTTGCACAATACCACACTTTGATGCCTTACTAACCATTCAATCCCTATCGGTGCGCTTGACTATTAAGACTATAACAGTTCACCAGTTACTTTGTCTTTGCTGGTTAGAACCTCTCACCGATTTAGCTAACACTAAAACATTCTGATTTTCAGCGAGATATTTCTCAAACTTATTTCTCTCTGCTTGCAAAAGCACTACTTCTCTCACAACTGGCATCCAACATCATCTACTTTAGTCTTCAGTCCACATATTTATGTCTGAAGATTTTTTCCAAAAGCAACATTCAAAATGGTGGCGCGTTGGGGTTTTCCATCATGCATTGAATCCACATCAAATCTAATCGGATCTTATCTCCTCGAAGGAAGACCTGCATCACATCAAACAACATCGCCATCTCCTTGCCTTCCAATGTGTGTTTTCTATTTTTGGATGTCTACAACATGGTTTTTGGCATTTCTCTATCAATCACCATTAATGGCTCAGTTGTTTCCTTCAATCAACGAGCATAAGGATCAAATCATCTTGCACGATCAGTTCAATCACCTTGTCACTCAATCTCCCTTGAGACACAACATCCTGCCATCATCCCATGATTTGTGGGTTCTTTATTAATACCAACCTGCTTGTCAACTACCACATCGATAAACACTTCACCGACCTCTACGTGCTCCCCTCCTGGTGTCCACCTCTGCTTGGACTGCAAAGTCGATTTGACATCCTTCACCGACCAAGACTAACTACCTGTTCAACTCAACTTACTGGTATAACCTAACCTCATCGATGAACCTTCATACCTTGCTAACCTCTTCTTTGTTGGTGGATCAAGCTGATCTGCCATCAAACACATCGGTCCATCCACTAAGTCTATTTATTGGTTGCATTATAATTATCTTTGTATACCGGTGAAAAATTATGCTTTGCTTGCTTATCGATGGTCCTGCTTACCGGTAGATGTTGCACTTCATGTGTACCGATAACATACCTTTTCTGTCTACTTACACACTCCATCCTTCATTCCGGTTGACATCACTACCTACTTCTCCCATAATGGTCACCACTACTTACTCACTTGTTACCATTCCATACTGGTTGACATCAATGACAACCTAATGCCAAAAAATGGATGTTAAACAACGTTTCTGAATGGTTATTTAGAAGAGGAGGTTGACATGGAACAACAAAAGGTTTTGAATGTGCAGGTAAAGAAGATTATGTCTGCAGGCTGAAAAAGGTCTTATATGGTCTCAAAAGGCCCTAGGGCTTGGTATTTTAAACTTGACCAATATCTTCTCCAGTAAGGGTTTAGTAGAGATAATGTAGGTAGTAATCAATATTTTAAATCACATGATGACCATGTATTTGTGTTAGTTTTGATTAAGTAAAAGAAGGTATTTGAAAGGTACCTGAACCTTGTACAAACCAGGAGAAAGAACTGCTAAAAAAAGTGCCTGGTCACTTCAAAAAATAAAATGAACCCACCGAAAGGGATCAACTTAACACAACATTACATAATAAAGTATCTCGGTACAAACAACAAAAGGAAAGCAAAAAGATAGCAAAGAGACCTAACCAGGGACAACAACATAAACTAAGTACTATTCATAATTTCCTCAACGTGAACAACCATTTGTTTCATGATGTTCGTTGAGGTCTTCAGGTCCTCCAGCTCACGACCTTCGATGTCGCCTTTTTTCTTTGTGTTAGCTCTAGTCCTCCTTTCATGCCCTTTCTTGTTCGACTGCCCTTTATCACCATCCTTTTCTGCATCATTCTCGAACCTGTTAATAACGATATTCATGTTGTCCACCGAGGATTTGAGGATTTGGAAATTTTGGTCGGCAATCTTCTTTACATTGAGCTCTAGCTTGTCAATTCTGGTGCTGAAATCTTTCATTTTGTTTTCCATTTCCTTAGGATCTCCCATCTCATTGACCTTTTTCTCCATTGCCATAATTTTTCCAACCATACATTCAATAGCTTGTGCATTATGTAGAATGGCCACCAGTTCTTTAACATGTTTTGCCAAGGGCTTGTCACCAACTGTAATTCTTGCAATGGCCTGTGTATCAGTTTTCAAACTGTTAACATCCTTCACCATAGTAGCGATGGTCTCACAGAAGGCCTTAACAGTGTCTTTGTCACCATTGTCACTTTTATCCCCTTTTTCCTCTTTATACAGATTTGTGGTATTCACGGTCTCCAAATTATCCATCACCGGGTTACCCTCCCCTTCTTTATCCTGACTATCAACCACCTTGTTTTCTTCAGCCTCCTCTTCCGATTCAATCTGAACATGATTGAAGTTGGAATTGCTCCCCTTTTTAATGTTCTTTTTCTGAGCCTTCTTTCCAATGGTTTTCCCTTTCCTTTTTTTAGCAGATTTTTCCTCAAGGGATTCAATTGCAGAGTCCGACGTATCAGAGTCCACAATAATCCTCCTCTTCTTGGCCCTAATCCTCCCTTTCTTGCTAGTTTCCTCTGACTCTCCCTCGGTATCTGAGTCAAAATTAAAACCACTATCCTTACTTTCTATAGTTTCATCTCTAGCATTTTTGCCTTTGATAGGCTTTTCAATGCACTTCCCCTTTAACATTTTATAAACAAGGACCATAAGCCCCTGGTGGAGGGCATGATCACCTTTAGGATCCCTCTGGATTTCCTTTATTGTATGATCCATAGAACAGGCAAGGTAATAGGGAAGGCTAACCCTTTCTCCATGACGAAAATGATTAAGAAGAACGAAGTGATGCCCGTAGGCCCTGGTAAACCTACCATCTAAGGTAATGTATTCAATAGAAGCGAAAAGAACAAACCTCCAAGGCCTGCAAATTCTCTTCGGGGAGTGGTAGGAATTGTCAATTTTGATCATCTTTCGCCTCTCTCCATCCATAACTGGAAACTTGTCTGCAACTTTGTTAGATATTCCTTTGTCCTTGTAAAATTTCATACCCTCAGTAGATATTTGTGTTAGTTGTTTATGTCTATGACATTGAATTTGGTGGTAATGATCATGTTTGCAAAAAAATTGCTACACAAATACAAATTAAGTTTGAGATGTACATGATTGGCAAACTTTCATTTTTTCTTAGGTTGCAATTATCTCAGTTAGATGCAGGTATTTTTCTTTCTTAAATTAAGTCCACTAAAGAGATGCTTAAGAAATTCCAAATCGAAGATTACAAACTAGTTAGTACTCAATGATCACAGGGTGTAAATTGGGTAAAATCAACGAGTCTCCAAACACCAATCAAACAGAGTAATGATCTATGATAGGTAGCCTATTATATCTTACAACGTCAAGGCCTCATATTATGCAAGATGTATGTATGGTTGTACAGTTTCAGTTTCCTCCCAAAATTTATCATCTTCATGGAGTAAAAGAATTTTCAAATATCTAGAAGGCATAATTAATTATGGGTCATGGTATCCATGATATAATGAATTTACTTTGATAACTTATACTAATGCAGACTAGGTAGGTTGTGTTGATGACAAGCACATTATTTGTGGTGGTGCTTCCTTTTTGGGAGAAAAGTTCGTGTCGTGGTTGAGTAAAAACTAGGACTTTGTGACCTTATCAACAGTTGAGGCTAAGTATGTTGTTGTTGTTTCTCGCTCTACACGTATGTTGTGGATGAAATAAACTCTATAGGATTTACAAGTGATTTATAATAAACCTCTTTCTATTTTTTGTGATAATACCAGTGCAATTAACATCTCTAAGAATCTTGCACTACATTCATGCACTAAGCATATATATATCAAGTATCTTTTTTTTGCAAGAAAAGGTTGGTAATCATGAGGTTCAACTTGAGTATGTACCCACTCATGATCAACTAGCTGATATATTTACTAAACCACTTCCTAAGGAATCTTTTGAGGCTCTTTGCAAAAACCTTGGGGTTATGGCATCTCTAGCTTCATTAGTAATCACATACCTCACATCTTCTTAATGGAGCATTTTCCTATTCATATTCATTATCCCCGACCCTTTGTTATTGATGTCAAAGGGGGAGAATGATTGTGATAATGATTGATTGCAGGATCATATTTTGTTTCTGATTTACAGATGCATTACAAGTTGACAAGTGTACAGTTCAATTTTTTTCTTTCTTGCATATGGTTTTAGAAGTTTTATATTGAAGGTTTTCCATCAATGACAAAAGGGGAGATACGATGAGATTATACACGATGATTGTAGAAAGTCATAAATAGCATTCTGTGTTGATTTTAAAACATATAGAGTGCTTGAATAGATATTTACTTCATTGTCGGGCATGGTTTCATTCGTGTTAATGGCTTCTTATTTGGTGTCTATGATGCACGAAAAAAGAGTTAGGTTATTCATCAAAATCATTGTTGTTGTTGATTTTGAAAAGATGCTCATAAATATACATAACTTACTGACTTACTGTGTCTTCACCACTAATTTTAAACATGTCATCAAGTTCACAAGGTATGATGGCAAAGGATGATTTATAATCACATATTAATTATTTAGACTTGGTTGTATTACTCCTTGTCATGAATTTATGAAAACAAAATGATGATTGAGAGTGTATTTGGTTTTTGAGAAATCATCATCAGGCATGAAGAAGAATTCTCATACTTATATCATCAACTATGTTCATTCTACAAGAAAAATTCTCATACTTATTGTATGTGGGAAAAGTGGGTCGATAGAACTTAATATGTGAAAATATTCTAAAAAAATTGTCCACACACACACAGAGGACTTCTTGGTTCAAGCTATGGAGTAATGAGGTATTACTCAGCTTCCCAAGGTTGGTCCCATGGTTCTCTATCCTACAATGTCCCTCAAACCAATGTTTTTGCTCTCAGATCACTAAGCAAAATGGTTTAGGGATGGAAAATGCAAGAACGAGGGATGCTTTCATAGATTTTAGTATGAGATGCATCCTAAGCTATGCATGATTCTAGAAATGCAATAAACTAGATTATAAGATGACAAGGTTAGTATGAATACTATCCTAACATAATATATTAGTCTATGATTGAGCTAAATGATAAAGAAGATATTCTAAACATGCATATTTAGACTAATTCCTGTTGAAAAGAGAGGCTAAATGATGAGCATAAAAATGAGATATGAAAGCTTGAATGTATTTGAGCATAAGTGTGATACTTCAAATTTGGAGGATGATCTAAAATGGAGGAATGAGAGCTCTATTTATAGCAAAAACAGGGCAATGGATGGTCAGGATTGAAAGAGTTGATCAAGCGTTGCATTTGAAAGTTGGGGATCCATGTTTGTAATTGGCACCAATGAAATGGTGACAAGTGTCAACATAGGGTTGGGTTGAGAGAAGGGGTTGGAGACATTAAATGCCTAAGAAGACCTTAGGGTCATCTAGAAGGTAAGGGTCAAGCCTAAGTTAAGATTATCCATTGGATTAAGAGTTAATCCAAGGATAAACCCTTGTGCAAATGATTAAGAGATAATCATGGTCAAAGCATTAAATGCTTGATGAGACCCTTGGGTTGGATAAAGGTTGAGTTAAAAGAAATTTTTTAACCATGTAAGAGGGTTTGAGTTAACCATTAATGGTTATGAAGACTTTAGGGAATTAAGTGGTTGAAGGCTTGAAGCCTTTAATGGTTATCAAAGACTTTGAGGATTTAAGTGGTTGAAGGTTTGAAGCCTTTAATGGTTATCAAAGACTTTGAGGGTTTGAGAAGTGACCTCCCCTTGCTTAGGGATGTGACAAAGTTTAGAAGATGGGTTAGGCTAACTAGAAGCGATTAGAAGAGTCTAGAAGGGATTAGAAAGGGTTTTAGGAAGGCAAGTGGGAGATGTAGGAAAATGCAAGTGGATGGAGGGATAATAGGATTTAATTGAAATAAAGTAATTTAATTCAATTTGGTTGCAATTTGGGGAAATTAAATAAATTAGATTTATTCAATTTAGGATAACTATTTAATTAAATTTGAATTTAATTAAAAGTGAATAGGGGGAATTTAATTGAATAAAATGATTTATTCATTAAATGGGTATAGTGAATTTAATTTAAATAAATTGAGTAATTTACTTAATTAAATAGAGGAATGTGGATAATTTAATTAAATTGGATTTAATTAAATAGAGAAATGAACATAAAATTTTCATTTAGGAATATGGTCATTTTTATACGTCTACACTTATATCATCAGCTGGTAATGTTCACACAACAAACAACACACGGGTTGATCATTTCAGCATATAAAAAAAGAAATTGTCATCTTGAGAGCATTCTTTGTGTTGAAACTTATAAAGGCATTCAATACTTATCGTAAGAAGGAAACAAATGAATAAAAAGTTTGAAGCCACATTAGAAAGGATTTAGGTGGAAGTTTGTAGTCAATTTGTAACTAATTCTAACTTCCTAACCACTTTTAGTTAGTTGGATTCTCTTGAAGATAGTATATATGCAATTTCTTGATTTGAAAGTGTGTGTGAAAGTTTTAGTGTTTAAAAGCAAATGTGCATAGATGATATAAATGGAATGGATACATTGGTGTGAGATCAATTTGCAAAGATTTTTAAGAGGATTGTGTTGAGCGGATATATATAAGGGGCATGTTGTGTGAAGAGGATCGAGACATGTAAAAAAGGAAGGTAACATTATTGAAGGCAATTGTGAGATAGCAATTTTAATTTATTTTCTAACAATCTAATTGTGAAGTATGTCGATCAATGCAAGAATGCCTAAAACTCTGACCATCTTTATTGCAAGAATGTTGCAAAGTCTGACCTTGGTAAAAGATTGCACAACTACAAAAAACTCCGATCTGAAAATGCAGTTTTGTTTTAAACTCCGACCTAATTGACATGAGGTTTGCAAAATATTTATGAACTTCGATCTGCTTTGTTTGCAAATCTTCAATAAAGGCCAACTTCATAATAATGCATAAATTTTTCAAAGTCTGACCTCATGTAGGTGTGAAATGCATAACTTTTTCAAAGTCCGACCTTAGGCTAGTGCAACATTGTTTTAAACTCTGACCTAGGTATAGTGCATTGCAAGTTTGCTGGAAACCCCGACATAAAATAAGGAAATGCAAGTTCATTGGAAACTTCAACTTGAAATGATGGAATGCAAATCTTGTTCCAAACTCCGATCAGTAAGCAACAATGCAAAAACATTTTAAACTCTGATTTTCCTTGAGATAGTGCAAAACTTCTTGAAAGTCCGACCTATGAATGTAAAACATTCAATAATTCCACCCTTCACTCATTGCACAAATGATGCAAACTTCGACCTTAGACTTAATGCACAAGTTTTGTACAGTCTGACATTAGGTAAGATTGTAAAACTTTCCAAAAGTCCAATCTCTTCATTCATTGTGCAAATCATTTTAGAAGTCCAACTTGGCTTAATTCCAAAATCAGTTGAAACTCTGACCTTCATTGCAAACGATGTCCCAATGATGATATCATTGCAAAAGTTTGAGGAACTCCAACTTGGATCATTGCAAGATGTTTCCAAAGTTTTCCACAATGCACAATGCAAGCTTGTGATGAACTCTGACTTGCATCTTCCATGCTAGCAAAAATTTATTAAGGTTACTGAGTTTGAGGAGAAAAAATTCAAACTAGACTTGATTAAGGACAATCTTCCATGCTAGCAAACATTTATTTCCAAAATTGAATGCGTAAATCTCGAATTGGGTAGAGTTAGTAAGACATGTAAAGTGTGAGGTATTAATGTTTCTATTGTTTATTCCTTATATTTGATTCAAGGATTCCTTTGTTTTTCAGGCTAGGGTCAGTAAAAGGATGCGTGAAGGTGGAGGTGGACTCATCGCTAGGAAGCACAAAGTCAACAAACCAAAAAGGATCACAATGCAAAGGGTGAACATCAAGGATTCAATGTGGGGTCCACAGTCCAAAACTGACTTGAGGATACACAAGCGAATCAAGTATTGCAATTATTACATCAAGAAATTCAACATGTGCAAGACAAGGAATCAAATGCATGACTCAACCAAGAGCACATCAAAGGTGTGAAAGGAGATCAAGACAATATTGCGACATAAGATGTCACAATGTAGAGCATCACAACATCAAGTTTATCAAACATAGAATATGAGAATTAGAAATACATCAGCAAGTTCAATAATGCAAGAGGAGGCGATTTAACAACATTGAAGAGACTCCAAGGTGTGAGAAAGAAATCACACTTGCATATGCAAGGAAAAAGTAATGTTGCCTTATAGGTCACAATACCAAGATATTTGAAATCATAGCATCATGGTGAAGATGAGGAAATTTAAAAATCTTGAATTTCCTTCAGAAATCCAAGAGTATTTCTGAGCACAATGAGGATTAGAAATTTTGCAACATGAAGCTACCCCCCTACATCATGCACAAGGATGACTAAACCACATGAAAAGGTTCAAGTCAAAAACAAGAAGTTCAAGAGGTTGCATTCAACATAAGGTCAAGTTATACATCAAGCATTATTAGGATGGAGATACATCACAAGAAGGAAGATTCCCAAGTCAAAGGATGAAATGCAAACATGATCAAGTAGATAGCTTCAGAAGAGTTAAGTAAAGTTAGATGCTTGATCACCTAAAGATGATATTGTGTGGTTAAAATGTGGGGGATGCCTGCACCTGCAAGAAAACACAAATCACACACACACGAGACATTATGTTAGTGAAATCAAGAGATTGAAAATGCAAACTAATCTAATTGTTAGTCTAAGAAATCTCAAGATTGCTAAGCCTATCCCATGCTCCTCTATCTCTAAAGATCTCTAAGATTCAAGGTGGCTCTCAACTGGAAGAGCACTCGATTCTCAAGATGACAACCTCGAGAATGCGTAATGAATGATGATTCTAGGATCAAAATGCATACAACTAAGATCCTAGCTAATATGAGATGATGGATGCAGATGCAAGATGGAGATATGAAATGAGTTCCAAATTGAAAGATTTAAGTGAATTAATTAGGCTAATATGAGGATGAGATATGAGAATGCTATGAAAATGAGATGAATTAAGCTAACAAGATATTCTAACATGTATAAAAAGAACTAAGCTATAATGCAATTAAAATGGCCTAAATCCTTGGTGATGGGGATTGAGCTCCTTGATAACCTGCAAACCACAATTAGACTATAGAATAGATGCAATAGTAGTGGATGGATAAAAACTTAGATTCACAAAAACTTGGACCCTGAGAATGAGGAAATGGGCTCTATTTATAGAGAAAATAGAGAAATGGATGGTTGAGATTGAACAATCTCAACAAGGGCTAGGATTGAAAGTTATCAATCCATGTGAGGGATTCAATCCAGTCCCAAGTTGACAAATGTCACCCTGAGAGGGATTGAGAGATGCTAAGAAAGCATTAGCTACTAATTGAGCATTAGGGAAGGCTTCAAGGGGTGACATCACTGCATAATGCTTTTATCCAAGGAAGCAAGCTATTGTCCAAGAGGTAAACTCTTGTGCAAGGATAAAAGATGGTCAAGTGGACAACCATCATGGGTTAGGAGTGTGGGCTTGTAAGAGGCATTAAAATTCCTTTTGAAGACTTTGGAGGCTAACTTGCTCCAAGAGGAAAACAACTAGTGGTCTAGGGGGGGTATTCAACAAGTTACCTTGTTGAAAGGAGGTCTTAAATGCATTTTGAAGACTTTCTCCAAATTTGGGGAAGTGACCCCAAATTTAGGGATTGGACACGATGAGGAGAATTAGGCTAATTAATGGAGGATTAGAGGGATTCTAGAAGAAATTAGGAGGGCAAGTGGGAAATGTAAGATTTGGCAAGTGGGTGAGGGAAAATAGGAATTTTGTAAATTAAAAAGATTTAATTTAGCCAAAAGAGGATGCAACTTGCATTTGTAGGATTTTGCAAGTGTGGCAATTCACAAATAAATTTTGATTTATTTATGTGCAAAGGAGATCTTAATTAAATGTAGATTTAATTAAAATGGGAAATGGAATAAATTGATATTTTTAATTAAATGTGAATTTAATTAAAATGGCTAGAGGTGGGGGGGGGGCGGTATTTAATTAAATGGCTTAGATAGAAGAAGGGTTTATTAATTAAATCTTAATTTAATTAATAGGCAATTAGAAGAATAGGGATATTAATTAATAGGAAGAATTAATGATGATTAAATGAATAAAATTTATTTAATTAGTTGTGCCAGTTTTAGGTGTCTACATTTTGCCCCTCTTTGAGTTAACGTGTGACCACATGTTGAGTCAAAGAAAACGTTTAATTTGTTGTCAAGATTTTCGATATGATGTTGTCGCCAAAGTCGATATGATGCCCCAGATATGAAGAATTGATGTGATATGAAAAGTTGATATGAAGTTGGTGTCAGTATGAGACTAATATGAAATTGATGTCAATATGCCCCCTTGAGAGATAAATTGAGAAAATTATGATTTTCAGGGTAGTGTCACGATGTAGTGCGATTTTTCGAAAGTTGGATGATTTGAATTGTTAAATTTTTCAATTTTTATCTACCGATAAATGTTAAAAAGGGATATTGAAGAAATGAGGAAGGCCAATGTGGGCATAACACGTACATGCCCCACAAATCCACTGAGGTAAAATGAGGAAGACTAATGTGGGCATAGCGTGTACATGCCCCACACGTCCACCAAGGTCACATTGGTATGAATCCTGATTGCCGATATGGTTCAAGCATTGATATGTTCCAAAGGTCGATATGGGTCTTGATTCGATATGAGTCTTGATTCGATATGGATCTTGATTTGATGTGGGTCTTGATTCGATATGATACTGAACTTCAATATGTTGCTTGATTTTGATATGGGACTTGGATTGATTGATTTCGATATGGAACTTGGATTGATTTATTTGCAATATGGAACTTGGATTGATTGATGTCCGATAGGAATATGATATCCAAGGACTTTGGACATTTATTTGTTCTGACTGACGATTGGTTTTGACTTGTATCATTGATTTTCCTTTGGATTGACATGTGATCACACATGTGCATGATGATATGATATGGATGCAATGATTTTGATTTTGATGAGCTATATGATATGCTTTTAATCTATATGACTTTTTGCAGATGATGATGCAGATGATGCGATGTGTGTGTGTGTGTGTGTTTTTAATAATTTACATGCATATATGATGTTTGTAATGATACTATATGTTTAGAAGGTGATATGCAGATGATGGTTGGGTTTGATGAATGTAGATGTTTCTAACATATTTGTGGTTTTGTGTGTTGTGGAATAATGTGATCTAGCATTCTACATGTTGTTGATATGATATGCTCATGTATGGGGATAATGATATGATCAATCATATGGATTAGATTGATCAGAATTGATAAGATTGAGGTCGAGTCTAGTTTCAGGAATGACACCTCCTGTATAAGACAAAGATGATCAAAGCATCTGGTTTTAGGAACGATATATCCTATATAAGACTTGATCAAAACGTCTAGTTTCAAGAAAGATACATCCTGTATAAGACATGATAGAATGGATAAGATGAAATGGATTGATAGAATTGATAAGATTGAGATCAAGTTTGGTTTTAGGAATGACACCTCCTATATAAGACAAAGATGATCAAAGCGTCTGGTTTCAGGAACGATATATCCTGTATAAGACATGATCAAAACGTCTGGTTTCAGGAAAGATACATCCTGTATAATACATGATAGATGATAGTTGGAAGAATGATGAAGATATGAAATTGAAGAAAGATTCCATGATGATGCGATAGATATGCATGTGAGGATGCAATGATGAATGTGACTAGATGATGATGATGAGATGTATCTTGAGAATAAGATGTATGATGTGAGATGTATCTTGAAAATGATGTGTAAATGATAATGATAATGAAATGATACAAAAGAAAGATTAACATGATATGTAACTTAATGCAAGATTAAGATGATAATGATGTGTAGCTAATGCAAAGCTTAATATGAATTCTCGTTCTTAATGTTGCCATCTGTTGTGATCAAAGTGCCAGTGCTTCCTTTGTTTTCATCATCGGGCCTTGATTTGTTGAAAGTTGATACAAGCATCATGGTATAATTGAACCATAATGACCTGAGTATAACTTACATGAGTTTTGTTATTGCAAGATGACACAAGAGTCGAGGTATAATTGAACCAAGAAGACTTGAGTGTTGCTTGTGTAAGTTTTGATATTGCAAGATGACACAAGCATCGAGGTATAATTGAACCAAGACAACCCGAGTGTTGCTTGCATAAACTGACAAGAGTTAACCTTTGTTCCATACAAATCCGAAATGTCCTCAGCGATATGCCACCTGATTGCTTCGTAGGACAATTTGCATTGTAAATGACTTCACTCACAGATAGCAGACAAATAAAACATCATATTCCTTCCTTGCTTCTCTACTCGTTGAGACATCCTGGAGGTGCTCAGAAGATGTGATATGCAAAAGATCAAAACCACAAGTAAACATGCATGCTAATGGAAATGTATTCTTGTCAAGTAAAACATCTTGCAAGTATGATTTTAGTTGTAATCAGTTCAAAGAGCCTTGATGTTTTCCCTCTTGTGTTTGCACTTACTCATTAATATGTTGTTTTGTTGATCCTTGGTTTCTCCCGATGCATGTTTGATCTGATGTTGAAAACCCCTCAAGGCGAAATGCCCCTAGCTAGGTCACAAACCTGCCCCGACTCTAGATAGTACTCAATATGGATATGTATAATTGATCACCAAGCCATGGTGGGATATGATGCAAATAACTCATTCAGATAAATCAAGGACAATGACTACGCTAAGTATGCCTGGGATTGATACTGCGTGTATAAGTGTTGTGCGATGGCTATTGAATTAGATCAAATGAATCAAAAATAGAATGAGAGTATTAATAGATGGAGGAGTCATTCTCTTACAAGTGGCGCTTGTTGCCAAGTTTTCACCCTTTGTTTTTATTGTACTTCTGATTTTTTATTTTTTTTTTGTATTTTTCTGATTTTTGGATTTTTTTTTGTTTTGTTTTTTAGAGATGAAACATGTCCTACCATCAATTGATAAAGATAAGACTAACTAGAGAAAAATCCAGCAGTCATACTGATCTATGTCATTGTTTTGATTTGTTCGATGATTGATAAAAATGTTTGGTTTCAAAGAGTGAGTACGTATAGGACCAATCTGTTTGGTTTTGAGTGTACCTATCCCTATATAAGACATGTTGATGCATTGATGTTGATGATGATAGATGGATTTATTAACAAGACTCGATGAGTAATAGGAATGCCTGGTTTCAAAGAGTGAGTACCCCGTATAAGACTGATATGTCTAGTTTCGAGTGTACCTATCCTTGTATAAGACATGTTGATGTTGATATTTTGAGTGATGAATTGATTAACAAGACATGTGATCAGTTTGATTGCAGACTTCGAGATTTTTCATGTTGTTGATTTGATAGACGGGTCATGTGTTCATGCTTTGATATTTAATTTTTATTTGATTTTGTTGATTTTTTTATTTTTTATTTTTTGGATATTTTTGATTTTGTAGAATTTTTTGATTAAAAGAAAGATGTATTTGGTTGCCCCAATGTATAGCAAGACAAGGAATATTATGAATGGATGACTAAACCATTGAGGTAGAAATTGATAGAAAGACGAAGGTAGATTATGACGAGACATGTGAAGAGATTTTTGAAATCATGTTTTTGTCCTTAGTTTTGATTAAGATCAAGGATGGAAAAGGGGATATGGATAGAGATAGGATATGGATAGGAGAAACAAGATCATAGATAGTGATAGATGATGGAAGAAATGAATAGATAGGATAAGGGATACAAACTAGAGGGTATGGATAAGGTGAAGCAAGATCATTGATAGCACTAGATGATGGAATTAATGAATATATAGGATAGATGGAATGGATAAGAGGGCATGGATAAGGTGAAGTAAGATAATAGATAGCACTGTATGATGGAAGCAATGAATATATAGGATAGATGGTATGGATAAAGTGAAGCAAAATCGTAGATAATGATGAATTTAGATAGGGTAATGGATATTGAAGGGAGGATAATGGGAGATATGGATATGAAGAATAGAGTGGAAGAACTTTTCCCCCAAGCATAAAGGTTTCCATTTGCAAAGAGGTGATATGTAAGATTGTCACTGTATTTAGCACCACCTGAATAAGTGTTCCTGAACTTTTCAAAGATAGAGACCCAACCCACACTTAGAACCTCCGAAAAAATTCAACCGAACATATCTAGCGACTAGGAAGCATATTCAAAAGGGAAGAAGAATCCCAAACTGGATCAAGGTATTTAGTCTTTGATTACCCATGTGTGTGCAAGTGGGTTCATTCCGGCTCATATGATCATTGTAATCTTCATAATCCAACGTGGCTAGCTACATGACTTACCCTGACTTCAAAATCATCCTAGATAGAGCCTCACTGCCAATGAGCATCCATTGTCCGCCAGACGTCCATAGCCCCAATGGGGTTACTTGCATGTTCCCATAGCCAAGCATTTTGATATTGCATTTCATTGCATTTTTTCTTTTCTTGATATTTCTTTTATTGCTCGTGCTTTTGAGATTTTGATATTTCCTTTTTCTCTTCTTATTTTGCTTGCATTGGCTTGTAAGTGATGAAACTTACGTGGGTATGATAATTATAGTGGCGCTGAAGCAAGATTTTAGATTTTTCACTAGCCATGTCTTCAACTAAGAGATCACAATGATTTAGAGCAATTGATTAAGTGTATGTGATATAGTAATCAAAAGATGTCGGTACCAATATACGATCAGTGGTTCTTTTCTGGATTGAGTGTGTATCCCAAACAAAAGAAAATGTTAAAGATGAACAACCTCAGATTCTGAAGCATTTCATGAATAGATATCTAGGAAAAAGACTGAACATGAGATTCAAGCATGGGCAAGCATGTGACAAAATGACACAAATGCCTATCTCACAAATGAAGGATTTAAGCAAAAGATTGAATGATAGGGATTGAAGGAATGGAAAAGAGGTGTTGGATAATAGATAGAATATTTGAAGATTTGTGCGAGGATAGATGGAAATGTATTCAAGATGAGTGTTGGTACACAACTCAAGAAGTGATGAAGAGATGGAGGAAAATCAAATTTTGGGACATAAGGACCCAACATAGATAAAGGAAATGATGGAAGAATAGTTTTGGAAAGATTTTTAGATAGATGGTTGAAAGAAGTTCAAAGATGATGCCTTTGTTGATCTTTCTTTTGGATCATTTGAGGTGATGGATTGGTGGATGGATGGAGGTAAGGACCCAAGATGGATGGAAGGGATGGAGATTTTTACTTTGGAATGAAAGGACCTAAAATGGATTTGGAGGATGGAGAGTTTGACTTTGGAATGAAAGGACCTAAAATGGATTTGGAGGATGAAGAGTTTGACTTTGGAATTAAAGGACCTAAAATGGATTTGGAAGATGAAGAGTTTGAATTTGGAATGAAAGGACCTAAATGTATTTGGAGGATGAAATGATTCCTTGATCTTGATCTTGACTTGAAGTAGGATCATTTGAGTTTGTGCTTTTCTCTTGATTTTGAATTAGATTAGTGAAGGAGATGGAAGGGATATCATGCTCCTGCTTAGGAGGTGGATGTTGAATGGGACTCTTCTCTTGATATAAAAGCAGATCATTGTGGATGGAATACCAAAATCTTAGGGGATCATCATAAGATTCTTGATAGGTGGGATCTTGATAAAAAATGGGATTAGATTGGAGAGCCATGATATCTTGATCTTGATTTAGGCTAGGACTCATTTCTTTTTTAATAAGCTTCTTCTTTTGCAAGCAATAAGGGATGGTCATATGAGTGATCACATTGGTGCTATTGTTGGTTGATATGGATACTTTTTTTCGATACTCAAGCCTACTTGTCAAGTAGAAGTTTAGTTTGATTCGCCCCCACGAAAAAGTGTGTCAAATGATATGAGTCAAGCTTCATGATATAGAAACTTAATTTGACAATTGAGTTCTAACTAGGTATTGATTTTGATAATATTGGTTGGATGTTGGAACACTTGATCACTCCATTTGATACTCAACCTTGTTGAATGAAATCTTATCCTAAGATAGTTTGAAGATTTGATACCTCTTCCTAAAGGTGCTCAATTGGAGTTGGAAATTCTCTTTTCTCTAAGGTTTCTCTTTGCTCTTTGTTTTGAACTGATTGTTGTGTTGTTTGATTTGCAAGATGTTTTAATGCTTTTGACAAGAAGACACAACACACATAAAAAAAATGATTATCCCTATGCTAAACATTTGAGTGTATGTTTTTGTGAGGATGTTTTCAAATCCTTGATGTTTGCACTGGTTTGATTTACAACAAAAAACACATCAGATAGACTCTTTATTCAAAGGTCATTGACAATATCATAGCCCACTAGTCTCGATACTCTGTCAGCTCAAACAACCTTGTCACCCCTTAGAGGGCGCCCGTTTTTTTGCCTTTTGCTAGAAATTAACCCAAAGTGAATTACTTCACAGTTGGGTAGTTATCTTGGGAGATATATGGTGAGTAATCTTGGGGGCAGATTCTTCCCCACCCTTGCACTATGATATTGTCAATGTTTGGCAATTGACTCGACTCAAAGCTTCTATTTCTATGGTTTTTAATCAGGCTTACGTTTGGTCTTCAATGATAACTTTCTCGGGAGGTTTCCCAACCTTTAGAACAAAGGCTTTACGTATCTTAAAGATACTAGGGGAAGACTAATCATTGAGCAAAACTATTGGAGGAGACTTTTGTCAGCCTCCACATTTGATTATAGTGGGTTGGAAAACTTGGCGATAAAGTCGTTTCCCACTTAGGTCATTCCCCTCTCACCGACATTAATGGCACTCTAAGCGAAACTCGGGAGGGCAAGCCTTCTAAAGGATTTGATTTCTTGAAGTAAAAGAAAGCATAAAAAAATGGTTTGTTTTTTTTGGTCACCCAATTAAGGGGAGAGCATATACCTACCACTTTTGAGACAAAACAAACAATGTTCTTTTTATCCTTTTCAAAGCAATGATTGGCTAAGACCTATTTGGAGATGTTGCTCCAAAAAGCATGGTGTTCTTTTTAGTCCCAAAAAGCGTTTGTTTGTTTAATCTAGGAAATGAAATTCTGGTCAACTTAAAATAATGCATGTTGCTTTGAGAAGGAAATTGCTTTGCAAAAAAAAAAGTGGATTGTTCTTTTTAATGTTGCAAACAAGTATTGATTGTGAATTTTAACCTTTGCAAAAGAATAAAGATTGTTGTTCTTTTTATAACTCCAAAATTTGAAGTGTGAGCCTAACTTGCAAGAAGAAAAATGTGAAGTTGTTGTTCTTTTTAACCTTGCAAAATTTGATTCTTTTTAAAAAACCCCAAATTGAAATGTGAGATTCTTTCACTAATTGAACTATAATGAGATTATTTTTAGCTTGAAAGGAAAATGAGTTAATTTTAGCCAACCTTTTAAAAGTTAGAAAAAATAGATTCAAATCCTACTTTAACTTCTTCAACCCTGCATCAAACTATTAGATCTGCCAAAAAAACATAAGTTAGAGAAATTAAGAATCATATGGGGGGATTCTCAAAACCTATTTTCAAATATCTGTTACAAATTGCCTCTATTTAAGTAGAAACTTGTAAAAGGTTTCTCATTGACTCGTACAACAATTCCTACAAGCCCATACGACAGAACAAGTTTCTTGTATGAGAAAACAGTTTACTCGTGCGACTTCAAGTATTAGCTCGTATGAGCTTAGAAAAGAGGCAGAGGATAGAAAAAAACAAAAATGACTCTCTGTCTTCACCATAAACTCGTACGAGTTTCTTCACAGGCCCATACGATAAATGGTAGGTTCCCATATGACACTCGTTTAACACTCATACGAACTTGCGTGAATACTGTGGAAAAATTGTTAGAAAAATGTGGATTTTAGGGGTCTTGCCCCACGACAAGTGCCAATTAATGTGTGGTTAAAATGTGGGGGATGCCTGCACCTGAAATAAAACACAAATCACACACACACATGAGACATTACATTAGTGAAATCAAGAGATTGAAAATGCAAACTAATCTAATTGTTAGTCCAAGAAATCTCAAGATTGCTAAGCCTGTCCCATGCTCCTCTATCTCTAAAGATCTCTAAGATTCAAGGTGGCCCTCACTTGGAAGAGCACTTGATCCTCAAGATGACAACCTAGAGAACAATTTATGAATGATGATTCTAGGATCAAAATGCATACAACTAAGATCCTAGCTAAGATGAGATGATGCATGCAGATGCAAGATGAAGATATGAAATGAGTTCTAAATTGAAAAGTGAACTAATTAGGCTAATATGAGGATGAGATATGAGAATGCTATGAAAATGAGATGAATTAAGCTAACAAGATATTCTAACATGTATAAAAAGAACTAAGCTATAATGCAATTAAAATGGCCTAAATGCTTGGTGATGGGGATTGAGCTCCTTGATAACCTGAACAACACAATTAGACTATAGATTGGATGCAATAGTAGTGGATGGATAAAAACTTGGATTCATAAAAACTTGGATCCTGAGAATGTGGAAATGGGCTCTATTTATAGAGAAAATAGAGAAATGGATGGTTGAGATTGAACAATCTCAACAAGGGCTAGGATTGAAAGTTATCGATCCATGTGAGGGATTCATTCCAATCCTAAGTTGACAAATGTCACCTTGACAAGGCTTGAGAGATGCTAAGCAAGCATTAGATACTAATTGACCATTAGGGAAGGCTTCAAGGGGTGACATCATTGCATAATGCTTTTATCCAAGGAAGCAGGCTATTGTCCAAGAGGTAAACTCTTGTGCAAGGATAAAAGATGGTCAAGTGGACAACCATCATGGGTTAGGGGTGTGGGATTGTAAGAGTCATTAAAATCCTTTTGAAGACTTTGGAGGATAACTTGCTCCAAGAAGAAAACCACTAGTCGTCTAGGGGACAAACTTGTAAGAGCCTTACAAATTTGGGGGTATTCAACAAGTTACCTTGTTGAAAGGAGGTCTTAAATGCATTTTGAAGACTTTCTCCAAATTTGGGGAAGTGACTCCCCAAATTTAGGGATTGGACACAATGAGGAGAATTAGGCTAATTAATGGAGGATTAGAGAGATTCTAGAAGAAATTAGGAGGGCAAGTGAGAAGTGTAGGATTTGACAAGCGGGCGAGGGAAAATAGGAATTTTATTAAATTAAAAAGATTTAATTTAGCCAAAAGAGGATGCAACTTGCATTTGTAGGATTTTGCAAGTGGGGGGATTTACAAATAAATTTTGATTTATTTAGGTGCAAAGGAGATCTTAATTAAATGTAGATTTAATTAAAATGGGAAAGGGAATAAATTGATATTTTTAATTAAATGTGAATTTAATTAAAATGGCTAGAGGGGGGTATTTAATTAAATGTGCTTAGATAGAAGAAGGGTATATTAATTAAATTGTAATTTAATTAATAGGCGATTAGAAGAATAGGGATATTAATTAAATCTTAATTTAATTAATAGAAAGAATTAATGATGATTAAATGAATAAAATCCATTTAATTAGTTGTGCCAGTTTTAGGTGTCCATAGATACAATTTGGGAATATGGGAATATGTCCCACAACCTTTATCATGTTGAGAAAGTTAGAAATGTTTAGTATCAAGAGATATGTCTCAATCTCAAACACTTTTTAATGATCTACATAGTAAGCTAAGGTGGCATCCAGTCACCACCAACTCCTTAGGTTGTGCCACATTAGGATGTCCAAGTGCATTGAACTTGACTCATTCAGCGAAAGAGCAAGTGACACATGGCACTTCATCAAATATTATTTTATGTACCTCACCTCATCATTCATTTGTGCACATTCAAAGATGGACACGTGTCCCAAATAATGTAATTATTTCATTAGCCAAGAGGGAGTTTTTTGTAACAAACCCTAATTAGAGATTTATTATTAAGTCTTGGTTGTTGATTTGAGAATCGATTTGAACCTTCAAAATGTAAAGAGACCTCTATATAAGTTTCAAACTTCTCATTTGTAAAGGTTAATAGTTGGTGAATAAAAAGTAAGAGTAGAGTAGGAGGAGGAAGCCGAAGATTGTTCCCAAGACTCGTTGAAGTTAATACTTAATTTTCATTGAAGCGTTGTGGATTTCTGTGTGTTGTTTCTACATGTTGCATGGTTTCTACTTAATTTTCATTGAACTAATAGTTATAACTTCATTAAGAACAAATTCAATTGTGAATGTTCATTTGAATTGTGCCAGTCCTCGACATTTGAATCAATGTTCATGATATAAAACCCTTCATTATTCCCTAAAAGATTGCATCAGTTTTGTGTAGTTGTTTTTGTATGGAGAAGAAAAGATTGATTATGGAATCTGTCCATCAAAGCATCATCCCTTGCCATCATTGTACTTAGGATTATTATAGATTTCTTTATTCAAAAGAGGATAGAATACCTTGATGTTTTATTTTATGTTTGAGGTGCATAAAAAACACATCAAAACTGCTGTATTTTATGTTGGTTGAAAATTTTGTATACCTGGGAAGATGTGCAAAATTATGATTTCAGCCACAGTGTGTAAGTTTAAAACTCTCATAATTTAAGGGAAGGCTCCCCCTTTTCTACTAATACTAACTAAATAATTAATCCAATTTGGGTTTGATAATGACCTTTCCTCTTTTTTCAGAAAAGATTATATTATTTTCTCTTCCTAGAAAAGAAACAATAATTTTTTAAGAAGATAAATACAACTTAAAAAAAGGACAAGAAAGGAAATGAAGTTTTCTGAAAGCACAAAGAGTTTCGTCACCTCCTTTGGGATGGGAAAACAACAACTAAGCACAAAGTCTTGAGTTCCCACTATACTATCTACATTTTCAAAATGATAAAACAAGAATTATGGGCAACATATAATAGCACAAAGTCTACAAATATGATGCACCTTCGAATGGGAACAACCACAAGTACAAAGTCTTGTAACTCTTCTCATATTTCAACTAATAACTAAATAAATTCAACCCTCACTATTTGCAGCATAAAGTTTGCAAGAAATCAAATTGAAGCTCCTTTTAACAAATTTACTACAATAATCTCAAGTAAATATAAAGCACTATGCCACTATGACACAAGAACACAATGGACACAAATTATGGTTTCAACACAAAGTCTGAAACTCACAATCTTCTTGATATTACTTGAGAATTTTTTTTAACAAGTATAAAGCTCAAAGTTTTTATGATTGCAAATTTCTATAGAGTTTTCTTGCTTGCTAAAAAGATAAATTTTATATAGAGCACCCTCGAGTATATATAGGAGAGGGACTGAGAGAAAAATGTGGGAGAAGTCTAACTAACTGAGACTTTTTCCACAACTAGCTCACTAACTATGACTTATTCAAACTACAATTCTATTGCTAACCAACTTGTAATATGTTTACATGTAATTACAATTTACAAGGTTACAAGTGAGAATACACTTGCAATCGTGAATCCTGACATTACATGTAATTTGTCAAAAAAAATAAAAATAAAATAGAATACATGTGTCATGAGACACTTCTTATTCTTTTCTATCTCTCGCCATGAAGGACTGGAATCTATCGATGGATTTTTGCAACTCATCAAGATCAGGACCTACAATATTCCTGGAAACGACAACAATCTTGATGATAACGTCAAAATACCTTATTACATTACTTCCTTGTGCTCCTTGAGAACAATTTGCATTTTATCAAAGAACACTTGGTAACTCACAAACTTGTGGATGGAAGCCATATTAAACTATCCTAATTCCAGTTCCTAACGAAGGCTTGACATTAATTCCATAAGTATCAAATCCTCTGTGAGAAACTCTCCATCATGACTTAAGATTTTGCAAGATATCTTGTCAAAATTAGAGAGGACATCCTGCTCCACCTCATCACTCATTTTAAGAGTAGCCTGTACATCTTTGATGAGATCTTTGATAAGAAATGATTTGTTGGTCATAAGTTTGTCAAATTCTATATACCTTTCTTTGCCTGGTATCGCCATATTGTTGCACATGATTTCCAATTTGATCTGATCCATCTCATGCCAAATCCTTAAATCTTTCTCAATTGAATCTAGACTTTGGTTAAAAGCCTCCAAAGTCTTATTCAACTTCATTTTTGCTGCTCTCACATTGCTCATTACATGCAATTCTTTCTTTACCACTTGAGTGCTTTGATCAATCAGTTGATCTACCCAAGAATCAACTTCCTTCGCCTTCTGAGTAGCTTTCTCTAATTGCTTGATAGATTCTTTAGATGTGGAGGAGATCAAAGGATCAACTTGTTCTGAAGAGTTACTGATCTTTTGGATCACCGTGATGAGCTATGAGTTCTTTTCCTTGAGCTCATTTTTCTTTGCCAGGAGCTCGTCACAAATTTGGACCAGTGAAGCCACCGAATATTGAGCATCATGCATAATTCCAGTATGCATCTAATTTAAAAGTTCTATGCTTATTAGCCCTTAATCTGATATCTGCATTTCTTCTGGTGGTTTCTCAACTAAAGGCTCTGCCACTTCTACATATTTCATTTTATTATTATCCACCAACACTCATGAGACTATCTTTGCCTTCTTAGAAGCCCTTAGCTTAGGTTTCTTGAGCTGCTAGAAATCAAATATATCTAGAGAGATTTCCTGCTACTTTCTCTTGGGTGTGATTGAACTCAACAATGGGGGTAGTTCTAATGAGTTCACATCTAAGATAGCAATTGTGGTTTGTGAAGAAACGAGATCTGCCTGTACCACAGTTATAACTCTAGGAGAAGTCTCTGTCTAGACAACAACAAGCGTTTGTTCATGTGGCAAGTCACAACTAGATTTTGTCATGAACTTGTCAAAACTCATGATAGAAGTATAAACCTCAAGAAGAGATACGCTGGACAAAATAGCATATGAGGGATTCACATCAAAGACATTCTCCAAGCCACCATGCGAAGCCTCAACATGTACTTTTATACTAGTACAAACATATGTACTTAGTTCAACATGATCTACATGAACTATGGAGAAAGAGTCCACATCCGTGTCAATGGGAGACATGGGTACATCCAATGAAAATTGAGGAACAACTATATGAGGAGAATTTGAGCCTATAGAAGGAGGTGATCCTACTGTATTTTCCTCACGTGTGTCACTTTTAGCATCAATAACATGAATATGCACTTGAGGCTTCTCCTTTCCTTTTAGTGATATGTCTAGTAAAGGAATGACCAAAGCCCTACTTACCCTTAGCTTGATTCTAGTGCCAAAAGAGGAAGCACCTTCTTTGGACTTGATTCTAACCTTAGATCTTCACCCAATTGGTCCAGCTGAGTCACTTTCTGCTCCTTTAATCTTGATGGTTTTGACATTATTATTCTTTAGCCAAGCATTGGTGTTAGCAAGAATGGGCTGAAATATGTCAAAAATAGAAACACACCCATTTTGTGACCATTGAGGAGAGGGAAGGGGAGATTCTACAACTCTTTTTTGTATATTCCGGGTCAAGGATTTTCCTATCATCCATCATTCCTTATGGGATCATAGCTAGATCCAGATCTACAATATTCTCCAAAGTGAGCCTACTATAATCCAATCTCCTGATGTCTTCTTTTGTGCGAAGATCAACCCATACATCCTCGAGGCGATGAACATGAGTGAAGGCTCTCTTGATCTTATCCTTCATCCCTCGATAATCAAAATATTTCCTCTCCTTGAACTTCCTCAACTTGATTTCTTGAAGTTCGGTTTCCATCACCTTGGCTCTTGCTGAGGTAGTCAAGGAATACTGACCAATCTGCAATGGATTGTGAGAGGAAATATTAATACCTTGCTTGTGATTGGCTAATTGTATTGCATGAACTGCCATCGGCTACCTAGCCAATTATATTAGAATGATCTTATCGATGAGATATCTGAGTAACATGTTGTTGGTTAACATATTTATCACCTAACTCTATATTCTCATGCTCACAAAGGTGACAAATGTAACCACAGTTGAACCAATCTCAAACAACTATCTACTAACTGATTCTCTTCTTATTTTATAAGGTGGCAGCTACCTTCATAAGATTTTCAATAAATAATAAACCATTCATAAATGATTTTAACTAGAAAGCTTCAGAAAGGCATACATACAACATGAATCGTACTCTTTTTGAATTTTCCAATCCTAAATAAACCAAAAATCACTATAGAAGTATCATCCACACATAATGCTTTTGCAGTAGCAGAGGTACTTAATCATTCACTTTCCAATATAGATCATTCATCAATAAGTCATCCAACACAAACAAAAGGAATTCATACACCACAACTCAAAGATCATGGATATCTGAAACCACCAGTGTCTTTCTATATTGAAATTAATTGAAAAACAAAAATATACTTAATAAAATAGAAGTTTTTGCTCTAATGAGAAAATCAGAGTTTGCCCAAAAGATCCTCAATTAAGTTCAGGTCCAACTGTTTAAATCTTAAAAAGTAACAGTTTCTTGAAGACAACTGTTGTTTAAAATTGATTCTTTAAAAAGGCATATGAGCCAATATCAAGAAAAGAAATAAAAACTATAAAATCACAACCGCTGCTCCAGTTTCAGAATTTTGACCGCCAATAACCTCCACCTCCTATCGATCACATGTTGCCTCTTGAGCTTTAATTCTTTGCCTGTATTACCAGTACCTATTAATGACTGTGGTAATGCTTTTGTCCCTTGGTGTGGTTGTGACCTACAACCTTGTCTTCCACTTAGAAAGTGATTTGTTTGTATCAGCCGAGTTTCTGTGCATGCCATCAATTTGAGCTTCAAAGGCTACTGTGTAAGTTTGGAGATGGCTCAACCTCTTGAACACCTTTGGGGAAATGGTTTCAGGATCTCTGATTTCTTTCTGATAAGTCTCTTTGAACTGATCTAGCATTTGATTAAGCTCACATACATTCTCCTCAAATCCATCAATTAGATCGACTTCCAAAGCATTAAATTATCTTTAATCTTAACTAAGTCTTCGAAGTACTACCTCAGTGCTCTATTAATGTCACCTATGTAATCATCATAAATTTTTACTTGATAATCCAAAGCCTCAAGTCAGGTAGGGTCAATTTCTTTAGGATGCTCCACCAATTTTTCAGCCACCAGTGTAGCATGTCTCATTGAAAGGAGCTCCACGACCTCTCTTGCAAGCACAAATATACTATCATGGTCCTTCCGGACTTGTTGTAACTCAGCTATCAATTCTTTCCTCTTATTTAGCACAGTTACATACAATCTCCTAAACTTGGTGACAAAAATGACACCGCCCTGATACAATTCATCCATCCACTCAGTGACATCCTTTCTATATCCGAGATTGCTCTTAATTTTCTGCACAATATCAAGGGCAATTCCCTGCACACTTGAACTTGAGGCTTCCCCTATGATAGAAATTATAATAGATGAAATGAAATCCTTCAATGACTACACTTCAGACTGTAACTCCAAATTTTCTTTCTTTTTCTCCCTCGCTCTTTTAATTAGTGCATTCACTGAAAAATAAGCATGACAAACATCTCCTTCCAGGGTAGAAGGTCCCATATCCACATGACTAATTTCGTAATCATTCTTTTTTATTTCACCTTTGTTCATAGCCTTTATGGGGTCAACAATTTCTAATAGTTGGTGACCAAACACGGAATCAGAGATGTTTCGAGACATCCTCTTTGCCTTCTTGGGCTTGCGGGAACTCTGCAACAATAGGGCGACTGTATCAACTTCACCGGTGACAGATGTGGCAGTTTTTCTCTTCTTCTCCACCTTTGTTTTCAGCCAAGCCAAAGAAGTTGTTTCAAGTCTCGAGTCTCTATTAGCAGTACTCACATGAGTATTTTGAACATGAGAGGAAGGAATTTCCAATAAATCGAAAAAAGAATTATCATTAATTATCTACTGGTAAATGCCCTCAGAATCAACAAGTGGTGCCTTCCCTTTTGATGACACAACCTCTTCATCCTGGTCATAGGATGATTTGAGTCTAGCTCCAGTTTCCTCGGGTTTTTCCCTATCACCACCAGACTGTGAGCCTTGCCTAGATAATTTAGTAGCAGGTTTGTTTGTTGACACCTAGATAGAAGTAGTCGAGATAACCACTTGATCTCTGCGAGATGATGACTTATGACCTTGTGAGGGGTTAACATGTTGTCTCCACTTTCCATTCAACCAATCGGATGTTATTCTTAACACGAAAGTTGTATGGGCCATCAAATCCGAGAGCTCAACTTCTAACCAATCAATCCCAGGTGGAGCCTTGTTAGCAAGAGTGTGATATTTCGGGTCAAGGATGACCTCATCTTCCACCACATTATCAGGGATATTAAAAGAAATGCCAAAATCATGAATTTGTTGCAGAGTGAGTCTCATGAAACTTCTAAACACCTCAACGTCATCAGAATAGTCTTCCCAAAAATCTTCAATGTCTAGTCGATGCACATAATTCTTGGCTCCATACAAGCAACGCTTCACATAGCCTTTGCTGTCAAAACTATCCCTGGCTAGCAAGGAATGCAAGTGAAATTCTTCCAGGGTTTTCTTGACTTCTTTTGCAACACTATTTGTTTTACAAGAAAAGTGAGACATTAACAATGGGAAAGGATATCCTTTTTTTCCCATATTCAAATATTTGACATTAACCATGGCCCTCTGCCGACAAACCTCCAAGAATACAATAAAATCAACAAGAAAACGAGGTAGCTTTAATGGAGCTTTTTCAAAACCTCCAATTCTGAGATATGTGAATCTGTCAAATTGGGTGTAGAAACTTCCAAATTCCATCACAAAGGCAACCACCTCATGGGAAATCCGCACTCTGGGATTTCCTTCTAGTTCCTTAACAAGCCCCATTAGGAAAACATAATTTACGTGGGAAAAGTTTTGCATGCCCACCTGCATGGTGAGCTAGGGAAATTTTATGAAAATAGGCATACATGTAGAGGGAGGGCATTGCAATTCCAACCCAGGCCAAACAGATTCTCGACTAGCTAGAACATATACTAAGTATGAACACATGGTAAAGGCCAGAGACTGCTGAAAACTCCTCAATTGCTCATTTAAGTGGTAACTAATTAAAGAGGTCCAATTGATGGAATTTTGTAGACTACAAATTACTAAAATGAAGCAACTCATCCAAAATTCAAGAGAGTCAGCACAGGCATTTCCCACTACATGATGCAATAAGGCAATACTTTTTTAAATCTCACCCCTAAAATGTATTCCTTTTAGTCTAGAGAGCAATTGAGACTTACCTCCTTTTTTTGGATTTCAACCAAGACTTGACAATGCAGTTTTTGCACCAGTCTCCATGAGCTCGGAAATATTCTTCATCAACAACAACAAAAATGTCTTCGAAGGCTTCTTTCTTAGGGAGGCATAGAGCATGAGAAACACTTTCAGATTTAATTTGTGCAATGGCCTTTTCATCCTCTTTTTGAATTTCTTCTGTCACTGGGTCATATCTTTTAGAACATGCAACAATTAAATCGATATAGGGCACAACAGGTGGAAAACCAGTTGCATAGGCTAAACCACTCTAAAAGATTTTATCTCACAATGAGGTCCTTTCTTTCTATTCGAAATCTTGCAGGAAATATCCCAGGTTCAAGTGCTCAATCTCTGTGTCCTTCACTCCTGCCCAATGGTTTTGGATCCCGCTCTGCATGGGCTCAAACTAGATAGCTCACTTCATGAAAGCACAAGTCAACAATGAAAGTTGGTTCAAAAAACATTTGCCACCCTGTCGATGTACCCATAATATGTGACATGCCTTTAATGTTGTATTTATTTTGCCGCTTTGAAAATGGTTCCTTCATCTGCATGTCCTTGCTTACAAGGCAAAACAAGGTTAGTACGTAGAACTCATGGGCAGGGTTTTCAGACTTTTGACAACATCTGCGCGAGCGACCAAAGAACAAGGCAAAGAGAAAGGTCAAGCGATCGAGGGCTTTTGAAAATCTACAACTCCGTGACCACGGTTAAAGAAAGTGAACAATGCTCGACTAACTTCAGAATTACACAAGGACCGTGACTTAACACTTAAATTATTGAGGTGAACACATAAAACCTTGAGAAACGGACATGGAGGGAATCAACTAAGTCGTGATTTGAATTTTAAAGGGTAACACATGTATGGCTAACGTTCAAAACATCCAACTCTTGTGTAAGTGAAAGTTGGGAACTACAAGAAAAAACATTCGTACTCATTCACCTTCTTCCATGCTACCTCAAATACTCTCCTATTCTTGAGTGTTTTGTCAAATAAGGACCTGAAATGTCCAAAGAAATCATCCTACACCCTTTTGTAATGCATTCTACGAGGCCTCAGAGTGAGTTGTTCATAATGCCTTCATACTGGTACCAATGATCTATCACCCTTGGTAGAAAGACGTGGAATTTTTAAAAGTGATGTTGTTATGTACACCAAGTATGAATTCATGTAGAAGGTGAGAGTAGTTGGGACTTGTGATAGCTTCTCACACAGGTTTTCACTGATGACTTTTCCCCAGAAAATATTAGATTGCCCTTTTTTCATGATTACGATGTACTTATACATCCAGATCTCACACACATTAGAGTGTCTTAAACCCATTATCCTCTTGTGAAGTGTGATCATATCACTAACTTCTTCAATGAAATTGGACTGATACAACTTGGGCCATCTTGACAAACAAGTTATGGGAGTATTGAGCCACTTAGAGTTAATATGTTTGATGCAGTCTGACCTTCTCTGATTGTAATAATCTAGAGCACTCTTCATAGAGATGTCTGCATACACATGGGCAGCGGGAACTTTGAAAATCTTGTCAATAGTCTTTGAATCTAGCCTGATTATGACATTACCATCATCATCCTTGATTGTCCTAGATTCAATGTCAAAATGAAAAGCACATGCAAGCACAAATTCTGGTTCCAAGGCAGCCACTAGAAAAGTACAAACCAAATGAATGTGACTGTTTAGGAGCAACTGCATGCTATGAGTCAATGATCCTTCCGTTCCTTTCAAAAACTCAAACATGTCAACATGTCCAATCTCTCTGTCCCTGATCTCATCAATGTAAGAAAGTTAAGTAGTAGAACAACTTCCTACACTAACCTTGAGAGGAGGGTAATGCAAAAACGTTTACAGATCATTATAGCAGTTACATAAACTTAACATAAATAAAAAAAATATCATGCATACCACAACACATCAACACAGTGATTTACGTGGGGAAAACCTTTTCGGGAGAAAAACCCCATACCCCAAAAGTAGCCAATAATATTATTCAATAATCAATAAAAAATTACAATATACTTGCAGAGAAAACTATTCATAGGAGTACCACTAATCAGAGAGTCAGAGGTAGCTAAATAGCCATAAGGCTCTTACACACAACATCTATCTCACACACCTCATATATAGAAGATACAATACAAGAAACCATCAAACGATATTACAAAACCATGGACTAAAACCACCCAATAAAATAGAGTTGACCTTATCTCCATTCTAGATGCCCTATGACGTGTCAAAACACATATCAACACGTGTTCCTCCCTTTTACAACTCATTTATGTGTCCGATTCATTATATATTTCCTATTTCAGGAGTCCAAACTTTCTGAGGCCATAACTTGTGAACCGTGTATCCAATTGATGAATGGTTTGAAGCGTCGGAAAGCTCCCAAAGTGCTCTATCACCTTGTAAAATGCTATGTCCTTTATGACCAATTTTAAGGGAATTTTGGAGCCTCTAAAGTCCTCAAAATTAATTTTAAACCTTTCATCGCACCCTCAAAAGACAAAAACTTTAATATCTTCAAAACTAGCTATGATCTTGCGATGAAAATTTACCGACATGCTCATCTAGGCAACCAAAAGCTTCGAGAATAATTTTGCATCATTTCATACTCAAACAAAAAAATACTATAAATAGTAACCTCATGTAAATGCAAGGTTGAGACACCATTTTTCCAACATTCTCCCACTTGTCGAACACCTCGCAAGATAAAAGGGAGTATCAACACAATAAATTAATTGGTAGGGGTCATAAGGCCCATAGACTCCAAACACCATCTGAACTTCTCTGTGCTCACAACCTTAGTTAAAGAATCTACAACATTTATCAAAGTCTCTACCTTAACCAGGTTCACCCTGCCATCTTCGACCATATCTCTGACAAAATGATACTGAACATCAATGTGTTTGGTCTAGGCATGAAATGTCAAGTTCTTAGCTAGGCAGATGACACTCTGACTGTCACAATAAACTGTCACTTCACCTTGTTTTATTCCAATATCTGAACATAGTCTTTTAAGCCAAATGACTTATTTACAAGCATGAGTAGATGCCATATACTCTGCTTCTATAGTGGACAAAGAAACTGCATCCCGTCACTTACTCGTCCAACTAATTGTACCACCAAATAAAATAAACACATAAGCACTAGTGGATCTTCTTCTATCAATATCACCTGCCCAATCTGAATCCACATAACCATGAATATTAAGGAAAATTATGTCTCCAACCAAATTACCATGATAACACAAAGAATACTTTGAGGTACCCTTCAAATATCTGAAGACTTTTTTGACTGCATCCCAATGAACTCCACTAGGATTAGACATTTCTGGAAAGAATTCCCATTGCTTGGGAAATGTTTGGTCTAGTATAGACCATATCATACATCAACCGCACTCTGGTAAGACACTCTGCTCATGTCTTCCATCTCTTATGGAGATGTAGGACAATCTGAAACAGATAGTTTCATTCCAGCTGTGAAGGGAACACATAATGGTCTACAATCTTGCATATTGAACCTCTGTAAAACTGAATTCACATACTTACTATGGCCTAGCCATAGCTTTCTATTCACTCTATCTCTTCTAATTTTCATCCCAAGAATGTGTTTCACTGCACCATGATCTTTTATTTCAAATTTAGTAGCAAGCTGAGACTTTAGTTCTAAAATCATACATTTCCCTTTACCAATGAATAACATATCATCAACATATAATGCAATGTACAAGGAATGATCACCATCAGATTTATAATAAACACAATAATCTGATTTAGAATGCTCAAATCCCAAACTCAACACATATGTATCATATTTCGAATATCACATCCTAGGGCTCTGTTTGAGGCCATACAAAGGTTTCTTTAATTTACAACCCAAATTACTTTTACCTTTCACCACATAGTGCTCTGGCTGTGTCATATAGATATCTTCCTCCAAATCACCATGAAGGAAAACAATTTTCACATCCATTTGCTCAACCTCTAAATCATAAGAAGAAACAATAGAAAGCAAAAATCTAATGGATATCATTTTTGCAATAGGAAAAAATGATATCTCACCATAATCAACACGCTCAACCTAAGAGTAGCCTTTTGCAACAAACCTTGATTTATACTTCTCAATGCTTCCATCTGAACCAATCTTTTTCTTGAACAACCATTTTCAACCAACAGGATTTCGTCCTTCAGGCAATGGTACAAGATCTCATATATCATTCTTTTTCAAAGCTGTCATTTCTTCTTTCATAACAATCTTATAGGATTTTCATCCTTCATACCTAATGCCTCTTATATAGATCTAGGTTCATCCACATTAGTATTCAAAGCAAAAATATATCTCCAATCATTAAGTGAAAACCTTTTAGGTGGTTGTCTATGTCTTGTAGACCTTCGAACAAGCTAAGTTGGAGGTTCTTCCTCCTCTAGATTTAGAGCTAGATGAGCTCTCTTCAACTTTTTTCCTTTCAAGTGGTCTCAATTCAACTCTTTCAAATGTAAAAGGGAATTGAATCACATCTTCCTGTTTAATCTGTTATGGCTGCAATGTAAGAGGAGACTTAATTTCTCTAAAAATAACACTTCTACTATGAATTACCTTTTGTGCAACAAGGTCCCAAAGCTTGTATCCCTTCACATCGTAACTGTAACGGATGAAGATACATTTCACAACCTTGTTCTCCAACTTTGTTCATTTCTCCTTTGGCACATGTGCATATGTCTCGCAACCAAAAACTCTAAGATGTCTCAATGAAGATTTATGACCTGGCCATGCTTCCATAGGTGTTTTATCAATAAAAGCTAATGTATGAGACCTATTAATCAAGCAGTGTTAATCAAGTAACAAGCAGTGACAACAACTTCAGCCCAAAATTTTTATTCTAGACCAACACCACTTAGCATACTCATAGCCTTCTCCATCAGTATCATGTTCATTTCTTTCTACAACTCCATTCTGTTGTTGAGAATACAGAGTTGTCTTTTGTCTGTTATTGCCACAATCTTTACAGAATCTATCAAAATCATTAAAGAAAAATTCACCACTATTATCAGTCCTCAAATATTTTATTTTCTTTCCAGACTACAACTCAACCATTGCTTTAAATTCTTTAAAACAACTAAAAACTTCATATTTACTCTTTAGAAAGTATACCCATGTCCTTCTAAAATCATCAATAAATGAAACATAATATGTGGATTTTCCAATCGAAGGAACATCTACATGACCAAACACATCAGAATGAATAAGATCCAAAACACCACAAGATTTATGAGAACTCGAGTAAAACTGAAAGCGGTTTTGTTTTGCAAAAATGCAATGCTCATAGAAATCAAAGTCAAATTTACAATCATTCAAACCTTCAACAAGGTTTTTATTTTTAAAGGTCCTTAGGCCCTTTTCTCCAATGTGACCAAGTCTTTAGTGCCATAACATAGTCTTCTTTGCAGGTAACTTTTCTTTAGAAGAAAGAGCACCCTTAGGTACCCAAAAGCCATGTCCATCCGCTGAAGGTGAAACCCTCAAATCTTCTGACGAAGTATCCATAGATTTACTTTTTACAGAAGTGCTATTACACTCAACAGTGTATGCCTCTTATACAAAGTGTCGAATCTGACACCGCTAGCAATCACCATAACACCCTTAATCATCTTACATCTTGCATCAGAAAAGACTACCTACACACTTGCATCTATCAGTTTGCTCACAAATAATAAATTTCATTTTAAACCAGGGATATGCAACACACCGCTAATCCTTATTCTATCATCAGAAAACCTAATCCTAACTTTACCTTGACCAACAATGTCTAAATGTGAATCATCACCCAAGTACACCTTGCCTCCATTAAATTCTTCATATTCAGAAAACCAATTTTTATTGGAAGTCATATGAAAAGATGCACTTGAGTCAATTAATGATGCATCATTACCTGCGTGAGTAGCCAAAGCTGCAATGAATGCATCACCATCTTTCTTCTCGGACTCAAAATCAGAATCAAACTTCTTTTTCTTCTTCTTTTCTTCTTTGCAGTGCTTACAGATGTGACCCGAATTACCACAATTCCAGAAAATGACTTTGGACTTTCTAGGATATTTTGATCTCCCTCTGGATTTGAACTTGTTGCGCTTCTCACACTAATACATTTGGCCTCAAATTCCGATGGAAGTTTCGAACAGACAAGGCATTTTGTGATCAAATTTGATTTTTTTTTAAATGCCCAATAACATCGAAATGCCAACGATGTTTGTAGTACCCCTGCCCTAGTCAGCTTTGTAAAACCAGTTTGACCTTGGTTGAATTTTTATGTGGCAATCTTGAATGGTTGAATTACCATGAGGTAATGTTTAGTCAGATATTATGATTATTGTGTGTATCTGTTAATGTGCTTTCACATTGATTCTTATGTAAGTTTAAACTGTCCTCATGATTCTTGTTATTAATCTCGAGCTAACATCTTCATTAAATATATATATGTATGCTTGTCTGAATCTTGGTTGCAGGAGATTGTAGGTACAGTACCACCTAGGTGTAAGGTTAGTCTTCACTTGGATTCATAGGGTTGAGTATACCTCTTTCGTCCTTAGAATTTGGGTTAGGTGGTTGTAAGACCTTCAGTTTACCCTAGTCATACTCAAATGAGCGTTGCTTGTGTTTCGTTAGTTTTCTTTTCATTTGGGTTTGCAAGTCGGGTAATTGGTTGGCTTACTTGGTTTGCGTGCTTGGCGTGTGGTAAGTAGAGTATTTAACCCTAAGTATTTATTTTGATTTAATGTGTTCATTTACGCATTAGTAATTGAGGAATTAAAATAAATAGGTTTCTTTTAGGTGATTAATCATTAATTAAAAAGATCGCCCTATTTATGTTTGTAGTGAGTTTAATTTAATGGTTAATTTTAAATAACGAATTTATTCAGTTTATGCATTTTAAAAAAGAAAGATTTAAATTTATTCGAAATAGAAATAATTTAATCTCTTTTGCTTTTTGGAATAGAAAGATTAATTTTAATTATTTAAGAAAATCAATTTTGATTAGAAAAGTGAGTTTTATTCATATTTATTTTATATAGTGTGTAAGATTGATTTTGAGAATTTAATTTAATTAAAAATATTTTACCCTCATTAATATTGTGAAATGCAACGTTTAGCTTTGTTAATTAAAAATTAAATGAGGGAGAAAAACATTTCTTCTAATTAACTAAATTTATAATCTTAATGCATAAACAATTCAACTATGAGATAATTCCATAAACTTAATTAATTAACTAATTAAATTAAGTTGCAAGCTGCATGATATTAGAAATATAATTTTATTTAAATTTTAGTGGAAAAATAAATTAGATTAATTATATTTATTGTTCCTAGAATTTTAAATAAATAAATAAAAGAATAAATTAAAAAAAAATGAATTAAAAGAATTAATTGGAATTAAAGTATTGTTTTAATTCTTTATTTAGAAAATTAATTAATTTGCATGAGAAAAAAAAAGAAAGAATAATGATTTTTAATTATTGCATGTTAGCTTATCTTTTGTTATAAAATTAGAAAATAAAATAAAATTACTTTTATTCTAAATTTAGGTTTTTTGACAAAAAGCTATTGAACCTAGAATTTTAGTTTAAATAGAAAATAGGTCTTTATTTTAGATACACAGGAAACAGGTCAGGAATTTAGGTGAAGAAATTTATTGGAAGCTTATTGAAAAGATTAGGTCTCTTCTACAGATTTCTTCCAGGAAAGCTATACCAGGTTGGGTGGCTTATCTGATTTGTTGGTTTTTAAGAAAATAATTCTATTTTTCTCTAAATGGTGTGTGTGTAAATTATTTGTCAGATCCAAAACCCTCTTCTGGTTAATTCAGGTTTTGATTTAAAATTTTTGCCTGATGTTAATTTTCTAGTTAATGGGAGTAATTTAATTTTGAGAAAATTAGGGAAATTATTATGAAAAAAAAATTATTCTCTCTTGTTGATTTGTTTTGATAGTCCTTTAAATAATTCTCTGTGAAATTAGTTGATTTCTTTAGAAATAAATTTAATTGTGAATTAAATTTATTGGTTTATCTAATTTAAAGAAAAAGTAATAAATTTATTGGTTTTAATGAATTTGGAAATTATTTACATGTTTTTTTAAAAAAAAAACAATAATTAAAAATAATAATAAAAATAAGTAAATAATAATAATAAAAAAATAGATTATAACATATTAAATTTAAAGTGGGTTTTTAATTGTTTAATTGTTTTATTAAATATTAATTAATATATTTGATTATTATATGTTAATTATTAATTATTAATTAATATATATTTTAAATATGTGTTAATCATGATGATTTATATATTAATATATATATACATTAATTAATACTTAATTTGTTAATATTGTGTATTATTAAATTATTAATTGTTTATATTTTTTGGGATAAATAAATATATAATAATTAATATTTAATTTTGGTATCTGTTTTATTGAGGAAGTATCTTTTTGGGAAAAAGATAAAATATTATTTTATTTGGAAAATTGTTGAAATAAAATATATTTATTAAATTGATAATTTTTAAATAATATTTTATTCAGAAATATATTATACGATATGCTATTGAAATTATTGGAAATTTAGTAATGTATTATTTGGAAAATTGGTAAGTTAATGAGATTTTCATTTAGTAAAATAAATGGTTAGTTTATATTTTTCCTCTATATTGAGACATAGACAAATGGACTATTGCAATTGTGGTATTGTATTCTCCTCGTTTTGGTGATCTTTTACATACTTGATTTAGTGTTGCAAATTCTGGATTATTTTATTGTCTTACTATTGGAATTGGTGTTTTATTATCTTTATTCTTTTGTACTTTGGTGGCTAAACTGATTTGTCCTTATTGTTTTCGTATGCTAGTCTTGTGTTTAAATGTGAAATTCCTCTCCAAGGACGTATGAGACGGTCTTGGTTGAGTGTGTACGAGGAAGTAGACGTAAGGAACCTTGAGGATGGGGGTATGTGAGGCCGTGAAATAGCTAGTATCCACTACCTACCTATGTGTGGTGACTATCTCTTGAAGGCTAACCACCTTACTCAATAGAGGATGTTCACGAAGGTCTTGTATGGAAGGTAGCACCGCTATGGTGTGTCCTAGCACCATCAAGCCTTTGAGTGAGATGTTGGATATTTATGATCATATTATTATTCTGAGATTAGGCATAGAGATGTTGATCGTGCATGTTATCTTTGACCGAGCATTAGACATGCTCACATGTGGCCTTTTGTGTTGTGCATTCCAGTTATGTGGATGATTATTATGTGTAATCATGGAGTAAATTGTGCTAACTTGTCACTATGTTATGGGACATAGTCTTTGGAAAGGTTTTTATATGCCTGGCAAGTGTAAACAATTGAGTTATTTATGTTGCTCTTATTTATTGAAAGTTAACTTGGTTGTAGAAATTGAATTTTGAAGCTAGTTTTATGCGATAAAGTTTTATGAAAAAAATGTATTGGTAAAAGAAATTGATCATGATGGCATGTTTTCTTGGCATGTTTTTCTTGTCATGTTTGATAGATGAGTATAGTAATTGTTGCTTACCTCTTTTAATGCTTTAATTTGGTGTAATGAAAAGAAGAAAATTCTTGTTTCTTTGCTATGATTGTGGACAATTCCTAGAATATTAAAAGAAGCGTATGGTTTTAGATGTATCTTGCAAATGGATAATGACATTCGTAGAGGATTTAGCAATAATGTTTCAATTGTTGAGAAAATATTTATATGTGCAAATTAATAATTGTTAAATGAGTTTCAAGGCTAATACGTGTTGCATGATTTCCATTTAGCCTTACGACTTCCAAGAGTAAGTCGGAGCCTTGGGGGGGAGGATGTAGTACCCCTACCCTATTCAGCTTTGTAAAACCGATTTGACCTTGGTTGACTTTTTATGTGGCAATCTTGAATGGTTGAATTACCATGAGGTAATGTTTAGTTAGATATTATGATTATTGTGTGTATCTGTTAATGTGCTTTCACATTGATTCTTATGTAAGTTTAAACTGTCCTCATGATTCTTGTTATTAATCTCGAGCTAACATCTTCATTATATATATATATATATATATATATATATATATATATATATATATATATGCTTGTCTGACTCTTGGTTGCAGGAGATTGCAGGTACAGTACCGCCTAGGTGTAAGGTTTGTCTTCACTTAGATTCGCAGGGTTGAGTATACCTCTTTCGTCCTTAGAATTTGGGTTAGGTGGTCGTAAAACCTTCAGTTTACCCTAGTCATACTCAAATGAGCATCGCTTGTGTTCCGTCAGTTTTCTTTTCATTTGGGTTTGCGGGTCGAGTAATTGGTTGGCTTACTTGGTTTGCGTGCTTGGCGTGTGGTAAATAGAGTATTTAACCCTAAGTATTTATTTTGATTTAATGTGTTCATTTACGCATTAGTAATTGAGGAATTAAAATAAATAGGTTTCTTTTATGTGATTAATCATTAATTAAAAAGATCGCCCTATTTATGTTTGTAGTAAGTTTAATTTAATGGTGAATTTTAAATAATAAATTTATTCAGTTTATGCATTTTGAAAAGGAAAGATTTAAATTTATTCGAAATATAAATAATTTAATCTCTTTTGCTTTTTGGAATAGAAAGATTAATTTTAATTATTTAAGAAAATCAATTTTGATTAGAAAAGTGAGTTTTATTCATATTTATTTTATATAGTGTGTAAGATTGATTTTGAGAATTTAATTTAATTAAAAATATTTTACCCTCATTAATATTGTGAAATGCAACGTTTAGCTTTGTTAATTAAAAATTAAATGAGGGAGAAAAGTATTTCTTTTAATTAACTAAATTTATAATCTTAATGCATAAACAATTCAACTATGAGATAATTCCATAAACTTAATTAATTAACTAATTAAATTAAGTTGCAAGCTGCATGATATTAGAAATATAATTTTATTTAAATTTTAGTGGAAAAATAAATTAGATTAATTATATTTATTGTTCCTAGAATTTTAAATAAATAAATAAAAGAATAAATTAAAAAAAAACGAATTAAAAGAATTAATTGGAATTAAAGTATTGTTTTAATTCTTTATTTAGAAAATTAATTAATTTGCATGAGAAAAGAAAAGAAAGAATAATGATTTTTAATTATTGCATGTTAGCTTATCTTTTGTTATAAAATTAGAAAATAAAATAAAATTACTTTTATTCTAAATTTAGGTTTTTTGACAAAAAGCTATTGAACCTAGTATTTTAGTTTAAATAGGGAATAGGTCTTTATTTTAGATACATAGGAAACAGGTCAGAAATTTAGGTGAAGAAATTTATTGGAAGCTTATTGAAAAGATTAGGGCTCTTCTACAGATTTCTTCCAAGAAAGCTATACCAAGTTGGGTGGCTTCTTTGATTTGTTGGTTTTTAAGAAAATAATTCTATTTTTCTCTGAATGGTGTGTGTGTAAATTATTTGTCAGATCCAAAACCCTCTTCTGGTTAATTCAAGTTTTGATTTAAAATTCTTGCCTGATGTTAATTTTCTAGTTAATGGGAGTAATTTAATTTTGAGAAAATTAGGGAAATTATTATGAAAAAAAATTTATTCTCTCTTGTTGATTTGTTCTAATAGTCCTTTAAATAATTCTCTGTGAAATTAGTTGATTTCTTTAGAAATAAATTTGATGTGAATTAAATTTATTGGTTTATCTAGTTTAAAGAAAAAGTAATTGGAATAAAATTCTGTGAATGAATTTTATTGAGTTGGGAATTTTATTTCTATGTAAATTTTGTCAAAGGGGTTTAAATGAATTCGGAAATTATTTACATGTTTTAAAAAAAAAAAAACAATAATAATAAAAAATAATAATAAAATAAAAATAAAAATAAGTAAATAATAATAATAATAATAAAATATTATAACATATTAAATTTAAAGTGGGTTTTTAATTGTTTTATTGTTTTATTAAATATTAATTAATATATTTGATTATTATATGTTAATTATTAATTATTAATTAATATATATTTTAAATGTGTTAATCATGATAAAATTAATATTTAATTCGTTAATATTGTGTATTATTAAATTATTAATTGTTTATATTTTTGGGGATAAATAAATATATAATAATAAATATTTAATTTTGGTATCTATTTTATTGAGGAAGTATCTTTTTGGGAAAAAGATAAAATATTATTTTATTTGGAAAATTGTTGAAATGAAATATATTTATTAAATTGATAATTTTTAAATAATATTTTAATCAGGAATATATTATACGATATGCTATTGGAATTATTGGAAATTTAATAATGTATCGTTTGGAAAATTGGTAAGTTAATGAGATTTTCATTTAATAAAATAAATGGTTAGTTTATATTTTTCCTCTGTATTGAGATATAGACAAATGGACTATTGCAATTGTGGTATTGTATTCTCCTTGCTATGGTGATTTTTTTTCTGTTAATGTATTTTGAAAACTTAGATCATTTAGAAAACTTGATCGACTTTTATTGTTTAAACCAATAGGAAAGGAGATTGTCTTTTTTTGGTTATTGCCTATGCAAGTTTAATTTATGTATTCGCTTTTGTTTAAAGTAATGGCAAGGCCTTGATATGTTTGTTTGGACCCTGTCGTTTGGTTGATTTGAGGTACCTGTTTATGTCTTCGATTTCTAGTTTGGTTGTTGCCTTCTGATGGTGTTTTAACTGGTCTTGTCCTTTATGCAGGTGTCAAGTGGTGATTTGTGGTTGGCCATAGCGGGTCAGGTCTCTAGTTAGAGTACTGTCGGGCAATGGAACTTGTATTAGTTTTTGATATGTTCAGTTCGATCCATTTCTTTGTAGGGATCATTTATGTAATTATTGACCGATGTGGTCTGTTGTTTGTTGGTATGATTTGCCTTGATGGCAGGAATGTAAATTATATGAATCTTATGTACCCTTAACTTATTTAATTATTAGAGGGGTCTTGCAATTGAGCAGACACGGAGATGTAGCCCTTTAGGGGTGAACTCCGAGGTCATTTTGGTGTTATGTGTTGCTTTTGTTCTTATGTTTCATGTTTTAGTGTTAGCATGTATGGATGGCATTTTAATAGAATGTGTAAGTGGATTAGATGAAATTAATTGTAATACATATTTTTCAGTCGTCTCTTTATGCAGTAATGTGGTTCATGAAAGAGTGTAGCTGATTTGCATAATGTATTCTATAATTGTTAAGGAAATTAAGTATGCATGGAAAGATCTCGTTAGTTTATGATGAAATTCAAGTGTGTTATTAAATTGGATGCATGACTAAAATTTTAATGAAAAGTATGAACGAAGGGTATGAATAAACCTTAATGGATGAATTTTATCTTGTGATCTATATTTTGTCTTGCTGAAAGAAATTATCCTTGTTTAAGAATTTTCTCGTTATTAAGACAACCGGCTTATTGGATTAATTAGCGTAAGTTAAGTTAAATGTGGAATTAAGTAATCGCGTTGGGAAACTCTTTAGGTGATAGTTGATGTCTTCCACTGTGTAATTTGAACTTGGATATCTTGTTGTATCTTAATGTTGTGTCTTATTTATTAAAAAAATTAAATTGTTGCACTTTATTCTTGTGTTTTAGCTTAATCCCTTCGGGGTTTCCTGGTGGGGCATTACAACATTTTACAACAAAGCCCGTGTTAGTTGGAATTCTGATGACCATAGGTATTATTAAAAAAAACAAAAACACGGATTCATTTGAAAATGACGCATGACGGATTGAATTAACTCTCGACTTCCTCTGCCTCTGCCAATTCCTTTGTTTCTTTTGCCTCTTCCTCTGCCTCTACCTCTACAAATCGGGTTAGACGTGTCCTTCTCCCTTTAACCCTCGACTTCCTAATTAACAACAACAGATTTATAGCTGAGTGTTTTGTTATCTTTAAAGCCTAGCAGGGATATCGAAGGATTCAGTTTTAACTTGCTCTTGAACAAGACTATCACTTCAAAGGCATCTATATGAATTATATTTTCCTGGTCTGGTTATCTTTTCCTGGTTTAAAATTGGGTTGTCTAGTAGATGATATCGAAGGATTGAGTAGCTAGTTTGGAGGGTATTGAACTATTGGAGATGACGAAATTCCTGTAGATTTTTGCATGCCTGTAAATTCCTTTGGACATGCAGGTTGTGTGTTTGAATCATATAAAGTTGGTTGCAGACAAGTTCATTTCAGAGTGTGTGTCTCATAAATTTAAGCTTGTCATCCTATCGGTATGTTCTCATTTATATGTTTTTCTTTACTTTCCTAATGTTGCAGTTCCTAGTTATTGAAAAGTCTTCCAATTAGCGATTATGTTAGATAAAGGCTAAAAGTATTGTATACAAATTAAAAAATAAGTAAACCCTATTTACTATAATAGAATCGGGACATAAGCAACAATGATGTCCACATATTTATCTAAGTGGTGTTACAAAATAGACTTCAAATTCCAAATTTTGTCAAATCCATAGAAAAATCTTTTAAAATCAAATAAGGTGATAAGCATTTGAATCTTCAGTTCAATTTGGCACCAATTGTAGAGTGTGTTGGGATTCAATCTAACAGTTGGAAATTTTGCTTGAATGCACCCTTGTGCATATAGCGTTATTTTGTCCATCATATATAACAGATTTGAGAAATCTTTAAATGGATATCCCTTGGTCAAATTTGTCTTGGTGTCATTCCTCTTCATTCCACCTGCTATTATCATATGTTGAAAGTTGCAAAAGCCCAAAAAATTTCTCTGTCCACGAAGGTTTTGGTCATTTTTCTCACTTTTTGTGGAGTTGTAGACTTTTTGTTGACTACTGGACTTATTCTAATTGTCTAATATCCAGTTCAAACTGTCAGTCCCATGTGGAAGTTGTTGGTTCCCAAAACCACATATTGGAAATCAAAGAGTTTTGCCACTTCTCTTGATGAATTCTGAATCAGTCTTGGCCAACAAACGAGAATTATCGATAAATCAAATTCCCCTGCACTTCAGGCTTCGTTAAACCAAGGTGGGTGAACCTATATCTAAAACCTAAAACTGTAGGTTAAAGACTTTTCTATAGCGAATTTAAGAAATTAGGTGACTTCAAGATGACAATTATTTCTGAACCCAATCTTATTATCTGAAAACTGTAACTACTTGCTTGTAAATGAATATTTATAAAGTAGTGATTGTATGAATTATAAATATGATTCCTTAATGAAACTTGCTTTGGAAATACTTGATTCAAATATATATAAAATCAATAAAAGACTAGTGCCTTGATTCCTTATTAGTTTCATATCATTTCAAATGAAAAATCCTACGTTTAACCTTAGAGACGGTTTTAATAACTTGTTAATGAAACAAGACCATCATCTCAAAGACTTCCATATGAATTGCAATTAAAATGTGACATCCAGTTAGTCTTACTGAATTTAACTTTACATTGAAAGACCAATAAGACAATTCGAAGTTTGCCAACCAATCCTTTAAACTGATATTCAAACTGAAAATCAATCTTAATTACAACAACATAAGATTGCACAATGAAACAACCCATGTAAATAGATTTATCCAAAGAACTGATCAATCCATTGAAAAGATAGATACCATCATGAATGAGAAACACTTGAATCTTTATATTGAAAATAAAATACTTAAACCAATTGATTTTAGTGCATATCCTCCATCAACTTGGTACTTCCTGACAACGAGTTCATAAGAAAATGCATAGAGATTGTCTTGATAAAAAATAATATAAATTTGTGATATATGTCTCTCCTAAAAGATCCTTCACATATAGATGAGGATTCAGTTTGAAAAATGAAAGAGCATACCCTTTCATTAAACTAAAATTAACAAAAAACTAACTAGAAACTAACTACCTAAAAACTGCCCTAACAAACTAAAACTATAAAAGACAAAGTCACATCTTTAAACATCTTTTGATATCTATGGCTGGTCTCCAAGCATCTGATCACACTTCTGAATGTGCTTCAAATATCCTTCTGATTTGTAGGTTTCTACATCGTAGATAATATCTTTGACCATAATCTCCAAAGTGATGAAGTTTTCCATCTACTTGATTGTCTCTATCATGTCAAGTACATTAGACCGGGCAATGTTAAGGGAAGCACTGAGAAGACTTAGGCACTCCACAATCCATTTATCCTTATCCTTAATCTGTCCATTCTGATCTTCAATTTCTGGAAAACCATGTTGTACTATTTCCTTACATTCATTAAATTCATTTTGCAATTATGTGTCAAAGTCTTCATGCTTTTTCAACAGCTTTTGTATTCCTTTAATGACTTCAACATTTGTATTGGCCATTGTCTTATCATGCAACATAGTTCCTAGTTTGTTATAAATTTGGTTATGAGATATTGCATTATCCATATTCTTTTGATAAACAACCCAGACATCTTCAAGGAAACCCTGCAATTTTTCAAATCTCTTAGTCAATAAAACAGAGGTGGTGTTAGCCCTCACACTCTACATTTGCCTTTTCAACTTTTTATTTTCCAGTTGCACTTCCTCACATTCCTTTTTCCACTGAGACCCATCATGGATTTGTGGTATAGATTGTCCTCCTCTTTTTAGCAATTCTTCATATAATCCCTTGTACTGATCTCTTTCTTTGATCACTTTGACTAATTGTGCTTTATTAAATTTTGAAATATCAATACCCATATCAGCAGTAACAATAGGATCTACTTCACCAACTTTCAATTTCATCATGTGACCAAAGGCTTTATCCACATCAATGATTTTTGGCCTCTTATTTGGAGGGTAAAGAGCCCATAAAAGAAAAGCCTCTTCATTCTGGTCAAATCTAGAGCCGACATACACATCATTTTCCCCCTGAATATGCAAATTAAAATCCTTATTCTCAGAATGTAACATGTTATCAAAAATAAATGATGCACTCATGTCCCATCCTGAAAAGATGATGATGCCTGCTTCACTAAGAAGTTGTCTTCGCCTTTGAGGGGTTATAGTGGTCAATTCTAAACTAATTTCTTCCTTTAGTTTCCCCAACAATTCTGATTCTTTTTCAGGGGTTACATTTGGGATAAAGTATCTCAGTTTTTTCCCTTTGAAATTTATATAAAAGGATTTAAATTCTTTTGACTAAATAAAAACATCATCAGACACAAAGGCAGAATACTCATTGTATCTTGCATCACTATGGATGTTCATCCTGGCAACAATTTTCTCTTGCAAGTCTGGCTCTTCTGCTGTGTCCGGTGCTTGATGCCTAGATACCACCTCAACTTCTTCAGATTCGCCTTCACTCTCTTATTCTTCAATTTCCATTTCTTGCAATCTCTTTTTCTTTTCTTCCAATTTCTTGTTTAATTCATCAATGGCCGTCTGGGCCTCTTCCTCCTCCATGTTTCTAAACATGTCCTCTGCTTCCAAGTAAACATAAAGATAATCTCCCAAATTTTGACTTTTCTTGCAATTGTGAATATATCCCTAGTAGCATATTTGAACAAATTGTATTCTTCAATCAGTTTCCTATCAATGGTTTCATAAGCCTTTATTGATACAATGGTAAAATCCCCAAAACTAAGAGTCCCAGGCAGGAAAGTCTGCTTATGCATATCTCCAAAATGTTTGGCATTCAAAACACTTAACTATCTCACAATCTCCAGATAAGCAATTATGTCTGGTACAAGTTTTGACAACAAATATGGGGTTCCTTCGAAACCATAAATCTTGAAGCAAGTAAAATCCTTGTGAACAAACCAATCGCCCTAGTTGTGATTGACAATACCTCTTTCATAAAAAACAATAGGTCTAAGAAATCTTTTAACTTCAATGGAAATAAATCCTTCACACGGGACACCATACATCTGGTATAATGGCTTTACTATTAGCTCTTCAAACTTGATGTAGTTTGATTTTACATATCATGAATCCCAAATTGATGTCCACATCTGTACTGGTTGTTCTTTACCTTCTTTGTCCACTGTGTTCAATTTTAAATTCATTGGCCACATACCCCTAAATCTTCCATAAAATAAAATAAAATGCATTAACAACGAGCAAAACTTGAAAGTGGGCTCCCTATTATATCTAAGGTTCAAGAAATCTTCATGTATTTTTTCTACAGGATAAGTAGCATAATCAAAGGGTCTTGTCTCATACATCTATACATTTGCTGCTAACACCAGCTGCCCAATATTAGCTACATCAGGGACCTCTATACCTCTAACTTGTTTGCATGACATATAGGTGTACTATAAGTAGTGTCTGAAAATGTCCATGTTGAATGGGGGACCATCCTCTTCGGTTAGAATGCCCTTCTCAACCCTGTGGAAAGATAAGTTCCACCCTTTATAAGTAGTATCCATTTTAACAAATTCATCCTCTAGTTCTTCAAATGACAAGGGTACACCAGGGTTAGGGTCTAAGCTAAAAACTTCATCTATGGTGCCATGGATAAATCTGATAAACACTTCCCCATTTGGAAACTGAATGCATCTCTTTACAAAATTGTAAATTTTGACCAAGACTTCCATCAATCTGATATTTACGAAAACATTTGGAACAACTAGTTTACCTAAGTTGGTTATCCACGGGTTACAAATTGGCACTTCTCTGTCCTTTCTCAGAAAATGAAATAGGAAAAGTTCATAACCTCTCACCTTTGTCCACACATCTCCAACTCCTTTAAACCTATCCTCAAGCTGGTCTTTTCTGGGCAATGTTGTTTCGACCTCCTTGATTTTGGGCCTGGGGACTGCAATTGATAAATGATATCTTGATTCGGTTTTCGTGCAAGAGGAACTTCCGTTGTTTTGGATTTTTTAGATGTGGATTCAGAGCCCTTAGCACTCCTCTTTCTTCCTGATGAACTTGTAGCCTCCATGATGCATGATGAATTGTGAGCAATAATTCTCACCTTGCGTGTTTTTTACTAAGGAGCAACCTGCATTTGGTTCTTACTTTGCCTTGTGTGAGCCATCAATCTACTCAATTGCACGCATTAAATACAAGTTGCTTTGGTTTCTGTTTTGAATTGTATCTGTAACGGCTCATTGGTATATGCTTTCCCGACGAATTACTCCCTTGGCGCCATCGACAATATTTCATTCCTTAAGTCGCTTTGTTTTTTATCGGTGTGTGTCTTCCGAGCCCTCCATCGGGTATCGACATAACCTTGAACAACCTCTACCGATAGTTACTTTTTCCCCGATGAATCTCCCGCTCTATTGTTTCCATTGGGTGTCGGGATAGCTTGATTTGTTACACCCCGATCTCTTTAAGTTGTACTGATGACTAAGGCTTCTCTTTGTATCGGTGTAAGTCTTACCGATAGCCTTATCGACTATCAACAAGACAACAATTCGCATGTTCGGATAGCGAAAGTCACGCCGATGATACTTTAGTAATGACTCAGTCGGTGTATATCCTCCCAATGTGTCTATCGGGTATCGGTATAACTTCTATCCCCTTTTAGCGATAATCACTTCTCGATGACCTTTGGCTTTGCTAGGGTGCTTTCTTCGAGGTAGGCTACACTGATGGTTTGATTTGCTTATAAAATGTGCTCCCCTTAATGAAATACACAGGTTTATGATTTTTTACATATAAACTGAACAAAACCTCACACAAGCTCAACCTCTGAGATATCACATAGATCTTGCCTCTTTGGCTAAATTTGTCAAAGTGAAAGCCTTATCTTTGCTCAATGCCACCCCCCAATTGCCCAATTGATGGTTGACTCACTAGAGACATATCACATATGGATGGGATTGATGTTGTAGGATTACTCTTGTACATAAAATTTCAACAGTAACTATTCTCATGATAAAAATACTTGTTTAAAATAATAAGCAAATAGTATCTCAATGGCATAAGTAATTTAAAAAATTATGTGCTAACAGAAGCTCTGCTAAGTATATTGGGTTTTCCTTCTCTTCATCTGCTTTTATTTCCTCCTTTTGTGGGTTTTTAATGAACAGTTGGACTTTTGTCTCTTTGTCCCAATATTCCATTCTCTACTGCATCATTGCATTGTCATGTACCCCGAACTTTTCTTGCATTCTCTAACTTTACTTGCTTTTGTTACCATTTCATCCATTTTGCATAGTTCCAGACTTTCGGGGTTCATCCTTCCCTTTCTCATCCCAACCTTTGGTCTTTCTTTGCTCCCAATTTTCGCAAGCCTTTGCTCCTCTTTCATTTTCCCTTTTGTGGAATTTTGGAGGTCATCCAAACTTCTTCCCATCCTTGTCTATCTTGCGACCTCTCATCCTTCTTCGCAGCCCCGCAAGCTTCAATAACTTCTACTTTGCAGACTTGTGGAGTTCTAATGGACTTCTTCCATTTCTCTTCCACTTCTAGACATCCATACTCTCTTGTTTCTTAAAGAAAATGGACAACTAAATGGTACTAATATTAAGAAGCTACATACTCATCAGGAGAAATGAGAAATAAACAAGCTTGTCAAACTTGAAATCAATGTGTAATAACTGAGTCATTTTGTCAAAAGTTGTCAAATAGTCCTATTCAGGTTCTGATTGTTCAAATAATGTAAATGTACCCATGGAAGGGTAATAAAGGTTTAATATGTTGTTTTGAGTCCATTCTAAGGTGTTCAAAATATCTAAGTAATGTTTAGTGGTCATTCATGTCAAAAGGCAAAAGTTGTCAAGGTGTCACTAAAAAGTTGTAATGCAACAATGCATAAAATGTTGTCAAATTGTACATTTCAGTCTTAGGGGCAGTTGGAATAGTTATAGAACCATGAGAGGCTATAAAATCCATCATTTATTCAGATTTAGTGTGTGTGACAGAGTTGGAGGAAAGTCTTGTAAGGCTAGATCAAACAAAGCCTCTGACTATCACTTAATTATGCAGGGTTGTGACAGTTACAGGGTTGTATATCAGTTTGAAAGTAAAACTTCCATGCAATTGTTTGTTGGATAAATAGGAAAGAAGTGTATTGCTATAAAGTATGTATTAGATTTTTTTTTGATGAAGATTCAATGAGAAAATTGATATTTTGTTCAATACTTTTAACTGTTGTTTTTGACAGTCATGATTATTTGTTGCTTTAGATGTTTTTCCTAATAAGATTTGGATTGAATCCGACCCCTAATAACGTATTTGAGGTTGTAGAATGAAGAGTTATCTTTAATTCAAGATAGGTTTGAAGGTCATCCATGGATTATAAAAAAAAGTTCTAATGGTTTTTGTCAAAACTGTCATAAAACCCTTGTTGACAGGGTTGCAACAAAAGAATTGATTATAACTCTTAAAGTAATCGCTCAAGTTTCTTCATATTTTGGATTCTAATAGTCAATTCAATTATCTTTCATATGAAGTTGGTTTCATGTTGAATTCTTCATAAATTCATCGTTCCTAAATTGATTCTATTAGATGACACAATAAAAAGGTTTCTTTTTTTTTAAAACTCAAATATTTTTCATCAACTTGCCAAAATCAAACTTCTTTTTTAGCCAAGAAAACTATCTAAATAAAATAGTCTTTATAATTGAAGAGAGTCTAAGTTTAAGTAACATTTCAACTTCTATATAACTAGTCTAAGAAGACTTTTGTACTAGCGATATCCTTTTGCGTAGTTTGTGAAGGTTACGCACAGAAGTTTCGATAGCCCGATTTTTTTGCGTGTGAAGAAAGACCATGTCAGAAAATATCAACGAAGAACAAAATAAGGAGACAATTGCTAGATTGTGGTCTAACTTGAAAAGAAAAGGTGATGGAAAGTGTTATCTTCCCTACAAAATTTGTAAGGGCTTAGAGACTATAAGACTTATAATCAAAACAACTAAGAAATATTGTACGAAGCATGGTCACATTGAAGGGGGACATGATTATCATCAATTGGTAAGCTATTCATTATATCGTTTTAAAAATTTATATACATAAGAAATCACTTCATAATGAGATCATGATCATGGTTTATTTATGTTGATCATTTTTATATAGGTTGAGCTCTCCAGGGCACATGATATGGACCAACACAACCCAGAGAATATGTTTGTCAAAGTGGAGGAACATGAAGGTGTGAATATCAAAGCTGAAGCTAATGATCCCATGGAAGATGATGATCATGCACCAGAAAACACAATTGAAGATGATGGTACAAATGTATTGATCCATGACACATTTAGTATTGGCGCAACCGATCATGATGACCAATATGACTTTGATGTTGTTCATGATTTACCTGTACTTGAGAAGGCATACGAGCCCCTTTATGAAGGCTCCCAAACAACTCTTCTCTCCGTTGTATTGTTGTTGGTGAACTTTAAGGTTATGAATGGTTTATCCAACATAGCAATCTCACGTATGTTAAGGTATGTTGTATATGTCATTATAGTTAATAAAGGGTGAATCATGTACCATTAATATTCTTTATATTAATAAATTAATATTCTGTAGATTGATAGGTGAGTTTTTGTTACCACCATCAAATATTCTATCTCGCTCATACCGAGAATTATCTTCCATTCTGAAAGATATTGGAATGGAGTATCAAGCAATAGATGCTTGTCCCAATGATCATATTATATATCATAAACAACATGAATTTGCAACAAAATGCCCTGAATTGTCATATCAATAGATATCAAATAGATCAAATAACAAAAAAGGTGTCTCGCAAGGTTCTTCGTTATATTCTCATTATTCCATGTATGCAACGATTATTCAGGTGCACTAGCTTGGCACAATTTATGGATTACCATGCACACAATAGAACTCAAGATGACATTATTCGAATGCCTGCAGATAGTTCAATATTTATGGACATAGAGGAAAAGTGGCCACACTTTAAAGAACCTCGTAATCTCAAGCTTTCATTGGTAGCAGACGGTGTCAATCCATTTGGAGAGATGAGATTTATTTACTCGGTGTGGCCAGTTTTTGTTATCAACAATAACATTCCTTCATGGATGTCAATAAAGAGGGAGAACATAATGTTGGTGATGATTTTTCCAAGTATTTTATCATTTAATAGTCATCTACATTTAATTATAAATATTGCAGTAAAATGGTCATAATAGTTATGTAATGTTTTTGTTCATTCAACTAGGTAAGTACCAAGTTAAAGATATAAATGTATATATTGAGCCTCTTATCGACGAGTTGCTGGAGTTATGGAATGGTGTCACTATGTATGACGTCTCTAGACCAATAGGACAAAGACAATTTCAATTCCATGCAATGCTAGTATGGACAATACATGATGCCTCAGGGCTAACACATTTTTGTGGTATGTTACAGTGTTCAAGTTGCACATTATAATTATAATTATAAAAATTAACATATTTAATCCAATTATACATTATCTTGTAGGTCTTCAAACAAAGAAAAAATTTGCATGTCCAGATTGTGGTCTAAAGATGAAATCCCGTCATTCAAAAAATTTAGGAAAGCAGGGGTTTGATGGGTATAGACACTTCCTCCACATAAATCATAAGTATCTAAATACTGAAAAACATATTTTCAATGGGAAAGAAGAGACTACATCAAAGTCACGAAGAATGACACCTTGCCTATGGAAGTTGGAATATAATAGAATTAATCGTCAAGGTAATGTCATTCCATCTAATGGTTTATGTTTGGAATTTGTATTTTTCTATTGTGTTTTGTTTACTGACGATGTAATTGATGATCGCAAATGTCATCAAGACATTAATGACCACCTTCCAAAGGGACTAAAAAATTATTCGAGACAATTTAGTAGGTTGCCCCACTACAAGCAGCTACAAATTGTGCATTTGTTTGATACTATGCATATTGGAAAGAATATAACAGAGACATTATGGAAAATATTGGAGGGAAGGCATGACAAAGAAAAAATTGTCGAAATTTGTAGTGACATTCAAGAATCCAATTATGCAATGAAAAATGTCATTCAATCAAATAGCAATGGAGACCGGATTAATATGTGCCCTTCCTTGGTAATTAACGGACCAACAAAGCAATGCTATAAAAGAAGTCATACGAAAAATTTGATTCCCATAGGATTTGTTGCAAACATAAACAATCTCATATCAAAGAAAAGTGAATTTGGGTCATGGATGAAAACACATGATTGACATACCTTCATTAAGGTAATTCGAGTTCTTGTGTATTTACTAAATATTTGTATACTAAGCATGTACTTTTCATTGTATTATGTTAGAAAACAATGAAAAGATCATTTGATAATTGTTGCAGTACGTTCTATCTCTATCTCTCCCAGACAACTTTGACAATAATGTCAAACCAGTCATATATGATCTTGGAAAATACATGAGGTAAGTAGTGATCTTTATTCAATTTGTTGTATAGATAATATATTTGCGATTTGTTTTACTTGTTATGTAATATATTGTATATTATTTTGTGAAGTCTCGTTTATATATTTTTGCGTCTTGAATCTCTTCTAGGTGGTTGTCATCTAAATAAATCCATAAAGAAGATATAAAATATTGGAAGAGAAAAATTCCTCGTTTAATGTGTGAAATGCAAAAGTGTTTACCTTCAACTTTTTTCAATGCACAAGAACACTACCTCATACACCAAGTTGAGGACATTGAATTGTGTGGACCTGTACACACTAGGTCAATGTGGATGGTTGAGAGGCACTTGAAATTTTTGAAGGCTTTGGTTCGACAAAGAGCACATCCTAAGGGTTCTATGGTGGAGGGATATATGGTATACTAGATTATGGTGTACATTGTTGAATATCTTCCTAAGTTTGCAACAGAGATCCACGTAGATCGCATTTGGGATCCCAACCCCATTAACAAATTCGAAGGGGAGTACTTGATGGGGAAAGGTAGATTGAGGAAAGTGAGAGGTAATTATAAGATGTTATTGTAGTTAATTAATTCTTAATCTTATAAATAAATTAGTTGCAAGTCGTCTATTAATTATTTGTATAGTTGGTCGGGAGTGGGATGCGCTACATTTGTATATTGCAAACAATCTTTGATTGGATGACGGTTCTGGTCGCACATTAACATGGGAAGGTGTGGCTTCATTGGTTAAAGAAGCTCATCGTAATAGAGATTCCAATGTTATGCTAAGAGAAATTGATTTAACATATGGTTTAAGAGATGAACAGGTACGTATAATTTTATTAATCACTCGTATGTTTATCAACTCACGATGCAATAATTTTAACATGTTAGACATATTGTAGGTCAAACATCACAAGGCTATGTGCTACAATGGTCATAAATTTCGCATCAAAAAGTTGGATGACACGAAGAAAACTTGTGATTCTGGGATAACTGCAGTCTTTGAGGTGACCAATATTTCATCTAAAAATGACATACATCCTCAAGAGTCTCAAAATCGATACTATGACATTTTGGATGATATACTTGAGTGTGACTTTAATTCCTTCAAATTAGTTTTGTTCATCGTCAAATGGTATAGGCTACGACTGAATAAAAACGATCCTGATAGAACTGTTATTGAACATGATAATGAATTTACAATGGTTAATACAAGGTCATTTGAGCCAGTTGGCGATGAGCCCTATGTTCTTCCAAGCCAATGTGAGCAGGTATTTTACTCAGAGGTTCCACATAAACCGGGTTGGTCATTTATTGTTAGACATGATCTAAGAGGAAGGCAGACGATGACGATGCCGATGATGATGACGATGACGATGCCGATGACAATGACGATGACGATGATGATGATGATGATGATGATGATGATGATGATGATGATGATGATGATGGTCATGATGATGAGTTTGATGAAGAAGAAGATCAATGACATGAATAAAATGTATGACATTTTTTGAACTTTGTGTTTATTTATGGAATTTGGATTGTTTATTAGCTATGTGATGGATGGTGATTTAAAATACATATGTGATGGATTACATGTTTATGATGATACATTTGACATTTTTTGAACTTTGTGTTTATTTATGGAATATGAACTGTCTATTAGCTATGTGATAGATGGTGATTTATGATACATATGTGATAGATTACATGTTTATGATGATACATATGTGATACCTATGATGCTCAATTACATATATGATGATACATATGTGATTCTTATGATGCTCATGCTACATATGTATTTATTGTTTATCAAATTACAAATGTAATGCTTATGATATTCAATTGTTGGTGTTGATTTCATGTATATATTTCGTGTGATGCTGCCACCCTTGGTGTAAATAGGTAATTGACTATAGACATCATCAACCCTTTAGTTGAGGATCCTGCATAGTCTACATAAAGTAAAGGTAAGGAATAAAAAAATATACAATGATTATGATGATTGCATATTGTTCATGTTGTGTACTATGTAATTTTTAGTATACGTATCATGTAATTTTTAGCTAACATAAGATAATTGAATTACATATGTAGGAACTTGAACCCCTTTGATGAGGATCTTGCACAGTCTCATGGATCGACAGGTATAAGTCAATACAACCTATAGAAATAGTTTATTTTTAAAAAAATTACTAGGAAAACAAACTTCCTCAGTTCTTCAAACCTCGACATTAGCAGCAAATCTAATACAGTTATCAACACTTGAAGCCCCAGTTAGACTTATTCAATTTTTAATCTCAACGTCAACTTCAGGGCCGACTTTTTCATCAACATTACCCTCATTTGCAAAATATCTCTCTCGCTACCAACTAACTCTCTCATTTGATGGAGTGCAGGTACCACCAAATAGGTCTAAAATAGGGAGATCAACTAGAGGTCAACAGATTAGAAGAAAATCATGAAATTTTTCCTTGCTCAAGGGGGGTCATGTTCTTATGATGATGAGACCAAAGGTGACATTGAGGTGCCCTTGAGGTACAAACATCTATAGAAACAGTGGGTACTCAAGGAACTTCCTCCAATAAACATCGATTTTTGTGTTAACGAGGGGATATATCACATAGCACCTTCGTCATTACATGGTTTGGGCCTATTTTCCATGGACGACATAAAGGTTTGTTACAACAAAGTTGCTTAATTGATGGAGTATGTTGGACCTTGTTACAATTACAAAAATTGGATGCAGATTGTTCGATATAAAAAAAAATATGCGTAGGTATGCAATGTCAGCAAATTATATACAACAGAAAAATAATGATCAAAGTAAACGAGTGTCTTCTGTATACATTGATGGAAGACCAAAAGCAACAGAGAATATTGCAGGTTTTATAAATAGTACGCGACCTGGGTCAATTAAAAAGCAATCCAATTGCATATTTGAGGCGCGCGAGGGAAATCGCGTATTCATATGTGCGATAAAATCAATAAGTGTAGGGGAAGAGCTGCTAATTGATTACAATTTGAATCATATAGATACAAACAAAGTTACTAACCTGGGGGTGGTACGTAATATATACCATTTAAACCAACCTCCAATTAATGACTCCAATATACCATCTTATTATTAAGTTTTTTTGCTAAGTCTATTGGTTTCATTTCGCTAACGTGTTTATATTTTTTCTTTGTCACAGGGTGACCTGGATTCGTCACATAGCACAAACATGGATGTAGGTTTGGACACTTCTACCGAGCAGGTAAACCTCATTGTAATTGTACAAATTAGATAAAAGCAAACTGTTACATTATTATGTTATTTTCTTGAGTGTTTGGGGGATTTTGATAGTGTTAATAATATTCTTGTCATAGATGGATGTTTGGCAAAGGGGAAAGGAACCTCCCTTACATCAGCACCTCGACACGGTATTAAGTGATGAAGACTACACAATTTCCACAAACCCTGTAGAAGTGATAAAAATGTCTATCACAAAAATTAATAAAGAGATTGTTGTTTTGGTATGCATGACCCCTCAGACTGATGAGATAAAAAATAGGTTGAATCAATTGCAAGCAGCAAAAAACATGCGAGTAAGCAGTAATGAAAGCTTTAATTATAACAAAAGTTCAATAATGGTTTATATTTTATACTCTTTTATGTCACTAACTAAAAATGTACATGTTATTTTTATAGAATTTCATGTGGCATCATCAACGTGGTAGACATGATCAGAGTATTGCAGGTAGTGCAAATGATGACCATGTTCTATACATTAAAACTACTCCTTTGGACTTGTGAACTTGTTTTTTAATGCTAGTGTTATTTACACATACCTTTCCCTATCTATACTATTGCTCTTTCTTTAGAATGAATAATAATAAGTTTTGTGTGTATATATGATTGTAATAATAGTTTATTAAACTGTTAATAAAGTATTTAGTTGCACAATTAGAAGTTCTCATTTGATCTGATTTGATCACTTGTATTTTAATTTACTATTATTAAATTATATTTCAAAGTAGGGACATTACAAAGACCAATAAGACAATGCGAAGTTTGACAACATGAGATAGCATATTGAAGCAATCTAAATAAATAGATTCCATGGACTATCTTTTGTAAGGACTATACTAGTTTATCACTTACACTGCCCTCTTGTCACAAATTTTCATACCTTTGTCCTACATCAAAACCGACCTTCCTTATTCTCCTTCATATTGTTGTATCATTAATATTAGCATCAAACACTTAATAAAGGTTCATTTTCTTTACAACTCTTAATAAAGGTTCATCCTTGTTTATAATTCTTGCAGTTTTCATATATTTAATGTATTATTCTTCAGGTGTTGCTAATGTTCCTGTGGAAAGGTCGCCTCATTCGAGGTTATCCCCATATGTATTGCCGACTGCAATGTCGGCAACATGTAACATGCAAACGTCCTCTACTGCTCGTCATGTTGACCCGCCCACTATTGGTAGATCCCTCTTTTGCTCTCTCTTTTGTTATGTGTTTATTTCCCTTGAAGTGTTCTTTCTTGGGGGCATTTCATAGTGGATTCATTTTCTGCAGCAGAAGATGCACATGAGGATGCATCAGAGGTGAATACTAGTGATAGCATACCATCATTTCCTAGATCTTCCTCTATTGCTAGTACGAGAACGTTGTAGACCACATTGGTGGTGAGTGACCAAGAATTGATTCCCTTGAAGATACAGAAGGTTCCAGGTACTTTAAAATTATTATTATATATAGTGTAATTGTAATTTACTTACTGATCACTCGTTTTGGACTAATTATCCCATAATTTTTTTGCAAGAAATGATATTTTATATAAAAATCTTAATGACATTGCATTGCAGATGTTTGGGCCCACCATATGTAAAAGGTGGAACATCATATGTGAACTAACCCTAATCCACTATTTTTATTTCACATCATTTCTAGAATAGTTTTTCCTTTGATCCATTTCTTGAACTATATTAAAGGTAGCTTCAGTTCATTTCTGAATCTAATAGGTTTGTTCTTGCTTGAAAGGTGGAATGACCAAGAAAATAGGTTAAGAGATGAACTCACAAACCGTATGGTTGAGTTGTTCGAAAGTGACACATTCGACAAAACCAAGCTCCTTGAAAAAGCTGACACATATCTAATATGTGAGCGACCAATACATGCCACATTTAGAGAAGAACGTAAAGTACAAGCGTCACCCATGATTTCAGAGAGGGAGTGGAAGGACTTGATTTTGGATGCCAAGGAGAAAATTGAAAGGAAAAAAGGAAATACACCAGCAGACGCCAAAAGAAGGTATATGATACTATTAAGAATGTAATTATGTACTAATTACTCTTTAAATTTATATAATCTAGCATATTTCAAACTTTTCATAGACTGAGTGACACGTCAAAGGCAACCAAGGCAAGACAAGAAAAGCATGGGCAACACAAACTCAGCTCTGGTGGTTATATGAAACTTGTTGCATGAATTATAAGTATCAGTAAATGAAATATCGCATCAAAATATTTATAAATTGCAAACAATTTTTTTTTTATCAAACAATGCAAGCAAAATTCACGATACCAACCAAAAATGCAGGGCTCTGAATTCAATAGAATGCCCATAGAAGATGACAAGAGAATTGCCTACCAGCAAGGCTATACAGTCGTGACTGAACGACCATGAGAATTGAGTGGGCAAACACAAGATTCTGGTGCATCCGTCACACAGGCAAATAAGCTAAATTAAAATTGTTTCAAATTGAATACTTTACCAATAATCTAATTGATGTTGAGTTACAACATAAAGTGACTATATTTGTTTTAAATAAGCAAGCAATGATAACAATGCGCATGACATTGAAATGCAACCTGTTAATCGTGAAACACGACCTGCACATGAAGGTCCGGATGTGCATCCCAGTAGTGGAGGTAATCATTTGCTATTCAAATTTATTTATGTAATTATTAATACAATTAAACATCTTAAATTGTTATTAGTGTAGTAATTAATGTAACCTTTTTTGTTAATATTTTAGAGCATGTAGTCAGTGGTGACCAAGTGGAGCATGATCCGGGTACACAACATCAGGAACATGATGTTCCCCAATCAGGTAAAGAGGACCACTGTTATTCCTTTAAACAAATTTAATTGCAATTGGTGTTCAGCATTAATGTAACCTTTAACATTTCAACTCCAGAGGATCTAGAGGGTGTTCAACATGTTGAGGTTGAGGCTAGGCAAAATGATGTGGCCCCATCAAGTAAAGAGCGCCACGGTTATGTTCTTTAAGTTTATGAAATACTTGTAACAATAATAAAAAATGTTTTGAATTTAACCCATTTCTTTGTTATTGCAGAGGAGCCCCCTTCACTTCAGTGTCCTCGTCCTCAGTATAGGACTAGACATACATCGAGATCACGAGCATAGGGCAGAACAACTGAAGAGGGGGGAAATGATGAAGAAAACGATGCTCCACTTATTCTTTACACAGCTTCAAAGAAAAAAAGAAAAAATAAATGATTGTAATCTACCTTATTTGATAATGACTGATTTTTACGTGTTAATGAATGTTATTATGTGCTAATGAATGGTTATGAATGATATGTGTTAATGAATATTGATGAATGTTGCATGTTAATGAATGTTAATGAATGTTATGTGTTAATGAACGTTATGTGATATTAATGAATGAATGTTATATTTTATCAATAGTAGAAAGAATGAATGAATGTTAAATGTTAACGGGGAATTTAGAGTGATGTTAGGTGGGGAGGGGCCAAATGAGCTTCCACCTTCACGTGGTTGGCCCTGTTAAGTAAAGAATATTAAACTATTCTCGAAACAAAGTGAAGCTCAATAAGATAACACAATTTTCAATATTTCATTATGTTGCACAGTTAATCTTATTGAAAAATGTATATTGTATCTTAATTGCAAGGTCCAACAGAGCCAATAAGAACAACAACACCACAAGTAAGTGGTTTGTTTTTTAAGTTTTTTTTTCATGATAATCTGAGAAGGTTTATTTGCAGTGTTATGTGTAACTGTGAAGGTGAGAAATTTATATTTTTTTGTGTTCTGACATTTATTTTTTGTTCCAAGTGGATGACTTGGAAAAGGTCAGTGATTACTATCAAACAGGGGTCGCTTTTATGAACTCATATCCATGTTTGTGATGAGCAGCAGCACTGGAAGGAACTTACATATTTATATATTCAAGATGATGAATATGATAAGCTGCCACTACTATCATGAACCATTCTCCAAAGGCATGGGATCATATGCAATTCAAAGATGTTGTAGTTAGAGTGGCCAGTGTTGAATTGTACTACAAAGCTGTACACTTTTATTTGCAAGAACACCCAGATCTTATTAATGACCTCTTGAATGTCCTTGCCCTTAGGGTAGACCACACACGAGTGGTTGACATCATGCGTAAGGTATGACTCAACTCTTTTATTTTGTTACTGTTTTTAGGATTAACGAGATGTCTTTCACTTGGGTATTAAGTTTTTCTAGATGTTCTCTTTAACAACTATTTGGTTTGGAAAAAAATCATGAGTATCTTTTGTTTTGTTGTATTTGTTATCCACGCTGGACATCTCTGTTTTATGAAGCCGTACATGGTTGCAATACAGAGCAACAATGTAGTTGCTGTTAATGAGGCTTTGAATGAAATTTATGTAGAATAGGAAGATTATGATAGGCTTTGAGAATCTATAGGTATGCACGATAACTTTGATCAGATAGGGCTTTCTTAGAGGGTCAGAGGAACTTCTCTATTGGTTCTTTCATTTAAGTTAAAGTCTTCCCGATAGAGTATGTTCAATCGGTATATGTTTCACCGATGATTTCTTCGGGCGTCGGGGTGGCTCAAAGTAACACATATCAATCGCTTTGGTTATACCGATGCAACCGGCTTCATCACCACGAGTCTTTCTGATAGTATCTTCGCTCTGCTCAATCAGTCCGCTCCTTCATCGGGTATCGGGGTAATCCAAAATGAAACATACCGATAAACAAAGTCTTCCCAATAGATTATGTTCCATCGATATATGTTTCACTGATGATTTCTTCGGGCGTCGGGGTGGCTCAAAGTAACACATACCAATCGCTTTGGCTATACCGATGCAACCGGCTTCATCGCCATGAGTCTTCCTGATAGTGTCTTTGCTTCGCTCAATCAGTCCGCTCCTTCATTGGGTATCAGGGTAATCCGAAATGAAACATACCGATAAGCAAGTCTTTCCGATAGAATGTTCCATCGATATATGTTTCATCGATGATTTCTTCAGGTGTCGGAGTGGCTCAAAGTAACACATACCGATCACTTTGGTTATACCAATGGACTCTTCTTTTCACCACTATTATCGGTATAAGTCTTACCAATACCCTCATCAGCTATCGGCAAGTCAATTTTCCACTGCTGCCGCTAGTGTTTACTATGTCGATGGGTCATATCGGTATAGTTTTTGCCGATGCATCAATTCTCCTCAACTTTGCTCCTTGATCGGTATAAATTATGTCGATGAGTACAACTCCGGCTTGCTACGCTCTCTCTCATCGGTATATGGTTTCCTGATGCAAAATTGGTCTTTGTTAGTTTAAGTGTCCTCATCGATATAACTTATACCAATAATGTGAAATTTCAATCATTTTCAACTCCTTTAAGATACAAAAATTGATAATGGATTTAATACAATCCAAGCAAAAACTCTGTTCTGCATGGGAGCTTTACCCTTTTTGATAATTACTTGTGCACTCTGATCAATCCCAAGAACCTGTTTGCTAGGCCTCCTCACCTCAAAAGGAAACCCAGAGTGCTTCATCTTGTCTCAATGCCACTCTCGATATGCCCACTTGATGGTTGAATCTCTAGAGAGAAGTCACAAATGGATGGAGATTGTCACTACAAGATTGCACCTACCCATAAAACCCAACAGTAACTATTCTTATGGAAAAAGTGCTCAATACATAAAAGGAATTTATAGAAAAATAGCATTTTTAAAAGCATAATTAATTTGAAAAATTATGTGCTAACATGTTGCACTGTCTAAAAAGGATAATCTTTACAAAGATGCAATGAAAACTAGTTCTCATTCAGGTGATCGTGAACTTGCAGAGGAATTGCTGGTGTATTTTGTGGAACAAGTATACAATTGGTAAAACATATAGTTGGTTGTTCTCTTTCACAGGCTAAAGTATATTTTGAATTTTCATTTTGGATTGGGGCATTGAAATGGGGCTTACTTTTGCATTTGGAACTGCAGGGCAAGAAAGAATGCTTTGCTTCATACTTGTTCATATGCTATGACTTGATCAGACCAGATGTGGCTTTGGAACTTGACTGGATGAATAATATGATTGACTTTGTGTTTCCATACCTACTTCAGGTTCTTGATATACTCTGATGATTCTGTGAATATTTTAAGTTTCTCTTTAATAAACATTTTAAATCTTTTGCAAAATTAAATAGCTAATATTCAAAAAAAAACTTTTTCAAAGTTCATTCAAGAATACACGACAAAATTTGATGAGCTTGTTAAGGACAAGTTAGAGGTTGTCCAAGAAGAGAAATCCAAGGAGAAAGAAGAGAAAGATCTTGTTGCTCAACAGGTATGCATTTTGCTTAATTGAGCCTTAAGGAGCACTTGTTCTACTCTACTGACGATTTTTAAAAATTCAAATAAATATGTGCCTATTTTGTTTACAGAATATGTATGCTCAGCTTCTTCCCCTTGCTTTGCCAGCACCTCCAATAGCATTTTAAGAGCATAATTAAGGAAATTATAGAAAAATGGCATTTTTAAGAGCATAATTAATGAAATTATAGAAAAATAGCATTTTTAAGGGAAATTATAGAAAAATTATGTGCTAACATATTGCACTGTCTAAAAAGGATAATCTTTACAAGGATGCAATGGAAACTAGTTCTCAATCGGGTGATCGTGAACTTGCAGAGGAACTGCTGGTGTATTTTGTGGAACATGTATACAATTGGTAAAACATATAGTTGGTTGTTCTATCTCACTGGCTAAAGTATATTTTGAATTTTCATTTTGGATTGGGGCATTGAAATGGGGCTTACTTTTGCATTTGGAACTGCAGGGCAAGAAAGAATGCTTTGCTTCCTGCTTGTTCATATGTTATGACTTGATCAGACCAGATGTAGCTTTGGAACTTGTCTGGATGAATAATATGATTGACTTTGTGTTTCCATAACTACTTCGGGTTCTTGATAAACTCTGATGATTCTGTGAATATTTTAAGTTTCTCTTTAATAAACATTTTAAATCTTTTGCAGAAATAAATATGCCTATTTTGTTTACAGAATATGTATGCTCAGTTTCTTCCCCTTGCTTTGCCAGCACCTCCAATGCCTGGCATGGGAGTGGGCATGGGAGGTTGTTTTCAACCAGGTATGAGTGGAATGGGAATGCCTCCCATGCCAGCTTATGGTATGCCACCTATGGGTGGCTATTGATGGGATTGAAGAACTTAATGTGGAACACAATTCTTCAATCATACATGGTTTTTTCAGGCTGGTCTTAGAGTGGAAAGATTAGATTGTCAAATTATTTTTATTGTCATTTGGTTGGTTGATACAAAATAATGAATCTTTAGTATTATCGTATTGGTCAATCAATTCAAATCTTTCCATCCACCAAGCATCCGACGCCTAAATTGTCGCATGCTTAGATTGTCAAATTGTCTTTATTGTCGTTTGGTTGGTTGATACAGAATAATAAATCTTTAGTATTATCGTATTGGTCAATAAGTGCAAATCTTTCCATCCACCAAGCATCCGACGAGGATGATGTATGTCTAACAACATCCTCGTCGGATAAGCAGTGTGGGGGCCATCGGAATTCTGATGCCCACCCAATTTATTCTGACGCTCGAACCGTGGCACATACAACATCCTCATCGGTGTGGATGCCCTGGTTGTCGTTGGACGTCGTCGGAAGTCCGACGGATCCCCACAAAACATCCGATGAGGATGCTATATATCCGATGGCATTCTCGCCAGATGGGTGGTCATGTTCACCGTCGGAACATTACCTGGAAGCCGTTGGAATTTCGACGACTTATCGAGTTTTACCGACAGCTAAGCGCAATCATGGTCGTCGTTGGAAGAGTCTTCAACGACATCGGAATTCCGAAGGTCTTGAGCACCGTCGGAATGTCTGACTACAAGTTTTCAACGACGTTGCTCGTCGGCAGTCCACTGAATTGTAGTCGAAATTCCAACGAAGTACCGTCGGAATTGAGCACCAAATGTACTAGTGTCATTATTCTTGCCTTTTTCCTTAGGTCTTCCATGGACAATTAGGGCTTCCTTCGAACTGATGGATACCCCCCTCTACATTTTTTCACCAAGTAGGGCACCCACCACATCTGTAGACTTCAAAACAACAAAAGTACTATTGATAACCATAATAAGAGAATCCCATGAATCAGGCAAAGAATAAAGCAACATCTGACATTTCTCCTCATCCATCTTAGCACCAATAGATACCAATTGAGACACCAACATATTAAATGCTTCCAATGGTCTGCAATTCATCCACCTTCTTCCACCTTCAAAGAATACAACTTCTTCCTTAAGAAAATCTGATTTAATAAAGATTTGGCTTGATACATCTCACCAAACTTAGTCCATAACTTCTTTGTAGTGTTCTCTTCATGCACTGATCAAAACAGAGTCTGGCAGGCACAACCTAATTAGACCCTTGGCTTTTCGGTGCATAACATCGTACTGAGCAACTGCAATAGAATCTGCAAGTCTTGAGACATTCACATCAACAACATCCCATAGATCTCGATCTATTAGCAGATCTTCCATCTTCAGCTTCCACATCTCAAAATTACTACCATTAAATTTCTCCACCTTTATTATCCCTGATGAACTTGCCATCTGAAAATTCCTGCAACAAGATCAAAAAGTATCTTCTGCACAAGCTCCCACTCAAATCTGGATTAGTTCAAAAAATCCAACAACCCACAACTGAAACCAAAAGTGATAAGGCTCTGATACCACTTGCAAGGAATTTAAGTAGCGGAACAACTTCCTACACTAACCTTGACAGGTGGGTAATGCAAAAAAAATTACATATCGTTACAACAGTTACAGAAACTTAACAAAAATAAACAAAATATCATGCATACCACAACACAACAACACGGTGATTTATGTGGGGAAAACCCTTTCGAGAGAAAAGCCCCACACTACAAAAGCAACTCAATATATTATTCAGCAATTAATATCAAATTACAATATACTTGCAAAGAAAACTCTTCATAGAAGTACCACTAATCAGACTCACAGGTAAATCAATAGCCATAAAACTCTTACACACAACCTCTATCTCACGTACCTCATATATAGGAGATACAATACAAGAAACCATCAAACAGGTATTACAAAACCATGGGCTAAAACCACCCAATAAAGTAGAACCGACCTTATCTCCATTCTAGATGCCCTATGACGTGTCAAAACACACATCAACATGTGTTCCTCCCTTTTACAGCTCGTGAAATGCTCTATCACCTCATAAACTGCTATGCCATTTACGCCCACTTTTCAAGGCGTTTCAAAGCCTCTTTAGTCCTCAAAATTAATTTTAAACCTTTCATCACACCCTCTGAAAAACATAAACTTTAATATCTTTAAAACTAGCTCATTTACCGACATGCTCATCTAGCCAGACGGAGGCTTCAAGGAGAATTCGCACCATTTCGTGCTCAAACAAAAACTTACTATAAATAGTAACCTCATGTAAATGCAAGGTTGAGACACCATTTTTCCAACAATCAATGAGAGAAACCACTTGAGAAGGAGCAATCTCATTCCGATATTTATCATACTTGTATTTCATTTGTTTGTTAGAAAGAGATGTTGGCTCTTCTGTCATTGAACAAAAATTTGCAACACTGTGTTGAAAACTCAAAAGAGAAAGAACATCTTTAGCAGCTATTGGGGATTCCATGATGCCAAAACTTTTGAAAACCAATGTGTATACTAAGACCGACATGGGTATTTGTCATGAGATAACTTGGACCAACAAAGATGCTATGTGGATAAGCTTTGGACAGTGACAATTGAAATTTGAATTTGGAAGGGTTGTCCACAAGTAGAATGGAAGCAAAGAAACCTTCACAAGTCACACTTATAATCGGGTCTCTAGGACCTGACTGCAAGTGTGAATATGTTGCTTGAAAAGTGAGTGGTAATGGATCCTTGCAATCGGGTCTTCAAGACCCGATTGCATATGAATAATATGCAATGTAACTTTTCGAGAGCGAGTATGGAAAAATTGTAACTCAATTTAGAGATGCACTTGAGAGTGATGATAAGCTTTTACTTGCAATTGGGTCCTAGAGATCCGAATGCAAGTAAATAAGCTTACCATGATAGAAAAGTGAACTTGTAATCATCACATAGAAACCCGATTTGATACAAGAAGGCATATCAAGGAGTAAAAACATGAGCACTTGTAATCGAGTCCCTAGAGACCCGATTGCAAGTGATTTATTACTCTTGCAAAAAAGAAGAACAAGCTTGCAATCGAGTCCTTAAACCCGATTACAAGTGTTCATCACTTGTAATCTATAAAACTCATGAATGGAATACATATGAGGGGCGACTGGTAAGAAACTTGCAGCAGGCTTACAAAGGCCCGATATCAAGGGAAGGTCGATGTTCAATGCGTGGGACGCAAATACAAGAATCATGTGAGTCGATGTTCAATGCGTGGGACGCAAATACAAGAATCATGTGAGGCTTGACAAAGCACAAACCTACTATATGAACAAAGACGTAAGGGAGATTGTGGCACGAAAGCAGATATATGTGAAAGACGTCAAAACCTGAATGCAGAAGGAAGAGCGCGAGCTTGAAATATGAACTGTGAATACGTGGATTTTGGCAAGGTTTGAATGACTCTTGCAATGCAGCAAAGATGAATGTATGCACGAGATAAGACATGGAATGCAAGGGACATGAAATAAACTTTTCAGTCCAAGCTTAGATTCTAGGATTCAAACCACAAAAACCTAGAAAGAAAATACAAGACCAAAACAAAAAAGAGGAAAGACATACCTGAAATTCGCCCAAAACTTGACATGAAATCCCCAAAGATGAATGAACAAAGCTCAAAACTCTCAATGGCAGCCTCCTTCTTAAAGGAAAATGGAGGAGAAAACCAAAACAAACTAGGAAACATTAAAGGCAATTCCCCTAAATTCACTTAAGTAGAGGCAACTATGCAGGGCAAAGTTAAATGCAAAACACAAACACTTGTAAACGAGACCCAAGAGTCCGATTACAAGTATTATAATAAGAAAGGAAGGAACTTAATGTGTAATCGGGCCTTAGACCCCTGATTACACATGTAAAAACTTCATTAAAACAAAACAAATAAAGACTTCACTTGTAATCGGTTCTTAAGGACCCCCTTGCAAGTAAGTAATTTGGACACTTGCAAAACTATAAAAAGATAACCAAACTTATAATTGGGTTTAAAAACCACGACTACAAGTGAGAGAAATAAGAAAGAAAAATAACTCCACTCACTTGCAATCGGGCCCTGAAGACCCGATTACAAGTGAATAAAGTTCACTTGAAATCCCTCCAAAAAGTTCCTCGATTTGCAATAAGACACTAGAAACCAAATTTGAAACTAAAAAGGGTAAAAAGCATAACCGAAAACCAATTAAACTCTATCTGAAAAAACCAAAACTTGCATAAGAGATTAAACACTAATCAAGGCACATTTTGGCTTTTAAAGACACAACTTAGAGAAATAATAACATGAATTCTTGAGGAAAAAATTCATAGTGACTTCCTCATTTTTGAATTACAAAAAAATGAGGACAAAATTTTATTATGTCCCATTTACTCATCCACTTGTTATGTTTCATCTCATATCTCTTTCTTCAATCTAATTTCTCTTCAACAACCATTTTGGGCCAGCAATGCTATCCATGTTTTCAACTTTTTTTAAGTAGATTATTAGATGAATTATCAATGATGCCTCCATCGAAAATATCTCATAGGGAACCTTGACTTGAGTTAGATTGCTAGTAATTAAATGCTTTTGAATTCTTCCTACCTACCTCCACTTGTGGTTTGACATGTTGCTCCCTCAAGCCTCACAACAACAAAGGACAACCAATGTGACCATAAACCAAAAAAGGTGTTCTTGGTTTTCCAATCCCATAACTTGCTTTCCTACACTTGTTCTGCAAAAGGTAAGAAGCTCTCCAACTTCCTTGTATCATTTTCATTCTGCATGTCTCAACTGAGCCTTTTGTAAAACTAACCTATTGCTTCTTCCTTTTCAATGAGAAAATCATGACTTTGGTCTTGCTAGTGTTCACTTGCATCTCACCTTCCAAGCAAAAGATCTTTGAAGCCTTCAAATGATCTCTCAAACCTCGGGCAATTTTAACAATGAGAAAAAGATCATCCATGTATAAAAATAACTTTACCACATAACCAACAAGTTGGATACCCTCCTAAATAGTATTGTTTAACCATTCTTCAAGTCTCAATATATAAACCAAACAAGGTGGAGGATAAAGGACAACCTTGTTTGATACCAATGTCATTATCAAAGCATTCTGACATTCCCTCTTTAGTTCCGATTTTAGCTCTAACCTGCTCATAAAGTTCAAGCACCACTGCCCTAAGCTCATTAGGAATCCCAAATTCCTACATTCCTACATTCTACTAGGGACAATGTCGAAGGTTTTTTTGAAATCAACAAAGCGATAAAAGGCTTCTCCTTCAACGTTTTGAACCTTTTCAATGGAGTTTCTAAGAGTGATACAACGATCGATGGTAGAATGCCTTGGTCTAAAGCCAGCTTGCCCTTTCACTCTTTTTCCCACTTTTTCTGCCCAACTGCTGATTCTGTGTTTTATCATGCTCCCAAAAATATTCCCAAGCATAGGATTGATGATCGTCTATAACCTACACCAAAGCTCCCATGATTCTGTAGGCATGAAGGATGTGCAAAGGTTGTGGGATTTGGCTTTATACTCACCAATCATATTTGCTTCGAAGTTTCTAAAGCATGTTCAACAAATCCTTTTTATGCAGATCCTTCACGATACATCTACAACATAGCACCTTACCAAGTTCCTTTATTGGATATCCATAAACAGTTCCAAAGCTTCCATTTTCACACGTCACGAGGATTGAACTTGGAAAATGCACAATGACATGTAGACTTTGGCTACATTTAGGGAAAACAAACAAAATTTGTCACAATTCCATAATGAGTAAAAGGTATACAGAGTTTGTGAACCCTAAAGCAGGCTACAAAGGTCACTTCAACCATTTAGAGGTTTGACAAACTATAAAAGTGTCATAAAAAGTGCAATCTTTTTGACATTTTGACAATTTTATCAACTTTTGAAATGGCTTTTAGTTTTGAAGATTCTCTGAAACATGAAAATGCCAAAAATGCCATATTCTTTCAAGAACTTAGTATGTCGACATCTTAGATGGTTACACAGCCAACTTTTCAGCTGCTTAAACCTTTTTAGAACTGTCTCTTCTAAAAACATGTATCAGCCTTTACCATATGAATCTCACAACAGTCCCGGCATTCATCTGATGTTGAAGACTAGAAGAACAATCTCATGATACTGGAAAAGATAATTAAACATATGGCTGTGAAAACAATCAAAGCTCCTTGGAATCATTATTGGCATAAAGAAAATATTTTATGCTTGTGAAGCGTCTATCATATTCTATTGAAAAATGTACTGCTGCTATCAAGACCTAACTAACAGCATATCTTTGCATGGATTCCCAGGTAAGCTGAGGACAGTAACCTAATTTCGTATATTACTGCACTCTTTCATCAACCTCAGCATAGGATAGCGGCAAGATGAAAGAGTGCAGTAATATATTAGGTTACTGTCCTAATGATGAAAGAGTGCAGTAATATCTTCAGCATATAAATTTAGCTTTAATGATTAAGGCTAATGCAAATATTTAATATTTAAATTCGAACAAGTTTGATGTGACAGTAGAATTTGATGCAGAATTTAGGACATCAACCTCAGCATAGGATAGCAGCTTAAAAACATATATTAATTCAATGGACACAGAGTAAAGTAGACAATTCAGTGCTCATAAGAAATTTCACTAATCTCAAAAGATCAAATGCAGCACATTACTGCACTCTTCCATCTTTTTCATAGAATGAAGAAAATGTTATGTTAAAGTAAACAATTCATTGTAACACAAACGTATAAAGAATTTCCCACAATATTCAATAAAGGTCAAATACAACATATTACCATCTTCTCATCTTAACATATAGAAGAAATGCTACCTTCTAAACAGACTTCAAGGGGCAATTTTGTTTCCATTTTCTCACAATAGCTCAATGAATTGACCTAATCTACAAAATCTAGGTAGGAGATAACATTTTAATTAATTTAAAAAAATAACAGATTGTCCTTGAATTCTTGCTCTTCTCAGTCAAATCTGTGTGATCCTCCCTCTTGAAAAATAAATCAATGACTCAATAGAAATCCATTGTACCTGTCAATGAGAATGGCTCTTTGAAATCAACACGAATTGCATGACCTTGGGAAACTAGTTGGGGCAATGTATTTGCCTCTTTAGGAGTGGCACCAGCTCCAGTCCAAATCTGATGGTAACATAAATTTTGCTCAGTAAGATTCAAAAATAAAAAATATATAGATTTCTTACTAGATTGACTTCTTAAGTTTCAGACTTATTGGAAATTGATCTAGAATAAATTGTTAATGTCATTATAAAGATATTAACATTTAATAACATAAACGATTTTGACCCAAAATTATTACCATTCAGACTAGAGGGCATTATACATGGATGCAGGGGTTTGGTACTCCTAAATACATCAAGTGTCATTAAAGTTCTTATAAAGTGATGCTTGTTTTACTTGAATCTTTCAAAATAACAGCTTTAAAACTTAATTCCTGTTTTTAGTCTATAAATGTATATATATGTATGATTCATACATATAATTTGTACAGACAAACCCAAAACAAACCCAGACCCTTCTTTTTGGCCAAATCCACAAACCCAAATCGAGATTTGTGCCTGGTAAAATAACTTCTTTTTTTCATTAATAGGGATCTACCATTTCTCTATGTAATAAATCAAATTTTCCTATCAATATATTTATGTGAATTTCACTTTATTTTGATCAGTATTTCTCCCATATTCTCCTAGGTTTATAGGAGAACCCACCTTTTCAGTTGTGTAATGCCCCCATTAGTTCTATCTTTTATATAGTTAGATCTCTTGCTAGGGTTGTGTTGATGTGTTTTTTATGCACATGCGAACACAAAATAAAATACACAAGAGTATCTTATCCTCTCTTGAACAAAATCTCTCAAATGCTGAAGATTAGCTTAAGGATCACTTGAGAAGACTCCAAGGTTCATGAATGTAGGGTCACTACGTGTGGATAAGCTCTATTAGTTGATGTGATTATGCTGGAATCACAAAGGGGCTTACATTTGAATGCCTGAATGCTTGATTTGTTGGAACTTAGGTCTTATCTACTCAGTTGGAAGATAAAAAAGAGTAAAAGAGATGGGGTTTGAGAAGTCTACGGTACTCCTAAAGCCTACAATGTAAGAAGATGAGTGAATGACTAGATGGAATCCTACTGGGCAAGGTCTCACCATCCAATAGAACAATTTGACACAAGCTGAGTGCAATCTTCTATAGACATTTCAAAGATGTTCAAATCATTACCATCGAACATTGCTCACCATTCAAGTTAATGCAAAAGCAATGGATGTGTAACGATTCGAAGTTAAACTCATATCATTCCAGATGACCACACAAGGCACACTTACAATTAGCAAGAGGCTAGTGGTATGGACTAGGCGGATTCCACATGAATACATTCAACAAATTCCTCCATTCAATCTAATTTATTTATCATCTAACATGAAGATCCAACAAGAAACCATGCACATTGTAAAGAAACGGCACACTTCACCATAACTTCAATGAAAATGGAGTTCATTTACAACTTAGGCAACGATTTCTGCCTTCTCCTCCTACTCTACTCTAATTGCTATTCTATTCTTTTAAACTATCTGTTCTCCTACTACTAACTATTCACTATTAACCTTTACAAATGAAGAGCTTGAGCTTTATATAGAGAGCTCATTTACAATGAATGGCCAAGATTGAATCTCCATCAATGGCCAAGATTTTACAATGATACCCTAATTAGGGTTTGTTACAACAAACTCATTTCTGGCCAATGAGAAAATTACATTCAATGAGCGTGGACCAATAGATATCAGGGGTAGGTACATCGGAGTTTGTGCCTTCATGTATGAACTACATTTAGACATGTTGATGTGGACTTCATTGATTGGTAGAAGGGATGACTGAGCTGCCACCTCAATCTTGCACTTGTGCTTGGTCAAGGAATGTTGAGCAATATCTCTTGATACTGAACATTATTCAATTGCTCAATGTGATCATTAATGAGAAGCGGACTTTGATTAACTCTGCTGAAACTATTTGCTTCTTTGATCATGTTTGATATATGCTTGGTGATGACCTTGATTGATCCTCCTCCATTTTGATTTTGACATAGTGGTTGAATGTAGCTCTTCGTTGTACTGACTTCGATTCTTGGATTCCCAAAGGGAATTCAAGATTGTAAAACATTTCTTCCATCATGTAGGTTATCTTTCCTTTATGTACCATGGCCTCGAGGTAGTTGAATGATCTTTCTTTACAGTCTGTGATATCCTCATGCTTCCATGATGTGGTGAGAGCCTTCGAGAATCTTGAGATCTTCCTTTGCTTGATTTCCTTGTATTTGTTGATGAAGCCTTTCCTTTGAATCTGCATAGTGGTGGTCTTGCAATCCTCCCCCTCTCATTTCTTCAAGGTGTTGCTTTGCATCATCTTCTTTGCATATTGTAGTTGAAGGAAGTTGTCTATATAGGAGATGAATTCTTCTGCTTATATGATGAATCTGGCTACTTAGTGGCGAAATTCACTCCCCTTGATGACTGGATCTGCACCTTCAATGTCTAAATTCGCTTTAATTCTGACTGATTTTGCTCCTGCATTGACAAAATTCACTCATATGCTGATCAGATTTGCTAATGATGTTGATTGGGTTCCTTGCCTTGCTGATGAAATTTGCTGTTGAAGGAAGAACTTGCTGTGAATTGGTGATTGAATGAATGCTTTGAGTCCTCCTATATAGGTGTCTTAATGAGGAGATGTGTCCTTTTAGGGTGAAGCCGACTTGATCTTTGAGCAAATGTAATTGAATTTATTCCTTTAGGGCAGCCAACTTGAACATTTCAACCTCTCCTTTTGGAATTCGAATTTTAAATTAATTTTTGGTGCCAAAATGTTTTGATCTTGAGGAATTCGCTCAAGATAGAGAGCAAGGTACATGATTTAAAAAAAAATCGCTCTCAAGCTTGGACAAGGTACATGCCTTGGTAAAATTCGCTCTAAGGCTTGGACAAGGTACATGCCTTTATGAAAAAATTTGCTCCACTAGATGAGTAAGGTTCATGACTTTGTGAAAAAGTTCGCTCTCAATCCTTAGCAAGGTATGCTGTCTTAAGGTATTTTGCTTCAAAGTTGGAGCAAGGTACATGCAAATGAGTATTTCGCTCCAACATGCAAGTGAGGTACATGACTAAAATTCGCTCCAAATGTGTGGTGAGGGACGGACTTTTACCAATTTTACTCAAATTAAGGAGCAGGGTATATTGTCTTGGTGGAAGAATTTACTCCAAAAATGATGCAAGGGACAGATTCAAGACAAACTCACTCTAATCTTGAGGCGAGGTACATGATCTAACCAAATTCTCTCTTGGCCCTTGGCAAGGTACGGGATCTAAATGCAAAATTCGCTCAAATTAAGGGGGAATGTACATGACTTAAAAAAATTTGCTCAATTGAGGGGGAATGTACATGACTAAAAAATTCACTCCAAATTGTTTGCAATGTACAGTCCCTAGGAAAGTTTGCTCCAATGGGAGGGCACTGTACAGTCTTCATGATGATATTCGCTTCCCTTTTGATCTTACTTGCATAGTAATTTGCTCATCCTTTTGACTTCAATACTTGAGCGTTTCAATTTACATTCTTGGAGGTTCGATTCTTTGAGACTTAGATTTTAACCTCCATCTTTGTGACTTGTAAGAGTGACTTTCATCCTTGTTTGCATTTTCAACTTCCAGCTGTTTAGGTTGGGGTCTCCTTCAAATACTCCTTAATTTCGTCTAACTCACTTCCTTTTGATTTTGACTTCTCAAGTTCACCTCATCTTCCCTTCCAAGTGTAGTTATAGTTCTTCTTACATCGTTCGAATACTCCTCATGATCTCAGGTTGCTGAGCAGTTTTCTTAGTAATTTGCCAACCTTCATTTTCTAAGGAAGATCAATTTGATGCTTCATTTGTAGCAGATGATTAAATTGATCAACTTTGATCACTTAGTTGCTCCTCATGAAATCGGTCCTTAAGGCTTGGTTTGTGTAATCTGTTTTGAAGTAGCTTTGTAAGCTTCATTCGTACAATCTTGGACTTACTGAGCAAGCACTCATCAAGATCACTTTCTTCTTTGAAAGTTGATCCCATTGTATAGATGCAGCCTACATGATATGAATTAACACATGATCTTCACTTAGATCTGAACTGAGCTGAATCTATGATTGAATTGTATGGATATCCACCACTCTTCCTTGTTAAAATTTGCATTTCTGAGTTCTTCATTCTCCCTGTATTGAATGTGAAACCTGAATTCTTGATTGATCTCCTTTGTTCCATGCTCCATTCATACTTGTTCCCACTAAACCTGGAAACAAACATATTTTGATCAAGATACTAGAAAGAGAACAATGTTTTCTCAAATCTGGAAATAAATTTCAAATCTGATTTCCCTGGATTTGCTCCTTTATGTTGTTATTTACTTCTGCTCTTTTATACTCTGATTTTGAATTTGCTTTGATTTACTTCATTTGAATTTAAATCCCAAATGGTTTTGGTCTAAAGGAAACGTCTTTTAGTTCAAGGGCCAGCTTCCTTATCATTAACTCCACACCTTGCAAGGAAATGGTGAGGTGGATGCTTTCTTCTTTTCTTTCTCTTAAAAAAATGTCTTAAAACTTTTAAATCTCCTCCACCTTAGAGTTTGGTGGGGCCCAAGCAATGATGTGGCAAAGCATGTGGAGACTTTCAAAATTTCCATCTCAGATTTTGTGGGGCCCAGCAGGAGAGTCCTTAAAAAACTTATTTAATTCTCCATTTTGAGTTTAAAGTGGAGCCCAAGCATCTTACGTGGTAGGAGGGATGGAGAACTAAAGGTAAAGAGTTTGAAAGGGGGAGAAAGGTGGTAGAAAGGGAGTGGGATGTGAGGTGATGCCGTGGGGGTAGGCTAGGTTGCGTGGGGAGTTATAAGGGCTGCGGTGGGAGGTATAAGGGGTGGGAATGGTAAGTTAGAGAGGGGTGTAAGGTGTGGGTAATGTATAAGGTGGGGTGGGATAGAAAGTAAGCTTAGGGGAATAGAGGAGAAAGAGTATGAGTTGCGGGCTAGGAAAATGGGGGTTGGGGAATGAAGGTAGATGAGGATAGATAAGTGGGTAGGGGGGTTAGGATGGGGTATAAAAGGGGGTAATGAAGTTTAGGAAGGGTAGTGGTGTAGGATGGTTAATAATGAAGGATGTAGGGGAATGTAAGGTATAGTTAGGCTGGGATGTAGGTAGTGGTAGGAGAAGGCTAGAATATAGGATGGAAGGGTAGTGGATGAGCATGCTAGGATGGGAAGAGGGTTAGGTAGGTGAGGGTATAGGTGAAGGTATGTAGGGGAGGGTGAGGTAGAAGGGTAGGCGATGAAAGAAAATGGAGGGATAAGGGATGTGGAAGGAGATGGAAGCTAAAGGAGATGGAAGTTAGGAAATATAAGGTAGGTTATGCAGAGGTTGGAAGGAAATAAGTGAATGGGATGGAAGTGGAAGGTGAGGGTGCATGGAAAGAAATGGAAGGAGATGGAAATGGGTGTGACCGGGTTTGGGCACCCACAGACAGTGGTGGGAGAAGTGGAAGTGATTATGCCTTGGCTGGGCAAAGGGAGTGTTGAACCTCGCTTCATCCTTAAGATGGAGACTTGATCAGATCCTGAGCAACTACAAACAAAAGGTTAATAGCAAAGACTCAACAACAACTAACAACTAAGCTAAGACGACTAACCTAGAAAGCGAAAAAGTGGGGGTCCCCATTTGCAATGGGGCGATGTGTGAATACGTCACAACAGGTTTTATTAAAGTTGGCTTTCAATCTAGCTCGACATAAGTTTCAGCCCAAGCATCCCATTGATTTGTCATCTTTTTCATTATAAAGTAGATAATTTAAAATCAGAGATGCTTAATAATGTTTCATGAGGTAATGAGAGAGAAATGGTTTCTTACAAAAACAAAATGTTTGAAGAAAAATTACATTTGAGAAGGTTAAGAAAAAGGAATTCATTTGATAGTGTGTTTGATGAAGTTTCTATTCATGTATATGTGACATCAAAATATGAAAGAGAAATAGTTCCATGGCTAGATTTAGAGGATGCATGTATTGATTGGTATGAGGATTTCTTCAAGTTGGAGGTCATAACTTGGGCGTCCATTTTAATGAATCTTCAATCAATGATGATTGATAAAGAAAATTATTTATAGTTTACGTTACTGTGTCTCTCAAATTGGTCCTCAGATCTGGATCCAATTAGCACATGTTAAGGTATGTGTCCTGATCTGCTATGGATGCAAATAGGGCCCTGCAAAACCCACCAGAGTTCATTTGAGTGTGCTCTGCAGCAGGTGATCCGAGGAGGTCTCTATTGTACTGAGCCTGCACCAACTGCAAACCACATGGCTTTCTTCACTTTTTTCCCTCTTTATTCACTCCTTTTTTGTCACTTTTAACAGAGGAAAAATAAAATAAACCTCTCCACACCTTGCTGCAACAAAATAAATTCTCTGCTAATGGCAAGGGGCTTATACAAATTGTGTCAATATAGTAAAGAAGCCAAGAAGGATGTGGTAAGAAGGCCATTGTTCACTAAAGCTTCTCCTTCTTCTGATTTTCTATCCAATGCTGGTTGATGACTGTAAAAATGATGGTGTTTTGGAGGTGTTATACCATTGATGTTGCTTATGTTTAAAATTTGTAACCCACTCTTCCATTTTCTTTTTAGTTTTAGAAAACACTCCTGTAATTTCTTTTTAGTTTTAGAAAACACTCCTGTAATGGTAATTCTCGGAGTATTACCTGCTCCATGTTCACTTAAAAAGAAAAAACTACTGGCTTCATATAACTAAAAACAATGCATTTTTTACTTCTTCCCAACTTTTTCATTAGTATTTTGAGTTTCTTTTTAATTTTTTTTGTTTCTCAATTTGGTCCATACCAAGGGAGTTACAGATTTTAACATTGAGGTACATTTGTTCTTATTAGAAAACTTATAATTGTTTTGTTTTGATTATGGTAAGGAGGGATTTGAAAGGGGCTAGACCCTTGTACAAAAGAAAAGATCAAGCATTAAGCATTGAAATTTGATAAATATGTTTTGACTTTGCTTTCTAACTCTTCAATATTTTGTTTTTGCAGTGTCTTGGTGGGCAAATTGGGGTGCAAATATCCCAAATCTCCAAACATTAGCCCTCTAGATTTTGTGCCAACCTTGTAGTGCATCCAGCTGTGAGTGCAATTGGAGCTTATTTGAGGCCATCCACATGAAGAAGAAGAACAAATTAGCTCAAAAATGCCTCAACTACCTTGTCTTTTGTCCAATATAACCTTTGGCTGCACACAAGAAGGGTAGAGGACAAGTCAAATGATCCCATTAATTTGGATGAGATAGATCCTTACAGCAATTGGACAGGGTGGAACGACCAGCTTCCATTGTTTACTGAAGATCAGATTCTTGATTGAGAGGCAAGCATTGGAGGAGGTGGGTGCAGCAGGAGATGTAGGATTGGATGACATTGATGAGGTTGAGGTGGTGTCATTGCCATCAGCATCTACTACCAGGATGGAGGTTGAGTCACCGCCTTTCATAACAAGCAAGGAGCCACAGCAGACTCCAAGAACTAGATTCTCTAGTTCTACCTCTCCTCTAGTTTTCGCTAGAGCAGGGAAGAGGAAGATGTAAAATGTTGTATTTACTTTTAGTTGTACCATTTTCATTTTGTCAGCAATCTATTGTATCAGGCTATCAGCCATCAGGATTCTGCATGAGGATGCGTTTTTGTACTCATTTCCATTCAAATCAATCAAATTTAATAGGGAAGACTTTTGTACTCGTTTATGGACTCATTTGATGTATCTTGTCAGTGAATTTTGCAAAAAATTCTGTTTCTAATGAAATTTAAGCAATTGTCTAAGTTGCTGAGATTTTGCTAAGTAGACTTTTTTGGGTCTGCTGAGTTTTTGCTGAGTCAGAATTTTTAACTATGGCCGTAATATTACAAATTTGCGCATCTGCGCATCTAAATTTCATATAATCATAGTTGATCATTCCGATAAAACAGAAATCTCCTTTAGTTTTCTTTTTTATCACCCATCCAAAACACCCTCATCCATCCTTTAGTTATATTATTTTCAATGCACTGAACAAATTGAAATGTTTTGTGTTTCCAGGCTTTTTAATCCAAGCTTCTTAAATGACTACAAATTTTAATCCTAGTTATCAAAATTGTATTGTTTTTTTATCACATGTTCAGCTTCGTATTTTTCCAAAATCCTTTAGTCCAAGATAACAGTTTATTATTTACTCACCGTCACATGAGGCCACTCATTCTTTGAAGATATCTGTTCTGATCCAATGCAACCAACTTGAGCCTCCAATGCAGCTAGCTTATCCGAAAACAAGATTGCTGTAAATTTAGTGGGAACTTGCTTCCCACGATAAACACCATAACTAGCAACTGAAGTGACACCATGAGACCTCTTGTGGGCAAGGGTAATATGGGCACTATTCAGTGTGTTTTTGATATCTTTGTCCTTGAGAAATCCCTTTGCACGTGAATCACTATCAGCTATCTGTACCAAAAAATGGGAAGGAATTACTAAAACATTTCTTCTAAAAATAGTGAATTGAATCAACACTTAAAAACATATATAGTATCAAGTAAAGTCATCCCAGCCTTGGTTGTTTCAATCAGATAACAAAATTTTGACCAAAAACTACTAACCTTGTCCAGCAAGCTTTTGACTTCATCTGCAACAAATGAAACTGCAGCAAATACAATAGTGCCAAGCTTACGTTTTTCAGTTGAAGGAACTACATAGTCTCCTTTTGCGATAGCTCGGAGATCCTCCAAAACATGTTTTACAACATCTTCAAATGGAACCTACAACAGACATTAATATCACGGATAATTTTATTACACATATCATTCCACACATCTAACAATCAGTGGCATCCAATTGTTAGAACAAACATATGAGCTCACCAACGAATTGTTAATGATATCTTGAACTAAAAAACTGACTTCATCAAAACACACTAACTTAACAAATAATATTTTTATTGAATCCCTGCGCTGACCTTAGAGTTTCATGAATCTATTATAATTCACAGAGATTCCAGTTCTTGCAAGCATCAAAGCATTGAGATGATGAACAAATAATAAACATCTTCAGTTAAGTGTTCAATATAAGTTCTCCTAGGCATTAAAGCATTGACCACAAAGGCATGCCTTTATTTATTGCCTCAGAACTTCAAGAATATTAATGATTAATGATAAAACTAAAACACACAACTGAATTTGCTTATACTTCTTGATTTTCTTCATAACAATTTTTTGAGATCTTACATTCTTCTTCTTGTAAGGATAGTGCTATACATTTGGGCAACTTTCCTCTATTTTAGAATGTGTTATTTTGAGGCCCAAATTTGTGTTTTAGAATATACTCTAACCAAGATGAGAGCCAAGAACAAAGTACGGTCATGGGCCCATGGCAATGTTGTCCACTTGCAAGATTGTTATCGAGGTTTCAAATCTACCATTGCAATAATATGTTAATTATCTACAGCAGCCACATTTCAAGATAGTGGTTTACTGTTTCCAAATGTGGCCTATGTTTATAAATTTAATGACATGGTCCACACTTACTCCACACTGCATTAAAGAAGCCCATAACCTCAGCCACAAGCCAAAAAAATTATAAGAATCATGATATGGCCAAAGAAACTCAGGAAAAGCCATAGAAAGAGACCTGCTGATAACCTATGAGGTACCGTAAGTTTTAAAGTTTCCATGGAAGCTAGTGGATATGATGAATTTGTCCAAATCTCATGCAATATACAAATGGATAGGAAACAATATGTGGACTGCACATTATATATAGGAAATTTGCATTGTGTAAGATTGATCATACTCAAAATTTTAAAAAGCATGATGTGAAACGTTTTTCCTCCAATCACTTTGAGAAAAGACATTAATGTTACCATACTTTGCAAACCAGCTGCACTATTTGGAATTTATCCATATATCATAGTCACTTAATGGTGAAGAAGATAAAATTGTATATTTGGCCTACCAATCGTGCTAGCTTTCTAGGAAATTAGGCCATAGTGACTATATCTGAAAGGGAAATTAGACATTTCATTCTGCTACAATCACGTCTCAAGGATTACCATTATAGATAACACTTACATGGATACCTTGCTTAGCACTTTCAAGAATGCTGTCCTCTTAGTTACTATCATGATGGAAAGCAACCTACAAGTGGAAGAAATTTAAAAGAGTCTTAACACTGTAATTAAAAGTCACTATCAATGTTTTGAAAGTATCAATGTGGATCTATGCATGGTACTGGTAATGGTGTAGGAATTCCAATAGTTTATACATCAAATCAAAATATCAAGACAATAAAATCTAGTTTTCTCTGATCTTCGAATTTGGTCCAGATGTGGCAATCAAGTACAGCTAAAATGATGAATGTTTATTCAAAGAAACACAAGCCTTTTTCTATTACAAAAAAAAAAAAAAAAAACCTATAATTTGGCTGCACTAGAAATTTGAATTGACAGAAGAAGAGAAAACAGTGTACCAGAGTTCCTTCCCTTTGGCAATCATCCCAGATAACACAGACAATATGCACCCTGCAATCACTTTTATTCTTAATTTCTTAAGACATTCATGGGAGTTAGGAATTCTTTTAGGGATTTACAGACGACATTTCCTGTCAATAAATGTCCTGGAGGATGTTCTAACATCCTTAGGAATAATATAAATCCACAACGTTCTCCCATTTCCCCTTCCCCCAAGCAATAGCCAATATACAAGATGAGTCTCAGAAAAGATGAGATAAAAATACAGAGTAAGTGAGAAAGGAGAAGTACCATTCAAACACACACTGAAAGTTCAGTTAAAGTGCTGTCCAGTTGGTTGCCCATCAAAGTTTGTTGAATCTATCAACAAGGGAGCCATTAAAACCAAAGAAACCCTTGCTTCAGTTTTTCATTTTCTTGCCAAGTAATTCAAAGGGGAGCTGCCACTGAAAATGCAACTTTTGCAATGTAGATTGGAAGGAAAACATCACTGTGGTTGATTTACATGTATTGTGCTTACCATCTCATGGGATTGTGGCTGTTAGGTGTTTTCTTGAAAAGGAGCCAATGTAATGAGGTTGTATGGTGATAACTATTCTAGTCCTACTCCAATTATTAGGACTACTTCCAAGCATGCTTGCAGGGATCCTTGTCCAGCTCCTACGGTTACAAATTTTCAAGCCGTTTTGGTGGACTAACTACAGAGGAAAAGGAAGACCACAGGTTCTAGTGTCGTTTAAAAACAGTTTGATGTGAAAAACATGACAAGGCAGAGGATGCTATTTCAACTCTTCTTTCCCAATGATATCCAATATCATCTTAATTAGTCTCCTTGTTACAAGGATGCAATCTCTGAGACATGTAATCAAGTTCATCCTACGAGTCTTTTGGAGAATCAAATTTGAAAACCTAATACTCAGACAAAAAAATATTCAAAAGTTAATTTCTTGTTGGAGAAAATGATGTCAACATGGTGAAAACAGATTGTTCTTTAAAAAGGATGGACTAACAAATGGTCATCATAAGTGTCATCCTCACATGTTAGGCAGCCTCTTATGTTCTTAAGTTTATCAAATGTTCTATGAAGCCCAAGGAGGTTGAGGTTCAGTTTCCAAGTTTGGCGGATGATATTGAGAAGGTGGACTCCACCAAAGTTGTGTAAGTAGCTGTAGCTGCAACATGTCTTTAGGGTAGCAGGGAAATTAATTGAGGGATAGTATAGGTATATCTACTAGAACCATAGTGTATGCATGCAATGAACAATGCACTAAAAGAAATTCACAATATTGATTGGATCAAACAAGTGATTAGTGCTAGAGAGGTGCAGATATTTTTAAATGCAACAACTAAACCTTGTTGGCACTATTTTGGTCATTTTTCAGGATGGAAATCCTCTAGTCTGTTAAGATTAGATTTCTATCTTATTTCATTTATTGAAGAGGATGCTACAGTTGAGACTAGATTTGCATTTTATTGAAAAGGATGCAAAAGTTCCAAGAGCCCTTGCAATGTATAATCATAACATAGGAGTCGACAAGGTTGAGGGAGTCTTAACACAAAACAAAGCAATAGTATGAAGTGATGGCTAGAAATTTGTTTTGGGCAAATGTGGGGTACATTGCCTCTTGTATCTATCAAAGGACCTTTTTCCTAAAGTGAAAAAGAAAATTATTTTCCTATCTAAATAACCCTTTAGAATTGAAAATGAAGTTATAAAAGTTGTTATGCTATTAAAGATAAAATTAGAAGTTTTGTAAAATTGTAATGTCCCCATTTTTTGTTTCTCCAACACTGCACTTGGCTCTGACCTTCTCAATGAGTATCAACCATGTCAAAGTGGTTATTTGATGTTGCTTGCAATCAAACTGTTTGACATAATGCTGGAACATTAAAATAATTGGAAGGTGGAAAGGAAAAAGTGCAAAATATTGGTTAGCAAACTGGGGCGGCCTCTCACAAAAAACCCTTTGTAAAAGAGAAACAATTGTAATTATTAATGAAATAGTTGGTAAACCAATCATTGTGAACAAGTGCATTGGTTAAAAGCCATCACCAATAAAAGTTTATAAATAAAATGAGAAGCTTGGAAATGGAGAGAACTAAAATCAACCATGAAAGAAGGAAAACACAATGTTGACAACTCAAGGTATAGAGTACCCCAAGATTGTCCTCTCCATGGTTGCTGTGTATGAGTACATGTGTTTATTGAACTGATTTCTGGCCATAGCTTGATGGGCCCATACAACTCGATTCTTCAAAGGGTGCAAGTAGCCATTCCAAAGGGTAGCCTCATATAAGAACTATTCAAAAATGATTTCAAATGTTATTTTGACAATTTAACAACGAATATGAACACTTCTGCTGTTCAAAATGAATCTCCTCATGGTAATGCATAGATTGGACTATACTTTGATCATGTATAAGTTCTCTTACATGATTAAATATGTATATAGACACAGCTGTTAAAAGCTTAAAACAAAAGTGAGGAACTGTTGTGACGTTTTCACACATCGCCCCATTGCAAATGGGGACCCCTGCTTTTTGCTTTCTAGGGTTTTGTTTTCTAGGTCTTTTAGGGTTTTGTCAGTTAGCCTTTGCATTTTGAGTGTCGCCGAGGGGATCACCTGGATAGTAGGTTCTGCTTGAGTGAGGTCAAGTTGATAAGTGATGAAGTCTGGAATGTCCTGATCCTGAAATTTGGCTAAGTCTGAAAGTCCTGATCCTGAAATTTGGCTAAGTCTGAAAGTCCTGATCCTGAAATTTGGCTGAGTCTGGAATGTCCTGATCCTGAAATTTGACTAAGTCTGGAAACTGAAAATCCTCCAAAAACTAGATTTTGCAATATAGCTCCTGGAGGTCTGAAACCACTCTCAAACATCCTGAAAGTATATATGGAATATAACTTAAAGTATAAGATCCTAACGGAGAGTTCAAAAGGTCAAATTTCGCTCCTGACCCTCAGAGAAGGCCCACAGCGAAAAATCGCTCTTGACCCTCAGAGAGGGCCCACAACGAGATTTTGATTTCCTTTATTTTGCAATGAAAAGAGACCAAGTTTTGATCATAAATGGAAAATAAATGACCTTCTCCACCCACCTGAGGAAGTTTTGGCTAGAAATGATGAAGGACCTTGTTGAAAACAGAAAAATCGCTACGGACCCTCAGAGAGGGCCCACAGCGAGAAATCTTATAAGGATCATTGCAAGCTTTATTTGGTCGATTTGAGAGGTCAAAAGCATGATGAAGGATGGAATGAGCATAGTGAAGTATCCAGACTTGATCAAAGATGATGAATTGAAGGGGTTTTGCCCAAGAAAGGAAAAATCGCTACGGACCCTCACTGAAGGCCCACAGCGATTTTCTTTGTGTGCACATTTTTGGACATTTCTTGGACATGAATTTTTATTCATAGCAAAGAACAAGATGATATCTTCCTTGGCAAAGTGATTTTTAGGCAAAAATTGAAGCATTTTTGTCCAGGTAGCAAAAATCGCTACGGACCCTCAGAGAGGGCCCACAGCGAGATTTTCAAAAATGCATTATTCTTGCAGGATCAAAGTGATTTCATGATTGGAGGGGATGAAGGAAAGCATGTTCTATCCGTTGAATATAATTTGGAAGATCAACACAAGAAGAAATCAACCCAGAATCAAAAAATCGCTACGGACCCTCACTAAAGGCCCAAAGCGAGAAATCGCTCCGGACCCTCAGAGAAGGCCCAAAGCGAGAAACCTAAAATGGGAGATTTTCATCCAAGTTTGAGGAAAGCTAAGGTTAGGCATGGGTTTGAAACGATGTTTGAAAAGCCTTGAAGTGAAAAGAAATCGTTGAGAATCAATATTTTGAAGGCAATTCAAAAAATCGCTACGGACCCTCAGAGAGGGCCCATAGCGATTTTCCAGTTTTCTCTCCTTGGTTTGAAGAATTGAGATAAAATCTTGCTTGGAAAGGAGGAGGACGTGATGTGTCATGCCTTGGAGGTGATTTGAAGATTAAAAGATGAAGAAATTTGCCTAGAACCAAAAAATCGCTACGGACCCTCAGTGAAGGCCCACAGCGAGATTTTCAAAAATTGTATGTTTTCTTCAAAATGGTGCTAAGGCAAGGTTTGGACAAGGAGAAAAGACCTCCAAGAGCAGGATGAATATTATTTTGCATTTAAAACTTGATGATTTTGGTCAGAAAATAAAAAATCGCTCTGGACCCTCACTAAAGGCCCACAGCAAAAAATCGCTACGGACCCTCAGAGAGGGCCCATAGTGATATTGTTGAAAATCCTCGTTTTACCTTACAACAACAAAGCGAATTTGGTTGGAGTGGATTAAGGGAAGGCATTGCCAAATGATGAATGAAGTTTTAATGAAAAATGATGAAGAATCAAGCCTAAATTGCAAAAATCGCTACGGACCCTCAGAGAGGGCCCACAGCGAGAAACTTCAAAATCACGCCTTTTCTCCAAAATTGGATTGAGCTAAGTTTACAATTCAGTGGAAGGACCTAGTTGAAATGTCTTGAAGAAATTTTGGAGGTGGAAAAGTGCTAAATTTGAGCAAAAAATGAAAAATCGCTCTTGACCCTCAGTGAAGGTCCAGGGCGAAATCCTCAAGAAGTTTCATTAAGCCTTGTTTTAAAAATTAATATTCTCCAAATTGCATTAGATCGCCAAAATTGCTAATTTTGAGGCATTTGAAAAAATTAAAATTAAATTGGCATTAAATAAAAGACATTTTGGCATTTAATAAATTAATTTTAAGCCTTAAAAAATCAAACTTCTATCTTGGAGGCATTTAAAATTAATTTTTATTAAATTAAAATTAAATGTAAAACGCTCAAGGCCTTATTTTCATTTATTTTGCCAAGTCGGCCCCCCTTTTGGAATTTTATTTATTTTTTAGCCTCTTTTTGCCAAGTTGGCCTAGAGGGAGCAAAGGGGTGAGCGCTCTATATATTGGAGGTGTTTTTTCACAATTCAAATCATTCAATCATTGCTTCAAGTGCGAATTTGGAAGGCTAATTGAAGGTGAGAAATCTGGTTTGCTTGGAGCGATTTTCTTTCAAGTGTTGGAGGCTAGAAGGAAGTGGAGTTGATTCTTGTGAAGGCTAAAGGAGGCGCATTTTATCCAAGGGAGAGCTTTGATCTACATTTTGCCTAGCAAAATCCATTTTTTTTGCATCATTTCTTAGAGTTTAATACTCAAGAGGAGGTATGGCAAAATCATCTTGACACCCTTGTTTAAGGTTTGATTTTTAGACATTTGTTTTGGAAAAATCTAAGTATTGCATGGTTAATTAGGAAATGATAACTCTAGATTTATCATGAAGTTCCTAATTAATATCTTAAATCTTCTTTTTGAGTCTTATTTTCTACCCTTTAATGCTCAAGGACTAATTTTGAAATGTTGTGTAGGTATCAAGATGGCGACTCCAAAGCCCGGAGGATCTACAAGTCGGCAGGTTCTCATCAAAGAAGATCCGGTCCAAGACAAGGATGATCTCCTCCAGCTCAGTATCATCAAAGAAGATCAAGCAAGGATAAGGGCGACCTCCTCCAATCTAGCATCGACAAGGACGACCTTCTTCGGTCAAGTATCATCAGGAATAGCTTCTTCCAATCCAGCATTCCAAGGCGAGGTACATCATCATCCTGCACATCAAAGACAAGAGAAGTCAGAGCAAGGGTTCGTTGAAGAAGCAGATAGTTTCAGAAGAGTTAATTAAAGCTAGCTTCTCAGCAACATCAAATTGGCATCAACCAAGTATCAGACGAGTTGGTATCCCAATCATCACTTCTCTAGTCGAATTGGTCCACCTCAGCATGTCCAGATTCAATGTACCTAACTCATGGGAGGTGGCACAAACTTCGATGTACCTACCCCAGCTATCCATTGGTCGAATTTTCTAGAGAAGACGTGTCCTAAAATGTAATTTTATCATTGGTCAAGCATTAAATGTTATGTAATGGTTGTAACAAACTCTAATTAGGGTTTTCATTATTGAATCTTGGCCATTGATCTCAAATTGATCTTAGCCATCGAATTGTATTGTGGGCACTATATAAGCCCCGACTCTTCATTTTGTAAAGGCAGTTGGAAGCAGTTAGAAGGTAGGGAGTGAATAGTTAGAATAGTGAATTAGTCAGTTGATAGAATAGCAATTAGAGTAGGGTAGAGAGAGAAGGCAAAGATTGTTGCCAAGGTGTTGTTGTAAAAGACTTGTAAAACTTCATTGAAGAAATGGTGAAATTTATGGGTTGATTCAACAATTTGCATGGTCTCTATACTTCTCATGTTTGATTTCATGTTATTAGATGAGTGGAAGAAATGTGTTTGATTGATGGTGAAATTCGTATATCCATACTACTAGCAGTTTGTTGATTGCAGACTTGCCTTGTGTAGTCAACTGGAATCATTCAGCTTAAGCTTAACTTCAATTGTCACTTCTTCATTGATATGCATCAGCCTAATGGTGTCTATGCCTATAGTGATGATTTGAACATCATAAAGCTTTCCTTCGAAGATCGCACTAACCTTGTGGAGATGGTCCTGTGATGTCAAAACAAGACTTAGTTAGAATTTCATCAAAGATCAATCATTGCTCCTACATTCCTTAGTATTAGGATTAGATCCTTTCCTCGCCCTCGTCCTTTTTTCCTTTTTTTTTCGAATCTATGGCAATGAAATCTTGTGTTCCAGCAAATCGGACGTTCAGGTCATTGAGTGTAAGTCCCCCTTGTGATTCCAACAAGATCACATCATACCACAGAGAGCTTATCCACACGTAGAGACCCTACATACAAGAACCTTGAAGTTTCTCCAATTGATCCTTTTCGCGATATCTTCAGCATTTGGAAACTTTATTCAAGAGAGGATAAGGTAGCTTTAGGTATTTTATTCTGTGTTTGGCTGTGTACAAAAAACACATCAACAGGAACCCAGGTTCAAATCCAATGGGCATCTCCTCATGATAATGCAATTATACTTAGTGGTGTATAAAGTACTCTTATACAATTAAATAGAATTTCAATCTCTTGTAATATGCGAAGTTTCAACCATAGTTAGACTACTCGCCGAAAACTCAGCGAGTTAAAAACTCGCAAGTTTTTCTCGCCAGCGAGTAGTAACGCCAATGACTCACAGAAGAAACTTGCTGAGTTTTTGGCGATTTTTTCACAAAAAATCGGCTAAGAGGCCCAAACATGTCAAAAAATTATCTTCTTTTTTTTTCTCAAGTCAGTCTCATTCTCTTCATCAGAATATATACATGAAATAAATATAAAATTTAAGTATAAGTCACATTTGAATATGTTTCATGAATATATTGGCAAAATGTTTGAGAGTGGTTTCAGATCTCTAGGAGTTATAATGCAAATTCTACATTTTGGAAGATCTTTTCAATTTTCAGACTTAGTCAAATTTCAGTAATCAGTAGGCTCCTATCAGCATCAATCTCTCGTTCTCTATCTCACTCATTTTATCTGCCCTGAATTTTAGACCTATCTATCTCCCTATCATTCTTCCTCTATCCCCCTCTCTACCACTCTCCATCTCCCTCTCTCCTCTCTCCCCCAAGATCTAGACCTATCTCTCTACCCCTCTTTCTCACCCTCAAACCCCCGCAAGGGGTGCTACCCTCAACCTAATTTTATTTAGCAAAGGCCTGGTGGCAAGTTGGGGTGGAAATACCCAAATCTCAAAAAAATTGCCCTCTAGAGTCTTATGTCAGCCTTGTAGTTCATCCAGTTGTGAGAGCAATTGGAGCTTGTTTGAAACCATCCACACGAAGAAGAGGAGCAAGTTAGCTCAAAAACGCCTCAATGACCTTGTCTTTATGCAATATAATCTTCAGTTGCGCATAAGGAAGGTAGAGGAAGCACCAGCTGGTCCAATTGATTTGGATGATATAGATCCTTACAGTGATTGGACATTGCAGGAGCAGCCTCCATTGTTTACAGAGGATGACATCAATGATTTGGAGAGGCAGGCTACAGAGGAGGGGGGCGGATTTGGTTTCACATTGGATGACATTGAGGAGGATGAGGAGTTATTGCCAGTGCTAGGTGTAGCTATGGGCAGAGCTACATCCAGGATAGAGGACGAGCCATAGCCTAAGCCAGTCATACTGAGGGAGGAGGCACAATCACGCCCAAAGCAGACTTCTAGGACTAGACCCTCTAGTTCTACCTCTCCCCTAGTTTTTACTAGAGCTGGGAAGAGGAAGATGTAATTGTTTTGATTTATTTACTTTTAGTTCTACAAAAACCATTTACTACTTTTCTTCCAACCATCAGCATTCCTCATGAGGATGTGATTTTCTACCCACTTTGCGTTTAAATATATCTAGATTCGTCTTGTTTCTTTAGTGTTCTCATTTTTTGACTCATGGGATGCATCTTCTCATTGAATTTTGCAAAAAAAATGCATTTCTAATTAAATTAAAGCAATTTTTTAAGTTCCTGAGTTTTTTGCCGAGTATTGGCCGAGTTTTTTTCTCGAGCCTTGGCGAGTTTTTGGTTTTGGCAAGTAGTTCAACCATGGTTTTGAATAGAACCCTCCACAAGAACAAATTTAACAAATCACATCAAAAACGTAGCAGTCGAATCACAATTTGATTTGTTTTTGTGTACATGCAATAATGAATGCATCACCCTTCATGGCAGTGAATCGAATTGAGTGCTTACAAATAATCCTATGTAAAGTTTGCAAGATCCTAACTATCTGATTACAAGCAGCAGTCTGCAAAAAATCTTAACAGCAATACAAGTATAATTGAGACACTATTCAGATGTCAATATGACAATTCGAGCTATCTAACCTTAAGTCTTCTAATAAACACAAGGCTATTCTCTGGTCTGGGAGAAGCCATTCAGTTTTGCTCGGGCCCTATCCTTCTCTAGCCATGTGACACTGATTATTAAAATAGATATTGTTTCTTACTCTTATATCTTAACTTTAGGAAGTTAGTGATCTAATATTTCTTAATATGTACACGCTATTGCAAAAACTTTAACATAGAGAATGATTATCAAGATTCAATATTAAACTGAGGAGCAAAAGTCTCCTTAAATAAGAGTTACAACAACTTTATCTGTAAAGGATAAGAGCACCAACTAATAAAGAGAAGGAAAAGAATGACAACTAAAATAATAAAGAATATTCCTAAAGTCTATCCTAAAGAAGTAATTGACTATTATACAGTAAATATTACAATATTACTTTAATACCCTCTTTTAGTGGTCAATCTACTAACTACACCAAGTTTATCCCAAAATTCTACAAATTTGTCAAGACTCAAGCACTTGGTAAGAAAAATGACAATGAAGCTCCACATGTTTAGTGCGCTCATGGAAAATTGGATTCTTGGCAAGAATTAACACCCCTTGATTTTCACAAAACAAGGGTGAAGGCCCTTTTTGAGACATTTTCATGTCTGAAATCATCCTTAAAGCCATAGTGTATTACATGTTATTTTTACCGTTCCTCAATATGCTACTTTTATGGGGGAAAAAGCAGCGTTACCCGGAAACACGTTTCCGACCTAAAGGTACACGTTCTGGAGATGGAAACGGTTTTGGGGACTTGGGGATGGACGAAAACATTTCCAAGCCATCCCCGATCCCCAAAAATTTTCAGAAACCGTCCCGAAAACTCGGAAATGGTCAACCTTTTTTTCGGGGACCATTGATCGTCCCCAAGACAACACGGGACACCCAAGCCGTCCCATGACCGTCCTCGGGATAGATGGTTGTTTCTGATGGTACGCACAATTAAAAAACAATTTTATTTTTTTTAATTATTAATGAAAGCAATTAATTTTTTTTTTTTGAAAATTGTGATAGAAAGCGATTAAATTTTTTTATTTTTAATAATTATTAATATCGAAAGAAACCGAGCAATTAAATTTTTTTAATTTCACATAGCTATCGATACCATATTATTGATATCGATATAATATTATATGGATATCACATAATATCGATATCAATATATGATATTGATATTATTACATCGATATCATGTGATATCCATATAATATTATATCGATATCATATGATATCGATAAAAGTCATATTCAGTTTAAAAAAATAAATTAAAAAAAACATTGGCGGAGCTTTCACGGCAGCGCTTGGCAAGGGAAGAAATACAGAATTGGTGAAGACATGAAGTGTGAAAGGCAAAAGGGTTTTTTCATTTTGATTTTGGTTTGAGCAAGGAAAAATAAGGAAAAAGAAGACTATGAAGTGTGAACTGTGAATTTTATTGCTCAGGCACCTAGGGTTTGAAGAAAAGAAAGAAAATTTACGATTGTTATTATGTTGCTATGATGAATGTTTACTTTGTTACATGTTATATAAATTTCAGATTTCCCTATATATATATATATAGCCGTCCCCTGTTCCGAGAAAAAAAAAATGTCCCGGAAACCTATTTCCTCATCCCCCGTCCCGGAAACTAAGGGTAACATAGGGAAAAAGCTATTGCTTACTACTTCTTGCTGGCCCATGTGACTGTATTCATGCCAAGATTGAAAACATATCCAAAATTTGATTTATATCATCAATAGAACCTACCCAATTTGAACCCATGAACGCAACCAGCCTACGATCTTTACTTCTGTTGTACAAAATACCAAAGTCAAGTTTCCCTTTCACATATCGCAACACCTGCTATGCTACAACCCAAAGTTTTGCCTTTCGTGTTGTCATGAATCTACAAATGTAACTCACAACATGGCTCAAATCAAGTCTAATTGCTATCAGATAGATAAGGCTGCTCACTAGTTGCCTAAATGTTGACTCATTTATTACCTTTAAGTCTATTTTGGTTAAAAACTCTGGCCATTTCTCCATAGGTGTAGATGAGGTTTTGCAATTTGTCATTTTAAACTTGTTGAGCAAACTCCTAGCATATTTAGATTGAGAAATAAAGAAGTCACCACCTATTTGCAAACTTCTACACCTAGGCACTAATGTAGAAGGCCTAAGTCAATCATGTCAAAAGCCTTACTCAAATTAAATTTGATTTGTTCAATCAAATGTACCTCACTACCTATAATGATGATATCATCTACATAAATGACTAGTAGAATGAGCTTATTGTCTAGACTTGTGATGTATAGTTTTGGATATGAAAGACTTCTCTGGAAATCCTATTGAACCAAAAAATTCTCAATTTTAACATACCATGCCTTGGATGCTTGCTTCATGTAATGTCCCCACTTCTCTAGTTGCCATCCAGATGCTTAGATTCACCTGTTACCCATCTCCACAGGTGAAATTCAGTGTTGGGAGATGATTGGTTAGCCAAAGGGGACATTTACTAGACATAATTTGCTTTGGTGAATCATTAATCATAAAAGTTTATAATTTATGTTATAAAGTTACTTTTTCTAAATTTGGAAAAAGTAAATTTAAGTGACTTATAAGTTACTTTATATTTTATAAATGACTTTATGACTTTTCCCATGGCACGAATGACTTTTCCCTAGGTGAAAAAGTAATTTATTAAAAAGGTGGTCAATGTTAATGTGTTGAAGAACCTTGAGCAGATCGAACTTATGGGAGAGGAAAGATTCCATTGGAATCTTAATTGGATGCCTTTAGGGGTTCGATTTGGGAGAGGAAGGCATAAGTGTGATTTGGAATCATTATGGAGCATTTTTTTGGTGGTTAATTTTATTGATTTTGCTCTGCAACATTCTACCATAGCAGTCTCAGCAGCTTGGAGGCCCAAATTGAGGACGAAAACCCTTGGTTCAGGCAGGTTGGACGATACCCCAACCAATAATCTCACTTCAGCACTCAAAAATAATTGTTTCAGACCAAATTGAGGGTTGATTTATTCAGTTGTGTGGATCAGAATTGCAAATTTGACAGCAAATCTCAGCTATTGCAGCAAGGAATAGGTCATTTATGCCAGCCGTACAACTTCCTAGGCCAGTTGTACCAGTTTTCTTGCCTGGGAATTCATAAAAATAAACTTAAGGGTTTTAACTTGTGATTTTTTCAAAATTGCATGGACACGGATACGGTATCCGATACGGATACGGCTATTTTTTAAGACCCCCAATATGTATACGGCTGGACACGTCATTAATAAAAAACACATACACACATATTTAACACAATTTTCTAAGTTATTCGAGGAGATTTTCATTACTTCAAAAGCAATATAGATACATAATTAATACATAAATAATGATAAGTAGATTTAACATTTTACAATATGCAAAAATAGAAGAGTTGCATTGGAAGATAACCCAAAAAATGGGTCACTGAAATAGAAAAACATTTCATTTGTCTTTCTCATTTGGTGTAGGTTTTGTTAATACCATTTTTTTTTTAAAATGCGTTAATGAAGTTTTTTAAAATTAAATTTAGGAAGATTTACGTCAATTTTGTTTAAAAATCAAATCACATTAGTATTTAGCATGGTTGGAAATCAAGTATTTTGGGCATGCGTGGGTACAATATTCGACATGTATCTGGGCTGTATCGAATACATATCCGTTTCAGAAACAGGAACGGATACGGGGAAACACGTTCCCGGGGAGGAACAAAGGAGTTTCCGGCAACTCTGGATTTTTTGTACAAATCTCATTGTCAGCAGTAGGAATAAAGATTGGAATCATTCTTTCAGGCTTATGATGTCACTGGAGAGAGATATGAGCAAATCAATGTGGAAAATTGTCCATTTTCAGTGAAGTCTTTTGGGGGTTTTAAGGAAAAAGTAGCAGTTTGGCCTATTTATTTAGATTTGTTTTTGGTACTTATTATTTAGAGGAATAAAACTCATTGGAGCAGTTAGGGCTCATTGCTAGCTCCTGTAGCAGCACCTGGACTCATTTAAGCTAATAAAGAAGCCCTCCAGGCAAGGTGTTGGACCTCTGGTAGGCCAGTTTTGGCACATCTTTGATGAATTCTATTATTTATTGGCTTTTGATAATTGCTGTTAGAAAATCATTAAATCTGAAATTTAATTTCAGTCATTAGTTCATGTTTGTTATTGTTTTCCAATTGCATTATCTAAATTTCAAGGCATATATACATTGCAAAAACACAAAAAAAAACATAAAACCACAAACAAACATACAAAACCATTTTTTTCTCCCGCTGGCCAAAGAATTCAAAATCAGAAAACTAAGTCGGATTGCTACATTCAGTAGTCAGCATCTTTCGGTGGTATCAAAGCGATGATCATGCCAACCTGGGGGTCATCAGAGTAATTCTATGCATCGGGGCAGATTTGGTACCTATAGATATTACACACGCAAGAGACCTAGAGTGGACTTGAATTTTGTCACGAAACCACCCTTCGAGGCTAATATGGGTGATATACTAGAAGGACACAGGAGCCCACCCAGACAGGAGAGACAGGCACCAATCAATCCTGATGAGATTATGAGCTTGGGTGAATCACAACCAAGGATTGTTCAGGCAATTAACAGGTTACAAGACACACCGGACAAGATGGATCTTGGAAATCACAGGGGAAGGCGCAAGAGCCGTAGCAGGACAGTTTTAGCTGCAGGGAGTCGTGGCAGTAGTAGAACCCCATCTTCCCTGGATAGCGCATCCATCTCACTCCAAAGAGATAGGACCCAGACAAGGACAGTTGATAGGCCTATGCTCCCTCAGTTCACTCTTAGAGATGAACCACCCTTGGCTGAACCACAGAATGGAATCACTTTCCAGGATACAATTATGGCTACCAGCGATGAGTGGGCATGACTACCAACACATGTCAGAGATGCCTTTCCGTTGCATCAATATTGTATGCAACATCGTGATTCTATGATGGGACAAAATGACAGGGGATTCAGACAGCTGTGGAACAATGATCTGAAGAAAGCTACTGATTAGATGACTTTATCCACTTTTGATGGCAATGGCTCCACTAGTGCATGAGCGTGGGTCCATAAGCTGGACATATACCTATACTTGAAACCCATGGCTGAAAATGAAGCCATTCAGTTTGCTGTCCTGCATTTGGAGGGTGTCGCATATGATTGGTGGCACCATGGATTGGTCACTCAGAATCATGCCTTTATTCAATCATAAGCAAAGTTCACTCAGAGACTGATTTCCAGGTTTGATAGGAAAGATGTAGAACTTTACTACAAGGATTTAGCTCTCCTGAAATAGTCGAGACATGTGGAAACATATATTAATGAATTTCAACATATAGCAGTGATGGTGCCAAAGATGCCTAATAGGAGGGTACTTATGCTTTTCATAGAGGGATTTCATGAGAGATATCGTGGTTTAGTCAAGGCTCTGAAGCCTAAGACTCTGCTCGAGGCTATACAGCTCACTTTGGACTTGGACACCACACCTCCATTGTCCACTTTTCAACAAAACAAAAACTTTCCCAGGAACTCCAAACCCTTCTAAAAGCCTTTCAATCTGCAGAAGGGTAACACATCTTCTCCTAAAATTGATCAGGAGTCTAGAAATGAATTGAGGAGAAAGAAACTGTGTTTTACTTGTAAGGAACCTTGAGAACCGGGTCACAGATGCCTTGGCAAAGGCAAAGCCCATCTCATTGAGGTGAGCTCAAACGTGGAGGATGAGAACATACAGACACCGATGATGAGGGAGTGCATACTGAGCCACCACAGATAGAGCTTGATTCTACTGATGCATAAGCTACAGCCAATGTCACCATGGCCACTCTCTCAAGTTATCCTAAGTTCCACGCCTTCAGATTGAAGGGAACTATTCAGGGGCAGCGTGTAGTGTGTTTAGTAGATACTAGAGCAACCCATAATTTTATTGATTAGCACATGGTAGAGAAACGTGGGTTACAGACAAAGAAATTTTCAGGATTTGGTGTGAAGGTTGCAGATGGTGCAGTGTTGGGATGTACCAGGAGGATTCCTCAGCTCAGTATCCAAATGGGAGACTACACTTTGACAGATGATTTTTATGTTTTGCCATTAAAGGACTATGATGCAGTTATTGGTATGCAATGGTTACAGGGGATTCACAGATATGTCATTGATCACCATAGGATGCAGTTGGAGTTCTTAGTTGATGGTAAGAAGAGAATATTGAGGGCATTGTCAGATGGAGGCCCCAAGGAGGTTTCTTCCCACAGGATGGAGACTATTATCAGGCACAGAGATATCCTTTGGGCTACATAGTGTTTTATTTCATCTAAAGCACCTTCATCTCAGGATGGCAAAACTCATCACATTGATATACAACAGATTTTAGATAAACATAGGGTGGTGTTTGGTGATATACCACCTGGTGTACCGCCTGATAGAGGCTTTGAGCATGTGATAGAATTAGAGGAAGGGGCAAAACCTATCACCCCCTACCGCCATCCTAAGGCCTACAGAGATGAGATAGAGAAGACGATTAGGGAATTTCTGGACATGGGATTCATTAGACTGAGTTCTAGTCCCTTTGCTTCTTCAGTTGTGTTGCTAAAGAAGAAGGATGGGACCTTACACATGTGTATTGACTACCGTGCACTTAATAAGAAAACCAATAAGAACTGGTATCCCATTTCTCACATTGATGAGCTTCATGGTGCAGTTTATTTTTCGAAGATTGATCTTCGATCAGGGTATCATCAGATTAAGGTGTGAGAGTCTAATATTCACAAAACAACCTTCAGGTGCCATTACGGTCATTATGAGTTCTTAGTGATGCCTTTCAGTCTCACTAACGTCCCTACTACATTTCAGTCATGTATGAACCACATTTAATAAGCATCTGCGTAAGTTTGTGTTGGTATTTTTTTATGATATTTTGATTTACAGCAAATCATGGGAGGAATATCTAAGGCACTTAGATGAGGTGTTGAGAATTATGGAATCTAAGTCTTTGTATGCTAAGGTGTCCAAATGTGAATTTGGGCTCACTACTATTTTATACTTGGGTCATGTGATAGGAGTTGATGGAGTCAAAGTTCATCAGGAAAAGATCCAAGCTATTCTTGATTGGCCACCTCCCAAGAACATTTCAGATTTGCATGGTTTTCTTGGATTATGCTTATTATAGGAGGTTTGTTAGAGGTTATTCTCAGCTTGCAGCACCTTTGACAGATCTCACCAGGAAGGGGGCTTTCAGATGGACTCAGGAGGCACAAGAGGTATTTGATAGGCTTAAGCAGGTGATGAGAACTTGCCCTGTGTTGGCACTTCTTGATTTCACCCAACCTTTTGTGCTTGACTGTGATGCTTCGGGAGAAGGTGTGGGTGTCGTACTTATGCAAAATCATTATCCTATTGTGTATGAGAGTAGAAAACTGAAGGACAATGAAAAATTATACTCTACCTATGATAAAGAAATGTTGGCTATTATGCATTCTCTCACAAAATTCAGACAGTATTTAGTGGGAAGGAAATTCATTGTTAAAACTGATCATAACAGCCTTAAGTCCTTTTTAGAACATAAAGATCTCCATGAAAGGCAGTGAAAATGGGTCAGTAAGATCCAAACATATGATTTTGACATTGAATATGTCAAAGGGAAAAAGAATGTAGCTGCTGATGCATTATCTAGGAAGCCTTCTATTGCTGCTCTTTGTTCATTGAGTGAGATTTCAGCTGATTGGAAATCTCAACTCTTGGTAGAATATCCCAAAAAACAGCATGCATGTGAAATTATGGATGGGATCATTCAGGATGGCAGGTACACATTTGTGGATGATGTGATTTACTACAAGGGAAGAATATATTTGGTTCCGGAATCTAAACTAAAAAATCAGATTTTACATGCTTTTCATGACACTCCTGTAGCAAGGCATCAAGGGTATGGTAAGACTTACAGGCAGATTAGAGAGAGGTTCTCCTGGAAGGGCTTCAAAGATGATGTTTTACAGCATGTAAAAGAATGTATTACTTGCCAACAAAATAAAACTGAAAATATATACCCTGCTGGTCTGCTGCAACCATTACCCATTCCGGAGCAAAAGTGGAAAAGAATTTCGATGGATTCTATCACTGGACTTCCCAAGGTGCAGGGGAAAGATTGCATATATGTAGTAGTGGACAGGTTGACAAAATATGCTCATTTCTTTACCATAGCAGCAGATTGTACAACTTCACAGGTTGCTGATCTATTTTTCAGAGAGGTATTTCAGCTCCATGGTCTTCCAAAGACCATTGTTAGTGACCATGACAACAGGGTAATGAGTTATTTTTGGCAGGGGTTGTTTAGACTCACTGGCACAGAGTTGACACCTAGCACCAGCTACCATCCTCAGACTGATGGCCAGACTGAGATTGTGAATAAGTGGATTGAGAGGTATTTACACAACTATGTGTCAGGACAGCAACGTACGTGGGTTCGTTGATTGTATTTGGGAGAGTTTTGCTACAACACGACACATCATATGTCTATTGATATGTCTCCTTTTTGTGCACTATATGGTTATGATGCTATGACATTTATGGATTTGGCACTTGGAGATAGTAGAGCACCATTGGCACAGGATTGGCTTCAGGAAAGCCAAGACATTCTTAAGGCACTTAAGGAGAACATTCAGTGAGCCCAGAATCAGCAGAAGCTATATGCTGATCGCCATAGGATTGAGAAATCATTTGAGGTTGGAGACATGGTGTTCCTGCGCCTCCAACCTTACCGGCAGAGTTCTATGAAGATGAGTGGGGCAAAGAAGCTCAAGCCCCGATTCTATGGTCAGTACTGTGTTTTGAGGAGAGTTGGGGAAGTGGCATATGAGATTGAGCTACCACTAGAGAGCAGGATTCATAATGTCTTTCATATATCTTGCCTCAAGAAGGCAATTGGACAGGGCACAGTGACTTCTTCAGTGTTACCTCCTTTGGATGAGGAAGGTAAGTTGGTTATGGTTCCAGTTGAGATCCTGGATAGGCGTGAAAGGACATTGAGGAACAAAGTGATCAGAGAATATTTGATTAGATGGAAGGATATGCCCATAGAGGATGACACTTCGGAAGGAGAAGCTATTCTACAACATCTAGCTCTTCAGTTGCTTGAGGACAAGCAATCCTGGGAAGGGAGGACTGTAATGTCCCCACTTCTCTAGTTGCCATCCAGATGCTTAGATTCACCTGTTACCCATCTCCACAGGTGAAATTCAGTGTTGGGAGATGATTGGTTAGCCAAAGGGGACACTTACTAGACATAATTTGCTTTGGTGAATCATTAATCATAAAAGTTTATAATTTATGTTATAAAGTTACTTTTTCTAAATTTGGAAAAAGTAAATTTAAGTGACTTATAAGTTACTTTATATTTTAATAAATGACTTTGACTTTTCCCATGGCACGAATGACTTTTCCCTAGGTGAAAAAGTAATTTATTAAAAAGGTGGTCAATGTTAATGTGTTGAAGACCCTTGAGCAGATCGAATTTATGGGAGAGGAAAGATTCCATTGTAATCTTAATTGGATGCCTTTAGGGGTTCGATTTGGGAGAGGAAGGCATAAGTGTGATTTGGAATCATTATGGAGCATTTTTTTGGTGGTTAATTTTATTGATTTTGCTCTGCAACATTCTGCCATAGCAGTCTCAGCAGCTTAGAGGCCCAAATTGCAGACAAAAACCCTTGGTTCAGGCAGGTTGGACGATACCCCAACCAATAATCTCACTTCAGCACTCAAAAAGAATTGTTTCAGACCAAATTGAGGGTCGATTTATTCAGTTTTGTGGATCAGAATTGCAAATTTGACAGCAAAGGACAGATCTGAACATTTGGATCAGCTATTCCAGCAAGGAATAGGTCATTTATGCCAGCCATACCATTTTTCTTGCCACTGAAGGGTTTAACTTGGGATTTTTTGTACAAATCTCATTGTCAGCAGTAGGAATAAAGATTGGAATCATTCTTTCAGGTTTATGATGTCACTGGAGAGAGATATGAGCAAATCAGTGTGGGAAATTGTCCATTTTCAGTGAAGTCTCCTGGGGGTTTGAAGGAAACAGTGGCAGTTTGGTCTATTTATGTTAGATTTGTTTTTGGTAATTATTATTTAGAGAAATAAAACTCATTGGAGCAGTTAGGGCTCATTGCTAGATCCTGTAGCAGCACCTGGACTCATTTAAGCTAATAAAGCAACCCTCCAGGCAAGGCGTTGGACCTCTGGTAGGCCAATTTTGGCATATCTTTGATGAATTCTATTATTTATTGGCTTTTGATAATTGCTGTTAGAAAATCAGTAAATCTGAAATTTAATTTCAGTCATTAGTTCATGTTTGTTATTGTCTTCCAATTGCATTATCTAAATTTCAAGGCATATATACATTGCAAAAACACAACAAAAAAGCATAAAACCACAAACAAACATACAAAACCAATTTTTTCTCCCGCTGGCCAAAGAATTCAAAATCAGAAAACTAAGTCGGATTGCTACATTCAATAGTCAACATCTTTCACTTCAAGCCATTTAGAGTTTTCTTTAGTATGCATACCAGTTGCTTCTTTCCTACAACTTGAAAACCCTAAGGTTGAGACATATACACTTCTTCCTCCAAATCACAATCAAGGCACTTTTTATGTCTATTTAATGGACCTTCCAACCAAATTGTGCTACCATAACTAGAACTAAACGAATGGTGCTTATCTTTTCTATAGGAGCAAAGGTCTCCTCACAATCAATACCTTCTCTTTGTGAGAACACTTTTGCGAGCTACCATGCTTTGTACTTGCCAACTGTAAAACCAACTTTGTACTCGATTTTGTACACCCATTTGGAGCCAATATATTTCTTCCCTCATGGAAGATCTGAAAGAACCCAAGTCTTATTTTTCATAGGACTCCTATTTGGTTTCCATGCCTTTTCACATTCAAGTTTACCTTCTGCTTCCTCTAAACACCTTTGGCTTGTAAATTTCCTAGAAATTAGCCATAAGAGCAAAGATAATTATGTATGTTCTTGCTCTTACCACTAATGATCTACCCTCAATCATTTCATCATCCCAAACATCACCAACGATGCTTTCCCGCTACTTGAATCTCTTTTTAGAAACCTCTCCATCCAAAACAATGTTGCCATCATGACTTGGGCTGCCTGTTTCTATCATTTGGATGTTGATCTAGGTTCTCCTCAGGAAAATCTTCTAGTACTCCTATCCACTTGGGAGATTCCACATGCGCAAAATGAGATTTTTCATGCTTTGAATCATCCTAGCTCCCCCCTTCAATTGGAGCTAATGGAAGCTGGACACCTAAATATTTAGCCTTGATAGCTTGATCTTCAGTAATCTTGATCTCGAAAGAGAACTAAAAGAGCAACTTCTTCATTGATCACAACATCCTTGTTGAATCTCAAGTGGTCAATGTCAACATAAATCACCCGGTAGACTTTATGATTGGAATCTGTAAGCATCAACTTGTTGATCTTCAAGTTCAACTTGGTTCCTTTTGCATCTAGAATCCAAACATATGCAATAGAACAAAAGACCTTCAGATGAATCACTTTCGATTTCCACCTCGACCAAGCTTCCTTTGGTGTCTTCTCCTTCAATACCTATGTCAAAGACCTATTGAGACGATAACTAGAATGTAAACTACCTCAACCCAAAACTTCTTGGGAACACCCCTGTTCTCCAACATACACTGAATCCTCACTATAACTATATGATTCCTTCGATCAACTACTCTCATTTGTTGTGGAGTATAAGGTGTTGTGTAATGCCTCTTGATTTCATGTTAAGCACAAAAGTTACTAAATTCATTTGAACAGGATTCACCCCCATTATCAAATCTAAAAGTTGTGATGTCACATCCTAACTCTTTCTCAATTAACAATTTGACTTTTGGAGTTTCTTAAACGCATCTAATTTTGACTTCAAGAAAAACACCAACATTTTCCTACTTAAATCATCAAGAAAAGAAAGTACCCAACATCAATGATAAATGTTGAATTAATTGGTCCACAAACATCTACATGAACCAACTGTAGAACTCTCGAATCTTGTCTATTTGAAAAAGGAGTTCTTTTTTGCTTCCTTGCTTGGCAAACTCCACAAACACGCTATATTTGTTGTTGTATATCAAGTCTCAACTCTCAAGCGAATTGAGAGAGTTAGCTTAGGTTGAGGTACCCCTACTATTGATGCCATAGTGTACTAATATTTGATGCACTCTTGGCTGCCAATGCATGCTCTTGAACATCTCCAGTATCAACAAGCCAATACAATCCATGATCTTCAATACCAATAGCAAAGGTTTTCTTGGATTCCTTGTCAATAATATAGCATTTGTGTTTGCTAAATATGACATCTAAATTCGATAATGGTGCATAATATGACTCGGAAAGAGATAATTGAGCTCCATTCCCAATACATAGTATGCATTGAGAAAAATAGGATTTTTCCCTCCAAAAAGGATTTACACATTCCCTCTACCAACAATTGTGTACTCCTTACCACCACCTAAGATCACTTAATCTGAGCAAGCCGTGTACTCTGTAACCCAATATTTAATGTGGGGAAATGTCAAGATGCTCTAGAATCAATGTACCACATTAAAGAATTTGACCGATTTGCTAGTCATTTGGCCATGAAAACATAGAAGGCTAAATCCTACTTAGAATGCTTTATGACATGGGCCTTTGGTGAAGGCCCTCCCTAGCTGGATTTATTTTCAACCAACCTATCTTCCTATAGTGCTTATTCATATGACCAAGCTTGCCACAATAGTGACATGAAATATTTTCCAAATTCTTTGAAGTATCCTCATTATTCCCTTGTCCTTTATTTTAAGTCCACTTGCCTTTTCCATACACAATGTAAAACTGCTAATACAAAACTGCTTCTCCCATATGTCCTAGTGCAAGAGCTTGTTGCACAAGTATTCAAACTTCAATTCTAACACTGGAATATATGATGTTGAATGTCTCAATAAAATGTTCATATGTCCATGGTAAGTTTTTCAACATTATAACCACCATATCTCCTTCCAGCATGTGATCTATGGTTTGCAATTGATCACAAATGTCTTTGATCTTCATCAAATGTTCCTACAAAGACATCTTCTCATCTATCATCAATAAGAAAAGCCTATTTTTCAAGAAGGCCCTACCTTTATCTGACATCTCACGTAGATCTCATAGGTGCTTCCAAATCTCCTTAGAGGTTTTGTCTATTTGAAGTTTGAACCTCCAAAAGAATCTCATCTATAACCGATAACTTGATCAACATGACGGATTCTTGACCACACTCATCAAACTTGTCTTGTTTTTACTCATAACCATAAGTCGATTGTTAGTGCCAAGGACAATCTTATTGAAGCATTTGTACTCAAAGATCATGATCATGCATTGTTTCAAGTGTTATAGTTCTTGCCAGAATGAGAAAAACAATGGCTGCCTTCCAACATTATGTTGGGTAATGAAGCAATCCTTCCTACAATTTGAAATTACAGAAAAAATATTGAAAGCTTTTGCTATTTTTAAAAAAGACCAAAATTATTTTAGGAAAAAATTTGAAACCCAGCAGAATAGCAGAAAATACCTGGATTTTTTTAAAAATTACCAAAACATTCCACAATTTTTGAAAAATCATTCAAAATCCTACATAACATGGCTTTTGACAGCCCAAAACAAGCATGACCCTAAAAACTTGTGTGACCTAGGAAAATGAAAAAACAAAATGTCATGCAAACTTAAGAAAAAGCCTAGCAGTCATGATTTTTCAAAAAAGGCACAATTTATGTTGAAAAATGCTACACATGTTGTGAAAACACATGATTTTTTTCAAATAAAAATCCAACGAGAATTTCGGACCTGCGATTTTCAGAAAACATGCCCAAAATAGCTCTGTACAATTTCATGTGTGGCACTTTTGTGTCACAAACATTCCTTGAACTGTCATAGCCGACAACTGTCTCTAGGCCTTCACGTGTTGTCAAATCCCAAAGCTCGACTTGGGCTTTGATACCATATTATAAAAACTATAACCCAGAGAATGTTTACCAAGATATTTAGCACTAAACTGAGGAGCAAAAGTTTCCTTAAATAAGAGTTACAAAGGCTTTATCCTTAAGGATAAGAGCAACAATAATAAAGCAAAGGATAAGAACAAGTAAAAGAATAAAGAATATTCCTAGAGTATATCCTTAAGACTTAATTAACCATTATAAACTAAATATTACAACATTACTTTAATAGTGGCACCATTTGTTGCCCTGCCCCAAATCATCTCTTAATAAACTCCAACCTGATTTTTATTTAGTTTTAACAAGTATCTGCCAAGAAAGTCCTCTAGAATCCACTAGTCCCCATGAACTAATAGCGTTAAGTCTGTGTCCAAAAAAAATCATTTAGTTATTCACTGTGAACACGGATCAACTATTTTGTTGTGCCATACAAGTGAAATGGTTTCTATATTTTGTTGCATTCTTATTCTCATATTTTACATCGCATTTTTTTCAGTGAATAAACTCTACAAAGGTATTCTATGCCCTCAATATGGTTTTTCTTTTCATTTTTCGTTTGGTGAATGAAGACATTGGAAGTGCTGCTCATGGGAGACTTCAAGATGTTATCTCTGTCACCTAATAGCTATAATATAGTTTGAACTTTGTATTGCCATCGCCAAATAATAATTCTTGTCGGCCAAGCCCAGAAAATGGAAAATATTTTTAGGGTCTAATAAAGTAGTTCAAATGAGGTCCTTGATGATCATCATTGTGTCTATTATTACAACTGAAGTTAGGAGATTGAAGACCAAAGTGGCAGTGTTTATTTAATAAAAATGTTCTATTGTGTTGGATAGTGCTAACTCAACATATCAGATTCTTCCAACTTTTCCCATTGTGTCACAGACAGTACTGGCCAGCATACCAATTAAAATAGCCAAGGATAAAAAGGAGTTCATTTAGTTACCTGTTTGGGCCATCATTTTGTTAAAGGAAGCTAGTGCTAATGAGAATATTATTGGACTACATTTGAGTCCGAGTCCTGTAACACTGATCTCAACTATCACTTTTAAATAGGAATCAACAGTTGAAGTGTCAGAATGATTTACTCAGCAATGGGACCTAGAGTTCATATCACTAAATTTCTCATGATTCCTAGGATGAGATCAGATTTGAGTCACCAAGTTAGACAAGTGAAGCTATCAACAAATTTATGGTAATTAGGGTGCCAGCATACTTCAAAGGACTCAATATGTTTCAAAGCAAAAACATGCTTCAAAATCACACTAGGGAGTTGGGTCAATTTGTTATTTCTGGTTGTGGCTATTCATAGCTGCTGTTTCTGGCGGTTCTATGACCAGACAAACGGCTAAGGAATATTCTTAGGTCGTTTTAGTTAGTTGTTAATTTATTACTTATTTAAATTAGTTTTTGCTTTGAAATACTTTATTTTCTGTTTTTTAAGGACCTTTAAGTGTTTGTGCTTTACAGCATTGATTTTTGGTACAAATTAGTAGTCCCCAAATTTGGGGATTTAGTAACTTGTCAATAAGTGCTTTGAGGACAGGAAGTCCATAATCATAGGTCACAGACTTGGACTCGGAGAGTACTCGGCAAGCACAAAATTTTCAATTTGGCAAAAACTTGGCAACTTAAAAAGTACTAAAATTAAAATCTCTTAAAAATTTCTTTTTTTGTAAAACTCAAATACAAAATATATTAAATTAAAAATTGACAACTTGAAAGAGAAAATGCATGGTTTTATAGCAAAAACATGTGAAAAACACATTTAGCCAGCTTTTTACTTGGATCAACATTTTTACCCATGTTTTTTTGCATCCATAAAATGTTAAAATGCGAGAGTTAAACTTGTGAAAACTCACCTAGCAAAAAAAATAGAGAGTACTCAACAACTCGGATAGTACTCGCAGGGTTTGCAAACTATGTTCATAATTATGGTTGATACTATGCTTATGCTGCTCAATTTGTTGTCCAATTTATGTATTCATTTATTATATATGTAATTTCATGAACTAAATCAAAAGTGGATTATGTAGAGTCAAGATATATATCCAAATAATCATCTAGCTAGGTTGCGACTTTGCATGCAAACTAGCTATTTGATTCTTGAAATCGTATGATGTTGATCTATGCTCTTATTTCTTTGAAATTTTGTTTGCATTATGTTGTTCTTTGTTTTCGCTAGTAAAAATTTCTTTGTTTGTGCATTACTTGTTTCCATTCTTAAAGCCTGAAAATTTCACTTGTGAGAGCGTTGTCACCAATCTCATGCTCACATTTGAGACAAAAAGACAAACAAATAGTTTTTCATTATGAAAAAAATCAGTGTTCCGCCGAGTTTGGGGATGTGGAAACGGGGGGACATGTCTCAGGGATGAGAGTACTTTGGGGCCTAAGTTTGGGAATGGTGGGGGGGGCGGTGGTGGCGGGTGGCAGGGGAGCGGTGCTGAAATAATACATATAGTACTTGAAAAAATAGTTATAAAAATATGTATAATTGTATAAGGAATAAGTAAACTCATTGTAATGATTGCATTGAATTTGAACATTAAGTCATAAGTAGAAAGATTGTGTCGAAGTATCTTAAGAGGATCTAACTCTAAAGACAATAAAAGTTCTAATTATCCCTATCATTTCAGCTGAAGGTATGGAAATAATAGCATAAATCTATTTCAATTTTGTCGTCATGAAAAACGTCTTCATATGTGTAATGACCACTCTAGATGATCTTTTATTTTTTAACAAGCATAAGAACCATGCAAACTGAAACAATGCCATCTCTGCTATTAAGTGTTGATAACGATTACAAGTTGATACAAATGTTGGTACAGGGCAGCATATTGAAATGACACTTTCTAGATTGCCCAAATTGCATGAAACTAGCACCCAATAGAAAACAATAAAGGAAACTATCTTGAAAAGACAGCTGAAATGATCACTATAGGTAGGTGTTGTGACGTATTCACACATCACCCCATTGCAAATGGGGACCCCTGCTTTTTTTGCTTTCTAGGGTTAGTTTCCTTAGTTTGGCCTTTTGGGTCTTGGCTATTAATCTTTGCATTGGAGAGTTGCCAAAGGGCTCATTAGGATAGGAGGGTCTGCTTGAATTGAAGTGGGTCAATGGGTGGTCCAGGTCAAGGTCTTTATTGAAAGCTTCCTCTTGGTTAGGCCTGGGGACTTGTTTCTGGGGTTAAGTCTTGATTGATAGCAAGGGAATCTTTGTACCTTGCCATGAGTCTAAGTGAAAATCCAAGGGTGACCTTGCCTTTAAGACCTATATCATTTAGTCGAGGAAGTGAATTAAGATATGTAAGTAACTGTCATCAAGGATTTTCCCTTTGAAGGTTTGAGTTGGTCAAGTCAATAGATGATGAGTTCTTGTACTCCAGGCATTGATTGGTATAAAATTGACCTATTTTGCCCTTAGAAAACGCCTAGTGATCAAGTCTAGACTTAAAAGTTTGAGCAAAAGGTGAAGAATTTGAGCTAGATTGTTAAATTCACTCTTGACCCTTCCAAAGGGACAGGAGCGAAATCCTCCTTAGCTCCTTTTTGACTCCTATTTTGGACAAAACCTTCACTTTAAGGTGTGGATTGGGAGGAAATTAGCTTGAATTCACCCTTTGGATGCCTTTGAACAAACTTAGACCTGGTAATTTGGAGAAAAGGTCATGAATTTGAGCATTATTGCAAAATTCACTCCTGACCCTTCCAAAGGGTCCAGAGCGAATTTCCTTGGATCTCCTAACTTAGGTCAAAAAGGCTTGCTCCTACGCCTTGACTGAATGAGGAATGACCTATTTATGCCTTGTGAGCGTATTCAAACAAGATTGGATGATGAGAATGTTAGGAATTTGACCAAGATGGCCAATTTCGCTCCTGACCCTTCCAAAGGGTCCAGAGCGAATTTCCTTTGCTCTCCTTGTTTGGGTCAAAATCTTTGGCGTGATTGAGGCAAGGTTGATTCATACATACCTTTGAAGTGAGTTGCAACCAAGTGAGATGAGGAAAGTGCGAAGAATTTAAGCTAAGAAGCAAAATTTCGCTCCTGACCTTTCCAAAGGGTCCAGAGCGAAATTCATCTAAGCTCCTGACCCTTCCAAAGGGTCTAGAGAAAAATCCTTAGAAAGGCCTAATTTCTCACCAAAAGCATTGAGTGGACATCACTTTGAGGGCAAATTGGCTTAAGTATGGAAAGGAAAGGATCAAATTTCAAGTCTAAGGCAAAGCTATAAGTAAAATGAAGTGTGAATTAAGCTTAAAGGAGCAAATTCGCTCCTGACCCTTCCAAACAGAGCGAATTTCTTCAAGAAGCCTTGTACCTTGCGCAAACCTTTGAACTAATCCATTCCCAAGCATTTTTGAAGGCAATTGACTTGATCTTGATAAGGTAAGGGTGGAGAACACAAGTCCAAGGCGAATTGAGTGTGAATAGAGTCTAGAAAAGCAAATTTCGCTCTTGACCCTTCCAAAGCGTCCAGAGCAAAATTCCTAGGACTCCCTATTTCGCCTAACGCACCCAAAAGATCTTGTTTTAAGTTAAATTGAGGGCGAATTGACTTGATGGTGATAGAAGGAGGTTTGAAAAGTTAAGATCAAGGCAAAGAAATGATGAATGGAAGATGAATGGCATCAAAGGAAGAATTTCGCTCCTAACCCTTCCAAAGGGTCCAGAGCGAATTTTCCTAAGACCCTCCCTTTTGCTTCAAAAATGGACCAATTTCATGCCTTGGAACCTCAACTAGGACGTTATCATGCCTTGGAAACAATTGAAGTAAATAAAATGATGAGAAGGTGAAGGATTTGAGTCTAAAGGAGCAAATTTCGCTCCTAACCCTTCCAAAGGGTCCAAAGCGAATTTCACTTAAGCTCCTGACCCTTCCAAAGGGTCCAGAGCGAATTCTCTTGAAACCTCCTTTTGCTCTCAATTTTGTATCAAGCCTAACGTTGATTGAGGTTGATTGAACTTAGAGGCATCCTAAGGCATGCATTTGAGTGAGTTGTGGTCACAAAGTCTGAAGAATTTGTCCAAAAATGCCAATTTCGCTCCTAACCCTTCCATAGGGACCAAAGCGAAATTCCTATGAGGTCTAGTGTTTTGCCTAGGTCCTTGGGCGAAACCTATTCTTAAGCATTTTTGGAGGCGAATGATTTGATCTTGGTAAGGTAAGGTTGAAAGTGAAGTCTATGTAAGGTAAATTGAGCAACTTTGTCAAATTTTGCTCATGACCCTTCCAAAGGGTCCAAAGCGACTTTCATTATAGGTCCTGTCCTTGGAGAGGGTCCAGAGCGAAATTAATCCTAATGCCTTCTTGTTGATGATTTAAGGTAAGAAATGCTATGTTAGAATGAATATATTATGTATACTTAATCATCTTTTGTTTGTTCTGCAGATCAACAAGACCAAGTTGGAGGAAGATCACGCGAGGACAAGGAGGACTTCTTCAAGCTTCATCCACATTAAGGATGCCTTAGATGCATGAACAGGTACCCAAGGTGTTGCTAAAATCAAAGGACTTCAAGTGTTAGAACTATCGTCAAGGACCACATTCTACCACATTAAGAGATCACAAAATGTCAGAGGAAGGATCATATAAATATTTCAAGGCGATATGAGCTACCAGAGGAGGAGTGACTTGACTGTGAAGAGGCCTCATCAAGCACAGGAGAGCCAAGGAAAGGTACACCATTCATCAGGTACATCAAGGACGAAGGAGGATCAACCAAGGTCAGTGCAAGGGTACGTTGAAGAAGCAGATAGTTTCAGAAGAGTTAATCAAAGTTAGCTTCTCAGCATCACCAAATTGAGTATCAAAAGAGATACGAGCAAGTCCCAGACAAGGTAGCATCCTAGTCAATATTCCTCCAATTTGAAGGCTCCACCTCAGCATGTCCAGATTCAGTGAACCACGCTTGCACAAAGGCACATACTTCGATGTACCTGTTGACGTGTTTTTTATGACAGCGTCTAACACATAATAAAGTTGCCTAACGGTCACTTCACTCTCTCTTGATCAAAGTACGATTGCATGCTAAGATTGCAAGAAGTTCAAACAATCGACTCCGAGGTTCCTTTATGCTATGGACGTGACTCAGTTGGCTAATGTGATTGCTGGTAATCCAAGGGGCCTTACATTTGCATCATTCCTTCACCTCTTTGTTGTGGCTCGAACTCCATCATCGGATATGGCAATTCTGCGATGCTATTGCTTCGAACGGACTAAAATGAACTGAAAGAAAAGGGAAAGGGTTCAGAAGGATCTAAATCTACTCCTAAGGGCAGTGATAACAATGGATAGTGCTTTGGTGGACAAATTCCAAATAAACCAAGCTCTGCTTCGCCAAGTTCAACTACAACTCCGCAAGAACCGGTGCAATCTTCTGAGGATATGGAAGGATTTTCAAATTGAGAAAGTGCATTTGAATACCCAAAACGGCGCAATCCAAACGACTGTCCACAACTGAACTTAGCATAAGTTTAGTGGCTCAGGCTAACTTTACACTGCAACTTACAATCAGCAAGATACAAAAAGTGTGAACCATGGAAATTCATCAGACACCATTACATTCTCCATTGAAATCAAAGCACTTTACTATTTCTAATCTAAGTGAGGAAGGTGAAACCATGCAAGTTTCGAAAAAATAACTCAAGTGGACACCATCAGAGAACAATGTTTCACTATTATTTTCTCAAAAACTTATAGCAACAATTTCATACAAAGCTCCCCCCTTTTACAAATGAGGGGGGTCACCCCTTATATAGGCTTCAAGCCCTAGCTACATGCAAAACCCTAATTAGGGTTTCCCCTAAAAGATTCTCCACTCAAGATGCAACAAGGTGGGAATCTCCAATTAATAACCCATCATGCCCATATACAATTAATTCAAAAGTACCCAAAATAGCATCCATTGTGCATTAAATGCACCACCTCCTTCAAATTCGCCCAACATGCGTTGAATATTCATCCATGCAAAAATCACCCCATTATGTCATAAATGATCCATCATTTCCACATGCGGCGGCTGCATGCAAAAGGAATCTGCCATAAATTCAACATGCAATGACCAGGTCGCCATTTGGTCAAATATTCCGGTAATGAATGCGCCACTCTACTACCACGTGTTCAATAGATCCTCGCCATGCAAGTGGACCCCGCCGTCATATATCCGCTCCTGCACATCTAGAATTGTTGGAGAGGGAAAATTCGATTCAGGAAGAGTTTTCCTGAAGTCTCTTCAACTTTCCTTGCTCAAAGAAGGTTTTTTCATCAATTCTGCACATTTCCTATTTTTTAGGAAAATTTCCAAATTAGGGTTCCGCGGTCCAGGAGAGAGAAAATTCTCCTACGAATCCAAATCTGTAAAACTTTTGAAATTTGGATGTGATTTGATGCCCGAGAATGGATTTTTCAAATTTTTCCCTGGGGGGAAATTTCTTGTTCAGTTCATCCTTGATTCCTTCCTTGCCTTAGAAATTTTATGTTCAATTCATCCTTGGGTGTATTTCTTCCTTGCTTGGAATATTGTCCAGAAGGAAGGAATTTCCAATACTTAGCCAAATTTTCATCTTTCCTGGAATTCTGTCCTGAAGGAAGGAATTTCCAATACTTAGCCAAATTTTCACATTTCCAAGAATTCCGTCGTGAAGGAAGGAATTTCCAACACTTAGCCAAATTTTCACCTTTTTCAGGAACTCTGTCATGAAGGAAGGAATTTCCAACACTTAGTCAATTTTTTCACCTTTCCTGGAATTATGTCCTGAAGGAAGGAATTTCCATCACTTAGCCAAATTTTCACATGTCTCCTTTTCAACATCCCTATTTTTAGGGATCCTCCTAAAATTTAGGAGCCAAGTTCATTGGATGAAGAATTTCACCCTGATTCTGAATCTATAAAAATTTCCATATTTGGCCAAGATTTGATGTATAAAAATAGCATAACTGAAAATTCGCCCGAGGGGAATTCTTCTTTTTATTCCTCCTTGACTCCTTGGATTCTGTGCCTTAGGCAAAATTTTAAATTCTTTGCTTGGACGAAAATTTTTTTTTACCACGCCAAGGATTCATGAATTTTCTCTTTGTGAATGACTTCTTGGATTCAGCGCCCCAGCCAAGACCTGGGCGCATTTTGGCTTTGTCCATGGAGAGGTGGATTATTGCACTTGTGAATTCATTCTTGGTTTTAGCGCCCCAACCCTGACTTGGGCGCATTTCGGCTCTGTCCATGGAGAGGTGGATTATTGCACTTGTGAATGGCATCTTCAATTCAGCGCCCCAACCCAGTCTTGGGCGCATTTTCACCACGTTCATGGATTCACGGATTTTTCCATCATTTCAGGGTCTTCGTCAGGATATATATATGAAATATAACATTTAAGTATATATTTCATATATATTGTCAGGATGTTTGAGAGTGGTTTCAAGTCCATAGGAATCATAATGCAAATTTTGGATTTTGGAAGATCTTCCAAATTTCCAGACTTAGTCAAATTTCAGGCCATTTTCGGATCAGGATGACATTGGTGGATTGATGTGAATTTCTGGACTTGGATGATCATGCTTGCTTTCCTCTTCTGGAATAGGAGATCCAAAATTAGCCAAATTTTGACCACTGTCTGTGCTGAGATGCCACTTTGGGATTTTGAAGGTGGATTTTCCAGACTTAGAACATTTTTGTGCCTTCCACTTCAGGGATGATTCTCATACTTAGCCATTTTAGACCCCTGCCTGTCTGCTTTCAACTTTCCAGATTTAGAAGTGATTGTGCATGTTGATTCTTCGCTGTCTGCTAGCCTAATCCTGCCACAAATAGACTTTCCCGAAATAGAAACTTTCCAAAATGTCAGAGTTAGAGCCTAAAACAGGACGCAGGAATGACTTACTATAAATAGAAACTTACTAAAAATAGAAATTACTAAAAATAGTAAGTTTGATTTTTGGCAAAATGGCGACATTCCGGGACTCGGAAAAATCCCTAAAAAATAGGGACTTTCTAAAAATAGAAAGTTGCTCCGTTTGGGCTCAAATTTTACTGAGAGGTCCCTTGAAGGGTCCTAATTCCATTTGTATGTTCAGTTTTTCCAAAACCCTAACAGAAACCCCTAAAATCTAGGACAGAAGGCAAAAACCCTAAAATTCACAAAACGAGTCCTAGACTTAGCCGAATTCGGTCAAACAAAAAGCAGATTTAATCAATACGACTCCCAAACACTTGCAAAGTGGAGAGATTGACAAGACTGCTGCGAAAAGACCACAAAAACGCAAGCCAAAAAACCGGGAGGGCCTAAAATGAAGGGGGTCCCCATTTGCAATGGGGCGATGTGTGAAAACGTCACAACAGTACCTACCCCTGATTCCTATTGGTTCACAAGCATTGAATGTAATTTTCTCATTGGCTAAGAGAGTTTGTTGTAAGAAACCCTAATTAGGGTTTCCATCTTGTAATCCTAGCCATTGATTGTAAATCAATCTGAGCCATTGAAGTGTAAAGATCTCTCTATATAAAGCTCTGGCTCTTTATTTGTAAGGGTTAATAGTTAATAGCGAATAGTAAGTAGAATAGAATAGCAAATAGAATAGAAATTAGAGTAGAGTAGGAAGAGAAGGCAAGAGATTGTTGCCCAAAATTGTAAATAAACCTCATTTTTCATTGAAGTTAAGGTGAAATGTGTTGTTTCTTGCAATATGCATGGTTTCTTGTTGAATCTTCATTTTAGATGGTAAATTATTAGATTGAATGAAGGAAGTTACTGAATGCACTCGCGTGGAATTTACCTACTCCACACTTCTAGCCTCTTACTGATTGTAAGGACGCCTTGCGTGATCAACTGGCATTGAGTGAACTTAATCTCGAATTGTTATGCGTCTATTGTTCATGCATTAACTTGAATGGTGATTAGTGTCTAATGGCGTAACGATTTGAACATATTCGAAGCATCCCTTAGAAGATTGCACTGAGCTGGTGTCGAATTGTTCAGTTTGATGGTGAGGCCCAGCCCAGTAGGACTCCACCTAGTCATTCATCTACCTTCTTGCATTCTAGGTCCTAGAATAGATTCTCTAAACCCCACACCTTTTGGTTATTTCTTTATTATCCCGGTTAGTAGGTAGGACTTAAGTTCCAACAAATCAAGCAATCAGTCGTACAAACGTAAGTCCCTTGTGATTCCAACAAAATCACATCACACCAACAAAGCTTATCCACATGTAGAGACCCTACATACCAAAACCTTGGAGTTATTTCGATTGATCCTTAGGCAAATCTTCAGCATTCGAATAACTTTGTTCAAGAGAGGATAAGATACTTATGGTATTTTATTTTGTGTTCGCATGTGCATGAAAAGCACATCAACAGTAGGGAACACCCATTTTGATTTAAAATTACTGCATATGACAATGCAGGTTTGATACAACTGGAAAAAATGTTGCAAGTCTGAAACATCACCATTGTAGGTCCAAACAACCCCTCAAGGCCTCCTAAAACTCACTCTATGCAACCATGTTCGCCCCCAAACAATGCCAAACAGCCTGAGATAGACTCAACGAGAACAATTAGTCTTAAAAATTTGCAAGTTAGTTTGCAAGTCCCCTCCAAGGTTGAGGGACGTTTGGGAGTCTCAGGGACATCACAATGTCCCCTCTGGTGTTTCTGACAAAAGAAACTTCTGAGAAACGCCCCCCTGGTGAGGAAATGTCTCGAAGATGGGGGAGGAAACTTGGTAGCGGTGGAGGGATGGTAGAGGGACGTTCCCCAAGTGTCCTCTCATCTGTAATGTCCCCACTTTGAAATAAAATTTAATAATAAATGATAATAATAAAATTAAATTAAAATATAAAATAATATAATATAATTAAATATGATTAATTAAGTTAATGAAAAGTCAAAAGACATGAAAGGAAAAGTTGTGACTCCCTCAACAATGAGATATAAAAGGGAGAAGAGAACCTCATATGAGGGGGGATAATTTGGAAATGAGAAGTGCAGATCTAATTTAAATAATAAGTGCAGATCTGATTATGAGAGGTTGTGTCCCTTTCAAAGGGCAGAAATAATGAAGAGTTGCACTCTATCAAAGGGAATGGTGAAAGGGTGTGTCTCTTGCCAAAGGGCATACATGATGAAGAGGTGTGACCTCTCCCTCACGTTGAGAGATATAAAGGAAAGGAATCAAAAACATCTAGTAAGAGCACCATGGATCAGATCAGATCAGAACTGTTATTAAGTTACAGGCAGTAACATCCTTGTTCTTGGTGGTATGCATGGGGATGTGTTTAATAAGTATCCTTAATATATGAAGCCCAATAATGTTCTTATGCAGAATTAATAGTAATACTAATATGGACTGCAATATGTATGATAGTCATACTTAATTTCATATACGTATTCATAATACATAAGAAATATATATACTTATAGTCTAAATCATGTTATTACTTTCCGTAGTTAAGAAGATGGGATTGAGATGTTCCAAAGAGGGGCAGTCTAAATCCAAGCAATAGGTTAAGTCCCAAGATAGGGTGGGGATCAGCGACCAATAAGCCTTGAGGGTATAGACTCAAGATAGGTAAGGTCTTGGATCTGTAAACTTTGAGGGAACCTATTGTAGTTGGTCTCTAAGCGCTTTGGTAACATATGTAAACCCTTCTCCCTTAAAACTGAAGTAGTAGCAGAGTTTGATATCTATATTAAGAACTATGAATAATGAAATTAATCAGCTAATGAGGAAAATAGACAAGCAATTGTTAATAACTTATTGAAGAAAATCTATCAATTTTAGTATATTTAAATAGATCATGTAGGGGACATTACAGCATCTCGGGGATGTCTCCGTCTCAAAAACACCTGCATCTTTATGGGGGACGCGACCATGTGGAACACTGGAAAAAATCCATAAAGTGAATATTGGAAAATATTTATAATTGTGTATTTTGTCTTTATCTTAGTGTCTAAGGTAGTTTGAGTTGTCTCAAAAGATACAAATTAAAGTGTTGACATTTTTTTTGTTGGTAGATTAATTAAGCAGCACCCATTATATTATATCAACAAAAATTACATAGTTGTTTGTGGCAGAAACTGCCTCATGGACCATGTCTTTGAACTTAATAGAGATCCAACTGATTATCCATAGCCATATAAACAAAATGTGGCACACCAAACAGCAAAATGGTGCCCACCCATAGCTGTAGAATAAGACCAAGCCCCAACTAGGGGAAAACTATCACCTATCAATATAGACATAGACCTACAACTATTCACATAACCAAACTAAATAAACTTAATACATATGAAAAAAAATCTTTTCCCTTTCATTTAGCTCGAATTGGGCACTTGGCACCACAATGCTCGTGTCCCGTAGCAGTAGTCATGGATCCAGGACACACACCCGCAATCTCCTTTGGGTCTCCTCCCTGATGTCTGTCCCAAAGGCCTTCTGTTTCTCCTCGCTGTCCAAACCTTCTACCCTTTTGTATACCTTGATCCAGTCTCCTCCCTCGTTCAAAGTAATTCCAAACAGTTTCTCCAAAAATACCATATTGCAAATAATGGTTGGCTTGCAGCTTTCGAATACCTTTGGTTCAACTGTGGACAAAATTGGTAGTCTGGGCACCTCCTCCCCACCTCATCGAATCATAAAATAGTCTTTCAATGGTGAAACCCGTAGTCTCTCATCCACATTTGCAAGAACTATCTCCAACTCACCAAAGAAAGCATCTTGGAAAACCTTTCGACATAGCAATTTTGCCCCATTCTTCGACTCTCCCACACTCAACACCGTAGCCAAGAACATGGCTGAAACATCCGTGTTGACTCGCTGTCGGTGATTCGACATCAAGAACTCATTCCCTAGAATTTCTTTCACCGCATGCAGGACTAAATCATTCAAGTAGTTGAGAATGGCCTTAAGCCTCTTGTCTGTCACCTCTCCTAAATAAGACATTTGTCATTTGTCAAAGATCGGTCTAATGGGTAGCTAGCCTAAACAATTTGGGTGAGTCATAGATTGCCAATTAGAGGAGTAAAAAGCCGAAGGCAATTTGTCCTTCGCATAACACACCACCTACCACCATTCAATGAAATCGTCACTCCATAAATTTTCAGCTTATATCTTAGTAAATCTACACTGGAATGAGCAACCCGCACTCTCATCCATTTGCCTATGGCCCATCATCTGATGATCACCTCAAAAGTGCCCATGTAAGCTCGATCGCACAAACCTCTACTATGAATGATCTATCATCCATCAAATCCAGGTTATTTGAGCATGTTTGTAATTCCTCCACATTCATTGCGGATCATGCCTTCACCATCATCAGTAAAGGAGATGATAAATAATAATAACTCTTGCTAAGTCAAATGTAGGCCTTTCCCAAACATCCAGTTGGACCCTATACTCAGCATCTCCTGCCCTAAGAGGCTAGTTTGGCAAGGTTGTTAGAATCTCCGTTTACCTCCCTATAAACATGCGATAGTTTGAAATTTGATAATGTATTGATTAAGTCCCGAATAAGCTTCCGATATCGAGTAAGCTTCCAGTTGGGAGTTGAATTTTGCCTAATGGCATTAATGGTGACGAGTGAATCTCCTTCCAAGTGAAGTTGTTCTGCCTTAAATTCCAAAGCCAGCAATGCCACTCTAAATTCTGCAGTATTATTGGTGGCCTCTCCAAGAAAAACAAATCTTTAGGGAGGATATTCCCCTTATAATCTCATGCTATGCAATCAGCTCCACTTGGCCCAAGGTTGCCCTTAGCAGCCCCATCAAAATTTATCTTGATCCACCCCACCTCTGGTTCAAAACACTTCACACCTCACATTTCTGGGAAGATCAACCTTCCTAGCCCCATTAATCAGGGAAAGTGCTAGCATTTTTAGCTTTGTTTGAGCTATGGGATTAAGCTATAGATTTTTTTAACATATAGGATTAACCTATTTTAAAAACTGTAGCAAAGACCCAGTTGAGAAATAAAAGACCGTGCTATAAATCGGGTCATCAATGCTAGAAGGTTTAATGTTGGTTGGGAAATATGGATTTGCCTTTTGTGGTTTTACATTGAGATTGTCTAATGAATTCATACGTGGTTACCAATTATAACATCATGAAATTACAATAATAATTATAACATTGCGTTTGGCAGATATATCCTTAATTACTCCAAAATTTGATTGATACAACATGGTTGATTTTATAGATGCTACCAATGATTATTTCACCTCATTACAATAATCTACAAGTTGTGCTAAAAACCTAAAACAATTAGTAGGGCGTGCATAGGAAAGATATCTTCCAGCATCAAACTGCACCATCTATGTTATCTTTGATGTATATAATGTATATCTTTTTCTCTAAATTTGGACTCAAGGGATGTCCATTGTGTTTCTTAATTTATCTCTTGATATCCTTATCCTTCATGTAGTATCATTTTTATTTTGGTCTACTTCTAGTATCTTCTTGGTGTGAATTTTTATTGTACTAATCATGGTTAGACCTTAAAACCTTGAATGGGCCTCCATAAGTAGATAATTCAAAGATAAATATTAACCCTAACAAAACCCTTAAAAACAACTAAATTCAAAACCTTGCCCATGGCCTCCTTATGTTTTGAAGTAATTAATCCAAAGAAAGATGTATCTATTAACACAAACCTATTGCTTCAAAAATAATTAAGTTCAGATATGTATTGCTGATGCCTTAACATAGTCCAGGGAAAACAACAAATTATAAAGTGAATGTGAAGATGCTAAGGGGCATGGGAGAGAATTGGGGTTGAAAACTTATGAAAAGTGACAATTAAAATACTTAAAACCCTAAGTAATTTCCACTAAGGAAAACCTATAAAAACCAAAATTAAGGGATTTAGTGTACCGCTCATTTTTTCTTGTTTTCTCTATCCACCCTTTGTTTAACCAGCTTCAAATAACAACCTTGCCATTCCTTTAAGCCCCATGTCTATGCCTCCTCATCATTGAGACAACAGTGGGAGTTTTATTATATCACAATCATACAAAGTTGTAAATCATGTAGGAGGGGCACCCTATTGCTTATTGAAGTTGTAAATTAAACCCTACGGATAAATTGAAATCAGTTAATGATAAAGAAATGCTAGCAATTCTGCATGGTCTAGAAAGGTGAAAGCAAAATTTACTGGGAAGTAAGTTGCTAGCTAACACCATCATTATAGTCTAAATTTTAAAATACCTCTTAAAATGAAGGACATTGTTGACAGAACACCAAAAGTGGGCAGAAAACTCCTCCATCCATATTCTATTTCTGGTTGTAATTGAATTTATTCCAATAGCACAATCCCAATGTTCATAAAAGTCACTTCAATTTTAAATTATATTTCATTTTGTTTATACTCTTATGGCATTCACATTTGCTTTGCCCCTTGCATTGACATTTGATTGATTTTAAACATAATCACAACTTTCCTTTCCTCTATATTCCTGTTAGGACTCAAAAGACATTTTATGTAACCCAAACATTCTTCTTAATATGTATTTCAACTGATTCCAAAATAAAAACAAATGCACAAGAATCTAGAAGAGAGAGAAAACCTGAATTGCATTAAGATATTCTGCATTTGCAAAGAAAGTTTCTCTGCATCGTTTCTCCCATAGAGACCAATCCTTTGCATACGAACCTTTGCTCGGCTCTTGCCTAAACCAGCGAATCAAAAAAAAAAGTCATTAGATAACTAAGAATAATTATATGCATGGATAAACAATCCAATATTCTAGCTTTGCAAGATAAAGCACATATGATGTTCTAGTTTGCAACATATAAATTTGACTTTTGAGTTTGACTTAACCATATGTTCACCCAACAAGAAGGAATTACCTACAGAGCTTCCACACACCTTTGCACTTCCCAGAAAGCTACCATACATTTTTCAAACTCAACTAATTTTTAATTAAAAGTATAAAATTAATACTTTTGTCCTCAATAGATAAAAGGGCAGTTCACTCGTGCCAAAAATGATGGCAGTCAAAATAATATAAACATAAAAATTTTAAACAAATTTCAATAATCATAAATTTTAAACACACAAACTTCATTTTGTAAACATAAATAGGTGAGTGACCAACCAAATGCATATTAATTGATCAGGTTTTTAGCATTCTAATTTGTTTGTTGCAATACAACACAAAATTGATAAGCACATATGATAGCACCATTCTTAATATTACAAGGGAAAGCTCCCTAAGATCTAATTAAGCCAGAAACCTAATGCTATGAAGAAATTTACAATAATACATACTGTGCATAGTGCATACTATACATGATTTCAATGAGAGATTTTGCATAAATATAAATATCTAATTGACTGTGTTTTTGGCCTAGAGGCAAGTGTTAGACTATCAATAGTCAAGATCTGCACAAAATTTCCAGATTTGAAGAAGGGAAACTTCCTACTGGCTAAAGCAGAGACTAATATTCAACTATAAACAAAGGTTTGAAGAAACAAAAAAAGACAGATGTTGATTACTAGCTAAATAAGAGACTAGAAAAATCTACAATAATAGGAAATAATTAAATGGAGCTACACTAAAAGATTACAAAAAATATATTGCTAAGAAATACTCAAAGTTACTACTTTAAATAGCAAGCATCAATGCAAAGCTTGACAAATTCACTCAATTCTATTTAATTAATGGAATTGCAAACATAAGATCAATAACCTTGACATCAGATTCTACAACATCACCCAGCTCACATGAGATCATAGGCTTGACCCAACTCGCATTCATTCACAGCACAAAAATACAATATCTTCACTTCAAAGTTTGAATCAAAATTTATGGACCATAAGTTTGAAATTAACTCTCCCTTTAAACTATGTGCTCAAAGAACTTATTTATAAGCTCATGAGAGATTCATTTAGGGATAGAATAATAATAAAATATTTTCAAATAAGAACCCACTTTAAAGCAAACTTAATTCTAGAATAAACAATGAAAAGCTCATATCTATCTCCCCAAAATAGCTATTGCTGATGATAACTTCCAGATCCAACCATTTGTAAAAGGCAAACCTACTAAAAATAGCAGTAACTAAAAATTGAATTGTTCTTAAAACTACATAGATTTTCTAATAAATGCTAAAATCCTAGTCCATGAGATTAAGCACTGCACTAAGATTTGGGGTTTCCACAATGGCAATTTCATACTTGAATATGACCTATTTACCATATGAAACTGTCTCAAGGTTTAAACAAGAGGTGAAAATAGGTGGGAAATACACAAGGAATGTGCATCAAAGGATATTTACTTCGCTACAACCCATCAAATGTGTACATTAAATCTACTTGAAACCTTTCACATGCATAACATCAATTTTCCATCGTTTACGAGAACAAAGTGGCAAAGCTACACAAAAAGTGCACCCCATATTTGTCCTTGTAATGTACCTAGGATTTATTGGCTGATCCAAAATGCATGAACAATACAAATACCTAGAGTTTTGATGACTGTCTCAATCATTGCAGGCTGTTAGAACAGTACTCAAATAACCTCCAAAGGATTGACAATTTGAAAACATAGAACAAAATTTGGAGATTAAAATGCCATGCTGGAAATGATAGAATTTATAGCTGCTGCTGGTAAAGATTCATATTTGGATTGTTTTTGAAAAAATTGAAACTTTATTTATTGTCAAAGATTAACAGAATTTGTGAAGAAACGAGTTTACAATAAATCATGTCCCATAACGCATTATCCAAAACTTCTTACAGCAGTAAATATATGAATGTTTGAGAGAGTACAGGTGCTACCAGGCTACCAAGCACATCCACAATGATTCAAATTTCAAACAACACCTTCAGAATTCAGTCTACTAGTGTAATTGTGCTCATCTTGATCTTGACCATCATATTTGTGTAGGTAATATGCTCTAGACTGTGACTGTGGTTTGAATATGTTTGTTGTGTCTTACTGGCAAGTGCGTTGGTAAAATACAAGAGTTTCCGGCCCAGATCTGGACCTGCAGCTCCCAAAAATGTTGGATCTCAAACAGTAGCATTAGGGTTTTCTGGCAGCGATGTGAACAGTTGACTCGCCCAGGGTTTCTATAAACTAGTTCTATCTTATATACTACTCTAATGGCTGGTTCACCTTCTGGTCTGCCTCTCCAAACCCCTATGTGTTCACTGGGATTGTATATAGCACCAAAAAGTCATGATCTGGGCAGATTTATCACCAATGTTGCTCCTTTTCCTGAAATCCAATAGCTTTTGTTATGTCAAATGCCAACTCCTGAAATGGAATTGTTCAAACTAGTTTCGTCCTCACCTCTAGCACTTAGCCACAAAGGGTTTTTTCCCTATTTCTAAGCAGATAATGACTTCAACAGAAAATTGACATCCAAAAAGCATACCTCACAATGGCACCCAAAACAAAGCTTTATACTTGCTGCTGGGAAGTTGGGAGTACAAGTCAGCCCTGAAAGCAATTTTTTAATTTTATTATCATTAAAATAATTAATATTATAGTGTTTGAAGACATGTTTATAATTCAAGTGTTTAGAGGGTCAGCCCTATGGGATAAGGGACATGACAGTCCTCCCGTCCCAAATATTGCTTGTCCTTGAGCAATGCCGATTCTCAGGATATTGCTTATCGATCCTGGGCATTGCAATAAATAAACTATCCTCTTTAGCAGCAATTTTCACTAATACTGGCTTCCTCATCACACTTGCTCCCTCAATCTCCTTATCATCATATGTGTACGTTTCAGCATGTTGTGCAAATGTCACTCCCAAGTTACTGTTGTTTAGATTACGGGGGAACTTCTGATTTTTGACTGTGCTACCCCACACGATCACTACATTAGATGCAAAAAGCTCTTGAACACTTGTCAGTTCATCAATGTCCAAACATGATACAATCAGTTGCAGCATCTTGTCATGGTTGTCCCCATTCTTTCCTTTGCTCAGAAATAAAGATGCAATAACTGAAAACCTCCTTGCATGAATCTCAAATACTTATTTGAAAACAAACGGTGGAAATTGCATCTTCCATAAGGTCAAATGGTCCTTGATGGCTGTCATAAGAGTGAGAAAAACTAAGACTGTAGAAAACAGCAATATTGAGATGGGAAACAGCACACATAAAGATCCCTCTATTACAGTTCTTATTAGTTATTTCCAAACTTCTGAACAGCTATGTAAGGATGATGATTCTTCCTCAAGAGGTTCCCTTTTTCCGACACTTCATATGGTGGCCAATTTTTATGTGCTACTGTGAACATATTCAAAATGGACCAAACATTATCATAGTGGAGTATCTTACCTTGAAGGGATTCTTTGATTGTCTTCATGCTTTGAGTGGGTCAACTTTCCTAAACACACACCTCCATTCTTCTTACTTCAACCACACTTTGAGACCCTTTTGAGTTCATGGAGTATCACTTCCTTCCCACCCGCTTTGAATCTGAATTCCATTGTTTGGTAGTTTTGGGTAATTTCTCCAAGCGAGTGCAACATTGCACGCCTAAGACTACATCTATGTCACCCAATCCCACCATAGAAATCATCCTTAAATTGATGCTCTACCAAAGATAAGTTGTGTTGTTGTATCCTTCCCCTATAAGGAATAATATGGTCATTTGCATGCATAACCTTAAACCCATCAATCTTCTTTACATCCAAAGCTTTCCTCGAAACTAGATCTACATCTATAAAATTGCAAGTGCCCCACTATCAATCAACACTATTACTTTGTGACCTTGCAAAACCCCCTATACTTTCAAAGCATGGTATTAGGGTGCCTCAGAAAGAATAGCAAGAGTGCCTCCTTTTCTCTCAAACTCTATCGTTGCCATCGGATCAGCTTCTTCTCTCTCTAAATCCTCCTTTGTAAGAAACTTTGTATAGTGTATGTAACATTGTAAATTGCATCTCGTGCAATTCCATGCTACACAAATGCCTTTTCTTTATGATGATTGGAGAGCATCTTCACCTTTTTGTCCTTTTTGCTTGCATGGCTTGCCTAGTCAGCCTTTTCCTTGGCCTTTTCTTCATTTCATTGAGTGTTGACTCATGGACACTAGTGCGCCATGGAAACATCCACGCACCACACTAGGGTTTCATCAATCTACAAAATGAAGGTGGTTTTTTGAACGTTACGCCTGCGATTGGCATGGTTTGTAACGCCTTTGTGCATGCCCATCGACATCGGATTCGAGCCTAATGTGTTTATCTAGACTTGAGAGCCTCATGTTTTGTCTCTAGCAACGGATTCAAAATTCTGGGACATTCTTGAGACTCTTGGCAAACCTGCAACTTCTTGATCTTCATTCTTACATCTCCCCATGGTTTCACATCGATGCCATCTTTGCAACTGTCTGTGAGACGATTATTGGTGCTTTCCTTCACTCTGTTGCGCTCTTGTTCTCCGGGTGTTGAAGGGGAGTCCTTTCCCTTTTACTTCCATTATTGTATCTCCAATAGCATATTATCTGTTTCGAATTATTTCTATCCATCTTCTATCCTTTTGGCTGTATGTGGAGGTGGAAACGCCAAAATGGGGGTCTAACTATGGTAGACCTCTATACACAGCCCCAACATATTCTCTCTATCATGTGTGTAGGTTTTCGAAGTGAGCTCAGGAGCTAGCGGGAGGCTTCAACCTTGGACCAACTATGAGACATCCTTCTCTTCTTTCATTTTATATTCAGTGTTATACTCATTTTTGCTCTCTATCATTTTCTTAATTAGATCAAAAGTCCATTTTATATATCTCTGTGTCACTCTGTACTTTCCGTGTGTGTCTCTATGTTTTGTTTGTACAGGACATTAGCGAGTTGCGCTATCGTCTTCGACCTACATGCGTGTTCTCGGGCAAAGGCTACGCAAAGACCACCAGAGAGTCTCTGTGACTTGTCTTTTCGAGTTTGGTAATTTAATAGACCTTCTATCTGATAGAACTTTGTTTTAGGTTTGGGTAGTTAAGTTGTCTACATCTCTTGCCTCACCAAAGCGCCAGTTTAGTGTGGTAGAGTAGGCTTATTTGCTCCTCTAGGATTTCATCACCTCGAGGGTGTCGAATTTCCTCCCCCACATTTTGGTGAGCCTAACATGAGACATTTGAGTGTTGTTTCATTGTGTGTTTGTGTGCTCACTTTGTTTTAAAATTCACTTAAGATAAAAAGAAATAAATCTTTGTAAAATCTTTCCCTAAATCAATGTGATATTTTGCGTTAGAATCCTTTTGCACACCCGTGGAGTGGTCGGGAGCTTTACGACCCAGACTACCACAGGGGTTGTTGTGAGGAGGACTTCCAAACAAAGTATCCCTCTTCATCGCTATAGTCCTACTCAACATGTCCGATGTTTAGAGAGATGTCGAACCCGAATGATCTTTTTGCTCCTTGTCTTGTTAAGGGCGTAAGGACTAGGGGTTGTTCTACACCAAGATCGCAAAATACTACCCCTATAAATAGTCCCCCGAGATCTCCTCCCGCTATTGACCATGATTTTGTAGTCAATGTTCAGTTTGACCGGATTCAATCATTAGAGGAGAACCTAAGAGACGTCGAAGAGTTCTTGAATCACGAAAATGTTCTCCCCCAAGCTAGGAATGTGGCAAATACCTTAAGGGTTATGTTGATTTCGGATAGCAAAGGCCTGGAGATGTTGAGGGCATTATCCTTAATTGTTAAGAGTCACATGCCCCTTGTAGATGCTCCCTCTCAAGATAGTCAATTCAATGATACTAGTCCTCAGATCAGTGTTGAGATGCCTGGAGAGACAGTACGCATGGACCTATGATTGATCCCTTGATTCTTAGCATTAATGTCTCTAATATTCCCCAGGGTTACACTGGTATGTCCAGTAGTTATACCGTTGCTTCTGCTGCAACTCACATTGCTTCCTCCAGTGCCAGTGTTGGGGCTTGTACTACCTCTGGTGGTGGTATTGGGCCTCATGCTAGTGCTGGTGGAGGTGGTGGTGGTGGTCATAACACTCATACATCCCCTGCTTTGCATGGCATACCTCCACCAATTAATCCCATTTTAAATACCATATTGCAAAACATTGGACAACTGCAACAACTTACAAATCTTGCATCCACCTCTGGTCAATCTTTGCTACCTACCTATTATCACAAGAGCCCACTTGATTTGACCATCCTTAATACCATTCTTCACCAGGGAGCTAAGGCATTAAAGTTTAATCAATTTAATGGAGAAGGGGATCCTATTGTTCACATTGATTCCTTTATGACCATGTGTAGTGATTATCATACTTTGGACTTTGTCTGCTTAAACTATTATCTCGGTCCCTTAAGGGAACCGCATTGGAATGGTATAGTTCCTTACCAGATCACTCCATCCAAACATTTGATCAACTCATGGATTTATTCCTTAAACGGTTTCAAGCGAACAATGGTAGCAGGGTCGCCATGGCTGACGCTATTCATTGTAAGCAAAAGCCGAATGACAAGATTACTAATTGATCTCTTAGTACCAATCTCTCTACCAAAATTCCCTTTGACTTGCCAGATAACGACCTATAAAGTTTGTTTATCGATAATTTGCAACTGGCATTGAGAGAAAAGTGATCTCTTAATCGCTATCAAAACTTTCCTAACCTATGTTCCGCACTCACTGACTACCAGCATATGATGATTTAGTTCAGAGAATCCACTTTGAACTCTCATGCTAGTGCCTTTGGGGATATGTCTTCCATAGAAGGGTCCAGAAAGAACAAAGTTGTGGCTAACGTTGTTACTGTACCTCAGGCAACTGAGATATATGCACAGAAACCACAACAAAATAGGGTCTTTACAAAGTTAAATGACTCATATTTGAGCATAATGTAAAGATTGTAAAAAGATAACTTGATAACCCTTCCTGAGGTCAAACCTTTGCTCGACAATAGACCATACCCTCGATGGTATGATGGTTCAAAGTTTTGTTAGTTTCACCCCGTGCCTAGACATGACACTGAACGTTGCATTTGTAAATGATGTTCAATTTACATCCAATATGCAAGTTATATTCTATTATCTAATTTGGTATTATTACTTTCTTATTGTATATATCTAACTATCTTCTTGCTTTTGGCAGATGAGAGGAGCATTTAATATTTTCTATGTCCTACCTGAAGAATGCCACTTACTATAAGTATATGACAAATGAGGCACAGTCAAGCAATGCCTTGATCAGTCATGACCGATCAAGACATTACTTGATCGTGCCTTTTTGTTTATACTAACAAACAACATGTTACGTAAATGCCAATCGGTGTGGAGTATGACCGAAGATTATTGGTGTTTACCAAGCGCTAACACCCGATAGTATATCGATGGCTGTCAATGCTAACAGCCGATAGTTATCGATGTGTTAGCCTTGACAACCGATAACTATCGGTGTAGACTAACACACCGATGGCTATCGGTGACTAACATAATACCACCCGATATGGATTCCGATATATATTACATGCACCCCGATATAATATGCAACCCGATCTAATATAATATGCAATCCGATAATATATTAATCAATGTCATCATTATTAAGTTTATTCGATATTCATCTAAATACAAGATTCATTAGATAGATGAACATGAGGAAGATACATAGTATGATTAATCAATAGTTTGTCCATATGCAAATATAGAATGGCTATCAAGGAAGAATTAATTGCTTGATGGTTTTATCATAGTTATCGATATGATGAATGATTGAATGAGAGACTTCATTTATCTCTCATTCAATCATTTATCTTACCGAAGCTATTATGCATTAACAGCATTCAGCTTAGACATCTTGTCCAAGACCACATAGACAGTGTAGCTATACGGGTTGGTGAAAGAAAACAAAAATCTACAAGTCGGTGGACAAGGCAAACAATGAGCTGCAAATATACACAGATCCCTATCCACCTCATTTGTCTAACATTGTCTCTACATCATCTTCGAGTTCGGAATCAAATGAGGGCTCGTATGTCAATATGGTTACTATCACTCCAATCTCACCTCCTAGCCAGAGGGTGAAAACCATTGATATATCCTTCACTCCTCTAGATGCCCCTTATTGTGGAGAGTCTGCTCCTCTATACATCTCTGAGAAGTTAAATGGTCAAACCATTATGGGTGTGATGGTTGATCCTTCGTGTAGAGTTGATGTTATTACAGACGAGGACTTGTTTGTTAATGGCTGGCATAGGCCAAGGTATGATGAATGTCGTGCTTCCCTTCGTACGCATAACAGGTTGTCTCTTAGCCCTTTGGAAAATATCACATTGACGATCCTTGTGGGACCCAAGCCTATATCAAGTACGTTCGTTATTATTCCTGAATCATATCTTTTTCGTGTTAAACTAGGTATCCCCTGGATGATCGCTAAGGATGCGATCCACTTAGTGACTCATCAGTGCTTAAATTTTCCTCATGAGGGCTTAGTCCATGTTGTCCAGGATACTAGATATGGACTGCTCATAGCCCATGGGGATTTTTCGTTGGACCATTTTTAGCCTACTCCAGTTGGACCTTTACTTCCTCGTGGAGATTTAATGTAAAGTGCATATTATCAATATAAGATGAGAGAGTTGGCTCCTAAGTCAATTCAACCTGGGTATTCATCACATCTTCTTGCATCGATCTCTGCTCCGCCTTCCCTATCTGTTCCTGTATTGCAACTAGTTGTGTCTTTTGTCCCTTCATCGGGGGTTGGGGATAGACTTGTTCCTCAAGGTAGACCTCCTCGCGCGCCTGGGACTACACAGCCCCTAACGATGTTTTTCATTCCCCTAACTGCTTTTGATGCAGACAAGAGAAAGACACCCATGTTGTCAAAGTCCACAGCCTGCCCACTCTTTGAGCTTCCGATCCTAGTTGACATCCCTTGTCCTACTCAGTTCGCTAAATGTTAGCATTCACCTCGTGCTCACTCGTCACATCATAGCCTCCGAGGGTACCCCTTGTTCCTCTGATTGCTCCTCGAGCAAAAAGATGAAGGGCACCTATGACTGTGTTTGTAGTACCTATTTCAGCAGCACCCTCCTGCATCATCGATTGAGCCTTCTTCACTGACAACAGTCTCAAAGGCTTCTCCTATGGAGCATGATGTTGCTGCTCCTTCACAGACCTCTATTCTCAGTCCCCATTTACATCGCAACCAACATGGGTGTGAGTGTTGTCAATGGACGATGGCCCGGGAGCGTGAAGTTGCTCTGAAGGCTACAAGTGAGTTATTGGTGTCTACTCCTACATTTGATATTTTCGAGTCGGCTTCCGCGTCTACTCTTGTTGTCCCTTTCTCCGTGTCGCCCGCTTCGTCTTTCATCTTGCTCTAGCTTGCTTTAAGAATTGTTGGCGAGCCTCACCCTAAACGGATCTAGGTTTTCATAACCTCTTCCTTGGAGCCTCCTCTCATCACCTCTTTGCCTAATGTGCCTTCACTTTCTTAGTCACTCGACATGCTACATACACAGGTGATGTCCAGTGCAACTTTGCTTGATCCTTGAGCTTCGCAACTACATCTTCGGATCCTGCAACCTGCTACGGTTGATTGAAGAACTGTCTTCGGTCCAGTCTAAATGCAAGTTCGAGCAAGGTCCCATTTTAGAATTTCGTCATCAGAAATCAGCTCCAATAATCTCTTCGTTCATTCTTTTGTTCGTTTGAGTGCCTATTTCTTTTTCGACTTCTGTCTGTTTTGCTAAGGAGGTTCCCCCTTCTTAGAAGTTTGTTTTCGCCCCTCTTTCGAAGGTCGGTGGTACAACTCCTATTTCGTCGCCTTGGGCCGAGTCACCTGCATCTTTTGCTGAGGGACACTTGTTTGATTCTTTAGAGGAGATCCCGACGTTGTCTACGATCTTCACATGGTTTTTGACCCTTGCCTCTTAGGAGCTTTTGGACGAGCATGTGGAAGTTGCCTCGTCCTTGGCTCTTGTTGCCAGTGTTGCGCCTAGTGTTGCTCTTGCAATTGTTCCTCTTCGGGCTCATCTTCTTCCCCATATGATCTAGATTGGGAGGGCAATGATCTATTGGCAGATGACCCATAGGATAGAACCTCTTTTTTCTTTATCTTTAGTATAGAGTGTGCCTGACTGTATTCCCCCATACTTGCTTTATATGTTTGTTCCCTCTTGGAGGACCCAAGTTACTCTATTAGTACTTGAAAACAAGAGATTGACTGTCTCTATCTATTGTGCTCTCCTAGACGACCCGAGTTACACTATAGGTGCTCGAAAACAGGGGATTTTTTTTAGTAAAACTTCTTCTATTTGTCCATTGCTCTTCTTCTATTTGTCGTCTTTTGCTTTTTGATATCAGGGATGATGCAAAGCATTGGGGGAATTTAGGCTCTCTTCCATATTGAACCGATTTTTATTTTCTTTTTGTTTTCATGTGCCTTCTTCATATGATCATAAAGTTCTGCACCACGATGAAACACTCATATGTAGCTATATACATTATTCTCTTATTACTGCTATGGTATTAGATGCCTAAACAGCAAATCCCCGTATGCCTTTGTGTTTTGTTGATGTTGTTGGTCTTGTGTCATATGTTGCAAGGTGGCATTCCACGAAAATATCTTGTTATGTCGATGTGACACGTCTCTTCTCCTTAGAATGAAATGTGTTCCACGCATACCATTCTAAGTGGGGGGCTTTCATATCTCTCTATATCTCTGCATATCTGCATTTGCATCTTATGTTATCTATCCAATTATCTCTTTTTATCTTTTGCCTTTGTGGGGGTCAAACCACTTGATCTTTCTTTTTTTATCTTTTGCCTTTGTAAGGGCCACACCACTTGATCTTTTTATCTCTTGCCTTTGTGGAGGCCAAACCACTATTATCTAATCAGTCGTCGATAGATGTAAGTCACCCCATCTAGCATAACACAACTTGCTACCCATACTAGTCCATATCTTTTAATCATTATCTTGTTATCTTTGTGTCTTATAGTATCAAAACTTTCGCTTTTTCGTTTGACATGTTTGTTTGGCAGTTGATATGTTTATGATGAAACAGCCTAGCAAGATCTTACGAAGGTACACTTCCTTGGGGGCAACTTCGGTTTGAGGATTCCACTTCCCCTTCAGGTCTTAGTAAAACTAATCTAACCTTTATCTCTACTTTACCTTCACATCTCGTAACAATGATATGCTTGCTAAAGTGGGGACAAAAAGTAACGTTGTAAATTGCACCCGTGCAATTCCACACTACACAAATGCCTTCACTTTATACTGATTGGAGAACATCTTCACCATTTTGTCCTTTTTGCTCGCATGGCTTGCCTAGTCGACCTTCGCCTTTACTTTTTCCTGGTTTCATTAACTGTTGACTCCTGGACACTAACACACGTCGGAGACGTCTACGCACCACGCTAGCGTCCCACGAATCTACAAACTAAAGGTGGTTGTTTGAGCATTACGTTTGTGATTGGCAAGGTTCATAATGCCTCTGTGCATGCCCAACGACATCAAATTCAAGCCTAATGTGTTTATTTGGTGTTGAGAACTTCAGTTTTGGTTCCTAGCATTGGATTTAAACTTCTGGGACATTCCTGAGACTCTTGGCAAACCTGCAACTTCTTAATCTTGATTCTTACATCCCACAATGGTTTCACATCGGCACCATCTTTGTAGTTGCGTGTGAGAGGATTATTAGTGCTTTACTTCACTCTGTCAGCCTCTTGTTCTCCGAGTGTTGAAGGGGAGTCCTTTCCTCTTTACTTCCATTATTGTATCTCCAAGAGCATATTTATCTGTTTCGTATTATTTCTATGCATTTTCTTTATCCATCTTCTATCCTTTTGGCTGTCCGTGGAGGTGGAAACACCAAAACTGGGGTCTGACTGTGGCAGACATCTATACAGAGCCCCAACATTTTCTCTCTGTCGAGTGTGTAGGTTTTCGAAGTGAGCTTAGGAGCTAGCGAGAGGCTTCAATCTTGGACCAACTGTGAGACGTCCTTCTTCTCTTCTTTCATTTTATATTTAGTGTTATACTCGTTTTTGCTCTTTGTCATTCTTGTATTTAGCTCAAAAGTCCATTTATTATATGTGTCACTGTGTACTTTTTGTGCAAGTCTATGTTCTGTCCATATAGGACATTAGCTTGCCGCGCTATTGTCTTCGGCCCGTGTGCGCATCCTCAGGCAAAGACTGTGCAAAGAACACTAGAGAGTCTCTGTGACTTGTATTTTCGAGTTTGATAGTTTGACGGACCTTCTATCCAGTAAAACTTCATTTTAGGTTTGGGCAGTTAAGTAGTCTGTATCTCCTAGGTCACTAGAGTGCCAATATAGTGAGGTGGAGTAGGTTTATTTTCTCCTCTAGGATTTTATCACCTTGAGGGTGTCGAATTTCCTCCTCCACAATGTATTTGCCCCTTTCCCAAGCATCTACCTTGATGCACATAGCTATCTATATGTAAAGCATAACTTCTTCGTTCAAAGCTCATTCTTTGTTTCTTCAACCTTGCTTGGTTTCGCTGATGATGCCATTGGTTTTGAGGTATTTTTGGATAGGTTTCTTATCTTGCAATATTGGAGAAGACTTGTGGTTGACTTTACATTTAACCACTTAATCCTCCAAGCTCAAAGCCCTCCTGATGGCCTCTTGCATGAACCCTGATTCTAATGCTCTCACCAATCCCATAAGTGAATCACCAAGTCCTCCTATAAAGAGCACTAATAGTCTCCTCTCCATCACTGAAAGACTCTAAAACTCTCCTACATAATGCTCAATTCATCCCTCCTATTTCAATTGGGCTAACTTTCTAAATTAAATCTCTAGATCTTTCCTATCGAACTCTATGTCAATCTTTGGTTAAACTCCTCCAGGTTGGTAATGAAAACATGCCCTCATGTCACCATGTGCCATGGTACCACCACCGATCAGGCTAGTTCTCCTAATGGACTTCCTGCAAACTAACTTTGATGGGAAAAAGGATAGAAGGATTGCTTGAATTGAAACCCATCCTAGGAGGAGGTGATGCACCAAATACTTGTTGTCCTGAACTCACAATTGCTCTTAAATCCAGCTTTCTTTATACACAACTCAGTTTATATTCAAATCAGACAATAGAGTTTCCTAAGAAGATTGTTTTTCAGGTTCTTGAAGGAAAACTAAATGCTCTCACAACTAAAACAACTGAAAGCTTCAATAAAACCTATAACTTGCCTAAGTTCTGAATATTCCATATCAAGGTCAATAAATGAGACATAATTTAAGGATTTTATACATCAAATCACAAAAATTGCATCAATATCATTCATCAATTACACAAGACATAGATTTGAGAAGGCAAAACTTACTGATTTATTGAAATAAAGGAGTTCTCTTACAATATAGATCTGAAAATCTGAGTTACAAATAATGTTTTTCAACTTGAAAGAGATTTGAAAAAGCTACAATACATGCTACAAGAAAGAACACATCAGCCGATAAGCCTTACGGTTATCACTGTAGCCTATGAACATCAATTTTTGACTCTTGGAATCCAGTTTGGTGTGCTCGGCATCCAGAATCCAAACATAAGCTATAGAGCCAAAAACTTTCAGATGACTAATTTTGGGCTTCCTGCGAAACCAAGCTTCCTCTGGAGTCATTTTTTTAATGGCCTGTGTAGGAGACTGATTCAAAAGATAGACTGCAATGAAGACCACTTCTGCCCAAAATTTCTTTGGAACATTTCTATGCTCCAACATAGACCGAGCCATCTCAATGACTGTACAGTTCCTGCGCTCAACAACACCGTTCTACTGAGGAGTGTAAGGTGTGGTAAGCTGATGCTTAATGCCATGTGATCCATAAAAGTTGGAGAAATCTATAGAACAAAATTACCCTTCATTATCGAACCGAAGAGTGACTATCTGATAGCCAAACTCTTTTTCCACTAAGGCCTTAAACTTTTGAAACATGCTGAACACCTCTGATTTATGCTTAATAAAATACACCTACATGCATCTGCTAAAATCATCAACAAACAGTAGAAAATACCTACATCCAGTGACTAATGGAGTGTTCATGGGACCACAGATATCCACATGAACCAACTACAAGACCTTGGATGCCCTTCAAGCATCTCCATCTAAAAAACGGAATCCTATGCTGCTTTCTAGCCTGACAAGCTCCGCAAACTCCATGGTTTTGAGTCTCGAACCAACTAAGGGAGATAGTGAGTATTCACGTGCCCATATCATTGATGCCAAAGATTGTTGAGGGAAGTACTCTTTGCTACCAAGGAGTACTCCTGAGAATCACCAGAATCAACAAGTCTATAAAGACCATGATCCTCAATGCCAACAACAATTGTAGTAAGAGTATCCCTGTCAACAATGTTGCTCTTGTGCAAACCGAAGACACCATCCAGATGTGGAGAATGATGCATAATCTGACTGACTAACAATAGATTGAGCTCCAAACCTGGTACAAAGTATACATTGAGAAAGATCAAATCTATTCCACCAAATGAAATCTGAACGTTGCCCTTTTCGACAACAGTATACTCTTCGCCACCTCCAAAAATCACTAAATTAGAGAAAGGCGTGTACTCTATAAACCAATCCCAACGATGTGTGAAATGCTAAGACGTGCCAAAGTCAATGTACCAAGCTGATGATTTCACATCATCAAATGGGCGTTAGGCCATAAACACATAGAAGCTAGATTCCTTTTGGTCAGAATGCGTGGCAGAATTGGCCTTCTACTTAGTCCCTCCCTATTTAGATTGCGCGGATCCCAACAACTTCCTGCAATCTTTCAACAAATGGCCAAATCAATGACAGTAGTTACACTGTACACTCTTCTTCAAAGACTGCTAAGGTTAACATTGACCTTGTCCTTTTTGTTGGAAGGACTGAGCTTTACCTTTGTTCTTATCCAAAGCTTTGGCTGCGAAGGCTTGTTCAGTGGACGAACTAGCTCTTCTTCCAAACTGTTGCTTCCATTGATACTACTGCAGAAGCTTGTTGCAGAGATCAAGAAACTTTAGATCTACACTAGTAGAAGAGATATTGAGCGTGTCAATGAAATGCTCATAAGATTTGGGCAAGCTTTTCAACGTGATCACTACCATATCCTCTTCCTCCATTGTTCGGCCAATAGCCTCCAACTGGTCACGGATGTCCTTGATCTTCGTAAGATGTCCCTGGATAGATGTCTTTTCATCCATCATGATAGAAAACAGCATAGTCTTCAGAAAGAATGATTGGCTCTTGTCGAATGTTTCATGAAGAACCTTCAAGAGATCCCACATTTCTTTAGCTATTTTACCAGATGGCACTTGAGGAAGTTGATCATCTATGACAGACAACTTGATGAGCATGACAGCCTCCGGATTTCGCTCATCATGTTTGTCTTGGTCTTGTACCTATCGCTGCAGGACGAGAAGTTGTGCCCAGAACAATCTAATCAAGGTAATGATACTCAAAAATGGTCAGCATGCACTGTTTTCAAATGTTGTAGTTGCGGTCATTGAACTTCTAACTGTGCTCCAACATGATGTTGGTCAAAGATGCCATCACGGAAACCAAGGTTGAACAAGTCAACTTGGTGAAGGCACAAAAAACAAGACAGAAGAATTTGGTTAAAAATCGAAACAAAAACAGGCGGCAAAAATATCACGACGTTGAAAACCCTAGCACAAAATTCAAGGCATGAATCCCAATACAAACTTCGAAATTTGCTATAAACCAAAAGAAAATCTGCAAACCCTAGGTACAAAAATTTTGGCACAGAACCCAAGACGAGAAATTCTGGAAAACCCAAAAGATATTTGTGAAACCTAGAAAAAATTGCCAAAAACCTAGGTCAGATCTATAAAGGCACAAAAAATTCTGCCCTAGCCATCGCATAGTCTGGAAACTGCAGAAATCACAAAAAAAGACTTGCAGAAAATAGATCGCACGCCCAAAACTTCGCAACTGCATCTATTCGAGGGTTTAGAACCCCAAAAAAAAAGAACACTGAAAACAAAATCGTGAGTTGGCGGATTTTCTAGAAATCCGAAAAAAAATGTCAAACATCGAGAAAAATCCACAGAGGGAAAACACGAAATAAACACGCGATTTTTGCAGAAGGCAAGTAGAAAATCTACTGCTGTGAAACCCTACAGAAAACAACCGCGACCTACAAAAAAAATGAAACCCTAGCTCGTGATTTTTAGAAACCAATAGGCCCTAAATAAAACTTCAAAAAAATTTCACTAAAAAAATTTCTATAAGAAAAATTTTAGAATTATAAACTTTTTCAAAAAAATTTATCCATGCTTTGATACCATGAAAAATAATTGAATTCTTTATTCACGAATATACAACGTATATAAAGAGAATTACAAGATGGTGTTCTAAAAAGGACAAACCGTTCAACTGAAGTTTCAACATGAAGCTAAAAAGATAAAATGCTTAAACAAGCTAAAAAGCTAACTACACCTTCTAATAAAAGAAGCAATAGTTAAACTTAAAAAACTAAATGACTATAAATAGAATAACTAAAGATAATTGACTAAAATATAATTAAATATTCTAATACCGTAGACTACACCTTCGAGATGCAAGGTGGCAACTTGATGGCCTCTTCTTCGAAAATGGGATTCAAAGACAAGTATCCAATTTCTGCAACCACGCTCGAATTGAACTTCCCCATCCATCACCAGTTAGTATTGTAATATTTCCCAAATGATGTGTCTCTATGGAGATGTTCTCCATACCTTCTCCTCCTATGTCCATTGCTTGTCTTCATGTCATATTACTTTGGGAATGTCATGTGACTATGAATGGTTGAACTTAGACAACTATAATCAGCGTGGCTTCTTGCCATCTCATCACCGAAATTAGGTGGTGCTTGTTCTTCTCCAATTGGGCCTTCTCCTTCTGCTTGCAAGAATCTAACTCTGAATGTCTTGGTTGGAGGATTGACTGAAACTCCATTTTTGACAGCCCTATAATCAACGTGGCATCTTGCCATCTCATCATTGGAATTAGGTGGTCCTTTTCTTCAAGTGGGTCTTTTCATTCTCTTTGCAGAATCTAGCTTTGAATGTCTTGGTTGGAGGATTGATTGAAAATCCATTATTGGCAAAGTGACTTCCTTTAGCACCAATGGAATTAGGCCTCCTAGCACTTCATTGCTGGTTCATTTCTCTCAAAGTCCTCACCATCTCTGCCATAGACACCCTTGTGGAAGACTGTAATTCTCTGGTCAGCTCTCTAATTTCATTTCTAATGACCTCCTGGAGGTTAATTTCTTCGTTCCTCTTGCCCATAGCTTATTCCTTTCTCCTTTCCCTTCATTGATAATTCTTTGAATAAGGTAATACATTTTAGTAGGATTACTATTAAGTACACTGCTGTAAGCATTGACATGCTCTTGGAAAGCTTGCTGAAATAGAAAAGGCATCTTTGTGGAGCAAGGCCTAGCAAAAGAACTTTAAGCCAAAGGAGGAAAAAAGAGATAGTCTTGGGGGACACGAATATAGATTTGGTTGATAGCCAATAGAAGTTCCTTTGAGAAGAGTAGGAAGTCGTTAATGCTTCGAATTATCTCTCTTCATCTCAGCAATGAGCTTTCCTATGGCCCACTGATTCTTTGCTATTAGTGTAGTGTCTCTTGTCATTGATTGACAATTTCATTTTACAAGGGCACTTTTGTATGCTTTCATCAAAAATAAAATGTTGAATTGACAATATTATACCTTTGGATTGATAATCATGAAAAAATACTTGAACATAAGTTGTAGCATGATGCTCCTTGCACTCAATTTTCCTCTTGAATGATTGAATTAGGAGTCTTGAATTGGAATCATATAATTTCTACATTGACTCTATCAATGATAAATGATTTCCTTATATAGGGATCTCAACATATTTGCACATTTAGGCCTACTTCCAACAGTCATATCAAAATATTGAGATCAGATCACAATTGACAAGAATCAACACTCGCAAAGGTTCAAATTTGGGCCCCTTTTGCAGGGACTAAGGTGCTAGGCCCCATAGTCCACTAGGACTAGGCACTAAGCACCATAATCCAGCTACAAAAGGGCGAAAAAAGGTGGTTGAAGATTTAGGATCAAGTCACCTCATGAGCATAATGACAACAATTTGTAGAAGGCCAAAATAGGCTCAAAATGATCTAGGAGGCACACTTTAGCAAGGGCCCAAAAAGAGTGAAATTGTAAAAGGGTTATAATTTACACTACAATAGTATTATCATTATTTATAATAATGCACACCTCATCCCCATTGATATGGGAAGCATTTGTTGTTGTAGAAAGAGAAGTGAATGGAAGTTGGGAATGCTCATGAAACTTTATATCTCTATTAATAGATTTCTTTTGTCAAATCATATAACTTGTAAGCCTTTGATTATTCACTTAACCCATAAATAAACACTAACGGATCTTTGGTTCTAAATTTTCCTATTTTCGTCAAGAACATGTGCCCAAGAAATACACTCGTATCTTTCAAATACCCAATATGAGGTTTCCTACCACTTCGTAATTCTTCAAGGGTGATATTTGTGAGAGCTTTGGTAAGGATTCTATTCACAATATGTGCAACACAAGAATAGTCAAACACCAAAATTTATTATGCAAACCTTTAGAATGCAATATACAACAAAGCCATTTCTAAAAGATTTATATTCACTTTTTTAGCCGCCCATTTTTTTTGAGTATAAGGAATTGTTCTTTGCATCTTAATGTAACGCCCCTTTTGATTAAATGCCCTAATTTTTCCTTAAAATCAAATTTCCAAGGAAGTAGGAGATGGATAGGGTTACGTATTGTTGTGACCTTTCCTGCTTTTTGTGTTGTTACGCTAGGGTTTTGGCTGCTTAGTGGGCAATTTTGTGTTTCTCGTGCCTAAGTCTCGGAATTGATCATGCCTAGTGTCGTTTAGGGTTTTTGAGGTTATAGGATCAAGCACGTGAAAATTGAGATTTCTAAATGATCCTAGTTTTGTCTAAGTGTTGACCCTTTTGCAGCGTTAACGTGTTTTTAAATGTCCTCATCGGTGATTTTAGGTGCTAAGGTGTTTTCAGACCTTTTGGAGTTGTTTTCTCGCTCCTAGAGAATTATTCAGGTTGATTTCGCACTTTGTTCCGATGGACTCCCTTGTGTTACGCTCCAGTTTCTGATAAATTTCCCCAAGTCCAGTTGAGTTTTTTTGAAGTTCCTAAGTGATTGTGAGTGGAAAAATCATCATTTTCCGGAGTAAAATCCATATTCTAAGGGTTAAAAGTTCAAAATTCCATACCAAAGGTGCTTTTCCCCTCATATTCCTGACTACCCATGGTTTTCCCCTCTCAGAATCCAGATTGGACATGGATTTCCCTTGAAATCCATACTTGCTCCATTTTTCCACCACTGTGAATCCATACTAAGGTCGTTTTTCCCCTGGAAGCATAAAATTTAACTAAGTGTCAGGATTTATCCTAACTACCCACATTTTTCCACCACAGAGGTATGGACAAGGTTGCGGATGATGTTTGCATTCATTCCACACCTGAGTCGATTTTCCACCAGGTCTTTTGTGACAAGTTTTTAAAGATTTTTGTCCGGATTTTCATCCAGACTGAAGTCGATTTTCCACGAAGGGGCAGTTTGAGTACATAAAGTTATTTTTAAGTCCGGATTTTCATCCAGACTAAGGTCGATTTTCCCCTAGCCCCATTTTGAGTGCAATTTGATGGATTTTGTTGGAAAATTGTCCATGATAAGATCGATTTTCCCTTATGGGGAATATTTTGACGTTTTAAATAATTTTCATGGGATTTTTTAATCCCTACCTGGATCAATTTTCCCAAGTGGCTCAAATTTTGATTTTGATTGCAATATTTTAATAAAGAGAGCCTTGTTTTAATTGTTTTTTAATAAAGCAACAATTATTTAATAGATTTAAAAAACAATTAAATGATTTGCAATAAGCATTTAATGTTTTCAGCCTTCTAGAAGCAAATCAGTTTTACCTAAGCAAGTATAAGAACAAGTGTTTTATCCCACATTGCTTGTATAGTAAAGTTGGTGATGAAAGCAAGTTTAAAGGGAGGAATCCAGCATTATTATATTATTGAATTTGCCAAGTGTCTCCATGCAAGGGTGATTTTCCCTCTTATTGGCGATTTTTTGATGAAGTGTTTTGGTGGAGTGATTGATTGAAGACTTATCTTTTCCCTCCATTTTTCCAGCTGGGTGATTTTCCCTTCATTGCTGCCATTGGAGTTTATTGACTCCATTGTTTGCAGATTTTCGATTTTGGAGATAGCAATTTTTTTTCCTAAGTGGCAACTTTCTACTTTGGCAACTTTCGGTGATTTTAGAAGATTCTTGTTGCGATTTTCCTCAAGTCTGCCATGCAACATGCTGTTATCAGACTGATTTGGCTGCCATTGAAGACCCCCATACCACAATTTTTGGTGAAGTTCACCATTTTTGGAAGAAATCCACGATTTTGGTGAAGGGCAATTTGAGTTTCAACTCCAAACTTTGACAATTTTCCTTGATATCGCCTTGGTTATTTGCTGTTCTTAGACCATTGTTGGCAGATTGTATGCACATTGAAGACATGAAGGTGGCGCCATAGCGGGGAAAATACAATTTCTATTGGCATGTATTTGTGGCATATTTTGATGGATTTCATGCATGCTTGATACCGCCATTGCCCCCTACTTGCTGTCATTGCCTCAGATCTGAGCCTAAACGCCATTATTGCAGTAGGTGTGACCTCTAT